>NC_083719.1:31424483-33924483 GCF_028564815.1 Eubalaena glacialis
GAACCTAGACCCAAGAACTGGGGTTTAAGTGTTATTCACTTATAAGTGTTATTCACACTGATAATAATGCAGTCACGGCCTGATGGTTCCACCTAAAAAGCAAACGTTCAGGAGAGCAGGATTACTTTTGGGAATGACCAAGTCATTTGAGAGCACCTGCCTTTTGTGAGTGATCTAATTAGCATTCTTGAGGCTACACAGCTACAAGCAATGGTCCGAAGAAAAGTGTAGGTCTGTGTGCTTACAGCAAGCAGGTTTATTTAAGAACTTTCCCAGGGTCCTGGGGCACTATTGAATATCAATGGCCAGTTCCAGGTTGGGAGCGAGGGCAGTGTACAGTTACAGGAGGGAGTGTCGACATTTTTTGTGTCTAGCTTGCTATCTAAGCAAGCTGCTTGGGTAAACAACATCTAAATTTTACAGGCTTTGAACACGTGGCACTCCACACGTATTGGGCAGTTGAATTGACTGGTAATTTTTTTTTAATTACTTTTTTAAAATGTTATTTTTGGCTGTGTTGGGTCTTCGTTACTTCGCGCGGGCTTTCTCTAGTTGTGGTGAGCGGGGGCTACTCTGTTGGGGTGCGAGGGCTTCTCATTGCGGTGGCTTCTCTTATTGCGGAGGACGGGTTCTAGGCATGTGGGCTTCAGTAGTTGCAGCACGCAGGCTCAATACTTGAGGCTCGCGGGCTCTAGGGCACCGGGCTTCAGTAGTTGTGGCACGTGAGCTCTAGAGCACAGGCTCAGTAGTGGTAGTGCACGGGCTTAGTTGTTCTGCGGCATGTGGGATCCTCCTGGACCAGGGCTCGAACCCGTGTCCCCTGCATTGGCAGGAGGACTCTCAACCACTGCGCCACCAGGGAAGTCCCTGACTGGTAATTTTAAACGAGGAGGATTTCTTGTTGAGTTCACTAGAATTTCCCTGTCATATGTTTTAGATTTTCAAAGCAGTGAACCAGGAGGCCTGGAGCTTCCAGTATTAGGGAACTAAATGTGAACAATGCCAAACAGCAATATCTTAGAAAATTAAATAATCTTTTTAACACTGGTAATGCTTATCACTTCAGAAGGCAAACGTTCTACTGGGGGACTTTTGTGCAAAGCTAATTGGATCCAGTTGCCATCCTCCTCTGCCTGAATCTGACAGAATCTTGATATGGTTTTATTTCTTACCTTTCTGCAGCAAGATTTTTAATCTTGTTTTAGAAAAATCTATCTTGTCCCTATCCTCATGACTTTCATTCCCAAGAAGGAAGGAAGGAAGGAAGGAAGGAAGGAAGGAAGGAAGGAAGGAAGAAAGAAAGAAAGAAAGAAAGAAAGAAAGAAAGAAAGAAAGAAAGAAAGAAAGAAAGAAAGAAAGAGGGAAAAAAAGAGAAAAGAAACCAATCCAGTCTATTTTAGATTAGCAAAATGGGCCCCCTGTATGTTTGACTTTAGAGTTGGCATTAGTCAAATTTGAAGGTGAATCCAAAGGTCTGGATACCAGGTCAATGGAAAAGTGGAGGACTTAGAATTTTCCCACAGTAAATGAAATAAACAATTAGCTTAAATAACTCCTGAAGGCATTGTAGGAGAGCACTGTACAAGTGATGCCACAAGTCTTTGTCTTCTGCATCCCAGACTGTCCTGTCAGGTGCCTTTCCCTCACCTCTCCTTTCCTTACACAACTTAATTTTCCCAGCAATTTCTGTCCCCCTCTGTGGATTCAAGTAGTACTGCTGTAGTCCATGCAGTTTGGACTTTATACCATCCCTGCATTGTTCTATCCATGTCAGTTCTTCCTCTTCATTGGAATCAGAAGCTTTCCTCTGGGCTAGTTGTCTGGAGTGAGGAAGGCACCAGGTCTTCCTCTACTTTTCTGAACCTCACAGGATCCACAAAATCATGCACAATAAATAGTTATGGATTAATTCAAATTTTATATTATATAGTGAGAAGGGACTAGGACCAAAAGAGGCAAGAGTACTGGTCCCCATGCCTCAGTTTTTTCATCAGTAGGATGAGGGTAATGGATGAAATACAGTGGTTTCAATTTTTTTTTAACAGTGGAACATTTTTTCCCACATGAAGTATTGTTTTATCTAAAGTACCAGTAGGCAAGAGTTTATTAAAATTTCTATTTTAAAAGTTTACGTTTATCATGGTTATTACAAGTCACTTGGCACATGCAGTGAGGCTTTCTTTATGAACGCAAACATGGAAGTCAGGGGTTTTAACTGCAACTAGTACATCAGCACCCTATTCATTGCTGTGTTCTGCTTAGGTTATACAATACTGAGAAAGCTCCGATTCACAAAGAGACCATTTGCAAATAGGAGCAGGTTTTCTTTTTTAAACATATCACCTTGCCATTTCAGGGAATCCACCAGTTAAACACATCCAGAAGATGAGAAACATGAGAGAACATTTTTTATTCACATTTTAATCACTAATAACTTGTAATGCCTGACAATACTCATAATCTCAAAAGTCAGATGTAAAAGCACTCATATTTTATGAATGTGAAAACTGTAAGAAGTTAATAGTACATCTCACTGTATTATTTACTTTTTGTTATACAGTTGATAGAGACAATACAATAAGATATGCTTATGACATGCAATTTAACGAATATTAGTTTCATTAAAATATAAGCATAAGCAGAAGATAATTAGAAACTCATGGAATGGTACAGTTAAGATTTGTACATTTTATTTAATGTGAATTTAACCTAAAAAAGGAACAATAAACAAATAACGAACTCTGGTTTGAGATATGCATACTGAAGTTTTTAGGAGTTAAATGCTTTGATGTCTGCAACTTACTTTGAAATACATCAAAGAAATTAAATGAGTAGATGGTTGGATAGAGTTGGGTAGTTGTAGAGATACATGGTAAAACAAACATAGCAAAAATGTTACCTGTTCACTGTACAGTTCTTTCAACTTTTCTGTATGACAGTTCTCATGTTATCAGGGCAATATAACTAGAAAGGCAAATCTTTATCTGAAATGGAAGAGTGTATATCAAACATGTTACTTTAATTCACATACAATATTGAAGCTATTTTTGTAAATTGAATTCCTCAAAACTTGGATGACTTTACGCCGCTCTTGAGGGTGACAATCACCCAGCTGGTTCCAGTGATGGCAGTGTGAGTGGGGTCATATCACTGATATCAGTCCAGTGAAAAGGTTGTAAGTTACATTCTGTGGTGCCTAGAGCTTCAGACTGTGTAGGTACCAGCACAAAAATCAGAACCTGAGAGAAGACAGATAATCCCACACGGTCCCAGGTTTCATTTCTAGTCCAGCTTGGAGAATAGCACTCATAGCAGCTAAGATCTCCCCTTTACACAGTCCCATGACCCCAATTCCTCTCCTATTTCCTAGGGGATGGCAGATCTCATCCTCATCAGCACAAGGGAACAGGAGCGGCTATACATTGCTGGTAACTTACAATTTCAACCGAAGTCTCCCTTTGTGGAGGAAACTCATTACTGTTTTCCTTTTCAGGTGCCCAGGAGAGGAGAGGTTGAATGGAAGCTTTACTCAGTCCCACATCCAAACAGACAGAGATGCTGAGGATTAGGTCAAGGGTCTTCTTGATGATGCATCTTACTCCTTGGCTTCAGAATGGATAGTTCAGATGCTGAGAAGGAAAACCAGAATTTACACACAGCTAGGATGGTCTCTAAACCAGTATCCCTGTGCCTGGTTTCTTTTCCCTTCATTCTGTCCAATTTACCATATTCAGTTTAATCATCCTACACTTTCAGTTTTGCTTTTGTTCCCTTAAAACTCTTCTCTTTCAAATTCTTCAGTGGCTTCCCATTACCTACAGGATAAAATATGATCTCTTTAACCTCTCACTTAGGAACCTCACACTGAGGACTATGGCTCTAATCTGTCTTTTTTGGATTTAATTTCCTCGAACCTTTAGGAACTCCTGCCTCAGCTTGATTGGTTCCCACTGCTTCCCTCTACTCCCTGCACTTCCTAAATGTGCTGTAGAAATTCTGTGAGAGCTTTGCACGTGCTGTTTCCTTCCACCTCATTCATCCAAATCCAATTAGCTAAGGTAGTCCTTTCTTACTCTGAGTTTCTGCATCAGTTACAAATACAGGATCAGGATGCTTTGGGCTGTGAGTAATAGAAAACCAGGGGTCAAGTTATCCTAAATCAGTGGTTTTTAAGCTTTAGCATGCATCAGAGACCCCTGGAGGTGTGTTAAGCCACATATTGCTGGGTTATACTCCTGCATTTTCTGATTCACTAGGGCAGGGGTGAGACCTAAAAGTGTGCATTTCAAACCAGTTCCCAGGTGATGCTTATGCTGCTGGCTGGGGAAACACACTTTGAGACACACTGGCTTAAATAACAGGAAATGTGTTGTCACACTCAACAGGAAATCTAGAGCAGTGGTTCTCAGACTTGGCTGTACAATATAAAAAACTGGGAATATTTTTTTAAATCCTGATAATCATACCTCACCACTTACCAGTTAAATCAGATCCTCTAGTGCTGAGGCCCAGGCAACAGTAGTTTCTTTTAAATATATTTTTTATTTTTTTAATTAATTTTTATTGGAGTATAGTTGCTTTACAATGTTGTGTTAGTTTCTGCTGTACAACAAAGTGAATCAGTTATACATATACATATATCCCCTCTTTTTTGGATTTCCTTCCCATTTAGGTCACCACAGAGCATTGACTAGAATTCCCTGTGCTATACAGTAGGTTTTCATTAGTTATCTATTTTATACATAGTAGTGTACATATGACAATCCCAGTCTCCCAATTCATCTCACCCCCCTCCCTTGGTATCCATACGTTTGTTCTTTATGTCTGTGTCTCTATTTCTGCTTTGCAAATAAGTTCATCTGTATCTTTTTTCTAGACTCCACATATAAGCAATATTATATGATATTTATTTTTCTCTTTCTGACTTACTTCACTCTGTATGACATTCTCTAGGTCCATCCACGTCTCTGCAAATGGCGTGATTTAGTTCCTTTTTATGGCTAAGTAATATTCCATTGTATATATGTACCACATCTTCTTTATCCATTCCTCTGTTGATGGACATTTAGGTTGCTTCCATGTCCTGGCTATTGTAAATAGTGCTGCAGTGAACATTGGGGTGCATGTATCTTTTGGAATTATGGTTTTCTCTGGGTATATGCCTAGGAGGGGGATTTGCTGGGTCATATGGTAGTTCTATTTTAAGTCTCTTAAGGAACCTCCATACTGTTCTCCATAGTGGCTGTATCAATTTGCATTCCCACCAACAGTGTAGGAGTGTCCCCTTTTCTCCACACCCTCTCCAGCATTTGCTGTTTGTAGATTTTTTGATGATGGCCATTCTGACCAGTGTGAGGTGATACCTCATTGTAGTTTTGATTTGCATTTCTCTAATAACTAGTGATGTTGAGCATCTTTTCATGTGTTTGTTGGCCATCTGTATGTCTTCTTTGGAGAAATGTCTATTTTGGTCTTCCGCCCATTTTTTGATTGGGTTGTTTTTTTTTTGATATTGAGCTGCATGAGCTGTTTGTATATTTTGGAGATTAATCCCTTGTCAGTTGCTTTGTTTGCAAATATTTTCTCCCATTCTGAGGGTTGTCTTTTCATCTTGTTTATAGTTTCCTTTGCTGTGCAAAAGCTTTTAAGTTTAATTAGGTCCCATTTGTTTATTTTTGTTTTTATTTGCGTTACTCTAGGAGGTGAGTCAAAAAAGATCTTGCTGCAATTTATGTCAGAGTGTTCTCAGGCATCAGTAGTTTTAAGAACACTCCAGGTGTTTACAATGTGCAACCAAGGTTTAGATCCACTGGTCTAGCAGTTTTGGTTATTTCATGAGTCCAGCAGTGTTGTCATGGACCATGCTTCTTCCATCTTTCTCTTCTACCTTCCTCTGGGTGTTGGTCCTTGTTGACTCTTCCCTTCACTGTTGCAAGTTGCTTGCACCTATTCAAACCACACCTCCTTTCAAAATACTGTCCAAAGCTCAGAAAAGGAGGAGAAAGCACCTTCTTTCCTTTTGTCTTTTTAAACCTAAAGAAAAACTTCCCAGAAGCTTCCCAGCAGATACCTTCTCACATCTTTGACCTGAACTAAATCACATGATTAACCCTATGCCAATCACTAACTATGGAATAAAATAATTGGCTTGACTTAGACCAATGGTTCTCACCCTTGGCATACATTAGAATCACATGGAGGACTTTTAAGCCTATGGGATGCTGGGACCCTTGTCCAACCAATTAAATCAGAATCTTGGGATTGGGCTCAATCACTGGGATGGTTAAACCACTCCCCAGGTGATTTTATTGAGTGGGCAGAATTTAGAACCATTGGTTTTGACCAATCAAGGTTCCCTCACTAGGGCTGTGAGGAAGCTCACCCTTTAGGAAAACACATAGCCACCTGATAGGTGAACAGAGTCAAGGTTCTCTTAGCAGGGGAGGAAGGGTAATTGCTATTGGAAAGGCCACTGTCACTCATGGGATATCCATATGCTGCCATGTACGGTTAATCATAATTGCCTGGATTCACACCCTCTTTAGAGTGAGACTCTGCTCCATTTCTTTATAGCCCTGACAAGTTCTTATCTTAGTGACCTGCACAGAGTAGGCATTCAGTACATTTTTATTATCAATTTCATTGTCAATCTGCTGGGTGATTCACTAAAGGAGTAAAGTTATTTTGCCTGGACATTTAAACCTGCCAGAAGGACTGCTTCACCTCCCCCAGCATCGAAGCATTGAAAGATCCCACTCTGCTCCTTGATTGGTGTATCTGCCTCTTGACCCCGCCGTGGTTTTATATGACAGGGAAATTCCACACTCCCGGCATGAATGCTCGACCTGACAGGAGCCATGCCAGGAGCTGCCGTGGTGTTTCTGTGTGCCTGCTTTTGTCCTCAGGGTGGTGAGGGCCAAAGCTTGTCCCCTAAAGCCAACTGGGGCATGTCAGCTCTGGGGCTCTTTTGTGTGATGAGTACATTTAGATGCATAGCAGAGACATTTCCCCCCTCTGCTGAGAACTTGACATTTCCCTCTCGCGATGAGAGAATAAGCATTGGAAGAGTGGAGGGTGAAGAGACAGACTGTCAAGTCTAAATTAAAGGAATTGCTGGGGGTGAGGGAGGGCTGGTTGTGACTTCAGAAGCACAAACTCTCTTTCATTCGGCAAAAGCCCCTGCACAGCGTCTCGTTCACATCTCCTACAGAAGAGAATGTCCAGGAAGGCTTGCCCTGGGGAGGCTTCACTGGCATGTTAACCTGTACGCTGTTTCATGTGGGGCAGAAAAGCAGGCGGTTCTAAGGGCAAGGTCTGTGAAATAATCACTTGGAACATCTTTTTTTCAAGGTGGGAGGAAGGTGTCGCTCGTTAATCATTCCCTTCTCTGTAATAAAGTCTGAAATAAAGACTTTATATTCTGTTACACAAAACCCGATTCCCAGGGAATGTTGCTTCTCATTTCTTTCCTTTCCACACTCATAATTAATCTGGCCACCCCCTATTAATGACTCAGTTCTTTGTAATTGGAGACATTTACCGGTAGAGCTGCCTTTCATATACTCACCTTGGAGGGCTGTCCTACATCTAACAAGTGTTAGTATCAAATTCACTACATGATACGCAGAAAATGACCATTTCTTTCCTATCATTTTTCTCTTAATTAAAAATCTTTGCATCGCCACCACCTTGTAGATAAGAGTCTTTGCAAACTAATTTCAGGGACAGTTTTCTTCTAAGGATTTGGGGAGGAGGCTATAAACATACCGCAGTGTGGTTGAAGCCGACGCAAACTAATACCCTCTCTCTTCTTCTGAGCGGTAGGTGAACCCAGGTGGATTCACTTTGGAGGCCCACAGCTGGCAGTGGACTGAATGGTATTGATCTCTCCTTTGTTTTCAATAATGTTCCCTGAGACCTCTACAAAGACAACAGGACAGCTTTATGGGGCCAGATTAGGAGCTAACGTTTGCTCTGCCAATTGCCATTTCCTATAAATCTTACAAAGACCCTTGCCATGCTGTTTACAAAGATGCTGCATCTGAGTGCCAGAGCAAGGATCAGATTCCTTTTCTGAAACTTCATTAAGGGCAACGTTCATCCTTCTTCCATGAAGAATTATTGTAAAAAGTGAAAACTCTTCCACATGTGGCTAAAGGAGGGAGCAGTGGAGAGTGTTCCGGAGTCCAGTACAGGTGCCTTTAATTTGCCTTGTTGACGGTCATCCAGGCTCCTGAAGAGACGGCATATCCCAGCCCCCAACCCTCCTCGTTTCTTTCTGAAGAATTCTTATGGAAGTGTAAAGTGAGTATACATTTGTCTCAAATCTTAAAAAAACAAGGAAACCTCGGTTTTGCTTCCCCCAGTATATCTCGTACTGCTAATTGGTTGGCATCCAGGGTGAGGGGACACAAACTACACAAGTGAATTTCCTGGTTCCTGGACACTGATGGTGGACGGGTGACAAGGCGGAGAGCATTATGCTATGACTCCACTTCTTGGGAGGCAAGGAGAAGAGAGAATAGCCAAGTTACTCCTCCATTTCCCTCCAAAGAGCCTCCCTGCCTGCCTGTCCAATTCCTCAGGGTTTGTGGGGAGGGGTGGTTATAATAGTACCTTGGGGATTTCAGAAACTCTTAGGGATTTGCAAGCATTTCGATCGTAGCTGTTCTCTGCTCCCGGTGAGTGTCTCCTGGCGGGGCAGACAGGGGCAGTCAGTGGAGGCGAGTGGGCACCGAGCGAAGCTCTGGGAGCCCTGATGGGAGCAGACTCGTGGGTGTGGTCCTGGCAGAAGAGGCTGAGACCTGATCCCGGTACTCCCTGATGCTGCAGGTGGTGGATGGATGACTTATTCAACTTTCATCCTCATCTCTTGGTCTGGAAAATAGGGATGATGCCATCGGACTACTCAGGATTTCCAGCAAGGTGACTACCTAAGAATTTGCCAGTAGGAAATGCTGAGCGTTCTGACTGTTGATGAAGCTGGCTTCCCAGATCTGGGAGCTCACCAGAACATCTCCATCCACAGAGCTTTCACCAGGCCCTTCCAGGCCTTTTAGTCTAAATCCTGACCATGTCCTGACAAGACTTTTTGCACCTTAGCTAGTTTGTTAACTCTCAAGGGACTGTGAACGTGCAAAGTGAAAGCCAACTGTATATTTGTGGCTTTGTTCCTTGTGGCTTTCCTATTAAATAGGAAAGAAATGGAAGAGATGATTTAACTTCTCAAAAACTTGCCCTTCTCTTTGGGTATTTCTTCCCCTTTGGGTGTCAGTTGCCTTCCGACTCTGTCAGCCAAAAGAAAAGATTCAGCGTGCTAATTTGAACAACCTTAAAAAGAAAAAAATAAAGGGTGATCTTTATACATTGTTATATGCCTATGGGTCAGATATTCTTATCTTTTGGCTGACTTCAATATTTACCTTTTCTACTGCAAATGTGCTGCAGTCTTGTGTAATTCAGCCAGAAACAGCCTTCCAATCCACTGGAGCATACGCTTTGGTGTTCTCGAACCATCGTAACTCTAACAAGCCGGTATTCTATTCATCATTTTCAGCTTGGAGCAGTCTTCCTCTTGTGTTCTCAGGATTCCTGCTGGTCCCTCCTCTCTTAACCTGGAGGACAGGAGTCAACCTTACCCAGGAAATCAACAGCAGACCATTAATGCAACCTTTTTGTAATGCTTGGAGCAAGATTAACATCTATCACGTAGAAGGATGAACCCAGTGATTTCTCATTACTGTCCTTTACGTGCAGTAAGTGACATCTGCATCACCAGGCTCCTGCTGCATTTCTGGATGTGTCCTGTCCTTATACTCAGTCTACTTCTAGCTGTGTGACCTTTGCTGTCACTGTCGTTCCACCTCCAAGTCAGCTGGGGGCACTAGATGGGGGTTCAAGATAAGAAAATGTCCCATTCTGGCATCTTTCTGCTTTGTGTTCCCCCAAATAGCCGGGTGTAAGTGGGTGGCAGTTCCCAGAAGTCAGAGAGTGGGAATAATGCTAATGGCAGAAATGTCCTGAAACTCTTCAATTTCTCGTATCTTATCCAACCACCACCTCCCTACAACCACCTGTGCCAAATCCTCGTATATCAAGAGTGGCAATAGATCCTTCCAGGACTGTCTCCAAGGCTCATCACTATCCTGGATACTCAATATGTGTCTAATTCAAGGACGTTCTCTTTTAGTGTCTCAAGTAATTTATTCTCTTAGAGCAAGATCTTGGAGTCATAGAACCATGAATCCTGGAACCATAAACCATGGACTCTTGGAAGCTGAGAGTCATAGGCTTTGTGACTGTCTACCTCTAAGTAGAATGTACTGAAAGTTCTCTAAAATTTATGCAATGGATTTACATGTCTATGGTATTTCACATGCTGTGCTATTAGAATAGGCATTGTTTTTCAATTTTACTGATGAAGGGAACATTAGAAGTGAATTATTTTTCAAGCTTTTTGACCTCTCAGTGCAGGGAGGACCCTGAGAGATTGTGTAGTAAGTTTTTCAGAGGAGGAAACGGGCTCTGAGGGGGTTAAATGGATTGTACAAGGTGGATGCAGTTGTCAGGCAGGGCTGGGGCCACTTCCAGGTGGCCATGACTCTGCTCTTCCTGGCACCATGCTACCTTCCTACAAGGTTGTGCTTATGCACCAGTTACCATGAGGCAGATTCAATTCCAATCGAGACAACTCCATTTTGTTTGGTATAAGCAAACCTCATCATATTAAGAAGAGCCTAAAAATGTAAGTCTGAATCAATTTAAAATGCTAAGCAATATTGACACTTCAAAGGGACTCTATGGGACTCTTTTTATTCATTATCAAGGTCTGTAAGTCTTGCTGTATTTAAGGGAGCTAGTTGTTTTATGCCTTAAGGGTGGCATAAACTGTGTGAATCTGTACCTCTCAGTAGAATGTACTGAGAGTTGGGGGCCTTACTGGGCATAAAGTTGAAGTCTTTCTATTCCATACATCGTTTTCTTTGAGATACTATGGCAATGGGTACTCTTCCCTCCTCCCTTCCTTTCTTCCTTTTTTCCCTCCCCCCCCTTCTTCCTTTCTTTCCTTCCATCTCTTCTTCCTCCTCCTTCTCTACATCTTCTACTTCTTATCCCCTCCTCCTTCTCTGCTTTCCCTTCTTTGATAAAGAAATGGCTGGGAGTGAGTTGTCAGGATGAAGTTAGAGGATATGTTTATGGTTCAACCAATGCTAATTGCCTTCAAATAAAACACTTTATTTATTTGCCCCATAGACTAAAAACAAACAAACAAAACAAAGAAGAAAGCCCAAGCCAACTGTTAGAAAAAGAAGGTATGTAGCAAAGACATTAATAGGCATCCACCTCATATTGTGAAATCCTCAGTTCCTAATGGCATTCTTATGAAGAAAGTGTGATCATGGATGACATGATCATAAACTAGGTAAGATTTATGTGTACTTTCTCCATGCAGCCTCACAATTTTAAGACAAAATCTGGGACTCCTGAGGGTAGGAAAAGGGGCAGCAGAGTTGTTGAACTTCCCCAGATTAAAAAAACACAGATCACTCAAGGATGACATCTTCCCTGACTATCGTAAAGAGTCTAGACATGGCCTCATAGGAACAATACCACTTGTTATAGGCCGGAGGGCAGAAATCCATTTGGATTCCATTGTTAAAACCAAAACAGAATTAGTCTGGTCAGGCTGCAGTAGGAAAAGGAATTAATACTAATGAGTTGGAAGAATGTAACTAAGCTTGCAGCTAAGGAAAACAAATACATTCCGAGAGATTAAAAGACGTGAATTTTCCCCATAAAAGGAGGGGTGGGACCTAATCCCCTTTTCTACTAGGTTTATCACATACAGGTGTGTGTGTGTTTCATCTTCTCTAGATACTTCTTTCTTGTTTTTTTGAGGCTAATTTAGACCATATTTGATAATATGTAAATAGTTCCAACCATGATGGTGTTCAACAATTAAGGGCCTGTGAGTATTTCCCTGGCTCTACAGAGATTACAGGTGCCATGATCATCCTCGTCCATTTGGAAATTGTAGTGACAAACTGTGTGGTAAAGTCCTTCCTTGTGAACGTATGGTTCTCATCAGATTTGGGGACATACTGATTGCCGAGGTGAGGGCAGGGCTTTGAGCTTGACTGCTTCACTGCTCATCCATACCTTCCTTTTATTGCCTTTCCTGTTCAGGAGCTTCATAGTTTTTCAAAGCCCAACAGCATTCCTAAAAGTAGAAGGAAGAGTGTTTGTTTAGCTGAATTAGAAGTCTCCCAAGGCCAATGAAGTTTTTATTGAGCCATATCTGGAAGGACTTAAAAAATTAAGTGTGTTTCTTTATTTTGTGCTTTATTGTTTCTTTATATCCCTTTGAAAAGGTAATCTGCACTGAGGTTCAAGCTGGTTGATGTCCGTTGAGAAGTGAGACATCATTAATAGGACAAAAAGAGAGGAGGAGCCTGTGGGAGGTGACACTTGAACATGCTGGGATAGACAGATCATTTGGTTGAACTGGGAAGGGAGAGTCTGAGAATTTCATCAAGTCAATGACAGGTTTTTGTGACTCTTTCTGGGTGTATGTTGTGTCAGATGGTGAGGACTAGCTGGGGAGTCTAAAGGATTCCCGGCAAAAGGTAACAAAAATGGAAGGTGTGCCAGATGGAACAATAAGTAGGGAGAAGATGGGGGTAACCTTATCAATAGGGAAAAATTGGGAGAGAACTAAAGTGTGCCAACACCGTATCACATAGCTGAACTATGATAGGGTTACGAATATGTGTGTGTGTGCTGTGTGCATGTGTAGTCACTACAAATATAAACATTTTAAACCTAATTCTTACTGAATGCTTACTGTGTACCAGGCACTATTCTAGAGTCAGTGATTTCAATCTCACAAGACCTTTTGTCCTCTGGATTGTGCTTAGCTTTCTGTAAGCAAGCTGGACTCGCAGATGCAGGATTACCCTTGTTTGCCTACAATGGAATTAAAAAAAACCAATAAGCCACAAAGCATATAAACCTGCTTACTATTGGATTCAAGGCAAGTGTTATTATCAATCGTTTTTTATAGAAACACAAGGAAGTTAAGGAATTTGCCCAAAGTCACACTGTTAGGAGTGGAAATGGTGGGATTTGAACCCAAGGACTGTGGGACCAGAGCATGGCTGCTTCACCACTGTAGTACTTTCCTTCTTTACAGGCACTGTGTGGTCTTTTCTGTTTGTCATCATACCAAAATGCACATAAAAGGATATTCAGGGAAGTATCATTTATATAGCACATTATTGGAAAATATCTAAATGTTCTACCAGAGGAAATGGTTGAATAAATTTTGGTATGTTCCTATGAGAGAACACTATGCAGCTGTGAAAAAGAATATTCTCAAAGAACAGATATGGGTACTAGGTAATGTTAAGTGGAGAAAGCAGGCAACAAGTCTGTATGTGTAATTTGATGTCAATTCTTTTTTTAATGATGATAAAGGGAAAAAAGTGAAGACAATCTAACAGTGTATTAGTAGATGGACAATGTCTTAGTCTTCCAATGGAATACCACACCTAGTCCAACAGAGTGAGAGTGATTGCCGTGTATCAACGTGGGTAAGTCCTAAAACATGCTGCTGACTAAACAAAGCAAGGTACAAATGATGCATATGACATTATATCATTTATGCAAAAATTTAATGTGTACATAAAGAAGATATGGTACATATATACAATGGAATATTACTCAACCATAAAAAGGAATGAAACTGAGTTATTTATAGTGAGGTGGATGGACTTAGAGACTGTCATACACAGTGAAGTAAGTCAGAAAGAGAAAAACAAATAACGTGTAACATACATTGTTATGGATGTATAAATACATAGTAATAGTGTAAAAATACATACAGGATCTATACATACCAGCTTCAGGATGGCACTTCTTGGCTTCTCTTAGGAAGGAGAATTGGATGAGGTTGGGTTTTAGCTGGCCCCATTTTATTTTTAAAGAGAGAGAATTGAAGCACATATGGCAAAATGTTAACGTATGTTAAACTGAGTGGTGTATGTAGGGTGGTATATAGGTTTCTTTTATACTACTTTTCTGTACGTTTGAAATATTTTATAATTAAAATTTTACGTATATATATAAATACATACACCAATATATATAGAAGAGACTGGCAGATAGGTATCAAAATATAAACAATGATTACTGTTGGAAGATTATAAACAATTATTTTCTTCAAGTTCTGTATTTTTCAAATTTTCTATAGTAAGCATGAGATAATAAATAAAAACAGTCAATGACTTTTTAGAAAGTATCAATATTGGAGGCAAAGAGCACTGCCTTGAAATCTGCTCCTGTCACCACTTTGAAACCCAGCCCTGGTTAGATGACTTGTTTAGCTGCTTGGAGGCATAGTTTTTTTCCCCTGCATGGTGGTGGTGATTGGAGTCTGTGTAGAGGTGGGCTGCATGCTCACTAAATCTACTTATTTTTCCTGGTAACCTGGTGCCTAATTGGCCCACATGACTAACTCTCCCCAGTGCAGTGGGAGGACGCAGTTAGGACTGAGTGTACCTTCTCTGAAGTTTCCCTCTTCCCTCTGACTGCTGGCTGCATGAAGCCTAGGGTGCCTTGAAACACTTGTTTGAGATGGTGGAGCCACAGTGTGGAAGTAGCCTGGATCCCAGGTGTCACCACTTGGAGGAGGGTGGTCTAACCAGGAACATACACATTGGATTTTGTGAGAACAAGAAATAAACTTTTGGGGTTGTTTGTTACAGCAGTTAGCCTACTCTGACCAATACATCGCTAGAGTCCCTTCAAATTCTAATATTTTATGAATCCAAAGAGGCCCTTGGTTTCACGTTATTTTTCCGTTCATTTGACTCAATGAAGTTCACTAGTCTCAAGGACAAACTAACTTAAACCATAAATTTGGATGTGTCCAAAATAGTAAGTGAATAATAATAAGTGAATTGAAAAGATAAATAATAACAGAAAGAAGGCCAGGGGCAAATTCAGAACTGAGTAAGTTTGACATGTGACCAACTTGAGGCTGTTATGTGTTTTGCATTTCCTGAGGACAAGGACCTGAATATCTTTTTCTCTTTATAACCCCTATTTTTATATAGCATAGGCACTTAATCAGTACTGTTGGATGAATGAATGAATGTGTGGGAAGATGCTATCAAGTTCTGATGGTCACATACCTTGAGAAGTGGTATGTGTCTCCCCCAAATTCGTGTTGAAATCCTAATCCCTAGAGATGATGGTATTAGTAGGTGGGGGGCTTTGGGAGGTGCTTGAGTCCTGAGGGCAGAGTCCTCATGAATGGCATTAGTGCTCCTATAAAAGGCTCCGGGAGACCCCCCAGCTCCTTCCACCATGTGAGGACACAGTGAGAAGAGCCCTTACCAAAGGCTATCACCTTGATCTCAGACTTTCAGCCTCCAGAACTGTGAGAAATAAATTTCTGTTGTTTGTAAGCTACCCAGTCTGTAGTATTTTGTTCTAGCAGTCTGAATGGACTCAGGCAAGAAGCCAGTGCTGTATCATTTCTGGGGTTATAGTCACCTGAACTCAGTTCTGTCACACATGGATGATGTGCCCTTTCAGCTTGGTGAGGGGAGTCAGACACATGACTCTGGACCCAGAGGGCTCAGACAGGCTGGGTTAGAATCCTCTAGCCTCTGCCTCTGCCTTAGACCTTCCGTGCCTCAGTTTTCTTATAGGGATAAAAGTGCTACAAAACTCCTAGGGTCATTTTGAGGATGTAAGAAGTGAATGGAGATGAAGCACTTAGCATAGACCTGCCCCAAAGCTGAGTAACTTGGAGTTAGGACATGAATTCAAAGTGACCCTAGGTTATATCAAGATAAGACTTCCCCCTCCCCCCTTCTGGTCTGCCACTGCCAGTGTCTCAGCCAGCAATGTGTTGGCCTTGACAAGATGTAGCATTGCTCTATAGTGTGCGCCAAAATTGCCTTATTAAAACATCATCAAGTCATACTCACATACTCACTGATAAAGAAATCAGTGGTTCTTATGTAGCAGGAGTGTGGGTGGTGTGGGAAGTTTCCTAAAACAGACGTCCTATAGGGTAACTTCTTAGCTGAATGACTTAGAGCAAGTGACTCAAGTTCTTGAGTTCCATTTTCTCATCTGTAAAGTGGGGAGAGAAAACCTACCCACCATGCAGGTTATTGTGAGGATGAAATCAAAACAGTATCCCTGAGGCTTAGTGCCTGGCATGGAGGGGTCACTCTTACCCCTCCCTGTCACCTCTTTGAAACCCAGCCCCGGTCGATGTGCAGAAGACATTCCTCCAGTTTTTATTCAGAACACTGTGGTTTTGTTAAAACTCAGATACTTTGGGGGAAGCTTTTATTTATTTATATTTTGTGTCCCCAAACACCCATTTTCCTGAAGGGAAATGGAATCTGTCTGGTTTTGAGTCACTTACACTCAACTTGTTGGTATAGTTCTGTAAGCGCCAGCCAATATCCAAGGAGCCCTTGGAATCTTCTTTTAAAAGCTGCATTTTAAAGTCTAGGAAGTTTATTTTTCTCCCTTCCTCCCTCCCTTCCTCCCTCCCTTCCTTCCTTCCTTCCTTCCTTCCTTCCCTTTCTTTCCTTTCTCCTTTTTCAAAAAATGTTAAAAGGAAATTGGACTTTAGCGCCAGTTTGAGTTTGGGTTTATCCTCAGTGTATGACTGGCTTCCAACAAATTTGGTAAAAAGTACACTTTGCCATTCCTGGTTTGAAGATTTCAGCTCAATTTCAGTTACTCATGAAAAATGTTTTCATAGTCCAAGCCAAGAGCACGTTCGTGTGTTCTGTTGCTGTTTTAATGGATCATGAAATTGTTGCCTCTTCAAGACTTTTGGTTTGCCACTTAAAGGAAATAAATGAGGACCTTTGCTGCATATTTGCATCGTACTGGCTTTCCATTGACCCTATCTTCATTGATTTGGTAGAGGGTTTGGTGAAATTGGTAAGAAGTTTCATGTAGTCAGTCAAGAGAAATTACATGTAATTATCCTAACCTATACTCAACAGAAAAACAGAAAGGAATTGGACGCTACCCTTGGTGTAGAGGGTTTCTCAGAGATTTCTAATGAGTGGGACACCAGTCCCAGTCTCTACCGTGTCATCTTACCCACCAAGCCGGTATAGTAAACACAATCTCAAGACAATGCCATGTACTTTCCATTGTGTAGTAATAGGCTTCGTCTGCTATTTCTAGGCTAACAATTGTTCGTTGTTCATGCTGCTTCAAGGTTTAGAAATTGAATTTTCTCTCTGGTTCCCAGGGGAAACAGGGAGACTAAAAACAAACAAGGAGGTAATTTCCACATGTGTAGCAGCCATTTCATTTGCCAAACTGTATATTTGTGTATTTTAAGAGATGAGTTTTCAACAGCTTAGATTTTTGTATAAATCTCAGGAAGGAAATGAAGTCTCCTCTTGAATTTGCATTCAGCTGCGCTTTCTGGGCAGACACGGTAAGCCTTGTCAAGTTTGACTTGAGTACTCATTTCCAGGCAAGGCATGTGTATTTCTGGTTTCATAAGAGGAACAGTAAATTTCAATCTTCTAGCCTTCCACTTTGCTACTGTCTGGAGGCAGTGCATGAGATGTCACACTGGAGACTTTTTTTTTTAATACCAATCTCCAGTGACTTTATTATTATTTTTTAATAGGTCTTTATTGGAGTATAATTGTTTCACAATACTGTGTTAGTTTCTGTTGTACAACAAAGTGAATCAGCCATATGCATACATATATCCCCATATCCCCTCCCTCTTGAGCCTCCCTCCCACCCTCCCTATCCCACGTCTCTAGGTCATTGCAAAGCTGATCTCCCTGTGCTATGCTGCTGCTTCCCACTAGCTATTTTACATCTCCACCTAGACTGTGAGCATTTTAAGGTAGACAAGGGAGTCTTATAAGTATCAAATTGTTTTCTTTGCACCTGTACCTAAATTTTCATATAGCCAAAATAGCCACAGAAGATTTGGGTAGAGGGATTAAACAACCCTTGAAACTCTTCCTTGTTTAATTTAACTAGGTCGGTGGAGCCCATTGAGGGCCTGCCCACCCAAGGCAAAAAGATGGGCATGAAACCCCCCCAAATATTGTACTAACAAAGGTGGCGTGTGAGAGGAGCGGAGTTATGTTTATGGTTTGTCTGTTTCCTTTTTCTTTTCTGAATTCTTATACAATGAATGTATGTGTGTATCTATAGATCTTAAGGTTGTGTTTACCAAAATGATGAGCATATGTATTTGTTTTTTTTAGAAATCAAACTATAGACAAATGTATAGAATGCAATGTACAAGTTCTTATCATTCGACCCTAATCATTCTGATCTCTAGAGATCACAGTTGGTTTTGTAGGTAAACTTCCAGACTTTTCTCAGGTTATCTATGTGTAATTATCAACATTGTATTGAAGGAGTGGGACTCGATAAAGTATAGGTAGAAAACAGATTCCCTTTGCTGTCTCCATCAATGTGATAAGCAGGTTCACTTCAACTTCCTTGGATACTCATCTAGATAACAATTCCTCCAGTCCTTTCAAGTCCCAAGCAAAATCCCCAGGCTCTCTGGCTCTCTGCACATGAGGGGTTCTGACAGCTTGAGGGCATCCTCTGACAAAAGATGCAGGTGTTGCCGGGGAGAATGAAAGCTAACCCCTGGAGCAGGTGTGTGAATATCATCAAGAGATCAGAAGGATATGAGCAGGGAGTGCTGACAGCACCTCTACAGGTGGGGCCCCTTTTAAAATGATCCTGGCTGGCTCCCTCACATGTGGTCCAGAGGGAACATACATGCAATTTGGCTGCTGCTCTTAAGAGGAGGGCAGTCTGCTTCAATGCAGTGCCTTCAGTGCCTGGCCCTCCCTGGGCCACTAGATCCAGTCTCTTGCCAGTAGATGAATTTTGATCATAGATTAGTCTGTACTCCTATACACTCCAGTGTTCTGAGCAATCTCCTTGAAGCGCCCCTTATCTAGACTGAAGTAAAGATGGAAGTACTACCCCAACATATCATTCTAAAGAAATTCTTTCTCAACCTTGTCAATTTCAGTCCTTTTATACTCTTGAGGTGGGTGATGGGCTAACGGTTGTAGTGGATGCCTCCTTTGCAAGTCCTGTCTAGGTGATCTAGCAGCTCATTTTGAAATGTGAGAGCCCTAATCACCTATTGCTTTGTTCTGAGTCTCTTGGAGCCTTAGACAAAGCTGAAAAAGAGTTTCATTTTAACCTCTTGTTACAGACCTAGAAATTTTATCGTTTTCCATAAATTGGAACATATTAATGTTCTGCAAATTGCTGTCTTAATTACTTAGCAATCTTTTCACGTCAGATGATGTTGAACTGCCTCATTCATTTTAATGAAAGCAAAAGACTCCATCAGGTAGATCAGCTGTAGTTTAACCATTTCCCTATTGATAGGTTGTTTTCAATTTTTGGATCTTTTAAACAATGCTGCTATCAATATTTCTGTACTCACATTTTTTTTGCATGCGTGTACACATGCTAGTAATTTCTCTAGAATAGAGACTTAAAAGTAAAGCTAAAGGTATGAAAGGTATGAACCAGGAAGTTTTTGCTAGATTCTTCCAGAGTGCCTCTGCGAGGGTTGTAAAAACTCTACTTTCTCCAGCAGTGCCTAAGAGTACCCATTTCCCCGCAGCCTCACTAAATGTTTTCACTGTTTTTAATCTTTGCCATTTTGGGGAGCCAACAGTAATCTCATTATTATTTTATTCTGTATTCCTTTGGTTACTAATGATGTGAGTTATCTCTTCTCATTTGTTTGTCCATGTGTATCTGTGCTCTTTGAATCAACATATCCTTCTCTAGTTTGGAGTTCTAAGGTCTTTACCAACCTCTTGTAGTTCTAAACAAGGGGGAAATGGCAAAATGATAAAGGAGAGATAAATTGAAGAGATTTGGTGAGAACCTGGCCCAGCTCCACAAGGACAAGAATGGCGGAATTTTTACCACTCAGATTTTATCACCTTTTTTTCTAAAACTCTTGGCAAGTCTGAATCTGAAACATAGGCTACCTTTTTTTCTCAAATTGACACGTGTAATTTATTAGTAAAATTTCAACTGATTTTTTGTATTCAAGAGCACGTGCAAAATTACTTTGAATCTTAAACCCAAGTAGTTGCATGCATGCCTTTTGTCTCTTGGCCCTTATTTTACACATATTAAAAATTACTAAAGGCATATTGGGTTTAGAGGGAGAACCAAAGGAGATTATTTAGGAACACCTAGCAGCCATGGCAACATAGAAGGGGCATGTACTCTCCTCAAAAATATTCCACTTACAGGTAATGACATACATTTGCTAAACAGCCCCAAGCTAACCCAAGAAAGAATAGACAGATGGTTTGAGGTGTGTCAGGAATAGGATTTACAGAATAAGATTATAGTTATGCTGGAAAGTAACAGCAATCATTGTAAAAAGATGGAACAGACTCACTTTTTGCCATGGGGCAGAGGAAGAAGGGGGGTTTTAAATTGCTGCATGTGAATTAGAGTTGGGTCACCAAGGTACATAGCTCTCTGGGTTTTATAGATTTCGCTAGGCACTTGTATAGACTATATGACGGGCCTCTAGTTGGGTTTCTTCAGATCTGAAGCAGAGGAATTGCATTCTAGTTATAGACATCCCTGATAGTGTTGGCCCTATTTTACTTGTGTTTGGCATGCTAATCTACAACCTTTACTACCCAAACATCACTATCATACCACTTGAACTGTCAGTTGAGAAGACATTGGAAAGAGCCAGCCTGTTTATTCCTGAATGTGTATTTTTGGCTGCTTGAAATAGATTTTCAGCAAAGGAGGGTACAGAATACCTCCCATGTATGATTGGCCTATTTTCTCATTAGCCCAAAACATAGCCTTTGAAGGTGTAATGAACGAGTCTGCCTCTGCCATGAATTTTATTTTATTTTATTTATTTATTTTTATTATTTTTTTTATTTTTTAACATCTTTATTAGAGTATAATTGCTTTACAATGGTGTGTCATTTTCTGCTTTATAACAAAGTGAATCAGTTATATATATACATATGCCCCCATATCTCTTCCCTCTTGCATCTCCCTCCCTCCCACCCTCCCTATCCCACCCCTCTAGGTGGTCACAAAGCACCAAGCTGATCTCCCTGTGCTATGCGGCTGCTTCCCACTAGCTATCTATTTTACGTTTGGTAGTGTATATATGTCCATGCCACTCTCTCACTTTGTCCCAGCTTACCCTTCCCCCTCCCTGTATCCTTAAGTCCATTCTCTAGCAGGTCTGCATCTTTATTCCCGTCTTGCCCCTAGGTTCTTCTGACCATTTTCTTTTTTTTTTTTAGATTCCATATATATGTGTTAGCATACGGTATTTGTTTTTCTCTTTCTGACTTACTTCACTCTGTATGACAGACTCTAGGATCATCCACCTCACTACAAATAATTCAATTTCGTTTCTTTTTATGGCTGAGTAATATTCCATTGTATATATGTGCCATATCTTCCTTATCCATTCATCTGTCGATGGACACTTAGGTTGCTTCCAAGTCCTGGCTATTGTAAATAGAGCTGCAATGAACATTTTGGTACATGACTCTTTTTGAATTATGGTTTTCTCTGGGTATATGCCCAGTAGTGGGATTGCTGGGTCATATGGTAGTTCTATTTTTAGTTTTTTAAGGAACTTCCATACTGTTCTCCATAGTGGCTGTATCAATTTACATTCCCACCAACAGTGCAAGAGGGTTCCGTTTTCTCCACACCTTCTCCAGCATTTATCGTTTGTAGATTTTTTGATGATGGCCATTCTGACCAGTGTGAGATGATATCTCATTGTAGTTTTGATTTACATTTCTCTAATGATTATTGATGTTGAGCATTCTTTCATGTGTTTGTTGGCAATCTGTATATCTTCTTTGGAGAAATGTCTATTTAGGTCTTCTGCCCATTTTTGGATTGGGTTGTTTGTTTATTTTTGATATTCAGCTGCATGAGTTGCTTGTATGTTTTGGAGATTAATCCTTTGTCAGTTGCTTCATTTGCAAATATTTTCTCCGATTCTGAGGGTTGTCTTTTCGTCTTGTTTATGGTTTCCTTTCCTGTGCAAAAGCTTTGAAGTTTCATTAGGTCCCATTTGTTTATTTTTGTTTTTATTTCCATTTCTCTATGAGGTGGGTCAAAAAGGATCTTGCTGTGATTTATGTCATACAGTGTTCTGCCTATGTTTTCCTCTAAGAGTTTGATGGTGTCTGGCCTTACATTTAGGTCTTTAATCCATTTTGAGTTTATTTTTGTGTATGGTGCTAGGGAGTGTTCTAATTTCATTCTTTTACATGTAGCTGTCCAGTTTTCCCAGCACCACTTATTGAAGAGGCTGTCTTTTCTCCATTGTATATTCTTGCCTCCTTTATCAAAGATAAGTTGACCATATGTGCATGGGTTTATCTCTGGGCTTTCTATCCTGTTCCATTGATCTATATTTCTGCTTTTGTACCAGTACCATACTGTCTTGATTACTGTAGCTTTGTAGTATAGTCTGAAGTCAGGGAGCCTGATTCCTCCAGCTCCGTTTTTCTTTCTCAAGATTGCTTTGGCTATTCAGGGTCTTTTGTGTTTCCATACAAATTGTGAAATTTTTTGTTCTAGTTCTGTGAAAAATGCCAGTGGTAGTTTGATAGGGATTTCATTGAATCTGTAGATTGCTTTGGATAGTAGAGTCATTTTCACAATGTTGATTCTTCCAATCCAAGAACATGGTATATCTCTCCATCTATTTGTATCATCTTTAATTTCTTTCATCAGTGTCTTATAATTTTCTGCATACAGGTCTTTTGTCTCCTTAGGTAAGTTTATTCCTAGATATTTTATTCTTTTGGTTGCAATGGTAAATGGGAGTGTTTTCTTAACTTCACTTTCAGATTTTTCATCATTAGTGTATAGGAATGCAAGAGATTTCTGTGCATTAATTTTGTATCCTGCAACTTTACCAAATTCATTGATTAGCTCTAGTAGTTTTCTGGTAGCATCTTTAGGATTCTCTATGTATAGTATCATGTCATCTGCAAACAGTGACATCTTTACTTCTTCTTTTCTGATTTGGATTCTTTTTATTTCTTTTTCTTCTCTTATTGCTGTGGCTAAAACTTCCAAAACTATGTTGAAAAATAGTGGTGAGAGTGGGCAACCTTGTCTTGTTCCTGATCTTAGTGGAAATGGTTTCAGTTTTTTACCATTGAGGATGATGTTGACTGTGGGTTTGTCATATATGGCCTTTATTATGTTGAGGAAATTTCCCTCTATGCCTACTTTCTGGAGGGTTTTTATCATAAATGGGTGTTGAATTTTTGTTGAAAGCTTTCTCTGCCTCTATTGAGATGATCATATGGTTTTTCTCCTTCAATTTCTTAATATGGTGTATCACGTTGATTGATTTATGTATATTGAAGAATTCTTGCATTCCTGGGATAAACCCCACTTGATCATAATGTATGATCCTTTTAATGTGTTGTTGGATTCTGTTTGCTAGTATTTTGTTGAGGATTTTTGCATCTATGTTCATCAGTGATATTGGCCTGTAGTTTTCTTTCCTTGTGACATCGTTGTCTCATTTTGGTATCAGGGTGATGGTGGCCTCGTAGAATGAGTTTGGGAGTGTTCCTCCCTCTGCAATATTTTGGAAGAGTTTGAGAAGGGTAGGTGTTAGCTCTTCTCTGAATGTTTGATAGAATTCGCCTGTGAAGCCATCTGGTCCTGGGCTTTTGTTTGTTGGAAGATTTTAAATCACAGTTTCAATTTCAGTGCTTGTGATTAGTCTGTTCATATTTTCTATTTCTTCCTGGTTCAGTCTCGGAAGGTTGTGCATTTCTAAGAATCTGTCCATTTCTTCTAGGTTGTACATTTTATTGGCATAGAGTTGCTTGTAGTAATCTCTCATGATCCTTTGTATTTCTGCAGTGTCAGTTGTTACTTCTCCTTTTTCATTTCTAAATCTATTGATTTGAGTCTTCTCCCTTTTTTTCTTGATAAGTCTGGCTAATGGTTTATCAATTTTGTTTATCTTCTCAAAGAACCAGCTTTTAGTTTTATTGATCTTTGCTATCGTTTCCTTCATTTCTTTTTCATTTATTTCTGATCTGATCTGTATGATTTCTTTCCTTCTGCTAACTTTGGGGTTTTTTTGTTCTTCTTTCTCTAATTGCTTTAAGTTTAAGGTTAGGTTGTTTATTTGAGATGTTTCTCATTTCTTAAGGTAGGCTTGTATAGCTATAAACTTCCTTCTTAGAACTGCTTTTGCTGCATCCCATAGGTTTTGGGTTGTTGTGTTTTCATTGTCATTTGTTTCTAGGTATTTTTTGATTTCCTCTTTGATTTCTTCAGTGATCTCTTGGTTATTAAGTAGTGTGCTGTTTAGACTCAATGTGTTTGTATTTCTTACAGATTATTTCCTGTAATTGATATCTAGTCTCATAGCATTGTGGTCGGAAAAGATACTTGACATGATTTCAATTTTCTTAAATTTACCAAGGCTTGATTTGTGACCCAAGATATGATATCTCCTGGAGAATGTTCCATGAGCACTTGAGAAGAATGTGTATTCTGTTGTTTTTGGATGGAATGTGCTATAAATATCAATTAATCCATCTTGTTTAATGTATCATTTAAAGCTTGTGTTTCCTTATTTATTTTCATTTTGAATGATCTAGCCATTGGTGAAAGTGGGGTGTTAAAGTCCCCTACTATGATTGTGTTACTGTCGATTTCCCCTTTTATGGCTGTTAGTATTTGCCTTATGTATTGAGGTGCTCCTATGTTGGGTGCATAAATATTTACAATTGTTATATCTTCCTCTTGGATTGATCCCTTGATCATTATGTAGTGTCCTTTTTTGTCTCTTGTAATAGTCTTTGTTTTAAAGTCTATTTTGTCTGATATGAGAATTGCTACTCCAGCTTTCTTTTGATTTCCATTTGCATGGACTATCTTTTTCCATTCCCTCACTTTCAGTCTGTATGTGTCCCTAGGTCTGAAGTGGGTCTCTTGTAGACAGCATATATATGGGTCTTGTTTTTGTATCCATTCAGCCAGTCTATGTCTTTTGGTTGGAGCATTTAATCCATTTACATTTAAGGTAATTATCGATATGTATGTTCCTATTCCCATTTTCTTAATTATTTTGGGTTTATTATTGTAGGTCTTTTCCTTCTCTTGTGTTTCCTGCCTAGAGAAGTTCCTTTAGCATTTGTTGTAAAGCTGTTTTGGTGGTGCTGACTTCTCTTAGCTTTTGCTTGTGTGTAAAGCTTTTAATTTCTCTGTCAAATCTGAATGAGAGCCTTGCTGGGTAGAGTAATCTTGGTTGTAGGTTTTTGTCTTTCATCACTTTAAATATGTCCTGCCACTCCCTTCTGGCTTGCAGAGTTTCTGCTGAAAGATCAGCTGTTAACCTTATGGGGATTCCCTTGTATGTTATTTGTTGTTTTTCCCTTGCTGCTTTTAATATTTTTTCTTTGTATTTAATTTTTGATAGTTTGATTAATATGTGTCTTGGCATGTTTCCCCTTGGATTTGTCCTGTATAGGACTCTTTGCACTTCCTGGACTTGATTAACTATTTCCTTTCCCATATTAGGGAAGTTTTCAACTATAATCTCTTCAAATATTTTCTCAGTCCCTTTCTTTTTCTCTTCTTCTTCTGGGACCTCTATAATTCGAATGTTGTTGCGTTTAATGTTTTCCCGAGGTCTCTGAGACTGTCCTCAATTCTTTTCATTCTTTTTTCTTTATTCTGCTCTGCAGTAGTTATTTCCACTATTTTATCTTCCAGGTCACTTATCCGTTCTTCTGCTTTAGTTATTCTGCTATTGATCCTTTCTAGAGAATTTTTAATTTCATTTATTGTGTTGTTCATCTCTGTTTGTTTGCTCTTTAGTTCTTCTAGATCCTTGTTAAACGTTTCTTGTATTTTCTCCATTCTATTTCCAAGATTTTGGATCATCTTTACTATCATTATTCTGAATTCTTTTTCAGGTAGACTACCTATTTCCTCTTCATTTGTTAGGTCTGGTGGGTTTTTACCTTGCTCCTTCATCTGCTGTGTGGTTTCTCTGTCTTCTCATTTTGCTTAACTTACTGTGTTTGGGGTCTCCTTTTCGCAGGCTGCAGGTTCGTAGTTTCCATTGTTTTTGGTGTCTGTCCCCAGTGGCTAAGGTTGGTTCAGTGGTTTGTGTAGGCTTCCTGGTGGAGGGGACTAGTGCCTGTGTTCTGGTGGATGAGGCTGGGTCTTGTCTTTGTGGTGGGCAGGACTGCGTCCAGTGGTGTGTTTTGGGGTGTCTGTGGCCTTAGTATGATTTTAGGCAGCCGCTGTGCTAATGGATGGGGTTGTGTTCCTGTCTTGCTAGTTGTTTGGCATAGGGTGTCCAGCACTGTAGCTTGCTGGTCATTGAGTGAAACTGGGTCTTGGCGTTGAGATGGAGATCTCTGGGAGATTTTCGCCGTTTGATATTACGTGGATCTGGGAGGTCTCTTGTGGACCAGTGTCCTGAACTTGGCTCTCCCACCTCAGTGGCACAGCCCTGACGCCTGGCCGGAGCTCCAAGAGCCTGTCCTCCACACGGCTGGCCCACGGTCCCAAAGATTGTCGTGGCTTTGGCTGGTGGGGCCCCTCCAGAGCTGGCAGCGTCAGTGAGGCTGCCCTCCCCTCGGGCTCCGTGGCAGTTCAGTGATGGCGGAGGGAAGAGACCCCGAGCCAGGAGTTCCAGCTCTGTGGAAACGCAGGCTCCATTCTGGGCACCTGCCATGAATTTTAAATCTCAAATCTCTCCTTTCCAATTCAACTAATAATTTAGAAAGATAGTATTTCCTCTTGGGAGTATTTTGGCATTTTCCAAGGGAAAAGAGAGAGAGATTGTCAGTGGGGATTTGCTGATGATGAGAAGAAGGTGGCCACAAAGAAAAGACTGGAGATCTCAGAACTTGGGATGCAGTTGAAGCTTCCTTGTGTGGTTAGGAACTGTCCCCATGTAAGCAAAGGATGGATTTGGCCTTTAGACTATATTTCCGTTAGTCCTAGAGTTTGACAGCCAGTTCCCAATGGCAGCCCACCACAAATCATGTGAGACCTCCAAGTTGGCATGGCTGATCTCTGACTAATGCGGAAAACTACCCAATGAGAATTAGCAATCTTGCATCACCAATCAAAATTCTTACATTACCTTTCATGTGGGTAACATAACAAGACTTCCAAAAGGAGTTAGGACTGGTTTTAACATGGCCTGTTGGTCACTGAGGCAGGAAATATTTAACATGAATCAGACTCATTTGGAATATTTTTGATTTGTCTTGATCCTAATGTTTCCCAGTGTTAGTATTATTGAGCACTCATTTAGCCCTTTAATGTATCAAAAAAAATGTGCCCTCTCATCATTCCTGGATAGATACAATTGGCCTGATTTGACTCTATCATGGTTTTTATTTGTAACAGATTTTTCAACCTAACACTTTTGGAGAAGTGGGTCTCTTAAATGTTAAACTGAGAAAACCAGTCCTGGCCAACTATTTCAAAGAACAGTGTTGCTATCATAGGCTGAATTGATCCCAGATGGATTCTGGAGTGGGAGGACTAACAGTTACGTAAAATGGCCTAAATCTGAATTACACAGTGGTGACCCTCTGGAAGAGGGCTAACCCACAACCACGTGTCCTCAGAGTTGGGGCATAGATACTATTTCTTTTGGACTTTGGATGGCATGAGGTGGTCAAAATGATTTGAAAAATATTAAGTTAAGCTGGCATTGGAAGATGGCATAGTTTGAGAACAAATGCAGCAACTGAGGCAGTAAACTTGCCTTCCTTGTCTTTGATGTCAGAAATTACAAGCTAAGGGTCCAGGATGGAGGTGATTTATCCTCTTTACCTTGCCTCTTTCGACTGTGTTGAGAAATCCTGCTTTTGTACGTTTGCTGCCATATCTTTTGGTCATAATGACATCTGAGCAGAGGAAGACATGGTTGTGGCTTTCTGACTCCTCTCTAACCAGGACGATAAATATAATGACAATAATGAAAACACCCAGAGTGCTTCTTTATTTATCTCTCCATGGGAACTCATAAGATTGAAGGAGCTCTCATTTAGTGGATTCCCCTGGTAGGAATATACACAAACAACACCAAACCCACAGGATCTATCCTGGACCAGAGGACCCATGTCTGATCCCAGGTAACTGGAGGATCCTGAGCAGATTGTGGGATTAGATGGGACTATCTCTTCATTATTCTGTTCTTAAGGGGCATATGAACTGTGTACTGAGAATGGATTTTTCAGGACACAGGCTATAAAATGCATAGGAATGTATAAGAAATGACCAAGAACTGATCTCAGGTGGCCTCGGCCTGCAGAGGCTTGAAGCAGGGTTTCAGTTCCCAGCCACTGACTGAGGTCAGGTCGCGGGGGTGAGAGCACCGAATCCTAGCCACTAAGCTAGTGGTCAGTGACAAGGCCCTGGCCCTACAGCTTTGCAGAAAAAGAATTCCCGCAAAGACAGAAAGTAGTGAAACAAGTAAAGATTTTATTAGGAGAAAAAAAAGAAGTACAGTATGTGTGGATAGACACACGGGTGGGCTCAGAGAGAGAGTCGTGCCCTTGTGGCAGTTTGAATCACTTCTATGGGGCATTTCTTCCGGGTTTCCTTTGACCAATCATTTCGATTTGCCCAGTTCAGAGTCCATATTTGGTGTATCTCAGGATTTTCCCATGTATGCGCGCACATCTCTTAGCCAAGATGGAGTCTGCTGAAGAGGCCTATGGATAGGTTTGACCACTTGGCGTCACTCCCCTTTTGACCTCCAAGGAGCCTTTCTACACATGTGTAGTTGGGGAGGTCTCCTGACTTTGAGAATGAGGAATATGTGGTCTCTTATCTTCTATCTGGACAGGGCCCAGCCTTCTCTCTCAGTTGTCCTGTTATTCCCATCTTAGAGTATCAGTACACAAGGAACGAACTCAAACTGTTTGCCCTGAGGGCCCATCTATCTCCTGCCTCAGAACCAACGTCAGAATAGGGGGATCAGATGAATTCCTAGTTTCACCAAACATTAACTTAATACTGTAGAGTCAGGAAAGCATTCAAGGGAGGTGTGCTCTGTAAGGTCACCAGAGGGAAATTTGAAGAGTTTTTGGACCAAAACTGAAATTGTGTGAATTTTACAATATAGTCAACAGGAGAAATATTAACATGTGATTGTGTAAAAAATGAGGGTTGTAATATCTCACAGATACTGCCATTTTCTGTGATTTTCACGGCAAAGTTAACAGGAAAATAGAGGTTGTTGAATCTACTAGATTTTTTCTCTGTTCTCCAGTCTGCCTTCCCTCCTTCACCTAGAAGCACTTAGGGAGCGAGCACTTTCTGATTACTCTCCTTATTCAGATTGCATCCTTGGTGGACAATTTAATTCTCAACTTCCTCCTTGGCTTTCCCCCTCCTTGGCTTCCCCCCTCCTTGGTGTTTCTTGGAATCAAACACCATAGTAGGCTGCAACAAATCCTACTCTGAAACAGATTCTAGTCCTTGCTGTTTTGTTTTATTTTAGTACCTGTACTTCTAACAAATTCTACTCCAGAAAACATGATTATACAACAGTAATGCTAAGCCTTGTGCCAGACATTTTATATGTATGATCTCGTTTACTCTTCAGAACAATCTTATGAAGTAGGCATAATTACTTTCAATTAACAGATGAGAATTCTGAGTTCAATGGAAGTTGAACACTGTCCCCAAGACCACACGGGTGGTAAGGGGCACCTGTAGAATTTGGACCCAGGGCTGTGGATTTCTTGACCACTGTGTTACAGTAAGATCTCAGTTTTATAGTAAAAGTGACATAGTTTATTAAAGAATAATGATGATTATTCTTATGGTAACACTTATTTAAATTTCAAATCACGCTCAGTTCTTCCTAAATATCAGCCCGCTCTATGGAATCAATTGGTATTTTAATTCAGAAATCTGAGCCTTAGTCCAACTCTACATGTTCTTATGATAGATCTGAAATATGATAGAGCTAATGACTGTTTCACCTCTTCTCTCCCCATTTACAGGGCCCTCCACTAATACATATGGTCTCTTGGTACAAACTCAAAAAGGGGCCTCTCCCTCCAAGCAGAAGATGCTTTGTGCCAGGATGCTCATTGGACAAACCTGAGCTGGATCTCAACCTCTAGTTATCCTCTTGGCTGGGGCCAAAAGTAAAATGTGGAGTGAGGTGAGTCAAGGATCCAAAACAATTGCATTTCAGATAAATTGAGATATGGATATGTGCATTTCATATGTTCATATTTTATGAGAAGCAGGGTGTTAATTGACAAAGAAGAACTAAAACAAATATCAAAGAACAAAGCAATTAGGCCTGAACTGCCAGAGAAAGAGAAAGACTTTCTTGGGATCAATAAAAGCTCTAATCTGCTTCTGAAGCCCCAAGTTTTAACCTTCTGGTTAAACTCTTGATAAGGTGTTCAACTTGTCTGTAATTCCTATAGAAAGTCATTCAGTAATCTGCATGACTCAGCTTACATCTCCCTCAAATGAGGCTCAGTGCATAGCAAAGTGTTCAAGTAAGGCCAACTAATAAACCCTCATCTGATTTCTCCCTGGACTCTCATGTGAATAGAACATATATGACTCCAAAATATGAGTATAACTATGGCACCAAAGTAGGGTTCTGATTGGCCATTATACTTGGATCTGGAAGAACTCGTAAAACAAGTTAGGGTATTTTCCTGCTTCAACCAGGTTTATAAAGAATAGCCCAACACCCCGGGCAAGGGTGTTACAGGGAAGAAGTATTGCACTTTTTTAGGGCCTTTCGGTCGCTCTAATTTTGGACACATACCTTACAACATACAGGAGGCATGCACGAATCAACACTCAGAAATGCCCTGGCTGACATGTCTCGTGGCTTAATTATAGCAGTGCACATCCGCAGCACAGCACCAATATCTTGAATGATTCCCATAGCAATATCCACACTCTGGTCTCCCTCAGGTTTCTAGCTATTCAGCCCAGACATGGGTATTGATATGCTGTACCATAATTACAGTTGTCCTACCAGTAAATTCCATTTCAACTTTTCGGAGTTCTCAATAAAATTATCCAGAAGTCCTATACCTTAATTCTAATCCAGTGTTTTTCAAATTGTAGGTTGCCACCCATTAATGGATTTGAAATCAATTGAATGAGCCATTACCAGTGTTTTGGGGAGAAATGACATTAAATAGAATAGAAGAGAGTAGTAAATATCAAAGTGGACTACACATAATAAAGATTAGTATTGATGCTTGAAATGTTCTCTATATTCCATCCAAGACGTAGCATTCCATATAGGATATACATTTTTTCAACATAAATCTCTTAAATCAGGATGAGTTTTGTTATAGACAACATTTTTTTCTTTCTCAGTGGTAAAATTATGGTTTATCTTGCAATTGATGACAACTCAGATTTGTGTATGTGTATATTGGGTTTCAATGTAAAATGTGTTTCTCTTTGTGGGTCATGGCTGAAAGAGCTAGAAGCGGACTTGATTTAACCCAGCCTTTCCAGGTTGCCTTCTCCACCGGAAGTTGGACAGTTAGTCTCTTGCTGCCTGTAGACTGTACACAGAATTTCTGAGCCTCCAATGTCACCCCGTTTCCTGATGAGGAATGGCTGTCCTCCCTCCACAGGGAAGTATGCATTCCAAAACTAGTCATCTCTATTTGGATGTTGAAGATGATTCAGCCAGGATGGTAATAGTGTCAGAGATCTTGGGTAATGGGGCTTCTCTGGTCTGACCCTCCTGTCTACTGTTCATGCCAATGCCTCCCCAAAGAGACTTCTTGGTGGTAAAGCAGGCTTGCAGGTGGAAGAGAGAGATGCTTCTAGATTTTTCTTTTGCGAACACCACCCGCTAAGCCTACCTGTGGTTTCTCCTGTTAGCCAAGGCTTCCTGTGGCCAACAGTGAGGGTTCACTAGAGCAGCGGACTTTTAAGGTCCTTGGGATTTCTCATATCTCAGGTGATTTCTGCCTCTTTCTCAGGCTGACAACTCAATAGGATTCCCAGCATCACTTACAGAGGGCAAGTCACAGGGCGCTGCTGAGCCCTCTGGCTCAGATACTGTCCTTTATAGATATGTAAGGGAAACAGGTCTGCATTACACCAGGGACCATAACCCGACCTCTCTTTTGCTCTGTCCGGAAAGGGAAGTTCTTAACCCAAAGGAATGAGCCACTTAATGGGAATTTTTAGATTCTGTGGCTATTGAGAGGAGAGGTGTAATTTCCTGTCATTCCTTGGGCCCTGTCCCTACCCCAAATCCTCCCCCTCAGATAGTCATCTTATCAATGTCCCCAAACACTGCAAGCTAGAATCTTAAATGCTGTATAAAACCCTAAAACCTCTTGTGTTTGACTCCAAATTTGTTCTGTCTACAAATCCTGCCCACTTTCCTCAAGTTCAAGTGCTACCCTCCCCAACAATGTCTATCTTGACTCCAACCACATAGAATCACCTTGTCTCTTTTTACACTTTATGTAAGTGGAACTGTACAGGATGTGCTTTTCTGTATCTAGCTCCTTTTATTCATCATTATGTTCATGAAATTCATCCATATTTTTGCATGTTCCTGTAGATCATTTGTTCTCATTGCTGTAAAGTATCACATTTTTGTGAATATACCACAAATTAATCCTCCATTCAACTACTGAGGGTATTCGGGTAGTTTTTATGGTTTACCTATTGCAAATAGTGCTGCTATGAACATCCTATTACCTTCTAGGATGTATACCTAGGAGTAGAATTAATGAGTCATAGGGAATATATATTCAGCTTTAGTAGATTCTGAAAATGGACTTTTTCATTTCAGCCATTCTGGTGAATGTGTAATAGCATTTAATGTGGTTTTAATTTGCATTTCCCTGATGGCTAATGGAGTTGAGAATCTTTCCTGTGCTTATTGGTTATTTGGATAGCTTATTTTGTGAATCGTCTATACATTTTTCTATTGGGTTATCTGTCATTTTCTTATTGATTTATGAAAGTTATTCTGGATGTGAGTCCCTTATCTGATGTATGCAATTGCAAATATCCTTTCCACTGTGGAGTTGCCTTTTAATTCTCTTAATAATGTCTTTTGATGAACAGGTGCTCTTAGATTTAATATTGTCTAATTTATCAATTTTATGTTTAATGTTTTCTGTGTCCTCTTTAAGAGCTTTTTGCCTACTCCAAAGTCATGAAAATATTCTCCTATGTTTTAACAATTTTTAAAAAAGGTCCAATTCCTTCTTTTCTGCCTTTTCTTCTTGCCTTTACTTTCCTTACTTTTCTTGTTTTCTATGACTCTCCCTTTTCCTGTTTCTCCTTTCCTTACTTCTTTTTTCCCCTCTGTTTCTCTGTCCAAATAAGCAGCATAAGAAAACCTTACATCTTTTCATTATGAAAATCAGATTCGTCCTCAGCCTAAAATATTCCATGATCTACCAAAGCTTTCCGGATAAAGTTGGAATTTCTTAGCTTAGGAATTAAGGTTTATAATGATCTTTCTCCTGCCTACCTCTCTAGCCTCCCCTGATTACTGTCTCCACCTGAAACATACTCTTCATTCCAATCATATTGTGATATTAAAGTTCCTAAAGATATCTGCTTTTTTATGCTTCCATGCCTTTGCATATGCTGTTCTGTCGCCTGGTACACTCTTCCTCCTTTTCTTTTTAACTAATTACCATTCATCCTTCAAAACTCAGCCCAACCAAGTTTTCTCTGGTGATCTTTCTGCTCCACACATCTGGTTTAGCTGTGCTTCCTTTGCTCCCTCAGCATCCTGGGCATATCTGGGTTATGACACTTATCACACTCTATCATTTTGCCTGTCTTTCTCCCTCACTGGAGTCACTAGATGCTTGAGAGCAAGGACAGTGTCTTATTTGCCTTTATGTGTCTAATGTCGATATGCCTGGATTGTAGAAGATGCTCTAAGTGTTGAGTAAGTACATTTGGAGATCAATGCAGCCCTGCTTTTTGGCTGAGGAAAACAGTGGATGCGAAGTGATAACCAGACCAAACTAGAGAAAAGAGATGGAATTTATTGAGGATACATGCATCAGCATTTTCTGTTATTGGGACCTCTTGATTGAGAATTCTGTGTGGAGCTTTCCCATAGCATATTTGTTTTGCTAGTAAGCTCTGCACTAGTTCTTTTTCTTATCTGTTCTCTCTGGAAGTTTGTGGTTCATTTTGAGAGAACTGGCAAATATTTAAATGCTCTGGTAACATCATTACATCAGTTCCCTTTCTGTACACCCTGTCAAGAGATTTCCTAGCCATTCATCTATCTTAAGAAAAAATAAATGAAATCACTTTTGCTAGCTCATGTCTTTCATTTTTTGTTAAGTGTTCATGTTACATTTTTATTTAATTAATTATGAATAAGCAATGTGTGCATATGGTTTAAAATCAAAAGGTGAGAAGGATATATAGTGAAAAGATTCTTCCTAAAAGCCTCACTTTAACAATACCAAATGTTGGCGGAGATCGGTTCAAGATGGCAGAGTAGAAGGATGTGCTCTCACTCCCTCTTGCGAGAGCACCGGAATCACAACTAACTGCTGAACAATCATCGACAAGAAGACACTGGAACTTACCAAAAAGATACCGCACATCAAAAGACAGAGGAGAAACCGCAATGAGATGGTAGGAGAGGCACAATCACAATAAAATCAAATCCCATAACTGCTGGGTGGGTGACTCACAAACTGGAGAACAATTATACCACAGAAGTCCACCCACTGGAGTGAAGGTTCTGAGCCCCATATCAGGCTTCCCAACCTGAGGGTCTGGCAACAGGAGTAGGAATTCCCAGAGAATCAGACTTTGAAATCTAGCAGGATTTGCTTGCAGGACTTCGACAGGACTGAGGGAAACAGAGACTCTTCTCTTGGAGGGCACACACAAAGTAGTGTGCGCATCAGGACACGGGGGAAGAAGCAGTGACCCCATAGGAGACTGAACCAGACTTACCTGCTAGTGTTGGAGGGTCTCCTGCAGAGGCGGGAGGTGGCTGTGGCTCACCACAGGGACAAGGACACTGGCAGCAGAAGTTCTGGGAAGTACTCCTTGGCATGAGCCCTCCTGGAGTCCACCATTAACCCCACCAAAGAGCCTGTAGCCTCCAGTGCTGGGTTGCCTCAGGCCAAATACCCAACAGGGAGGGAACCCAGCCCCACCCATCAGCAGACAAGCGGATTAAAGTTTTACTGAGCTCTGTCCACCAGATCAACACCCAGCTCTACCCACCAGCAGTCCCTTCCATCAGGAACCTTGCACAAACCTCTTAGATAGCCTCATCCACCAGAGGGCAGACATCAGAAGCAAGAAGTACTGCAATCCTGCAGCCTGTGGAACAAAAAACACATTCACAGAAAGACAGACAAAATGAAAAGGCAGAGGACTATGTCCAAGAGGAAGGAACAAGATAAAACCCCAGAAAAACAACTAAATGAAGTGGAGATAGGCAACCTTCCAGAAAAAAAAATTCAGAATAATGATAGTGAGGATGATCCAGGACCCTGGAAAAAGAATGGAGGCAAAGATTGAAAATATGCAACAAATGTTTAACAAAGACCTAGAAGAGTTAAAGAACAAACACCTAGAAGAATTAAAGAACAAATAAACAAAAGAATTAAAGAGATGAACAATACAATAACTGAAATGAAAAATACACTAGAAGGAATCAATAGCAGAATAACTGAGGCAGAAGAACAGATAAGTGACCTGGAAGACAGAATGGTGGAATTCACTGCTGTGTAACAGAATAAAAAAAGAAGAATGAAAAGAAATGAAGACACCGTAAGAGACCTCTGGGACAACATTAAATGCACCAACATTCACATTATAGGGGTTCCAGAAAAAGAAGAGAAAGGGAAAGGACCTGAAAAAATATTTGAAGGGATTATAGTTGAAAACTTCTCTAACATGGGAAAGGAAATAGCCACCCAAGTCCAGGAAGCACAGAGAGGAGAGTCTCAGGAAGGATAAACACAAGAAGAAACACACTGACACACATAGTAATCAAATTGACAAAAATTAGACAAAGAAAAATTATAAAAAGCAACAAGGGAAAAATGACAGATAATATACAAGGAAACTCCCATAAAGTTAACAGCTGATCTTTTAGCAGTAACTACAAGCCAGAAGAGAGTGGCACGATATATTTAAAGTGATGAGAGGGAGGAACCTACAGCCAAGATTATTCTACCCAGCAAAGATCTCATTCAGATTCAATGGAGAACTCAATAACTTCACAGAGAAGCAAAAGCTTAGAGAATTCAGCATCACCAAACCAGCTCTACAACAAATGCTAAAGGAACTTCTCTAAGTGGGAAACACAAGAGAAGAAAAGGACCTACAAAAACAAACCCAAAACAATTAAGAAAATGGTAATAGGAACATACATATCGATAATTACCTTAAATGTGAATGGATTAAATGCTCCAACCAAAAGACACAGTCTTGCTGAATGGATAAAAAACAAGACCCATATATATGCTGTCTACAAGAGACCCACTTCAGACCTAGGGACACATAGAGACTGAAAGTGAGGGGATGGAAAAAGATATTCCATGCAAATGGAAATCAAAAGAAAGCTGGAGTAGCAATACTCATATCAGATAAAATAGACTTTAAAATAAAGACTATTACAAGAGACAAAGAAGGACACTACATAATGATCAAGGGATCAATCCAAAAAGAAGATATAACAATTATATATGCATCCAACATAGGAGCACGTCAATACATAAGGCAACTGCTAACAGCTATAAAAGAGGAAATCAACAGTAACACAATAATAGTGGGGGACTTTAACACCTCACTTACACCAATGGACAGATCATCCAGAAAGAAAATTAATAAGGAAACACAAGCTTTAAATGACACAATAGACCAGAAAGATTTAATTGATATTTATAGGATATTCCATCTGAAAACAGCAGATTACACTTTCTTCTGAAGTGCATATGGAACATTCTGCAGGATAGATCACATCTTGGGTCACAAATCCAGCCTCGGTAAATTTAAGAAAACTGAAATCATAGCAAGCATCTTTTCTGACCACAGCGCTATGAGATTAGAAATCAATTACAGGGAAAAAAACGTAAAAAACACAAACACATGGAGGCTAAACAATACGTTACTACATAACCAAGAGATCCTTGAAGAAATCAAAAATACCTAGAAACAAATGACAATGAACACACGACGATCCAAAACCTATGGGATGCAAGAAAAGCAGTTCCAAGAGGGAAGTGTACAGCAATACAATCCTATATCAAGAAACAAGAAAAATCTCAAATAAACAATCTAACCTTACACCTAAAGGAACTAGAGAAAGAAGAACAAACAAACCCCAAAGTTAGTAGAAGGAAAGAAATCATAAAGATCAGAGCAGAAATAAATGAAATAGAAACAAAGAAAACAGTAGCAAAGATCAATAAAACTAAAAGTTGGTTCTTAGAGGAGATAAGCAAAATTGATAAATCATTAGCCAGACTCATCAAGAAAAAGAGGGAGAGGACTCAAATCAATAAAATTAGAAATGAAAAAGGAGAAGTTACAACAGACACCGCAGAAATACAAAGCATCATAAGAGACTACTACAAGAAACTCTATGCCAATAAAATGGACAACTTGAAAGAAATGCAGAAATTCTTAGAAAGGTATAACCTTCCAAGACTGAACCATGAAGAAATAGAAAATATGAACAGACCAATCACAAGTAATGAAATTGAAACTGTGATTAAAAATCTTCCAACAAACAAAAATCCAGGACCAGATGACTTCATAGGTGAATTCTATAAAACATTTCGAGAAGAGCTAACACCCATCCTTCTCAAACTCTTCCAAAAAATTGTAGAGGAAGGAATGCTCCCAAACTCATTCTATGAGGCCACCATCACCCTGATACCAAAACCAAAGATACTACAAAAATAGACAGTTACAGACGAATATCACTGATGAATACAGATGCAAAAATCCTCAACAAAATACTAGCAAACAGAATCCAACAACACATTAAAAGGATCATAACCATGATCAAGTGGGGTTTATCCCAGGGATGCAAGGATTCTTCAATATACGCAAATCAATCAATGTGATACATCATATTAAAAAATTGAAGAATAAAAACCATATAATCATCTCAGTAGATGCAGAAAAAGCTCTTGACAAAATTCAACACCCATTTATGATAAAAAAAAAAACTCTCCAGGAAGTGGGCATAGAGGGAACCTACCTCAACATAATAAAGGCCATATACGACAAACCCACAGCAAACCTCATTCTCAATGGTGAAAAACTGAAACCATTTCCTCTAAGATCAGGAACAAGACAAGGATGTCCACTCTCACCACTATTATTCAACATAGTTTTGGAAGTCCTAGGCATGGCAATCAGAGAAGAAAAAGAAATAAAAGGAATACAAATTGGAAAAGAAGAAGTAAAACTGTCACTGTTTACAGATGACATGATACTATACATAGAGAATCCTGAAGACTCTACCAGAAAACTACTATAGCTAATCAATGAATCTGGTAAAGTTGCAGCATACAAAATTAATGCACAGAAATCTCTGGCATTCCTATACACTAACAATGAAAGATCAGAAAGAGAAATGAAGGAAACAATCCCATTCACCACTGCAACAAAAAGAATAAATTACCTAGGAATAAACCCACCTAAGGAGGTAAAAACCTGTACTCAGAAAACTATAAGACCCTGATGAAGGAAATCAAAGATGACACTAACAGATGGAGAGATATGCCATGTTCTTGGATTGGAAGAATCAATATTGTGAAAATGACTATACTACACAAAGCAATCTATAGATTCAATGCAATCCCTATCAATTTACCAATGGCATTTTTCACAGAACTAGAACAAAAAATTTTTAAATTTGTATGGAGACACAAAAGACCCCAAATAGCCAAAGAAATCTTGAGGGAAAAAAACGTAGCTGGAGGAATCAGACTCCCTGACTTCAGCCTATACTACAAAGCTACAGTAATCAAGACAATATGGTACTGGCACAGAAACAGAAATACACATCAATGGAACAGGTTTAGAAAGCTCAGAGATCAACCCACGCACCTATGGTCAACTAATCTATGACAAAGGAAGCAGGGATAAACAATGGAGAAAAGACAGTCTCTTCAATAAGTGGTGCTGGGAAAACTGGACAGCTACATGTAAAAGTATGAAATTACAACACTCCCTAACACCATACACAAAAATAAACTCAAAATGGATTTAAGACCTAAATGTAAGACCGGATACTATAAAACTCTTAGAGGAAAACATAGGAAGAACACTCTTTGACATAAATCACAGCAAGATCTTTTTTGACCCACCTCCTAGAGTAATGGAAATAAAAACAAAAATAAACAAATGAGACCTAATGAAACTTAAAAGCTTTTGCACAGCAAAAGAAACTATAAACAAGATGAAAAAACAACCCTCAGAATAGGAGAAAATATTTGCCAATGATTCATCGGACAAAGGATTAATGTCCAAAATATATAAACAGCTCATGTACCTCAATATTAAAAAAACAAACAACCCAATCCAAAAATGGGCAGAAGACCTAAATAGACACTTCTCCAAAGAAGACTTACAGATGACCAAGAGGCACATGAAAAACTGCTCAACATCACTAATTATTAGAGAAATGCAAATCAAAACTACAATGAGGTATCAGTTCACACTGGTTAGAATGGGCATCATCAGAAAATCTACAAACAACAAATGCTGGAGAGGGTGTGGAGAAAAGGGAACCCTCTTGCACTGTTGGTGGGAATGTAAATTGATACAGCCACTATGGAGAACAGTATGGAGGTTCCTTAAAAACTAAAAATAGAATTACCCTATGACCCAGCAATCCCAATACTGGGCATATACCCAGAGAAAACCATAATTCAAAAACACACATGCACCCCAATGTTCATTGCAGCACTATTTACAATAGTCAGGTCATGGAAGCAACCTAAATGCCCATTGACAGACGAATGGATAAAGAAGATGTGATACATATATACAGTGGAATATTACCCAGCCTTAAAAAGGAACGAAATTGGGTCATTTGTAGAGATGTGGATGGATCTAGAGACTTGTCATACAGGGTGAAGTAAGTTCAAAAGAGAGAAACAAATATCATATATTAACACGTATATGTGGAACCTAGAAGAATGGTACAGATGAACCAGTTTGCAGGGCAGAAATAGAAACACAGATGTAGAGAACAAACGTATGGACACCAAGGGGGGAAGCCGCGGGGGTGGTGGTGGTGGGATGAATTGGGAGATTGGGATTGACATGTATACACTAATATGTATAAAATGGATAACTAATAAGAACCTGCTGTATAAAAAATAAATTAAATAAAATTCAAAAAAAAAGACACGTGCACCCCAATGTTCATTGCAGCACTATTTACAATAGCCAGGTCATGGAAGCAACCTAAATGCCCATCGACAGATGAATGGATAAAGAAGATGTGGTACATATATACAATGGAATATTACTCAGCCATAAAAAGGACCGAAATTGGGTCATTTGTAGAGATGTGGATGGACCTAGAAACTGTCATACAGAGTGAAGTAAGTCAGAAAGAGAAAAACAAATATCATGTATTAATGCATATATGTGGAATCTAGAAAAATGGTACAGGTGAACCAGTTTGCAAGGCAGAAATAGAGACACAGATGTAGAGAACAAACATATGGACACCAAGGGGGAAAAGCAGGGGGAGGGGTTGGGTGGTGGTGGTGGGATGAATTGGGAGATTGGGATTGACACAGATACACTAATATGTATAAAATAGATAACTAATAAGAACCTGCTGTATAAAAAAATAAATTAAAAAAAACAATACCAAATGTTGGCCATGATGTGGAGCAACTAACTGGAACTCTCATGTACTCTCATGTACATGGGAGTGTAAATTGGTACAAACACTTGGAAAAGCTGCTTGGAAATATCTACTAAAACTTAAATACTTTTACCTGTGGATCTAACAATTCCTCAGAAATGAGTTTTTGTAAGTCCTCCAAAAGACTCCTGGAATACTAGCAGAATACTCCTAGCAAATTTTATTCATTATGTCTCTAAACTGAAACAATGCAATGTTCACCATAAGTAGTGGATATACAAACTGGTATATTGATACATCATTTATTCATATGCAATGGAATACTACATGGTAATGAAAAAGGACTGCCACATGCAAGAACATGGTTGAATCTCATAGCCATAATGTCCAATGAAAGAAGCCAGACATGAGAGATTAGATACTGTACGAATCCATCTATATTGTGATCTAGGTCAGAAGCTAGTTGTCTTTTGGGTCTGGGTATTGACTGGATAGGAGCAGGGGGTGGTGTCCTCTGGGATTCTGGAAATGTTCTGTATTTGACCAAGGTTGTGGTTATAAGGGTGAATACTTATGTAAAAATTCATTGAGCTGTTCACTTAAGATTTTCACACTTTACCTCAATGGAATAGTAAACAATAATGTTAAAAACACACCCACAAAAACATTTTAAAAAGTTTCTTCCTATTTTCCAAGTTCTCCTCCCTACAGATAACCAGTATTATCACTGTTTTTGGTGAACCCTTTCAAGGATATTTTGTGCAAGTATAGACAAATGCATATATATGTACATGCATGGATATTTAAATGTGTGCATGTAATTTTTTTTGCTGTTTTATAAATAGATGGTAGCTTTTTATACCGACTGTTTTGTTCCTTTAGGGTTTTTTCCTCAACAATCTTGGAGGTTGTTAGATGTTTTGGTATATAAGTTTTATGTATTATAACATAAGTGATAGCCTGAATTATTCTCTACCCTGATCAAAGAAGAATGTGGTAAAAAATAAATAGAAGGAATGATGGTAGATGTTGTAAACCCGTGAAGTCTGCTTTCTATTGATTATCTCAGTGTTAATGGCAGTGCTACCCTGGAACTAACATTAAAGCAAGTTTAGACTTAAAATTGGTAGGTAATTTAAAAAATAACCATCCCAGAGACTTGTAATTTTCCAGTTCTAGTTGAATGGTTTATGTCTTTTCTTCAAATTGAAGTATGGAGTGACGTCTTCATTAAGTAATAGTAGATTTAAAACTATTTTCAAACTTCCTGAGCCCAGAGACTGTTTGGAGGTTCAGTTCACTCTTCAGGTCCAAATGAATGTCCTGAAGCCATCAGTCAAGCATAATTTTTGAGCACGTGCTGTGCCAGGTGCTGTCTCACTGTGTGCTCCCCGGCCTTCCTTCTGTGCATGTGACGGGGGAAGGGCTCTCCCTCTTCTTATAAGGCCACTGGTCCTAGGGGATTAGGGTTCTACCCTCTTGACCTCGTTTAACCTTAATTACCTCCTAAAGACCCTATATCCAAATACAGTCACATTGAGGGTTAGGGCTTCAATTTATGAACTTGGGGAGGACATAGGTCAGTCCATAGCAGTTACTAAACCTACCCGAAAGCTTGTTTCCTCGTCTGTAAAATGAGGATAATAATATTTGTCTCATTGCGTTAGTGGTAGGATTGAAAGGTATATGGCACACCAAAGGTATCTGATGTTTGTTTTCTTTTGTTTTTTAACTTTCTTCCTTTGGAGAGAAAATAGTGAAAGTGAGGACTGTCCTGACTCTGTGGTAATGTGTGGGTTTGTTGATAGAATCCTAAAGCCAGAAGGTCCCACAGCATTTAAATGACTTGTCCAAGGTCACCTGTTAAGCGAGTTATAGAAATCGGACTGAACCCTAGGTCTTAGGACCATCGGGGCTGTATTACACTGCACTGGATGACTTATTTTGCTCAGGGTTGACAGGAGTGGGAGGACTTCTCAGCAGGCTTAGATTTGTCTTGGGTATTTCACAGCAATGCCGCCCCCAGACACAGGCAGGCATTATGGGCGGAGGGGAACACTATGTGCCCTGTGGAAAGCTACCCTTTCATTGGATTAGTGAACTAGGCTGGCCTCTTCTGCTATGCACCGCTCTGGCCTCACAGTATCTAGTTTCAGAAGAGCATGACTGGCCCACATGCAGGTCAGGGAGACAAGGTTGTGGGGGGGGGGGTCACCAGTGTCCTTGGGGAAAGGGGATCGTGCTTCTCGCCGGACAGGAGGCATACACCAACTGCGTTGTAAAGCACACCAGCTCAGGCAGCTGAAATAATTTGCCCTCTAAGGGCTTTGGGTTTTGAGGGACAACATCTGTGATTGAATGACTCTCTCCTCTGAACTCCGCATGGCTCCTGTTACCCCATCATTCCAGCCTGCATAAATATTCTCTCTCTAGCCATGGGCGGCTGGGTACAGAATCCCAGGCTGACTGGTGAGAGGGTGGAGAGTGTGATGCTTCCCAACTGGTAGGATTTAAGGGGCAACTGTCCTCAAAGAATCCTCCAATATGGTGGTTCTATGCCTGAACTCCCACCATTAGCAAGGAATTCTTTTGTGTGCTGAAGGCTTTGGGGTTGGTCACTATCATCCCCCTTGGAGACTTCAGGACCACTGGGTAGGATGAGAGGAAGCTGGTGAGTCTCTGTTATCAGGCAGCTGACAATGAGATCCCCTGAAGGGGTGACACAGAGTAGGCTGAGGAACGGTGAGGTTGAAAGGCAACCTGCCATGAGTTTATCTAAGCCCTCTGACTTACAGTCAAGGGAATCAAAGTAAAAAGACTTGTCTGAGGTCACACAACTGGTTAGGACAGAGCCGAGCCCGATACCCAGGCTTTTGACTTCTGCTTCTGTCTTATTTATTTGGTATAAGCAATGCTGAAGAACACAGATGCTGCAGAAGGGTGAGGCCTGGAACACAGGGGCTGGAAGGGCACCAAAGACAAACTCTGACTGCTTCCCAGCTGCACCTTAGGCCAGTCCTGGTGTCAGCGCTCATGCAGGAAATCCATGCGTATAAACCGAGTCCTACTCCAAAAGTTCATTCTTAGGTTTATTTCTTGAATCATGGGGCTTGTGTTCCTGTGGAAATACTAATTTAAATGTTTTAAATGGTGAATTAGGTTCCCAAGATCTTTCTACGGAAACCTGTTTAATTCATGCAGTACCTGAAGGGAAGTATTAATAAGAGTATTTCAATTAATCCTGCTGTTCCCAGTGAATTTAAGGTTCTTGCCTCATCACAGAAAGAATTCAGAAATGAGACAGGGAGGTCAAGAAAGTAAAGTGAGGATTTATTTAAATAAGAATACACTCAGAGGGAGAGCAGGCAGACAGGTGAGAAACTGCTGCCCTGGGCTTCTTTGGCAAGCTGGTTATGAGGGGCTTACAAATGAGGGCGGAATATTCTCTGGGGAAGGAGGAGTTTGGGGGTCGTAGTCCCTGATTTTCATCCCAGCTCCATCTTCCCAAGGGGAGGAGGGATTTTTCTCCTTATTTAGCTTAGATCAGAAGTGTCATGGTGTCGGTGCATGATGGGTACTTCTTATCTGCAAGTCTAATTTTATTGTAATGAGAGCATAGTGAGCACCAGGTTACATTTGGATGCAGGAGATTCCCGCCTTTCCCCACCTTTCTTTGTCCGCCTTCAGGACACTTATCACCCAAAATGTGTGGTTTCCTATCGGGGTTCCTGCTTTTCTTTGTCTGCCCATGGACCCCTGCTGTTTACAAGATGCATGATTTCCTGCCACCTGGCCCCTGCCCCCCTTTCTCTGCTCATGTCTAGCTACCTGCCTGCTGTAACACTACCTGACAATTGTTACATTATTAGTTCTATGGGAATATAATATATAGTGAATTTTAAATCAGGTTAGAAGAAAGGTATCTCCCGTACAGGACAGGGGTGGCTCTCCTAGAACAGAATCTGGAGGATGGGACGGGGCACAGATTAGGAAGGGGTGGGGAGGGAGGGCAGCCATACTCTCTGAACTCAGCTGTAAAATAAAAAATAGTAGGAATAATGTTGCCCTGCCCACTTCATAGGATTGACTGAAGGCCTGAGTGAGATAGTAAATGGAAAAGTGCTTTGAATAAAATAATGAGAACACTTGTCTAAGGTAAGACTTTTCTAGGTCAATCACTCCCTAGATGGTTCGATGGGGTGGTGGTGCTATGGGGCTGTGTTCAGGCCTCAATTAGTAGTAGTACTGATGGTAATAACAACTCCAGTAGTGACAGTAAACTAATTTGTACAGAGAGATTTCTAGTTGCCAGCTATGGTGCTGGTGCTTTATACTATTAACTTATCATACCCATTGTAATGGTTAATTTTATGTATTAACTTGGCTGGGCCACAGTACCCAGATATTTGGTCACACAGTAGTCCAGAAGTTGCTATGAAGGTATTTTTCAGATGAGATTAACATTGAAATCAGTAGACTTTGAGGAAAGCAGAGTACCTCCCTAATGTGATGGGCCTCATCTAATCAGTCGAAGGCCTTAAAATTCTGAGATTTCCTAAGGAAGAAGGAATTGAGCCTCCAGACTGCCTTCAGACTCAGACTTGAACTGTAAAACTCTTGCCTGCCAGTCTGCTCTGATTTCAGACTTGGCAGCTTGAACAATCCCGTGAGCTAATTCCTTAAAATCAATCCATCTTTCTGTCTCTGTCTCTGTCTCTGTCTCTCTCTCTTTCTCCACACACACACAGACACACACACACACACACATACACACACACTCGTATGTCATGTGTTGTTTCTCTGGAGGACCCTGACTAGTATACCCAATTAACAGGGGAAGAAACAACATAAACACGTGAAAATAGAAAACTTAAAACACAGGAATTTTCCTAAGTAAGCAGATATGGCAGAGACTGGGTTTGTTCACCATGCCGGTTTCCTTTTCCCTCTGGGCCGAGCTAGACTACACTTCCCAGCCTCCCTTGCCGATAGGTGAGATCATATAACCGAGTCCGGTCCATGGCTGGTGGGTGAGAGTGAAATACACATCTCCAGACCATGCTCACTCTTCCCAGCTCTGCTGACTCCAAGGCTCTGGGTACAGGCAGGGCCATGGATGGAATGAGCCTGAGTCCCTGAATAACTTCATGGAGCCAGGCCTCTTAGCCAAAAGCACACTGTACAGCGACCTGAGTGAGCAGTACCTGTGTTATGTTTAGTCACTGAGATTTGGGGGTTTACTTGTTAATTATAGCACTTTCCCTGACAAATATAGTAATGGAGCTAGACTCAAATCTAGGCCATCAGTATCCGGAGTCTGGACGCCTCATCTCTGTGCTGATCAAACATCCTCTGTGTTCACTAATCAAGAACTCAGAGTAGGAAGTATCTCCTTCACTTTTCCCTGCCTGCTCCAAAAACTGAGGATACCTCAAAGGTACAGAACACCACATCCTGGAGCAGGATCCTGAACACCATCTGTCAGGTGCCCGAAGCTAGGCAGAGGCAAGTGAGCCCCAGGTATGAGGGGAGGGAGAGGAGGAGGAAGGGGACCAAGTATGCACTGGATCAGTCCGTTTCCTTATTTCCCTGGATGTGGCCTTTGTCTTCCCAAGCAGGGGAGTTCCTGGCTCATCACTAACTAATAAGCGAGGTCCGTTTATGCTGGAGTAGACTGTGGAAACACACAGCGCGTTCTGCCCATTGCCAGCCATTCTTCACAACTTGGTGCTTTTTGCCCAAGCTCAGTTCAACAGTGGAGGAATGAACTGTCACAGGGCTGTCCAAGGAGGCAGGCACAAACGCGTTTTTCCACATAAAGTTTGCCATCTATAAACAAAATCAAGGTTCAGGGGAATGAGGGCTGCTTTGGTTTCCCTTTTCTGTGCATTGTGGACTGCTCATCCACTCTTACCTAGGACAGTCACCCTGTCCCGCCCAGGGCAGTTATACTCCTTGGATTTGTCCAGGGTCAGAAAACCTAGGTGGGCAGGTAGCAGATTAGGCTCTTGCGGCCAAATGTGATTCAAAGGAGCTGACCGAGTCCCTTTACCCCATAGAACAAAGAAATCTCTGCAAGGAAACTTTGAACTAGAAAGGGATACGGTGGGATGTGTATGCTTCTACTGAGGCCACCCCAGAAACCCTGCCCGTGTTTGTGTGGAAAGGTGACCTTGCACACAAGCTCAGGGACAAAATCTGAATCTTGAGGCATGTGTGGTCTGGCTGAGTCTGTGGGAAGAAGTTGTTCAGTTTAGGAAAACGTGAAGTTAAAAATTTAGTATAACAACTATATGAGGTCAAAAGACTTTCTGACAGACTTTTCACTTTTCAGCTAGTATTAAACTTCAGCTTCTCTCTCTCTAGTCCACTTTTTTGAAATTAAAAGAAAATTAGAGTAAGTCTTTGTTTAAATTGACCAGTTAATTTGTTTCTACCACAATGACCACTGACTACCTTTGTTTAAATAAGACAACGGTTTATTTCCTATGGCATAGTAGAATTCAAGTATTTCAAATCAGCATGCCAGATTTGGGGGCATGAGGTATGTGGTTTCACAAAGCTTTCCATGTACCTCTGATCTTTCCAATTCTACAACCCTGGATTTTGTTTTTGTTTTTGTTTTCTGGTGAATTGCTGGATATTTATTGAAGCTTGAGACAACCAAGTTTCTTGATTGTAAGCAACAGAAGTAGGCTTTGGTCAATGTCAGGTAAATGGAGATTTGTTTGTTTATGTTAGGAGTCATCAGCTTTTTTTTTTTTTTTTGGCCACGCCACATTGCATATGGGATCTTAGTTCCCTGACCACCAGGGATCGAACCTGTGCCCCCTATTGTGGAAGCATGTAACCTTAACCACTGGACCGCCAGGGAAGTCCCAGGAGTCATCAGCTTTGATGAGAGGCTGGGAGACCAAGTTTGAAAATGATAGGAACCACCATAGACCCAGAAAGCAGGAAGTGGGAAAAACAGCAACTGTCTCTGTCTCCTAGCAGGAACCAAGTGTCTGAGATGCTATCACCACTGCTGCCTTTGAAATGAAGGTGACCTCCAGATGTCCCTAGCTGTGGTAGGTAGAATTCTACAGAGGATCCAAGATTCCCATCCCATGGTTATTCACTGGCACACTAATCTAGATACTGATGTGAAAGGATTTTGCAGATAAGAAGTCCAAAGTCAGTTGACCTTAAGATATGGAGATTATCAGGATCGGCCTGATCTAATCATAAGATCCCTTTAAAGCAGAAGAGGAAGGCAGAAGGGGAAGTCAGATTCAAAGCGTCAAAAGGGTGCTGTGTGCTACTGCTGACTTTGAAGATGGAAGGTGTCATATGCCAGGACCATAAAATGACTTCAAGGAGCTGAGAGTGACCCCTGGCCAACAGCCAAAAAGGAAACAAGGAACTCAGTCCTACAACTGAAAGGAACTGAGTTCTGCTAGTAACAGAAAGAGCTTGGAAGAGGTCAGATGAGAACATAGCTGGGCAATATCTTGTAAGATCCTGTATAAGCCAGGGTTCTCCAGAGGAACAGAACAAACAGGATATACATAGTTACAGTTGACACTTGAATGACTCGAAAGTTGGGGCACCCGCCAACCCTCCGAATAGTTGAAAATCAGCATATATTATAACTTTACGGTAGGTCCTCCATATCTGCATTCCCACATCTGCAGATTCAAACAACCTCGGATCGTGTAGTGCCGTATTACATATTTATTGAAAAAAATGTGCATATCTTACCTGAATTTGAACTGTGAACTCATACAGTTCAAAACCATGTTGTTCAAGGGTTAACTGTGTATATAAGAGGATATTTACTGTAGGAATTGGCTCACATGATGATGGAGGCTGAGAGGCAGATCATGTCACGTGATCTGTAAGCCAGAGACCCAGGAAAGCTGGGGTGTAATTCAGCCTGTGTCCAAAGTGTAAGTCCTAGTCCAAGTCTGAAGGCCCAAGAACCAGGACTACCGACGTCCAAGGGCAGGAGAAGACAGATGTCCCAGCTCAAGCAGAAAGCAAATTTGCCCTTCCTCCATCTTTTTTTCTTTTCTTTTTTTTTAACATCTTTATTGGAGTATAATTGCTTGACAATGTTGTGTTAGTTTCTGCTGTATAACAAAGTGAATCAGCTATACATAAACATATAACCTCATATCCCCTCCCTCTTGCGTCTCCCTCCCACCCTCCCTATCCCACCCCTCTGGGTGGTCACAAAGCACCGAGCTGATCTCCCTGTGCTATGCGGCTGCTTCCCACTAGCTATCTATTTTGCATTTCATAGTGTATATATGTCAATGCTACTCTCTCACTTCGTCCCAGCTTACCCTTCCCCTTCCCCATGTCCTCAAGTTCATTCTCTACAACTGTGTCTTTATTCCTGTCCTGCCCCTAGGTTCATCAGAAACATTTTTTTTTCTTTTAGATTCCATATATATGTGTTAGCATACGGTATTTGTTTTTCTCTTTCTGACTTACTTCACTCTGTATGACAGACTCTATGTCCATCCACCTCACTACAAATAACTCAATTTCATTTCTTTTTATGGCTGAGTAATATTCCATTGTATATATGTGCCACATCTTCTTTATCCATTCATCTGTCGATGGACACTTAGGTTGCTTCTGTGTCCTGGCTATTGTAAATAGTGCTGCGATGAACATTGTGGTACGTGACTCTTTTTGAATTATGGTTTTCTCAGGGTATATGTCCAGTAGTGGGATTGCTGGGTCATATGGTAGCTCCATTTTTAGTTTTTTAAGGAACTTCCATACTGTTCTCCATAGTGGCTGTATCACTTTACATTCCCACCAACGGTGCAAGAGGGTTCCCTTTTCTCCACACCTTCTCCAGAATTTATTGTTTGTAGATTTTTTTGATGATGGCCATTCTGACCGGTGTGAGGTGATACCTCATTGTAGCTTTAATGTGCGTTTCTCTAATGATTAGTGATGTTGAGCATCCTTTCATGTGTTTGTTGGCAATCTGTACATCTTCTTTGGAGAAATGTCTATTTAGGTCTTCTGCCCATTTTTGGATTGGATTGTTTGTTTTTTTGATATTGAGCTGCATGAGCTGCTTGTATATTTTGGAGATTAAACCTTTGTCAGTTGCTTCGTTTGCAAATATTTTCTCCCATTGTGAGGGTTGTCTTTTGGTCTTGTTTATGGTTTCCTTGGCTGTGCCAAAGCTTTCAAGTTTCATTAGGTCCCATTTGTTTATTTTTGTTTTTATTTCCATTTCTCTAGGAGGTGGGTCACAAAGGATCTTGTGGTGATTTATGTCCTAGAGTGTTCTGCCTATGTTTTCCTCGAAGAGTTTTATAGTGTCTGGCCTTACATTTAGGTCTTTAATCCATTTTGTGTTTATTTTTGTGTATGGTGTTAGAAAGTGTTCTAATTTCATTCTTTTACATGTAGCTGTCCAGTTTTCCCAGCACTGCTTATTGAAGAGGCTGTCTTTTCTCCATTGTATATTCTTTTCTCCTTTATCAAAAATAAGGCGACCATATGTGCATGAGTTTATCTCTGGGCTTTCTATCCTGTTCCATTGATCTATATTTCTGTTTTTGTGCCAGTACCATATTGTCTCCATTACTGTAGCTTTGTAGTATTGTCTGAAGTCAGGGAGCCTGATTCCTCCAGCTCTGTTTTTTTCCCCTCAAGATTGCTTTGGCTATTCAGGGTCTTTTGTGTTTCCATACAAATTGTGAAATTTTTTTGTTCTAGTTCTGTGAAAAATGCCATTGGTAGTTTGATAGGGATTGCATTGAATCTGTAGATATTGCTTTGGGTAGTATAGTCATTTTCACAATGTTGATTCTTCCAATCTAAGACATTGGTACATCTCTCCATCTGTCTGTATCATCTTTAATTTCTTTCATCAGTGTCTTATAGTTTTCTGAATACAGGTCTTTTGTCTCCTTAGGTAGGTTTGTCCCTAGGTATTTTATTCTTTTTATTGCAGTGGTAAATGGGAGTGTTTCCTTAATTTCTCATTCAGATTTTTCATCATTAGTGTATAGGAATGCAAGAGATTTCTGTGCATTAATTTTGTATCCTGCTACTTTACCAAATTCATTGATTAGCTCTAGTAGTTTTCTGGTAGCATCTTTAGGATTCTCTATGTATAGTATCATGTCATCTGCAAATAATGACAGTTTTATTTCTTCTTTTCTTATTTGTATTCCTTTTATTTCTCTTACTTCTCTGATTGCTGTGGCTAAAACTTCCAAAACTATGTTGAATAATAGTGGTGAGAGTGAGCAACCTTGTCTTGTTGCTGATCTTAGAGGAAATGGTTTCAGTTTTTTACCATTGAGGATGATGTTGGCTGTGGGTTTGTCATATATGGCCTTTATTATGTTGAGGTAGGTTCCCTCTACGCCTACTTTCTGGAGAGTTTTTGTCATAAATGGGTGTTGGATTTTGTCAGAATATTTTTCTGCATCTATTGAGATTATCATATGGTTTTTCTCCTTCAATTTGTTAATACGGTGTATCACATTGTTTGATTTACATATATTGAAGAATCCTTGCATTCCTGGGATAAACACCACTTGATCATGGTGTATGATCCTTTTAATGTGCTGTTGGATTCTGTTTGCTGGTATTTTGTTGAGGATTTTTGCATCTATGTTCATCAGTGATATTGGCCTGTAGTTTCCCTTTTTTGTGACATCTTTGTCTGGTTTTGGTATCAGGGTGATGGTGGCCTTGTAGAATGAGTTTGGGAGTGTTCCTTTCTCTGCAATATTTTGGAAGAGTTTGAGAGGGATAGGTGTTAGCTCTTCCCTAAATGTTTGATAGAATTTGCCTGTGAAGCCATCTGGTCCTGGGCTTTTGTTTGTTGGAAGATATTTAATCACAGTTTCAATTTCAGTGCTTGTGATTAGTCTGTTTATATTTTCTATTTCTTCCTGGTTCAGTCTCGGATGGTTATGCATTTCTAAGAATTTGTCCATTTCTTCCAGGTTGTCCATTTTATTGACATATAATTGCTTGTAGTAATCTCTCATGATCCATTGTATTTCTTCAGTGTCATTTGTTACTTCTCTTTTTTCATTTCTAATTCTGTTAATTTGAGTCTTCTCCCTTTTTTTCCTGATGAGTCTGGCTAATGGTTTATCAGTTTTGTTTATCTTCTCAAAGAACCAGCTTTTAGTTTTATTGATCTTTGCTACTGTTTTCTTTGTTTCTATTTCATTTATTTCTGCTATGATCTTTATGATTTCTTTCCTTCTACTAACTTTGGGTTTTGTTCTTCTTTCTCTAGTTCCTTTAGGGGTAAGGTTAGATTGTTTATTTGAGATTTTTCTTGTTTCTTGACATAGGATTGTATTGCTATAAACTTCCTTGTTGGAACTGCTTTTCTTGCATCCCATAGGTTTTGGATCATCGTGTTTTCATTGTCATTTGTCGCTAGGTATTTTTTGATTTCCTCTTTGATTTCTTCAATGATCTCTTGGTTACTTAGTAAAGTATTGTTTAGCCTCCATGTGTTAGTGTTTTTTACGTTTTTTTCCCTGTAATTGTTTTCTAATCTCATAGCATTGTGGTCAGAAAAGATGCTTGGTATGATTTCAGTTTTCTTAAATTTACCGAGGCTTGATTTGTGACCGAAGATGTGATCTATCCTGCAGAATATTCCATGTGCACTTCAGAAGAAAGTGTAATCTGCTGTTTTTGGATGGAGTGTCCTATAAATATCAATTAAATCTTTCTGGTCTATTGTGTCATTTAAAGCTTGTGTTTCCTTATTAATTTTCTGTTTGGATGATCTGTCCATTGGTGTAAGTGAGGTGTTAAAGTCCCCCACTATTATTGTGTTACTGTCAATTTCCTCTTTTATAGCTGTTAACATTTGCCTTATGTATTGAGGTGCTCCTATGTTGGGTGCATGTATATTTATAATTGTTATATCTTCTTCTTGGATTGATCCCTTGATCATTATGTAGTGTCCTTCCTTGTCTCTTGTAATAGTCTTCATTTTAAAGTCTGTTTTATCTGATATGAGTATTGCTACTACAGCTTTGTTTTGATTTCCATTTGCATGGAATATCTTTTTCCATCCCCTCACTTTCAGTCTGTTTGTGTCCCTAGGTCTGAAGTGGGTCTCTTGTAGACAGCATATATATGGGTCTTGTTTTCGTATCCGTTCAGCCAATCTATGTCTTTTGGTTGGAGTATTTAATCCATTTACATTTAAGGTAATTATTGATATGTATGTTGCTATTCCCATTTTCTTAATTGTTTTGGGTGTGTTTTTGTAGGTCTTTTCCTTCTGTTGTGTTTCCTGCCTAGAGAAGTTCCTTTAGCATTTGTTGTAAAGCTGGTTTGGTGGTGCTGAATTCTCTTAACTTTTGCTTGTTTGTAAAGGTTTTAATTTCTCTGTTGAATCTGAATGAGATCCTTGCTAGCTAGAGTAATCTTGGTTGTAGGTTTTCCCCTTTCATCACTTTAAATATGTCCTGCTGCTCCCTTCTGGCCTGCAGAGTTTCTGCTGAAAGGTCAGCTGTTAACCTGATAGAGATTCCCTTGTATGTTATTTGTTGCTTTTCCTTTGCTGCTTTTAATATTTCTTCTTTGTATTTAATTTTTGATAGTTTGATTAATATGTGTCTTGGCGTGTTTCTCCTTAGATTTATCCTGCCTGGGACTCTCTGCACTTCCTGGACTTGATTAACTATTTCCTTTCCCATGTTAAGGATGTTTTCCACTATAATGTCTTCCAATATTTTCTCAGACCTTTTCTCTTTTTCTTCTTCTGGGACCCCTATAATTCAAATGTTGGTGTGTTTAATGTTGTCCCAGAGGTCTCTGAGACTGTCCTCAATTCTTTTCATTCTTTTTTCTTTATTCTGCTCTGCAGTAGTTATTTCCACTATTTTATCTTCCAGGTCACTTATCCTTTCTTCTGCCTCAGTTATTCTGCTATTGATTCCTTCTAGAGAAATTTTAATTTCATTTATTGTGTTGTTCATCATTGTTTGTTTGCTCTTTAGTTCTTCTAGGTCCTTTTTAGATGTTTCTTGTATTTCTTCCATTCTATTTTCAAGATTTTTCATCATCTTTACTATCATTATTCTGAAATCTTTTTCAGGTAGACTGCCTATTTCCTCTTCATTTGTTTGCTCTGGTGGGTTTTTGCCTTGCTCCTTCATCTGCTGCATATTTCTGTCTTCTCATTTTGTTTAACTTACCATGTTTGGGGTCTCCTTTTCTCAAGCTGCAAGTTCATAGTTCCCATTGTTTTTGTTGTCTGCCCCCAGTGAGTGAGGTTGGTTCAGTGGCTTGTGTAGGCTTCTTGGTCCCTTCCTCCATCTTTTTGTTCTATTTGGCCCCTCAGTTGGATGATGCCCACCCACTCTGGGAAGAGTCATCTTCTTTACTGATTCAAATGCTAATCTCTTCCAGGTACACCCTCAGAGATGCACCCAGAGATCATGTTTTGCCATCTATATGCACATCCCTTACCCCAGTCAAGCTGGCATAGAAAATTAATCATCACAGACCCTGAGCTAAGAGCCCAGCCAAAACATCCCAGAATTCTGACCTATAGAACTATGAATAAATAAACTTGTGTTGTTCTAAGACACTAAGTTTGTGGTCACTTGCTATACAGCAATCGGTAACAAATACACTTGTCCCGTGTCACTTGGGACTTACAGAGTCTGGGAGATAGTGTCCCATTAAGGGAGCTTAGGGCACATACAGGTCCCTGACTGTACCCTTGTGTGGATATTGTGCAGAAGGGTCGTTCTCTTTGTAGTTGGAAGGTAGGCTCTAAGAATTACCTTCTTCCATGGTTACACACTGTGGGAAAGTGCTGATTTCCCAAAATGAAATTGGGATGTGGTTACCAAAAAAGGGATGGCAACTAGGTAGCCCAGGTAAACGTCTACCACAGAGTTTTCCTCAGTGAATGTTCTGGTGTACCTCCTGCTCACCCTGCCTTTGGCTGCTTTATGGCCAGTTTGCTAACCACACCTATGTTCCTAACACATCGCTTCTTATTTACAAGTCTGTCGTGTAAAAATGGGGATAAAGTGTTGTGTCGTAAGTGTTAATGTTTCAGGATAGGTGGTGCGAGGATGGGGCTTTAAGTTTGGGAGTCTAGACAAGTGGGTTTTAATCCCGGGTTTTCTGCCATGTTACTTTGGGCAGTCACTGACACACTGTAGATTTAAGCTGCCTCTCTGAAAACTGAAGGACTGTGATGAATGAAATCTACAGTCTCTTCTAGCTGGAAGTGCTTCTGATTATCTGTCTTAAATTCATTCATTGAATAATTATTGAAAGTTGATACGTTTCAGGTTCTAAGGATAGAGCAGTGAGCAAGGCTGGCAAGGCTTCTGAAGTACAGGGTCAACATCACATAGAGGTTATGGAAAACCACTCCAAAGAGATAATATCTGAGTGGTACTTGGGGACCTAAGACTGGGTCTACTATGAGATTATGAACAATGGATTGATTACCAGGATGTTGAGCCAATATGGTAGGGCACAGCCTAGATACAGCCCATGGGTCTTATTTAGCCTGCTGCTTGCCTGTTTTTGTATGGCCCTTGAGCTAAGAATTGTTTTACATTTTAAATGGGGTATTAGTTTTCTAGAACTGCCATAATAAAGTATCACAAACCGAGTGGCTTAAACAACTGATTTATTATCTCACAGTTATGGAGGGTTAGTCCAAAATCAAGGTGTCAGCAGGGTTGGTTCCTCCTGAGGGCTGTGAGGGAGGATCTGTTCCTAGTTTATTGTAGCCTCAGGCATTCCTTGGCTTGTAGGCAGTGGTCTCCTGTGTCTCACATCTTCCCTCTATGTGTTTGTCTCTGTGTACAAATTTCCCCTTTTTATAAGGACACCGGTCACATTGAATTAGGGTCCATTCTAATGACCTCATCTTAACTTGATGACCTCTGTGAAGCCCCTATTTCCAAACAGGGCCACACTCTGAGGTACCAGAAATTAGGACATCTATCTTTTCTGAGGAGGAGGAGGATGGGACATGGTTTAACACCCAACAACTGTAAATTTTAAACAGTTATATATAAGTACCAACAAAATATCCTCAATTTTGCCTCTTGGCCCACAAAGCCTAAAATATTTGCTGTCTGACTCTTCGGTAAAAAGCTTGTCAACCTTGATCTAAATCATTGTGCTCTCAAATTTTAGGATACATCTGCCACTTAGAAGGCCTCAGTTCCAGAGTTTTGAGAATTGTGATGCTGATGCTGCTAGTCTAGAGGGTGGTTCCCCAGTTCTGGTCCTTGGATGTGCCACATCATCTGGGGAACTTGTTGATAGTACAGATTCCTTGTGCCCCAGACTTCGTCCGTCAGAATCTCCAGGGATGGGGCCAGAGATGATCCTAGTATACATCAGGACGTGGAAAATATTGGTCTAGTGTAATTACCTTGGTCAGGAAGAGCAACCAATTAGATTATTCCTTTGTGGTTGGATTGGTTGCTTGGGCCTCATCTGTCTGTGGGAAATCAGGGCATTGGGGAATCCTGTTCTTCTTGTCAAGACTTGTGCTGAAGGAAAACATCATCAAGAAATGTCTGAATTCTTCCAAGGCCAGAGATCTTTGTTTAGGCTGTTTCATAAATATTATTAAGTGGCTTGTCATCAGCTCATGGTAGAAAAAAAGACATATTGACTGCAAACTCAATTGGAGCCAACAACAACGTAGGACATCTGCTGAGAGACCCCAGGCCTTCTGGGCTGCTCAGAGAACCGTTTACTATCCAGACCACAGAAGATAACAGTCCCATGTATCCTGGGCTCCACATGCTGTGACTCCTGGTCTATTAAGCAAACTTCAAGAGCAACACTGACACACTGGAATATTTCCAGGGGAGGGAGGTAAGGGATCTGGAAACTATGTTCAGGAAGGGAGGATTGAAAGAGGGCTTGTAAAATGTTTGCCTGCAAGCCCAATCCACTCACAGACATGTTATGCTCGACAATTCTAGTGATGCTGAAAACCCAGCCTCTGTACACTGGTGCTGAATCAAATCTCAGAGTATTGGGCTAAGTAGAAAAGAATAGCTTTATTACTTTGTCAGGCAAAGGGGGACACAGAAGGCTAATTCCCTCAAAACTGTGTGTCCCAACCCGGGGGGATTTCGTGAGGAGTTTTATAACAATGGTTTAAGGGTGGGGTTGCTGATAAGGAGCAGGGTGTGTGCAGGACCTGCATTCCTTTAATCTGGACTTAGGTGGTCTCCTGATGAGTGTCTGTGGTTCTAGAAGTTATCAAACTGTGACTTTCTCTCTGGAATAAGGAATGCTTCATCAAGTAATTAACATCTTCCATTTGTTGGGGGTTTTAGTTCTGCAGAAGAGCTCAAAGATATTGTTATGTGTATTCCCCAAGGCAGAACCAGGATCTTGTCCCAAGGCTGCACTATTGTTTCTTGACTGCTCCTCCCTTGTCTCTGCATCCCCTCCCTTCCCTGATTACCAACTGTTTGAATCTGCCCTTTGCAACTCAGGGAAGGTCATGGAGGCTGAAGCCTATTCCCTACAAACAAGAAATGGGGAGCACACAAAGGCTTCCATGCCCAGGAGGCCCATAGGGTCCTGCTTGGTTTTCACTAGTGGTTAAAAGTTTTTTGAATTGGAGTGCCTTTGGGCCAAGCACTTACTCTGGCCAGATCCACAACCTTTCCACTTCTTATTTCTTTATGCCAGCCCCACTCAGAGAGATTTGTTACCTGCTGCTCTCTGGGCTCGGCAATTTGAAAAATCTCAGAAGAAATAAAGATAGATGGTCAAGTCACAGAAGGCTGAGAGACTAGAGCTATTTAAAAATGTCTAAAGACATGGACTCATGTACCCAGTATCTGTTGAGCACCCACAATGTGCCAGATGCTGGGGGTCCAGCCATAAGTAAGACAGCTCAGTGTGGCCCCTCTAAGAGCTAAGATTCTCTTATAAAAAAGACATACAAAAAACAATGGCAAATTGTGATGAGTGCCTTGAAGGAAACAGCAAGGGCGTAAGTAGAGAACAATAAGGAACATCTTAGTTTGGATGGTGTGGTCAGGGAAGTTCCTGGCCACTCCGAAAGTGGGGGAAGACTGCCATGGGAAGGGGAAATGTGTTAATCCTGGTTTTCTTCTAAGAATGAATAAGGAATCCTGGGGGGAATAGTTGAAAGGGAGATTTTATTTCATCCTAAGAACAAATTTTCCAATTTGAGCTCTCCATTGATGCATTAAGAGGCCTTTTGAGGTAATGAGGTTTAAGACAATGGAAATGGTGGAGCTGGACACAGATTCTCAATAGGTGAAGTTGTAAAGGTGGTGGAATGAGAGGATTTCGTTATCTCCAAAGCGATTCCTTGCAGTTCTGAGATTCTTTGAAGTGGTGTGATGACAATAGTATAAAACCAGAGAAATCCTGTTTTGGGCTCAGATTACACATAATCTCTAGTGGGATTATCTTCACATTTCACAGGCAAACATAATGAAGATATGTCTGGTTCCACAGAGAACCGAGTACATAGACTGTACAAATTGGACCTTGACATGGAAAAATCCTGAGGCACTAAACTGATGTTTAGAAAAGTGATTTGAAATAGTCAATCCATTGTTACTCTAATTATGTTCTTCTGAAGGAATGGATTTGAACTGATCTGGTGGTGCAGTCTCTGTGATCCTTAAAAACTATATATTGAACCATGTCCAGATTATGGAAAACCCAGGTAGCCATTCTGAGCCCTGTTGTTTTTGTTACAAGCGTGTTTGCTTTGTGGGTGATGCTGAAAACATGGCCTCTGTGCACCTGTGCCGAATTGAATCTCAGAGTTTTGGGTGAAGTAGAAAAGAATAGCTTTATTGCTTTGCCAGGCAAAGTGGGACACAGCAGACTCCTGCCCTCAAAAACTGTGTGTCCCAACCCAGGAGGATTTGGTGAGAAGTTTTATAGCAGTAGTTCAAGGATGGGGTTGCTGATAAGATGCCAGACCTGCATTCCTTTAATCTGGCTTCAGGTGATCTCCTAATCTTGATGAGCTTCTCTGGCTCCTTTAAACTGGAATGAAGAATACTAACACCTTTCATTTGTTGGTTTATTTATTATTACTATTTTTTTTAGTTTTGCAAAGAACTCAAAGATATTGTTATGTGTATCTCTTGAGGCGGAACCAGGACCCTGCCCCAAGGCTGCACTATTGTTTCTTGACTGCTCCTCCCTTGTCTCTGCGTCCCCTCCCTTCCCTGATTAGCAACTGTTTGAACCTGCCCTTTGTAACTCAGGGAAGGTCAGGAAGGCTGAACAGAAAGGCTTCCGTGCCCAGAGCCCCATAGGGTCCTGCTTGGTTTCATGGGTGTTAAGGGGCCAACCTAGAATCAGACCCCTGGAGCCATCAACTGAGGGAGGATGTGCTAGTTCCATTAATACAAAGAATACCTCCTGGGGGTATTCAACCATCAGTAAAGGTGACACTGGGGTTGGTTGCTCAGAAAACAAACACCTCCCTCCTGACAACTTCAGCTCCTGCCTACCTCCACCATCTTTCTCTCAGGCTATCTTCTCTGCATTAATAATAATCAGTAACTACTTATATGAGAATTGCTGATATGCCAGACACTATGTGCTTCCCATAGATTGTCTTCTTTAACATTCATAACAATCCTTTCTCCATTTTACTGATGAAGAAATTGAGGCCCAGAGAGGCAGGGATTCCAGCCTAAGTCATAGAGCAACTCACAGGCACAGACAAGCTTTGTGAATTTAGGTTTGCTTGGCTCCAGAGCCCAGCTCTTTCCATCAGGCTGCCACTCATTATCTTTGAGGGATATCACTGACACTAAATTTTTTTTGTCATTTTTTATGATAAAAATGTTAAGAAATTCCCCTTGGGCAGACTCTGATAGCAAACATAGTCAGATTGCTGGAGGGGGAATATCTCAGATTGTGTAAAAACTTATCTCTTGGAGAATCTTGTTCTATGTGTGTCTGTTTTTTAAAGTAAAACTTTGAGCATTTGCTTAATTTTATATTATTACTTTTTTTGTGCTTTTCCCTTGCATTGTGAAGCCATGTTTTATAATAGATTCAATATTCTGGCTAGAGAATAGAATCTACAGTTTAGTGTATCTGTGTGTTTTTCATGTGGTTAAGTGTGCTTGCTTTCATGATCCTTTTCTTTTTTTCTCCTTCCTATATTGATAACTTACATACTACAGCAAAATGCACAGATCTAAGTATAATGGGTCTTGATGAATGCAGCTACTCCTGTGTTGCCATTAATATTCATTATCTTGAAAGGTCTTTAGTGCCACTTTCTAGTCCATTTCTTCATTCCCCCAGAGGCAACCCCTGTTCTGATTTCTATCATCATATATTTGTTTTGCCTGTTCTTGGACATAATATAAATGAAATCGGACAGTCCATAGTCTTTTGTGTCTAGCTTCTCTTACTCAGTATAGTCACCTATATTGTTGCGTGTGTCTTTAGTTCTTTTTCATTCCTGATGAGAAACCCATTGTATGAATGTAACACCATTGACTTATTCATTCTTTTTGATGGACATCTGGTTCATTGACAGTTTTCAGTGATTATGAATAAAGCTACTATGAACATTTGTATACAAGTCTTTCTGTAGGCATCAGCTTTCATTTCTCTTAAGTATATTCGTAGGAGTGGAATTGTCATATCATAGGTAGGGTATGTAGAACTATATAAAACCCTGCCAAACTGTTCTCCAAAGTCGTGGTATCTTTACACTCCCACAAGCAACGTATGGGAGTTCCAGCTGCTTCATATTCTCACTAACACTTGATATGGTCACTCCATGATCATCCCCATATAATTGTTTTTTGCATGCTATAATGTAAAGAATCAACATTCGTTTTTTTCTACACACATATTCATTTGGTCTAGCACCATTTGACATTATAACACCATTGCTATTTCTCCATCAAGTTCACTGAATTTTGTTGAAAATCTATTGATCACATCTCTGTGGGCCTATAATGGACTCTATTCTTTTCCATTTTCTATTTGCTTTTCCTCCTGCCAACACAATATCTTAATTAATGCAAATTTATAATGTCTTACTATCTGCATAAAAAACCTACTAAGATTTTGCTTGGGATTATTTTAATCTATAGATTAATTTAGGGAGAATAGATATCTTAACAGTAATGAATTTTTCAGTCCTTGAACATTGAACATAGTATATCTCTCCATTTATTTTGAATTTTTCTCAGCAATGTTTTTGTAGTTTGCAATAATAGAGGACTTAAACATATATTAAAAAAATATGTTTAGGTATTTGCTGCTATTATAAATGATATTTTTAAAATTTTATTTTCAAGGTTTTTTTGTTGCTAGGATATAGAAAAGAAATACAGTTGATTTTTATATATTGCTATTTTATCCTATGACCTTGCAAATGCACTCAGTAATTCTAGTAGTTTTTTTCATTCCTTCGCATTTTCTACATCCATAATTATATTGCCTGAAACAAAGATTATTTCTTCCTCGCCAATCTTTATGCCTTTTTTTCTTTGTTTTAAATCTTTCTTTTTTTCAGGCACATGCATTTAAAGCTACCACTTTTCTTCTAAGCATTGCTTTACCTACATCTCACAAATTTTGATATTTGTGTTTTCATTATCATTCAGTACCAAATATTTTATATACTCTATTTCATTTCTTCTTTGACCCAAAGATTATTTAGAAGTGTGTGGCTTAATTTCTAAATATTTGAGGGTTTTTCTAGTTATCAATTTATTATTGACTTCTAATTGAGTTCCATTTTGGAAAAAAAATATACTCTCAGAATTTTAATTTCATGTACATCAGATTATTTGATATTTACCCACTTATCTCTGACATTTTAATTCTTTTTCTTTGTGTACTTAACTTTGGCTATTTTCTATTGACTTATCTTTGAGTTCACTGATCTTTCTTTTGTTCCACTCTGCTTTTAAACTTATTCATTACATTTTTTTTTTTTTTTAGCTATCACATTTTTCTATTCTAGAATTTCTCTTTGGGTCTTCTTTAGAGCTTGAGTCTCTCTGGTGAAATTCCTTTCTGTTCACCCATCTTGTCCATCTTTATATATTTAACATAATTCTTAAGCATATTCAAAATAGTTATTTTAGAGACCTCATCTACTGATTGTAATATCTGGTCATCAGTAGGTCTGCCTCTATTGACTCTTTTATTGATTGTGGGTCAAATTTTCATTCTTCTTTGTATGTCTCATAATTTTTAATTATATATCAGACATTTTGCCTAAAAGAACAATAGGGACTAAACTGGATTGTATCTTTTTGTTTTGTTTTTCCCAGAGAGGGCTTCTGCTTTCCTTTGTCTAGAAGCTGGGGAAGGGAATTTTATCCAGATCCTATCATGAGTTTAGCTGAGCTGGGGTTGGGATATAACTTTAATTAGTTTTAGTTTACCTCTTGCCAATGAGATTATGATTATGATTATGATTTCTCTTGGCCTTTTAGTCTAACTCCTAGCTTCTTGCTTCGTATCTCAGGGGCTGATGAATTCGGGATTTTCAATATTTGAACTAGAAGGGGATTTGTTTGCAGTTTTAGTTAGTTTGATTTCACCTACAGATTCAACTCTAGGAGGCCTCTGGATCCTAAGTAGCACAAGGGACTGGGAGATCACTCTCTACCTCCGGCTCAGCCCCAACTGCTGCTGGCTCAGCAGAATTCCCAGGGGGGAGAACTGCTGTTTTGAGAGATGTATTTTTGTGTTTGGGACTCATCCAGATTTCAGTATTTCATGCTAGCCCACACTGTTGTTAAAAGTTCAGGTGCTTTCTCCTCATTCCAGCAAAACTTGCCATGTCTATGTCCAGTTTACTTTTCCATCCCCCTGTACTCGGGCTATGCAATTTGCCCCAAGTATGAAAAGAATCACCATTTTTTTGCTCTTCTTCCAAGGCATGTCCCTCTTTGGAATTAGTTTACTTAGACTTATGTGCGTGTCTAGTAGACTTTGAAGGCTTTTAAGAAGAAAAGAAAAATAGAATTTTTAGTTTATCTATTTTCTTTTGTTATGATGAAAGTGATAATCTTTACAGCTTTCTATATCATAACCAGAAGTAGCATGCCCATGGTTTCTTAGAATTTTGTCTTAGATTAGCTCTGGGAAGCAAGTGTAAGGCCTCAGAGTAACATAAAGTAATCACAATCCTGGATTTAGACTTATTTAGATTTTGAATGCCAGTTGCCTGAGTCATGAGCAGTATTTGGCCTTGTAAAGTATTACTGTTGTTTTAACCCTCCCTCCCTGCACCAAAAGCAATTAGTTTTACTGCATATGCTTATTCTGTATGCCCCTTTCCTTCTTCAAATCTAATTGAAATCCTAGTGAATTTTCCTTCAATCCAGCTCCACTGGTACAATTTGATCTACGCTACCATCATTGCCAGATAATAGCCACAGCTTCTTCCTGATATTCTAGCTGGTTTCCCCATAGCCCCTCTGGGTCCCCTCTAATCCAGTCTTCACACTGAATTCAGACTAATTGTTACAAAGAAGTAATTCTGACCACATCACCCTCCTGCTTAAATTCTTTCAATGACTTCCCATTGCTCTTAAGGTACAGACAAAACTCCTCAGCATGGGCTCACTGGCTCTGTCTTGTATCCTACCCCCTGTTTTCCAGTGTTCCACTGGCTTTCACTTAATCCCTACTCTCTTTGCTTTCTCCCACCTCACAGCCTTTCTTTGCACATGCTGATCTCCCTCCTTGGGATAGCCTTCATTCCTGTTTTTACCTAGTCATTGCCTGTCGTTTTTTCCTTTCAGATATCTCCTCAATGATCACTTCTCAGAGAAGACTTCTCTGACCGCTCTGACTTTTTCAAATCCTCCTATCTCTTTTCCTCTCACTTGTGGTTACTTGACCCAGTGATTAATTTTGTATTTGTTTGTAAGATTATCTATTTATTGACAATATCCTCCATTAGACTAGAAGGTCCAATGAGGGCAGAGAAAAATATTTGTTTTCTGGATCACCATTTCATTTTCAATGCCTAGAACAGGGACCCGCATTAAATAAAGTGTGTAGAATGAATGGATAACACATTAATGAATTTGGAGAAAATTGTAATTTTTTTTAACCTGGGGTCTATTCTGTAGATGGTTCCTATGTCCTATCTATCTATCTATCTATCTATCTTCTTATCTACCTACTACCTACCTACCTATCATCTTCTTCATCATCATCCTCTATCTATTTATTTTGCTTTCTAAAGTCTTTAGAACAAAGCCCTTGGACTCCAGGAATTTGTCTTAAATCAGATTTAAAACATAAGGCTACATATAAAGTAGGAAGTACACCTACTTCTAAACTGTGAGTTGACCATGCTAAGCGTTATTTGGTTCACTATAGCAAAGGAATATGTCTTACAGAGTGATGAAGGAGTTCTCTAATTCTTTCTTTGCAGACTACATTGACATGTTTTTTTCTCTTGACCTAGATCACTAGAGTGGATGGGAATTGAACATTTGCCAATTAATTAGTGACTTAAATCACTTGTGAAAATGCCTGTAAAAATTAACTCAAGATGACATAGCTGAATTTTCAAATGCCATGTAAACATAAGTGGTGTTTTCTTTTTCTGTGGTGGTGTCCAAGGAATTGTGGTCAAGACTTAATATCATTGAAGACCTCCCCCTTCGAGTTCTTCTTCAAAGACTGGGTCTAGTTACCTAAGCTATTCTTAAATTATCTCCAGGTTTCCAATTCCATTCCTCATCAGTCTTTTAATCCAGTGTGCAATTATTGGCACTGAAAATGGTGGAATTGTAAAGGAAACATCTCTCCTTCAAAAGTCAAGAAGATTGAGTTTCACACTCACATGGGAGTGATTTTAATGTTTTGCTTCCTAATAATTTTTTGGCGTAACATCTCAAATGCTACTGGCACCCCCAAGATGACTCAGAGATGAGAAACTCACAAGTGTCTCTCTCAGTGGCCTTGCCCTAGCATTTTAAACCTCAGGGAAAAATAGCACACATGGCCACACTTTCTCATATAAGTTTGAGATCCTCCACCTCTCCATCTTTTTATACATGATAAAATATATTGCTTGAGTAAAGGCAAGAAGACATAATTAGACTGTCTGCTGAAAGGAAGGAAGCAGTCAGCTGCTCCCTGCCATATCTTTTTTTTTTTTTTTTGAAGAACAAGTAAATAAGTTCAAGACGGACCAGATTGTATCTTTAATACTTAATTTTCTTGACAGTTTAATATGAGTAACTGAAATTGGGCCAATCTGGAATGGTTTAAAATGTCAAGAAATGCCTATTGTATGTGTGTATGCACACACACAGATGCATGTTACATAGATTATAAAAGAGGATAATTACTCTGTGATAGGACATGTTTCTAAAGAACACAGATCTCAAGAAAATGGAATTATGGCTCTGACTACTAATCCCTAAGCATGTTTCCTCTTTTTATTATTTCTCTTTTCTGTATGTGTGTAAACATGTGGTGATCATAGGGAGAAAGCTGTACCAGAAGCCTTGAACAAGAATCTTAATACTATTTTATTTTTTCACACTTCTTAAGGAACATTATTAGGGAAGCTCTTCTTTCTCAGTATTCACTTCACATAAAATCCTTAGCACTGCATTGGTAGAAAAACAATATGATTTTCTTTATATTTACTAGTTCAACATTTTTTTTTGAGCACCTGATATGTACAAGGTGTTATTTTGGGTGCTATTAATTATATATAAATTTGGAAAAAATTACAACTTTACTTGAAAAATACCATTGGTCTACTTTTCTCTGTATCTCATATCCTGATGTCTCATATCAGTGGTTGCTAGGAGAGACTTAATGAAAGAGAGGGTTTTGTGTCTTATGATATAGCAAAGATAATAATAAAAATAAATTAATAACTAACACTTATTTGGGGATTAGTCTATTTACTGTACTATGTACTTTACATGTATTATCTCATTTAATCCTCACAGAAGCCCTATGAGGTCATAAGAATTATTATCCCCACTTTACAAATGAAGCAACTGAGGCAGAGAGTTTAGGTAAGTTGCCCAAGGTTACACAGCTAGTAAGTGGCAGAACTGAGACCGAATAAGCTAAAGAAACACAAAATGATATCCATAGAGCTTGGTGATGAGAGCTAATTTGTGCAAAATAGACATGACCCATAGGAAAAAAATGATTCCTAGCACTTTTATGGACAAGAAACCAAGGCATCTTAAGAAGTCCCAAGTTCATTCTGCACTTTTCAGAAATATTTATATGACCCTTTTAAAACTCAGCAGAGAGGCAAAAGTAAACAGACTAGCCAGAAGAAAACAAAAATTCTGGAAACAGATCCACATATAGATAAATAATTAGTCCTTCACAATGTAGTATAACAAGAGAAGAAATGATAGATCTTTCAATAAATAGTGGTAACAACAAAGTCTAACGTTTGCTATGTTCCAGGCAATGTTCTAATTCTTTATGTGTTTTAACACGTTTCATTGTCAAAACCACCCTGTAAAGTAGGACTGTTATTTTCATCTCTATTTTGTAGATGAGACATAGAAAAGATGCCTAACTTTCAGAGGTCAAAAAGCTACCAGTCTGGCTCCAGAGCCAGCCCTTTTAATCACCAGACTTATAATGTCTACATTAGGAATTCTGTTTAGCCAGTTAGAAAATAGTAAGGTTATGGTCTGACTTCATATCTTAAAACAAAGTAAATTCTAGATGAATTAAGGATTTAAAAGTAAAATATGAAACAATAAATATACTAGAAGAAAATATAAAACAAAAATTGAAATAATTGGTGTGGGAAAGGTTATTTCTCAAAAGGACATTTAAGACAACAATCCAAAAAGAAATATTTTATAGTTTTGATTACATCAAAATGTAGAAAATTTACATAGCAAAACAACAAAGAAACAACTAAACACCACCATAAACAAAGTATACAAGAAAATGACAAATGAGAAAAAAATTACAACATATGACAGATACAATTTTAGTATGTAAAGATGAACAGCCAATTGAGAAATGAGCCAGGATATCAACAGGTACTTAATTAAATCTTAACATAAAAAATTAAATATCAGTGGATAACTGATGTCAGAATAATTTCATTCTTGGTAGTGCTCAGAAAGATACTTATTTAAACAATGAGATGTTAATTTTGCCTGTTGAAATGGTGAATGTTACTATTTGTTGTTGAGGTAGGTTGTGAGAAGCTGGCATTGCTATATACCACTGCTGGAAGTATAACTGTTGGGGAAGGCAATTTGGCAAGATGTCTAAAAACCTTAAATTGTGATTTTTTTCGACTCAACCATTCAATTTTTTGGAATTTATTCTAAGAATATCATTTTACACACATGTAAGAATGTATGTACAATTGTGCTAGTTGAAGTATCGATTTTAACAGTGAAATGGTGCAAACAACTATAAAACCAGTAAGAGGGGATTGGTTAAATAAATGAAGACAAAAGTTTTCATTGAAATCTGTACATCAAAATTGGAACCATGCTCTGTATATCATTTCATAATCATATTTTAACAATGGAAAACATGGTTCCATGTTGTGGTTAACACTTATTGTTTGCTGGCTAACATCAATTTCTCCTAATTCTTGGTAATAGCATCCCATAATTCCTTTGGGAAAGCACCACTTTGGTTTGATTTTTTTCCTCCACCTCCAGGGTTGGAAGCTGGTTGATTTAAGTAACTAATCATGTGGTGTTCTCCTAGCCACAGTGATGTTGCAGAGCTGAATACATCATGTAAGCATACATCTAGCAGGGTGTACTTCATGACTTTTGCTGGGAACTGTTGGGACAAAGACTGGCTTAATTCTTATTTTGTGTTTGCTAATGAAGAGGCAAGCGGCTTTGGGAGCTGTTGGCAGCCATCTTTGCACCATAAAGAGGGAGACCAAGGCTGGACCTAATGGAGAGATGGGAAACGGTGAGAGAAAAACCAGGTCCTCTTCACATCCTTGAGCCCTGATAAAGCCTGGTTTGAAGTAAGTATTATGTACCACCTTGGACTCTTCAGGTATGTGAGCCAATAATTTCTTTTCCCCTTCCAAATTTTAAAAGCCAGTTTGGATAGGGATGTCTGTTTCATGCAATTGAAAGCATCCTAACAAATGCACATCTCTCTGTTTCAAACATATAATATACTATATACTTGGGACACACTGATTATAATTCTAAATAGCAAGTGGTGAGGATGAAAATATGTATTCTATTGAAGCAGAGGCTATAGCCAAATGTCAGAATCATTGAAAGAATGTCTGGACTATAAGAATACATCTGAAATTGTATGCAAACATGTCAATTATTATCATAGTCTCATTATTAATATTTAATAGTCCAAAATTTTAAAAATTATTATACTCTAGGAACATTACAGTAGCCTCTCAGAGCTGGCAACTGCTAGATGGTTCTTTCAGCCACTATTCTGCACATTTTAATACTGAAGAGAGGGCTACTTTCAACTGAGACATTTACTAATGTCACCAATCATTTGTGCACAGCAGAATATAATTCAGGCACAGGTTTCAACAGTGTGTTTTCTAGAAGGAACTTTTCTCCAACATTCATAAGTTTAGCAAATCTCAAAAATTCTTTAACTTTTTATACTGGTAGCTATAGCAATAATTTCAACAAACTTTTTATTTAAAATAGCTTCTATAAGTTTAAAGACTGTAAAGAATTGCCTTTTTAGAGAATTCTTATAAAGTTTATAATTTTAAAATTGAATCAGTGAAAACAAAATGTATCATATAGACCATTTTTCTTTAACCCAACTTGTTCTGTGATTTATACTCTTTATAGTTATTATTATGTATGGAAAAAATGGTATATTATGGATGTTATGGTCCATGGTTTAGGAATTTTTTCTCCTTGTGAAATTTTAAGGTGACAGAGTTTACATAATAGTTTCAATTCATCTTTAAAAACATGAAGAATTCCAAAACAGAATTTTTTCCTAAAAAAATCATGGCCAAATAGAATGAAATAGCTGAATATTAGTCTGCCTTATATTATTATTTAACTTTTTACTAACATGCTTTGTTCAGGAAGGATAGCATGATCTTCCTAAGTTATCTGGCTAATTCATTCTCTATTAATATTTGCATTATTTATTCTATATTAATGTTGTATTAGTACTTCAATATTTATAAAATATTCCCTTATTTAAGCTTTTGAAAGTTTCCAATAATCATTTCAGTGCATAAAATTAATAACTTTTCTAACCATTCTTAATTATTATGGTATTTTTCTCTCTCTCTCTACACACACACACACACACACACTTGCAATATTTGTACTCCAGCTGTTAGAATTCCAATATATAAAGCATATATAGAGATTTCCCCCTCCTGGTTACATCTAAAATGCTTATGTATAATTTTAGGTGAATATTCAGATATCAACTGGAAATTTGATTATGTCTTATTCAAGTTACTGACATTATTGTCATCTAGATGTAATGGTAATCTGTTCTATCACACAGTCACTGAACATGCAGGACTTCAAGGTTGTCTTCAAGGCCAAGGCCAGAGATGAAACCAAAGAGCAGATTTTGAACAAATACTGAGTGAGGCCAAGGTCCAAAGTTGGTGTATCATGTATGTATCATTCTTAGTAGCTACATTTTATGACTGTACCAGCATTTACTTAACCAGTGTCCCAGAGAAAAATGTCTGAAAACACATGCCCCGGAATAACAGTGTTTGTCTCTGGGTGGTGGAATTACAGATAATTTTTTTCTCATTGCTTATCAGTATTTTCCACCTTTTTTCTACAATAAACATGCGTTACTTGAGTAATGATGAAAAAACATAGAAGTCTAAAACTTCTACAATTTAGAATGAATAATAAAACAAAAACCCAATTTATAAAAACAACATCACACTAAAAAAACAAAACAAAACAAACAAAAACCCCAGAGGTACACTGGGCAATCCCTTTTGGTAAGACATTGCCAGGACTTATAATAGGAAGTTTTTTCTTAAGATGTATCCTCAGTTCTTGCTGTTAGTTAAGCCCTTCATCAAAGGAGACAGGGCAGCTGCTAAATCTCATCTAAATCTACCTCCAGATTATATTTCCTTCCCTCTATCTTCTCATTTTTAAGCTAAACTTTCTTTTTAATGTCCTTTCACCACACCCTTATTCTGAACAATTAAAGCATTAAGAGTATAGGAGCAAATTCCGCCTTCAAGGACGCATTCCTACTCTGTTTTATTGCTTTGAACCTCATTGGCAGAATAACTAAAAAAGCTTGTTGAAAATAGGCTTTGAAACACCAATTTGAAAATGAATCCTAGGACCTAGCAAATAAACAGAGCTGGATTGGTTAGTACTGTTCTACCCTGGAGGCTCAAAGATAGAAAAATCATTTGAGAAAAAAACCCCATTACACACACACACACATGCACGCACGCACATGTGTGCACACACACACATTTTCCATATATATTCTTTTTCATATTTCCTGCCAGAAAATGCAGGAAAAGTCATTGCCACATTGTGTTAGGCCGCTCACTGGAAGGAAGCACAGCCTTTTCTTGGGGTGGAAGCAGAGAACAAGGATCTGGCACATCTTCCCAGTCAAGGCATTTAGTTATTCATGGTCTGATCCAGGCAATGCAGGTTCAAATTTTGGCCATGTCTGTAGAATTGAAAAAACAAAGCAAAGCAAAACGAAAAAAAGTTCACAATGAAGAGTCACCAGCTCCCTGTTTTTCAATATTGGTCCCATTTTCCTGTGGACCTTAGAGCTAGTTTACAGCTGGGCCTCCGTAAAGAATTGTGGACATGTTGCTTGATCCATTCCACCAGGCAGTTGCTTGCGAAGGAGTCTTTGTGTTGACATACATAGACATACATAGCCTTTGAGAATTTAATAAATGATATTTTCTGGGTTTACTTGGAATTTTCCTCTTTTATGAGCCCCTAAACTTATGGATTCAGATCAAAGTTTGGGTAGGAGGTAAGGGGCTGACTACAGACACGCCGCTATATTCCTGGCTTAACCAATAACGGATAAAGTAATGAAGTGAACACCTAGAGGAACAACTCCTTGGATCAGTTACTCACCCCATAACTGTGAAAATGTTGAATATGAATATGAATATTGAACTCTGACAATAGATGATATGCTTTCTCTGATGGGGTTATTGAATGGCTGCAGATTGAACTCCAAGTTATAACTTTATTTTATGCAGTAGAGTAAATAATTCTAGTTGGGAGAATCTAAAGCACAACTATTATATCAGAGAACCCAATGAATTTGCTTGGCATACACACTCAATGACTCGAGACCAAGATCCTTTCCTTTTTCAAAACTGGAATTAGAAACCTTTAGGCACAATTTAAAAGAACTCAGAAACCTTTCCAGTTCTTTGGTACATTGTTGTTTTCCTTGGTTTATGGGGGAAGTATAGAGTATATTAATTTAAAACTGTAATTTAATAGATATAAGCCAGCTGTTCAGTCTTGGAAAATATCATATCCCAAGTATTCCACTTTCCTGTAAGTTCTAGACTTGGTACAGAAACAGGCGGGGACGGGAGGAAAGACGAGGCTCATCCAAGTCATTGAAATTTGATTACCATCTTGCTCAGAACATTCCAGCCAAATGAATGCATCAGGTTGTCATCGGCCAGTGGGCCCAAGATGGGCTATGCCCAAAGATGGAGCTATACCACCAAGGCCTCTAATCCAAAAAACACAGTGGGATTGTGTCCAGGAACTGAGCTCCTGCTGCCCCTCGAGCTGGCCTCAGACAGCTCTGTGGTGACTGCTGTTGTCTAGGACCCTGAGCTTATTAATGCAACTAACGTTGCCAGGGTTGAGTAGAGCAAACTGTTAGTGCCTTTGCCTAGAGTGAGGCGGTTGCTATGGAGAGGTAGTCTAAGAGGGGCTCCTGGACCCAGCTTCCCCAGAATCTTCTGAGGGCAGGCTAATTAGAGTTGACATACCATGGTCCTCTAGAAACCTAATAGGACACACATTTTTTTCCAGTAAGTGAGACAATTGCAGAATCCGTATTTCATAAATGCTCAAAAGGAGATCTCACACACACAAGAAAATAAACTCATAACTAATAGCCCTTTGGGGGGAAAATTGTATTTTCAATTACCATGCTCACATGGCCTTCCACTTAATCTTGAACACTGTTGTCGGAACTGGGCTAGAAGCCAGTTCTCAAAATAGTATAAATGGGAAATATTTAGACAAGCCTTGGGATATACACTAGGTGTGTTTGGTTATTGTAACACATTTCCCTTTAGTACTTTCAAAGTACATGTGATGGATTATGGAGTTTGAGATTATTATAGGAAGTGTCACTTCCCTGGTATGACATAGCTGGGCTAGAGGTCACAGGAGTCGGAACTCACGGTTAACAAAATCAGGGTACATGTGCCTTATTTGGGGAATATGTTCAAAAATGACAAAATCTTCCAGTGGAGTAGAACACATAAACATATTTACTTCATCTGTAAAATGGGGAGGATTGATCTCTGAAGTTATTTGCAGCTCCACCATTGTATGACAGAGATCTATTTTTTTTTTAAACATCTTTATTGAAGTATAATTGCTTTACAATGTTGTGTTAGTTTCTGCTTTATAACAAAGTGAATCAGTTATACATATACATATGTTCCCATATCTCTTCCCTCTTGCATCTCCCTCCCTCCCACCCTCCCTATCCCACCCCTCTAGGTGGTCACAAAGCACCGAGCTGATCTCCCTGTGCTATGCGGCTGCTTCCCACTAGCTATCTATTTTACATTTGGTAGTGTATATATGTCCATGACACTCTCTCACCCTGTCACATCTCACCCCTCCCCCTCCCCATATCCTCAAGTCCATTCTCTAGTAGGTCTGTGTCTTTATTCCCGTCTTGCCACTAGGTTCTTCATGACCTTTTTTTTTTTTTTTCCCTTAGATTCCATATATATGTGTTAGCATACTGTATTTCTTTTTCTCTTTCTGACTTACTTCACTCTGTATGACAGACTCTAATTCCATCCACCTCATTACAAATACCTCCATTTCATTTCTTTTTATGGCTGAGTAATATTCCATTGTATATATGTGCCACATCTTCTTTATCCATTCATCCGATGATGGACACCTAGGTTGCTTCCATGTCCTGGCTATTGTAAACAGAGCTGCAATGAATATTTTGGTACATGACTCTTTCTGAATTATGGTTTTCTCAGGGTATATGCCCAGTAGTGGGATTGCTGGGTCGTATGGTAGTTCTATTTTTAGTTTTTTAAGGAACCTCCATACTGTTCTCCATAGTGGCTGTATCAATTTACATTCCCACCAACAGTGCAAGAGTGTTCCCTTTTCTCCACACCCTCTCCAGCATTTATTGTTTCTAGATTTTTTGATGATGGCCATTCTGACCGGTGTGAGATGATACCTCATTGTAGTTTTGATTTGCATTTCTCTAATGATTAATGATGTTGAGCATTCTTTCATGTGTCTGTTGGCAATCTGTATGTCTTCTTTGGAGAAATGTCTATTTAGGTCTTCTGCCCATTTTTGGATTGGGTTGTTCGTTTTTAACCTGTTAATTTCACATTGTCTGTAAAACAGGGAAAATAATAGTAGGTACCTTGGGTATCAACCTAAGCATTGACATGAGGATTAAATGAGTTAATATATGAAAATTACCTACACTGGTACCTGGCACATAGGATGTTCTCAGGAAGTATTAGAGGCTGTGATTGTTCTTTTTATTGGTATGTGTTTAGAGACCTCTTTAAAACCAATACCACAGAGCCTGTGCTGGGCCTTCTGCCCCTGTACCTCACACACAGCCTCATAAAAAATAGAAATTTCTTTCAATAATGTTGCTATTGCTCAAATATCTCCAAATATTGTCTCTACAATGAAGACAATTGCTGATAGAATTAAAGTAGTTGAGATATGTACCAGAGGTACTTTGTAAGCAAAAGAGGGCTATTCAAATATAACAAAAAATTGAAGGTTGCTTGTTGCTAGTGTAGACACCCTCACATTGAAATCGCCCCAATATCCATCTGTTTTAAAATGTAGGTTTTATTATTAGTCAGGTATGGCGAGGCCAACAGATCAGGAGTTAATGGCCATTGAAAAGATAGTTTGTCACTCACAGTTCTCAAGAGGAGGGGGAATGTCATAGGGCCACTTGGGGAAGAACCAGGGTTATTCAGGAGACAGAAGTAATGAGGGGGAAACATGGGCAAGAGCTTTATTGTGGTTTTTGCGGGAAGGAATGGACAAGGCTGGGTAAGCAGGCTGGACAGATTAGGATTGGCTAGTTTGAATAATTTCAGCAGGCTCCAGGATGTAGGGACTGTCCCTAATTGCCTGGTACCTGGCCCTGGAATGATTAAAGCAGGGGGATATGGCTCATCCTGTGAGGTCTAGATAAAGGTGTTAGTTGGTAGGTATGGGCTCTGGATTGGTTGGTTTATTATATTTGAATAGTCCTTTTTTGTTTACAGAGGATCTCATGTACACCTTCTCAACTGATTTAATGCTGTCAGCAATTGTCTTCATTTTAGAGACAAAATTTGGAGATATTGGTTGAAAGGTATTCTCTCAGGGGAGTTATTTACTACCTCTTGGAATTAGCTAGCCCTGGGAAGGGCAATTTCTCCAGAATCAGCAAGGCCCCGGATGCCAGACCATTAAGAATACAGAAAACAAGAAAATATAGTTAATATACCGTTTCATATTTATAGCATCTTTAGTTTCATTGTTTGTTACCTAGAGGGAGGCTAAGAAAGTTTGGATGAGGATGGAAATCTAGAATTTTAGCTGGAGTGGAAGGCATCTGTCCTTACCTACTCCCCTGGACTGGTTTTGAGATCCTGGTGAATAAAAGGGATGTGTAGCAGACAATGATGAAACTTTCCTTATCTAGTCACAAGAGGTGCTTACAGGTAGGTCCAAGCAAAAACTGTGGCATGGAATTGGAGAGAAAACCATCCTTCCCCATCTTCTCTCTTGGCCTCTCTATATGATTTGGCCCCTTTCAGGTTTAAGAGGAATTAGAAGATTTGGAACAATTTGAAGTGCCCCTGGGGCACAGTTGGGCCTCGGTGTTCCCAGGACAGGCAATAGTAGTCATAGGACGTTTTCCAGTGGCTTTCTAGGCAGATGTAAAAAGTGGGAGCCAGAGCAGAATGTGAACAAGACAAGCACATGTGAGGAGTCTTTTTGGACACTTCCAAGAATAACTTGGAGGTCCACCCTATGCCCCCAAGCCAGTAGACATTTAGGCAAAACTATAGAAGATATTATTTTATTTCAGAACATTTTCACTCATTCAATAGTTAGCCAATATTCATTGAGCCCCTTTTATCAGTTATGCCAGAAAATTCATCTTATTCATCTAACAGCTACTTCTAGCATTTCCCCTAAATATGTATTAAACAGGTTGACCAGCCCCCCACACACACCCTTTCACTAAACCTGGTACTGTAGTCTGGACCTGCTGAGAAGCAGATGTACAAGGAAAAAGAGGAAGCAAGGAAGGCAGGAAAAGCCTTGAGGCTGTATTGCAGGTCTGACACTTGTGGAAAGAGAGAAGGAAGGAAGAAGGCCTGGGTGAGAAGAATCTCAGACTGCAGTACAGTTCTGAGAAATGTTCAGCCAGCCTGATAGGGAGCCCTTGAGTCCCATGTCTTGCTGGGATAGGCCTACCTTCATTTCCCTCCATGCTCAGTCATGGCAGAAGTGTGGTGCATCCCAAGGGGCAGTAACTGGAGCCATCATTCAATTATGCTCCCAGCAGCAGGAGATCTGAGTGGCACATTTTCATTGTTGCCACCTCTGGGATCAAAATAATTTTGACTGTGTCCCAAATCAAATTTAGCTTGAACAGTCTAGGATTTGCTACCATTGGGAACAGTAAATGAATGCCCCCTGGGGTTTGAAGGCAATCCTGGAAGAAACATCCTAAAAACATCCTGAATTTGTAGAATTCCAGCAGGGTCACCAAAGATGACTGAGCAGGTTGTGCATTGCACGAGGCCATCTGGTAATGGGGGCTGAGATCCAGCCCCCAGTTTGCTCATTAGGCTGCATTCCCTGGGCAGGGAATGCATTCCCTGGGGAATCTCCACATTTACAGGGTACAGAAAAAGTGGAATAATTACTTACAAAAGGAGTGTGTAATTTAAATATTAGTGACATTCACATGTTGACAGAACATGAGCCCTTTTCCAGTAGACAGGAACAATAGAGATAGATCCTAGTTAGCGAGAAGAATTGGTTAAATTATAGCCCAGTACAACATTGTCTCTAAGACCAATCTGTGAGCAGTATCATGAATTACAAAGTGAATTTGACAAAATGTGAGGGTGAAATTCTTGCTCTTTATCCTAAGCATCAGAATTTCTAGTTAGTTATGACTCTGTCAATAAGGTAGTTGAGACCAGGGCTGCTATGATCAGTCATTGGCCAATAATCATGAGGGCTAACATTGGTTAGTACATGGTAACTTACCAAATGAACATATTCTTGTAAGCTCTTTGATATAGATTGTTACATATAATCCTCATAACAAATGCTTAGATTTTATTATTATCTCCATTTTGCAGTTGGGAAAATTTAGGCTGAGAGGTTAAATAACTTGTCCATGGTCATTCATCTAATAAGAGCTTTATTGATTGCTGTGATAGATTGACTGCAGAAATAGCCCCAGTTCTTCCAAAAACCTGTATTTGCATCCCTTGCAATGTGACTGCCATTCCTACTACAGGGAAGCGAAACCTATTTCTCTGCCTGTTGTGTTGAGGCTGGCCTTGTGACTTTCTTTGGCCAACAGATATGGTGGAAGTGACTGCATGTGGTGCCTAGGCCTCAAGAGGACATGCATGCTTCTGCTTTCTCTTTTGAGCGCCTGCTTCTACCTTGGGAACAAGCCTGGGCTAGTCTGATGGAGGTTGAGGGGCCACATGGAGCTGAGCTGAATCATCCTAGCTGAGGCCAATCTACACCAGCCAGCCCCTCACCAGCCCACCAACCTACTGACTGCAGATCCACGAGCAAACCCAGCCAAGACTGGCCAACCCTGCTCAGATCAGCAGAACTATCCAGCCAATCCACAGATTAATGAAAAAATAATAAATTGTTGTTTTGGCCACTGAGTTTTAGGGCGATTTGTTATGCAGCATTATTGTGGCAATAGATAAGAGGTACAGTTGCCTCCCCAGTCATTTCTTCTCTTTGCTTTGAAGGCAAAATCTGCTTCCCACAATAGAGATTTAAATGGCATATGCTCACTTTTCAAACATTTTTGCAGTTAGGGTGATTCAGTTCTGGTAGATGTACAGGGAAGTCAACTTGGTGGGAGGGTATGTGGGGAGGGAAATAATTCTGAGAAACATTTTCCTTTATGAAAAGAAAGAACCTAGCAATGAGATAGAGATCTTCTCCTTTCTTCCCTATCTGCTTTAAACACTATCGTTAAAAATAGACACTGGAGGGCTTCCCTGGTGGCGCAGTGGTTGAGAATCTGCCTGCCAATGCAGGGGACACGGGTTCGAGCCCTGGTCTGGGAAGATCCCACATGCCGCGGAGCAGCTGGGCCCGTGAGCCACAACTACTGAGCCTGCGCATCTGGAGTCTGCGTTCCGCAACAAGAGAGGCTGCGATAGTGAGAGGCCCGCGCACCGCGATGAAGAGTGGCCCCCGCTGGCCGCAACTAGAGAAAGCCCTCGCACAGAAAAACGAAGACCCAACACAGCCAAAAAAAAAAAAAAAAAAAAGACACTGGAGCAACAGCAGCCATTTTGTGACCATAAGGCAAGAAGCCTAGGAACAGCAATCTATCACATTGGAAAGAATGGAAAGCTGAAAAGGCCCTAGGTTTCTGACCACATCATTCAGTTGCTGAAACAACCCTGGAAGTGGCTCAACTTCTGACTTTTTTTTTTTTTTTTACTATTTAAGCTATTGTGTTTTGGCTAAGTAACTCAGTGTGGGAACCAGAGTCCAATTCTAGGCAGCCTAGTTTGTAACCATTATGCTGAATTCATGGAAAATTGAGTGCTGTTAAGACTATTAGAGCTCTGGACTTGAGAGGCCCAAGTGAATATTGATTGTTGTCATCGACAAGGCTTATTGTTGGTAAACACTGGAGTGGTCCCCTGTGAGGCTCCTCAGTCTTTTGGATAACAGCACCACTGGGGCCAGAGCACAAGCTTTCATGGGGGAGTTAGAAGGACACCAAATCTTTTCTAGAGACTGAAACAGCAGGGTGGAGGGAGGAACCATAAATCCCACCCTCTACCACAAACCCCACCCAATATCCCTGCGCCACTCTGGTCCCTGGGCCCAATTTCCAGTGACAACAAAAACCTTTCTAAATTTGTTTTAACATTTAAAACTTCTTCATATTGTCTTGATTCATTAAATTGCCATAGTTTATGTTTGTTTTATCACAAAATTACTTTGCTATAAATATCTTTGATCTTACAGATCTCATCAAGAAAAACAGGCTTTCTCTATACAGAAGAACCTCTATCAGACTTCACCTGGATCCTGCGTTCATTGGTTATACTATCTCTTCAAAGCTAAGCCCAGGGACATTTCTACCCTGGCATTTCTGTCTCTTCTACATCCCGCCTGAGTGGTCATGTCCTTTGGTCCAGGCTCCTTTCTTGTTTCCCCGGAGTCTAATTTCTATTGATTCCCTCCTAGGAGCAATAGGTCTCTCCGCCTCCACTTTTTCATGTATCATATAGCTCCTGATCTGCCTCACACACTCCTGTCTAATCCCCACTCCTTGCCTGGGTCACCCCAGCCAGCCTTGTCTTTGGCCACCCACAGCCCAAGTATATCCATTAGTGGACTCATTTATCCCTTTTCTTGTTACATAGCTAGAGGAAATCTCAGGTAGATCAATCACAGTTTTTATCTTAACAAAATACAGTCCCTCCATCCCCTTCCTTCCCACACCTGACCCCCAACACACATAAAACGTCCAGCATGAAAGTTGGAGGTGGGGAAAATGAGAGGACATCCAGATGGATGTGCACTTTTGGAAAATGCTAAGCACCCTGTGTTTATCTTTTAGCAGGGCAAAGGACATGGGGTGGGATGGGGGAGCTGTCATGCACAAAGATATCAGCCTTCAAGATGAAAAACTGAATCCCTTCCTCGAGGCATTCCACCTGCCTGGCAAACAGTTGTTTTCTTAAGTAGGTAAGACCTCCCAGATCCGGGAGAGAAATTTGTACCTTGCGGTTGGAAGACCTTTCAGGAGCACAGCTTGTGTGGGCATTTTGAAGGAATGGCTCCTCTTTTTTATGTTTCCTGCAAACTGTTCACTGGGCTCTTGCAGAGAAAGAAATACCCAATCTAGAGCCATCAGCCTGAAGTATTACCGAAAAAGAAAAAAAAAAGCTGCTCACTACTTGCTCTTCAGAGGCTGCATACAATGATATTGACCCAGTTTTGGCGTTAAAATTGCCTGCCAGCCTCAGGGCAATTTCCCTTTGCAGTAAGAGACTACCATCCATGCCATCTAGAAGGCCTGCGAAGGACATCCATATGGCAAGTAAGGGTGAAACACACCAAGACCTTGTCCAATCTGCCATATACCAATTTTTGTTTCAAGATGGAAAAAGCTATGTAGATGTGGGTTCTTACCACAGCAAGGCCAGCCTGTTGTCTCCCCTGAAAACTTGGAAGGATGGAATTCACCGAAGTGAATTCCATCTAATGTCAGCTTTGCAGATTCAGAAACTCATGATCAGCTCACCCAGGCTTTCAGAGGTGGGCTTGTGTTAGCCAAGTTCACATGACTGATACGTAAAACTGGTCGTGAGTTAATATATTTACAATAAAAAATTATTATCACCGTGCCTTGAATGCACAGGACTTAAGCATTGTCTTCCTATAGAAAGACTTACAATTGAAGGAAGCCAAATTATGATGAGAATAGCTCTAGGTCAGCACCAAATCAGATGATTGAACCATTGGATGGCATGAGGCAAAGACTGCCTGTTACTCTTCTTGCTCTGTTTTAGGGATGATCTTCCTGGTGGGACCAGAAAACTCAAAGTCCACTGGCCAAGGTGCCCTTTCCCTTTGGACAGTACTCTTCCTTTCTCTGTTTCTTAGGCTGGTTGACAACTCTGTAGATATGATAATATATTTAGTCAGATCACACCATCCGGTCTAGCAGGCCTGGGAGCCCCTCTGACTCTTAAGGTGACAATGCATATTTCTGTTCTGATCTATTGTATATTGATTTCAAATTTTAAAATGTTATGGATGATTCCGTTTCTCTCATTTTCAAGGTCTTAGGGGACACTATCTTACCATTGAGTACTGCCAGCAGGTCGCCCAGCCATCCCTGTGCTTGGAGATCAACAAGTGGGCCCCAAGTCTACCAGGTGTCCCTCTCAGCTCCATTATTTTAATTCTGTGTGGTTCTGTTTCCTTCTTGGGTCTTTCTAAAAGTTCTGTAGCTTCATGGGAAGACCACTGTCCCTAATATTTCAGCTGGTGTTAGAGATTCTCTACACCCACATGTCGCTAGAAAAATTCAAGGAACTTTGCTAATTGGATCCACTGTCATTTCATTTGTAGCCGCAATGCTGCCCAATAATCATTTTATTCAACTCAAGGCTTCTCCGTAGCATTCTCCTCTGAACAATTTCCAAACACTCTCCATTTTCCTCTAGCCCTCAAACTCACTTCTCTACCTGTGGCTCCTAATGGAATATTACAAATATCTGAACACGAGCTTTCATGTTCATCCTAAAATTTCCATCATCTTCTCCTTCTCTTTTTTTCTCAGAGGAAAAAGTATCCCTTCTCTTCCCAAACATCAGTCTCATATTATACATAGGTCCTTGATCCCATCTTTTCCTAGTTTTTCCAGGATTTTGTTTCACTATTCTTATTTCCTCTCGCTCCTTGTCTTACAAACAAGGGCAGGCCATCCCATCTACACATAATTTTTTACCTTAACTCTCCACTCTCTTGAGTTTGCACCTTATCTCTGTGCCCTATCATTTACCCCCAGCATCTTACAGTGAGGGCTAATTGCCTGCCTCCATTTTCTCACTGCTATTCCCCGAATCCCTTTCAGTCTGGGATTAACAAATAATCCCACTGCTGTGATCCCCACTGCTCTACCAAAACTGCTCTCTTGAGGGGAGGAAGGGGAAGAAAACAGGCAAAGAGCTTCATGCTGTGTCTAGAAGTAAATCTGTCACCACAGGGAACTATATTCAATATCTTGTAATAACCTCTAATGGAAAAGAATCTGAAAAAGAATAGATATATAGAATATATACATCTGACTCACTTTGCTGTTCACCCGAAACTAACACAACATTGTAAATCAACTATACTTCAATAACAATAAAAGTTGGTGTGACCATCAACACAGAGCTGGGGTGTACATTATAATTTAGAAGAGTAAATTCCATTTACTACAACAAACATATTCTAGCAAAAAGTACTTTTATAATAAACATAAAGTGTCCAAATATAGTTTTTACAACGACTAGGTAAAGGAAGATTTGCAGTTATCATAGCTTTGTAGTCAAGGTTTACATTTCATGGGAGATAACTATAAAACTTTTGTGGTTAAAAGCAGAAAAATCACAGGAGAGCTTCTTGCCTTTTTCAATAAACAATTCAATTTTATGATGACGAGATACAGAGTATGTATAGATTTAACTTAAACAGGAACTTCCCCCACCTGGATATTACTTCTTATTCTTTGTGTCTTATAGTAACTGGTGTGTAAAATTCTCTATATTTTTACAACCAAAGATGATTCTAATCCAAAACCTTGAAGTCTTTAAAGAACTTTTGTCAACAGTCTTTTCTGTCCAAATTACTCTTTCTTTATTAGTTCCTGCTTGTTATCTTACAAACAAGCTCAGGTCTTCCAATTCCTAAAAAGATAAAAAAATCTTAGCTCAACCCTGCATGCTTGCCTTTTCTTATTCTTAAAATCTTGAAGGTAAAGGCTACATACACTGTTTATCTCTACCCACAAATTTCTTATTCACCATTGTGGTCCATGACATATTATTCAATAATGATTTTAAATGAGATTGAATCAATGTCTTAGGGGCTTATAAATTTTTATTTTCATAGAATTAACTTTACTTAGCACCAACTATATTTCAGGTGCTCCATATGTGTTCTCTTGTGTAATAATCATAACTATACTGAGGTGGGTACCATTTCTTTCATTTAATAGTAGAGGAAAAAGATGTTCAGAACATTGCACAAATGTCACCCATCTGGTGACAAAGTCACCCATCTTGTAAGCGTGGAGCTTGGATTCAGCCTGTAACAAGTCAGGACTCCTAGCTGCAAGCAACAGAAACTAAGGCTGACTGATTTCAGCAGAGAATGAATTGATCATATTGTTAGGTAGTTCACAGAACCCCATGCAAGTCTAGAGACATGGATTTAGGGCTGTATAGCTAGGGGTGATCCTCATCCAGCCAGAGGTGCATGGATGGGGACAATTCTGGCAGCTTTGGATATTGTAGCTTTTACTGTTGACACTGCCAACACTGCCAAATGGACACTGGATGCCCTCATCAGCACCAATCTTGTCACTACCCTAGGAACTTAATATTTCTGTAACTACTGCTACAGAGAATTTCTTGTGGTTCCTTGATATGAGGTATGTTTGTCTGACTGGCGGAACCTAGGTCATGGGCCTGCAACCTAGCTACAAGGTTTCTTGGGAAAGTAAGTTTCTGGAATTTTCCATGTCTGTAATGGGAAATAGGTTTTGCATCCCTTTAAGAATCATAGTTTGCATTTGTGTATGTATTGGGGGATAGGGGTCTCAAATAAAGGAAGTTGTTTTCGTATATTGGACGGTCAAAAAGAGAAACAAATTCCGTTACCAGAGCTCAAATATGTCTGACTCCGAGTCTTTCCTTTATACAGTGAAACACCTTGAAAGTCACTAATGATCTCCTATTTGCCAATTTTAATGACTTTATCTCTCATCCTTTTTAACTGCTATAAAGATTTGACACTATTGAATATATGTTTCCTTTCTTCCTTCCTCCCTCCCTTCCTTCCTTCCTAAAAAGAAATTGAGTTATTGTTTTTGCAGAACAAAAAAAGTAGAAGAAGAAAACAATAAAGAAAAGAGCAAAATTCAATGGAATAAAAAACAGGCAAAATAGAGAAAACCAATAAAAACAAAAGTTGGTTCTTTAAATTATTAATAAAATTAATAATCCCACAGGGAGACTGATCAAGAAAAACAGAGAAACATAAATTAGATGACATCTGTATACCCTACAGACATTAAGAGAGTGATAAGGGGGATATTATAAATGATTTTATGATGAGACATTTGACAACTTCAAACAATGGACAATTTGCTTGCAAAAATCAACTTCCTGAAATTATTAAAACTAAAACAGAAAATGTGACTATTCCTATATTTGTTAAAGAATTCAAGTAATTAGAAGTCTACCCAAAAAGGAAATCCCAGACCCAAGCGTATAATTCATTTGTGAATAATACCAAACATTTAAGGAAGAAATAATACAAGGATTAAAACCCTTTCAGAGAATAAGAAGAGGGAACACTTTCCCATTTATTTTATGAGGCCAGAAAAAACCTTAATACCAAAACTGGACAAGGAAAATAAAAAAAAGAAAACTATAGACCCTGTGAAGCTCATGAACATCAATGAAAAAATTCTGAACAAATACAAGCAAATAGCAATATATAAAAAAAGGTAAAACATAATGACCAAGAAGGGTCATGCAAGTTTGGAACAGTATCAAAAAAATTCAATCAATGTAATTCACCACATCAAAAAATAAAGGGGAAAAACTGTGTGATCATATATATTTTTTGAATTTTATTTTATATAGCAGGTTCTTGTTATATATTTATACATATTAGTATATATATGTCAATCCCAATCTCCCAATTCATCCCACCACCACCGCACCCCCCTCCCCTGCTTTCCCCCTTGGTGTCCATACATTTGTTCTCTACATCTGTGTCTCTATTTCCACCCTGCAAACTGGTTCATCTGTACCACTTTTCTGGATTCCACATATATGCATTAATATACGATATTTGTTTTTCTCTTTCTGACTTACTTCACCCTGTATGACAATCTCTAGGTCCATCCATGTCTCCACAAATGACCCAATTTCGTTCCTTTTTATGGCTGACTAATATTCCATTGTATATATGTACCACATCTTTATCCATTTGTCTGTCGATGGGCATTTAGTTTGCTTCCATGACATGGCTATGGTAAATAGTGCTGCAATGAACATTGGGGTGCATGTGTCTTTTTGAATTATGGTTTTCTCTGGGTATATGCCCAGTAGTGGGATTGCTGGGTCATATGGTAATTCTATTTTTAGTTTTTAAAGGGACCTCCATACTGGGCTCCATAGTGGCTGTATCAATTTATACTCCCACCAACTGTGCAAGAGGGTTCCCTTTTCTCCACACCCTCTCCAGCATTTGTTTTTTGTAGATTTTCTGATGATGCCCATTCTAACTGGTGTGAGATGATAACCTCATTATAGTTTTGATTTGCATTCCTCTAATAATTAGTGATGTTGAGCAGTTTTCCATGTGCCTCTTGGCCATCTGTATGTCTTCTTGGAGAAATGTCTATTTAGATCTTCTGCCCATTTTTTGATTGGGTTGCTTGTTTTTTTAATATTGAGCTGCATGAGTTGTTTATATATTTTGGACATTAATCCTTTGTCCGTTGAATTGTTGGCAAGTATTTTCTCCCATTCTGAGGGTTGTCTTTTCATCTTGTTTATGGTTTCCTTTGTTGTGCAAAAGCTTTTAAGTTTCATTACGTCCCATTTGTTTATTTTTGTTTTTATTTCCATTACTCTAGGAGGTGGGTCAAAAAAGATCTTGCTGTGATTTATGTCAAAGAGTGTTCTTCCTATGTTTTCCTCTAAGAGTTTTATAGTGTCTGGCCTTACATTTAGGTCTTTAATCCATTTTGAGTTTATTTTTGTGTATGGTGTTAGGGAGTGTTCTAATTTCATTCTTTTACATGTAGCTGTCCAGTTTTCCCAGCACCACTTATTGAAGAGACTGTCTTTTCTCCATTGTATATCCTTGCCTCCTTTGTCATAGATTAGTTGACCACATAGGTGCATGGGTTTATTTCCGGGTTTTCTATCCTGTTCCATTGATCTATATTTCTGTTTTTGTGCCAGTCATATTGTCTTGATTACTGTAGCTTTGTAGTATAGTCTGAAGTCATGGAGCCTGATTCCTTCAGCTCCATTTCTTTCCCTCAAGACTGCTTTGGCTATTTGGGGTCTTTTGTGTCTCCATACAAATTTTAAGACTTTTTGTTCTAGTTCTGTAAAAAATGCCACTGGTAATTTGATAGGTATTGCATTGAATCTGTAGATTGCTTTGGTTAGTATAGTCATTTTCACAATATTGATTCTTCCAATCCAAGAACATGGTATATCTCTCCATCTGTTTGTGTCATCTCTGATTTCTTCCATCAGTGTCTTATAGTTTTCTGAGTACAGTTCTTTTACCTCCTTAGGTAGGTTTATTCCTAGGTTTTTTATTCTTTTTGTTGCAGTGAGGAATGGGATTGTTTCCTTCATTTCTCTTTCTGATCTTTCATTGTTAGTGTATAGGAATGCCAGAGATTCCTGTGCATTAGTTTTGTATCCTGAAACTTTACCATTCATTGGTTAGCGCTAGTAGTTTTCTGGTGGCATCTTTAGGATTCTCTATGTATAGTATCATGGCATCTGCAAACAGTGACAGTGTTACTTCTTCTTTTCCAATTTGTATTCCTTTTATTTCTTTTTCTTCTCTGATTGCCATGCCTAGGACTTCCAAAACTATGTTGAATAAGAGTGGCAAGGGTGGAAATCCTTGTCTTGTTCCAGATCTTAGATGAAATGCTTTCAGTTTTTCACCTTTGAGAATGATGTTTGCTGTTGGTTTGTGGTATATGGCCTTTATTATGTTGAGGTAGGTTCCCTCTATGCCCACTTCCTGGAGAGGTTTTTTTTAATCATAAATGAGTGTTGAATTTTGTCAAAAGATTTTTCTGCATCTGTTGAGATGATCATATGGTTTTTATTCTTCAATTTTTTAATATGCTGTATCACATTGATGGATTTGCGTATATTAAAGAATCCTTGCATCCCTGGGATAAATCCCACTTGATCATGGTGTATGATCCTTTAATGTGTTGTTGGATTCTGTTTGCTAGTATTTTGTTGAGGATTTTTGCATCTATATTCATCAGTAATATTGGTCTGTAATTTTCTTTTTTGGTAGTATCTTTGTCTGGTTTTGGTATCAGAGTGATGGTGGCCTTGTAGAATGAGTTTGGGAGTGTTCCTTCCTCTGCAATTTTCTGGAAGGGTTTGAGAAGGATGGGTGTTAGCTCTTCTCTAAATGTTTGATAGAATTCACCTGTGAAGCCATGTGGTCCTGGACTTTTGTTTGTTGGAAGATTTTTAATCACAGTTTCAATTTCATTACTTACGATTGGTCTGTTCATGTTTTCTATTTCTTCCTGGTTCAGTCTCGGAAGGTTGTGCTTTTCTAAAAATGTGTCCGTTTCTTCCAGGCTGTCCATTTTATTGACATATAGTTGCTTGTAGTAATCTCATGATCCTTTGTATTTCTGTAGTGTCAGTTGTTACTTCTTTTTTGTTTCTAATTCTGTTGATTTGAGTCTTCTCCCTTTTTTTCCTGATGAGTCTGGCTAATGGTTTATCAGTTTTGTTTATCTTCTCAAAGAACCAGCTTTTAGTTTTATCGATCTTTGCTACTGTTTTCTTTGTTTCTATTTCATTTATTTCTGCTCTGATCTTTATGATTTCTTTCCTTCTACTAACTTTGGGTTTTGTTTGTTCTTCTTTCTCTAGTTCCTTTAGGTGTAAGGTTAGATTGTTTATTTGAGATTTTTCTTGTTTCTTGACGTAGAATTGTATTGCTGTAAACTTCCCTGTTGGAGCTGCTTTTGCTGCATCCCATAGGTTTTGGATCGTCGTGTTTTCATTGTTATTTCTCTCTAGGTATTTTTTGATTTCCTCTTTGATTTCCTCAATAATCTGTTTGTTATTTAATAACATATTGTTTAACCTCCATGTGTTTGTGTTTTTTACATTTTTTCGCTATAATTGGTTTCTAATCTCATAGCGTTGTGGTTGGAAAGGATGCTTGATATGATTTCCATTTTCTTAAATTTACCAAGGCTTGATTTGTAACCCAAGATGTGACCTATCCTAGGGAATGTTCCGTGTGCACTTGAGAAGAAAGTGTAATCTGCTGTTTTTGGATGGAATGTCCTATAAATATCAATTAAATCTATCTGGTCTATTGTGTCATTTAAAGCTTGTGTTTCCTTATTAATTTTCTTTCTGGATGATCTGTCCGTTGGTGTAAGTGAGGTGTTAAAGTCCCCCGCTATTATTGTGTCGATTTCTTCTTTTATAGCTGTTAACATTTTCCTTATGTATTGAGGTGCTTCTATGTTGGGTGCATGTATATTTATAATTGTTATATCTTCTTCTTGGATTGATCCCTTGATCATTATGTAGTGTCCTTCCTTGTCTCTTGTTACATTCTTTATTTTAAAGTCTATTTTATCTGATATGAGTATTGCTACTACAGCTTTCTTTTGATTTCCATTTGCATGGAATGTCTTTTTCCATCCCCTCACTTTCAGTCTGTATGTGTCCCTGGGTCTGAAGTTGGTCTCTTGTAGACAGCATATATATGGGTCTTGTTTTTGTATCCATTCAGCGAGCCTATGTCTTTGGTTGGAGCATCTAATCCATTCACATTTAAGGTAATTATTGATATGTATGTTCCTATTACCGTTTTCTTAATTGTTTTGGGTGTTTTGTAGGTCCTTTTCTTCTCTTGTGTTTCCCACTTAGAGAAGTTCCTTTAACATTTGTTGTAGAGCTGGTTTGGTGGTGTTGAATCCCCTTAACTTTTGCTTTTCTGTAAAGCTTTTGATTTCTCCATCAAATCTGAGTGAGATCCTTGCTGGGTAGAATAATCTTGGTTGTAGGTTCTTCCCTTTCATCACTTTAAATATATCGTGCCACTCCCTTCTGGCTTGTAGAGTTTCTGCTGAGAAATAACCTGTTAACCTTATGGGAGTTCCCTTGTATTTGTTGTGTTTCCCTTGTTGCTTTTGATAATTTTTCTTTGTCTTTAATTTTTGTCAATTTGATTACTATGTGTCTCTGTGTGTTTCTCCTTGGGTTTATCCTGCCTGGGACTCTCTGCACTTCCTGGAGTTGGGTGGCTATTTCCTTTCCCATGTTAGGGAAGTTTTCAACTATAATTTCTTCAAATATTTTCTCAGGTCCTTTCTCTCTCTCTTCTACTTCTGGGACCCTTATAATGCAAATGTTGGTGCATTTAATGTTGTCCCAGAAGTCTCTTAGGGTATCTTCATTTCTTTTCATTCTTCTTTCTTTATTCTGTTACGCAGCAGTGAATTCCACCATTCTGTCTTCCAGGTCACTTATCCGTTCTTCTGCCTCAGTTATTTTGCTCTTGATTTCTTCTAGTGTATTTTTCATTTCAGTCATTGCATTGTTCATCTCTGTTTGGTTGTTCTTTAATTCTTCTACGTCTTTGTTAAACATTTGTTGCGTCTTCTCAATCTTTGCCTCCATTCTTTTTCCGAGGTCCTGGATCTTCTTCACCATCATTATTCTGAATTCTGTTTTCTGGAAGGTTACCTATCTCCACTTCATTTAGTTGTTTTTCTGGGGTTTTATCTTGTTCCTTCATGTAGTTCATAGTTCTCTGCCTTTTCATTTTGTCTGTCTTTCTGTGAATGTGGCTTTCATTCCACAAGCTGCAGGATTGTAGTTCTTCTTGCTTCTGCTGTGTGTCTTCTGGTGGATGAGGCTATCTAAGATGCTTGTGCAAGCTTCCTGATTGGAGGGACTGGTGGTGGGTAGAGCTGGGTGTTGATCTGGTGGACAGAGCTCAGTAAAACTTTAATCCATTTGTCTGCTGCTGGGTGGGGCTGAGTTCCCTCCCTGTTGGTTGTTTGGCCTGAGGCAACCCAGCACTGGAGGCTACAGGCTCTTTGGTGGGGCTAATGGTGGACTCCAGGAGGGCTCATGCCAAGGAGTACTTCCCAGAACTTCTGCTGCCAGTGTCCTTGTCCCTGTGGTGAGCCACAGCCGCCCCCACCCCTGCAGGATACCCTCCAACACCAGCAGGTAGGTCTGGTTCAGTCTCCTATGAGATCACTGCTCCTTCCCCCAGGTCCTCATGTGCACACTACTTTGTGTGTGCCCTCCAGGAGTGGAGTCTCTGTTTCCCTCAGTCCTGTTGAAGTCCTGGAAGCAAATCCCACTAGCCTTCAAAGTCTGATTCTCTGGGAATTCCTCCTCCCATTGCCAGACCCCCAGTTGGGAAGTCTGATGTGGGGCTCAGAACCTTCACTCCAGTGGGTGGACTTCTGTGGTGTAATTATTCTCCAGCTTGTGAGTCACCCACCCAGCAGTTATGGGATTTAATTTTACTGTGGTTGCGCCTCTCCTACCATCTCACTGTGGCTTCTCCTCTGTCTTTGGATGTGGGGCATCTTTTTGGTGAGTTTCAGTGTCTTCTTGTCGATGATTGTTCAGCAGTTAGTTGTGATTCTGGTGCTCTTGCAAGAGGGAGTGAGCACACATCTTTCTACTCCACCATCTTGAACCAACCCTGATCATATTAGTAGACGCAGAAAAACACTTGATAAAACTCACCACATGTTCATGAAAAAAAAACTCAGAAAAGTCGGAATTGAAGAGAACTTTTCTGATCTGATAAAAGCATTTTCAAAAAACCTAGAGCAACCATAAAATCTAATGGAAAACTGTTGTTTTCCCTTTAAGGCAAAAATGTTCCCTCTTATCACTTCAATTCGACATTGCACTGGAGATAGCCAGTACAATAAGGCAAGAATAAGAAGTAAAAGGCATAAACATAGGAAAGAACAAGTAAAACTATCAACTCTGTTTATTTACAAATAACACACTGGTGTACATAGAAAATCCAGTGGAATCTACAGAAAAGATAAAAAGGTAGGAAGTAAGGAAGGAAGAAAGGAAGAAAGGGCACTGCAATTAAAAATCCAATTTGTCAGGGCCAAGGAATTAAAAAGTCAAAAATCATTTGCATCTCTGTTTACTTGCAACAAACAATTGAAAAATTAAAGAAAATGCCATTTTTACATATCTAGGAATATAGTTAGTGAAATATGTGCAAAGACCTATATATTGAAAACTATAAAACATTGTTGATAGAAATTTTTAAAAACTGAAGTATGTGGAAAGATATATGATGCTTATGGATTGGAAAACTCAGTATTTTTAAGACTAGTTAATTCTCCCCAAATTGATCTATAGACTGAATGCAATTCCAATCAAAATCCCAGCAGGTGTTTTGGAGAAGTTGACAAGCTGATTCTAAAATTTATATAGAAATACAAAGACTTAAAATAGCTATCATCCCTTGAAAAAGAAGAACAAAATTGAAGGACTCACACTATCAGATTTCAAGACTTACTAAAAGTTTCAATAATTAAGACAGTGTAGCTGATGTAAGGGTAGACAAATAAAGTCATAAATTAATGGAACAGAAGAGAGAATCTGGAATACACTTATACATATACAGTCCATTAGATTTTTAAACAGAGTCAATTCAATAGGGAAAGGAAAGTTGTCAATAAATGATGAAGCTGAAAAAACTGGGTACCTGTACAGGGGGAAAAAAAAGGAACTTTGACTCTTACATCATACAATGCATGAAAATAACTTCAAATGTGAAAGCTTAAACTATAAAGCTTTCTAAAGGAAAGAGGGAGGAATATTTTGATGATGTTGAGATAAAGATTTCTCAAGATATATAAAACACTAATTATAAAAGAAAAATGATAAATTAGACTTCATCAACATTAAAAGCTTCTGTTCATCAAGAGACATTGTTAAGAAAGTGAAAAGCCAAGCCACAATCTGGGAGAAAATATAAACATATATCTGATAAAGAACTGGTATGCTGAATGTACAAGAACTCCTACAAATTAAACTTTAAAAGGACAAACAATCTAAATAAAAAATAGGGAGATGACTTGAATAGGCACTTCACAAAAGGAGAATGGCCAGTAGCCTGTGAAAAGGTACTGAGCATCATTAGTCAACAGGGCAATGCAAATAAAGACCAGGATGAGATACCAAAATGATTAAAAATAACAAGACTGCTGCTGTGGATGTGGAGCATACAGTTCTTGTGGGAATATAAAATAATTCAACCCCTTTGGAAAGCAGCTTCTCACTTTTGAATGAAGCTAAACATGTATCTATCCTATGACCCAGTATTTCCATTCCTAACTCTATTGCCAAAAGAAAGGAATGTATCTATCCTACAAAAAGACTTATTCAAGAATGTTCATATCAATTTTATTTATAAGAGCCCCAGATTGGAAACAACCCAAATGTCCATCAACATTAAAATGGAAAAGCTGTTGTATATTATTCAGCAATAAAAACGAAAGAAGTTCTGACATACACTACAACATGAATGAAACACAAGGACACTATTGTGAGCTAAAGAAGCTAGATAAAATAGTAATACTGTATTATTTCATTTATATGAATTTTAAGAACAGGCAAAGTTAATTTATGGTGCTAGAAATCAGAAAAGGATACAGGGTTATTTACTAGAAAGAGACACCAGGAAGTTTTCTGAGGTGATTGAAATATTCTAAATCTTTGTAGGAGTGATGGTTACACAGGTCAAAGTTCATTGAGCTGTACACTAAAATTTATTAATTCCACTCTATATAAATTAAATCTCAATATACTCTTAGCCTTAAAAATCAAAATAAGAAAAAAAACCTCATGAAAGCCTTATTGTAATAATTTTTTTCATGTTTGAAAACATCTGGTTATTATTATTACCCAGTGACTTGCTGAGTTCTGATATTTTTGAAACACACTGTTGTTTTTTCTTCTAACTTTGTAACCATTTTTACATTATCTTCTGGCATCAAATGTTGCTGCAGAGAAGATAGAGGTCAATTGTAATAGCCACCTCCCCACCCCTTGAGGTGATTGGTTATTTTTCTGTATAGATAGATAAGAATTATCTAGAAATTCATTATCTTAGTAGTATAAGTGGTCTCCATTAAAACATTTTTAACAGATTGATATGATCTGCAGGTTGATTTCTTTTTCATTCCAGTAAAATTTGCTTGTATTAGATCATTTAATACATTTTCTATCCCATATTTAAAATTCTCCCAGGAACACTAATTATTCTTATGTTGTATTAATTTTGTTTTCTATATCAGTTAGCTTCTTTTATTGCATTTGGCTTTTTGCCTTTTATTTTTTGAATTTGCACTCACTGTCTTATATACTGTTAAGTTTATTTTTAGGTGGGTCTAGTCTATTTCTTGTAGTCTCAAATTTAATCATAGATGATGCTATTTTCTCCTTCAGTTTGTTCTCATGGTTCTGTAACTTTTCTGTTTATTTCATTCTGTTGTGAGAGAGCGCCGAATCCTAACCACTAGGCAACCAGGGAACCTTCAGTCTGTTGTTTAATCATCTTGACTATGGGGCCTTGTTTTATTGAATTTATCTTCTCACTGAGTTTTCTGTAGCTCAGAGCACTTGTGAAGAATTTCCCTCTGATTTTTATTTGTTTTTGCATCCAAGTTGGTTTCTCTATCTTTTGCATTCTAGATATGTAGCTCTGCATGTGAGTGTGTGTGTGTGTGTGTGTGTGTATTTATGTGGATGGTTCCCGGAGGCTAATTTTCATTTTGCTCAACTGTCCTTTTGGTCGACACCTGTTATTTGTGCTAATGTAGTGTAGATGTCTTCTTGCCTCTCTTCCCTTTTGACACTCATTTTTTTTCCTGACAAGCCACAATTTTAGGGCTGGGACTTTCATGTTGTTTCCTCTTTTTCTTTAGGCATGGCAGGACATGACAGAGCCCAGCTGAGGTACTATGCAGGGTACCTGCATAGAATACCAGGGTTAGCATACCTTGGGTTAGAATACCAGGGTTCAGCAGTCATTTCTAAAGTTGTTAAATGTTTATTAAATGTGTGAAGGCTTTCTTCACTGGGTTGAGGAAAGTGTTCTAGTCCTAGGGGAGGATACCCTCAAACTTGGAATCTATTCCCCAATTTCATGTTTAGTCTTGGAGCCTTCAATGCCATTACAGAGCCTATAACTCACTGTTCATTTCCACTATGTTCCAACATTTTCTATGACTTCTTATTCAGAGTTAGCTTCTCAGTAAGCTTCTCTCCCAATTTTGGGATGAGAATGAGATGTCCCTGGATTTAGTTGGTACACCTGTGCGGCTCCTGGGGATGGACAAAGAGTTAGGAGTCTTGCCATGGTGAACTGTGCCACTCCACTATAGCATTTTCTGTCTCTTTCATTGGCTAGTTTTTTTAAGCTTATGACACAGGGCTATATCCCTCTCTGGTTTGGTTGCTGCAGTGGAATTTGGGGGGGGGCCTGTTTTTTTAATGTATCATTTTGTTGATTTCAAGAGATAGGGGGAGGGATATTCTTATGATATGGCTTCATTCTACTTGTGCAACCTGGAGGTCCTGCGTGCTCTTTCCTCTCTTGACATCATTTAAAAGTTGTTTTTCTGCTCCCCAACCCCCTTTCTTACTGCCTCTCAGTCTCCTTTCTGGCTTCTTTGCCTATACCAATTAAGACATTTTCAAAGGTCATTTTGCATCCCCCTTCTCTTTCCCATCTCTTCATCTCCCTTATTCTCTGATTTAATCTCTTAATATGCTCTTTTATAACCTCCTAATTCACTCCCATGCCTCATTAGTAATGTCTAGGCAGATACCACTCAAATTTATATTTCATGCCCTCACCTGTCTTCTATGGGCTGGTCTCATTTTCAACTCTTTGCTGGATGTCTTACTGTATGACCATCCCACTACAACCTTAAACTTAAAATATCCACAAGCAAGCTTATTGTATTTTGTTCCAAACCAATGCTTCCTTCTATTTAGTTTGCTTTCACTTTTTCAGGTGCAAAAGCCTGGAGTCTTCTCTGATTCTTTTCTTTCTTGGCCCCCTTTATCCAATTAGTTAATGAATCCTTTCAACTGGATTTTTCCTCCTCTTTATTTCCACTGCCATTATACTAGAATAAGTTTGTATTTTTTTTACTTGAACTTTGTAATAGACATTTACTGGTCTCCCTCCTCTAATTTCTTCCTCTAATTAATGCTCCACATGGCTTCAGAGATATCTTCCTCTAAACCTTCCATGAGTACCTAACACCTTTTCCTGATATTCAAAGACCTCCATAATCTTAACCCAGTTTTTAATGTCAAGCTTATTTTTCCACTGTCTCTCACCTTAAATTCCAACCAAAGTTAATTACTAAGCATGCCCTGTTCTTTCCAATGTTGAAAACTTTTCATGCAAGACCCTTTCTCCCATTTCATCTCTCAAAATTTTACCAGTTTTTCAAAATCCAAAACAAATTCTATCTCCTCCATGAACTTTTCATAATCCACTGACTTGGAAGTGATTCTTTCCTCCCTTCTCTAAAATCTTATCATTCTTTATTACTCTTCACATTTGATCATTGTGAACATGTCTTAGACTGACCCAAGACTATCAGTTCCTTGTGGGGTGGGGACCAAGGTTATGGGAAGTTGTAGCATTTAGGGGAAGTTGTGATATAGTAAACTTGGACTTAAGTATTGTAAAGCCTCAGTTCAAGGTCAACTTTGCCACCTTGGGTGTTTGGGTAAGTGACTTACCTTCCCTGAGCTTTACCTTTTTCATTTTTAAAGAGATTTTTGTGAATATTAAATGAAATGACATGTATGAAAGTGCTTTGTAAATTATATATATATATATATATATACATACACATACCTATGTATATGTATATAAATAGATAGGTAAATTAAATATAGATTAAGGTATTGCTATTTCTTCAAAGTCCCCCCAAGCATCAAGCCTGATAGTTTATGCACAGGATGTCAATAAATGTTTGCTGATTGAAAAGAATGAAATATACCTAGCTGCAATTATGCCTGCCCCCAGAACGCCAAGGAGATGCTAATGGGTAAGGATAAGTATAGAAGAAGTTGATAGCTTGTGTGGTTATGCCAACAATTTGCCCAGCTGGAGAACTGCTTAGATGCCTCATCTAAGATTTCATGAATGGTGCAGAGGACCTGCCTAAATGGAGGCAAACGGCGGAAATGGTGTGTTCCAGTCGCTTCTAGCTCCTGACGTCTAGTCTTTCACAGAACAACATAATAGATGTCATATGTAAAAATGAAATATTTGTTTATCAGTAGCTATTCTATATATGCACATATATACATTTCAGATGTGAGTTTATGCTAAATATATTTCATGTAAATATAGACATTTATCTCCTTAAATGTTTCCTTACATAGTCTGTTGCCATTCGTTCAATCACCACTGTTACTCTTTTCCAAACTCCCAGTTTTCCAGTAGTGGTCTGTTTATAATCGAAGAAAGCAAAGCTAGTGTATTCACATCAAAGCTAAACAGAGAGTGACAAAATAAGTACGTGAGAATGGCCATTAAGTAATTCCCTTAATAGCTGAGATCATCTGGATCGAATCTTGTGAATGTTCAGATTTCCCATGCCAGCTTCTCCTGCTTTTCTTCCAGAACCACATGCTCAAACGTTTTAAAAATATTCTAATTTTATAGGTCTTTTAAAAGTCATGTTTCATAGAAAACTGTCCTTTTGGAGGGAAATCTTAATAAAAGCCAAATATGTCTTCTGAGAATCTGCTTGCGATGTGATAAATCTAAGACCGTGTTTGCAATGATGAACTGAATGTTCACATTCATTTTGCACCTGGACGAAATTTTGGACAAAAATGTGCGTAGCATCCCTTGTCCTAGACGGAGCCTAAGCTAGGTTCCTGATTCACATGCTTAAACCGTGCCTCTGAGGGCACATTTGCAGAAGCCTATGTGCACAGGGAATGGAGACACTTTCTTGGGCAGAATTTGTCCAAAAGGGAGAGTGAAGCAGGACATGTGTGTCCCAGTAAGAAGCCAGTCCCTCCATGAAATGATGTGTTAAGTCCTGGGGACGGAGGAGATTGGGAATCAAAACTCTGGGAGAGACTTGGGGCAAAGCCACATGATGTGGACAGGGCAGTGTTCCCCACTTAACCACAGCAGAAACTCTGCCACCTCCAGAACCTCGACGTGTCAGCATGGGTGGAATGGAAGTACCCAGTGGGAGAGGGAGCAGTGCCCTGTGGTGGGAGCCAGATCTAGAAGGTCCAGAGGGCAGTGCACGGGGAGGGGCAGAGGCAGCCAAGCCCAGCAGACACAAGTGTGTGCAATGGTCCTGACACATCTTTAGGCACTGGAGATGGTGGCAGCGACCTGCACACAGCTTAGCAGGCTTGGTAGGGATAGCATCAGTGGGGGCCAAGCAGTAGAAGAGGAAAACATGTGTCAGAATAATATTTCTTTGAAAAATGCCCACAATGGATAAAATGTTTGGGAAAGTTTATTCAGAACAGAGAGAGGAGAGAAGACAAGTACTAATCTTTGAAGAAGTTTAGGAAATATTTAACCATTTTCATTTCATTTATTCTTTTTAAAAAATACTTGTTGAAAGTACCAACTCTGAATCTGAAATAAGGCACAATCTGAATCTACTTATGTAATTTTTATTAAGTGCATCACAGTTTATTAAGTGTTTTCAAGGAAAATATTGAGCCTGGCAAGTCAAATACTTGACTTTCAATTTCATAAGTGAAAACAGATTTTATTCACCAAATCGCTGTTAAAGACACTTTAAATGATTGCAAAGTTTAAATCTAAAAAGCCTCACTGTTGTCGTAGATCATCAGATTGTGGGACTGAAAGTATCCTACCAAGGGTTATGAGGGGTAGCCTAACTTATGATGAAAACGTAAGGGAAAATTTTAAAAGGGGGAGAATTTTACAAAAATGGAGAGATGACAAAGATGAAGGATACTGAATAGAGCTCTTAAATACATCAACCAGCTAAGATAAGTAGTCTTCTACAAGAGATGCTGTTGATGTGAGTTACCACCACTAACGACAGCCTATATTCTGGTGCCCCAATATTAATCACCAACTCTTTGTTACCAAGGACTAGTGAAATCCTTAATCAACTGCATTCTGGTTAACTGGACAGAGAATGTAAACAGGTAACGTGATGGAAACACGGTGAGGGATAAGCTAGAGGTATACACAGAACATATATGGAAAGAGTACACAGGAAAATCTTTTTTTTTTAATTGTTTTACTTTTTAGCTGTTTAATTGAGATATAATTGACGTAGAATGAACTGTACATATTTGAAGTGTACAGGTTGATAATTTTAGGCATTTAGACACTTGTGAAACCATCAACAAAATCAGTATAATACACATTATCAGCCCCCAAATTTTCCTGTGCTTCTTGATAATCCCTCCCTCTTTCCTCTCCTTATCCCACCTCTACCTCTGTTCCACTGTCCCCAGGCAACCAATGATCTGCTTTCTTTCACTATAAATTAGTTTCCATTTTCTAGAGTTTCATATAAATGGAATCATACAGCATATGCTTTTTTTTGTTTTTTGTTTTCGCTCAGCGTAATTATTTTGAGATTCATGTATGTTCGGTGTATCAATAAGGGAAGACACTATTCTAATTGAGAGCTGAGGTAAAGTTGTCAGAGATGAAGCTTGAGTCTCATAGGATAAGTGATATTTAGCTAGGCAAAAACAGGTGGGAAGAGTATCCTAACTAGAAGAGATAGCAAGAGCAAAGGCAGTGAAGCACGCGCATGCGTGTGTGTGTGTGTGTGTGTGTGTGAGTGTCTTGGGGGTGGGGAAGAAAGTAGTACACAAGGGTGGCCGTAGCGCTAAATTAAGGGAAAACAGAGCATAAGAGATCAAGATAAAGAGTGCAGGATAGCAGGGCAAACTGATGTCACTGATGCTGAAAACATGCTGGAAGACTTAATAAAGACGAGAAAAAGTATACGTTGGATTGTATGATGCTAATTAAAGTCATTCAAGTGACCTACTTTTTATTTTTACTTAATTTTCATCTGCCCAACCGGACGTGTGTGTATATATAATATATATAATGATATAAATCATATATCATCCATTTTATATAATCAATAAATTGTTTGATTATATATAATTATAGGTTATATAATTATATATAGGATCACTAAATTTGATAATATGTAATACATATCATCATGTCTATTACATATATAATATATAAAATCACTAAATTTGCCAAGTTAACTTTATTGTAAATTTGATTGGAATGCAGCCGTAAGCACCGTACTCATAGGTCAGTATTATTTTCTTAATTGTTCAAGTAGCCCTGTTGCCTGCTCAGGCATATGATGATCTTCTCACAGTTTAAATAATACTTACGTGGACTATTGCAAGTGTATAATGCCTTTGGTCTTGCATGATGAATACCTTCCCAGAACAGTTTAGTTTTTATGTAATTTGATCCCTTTTGGCGAGCAGAGACGGTCTGCGGCTGGGGAGTCGCAAGGCCTGGCTCTCACCCATTCTCTGACCAACTAGCTGGGGGGCCTTGTCAGAGTCTATGCCTTCTTTTTCTCATTTTGAAAATGCAGGCTTTGGAATTAATATTTTCCAGGTGCTTTTCCAGGGCAGTGCAATATGGTGGCAGAATGATAGGACCAGGACCCAGGGCTCCTGGCTGGTGGCTCCAACTCTCCCCAGTGTGCCCTTTGACAAGTAGGTTGGGACTCAGTCCTCTCATCTGTTCATTGGGGATAATAACACCCGCTCTGCTGGTTTCATCAGAATGTCACCTGGATTAAATGAGACTGAGTTGGAAAGTAAAGCCAGTGATAGTGTTGCCCAGCTCTAAATTTCATTACCAAGGGCCATGGGGCTTGAATGACTTTCCCAGAGAGTCTTACTTTTCCTAGTTCCTTCCTGTTCTTTTAGATGAAGAGGTTAGATGAACGTTATAGTGTTACTATGACATATTAATCTGTTTATAACATACATAATAATATTTAATATAGTATCATTCATCCTACAAACTCAACAGTGTGTCATAATGCTCAGTATTGTCTCCAAGAGTCCAAAAATATCCTTTACGCTCTCAGTTGCTGTGTGGTTTATGAAGAGGATAAAGGAAAACATATTTCTTTGAGTTAGCAGAATGGCAGAGCTTCAGTATGGTCTTTTATAGTAGGAGCTACCTAAATTCAATAAATAAATAAATGAATGAATGAATGAATGAATGAATGAATGAAATACATAAATAAATAAATACAGTGTCACTTTCAGAACAGGGGTCACCATTTACCCTTGGACTGAGAGTAGGAAGAGGTGAGAGTAGGGAGAGGTGAGACTGACTCAGGAAATTAAATTAAACTATAAATAATGGCAGCCCCTGATCCCGTCATCATTTCTCACCAGACCCAATAAGACTTTGAAAGGAGGACTCTGTGGAATTCATTTTAAGTCTTGGAGAAACAACCTGCAATCTAATATCTGCACATAAAAGTGTTGGGGTAGGTGGGTAGGTCAGGAGATGTCAGACAGTGCTGGGGTCACAACCTTGCTCCCCAGACCTTTCCCCATTAAATACGTTTATATGCAGTCAGCCCTGATGGTGACAATGCTATGATTGGAAGTTCCTAGAACTACCTATTTGGGGCGATTTTTCTTATGGAAGTGGCAGTATTTTTCCAAATGTATTCAGCTAGCGTAAGAATTTTATTGCAATTGAGTCAGACTATTAGTTTAGAGACCTCCAACTTAAAAGCTCTTCTTTTTCAAGTAAGACCCAGAGAAGTAAAGGGACCTCCTGGACCACCCCCACCCCCCAGTTAAGAGCAGAGTGGAGACTTGAAATGCCAGATCCAGCTGCTTGTTTTACTTTCCTTTTTACTTCGCACAAATACTTATTCGGCCCCTATACTGTGGAAGGCACTTTACAAACCCTGTAGGAATACAAAGCTAAAAAAAAAATAGGGCTCCTCGGGAAGCATCCAATAGAGACAAGTATAGACGTAAACTCCAAGGCAGAGTGAGATGAAGTCACTGTTGGTGGCCACCAACCTGCTGTGCAGCCTGACGGGAAGAAAGATCGCTGGCTTCATGGAAGAGAAGGCATTTGAGAGGAGCCTAGAGAGATGGCAGAAGTTTGAAAGACAAATAGGGGTGGGTGGGAATTGATCAAAAAGTGCAGAGGTGTGAAAACAATGTGTTTTTTCCAGTTTGGCCAAAGAATGGTGGAATAGCGAGGGCTGAGGCTGGAAAAGCATGCTGGGGCTGTGTTGTAGATAGATTTGTGCTGGGCTTTGGGGTTTGTATTTCAGTTGGTAGCCAGCGGGGGGCCACTGGAGGCTTCTTTGTGGGATTGAAATGATTGCAGGCTTGAATGATTGGAAAGTGGAGGCTGGGAGTTGGGTGAGCAGGATGGAGTCTACGGAGACTGCTAAGCAGAGATCATGGGGGCATGAAGTGGGTTAGGAACTGAAACTGAGAGGAAGAGAACAATTTAAAAATTATTGTGGAGATAAAGTCAGCAGGACATGGTACCTCATTAGATGAATAGGTGAAGAAAGAAGATGTGGGTTTAGGCATCAAAGATAATTGCAAGAGAACTGGGATACGTAGAAAGAACATAATGATGCGTTTTGAATACCCCTGGGAAATACTGCAAGAAGAGAGTTCCTGGGCACAAGAGAGAGAACATGGGAGTAAAATAGGAGGCATTTGTATTAAATTGCCTTTTCCGGTGATATTCGGTTGATCTTGGAGGGAAGTGGAGAATGAAGAGCCTGGGGATGCCCCGGATGAGATGGTCTAAACAGGGCATTATTGAACTGAGGGATTTGAAGTTTGGGCTGAATGGGGATAGAAATGAAACCAGTGGTGCTAAAGGATGAGAACAGTAGAAAGAGGCTTAGGTTGGGGGAGGTTTGGCTCAGTAGAATTAGAAAGAAAGATGGCAGACAAAGAGATAGCGGTGTGTGAGGAGAACTCCAGAGCTGGCGATCTTGGTGGTGGAGACGTTTTGAGTGATGAAAAGAACTAGTGTGGAACTGGGCCATATTGGCTGATGCAAAGACTGGAATTGTGGGTGTCAAAGAACTGGGAGGTTGTCAGCGGCGAATGAAAAGAAAGTCCCAAGAAAAATGTTCTAATAAACTTTGTGCCAGTGGGGTTGCAGGATGAGGGAAGGCTGTGGCTGTATTTATAGTCTCGCAGTTTTATTGCTGCCGCCTTAATTCTATGTGAATTGAGACAACTTGGAGCTTTCTCTTGTTTTATCCAATCCATGTGTTTTCTCATGTCTTTGAAATGTGCCGGATGTAACGTCTTTTTCTTTTATTTTTCTTTGTTAATCCTGTTCCTGGGGAAACATCTACTGCAATGTCTTCTGCCAGCTTATATTTTTCTTAAATTAATCATTGCTATCTCTGCCAAAGTTAATCTAAATACCTCACACCTGGCTTGGAATTTCCAATACAAAGTTCATTCCTCTGGCTGAAATAGCAAAGAAGGGCAAGGGAAACAAGTAAGAGAGGCTTCAGATTGGGGGGGGTGTGGAGAGGGGGGTGGGAGAAGGCAGGCAAACAGATGTTAAACCATAGTGGATGCCATTATTTATGACTTCAGCGTTTGAAAATTATACCAAAGCCAGAGTTGGTTGGTTCTTGTTTGTTTGGGTGTGGGGGTGTTTTTCTTCCTTGGATGGTCTCAGGAGACAAAGATGTGGTGTCAAGACAGAACTTTGTCTGGACAAGGATGTGAATTGAAAGGAAAAAAAAAATAACCCAGACTTCATGTTTTGCTTTGATTCTACAGTGCTGAAGTTCTACACTCACCAAAGTTGCACTAGAACTTTTTCTAACATCCATATGTGCTGTGTCCCTATGTACAAAATAAGGAGCCCTTTCAGCCTCAAACTTTCTGAGATGGTATCACACCCTCTGTAGGGATCATCCCTCCCCTTTTCAGTTTTCCGGTTAGTGGTGGTGGGAGAGAAGCAAGGAAACCCCAGACGCTTAATTAGGCTATTAAACCCGCTTATAATAGAAAGCTTGCCTTGTTTCATTCAACATCTAAGCCCTATACCATTCGAAATCTTTTGGGATCTTATTGTGCTAGAGGAATTGGAATGACAGTTTGGTCCTGCTCTCTTTCCTCCAAGCTTTGTCCTGGTCAAGCCAGAAAGGTGCAGCTGATTTTTTGCGGCTGCCACAAAAGGAGTCCTTGCAGGGGCAGTGAAAGCGTTATTGCTGGAGGAGCTGGCTGGGTGCAGCTCTCCCTGTGGGTGAGCCACTCGACTGAAAGCAGAGAGGCCAGCAACCTAATGAGACATACAAGTGGTTTCTAATGAAGAGACCTTGGCAGGAGGAAAAAAGGCAAAATCTGGGCCTTGGAACTTCCAGTTTTAAGTTTATACTCTGGCTTTAACAACTAAAATCTCACCTTTGAATGAAAATAAATAACATCTGTTTTGTTCTTTCTTTGAAACATTCTTCTGCAACCTTTTTTTTTTTTTGTGGGGAAAGGTACATGGAAGGAGGAACAAATAACTACTAAAACATGCAACGGTGCTCTGATTTAAACCTCATTGTTTAAATTCTTTAAGACAATTTCCCCCTTATTGAATGGAGGATTAGGTGAGGGATTGTTGTATTTTTGTTTTCTTTTTGCTTCATGCTAGTGAAATCTCTCTTTCCATTTATCTTTCAGAAGACCATGTTTCATCACTTATAAATGGGATTTTCTTTGGTCAGATGAATTTGTATAACTTAGCTAACCTTTGAAAGGTGGGGAAAAGGAAACAGTTTAAAAAAGAAAACCTGTGCTGGACTGAACTCAGACACACACATGCACACACACACACACACACACACACACACACAGAGGCATGCACTACTTCTTTCACCTGGAGACCACCAAGATCGTACGGTTGGTGGAGAGCTGGTCTGGTTTTTGTTTGGATTGGGTATTTTTATTTTTAATATTTGTCTTCTGAGTCAGAGGTGGTTATCTCTTAAAAGAAAAATTTGATGGCTTGAAAGCTGGGTGTTTGTGCTTTCCCCTTGGAAATGTTAACATTTAAGTAGCCTTCAATGTGCTTCAAAGTTAGCACCCCACTAAGATAAATTAGTGACCTTCCCCCAACCCCACCCCTGCCCCCAGGCTCTGGTGCAACTACCTCTGCACGGCTGGCTGGGAGCCCCCCTCTGGCCTGAGCTGGGTGGCTCATTAGGAGATTCGGTCAATCTGAGTGGCATGAAAGTCTTGCCAGGACAATGGTGGCTTTTCATGCCAATTTAGTAATCTGAAGAATGCAGCAGCCTGTCCTTGAGAGGAACCTGCTTCTGTTGATATGTTTATGTGACTTCTGCAGGTGGGGAGTGGGTAGGAGTTGTGAGGAGTGGGGTGGGGAGTGACATGTGGATTGCCTGGAAACTTACAAGTCCGTCTGAACCTGATTTATTGAGACTTTATGAAAAGTTAAAAAAAAATGTCACCTATCCAGTTTCCTGACACATCAGGTTAAAGATTGATGAAAATGAGCTTTTTCTGTTTCAAATGCTGACCCTGATTACTGAAAGACCCTACTCCTATCACAGCTTATGTTTCATGGGAGTTTTAAACAGCATCTTTCTGTAAAATTCTAAACTTTCTCTACCTTTTCTTGTCTTGTCTGTCTGCTGATTTGGACACCCTGCTTTATCTATATCTATCTATCTATCTATCTTCTGGCTATATTTGTGGCTTGCACAGTCTATACAGACACCAGCATGGTGTCAATGAGGACAAGACTGGTGTCTTTTCACCACCATGGGAGGTGGGGGAAGTGTCTCTGTACCGCTGTGCCAGGATGAGTTATGCAGAAGAGTGAGTGGTTCCAGCATCCATCCCCCGCTGCTGCCTGAAATACAATTCAAATCAGATGACCTCCCAGGAGTGTCTGTGTTGCTGTCTCTGTACACTGATGGCAACTCTTGTCTCTGCAATTCTAGTAATTATCAGCATGTCCACTGTCCCAAGCCTCCAACAGGGAAATCTTTCTGCTGGAGGCTACAGGCACTCCCACTCCCGGGCACTGTGGCATTTGTAGTGCAGACAACACAACTGGGCTCAAAATGCAGCTCAGCCAATCACCTACCCTCTCTGAGCCTCCGTTGTGTTGTCTGTAAAGCTGAGGAGGTGTATGCCTCCTCCTAAAAGGACTGTTTTGAGCTTTACGGAAGCTAACAAGTGGTTCTTCTATCACAGTGTAGGTGCCGGATAAATGTTAGGGAGAGCTGTCAATTGAACAGGCACAACTTGTGATATATTCGAGGCACAACTTTATTTTTGCTTCCCTTGGTGCGTTTAAACTTTATTTGGGATGGTGGTGGTAATGTTCCCTTAAGCCAGATGAAAATCAGGCAGGCCTGTGACTTTTATGCTCATTCCGTAATGACAGCCTTGAGTTCCCTTAAGTCATGTAGTCTTGAATCAGAAGACAAAAAGCCTACACTGGTAATAGTGAATATTCTACACTTGACCTGGCAGCAAATCTCCCCTCCACCTGTTACCGGCCAGAGTTCTTGGCCTTCCTTAACCAATAGAAATTGATAAGAGGCCAGAGAGGAAATTCAGGCAAGGCTTTATTGGGGCCCCTGCTGCAGCAAGGGGGGGCAAGAAAAAGTAACAGGTTCCCTTGCTAACTCTCTGAGCAGGGGGAGGGGGAGGAGTTGGTGCCTTATATGGGGTGAGGGGAGGGGTGTGTCCAGAGGTCAGGCCAGAGGGTTGGCTTAGGTGGTCTGCCCGCCCCTTTGGTAGTACTGAGTGCAGGGGCCATGCGTCGTACCCTGCTTTTGCTCCTGGCACCTGAGAAGTGGCAGTTGGTCTTTTTAGTCTTTTTGTATCTGTCCTCCATAATTTGTCCCAACTGTGCATGCATACAGTTATTTTTAGTCCCTTATAGTTTCTTTGTATTTTGTTGCTTGAGGAGATGTTTGTCCAGGTGCAAGCCCTGCAGCACTGCAGCAAAGGGTCCAAGGTCCCAGGTCCCAGGTCCCAACCTGGCTCACACCCTTGATGCCCCCCAGTGGTCCTGCAGTCTTTCTCGCCTCAGCTGTTTTCCTCCTTCCCCCCACCCCATCAAAGACTATTCCCCCAGATCCCCTTGCCAGAGAGGTGGGATGGGATAGGGTGGGGTGGGGGAATGAGATAAGGGCAGAGAAGTTCCTAATCAGATTCTTGGGACCTGGAAGATGACTGAGACTTTCCCTCCGGGGAGACTCTACAGGGCTCCTCTCTCTCTCCTTCAGCTCCCTGGACCCAGATGGCCCCATCTCTGTTCTGACTCGGCCTTGTGCTGCCTTCATCAGTCCAGGGCAGCTGGCCGTCCACCTCCAGCCTCCTGCTTTCCCTAATGAAGTCCTTCTCCGCGTGGCCCCAGCCCACGACAATGCAGACCCTCCCACTGCAGGGACACACCCGGCTCTGCGAAGGGCATCGGGAAAGACGCTCATGAGGCCCTCCCCAAGGTGGGACAAGAGAGTTCAGAGCACTGGTTTTTCCAAAGATTTCCTTATAACATTCTCTTCGTTCCGTTCTCTGATTCCTGTTTTATGCTCCAGGTTCTCAGAGCCATTCCTTGAAAAGTGTGTGTGTGTGTGTGTGAGAGACAGAGAGAGAGAGATGGTGGAAGAATCTGTCTCATATCCTTCTTGTTATCCTGATATTTATCATTTTGACACCTCAGTCTAAATTGAGGCAGGAAATTTCCCCCTTCCCACATAAACACACTGGCCATAATTTACCACAAGGAAACTTTGATTGTTGGCAACGATGTAGCAGAATGGGACCTTAGCAGTGTTGAAAAGCTGGTGCCCCAGGGCAGACGAAGCTCATGATTAGGGCAGTTGATAAGAAATTGGTATTTGATGATATTTCAACATAGCAGTGAAGTCACGAGGATGAGGAAAAAACAGAGCTTTGTTGAGTTTAATTTATTGTTTAGTTTGTTTTTGTTTTTGTTTTGTTTTTGTTTTAAATTTCATGAGTGTTGGGGGAACAGGGCAGCTTAAAGCATCTGATATTCTTAGCAGGCCCTGAGGGTCTGAGAATGTTCCAGATTTCAGGTTACATCCTAGCAGAGGCTTGCTCCAGGCCGGGCACACCCTTTGCACGTCAGCCCAAACGTGGAATTTGCAGCCTGCCCCTGCGGCTCGAAGTCCTCTGCGTGGCTCGTGGGGCCTTGCTTTTGTTTGTGTTTTCTCTGCTCTCTAGTCCAGAGCCCACCGACTGGTCCCTCAGCCTGGAGAAGCTTCTGTGTGTTGGGGAGGTGGGCCCTACACTCCCTAGGGCCTGCCCCCCTTACCAGAGGCCTGGGAATGCCCTTTGGTGCAACCAAAAGCGGTACTTTCTCCCTGAACCCTGCCCTCGTACAGAATGCCTGGTGCAGGAGGTCAAGGCTTGGAAGCGCAGGCACTTCCAAAACCGACTGCCCGTGGGCTGTGTGACTGTGAGCACGTTACCTAACCTCTCTAAGGCTTCTGTCTCCTCATCCCTAAAAGGGGAAGAGGATAAAGAACATGCGCCCCGTGGGGTTTGTGTGAGATTAAATGAGGTCAGGCGTGTAAGGCAGTTAGCGCAGCGCTTACCACATAGTAAACACTGAAAAATCATTAGCTATTATTCCATGACTTGGTTAAAAAAAAAAGGGCAGTTCCCAGCTCCCACCTCAGGAGATTTTGCTTCTGGAATCTGTATTTTCACAGCTTTCCCCAGATGATTTGTCTGGTGAACAGGTTTGGAAGCCCTGCGTACACCTCCGCCTTCAGCCCCATGGGGTTGTCTTTGGCAGCCAGGTACCCAATCTTGTTTAGGCAGCAGAGGCAGCTGTGCCTCACGGTTAGAGCTTGGCCTCTGCGCTCAAACTGCTTTTCCAGGCACCACTAGTGTATACCCAGGGAGGTTTATCACCTCCCTGTGCTCTGTTTCCTCATCTGGGAAATGAGGATAATAATGGTGCCTCCTCATGGAACTGCTGTGAGGATTCAGTGAGTTAATCCACGCAAAGCTGATATACGCAGCGCCAAACACACAGTGAATACTCAATAAATGGTAGCTACTGTTAGGTCTACTCATTTTGTAGCTTATTTCCTACCTTGAGGAAGTCTTACAAACTATTAACAAAGATTTGAATTCTTTTCAAAATTATCTTCGTTAATTCTTAAGTCACATATAAACCGCAACTTTAAATACGAGCAATCCAAAATTTTCGAATTAAAAATTTTTTTTGAATTTTAATAAGTAAATGTTAAATAGTAATAATTATAAAACAAAAAATCTAAAACAAAACAACAGAAAATCCTGCTATGTAGCTATCTGTTCTGAAGCTCGCTTTTCCCCTCATTTAAACTCTTTCATGCCTTTATTTTTCTCTTTAATTCTGTAGCACCTGTAGGTTCATCTTTAAACATTTTTTTAATATCACCTTTTAAGGTTAATTTTCACAAGATGATCCAACTTAAAACATCATTTCTAAAACATTTTTTTAAATTTGAAGGTGAAGTTAATTTTTTCTTAATTTTTTTTTTTTGGCTATTCTTTCCCACAAAAGGGTCATTGGGGTTATCAAAGAGAAAGAATAAACAATGTAAATACCTTGCTTTTTAAAAAGTATTTTAGAAGATTTTCTGCTGCACAGTCTATAAAATTCTAATGGACTCCAGAACTAAGTTCAACCAATTTACAGTTAAGTCTGATGTGTGTACTTGGGATCCACAGCCTGAGTTTCAAGTGCCATTAAAAGTAACCATGGTGAGCGTATTGATTCAAAACATCTTTGCATGTACCCTTGATTTTTTCTTTAGGATAAGTGATCAGAAGGAGAATGACTGGATTAAAAGGTGTGCCCCTTATTAAGGTTTTGTTGAATATCATAAAATTGCATTCCTAAAAATCTGAACCAGTTCCTATTCTCACCAGCAGTAAATAAGAAGGCTCATTTCCCAAATACTCATACCAACACTTGTTAATATCATTTGTCTAATAAGTCTAATAAGTTAAAATGGTATCATATTGCTTTAAACATACAACTTTATGCACTTTACTAGTGACGTTGAGCATTTTAAATCTATTTATTGACCATTTATATTTCTTATTTTATGACATATGATCATGTCCTTTGACCATTTTTTTAGGTTGTCCTCCTTTTCTTACTGATTTATAAAGCTTTATATATATTAAAGAATAACATCCTCTCAAAGATACTACAATAATTTTTCTTAGTTTTTTTCTTTATCTTTTAACATATTGTTTTTCAGACACACTGGAATTTAAAAATTTTTTGCAACTTAAAATTTTCCTTTATGATTTTATTCCTTTCCTTTATGATAGGTCTTACTAATCTCGTTTCCATAAATATTGTTTTAAAAATATAATCCTTTAAGACTTTAAGCATTAATTACTTTGCTTTTCCAAATAGATGAACATTTATCCCAGTACCATGTATAAATCACACCAAGAATAGTTCCTAGTACATAGTAGGAACAAAAAAAATGTTTGGAATCAATGAATAGATACTTTAGCTATGTTCTTATTTAGGAGTTAATGTGAGTTTAATCTAGTACTTCCTTATATTTGGATAATGAAGAATAGACTGAAATATTCATGTGTATTGCAAAAGATCACAAACCTTGATGGAATTAGCCTGTGTATAGGAGGAACTAGACCATGGGTATCATGGACTCATTCCTCTATGTGATAAGAGCCACTAGTTATCCTGTAACAAATGTTAGAAAGAATGGGATCTTTTTGACAGGATGGCAGACCCTGTTGGCTGCCTGCCCAATGGCTGTTCCCCACTTTTTCTTTGGTACTAGCAACTCATATTATTTAGGCATGGGTGAGCAATATGTTCAGGGAAGCTGGTCCCAGGGTAAAAATCATAAATCATCTAACCATATAATAGTAATCCTCATCCTTTTTTTGTCAGTAATTGGTTTAAAGGTGGGCATGTAACAACTCAGTCCTGGTTAATGGGCTCTGAGGGAAAGTCTACGGGGCGCCTCTGGGAAATATTCACATTCTCACAGCAAAAGAAAGATGTACAAGGGGAGTTTCCTCCCACTACCTTCCCCAACACACACACACACACACACACCTTCCTCCCTTTGGATATTATAGTGTGAGGCTGTGATGCTTGGGACTGTGGAAACCACCTTGCCAACATGAAGGAGGACGGTCTGAGTCTTAATAGTGTTGACTTTCTAAAATAGCCCATTCTCTAGACTTCTTGTTATGTGAGATGATGAACCCTCACTTTAAAAATTATTTTTAGCTTTTTTTTTTTATAGAGTTCCATACTGTTCTCTTGGGTGAGTCACTCAAACTTTCTGGGGTTTAGTTTCTGTGAGATAGCATGGGCGAGCTGGCTGGTCGTCATGGTCCTATCCAGATCTAAAACTCTATGATTCCAGCTGTTGCCTCTGGAGCACCTTTCTCATCTTTATTCTAAAAGAAAGTACTTGAAATCCTGAAATACAGAGAATGATAATTAACACCTGTAGAGTACGTTTCACACACGTTATCTCTTGTAATCTTTATAACAACTCTGAGAAGTAGAGTAGGCATACTCATTTGCAAATAAAAAAAAAATTGAGGCTCAGAGACATACCCAAGAACTCTCTGCTAAGGTGGCTGAGCTGAGACTTAAACAAACCCAGCTTCTCTGGCTCCAGTTCCATTCCTCCTTCCCCTGTGCCTCACAGCCACAGACACCCTTATCTTTGGTTGGTTTATAGCAGCAGACAAACTTCCAATGTGATTAATTTCTCCTTGCTGTCTGGATGATCACTGATCGTTCTGAGAACAACTCCACGAGCAGCCAGAGAGTCCAAAAGGAATGTTACCACCCACCAATGGATTCTTTTTTTAAATGAACTTTACAGGGTCAGGCTCTGATGTTTATATGAAAGGAGATAAAGTACACCTGTTCTTCTGGGAATATACTTTAAGGAAAGGAGAATATATGACTTATTTTGGATAGGATATTTATAACCTACTAATCTATAAACTAAATGATGAATTACCTAAAGTCAGAGTTCTGCAGGCCCTGGCAGAATAGAGTTTACACCCTGATCATGTGGTCCCAGCACGAGAGGAAGAGGAGAGAGATGGTTATGACAGGTGGGGATGGTTGCTGTACTCATCACAACTTGTTGCTGACGAGTAACTGCTGCAGAACCTGGGGACGTATACCTGCTGTCTCCATCTCCAAAGCATGTGGTCTTTATAGCCACAGGGAGGCTGACATTGTCTAGGCCTCCCATTCACTTTGTAGGTGAGGAAATTCCCTTTATGGTCATATCCTGAGCATCTAGCGCAGAATTTGGCCCATAACAGGCACCCAATAAATATTTTCTGCATCCTGCTGTTGATGAATGAAGTTGTAGCCTAAAGAGGTGAAGTGCCTTGGTCAGAGTAAAAGAACTAATAAATGACAGAGCCCAGACTTCTGGTCTCCTCAGGCTCATCTGATAGATTTAACTCCAGTAAAACTGGAAATATGGACTTTGTTGGAGGTCAGAAATATCACTACATATGGGAAAATCATTGTTTTAATTCTATCTCAAAATGTCTGGGATCCAATATAAATACATCATTCATTTAAAAAGAGGCCAAATATATCTTCCAGGTTGAGTAGCAATGTGAGTAGAATGGATGGAATAGCTCTGAGAGCATTTAGTTATGGAAATCTGCCTGTCTCCCAGGGCTCAACAGACGGTCCAACGTGGTGTCTGTCAGCCTGAGCAATCCCGTCTCTATGGCTGGGGAGACCTTGGTCACCCTTAGAAAGATGCCCACTGGGCCACAGGCATAACTTCCTTACAGCACCTCAGTCTCTAAACACGTCAATGGCTTAAACGTGATCCCATGAGCTACTTAAAGATGAAAGAATGGTACATACTGGAAACAGATTCTGAAGAGATTACATCAAGGATAAGAGAAGGGTTCAGCCACTTCAACTTGGTAATGAAAGAGAGGAAGAAATGAGAAAGGACTACTACCTCCTTGAGGGCAGGGAATATAATAGTGTTCATAGTATCAGGCACAGAGCAGGCAAATATTTGCTGAGTAAAAGAACATTACTGTCTTATATATGTATGCATATATTAAATATATGCATATATTGATGTATTACATGTATATCATTGGTTGGATGGAGAAGACTCTGTCTTCCCTGGTCTCTTCTAGCTGAATCACTGACCATCTTTCTTGTTTTGATAGTAACTCAGGGTCTCCCAAACTTGGAGCCTGACATGATCAATCCAAATGGTCCCACTAATGGCTCTGACTGGCAGAGAAGATGGGATGCATAAATGTAACAAGATGTTTTCTAAAGGCTGCTGGTAGAGAAATTTCTTCTCTCTTCTATGGAGGCCACCTAGAGAGATTCCCTCTTCCAGGGCCATTGCATTGCACAAATCCAGAGGACACTGTTGGCATCGTGTTGAATTCAGTTCCATCAGTGGTGTACCCTGGAGTTGTGCAACATGGCAGACCTGCCATACATGAGGAAGCATATATTCCCCAGAAACTGCTGGCAGCCATCTTGGGGGGGCAGCCAGCCTTAGGGTTCAACACCACATGAAGATGACAGATTGGAGAGCTAGGATGGAACTGGGCCTTTGGTGACATTGTTGAGCTAGTGTCAAGCCTCGATGAACCTTTCTATTTCATTAGCAGGTGGCACCAAATTTCCCCCACTCTTTAAATCTGTTTGAATCAGGTTTTAGTATTACTTGCAACCGAAAAGGTCCAAAAGGACACACACAGAGCAATGGATATCTTAGATACGTAGCATTAGTCTCATCAGTGTAGACACTCAGGTCAGACCACTTGGATCTGAGAGAGGTGATTTTGTCCTGAGTGTCCAATTTCACACCCTATTTATAGTCACCGGATAATTACCCAGTGTCTGTTTCAGCTCGGAATGGACGTGAGAGCATCTCTACACATTTAACAATTCTCTTCAACAAACTTTAGCAAAACTTTCTTTACACCAGGCACTTGGCTAAGTGCAAGGTCATAAAATATAAATGTAAAATAGTAAATGTGTTTAAAACATGAACAAGACAAGAACCCGGCCTTTAGGAACTTACAGTCTCCTGGACAGTAGGGAGTTGTAGGCGAGGTAGGCAAAAGAAGGAGGCCTCCTGTCATATAAGGCACGATTGTGAAATGAAAAAAGTGAAGGGCAAATACATTTCCTAGGAGGGCAAGACTAACTCCAAGTTGGAGACTCCATAAAGAGGTCAAGAATAAGTTTGCTATGAGCTGGACTTGAAGAATTCACAGAATTTCCATAGCCAGCCGTAAGGATAAGGGCAATCCCAGGCAACAAAGGGTACGAAAAGGCCAGGAGGCAGGAAATTACAGATGAATAATCTAGTGTGACAAATTTTTGTGTGTGGGAGTGAGGTAGTGACAGATCATGCTAGACGGTAGGAAGGGCCCGGAGTGTAGGGGGCCCTGGAAGGCTTTTGAAGGAGCTGGGCTTTATTTAATGATAGAATAGTATTTATACAAATAATAATAACATATATATATATATATACACACACACACACACATATAATGCTTTTCTGTGTTAGGAATTGGTCTAAGAAGTTTATATATATTACATGGACTAATTTAATATATATTAAATTAAATACAATAAATATATAAATTAAATTTAATATATAGATTAAATTAGTCCATATATATTATTATTCTCATTTCACAAGTGAGGAAACTGAAGCACAGAGAGGTTATGTAGGTTGTCTGAAATCACACTGCTAGAAAGTGGTGAAGAAGGGAGTGAAAGCAAGGCAGACCGGCTCCAAGGTCTGAGGACTCCAGGGTACTCAGAAGAGTAGTGATGTGACTCTGATGACCCAGGCATTAATGTGGAGGACAGACAGCAGTCACGCTGTCCCAGAAGCTCAGGTAAGAAACAACAAGGGTGTCATTAGGTCAGTGGCAGAGAGAAGGCAAAGGAGATGGAGTGGAGAGAGAGATACAAAGGAGGGAGACTCCGTACAAGAATTGTAAACCAGGGCATCGACCTTGCAGTCTGGCCTGCGGTGGTTTACAGATTGAACTTTGAATGCATTTTGATGGAGGATGCACTCTCTGTTTTCCCATAGTCACACCCAGACCCTTCCTATATTTCTCTCTCCAGCCTGACTTTTGGAGGCTAATACATTTATGAGCCCTGTTGCATAGAATTTGATGTTAGGGATAAATGAATGAGTCAGAGATGCATCGGAGATGTCTAGCTTGAGAGCAGCGTGGGTGGTAGTGCCATCACTGATGTGACATAGCATAGGGAGAGGCCAGGAAGAGAGGACTAATTGGTCAGCCTCTATGTGGAAGTGAGAGATCTATGGGGCAGACTTGTAGATGGCCAGTAGGTATGCAAATATAGCTGGGAGCCCAGGACCTAGAAATAGTTTCTCTTTAACTAGAGAAACTAGTTAAAGTCATGGAGGAAGTGTAGAGTGACATGAGGGCTGGGTCCATATACCTGAAATGGACAGGTGACTCATTTTCATCAGTTTTAATCATTCAGTTAGATCCTATCATACTCGGCAGGCTTTAACCATACAGATTTAATCCAAATAAACCAGTGGTTCTGGACACTGGCTGTACATTAAAATCACCTGGGGAGTTTTAAAAATGCTGATTCCAGGCTTCTTCTCTCCCTATCCATGATTAAATTAGAATCATCTGGGCATGGGTATATAATTTTTAAGTTCCCCCCATGCCAGGCAATCTGACAGGTAAGCAATACCTGGAAAGCTTATCAACAGATCATAAACTTTGCAGTAGAAAAAGGGAAAAGGAAATGGAAGGGGAATGCCAAGCCCTAGTCCTAGAAAGGCTGTGGTATTGTGCCCATCACCTTGCCTGGAGCAAAAGAGAAAGTCAGCTATTTGGTTAATCAGGGCAAATTACTGGACCCACATAGTATGTGCAATGGACAATAGCAAGGCTTAATGCTTAGACCCTAAATATTGTATGGAGCCTTATTTAACTCTTTCTTCTAAAGCCAGTATTGGGCCCCATGACAGAAGTAGAACTGAACCTGCTTGTGGCAGGCAAGTGGCCCAGAAGTGAAAGGAGAGGAGCTCAAGATGCCAGGAACCTGATGGAATATTAATGCTTTTTAATAGCATGTGGAGAACGTAGCTCATCTTTGACTATAGAAAAGCAAACTCATCCTCAAAATAAAAGCAATAAATACACAGATGAATAGATAAAAGTGCTCCAAGTGACTTTAATATGAAGCTGGGTGGACGCCAGTGTCCCAAACTGTCCAACTGAACACTGTATTCACTATGAATGCAAGTAAAACAGAGTTCACCTAATTCTTCTTTTTTTAACACCTTTATTGGAGTATAATTGCATTACAATAGTGAGTTAGTTTCTGCTGTATAACAAAGTGAATCAGCTATACATATACATATATCCCCATATCTCCTCCCTCTTGCGTCTCCCACCCACCCTCCCTATCCCACCCCTCTAGGTGGTCACAAAGCACTGAGCTGATCTCCCTGTGCTATGCGGCTGCTTCCCACTAGCTATCTTTTTTACATTTGGTAGTGTATATATGTCCATGCCACTCTCTCACTTTGTCCCAGCTTAACCTTCCCCCTCCCCACATCCTCAAGTCCATTCTCAATGTCTGCGTCTTTATTCCTGTCCTGCCCCTAGGTTCTTCAGAACCTCTTTTTTTTTTTTTTTAGATTCCATATATATGTGTTAACATACAGTATTTGTTTTTCTCTTTCTGACTTACTTTACTCTGTATGACAGACTCTAGGTCCATCCACCTCACTACAAATAACTCAATTTCGTTTCTTTTTATGGCTGAGTAATATTCCATTGTGTATATGTGCCACATCTTCTTTATCCATTCATCTGTCGATGGACACTTAGGTTGCTTCCATGTCCTGGCTATTGTAAACAGAGCTGCAATGAACACTGTGGTACATGACACTTTTTGAATGATGGTTTTCTCAGGGTATATGCCCAGTAGTGGGAATGCTGGGTCATATGGTAGCTCTATTTTTAGCTTTTTAAGGAACCTCCATGCAGTTCTCCATAGTGGCTGTATCAATTTACATTTCCACCAACAGTGCAAGAGGGTTCCCTTTTCTCCACACCCTCTCCAGCATTTATTGTTTGTAGATTTTTTGATAATGGCCATTCTGACCGGTGTGAGGTGATACCTCATTGTAGTTTTGATTTGCATTTCTCTAATGATTAGTGATGTTGAGCATCCTTTCATGTGTTTGTTGGCAATCTGTATATCTTCTTTGGAGAAATGTCTATTTAGGTCTTCTGCCCATTTTTGGATTGGGTTGTTTGGTTTTTTAATATTGAGCTGCATGAGCTGCTTGTAAATCTTGGAGATTAATCCTTTGTCAGTTGCTTCATTTGCAAATATTTTCTCCCATTCTGAGGGTTGTCTTTTGGTCTTGTTTATGGTTTCCTTTGCTGTGCAAAAGCTTTTAAGTTTTATTAGGTCCCATTTGTTTATTTTTGTTTTTATTTCCATTTCTCTAGGGGCTGGGTCAAAAAGGATCTTGCTGTGATTTATGTCATAGAGTGTTCTATGTTTTCCTCTAAGAGTTTGATAGTGTCTGGCCTTACATTTAGGTCTTTAATACATTTTTAGTTTACTTTTGTGTATGGTGTTAGGGAGTGTTCTAATTTCATTCTTTTACATGTAGCTGTCCAGTTTTCCCAGCACCACTTATTGAAAGGCTGTCTTTTCTCCATTGTATAGTCTTTCCTCCTTTATCAAGGATAAGGTGACCATATGTGTGTGGGTTTATCTCTGGGCTTTGTATCCTGTTCCATTGATCTATATTTCTGTTTTTGTGCCAGTACCATACTGTCTTGATTACTGTAGCTTTGTAGTATAGTCTGAAGTCAGGGAGCCTGATTCCTACAGCTCTGTTTTTCTTTCTCAAGACTGCTTTGGCTATTTGGGGTCTTTTGTGGCTCCATACAAATTTTAAGATTTTTTGTTCTAGTTCTGTGAAAAATGCCATTGGTAGTGTGATAGGGATTGCATTGAATCTGTAGATTGCTTTGGGTAGTATAGTCATTTTCACATTGTTGATTCTTCCAGTGCAAGAACATGGTATATCTCTCCATCAGTTGTTTTCATCTTTAATTTCTTTCATCAGTGTCTTATAGTTTTCTGCAAACAGGTCTTTTGTCTCCTTAGGTAGGTTTATCCCTAGGTATTTTATTCTTTTTGTTGCAATGGTGAATGGGAGTGTTTCCTTAATTTCTCTTTTGGATTTTTCTTCATTAGTGTATAGGAATGCAAGAGATTTCTGTGCATTAATTTTGTATCCTGCTACTTTACCAAATTCATTGATTAGCTCTAGTAGTTTTCTGGTAGCATCTTTAGGATTCTCTATGTATAGTATCATGTCATCTGAAAATAATGACAGTTTTACTTCTTCTTTTCTGATCTGTATTCCCTTTATTTCTCTTTGTTCTCTGATTGTTGTGGCTAAAACTTCCAAAACTATGTTGAGTAATAGTGGTGAGAGTGGGCAACCTTGTATTGTTCCTGATCTTAGGGGAAATGGTTTCAGTTTTTAACCATTGAGGACGATGTTGGCTGTGGGTTTGTCATATATGGCCTTTATTATGTTGAGGAAAGTTCCCTCTATGCCTGCTTTCTGGAGGGTTTTTATCATAATTGGGTGTTGAATTTTAACAAAAGCTTTTCCTGCATCTATTGAGAGGATCGTATGGTTTTTCTCCTTCAATTTGTTAATATGGTGTATCACATTGATTGATTTGCATATATTGAAGAATCCTTTCATTCCTGGGATAAACTCCACTTGATCATGGTGTATGATCCTTTTATTGTGCTGTTGGATTCTGTTTGCTAGTATTTTGTGCAGGATTTTTGCATCTATGTTCATCAGTGATATTGGCCTGTAGTTTTCTTTTTTTGTGACATCTTTGTCTGGTTTTGGTATCAGGATGATGGTGGCCTCGTCGAATGAGCTTGGGAGTGTTCCTCCCTCTGCTATATTTTGGAAGAGTTTGAGAAGGATAGGTGTTAGCTCTTCTCTAAATGTTTGATAGAATTCGCCTGTGAAGCCATGTGGTCCTGGGCTTCTGTTTGTTGGAAGATTTTTAATCACAGTTTCAATTTCAGTGCTTGTGATTGGTCTGTTCATATTTTCTATTTCTTCCTGGTTCAGTCTCGGGAGGTTGTGCTTTTCTATGAATTTGTCCATTTCTTCCAGGTTGTCCATTTTATTGGCATATAGCTGCTTGTAGTAATCTCTCATGATCCTTTGTATTTCTTCAGTGTCAGTTGTTACTTCTCCTTTTTCATTTCTAAATCTATTGATTTGAGTCTTCTCCCTTTTTTTCTTGATGAATCTGGCTAATGGTTTATCAATTTTGTTTATCTTCTCAAAGAACCAGCTTTTAGTTTTATTGATCTTTGTTATTGTTTTCTTCATTTCTTTTTCATTTATTTATGCTCTGATCTTTATGATTTCTTTCCTTCTGCTAACTTTGGGGTTTTTTGGTTCTTCTTTCCTTAATTACTTTAGGTGTAAGGTTAAGTTGTTTATATGAGATGTTTCTTGTTTCTTGAGGTAGGATTGTATTGCTATAATCTTCCCTCTTAGAACTGCTTTTGCTGCATCCCATAGGTTTTGGGTCGTCGTGTTTTCATTGTCATTTGTTTCTAGGTATTTGTTGATTTCCTCTTTGATTTTTTCAGTGATCTCTTGGTTATGAAGTAGTATATTGTTTAGCCTCCATGTGTTTGTATTTTTTACAGATTTTTTCCTGTAATTGATATCTAGTCTCATAGCATTGTGATCAGAAAAGATACCTGATACGATTTCAATTTTCTTAAATTTACCAAGGCTTGATTTGTGACCCAAGATATGATCTATCCTGGAGAATGTTCCATGAGCACTTGAGAAGAAAGTGTATTGTGTTGTTTTAGAATGTCCTATAAATATCAATTAAGTCCATCTTGTTTAATGTATCATTTAAAGCTTGTGTTTCCTTATTTATTTTCATTTTGGATGATCTGTCCATTGGTGAAAGTGGGGTGTTAAAGTCCCCTACTATGATTGTGTTACTGTTGATTTCCTCTTTTATGACTGTTAACATTTGCCTTATGTATTGAGATGCTCCTATGTTGGGTGCATAAATATTTACAATTGTTATATCTTCTTGGATTGATCCCTTGGTCATTATGCAGTGTCCTTCCTTGTCCCTTGTAACATTCTTTATTTTAAAGTCTATTTTGTCTGATATGAGTATCGTTACTCCAGCTTTCTTTTGATTTCCATTTGCATGGATTATCTTTTTCCATCCCCTCACTTTCAGTCTCTATGTGTCCCTAGGTCTGAAGTGGGTCTCTTGTAGACAGCACATATATGGGTCTTGTTTTTGTATCCATTCAGTTAGTCTATGTCTTTTGGTTGGAGTGTTTAAACCATTTACATTTAAGGTAATTTTCGATATGTATGTTCCTATTACCATTTTCTTAATTGTTTTACATTTGTTATTGTAGGTCTTTTCCTTCTCCTGTGTTTCCTGCCTAGAGAAGTTCCTTTAGCATTTGTTGTAAAGCTGGTTTGGTGGTGCTGAATTCTCGTAGCTTTTGCTTGTCTGTAAGTGTTTTAATTTCTCCATCGAATCTGAATGATATCCTAGCTGGGTAGAGTAATCTTGGTTGTAGGTTTTCCCTTTCATCACTTTAAATATGTCCTGCCACTCTCTTCTGGTTTGCAGAGTTTCTGCTGAAAGATCAGCTGTTAACCTTATGGGGACTCCCTTGTATGTTATTTGTTGTTTTTCCCTTGCTGTTTTTAATATTTTTTTCTTTGCATTTAATTTTTGATAGTTTGATTAATATATGTCTTGGCATGTTTCCCCTTGGATTTGTCCTGTATAGGACTCTTTGCGCTTCCTGGACTTGATTAACTATTTCCTTTCCCATATTAGGGAAGTTTTCAACTATAATCTCTTCAAATATTTTCTCAATCCCTTTCTTTTTCTCTTCGTCTTCTGGGACCCCTAAAATTCGAATGTTGGTGCGTTTAATGTTGTTCCAGAGGTCTCTGAGACTGTCCTCCATTCTTTTCATTCCTTTTTCTTCTCTGCAGTAGTTATTTGCATTATTTTATCTTCCCGGTCACTTATCTGTTCTTCTGCCTCAGTTATTCTGCTATTGGTTCCTTCTAGAGAATTTTTGATTTCATTTATTGTGTTGTTCATCATTGTTTGTTTGCTCTTTATTTCTTCTAGGTCCTTGTTAAACGTTTCTTTTATTTTCTCCATTCTATTTCCAAGATTTTTCATCATCTTTACTATCATTATTCTGAAATCTTTTTCAGGTAGACTGCCTATTTCCTCTTCATTTGTTTGGTCTGGTGGGTTTTTACCTTGCTCCTTCATCTGTTGTGTGTTTCTCTGTCTTTTCATTTTGCTTAACTTACTGTGTTTGGGGTCTCCTTTTCATAGACTGCAGGTTCATAGTTCCTGTTGTTTTTGGTGTCTGCACCCAGAGGCTAAGGTTGGTACAGTGGTTTGTGTAGGCTTCCTGGTGGAGGGGACTAGTGCCTGTGTTCCAGTGGATGAGGCTGGACCTTGTCTTTCTGGTGGGCATGACCACGTCTGGTGGTGTGTTTTGCGGTGTCTGTGACCTTAATATGATTTTAGGCAGCCTGTCTGCTAATGGATGGGGTTGTGTTCCTGTCTTGCTAGTTGTTTGGCCTCGGGTGTCCAGCACTGTAGCTTGCTGGTCTTTGAGTGGAGCTGGGTCTTAGCGTTGAGATGGAGATCTCTGGGAGAGCTTTCGCCATTTCATATCACGTGGAGCCAGGAGGTCTCTGGTGGACCAAAGTCCTGAACTCGGCTCTCCCACCTCAGAGGCACAGGCCTGACTCCCGGCCAGAGCACCAAGACCCTATCAGCCACACGGCTCAGAAGAAAAGGGAGAAAAAAAGAAAGAAAAAAGAAAAAAGGAAAAGAAAAGAAAGTTATTAAAATAAAAAATTATTATTAAAAATAAAAAAATTAAAATGTAATTAAAAGAAGAAAAAAAAGAGAGAGAAAAAAGAGAGCAACCAAACCAAAAAACAAATCCACCAATGATAACAAGCGCTAAAAACTATACTAAACAAACAAACAAACATACAAAAACGGACAGACAGAACCCAGGACAAATGGTAAAACAAAGGTATAAGAGAAAATCACACAAAGAAGCGTACACATACACACTCACAAAATGAGAAAAAGGAAAAAAATATATATATCATTGCTCCCAAAGTCCACCACCTCAATTTTGGAATGGTTCTTTGTCTACTCAGGTATTCCACAGATGCAGGGTACATCAAGTTGACTGTGGAGATTTAATCCGCTGCTCCTGAGGCTGCTGGGAGAGATTTCCCTTTCTCTTCTTTGTTCGCACAGCTCCTGGTGTTCAGCTTTGGATTTGGACCCGCCTCTGCGTGTAGGTAGCCTGAGGGCGTCTGTTCCTGCTCAGACAGGACGGGGTTAAAGGAGCAGCTACTTAGGGGGCTCCGGGTCACTCAGGCCAGGAGGGAGGGAGGGGCACGGAATGCGGGGCGAGCCTGCGGCTGCAGAAGCCAGCGTGACATTGCACCAGCCTTAGGTGCGCTGTGTGTTCTCCCAGGGAAGTTGTCCCTGGATCACAGGACCCTGGCAGTGGCGGGCTGCACAGGCTCCCGGGAGGGGAGGTGTGGATAGTGACCTGTGCTTGCACACAGGCTTCTTGGTGGCTGCAGCAGCAGCCTTAGTGTCTCATGCCCGTCTCTGGTGTCCGTGCTGATAGCCGTGGCTCGTGCCCATCTCTTGAGCTCGTTTAGGTGATGCTCTGAATCCCCCCTCCTCGCACACCCCGAAACAATGGTCTCTTGCCTCTTAGGCAGGTCCAGACCTTTTCCCGGACTCCCTCCCGGCTAGCTGTGGCGCACTAGCCCCCTTCAGGCTGTGTTCACGCAGCCAACCTCAGTCCTCTCCCTGGGGTCTGACCTCCGAAGCTCGAGCCTCAGCTCCCAGCTCCCGCCCGCCCCGGCGGGTGAGCAGACAAGCCTCTCAGGCTGGTGAGTGCTGGTTGGCACTGATCCTCTGTGTGAGAATCTCTCTGCTGTGCCCTCCGCACCCCGGTTGCTGCGCTCTCCTCCGTGGCTCCGAAGCTCCCCCCCTCCGCCACCCCCATCTCCGCCAGTGAAGGGGCTTCCTAGTGTGTGGAAACCTTTCCTCCTTCACAGCTCCCTCCCAGAGGTGCAGGTCCCGTCCCTTTTCTTTTGTCTCTGTTTTTTCTTTTGCCCTACCCAGGTACGTGGGGGAGTTTCTTGCCTTTTGCGAAGTCTGAGGGCTTCTGCCAGCATTCAGTAGGTGTTCTGTAGGAGTTGTTCCACATGTAGATGTATTTCCGATGTATTTATGGGGAGGAAGGTGATCTCCACGTCTTACTCTTCCGCCATCTTGACGGTCTCTCAGTTCACGTAATTCTAATTATTTAAAATAAGGTATATTTTTCTGACTATAAAAGTAATAGATGTTCATTATTGAAAATTTTGAAATTGAAAAAGGACAAAAGAACATCAAACGCACTCAAAATATTACTACTGTGGATAACCGTTTGGTTGTATTTTTCTCTATTTTAAAGTACATGCATATATGACATGTGGTTGACATCATGCTATATTTATAATTTTACTTTTCATCTGACATTATATCATAAGAATTTCTCTGTGTCATTAAAATGTCTTTGGAAACACAGTTTTAAATGGCTTCATAATTTTTAATTTCTATGGCTGAAATATAATGTACTAATCTTTGAGCACTTATATTTTTTTGCTTTTTTATATTAAATGATCCTGGTATTCTTTGTGTCCAAATTTCAAATTAATTTCATAGGCCAGATTCCTAAAAGTAGAAAGACCAAGTCAAGGAGTATGAACATTTTACAGGTATAGCAATTCTGGCTAGTCATGCAAAAATGGGATTATTGGAAGGAGCTAGGAGGAGCTCTGGAAGTTGAAGAACATGGCAGATAACCTAGAATCAGGAAGGCAGGACCTGGAGTGCTCCTCAGGCTCGGTCTCCCTGCCCCCCGCTGCAAGAGTCTGATTAGCTGAAGTCAAACCCTGAATCAATCAGCAGATAAGGCACACAGACACACAGACACACAGACACACAGACACACACACACACACACACACACACACACACACACACACACACACACACACCAGGGGAGGCATTGTGAGCACAGCATCCACGTAAACCTGCGCCCATTATATGAAGATTCCTAGAAATGAAATTCCTGGGTCAAAAAGTATGCATATGTTAAAAGTTCTTAACAGAAATGGCCAAACTTCTTACCAGAAATGTTACCAATTTATACCCTCGTGAGGTCTGTGTTTGTATCACAATCCTGTATCTGGCATCTATTTATCCATCTATCTCTCTATCTATCTATCTCTCTAGCTATCATCTATCTATCTATCTATCTCCTCCAAAATTTGATAGGTAAAAAACTGTATCTCTTTTTGTCATTTTAATTTACTTTTCTTTTTTAACTTGCAAATGTTCTAAACATATTAGTGATCAGATATTTGTATTTGCCCTTCCGTGAACTGAACCTTTGTTTCTATCAGTCATTTATTGATTGGGGTATTTGCTATGTGAATTTTTCGAAAGCACCCGTCTACACTCCCTCATACCAGAACTCTTTGCAAGGTTCTGAAATAGCCATATAGTTAAGTAAAAGCATTTGTTCCCTCGAATAATGCAAATGGTTTCAGTTTATACTTCATGTGCCTCTTTAGTGTGCCAAAGATTTGAATCTTATTCCAAAAGAATGTTAAAAAAAACATTAAATCTCCATATAAAAGTCTTAAAATTTCCCTTTATTAAACATGATTTAAAAGCTTTGATTTGTGAAGTACTAAAAAAATCTCTTTGGCTTGTGAGGGAGTTGGGGACACTGTCTTTCACTAGCTGCCGGTTGATTAGTACTAGAAGAAAAAAACTTACCTCATGTAGACAGAGGAATAAACCTATCAAAGATTAGCTATCAGAGTGCACAGCCTGGGCTGTTTATGGGTAAGTCAAGGAAGATATCAAAATTATGGGGTTTTTAATTATCTTTAAATAACTCTTGATGCACCAGGTCAGAAGGTCCTAGGTTTTATGTTTCTAAAGAAAAATCAGTTGAGGCTAAAGCAGTTTTTGGCTCCTCAAACTTGAGACCGTCACCTTAATCAGGAGAAGAAATCTGTGAAAAAAAAAAAAAAAAAAAAGGAACCTTATCATTAATGATTGTTTCATTATGTAAGCCAAAGAAGGCATTAAGGATCAAATGCAGACAAGACCAAAATCTCTTTTTAGGTACTCCTTCTGCTTTCTCCTCCACCCTTACCATTCTGTACATTTATACAGCCAGATGGTTCCAATTCATAAGGCTTATCACAAATGTCCCTTTTGCAGTGGGTTTGATAAGTCCAAAGAAAGACTCAAGTGTGTTGAGTCTGAGGTCTCAAAACATTCCTGGTGATTTCTTTAGTTCTTAGAATCATGATGAGCTTGTAAAATAGCTGGGAACACCACAGAGACAAGCTCTGTTTGAATTCATGTCCGTCCTGTCCCAAGGTTCTATCTTCTAGCTTTACAGGGTGGGGGAGGGAAGGAGAGCAGAAAGGGAGAAGACAGCTGCATGTAGAACTTGCCTTCAGTAGCCTGGCCCACCTGAGCTGCCCCTAAAGGTCTAGAGCGAGATGAGGGCAACATTATGGACACTTGCAATTAATTTGGATATGTATTTTTCATCAAAAAGTTCAAAAAGAGAAGGCTCCAAGGTAAGTTTCCACACTCCAGATGGCTCTCTACCATCCTCTGTGACCTACATTTCCCTCATGACTGCAAGATGGCTGCAGGGCCTCCAAAATCATGTTCTCACATGACAGCCTTTCAAGCAGAAAGGGAGGGAAGAGGGCAAAAGGCTTTCCTTCTAACTAAAAATAGAACTACCATACGACCCAGGAATTCCACTCCTGAGTGTTTATATGAAAACACTAATTTGAAAAGTACATGCACCCCAGTGTTCCTAGCAGCATTGTTTACAATGGCCAAGATATATAATCAACCTAAATGTCCATCAACAGCTAAATAAAGAAGATGTGGTATATATATATATATATATATATATATATATATATATATATATATATATATATATATATGTACACACACACACACACACACACACACACACACAATACACCATTTGCAACAACATGGATGGACTTGGAGAGTATTATGCTAAGTGAAATAGACAGAGAAAGACAAATACTACATGATCTCACTTATATGTGGAATCTAAAAAATAAAAGAAACTAGTGAATGTAACAAAACAGAAACAGACTCACAGATACAGAGAATAACTAGTAGTTACTCGCGGGGAGAGGGGAGAAGGAGGGGCAAAATAGGGGTAGGGAATTAAGAGGTACAGACTACTATAAGCTACAAGGATATATAGTACAACACAGGCAATATAGCCAATATTTTATAATAACTATAAATGGAATATAACCATTAAAAATTATTAATCACTAAGTTGTACACCTGAAACTTACATAATATTGTACATCAACTGTACCCCAGTTTTTAAAAAAAGGCTTTCCTTCTTTGACTGATTACTTTCTATCAGGAAAAAAATCTTTCCCAGAAACCCTGAGCCGACTTCCTTTTGTATCTCATTGGGTCACCTGACTCAGAACTGGGTCACCTGACTGCCACTGGCTTCACAGGGAAAGTTGAATAGGCCTATTGTAATTGGTTTAGACCAGATGCGTTCATCTCCTGGGGCCGAACATATGATACCTGGACAAAACTGGGGCTCTGCTACCGAGGAAGGTGAAGGACTGACTGCCAAGAGGCAACCTCCAGGGACTGTCCTGGTGTAGTTAATAACACCTTCCACTGGCAAATCACTTTACAAAGTAACCTTCAGTATGTGGCATGGCTTCATATTATAAGATTAAAAAGGAGGAACCAGGAGACAAAAACAATGTATGTGGTGGTGATGGCGGTGGTGACGGTGGGATAGTGTTAAGAAAAGGGAAGATCACGTGGACCAGCTCAAAGCCAAGAAACAACTTTCCTAAGTACCTCTTATGTGCCTGACATAGTGCTGGGCTAGTGTCAGATTCCAAAGCCCCACAAACGTGTGCTGTGAGCCTCATCTGCAAGGGAATTGCAAGCTGTTGTGGTACCAATGAGAGAACAGTAGGAATCAGAACATTACTAAGGTCTAAACTGTGCGGTAGAGAAAATAACGGCCAGGGGAGATCAGGGGGAGGACAGATCATTGCAGTTTGGAGTCTGGGGAGGGCTTCAAGAAAGAGATGTGTTTTCGGGCTGGGTGGGATTTAACTGAGCAGAGAGGACATTCCAGGTGGGAGAACACCGCAGATCTGGGAGAAGGGCATGTCAAAGGCTGAAACAAAAATGCATGTGTGTTTGGGAGTGGAAGGGCCTGCCAGTGAAGAAACCTGAGTTTGGAGTACATTTGGAAAGCTGCTGCTTGAATTCTTGGAATGGTAGCATTCAAAAGTGCACCTCTGAGAGCAAAATGGTGTCTGACAAGCAAGGTTTTGCTTCCTGAATTTTCCTGGTGGAACATTTTTGTTGTTGGCAGCACGGTCTTGCCTCTAATGCTTACAGATAAGAAGCTCTCAGTTCATTGGTTGAAAATGTTACTGGTGGGGTGGCGTGGGGCTGGGGTGTCTCCTTCTGGGGACCAATGACCATTTGTTGTGCAGGAAGATTGCACAAAATCAGACATTCCTTGTAGCTCCGTCCCTACTTACACAGCGTTGCATTCAAAGAAATAGGTATCCTGCTCAGGCCCTCCTTGAGAATTAACACCCATCTTTATCATAGATTTTCTTGAAGGCTGCTTATAACCTCTTTAGATATCTTACCCTTATCCCAAAGATTTCCCCTCTCGGCAGCCGCTGAAACATCTTCCTCTCTATCCCCCAAACAACACGCTTCCATCCTGCTGACTCCCCGGATTCCGTGTTCATACACATCACAGCTTTCCCCAAGCCTGTACCCTCTCTCTCTGTGTGTGCACAGATCCTCAATTATTGACTTGACTCAAGAAATCTACCCAGGAAAGAAGAGCTGGGAGCTGATTTGATGAGACTGGCTGCAGGGGTTGAGGAGATGGGTGACTGAGAAACTCATATATAAATCACTTTTATCTCTGTTCATATCTAGTCCATCAACCTACAGACTTAAAAAAGTTGTTTTATTGTGATAAAATATATATGATAAAATTTGCCACTTTGTTTTTAAGTGTACAAGTCAGTGGCATTAATTATATTCACAATGTTTTGCAACCGTCACCACTATCTATTTCTAAAACTTTTTTTTTTAATATTATGGCGTGTTTTTAAAATTTTACTTATTTGTTTTATTTATTTTATTTTTGGCTGCATTGGGTCTTCAATGTGGTGAACAGGCTTCTCATTGTGGTGGCCTCTCTTGTTGTGGAGCACGGGTTCTAGGTGTGTGGGCTTCAGTAGTTGTGGCACGTGGGATCAGTAGTTGTGGCTCGCGGGCTCTAGAGCGCAGGCTCAGTAGTTGTGGCTCACGGGCTTAGTTGCTCTGTGGCATGTGGGATCTTCCCAGACCAGGGCTTGAACCCGTGTCCCCTGGATTGGCAGGCGGATTCTTAACCACTGTGCCACCAGAGAAGCCCTCTAAAACTTTTTGATCACCCTAACAGAAACTCTATACCCATTAAGCAATAACTTCCCATTTCTCCCTCCCTCCCTCCAGCCTCTGGTAACCTCTAATCTACATTTTGTCTCTCCGAATTTTCTTATTCTAGATATGTCTTATAAGTAGAATTATACATTATTTGTCCTTTTATATCTTGTTTCTTTCACCTAGCATAATGTTTTCAGGGTTCATCCATATTGTAGTGTGTATGAGAAGTTTGTTTCTTTCTATGGCTGCATAATATTCCATTGCATGTATATACCACATTTTGTTTATCCATTCATCTGTTGATGCGGATGGTTGTTTCCACCTTTTGACTATTGTGAGTAATGCTGCTATGAACATCAGCATACAAGTATCTGTTGGAGTCTCTCTTTTCATTTTCTTGGGATATATACTTAGGAGAGGAATTGCTGCATCATATGGTAATTCTATGTTTAACTTTTTGAGGAAACACCAGACTGTTTTCCACAGTGATTGCACCATTTTACATTCCCACCAGCAATGTACAAGGGTTCCAATTTCTCCACATCCTCACAAACATTTATTTTCTGTTGTTTTTTTAAAATTTTATTATAGTCATCCTAGTACATGTGAAGTGGTATCTCATCATGGTTTTGATTTGCATTTCCTTAATTACTAATGATTTTGCATATTGTTTCATGTGCTGCTGGCCATTTGTGTGTGTATGTGTGTGTGTGTGTGTATATATTTTTTTTTTTAGGAAAATGTCTGTTCAAGTCCTTTGTCTATTTTTAAATTGGGTTGTCTTAAGAATTGTAGGAGTTCTTCATATGTTATAGATATTAATCCCTTATTAGCTATATGATTTTTCAAATATTTTCTTCCATTCTGTAAGGTGTATTTTCACTCTTTCAACAGTGTTCTCTGACGTATGAAAGTCTTTAATTTTAACAAAGTTCAATTTATCTATTTCTTTTATAGCCTGTGCTTTGGTATCATATTTAAGAAACTACTGTTAAAGCCAAAGTTATGAAGATTTTCCTATGTTTCCTCTAAGAGTTTTATAGTTTTAGTTCTTAAATTCAGATCTTGGACTTACTTTAATTTTTGCACATGATATGAGGCAGGAGTCAAACTTCATTCGTTTGCATGTGGATATCCAGTTTTCCTAGCACCATGTTTGAAAAGACTGTTTTTTCCTCATTGAATGTTCTTGGCACCTTTGTTGAAAATCAACTGACCATAAATGTGAGAATTTATTTCTGAGCTGCCAATCCTATTCCATTGATCTGTATGTCTATCCTTATGCCAGTACCACACTGTTTTGATTATTGTAGCTCTGTAGTAAGTTGAAATCAGGAAGCTACAGAGTTTAAAATGCAAAGAAGACCTTCTTCATTTTGAAGTCATACTTTTTCCTCTTCATAGAAATTATTCCTATGTTGAATACAAATATCCCTGCCAGCCTGTGGGTCTCCCTTCTTGTTCCAAGATTGGCTCTAGTTTAGGTCACAGTGGGGCAGAGGGAAGCCCATCATTTTTAGCTGGGACAGGACTAAGTGAAAGCCTGGAATAAATGCTCTGAGGTCTCTCCACAAGAACTAGGGTATTGGGTTTTTTGCCTTCCCCTGCCCCCAACTACAGTTAAGTAATGGAGGCTTCAGAACTAGCCCAAATAAGGGAGCAAATGTTAATGAGAGGATATGAGTATCTGTCAGGTTCTAACCAAGAATATGGAAACCACTTCAGATATTACCACAGAGAGAACTGAATTCAGGGAACAGTTACAAAGGAATGGACAAATGGGGAAACTGAACAAAGAGTAGAGATATCCCAAAGATGAAAAAGAGCTGAAAACCCACTGCCACTCTCTGTTATGGGCAAAGGGAAGAAGAAATGTTCCCGAAGCCTAGGGATCAGTATTGCCCTGTGAAAGCTGGGGATTATCAGGTAGGAGGTGGAGCTACAGGGGAGATGCAGCCTCTGCAAAAATGCCACCCAAGTCCAAACAGGAAGGGGAGAGATACCCCGACTTCTCCCACCAAGTGCTACCCCACCATTAGCTGAACCTAGTCAGAAGTCACCTGTTCTGGGAACGCTCATGGGAATGCTGTCTGCAGGGGCCCTCCCTGTTCCCTCTGTCTTTCCCCTCCCCTAACCCCCACCAGTGATGGAAAGCAGAGCACAGAAGGGTGCTGCAGAATGGATCTCAGGCTATATAGAGGCCCTGGAGTTGCACACAAGGAAAGCAGGACCCTCCCATCCTTGGAGTGCAGGGATCTGATTTGGGGTGTGCCTGTTAAAATAACAAATTCCATAATGGTAACAATTTTACAATTCCTGAGGATGAGATATATGTGAAGGAGACTGTTAGGCTCTTTGCATGTTACGTAGTTTAAATTCATGGAAAGATCCAGTGGTGTTACTGTGACTGAGTAGTTTTAAAGACAGGGAGAATGAAGCTCAGTTAAGTGGCTTGTCCAAGCTTGTAACTGGCAGAGCCAGAATTGGCATCTGGGCGCACCTACCCCTGCCACCCCCCACCGGAGTCTGTGCTCCTGACCATGAGGTTTGCTGCTTCTCAGCAAGGAAAATTGAGACTAACAGTTTTGTGAGACCAAAAGGAATTCTCTCCCTGCTGTTACTGCTTCCCACCTGGCCGACTGTGACCCCCAGAAAGCCATGGAAATGTGAGTTACCCCCAACCAACATGTCACAGAGAAGATGGGAGGAACGGGGTGGTGACTGGAGAAGGGAAATGTGAAAAATATTCTGCCCTCTGGGTCAACTTGCTAATACTTCTAGAAGTAATTTTGCCTTCTCTCCAAAATGAAGAATGAATGAGTAACCATGTTGAAATTTCCTGCCATTCCTTAGAAGCAAGGGGCAAGAGGCTCAGCTAGACAGTACAGTGACCGAGAACAGTCCTGAGGAGGCCCACGGACAGCCTGGCCTGGCGCCAGGCTGCAAAAAAAAGTGGAATATTTGGGGGAGTTCTGAGGTGCCCCTTATGATGTTTGACCCATATGTGTAGCTTCTCCATGCTTCCATCCTTTTGTAATCAGCTCCCTACATAAATTCTCCCTGTGGCGGTTGACTTCAGGAGTCTTTAAGGAATAAGATAAGCTGAGGCACCAAAGCACCTCCAGGGTGAGGGGAAATATTACTCAGGTATAGGTGAGTTACTCAGGTATAGGTCCAACAGGATCTGCCGCCCATACCAATCCCTCTTCATCATTCTAAGTTTCTAAATTCATTTTCTAGTACTCTCTCCCCGGCTCGTTTGCTCCAGCTACACTGACCTCTTTGCTGTTTCTTGGACACGCTAAGCATGATCTTGCCTCAGGGCCTTTGCACTTGCCGTTCCATCTGCCTAGAACACTTTTTACTCATACATCTGCTTAATCTCTTCCTTATCTCTTTTAGGTGCTCTACTCAAAAGTCACCCATATCAATGAAGCCTTCCCTAAATATTCTATTTAAAAGAACAAGTCCTTCTCCATTGTATTCCACTCCCCTGCTTTTTCCTCCATAGCCCTTATCACCTATAAGGTTCTCAAACTATAGCAGGTATCAGAACCACCTGGGGTGAGGCAGGGAGGCATATGAAAACCCAGATTCCTGGCCCCGCTCCCAGTTTCTGATTCAGAAGGTCTGGGGAGGGCCCTGAGAATTTGCATTTTTCAGAATTTCCCAGGCGGTGATGCTGCTCATGATCTCAGGACCACATTTTGATAACCATTGCCATATAACTATCCATCCCTCTTTCTATCTAGCTACATACTAATGTATATACTTCAAGTATGTTGTCTTTAAGTCACATATTCTATTTTAATAATTTTAAAAACTGATATTTCTATAACTATAAGCTCTTTTCTCTCTTTATATTATTTGCAATTCCCTCCCCCATTTAATCAATCATAGAGTTTTTCAAAAAACCAGCTTTCACTTTTCATACTCATTATTCTCTTTCTGTCTGTCTCTTTGTTTATACCCGTGATCTTTCTTCTTTTCTTCCTTCTTATTTATTTATGTATACTCTATTACTCTTTACCTTCCTGAGTTGAATTCTTAGCTCATTTTCCATCTTTCTTGTTTTTCATTACATATATTTAAAGCTCTCCCTAGCCCTCTGAAGCACTGCTTTAGCTGCATCCGACTAATGCTGACATGTAATGCTTTCCTTGCCATAAAGCTCTATATTTTTAGTAACTTTCTATCTGATTTGCTCTTACATCCAAATGTTCTTTAGTGGTATCTTTTTTGGTTTCCAGACATATGGAATTTTTAAAAACTGTCATTTTATGAATTTTAAATTTTATTGCACTGGGTCAGAGAAGTTAGTCTGTGTGACACTGGTGCCTTGAACCTTTTTTCTTTTTTCAGCCAAAAACATGTCCAATTTTTGTGAAGTTTCATATGAGCTTGAAAGAATATGACTTTTGTTTGTTGGAAGTGAAGGTATACATGTATATATGTTAGTGCTTATGGTATTGAATATGTATATAATAGCAGTTATATTACTATATCTTAGCACCTCTTAACCATGTTATTAAAATATTCTGAACATGTGTTTGTTTGCTGTCTGCTAGACCCACTATTTCCTTCCCTCTGTTTACTTCCCTCACTTTTCCTTCTGAGATTCCTATTAGAATGATGTTGACATTTCTGTTTATCTTTCGTATCTAACTCTTCTCTCATTCTTTTCGTCTCTTCAGACTTTCTTGACACGTACTGGGATAATTCTTCAACCTGAACATCCAGTTTGCAAATTTAGAATTTGTATCTGCTGTTTCCAGGCCCCCAGTGAGAATGGGGGTAGAAAGCATGCCAGGAAACATGAAGGAGAGAAAATGACACAAATAAAAGCTGTCTCCTGGAGGCTGGCTGGTGCTTCAGCTGTGTCCCAGTCTCTCTCTAGCGTAAGACCATCATCATCCCCATCCCCCAACCCCCGCCCCCAGCTACTGGGTCCCAGTCAAGACTCTCCCCGAGCATTTCTCACGATGTTTGTGTTATTTGGCTGAGCACACTTGAGATCCATCAAACTTCTCATTTCTTCTGTAGCATCTCCAACCCTGGGATCCATATGGAAGCCAGCAGTCATGAATAGTCATTTCATGTCCATCCTGGCTTATCTGTGGGTCCCAGTTCCCTGTTTTTATAGCCACTGCTTGTCTTAAATTTGTTCTTTTCAAAATAATGCAAGAAGGAAAATACTGAGAAGTTTGGGATCATTTTATTAGCAACAAATGTCTGTCAATATTAATTTATCCCATGTGTGATATATGAGTGAGTTAAGTGCCAAACTATTAAATTCAACTTAAATAACAGGAACAGCAAAGAATGAACTGAATTCTTGGCTAGTAGAGTAGCCACATTTTCCCAGCAGACTTGACCTGCTGAAGTTCAGAGGTCTGGAGTAAAAAACCTGAACAGAGGTTCAGACAAGTACCGAATCTGGGAGGACAAGTTTCTCAGGGTAAATTCCCCAGGATTTTAGCAGAGTGGTTTCTCCATAGAGTTGCCAGATTTTGCAAATAAAAACATAAGACACCCAATTCAATTTGAAAAATAGCTTTGACTGCCAAATTTTTGTAATTTATTTCAAAAATAACTGAACACAGGACATTTGAAGAGTCCTGACAAGGTCAACATATGACACAGAAGAAAATCATTAAATACAGGTCCTATCCTGTGTATACAGGCCTGGCAACTCTATTTCTCCATCCATTGGCGTTACTAGACTTCCACCAGCCTAGTGGTGCTCATGGTCACGATGAGAAACACTTTCCTTCCACAAGTTTGATCCATGACCACCTTGGGAGAGAATATTGGAAATTAGGACCATTCGGGAAATTCCAGGATGAGTATTGCATAACAGCAGGCTTTCTTTATGGCAGAAGTCTTCAACCCTGGATGTATATTAGCGTCACCTGGGGATTGTATTACCAAAATAAAACCCAGGATGCCAGTAAGATTTAAATTTCAGAAAGACAGGAAGAATTTCTTACTGTAAGTATGTTCCAAATACTGCATAGGATATATTTACAGTAAAAAAAAAAAAAGTTGTTGTTTATCCAAAATTCAAATTTAACTGCATATTCTGTAATTCTGTTTGTTAAATCTGGCAACCTTACCTGGGGAGCTTTGGAGACATACCCTTGCCTGGTGGGACCTCTCTCGGTCGGGTTAAGAATCCAGGTGATTCTAATGTGCCGCCAGCGTTGACGATCCCTGCCTGCCCACACCCCCAGTCTAGAGTGAAGCATCTCAAGCTTAAATTTTATGTAGATCATCTGGGCTTTGTCCACGTGCTGATTCTATCCTTTGGGGTGGGGCTTGCAATTCTGTGTTTCTAACAAGCTCCAGATGATGTGGGCCTGCAGGTCACGGACTTTTTTTGCTGAAGAGCTGTCTAGGAGCGCCTGTCGGTTAGACAGCGCTGGATGGGGTTGGGGTGAAACCCTACAGCTACTGAGAGAGTATCAGTGCCCCCTCACCATCCATGACTGTCCATAGGAGTTTGGTGCATTTTCCTGGCCTTCTTCTCACTGGCACTGCTCTGGTACCAGGTAAGAGGAACGGCTGCTTTGTCCACCTTGTCTTAACAAGCCCCTAATGGTTTCCTCGCTGAGTACAGGGTGTACTTGTGTGCAGGGAGCAAAACCCGGTGTGTGTATCTGGGGATGAGCCCTGGGATGTGGGAAGCAGTGGCGGACACAGCCCCCCGCCTCCCAAGGAGCTACACTCTGACCCCACCTGACTTGATTTTTTTTAACTTATTTTATTGAAGTACAGCTGATTCACAGTGCTGTGTGCATTTCTGCTCTACAGCAAAGTGATTCAGTTATACACACACACATATATGTATTCTTTTTCATATTCCTTTCCATTATGGCTCATCACAGGATATTGAATACCGTTCCCTGTGCTATAGAGTAGGACCTTGTTGTTTATCCATCCTGTATATAAGAGTTTGCCTCTGCTAACCCCAAACTCCCAATGCATCCCTGCCCTACCCTCTTCCCCCTTGGCAACCACAAGTCTGTTCTCTGTATCCGGGAGTCTGTTTCTGTTTTGTAGATATGTTCATTTGTGTCATATTTTAGATTCCACATATAAGTGATAGCATATGGCATTTGTCTTTCTCTGTCTGACTTACTTCACTTAGTAAATGATCATGTCTGGTCCACCCATATTGCTGCAAATGGCATTATTTCATTCCTTTTTTGTGGCTGAGTAGTATTTCGTTGCATATATATATACATATCACATCTTCTTTATTCATTCATCTATTGATGGACATTTAGGTTGTTTCCATGTCTTGACTGTTGTAAGTAGTGCTGCTATGAACATCGGGGTGCCTGTATCTTTTTGAATTATAGTTTTATCTGGATGTATGCCCAGGATTGGGATTGCTGAATCATAAGGAAACGCTATTTTCAGTTTTTTGAGGAACCTCTGTACTGTTTTCCATAGTGGCTGCACCAATTTACATTCCCACCAACAGTGTAAGAGGGTTCCCTTTTCTCCACACCCTCTCTGGCATTTATCATTTGTAGACTTTTTAATGATGGCCATTCTGACCGGTGTGAGGCGGTACTTCATTGTAGTTTTGATTTGCATTTCTCTCATAATTAACGATGATGAGCATCTTTTCATGTGTTTGTTGGCCATGTGTATGTCTTCTTTGGAGAAATGTCTATTTATGACCCCACCTGACTTGGCAGCCTCTCTTTGCCCAGCGGAAGCTGGACTTTGATCCTCAGAAGTAATCTAACGCAGAAAGGATTTTAGACCCCTTAGAGCAGCCACTTTAGCCCTGCAGAGAATCATGGGAGTTTTGCAGAGGTGCATACGTGTGAAACAGATGGTGTGGATGGATGTGTGTACATGTGTGACAGGAAGCCTGTAGAAATAGATCAGATGGGGCCTGTGGCGCTGGTGTGGAGCTGGGGGGAAGGGGGAACTTTAGGTGTGTCATGTTACCGAGTGGAGTTCCTGAGGCTTTGGCTCCTTCCATCAGCCAGATCCTTCCCCCAGCCCCATTGCTTCATAGTCACCGTGCACGTGCGTGCGCGCACACACTCACACACTTACGCTTTCTTTTTTCAACTCTTACACAAAGTCTAAGAGTCTGGGTCCCTGTTAAGATCACCAGGAGAAGGTCGGCTCATTCCTCTGGGGTTGTCTAGCCCAGGTTATCATCTTTAAAGGAATACACATGACAAGGACCGGTCACTAGCGAATGCTGTCAAATGAGGAAACTGGAAATACCATTCTGAAAGCTACCACATACCACCATTCACCAGAACTACCCTCAGGATACTTCAGAGAAACGGGACCAGGTGGGCCCCTGTTTTTGTCCCTCCAAGGAGATGGGGGCAGAATAGTCAGAAAAGCAATGTCGCTTGGAGAGTAAGATTTGATTCGCATCTTGGTTTTGCCACCTAATGGTGGGAGGACTTTTGACAAGACCAGCGGCTGGCGTGACTTAGTTTTCCACTCTAAACATTGAGCTAGTACTACTTAAGAGGGCTGCTGGAGGGTTAATGAGAAGTTGCAGGTCAGGGCCTGGCATAGTGCCAGTTCTGCGTACAGGGGGTGGGGAGATGCTGTTTCCGTGACAACTTCAAGGTCTCCTCATCTCCAGTCCTTATTCCCACACACGTGTTCTGAGGGAAGAAGGCAGCAGAAAGCAGCAAAAACTGCCGCTCAGAGAGGACTGCAAAGCCATGTATCAGCGCCCAGCTCGTGTTTATGAAGAATGGCATTTATAGCTGAGCATTTGCCAGGGGAGCGTACTTCAATAACACAAAACAAATCACACAAAAACACCAGCACACACACATCCCTTAAAAAACTATTTACTATTGATTTTACGAGAAGTTGACTGGACTGTTGAAAGAATGTTGAAATGAAAAGCCACTTCTGAAACATCTCTCCGTGTCTAGAAACATTTTGGTGTATTATTAACAGTACTCATTTTAATCTGGAGGCTCTTTGCAGCCCCCGCCTGCGTGACTGAATGAGGAAATACTCCAGTGTGTTGAGCAGGAGTATGGCTGGTTATCTCCTCCGCGAACATTTGTTGATTCCAAATGAATCATCGCTTTGGAATATCAAGAAATGCCATTTACCGATTAGACCCAACAGAATTTTACTCAGTGAACTAATTGTTTGACAAAATGTGCCAATGAAGCAGGGAGAGATTTGTTTCAGAAGCTGGGGTTGCCCTAATTTTCTTTTTAATTTATGATTGAAATAACGAATTTGTCTTCTTGTTTTTAAATGCTCATAAACAGAGGAGAGAATTTTATTTTCAGCCTGATCACTGTGGCCAGACATAGATTGTGTTGTTTTTGTGAATAACAACCAAATTCACACAGTCCAGTGTAAGTGTATTTTGGTGTGTGTCTACCCATATATGTGTATATGTTGGAATATAAATATCAATTACATATACACAAAATATTGTTCAATACTTTGTGCTATAAATATTTAAAATTATCTCTCTGTATATATTTGATTACTGGACAACCCCTAAAAATTAAGTGATTAATGAAAAGATGCTCAACATCACTAATTATTAGAGAAATGCAAATCAAAACTACAATAAGGTATTACCTCACACCAGTCAGAATGGCCATCATCAAAACGACTACAAACAACAAATGCTGGAGAGGATGTGGAGAAAAGGGAACCCTCTTGCACTGTTGGTGGGAATGTAAATTGATACAGCCACTATGGAGAACAGTATGGAGGTTCCTTAAAAAACTAAAAATAGAGCTGCCACATGATCCAGCAATCCAACTCCTGGGCATATATCCAGAGAAAACTAATTCAAAAAGATACATGCACCCCAATGTTCATAGCAGCACTATTTACAATAGCCAAGACATGGAAGCATCCTAAATGCCCATCGACAGATGAATGGATAAAGAAGATGTGGTATATATATACAACGGAATATTACTCAGCCATAAAAAAGAATGAAATAATGCCATTTGCAGCACCATGGATGGACCTAGAGATTATCATATGAAGTGAAGTAAGACAGAGAAAGACAAATATCATATGATATCGCTTATATGTGGACTCTAAAAAAATGATACAAATTAACTTATTTACAAAACAGAGATAGAGTCACAGATGTAGAAAACAGACTTATGGTTACCAGGGGGGAAAAGTGGGAGGGGATAAATTGGGAGATTGGGATTAACATATACACACTACTATATATAAAATAGATAACTAATAAGGACCTACTGTATAGCACAGGGATCACTACTCAGTATTCTGTAATGGCCTATATGGGAAGAGAATCTAAAAAAGAGTGAATGTATGTATATGTATAAGTGATTCACTTTGCTGTACACCTGAAACTAACACAACATTGTAGATCAACTATACTCCAATAAAATTTTTTTTAAAAGTGATTAAGGATTCTTCAATGACAAGGGGAGATAGCAAAATAAGGAGGTGAAAAAGTTGTAAAATGGTATTAGAGTATGATCCTAGGTTTGTAAAATTACACACAAACACACACACATGGAAAAAATACATTAGCAAAAATTAAGATACATAATAATATGTGACCGGTTGTTATATCGGGGTGGTTGGATTACTGGTGATTTTGTTTCCTTTGGGCTTTTTTGTATTTTTTGGCATTTTCTTCAATAAACATTTCTTTTTTATAATCAGAAAGAAAAATCCCACAAAAAATGGTACTCTTAGGAACTGAAATGGAAACCCCAGTGTTTTCTATGGCTGCAGGTCAGTGAGCCACTTTGCCTCCTTGGTTTTGTGGCTGAGACCTCCCGGTTTCCTCAGCTGGCCTGGCAGGGGCTGAGGGGAGATGTCTCCAGCAAGATGACAGAGCCTGAAGAGTTCCTTCCAGCTGCCTTGTCCAACAAAGAGACAGAGGTCTGACCGCCCTTAGGCTTTGTACCTAAGATCAAAAAGGCTAACATGACCCCTGAAGCCACAGAAGCCTCTGAAAGGTCCCCATGCTTGGCTGATGTTCTATTGTCACCAGGTTGAAATTCTTACTGATTTTTTAACAGAATCCTGCACTTTCATTTTTCCCTGGGCCCTGCAAATGACGTAGCTGGTCTTGCCTGAAACCCTGACCTCTCAAGAGCAGAATCTATGTCTATAAAAGAAAAACAAAAAGAGTAAGACAATAGCTTACTTTTTCCACTACTTCAAATGCCTGGTTTGCAACATCCCAGGTTGAGTGTCCTTGGAACACTGTATTTCCTCTGTAGCATCTCACGCTATCTCTGTACATTAAAAACACATAGTTCCCTCAACAACATCGGAGGCTGATGGTGGCTGGCACTCAGCTTACGGATCAATTTCTTCTCCTCCGGTTATGTGGTTCTTCTGGAGTGTGGCTGGCGGGCGATGTTCCCGTCCCTAATGGGAACTGTGGGGACACATGTGTGCCCCTTCTCTCAAAGAGTTCACAGCGACCTGGTGTTATCAGACCCTGGGAGAGACTGTCCCACTCTCCACTTTCTAGGTCCTGTGCCTTTAAGATTTGTGCCCCATCAGATTGCTCTCTCTCTCTCTTTTTTTAGTGGCTTTACTCAACTCCAAAAAGTGGCATCAATAAAATTCACCTGTTTGCTGTGTTGGTACGCTCTTTAAAAGAAAAAAAAAAAGTTTGCATTGCATTCTGAATTACTTTTAAGGAAACTGAACATTTAAAATGGAAGACGCACAGCAGGCTCATTCTTTTTTTTTTTAAACATCTTTATTGGAGTATAATTGCTTTACAATGGTGTGTTAGTTTCTGCTTTATAACAAAGTAAATCAGTTATACATATACATATGTTCCCATATCTCTTCCCTCTTGCATCTCCCTCCCTCCCACCCTCCCTATCCCACCCCTCTAGGTGGTCACAAAGCACAGAGCTGATCATTCTTGACTTAATCTTTTGCAAGAAAGAGAAAACTGTTCTGATATTTTGGGGCCTGCAAAATATTTAGAACTGCATTGACAATATTTTTACTGAATAAAGTACCAGCCTGCAGCGCGCACCCTGTGGCCCTCGTCGCCCTCCGCTGCTGGGGCCTTGGGGTCTGTGGTAGCCCCCCGCGGGCTGCACTGCATTCCCCACTGAGCCCCGGGCGGGTCACATCCGCGTGGGCTCGCCAGCTCCGGAGCGCTGGCCTCGGCCACAGCGTGCCCTGATTAGTCTCGCTCTCGCTCGACCCTGTCCCAGGAATGGCTTCTCTTATTACAAAGGATCATCCTACCTCAGCTGTTGAAACCTGGTCATTTCGCACCTGCTTCGATGAGTTCGGAGTGACTTGTGTTTTTGACGAGGTGCTCACTTCCTACACTCACCACTCTCCAGGAATCAGCGCTCGCGCCCCACTCAGGCTTGCCCCGGCCCGGCCTTCTCGGCAGCACCAAAAGGAGGCCACCTTTAAGCCTCTGTTCACATTAAGATTCCCAGGTCATGATTTTAAGTTGGCCTGAAAACTTCAAGTGCTGTAATTGACAGAGGCTCAAAATTGGATCCACAGCCTGACCCGAGGGGCAACGGCCTTGCCGTCATACTCCCGAGTCCTAGAGAGCCAGCTGGAGCAGATATAATGCAGAATAGAACTGTTTTCTAAAATTAAAGTAGAAATCTGGCTCACCTTCTCACCCCCCGCTCGGGGGGATTTGTTTGTTTGTTTTCCTATCATGAAATCGCTGCCTGGGTTCTTTTTCCCCCTCAAAGATTTTTCAACACCACTAATTGCTGGAAATACCAAAATGCCAGGAGCTCCGGGGCACTTCTGGCATTTTAGCGTCGGCTCAGACCAGGAAATACTTCAAGTTTGGTAAGGGAACCTGATCTCTCGAGGTTTCCAGCCCAGAGAGCTTTGGTATCCCAGCCCTCACTAGTCTTGCTGAGGACAAAGCTGCCTTCCTCCCTTTGTCTCTTGGCTGAAAAAGAATTTTCTCTCAGGTCAGATTCAGACAAATTGGCATCGCCTCTTTTCTAGATTCTCTAGAGCAGGATTCGTAATCTGTGTGGTCTGTGGTATCTGATTATGAGTATGTGTGTTCATGGGTGGGTGAGTGTGTGTGTGTGTGTATGTGCGTTCACACACACAGCATAGACTGGAGTGAGAATCTTCCAAATCATAAACTCACTAGGTTTATACTTATGACCCTAGTGGGGAATTCAAAACGTGAACAGTCGGTAGCACCACCTTGGGCTTCTATTGACTGACAATGCCAGCATTTAGGGCTCTGAGAATTCCTTTTCTGCCCCTCAAGTGTCTCCTTCCAGAGAGATCCAGAAAGGCTCAGGCTCATTCCTCGGGTGGAATATGCTGGGCCCAGGAAAAACCCAGTCCTGATGTCTCTCCTCCCAGGTAAGCCCTTATCAGGGACCAGCCCCAGGAAGCCCAGGGAACATAAGTGCCCAACCTGTCTGTGCTTTCCCCCTGGCTCTGTGCCCTCACCTGCCAGTGGATAAAGGTACCCACACCTTGGTAGTGCCCACAGTTGTCACCTGGGTTCAGCCTCATCTGTTTCAATCCAGGCTTCATCTGCCTTCTGACTCTGCCCATTTAGGAGGCCACATCAGCCCTTTGTGGACTTGACCTCTGAGCTTCATCAGGGTCCCCAGGTGAGATTTTAGCTCAGATTCACCTCACTGGCTCCTCCTGCCTTGGACCAGCCATTTGCACTCAGAACCCACCCTTGGCTGTAGCTGCTGGGATGGGATTTTGGTCACTTGTGTGCGGTTCAGAGAAAGGAAGTGTATTCCTTCTCCAGCGTGAGGAATGGCCATTCTCTTCTTGCTGCTGCCGCCCTGGGCAGCTACAGGCCCTGGGGACCTTTTTTTGGAAACAGCTGCCTAGCTGCCTTCTGTCCCCCAACATGGTCCTTCCCAGAGTCCACTCTACCAGGAGCAGCTACCCAATTGTCACCATGCCTGCCATCGGTGGGAAAGTGCACTTTGGAGCAGTGGCCGTGGCTCACTGGCTGTGACTCTTCTGGCCCCTGCAGCTGCTACCACTCTCAAAATCCCCTCTCCGTTGGGGATTGGGAGGTAAATCCCAGAGACATATCCAAATGCTGCTCCTCGGGGTTCAACACACCAGAGGTGCCTGCGCTGCTTGACCTGAAGAGCCGAGTTGGCAGAACTACCCTGTTAGTTCTTTCCAGCATCTCAGGTCTTCTCTTGGCCTCTCCACCCAGGGCCTGGGTGTCACATGGTGGATCTTCTGCTTCTACTCACTGAAAGAACCACAACTCAAGTCTTCTTGAAGGGGCTCAGCTCAAGGTGATGGACACAATAGTCCCAAACCTTAAATTAGGGATGGTGTGTACACCCTCACCCACCTCAAGTCAGTGAAAGGGCCTTGCCTCTAAGGTTCTCCTTAGTAAGAGAGCCGCTGCCTGTTCTCTTCTTTGCTAGGCTAAATTTCCCCATTCAGCCCCGCTACTGCCCTAGCTGTGGTATACAGGTATGCAAACAACCTCTGGGGCTTATGGCCCTGAGCTCTTCCACTCTTTTCTCCAGAGCATGGCTAGGCTCAGACACATACTCCAGGCTTGATAGCAGAGATTCTCACATGTTAGGGCACACCAGACTTGCCTCTTCTCTTGTTAGAAGTGCCTATTCCTTTATTCCATTTCTAGAGATTCTAATACGATAGCTTGGGAGTAGAGTAAGGCATCTGATAAGTAGCAAGCCACTTCTCCTTCCAGGTGATTCTGATGCAGGTGGCTCACAGACATCGTTTTGAGAAACGATGCTTAACAGTCTTTAGATTACATCCTTATTTTAAAAATGTAAATACCAGGTAGTACCAGTATTAAATATCAAAATAATAAGTAGTGATTGTATTATGAGTTTCTGAGTTAAGTGCAGTTTTGGAGTTGTCTGAAACTCTGTTGGCTGAATAATCTGCTCTCTCCTCTGCACTTGGATCTCTGAGTTATGGGACCCCAGAGATAAGGAGACCAAAAGGTATTAAATGGTTAAAATCTAAGTATATCAATGAAATTAAATGATGTTATCACATCATACAAAAGTGAGAAACTTTTCTCCAGGTATGTTTGGGGTGGACTGACTGCAGTGTACAAAACAGGCACTTTGGGAGTCCTCAAAGAAATGCCATCAAAGAAATGGACTGTCGTCTTCCAGGGTCACCAAAACTACAATGAAGAGCCAACTGGGAGAGACATGCCATTTGTATTAAGAAAACATGGGTAACACAGACAATGACAGGTGTTGGCAAGGATGTGGAGAAATCAGAACCCTCATACACCGCTGGTGGGGATATAAAATGGTGAAGGAAAGCAGGGTGGCACGTCCTCATTGTTAACCATAGAATTACTATATAACAAAGCAATTTCACTCCTATTTATCTACTCAAGATAAATGAAAAGCTATGTTTACATAAGGCCTTATATGTGAATGTTCAGAGCAGCATTATTTATAATAGCCCCAAAATGGAAACAACCTAAATACCCATTAAGTGATGAATGGATAAACAAAATATGATATAGCATGGAATATTATTCAGCAGCAAAAAGGAATGAAGTACTGATACATGCTACAATATAGATGACCCTTAAAAACATTATGCTACTTAGAGAAGCCAGTCACAGGAGACCATATATTGAATAGGCAGCTCTACCAAGACAGAGATCCAGAGAGTAGATTAGCGGTTGCTTAGGGCTGGGGTGGGAGGGGCTGGAGAGTGATTATAAATGGGTTTGAGATTTCTTTTGGAGATGATGAAAATGTTCTAACAGATTATGGTGATCATTGCACAATTCTGAACATACTAAAAACCATTGTACCTGTTAAACGGGTGGATTTTATAATATGCAACTTATATCTCAGTAAAGTTTTTTTTTTTTTTAAGCCACTCTGGACAGAAAAAATAAATAGTTATTTCAACTGTAAGCCCATAATAAAAAATCACAAGGGCAGACGCTCCAAACTGGACATCATCATTGAGATAGAGCCTAGTAGCTTGGTCCAGGGTTTTTATTTAATGATGGTTAAAGATTCTGCCAAGCAATGCCAAGTTCACAGCTGGTCTAGGAGAGTAAGTTATCTGGTGACAGGCTTCCTGAACCAAGAGGCTCAATGTCCCTGAGTGATTGGGCCCCTGCACCCCAGAGGGTAAGCACCACTGCAGCTCAAGCACACACTTGAGGGCAGAATTTCAGCAGTCCCGTGCTGAGCTTAGAGTGTTTTGCCTCTGACTCGTTAGCTAAATCTGGCCCAGGCAACAAGCCATGATCCAAAGAGGATCTTTGTAAGAACTGCATTACTTGTATAAAAACCTTTCCATTTTGAAAAATTGCACCAGGTCCACCTGCACTTGTAACTTTATTTGGGCCATTTGGCTGGAAAATGGATGGAATTTTTCAACATGACCATTTTAAAGCTTGAAAGATAAACTTTTTTTTTTTTTTTTGGTTCTACCTCAAATGTTCCACTTGTTGCTAAGATTCTGCCAGTAAAAGTTGAGCTTCACCCTGAGAATTATTTACACTGTCTTCTATAATTCACTCTGGGTATTGTCATAACCTTAGAAATGGAACCTCTTATTCAGCAACTTCAAACTTTTTGAGTTGTAACATCCTATATTTGTTCAATCTCATGAAATCTCCTTACTCCTCTGCAAAGAACCTGGATACGAGTCTGAACTCTAAGCCTTGACCCTATTACAAAACTGTGCAATCCGTTTAGAAAATACTAAATAAAAATTAAATAGGGCTGGACGGAACTTCAGGGAAACCTGGCTTGGTTCAACCCTTTCATTCTGCAGATCAGGCAGATCTCCTTTAGAAGGTTGTGACCAATTCACAAAGCTAGTTATTTCAAGCCTTGGTTGGTTCATCCTTAAAATGGGATGGATAATATTTTCCCTTCATTGTTATTGCTTCATTCATAGAATTGTTGTAAGGATAAAGTAAGATTATCTATATAGATGTGTTTTGCATAAACTTTAGAAGAGCTAAATAAATGGTATTTTTCATAAACACATGCACACTCAAATTCGTTTTATTCTGGGAAGGTTTTTTTCTCTACTGAGAAAGTCTGAGACCCTGGGTGGGGGTCACATCATTAGAGTGGGTACCCATTGCTCTTGTCTGATAAATATCGGCTGATGAGGATAGGGGAGTTAAATCAGTTTTTCATGTCCAGGAGGGAAGCTGTATTTAATAAACTGTTTCCATGTATATTTTAAATATTCATCAGCTCTGTAATTTTTCACTGAGATTAGTTTGTAAGAGCTGGAGCAGTAAGGGAAAAGCTTTGACATGATTTCCTAAATAGGAAGAAGAAGGCATAAAGTGAAACTGAGCTGCCATGATGCCAGGGTAAGAGTTACCTTCATGCAACCACAGGAAAGGGTCTGCCTTGTGGCAAAGAGTTGGTGCCAGAAAATGATATTGGAAAACTTGAAATAAACGTGAACTGTTGATCTGAATATAGGAAGATGGGACAATTTGACTTCTTGGTTTTAATTTGAATTGACGGGATGTCTCTGAGGATTATATTATGTTATGGTAGCAGTGACAGATTTCCAAGCCAGTGCAATCGTGGAAATTGTATCAAATGTACCCATAGCCAAGTGGAGTGATATGTCTTCAGAGAGCAATCAGGCTGAAGAACTACAGAAATACACAAAGAAACTCCCAGCTGCAAAGTACTTGAATGAAGTGAGTAAAAACTTGAATGAAGCTAAGATTGCACAGGAATGCACAACTCTTTATATGTCCTTAAAGAGAAAAGTCCAATGCTTCTGTCATGCTCAGTAAAACTAGTTTGCCTTAGAGGACCAAGGAAGAATGAATTCCACCTTTCCTCTAGCTAAGAGAGAGAAATGCATTTGTTCTGGTAGATTTTCTGCAAAACTGAGTGAAGTTTAGAATGAGACTGTTATCTTTGTACTAAAGCCCACAGCTGAAAATGTTTTCTGTTGAGTCCAAGTGAAGAAAAAGTTTGGAGGCATCTGCTCAATCCATGCTCCCCATCTCTGAGAACCCCTCCTGCCACCATCCATTGGGATGGGATCCAATGGCATATCTTTATTGTGTGACCTCTCCTTGATTGTCAAAGCTGATTGGACCAGTGGGGGACACCCAACACAGGCTGAACCAATCAAATCTTCTTTTCCCAGAATCTGGAATTAGGATTCTAAGGTGCTGGCCAGATTCATCTGAACTTTTGAGCCAGACTATGATGTAAAATTACGTCTCAGGCAGAAACAGAGAAAGCTGGTCTGCAGAAAGGGAAAAAACAGAATGATGCAGATATGCAGACAAAAACAGAAACGAGATCACGTGGCCCCAGAGAGATGGAGAAACTGACTGGTTCTGACAGCTTTACAGTTTCTGGTCCAATTCCTTGTAAGGCCCAGCTACACTTCCTGTCCTAAGATGAATAAATTTGCTTAAGCTAGTTTCAGCAGGTTTATGTTATTTTCAATCTAACAAGTCTTAACCAAAATCTTGGAAGTCTGTAGATGAGAAGAGATTGGATGGTTCTCTTTTATTGTAAAATAGCCCTCTTGAGCCCTAAAATAGTTTTTCTTGCACATTTCGTTTTAGAAAACCTTAAACTATTAACACATTTTAAAAATGTCGTATGAATATCATTCACATTATTACGTACAAATGCCACTTAGCCAGGGAAGGCATGATACTTAAATTCCAGCATAGTAGGGGCTCCCTAAATATTTGTTGAAAGAATGAGTCTTTGACAGATATTTACTAAGCCCTATTCCAGTACTGAGCTAAGTCACATATTAATCCTGTATTTCCAAAATTAGTGATTAATGTTCTTGGAAAATTGTTGTGCCTTTCAACAAAACATAAGTGAAACATTTTATGGATTTGCTAGAACACATGGCCTACATATGCCATGTAGTTATATTTGCATTATATCCATATAAGAGATTTATTGTCTCATAATAGCAATTAGGAGAGGAAAAATAGTGTTGGGCCTTTGAAGACATAGTTTATAGAAAGAACCAGCAGTTGAATTTTCTATATGGGAAAAACTTAGTTTAGAATTGTATCATTTCCATTACTGAGATGCTCCGTAGACACCTACATGTAAGGTTAAAATTCTTTCCCTTCAGTTTAGAGTTGGACCTGGAATCAAATCCCATTACGTGTCTGGGGAGATGAATTTAATGCTTCCCTAAATTGTATGACATTGTTTCCAGAATTACCTTGAAATTGTTTGTGAACATCACCTCTGCTGCCCAGGAGGAGAAAAAATGTTCATCTCTACTGGTTACCTTTACATTAACAAGTGACTCCACCTGAGATTGATTTGCAGGGGCCCTTAAGGACACAGGTGGGCTTCATTAACCTCAGCTGACCTTCAGACTGATAGAATCCAGTCATTTAATGGGATAAATGGTGGTCTCTGGTTATTCCCACATTAGTTACACAGCCTTTTGGCCTAGAAACTTTCTGAAAGTTTGTTTGGCAAGAGACATTTCCTGAAATGTTCAACTACAGCTGCCCATTTTTGAGCCCCCAATTAACAATGAAATAATTCCTAGTCTATGATTTTATAAGGAGAGGTGCTATATACTTTCTAAAGCTGTAGGCCATTTGAAGGTTTTCCTTTGCCTGAATTTATGTAAAAAATTGTGATTTTTATTAGCAATATTATTTCTGTTATATACAATTTAAGTAATAACCTAAATACTGAGAGTAATAAGTTATTTTAAAGATGTGAAGGAAAATCACAGATAACGAAAGTTTGTTTTGGGGGTTTGTTTTTTCTCTAACATGCAGAGTTAAATTTTCATTTGGTTCAACATATTTCTAGAGAAATAGATAGGTCTGTATTTATTGCCAGTCATGGCAGCAAAGCTGTTTATGGGAAAGCAAAGATGTTTATTTCCTGGTATCTGTAACAAGAAATGTGTTCAGCTACAAGAAACACTCGCCCCCCACCTCGCCCCTCAAACAGTGGCTTATACAAACTAGGGGTTTCATTTTCCTCACCTTTCAAAAAGTCCAGAAGTAAGTGGTTAATGGCTTTGGCTCAATGGCTTAAAGATACCAAGGCTAAGGTATCTGGGAAGATCAGGGAGGAATAAAGAGGTAAATGGAGCAGGCCCTCAGGTCTGTCCTCCTTCAGCTGCACCTGTCAGACTTCTCACACCCCCTGCGCTAGAACTCGGTCTGCAAGAGGCGCTGGGAAGTGTGGATTTATAGCTGGGAGCATTGCACCTCCCAACAAAATTAAGGTTTGTGAGGAAGAAAGGCAGTGACTAGCAGGTCTGCTCCAATATCACTTCAAAGTAAAGGTAAAGAAAGCATACTAAACATCCCTGGAAATTAACACCTCACTATGGATGAATAGTCCTGAATGTATCTAGAACTTGCTCGAATCTCTTTCTACTTTCAGCCAATCTACTTTTTGAGGGAAAAGTCAATAATGCTAGAAACAAACTCGAAAGTGGTTGTTTCCAAGTTAGCCTCTTTTGGGACGATAAGGAAGAGCACAGTTGGCAGCCAGCTCTGAAACTTCACTGTTGTCTGTGGTCCTCGCTCATTTCCCAAGGAGTAATCTGGGAATCATTAGTACTTGGAGAGACTTCCCCCTGCCGTCCATGCTCTTCATCCCTCCACAGACATACGTACATGTGCTCAAACCTTTCCTACAAATGAACTTCCATCCCCCCACTATGTGCCAACCTCTGTCCTTGAGCCCCTTGGCGTTCCAAATTTTGGACCTTCTCAAAGGTTCAGGATATACGACGCGTTGTGATTGAACTGAAGCAGGAACTTAAATCCTACATATGCAGGAGTGGATTAGTTTTCAGTGTTTCTCAAAGTTAGGTTCAGTGACCACCTGCATCAAAGCCCTTGGGGTGTTTGTTAAAAATGTAAATTCCTAGACTCCAGTGATACATTTAAAATCCAAATCTCTGGGGAGAGAGCTGAGGCAATCTGCTAGGGTAATGTGAGCCCCAGAAGGGCAGGGATTCTCTGTTTTCCCTCCACTGCTGTATCCCCACTGCCTGGCACAGTGCCTGTCATGAGGTTGGCACTCAACAAGTATCTGTTGGAGATACGTAAACACTTATAATGCTTCCTATGTACTGGGCACTGTTCCAAGGACTTTTTATGTCCTTATAAAAGACATATTTAATCCATATAAAAACCCTTTGAGATAGGCACTGTTCTTATCCCCATGGAACAGATGAGAAAACTGAAGCACAGAGAGATGAAATGACTTGCCCAAGGTCTCAGTTTGTAGGTGGTGGAGCTGAGGTTTGAACTCAAAGCTGTGGGAGTAGAATTATTGATTGACATGGAACCTAAAAATATTAGGTTGGATAGTTAACAAAAAGAAAGAAAAAGTTACTAAAAAATCTAGAGATTTGTGACAGTCTCAGAATGCATCTCTCAAGACTATCAGGAGATGATTACAGTAGACACTGGAGATACAAAGAAGAATAAAATGAGAGGAGACAGACAAGTTAACAGGGAAATTATAAAACCGTGTGGTGCGTGCCATGAGAGAGGCTGGCTCAGCACATGCTGGGAGCTCTCGCGAAGCCAAGGGAAGGGGTGGGAGAGGCAGCTGAGTGGGGCCGTGTGGAGAGTTAAGACTGGAAGTTGATGAAGGGAGTTGTTTGCCTTGATGAGGACACTCAGGGAGCAGCAGAGAGTGATCCAGAACAGAGATGGGCTGCTCAGAGCACAGGCAGCAGAATTAGAAAATGGACCGGCTCAGGAGCCTGCATTCATCCAATATCCAGTCATCCTTATGAGCACTAACAGGGCCAATAGTTACTGAGCATCCATCTATTATATGCAAGGGCCAGTGCTCTACTCATGTGTGCGTTATCTCACCTCATCCTTGCTCTAGTTCTATCAGGTTGTTTGTATTCCTGTTTTACAAAAAAATAGCAGAACAACTGACTTAGCCATTCACAGGAAGAAATTAGATAGTTCATAAAATAGTTGGAACCTTCAAAATAGCAGAAAGAAAATGTCCAGAAAAACTTATGATAAAGAAACATAAATGGTACGCCAAATCTGATGAAGTTATCCTTTCAGCAGGATTCACTATCTTTCCTCCTTAATGCACACATTTGTCAGTGCCATTCTACTGAATGTCAATTTCATGTGTGTTTCAGGTTTCCACTACTTCTGAGCACTTCTCCAAAGGTGAATATTTCTTTTATGAATGGGATGACTTTCCCTTCAATGCAATTTGTTTGTCATAGATGAAGCAGAAACTTTCTTTTGTCAAATGGACAAACCAAGACTGTATGAATCTAATTGTGGAGTTTACATGTGGGTCTGTGGTGTCTGTGTGTGCATGAGTGTATGTTTTCTTCAGCACTTACAGGGATAGCGGGTGTTTGTGCTCAGAGGATACATATAAAGGTATTCCTAGTCACAACTTCCCAATTCTCACCTATGACTCTAAGCTTTTATTTCTCTGTGATTTTAGGAATGGTGGTAGACATAAAGTTAAACATTTTTTGAAAAAAAGAGACCTACTTTATTGTTTATAAAATCCTTGAAATTCATTATATGTTCAACACTTAGCAAGAAATTACCATACCCCAAACTACAGTGATTTTTAAAAGCCTCCAGCAAAATAAAAATTGGCATAAACTTCATAAGTAATTATTAGAAACAAGTTTTAAGCAAACAGATAATTTAGCAAATTACTAAATTGATGAATGGGTTTACAGAAATTGCTTTCTGGAGAATTGACCTAGAGTTCTTTCTTCATGTAGCAGTTAGAATTAGGTTGGATAGCTTATAAAGAATACACAAATGACAGTGGCTTAAGATAAGGGCTTCTTTTTCTCTTCTGTAAAAGGAGAAGGAGGTCTTCCTAACAGGGCTGTGACGGATGACTCTTAAGATCATCAGTGTTCCAGGCTCCTACTATCTTTCTTCTTGACCATCCTTAGGGGTTGTCTTACATCCTCAGGGTCACTGCATGGTCCAAGATGGCTACTAAAGCTCCAGCCATCACTTCTAGGTTTTAGACAGGAAGAAGGTAAAATGGAGAAGGGAGGAAAGGACAAAAGGGCATGTACCAGCTGCCTGTCCCTCTTTTAAGGAGTTTCCCTTAAAGTCCCACCTGACAAATGCCACTTACATCTCAGAAGCCATCCTAACTGCAAGGGAGGCTGAGAAATATATTCTTTCAGTTGGACACATTGCTTTCTGGAATAAAATTAGGGTTAGTTTGGTAAGAAGGAAAGAGATAATGAGTAGACAGCCTTGGCTACATTACTGTACCAAAATCCTGAATTTGGGTACATCAGGGCCCAAATTTTAAGTAAAGAAGGAAACTCAATGCCATCCTTTGGGCACTTACAAAAAGGATGAGTTCTCATGTCACGGGCCTAAAAAAGAGACATTGACAACCCAGCAGACAGCTATCAGTCTAAAGTCATAGAAGACTTTCTACTTTGGGTGAATAGTGAGAAGCTGGCGGAAGAGATTTCTTTGGCCTTCATGCTAATATTTGCCTGAGAGTCACCAGACATACCCCAATCCCAAGTCATAATGATAGAGCGTCACAGAAAAGAGAGCTGAAGAAGGTAGATTACTATCATTCCCCAAACTTCCAGGGATGACCATGAAAATATGTATTTTTTTCTCATATACCCTTGCTGAGATTTAGCTCAGATATGGAATTATTTGTGATGCAGTGTAAATAGTTGTATCAAGTTACAGCATACACTGTTGGATCATTTGAGCTCTCAGCTGAGTTGGCAGGTTTGGGATGAGGAGATGGGTCTTTTCACATAAAGCCTAAACTTCAGTACGAGAAGCACGATGTGAGTGGAAAGTGCTCAGTGCAAAGGATGAGCTTCCTGCCTGATGAATAGTTCTTCCAAAATCTGATGCTACTGCCCCATCCTGGCTGAGGCAAATGATCTGTGCTACGTCTCCAGTAGTGGTGTAGAATTTCCACTCTGATACTTGTACTCATGTTCGAAAATTGGTTTAGGATCTGCCATAGCTGCGAGCATCCTGGAAACAGGTAGGCTGAACTTGTGGTGGTGACACTGCCAGGGACAGTCCCCTGCTGTCTGTGACTTGTGACTTTACAGAGCTAGGACCCACCCAATAAATCAAAACGATTGACAGCTGCTACCTCCTTCCTACAGTCTTTGGATTGTACTTGCTTTACCAATTCTACCTCCTCCTTCCTCTTTCTCTTTCCTTTTTCCTTCCACATAGAGCCTTTTGTTATTCTGATCTTTGGTACCTAAATCACCATCGGTTCATGGTCCGCTAAACATACTCTAGACCAGGCCTGTGTTTCCTCTGATATATTGTGCTCTCTGAGTTGGAGAAGATTTTTATGGTTTGCCCAAAACTGTGCTGAAAGTACCTATTATCAAAAAAAAAAAAGATAAATTCTTGGAAAGGTAACTGGGGGAGAGAATATCGTGACAAGAGTTCTATGGGGAAGACAAACAACTCCGCTGTGCAAGGGGCCTCTGGGGCTGGAGTGGGGAGAGTCTTCAAGAGCACAGCAGGACTGAGAGCTGGGCATCAGCTCAGTCAGAAACTCCACAGGGTGGGGTCTGAGCACTGCCTTTCCCAACGACCTCTGCGTGTCAGCCATGGACCTGCATCCTCCAAACTAGAAGCTGCTAGACACGTTACCTGCCTCCAGAAAGAAACTTCAGACATCAACATTGCTGTTGAAGGGTTTATAATTGTGTCAGGACTTGAATTGGGGGCTAAGAGTTTGGGGGTGGTTGCGGCGGAGACGATGGAGGATCTGGAATACTATTCTACCAGTTCTCACGAAGATGGAGAACAGCACAGTGTAACAGGAACACAGCGTGAGCCGCGCATGTGATTTCGATTTTTCCAGTAGGCATGATTCAAAAAGTAAAAAGACACAGGTGAAATTAACTTTAATAATAATGTATTTATTTAACCCTATATATCCAAAACAGTATCATTTCAAAATGTAATCAATGTGAAATATTAATGAGATACTTTACAATCTTTCTTTTGTTGCATAAAATCTATAAAATCTGGTGTGTATTTTCTACTGACAGCACATTGCACTTCAGACCAGCTGCATTTCAAGGGCTCAATGGTCTCACTTTCTAGTGGCTGCCGTATTGATCAGCACAGCTGTACGAAGATCTATTGCTTCAGTATATCAAAGCTACTTTCAACTCTCTTCCCCATATCCTCTGTCTCTCTCTAGTCATTTTGAAATCTTTTGCTTCTTTCTACTTGCCCCCTTTTTCCTAACTTCTTTTCCAATATTCTCCACTCCTTCTCTCCCTCCTTTTCCTTCTTATAGCAACGACCTGTATAAATCACTTCTGGACTCATTAGAAATGAGAAGAGGGCCAGGACTAGGACCAAGAAAAGAGGGACAAAAAGAGCTTAATTTTGTGGTATAATAGAAGGAATATATGACAAATGGTATGCAGTTTTAGCCCAAACTACACCACATCAACCTCCAGGAAGAAATAATATTTCTCAGTGAATTTTGTACGGAAAGGAGTTCATTAAATGAATTTCATTTATAATGAAAAGAAATACTAACTCTCCTCTGTGATTTAATTACTCCATGCCCACGTGTGTCAGATTTTCCAGTGGCAACCATGCTGGTTTTCTTCACCAAAACTGAATTTCTTTTAGTTGAATAGAATCTATTTAGTTGCTCACTCTCTGATCTTTATGAACTAGCATCCAAGCTCATGCAGAAGGTGTACGAAGCGTTCTCAGATGCTACACTCCTCTTAGTCAATAGAAGACTCCCAACTCATAACCATGTTTCTCTAGAAAAGAGGAATGAGGAAAGAGTTTCTTTCCCCCCCTCCATCTTCCTTCTTCTTCTTTGATGTTCAAAGACAGCTGAGCAGAGCCTGAGCGGTCACATAATGAGGTAGTTGTCTCAAAACTGTGAGCTGTGGGTTTTGTTGGGGCTGAAAGTTATTCTTCAAAGTCTTGAATGTACAGGAAGCCCAGCCTGGGCTCCGAGGGACATTAGGTTTTCCCCCAGTTTCCTTATTTCCCTCTGGTCCTACACTACTACCTATTAAGTCCATCAAAGATTATTTGGTTGATTCTGGGCAGCCTTCCTAATTATCCCAACTCTTCTTCTTGTTGGAATGCATTATGAATGTAAAGATCATTTCCAAAGTTTGGATTTGGGGCCCTATTGACATACTGCCTCCAACTGTCAACCCATTGAGTTAAAATAGGCCAAATCCATTGTTCAACTTCTTCACTAGAAATCAGTTGTTTCGTTGAATATTTTAACAGCTCATTCCCGCATTTAGATATAATTTTGGTGAGGTTGCCTTTTCCCGTCATGTGCTGGTTTGACATTAAAACTCTGCTTTCTTTAGCTTTAGCCTCGCTGGCTACACTGAGCCAAAGCTTTTGTTGTTTTCTGTCTAGCTTATCCACCACCCACTTCGTTTGACCTTATAAACATGTTTAAATAGATTTCTCGGATAATGACCATTTTAGCTGGCAACTTCCCGTTTAGATATTACAGCAGGCACAGTGCAAATTAGAGGGCAGAGCAAAAAGTGCTAAGGATCACAAGACCCTGGATAAATATAGTCAGACCGCTAGCTTCCATAGGACAAGGCTGCGTTCTGATCCCAGTTTACTCACTGACTCAGTGAGTGACTCTGGGCAGGGAGAGTAAAACACTCACTGATTTCATCCACTGGTGACTCAGTCATGTTGATCTCGATAATGGGGGCCAAAGAAGGAGCTTACTGTCACAAAGATACCTCATTTCCATCCTGGCTGTTTCACTGTTTGCTGGGCTTGCCTCTGAATTCACACTGAGCAAAACAAAGACGCCCTTTGTGCGCTATATACTGGGCGATCACTGGGATGACTGGCCTGATCAGCGATGAGAGGAATGTTTCTAAAGTTTAGCCGATGGGCAAATAGGAAGAGCTGGTCAACCTGATATTAAAAAGTAGCCTTGAAAAGGTGGCTTTGTTCAATTTGGTGTTACCTTGATGGGATGTGCTTCCCTGCTCTGTGATCTCAGTAACTGCCCAGGTCCACAAATGATTCAAACTTTCAGTTAGAAGCCTGATGAGGTTCTGCTCAGCACCTCACACAGCCTTTGGCACGTACTAGATGCTCAGTGAATGTTGAGGGGGTGAGCGAATGGATAAAGGACTGAAGAATTAGGAGTGATTACATTGTCAATGGCCTCGTTCACATCTCTGACAGCACCTTTCCTTGGGGACTTGATTTCCCAAGTGTCAGAATTGTCTAATCTGAACTTCTTCAAGTCTTCTTTCTTCTTCTGATTTTTAGAGCAAGGGTTTTTTACAAATTGAATTATAATTGACATACAATATTATATTAGTTTTAGGTATACAACATCATGACTCAATATTTTTATACAGTAAGCATTTTCAGTTACTTGCTGGCCATCTGATGGGTCTTTTATGTTCAGTTGTTTGCAGGAGATCGTACTTTTGTGACCTAGATGGGAAATATTTTGGCTAACTTTTCACTAGTCCTTATTAAATAAACTTAGCTTATCTCCCTTCTCATTCCCCAAAATGTATTTCCATCTTTTCGGAGGTGGAACAAGGGAATGAGAAAGTATAACACATAAAACTATATAGCAATTTGAGAGCAACTAGGTTGATTTTTTTCAAAATGCAGAAAACTTGCAAAGCAAAAAAGCAACTGGCAAAATAAATTACAAAAAAAGTTAGCCAGTTCATACTTTTTCCTTTAGAGAAAGAAGCAATTTCATATAGATGAATGATGTTATATTTACTAGTTAATAAACACATCACCTCATACTATATAGTTCTTTTACATTTACTGACCCCAAATACCTTTATGTCCTCATAAATATTGCCTGAGGCAAATGGGACAAGTGCAATGTGCTACTTGAGCAGAGGTGGTAACTGAGCTTTCTTTCAAGGATCTTATTTTTTTTAATTTTTATTTATTATTTTTTTAATTGAAGTACAGTTGATTTACAATGTTGTGTTAGCTTCAGGTGTACAGCAAATTGATTCAGTTTTATGTAAATATATACACACACACATATATATATTCTTTTTCAGATTCTTTTCCATTATATTTTATTATAAGATATAGAATATAGTTCCCTGTGAGATACAGCAGGTCCTTGTTGATTATCTATTTTATATATAGTAGTGTGTATACGTTAATCCCAAACTCCTAATTTATCCCTCCCCAGCCCCTTTCCCCTTTGCTAAGCCTAAGTTTGTTTTCTATCTCTATGAGTCTGTTTCTGTTTTGTAAATAAGTTCATTTGTATCATTTTTTAGGTTGCACATATAAGTGATAGCATATGATATTTGTCTTTCCCTGTCTGGCTTGCTTCATTTAGTATGATAAACTCTAGGTCCATCCATGTTGCTGCAAAATGGCATTATTTCATTCTTTTTTATGGCTGAGTAATATTCCATTGTATATATATACCACATCTCTGTTATGCATTCATCTGTCAATGGACATTTAGGTTGCTTCCATGTCTTGGCTACTGTAAATAGTGCTGCTATGAACATTGGGGTGCATGTATTTTTTTTGAATTAGAGTTTTCATCTTTTCCAGATATATGTCCAGGAGTGGGATTGTTGGATCATATGATGACTCTATTTTTAGTTTTTAAAAGAACCTCCATACTGTTCTCCATAGTGGCTGCACCAATTTACATCCCCACCAACAGTGAAAGAGGGTTCCCTTTTCTCCACAGCCTCTCCAGTATTTATGATTTGTAGACTTTTTCATGATGGCCATTCTGACCAGTGTGAAGTGATACCTTATTGCAGTTTTGATTTGCATTTCTCTAATAATTAGCAATGATGCGCATCTTTTCATGTGCCTGTTGGCCATCTGTATGTCTTCCTTTGGAGAAATGTCTGTTTAGGTCTTCTGCCCATTAAGGATCTTGTAGTCTATTTGGGAAATTAAAGGTGTATATAAAAGTGAATAACACGGGGCAGATTCTGAGTACCCATTAAATGGTAGGAGTTCAGGCAATGGTGATACCACCTCACTGTATCAGGGAAGCCTTTCCAGAGGAGGATGTGTTTATGAATTTAAAGGATTAGTGAAGCTAAAGCAAGTGGAGAAAACTGACTTTGGTGGATCAAGGATGCAGAGAAAGGGGGAAAACCAATACCAATAAATCTAATGGTTTTCCAGATTCCTTGAAATGTTTTGGTCAGGTCAGTTTCCAAGTGCACATTGTAACTTATGCTCTGTATGTACTGATTGTACTGAGTTTGAGTGCCGGTGTGACTCTCACAAAACCAGATTCTGATAGGTTCCTGAGATAGCACTGAAAGCTATAGAACAACCCTCAGCTAAAGGATCCAGCATCTCTGACCAGGAGCATAGGAGACACTGCCCTGCACGACTCAGATCCTCTCTGATTCATTTTTCCATTTTGGTGTGCCCTTCTTTCCCCTGGCTTCTGTGTGATTTTGTTTCTGTGTTCACACCTGTGACTCTCTCCAAAGACTGCCTCTTTGCCTTTGAGCTTGAAAGCCAGAAGCACCTGAGGGCTTATATATCCCTACGCCACCCCTACCCAACAACTGACTGGCAAAGGAGAGTGAAAGCCCAGATCCATCTCCTCAATTTGGAATAAACTTGGCGGTGTAATTCACACTCCAGAGTTCTGCTGAAAGATCAGGCTCAAATAACCTTTGTGAAATTTTCCCTAAAATCATAGCCCTACTTGGACTTCCCCCTTCCCTACCCACCATCCATCTTCCTCTACCCCCTTATGAAAAAAATCTTCATTTCAGAATCTGCATCTAGAAAAATGTCCTTAAAATAAGGCAACACGTTTATCTTCTAGTTTGGGTTTAAGGTCTCTAAAAGAAAACCAAGAGGGAGGGGATGATGATACAGCTAAACCAGAAATTAATCTCTCATTATTTTCCGAGCACAGGAAGACTCTACTCTGCCTCCTTTCTTCTCCACTGTCCCTTCCTCTGTCTCCATTTTAGAGTCCTTCAAGGCACAGTCAAATACCACCTTTGGAAATGGTAAACTCTGATAACTAGTTCCTGAATAGAAATGAACGAGTCATCCCCTCCATCCCCACCATCCCCAATAAAATCTGTGTTCACGACGTGCAGTTTGGAAATGACGATGATCATAGTCACATAATCATAGTCGCAGCCCTATTTCACCGCTCTGTACCCACGCATCCTCTTGCTCAGCCCATTGATAGTTACAAGGAGGCAGCTTGCCAGGAAGGAAGCCAGCTGTGGTGGCTGCACAACCCCAGGAGCCAATCCATCAAGAAGATATTTGTGACTTTTGGGCGTGGGGGTGAAAGGGAACAAAAGTAGTGTTTGTTTACTTGCGTCATGGGAGCAGCATTGGGAGAAATCACTCCTGACCAACCAGTGCCAGTTGGTGGAGCCCAGGCTTTGAAGACCGTCTATTTGCCCATAAGGAAAGATACCCAAGGGATGAATCCACCACCATGACTTTCTCTTTTCTTCTGTTTGATTTTTTCAGAAGGAGTGCCAATCCTGTGACAGGCTGTACTCATGTGATGATTACTCTATTGTGAACTCACTGACGCTAATGATGTACAGACTTTCCAAAGTTCAACTGCTTTATAATATCCCCAAATTAATACTAAAAGCATTTCTGGGAAGAGGAAGAGAAATACTGTGACATATGGGCCAAATCTAATGATTTGTCTGAAACTGATCAGCTGAATTTTTACCTCCTTTGTCCCCTAATTCCTTGAGAAATGAGAATCGATCAATGTCATGTTGTCTAATTATTCCAAAGAGAGAAATAATAGATAGCACCTTACACTTAAGAAAGGCTTCCTTTGATGACCTCAAAGTTTGTCACACAGAATAGGGCATTGTAAAATCACTAGAAAGTCAGTTTGTATCTCATGAATTTTGAGTTATTGGAAGTTCAATCTTAATAATTCTAATCGTGAATTGACTGAATTCCAGAGTACTTTGTACAAAAATTCATATTGAAAGAAATGCTATCCTAAAAGATGTTTCAAATGCCTTGATTAAAATTTAGATATATGGGACTTCCCTGGTGGCGCAGTGGTTAAGAATCTGCCTGCCAATGCAGCGGACATGGGTTGGAGCCCTGGTCCGGGAAGATCCCACATGCCGTGGAGCAACTAAGCCCGAGCACCACAACTACTGAGCCCACGTGCCACAAATACTGAGCCCGGGCACCAGGAGCCCGTGCTCCGCAAAAAGAGAAGCCACTGCAATGAGAAGCCCTCTCACCACAACGAAGAGTAGCCCCTGCTCGCCGCAACTAGAGAAAGCCCACGTGCAGCAACAAAGACCCAACTGAGCCAAAAATTAAAATTAATTAATTAATTAATTTTAAAAAGTAGATGCTGTTTCAAGGATGCAGCCTTGAGAGTGTAAGGTGGTGTTGAGACCATCTGAACTGAATGTAGGACTGAACCCCTATATGAACTTTTAAGATTCTGGTGGCCGGGTGTGGTAATCTACTCATCTTGCCTCCACCCAAGACAAGCCTCAGCACTACAATAAGTCCCCTACATATGAACCTTCAAGCTGAGAACTTTCAAAGATGGAAATGTGCATGCCAGCCCCTGTATGCCAGCTGCTGTACTGTACTACTGTACTTTTCAAGCTGCTGAACTTTACTTGAACCAAATGCTTAACTCATTAAAAATGAAATCAGGAGAGGGCAGACAGCAGAAGCAAGAAGAACTAAAATCCTGCAGCTTGTGGAACAAAAACCACATTCACAGAAAGATAGACAAGATGAAAAGGCGGAGGGCTATGTACCAGATGAAGGAACAAGATAAAACCCCAGAAAAACAACTAAATGAAGTGGAGATAGGCAACCTTCCAGAAAAAGAATTCAGAATAATGATAGTGAAGATGATCTAGGACCTCGGAAAAAGAATGGAGGCAAAGATGGAGAAGATGCAAGAAATATTTAACAAAGACCTAGAAGAATTAAAGAACAAACAAACAGAGATGAACAATACAGTAAATGAAATGAAAACTACACTAGAAGGAATCAATAGCAGAATAACTGAGGCAGAAGAACGCATAAGTGACCTGGAAGACACAATGGTGGAATTCACTACTGCAAAGAGAATAAAGAGAAAAGAATGAAAAGCAAAGAAGACAGCCTAAGAGACCTCTGGGACAACATTAAACGCACCAACATTCGCATTATAGGGGTCCCAGAAGGAGAGAGAGAGAGAAAGAACTCGAGAAAATATTTGAAGAGATTATAGTCGAAAAGTTCCCTAACATGGGAAAGGAAATGGCCACCCAAGTCCAGGAAGCGCAGCGAGTCCCATACAAGATAAACCCAAGGAGAAACATGCCAAGACACATAGATATCAAATTGGCAAAAATTAAAGACAAAGAAAAATTATTGAAAATAGCAAGGGAAAAATGACAAATAACATACAAGGGAACTCCCATAAGGTTAACAGCTGATTTCTCAGCAGAAACTCTACAAGCCAGAAGGTAGTGGCATGATACACTTAAAATGATGAAAGGGAAGAACCTACAACCAAGATTACTCTACCCGGCAAGGATCTCATTCAGATTCGATTGAGAAATCAAAAGCTTTACAGACAACCAAAAGGTAAGAGAATTCAGCACCACCAAACCAGCTCGACAACAAATGCTAAAGGAACTTCTCTAAGTGGGAAACACAAGGGAGGAAAAGGACCTGCAAAAACAAACCCATAACAATTAAGAAAATGGTCATAGGAACATACATATGGATAATTACCTTAAATGTGAATGGATTAAATGCTCCAACCAAGAGACACAGGCTTGCTGAATGGATACAAAAACAAGACCCATCTATATGCTGTCTACAAGAGACCCACTTCAGACCTAGGGACACATACAGACTGAAAGTGAGGGGATGGAAAAAGATATTCCATGCAAATGGAACTCAAAAGAAAGCTGGAGTAGCTATACTCATATCAGACAAAATAGACTTTAAAATAAAGAATGTTACAAGAGACAAGGAAGGACACTACATAATGATCAAGGGATCAATCCAAGAAGAAGATACAACAATTATAAATATATATGCACCCAACATAGGAGCACCTCAATACATAAGGCAAATGCTAACAGCTATAAAAGATGAAATTGACAGTAACACAATAATATTGGGGGACTTTAACACCTCACTTACACCAATGGACAGATAATCCAAAATGAAAATAATAAGGAAACACAAGCTTTAAATGACACAATAGACCAGATAGATTTAATTGATATTTGTAGGACATTCCATCCAAAAACAGCAGATTACACTTTCTTCTCAAGTGCGCACGGAACATTCTGCAGGATAGATCACATCTTGGGTCACAAATCAAGCCTCAGTAAATTTAAGAAAATTGAAATCATATCAAGCATCTTTTCTGACCACAACGCTATGAGATTAGAAATCAATTACAGGGAAAAAAACATAAAAAACACAAACACATGGAGGCTAAACAATGCATTACTAAATAACCAAGAGATCACTGAAGAAATCAAAGAGGAAATCAAAAAATACCTAGAGACAAATGACAATGAAAACACGACAACCCAAAACCTACGGGATGCAGGAAAATCAGTTCTAAGAGGGAAGTTTATAGCTATACAAGCCTACCTCAAGAAACAAGAAAAATCTCAAATAAAAAATCTAACTTTACACTTAAAGGAACTAGAGAAAGAAGAACAAACAAAACCCAAAGTTAGCAGAAAGAAAGAAATCATAAAAATCAGAGCAGAAATAAATGAAATAGAAACAAAGAAAACAATAGCAAAGATCAATAAAACTAAAAGGTGGTTCTTTGAGAAGATAAACAAAATTGATAAACCATTAGCCAGACTCATCAAGAAAAAGAGGGAGCGGACCCAAATCAATAAAATTAGAAATGAAAAAGGAGAAGTTACAACAGACACCACAGAAATACAAAGCATCCTAAGAGGCTACTACAAGAAACTCTATGCCAATAAAATGGACAACCTGGAAGAAATGAACAAATTCTTAGAAAGGTATAACCTTCCAAGACTGAACCAGGAAGAAATAGAAAATATGAACAGACCAATCACAAGTAATGAAGTTGAAACTGTGATTAAAAATCTTCCAACAAACAAAAGTCCAGGACCAGATGGCTTCACAGGTGAATTCTATCAAACATTTAGAGAAGAGCTAACACCCATCCTTCTCAAACTCTTCCAAAAAATTGCAGAGGAAGGTACACTCCCAAACTCATTCTATGAGGCCACCATCACCCTGATACCAAAACCAGACAACGATACTACAAAAAAAGAAAATTACAGACCAATATCACTGATGAATATAGATGCAAAAATCCTCAACAAAATACTAGCAAACAGAATCCAACAACACATTAAAAGGATCATACACCATGATCAAGTGAGATTTATCCCAGGGATGCAAGGATTCTTCAATATACGCAAATCAATCAATGTGATACACCATATTAACAAATTGAAGAAGAAAAACCATATGATCATCTCAATAGATGCAGAAAAAGCTTTTGACAAAATTCAACACCGATTTTTGATAAAAACTCTCCAGAAAGTGGGCATAGAGGGAACCTACCTCAACATAATAAAGGCCATATACGACAAACCCACAGCAAACATCATTCTCAATGGTGAAAAACTGAAAGCATTTCCTCTAAGATCAGGAACGAGACAAGGATGTCCACTCTCGCCACTATTTTTCAACATAGTTTTGGAAGTCCTAGCCACAGCAATCAGAGAAGAAAAAGAAATAAAAGGAATACAAATTGGAACAGAAGAAGTTAAACTGTCATTATTTGCAGATGACATGATACTATACATAGAGAATCCTAAAAATGCCACCAGAAAACTACTAGAGCTAATCAATGAATTTGGTAAAGTTGCAGGATACAAAATTAATGCAAAGAAATCTCTTGCATTCCTATACACTAATGATGAAAAATCTGAAAGAGAAATTAAGGGAACACTCCCATTTACTATTGCAACAAAAAGAATAAAATACCTAGGAATAAACCTACCTAGGGAGACAAAAAACCTGTATGCAGAAAACTGTAAGACATCATTGATGAAAGAAGTTAAAGATGATACCAACAGATGGAGAGATATACCATGTTCTTGGATTGGAAGAATCAACATTGTGAAAATGACTATACTACCCAAAGGAATCTACAGATTCAATGCAATCTCTATCAAATTACCAATGGCATTTTTTACAGAACTAGAACAAAAAATCTTAAAATTTGTATGGAGACACAAAAGACCCCGAATAGCCAAAGCAATCTTGAGGGGAAAAAACGGAGCTGGAGGATCGGACTCCCTGACATCAGACTATACTACACAGCTATAGTAATCAAGACAGTATGGTACTGGCACAAAAACAGAAACATAGAACAATGGAACAAGATAGAAAGCCCAGAGATAAACCCACGCACCTATGGTCAACTAATCTATGACAAAGGAGGCAAGGATATACAATGGAGAAAAGACAGTCTCTTCAATAAGTGGTGCTGGGAAAACTGGACAGCTACATGTAAAAGAATGAAATTAGAACACTCCCTAACACCATACACAAAAATAAACTCAAAATGGATTAGAGACCTAAATGTAAGACCCAACACTGTAATACTCTTAGAGGAAAACATAGGAGGAACACTCTTGACATAAATCACAGCAAGATCTTTTTTGATCCACCTCCTAGAGTAATGGAAATAAAAACAAAAATAAACAAATGAGACCTAATGAAACTTAAAAGCTTTTGCACAGCAAAGGAAACCATAAACAAGACAAAAAGACAACCCTCAGAATGGGAGAAAATATTTGCAAACGAATCAATGGACAAAGGATTAATCTCCAAAATATATAAACAGCTCATGCAGCTCAATATTAAAGAAACAAACAACCCAATCCAAAAATGGGCAGAAGACCTAAATAGACATTTCTCCAAAGAAGACATACAGATGGCCAAGAAGCACATGAAAAGCTGCTCAACATCACTAATTATTAGAGAAATGCAAATCAAAACTACAATGAGGTATCACCTCACACCAGTTAGAATGGGCATCATCAGAAAATCTACAAACAACAAATGCTGGAGAGGGTGTGGAGAAAAGGGAATCCTCTTGCACTGTTGGTGGGAATGTAAATTGATACAGCCACTTTGGAGAACAGTATGGAGGTTCCTTAAAAAAACTAAAAAGAGAATTACCATATGACCCAGCAATCCCACTACTGGGCATATACCCGGAGAAAACCATAATTCAAAAAGACACATGCACCCCAATGTTCATTGCAGCACTGTTTACAATAGCCGGGTCATGGAAGCAACCTAAATGCCCATCGACAGACAAATAGATAAAGAAGATGTGGTACATATATACAATGGACTATTACTCAGCCATAAAAAGGAATGAAGTTGAGTCATTTGTTGAGACGTGGATGGATCTAGAGACTGTCATAAAGAGTGAAGTAAGTCAGAAAGAAAAACAAATATCGTATATTAACGCATGTATGTGGAACCTAGAAAAATGGTACAGATGAACTGGTTTGCAGGGCAGAAGTTGAGACACAGATGTAGAGAACGAACAAATGTATGGACACCAAGGGGGGAAAACCGCGGCGGGGTGGGGATAGTGGTGTGCTGAATTGGGCAATTGGGATTGACATGTATACAGTGATGTGTATAAAATTGATGACTAATAATAACCTGCTGTATAAAAAAATACATAAAATAAAATTCAAAAATTAAAACAAAACAAATACAGTAACACCTAAAAAAAAAAAAAAATCAGACCTCAGGTGTCTATCCTAAAGTTGATCACATTCCTGGGATGAGGACAAGTGATCATCCCTGGGGGAGAACTTTGCTCATTTAGTCGTTTTGCTGTTCTCTTCATCTACCATCTCCCTTGTGCCTCCAACTTCCACTCTTATGTATTTAATATATGCCCTTCCATTCATTGTTCGTACATTTATAGATTTTTAAAAAAATAAATTTATTTGGCCAAAAAAAAATTTAAAAATTAGATATAATATAATTAGGACTGCCTTCACCTACCATTCCAAGAGAAAGCATATTTTTTTAAAAAAAGAAAAGTTTATTTTGGCACAATTTGGTCTTGGTGATTCTCTATGGTTCCTCAAGGATGGGGCTTTGTAATCACAGCTGAAGGGAGCTTATCAATTCTTGATTAAATGAATGAGTGAACAGAATATAATATCATCAATCTATCTATTCATTTATCATCTTTAGGACCTCTCTCTTTAACTATGCTTCCTAACATATTATTTGCACTGTGAATTGGTTTTATAAAATTCTTTTAAAGCAAAGGTGAAATTCAGTTCAGTCACTGTCTTATTGAAAATACCAAATTCATAAAGCCTAAATTTATGATATTTGACAACTTTATAGTAGTCGACATCTATAGAATAGATTATCTAGACTTTCATAGGATCTATATGACATCTACAGGATGTCCAGCAGAAGAGAGGCTGCTTTTGCTGTGTATCTTTTCTTATCTTAAAGTAAAGAAACTTTCTCAGAACCCCACCAAGAAAATTCTTATGTATTACTGGCCAAGATTGGATCCATGCTCCTTTCTAAACCAATAACTGGCAAGGGAGATGAAATTATAATAGTAAAGATTAATCAAAATTTGCTCCCTGAGTCATATAAAGAAAGGGTGAAGGCCTGAACCAAAGCAAAGGAAGGGAGGCATGGGCGATGGCTGAGAAACCAGAAAACATCTGCTCCAACTGCCTTCCTAGGAACCTAGCTTCTTCTGCCACTGCAGTGGGGAAAGATGTGTTCAAGGTGTGTGAGGTGGTTTTTTGTAAGGGTGGCTTATAAGTAAAGGCATAGGGCTATTCAGTTATGAATAATGGATGAACACCCTCACCTTCCCAAAATGTCTCACTAATGAGTCTTCTGAAAAGTCTTACCTTATTCCTTTGGGTTAAATTATTTTATCCAGAATAAAAGTACCTAATAAAATGCATGTGAAATTTTAGAGTGATATAGCACAGTAAATAGGATATTTGTTTAATATTTATTCAGCAACTTTTTTAAAGCATCTAATAGCAAGGCACTATGCTAGGTGCCATGGGAGATACAAGAATACATCATAAATAGTCCCTACTGACAATCCTTTGGTTTGAGTGAGCTATGTGCACAAAAAACAAGGTAGAACATGATGCCATAGAGATGTGGCTGGCTACTGGAGTTTAGAGGTAGGAACTATAACTTCTGAATAATGTAGAGAATGGAAAGAGAATGGTGGAGAAGGTGGTATTTGAATGTGTCTTGAAGGACTCTAAGATGGCAACAGGGGAAAGGACAAGTGAGACATAAGGGTTTCGTGGGGAGATGAGAAGCACGGAAAAGAGATCTCCTTTCCCTGAAAGAAGTTGGCAACTCACGGTTGGCCTTTGGTGCAAGGCTAAGGGGTTTGGTATTTATGACAAATACAGAGAGGATCCATTAAAGGCACTGAAAAGAGATGATTTTTTAAAAAAATAGTATTTATTTTTTTAGAGCAGTTTTAGGTTCACAGCAAAAGTACAGTGAGTTCCCACATATCCTTGCTCTCATGCATGCACAGCTTCCCCGCTATGGGCATCTCACTGCAGAGTGGTACAATTTGTTACAAACTACACTGACACATCATTATCACACATCATTATCATCATTATCCGAGTCCATAGATTACATTAGAGTTCAGTCTTGTGTATTGTACATTTTATGGGTTTTGACAAGCTTATAATGACATGTATCGACCATTATAGTTTCATATGGAATAGTTTCACTGCTCTAAAAATCCTCTGCGCTCTGCTTGTTCATCCCTCCCCTTTAAACCCTGGAAACCACTGATCTTTTCACTGTCTCCATGGTTTTGCTTTTCCCAGAATGTCATACAGTTGAAATCATACAATATGTAGCCTTTTTAGATTAGCTTCTATTACTTAGTAATCCATGTCTTTTCAGGACATACCTCTTGAGCTATTATTAGTGAAATTGTTATAGTTTTGATTGGTGAGTAAATTGTTGGGGGGGGTTGATAATAGACTATGGCAGTAGTAAAGGCAGTTATGTATTCATTAATTATTTGAAAGGACCTAGCTGGAAACAAGAAATATTTATCAAGTACTTACTGTGTGCTAGGCTTTATGCTAAACGCTGTGGGCAACAAAAAATAGAAGCAAGCACAAGCCTTACTTTTTTTAAATTGAAGTAGAGTTGATTTACAATGTTGTGTTAGTTTCAGGTGTACAGCAAAATGATTCAGCTGTACATACATGTATACCTTTTTTTTTCAGATTCTTTTCCCTTATAGATTATTATAAAATATTGAGTAGAGTTCCCTGTGCTCTACAGTAGGTCCTTGTTGGTTATCTATTTTATATATAATAGTGTGTATATGTTCATCCTAATCTCCTAATTTATCCCTCCCTCCCACCCCCGCAGTGAGCCTTACTTTTAAAGAGCTTCAAACTTTGGAGGCAAAACACATACACAAATAACTAAAGTTTGTACCTTCACCCATCATTCGCTTGGAGGAATAGACTTTCTTGTGCCTTTTAGATAAAATGTTTTGATCACAGCCTAGAGCATGTCTTGGCACCCCTTCTGTGCTTTGCATACAGAGTGCCCTGAACCCACAGGGCATGTCCCCAAAACAATGAGTAAGTCACTTTTGCTAGAGCTGAGGGAGTATATCTTCCTTCAAACAGGATGGGTAGGGGTCCCAAATGTTTGTTGTACTCAGGAACAGTTGGCAGACTAATGACCTATTCAGGGATCCCTTGTTTCTCCTGCTGTATTGTCCTCTCCAGGTTTGGGGAGTTGGAGTACTCAGGGGCTGGCCAGTACTAAAGCGTATAGCTAAGCTTCCCTTTGACATTTCATTGCTACCACTTAACAATATCCAGGCTTTGTAAATGGTCACAAAAAATAGTATTTTATCAGCTTTGAGAAAAGCTCCATCATGGGGAGAAGTCTTTGCCACATGTGTAATTTCACTGTCAGTTTCTTAGACATGGTTGCATTTGGAAATGCTTTAGTTCCAGCCCATTTACGTTATCTTGGAGAAACAGTTCCATTCTTCCAGTCTCATTGATTATGTCCTTATTCCTCTTTGATGTAGAGCTTGGCTGGATTATTCCAGTTTCTTGTCATCAATGTTTCAACAAAGACCTTTAAGTAGGCCTTTTAGAACAAGATGACTACAGACCTCATAGAAAGCAAGGAAATTGTTCTAAGATGCAAATAAAATGGTCCAAGACCAATAAGACAGTGGGAATAGGATCCTCTTCCCTACTGCTTCTCTATATTCCTAAGCATTCCTAATGCTTCTCTATATTCCTAATCCCTATATTCCTATATTCCTAAGTTAGACCCCTCTAACTTCTGGGTCATAGATGAGTTAAAATGAAAAACTTACTTTTCACATCTCCTTATTCCAGCCCAAATTCTTACACACAATTATTTCTTATAATTTCCTCCCAGAATTACAAATACTTAAGCTGACATAGACAAAGAAAAAATTAGAAAAGAGGATAAATTCCCAAATCAGTTCTTTGAAAATATCTACAAAATAGAAGAAGGAAAACAAACAAACAAACAAACAAGTAAACAACCCTTGTAAGCCTGATTAAGGTTAAAAAGAGCAAAAACGTTAGGAGTGAAGATGGAAATGTAATATAGATTCTAATGAAATTAAAGTAATTATGAGATCATTTCCCAATGGCAGCAAAGTTGAAAACCTAAAATAAATGTATAGACTGGTTCTGCTTACAGTATAAACAAGTAATCCCCTACCAGACCAACCATAAACTACAGACCAAATAAAATCAACCACTCGAAGGCACTGGAAAGGTAGATTCAGGGGACAGATTTTGGATAGTCATTTAGAAGAAGGAAACAGTATGGGGTGAGTTCCCTCCTCTTTTTTCTGAAGGCTGGTTTCAGTCTATAACATACAGGGTGGCAAAAACTCTGAAAGAAACTCTCAATCTTATTGGTTTGTAGAACTAGAGGATTCAGGGCAACCGCAGCCACAAGAAAGTAAAGAGATTCCTGGAAAGAGCCAGAAAGGGAGAGCTCCAAGGTCTGAGTGTGAACTGCTCAAATCTCTGGCTGACCCCTCAGCTATTACAAGAGCAGACTGAGAGGCCCATCTAAGGCTAAAAGAATGGAACTGAGGTTTGCGGTGCTACCCAAGAGATAAGAGTGTGAAGTTTGAATCCAACCATCTTGATTGCTGCTAAAACAAAGAAATTAAATGCAGAGTGTCTACAACTTAACATTGCAATAATCAAGAGACAAACAAAGTTACCTGACAAAGAAAGAAACAGGAAAATGTGACCCATTTTTTGAGAAAGAAATCCTAAGGTAGCTTACATTTTGGAGTTAACAGATGAATATTTAAAGCGGCTATTTTAAATATGTCCAGTGATATGAAGAAAAATAGGTTCAAAATTAATGAAAAGATGGGACATTTCAGCAGGAAATAGAAACCACAAAAAAGGATTTAAAATTAAATTTTTTTTTTCCATCCTAGTGTAGTATCTGTCCCTCTTTCCAAGAGATCTGTCCTTTCCTGTTAGAAATATCATCAGAATGATGAACAGCTGAATTTCCTTAGAAGTATGACTTGTTCTTCTGTAATTACCTAGAGCTTATTTCTCCTTTCTGTGCCTTTTAGCTCCTTGTTCTTCACCTCACCTCTGGCTCTTGCTAAAGTAGAATTTAGAGTCACCAACATCTTTTTAAATCAATAACAACAACAGTAAACTTGTAGGTAAGCTTTGAGGACACCATGCCGTATAGTTTGGTCTCCTGGTGCTTACATTCTAATGGAGTAAAATAATTTAATGCAGGGGTTCTCAACTTTGGCGACTTGGAAACACTAGGCAGGTATTTTTTTTAATGCCTGGTTTCCTCCCAGAGATTCTAATTTTGGGGATCTGGGGTGCGGCCCAGGCAACAGCATTTATTAAAAGCTCCCCAGACAATTCCAATGGGCAGCCAGTGTTGGTAGCCACCAATTTAACATGTTACCCATCAAAAGAATTAAGAAACGATGTTTGGGGCAAAGGAATTATCAAAGGAATATATCCTGAATGTGAACTTTCAGACCCTGTGGCGTTTGCATAAAGGAGATAGTTTGGAGTTTAGAGCTGAAAGTCCTTTTGTCACCCCTCAGTTTACACAGTGTAGCAAGTGAAAGTTTTGTAGATGGCTAAGGTCAACTTGGCTCCAAAGCTTTCTGATCAAAATTCCTCTTATATCCTGACTACAGATTATATGGTCACATTAATTACCATTTACTAAGTGCTACCGGCACGTTATCTTATTGGATTCTCACAAGGGTATTGTGAGGTAGGCATTCTGATTTCCACTTCACGAACGAAGAAACAGAGAGGGCAAGCCACATGCTGGAGCCCACATAGCTCGGAAGGGAGACAGCCAGTTCTTACATCCCAGGGGCCAAACGAGTGGTGCTGAGCAGAGTGGTCTGAGGAAAGCGACCGGGGGATAACTCCCAGACTCACTCAGCCCGGAGGCTCTGCAGACCCCAGTCCATGCTGCAGCCTAGGTAGGGGCGCTGTTTTTGTATCCTGAGTTGTGCTACCCTAAATTAAAAATAAGCCCTCTCTTCCTCCTCCTGGAACATTAGCAGCATTTCCATCCTTCACTCTCTTTTCAGAAATGAGAGTTGAAGAAAGACACTGTATTGCACACTTCCTTTCCCCTGTCACCTGCTCTGTTGAGGCCACCAGAGATATTCATGGCTGAACAAAATCAGGAAGTGACTGACATGTGTCTGTGTGGTTACTGTGCTCTTTTTCTGTGCTCTTTCTTTCCCTTTGTGGAATCTAGAACCTTTAGGCTTTTTAAGCAAAACTTTCACTCAGGAAAGGGTAGGGTCAATCCATTACACTACAGTGTGAATGACTGATAGAGTCCCACGTGCTGCCTTTCCCAGGGACAGCCACATTTTAACAGGGGACAAAGAGTTCAGTTTGGGAGTCCGATACATGTGGACTTGACTCTCAGGCTGCCGACTGGTTATGTAATGTTTGGCAAGTAACCTAACCTGTCTTAGTTTCAATTTCCTCATCTCTAAAAAAGGAAGAAGACCTCAGAGGGCTGTGATGAGGATTAAGAAGATTTGAGAATGCACCTAGCATGGTGCCTGGCATGTAGTAGGTGCCTGTTAAAGGTTTGGTCCCTTTTCCTTCCACCTCAGTGGCAGAAGTGATGCATCTGTTGGGCAGGAATGAAAGTGCTTGGGGCTCTGTTGTTTTGGAGATCCCTCAACAGCAGATGGCCTCCGACATCCTCTATGCCGCAGGCTACACAAGTCGTTGTTGAGGAACACACTGAACTTTCCCCATTGTGAGTCACACTCACACACACACACACACTCACACTCCATTGTTGTGTGACACAGATGATTTCACTTAGGCAGGTTGGGACTGTATTTCACATCCAGGCTTCTCATCAGCCCTTCCTTTCAATCCTGAAGCTTCCCCGGAAACCTATTTGTGAATGTTCATATCTCGCTTCTGATGCACTAAGTGTTTGGATACATTTTGGACAAAAGAGCTACCTCTTGGTCCTTCTTTCTACAGAGGTTGAAATGCAGCTCCTCTGAATGAAAAACTAGCAGCTGTGTTCACAAAGAACGTGGCTGAAATGTAAATACACTTCGGAGTTTGTGCCTTGATGGCATCGTGCTAAAAGGTGACTGTTATTAAAGAACAATGCAAAGCCGCTAATTACCAAGCTTTCACAGAAGCTTTGTGCACAAGCTTGACTTTCATTATCTGTCTCTGTCATCCCTGTAAAACAGCCCATTAGACTTTCTACTAAGGCAGAGAAACCAGCTGACAATGGAAAGGGAGTTGTTTAATTGCTATTACCTTTGCAAGTTTGAAGTGCATTTTTTTTCTCATAATTGTTTCCAGGAAAAGAAACCTGGATTTGAGGACTAGGTTGGATGAGAGAAGGACTGAGATGGAGCTGGCTGCTGCATCAGAATTCCTCCGACAGCGCAGATCCTGCCCAGTTACGGTAGGCTTCTGACTTCACCTTGACTGGGTGTACCCTTCCAGGCTTGAAGCCGCAGTGATCTGGGTTCAAAGCCCAGTGAGGCCACTTATAGGATGGTAGACCTTGGCAAGTCATGTAATCGCTCCACACATCAATTGCCTCACCAGTAAAATCAGCAGAATGATAGTGTTCCAAGGGTCTTTGTGAAGGTAAACAGAATTTATATCAGGTACCATCACATTGTGCAGAGGAGAGTCAACAGACGCTACTGCCCTTTTCTCTCTGTGTGCACCCAAATGTCGTCGGTCCAGAGCAATCACATTTGCTGAACTCAAATGAAGTGTCCATGAAGGGCAGTGTTGGAAGAAGAGAGAAGTCACAGAGGGAAGATACCCTCAGGGGTGAGTGTGTATATGTGTGTGTGTGTGTGTGTGTGTGTGTAAGACCCAGTTTTTGAAACTCAAGGTGTAAACTATAAAAACCCCAGTACATTTGAATAGCTACCTTATGGCAAAGCGTGCAAGCAGGAAGCCCAACACCAGCACTAAGAAGGGATACCATTTACCTGGCCGGGCGATGTTTACTCCCTTCAAACGTCATGTTCATAGCAGAGGATTTGATGAGTTAATTCAAACCAAGTCAAGGCGTTAAATACCTTGCGCAATAAATAACAATGGGTCACGCGTTTCTGAGACATGTTTTCTGGGCTCTTTTTTTTTTTAAACCAAAGTAGTCTTTCCTGGCTCCTGAACACAAGCCGTCCTCATCTATTTCCTAAGATAATCCATTATAAATTATGACAGGCTCCGAAGGGCCTGGCGGGCAGCGCGGCCCGATCTGCTGCCCAGGTCTCACTTTTCTGTCCTTGTCATCTCCGACAAGTTCCATGCGTGACCGGTCAGGAGACGGCTAATTCTAGTCCACACATTTTTCAGATGAGCTTCATTTTATTTTTAATTTCCCCACAAATGCACGCCAGGCACAGATTTCAACAGTTACAGACATAGCTCTCTAATCTGTGCCGCCCTTCCGTAGCTCAGACTACCAAATGAATTAAGGTCCAGTTACATATAAAAGTGATTATGATCAGCGAAATGTCTGCCCAGAGCGGCCCTCCCCCGAAAAGGGCGATTCGTGAGTCTGACACTCCCCTTTGGCCATCTTGGGGCCATGAACTGTACGATAAAAATGACCCCACCAACAACCTTCTGAAACCTATGCTCCCTTCAGATTTTATAGCTCAGGGGCCTCTGGCCACCATGGAGCAGAGAAATAAATTGTTTTCTTGTGTTGGGTGAAATTTATTTGTTTTCTATCTTCATCTGACAAGATTTCAGGATGATTTCCGGCATGATCCTTTTGAAAACTTCCTATTTCACTTCTACTGGCACCTGGCTTTCTCGTAGAGGCAGACGACTTCTTGAGTCCTAACAATTGAGGAACAGGACTCGACATCATTTTAGGATTCTTGTTAGGCTCATCCAGGCATTTCTCAGGGCAGTTCAGGGCTGTTTTCCCCTTAAATGGTCAGGGGCCAGGAGCACAAGAGGTAAACACTGCACAGAGAGTATAAAATTAACTCAGGACCAAGGAGCAAAGGAATAATAGCCACCTCTCTTTGCTCACAAAGGGTTTATAGCCTACTTCAGGGAAGAGGAAATATTCCAAAGGATGCATTTACTTAGAGTACTTTATCATCGCATCTTGATAAGTTAGGGAGTTATGTACAAGGCTGAGAGAACAGGACTAGTGTAGCAGAAAGAGTTTTTATTAGGGACCAAGGAGCTGGATTTTGCCACCAGAGAAGTATGTGATCTTGTATACTTCAATGCCTCTCTCTGGGGGTTGGTTCCCACAAATGTAAACTCTATTACATTTGGGGCTTCTGTGACAAGTGGTGACAGAGCTAGGGAAATCTGGAAAGCCTTCCTCATTGGAGTTCTTAGAACAATGATCACAAAGGCATAACCAGGCTGATCCTGTGGGGATATCTCAGTAGCCCCCGAATCATGCCTCTTATGTGGGTTTTTCCAACTTGCTGTGCAGACCCCAAAGTGGGTGAGACAAAGTCTACTCAAACCATTTGATACAGTTCTTGTCCGGGTGGAACCAAGTTTATAAACGGTCCAACAAGCTCCACCAGATCTGAACCCCAAGCGGAGCAAGACAGAGGAAAGGCTGCCCTCACCGGCAGAAGCGCGCATTATACCCGCTCCCCTACACCTGCCAGGCCAGGACCCAAGTGCCCTCTGGGGCAAGCCAACCTTGGTAGTCACCCAACTTGAGAATCTTTTGAGCTCTTCCTGTCGCCATGCCCCACCCCATCCCATTCCACCCTGGCCTCTTTTTTCTCCTCCCTGGCAGCCACTCTGTTTTCAGATGTTTACCCTGAGTTAGAACCTCAGTGGCCGGCATGAGGCCTGGGGGAGGGAGGAGGGGAGAGTGCCCAGAAAGAGAAATTCCTCTGGGAGGCATCTAGGGGGCATCAGATGGACGCCTACTCTTTCTCTCGGTGTCTGGCAGACTGTGTGCGTGCGTGCGTGTGCGTGTGTGTTTTCACTGGCTGACGGCGGTCTGTCTCTCTGGCGTGTAATGTCCTTAATCCTAGATCAGCCCAAGTCGGATGCCTTTTTTGGGACACTCATCTCTGAATGCCCCATCTCAGTGGTCTCTATTTGATCAGGACATCCGGATTTTGTAACGTCATTTTACAACCGTTCCCCCAACCCTGATTCCATCCTTCGGAGCTCTGAGGACATGTAACTAGAAGCCACTCCAGTTACTCTCCCCCTCTGCGGTGGACCCGTGTCACCTGCCGCCCTGGCATCATCACCCAGGCATGCACTGTCACACTCCCAACCGGAATGTCAGCTTGCTGTTTGAGATTCACACCGACACTGGGTCCCCAGAGGGCCCCTCCAGGAGCCAGGGCGGCCTGCGCTTGGGAACACATAAAAGCACAGGAGTCCCCTGGCTTTCTGGCAGCACTTCAAGCGCTAGCCCAATGAAGAGATCTTGACAGCATACTTGTAAACTCCACAGGCCCCAGGGGCTCAAACACCACGATATTTATGCTCGTGGGGTGGACGGCCAAAATAGTTGGGTTGTTATGCAGACGTGGGTCTCTTAGTCGGGGCCAGCATTTCTGACACCTGTTAACTGGCATTTGAGAGAACTGAGTCGAGGGGGTTGGGGGCATTTGGAGCAGCTGCTGGCCTGTACCTGAACAGCGGGGAGTCCTGTAAAGGTCTGGCCCACCGATGAGGGTGGGGAGCTTCCCCGGGGCAGGGGGGGCGGGAATGAGCAAGTGAGTCCCAGCGTTGCCAGAAAGGATCATCAGAGAAGGAAGAAAATAAGAAGGAGGGTGAGAAGAAAAGAGACCAAGAAGGAAAGAAAAAAATAGAGAGGGCGGGTATTTTTAGATTTGCTAGCACAGGGCTTTGTGCTGTGGCACCCCGATCCCTGTTTCTCCAGCACCAGTTCTCCTGGCCTAGGTTAGGACAAGCACTCCTTCCCCGCTGAGGCTGTAGACCCACCCACGTTTCAAGGTCAGCTGCAGGATCACCGGCTCCCACGAGCCTCCTCTGGAAACCCCCAGGTCCAGCTCTCTCTTCCTCCCCCGTGCTCTTACCCTCACCCACAGTTCAGCACTCCCCCACTCTCCCTGTGCACCTTGTACTCCTTCCCTAAATGGCCCCCTCACCCCCATGTTCGCTCCTTGGCATCATAATGGAGACTTTCTTTGGCCCTTGCTGCCCTTGACTCACAGTGGGTTTTCGGTTTCCACAGCTGGATGGCTGTTCTCCCTCTTCTCTTTAGTTCCGGGCTTTCTGCTTCAACTTCCACTCAGCAAAGCCCCCGCTCTGTCCCCACATAGCTTCAAGCTGCCCTCGGGGCCCTGTGAATCTTCTTCCCTGTTCCTATCTCAAGGTTTGGATGGTCCACAGTTCAACCTGAGGTGAGACTAGGTTTAAATGACTTAGTAAACGTCATTTCTGTATTTCATTATTAACACACACAAATGTCCAGAAGGTCCCTATTTGTGAACTGACTTATGTTCTAAAAATCAGCTTATAAATTAGTGATTTGAATCTGGAAGTCCATATAAACAATATTATAAATGAATTCATTCATTCATTCATTCAACAAGTACATCTGAACAAAAGGCAGTCACTGTGCTGACCAACCTGCGGGGAACAAAGCCCTTGTCCTCAAGGGGCGTATTCCCTGGTCAGGGGAGACAGATAACCCACAAATAAACAAGTAAAATATATATGGCAGATGATCCTAAGTGCCATTGAAAGGAATACAATAGGGAAAGGGAATAAGGCGTACTGGAATGGGGCTGGGGTTATAAATAGGGTGGCCTGGGAAAGCTATTTGAGGGAAAACTGAAGGAGAGAGAGTGGGCGAGGAAAATCCAGACTCAAGGCAAGAGTGAAGTTGGTCTGTTCAAGGACCAACAAAAGGCCAGGGTAGCTAGAGCCGAGTGAGCACTGGAAGTGAAATATACTGGTTGGTTTCCTGGACAGCCCACTGGTGGTCAATTTAGCTGTAATTCTAATTCAATGCAAGACACATTTACTGGGTGCCGACTCTCTGCCAGGGGTTAGGGCTGAGACTCATTCTCTTGACTTCCATAACCATGGCTCTCTGGGAATATCTCTTTGGAGTATCAGCTAGGAGTGCAAGAGACTACAGAGCCCACTCAGGGTAGCACAGTGGGCAGGCAGATGAGAGGCAATGCCCAGTAGACAAAACCTCCCTCCTGGAGGCAATGTAGGCATTAGAACCAGCTCTCAATTTGCTTGTAGACCAGACGGCTTCAATCACCTGGGGTGACCAACCATCTCTTTCTTGATTTGGAAACCTAGGCACCTGATTCGTTGCTGAGTGTTGGTTTTTGTCCGTAGACACGTTATATAACCATCCTGATCTTTGGTTTCCTGGTGGTGATAATGACTGCTTCACCTCTTTTGTGAAAAATTAAACGAGGTTAGCGTCCATAACAGAGCCTTGTAAAACAGAACAGCCTACTGATCTGAGTCGTCATGATTTTAGAGCAGTCACTCTGTCTTCTACATCAGGGAATTAAGGGAAAATGGGCTCAGGAACAGACACCTTCCAATGACACTTTCATATATGGAAATATCTGTTAAGTTTTATGTTGGCTGTCTAATCTCCTCTGGAAAAGGTGATGAGGGTGGACAGTTTCCAGATGGTGAACAACTCTGCTAAAAGGTCCAGGTAGGAGAAGAAACAGGCTGATGAAAGAGAAAATTGCCTAACTCTAGGGGAGGTTGTGGAGTAGAATTTGAAGAAAGGTAGATAGTTCATCTCAAAAATGACAAGCAAGTGGGCAGACCCAAACAAATCATTACAGAGGTAAAAGCACATTTCCCCTTTGGGCACTGCTGTTTTCTCTCCATTTCCCTGCATCCTCCAGTCCCCATTTCCCACAATGTTTAAGCTGCTCAAATAGCCCAAGTCTCACTACCCCAGCCTCAGCCATCCAATCCCTCCCAAATCTGCCTGCCTTCCCTCCAGTGCCCTTTTGAATGGGGCACTCTATGTAGGAAGGAAACTTTCTAGTGACAGAGAACTCATTTTCTTATTATAAGGCAAGCTGTACATTCTGTACATTCTATTATTAGAATGTTCTTCCTTAAACTCACTTAAAATCTGCTTCCCTGTGATTTCTACTCTTAGGTCCTGGGTCACCCTCTGAGGGACTCAGAGGCATCCTGACTAACTCTTCTTCCAAGACACAGCTTTTCAGATATCTGAAGACAGGTCCCTTTCCCACTACCCTAACCCCAACACGTTCAGTTGAAGATTTTCTCTTTATCTTTGGTGTACTTCAATTTCGCCATGAAATATCTTGTTTTGTTTTGTTTTTTAAATGCTGCCCTGTATACAGTATGTGCTTTCAATCTGAAATTTCATGACCTTCTTCCATTCTTAAAAATTCTTAGCCATGACTTCTTTAAGTATTGCTTCTCCCCCAGTCACTCTTTTTCTTTCATTGAAATGATTAGATATATGTCAGAACCTTCTCAATCTACCTTCCCCGTCTCTTACAACTCTTTCATATTTATCTCTTTGTCTTTCTGAGCTGTGTTCTGAGTGAATTCCTCAGAACTGTCTTCCAATTCACAAATTCTCGCTTTAACTATGACCAATGTAGTGTTTACCCAATATTGTTTTATTTGCTTGTATCTATATATTTTAATTCCCTATTATTCCACAGCAGCTGAACTCCAGTCCACCTCTTTCTGCTCCAGAATTTGGCTTCCAGCCATGGAAAACTTTATCTTTCTATTAAATATGAATTGCACAAAAATGTCTACCTTAATTTAAAGTACAGCTTTTCCTTTTAATGTTCTCCTTTTATATTCTAGTTGCTCTGGTTATCTTTTCAGAATAATAATGGCCTCAAAATGGGAACTTGACTCTCTGTCTTGACCTTCCCCCTGTAGTCCTTGAACCGACCTCATAAGCCTGATCTCCTGAGCTTTCCTTATCAGGATCCTATCCTCTGAACTCACTCAATGATCCCCAGAACTGAATGCAGAATAGTCCAAAGCATGCTTGGAAAGTCAGTCTTAGAGACAGAGAACACTTAGCAAACAGGATTCTAACAACTCATGTTCTTTTACAGACGCATCTATAAAAGGATAAAAGGAAGACACTAGATAAATTTCTTTGAGGCAGTTAATGAGTAGGCCTAAACTATGCAGGGCTCAGGGTCATCTGTAGGGTCTGCAGGCCTTAGTAAATAATGCTTCTTGATCCAGGGGAAATCAGGCCAAATTCCGGGTAAGAAACCTCAAAGGGGAAAAGAAGTTGTCAAAGGCCAGTGGGAGGGAGTCTGTGGAAACAGGAGGGCCAGCCATGCTTTGGCTTTGGAGGTAATAATGGTTCAAACTAACTGAATGAAGCATATCTTTATGGGCCTCAGGTACTTCTTGACACCATATGGATTCCCTTCCATCTTGTCTAATTGTCACTCCATCATGGTCTAACCATTGGTAAGATTTTCTGGAGAGCAACTGGAGAGCATAAGCAAACTTTTCTACTCAGAGGGAATGAGTTCTCCTTGTTTTCAGCAGAAGGATGGTTTTGAAAGGAAAAGGTGACCACAGGTCATTATGATTGGTTTTCTCTTTTTCAGAAACCCCAGGTGAAGCCATCTGATGTAAGAGCATAAAGTGCCAACAATTATTAGCCCTCTTCAAAATAGTTTGTGAAGTTGTCTGCTGAAAAGACCATGAGTTCTTGATTCCAAGCTTTTGAAATCTCAGCTTTATCATGTACTAGCTGTGCAGTGTTGGGGTGGTTTCTTAATCCCTCTGAGATTCAACTTTTGTTAAATGGGATAGTGATACTACATTTTTAGAAATGTGGATTAAAGGAAATAATGCATATAAAGGGCATAGAATAAGTGTTCAATAAAAATTGTTGGCACCCTTTCCTTTGATTGGGTGTCATTTGACAGAACTGTATGAGGAAGGAAGAATGAAGGTGAAAAGCATGAAGGGGATTGTTAAGGATGGAGGGGTTGTTTAGAATGGAGAGGATTGTTAAGGGCTTTTGCAAAAGGACCTAAAGCCACTTTGGCCATTAGTAGTTGACAGAATCTAGTGGTAAATTTTGGTCACCTCCAACAGTTAGGGGTGGGTGGAACTCCATGTCTTCTTCCTCCACAGCCTGGCTCCCTGGTGGTAGGCAACAATAAAAGCAAGTCTCGGACCCCATTCTACCACATTTTGATATTGATCAGCACTCAGGTCCCCAAACAATCATGTAAGCCGATCCATAAGCTCGGGATGACCCCACTCTCAGTCCTTTTAGGCAATCTGGCAAGCACACTGCATGAAAGATTTACCCCAAGCAAGCCAAGGCAAATGCATCAAACATTCTGACAGCAGAATCAGCACACACATCTTCTACCAAGCGTGGGGTACGGAGGATAAATGACATTCCAGGTCAAGAGCAGCCCTGTGAAGGTGGTAGATCACCAGAATCATGCAAGGGAAGATATGCCTTTACAAATTTTCTAGGCAATCATTTATTTTGAGCACCATTTACTTCACCAATGAAAAAATATTTTGCCATCCTTTATGCTAATTAACCAATTCTCAGATACAGGTTTAGATCAGGAGAGCTGAAGTGTTTTATGTCCTTCTTCTGTGGTGTTCATCTCTGAGTATGTGTCTCCAATATTCATGAATGTCGATTATAGTTAACTTGCACTCACAATACACATCATGTTGTCTACGCTGAAGTGTTTTAAGGGAAATTACATGCACTATAACAAGGACAGTTAGGCAGAAGACTTGGAAAGACCTATATTATTCAAGTAAAATCTAAATATAGGAAATTGCAGTCACTTGTTCAGACAGAGGAACAAACAGCACTCTCTTTCTCAGATCTGAATGATTTCCATTTCCTGGCTTGTTTATCATAATCCCTCTTTTGGCCAGGAAGTCACTCAATTCCCACTCAAATTTGCTCATTTCACCACCATCCCACCCAGTCTCCAAGAGACATTTTTGATATAAAGATTTTCATAGAAACCTGAAGCTTCAGTGCTAGGACAGCAGGACTCTATTAAAACTTTAATATTATATACATATATATTTGCATTTCTTTCAAACTCAAGTTTGTTCAGTGCAGCTGGTTAGCTAACATTCCACCTTAGATAATACTTTTCTCAGCCCCCCTAAATTTCCTTTAACTTTTCCCAGAAAGTTTAGCAGAAAGACTCTGGGCTTCATCTACTGGCAGATTTTGATCAAAGGGTGGGGTGCTGGGATTCAGGAGGCCAGCACACACACACTGGCCTTGGAGCCTAGCCAGAAGTTATAGGGACACAAGCAGGGTGTACTTGCCACTCTCCCCTCATGGTGTAACCAAACAGCCTCCATTGTATCACTTGTTTGGCTGCTTAATGTGAAGACCACGCTGGATTAAGAGCCAAATGTCTGGATTCAAGCTCCAGCTCTGTCATCTGCCAGCTGTGTATGTTTGGGTAAATCATCTGGTGCTTCTCAAGCCCAATTTCCTAAACTGTCAAATAGGGCTAGTGAGTGCACTCTGACTCACAGGGTGGTCATTAGACCAAATGGCAGATTGTGCAGATTTAGCTTTGTAAATTATAAAGTGTTCAATGGGTGCAAAGAAGTACTTGTATCCATCATGCACATACATGTTTGTATGTGAACAAACATGCATGATTGTTTCATGTGAACACACCTGATCTTTACAAGTAAACTCTATGATTCTAGAAAGGGGAGGCTACAAACTACGTATCTTTGCAGTACCTAACACAGTGTCACGCGCCTACTGACACTAAATGGGTAAATGAAAGAATGAGATTCCAATAGTATGGGAAAAAGACAAGGACTTGGCTATATCATATACCTAGGAAGAGTATTCAACATCATTTATTCAACAAAAAGTTATTGAAGACCTGCCATGTTCAAAGTCTTGTGTAAGGCTTTGAACATAGATGAGTGGCCTCTACCTTCAGGAAATTAAGTGGAATAAAGTGCTAAAAGGGCTAAGAGGAGCGTCTGTACTGAACACAACGGGAACACAAGGAAGGGCTTGGCCAATTCTACCCCATTGGGGGTTGAGGGTGGAAATGAGAAGAGGAAGGAAGAGCTTCATACAGAGGCTGAGGCATGAACTATGTTTTGAAAGATAAGTGGGTATGTGACATCTGGGGACTCAAAAGGCCCGGGTACTGTGTTCCAGAGGGAAAATGTGAGCAGAACCAGCAAGAGAGCAGGGCTAAAGGCTTACAAATGGTTTGTAGGGCCAGAGAGTAAGGAGCAAGGGAGGAGTGGTTAGATAGAGGTAAAACTAGAAAAGGAAATCTTTCCCACTCTGTTTCTAAGAAAGGGGCTTTTTCCCACACACTCTCCTGACTTCTCTCCATTCTTGGGGAGGTGCAGTGACTTCTCTGACTGGTAAATTGGAGAATAGAGAGCATGTATTCTGATCAGCCCTGTCCTTCTTCTTCCTTTTGGGATCCGGAATGTCTGCCACATGGAAATCTGCTTCTCTGTGCGCCAGTCCACATGCCTGGGGCCTGCGTGCAGGAATCTGCCTAATTGGGGGTCAGCTGGCAGGCCTCTTGGCTCTCTTACTAAGCTATATTCTCCACTTTAGCCTTGATCAGTAATGTAGGTGATGTTCTGGCTGTGTTTGCACCTTTTGTTTGATTTTGCAATTTGTCCAGAGCCCACATGGGGAAGAGGGTATGCTTTGTGTTGGGTGTCCCACCAGGTAGATAGGGGCCGGACCATGGAGGGCTTGGAATGGTCTGCCTACAAATTTAGAATGTGGTGAACCAAAGGGTCCCTGCTACAATGAGCGTGGGATGAGAGGACCTGTAGAGGGAAACAATTGATGTAGACTTTGTAGGAAAAGCATGGATCTGAGTTTCAGGAGAACTGGGAACCACCTGGGCTCTGGATGACTTTGGGCAGGTCGTTTAAACCTTCCAGGTCAATTTCCTCATCTGTAGAATGAGTTGGTTTATAAAAATCTCTAATGACCCTCTCAACTTATATAAACTTAGATCAGGGAGGATTTCCTAACAGGAGGAAGTTTTGAACACTGGAGCAGGTCAAACAATGTGGCAGGCTGTGGAATTTCTTTCTTTGGAGGTCTTGAAGAAGCGGTTGGTTTAGCATCCCATTTAGATAAGCAATTTAACTTGTATATGCCAGGTACTCTATCACAAGAGTTATGTGAACTCTCTTATTTAATTCTCATGCCAACGTGTGAAATAGAGACTATTATCATTCCTCATTGACATTCAAGGAAACAGAGACTTGGAAGAGTTAAATAACTTTCCCAGGAGCCTACAACTAGTAAGTGCCAGTGCTGGGCTTTGAACTTGGGTGGTCTGGCACCACGGCTGCACCCTCCAGCACTCCACTGCACCACCTCCGTGCTAAGAGGCAGGTCTGGGTCCTTTCCCAAAAGCCCATCATGATCCATGGTGTCTCTGGAGGGACCCAGTTTGCAGCTTCTCAGACATGTGCAAAAAGCAGGTGCTTGGCTAGTGAGAGAAACCAAACTCTTTTGGCTCTCTCTTAGCTCTATGCCCTCACTTTTGACATTCAGGGGTGAGAAGCACTTGTTTGGCAATTAATAATACACTGCCTTGTCACATCTCTTTATTGATGTCTTTATTGTTGTTCAGTTTCTACGTGCTTATGATTTGTCTCCTTCCTTAATACTGATTGCATAATTACCACCTGTCAGGCACTGTTCTACATGCCTCCAATATGTTATTCCATTTAACACTCACAACAGTCCTTCAAGGTAGGTACTATTATTATCCCCAATTTACAGCTGAGAAGACTGAGGCACAGAGGGAAGAATGCTATTATATCGCCAATAGAACATAGACACTGACAGCGTATACCAGCTCTTCAGTAAATATTTGCAAATGGATTGACTAGTCAAGCTTCATTTATTTCGAAGATTCCCTTTGCCCAGGTCTTTCCATAGTCTTCTATTTATTCTCTACTTAGCTCTATCTTTTCTATAAGCTCTATCTGTTCTTTTATTGGCTGTGTCTAAGATGCTGATTGAAAACAGAAACAGCCTTCCAGGTGTGGGACATTCCTAAATACCTGTTCTAGAGGACCCTGGGGAAGCCACAGGAGCCTCCCAATCCAGAATACACACAATGCCTTAAACTCAAAAATTATGCATCAATTGACTAACTTACTGCTGGTATGTTGGTTTGCTTCACGATCTGCTGGTGAACATGTTTGTTCATTCTTTCATGAATTTCAGGTCTGAGAGTTAGAATTTTTCTTGCCTTTTTTGTTTTTCACTCATCTGAATTTTGGCTTAAAAGTAGAAATAGGAGAAACTAAAATCAGCAGAATGAGGGCCACATGGAGTAGATATGATTTTCTGAACTGATGTGTGTGTGTGTGTGTGTCTGTGTGTGTGTGTGTTTACATGTATATACGTATTTTGGAAGGTGGCTGGGGCCTGGGGCGGGGGGGAACCTCTTCTCTCTACCTCTTGATGTCCTGTAAACTGTGTCAACTCCAAAGCCACAATTTCTATTTTTATATTGGGCTCTGACAATAAATAGTCGGATTTTTATTTTATTTTACATTGGTCTTCTCCAATGGCGATGCACCCACTTTGGACACACTGTCTACACTAGCATTACACTTTGCAAACCAACCTGACCTGACTGTAGCTGGGACAATCTGCAGTGGGAGCAGCAGGAATTCACATAAATCAGACGCTAGTCAGGTGTGGAAGCTGAGGTTGACTGATCCTATGTGCCCACCACCTCTTGTATCCTCACTTGTTTAAACCCTTTGTGGACAAAATCAATTTTCCACAAGAAGAGTTAAACAAGAATGAACACAAGAGGCTCTTTGCCTCTTCACTTCCGACCCTTCTTTGGTGAACACTCTGCTCCAAAATTGCAGTTAGAAAAATCTCAAATTCAACCTTGGGCATGTTTCTTTTGGCTTCACTTGTGACACGTCTCTAAATAAATGTTAGCGTTTTGCAACTTTGAAAAATACCAGAAGTACACATTTCTCCATAAAAGCCAGGAAATTCTCAGTATTAGAGCATGAGCCATAACTCTGACTCTTTACTGGAGAATGAGTGTGCACGGCCTCCCTCCAGTGCATGCTTAGGCCTCTCCAGATCAGGTGGTGCAGGTGGCCATCTGGATAGAATCAGTATCAGCTCAGCAACAAGTCCTGTGAAGACCCCAGGTTTCAATTTTCTAACAGGAGACTCACATTCTCCACCTGAACTGACTGGTGTGAAGAAAATATGGGTACACTGAATGTACCTAAGGAAAGGTAATGCTCGTCCACACGTTCCTGTGGTACAAGTGGGAGCTATGTTATAACTTCCCACAACGCAATCCACAATAGTGAGATCTGGTCATGCAATCTATGACTTTCCCTGGATAGGTAGTAAACATAGTTCATCTATGTTAAAATCAAGGGTAGGCAAAAAAAATATGAAGAAGCAATTCACAGAGGAGGAAACATAAATGGCTACTAAACATATGACGAAATGAATTATCATGGTGGTTATCAGGGAAATGCAAGTGAAAACTACAACAGGTTACCATTTTATGCCGTTAGATGGGGTATAAAATGACACTAAATGATGGTATGGATGTTGAACAATGTGAAATCTTATACCCTGCTGTTGGGAGTATACATTGGTTCAGTTACTTTAGAGAAAAATTTGGCATTATTTAGTCACGGTGAAGATGTACATTCCCTTTGCCTTAGGTAGTCAGTCCACTATTAGAACAAGTCTCACACGAGTGCAAAGGAGATATGTACATGGACATCTGGAGTAAGATTACTGGTTAAAACAAAACAATGGAAACAACTTAACGTCCATCAACAGTGCATAAATAAATGGTGGTGCCTTCATATAATCAAGTACTATATAGGGGTGAAAATGAACAAGAGCAACATGCATCAACATAGATGAAGGTCACAAACAAAAAGAGAACAAAAGCCATTTGTAGACTAATAAATACAGTATGATATTACTGATACATAGTTAAAAACAGGCAAAATACCACATGTTTCTCAGGGATCCATATATATGCATATAATAAAAGTGTAAAGAAATGCATGAAAATGAAAAGCACAAAATCAGGATGGTGAGTTGATCTGGGATGGAGAACACACTTGTTCTGGGATGGGAAGGATACACAGAAAGTTATCTCTTATTTTGATATAACTTGTATTTCTTAAACTGGGTGGGTATTCATTGTATTCTTCTTTATATCATTTTGTATGCCTTAAATATTTTATAATACACTTAAAAATATTCCTTTGAGATGCCAAAGAATTGCAGAGCTAGAAAGGCCTTAGAAATCATCTAGTTCAACAATCTCCCTTTAAACATGATGACAAATAACTAAAATCAGAAATGGAAGAGGAGGCATTGTAACTAATGGCACAGAAGTAAAAAGGAATATAAGAGGCTACTATAAACAATTATATGCCAACAAATTGGATAACCTAGAAGAAAGGATACATTCTTAGAAACACACAAACTATGAAGACTGAATCAGGAAGAAACAGAAAATCTGAACATACCTATAGCTAGCTAGTAAGGAGATTGAATTAGTAATCAAAAACCTCTCAACAAAGAAAAGTCCAGGACCGGATGGCTTCACAGAATAATTCTACCAAACATTTAAAGAAGAATTAATGTCAATCCTTCTCAAACTCTTCCAAAAAATTGAAGAGGAGGGAATACTTTCAAACTCCTTTTACAAGGCCAATATTACCCTGATACCAAAGCCAGACAAAGAGATGAAAAGAAAAGAAAACTACAGACCAATATCCCTGATGAATACTGATGTAAAAATCCTCAACAAAATATTAGCTAACCAAGTTCAATAGCACATTAAAAGGATTATACACCATAACCAAGTGGCATTTATCCCTCGGATGTAAGGATGGTTCAACATACAAAAATCAATGAATGTAACACACTACGTTGATAGAATAATAGACAAAATTTACATGTTCACCTCAACTGATGCAGAAAAAGCATTTGACATAATTAAAAATCCTTTTTTGATGAAAACACTGAAGAGACTATGAATAGAGGGAAACTACATCAACATAATAAAGGTCATATACTAAAATCCTATATAGCTAACATCATACTCAACAGTGAAAAGCTGACAGCTTCTCCTCTAAGATAGAAACAGGACTAATATCCACTCTTGCCATTTCTATTCAACATAGTACTGGAAGTCCAAGCCAGAGCAATTAGGCAAGAAAAATAAATAGAAGGCATTCAAATTGGAAAAGAAGAAGTAAAATTATCTGTTTGCAGATTACATGATCTTATATGTAGAAAACCCTAAAGATTCCACAAAAAACGAAATTGTTAGAATTAATAAACTAATCCAGCAAAGTTGCAGGATATAAAACCAGCACTCAGAAATCACTTGCATTTTTATGCACCAACAGTGAATGATCCAAAAAGAAAATTAAGAAAACAATAACATCAAAAAGAATAAAATACCCTGGAATAAACTTAACCAAGGAGGTAAAAGACTTGTACACTGAAAACTACAGAACAGTGATAAAAGAAATTAAAGAAGACACAAATAAGTGGAAAGAAATCCCATGTTCATGGATTGGAAGACTTAATATTGTTAAGACGTCCATACTGCCCAGACCCATATACAGATTCGATAAAATCCCCATCAAAATCCCAATGGCATTTTTTGTAGAAAGGAAAAAAATCATAAAATACACATAGCATCTCAAAAAATCCCAAATAGCCAAAAAATCTTGAGAAAGAAGAACAAAGCTGGAGGCTGCACACTTTCTGATTTCAAAACATACTACAAAGCTATAGTAATCAAAATTGTATAGTGCTGGCATAAATACAGACATATAGACCAGTGGAACTAAATAGAGAGCCCCCAGATAAACCCTCATGTATATGGTCAAATGATCTTTGACAAGGATACTAAGGCTACAAAATGGGAAAAGGATAATCTCTTCAATAAATGGTGTTGAGAAAACTGAATATCCACATGCAAAAGAATGAAGGTGGACCCTTATCTTACACTATATACAAAAATTAAAGTCCTAAATGTAAGACCTGAAACTATAAAACTCCTAGAAGAAAACACAGGGGAAGACTTCATGACATTGGAGTAGGCAACGATTTCTTAGATACAACCAAATGCACAGGCAACAGAAGCAAAAACAGACAAGTGGTACTACATCAAACTTTAAAACTTATGCACAGCAAAGGGTACAATTATCAGAGTAATAGGCAACCTACAGAATGGGAGAAAATATTTGCAAACCACATATTGAATAAGGAATTAGTCTTCAGAATATACAAAGAACTCCTATAACCCAACAACAACAAAGCAAATAACCTGATTAAAAATGGGCAAAGGACTTGAACAGGTATTTCTCCAAAGAAGATATACAAATGGCCAACACATATATGAAAAGATGCTCAATACCACTAATCGTCAAGAAAATGCAAATAAAAACATGAGATATCACCTCAAAACTGTTAGGATGGCCACTATACAAACCAAACCAAACCAAACCCCAGAAAATAATGAGTGTTGGATATGAAGAACTTGGAGTTTTTGTGCACTGTTGACGGGGTTATAAAATGGTGTAGCCATTATGAAAAACAATATGGGGGTTTCACAAGAAATTAAAAATAGAACTACCATATGATCCAGCAATGCCACTTCTGGGTATATATCCAAAAGAACTGAAAATAGGATCTCGAAGAGATATTTGCACACCCACATTCATTGCAACATTATTCACAATAGCCAAGATCTGGAAGCATCCTAAATGTTCATCAACAGATGAACAGATAAAGAAAATGTGTATATACATGTAATGGAATACTATTCAGCTTTAATAAAGAAGGAAATCCTGGCATGTGCTACAACATGGATAAACTTGAGGACATTACGCTAAGTTGAATAAGCTGGTCACAAAAAGACAAATACTGCATGATTCCACTTATATGAGGTAGTAAAGTAATTAAACTTATAGAAACGGAAAGTAGGATGGTGTCTGCCAGGGCCTGAGGGGAGGGGAAAATAAGACTTTGCTTTTCAATGGGTATAGAATTTTAGTAATACAAGATGAAAATATTCTAGAAATCTGTTGTATAACACCATGAATGGCATATAGTTAACAATGCTGTACTGTGCACTTAAACATTATTAAGAGGGTAAATTTATGCTGTGTGTTTTTTTACAACTAAAAAACAAAAAAACATGATGAAAGCAAGGTCCAGGATGATGGAATGACTTACCCAAGATCAGGAACTAGTTAGTGCTGGGGCTAGAACGGGGGCTGGCCAAGTCCAGATCATAGGCCTTTTCTCTACACCTTGCCACCTCCTTGAGCTGATTTGTTTTATTTGTAACACCATTTCAGAGATGTGAGATGGCCTTTAGTGATGATTGCTCTGGGGGAGAATCAACTCTTTGTTGAACCATGATGTCTCTGCTTCAAATATTGCCTTATATCTTTGTGAGGCTTGCCCATCAAACTTCTCTAATTGAGTTCCTAATTTTATTGCAAGCAATCACACATTAATATTGTGCTCAGCTTTTGCTGCCTTTCAATTGTGGAGCTCAGGGCCCTTCCAAGGCAGTTAAGATTCATGATTTGCTTACTGAATGACATGACAGCTATATTATAGAGAGAAAAATACTGAGGCCTAGAAAGGTTAAAGGGCCTATCTAACATTACAATGTCATCCTTGAGGGGAAGACGCTTTATTTTAAGGTCAAATTATTTAAAACTTCTCCACCCCCTCCCTCACTTCAGCAGACGATGGTCTGTCTCATTCCCTAGCAGTGGAAAGTGATTAAAATATAGAACTTTTAGTCCCAGCAGTACCTTTTGACCTTGGAAATGCCCTTCCCACCACCAGCCTCTGTGAGAAAAGTATAAAGCGTTTCCTTGGTTCTAAGGACACCTTTCTGCAAATTTTCGTAATTTGGGGTGACTGTGAGTCCAAGGTGAGAGGGGGCATGGGAACCGCTCCCCAGAGCGGGAATGTGGGCATGTTAAAATAAGTAGCCCCTGCAAATGGGAGTTCACAGCCAAAGGCGTCCTGAGTCCAGTCATAACTCATGGTTTCCTGAACACTCCAGAGGCTCCTGAGGGTAATTAGGGCTGCCTTCTCAGGGGCCCATGTGCCCCAAATGGGCCCCTGGGGATTGAGGCTGGGCACCCGGTCAGCCGGCCTCTTGGATCAGCTCAGGTTCTGGGTTTAGAAAATAACAGGCTGCCAGCCATTGACCCGTCTTCCCGGAGGGTTTGCTTCCTTTCGGTGAACTTGCCTAAACTGGCTTCCAGGAAGAATGCCAGGCGCGCGGCATTCTTCAATACAGACAAGCAGTGGCCGCCCGGGGTGCCGGGGTGCCGGCTTCCCCAGGACCCTGCTGCCCCCGCGTGGACCCCGAAGCCCCGCCTCCCAGGGGGCGTTTGCTGGTGCCCAGAGGCTCCTGGGATCCCAGCGTTCGTGGGTATCCCTGCGCCCCGCCGAATCTCCCGCCTTGCATTCCTCACCCCGGGGTGGGCATTCTTGTCGTCCCCCCCCCCACCCCCGGGCCTCCAGCCTGACCTCTGGGTCCTGATGTTGGCACGGATTTATGACCCTGAGCTGCTTTTTTATTTCTTCGGGAAGTAAATGTTTTGGTTGGGAAGTTTTTCAATTTCCTCCTGGCTTGGACCAAACTGCTCAGATTTCCAAGGGTGAGATTCCCCTCTCCTCCTGGCTAGGAGGCTCACTCCACCTGCAGACAGGCCTCTGCAAATGCTTTGAGGGTGGAGCAGACAGGAAGCCCCTCCCTGGCAGGCCTCCTCCTTTCCAAAATGTACATGAGGGGCAGGGGCATAATGACAGCCATCAACCAGCCTTCCCTAAGTGTCCCCTCCAAGTCAATCACCAATTCTCCTAAGCCACAATCTCCTAGGACAGGGCCGGAAACCGACGCCTTCCCCCAGTGGCCCAGGTGGTTCTGATACACCCCAAAGTTCTAGACCAACTGCTGTAGTCACTGTACAGTAGAGAGAATGGGGCAAAGCAAATCTTAGTCCCCCTACTTTTAGGGGGAACTAATCCTCCTGAAGCCGTACAGCATCATTCGCAAGAAAAAATGATGAACCCAAGACAGTGCAACAATGCCATGCATCGGCTTCTCACCAACAACATTGCGCCTTTTTTCTTTCTTTCTTTCTTTTTTTCCCTCCATAAGATCCCCTCCTTCTAATCCCCATACTCACCCTCCCACGCAGTTTTCCCTCTTAGCCTGGTGCCCGACACGATGTCATTTGAAAGTCAGGGAAAGCAGGAAAGTAAGGGAAAGCAGTAAATTCGGGGCATCCCTTTTATACCTTGGTGAATATCTTCCGTTTTGATGGGCCCTTTTATCCTGAAATGCTTCACCCACTTTATATCCCAGGATAACTTCACCCACCACTGAAGTACCGCCAGCCGGCTCGGGAGGGTAAAGTGGCAGCTGTTCCTCTGTTTAGGGCAGGAAGCGAAGAAGAACATGATATTCAATTAAAACTGCAGGGGGAATTCAGCGAGACAGCAGGGTCTAATGGAGACTGATGGCCCGGGAGATCAGCCGGTCTGAGTTCTATCCCCATCTCTGCCACCAGCTCATGGGGGTGACCTTGGGCCTGTCACTAAAACGTTCTGGGCCTTCGTTTCATCTGAAAAATGGTGGTGATGATACCTGTATCTTCACAGGGATAGTTCTGAGGATTAGGGAGATTAGGAAAATACACAGGGCTCTTTTGATCCCTTCAAAGTCAGCAGCAAAAGATGGATGGATGCAGAAAGCCGTCTTAGGCTGAGTGGAATCGGCTGCCAATTACAGGATGTGATTCGAGGTGTAATGAAAAGGTGGCCAGTGCAGAGATACCTCGCCTACCAGCCTGAAGAGTTGCTCTGAAATCCCATTGCTGGAATGGCATGCAGAGAGCCAGGTTCAAATATAAATGTGACCTATAGGAGTGACAGCACCTCACCTGCCTTCTCATGAGTTGGCTGGAACAGTTTGCCAGTTTCCCAGGAGAAAAAAGTGTCCTGAGTGAGTGGGGAACTTGAACAGGTCCATGTTATTGGAGCAGAGTTTAGTACAAAGGATGAACAAAATTGGTGTCAGAATGATGGTGGTTAGGGACTTGGGGAGGGAAGTAATATTACAGAAGCTGTTTTTTTAAAACACTTGTAATCAATGTTAGGTTATCAATAACAATAAGATAGCCCTCCCAAGGTGATGTTGGCTGATGTCTGTCCTCTCTGTAAGACACTGTACCTGTCATTTCTTATCGATTTTTGCTCTTTATATATAGCTATCCTTACATATATGTTCAGGACACCAAGAAAAAGAGTCGTTCTCCAGAAAGCATTATGATGATGATGACTGCAGTTGTGTTGGCCAGTATTATCATTTCCATGTACACGTTTGGTAGGTGTCAGGCATCATACTAGGGAGGGTGATGGAGTCCAGGAGCTTGAGTTGGATTCCCAGTTCTATCACTTTGCTCTGGGACCCTGAATGCTTGAGCTTTCTGAAACCCAGTTTCACTATTTGGAAAATTGGGGTAAGAGACCTGCTTCACAGCTCTTTCCAGAGGATCAAATGGCGTGGTGCAATGTGCAAAAGGCATATGTATATGGCAGAGGGCAATAAAAAGGAGAGCTGTTGTCTCAGTCAGGGTAGGCTGGGTTATGCTGCAGTAACAAATAGCCCATAACCCCAACATTCTATGGCTTAAAGCAACAAAGGTAGATTTCTTACTCCTGCTACAGGTCTACCACAGGTCAGCCTAGGGGGCGCTCTGCTCATTGTAGTCAGAGTAGGACACAGGCTGGTGGAACAGCCATCAGCCGCTGGGTCAGAGGGAAATAAAGAACTGCATTGGCTCTTAAAGCTTCTGCTTCTAGTTCATTAACCCAAGAAAGTCACACGGCCCTATCGACTTCAGGTGGGTGGGGAAGTGCGATCCTACTACGTGTCAGAAGAAGAGAGATCTGGGCTCTTTATTCACAGCCCTATGGCAGGCACAGTTGCTGTTCTACAAGGCTGGATAAGATGTGGTCCCTGCCTTCAAGGAGCTTACCCAGAACTTACCTCCAGATCATGCCCCAGAGTCTCCAGAAACAGCTCCAGAAGAGCGCACGCACCTTCCTCCCCGGATTCCCTCCCCCACCTCTGCCCCACGCCTTCTCCTGGGCTGGGCTGCACTCAGTCCCATCTCAGGAATGCCTGTGCTAAAGGCAGGTGGAACACCCACCTGCTTCCTTGGCCTCTGCCACACTGGTTGTAAAATAACCCCAAGGCCTCTCTTTCAGAGCTGGTGTCCTGCCTTTGTCCTTCACCCGGACTGCACGGAGAGGTGCCCAGGCAGCAGGCCCCTCAGGACGGCCTGGCTGCAGCCAATTGCACTGGGCTTGACTGCTGCTGGGAAGCACAACTCTTCACCTGCCTCCAGCCCTTCCTGGGCCTGATGCCTGCTGACCGTCCCTTGGCCCAAGTTCAGGTCTGTCATTCTGCCTTTGGGGAAGAAGCAGGCAAACTTAGGTCAGGCTTTGCCCCTCCCAACCTCCCTTAGAACCGTTTTCCTGCTCTTCTGCCAGACTGTAGACATCTCCGACATCCCCTTCTCCATCATCCACAGATTCCTGGCATGGCCTGAGATTCAGCAAAGTTTTCCCTCCTTCCTCCTGAGTCATGTCCCTTCTCCTTGACACTTCGGTGGGGACCCTGAAAGAAAATGAAAGGGTTTAATGTAATATTCTTAGTAATAACAATAAATAGCTTACCATGTGCCAGGCTCTGAGTACATAACAAATACTAACTCATTAAATGTTCACAACAAACCTACAAAATCGGGATTATTTATAGTCTCATTTTAGAAATGAGGTGGAAACAGGCCCAGAGAGGTGAAGTAAGTTGTCCAAGGTCACACAGCTAGTAAGTGACAGAAGCTGGGATATAACCCAGGCAGTCTGACTGCAAAGCACATGCAAATCGTTTTCCGTCATGGTAGTTATTTATACAGTGGTTGAGAGAGGTGGTTGAAGTTATGGATTGTAAGAGCGATTCACTCCCAGATGCCTTCATGAGGTATTATGAGGCTGTCACTGCCCTCTGGTGGTCATTAGTGAGCATTGCCACTCAAAGTGCACTGACCCTAACCCGCTGGCAAAGCGTTTCACGGAATTCAGAGTAAACTGGCAAATAAATGCTCAGCTTACATGAGGCAGTGTCATATTGACTATTTCTTTCCCTCTGGCTTGGTGTGTCTTACAGTTGTTTTTTTCCTCTGGGAGGAAAAAAAAAAAAAGAAGGGAGAACAAAATGCACACAGGCAGCTCTCCACCTCTATGAGAATAAGCAGAAGAAAACCGCAATTATGTAACTATCAAATAAGTCTATGTGTTTATTGTCATGGAAATTGTGATGTAGCATGGATGCCCATGAAATGTCATCCTAAACAGATGCACAAGCACATTTTCAGTCGTTTATAACTAAGTTAGCGTAAAATGCTCGCCTTAATTAATCAGGGTATTCTTCCACTATAGAACGCTGCATGCAAGAAGATTCTTATTTTTAAAGTTCAGCCACTTTGGATAATCTGTGTTCGAAAAGAAATCTGAAGTCATTTTTTGGTTTGATGTAGAAAGACGAAGGTGACCACGTCTGACGTGGTTGTAATCGGACAGCTTGGCCTGAGAAAGTGTTTCGTTAGTTACTACAATTCAGGAGTAACCTGGCTTCTTATTAAGCCCCAGCCAAGAGGACCCCTCAGACAAGGTGATCCGGTAAGTCTTCATGGGGGGGAGGGGGAGGGAAAGATGACGGAGGAAAGGGATCCCCGCCTGCAGCCACAGAAACCCCTGGTCTGGTCCTGGAGGCTTGCCCAGGAATTGCCCAGATGAAGCCCCTGGTAACAGGTGGGAGACCTGAGGAGTCATGGCTTCTGGAGGTTGGGTTTTCAGCCCCCAGATGGAGAATCATTAGCATTGGCAGATCTTAATTTGGCTACTTAGTTTCCCTTCTTGAGAAGATCAAGCAAGTTATGCATGCACAGGACTTTGGTCACACCAACAGTAAATGCTTCACTGATCAGAATTCCTCTGTGTATTTGTCATCCCCTGCCAACACACTTTGCTCATATCAATGTGAAAAATTGCAAGAAAACTGCTGATAGGAAGAGTTAGTAAGACAGACCTACTTTCAGGACACATTTAGGATCTGTACTTAGCCCCAGCCGCAGGTCATGCCTGGACGATGAACACCCATATCCTGTCCTTGGGTAACGTTTCTGGTCCATGCCTACACCTTCAAATCATTGTCTCCACATGGGCCACGTGCAAATCCATTTCCTTACTGCTGCGTCTGTCCTGGGGTCCCATCTTGCATCCAGCTGCCCAGTGGCAAGCTCCATCCAGGTGCCCCCCATGACCCCACTCAGCATGTCCAAGGTAGACCAGAGTGTCCTGTCCCTGGAAGTGCCTCCCCTCGACATCTTGATTTCTTTCACCAGCTTCACCATCTCCCTGTGATTCCAGCTCAAAACCTGAAATTCCTCAACTTTGCTTCACGCTCCTGCCCCACACACTGGATCTAGTCACTTGCAGAGATGGCTTACATCTGTCCTCTTCTTCCTGCTCCCCAACCTCACTGCCCTAGATGGCACGATGTAGTGGATGAGTACCAGTTTCAGAGTCAGACATGGGTTCAAATCCCAGCTCTGTTGTTTACTATATGTATGAGTATGGACTTTTTACTTAATGTATTCAAGCCTCATTTGTGCAATGGAAGATGGATGATGAGTTCAGTAGGATAATCTAGGTTAAATGTCTGGCATGTGGTAGGTGCTCAGTGTATATTATTTCTCTTTCCTTCCATTCAGGCCTTGTTGTTTCTCACCAGGGCTAACTTCACAGCCTCCCAGTTAGCCCTCGATCCTTTGCTCGCCATCACTAGTATGGATTGAATACCCATTATTTGCCAGGCACTAAGCTGACCACTAGAAGAGAAACATTAAACAATTCCACAGGGCCCTGCCCCCATGAAACTCATAGTACAACAGAGCAAGTTAAATTCTCTGCTTCCAGTGATTTATTTGTACTCTTCTGCCCAGTGAATCTTGCTAAAGCATAGATCACTCGTGACATTTCCCTCTTCAAGACCGTCAATGGCTCTCCACTTCTCATCTCATGAGATATATGTTCCTTTGCCTACATTCAGGGCCTCCTTAGTTAATAAGGGCCTCACCTCCTCTCGCAGCCTAATTTCCTCCGCCCACAGACCCTCCTTTCTGCAAGCAGAGCTACTTGCCTGTCCCACAATAAAGTAGATAATTGTTTTTTTTATTTTTAATGACTGATTATTGTAACGTCCTTCTTGTTGGGAGAAATCCCCGTGACTGTGGGTCTTGGTGAGAAACAGGACTGTCTTCACGCAGAGGTGGGAGTACAGGTTCTTTTTCCCAGTCCGTGGATACTGGGATGTAGGCAAATGGTCAAGGCTTGGACAGTCCAAAACCGTCCCCAGGATTCTGAACTTTGAGGGAGTGACATGGTATCAGATGAAACACTTAAAGGTTTTAACTGAAAAGATCTTAAGGAAGAGACTATTTACAGAGGTATGGGCAGGGTTAAGGAGGTTAGGAAAACCAACAAGAGGTGATGAAGTCCTCCCAGCCCCCGGGAGTAGCTACACCCTTGGGATGTACTTATAAAGACAAATCTAGATGAAAGTTTATGTCCCCCCCCCAACTTTAAAAAAATGTGACAGTTTTCTAATTTTATCAGCAAAAATGTGAAGAATCACATAAGAATGTATTCTCAGCTTGTCTGCCCAAGGAGGGAAGGGCATAATTTTAGTCTGTGACATTAGTTCAAGCATCTGGAAGTGATCCTAGTTGTTAGCTTGGTCAATAGACTGAAGCTACTAAATGACATCAAGATGAGATAAATCCCTTAGAATGATGTAGAAGAAGAACTCAAAAGACCTGGAGGGATGGGAACGCAGGAGTGGATTTAGCATGTTTGATCAGCACCCATCCTCTGTGTTTCTGAAGAGGGCCCAGTTACCAGGCTCTTCACCAAGACCTTTAGAAATAATGCAGGAGGGGAGACCCACCATCTTTGAACAGTACATATGGGCTGCGTGTGCGAGTGGAAGGTTCTACATTTGAAACAGGGTCCCTGACTTCAGTGGGGTGGAGAGGCAGTAGGAGGGGGCAGAGGAGAAGCCCTTATGAGACAGAGACAAAGGGGAGGGTGTTTACCATGATAAGCATAAGAGTTGACTTGGAGTGATCAAACAAGCATTTTTGGTAGAGAATTCCCTGGCGGTCCAGTGGTTAGGATTTGGTGCTTTCACTGCCAGGGGCTGGGTTCAATCCCTGGTGAGGGAACCAAGATTCCGCAAGCTGCGTGGCCAAAAAAATTTAAAAAGAATTTTTGGCAGAAGTTTACTGATTCTGAAGTTCCATGTGTATATGGATTATCACAGCCCTATTTGCACAACTGAAAATAATTTTCAGGGTGAGAGGCTGTAGATTAGCCCAATTTGGGGTAATATAAACATGTGGCCAGGGAGAAGCAACACTGAAACACCACTGCCCTCTCAATTCCTGACTCCCTTCAGGGAACCAGAGGCCCAAGGATGGAGGAAGGGAGTGAACTTTGACACAGGCAGACAATTGGACACCAGAGAGGCATCGGGGGCCCCTGTACCTGACCACCGCCTGCCCTTCAGCAAAGCCAACGTGTCCAAGTTATTGGGAAGGAACAGCTGGGATAAACGAACTTGAAGAGCGTCTAGTCACAGGAAAAATATGGTTTTTTCTTTCTTGATTTCACATTTTTGTGTCCAACTAAAATGAACAATTTAGTGACAGAATTGAGACTTTCGATCTATAAACACCAAAGTGATAGCATGTCCTGCTGATTCACAGTTGACCTGTTTAGTATGGGGTAATATTCCTCATACACAGAAGGGACTTGGACCTGGGAAGATCTCACTTTATTCAGACTCAACCCATCAGATCTCAAAGAATTATAGTCTAAGAGAACTCAGGCCACAGTCTTAGAGCTCTCTTTCCTATTGATGAAAAAGGAATTTCCAAAGACAGTTTACAATGGAAGACCCTCCTGCTGGCAGAGTAGTGAATGAGATAGTGTGCTTGGGCAAGTATTCAATACACTCCTATTGCAAACCTGGTGGTAAAGAAAAATCCCTGACTCAGCTAAAAACCTGAACTATTTTGATAAGTTAAATTGAAAACGTCTCTCTTAGGTCCTGATGCCTAAAAGTTATCAATAAAAGTCATCAAATATAATTAAATAATTTCCATATCTTGTGACCATGTGTCTGACTTGAGCTAAGCCACAATGGCAGAAAGTAATAGTAGACAGAAAAATACATGAAGAAGTTGGGTACCATAGGAAGGACCCCGCAATAACATCTCGAGGACACAGTATGGCTCTTCCTCCTAGTTTTCCAAAAATCTCTGAAGACCATTTACCAAGGTAACTGGGTACTTGGGAAAAACATTATTTTGACACTGACTCTAAGCTAACAGATTCTTAGAGATTAGAGAGGGAGCTTGTGGAAGCCATGTGATAAGTGACATTTTGTCCAAATCCACCTTGAATACAGCTTAGTGAGATCCCAAGCATATTCTGGTTATTTCACCAGCCCCTGGGTATATAGTTAAAATTAATATTTTAACAGTTAGAAAAATCCCAATTTGTGTAGTAAGATATCTCATGGTAAGAAGGACCCAAAGAAGATTCAAAAAGCCCTACCAAATTGGCAAAAAAAAAAAAAAAAAAGTAATACAGATTTCCTGGGTTAAGGGACGGAGGTATTCATATAAATTAGTGCTACTTGAAAGATACAGGGGTGGTGATTCTCCAGAATAAGGATATTTACCTCATAGAGATATTGTGATCATTAAATGAGTTAATACATGTGCATGGCAAACTATAATCCCTTAATAAAACTTAGCTACTATTTCCACAATTATTAATAATTATAAATCCTATTTAAGTCTGCATGGGGGTGTGCAGAAGACACCCAGATCTTGAAGAATTACGATAGGTTATTTGAGGCTTAATCAGGGATTACACCTAAAATCCTGTCACTAAATTGATCATTTTAGTTGGACACAGGGATTCTAGAGTTTAGGTAAGAGAATGAAAAGTAAATCCTCCCCAGTACAAGAACTTTCCACCTCAAAATTCCCTTGGGGCTTCAGTGGTCTGAGGCAAATGAGGATATCTCCTCCAAGGTGAAGTTATGTCAGTGCTTTTACACCTCCTACCAAGAGGCCTTTGGCCTGAGAGGCTGGGTGGCCTGTTCCAGGTGGGTGCTGAGGCTACCAGACCAAGATGGCCTTTCCCTCCTCCCATGGATGCACTGAAAATACACTCAAGAAACAGAGCTGCACATCACCTAGCTCTGAAAGCCAGTGGGCCTGTGTTCACAAGTTCCACAGGATGATAGCAAACAAAGAAGCAGTTGTCAGGGGGTGAGCCCTCCTTACAGCTATCCCTCCAGGGCTCAGGGTGGTAGGAACAGGCAAAAACACCCATCTTCCCTGGAAGGGTTTTGACAGCATATTTTACAAACTGATGTTGCCTGAGGCTTTGGCTTCTAGTTAGCATTCATCTAGATGCTGACCTCAATCCTCCAGGGAACCCCAGAGATCCAGTGGACACTTGCCAGTCTTCTCCCTCTGGCTCACTCCAACAATATAACTAAGCCACCAGTATGGACTTTCCTGTCTTGAGACCAACAATGTTGTAGAAAGAGGCCGTTCCATCCACCTGGCTCCCAGTGAGTGAGAAAGAAACTTTTGTCGCTTGTTACTGCATTACTTAGCCTGTGCTGACTCATACTCCCTCTTTACCAAGTGTCCCATCACCCAGAAGCAGCGTGCTCTATGGAATGGTAAGATGGCTTAGGCAGTATGCAATTGCAGTGCCAGTTTGGTGTGCTCTCCTGAAGATGGAGAAACCAGTCAAAACCAATGAACATATTATGCAGTTTATCCCACGACATGGTTAGAGATCTGAGGAGCAGATGTAGACCTAACCGCAAAATTTCTCCTCCCCTCTCTGAACCTCCAGCCTCTGTTGTTGTAGAAGTTGTTATAAGCAGGAGACGAGTACTTCCCTCAGGGAAACCAACAATAGCCACATGGACTTGGAAGCTGAGTGTGCCACCTGGTCAGTTTTGGCTGCACATCCTACTGCGTGAACAGGCAAAAGAGTCTCCATTTCCTAGACTCTTGCCAGCTGCCGTCTGGTTGGGTCCTACTAGGGAGCACTGACTGGATATTGGAAAGTGAGCAGGGGAGAGGACAGACTTGTGCTGTTTCTAGGTGCTGGAGGTATCTTTCCAGCAGATAGTAATAGACACCTCTGTGCTCTGGTGTCCTTTGACAGGTGCAGCATTGCAGCATGATTTCCTGGAGCCTACAGTGGAACTTGGTGCCCTCTCAGTGGTGCCAACACTAGCCACACAGTGTCCCCTTGGCAAGCCAGCATTGCCATATGGTGCTTCCCATTAGGGATGTCCCAGCACCAGCTGGGGGAGCCCCGTGTTCCAGGACTGTTCCGGGTGGCAGCCCCTCTGCAGCAGTCCTGTGGGCTGCGAGACACCCCCGGCAGTGGGGAGGATGAGCTCTTGGCTGTGGATGAAACCACCTCTTCTTTGTTTCTGCAGCCATAGGGATAGAAACTTCTTCCTTCAGCTACGTTTCTCTGCATTGCCTGGCCTTCCTGATTTTGCTTTCTTGGCTGATTCCATGTTTTTGTAAACAATTCCCTGAATGAAATCCTTAGTTAGAAATGTTTAGCTTGATATCAGCTTTCTGGATTGGACCCCCGAACGATACACTATCCATTTTAGAAAGCACATCCCGAATGCCCTCCCCTCCCTGAAGTCTTATCTGATCTCCCATCCAGAAGTAGTATACGAACTATCTGCGATGATTTAATGCTTTTTGAACATCTTTTGACATTTGTGATTTTCCATCTTGTATAAAATTCATTTATTCTGTCCCACTCAATTTCCATTAGATTGTAAACACACTGAAAGCAATCACTGAATTGCAGTCATTTTTTTATCTCCTACAGCAACTAGCTCGGTACCATGAACTCAGTTGATGTTCTGAGAAAATATCAGTTGATTTGAATTGCTGTTCTAAACGGTAACCTAAGATATTATGGTATCATGACTCATCAAGATTCTATTGCCTTGGCTCTGCTGTCATAGTTGTACTCATAGCAATGAGTAAATTTGGGGGTTAAAAAAGAACTGTGGTTAAATTGCAAAAAAAAAAAAAATTCTATCCATAATTCCCCAAACTGAAATGAAAGTATTTGTACACCCTATCTCCTGCCTTACACTCATTCTTTCATACACTTAAAACAGTGCTTTCTGCAAACATTATCTCATTTAAACCTCACATTGATGATGAGAAATAAGAATTGATACCCTCACTCACAAACAGTACCAAAAGGCAGAGTTTGGGCTCCTACCCAAAATACTAACTCCAAAGTCCAGTATTCTTTCTTGCCTTTTGTCTGAAGTTGGGTTCTGGTAAGTCAAGGATCGGATTTCTCTAAATCTTTTCTCCCTGCTAACAAATGCCATTAGACATCCAGACGGCCATGTTTTATACAAAGGTACAAAAGAGCAGATTATCTGTGATTCCTTTTTCATAGGAAATAAAGGGGGAAATGACCATTTTATTCCTCTGGCTTAGAGAATGTGGACAATCGTGTTCTCAATTTCACAGTTCATTGCGCGAACATTTATTAGATTAGCACTGGTTTAGAAATGCACCACGGAGCCTCCCAACAGCTTGGCAGTCGCGTTTTGATTGCTTTTCAGAATTGTACTGCCTGTTCTCCCAAGACTGCGACCAAGGTTTAGCGAGTTAAAACTGAAATGCTGCAGGCAGAAATTGAATCCAATCCAGGCAAGGCTCAAGTTATTACTTTTTCCCACCTGTTTGTTATTTGGTTTTTCACTGGTGCCACTTCTTGTCTCAGGGGCTGATGTTATAGGAGATCTCCTTTCTCAGAGCAACTTATGTACCCTGGCAGAGAGGGGAGAGTCCTTCCATCATGAGCCCCGTATTGGCCCCCAACCACCTGAAAATATAGCCCCAGTAAGCTCATCTTGGGTTTGGCTGGAAAAGACTTGTTCTGTGGCCAAGCAATATGAGGTGCTATTTGAAGGATACTGGGGATGGCCAGGCATAAATGTCATTCTCTACACCACAACCCTTGTCTTACATTGTGGTTGTTGCCTAAATTCTACCAACAATAAGTCACTTTTTCCTTTCCATCTGGTTCTTGAGTCCTTATTCCTGAGAAATCTATCGTGTTGATTTTGCTTCTCTGATCATGCTCAGTCCCCCTCTCTGATCAGACAGTTTGGGCTCCAGAACCTGAACCACTCACTCGCGGCCACCAACCTCATGTGGGCAAAGTGCTTAGGTTACTTCCTGGCCGATAGTAAGTTCCTCCAACAATGGTAGTTATTACTGCTATTGTTATCATTATTACTATTATTAGATTTGTTTTGTTGCCCAGATCAGCGAATCATGATGGCTGATATTTACTGAACACATACTATTCTAGGTATTGTTCTAGGCACTTATTTTTCTATTTAATCATTGCAACCACCCTATGAAATAGGTATTAATACCTCATTTTAAGGATGAGGAAATGGAGCCAGAGACTTAAAGCATGTTTCCCAAAGCTAAAGGGCTAGAAAGGGGCAAACCCAATGTTCAACTGTCGGCTCACTTAAGAGTGGAAGAATTGAAGGGAGGGGCTGCAAGATGAGTCTAGCAGACACGTCACCTACTTCTATGAGGGCTGGGAGATAGAGCCTACCTGAAAAATACTGAAAGGAATTTGTCTAGACAGAAGGAAAAATTCAAAGGCTTGTGTCATTGAGGAGTAGTATGGGCCCTCTTTCTCCCCCAAGCTTTCAGAATGGGGCACATAATATCTGGAAAAGGCTGGTGTCAACCGAAAAACAAAAGCACAGTGTGAGAGTCGTGAGTTAAGTTTTATTTGGAGCAAAATGAGGACTTTAGGCCAAGAGACAGCATTTCAGATAGTTCTGAGAAACTGCTCCAAAGAGGTAGAGGGGAAAGTCAGTATATATGTGATTCTGGTGAAGGGGGAGTACATGCACTCAAGCACATAGTTTTTGCAGAAGGTTGCTGCTACCCTCGTGAAGGTTGCTGCTAATCTCATGAAGGTTGCTGCTAGTCACGAGGAGCAGACGTTACCATGAAGGATTTTAGTGCTTTTCTAGATACGAGGAGATGCAAGAATTGGGCTCATGAAATTTTCTCCTGAAAATATATAACTATCTGAAGGCCTTTTCTGCCAGTTTTTCCCGGAGCACAGAGTGCCTCATTCCTGATCTCCACCCTGAAATCCTTTCAGGGGGTGTTGAAGGTCAGCGGCTGCAGCAGTTTTTGATTTAATCCTTGTAGAGGTAGATGGCAAGTGCCAGTTTGTAGTTGGCACTGGGAATAGCACACCTTAAGGCAGAAGATGTATTGGGAATATGGTTCTCAGCCTTTCTTTGTTCACGGCAGACATATGTGGTGGGTGACTTCCACGGGGTATGTTTAGGTTTGTGTACAACTTCCGGCCCTGACCTATAGATCTCTCCTCTACTCCTCCACTCACGGAAGCACACTGGAAGTTAAGTGAATTAAGTAATGTCTTTGGACCAAATAACTCTAGAGAGCATTGTTCTGGTGACCCCGGTGGGCTATCTCCAAGGGGAACCTGACCTTCCCATGCTCCCTGCAGGGTATCTGTGGGTGTAGTCATACCTACGGCTCTACCGTGAGAGTTGGCATACTTCTTGATAGAAAAACGGGAGATGGGACTTCCCTGGCAGTCCAGTGTTTAAGACTCTGAGCTTCCATTGCAGGGGCCATGGGTTCGATCCCTGGTTGGGGAACTAAGATCCCACATGCCGCACGGTGCAGCCAAAAATTTTAAAAAAATAAAAGAAAAGAGAAACGGGAGTGAGGAAAAGGACAGAGGTGTGACCGCGCAAACCCAGATCTTGCAAACACACATCAGGCATGGTTGAGAAGAACTTGGTCATGTCATCTCCCCAGATTTCCAGCCTGGCAAACCCATGCTCTACTCCCAGACTCAGGCTGCAGAAGGAGTCCAGCCAACCGTTGGTTCTGGGTGGGGGGCTGAGGCTGGGCTGACAGCCAGGAGGGCAAAGTGACTGCTGGAGCAAAATCAGTAACCATCTCTCTGGTGACCAGTCGGGCTCTTGGGTCTCCTCTTGTCCCCTTTCCCTGCTCTCCTGTCCTACCTCTCCTGTGCTCATCACCTTCCATCTCAGCAGCCACTTCCCAGTAACAGTGTCGGCAGTTGGTGGCCCCTGTCGCCATGTTATAACCCGCCAAGTTCCAATGTCATGTCCCAAGGTGGGGAAATTGTAACTGAAAAGTAGCACAACATGAAATATGAAAGTACATGAAATCACCAAAATGGAGTTCAGAAATTTAGTTGTGGTGCTATATTGTACATTATGTTTGTCAAAATAAGTGTGCCCTGCTGTTAGCCCTGAGTACAGGGAGTGGGGGGACCTACCCCACTCTTCTCCATCCCCAACTCCCTGGATTTTCCAGTGAGAAATCTCTGTCCCTTTCCCTTCTGTCTGGACTTCCTTTCCAGTCTTCCCAGTCAGTTCCCTCCTGCTCTTATCACCCCCCTCCCTTTTTTTCTTTCCTGTATTCCTTCCCTCTCCTCATATTCTCATTTTGCTGTTCCTCTCCACCTCATCTCTCTTTTAAAACTGCTACGTGATGGCAAATGACAATGACAAACCAGAAATCTGACTAAAAGTGACTTCCTCCCTTCTTCTAACTCTTTTTTCCGGAGAGTTGGAATATGCATGTAAACATTTTTCTTTTCCCACAAGGTTTGTACATTTTTAGTTGGAAATGGTTTCATGCCATGGCAAAGCTTTGATAAGCAGAAGCTATTAACTAAGTTCCTCAATTACCTATATGTTTTGCGGTGCCGTATTTTTAGGAGAAAGGTAACTGACAAGACAGCAAGCATCATGAATTTTGAAAGGATACTCCTATATAGTAACCTATCGCCACACAAAATGATGTATAACAAATAACTGCAAAACTCAGTACAGTAAATACTTGTTGAATTCTGCTCACTCAGCTGCAAGTCAGCTGCAGGGTGGCTGATCCGGGCTGGGCTGGGCTGGGCTCCAAGCTGTAGGCTGGTTCTGTTTCTGTTCTATGAGTCTTTCCTCATCCTTGCATCAATGAGATTCTTGGAAACGTTCTTCTCATAGAAAGGACGGAAGTCCAACTGGCCAAGCCCAGTTCAAGCTTCTGTTTGCATCATATCTTATAACATCCCACTGGGCAAAGCACCTCCCTTGGCCAAGCCCAGTGTTAAGGGGTCGAGAAGGATACTTTGCTTCTAGTAGGAGGAACTGCAAAGTCACGGGATAAAGGGTCTGAGTATGGGGAGGGCTGAGGAAATGGGGCGACTGAATTCAACCTACCACTCCTGAGACAGTAGCTGCTGCATTTAAAGCCTTGAATAGCCAGGAATTGGATGAAACCTTCACTTTGATTAAACTCTGGTGGCATAAGGAGCCCTCCTGAGGCAGAGGCAGTGGGATGTGAAGGAAAGTGGGCACAGGAGTGTCCCTGGCAATGAGACACCAGTCAGCACTCTACTTCTCACAAAGGATCACTTTCCAGGACACTATCTGCCTCCTTTTGTAACCTTCAGGTTGTCACTTGTCTACTTAGAGCCTCTGTTTTTCACCTGTAGAATGGGCGCAAGGGGGCAGAGAGGACAGTATAAACTGCATGACCTCTGGGTTCCCTTCCCACTGAGGAGTTTGCTTTTGAAAAAAAATACTTAAAACCTCCTTACTTCCCTTGTCCCTCTCTCCCAAAGCTAGATTCCCCTAGCAAGACCTTAACCCAACTTTCTTCCTGCTTCACACCTAAACCCAAGCCAGCTCGGTATCCTGAAGGGAATCACACAGCAGGCTTGCCCGGCCCACCTCAAACTTAGGACCAAAAGCTCCAATGGGCTCTTACCACTACTGGGCAGTTGTTCTATAATCTCCTAATAAATGCACTTTCCAACCTTATCTCTCCTCACATTTCCAATATTTCTTCCTTGCCTCATGGTCATGGGATGACCTTACTTTATAACTTTGTAGACAATATAGAAGCAATTAAAAAAATACCTCATTTCCCCTCCAATTTCACCAATGGACTTAACAGCTGTACTCGCGCATGGCTGACAGAAGCAACCACAGCTCAGACACGTGAAGGTCATGTAACACGAGTAAGGAATAAACCCTTGTGTTCTGTTCACCACTGAGATTTTGGAGTTACTTGTTACTGCAGGATAACCTAGCGAAAGCCGACTAATATATGTTTCCTTTTAGTTTATCACACTAATACATACAATGAAAGTGACTCTGTCATGGAAGAGTCCATGATCTAGAGTTAAAAGACCTCCATTTGAAATCTAGATCTGACATTGGACTTGCTACCTTGGATATATCACTTGACCTCTCGACCTCATTTTCCTTGTTTGTAAACTGGAAATAATAAAATTTCATGTTTTTAAAATTATTATTATTTTCTACTCTAACCAATAATAATAATTACTTCCACTTTTTGCTCTCTTATTATTGAGCTCTTACCAGCCACTGGGGCCAAGCACCTTCCATGGGTTTAATCTTCCCCACAATGTCATGAAGTAGGTTTATTATCCCCATTTTACAGATTTAGAACTCAAGGCCTTGCAATATTAAGTAATCTAGCCATGGTCACATAGCAAACAAGAGTAGACACAGGATGTTTGCTGAAGCTGAAACTATTGAACTTAGCAAGGATTTCAACTTTACAATTAGAAAAGAAAGCCCCCAAGAGGGAATTTATAAACTCCAACCCACACACTTCAGAAGTTTAGTATTTTTAAGATTCATTGTTCTTAATTAGCTTACCTAACACAACAGCATTGTGCATAGGTGAGAACGACATTACATTTGATTGCTTCTAGATTTTTTTTTAAAAAAGGTTTTCTTGCTTTTGGCCACAAGATGGAGCCCAAGGCCAACAAGCTCTAACAAGCTGCTCCTGTTTGACCTTAAGTCACTTCCCAGCACAACTTTGCCAGATATTCTGGCACTTTCACAACAGGCCTCACACTTTGCTCACACCAGAGGGCCCAAGCTGGAAGAACTGATCAACATCCATGGGGTTCCGGACATCTGGATACCTAGGCCAACACTGAGACTATATTTGGAATTTTTTCCCATAAATTTGTTAACATTTTTCCAAACCAAATAAATTTACCTTGGAAACTCCCGTCATTTCCAGAAATGACACGCCTGTCTACCTCTGGCCAAGATATATTATTACAAGTGTTACCATTTAATGCAATGAAATAGATATTTATTGTAACTAACTTTTGAGTTTATTATTACATTAAAAGTCCCACTATACTACTCAGGCATGGCTCACGGAGCAGCGCTATGGGCAAAACCTGGGGACTTATTTGAGATGCCGAATTTCAGGATCTGCTCTGGACCCACTGGATCAGAATCTGCATTTGAATAAGATTCCCCAGGTGACTTGTGGAATCCAATTTCAGTTTTGAGAAGCACACAAGAGCCACTAGCCCATTTGTGGTCTTCCTATAAATTTTCTTTAAAAAGTGTCTCGCTGCTGGCAGATGCAGCCGTAAAGTTCTGAGCACAGCGGGTTTTCAGCCCCCGCTAGCATGTGTGGCCAGGGGCTCTTGTGCTGGGGTTTAATCTGCACATTACACAGTGACCTTGATGATTGATTTATTGACAGTTAGATTCTGTCCTCTCTCTCTCTCCTTTCTCCTTCCCACCTTCCATTCCCCTCTCTCTATGGTATCTATATCAAGGATCCATATATAATATTTGTTTAACCAGAACACAACAGGTTACCTTGCAAAGGTGTCCCTGAAAAGCATTTTTCAATTTTCAGCTCCTTGGAATATTGATGTCACATGCATTAGCCCTGGTAATCAAGAGTTGGTTATATTCTGAATCCTGGGATAAACATACACCCACTTACAAACTCACACTGCGAAAAGGATGAAAAAACCTGATGATGCATCTGTTTCTTCCCTACCACATTCACATCAATCCAATACCACTTGCATATTTCTTTAAACGCTTTGGGATCTTGCTTTAAAAATAACAACAAAATATTCTTGATGGTCTTTGCTTTAATTCTCATCTGGTCCTTCCTAAACCTTTTCTGTCTGATGCCCAGCATCTGAGGAATAAGGTAAATCCTCCTGGAAAGCTCTGACCTGGACCAACCTTCTCGCTGGATCATTCCAGGGGCAGTGACCTCCTTGGTTTCATATGCCACCAAAAGAGTGAAGTATTGCCTAAAAGAAGAAGAGTTATAGAAGGGTAAAAAAGGATCTAGAGGAGCACAGGTGAAGAGGCTTACATAGATAGATAGGGAGAGAGACGATGGGAAGGAGGAGTTGGGAGGTAGGAGGAAGCAAGAGTGAAGAAAAAGTGAGAGAAAGAGTGCTAGTGATACAAAGTAATAATAATCACAATTAATGATAAGTATAATATTCCCCATCTCCTGCAGAATTAAAACCAGGGCCCATAACCTGTCTTCTTCACATTTCCTCAAACTCTGCCCAAGAATTCCCACACTGCTATGGCCATGCCCACCTCACCTCCGTCAGGGAGCACAGCCCGCAGGTTCTTGCTTCAGGGATTTTGCATTGATCTTATCTGCGTTGAAACAGGCTTCCTCCAGGAATCTACCTGGCTCACGTCCTTCCTTCTGGAAGTTTTCTGCTCCACATCTCTCCTCAGGCCCACCCTACATAAAACTTTACAAACACACCTCTCCCACCCACTCTTAATCCTGTTTTATTTTCCTTTTCAGCCTTTATCACCGCCTGACATCTTTCATATCTGTTTCTTTCTCTGACTTGCTGTACCAGAATTTGAGTTGCAAGCGAGCAGGGACTTTGTTTTGCTCGCGATGGGACCTCCAGCCCCGAGGGCAGTGGCTGATCCCAGTCAGGGGCAGTAAACCTCTCTGCAGGGGCGCCTGTTAGCACAAGTTCCTGTGCCCGATGCACAGTGAGGCCAAACAAACTGAAACGTCAGAGTTTGGAGCAGAGAAAGGTTTATTGCCAGGCCATGCAAGGAGACCGGTGGCTCATGCCCTAAAAGCCCTGAACTCCCCAAAGGGTTTCCTTAAAGCACTTTTAAAAGCCAGGTGAGGGAGGGGTTTGCAGGGTATGTGATCAGCTTGTGCACAATTCTCTGATTGGCTGATGGTGAGGTAGCAGGGTGGTGTCACAAGGGTTAACATGATCAGTCCTTAGGCTCCAGGAAGCCTGGGACTATGTGCTCATGGTCCTCAAGTAGTTAACATCTTCCATTTGTCGGGGAGGGGGGAGTTTCACATCTGCAAAACAACTCAGGAAATGTGCATCAAATGCTATTATCTAGGTACTTCAGAGGAGCTAAAGCAGAGGATATGGGGGAAGTCCTGTCCCGGGAAGACCCCCCAGGGTCCTGCTCGATTAGGAGGGCTTGCTGCTTGCTGGGCACTCTTCTAAGTGCGCTACGCTTGGCAACCTGTTTAAGCGTCACAATAACCCCGTTGGGTAGGTTTTGTACTGAAGAGAAATCCGAGGCACAGAAAGGTGAGGTAACCTGCCCAAGGTTTCTTTGTTTAGGTTCTTCTCTGACTTTGCCTTGACCAGTCTTTCTCTGGTGAAGGACAAGTGTGGGCAAGGTACTGCTCCCTGGCCAAATCCAGCCCGCTGTCTGTTTGTGTAAAGAAGTTTTAGGATCGCAGCAATGCCTGCTTTGGACATACTGTCTGTGGCTGTTTTTGCACTAAAATGGCAGCGTTGAGTGGTGTGACAGAGGTCATGTGGCCCGCAACATACTTACTATCTGACTCCACAGAAAAAGTTTGCTGACCCATGTTCTTGACGGTAACCTATCAGGAAAACAAAGCCAAACTCCTGGTCATCTAGTTGAATGTGGTGGTTCAATAACTGTGTTTGATCATGTCTTTTTAGGCATTCAAATGAATTGAGGGAAAAGAACTCCAATCTTGGATTTAATAAATATGTGTTCTCATCTCTGTTCTATTCCTAATGAGCTGTGTGATCTAAGGTCAATCATTTCATGTTCCTGGATCTGTTTTCCCACAGGTAACAACAATAATAATGATAATAGTAATAATAGCTCTTGCTAAATGCCAGGCTCTGTTCTTGGCATTTTACTATAAAATAATGCTGTTTGATATTCTGAGTTAATCATTGGGCTTTTCGTAAATATTCTGACTCTGTCCTTGCAGGCACATGGTAGAAGTGTGCTTCCACACCAACTGGGAAGTAAGTGTGGCCATGAACTTGCTTTGGTGAATGAAATGTTAGAGGAGGTGGCACATGTAACTTCTGATCAAACTTTAATAGCCTGTGCACACATTTCTTCATTCTCTTTCCCCATTTTTCTCTCTACCATGGCAACCAAAAATGTTTCAATAAGTGGATATTATGTCAGCTGGGTCTCAGAGTGCAGATAATGCAGAGCAGAACCCCTGGTTGTCCCTCATGGAGCATAAGCATTCAATACACCTGTTTTGTTTTGTTTTTTTAAGCCACTGAGATTTGGAGCTGTTTGTTACTGAAGCACCAGCTAGCCTACCCTGACTAATGACACAGCCCATTACGATTCTCTTCAGGTCAAATTCTAGAGTCTTAAAAATAAAACTCCGTCCTGCAATCACACTCCTGGGCATATATCCAGAGAAAAACGTGGTCTGAAAGGATACATACACCCCAGTGTTCACTGCAGCAGTGTTTACAATAGCCAGGACATGGAAGCAACCTAAAGGTCCATCGACAGAGGAATGGATAAAGAAGATGTGGTACCTATATACAAAGGAATATTACTCAGCCATTTAAAACAATGAAATAATGCCATTTGCAGCAACATGGATGGGCCTAGAGATTGTCATACTGAGTGAAGTAAGTCAGACAGAGAAAGAGAAATATCATATGATATCACTTATATGTGGAATCTAAAAAGAAATGATACAAATGAACTTATTTACAAAACAGAAACACACTCACAAACTTAGAGAATGAACTCATGGTTACCAGGGGGGAAGGGTGGAGGGAAGGGATAGTTAGGGAGTTTGGGACTGACGTGTACACACTGCTATATTTAAAACGGATAACCAACAAGGACCTGCTGTAGAGCACAGGGAACTCTGCTCGGTGTTATGTGGCAGCCTGGATGGGAGGGGAGTTTGAGGGAGAATGGATACATGTATAGGTATGGCTGAGTGGCTTTGCTGTGCACCTGAAACTACCACAACATTGTCAATTGGCTATCCTCCAATATAAAATTAAAAGGTTTTAAAAAATTAAAAAATAAAACTCCTTCCTTCTCAGGGGTGGGATCTTCATTGTTTTTGTCATGGGAAGATGACTTCTCCCTGTGCTGTGGAAAAGGAGTGATAGAGGGTACAGGGGAGATGGACGAGGAACAGGAGGGGAACAAGGTTCTCTTTGAATGGAGAGGATAGCAATCCAGATTGCCCTGTTGTTATTTCAGTTATACTAGTTTTTAGGCAATCTTATCCCCAAATATCTGCTCTTGTGGCCACTTAAACATTCTATCACTGCTCATTCCTTGGGTCAGATAGTAAAAGCTCTTATTAGAATATGTGTGCATGCAAATGCATGAGGGTGTATTGTTTTAGGAAGGGTAGAGAGTTAAGTTATTAGCAATCACAATAAAAACCAATGCATCAAGTTTTATTCCCTGGAAGGTAAATGAATGTGGCCCAAGAGAGATATATTTTGAAAAGGAATGCGGGGAAAGGTTCATACATGGACATTTCCTGCAAATAGAGAACACAAAGTGGCCAGGGTTCAAGGTTCTTGGGGTTGAGGGAGAACTGAAAGAGAAAAAAAAGGAGGATGAGGAGGGAACAACACACAATTTTAAGTGTCAGTCAGACCCAGGATCGGTATGAGTTTTAAGATTAAGGATGTAAAAGAGAGAGGTTGAGCATTTTGTTATTTTTGTCAATTCAGTTTGAAAAAGATTCAACTTGGCACCAAAAAAGGTGAGGGGTGGGCAACAGATATTACTTGAATTGTAAGCATGATGTGTTGTCCCCATAAGCCATTTATTTTTTTCCCTTCCCATTTTTCGTGAGAATACCTTCAGGTTGCATTCTTCAATTTATAGTGCAGGACATCTGATGGGCGCAAGAGTCCTGTGGCTCATATGGGTAAACTTTCACCACATTTGGGCATTGGGTGGAGTTATTTTATCAATACAAGTTGGAGGGGTTTTGCACTGCTCTAGCATGGGCAACTAATGTCTGTTTTAAGATGAGCCACGGGCCATCTAAGGCGTGGGTGGCCTTTTGTGTGACCAGCAAAGACAAAGCCAAATGGCAGCCACATTAGAGGGCCAGGCGTCTGAGCAGCGGATGAGCCACGTGACTGTGTGAGCTGCTGCCCTGACCCCCTCCCCAATAGCAGCAAATGTGCCCTAAGCACCGACTCTGTGCCAGCCCACAATCCTCCTCTGAGAATGTTGGCTACCAGGCCCCATGTTGCACAGCTCCCAAGGGACCATCCACTTCTGTTAAGGGCTGCATTGGTGCTCTTCGGACAGAATGCAGCCTGAGTGTGCTCCTGGGAGTTGTACAAAGTAGTGACCCTTGTCCCTAACCTCTTATGAGCATCTCACCTCCCAGATGCCATGGATATTGACAAGCTTTTACAAGCCATGGGCCAAGTTTCCAAGGCCAACTCTTCTGGGGTCAAGGCAGGAGAGAGTGGGGTCTCTCAAGAAGCTGAGTGGGTGGGAAAAGATGGAGTGTGACCTTGTACTCATGTTGTATACAGGAGACAAAGGAGGCTCTAGGGCTAGAATGGGATAAGAGGCTTTGGAAAGCGCAGCAGCCGCCTCCTTCTTGAGCAAAGACGGAGGCAGGGACCCTCCTGGGAAAAGTCTCAGGAGTCAGGACACTATATTTCGAGGTATCCAAATGAGTAGTACATGTGGTAACATATTTCAGGAGTTTAGAGGAATGAGAAGGCTTTGCGGGCTAAATGATGTCATTCCTTCGAATATTCTCTAAAATTTTTTTTTTTTTTTACCTTTTGTATGTATTGCTTTTATAATCAGAGATGGCAATAGTTACTCCTTTTTGACAAAATTAACTCGTGCTGAAAAAAGAGGTGGCCACATAATATACACCATTAATTCTTTATTAATTCTTTACATTGTTTTATAATAATGACAATAATTATACATGCATATAATTATACATAATTATAATTTTAAAATAATTATTAAATTAATAATTAAAATAGTTAATTTATATGAATTATTGAGAATGCTAAGAATGAATGAGCATTAGCTATGGCATGGGATGTATTCATCTTTTTCCAGATGTGTACTGAAGGGTAGAAGGTATTTCTGGCATCTGGATCATCAGGACATGTGAGCTTCTTGCTTCCAAAAGTTTGTCGTATCATGTGAACATCTGTGCTTGGTATATCCAACCCCTTAGTAATTATTAACTGAACTGAAAAGCACAGCTTTGCTATCCAGTGAGCCTCTGGTTTGAGGCAAGTTTTTTGTTATGGAAATTTGTTTCCCTGACCCACCAGTATTACTCTGGTGTGCTCTGGTTTGAGATTCAGAGACCTAAATGCTGCCCAGGTTTCTGAGCTGACAGCCTTTGCAACATCTAGTATATCCATTTGGAAATGTGAGCTTTCAAATTAATAAGATTTTGCCTTAGTTGTTTGAACTCATAATGCATCCCATAGCAAAGAGAAGAAGCCCCATCATGTCTGAAGCCCTGGGAAGGTGGGGTTTTTAGCTCACACTACTCTCTTGTGGGGCAGAATTTCTTTATATCATTATACACGTGAAAAAGATCTGCATTTCATGTCATTTCTTCCTTGCATTTTCCCCAACCTCCTTTCTCCCCTGTTTCTATAATTCCGTATGACAGACACTCTGTAAAGTGCTTAGAGATATGGTTTATAGGGAAGATGTCATATAAAATGAAGTTGCCATGCGTGTGGCTCTACTATCTCAATGTGAAGCATTTTGAGCATGAGGAGACTTTTCAACAGCAAATGAAAATGAAATGAACAAAATATTTTTGATTCATTCTAATAACACTGGCGAGTGATTTTCTGTAGCACCATAAGGTCAGAAAACCATGCTTAGTTTCCTCTGCAAGATGGATCAGAAATGTAAAAAGAAATATTAAGCCTGGAATGGTAGTAACTTCCAAATTTGGAGCTAAAAGGAAACTTGAATTCATTCAACCTTTTCATAGATGAGAAAATCAATACCTACATAAGTCAGAAGCTTTGCTGAAGATCGTGCAGGCTGTGGAAGAGTCAAGCTCAGAACCCTGGTCTCTTAGTTCCCAGCCAAGTATTTGTTTCGGTAGACTATATTGCCTTGCTCTACCTGCAGCCAGGGTTTGAGGTCATACAACCTCTCTCTTCCACTAGGATGTGCTTCACTGCAGAATCAGAATTTGGGGATCATCTCGACATAAACCTTAACAGATATAAGCTTCCAATCTTTGTATGTTGCATAAAGGGCATTGGAAAAAGAAATGCCACCCTGCTGGCTAAACCCACATGATGGGAAAAATGAGGAAGAATTATGAAAAAAATGAAGACATCGGGTTGTAAGAAGCACGGATATCAAAGCTTTGATTTATGCTCATGAACATTTCCAAGCAAATTTTTCATGTTCTCAATTCTACCTCTTCACAGACTGAAATGTGCACCAGTTGGATTCCATTTCAAAGTTAAAATTCCAATTCAGTGAAGTTAAGATGAAGATCTGAGTTGACTCTTGTTTCAGTATGACCTAAGTCTCCTATCCATGCCAACTTTTTCATTTTTTTCTTTTTTGTGCATTAATGATGGCTTCTTTCCTCCTTGAAGTTTAACTCCATAAAATATCCTCTATAACTGTTCTACTTGTCACAGTCTAAACAATTCTCCAATCAAATTGTCCTGCCTAGCACAATACCTCCTCTCAGAAAGCCAAAAAAATAGATATGGAGCAAACAAAGTGCAGCTGTGTTGAAGTTGTTTAATAGCCTGCCAATGTACAGTCCACCAATTGCACGGTGGGAGATGGGGGGGGCGGTCAGAGGGTGGGGGAGGGGTAGAGAGACAAGCATAGACACCCAAAGAAAGAGCAACAATTTTGATTTCAGAAACAAATTAAAGAGCACCTTTTTTTCCAAAAGATACTTGGGGGTAAGAATGCAAATTGTGATCTAATAATATAGGCTCCAGCATCAGGACTGCCCAGGGAGAAATCTCATCTGGAAAAGTTAAGCAGATGGATGGCTGTTTCCATGGAGATTGTTAGCTGCCTCGGGTGAAGCTCTCTGGGAGTCTTTGTGACATTCTGGGGTGTCCATTAGATGGGTGAGGGTGTCTTACCAGCCCTATAAGATCCCAAGGAGGCAATCCCATTGGCATGGCCAGAGAGTCTTAACATCCTTGAAATTGGCTGCACATCATCAGGAAGTTAATTCTTTGGTGGTCAGGAAAAAAGAAAGGAATTTTGGTTGGGGGCAGGGGAATATGGAGCTGGCTGGTAAAAATGGCCTGAAGCTAAAGAGAGTATTTTACAATAAGCCATTGATGATGAAGAATTTCAGAGCTGAGGCAGAGATGTTATTAGCCCATGGATGGGTTGTGAGACAAAGCAGAATGGGATTATATCAAGTGCCCCCAATACGAATAGTGTTCTGGCTTTTCATCTTTAGGCTTCTGTGGAAATGTATGCTTCCCGATTCACATGTGCAAATCAGCCAAATGTCAGAGAAAGAGATGTGTTCTCTCTCCTATTGAGTTCTATGAAGCACTAGATGGAGGGGTGTTTTGAAGTCAAACTGTAACCTTTCTTTTGGTAAGATTCACTTGCTGAAAATAACAAAAGTCTTCAAATATTGTTGAATAATGTTTCAAGGATAAAAATTGAATTCTTAGAGGTTTAGTTAGTCACTTACATTCTATTTTAAGGAAACTTAAATCTTTATTTTTTTCTTCATTGCTAGAATATCTTTCCACTTTATTTGATGAGCTTTGTCCAGGTGACTCACAGATATTTGTGACACTTTTGCTGGTTTCATATTTCTGAGCCAGGCTCAATTTTATAGACCAGTTAGTTTTACCATCCGTCTCAGTAATTCTCAAATATTGGAATGTGTCAGGACCCATTGAAAGCCTGTATTCATTTGTTTGTTTTTTGTTTTTTTAAATTTTTTAATTGAAGTAGAGTTGATTTACAATATTGTGTAAGTTTCAGGTGTACAGCACAACAATTCTGTTATACATACATATATATATTCTTTTTCAGATTCTTTTCCCTTATAGGTTATTACATAATATCGAGTATAGTTCCCTGTGCTAAACAGTAGGTCCTTGTTGGCTATCTATTTTATATAAAGTAATGTGTATATGTTAATCCCAAACTCTTAATTTATCCCTTCCCACTCTCACTTTCCCCTTTGGTAACCATAAGTTTGCTTTCTATGTCTGTGAGTCTCTTTCTGTTTCATAAATAAGCTCATTTGTATCTTTTTTTCTTTTAAGATTCCACATATAAACAATATCGTATATTTGTCTTTCTCTCTCTGGCTTACTTCACTTGGTATGATAATCTCTAGGTCTATCCATGTTGCTGCAGGTGGCATTATTTCATTCTTTCTTATGGCTGAGTAATATTCCACTATATATATATATATGCCACATCTTCTTTATCCATTCATCTGTCAATGGGCATTTAGGTTGCTTCCATGTCTTGGCTATTGTAAATAGTGCTGCAGTGAACATTGGGGTGCATGTGTCTTTTCGCATTATTGTCTTCTCTGGATATATGTCCAGGAGCGGGATTGCAGGATCATATGGTAGCTCTATTTTTAGTTTTTTAAGGAACCTCCACACTGTTCTCCATAGTGGCTGCACCAATTTACATTCCCACCAGCAGTGTAGGAGGAGTCCTTTGAAAGCCTGTTAGATTGTGGCTTCTTGAGCCCTACTACCAGAGATTCTGATTCAGATGTGGGATCAAGGAACCTGCATGTGACAAATGCTCTAGGTGATTCTGATTCTGATGCAGCTGGTCCACCAGTGGCACTTGGAGAAACGCTGCCTTGCCTCCTCCCCTTCTAGGTGCTGTCCCCTTCTGCATGTCCTGCCCTCCCTCCATTTCCCACCGCCAGACAGAATTCTTTCAGGATTCATATCAAGGGGAAAGCCAGGGGCCCCAAACTTTCTCAAAGTCCATCACACATGTCATCAGCACCCAATTTCCCAATTATTTCAACTCCAATTCTTCCATCCTTTGGAATCAGTCTCTAATTCCCCCTGCTCTAGAATGTCCTCTAGAAGCAGGCAAAGTGAGAGATTAGGAATAGCTTTTCTTTAGGCAAATCACAATTATCTCTTTAGCCTTTTGGTCCTTCAGCTACAAAATGAATCAGTTGGACAAGATCAATGGTTCTCAAAATTGTTTGGGAGGCAGAGTACCTATGAGCCTTCGTGGAAAGCTATAGAATACAGAACTATTCAGTTAATTCCAGGAACAGTTTTACTAGAAGAAAACTTGGCCATGCAACATAAAATCACAACCATGACCACATGAGTAGCAGATTGTCTTTCCCAAAGATGGCCACACCCAACTACATATCCCTTCCCATATGTTCTTTTTATAATGTGTCTGACACTCCTTTCACTGAGAGGTGGGCTGTATGTTACCTCCCCTTGAATCTGGGCAGGAATTTGTGGCAGCTCTGATCCACAGAGTACGGTGGAAATGATATTTGTGAGCTCCAAGTCTAGGTCATAAAAAGAATATACTTCTACCTGGCACTCCCACCTCCCAGTGTACTTGTACCTGTCCCAGCCTCCATACTGTGAGGAAGCTCAACTATAACATGAGGCAATCATTCTGCCATTAAGGTAGTGGTGCCACCCAGGTGTAATGGCTGGATTAAGGGAAGGAGAATTTTTGCTCTGCTAGCATTAGGACAATCTCTTATTATCTATATCTGTGCTGCTGAGCTTACGAGTTTTCCAATTATATGCATTTAGGGGTTTTCTATGGTAGGCCTAGTCATCACAATAAGGAGTTTTTATTTTATTCTAAGTGCAATGGGAAACTGTTGGCAGATTTCAAGAAAAGGCATGACATTATTTATGTTTTAAAAAGATAATTCTGACAGGTTCATGAAGAATGGGTTGTGTAGACAAACATGGAATCTGGGAGGCCTGTAGGAGGTTATTTTAGGAAAAAAATTATGGTGGCGTGGACAAAGGTGGCAACAGTAGTGATAAAGATAAGTAAATGGATTTGGGATGTGCTTTGGAAGGAGAGATGACAGGATGTCCCAGTGGATTTGTCATGGGAGGTGGTGAGAAAATCAGGGTTCTCTTAGCTTTTCATCTTGATTACCCAGTTGGAAAATAGAGTCATTTACTGAGATGGTTAAGAAGGAGGGAGGAATACCTTTGGGTTAGGGAGATGTAGAAATCAATAGTCGTCTTTTGAGATCCTATTAGTCATCCACACAGATGTATCAAGTCCAAAGAAGGATACAAGTGTGGAGTTGAGGAGAGAGGTCAAGGCTAGAAATGTAAATACAGACATCATCAGCACATTGATGCTATTTAAAGCCATGGGGCTGGCTGACATCAGGGAGAGAAGGGTAGCTGGGAAAATCAAGTGGGTGAAGGCAAAGCCCTGGATAATCCCTGTTTGGAGAATTGGTAGACAAGATGGAGCTGGCAAAGGAGGCTGAGAAGGAGATGCCATTGACAGGAAAACCAGGAGGTGTCAGCATGTTTACACGTGCTTAGAGCAAGCCGATGGGAATAGATGAATAGAGGGGAAGAAAAGGCAGAAGAAAAAGGAAATAACCACAGAAGCAAAGTCCTTGAAAAGGTGAGGGAGGAGAGATCCAAGCACAAAGGAGAGTTGGTCTTTCATAGGAACAGGGAAAGCTCTGTGACTGACCAGAGTGCGGACAGACTATGCATGCGCAGAGGCTGCAGGCTGGTGGATTTGATGCGGGAAGATGAGAGAGTTTGGCTTGAGTCACTTGCTCTAAACCCACTTGTTTGTTTATTTGATAATCCTATGGGAAACCTGTTTATAAAAGTCAGCTGTTCTGGGAGAGTCGGAAGTTCCATTTGGCATTGTTCAAGGCATTTGTATTGCAGATGAGCTCAAAGCTAAGATGGGCACTGAGCAAATGGTGAGGTAGATAAGGCTTATCTTTAGAAACCCTCCCTCCCCCAACTCCTTCTCCTCCTCATCCGTTCAGCGTTCTCAAAGTACCTTGGTAACTCAGGTCAAAAAGAAAGCATCAGGAATTCCCTGGCGGTCCAGTGGTTAAGACTCCGAGCTTTCACTGCAGGGGGCACGGGTTTGATCCCTGGTCGGGGAACTAAGATCCTGAATGCCATGGCATGGTCAAAACAAAAAGCATCAGACAAACTTCTCTACACCAAGCTATAAGGGTTTTAGTGACACCCTTCCCAGGACTGTTTGCCTTTATAAAGAGAGTTCTGGGAAAAGGGAAGACAGTTCCCAACCCAAATTCCCATGGGGAAGATTTGGGGGGAGTGGCTTTCCTCCCTCGAATCCCAGCGGGGACAACAATCATAAAAAATTACAGGACTGAGAAACAAAACATCAACCAAACCACTTTTTACAAATCTGATGACTGCTCACAGGTGCTTTCTGTTTTATCTTTCAAGGTATTTAACTGTGACATACTGTGAACCATCATGATGGGGGGAGACAATAAGGGAAGGAGGAGGAAGAAAAGAAGGAGGAAGGAAGGAATAGGGAGGGAGAAGAGAGGAAGGAAAGAAAGTATATTGTTTGGCATAGTTTGTGGCTCTGTAATAATACCTCTCTAACAATCCATTTGTATATTTAGCAGCAATTCTAGTTGGCGTATCCAAGCACTGGGATTATAAGGTGATCTAGAGCAAAATGGACTTTTTATGAAAGTTGGTTTGATGATTGCCATCAGTCATCACACTAATCTTTAATAATAAAATATAAAATTTCAGTTAAAGCATTTGTGTGTCATATCAGATACAAAGGAAAGAAAAAGAGCTTGGCTTTTGCATAATAAGGAGAAAAGCAGAACAATTCTAACAACAACAGTAATGGTAATGGCAGTAGTAGCAGCTATGATATTGGGCATCTACTATGTGCCCAGCACAGTGTTAGGTAATTGATATTATCCCATTGAATTATTCTTGTTTCATCTTGTTGATATTTTAAAAGCCCATACTTTCATAAAATAAGTAGCTGTAAAGTTTGCAGACTTGGAAAGGTCAGGAATAAGGTGGCTCTCGAGACCTACAAAGGTAAAGGGAGGGACAGTGATTTTTTTTTTTTTTAATAAATTTATTTATTTATTTATTTATTTATGTAATTTTGGCTGTGTTGGGTCTTCGTTTCTGTGCGAGGGCTTTCTCCAGTTGCGGCGAGAGGGGGCCACTCCTCATCGTGATGCGCGGGCCTCTCACTATCGCAGCCTCTCCTGTTGCAGAGCACCGGCTCCAGACGCGCAGGCTCAGTAGTTGTGGCTCACGGGCCTAGCTGCTCCGCGGCATGTGGGATCCTCCCAGACCAGGGCTCGAACCCGTGTCCCCTGCATTGGCAGGCAGATTCTCAACCACTGCGCCACCAGGGAAGCCCCAGGGACAGTGATCTTTAACAGTAGGATTTTGTCAAATTCAAAGAACACATGTTCTCTGTGTTGATTTCTGCCTCAGCTGTCCCTTCTCCACTCAAGTCAGAGGAAACAACACTTAGCATCTGCATTCGCCTTTCCGTCTCAGGTCTAGATCTCTGAATATTTCCCAGACTCTCCACGGATGGTGAATGCTGTGGAATGAAAATAACTTAAGGTCAACCTATCCTTACTGCAGAAAGTTATCACTCAACATAAACCCACGCCTGGACCACTCACCATTAGCCAACAGGTGACACTGAGGTTTATGCTATTTTGCATGGGGTGGCTCTCTGGTGGACAGAAGTTGGCAGCAGGTGTCACACCAAGCCTGCATTTGGATCTCATCTCTGCTATTTATTAGCTGTGTTACCTTGGGCAATTTCCTTAGCCTCTCTGATGCTCAATTTCCTCATTAGTAACGTAAGGAAATCCTGGTTTCTTGTTAGGATCAAATCAGAGAGTGTATATGAGCATACAGAATTTGTAAATGGAGAAGGAACACTGAAGGAAGTGGGGCAACAAAGAAAAGGAAGGAAGGCGGGGAGAGAGAGAAGAAGAAGAAGAAGAAGAGGAAGGAGGAGGAAGAGAGAGAAAGAAAGTGCTTTGAAGACTGTAAATTGTTTTGCACATATGGGAAACATTTGTTTACTGGCTAAAATGATGAATCAATTTCAATGAAAAGAATCATAATGAATAGCTAACAGTTCTCTCTTTCTCTCCTTCATCCCCAATAGTTTCCAATATCTGCCCCACCAAAACATTTGTAAAGAGGTAAAATCGCAGGTTACAACATCACCGTCTTGGGGCAATCCTAATGAGGGGAAGAAGAAAACAGTATGGAGGTTTTGGATAATTCAAAAGCTGAACAATCAGCCCCTGAATAATTGAGAGCTGGCGGCTTCTGCAGCACTGCTTCATGCTAGTGAGAGAGCTGGACACACAGTGAGGCATTGTGTACCCACCCCCCCTCGCCTGGCCCCAAACACAGGGATGAGTATTTGACCTTGACGCAAACTCCACCAAGTCCAGAACAGTCTGATCTGCATTTGGTGCAGCATGCTCTGTGTGTGTTCATTGTGTATACATCATACATGTTTAAAATATAAGTCTGCCATGCTTTCTAATGACTGCAGGGAAAATCAGGCTACCCCTCTGCCTACATCACTTACTTGAAGCAGAATTAAGAAAATATTTCCACCTGATTTCCTGAAAAAGTGTCAATGGAGTGATTTTTAGACCATGAATTTAGTAACAGGCAATAGTATAATTGTTAAGTGAAATCTATAATATGTATTACATATATATTATAAATCTAATTATAAATTAAATATATATATAATACATCTAATTATAAATTAATATAGATTTAGAAAATAAATGAGCATATAATTAAGTGAAATCTATTTAGATTTTACTGGAGTTGGTTTTGCTGCCTTGACTTCTGCATAAAAATGGGTATTTAAACGTATTTAAACTCCCACAAGAATCAGTAAAAAAATAAAATCCCTCCAGTTCTTGTATTCTTCTGGACACTACTGCAATGGAATAAATAATCCTATCAGTCAATGCTTGTGCTATGAAGGCTGTGATTTCTTTTACTCTGCAGCAGAAAGCACGTGTCAGCGGGCTCATTAGTACAGGGCAGATGCCGGTATCGTTTCAGAAGCGTATGCGCACGCAGAAATAAATGCTTTCTGAGAATAAATGGGGTCAGCAGCCACTGCTACATTTCCAAATCTTTGGCCTTTCTCCTTAGTCTGGGAATGGAATGAGGTGTTTTTCCCAGAGGTCATTCTGTCACCTTCTTCATCCCACAGGAGGTGAGAACTCAGCCCTGGGCTGGAGGTGAAGCCGGGAGCAGGCACTGGAATGGTCCCAGATATCGGTGTGAGGCTGAGGGCTCATGATTTCCAGGAAGCCCAGCTCACATTGTGTCGGGCTCCATCACTGCCTTACTCCCTGGTAATTCTGTTCTCTGCTGATTTGTCAGGTTATGGGAGAGGCAACAACTTTGGAAACAATAAAAACACTTGGATTGATGTGCCACAGACTACCTTCTGGCATGCGTAGGAACAGGGATAACTGCTGGGGGCCAAGAAGGGATAGGATATGGGGTCTATTTGAAATGGAGCAAGTGTGTTTGCTGTGGAAAGAAGTCCCCGGGGTTCTGATGCTGGCTAAATGGGGGCCGAAATCCTAAAGCCCGGGGCAGACACCCCTGCTTAAGGTCTTGACCCGGCTGCATCCACAGATATTTCTGTGATCAGAATCATGCTCTGTCCATGAATTAGCCTGTAGAGAATTACTAAACATTCAGACTATAAAAGAGTCAATGACCAAAACACACACGTTCTTTCATTGTGAGAATGAGAAGGGAGGCTTTCAGATTTAGTCTTCAGAACAGCTCAGTGCCGGTTCACTCTGTTGTGACCTTCACGTGTTATTTCTTTGAAACCATCAGGTCTTGACAAATGCAGGGCAGGGCAGGAGCATCAGAGGGAGACCTTGGCAGCACGAGGGGGACCAGGGACAATCTTGAATAAGTATCATCGATCAAAAGGCTGGACCTTCAACCTAGGGCTCAGATTCTTAAAAAATGGCTGCTTGGTATCTAAATTACCAAATTTGGATAAATTCTTTTTAAAAAACAGTTCATTCATATAAAATCACTTTCCTTAAAATCAAAGTATCTAGAAAAGAGGCTTGTTGTTTATAGACGTATGTTTCCTCCCTGAAGTGCACGGTAAGCACCACTTTAGGAGTTTCTTCCACTCTCTTGCTTGAATCATGAAGTCTCTTGTGGCAGAGACTACGTGATCTCTCACCAAACCATTTCCATTTTCCTCCCAGGCACGCGGCTGGGGTGCGTGTCCCAGCCTCCTCTGCAGTCAGGTGCAACCATGAGACTGAGTTCCACGCTACATGGGCAAAAGTGATGTTTGCTTCCACTGCCACCCCCAAGCCTGGTCCATAAAACCTCCTTTGCAATCTTCCAGGCTCCCTCTTTTACTGATCACTGGCTGGAAGCAGAGGAGCCAGGAGAAGATGCGGGGTTGTACCTGGGGTCCTCAGACCCCCAAAGAGGTCTGTGGACAGAATTCAGGAGACCTGAGAAGTTGAAAGGGGAATTAATATGCATCTTTATTTTCTCCAGCTAACTGACATTTAATAGTTTCTTCAATTATGAATGAAAGCAACAAACCACAGTAAAATTAACAGCATCTGTAACTTTGCCACTAATAGAAATGACAGATATTTTCATATCAGGTTACAGTGGTTGATGAGATCCCAAAATGCTGTGTGATCATCGCCACTGTGACGTTATGGTAGTTCTTATTATAACAAGTGCATATATCACCATTTCTTTAATATTTTGATAACTGTATTTCAGTATTTTTGATGTTGCTATCTGAAGTCATTCACTGTATGCATTTAAAAATAATATTTAAAAAATATTATTCTGGGTTTGGTCCTTAAGCTTCACCAGACTGCCAAGTGGGTCCATGACACAAAAAAGTTTGAGTTCCTGCCTTGCGGGTGGTGAGACCATGAGATAGAAGGATCCTGGAGTCCTGAATGACTGCTTGGAGCAGACCCCTCCCCTTCTTCTACTCCCTCGCTCATTCTCCCATCAATTCACATTAACCTGTGATGTGAGAGGGAAATAAACAATTGTTTCAACAGTTAGTCTACTACCGATTTGCTTCCATAAGAAGGTAAGTAGGGAGGAAGTTAACATTCGTGCTGATGTTAACATTCTGAAACTCAGGTTGCCAGGTCTCACTGGCAGGCATCCCGCTGCTGGACTTTCACCTTCGTGATGCTCAGCGAGGGCTCCTTGGGATTCGGCAGAATGAGAGCACCTCATTCCCCAACATTCTCAGCCTGCGTTCTCCCTCGGCTGTATCCAAGTTCAGCTTGGGAAGGGGCATAAAGCAGCTGGTGTGGTTGCTCATAAAAGTGGCATGAAGTAGCATCTGCCTGTGTACACCACAGTTGTGTAAAAGCACCCAGCTGACCAGCTCTTTAACCAGGAGACCTAAAGCAGTGAGCCATGGAGCACTCCATAGCACTCTGTCTTTTTCCTTTCAAAATTAATATTTCTTTCACTGAGCCATTACTTCTAAAAAATATATACATTTATTTATTTATTATTTTTTCTTTATAAATTTATTTATTTTATTTATTTTCGGCTGCATTTGGTCTTTGGGCAAGCAGGGGTTACTCTTCTTTGCAGGGCCCGCGGGCTTCTCATTGCTGTGGCTTCTCTTGTTGCGGAGCACCGGCTCTAGAGCGCAGGCTCAGTAGTTGTGGTGCATGGGCTTAGTTGCTCCGCTGCATGTGGGATCTTCCCGGACCAGGGCTCGAACCCGTGTCCCCTGCATTGGCAGGGGGATTCTTAACCACTGCGCCACCAGGGAAGCCCTATATTTATTTTTTAAGTTGGTTTTAAAGCAAAAAAATTCTGATCTGTTCATCAAATTTGGTAATTAAATGAGTGAAGAGATTGTGATTACCTGTGGCCAAGCATACGCTTCTTGTTATAAGTTTAGCTGAAAACCGCTTTTTCTTTCCTTTTCTTTTCCTGATTTAACAGAATATTTTCCCACAATTCTATTTTAATGGGCTCCTAACGATGTTCTACGTATTTGCTTGTACGTTATTGGAGAACAATGGGTTTATAAGTTTAATGAAGTTGATGATTATAGAAGTTCAAACCAAAATCACATCTGTAACATATGCAGTTCTTTTTTAACCTCAGTGTACTTGTCAGTAGCTAATGCATCAATATTGTTTGACTTTTAGCCTTTTACATAGGCATATGGGCAAACAAAATACTGTAACTACATTCCTAGGTTCCCAACAGTTAAGCTTCAAGGAAGCATATGACACACTTAAAATTAGTTTTATAATTTAATTTATTGTTTGAGTAGATAATGTAATGCAGACAATATCCAAACAACATAAAAGGTCATCTAGTGAAAAAGCAAGTCCTTCTCTTTCCCTTGCCTTCTAGAAACACAATTTCTCTGAAAACTACCACTATTACCCATTTCTTATATATCTTTTCAAAGGTATTCTATGTATATTTAAATAAACATGTATATATTTATTTTCCGACACAAATATGATATTATACTTAAATGCTTTTTTGGAACCTTTCTTTTTTAACCTAACAATATCATCAGAAGATCTTTCCGTATCAATGTATAAAGAACTTTTTCCCTTTCTGTATAGTATTCCATCCATTTTAGGGATGTACCATGTTCTGTTTAACCAGTGCCTATTAATGGGCATTTATGTGGTTTCCAATCTTTTGCTATTATAATATTGCAACGGATATATTTGCCCAATAATGTCACTTTGCACATATGAAAGTGCCTGTCTGTTAACCAAGTACCAAGGAGCAGAAGACATGAGCATTTTTATTCTGAGAGATACATAAAGGACTATGTTTATACAATCATGTCTTTATAATGACCAATGTTGGACTCTTCCACTTGGGAGGAATTCTCCCCAAGAATTCCCATGATGCAAGGAACCAGCAATTCGCTTGGCCTCTCTGGGCCTTGCTGAAGGGCTAAGTAGGTACAAGAGACTAGACCTAACGATGGTCAACCAGAAACGAATTTGCAGGACACAGAGACATCTGGGAGCTTGGGGTGGGGAAGCTAAGACAGGGGTGAGAGGAATGGGCTAATGACATATAGAATTAAGACCACCTGGCTGAAGATGCCAGGAAATGCACAGGTTAGGGAAGGGCAGCTACCTGGAAAAGATCATTGTGCAGTTGTAGTGAAGGGGAGAGACAGAGAGAGACAGAGACAGAGACTGAACACGGAGCCTGGAGTTACAAGACCCAGCTTTGAACTCCGGCTCCACCACTTACGAGAGCTGTGTGAATCTGGGACCAATTATCAAAGCAAGGTTGTTGTGGGAGATACAGAAAGGGTGCATGTGAAAATGCTTGGTTAACAGTTTGAACTTTTTTTTCTTTTTTTCTATTTACTTCATTATTTATTATTTTTTTATTGAAGTAGAGTAGATTTACAATGTTGCATTAGTTTCAGGTATACAGCACAGTGACTCAGTTATTTATATATATATATATATATATATATATATATATATATATATATATATGTATATATGTATCCTTTTTCAGATTCTTTTCCCTTATAGGTTATTATAAAATGTTGAGCAGAGTTCCCTGTGCTATGCAGTAAGTCCTTGTTGGTTATCTATTTGATATATAGTCATGTGTATCTGTGAATTCCAAACTCCTCATTTATCCCTCTCCCCCAACCCCGCACTTTCCCTTCTTGTAACCATAAGTTTGTTTTCTATGTTTGTGAGTCTCTCTGTTTTGTAAATAAGTTCATTTGTATCTTTTTTTTTAGATTCCACATATAAGCAGTATCATATGATATTTGTCTTTGTCTGGCTTACTTCACTTAGTATGATCATCTCTAGGTCCATCCATGTTGCTGCAAATGGCATTATTTCATTCTTTCTCATAGCTGAGTAATATTCCATTGCATTATATATATATATATATACACACACACCACATCTTCTTTATCCATTCATCTGTTGATGGACCTTTAGGTTGCTTCCGTGTCTTGGCTATTGTAAATAGTGCTGCTATGAACATTGGGGTGAACTTAACAACTGTTAGTGGAATCTGAATGAATTTACGTTTCAACATGTCTAGGCACAAAGGAATGCTAACTTCAGAAAGTTCATCGGGACATCAACTCCATAAGAACTGGAGCTGTGTCCGGCTTGTTCACTGCTGTGTCTGCTGTGTCTGCTCTGCCCAGAATTGTGGCTGGTGCTGAACAGGTGCCCGATGAATATTCACTGAAGGAGGGAAGTTCAGGCCATCTCTACTCCACTGAGGAAGGAAATGAACCAGAGAGAGAAGGAAATTAACCAGAGAGCCTGGTTAAGGCTGGAGATAGAGTTTTGAGAGTTACACACTCATAATTATTAGTCCTAATCATTCTTTATAAGGAAAACCTAACAATGCAGGTATTTTATGAAAATTTGTCGATTGCATAAATGAATGGATGAATGAATGAATGAACTTTTTAGAGTACTTTCAGAAAGTATTTCATGAAGTCGATGAGTTCCCCCAACCCGAGAGGAAGAAAAAGATTATTTTTATTTGAAATATTTATGTTACAGTGACTTGAATGGTTGACAAAGTTATTCCATATTTTACTTTTTTGTATTTTTAACTATTTTTTGACCTATGTTTTGCTTGGGATAAAGTAACATATGTGTTGTTGGCCACATATTTCTAAAGTCTGTTTTACGTCTTAATGTAGTTTATGTCTCCATATGGAAATACACAGATAAGGAGGAAATTCCTTAAACTTTCTCACTGATTAGAGTTTTTGAAATTAAATGAGGAAATTGAGGTAAATGATCTCAAATGCCCCCTTTTGGCCTAAAATTATAGAATTTTGAGAATAAAAGCACAAGGGGAGAGCAGAGGTTAAAAAAAAAAAAAGCCCGGGATCCCTGTGGGACAGAAGTCACGTTATACTTGGAGGATGATAATAAACACCTCACATTTATAGAGTGTTGACTAAGGGCCAGGCCTACATACCTTGTTTCACTTAATCCTTACAATCCCTATAAAACGGGTGTTGGAAATTCTGCCTGGCGTCCAGCAACTGGAAGGGAGGAGATCATTCTAAGCACAGACCACGATTCGAAGCAGCAAAGTTGCCAACAATAACATGCTTTGTAAAAGTAATTGCTGCCCCAAGTCAAAGAACTGTTCCCCCCACCCTTCCCCCAGCTGAAACGGCTATTAAATCTGGGGGTGGTCTCTCCAGCTACAAAGACACACAGAGATAATGTCATCTTTGACTCTGAGGGACAGGTTTCTGTGTGGTTATGACTTCATGTAGCAGGGCTGTTTTTTTTGCTGTATCCCTTTCTCTAGAATCAGTTCTTTCCTTAATTGGTGATACTCTTTCTCCTTTCTCGTTTCTACTTCTGTTGTGAACTGACCTAAGCCAATGTGGCAGCATAGAGTTCTCAGGTTCTTTTTATTCACAGCGGGTGTATATCAATGATCAGAAGTAGGTGAGGACTGCAGATCTCTGAGCCCATCATCACCCTACAGGTAATAAAAGCAAGGCTCAGACAAATTCTGCTCCCACACAATTATTTATTATTTATAAAATTTATTTATTGACAAGCAGGCATCAAAGCACATAACTGAATGACTTCTAGTTCTTGCCCTTTCGGATGCTCCAATTACTTCCTGTTTGAATGGCACATTTGGGGCAAATGCCGCAACATCCTAGAGGTGCAGTTCAGTTAACCTTGTAGTTATCAGGCAACCAGAATCCTCCAAGCCAGCAGTGGACTTGGGACTATTCTGGAATTCAGCCTTAGGAACCATTTTATTGTGTGAAGAGATTTATATTCTTAAACCCTGTGCATTCAAGGACAGGCAGTGTTTCTACATTATTCTAGCCTAGTAGCTGGCAAACTTGGTGCAAAGGCCAAATCTGGTCTGTGCCTACTTTGTAAATAAAGTTGTACTGAACACAACCATGCCAAGTCATTTAGTATTGTCTATGGCTGATTTTGTGCTATAACGGCAGAGTTGAGTGATTGTGACAGAGATGGTTTGCCCGCAAAGCCAAAAACAATTTACCATCTGACACGTTTCAAAAAAAAAAAAGTTTTCTGACCCCTGCATTAGCCAATCCACATGTATTAAGCACGACTGTTTTCAGCAATGAAAACCCATTGCTAATATCCATTTTGCTAATTAGCAAAACCTCTGGTGTAGATCAGAGATAAATATAGCTGAAGTGCTTACAGCAGCTGCTTCTGGAGTGTGGCCTTCTTATTAAATATTAGATGACACCCCCAAAATATGCAAGTTCTACTAGGGTAATAGTAGACTCAGAGTATTTATTAAAACTAACACACATTTATAGAACATCGTCAATTTCGAAATTTTAAAAGTAAGTTGCAGTCATCTTAAGACTTTCTTTTATTGCTTCTCAAAGCTCATTTTTGTTAATGATTATGATTAAATTTTCAGGTACTCTCATATCAATATTAAGCCCAGAGTTTGAAAATTATGTTATCCAATTGGATCTCAATGCAATAGCTAAGATAGAGCAGTTTATTATTATCCCATTTTACAGAATGCAAAACCTAAGGTCCGAAAGTATATCTACTTTTCTCACAGTTGCAGAACTGATGAGTGATAGAGTGAGGCTTGAATCTGAAGCTTTTCATTTTCCATATCCTATCGTCTCTTCTCTACACCATGATAACTTTCCAATAGCAACAATCAATTGATCTTTTTTTTTTTTTTTGGAGCAAACTGCAGATTCTAACTTCAGCCAATAGAAATATATTCTGTCTTCAGAAAAAAAAGAAAAACATTCTCAGAAACTTCTTGATTATTTTGCAAACAGACTTTGCCTCCTTTCTCCACATTGTTTATTCTTAAAGTTGTAGAGCCACCATTGGATTGCGGGATTGGTTACTAGAGGTGGGGAGAAATTTCCCAGAGGAATCAAAGGAATGAAGGTAAATGCTTGAAAATGGATCTGTTTCAGCAACCACATAAAATGAGACCCTACAGAGTCAAAGAAGTCTTTGAAGGACCACCCTGACTTAGAAGTCTGTAACTGTAGCACAGCATAACAAGGCTCCAGGGCTAGTTATAGACTCAGACATGTTAGAAAAGGAAGAAGCTCATTATTAGGTCGGCAAGTTCACTCCACCTCGCTGTACAATGCTGGGTTGTTCTCCCAGCTGTGTTGGGCTGCATGGGAAATTCATTTATTATTGATTAGCAGGGGGTTATGAGAACTGGTGTGGCATCTCCTCAGCCTTTTCTCAGCCACTCTTCCCCATGACTGTGACCTGCAATTCCCCATAATCTATTCCTTCCCATCCTATGGAATCATCTTGGTTGGATTTAAGCCCATAATTGGTGCTGGTGCATTTTGCTTCTTCTACCTGCAGGTTCTGAGTTGAAGACAGGAGAGCCTTTCCTCCAAGACCATCCCTTCATCTACATGGGCTCTAATAGGCCTCCATCGTTACCATAACTGGGAAAGAAGAAAAAAGGGCAGGTATTGTATTCAGGAATAAGAATGTTAAGCTATGAGCCCAAGAAGGAAGCTAGAGGGCATCTTTCCAGACCCTAGTATGATTGTCTGCAGGTGACTTGGATGACAAGTCATAACCATATGGATTCTAACAGCCATTGAGAACCCCCATTGGAGACTTTTAAAAACAACTTTAAAGCAACAAGTCAGTACTGTAAAGAGACAAAAATGAGTTCAGGTGTAAGTCTACCAGTAGATGGTAAAAAAGCAGTAATGTTAGGAGAAGTCCCTGTGTGTGTGTGTGTGTGTGTGTGTGTTGAGAAGACTCTAGTCTCTTAGAGATAGCTTCTCGTTTCTGAACATCTGAGAATCTTCTTTGTGATTCTTCTAGTTGACTTTCTGATGATGCGTGGAAATAGCAGTGCCAATGTTGGGAACAAGACAAGACTTTCAAAAGTTTGAGTTTGAGGTTAAATATTTATGATCCAGCCTAAATAGAAGAGTGGAGGGGGAGGACAATGAAATCTTGAATACTGATTTTGGGGGAGAAGACTTATTCCTCTTTTAAAGATAATTTACTTGCCACATAATACTAACTTTAGGACTATGTAGTGAATCATTCAGGATGGGTTAGGTTGTCCTGCGGAAACACACAACCTCAAAATCTCAGTGGCTTAAAACAACCAAGGTCTATTTTTCATCCATGGAACATACCCATTATGAGTGTTGACTTCACTCTGGAACACAGGATTACAGAACGGCCGTTTTACGGAACAGGTCTGATCATTGTGACAGAGAATAAGAGCTTTGGAAGGACTTGAATCAGCAATTAAATGCTCCAGCCCAGAGTAACGTTTGCTCACAACTCATTGGCCAGCAGTGGTCATGTGCTCCATTCAATCACAAGGGCCCAGGAAGTATAATCCCACCAAGTACCTGAAAGGCAGCTGAGAATATTTGTAAAATAGTACTAATGACTTCCACATGTCATTAAGATTGACAAGGCAAATTTTGACCTGTAGTATGTTCAAAATCACACACGTCAAATGCTTCTGGTAAGGCTGACTTTTAAAAAGCAGACACAGTATCTAGAGGATCTACCCGATGGTTCTCTGCACTTGGAGAGTAAACATGGGGATCTCCTGGAAAGTTTGCAAAACACTGATGCCTGGGTCCCACTCCAGGGATTCTAATTTAATTAGTTTGAGGTGCAGCTTGAGCATCAGGGTTTTTTAAAGCTCCCTGAAGTGATGCTAAGGTACCCCCGGAGTAGAAAGTCAGTGATCTCTTCTAAGCATCAGGGCTTTACCGTGATTTTCAACTCCAATACTATCTCATCTAAGCATCAGGGCTTTACCGTGATTTTCAACTCCAATACTATCTGTCCATCTGTGTGGTCTTAAGTCAATTAACCACTCTGGGTCTCTGTTTTATTATCTGTGAAATTAGGCATGGAATACAATGACTTATACAGATACTTCCAGCCTTAAAAATCTCTCCTACACTACTGGTATCTATAAGGAGTTTCAGAGCTCAAGTTAATGTGTAAGTGCAGCCAAATTACTCCGTAAGTTCATCTGCTTAAGCTCCTCTATCTTCGATAATGGAATAAAGGCAATAATTGGCAGGAGTCTTTACCAGGTAAGTAGCTGCGTTTTCCCAGCAAACCAGGAAGCCTGGCCAGACTTGGGGATAAAGTCATGTTATAAGAAAAGATAGGAAGTTAACTTGATCTCTTGGTTATTTGTGGACTGAGGGTGAACTTCCTGCTCTAAGATGAAAAAATTGTATGACCTAAGGCTATTCAGATAAAAATAAATTTTAAGAAGCCACTTCCCTCAATTCTTCTTGCTGAAAATGAAAAAGTCAAAGGTTTCACAATTTCTTCACCGTGTAATCCTATCTCAGTGCTGTCAGTGTCTTAATAGCGTATTGATTGGCTCAAACTCCTGCTATCTTTAGAGAAGCATTATTACTCTGTTGGGCAAAACATAAAAAAGTACTTTAAAAGACCCTTTTAAGAGTTTTTTGATTTTTCAAAAGCTTCTTAGGGGCGTATTGAGCTTCCCTGGCAGCTGGAATTAACTCTACAATGCTCTTTCTCTATTTCTGACACAATGAATTCATCTGAAGCCGGCAGGTTATCAATGACTCACAGGCGGGAGAAGATAAGGGGGCCCTGGAGATAAATTAATGTGGTAATTAGTTACATGAACACCTGTATTTTTAGGCTCTTTGTAAGTGCTACCGTTGCATTGGAAACTCGTGATAATTATCAATAACCATCTTAAGTATGTGAAGTTGAGTAGTATTAAGGGGTAGAAAGTGAGGAGAGGAGAAGATGGATTGTAAAAATGAAAACTGTTAGTGTGCAAAATAGCATTAAACTGTTTTTCAGTTATCAAAATGCCTGACAGCTGAAAAAAGACAAAATCTTCATTTATAGCTCTACTATATTTATTCAATGTCTGCATCTCTCTTCTTCAGTTATTAGAAAAAAGCATCAGAATAATTTTTATTGAATGCTTAGAAAAATATTTGATGATAATACACCAAAATGTTATCACTGTGGGCGATGGTATTGTGGGTGAGTCTTTTTTCTTCTTTTGGGAATCTCTCTGTTTCACTACTTTTCTCTGTTAAGCAAAAAATTTTTTACCTTCACTCCTTCACTGTGTTTTGGGGAAAATTACTTAACCATCTTGAGCCTCATTCTGTACCTCACAATGAAGATAATAATAGTATCTACCTCAAAGAGTTGTGGTATTAGATTAAATCGCATGAAATAGCTGATACTTGATCATCTTTTGACCTATGAACTTGGCAACTTGAAATGGTTCAATGTAGTAGTAAACATTTAGCATTGTGCCTGACAAATACTAAGCACTCAGGTAATATTCACTGTGAAAGAATGTTAAGGAAATACAGAGAGAACAAATTTAAAAATAGATAGGACACAATACGCAATTTAAAACATTACGTTTATGGAGGTATCATTTGCATATAGTATACAGTTCTAGAAAAGCTGACAAACGCATACAATTGGGTAACCACAGTCAAGATACAGAGCAATTCCATCATCCCCCCCAAAATGCATCGTGCCTCTGGTAGCCAGCCCCTCCCCCCTCCCTAGCCCTTGGCAACTGCTGATATTTTTCTGTCCCTATAGTTCCGCCTTTAATATGAATTTCCCCCCTTACTTGAATTAACTCAATGTATTCATTTGCCTCCTTCCTACGTGGACAAACACTTTCAGAGGCAGAAGGGAAGTCCCCTCACTCTGGCCAGCCGCTGATGAAGTTCCTTGAGAGAAGCCAATTTTAATTTGCTCTGAAGGGTAAAGGATGCTGGGGTTCACGGTGTGAAGGGGGCAGGGACAGGCATTTGCTGAGGCTTGACTTCCAGGAGTAGAGGTTCATTCCTCGTGAAAGGAGGCGAGAATGTGCTCAGGCGGCCCGTTTTGGCTACTTTTCCTGGGATCCAGTGTGGTTTTGGACTCTGATTTTTCTGTTGATTGTAACATGTACACATTCTTGTCGGAGGTCTCAGGACCTAGGGGTCATTTTAAATTCCGTATCTCCAAATAGCGTTTAGCAAAGAGCCCTCTTCAGCCCGGTTCTCCTTTTAGAAAGGTGCCCAACCTGTGGGTGTAGACGAAGCTCTCCTTTCTTGGATGCTGGGGCACTTTTATCAGGGTCAAGCTCATTGTCATGCTCTCTGAGGTATTTTTTCTTGCCCTCTTAGCATCTCTTCATGATATCACTCGGCTGCATATTATTGGCCATAGCATCCATTTGACTGATCTTTATCATCTTGAAAATAGAATGTCACTCCCCTGTGACAAGCCTGCAGTGCTCCCTTGGGCTCACAGGATGAAACCTGGATTCCTTTGCCTGGCAAATAAACCCTTCACCATCTGACCCCGCCCGGATTTGAACAGCACCATTAATCAGTTTGATTTTGGGGGGCATATAGAGCCCAGTACCCACCAAATAGAGAACCTGGAACTTTTGCAAGCATAGGTCACTTACTAGCTAGAAAACAAATTACAATAAAATTTTTTTGGCATCACAGACAGAGGCTGCTTCCCATAGTGGAAAAGTGCACGGACTTGGGAGCCCACCTGCTTTTCTTTGGATCCTGACCATTCCTAGTTCTATGAGCTTGGGACAGTTACTTAACCCTCCATGCCTCTGTTTCCTCATCTGTGAAACTCAAAGGCTTGTGGTGAGGAAAATGGTAGTCCCTTAATCGTGTCACACTCTCCCAGGATTCTCTACCTTTGCACTTGCTGTTTCTGCCTTGGAACATGCCTCCTCTGCCTCTTTGAACACACAGGGAATCCATCTGGCAGCTTTATTGTACGGAAGTTGCTGGGATTGCTGTCTTCCCACTGATCTGTACCCTCCCTGAAGTAGGAATAGCACCTAGAACTTAATGAGTATTTACTGAGTACTCAGTATTTACTGAGTGCTTATTACAGGCAAGGCATTATTTACCTTTTACATATACTAATTCATTTATCTCCATAGAAACTCCAAGAGCTGAGTACTATCGTTTCGCCCACTTTACAGATAAGGAAACTGAGGCTACGTAATTTGCCTAACTTCACCCAGCTAGGGAGAGGTTAAGATGGATTTCAAAGAGTCTACATTTGTAATCATTGGGCTGTATCGAGAGTAGGATCAACTAACTAAATAAAAACTACAGTCCAGTGCTTCTCAAATAATTGTGTCCATGAGTCACCTGGGGACTTGGTGAAAATGCAGATTCTGATCAATAGGTCTGAAGCGGCACCAAGATTCTGACTTTCTAACAGGCTCCCAGCCAGTGGACTGCACTTTGAGAATCAAGGCCCTAGACTTGTGGTTCAAAGCTCTGTCTGTTGGTTTTTTTGGTCTCAGGGCCCTTTTACACTATTAAGTATTATTGAGGGCACCAAAGAGCTTTTGTTTACATGGGCTATATCTGTCGATATTTACTGTAATAAAAATTAAAAATGAGAAATTGAAAAAGTATTTTTAAAATATTTAAGGAAACCCATTACACGTTAATAAAAATAACGCGTTTTAATGAGAAATAACTATATTTTTCAAAATAAAAGATTAGTGAGAAGAATGGCCTTGTTGCACATTTCTGCAAATCTTTTTAACGTCCAGTTTAATAGAAGATGGCTGCATGCTCACACCTGCTTATGCAATCGATTATCATATGACGTGCCATGCAGCCTCTGAAAAACCCCATTGTGTTCTCAGGAGAGAATGCAAATCAAAAAAAGCAAATGGCATCTTAATATTACAGGAATAGTTTTAACCTTACAGACCCCACGAGAAGGTCTCAGAGACCCCACCCAAGGGTTCCCAGACACTACCTTAAAAAAACCACTGCTCTAGACCACTCTTAAGAATCTGAGAAAACTCTGAAAGTCATTACGTTCATTGTGGAGTTGGGCTTTTGACATTTTGTAAACTTTCTGACTTCTAAAATTCTGTGAGGATACTCTTTCTGAATCTAGATTTTGTATCCATTCCAGTTGCAGTTTTCATCCTCATCTGCATCCTCTGATGGTGCCTGATCATAGTCTCAACACAGAGAAGACTCTCTTCGGAAAACCATCAGCCAAAAAGGTAGTACTCGCTCTCTTTTTTTTTAAATTTTATTTTATTTATTTATTTATTTATTTATTTGGCTGCGTTGGGTGTTCATTGCTGCACGTGGGCTTTCTCTAGTTGCGGCGAGCCGGGGCTACTCTTCATTGCAGGGCGCGGGCTTCTCATTGCAGTGGCTTCTTTTGTTGCGGAGCAGGGACTCTAGGCATGTGGGCTTCAGTAGTTGTGGCACGTGGGCTCAGTAGTTGTGGCTCGCGGGCTCTAGAGCGCAGGCTCAGTAGTTGTGGCTCACGGGCTTAGTGGCTCCGCGGCATGTGGGATCTTCCCGGACCAGGGCTCGAACCCATGTCCCCTGCATTGGCAGGCAGATTCTTAACCAGTGCGCCATCAGGGAAGTCCCAGTAGTACTCTCTCTAGATAGAATATTGATAAAGAAGAAGGTCAAGTGAAAAAACATATTTTATTGAATTCCTTAAAGAGTTTTAAAAATCGCTTTAGAATAGATCATCCTAACCTAATGTATTAAATGACTTAAAGCTAGTAGGATTTTATGCTATATACATTTACTACATTTATCATTAGTTTTTTTGTTCACACATGGTTTCACAATTTTTTTTTTTTTTAAGAATTTCACTTTTTTACTTGTTTATTTATTTATTTATTTTTGGCTGTGTTGGGTCTTCGTTTCTGTGCGAGGGCTTTCTCTAGTTGCGGCAAGTGGGGGCCACTCTTCATCGCGGTGCGCGGGCCTCTCACTATCGCGGCCTCTCTTGTTGCGGAGCACAGGCTCCAGACGCGCAGGCTCAGTAGTTGTGGCTCACGGGCTTAGTTGCTCCGCGGCATGTGGGATCTTCCCAGACCAGGGCTCGAACCCGTGTCCCCTGCATTGGCAGGCAGATTCTCAACCACTGCGCCACCAGGGAAGCCCCCAAAATTTTTAAAATAAAAGATGTAAACTGAAATCATTTGATATGCTTAAATATCATATACCCACTTCTTGTCCCTAATTTTTAATACCTTACTCTTATGCCTGGATTTCCAAGTTTATACCAGGTCTTCTCAGAAGAACATTTGAGTAGGTTCCTGGGTTCTTTGATTTGCACTCCCCTTTGAGCTCTGAAATGTTTCCTTAGCACATTTGCTTCTCCGCTGAATCTGTATCAACCTGACTCCTCCAACTGTATGTCGAAGGAGTTATGCTCATTGGCAAATCTGTTCATCATTATGTTAGGGCTAGGAAAATAGGACCCTGTGAGTTCAAGCCTTAAGGCTCTCTCTGGAAGAATATCTCCTCAAGCCTTGATGCTCTCAATTCAGAGAATCATAGAGTCTTAGGATGAGGAGGGATCTTCAAGGTCATCTAGACCCTTGCTACTCAAGGGTCAAGGCACAGGCACCACCTGGGAACTTGTTAGAAATGCAGAATCTCAGGAGTCACTCAGACCTACTGAATCAGAATCTTCATTCTAACATGATCGCAAGATATGAAGTGTGCATGTTAGTGTTTAAGAAGTGCCGCTCCAGACCAGCCCCCCATCCAGTGGAGAAATCCTATCTGCAGCGTCTTCCCCCGGGGCTGCCCCTCAGTGCTCATATGTCTTTACCTTCAGGCTTTGGGATACAGATCAATGATTCTAGATCAATGATTCCCAAGTTTGATTGCACATTAAAATCACTTGGGGATCTTTTAAAAATCCCTATGTTGAGGCCTCACCTCTGACTAATAAAATCTGAACCTCTGGCATTGGTATTTTATGAAGTTCCCACAATATTCTAAATGTGTAACCAAGTATGGACCGGTGATCAAGAGCTATCCATTTGCATCTTAGGCCATTTACTTCATTCCTTGCTTTAATTTTCTGTGAAAATGCACATATCCCCTCATTTTGCCTGGAAATAGTTTTTTTTAAATCAGCATAAATAATTTATTGCAAACATTTTCATATCATACACTGGTAGGCTTGATAATTCACACAGCAGTATTCTGGGATGGAGGAACCAGGAGTTAGGGAATGAGAAGAAAGTATATGATGGGATGTTAGGTTGCTGAGGGGCAGACTTCATGCCTAGTTCTTGGTCATGACCAGTTCTTGGCCAGATAAGCTGCCTTGGGCAGGAAGGGGCTAGGTCAGGCCAAGAAGGGGAAGTTCTCCTTTGGCCAGCCCACTTCAGGTTTCCAGTCTTTCCTCTTGCTTCTGCATTCGTGGTTCTCTGGGGCGAGGGAGGTGTAAGGAAGCAAGAACCTCTATAGCTGTTGGGTAAGTGGGCTCCATCAGCTGAACATGGGGTGCCCAGTCTAGTCCTTGGCCTGATGGGTCTAAGAGAAATTTTGCTAATGTCATAGTCTTGCTGGCCTCAAAAGCGGCCGGATGTTTTTCTCCACTCAATAATCCTCTTGAGTAATAAGCACTTTTGTTTGTGACATGACTGTTTAAGAAACTGAAAGCTGCATTTTTTTTTCAAGATTTATGGGAGAATGATTTTGTTGACGTTTACTAGCTTTTAAACTATCTAGTTTTATTTTAATAGTGCTGCATTAGACTAATTGTTGCTTGGAAATATATAAATCATGTTAACAGTAATTCTAAACAGACTAAATACATGATCAAGTCAAAAGTTTGAGGACTAGGGAGAGAGTGTTATTTTAAAAGGAAATTCAAATTACTACCCATAGTCATTTTAATTTACTATTAATACAAATATAACACAAAGTGAACTCAATAATAAATAAGTTTGGAAGTTCTAACATTCTAGATTCTAATGAGTATCATTCACATACTAAAATAAAATTTAGAAAATGTACAGCTTACAAACTTTCCTTTATACATATGTGTTTTGAAAACTAAATAATAGTCAAATTAATTTGGATGTTCGGGGAGGAAATGCCATCACATCTTCTTCTCCCTCCCATCCCTGCTTACCTAGGCTTCAAATCTGGATAAACATATTCAAGTGTTGTTTAATCATGAATGTGACACATTAGACAGATTTATAGATGCATGAGGGATTTAAAAATTTGATTCTCAGTTCTTTAAACATCCCAATAAGTAATCTTAGAGATAACATTAATGTTTACTCTGTAGACTAAGCAAGTATTGTAGGAAGAGAAGATTGTGTTTTGGGCGCCTGAAAAGTACAGAGAATTTTAGAGCATTTCTCTTCTCCATTAAGGAACATGTAGTTTGGCTTCCCAAGAAAATGTGAGAGAGGAAGATGGAGAACATTTTAAGAAAGATATTTTTTCTAAGTATAATTCTTGTCTTCTATTACTGTAACATTTGTATTTAATATGTTTTTAATGAAATCTCAATTTTGGTACATATTTTCTACTTTCTTCACTGGCTTACATTTTCATTTCAATAATGGTTTAGTTTTGGACTTCCCTGGTGGTGCAGTGGTTAAGAATCCGCCTGCCAATGTAGGGGACACGGGTTCGATCCCTGGTCCAGGAAGATCTCACATGCCGTGGAGCAGCTAAGCCTGTGCACCACAACTACTGAGCCTGTGCTCTAGAGCCCGCGAGCCACGTCTACAGAGCTCGCGTGCCACAACTACTGAAGCCCGCGCACCTAGAGCCCGTGGTCCGTAACAAGAGAAGCCACCGCAATGAGAAGCCCGCGCACCGCAATGAACAGTAGCCCCCGCTCGCTGCAACTAGAGAAAGCCCGCGCAGCAACAAAGACCCAACGCAGCCAAAAATAAAAATAAATACATTTATTTAAAAAAAAAAAACTAATGCTTTATTTTTACATTTGAATACATATAAATTGAAACTGAAGCTAACACTTTAGTTTGTCTATTCTACTTTCAATTAAAACATTTGGGAAAATTTCCCTGTAGTGACTACTTTCTAAAATTGTTTAAAAATTGTGAAAAAATCCCAATCATCCCCCAAATGAATATTTTACATATATGCAGATTTCTTAAAGAAGGGCACACCTGTAAAGAGCCACCTATTTGAGCTGGTAATTTTGTTTATCTACTTGACTGGTTGTTACTATGTTAAATTGTTAAAATTTGAAGTCGTGCTATCAAACTCGTGAGCTAATTCTGTGGACTTACGGGAACATGTGTGAGAATGCTCTTCCCATTCTCTGTGTCTTCCACTTCGTTTCCTTGACTTCTGGGTTTCTTCTCTGTCCTAATTTCCTTACATATAGCTCTCTACTGTTTGAGGAGGGCCCAGGTATATACCTGCATGGGTGGGGCCAGGTATATACCTGCATGGGTGGGGCCAGGTATATACCTGCATGGGTGGGGCCAGGTATATACCTGCATGGGTGGGGCCAGGTATATACCTGCATGGGTGGGGACCCATGGGGACACTTTCTTACATATTCAAAGTCATTGTATTGCTACTGTCTGCTTTTCACCTCAGTAAAAGTGAACAGCTTGAATTGTGTGTTATTATTATTGTTGTGTCAACTAAACCCATGCTTATAAATAGAGCCTAGAACCAAAGAACAATTAAAGCCATCCCTCTCTGTTCACCACACAAATACTTTCAGGACTGCCTTCTTCATGCAAGTGAACATCTCCACATTCTCCAACTGCTTCTTGGGGTTTTTTTCCATCATCTGGACTCAGCAACCACTTTGGTCTATTCCTTTAGCTCAGACACCAGAGCCATGGCAGCATTTCCCAGGATAAGCCATTGGGATCTGGACATAATTGAGGAGGATGTGCCTGGGGCCATTATGGCCCAAACGTGGATTCAAGAATGTCCGAGCGGGGAAAGATTTTGTGCTCCGTTCAGTTCAGCCCGGGAAACTGATGTCAGGGAGGCAATGCGACTCATCCAGGGAATATAATAAGTAATAAACAAGGAAGAAAACAGGGAACATGGAAAGCATGCATACTGGATCAATTAAGAGGCACTAAAGCTGAAGGAAAATATGAGCGGGCCTCAATGTTCCCAGGAGCAGAGAGGACTAATTGGCATGCTACCAGTGGTAGTTGTATCCTGTGTGTATCTTTATTTCTTTTGATGGCTCAGCCATTATTCCTTCCCTGGAGAATCCCTATCTAGTATATCATTATCTTTTGGGAGATATCTTTCATTGTCGCAAAATACACACCTTGATTTTCCATTATTTCCAGTTCACATTGCAAGTATCTGGATCAAAGCTTTATCTTTGGTCTCGAGTCTTATTTGCCATCCTAGCAGTAATCCACTAGTGCTTCTGGAATTTAACTCTGGAGAGGACTTAGCTTGTCTCTGTGATAAACGTGAGAGTGACGGAATGAAATAAAGCCAACATTTAGTGAATGCCAAGGGTATGGTATGTATAGTGCACTGGGTTATCCCATCTGATGGGCACAGCCTTTAAAGTAGGTGTTACATCCCATTATACAGGGGAAGAAACCAAGGCTAATTTCTCCCTCATCCTTCACCATTGATCTTTCTTTATATCAACAATTAACTTAAAAACATGGATCTAAGCCATCCCTCTTATTTTTTGGATTTTCCTTTGAAGCTATCCCATTCCTCTTTCCTTCCAGCAGCCCTGCTATCCTGACAGGCTACACGACTTCTTCTCTTGCTTAAACCTTTTCCTTTCACACCTCTCCTCCCTGAGGGCTGGGTATAAGCCAAGTCTCCTCTTACTCAGCTATTTTGCACCTCCTTGACACCTCCTACTTGGTGACATCGGACTGTATCTTCAAATCTCCCAGTCCTCTCCTCCTCATTTCCTCCTTTAAGAAACATCCAAATACAGATATAACCAAACTCAGATGGAAAAATTGGCCTTTTGCTTCTTTCCACAGGTTTTCTCTTGGCATCAGAAAATCCAGATTTTCTGGTTTTTTAATGCACTGTCATTAAATAACCCCGAAACTGAGCCAGCATTCCTCTGCTTCCTACACCCACCCCCCCACACTGGTCTCCCCTGCCCCTCGTTTCTCACACCTCCGCATTTCCTCTGTCTGGATGGACTGGATATGGCCTGCTTGGAAACTGTGAATCTGCATCCTAAGCCTTCTCAGAGGCTTTTGTCCTGCCGTCTTTCTTTCTTCCTTTCTTTCTTCCTTCCTTCCTTCCTTCCTTTCCTTTCTTTCTTTCTTTCTTTCCTTTCTTTCTTTCTTTCTTTCTTTCTTTCTTTCTTTCTTTCTTTCTTTCTTTCTTTCTTTCTTTCTTTCTTTCTTTCTTTCTTTCTTTCTTTCTTTCTTTCTTTCTCTTTCTCTCTTTCTCTCTCTCTCTCTTCCTTCCTTCCTTCCTTCCTTTCTCTCTCTCTCTTTCTTTCTCTCTCTCCCCCCCCTTCTTTCTTTCTTTCTTTTAGCAAGACCCTGCTTTCCAACTTCGAAGTTTTTCTGAGAATAAACTTTTTGCAAGAGTTCTTGTTGTTTTTAAGTAGTGACATCTGTCTATCCTGGGAAAAGTAAAGAGGTTCTTCCACGGACGCTGAGACTGTGAGCCCCAGGACCAGCGGAGGCATCCTCTCATCCAACACCGTCATTTGATAGAGGAGAAAAATAAGGTCTAAAGAGGTTGATTGAATCACTAATGTCGCATTGACTGTTCGTGACAGGGCTAGAGCCAGAGGGCAGGTCTCCTGACCTCTAGCCCACCGAGATTTTCTTGAGATTGTGTCATTTCACAAACAAGCCCTGCATTTTGAAGTTGCATGCCGGCTCTCGAAATAGATGTATGCTGAGCAGTTGCCCGTGGGCACCGCGGGGCTCCCGCATTTTGTTGTGTTGTGTGTGGTTCACAGGTCACTGGAGACCCCAGCATCGTCAACATTCTGCGGGGGTTCCCTGCATTTCCAGGAAGACGGTAGCTCCTGCTCTCTTTCTTACATTAAATCCGGCAGCACCAGACAGAATCACATGATCTGTGAGGTCTGCCTTTTGTGCCCCCTCCTCTTTGAAAGGACTGCCTGTCTCAAACTTCTTCTCTCCTTCTAAGATGCCTGGGGCCTGAATCTCTTCTCTCGGTTTCTCAGTCCCTACCATTCCTCATGTCCCACCAGATACTCCACCTAGGCTGCCCTATATTCTTTTAAAATGCATTCATACTTTCTTTTTAACCCACAAAAAGACATTCCTATGATTAAAAATATAAGTAGTAAAAACATCATCCCAGACCCCCCGTCCCCTTCCCACACTCAGTTAATACTTGCACTCTGTTCTGCATCTTGCTTTGTCCACTTTGTCCACAAGTTTGGGACTACCAGGTGATACACCTTGGTAATTCCAGTTCTGTCCCTGGTGAATCCTATTATGTATATAAGCATGATTTAAACACTCATGATGCTGAGTGCTGTGTTTTATAGTATATGATTACGTAACTTATTATTTGAAATACAGGGTCTTCCTCTCCTGACACACCAACAGCACGTTGCACTCTTACCTGGTGCTTCCTTTGTTCTGCTTTGTGCGCAACTGTCTTCTCTCAACAAAACTGTGGTCTTCTTGAGTGCAGAAGAAAGACATTGTTGTCTTTTCTTTCCTGTAGTCATTCTGTTCTCAGCACAGAGCCTTGCACATAATTGGATCACACATTAATTAATGCTTGTTTCATATTGAGGATGGGGAGTGTTTACACTTTTTTGCTGATCTATTTTTATTTGTGTATTCTAATTAAAAGTGAATGGGAGGTTTGAACTCTCCTCATTCTTCTTCTTCAAAAATATATACTTCTAGAGATGAAGCATGAGGAGGGATTACTGGGGGTGCTGGTCACGCTCTAGTTCTTGGTCTGGATGGTAGTTATACATGTGTGCTCACTTTGATATAACTCATCAATTGGCACAGTTCTTATTTGTATACTTTTCTTCATATGTTGTATCTATTAAAACATGTAATATGTACGTGTATAATACATAGTTCTAGTTTGATAAGATACTGTGTTTGTGAGAGTTTGTGGAAATAGTCATGCTTGTGTATTGCCTATGGGAGTGTAAATTGTATAATGTCCTCGGGAGGAAATTTGGCCAAACTATCATAATGAAAAGGCGCTTACCCTTTGGCTGAGCAATGGCTAGCCTAGAAATGTACCCTACAGTCTATTATAACATGTGCAAACTGTTACACATTCAAGATCATTCACTTGTCTATAATAATAAAACTGGAAACAACAGAAGGAAGAACAAATAGATTGTTGTACATCCTACTATAAAATATTTTTCAGCAGTTAGTAAAAGGGAGGCAGATCTGTTACTGCTGATTTGGAAGCATCTTCGGGTTAAAAACTGTGTACAAGATGCTTCTGTTTGTGTTACGTATGTGTATATATATTTGCTTGTATGTTCATAGACTATCTCTGGAAGGATACACAAGAAACTGATAATAGTCGTTGCTTCTGAGACAGGAAGGGGTAAAAGGAAACTTACTTTTCACTATATGCTCTGCTTGATGCACATTTCAAATTTTATATGTACATGTAACCTATTCAAAAAATTAATTAAATCCAAAGCTGCTTCTTTGCAGCTGACTTTTCCTCATTCTCATTTACGGACTTCCTAAACATTCTAGAATTGGTGAGTTTGCCTTTACTTTCTTCCAACAGCCTCCAAAACCATTCCATGGAGCAAAGATCATACTCTTCTTCCATGATATTGAGCAAAGCAGGCAGGTCACTCTTCTGCTGGTGACCTTATTAACTGAGTTTAGACCTCAAGTGAATTTGAACACATTTTTGTTTTTTTTTTTAATGAAACATTCAAAACCTCTTTGCCGTCTTTAGTTCTTCTCCTCCCAGAAGGCAGGAAGAGAGTGAAAGACAAGTGTTCCATTTGTCTTTAATCAGATTTACAAGTGCCGTAAACTGGTTGTCAAACTAGAAGAAGAGAAAACCTTGGGGGATGTGGTTTGACTAGCAAAGGAAGGGAATAAGTCGGGTCTAACATGTGCCCTAGATTTGTAACAAGTAGATCTCAAGAAGTAAGGTTTTATCTCAATAGCCTGAGAATCCAGAGCGTTTGGAAGCCCTCAAAAGTAAAATATAACAATATAATCAAAGGTAATCCTTGCAAAGAAGAAACAAAGGGGCCTCTGAAGAAGCCAAGCCAGCTTCCAAATTGCCTATGGCCATCTGCAGAAGATGGAAGGGAGGCCCGGGGCCAGGGATGAGGAGGTGGTACGGGTGCTTGCTGAGGATATCAGCAAGAAGGCTGAAACTCAAGTTTGCAAAGTTCGCCATGGACAATTTGTACAGGTCTTTGAAAAGGCACATTCAGAGCAAAAATGGCTTGGATTAGATGGTGCTGTTTTATTAGATAATAAAGAGAAAGCAAACCCTGAAACTTAGCGATGATTTCGTCTGGCCCCTTCATTTTGCCAAGATGCACTATAGGCAGAGCCTACTATTAAACACCCAGATCTCATGACTCTTGGGCCACTGCTGTGTCTGCTCTCCACCTGTCTTCTTAAAAGTCTGGACTCTGGAACCAGACTACCTGGACAGAGCTCTGTCTCTCAGGAGCTGCATGATTCGGGGCAGGTTACCTAATTTTACATGCTTCAGTTTCCTCATCTGTCAAATGGGGCTAATACTAATAACAATAACTACCTGGTATGGTTGTTAGTGGGATTATACAGCCCTTCAAAGAGGGTCGGGTACATGGGAGGTGTTATATAAATTCTAGCCATAATATTAATGGTTAGTATTACTTCCAATTTCTACATCAGGGAGAATCATTTTTAAGTGGGAAAGACCACAGCACCAACATGGGAGGTGTCTTCATGGTAACAGTTACTTGGTTCTGGGTGCCACCTGAGGTCTGATATAAGAAATCCCTTTCTCATAAAAAGAGCTATCCAACAACTTCTGGGCTGGTGGTAACGTAGATACTCTTTGTCACAGGTGGAGTTCAAGCCAAGGATGTGGAAGGCAGATTCCTGTGTAGAATGGAGGCGGGGCCTAGTTGACCTCTAGGGGCTCTGATCCTAAGGGTCTAGGATTCTGCTACCTTTGAGACTAGTAGCCTTGGGGACAGTCACATGGCCGGTCTCCTGGACATGGGTTTGTTATCAACTTGGAAGTGAAGAGTACAGTCTGTAAGACTTTTCTCCTCCAGCTCCGTGTAAAAGGACAAGCTCTGGTGTGACATCTAAGACTTTCAAAGACTCATGACTTTGAATTTCTTTATGGAGAGCTGCACACCTGAGAATGCCAACACAGAAGGGAACCTATTCTTAGATCTGGCTCAGTACAAACCCTCTAGCCAGGGGGGATACTTCATTCCTAAAAGAGGAGTAGAAATCTTTGGGGGGTGCGGGGGGGGAGGGAGATACATTGGTCAACATTGTTCCCTCCGGGTCCCCAAACCCAGGTTAACAATGAAGGGCCAGGACGCCAGGAGCCTCTGCCACGCTGCCAGGTGGGGCCGGGCCGGCACGAAGTCCCGCAGGCCAGCGACCTCGGCTCCCTCTGCGGGGTACTTCCTAGGGCCTTTGATGTTTCCCCAGGAAGTGGCGAGGGTTGCGTTTCCCTCAAGGTTTATTCCCTCTTGGTTTATTTATTGTATCTGCCTTATCGTCTCGCTGGCTTGAAGATCAGCACGCAGGTGTGCAACGGGACTTGAGTCCCCGGGTCTCCCCTCTAGCAGCGCCACCTGGAAACCCGGCAACAGGCGCATTTTACTGAGTTCTCGGGCAGCAAATCCGAAGGAGAAGGGGTCTTTTTCGGGCCAGCTAGCCGATCTGGGAACCCTGGTGTCAGAATCAGTGGCCAGGACTCCCCGTCGGCCTCCAGCCGCAGCCCGGCCGGCGCGCGCCCCCTCCCAGCCGGGTCTTCTCGGTCTGCCAGGGGGCTCGAGCTCGCTTCCTTCCCCACTCCCGCCCCCCCCGCCCCCCGCAAAGCCAGGCTTAACCCAGAGCTTCATCTCCTCCCCTGGAGGGTCTCAAGTTGCCTTCCTCTGCCGGGAGGGCATCACACTTCCCCGTGCCGGGCCCTAATCTCCACCCAGCGTTTCCAACAGAGTGGCAGGTTTCAGCTGTCCATCTGCGCGCCTTAAATCCCATTTATCTTCTTAGCGCCTCTGTCCTGGCCGGCCCCGCCCCCTCTTCCTCCTACGCACCCTCCCCCCCGCCCCCCACTGCAAATCACAGACCCTCTCCTCCTCCCTCTGCTGTCTCCCTTACTCCTAGTGCAGTGGACCAGCTAGAGCAACCTTTGGAGGTGTTGGGTAAAGTACCCGAGGAAGGTGGAAGCGACCCAGAGGGGCGCGGCCGGAGGAGAGTATACCAGGGGAGCGGGAGGCGCCGCAAGATTTCAGGATCAGGACCAAGGCAGAGGGTCCTGGACTCGCAGTCACCTAAATCCTGCCCTGCGTCTCTAGCGGTTGAAGTCGGCCCCTCCTAGCGCCCCAATCTAGGTCACCAGCCGGGAAGGGCTGCGCTGGGGGTCGCTAGAGGGGTGATGCGCGGGCTCTCTGCCCTAGAGGTGGGCGAAGAGTAAATTGTCTCAGGGCCTGCCCCTCTCACTTCCACTCGATTGTAATTCCATCCCCGGGTCGGTCGAGCCTCCCTCCCTCTCTCGCGCGGCCAGCCAGTCCCTCCCCGTCGGCTTCCCTCGCCGCCCCCATCCCCGCCCTCCCCGCCCCCACCCCGCCCGAAAAGCCCTGCTGCTCGAAGCCCGCTTCACTCCCGCACGCGGACCTCCCGGCTGCCGTCCTGCCTCCTTGGACTCCTCCGTGGTTCCTGGTCCAGCTCCCTCAGCCCTTCGCCTCCTCACCTCGGTTAGGGGATCCGCGAGGGCCGGGTCCCACGACGTATCTCAGGAGACGCCCTTTCCCTGTGCGCCCAGGACTTGGTGAAACTTCGCAGGCGCCCGCGGTGAAATGGATTTAACCCGAGGAGTCTTGCTCCGGCTCTTGCTCCTGGCTTCCAGCCTCGCACCCGGCGCTGTGCCGCTCAGAGCAGCTCTCAGAAAACCAGGTAATGCTCTCGGTGCTCCCGGGAGCATCACGTCCGGAGCGCCCAGGTCCCCGTCTCTAGCGAGGACCCAAAGCGGGCAACGCACCGCCTCTCTCACCCCTGACCAGCGGCACTGAACTGGGTTCTTCTCTGCCCAGAGCCGAGAAAGGACGCCAGCCTCGCCCTCCCCCTCCCAGCCCAGGCGGTTCCAGGGATATTTGTTTGTTAAAACAATGATCTATTTTCCAGACACAGTAGAGGTGGAGGGCTCTGTATTTGACCACAGAGAGCTGAGAGTTGGGGCAGCGATCATGCTGTCTCAATTACAAGGATTGCATCTGTGCAAGAAAAGTCAAACAGCTTCTCCTGTGTCTCTAAACAGCTTACTGAATTCATATTGTTCAGAGCCCAGCGATTTCCTGTTAAGTGTCTGAAGATTTGCCTTGTGTACCCTCTGCCCATCTCCAGTCCTTCCCACGCTCTATGTAGGGATGTGTCCTCTGCTGTTAGGATTCTCTTCCACTCTGGGGCCGTTTTCTCAGAAAGGAGCACCCAACGGGTTAATTTTTACCGTGTTTTGAGCTCCTGTCTTTGCTCTGCGATTTAAACAAAGATGTACAGCGTTGTGGGCTATTACAGTGAACTGCTGAGAACTCGAAACACACTAGCTTGCATTTTCTCTAGTTACACAGGTAGAAAGTCTTACTGTGTTTTTGCCTACTTTGGTTTGGCCTGTGTGGTGAGATTATTCAAAGTAGAACATTCTAAGCAAGAAAGTTCTAAACATTGTTTCTCGGATAATGATTTTTATTCCTCTTTGCTGAGACTATACTTAGAATTCTGAAAAATCTGTTTTTCTTCGTTTACTTTGCAAGCAGGGTTGTCTTATGGTAGTAATTACATCGTATGAACAATGGAAAACAATATAACTTTATTTGAATGCAGTCTGCAAAACTTTGCAGAAAGCACAGTTTGTCTTCACAAATAATGTTGCCATAAGAAAGAGACAAACAGGGGAAATTTATCAGAGGGCAAAGAAAATAATCTTGGCAGGTTCCCATATGGCTGCTTAAATATTTTCGCTGCTCCAGGATCTCTCCACTTGGAAATATGACTTGTTGCCTTTCTGCTCTGGAAGATGCCTTCACTCTTCAAGCTGTATCTATTATCACCTGCGCCTTGCTACCTGCCTTGAAATTTATAGTTGTTATTATAATCTGAAGCACACTTAAATTATGAGCTATTCTAATCCCACTGATCATTCACTTTGGAGAAAATAGCAGCAGTCCCAGGTGATATTATATTAAATTGTTTCTTTCCTACATGCACACAGACACACGTCTTCAAGGATTTCAATGAAGGGCTTCTTTCTAACTTTCCTCCTTAAGATACCCACACGTGATCATCTGCATTCTGTGGGTTTATTTACATAAAACCATCTAGTCACAATTTTTGAACAGTGCATAGTTATACCTGTAGTTCTTACGCATGAGCGGTGTATGTAGTGTTCTTTTAAGGATAGATTTCAATTTGTTTAAGCAGAATTTTTTTAAAAAGTATTTCACAAAAGCCTGCTGTGTAAAAACTGCTCATATGGTTCACCATATTTCCTTTCTTATTTTCTGTAGTTCCTCTCCTACAAATATTTCCTACCTGGTTCATCCGGGGTTTCATTCTGTTATTCATGCCATGAATATGCCATGTTGGTCTCTTTGGTTTTATTTGAAGCATAGATAGGGTTTTGATAGTGGAAACTCTACATTTTAAATATTTTAGCACATTAAATATATCAAATTTGAGGTAAAAGGAGTGTTTGACTAGGTTCAGCCTAGGAGAGTTTTTCATTACTTTATAATTTTATCCAGACACTGGCTTTCAGGTTGGAAGGCTGCTTAGATTAAAATGACAGCTACTTCATACACTTTGGGGGCAAATATCCTCCTGGGCTCATTTACAACCCTTGGAAAGATTAGTTTTTGATCCGGAGAATTGGTCCAGATTAAAGACTGAATGTGCCCCACTTGGCTCTGATGTGAACAGCAGCCAGCTGATTTATAATCTTCCCCAGACACCAGCAGATCCTGCAAGTATCCATACAGGAGTTTCTTTGTACCTTGTTTCCTCAATAGAAATTGATTTGTGTGCAGTGCTTTGTAGGTAGCATGGCTACCCCCTAAGGTGTACTGCAACAGTCCTGTTTTATTTGGATGACCCTGTCTTTCTCCCCACACTCCTAAATCTCCCTTTGACAAGTTCGGCTTTGTTGGAGAAGTCTTGGATTCAAAATCCACCTGAAAATTTCCCATCCCCATCTACTTCTGGTGAGAAAAAACCAAGCAGCAGCTTCAATTATGAGTCTCATTTGGGTCCAACATAGACAACCTTTCCCTCCACCCCAAGATAGCTACTCCTCTGTCACTGAGTGTTAATAAAGAAACCTCTGCATTTGCTGAGACTAACAAGAAAGAACAGTTCGCAAGTTAAGTCAAATTAAATAAGGAACATTAATTAATTGCTTTCTATACTGTCCTAAGAACTTGACACATACTGATTTATTTAATCAACCCAACAGGTCTGCGAGATGGGTACTATTATTACCCCTGTTTAACTGAAGAGGAAATTGTGGCTTAGAGAAATTAAATATCTCACCCAGGGTCACCCAACTAGTAAGAGCCTGAATGGGAATGCAGGCTCTGATATTCAGGAGCAGAAAGGAGTCCTTAGCAGCCCGGTTAGGAGAGGTGTGCAACTCCTCAGGGAGGGCGTCTTCCCCCTGGATGAAGGCGCGGGGTGGGGGGGGCCTCCCAAATTCGAATCACAGACCTGGCAGGAAGTGAAACACCCTATTGTACAGCTGGGCTGAGCGTGACCGAGGGACTTGCCCAAGATAACACCAGAAGCTGAGCTGGGACTAGTACGCAGGCCCCCTTGAGTGGTCTCCAGTTCTTCCCTTACCCAGAGTCTCAGCAGGACATGCAGAGAGGACTGTTGTGCCTCTGATGTAAGGCAGAGGGGAGGGAAAAGGAAATCCAGACACATCTGCTGGGACCAGCATGCGTCAAGCCACGTTTGTTCCCACAGGCAGATTGGTAACTTGCCGTGTTAGCTTAACTCTCTGGCACAGAGAGAGGGGCTGGAGGGCTGCGCGAGGGCCCTGCCTTTCCTCTGCCTTTCCGGCTGCCTGAGGTCCCAGGGTCAGTGGGACAAGGTCAGGTCAGGGTTCAGAATTCAAGGTTTTCCCCTGGAGGACTGGAGATCCGCAGTCATTTTCGGGGGGAGATGCAGAGGTCTGTCATCTTTTCCTTTCCACTTTTCCCTCAGCGTTTCTCTATCTGAAAAAGTGGACTAAAACAAAGATCCAGGGAAACTCAGAAAGAAAAAAAACCAGAAGCCTGGAGGAGCAGAGCAGAGTTAGCGCAAGGGCAATGTGCCTTGTGGTTGCTGGTGGGGAATACATGCGCCTCTAGGTGGTTTCTGCTGCTACTAGTGTGAGGCTGAATGGCTAAAGGGTCAAGCAAAGGTCAGGGGTCATCCTCTTCTACTTCCCCCACCCACCCGGGATAACCTGAAATTCACAAGAGACTGGTTATGTCCTCACTTAAAGCTCTCACCCAAGTCCCTTTCCCAAAGCATGTAATCTGGGGGGGCTCAGCTCTTCCGGATGTCACCCCTCCCTTTCCAACCAACCCTACTCCTCCGCAAGGCTGGTCCAGATTGTCTTGCTTCTTGATGAAAACTGGAGCGACAAACGCCCTAAGGGGGATTATATATATTTCTCCCCAGCACCTAACTACTAGTGTCCTATGCAGTTCTGGCACCATAGCAGAAATATTTCCCTCTGATCCTTCCTTCCATCAGCCCTCCTACCTTCCCATTTGTTTCCACATCATACCTCATCCCTATAAAGAAGCCCCTGCCTCTCTTTCTCTTTCCTTTGATTCTCTATGAGATAAAGGGACAGAGAGGTCACGGTCAGGAGTAAATGTGTGTAACATGAGGCAGTACTTTTTTCTCAGAATTCTTTCTCAGGGGAGAGTGACTTGACCAGAAAGGAATTGAGTGGTGTTTCTCTTTTTAGTTTTGTTTTTGTTTTTGCTTTTTGTTGCTTCCCTGAGCCCAGGGCTTTAATAACCTTAGAATTCTTTTGGGAGTAGTTGTCCATCTGTTCATGGGTTACTGTAGCTCAAAAGTGGTCCAGTGAACCAGAGCTAGATTTCTGGAAAACAGGGACTCAGGCGTCTGAGGTGGAGGTGGGGTCTCAACTCCTGCAGTGTTATCCTGGGGAGCTCCTGTCTTCTCCTACCTGACCCACTAGGCAAGCAGGACTGTATTTCTCCCGACGGACTAAATGAGTGACGTGATATCTTGATTGCAACAGAGAATCTTTTGAGCTGGTCAAGACCCTTCCTTGCCACTTGTTTTGGTCACAGCAAGTTGCAGGTATTAGAAGTGCACCTGCTATTTCAGGGATAAAAAAGGGAAAGGGTGAGGAGATACTGCAGAGACTAAATGGCAGTTTGTAGGAGAAACCCCCCAAACCCATCTTTGATTGCATTGGTTGTGAACCATCGTTTTGAAGAAGGACCCCAAAGTGTGCTTCAGCCTCCTGAAATGAGCTGGAAGACATTTGCTTCCTTGAAGAACCCCGATCTCATGGGATGGGGGTCTGGGCCTGGGGGCAGAGACTCAGGTGAAAATCAAATCAAACTGCTGCCAGCAGAGGGCGCAGTTTCCAGAGCTGGCACAGAGCGGTTCTTAGACTTCTGACCCAGGCGAGTCACTGCTGAAATTCGATGTGGATAAGAATTCTTGGAGTTCATCCCAGACATCTGCTTTTTAAAACAAGAACCTCAGGTCACTTGGTGCATGTGGTTCACAGTCCACACTTAGGGACGTGACGGAGGAGAACTTGGGCTCCTCCCATAGCCTCCCTGCCTCCACCCCAGGTACTCTCCGGTACCCCGACAGTCTCCACTTCGACAGCAAGCATCTGTATTTCAGCCAAAACAACCCCAGTGTTTAGACTCTCTGCCGGGTTTCCGAAGGTTGGATTCGGGACTTGAGGTCCTCTGAAGGCCCCTGAAGGACATCTCTTCTGGGCAGGTCCTCCTTCTACTCACCCCCTTTCCCAGTAACCCCGTCATTGAGAGATGGCTGCACACAGGGGGACACCCTTCGGTAGCATTAACAAGAAGCCAGGCTGTATATGACCAGCCCCTCCCCCTCATTTCCCCCAGGCCCATTCCACCCCTGCTCCCACGCAGCTCCTCCTTTCAGGCAGGTTTCTCCTGGCTGAGCCGGAAGGCTTGGGTGAAAGCACAGACTCTGCTATTCGACAAATTTGGGGTCAAGTTCTGACACTTTTTTATAAATTATTATTAGTTACTTGGTGACATAGGGCTAGTTATATTAGCTCTGTAAACCTGGGTTTCCTTGTCTGTAAAAATAGGATAAGGAAAGAACCTACCATTTAAGGATTAAATGAGGTAATACATACACCAAGGCATTAAAAAAGGATTAGAAGCCTGAAGCTTGAAGGCAATGTTTATGAAGTTGGGATTGTTTAATCTGGAAGGGGGTGTGGGTGGGAGAAGAATGTGTGTATTTCCAGGCATCAGAATAATTAACGTAGACACTTATGAGTTCATGTACTTTTATCCTTTCCTGTACATGTTAATGTATGATTGATAACATAATTTTAATTTTACTGAGTTGTACAATTTTTTAGATAAATTGACAAATCAGAAAGACTCTTTGGTCAACCACATGCCTTGATTTGGGGTTTGGAAATGTGGCTGTGAGGTTTGCGGTCTTGCTTGAGTAGATTCTTTTGAGAAACAGTATCCCCAAGGGTGACGGACAATTTTTGTCTGGTAATTGTCATGTGGAGGTTTTGTAGGGTGTTGGCGGTGAGGAGCAGCTGTTCCTGAAAGAGAATTTTCCAGACTGACATGTGACTGGGAGTCTGGGAAAATCTCCACGAAGCTAGAGAGCTAAGAAATGGTCAGGGTCTGCTCATTGATCATCAGTTTGGAGTAATTTATGAGCCACTACCAGTGACCTAGAAAGATAGAGACTGGGCTCCGATGGCTCTTCCTTTTCTTATTAATGATTCGTGCACTTCCAGAGCTGTAACAAAACCCCACTTACCCCAGATAACCCCACCAGCTTATTTTAAGAATCAAAGGAAATAAAGCAGACTAGTGCTTTGAAAGAACTGAAGTGTTACACAAAGATGGGATGTTACTATCTAATAATACTCACACTAATTATTATTACCTTAACCAACCAGACCAACCAAGGACACACTTTCTGAAGCTTTGATCTCTTTTCCAGTCTCTTCCTCCCCATCCCCCTAAAGACACTTAAAGATTCTTTCTTTGTCTGACTCTGCAAATCCTGAGCAATTTAAATCTTAACACTTGTGTTTGCTGACAGGGCACCCAAAATCCCGAATCAGATTTAATGCAGTGTTAATGCTATTTATTTTTCTTGATGCAACAAGTTTATATTAGCCAGTTAATGGTTTACATTGTGCAAAAGGAGTTGTATCAGCAGGCAATTTTCTGTAACATCTGGGCAGTTGGAAACATAATACTTAAATACAACCTGAGTTTAAAGCCTTCCGTGGACAGATGGCTAATTTTATTGATCTAATCTTACACTTAGGAATAGGTCCCATGATCCTTTGCTGGTAATTCTTAGAGTGAGCAGAGACGTAAATAAACTGGATGACGGCTGTGAATTAGACTCTTGTTTGCTTGTAATTTATTTTTTAAATACTTCAGTATAAACAGTCATGGTGTGAATTACTTTAATCTCTACCCTAAGGGTGCTTAATTAACATTTGAAGTAATCCAGGATAGAAGGTACCACTCTGGCATAAGAGTTTACATCTTTTTTTAATGTCTTGGTGGCTGTGTCATACCAGTGGTTAAATATTTTGAATTCACCTCTGTGCTGGCCAGGAGTCTACACTCCAGGGCTGGTTAGTTACCACTTGAAGAACTTTACTATGATGTCTACTCTCAAAGGTGGCTGGGAAGATATTTCAAGTGATGCTATCAAAAATCCAGGCTAGAGGGTTTGTTAATTAGCACAAACAAATTATGCTAGAAATAATGTTTTCATTGGTGAAATATGTGATTGGCTAGAAAGATTGTACATGCCCCTCTATTTTTGCATGGACAAAGAGTAACAATTCAGCAAGCCCAACAATCAAGCTGCTTTGGCATTGGGCCAGAGCTCCATTCAATCCTGTATCTTTCTCACTTAACAGTAGATTCCTTTGCCTGATCACTCTGGATGATTTGCTGATCCTGCCATTAGAACACTGATGCATCTGCCTCAGCAAGGTGCTTGCAGCTGTAACAAACAACTCTAAATCTCAGTGGCTTGACATAAGATTTATTTTTCATTTACTCCAAGTCCAAAGTGAACGTTTCTTGTTGGGCAGCTCTCCTGGGCTGCCCTTCTCCAAAGGGTGACTTGAAAACCTGAGTCACTCTATCTTTAATACCTTCATCTTGTAATGCCACCATCTATATTTTTTTATTTTAATTTTTAAATGTTTTTTATTATTTTATTATTTTATTTTTGGCTGCGTTGGGTCTTTGTTGCTGCGTGCAGGCTTCCTCTAGTTGCAGCGAGCGGGGGCTACTCTTCATTGCGGTGCGCGGGCTTCTCATTGTGGTGGCTTCTCTTGTCATGGAGCACGGTCTCTAGGCACGCGGGCTTCAGTAGTTGGAGCATGTGGACTCAGTAGTTGTGGCACACAGGCTCAGTAGTTGTGGCTCGCAGGCTCTAGAGCACAGGCTCAGTAGTTGTGGTGCACAGGCTTAGTTGCATGGGCTTAGATCTTCCCAGACCAGGGATCAAACCCATGTCCCCTGCATTGGCAGGCTGATTCTTAACCACTGAGCCACCAGGGAAGTTCTCACCATCTTTAAAATGGGCCTCCAAGGTGTCATGGAAAGTAAAAAGAAAGAAGGCTTGTGTGGGAGATGTTTATGTGTCAGGCCAGAACGCGGTCACAGGGCCTCAACCTAACTGTAAGGAGGTCGGGAAATGTAGTTCAGCTGTGTACACAGCAAGACAATGACCAGATGTGGTGGATTGTCTCTCATGCAGTGCTTTGGAGTTCCTAAAAGAACAAACAGGGATGTTAAAAGAGTAAGTTATTTGAGAATTTTTGCAACTTCCTTTTTGCCCATGAATTGTTCGTATATGTGGCAGAATTTGGCCTAGAATTTGCTTTCATTGTAGTGTACAACGTGGCTGAAAAGCAGATAGTTACCACCTATCTTGACTTGTTGGAGGCTACCATGATTTAATAAAAGATCCTAAAAACCAGGCAGCCAAATTGACTTATATCAGTTTGCAGTAGGGTCCAAAAATAGGTATATGTTTACGTGACTACATGCTGTTTGTTGCTACATATTTCCTACATTTTACAAAAAGTAAAATAAATCCCTTTTAAAAGGTAAAATAACCACTCAGTGGGTTAGAGTGAATTTCTAAGGAACGTCAACTAGAACTCCAGTTTTTACCACAGTTTTCTAGAAGCTCCTTCTATTTGTATCCCATAACAAAAATGACTGTTCATGGTAGAATAATTTTTTCAGTGAGAGATGCATCTTAAAATATAAAAATAATTTTTTAGACACCACAGCCTGCTTTGATGGGGATGAAGATGATCCCCCAAAAATAAATTGATATGTTTTGTTGAACCACTGCACTTTTCAAAGCACTTTTAGAGAAATGATCTCGTTTGACCTTGTAACCCTTGCCCCACTGGGAAGACAAGAGCTGATGACTTAGCAAAGAGGAAACAGGCACAGCCAGGACATGAACCCAGGTTGTCAACCCATAACCCCTGATGCTTCCCATCAATCCAGAGGTTTTCTTGCAGCTGATGGATAAGAGCGTGATCACTGTGATGGCCCTGAGTCTAGCTCTGCAGCCAGGAGGGACCTGGCCAACAAGACTCGCCCGCGTTTTACTTGCAGAGGCTCCATGCGTGTCATAGGACACTCTGTAGAATGAACTGGTACTGCTTTCATTCATACTCCTGACTGGTTGGTGTGTGTTTTGCAGAATACGTGATGACTGAGGGGCTGTTTGCAAATGAGAAGCAGCTGTAGTGGCTGGAGGAAAGCTCCAGAATCCTCCCAGTGTCTCCTATAGGAGATCCTTTTGGGGTCTCAGGGACACACCCAGGACACTCAGCCTGGCTTTGTTGTTCCTCCCAGCTTCCCATTCCTCCACCATTTAGCCATCTTCTTTAGTGGAAATGATATTTGCTACACCTTCAATGTGAGTATTTCAAGGTTTATCATTCAAGTCTCAAGGCTTTCCGGTAGTTTCTTCAATATCTTTTTGATGTTCTAGGAGTTCCTAATAGCTGTAGTTAAACAAGTAAATCATTAGGTTGGAAAAAGAAGCCTTCCTTTGATAGCTGTTTTAGAGTAATTGATGGGCTTTGGCCACAACCTACACACATAACACACATCCCTGCTGCTTGGAGGAATTGTAACAAGAATCCAATCAAAGAGACATGGGTTTGAATCCTAGTTTTAAAATTTATGGCTGCCTGATCCCAGACAGAGTATTTAATCTCTTTATACCTTAGATTTCTACCTGAAATTTAAGGCTCATGATACCTACCACAAGGGTTTTATCTGATAAATCAGTGAAATAATATGATGACTAGAAATGCAGCTAGGAAAGTACTTAAACATTTGGTACATAATGGGCACTCCAAAGTTAGTCCATATTAACTAGGTTCTTTTTGATTTATAGAGTTTATGTAGTGGTAGAGATGGTAGTTTTCCCCTATTTGATATAACCCCAAATATTGACAACATTGACACAAATGTATAATTGAGCATAGGCTCCCATGAAAATGGAATTGAAAGGAATTTCATTTCCTTAATCTCATATTCTAGATTCTTCACGTTTATATCATCAAATGATGACTTTTGGTGTCTAGATCAGCCATAAGGTTCATTTTATTGATAAAAGATCTGGAACCAGCATAGAGTTTAATAAAAATAGCTCACATCCTTTTTGGGCTTTGTATAAAACCAAGAAGAAAGATCCTGTATCAAGATTATATATAGCTACTAGAGTAGTGATAGATTTTCATGTATCAGCTATATGGCTCTGTACTCCAAAAGAGGTTATTTGCAGTTAGAATATAAAGAAAATTTTCCTTAGCTACCTTCTTTACTGTGGTATTAAGATAACAAGTGTAAAAGATGCTGTTTCTATGATATCTGCTCTCTCCCCATTTTGAGTCAACCATACTCTCTGCCAGAATACTCTTTCTAAAATGCAGTTCTAATCCTGTCACTCTTGGGTTTAATATTCTTTCTGGCTGTCTACTGCCTTCTAAATTCTAAAGCTGAGCATCCAAGGTCTATTACAGTATGGCCTCCACTTCCTTTTCCTGTCTTCTCACTGAATACATAATCTGTATTCCAACCAAGCTCGATTATTTGCTCTTCCATAGTCCTCCTCTTTGCTTCCCAGTGGTGGACCTGTCCAGTTGATCCATCCCCTTGGAACATCTTTCCCTCGTCTCTGCCCAAGGAAACGCAGTGACCCTTCCAAGCATGGCTCAGTGCCGTTCTGTGAGGTCTACACGTACCCTCCCAGCCAGAAGCCCTTTCGCTTTTCTTCCATTTTGTCTTGTATTATGTTTTTGATGTACTGACCCATGCCTTGTCTTAGATTTGTAACTCTGTGAAGGAAAGCACTATGATGTCTTCACCTGTGTGTCCCCTCCATCGCCTGCTGGAGTGTCTTGCATGCAGTTGGTCTTTCCCAGACAGCTATGCGGTGGAAAACGATGGCCTCGTTTGGGGCAAATACTTTTTAACATGGTGTGATTAATTTGATCGTGTTCCCAGATCCCAAATTCACTTCCTTCCTCCCTCATGATACAGAAAAGGTGTCATTTCTCTGTGCCAACATTTTTTCTCAACCTGAGCAGACATTTGAAAACCCACACTGCAGTGTGATTTAGAGAAGGAGATGGCCCAGGAGTCAGTCTGTAGCAGTATATAATTTAAATCCTACCTCCATGCTGCCAGAGGCTATTGGAATTGTGGGTTTTTAAGGAGCGTCTGATCAAGTCCATACTGTTAAATATGTCATTTTCAATACCCGAAGAAGAGGTAGAGTTTGAAGTAACATGTGGGGCTGCCTTAGACCTGCTTTTTATCATGTTTTGGGAGGTTAAGAAGCAAAGGCAATAATGCTGTTTACTCAGACATCAAAAGATAGCGGGGGAGGACGAGTTAAAACAGTCCAGTGTTCAGTTCCCCTCCTTCTTCCACTTGTCTTTGAAACCAAAGGAACGTGAGACGTGTGTGGGAATGGCATTGGTGGTATGATAGCAAATGTCAGGTTGCAGGGGAAGGGATAAAGCCAGTCCATCTCTCATAACGAGATCTGACTGTGAGGTTGGGAGGAAAACGGTACTCAGCAGTCTTCTTCAGTTTTATTGTGCTGACCCTGGCTTACTTACGAAGATCAATTCTGTAATCCCTGGAAAGTAAAGCAGCCAAAAGCTAGAGTGTTTGCAAAGGTTTTTCTGGTCTTTGTTTTGTAAGGACTGTCATACCTGATAAGATGAATGCTCCTGGGTGGCCCAATTGAAAGCAACCAATTGATTGACCCATTCACCGATTAATTTCTTGATATATACATACACATACATACATATATATATATATATATATATATATATAAAATAAGCTGCATTGTAGTAGAATTAAAAATGAACAAAGTAAATGATATGATGCTGAAGTATTTAAGGGCAAGTAATGTCTGAAATTTACTTTGAAATACATCAAAAATCAGATTCACTGATGGAGACAGGGATAGATTGTTGATATATGTGTGATAAAAGAAGTATAGTAAAACGTTTATGGTAGCATCCATGTGGTGATTATACACATGTTCATTCTAAAACTCTTTCACTTTTCTGTAGTGTTTGATTATTTTCATAATAAAGTGATGGAAAAGATGAACTAAGTATTAAGGAAACAAATGAAATGACTACAAAGTTTTTCCCACACAGAGTGAGGTTCCAACATGCTCTGCTCTGCACCCAAATAATGATGGGTTTTCTACTTTCTTCCTGCTCTTCCCTCCACATTTCCTCTCTGCTCTTCTCTGCCCTGCTCCTTGCTGCCTGGGGCTGGCCTTACTGCATCACTCAGGCTGCTTTGCCCTTTGGCTTTTTTGGGTTCAGCTAACGAGAGGCATCGGAAGGAGATCAGAGGAGAGTAGGGGAGAGACTCTGGTGTACGTCTTCCCTGATTCCACCCTGCTTTGGTACTGCTTTGCTGGCAGCAGTTGCATTTCTCTAAAACTGCATCTCCTGGCTGTCCTTGGCTTCCAGCTCTGGCTGGCGCCAGGAACAGTATTTTCTCCTCTTGTACTTTCTGCCCTGGGTACCGGCAGCATTTCACTGCTGCTGGTCTCTGGGTGCATCAACAGCCCTAGTTGTTTCTCAGAGCTGTTCACACCTCTGTAAGATATCTTTTAATTACAATCTTTTTAGATTAAGTAAATTCTTCTTCCTGCTGGGACCCTAATTGCTACCTTTGGTACCACTGCTTTGTGATATATGCTCTGTTTCTACTATTTTCCTCCTTAGGTGTAACCATGAGGTTTTGATTTGTGTTTAGCTTGCATTCAGAACTCTCTGAGGATCAGGTCTGATTTAGCTTAAGGATGTCTGCTGTAAATTCATGAAGTAACTGCAAGAGCAATAGAAACCTTGATCTTTTGAGAATGAGCTTGTCCTCTGGGCCCAAATCTGCTGGCTTCTTGGCTAAGAGCACATTGAGATTGACCTATTCATTGCTGTGTGGTGTTGAGAAATGATTGCAGTGATGTCCAGGGTTCTTAATAGAAATTCTAGGAACTCAGAGGTTTCTGGAACACGTATGAAATGAATGGAAGATAATTCTTCATCTCTTGAGAAAGCCCCCTGAACCCAAATTAACCTCTTACAACTCCAGGGAATTTGACCTAAAGGGGAAGACCACGGCGAGCTTGGACTTTCTCCCACTTCTGTTAGGTTTGTTGCTAGTTTTTATGATAATGATATTTTTTTCAACTCTGTTCTGATTTCTTGGCTATAAATATCTTGCACCTGATACTCTACAGATCAATGCTTATTATTCAAACTTTAAAGAATTAATTAGGTAACACCTATTGTCTTCATTTGGATTTCCCAGGAACAGACCATAGGATAAAGATTTGAATTAAAATAAGTTATATGAAAGGTAAAACAAAACAAAACAGAACAAAAAAAAAAAAAAAAAGGAGAGTGGGGAAGTGAGACAGGGAGTCCACTGAAAAGGCAGTCAATGAAGGTTTTCTCATCAATCGAGTTAACACTGTGATGATTAGAGCTTATACTTATGGGAGAAACTCTAGAAGATGGTAGAGAACACATGGCGCAGAGTTTTCCTACCTCAGGGGTGAGAGACCTGGGGTATTTACATCAATTCCATCTGTCACCAGGGGAGGGCTGCTTCGGGGATGGGTGTTAATTTCCCGACACTTCTGGCCTGCCAGGCTTATGGGTAGAGCAGTTTTCTATGTCTTCTGAGAAAATTCTTAGGCCAAAAGGTGCAAAGATTGGTAGCTAGAAGTGGGCTGGCCAGCTTTGAAGTGGTGAAGGCTGAGGGATTATGGTGGGTACTAACAGTTCTTCTACGCCCATAATTGACTAATTATATTTGGAAACTCAAGACTGAATGTCATTTACCATTTTGATGGACAACCTTGCCCCCTCCCCTGCCCCCACAAGGAGTTTATATATTATGAGAAGAAGGGGAAAGATGTTTGGATACTCCAAGGAATTCGAGTTCTTAGTCTCAACCTATATCAAGATTTTCAGGGGAAAAAATTTATATTGCAGTACAAAATAGACTTTTGATTAAACCAGTTCTCCAATTGGAGATATTCAGGAAGGGTGACTGTTTGGGTTTTAGATTCAAGAACTACCATCACCACCAACCACCCTCTACCCACCCAAAAAAAAGCTTTATTCATTTGTGCTAATTGAGAAGGCCAGTAGAAATTGGAGTCTTCATTGCTTATGGTTATGCTGTGTTATTTAGAACTTGAGTTTAGGTTGTTGATTGTTACAGTGGGGAAGAACCCACATTTACATTTAAAGGCATGCCTTATGCCTTCACAAAGCAATAGTGACAGCTAACATTTATTCAGTGCTTGCTATGTGCCAGGCACTGGTAACAGCACAGCCTCCTAAGGCTGGCATCATAGAATCCAAGAATTTTAGCACAAGAAGGGACCTTAGGGGTAGCTGTCTAAACCTATATGTCTTAGTGAAGGTAAGTCACTTGCCTGGGATCATGCATCTTGTTAGTAGCAGAATCAGCACCAGGACCCAAGCCTTCTGACCCCTGATCTAGTGCTCTGTCTACTAGACCCACCACCCCTATGACCATGGGGTAGGTAGAGACTCATGTTCTATTTTCATTGACTATCTCTTTCTTTTTGAACTTGGTCTTGCTTCTATGTTTAGAGGTAATGAACCCTTAGCCCAGGCTCCTGTGACAGTGCCATGCCTGGAGAAACAAATGATCTGTGAAAAGGCAGCCCAAGCTACCTTCTCAGCTCAGCTCCTTGTTTGCTCCAAAATACAGGGTCTGTGAGAAGCACCATCTTCTAAGCCACAGAGACCCACAGATAGACAGACAGTGGTATTAGGGCAGAGAAAAGAGTACATTTGTATAGGATCAAAATTCCCATCTGAAATTATTTCCACAGCATGATTTTAAGTGAATCCTTCTAGGAGGCACCCTTGAAGGGGAAATTGAGGGGAAATTTGTGTCATAAGACAGTGTCAGTGGCTTAGTTAATCACTTGGCTTGCTTCTCATTGTTGGGGATAACCTTGAGGAATTAATCCACTATGGCAAAGTTCCAGGACATTTTTTAAAAACACAATTACAGTCATACTTTGTCAAGACTGACTTGTACAGAATTGATCCTTTAGAGCTGAGGTTAGCAAACATTTTCTGAAAAGGGCCAGATAATGAATATGTTATTTATTTCATTTTTATTTATTGGGTCTGTATTGCAACTACTCAGCTCTGCCATTGTAAAGCAAAAATAGCCAAGGGCAATATGTAAATAAATTTACATATGTTTATGTAAATTATGTAAATAAGGCTGTTTCAATACAACTTTATTTACAAAACAGGCAGAGGGCCACATTTTGCCAGAAACCTAGTCAGCCTAAGCCTTCAGATAGTGCACATCACCAGGCCTGCTGCTTTCTTTTGTTTGCTGCCTCTATGGTGTCTGTATTCATTATTAACATTATTGATAACCTTTATTTTTCCTTATGAAAGTTTATTGTGTCCTGGCAAATAGCTTGATTCAATTCCCAAACACAACAAAGATGGGGGTGCTACAGCAAATCCAGGGGAGTTAGCCTTAGACAGATGTGAGGTCATCCCTCAAGCTCTCCATTTGATGTAGGTAATGGGCCATATATGGCTATGTCCAAAATACACACACATAGAAAGCATTGTAGACTTGACCCATATCCTAGAACCCCCATTCTGCTCATATTTTAAAGTAATGACAATAACTCTGTCTTAAAGGAAAAATAAGGGAGTTCCCTGGCAGTCCAGTGGTTAAGACTCCTCGCTTCCACCTCAAGGGGTACCGGTTCGATCCCTGGTCAGGGAGCTAAGATTCCCACATGCCTCGAAGTTGTTATCAAGAGTAACTATTCTCATGTAATTACGGTAGAAACTCTCCTATCTGCTCCAATTTGGATTGGTCAGTTAATTGGAAGAGTCAGTTAAGGGGACAATTTAAATATAGATACATTTTATTTTCAGTTGAGAGATAGTAGTGGGAGATTTATTTGACAATGCTTGGATGTAAGGATAATGCTTCTTCTTCTTCTTTTTTTTTTTTTTAGCATGGGCCCACTGATTGGAGTTCTTAGTAATCCTTAAAGCATAAACTGCAACAATAGGGCATTATCTGAGTATAGCAAGCTTCCAGATTTTTCAGTCTTTTCGAGTAGCTGCAGTTGTTGCTTAGAAAACACCTTTATTGAGTTATCCCAAAGCAGTCAACCTGGTTTTTACAGAAACGATTTTTTCTTGTTATATTTGTATTTCATCCATTTACAGAATGGAAGGTCATGTAATTAAAATAACAACCAGGAACAATGCAACTGACCCTTGGTAAGCATACTACTCAGCTGTGGGGGGAGTGGATGCCCAAGGGCCATACAGAGAGTGGAGCCCTGCCAGTGCAAGCCTTCCAGGGGCCCTGGGGCCATCAGTATCAAGGACACTTGAGAGGGAATCTAGGATGTTGGTTAATACAGGAAGTAAATAGGACTTTCTTTTGCTCACAGTACTTTAAAAAGTTGTTACATTTGGGTTTGTTAAGACAAGTTTCCTGCCCACTTGTTCAAACTCATATTTTGCACAATTAATTTCTTCTCAGTAGTCTGTACACAAGTTTCTGCCAAACCCTGATGAAATTGTCAACTAACTTGGCCTTGGTGGAGTTCAAATCAATGAAATGCTTTTCAGTGAGTTGAGTACCCTTCGTCCGTGAACCTGTGTCTTCTCTAATGACACATGTATGTAAAAAAAAAAAAAATACAGTGATTAGTAAACTATTTCAGAATTAGAAAACCTTATAGACTCATATAGCTTTACTACATGCCAAGTATTATTTCAAGTGCTTAGAAATAATATACTTTTATTCCTCTTAACATCCCTTAGATGTAGGTCTTATCTCATGACCATCTTGCAGACGAAGAAACTGAGGCAGAAATTTGAGTGACAGAGCTGGGCTTCAAGCAAGCCCGGCTGGGCTTTCTTCTTAGTCATTTCTTTCTGCCTCTCCAGGGCTGAAGTTGCCTGCAGAGGATGGGTTGGAAACTTGACCCAAATGAGTACTCTGACAGTCAAATCTTATACATCTTATAGTTCTCTCCAATAAGCACAAATGATGGGTTCTCAGCCAAGTGTATCATGAGGTATCAGCCCAGGGGCGGGGTGTAAGGTAAGCACAACTTCCCAAATCTCCAGTTCCGCAAGGAAGACACATTTGACTTGGTGGCCAAGTCAAGAGGAGGTCCTGCCAGGTCATGAGAAGCCCTGAGTAGGAGCTGACAAAGCCTCTTTAATCCTCAGCCAAAGACCCTGAAACTCCAGCATACTTAGCTTTTATGGATATAAAATTGCCATTAGAAAGCCAGATCACTGGACTGAGTATCTGAGTGCAGGGTACTGTGCCACCAGCACCATCTTGCTATGCTTGACCCAAATTTATAAAATCGTGAGCAGGCATCACTCCTGAACAGTAACTTAGCACCTATGAAATGATGACCAACATATGAACATGCTCAGACAGTCAGGTCTGATCTAAATAGACCAAGAAGGGGTTGAACACAGCAGGCCTGGCCAGAGCCTACCACAGAGATCAGGCAAATTAAGGACTCCACCAATATATTAAGTGGTTTTCGTTGCCGTCAGACAAGAAGTATCTATGAAGGCAACGATAGAAATGTAGGAGACTGACAGATTATGATGATAGTTCTTATGTGTATGGTGTTCAGAGTTGGCAAAGCTCTTGTCTATATCATTAGCATTGCTACTGGTGATAGATTTTGGAGCCAGATAGAGCTATTTTACAATCCTGCCTCTTCTTAGACTTGTGACTTTAGGTCAAGATCCTTAATTTTTCTGAAGGTCAGTTTTTGTTTCATGTGTGAAATGTGAATAAATCCTTTACCTTTTGGAGTTTCATGAGTTAAAGCCTATAATGCCTATGGAGTGCCTAGCACAGAGCCTCGTTTGTAGTAGGTTTAATGATCTCCTTTACACATCTCTTTACACAGAAAGAGTCACAGGAGTGGCAGAACCTGACCCTACATCTTCTGATTCTTAGATCAGTCGTCCTTGTCCTTTATCACATGTTCTCTAGAGGCAGGCACATTTCTGTTTAACGAACTGTAAGGCAAAGGATCGATCCAGTCAGAATGGGCACCCAACTGATCAGAAGAAAATGAATCAGTGCTCTGAGTTGAGACACAGAAGTGAGTATCATTCACTTCTGTGAGCGATGACAAATGAACGTGCTTTTGCCAATCACTTACTCATGATTACATATTCATTTATTTATTCAACAATTGTTTATTTAACAAGGACCACATGCCAGGTATTGTGCTAACTGCTGGGAATAAAGTAAATAAGAAATATAATCATTTCTCTAAAACTCATTAACGCTCTGCAGAATTCCAAAGGTATAATGATTCCTGTCGCAAATAGAAATTACTTAGTCTGTAATTTAACTATATTGATTTAAATCATCTGATTACAGATTACAGAACTAATTATAAAGCTGAAAGATACATTATGAACTTCTTTTTCAGTATAATTTCTTAATATATACCATTATTAATTTATTTTTACATAAATGGGAATTCAGTGCACACGTTAGATGGTCTAGAGATTTAAAAAGAAACTGTTAAAGATAAAAGGTCTCAAATATATGGTAAGGATGTTTTATTGTATTACTCAATTTTCTTGACATCTTCTAGGACTTTTAGTATATTTAGTAAAATAGGGTATGAAAGAAAGACGGTCATTTTGAAAATTGGAAAATGAAAAAAACATATTGCTGGGAAAGAAAGGACCTCCACTTTAATATTATTTATTTTCATCTTCTGGTCAAATAGAAAGCCCTTATTTTGCAATTGAACTTTAACTAGGAAAACTAAATAATTTCATAAAATTTTATCAAAGAGTCTGATTGAGGAGTCCATATTTAAGGTTGAGAGTGGAGTTTTCAATTCCTGAGACTTTGGTCCACAAGTTGAGAAAATATAGGGCTCCTATCAATTCTTGGAGAGAAGTGGTAGTTTTTGGTTACAGAATAAAGCTTAGGGCAACCTAAATGCTAATTTTTCATGTGGTAAAACATTCTCAACTATAAGAAGGAAAAAGATGACAAGCATTTGCTTTATTTTCCTTACAAGTTACATAATTCAGTTGTCTAGACAATATTACATTAACCACATTGTTGAGTAACCCCTCCTCTGGTTGTGTAGACCAGATGTGTGTTATTTCTTCAATACTGGGGCGGTTTTAAGGGGTAGGAAGAGTACTGGGTTATAAACCAAGAGCCCTGAGTACAAGCCATCCCATCATTATGTCCTATAATTGGGTCCATGATCACCACACATTATTATGAGGGAAATACTAGGGAAACCCTTTGTTGCTTACCCGTTGTTAACCCCCAATTCCTGCCTTCTGTGGAGAGGGGGCATAGGAAGGCTTCTTTTGATGGTACTGTATAAAGTAGAATGTCTTTAAACTCATGTCTTATACCAAACCAGCCTCTCCAAGATCCACTCTTCCTCTAGACTTGCCTTTTTCTTTTAAGATACCATCTTCCAGTTTTCCCAGCTTGAATCCCAGGAGTCATCTTTAAGTCCTTTTCTCTTCTCCCCTACTTGCTGATTCGTCTTCCTTGGAAATTGCTCTTTTTTTAATTTTTAATTTTTTTTTTATTTTTATTTTTTGGAAATTGCTCTTTTATTTCCCTCCCTCCACATTCCAGTTTCTAGATCTTAGTTCAAACTCTTCTTACTTGAGGCTTACCATAGACTCCTAACTAACCTGCCTTCAGTCATTCTGTCTCCTTGCCATCTGTATTAGTCAGGCTGAGCTAGGTTATGCTACAGTGACAAACAATTAGAAAATCTCAGTGGCTTAAAACAAAATTTACCTGTGGTTTATGTTACCTGGTTATCATAGATTCTAGGGGTTGACTTCCATTGCCTCTTCACTCAATGACCCAAGCTCCACTCTTTAGAATTTCATCAGTTTGCCAAGGAGAAGGGGGTGCTGGGTGATCTTACTCTGACAATTAAATGTTCTGTCCCAGAAGTGACACACTAACTTCCACTCACAGCCATTGGCCAGAACTAGTCACATGGCAGACATGTGGAGTCCACTCATGTGCTTGCAACAAGTGGAGAAATGGATATTGGGGAGCACTAGGGGGCTGCACTGTTCCATCCTACAGTGAAGGCCAGAATCCTCCACTAAAGACCAAGTCCTCCAATGAAGGCCATTGGAGTTTCTGCAAAGCACCCCTTTACCTAAAACCTTTCAGCCATTCCCACTCTATCAGATGGAATTCATGGATCTCTAACAGGTATTGAATAACCAATAGTTCTCAAGCCTTTGCTATGTCAGGTACCCTGCTATGTTCTTTAATCCATTATCTTATCTATCTCTTACAACAAATATTCAAAGTAGGCTTTATTATCCCCGTATGACAGATGAAGAAACTGAGCCTTAAAGAATGTCCTAGTTTGGGTTTCTCCAGAATCAGACCACGTGGCAAGGACTTGGACACCAGAAAGCCCAGTGAGGGAGGGGGGTTGTGATAACAGCAAGAGAGGCGTGTCAATAATGGGACAATGAGTGGGTTACCACAGGGGGCAGCTGCAGACCCTCTGAGAGACTGCAGAACAGGGCTCTACACTGCGGGCCAAGGAACTCCTATACGTCATTGCTTGAGGGCTGCTCTTGAGATGTGAACTCCCCAGCACCTTTGCCCTACCCTACCCGCAAGCCAAGCACATGCTGTCAGCCTTCTGCAGAGGCAAGCAGGTTGCCAATTTTCTTGAACAGTGTTGATTCCCTGAGGGGATATGGGCATTGGCAGCTTCTGCTACAGAGAGGTGAAGCTACTTGCCCAAGGAATACAGTGAATAAGATTTAAATCCAAATACTCTTGTCCCACACTGTCCACACGGACCTCTCACTATTTACTAACACTGAAGGTGGATCCGGGCTCCAGCCAAAAATGTATCACTGACCACTCTCCAAGCCCTCCTGTCCTTTTTCTTTCTATCCCTGGGTTCATACCATTTCTTTCTTTTTTTTAAATTTATTTATTATTTATTTATTATTTATTTTTGGCTGTGTTGGGTATTCGTTTCTGTGCGAGGGCTTTCTCTAGTTGTGGCAAGCGGGGGCCACTCCTCATCGTGATGCGCGGGCCTCTCACTATCGCAGCCTCTCTTGTTGCAGAGCACCGGCTCCAGACGCGCAGGCTCAGTAGTTGTGGCTCACGGGCCTAGTTGCTCCGCGGCATGTGGGATCCTCCCAGACCAGGGCTCGAACCCGTGTCCCCTGCATTGGCAGGCAGATTCTCAACCACTGCGCCACCAGGGAAGCCCTCTCTTTTTTTTTTTTTTTTTTTTTTTAATAAATTTATTTTACTTATTTTTATTTTTGACTGCATTGGGTCTTCGTTGCTGCACGCGGGATTTCTCTAGTCGCGGCGCATGGCGATTACTCTTCGTTGCAGTGCGCGGGCTTCTCATTGCGGTGGCTTCTCTTGTTGCGGAGCATGGGCTCTAGGCGTGTGGGCTTCAGTAGTCGTGGCTCGCGGGCTCTAGAGCACAGTGTCAGTAGTTGTGGCGCACAAGCTTAGTTGCTCTGTGGCATGTGGGATCTTCCCGGACCAGGGCTCGAACCTGTGTCCCCTGCATTGGCAGGCAGATTCTTAACCACTGCACCGCCAGGGAAGTCTCATACCATTTCTTCTGCTGGGAATTCTGTCTGTTCCGTGCCTCCTATTTAAGTTCTATCCATATTCTCTGCTCAGCTCAAACGGCACCTTCTCCGTGAAGCCTTATTTGATCATCAGAAATCCTGCTCTCCCCTCTCAACCCTACTGTGGTCAGTTTCACTCTTCTAGCACTTCCCCTGTCCTGTCTTGCATGGCAGAGATGCATGGACAGGTCTCTCTCTGGATTAGACTGTAGGCTCCTTGAGGGCATGAATCCTATTTTATTCAGTTGCTTCGAACACTTGGTGGAATAAGGCAGATAAATATGACTGTACATGTGCGCACGTCCACATGCACATTCATTTCACATTCAGTCCAGGTTGGCTGAATTTGCCAAACGTCACACTGAAGCCTGGATTCTGGGAGGAGGTGGTCTTCTGCTTTTCTGCTTAATGCGCCACCATCAGCTTCTCTACTCACCCGACTTCCAGCACCTGTGTTGCCACTTGCCGTGTCCGCTCCTGAGAGGGACAGGCAAAGGAGCTGACCGATGAGGACAGAGTGGCCTCCAGCAGTTTGTACACGTCATGTCTGGGGGATGCGTGCTTGTCATTATTACCATTTGAAATGGCAGCGGAATGAAGATGCTTTGCCTAGTTCAGGTGACGTGACCAGGAGAGTGTAATTAACCTTCAGGGGACACACCATATCACTATAAACTATATGCCAAGAGTTTCTAGTGATTGGGAGGCAACAAACACCTTCAGCTTTGCGTGTTCAGAACTGAGAAGAGGAAGCCACTCTTAAAAGTATTTTTACCTGCAGTCTCGGTGGTGCGGGCTGAAGAAGGGAATTCCACCGGGCTCTCCCTGGCTTCCAAAGAGACACTCTCCTGTTGCTGAAGATCACCTTTCAGTTTTCCATTGCCCACCGGAGCTCCATGACAAGAAATAACAGCAGAATAGATGGCCCTGGCCTCCACGGTGTTGCTGTTCCTGTGAGGTTTTCTCATATGGCAATCCCAACCCTTCCTTGGGAATAGCGCTGTTCATTTTTGAAACGCTGAGCCCAACGAGGCACTTTGGCCACAGGTGGTAATTCATTCTAAACAAAGATAGGTGACCTTTCTCATCTTCCCCCCCCGCCCCCAATTATGGAAACAGATTATATTCTTAGTCAAATCCTTTTTGAAAAATCTATATCTAATAACTTGCCTTAACAATTTCCTGCACAGAAAATTCTTAATTATATAGTGGACCAAAAAAAAAAAAAAAAAAAAAGGCATTTTCTTTTATCTGTTTTGAACGAGTTGCCTTTCAATTTCATTGACTGCCCCTTTGTTCTTATAGGGCTAAGAGTTTGTTTGAAGAATGGCTTTGTCGTGTTTCCTCTGACTGTCTCCATGGCCTAAATAAAAAGTCTACCAGAAAAACACTGAAAAAATCAGCTTCTTAGTTGTGAGACTCTTGCAAGAGCAGACAACCTAAAAGTTTGCTTTTATCTTTCAGATTCTGAAATCCATCCCATTTATAAATCGCTCATGTCCCCCCATTTGCTGTTTGACACTAACCAAGTACCCACAGTCAGTGAGTTAATAATTATTCCTGTATCAAAACCACAAAGATTCCAGATGTACAAAGGGGACAGTGCTCACATGTATATGTATAGGCAATTTAAGTCCACTTTGCAAAGGTATGTGTTGATATTAGGAGAATTTTGTATATATATGTGTAAGCAGATTGGCCAGGGCTGGGAGGGCAGGCGGTGATTAATCAAGGTGAACTTTCTGGAGGAGTCAAAGTCTGTGCCAGTGTTGGAAGGAAAGGGCATAATTCCATAGCGAGTCATATAAACATTTATTATTATTATTCTTGGTGAGATAGTTGATATTTCCACGGAGAACCATTAACAATTTTTAAAAATAAATCAATTCCTGCTCTCCATCTACTCCTCTCTCTATGGAACATACAACAGAGATTTGCCCTTGTGAAAAACTGCTCTGTTGGAAAGCTCCTTTCCTGTGTTCTGTTTGTTTTTAGGTTGCAGCTTTTATTTCTGCCTTTAAGCCTCTGACTCCATATGTTTTTCATTTCCACTCAGAGGAGTTAGGACTGCTGTTGACTGAGAATGTCTAGTCTAATAAGGCTTTTTATTTTTGACCTTCTAATTTGTCTAGTGTTTCAAACTACGAAGACCCTTTGCTTTCTAATCTAGGCTGGTTTGCAGTTGTCCTCGTAGGTGGTGTGGTGGGAAGAACATGGGATTTGAAGGCAGAAGACCTTGGTTTGAGTCCCAGTCTCAGCTGTGTGACTTTAGACAAGACCTTCAACCTCTCTGAACTTCTGTTTCCTTGTTTGCAAAGTAAATTAAATAAGGAGGACAATACTTATTGACCCCAGAATGACAGTAAGGATTACATTCAGTCACATACATTACATACATTTAAATGTGTTATTTTAAATGGTCAGTGCTATAATTGTACAGGCACTGAACGGAGACTGGGCTGCCAAGAATTTCCCCTTTAAGGTCTGCTTCCATTCCTGAAATACTTTAACTGTAAAGAGTTACTCACACCGAAAGCATATTTTTCCTTAGCAGTTGCCCCTTGTCAGTCCCCAAAAGTGTCTTCACATGTGGTTCCTCAAGATATAAGTGGTGGAGTTATAGGTTTTATGGGGTTATTTCCTAATGTTAGTGCATCATATCAAAATTGCACAAGAAGCCATCATTATTCTTGAAAGTCTTTATTATTATTATTATTCATAAAATACAGTGTATAAGCTTTGATGTCTACACATGTGACTCCCATTTAGGGAGCCGTTTGTAGGAAAAGTATTTCTCTGTAAGCATTCTGTGGGGTTGATACCCACACTGGGAGATGCATGTGGAAATTGATGCCTATTAAGGAAAAGTAGATTCCAGACCCCCATCTCACACTCACTCCATGTACTCACTCATTAGGAATGCTTTGTATTGATGTTTCTTTATTTTTCTTTTTCTTTATTACTCCATCTGTCAGTTATTACTGGATAGCAAACCACTCCAAAACTCAATGATTTATAAGAGCTATTATGTATTCTCACTCATGTCTCTGCAGGTTGGCTGGCGTCAGACTGATCTTGGCTGAACCCAGCCAGGCAGTGCTGTTTCAAGGTGCAGGTTTTTCTGGGCTTGATGCGTTGTAACAGTTTACGTTCAGGTCCGCCCCACATAGGTCTTATGTCGGTCGATTCTGGTTGAAGGGGTTGTCATGGCAATGACAGAGGCACAAGAGGCAAACCCAGGACTTCCCTGGTGGTGCAGTGGTTAAGAACCTGCCTGCCAGTGCAGGGGACACGGGTTCGAACCCTGGTCTGGGAAGATCCCACATGCCGTGGAGCAGCTAAGCCCGTGCGCCACAACTACTGAGCCTGCGCTCTAGAACCCGCGAGCCACGACTACTGAAGCCCGCGTGCCTAGAGCCCGTGCTCCGCAGCAAGAGAAGCCACCGCAATGAGAAGACCGCGCACCGCAACGAAGAGTAGCCCCCACTCGTTGCAACTAGAGAAAGCCCCAACAAAAACCCAACGCAGCAACAATGGCCATTGTAAAAAATGCAGCAACAAAGACCCAATGCAGCCAAAAGTAAATAAATAAATATATTTTAGAAAAAAGCAAGGAGTATTAAAAAAAAAAAAAAAAGAGGCAAGACCAATGGTACAGAACGTATCAAACCTCTTATGGCATCATGTCTGCTAACACTCATTGGTCACATACCGCTAAGCTTAAAGACAAGCAGCAAGGAAATAGATACACACTGCTTACCCTGAAACCAAAGCAAAGCACATGGCCACGCCCAGTGTCAAAGGGGCGGGGAAATATACTCTTTCCATGTTGGAGCATGGGGAGGTTACATATTTTTTGTCAATAATCTAATAGTCCTATTGCCAAGTACGTACGTTGAATTCCTATACACAAGATACATATGCGTGGTGCAACTCTACAGTATAAACATGGAAGTTCCAATGCCCCTCTACAATGGCCATCCTGAAATGACACGTAGAGGATGATTCTCCCATACAGAACCATTTCCACTGTTAAAAAAAGATAAGATAGGCTATAGATTTTACAGGTTTGTCTCGGGTCTATCTATAATTCTACCATCCTGCTCCCTTTCAAAAAAGTATATCTACCTTGATTTATTTTTAAAAAAGCAAATCATTCTTAAACTTTGGTACTTTAGGTATGATTAGTCATTAATTGCTTACAATAAAGCTCATACTGATGACACCATGCCGTGACTAAGAACCACAGGTAGATTCCAGTAACCACTAACCAGAATGTGTGGATAGTTTTTTACAAAAGGACGTCCGTGGAACATTGTAGTGATCTGGGCTTTTTTGATGGACTTTTTATTTGGACTTGAAAACGGAAGCATGTTTGTGCTAGTAATCAAGACAGAGAGAGGACCATGTTTGATCTTTGAATAAGTGGGTGTTTTTAACATAATATACTTGAAAATTTAAAAAATATATACGGCTAATGAATAATATATAGATGGACAAGCTGTCTATTAAGGATCACCAAATAGGGCATCCCTTCTCTTCTTTCAGGTGTATGTTAGAAGAGTCCCAATATTTCAACACATGGAAAAGGTTAGAAAAGAATCCTTTACAAATAAGAATTTAATTGATTTTTTAAAAATTTAGGCTGGAACTGAGAGGGGGATCCTGATTTGAACGTGGTAAGTAATATAACTGTATACCTTTCTACATTCCCGAAGTGCACCCAAACAATAGATAAGATTTTGATGATAGTTATCAGACAACTAGTGAAGGCTACCTTACACATTTCTAGTAGGAAAAAAAAAAAGCCTATGTAAAGCAGAATGTATTCCATTGCTAAGCCAACCTCCTTTTTCAATTGATACTGGGTTGAAAGACCACATAGCTTTACACTACCTACATTGTGAAGGCAGTATCACAGTTTAGGTAGTTCAAGTAGCAATTCTGAAATGTGGAGGAATACTTGTTATATATTTAGCGTTTGTGCTATTTAAACTGCAAAATACAATCAGAAGCAAGAATAATTGTTCTGATTTTTGTTTCCAAGAATAATTGTTAACATACTTTGAGGAGTTTAACAAGTCTACTTCTGGCTAAACCCAACACTCCTAGATGTGCAATTCTTTTTTTTTTTTAACATCTTTATTGGAGTATAATTGCTTTACAGTGGTGTGTTAGTTTCTGCTTTATAACGAAGTGAATCAGCTATACATATACATATATCCCCATATCCCCTCCCTCTTGCGTGTCCCTCCCACCCTCCCTATCCCACCCCTCTAGGTGGTCACAAAGCACTGAGCTGATCTTCCTGTGCTATGCGGCTGCTTCCCACTAGCTATCTATTTTACATTTGGTAGTATATATAAGTCCATGCCACTCTCTCACTTCGTCCCAGCTTACCCTTCTCCCTCCCCGTGTCCTCAAGTCCATTCTCTGCGTCTGTGTCTTTATTCCTTTCCTGCCCCTAGTTTCTTCAGAACCAATTTTTTTTTTTTTTTTTTAAGATTCCATATATATGTGCTAGCATACGGTATTTGTTTTTCTCTTTCTGACTTACTTCACTCTGTATGACAGACTATAGGTCCATCGACCTCACTACAAATAACTCAATTTCATTTCTTTTTATGGCTGAGTAATAGTCCATTGTATATATGTGCCACATCTTCTTTATCCATTCATCTGTGGATGGACACTTAGGTTGCTTCCATGTCTTGGCTATTGTAAATAGTGCTGCAATGAACATTGTGGTACATGACTCTTTTTGAATTATGGTTTTCTCAGGGTATATGCCCAGTAGTGGGATTGCAGGGTGGTATGGTAGTTCTATTTTTAGTTTTTAAAGGAACCTCCATACAGTTCTCCATAGTGGCTATAATCAATTTACATTCCCACCAACAGTGCAAGAGGGTTCCCTTTTCTCCACACCCTCTCCAGCATTTATTGTTTGTAGATTTTTTGATGATGGCCATTCTGACCAGTGTGAGGTGATACCTCATTGTACTTTTGATTTGCATTTCTCTAATGATTAGTGATGTTGAGCATCCTTTCCTGTGTTTGTTGGCAGTCCGTATATCTTCTTTGGAGAAATGTCTATTTAGGTCTTCTGCCCATTTTTGGGTTGGGTTGCTTGTTTTTTGATATTGAACTGCATGAGCTGCATGTAAATTTTGGAGATTAATCTTTGTCAGTTGCTTCGTTTGCAAATATTTTCTCCCATTCTGAGGGTTGTCTTTCATCTTGTTTATAGTTTCCTTTGCTGTGCAAAAGATTTTAAGTTTCATTAGGTCCCATTTGTTTATTTTTGTTTTTATTTCCATTTCTCTAGGAGGTGGGTCAAAAAGGATCTTTCTGTGATTTATGTCCTAGAGTGTTCTGCCTATGTTTTCTTCCAAGAGTTTTATAGTGTCTGGCCTTACATTTAGGTCTTTAATCCATTTTGAGTTTATTTTTGTGTATGGTTTTAGGGAGTGTTCTAAATTCATACTTTTACATGTAGCTGTCCAGTTTTCCCAGCACCACTTATTGAAGAGGCTGTCTTTTCTCCATTGTATATTTTTGCCTCCTTTATCAAAGATAAGGTAACCGTATGTGCGTGGGTTTATATCTGGGCTTTCTATCCTGTTCCATTGATCTATATTTCTGTTTTTGTGCCAGTACCATACTGTCTTGATTACTGTAGATTTGTAGTATAGTCTGAAGTCAGGGAGCCTGATTCCTCCAGCTCCGTTTTTCTTTCTCAAGATTGCTTTGGCTATTCGGGGTCTTTTGTGTTTCCATACAAATTGTGAAATTTTTTGTTCTAGTTCTGTGAAAAATGCCAGTGGTAGTTTGATAGGGATTGCACTGAATCTGTAGATTGCTTTGGGTAGTATAGTAATTTTCACAATATTGATTCTTCCAATCTAAGAACATGGTATATCTCTCCATCTGTTGGTATCATCTTTAATTTCTTTCCTCAGTGTGTTATAGTTTTCTGCATACAGGTCTTTTGTCTCCTTAGGTAGGTTTATTCCTAGGTATTTTATTCTTTTTGTTGCAGTGGTAAATGGGAGCATTTCCTTAATTTCTCTTTCAGATTTTTCATCATTAGTGTATAGGAATGCAAGAGATTTCTGTGCATTAATTTTGTATTCTGCAACTTTACCAAATTCATTGATTAGCTCTAGTAGTTTTCTGGTGGCATCTTTAGGATTCTCTATGTATAGTATCATGTCATCTGCAAACAGTGACAGTTTTACCTCTTCTTTTCCAATTTGTATTCCTTTTATTTCTTTTTCTTCTCTGATTGCCATGGCTAGGACTTCCAAAACTATGCTGAATAATAGTGGCGAGAGTGGACATCCTTGTCTTGTTCCTGATCTTAGAGGAAATGCTTTCAGTTTTTCACCATTGAGCATGATGTTTGCTGTGGGTTTGTCGTATATGGCCTTTATTATGTTGAGGTCGGTTCCCTCTATGCCAACTTTCTGATGAGTTTTTATCATAAATGGGTGTTGAATTTTGTCAAAAGCTTTTTCTGCATCTATTGAGATGATCATATGGTTTTTATTCTTCACTTTGTTAATATGGTGTTTCACATTGATTGATTTGGGTATATTGAAGATTCCTTGCATCCCTGGGATAAATCCCACTTGATCATGGTGTATGATCCTTTTAATGTGTTGTTGGATTCTGTTTGCTAGTATTTTGTTGAGGATTTTTGCATCTATGTTCATCAGTGATATTGGTGTATAATTTTTTTTTTTTTGTATTATCTTTGTCTGGTTTTGGTATCAGGGTGATGGTGGCCTCGTAGAATGAGTTTGGGAGTGTTCCTGCCTCTGCAATTTTTTGGAAGAGTTTGAGAAGGATGGTGTTAGCTCTTCTCTAAATGTTTGCTAGAATTCACCTGTGAAGCCATCTGGTCCTGGACTTTTGTTTGTTGGAAGATTTTAATCACAGTTTCAATTTCATTACTTGTGATTGGTCTGTTCATATTTTCTATTTCTTCCTGGTTCAGTCTTGGAAGGTTATACCTTTCTAAGAATTTGTCCATTTTATTGGCATAGAGTTGCTTGTAGTAATCTCTTAGGATGCTTTGTATTTCTGCGGTGTCTGTTGTAACTTCTCCTTTTTCATTTCTAATTTTATTGATTTGAGTCCTCTCCCTCTTTTTCTTGATGAGTCTGGCTAATGGTTTATCAATTTTGTTTATCTTCTCAAAGAGCCAGCTTTTAGTTTTATTGATCTTTGCTATTGTTTTCTTTGTTTCTATTTTATTTATTTCTGCTCTGAACTTTATGATTTCTTTCCTTCTGCTAACTTTGAGTTTTGTTTGTTTTTCTTTCTCTAGTTCCTTTAGGTGTAAGGTTAGATAGTTTATTTGAGATTTTTCTTGTTTCTTGTGGTAGGCTTGTTTTGCTATAAACTTCCCTCTTAGAACTGCTTTTGCTGCGTCCCATAGGTTTTGGGTCATCGTGTTTTCATTGTCATTTGTCTCTAGGTATTTTTTGATTTCCTCTTTGATTTCTTCAGTGATCTCTTGGTTATTTAGTAACGTATTGTTTAGCCTCTATGTGTTTGTGTTTTTTATGTTTTTTTCCCTGTAATTGATTTCTAATCTCATCACGTTGTGGTCAGAAAAGATGCTTGATATGATTTCAATTTTCTTAAATTTATGGAGGCTTGGTTTGTGACCCAAGATGTGATCTATCCTGGAGAATGTTCCATGCGCCCTTGAGAAGAAAGTGTAATCTGCTGTTTTTGGGTGGAATGTCCTATAAATATCAATTAAATCTATCTGGTCTATTGTGTCACTTAAAGCTTGTGTTTCCTTATTAATTTTCTGTTTGGATGATCTGTCCATTGGTGTAAGTGAGGTGTTAAAGTCCCCCACTATTATTGTGTTACTGTCGATTTCCTCTTTTATAGCTGTTAGCAGTTGCCTTATGTATTGAGGTCCTCCTATACTGGGTGCATATATTTTTATAATTGTTATATCTTCTTCTTGGATTGATCCCTTGATCATTTTGTACTGTCCTTCCTTGTCTCTTGTAACATTCTTTATTTTAAAGTCTATTTTATCTGATATGAGTGTTGCCACTTCAGCTTCCTTTTGATTTCCTTTTGCATGGAATATCTTTTTCCATCCCCTCACTTTCAGTGTGTATATGTCCCTAGGTCTGAAATGGGTCTCTTGTAGACAGCATATAGATGTGTCTTGTTTTTGTATCCATTCAGAGAGCCTGTGTCTCTTGGTTGGAGCATTTAATCCATTCACGTTTAAGGTAATTATTCATATGTATGTTCCTATTGCCATTTTCTTAATTGTTTTGGGTTTGTTTTTGTAGGTCCTTTTCTTCTCTTGTGTTTCCCACTTAGAGAAGTTCCTTTAAGCATTTGTTGTGGAGCTGGTTTGGTGGTGCAGAATTCTCTTAGCTTTTGCTTGTCTGTAAAGCTTTTGATTTCTCCTTCGAATCTGAATGAGATCCTTGCGGGGTAGCATAATCTTGGTTGTAGGTTCTTCCCTTTCATCACTATAAACATATCATGCCACTCCCTTCTGACTTGTAGATTTTCTGCTGAGAAATCAGCTGTTAACCTTATGGGATTTCCCTTGTATGTTGTTTTTCATTTTTCCCTTGTTGCTTTCAGTAATTTTTCTTTGTCTTTAATTTTTGTCAGTTTGATTACTGTGTGTCTCTGCATGTTTCTCCTTGTGTTTATCCTGCCTGGGACTCACTGCGCTTCCTGGACTTGGGTGGCTATTTCCTTTCCCATGTTAGGGAAGTTTTCAACTATAATCTCTTCAAATATTTCCTCGGGTCCTTTCTCTCTTCTTCTTCTGGGACCCCTATTATATGAATGTTGTTGCGTTTAATGTTGTCCCAGAGGTCTCTTAGGCTGTCTTCATGTCTTTTCATTCTTTTTTCTTTATTCTGTTCCGCATCAGTGAATTCCACCATTCTGTCTTCCAGGTCACTTATCTGTTGTTCTGCCTCAGTTATTCTGCTATTGATTCCTTCTAGTGTATTTTTCATTTCAGGTATTGTATTGTTCATCTCTGTTTGCTTGTTTTTAATTCTTCTAGGTCTTTGTTAATCATTTCTTGCATCTTCTCAATCTTTGCCTCCATTCTTTTTCCAAGGTCCTGGATCATCTTCACCATCATTATTCTGAATTCTTTTTCTGGAAGGTTGCCTATCTCCACTTCATTTAGTTGTTTTTCTGGGGTTTTATCTTGTTCCTTCATCTGGTACATAGCCCTCTGCCTTTTCATCTTGTCTACCTATCTGTGAATGTGCTTTTTGTTCCACAGGCTGCAGGATTGTAGTTCTTCTTGCTTCTGCTGTCTGCCCTCTGGTGGATGAGGCTATCTAAGAGGCTTGTTCAAGTTTCCTGATGGGAGGGACTGGGGGTGGGTAGAGCTGGGTGTTGCTCTGGTGGGCAGAGCTCAGTAAAACTTTAATCTGCTTGTCTGCTGATGGCTGGGCCTGGGTTCCCTCCCTGTTGGTTGTTTGGCCTGAGGCCACCCAACACTGAGCCTTCCTGGGCTCTTTGGTGTGGCTAATGGCAGACTGTGGTAGGGCTCACACCAAGGAGTACTTCCCAGAACTTCTGCTGCCAGTGTCCTTGTCCTCACAGTGAGACCCAGCCACCCCCTGCCTCTGAAGGAGACCCTCCAACATTAGCAGGTAGGTCTGGTTCAGTCTCCTATGGGGTCACTGCTCCTTCCCCTGGGTCCCGATGTGCACACTACCTTGTGTGTGCCCTCCAAGAGTGGAGTCTTTATTTCCCCCAGTCCTGTCGAAGTCCTGCAATCAAATCCTGCTAGCCTTCAAAGTCTCATTCTCTAGGAATTCCTCCTCCCATTGCCGGACCTCCAGGTTGGGAAGCCTGACCTGGGGCTCAGAACCTTCACTCCAGTGAGTGGACTTCTGTGGTATAATTGTTCTCCAGTTTGTGAGTCACCCACCCAGCAGTTATCAGATTTGATTTTTTCGTGATTGCACCCCTCCTACCATCTCACTGTGGCTTCTCCTTTGTCTTTGGATGTGGGGTATCTTTTTTGGTGAGTTCCAGTGTCTTCCTCTCGATGATTGTTCAGCAGTTAGTTGTGATTCCGGTGCTCTCACAAGAGGGAGTGAGAGCAGGTCCTTCTACTCCGCCATCTTGAACCAATCTCCTTTTTCATTTTTTTCTGGTCTGATCTTTATGATTTCTTTCCTTCTGCTAACTTTGGGGTTTTTTTGTTCTTCTTTCTCTAATTGCTTTAGGTGTAGGGTTAGGTTGTTTATTTGAGATGTTTCTTGTTTCTTGAGGTAAGATTGTATTGCTATAAACTTCCCTCTTAGAACTGCTTTTGCTGCATCCCACAGGTTTTGGGTCATCGTGTTTTAATTGTCATTTGTTTCTCGGTATTTTTTGATTTCCTCTTTGATTTCTTCAGTGATCTCTTGGTTATTTAGTAGTGTATTGTTTAACCTACATGTGTTTGTATTTTTTACAGATTTTTTCCTGTAATTGATATCTAGTCTCATAGCGTTATGGTCGGAAAAGATACTTAATGTGATTTCAATTTTCTTAAATTTCCCAAGGCTTGATTTGTGACCCAAGATATGATCTATCCTGGAGAATGTTCCATGAGCACTTGAGAAGAAAGTGTCTTCTGCTGTTTTTGGATGGAATGTCCTATAAATATCAATTAAGCGCATCTTGTTTAATGTATCATTTAAAGCTTGTGTTTCCTTATTTATTTTCATTTTGGATGATCTGTCCATTGGTGAAAGTGGGGTGTTAAAGTCCCCTACTATGATTTTGTTACTGTCGATTTCCCCTTTTATGGCTTGTTAGCATTTGCCTTATGTATTGAGGTGCTCCTATGTTGGGTGCATAAATGTCTACAATTGTTATATCTTCTTCTTGGATCGATCCCTTGATCATTATTTAGTGTCCTTCTTTGTCTCTTGTAATAGTCTTTGTTTTAAAGTCTATTTTGTCTGATATGAGAATTGCTACTCCAGCTTTCTTTTGATTTCCATTTGCATGGAATATCTTTTTCCATCCCCTCACTTTCAGTCTGTATGTGTTCTTAGGTTTGAAGTGGGTCTCTTGCAAACAGCACATATATGGGTCTGTTTTTGTATCCATTCAGCCAGTCTATGTCTTCTGGTTGGAGCATTTAATCCACTTACATTTAAGGTAATTATCAATATGTATGTTCCTATTACCATTTTCTTAATTGTTTTGTGTTTGTTTTTGTAGGTCTTTTCCTTCTCTTGTGTTTCCTGCCTTGAGAAGTTCCTTTAGCACTTGTTGGAAAGCTGGGCTGTGTAGGCTTCCTAGTGGAGGTAACTGGTGCCTGTGTTCTGGTGGATGAGGCTGGATCTTGTCTTTCTGGTGGGCAGGACTGTGTCCGGTGGTGTGTTTTGGGGTGTCTGTGAACTTATTATGATTTTAGGCAGCCTCTCTGCTAATGGGTGGGGTTGTGTTCCTGTCTTGCTGGTTGTTTGGTATAGGGTGTCCAGCACTGTAGCCTGCTGGTCGTTGAGTGGAGCTGGGTCTTAGCGTTGAGATGGAGATCTCTGGGAGAGCTTTTGCCGTTTGATATTACATGGGGCTGGGAGGTCTCTGGTGGACCAATGTCCTGAACTCGGCTCTCCCACCTCAGAAGCTCAGGCCTGACACCTGGCTGGAGCACCAAGACCCTGTCAGCCACATGGCCAAGTACGTGGGGAGTTTCTTGCCTTTTGGGAAGTCTGAGGTCTTCTGCTAGCGTTCAGTAGGTGTTCTGTAGGAGTTGTTACACGTGTAGATATATTTCTGATGTATTTGTTGGGAGGAAGGTGATCTCCACGTCTTACTCCTCTGCCATCTTGAAGGTCCCCCAGGGTGGTTAGTTTTTATGGGCTGCGTAATTTCATAGGCTAGTGAGTAGGAGGATTATTCCAACTATTTTGCGAAAGGGGTGAGATTTCCAGGAATTGGGCCACCACCCACTTTTTGACCTTGTGTAGTGGCCCTCGGAACTGTCATGGTGCCTATGGGTGTGTCATTTAGATGCTAATGTATTACGATGAGCATATAATGAGGCTCAAGGTCTACTGAAGGTTGAACCTTCTGCCATCTTGGGCCTAGTTGGTTCTAACCAGCTTTGTCATGTCCTATGGCTATGTCATTCTTTTAGAGGTTGTGTCCTGCCCCCTTCCCTCCTGTTTCACTTCCATACCCTCTTTGGAAAGATGACCATGTTTCCTGCAGCAGACCCCTGCTGCTTAGGGGTATCTGTATCTCTATCTGAGGTCTATCTCTTTAGACCTCAGATTGGGAATGACCCACAGGTCTCAGTGGGTCTCTGACCTGGAGCAAATGGCCTCTGGTCTCAACCAGAGATCTAGTGATGGAGAGGTGACCCATTCTTGCCACCATGATTTCTTTTTTCTAGCAGTCCTTGTGGTAACTTGGGTACCTGGGAGAGCAAATTCAGGTTTGTGGCTAATTTGGGGATGTTAGTACAGTTTGATAGGAGGCTGAACTAAGGTCATGGCAGTAGCACTAGAAGGAAGATGTGGATTTATTCAGTCAGTCATTTAGTCAATCAGACAGCAAGTATTTCTGTAATGCCTATTATGTTCTAGAGACTACTATAGGTGTCAAGGATAAAGGATGACCACAAAAGGCCTGGCCCTCATGGAGCTTACATTCTATGGGCTATTGGGGGCAGCATGGTGGGTGGTGTTGTATCTGGAACATAAGAGAGAGGGAGGAGTTAAAGATGCTCCCAGATTTTTGGACTGTGGGGAACATGGGAGAGGAGATTTGGAGACTGAAGATGCTTTTAATCTAGAACATTTGGAGTTTGAGGTGTCTGTGAGCCATCAAGGCTGAGATGCTTAGTGAGTTATGCAGGGCTTACTTGGAAAGATACACTGGGCAGGTGCTTGGAGATACTGTGGGAATGGATGAGACCACCTGGAAGAATGGGACTCACAGTAGGGCTCAGCCAGGGACAGGTGTACATCAGGACCACCTGGGGAGCTTCTTCAGACTCTGTGCATCAGTGTCCTTGACCCAGACATTTAGAGATTTTGAAATACCCCATATGGGCATCCTCCCTAAACTACCACCATTGAGATGTCCTCTAAGGGGAATGTGATTACGTTGAAGCAACAAAAAGGGTTGAGAGTTACTGGTACAACCTGAGAGGAGGCCAGCGTCCAACTGAAAGCCTCTACAGCTTCGTGAAATTTGGAGGTACATGCCAGAAGCTCCAAAGCTGCTGGCTAGGGACTGAACAAATCAAGGCCTTAGTGTCAGTTTTTCACTAGCTGCTGAGATCTCACACAGCGCTTGGCTGCTCTGAGTTTTAACTTCCCCATCATTAAAATCAGAGGGTAGGCCAAACCAGTGGTTCTCACCCTGTGGTTTAAGAATTAGCAGCATCAGCGTCCCCTGGGAGCATGTTAGAAATGCAGATTCTTGGGCCCCATCCCTTACCTCCTTAATCAGAAATTCCAGGCGGGGCCAGCAATCTGTTACTCCAGCCTGTCAGGTGATTCGGATGCTCCCAAACGTCGGAGAACCGCTGGATTAGATGAATTTGGAACTCCCTTCTAGCTTAAAATCTTCTGCTCTATATTCTTGTCCAGATGCTTTTGTCAAGTTTCACAGTCTAAGTCTCTTTGTCCCTCTCCCGTGTTAAATGATCTTAGCATTTAATCATTGTTAATAATGAATCATTATTATGTACATGCGTGTGCACGTGTGTGTGGCAACAGGAGGCTGGCGAGTGGAGACTCAGCCTTCCTCCTTGCATTGTTGGATGATGTGGTCAGAGTGAGCCTGCACCAGTGAAAGCAAAGTGTCACAAGGTGTGGTCGCGCACAGTAGGCACTCAAAAGCTGGTTTTGGCCTTAACCCTCTCTAACACACCTGGAGTTAGGGGAGAGCGGGGCCTAGAAGTCCATCGTCTAATTGTTACCCCAGTAGGTTGCCAGCTCTCTGGTGCTACCACTGTGTCCAGCATCCTTCTCCATTTCTGGCATGTGTGCTTTGTTTGGCTTGCTGACTGTTAACAGGAACTGCTGTTAGAGGCTCTCAGCTAGATTTCCCTTGGCTGGAAGTCCGCAGCTGGGCCGGAAGGACTCCTCTGCAAGATCCCCTCACAACCCAGCTGAGCCCAGTTTATGAAGCTGCGTGATGCTCGAGGCGGGCCTGCCCCTAATGCTAGTGCATCCAGAGCAAGAGTTCAAATGGACACCTACATACCACCTGTAAAAACTTACAACTCATTCACAAAATAAACAGTTAGATGCAAGATTTTCTCTCCTTCTGCCTTGACAAATATACTTTCATAATGACCTGGAAGACCAGGTTCAAATTTCGATTTCTCAGACTCCCTGAGTTTCCACTTTGAAAGAGGCAGTGTGGGCAGGCCTGGTCCCTGAGGCCCGGTCTGCTGCCCCTCTTGCTCTGTCCCTCCCCGGAGGGTGCGCCTGTGCACACACGTGGACACCGCAGCCAACAACCCAGCTCTGTCCACTGCCCGTGCTGGCAAACAGCGACCCATTGGCCACCCCATCACTGAGGGTGCACACACCGGCAGCACAGGTCCCCCTCAGAAGGACAGACCCAGGGAAGAGGCCACTGAGGACCAGGAAGCAGGCTCAGGACTATCCGGGCAGGGAACCCAGGGTCTTGTGTGCTCAGGGAGTGGTCCACAAGTGGAGGGGCCCCAGGCTCTTCTGGGCATGTCCTCCTGGCCTGGGACACACACTCCAGCCAAGGGGCATGGTGTGGCCAAAGGAAGATCCAAACTGGGTCTTCTAAATCAGGGCCCACGTTTGTTTGGGTCTAATTGTGCCAGGAACCGCTCTGAGTGATTCTCTTCCCTGTCACCTTTAGTGTTCTGTGGATGCTTCCCCATGTGCTATTCAGGGAAGTATGGATGTCAGAGTAGGAGGAACATTAGAAATCATAGAATCCAGCCCATTGGTTAGCAAACGAGTAAATCGAGGCACTGCGCAAGGGTGGGTTACATTCTGGAAAGACGCATTACTCCCTGGACTTGTACTCTGGAGTGGTGGATTGTGGAATTACATGCTGGAACGGTGGATTTCAGAGGGAAGCATGATTGTGATGTGAACCATAAACCGCCCACTAAAAGAAGCCGGGAGGGCTCTGGAAGACATTTCATGCTGCTCCTTAGTGTCTGAGATTTCCTGAATCCCTAGGTAACTAGAACAAATGCTGTTCTGTGTCTTAAACCCACATTTTTACTACTGCCTTGAAGGCATCACCTTGAAAGTGGCTCTAGTGGCAGATTCTGGTTACATATTCATAGTGCTGCTTTAGTAATATTAGTTGGAGCAAGCTTCAAAAAGATGGAAATAAGGTTTTTTTTCCTATTCAGAATTTCCTGATTATTTTTAGTTAGTCTGGGCATTTTCCATTGCATCAGTGAATATAACTCTGTTCATTCCATGAAAATCAAATAACTAAAAAGTGAGCAATGGATTTCTGTCACAGATGACATTTTTGTTTGCATTTTGGAGTGTTTTTATGAATTGGATTACAAAACTAATTGAATCGGAGATGAATTTTACACAGGAAGTTGAAGTATTTTATGAAATAAAATTACCATAAGAAATTGACTTAATCATTCAGAAGTTTCTAATGCAAAAACACGGTTTTGAAAGCCCTCCAAAGAAGAAAGCCCAAGAATACAGCTCCCTCATGGCAAAGAAACACACTTTTTATTTATTTATCTCTTAAGAAGTATGGCTTTTAGCTTATAAGAACACAGCTTCAGGATAGATTGTGTAAATGCATTATACTAGTTTTAAATGCTACAGTTCTTCAAAACTAGTTTTTTATTGCATAATATATAATCCAACATTCTAACCATAGTTGCTTAAATATGAGTTTTGTATTTAACTGCTTAAATCTTGTTTGGTCCACATGTAAGTGGCCTACCACTTTGGTTTTTTTTTTTAATATTGAGGAAACACTAATACGTTTTTATATCATAATAGATAAAATCCCAGAAGACCTCAGTGTTATAACGATTATCAACATTTTTTTGCTTCCTTAAGAGTGTTTAGAGAGAGTAACTTGGGCTCGACTTGCCCTGTCAAATGACTGGACTTTCTCCTGATGACTCAGAGGTTGTAGGGATGTGAGGAAAGTCTCTTTAGTTTCACTCCTAATCTTTCATTCCCTAGCTGGAAGAGATTGAGAGAAATAGTTTGCTTGGTTCATTCTGGTTGGGACTACACTCTGATGTCTCTTTATCTCCAAAGCTGATACCAGACCAAGCCTCAAGACTTCCCAGCTGGTTTCTCTGGCCTTTCCAGGTCTGCCACCGCCTGTCTGGAATCTATCTCCAGCTCAGAGGGGCCCTACTGGGTGGTTTGCTCCTGCCTTCAGCTTGCCCGCTCTATGGATACTCCAATAATCATACAATGTCTGTATAAATATTGTGCTTGCCCTGCAAATACAGCTTCAGACGGCCCCCAGCTGGAGACCTGCCTTTCCTTCAAGGACACCCCAGACAAACACACAAAGAGAAAAATGCTGTGCTCGCGATGCAAATATGCCATAAGACAAGGCCTCTGATGCCTCCTTCCAACCAGATGGCCCTTCACACGCCCCTCCTACTCATACGATTTAGAGTCACCAATCCTATGGCCTTCAACTGCTTTGCTGAAAAAAGTTCCATTTAGTTTACTAACAACACACATTCTTCCGAGGAGGGCGCAGGCTGAGGGCACTGTGGGAGGGAAACTATATCCCTTAGAATCTGGAAAGGCCAGAGAAACCTTGGGGGAAGTCTTGACAAATGGCAAATAAGTTCCATTGCGAGCACAGCTCTGAACAGTTGGCGGCGCTGCCCCAGGCACTGGGTCGAGGAGGATGCTGAGGCCTCCATGACTAGGAGAGAACGGACTCCATGTGATCAATTTGATGCCGAGGGTGACTTCCAGGTTTCTGGACGTCCTGGTGGATGATGATACCATTTACCAGAACAGGGATTACTGGAGGGGCTCAGGTTAAAGAGAAAGATGATGAATTCAGTTTTGATCTGTTGAATTTGAGAGGCCCGTGTGACATCTGGGTCCACTTGGCAGTTGGGTACATAGACCTGCCCTCTGGAAGAGAGGGCTGGGCTGGGGAAATGGACGGGGTGGGGGTGGGGGGGAGCCCACCAGCATATATGTGGTAATGACTGGCAGGGATGAGAGCACCCAGGAAGAGAGTGTAGTGGAGCTGAGAAGAGGACATTCAGCAGAATCACCAAGAACACAAACTTTAAGGGGTGGAGAGAAGAAGATCATCTCTTCTTTGTTACTACTCACTGTCTCTATCTCCTGCCCCGTTGATAAGATCTTACATCAGTAGACTCCAGACCTCAGTTTCTTCATCTGTAAAGTGGGAATAATGTCTCCTTCCTCTATCCCATACTCTTATGAGGATCAGTTGATTTATGGTGACACGTGGTGGGTTGAACAAACATATTTACTACTGGTCCCTAAAAAACCCCACTAAAATGCTTGTCAGCTGGGGCAAAGAGCATTAACCAGCAGGACAAAAGGACCAGCAGATGGCAGTGATGAAATTTTGGAAACTGAAATGCCCATGGGCAAGTGGCAATGTATTTAGAAACCAAAGAATGATGGTTGCTAAGCCAGCAGTGAGGGGAAGATCAGAAGCTGGCTAATACTTGAATAGCGCCTTAAAATACACAAAAGTTTTCTTCTCTCTCTCTCTCTCTCATTCTCTCTCTCTTTTTTCTCAGATCTCTTTTTCTTTTTAAAGGAATAAATGTTCAAGTAGAAAAGATACTGATACATTGTATGAATAAACCAGTTTATCCCTTCCTTTACCAATGGACAATTAGGTTATTTCCAGTAAAAATATTAAATAAGAAATGTGCAGATAAAATCAGAGTACACAAACTCACATGGGGATAGGACATGTAACACCAAATGGTTGTTACCTCTGGAAGAGAGGAATGGAGAATGGCGTTTCAGCCAAATTTTATCCCGTCCCCCAACATACATACATACATTTATTTACTTATTTCCAGCTTTATTGAGATATAATTGACATATAACATTGTGTAAGTTTAAGGTGTACAATGTGGTGATTTGATATATATAGAGAGAAGTGATTACCACAGTAAGGTTAGTTGACACATCCATCACTCACATAGTTAGCATTTTTGTGTGTGTGGTGAGAACATTTAAAATTTACTGTCTTAGCAACTTTCAAGTACTATTAACTATAGTCATCTTGCTGTACCTTAGATCTCCAGAACTTACTTATTCAATTTATAACTGAAACTTTGTATGCTTTGACCACCTTCACCCACTCTCCCTGCCCACCCCCTACCTTTTCACCTTCTCCCACCCCTGGCAACCACCAATCTACTCTCTGTTTTTATTATGTTTTGCTTTTTTTGTATTTCACATATAAGTGATATAATATGGTATTTGCTTTTCTCTGTCTGACTTATTTCACTTAGTATAATGCCCTTAAGTTTCACCCATGTCATCACAAATGGCAGGATTTCCTTTTTTATGGTTGAATAATTTTCCATTGTATGTATGTGTGTATATATCTATATCTATATCTATATCTACCACATATTCTTTATTCATCCATCAATGGATACTTAGTTGTTTCCACGTCTTGGCTATTGTTAACAGTGCTGAAATGAATATGGGAGTACAGATATCTCTTTGAGATCCTGTTTTCATTTCCTTCAGATAAAGATAACTGCCCAGAAGTGGGATAGCTGGATCACATAGTAGTTCTATTTTTAATTATTTGAGTAACCTCCAGACTGTTCTCCATAGTGGCTGTACCAATTAACATTCCCACCAACAGTGCACAAAGGTTCCCTTTTCTCCACATCCTTGCCAATCCTTGTTATTTCTTGTCTTTTTGATAATAGCCATTCTCTCAGGTGTGAGGTAATATTTCCTTGTGGTTTTGATTTGCATTCCCCTGATTTGTGATGTTGAGCACCTTTTCATGTATCTGTTGGCTATTTATTTGTACATCTTCTTCAGAAAGATGTCTATTCATGTTCTTTGTCCATTTTTTAATCATTTATTTGTTTTTTTGCTATTGAGTTGTATGAGTTCCTTATATACTTTGGATATTAAACTCTTATCAAATATATGGTTTGCAAAAGTTTTGTCCTATTTTATTTCTTTTTATAAAAGATTTGAAAATTCAAATAATAATAATAATTATAGCATTACATGTTAGTTAGTTTGAGAAAGGGAAAAGAAGATCTTCCAATCAGTATTCAAGGACACCTGAATGAGTATACTATAAAGGCAGCATGCTCAGAGCACTGGCTTCCCCACCAGCTCTAGTTTAGAATCTTCATGAAGATGTGAGGCCAGGGCCATGGTCATGACCCCATCTCTCCTCCCTTACACATCATGAGATCTGGCTGGGCCATCCTCTAGGCCTTCATGTCCTGTGAGGCCCCATGTTGATGCCCCCTTGGACACAGTTACATCCAAAGGGACATAATTGTGAGATGTAATTTAGAATCAGAACTGTCCGAGAATTGAGGGCATAGGGAGCAAAAAATTGGGGGATACACTGTTCTAGATGATGGCCAGCCACCAAAGTAGGGCGGAGCAAGTGAGTGCCTGTTCTGTGTCCTTTATCACATCAGGTCCCCCCATTAGTGCTTCAGTCACTGTTGATTGACAAATCTGTGTGGCATTGTTTTGGCAGCAATAGCCTCTTTCCTGGACGCCTTCATTTTACTGTGATAGTTGACTTGTGATACGGGCATATTATTTTATGCAGGTACATTACCTTTGGTTAAGAGCTAGTAAATCTGCTTCATTAATTACAAACTATTTTTAACCTTGCTGTTAAATTGAGAGACAGACAACAAACATGAGACAACGCAGCCTCCCCTAAACTGACTGGTACAAACTAGTACAAACGCTTCATGAAGCGTTATTTTGTAGATTTCCTTTAGTTCTGAAGGAGCCTGGTCATACTGGCGCCCATGCAACATTTGGTCTTTGAATATAAAAATACTTTTCCAGGTAATTTTTTCAAATTATGAAAAACAATATAATAACATCCTGTAAAGCTTACTAAATAGAAGAAAACAGGAAAAAAAATCATCCTTAATCTCAACTACCTTAATGTAACAATTAGCCTTTTACTCTTGCCTTCCAGTTATTTTACAAATGAGTATTTCGTATGACTCTAATAACAGTATTGATGGCAATTGGGTATACTTTTTACTTAACACTACATCCTAATTGTTGCTACAGAGTGATACAAGCCTCATTCTTAAAATAAACTTTTAATTTTGAAATTAATTTAGATTTATAGAGAGTTGCAAAAATAATAGAATTCCTGTCTATCTTTTACCCAGTTTCTCCTCATGTTAACATATTATATAACCATGGTACATTTGTCGAATCTAAAAAATTAACTAGTGCTAGTACTAACCAGTAATAGTACAATATTATCAAATAAACTACTGACTATTTGGATTTCACTCATTTTCCCACTATGTCCTTTCCCTGTTCTAGATCCTAAGAAACCGTAACGTGTTTAGTCAAATCTCATTTTTGATGTTTGTATAACAGTGCATCTTGGTAATGTACTATTATTGACGACTTTTGCCCTGTTTCTAAATATTTAGATTGTTTATGGTCTTTCTGTATCACGAGTGATCCTCTGAAGAACATCTTCATGCGAGCAGCCTTCTCTTCTTTTAAGATTCTTTCCTCACGACAGACTGTAATCCCACCTCTGAGAGTCCAAGGGAAGGAACACACTTGTGGCTCTGGATATTACTGCATTTTGCCAAATTGTCTTCCAAAATGCCTGCGCTCATTTACTCTGCCATAAGTAATTTTTTGAGACTAGCACATTTATGTACTCTTGTCAGCATTAGTTACTATCACTTAAACATTTTTGGCTAATTTAATAGGTGAAAATGACATCTCAATTTTAAGAAGTTGTATTTATTTGATAACTAGCAAATTTGAATATTTTGCCATGTGTATTTATCAGCTATATTTTCTCTTATGGGAGTTGTCTCTTCATATTTTATTTATTAGGACCTGAATATGTTTTTTCTCAGTATGTATGAGTTTTATAATAAAGGTATCCCTTGGCCTGCATTTTGCTGGAATTATTTACCTTTTGATCTGTTGCTTTTATTTTTTCTTTTGTAATCTTTGAAGAGCATAATCAAGTTTTATGACATGGATCCATCACTTTTGATTTATTTTCTTTAGCACTTTTAAGCTTAGAAAGGTTTATCTTCAAAAAAAAAGTATCTGATTTTAAAATTCAATTCTTTTCCACCTTTAACCATTTGATTTCCCATCTTTAACCATTCGATTCATCTGAGATAGTTTTGGTGTTTGGCCCAAATGTCTGACCTGGCCACCTCTCACTCACCAGCTGCCGATGACCACACCTCCTACATCAGCAGCAGTCAAAGCTGCCTTGGTGATCCTAGATGAGTGGATGACACACACCCCTCCCCTGCGCTGCCCAAGGCAGAATCCTTGGAGCTTTCAGGACTCTCACTCACCACCCCACCCACATCTACTCAACCGTGGCGCTCTGTTATGTGATGCTTCCCCCGACTCTTTGAGGAAGAGTGTATACTCCTCCCTCTGCTTGGGACACTTCTCCATCCCCACTTTGTCACATTCTTATTAGTCTGCCAGGTGGAGTCAGGTGTGTCCTTGCTATGTGCCACCAAAGTGCTCCATCCTTCCCTCTATGTTCCTCACACCCAACTGTAATGTCCTGCTAACTTGTTGGTGGTCCCCTGTGTCTCTTCATTGTTAAGGTAGCCTCACCAACTAAGCCAGTGCCTGATACGTGTAGGAGCTTGATAAATATATGTTAGGTGTGTGAAAGAGTGAATAAATGAAAGAATATGCCGATAAAATAGAAGTCATACCTAGCTGTGTTCCAGCAGGGCTTAATTTGAATACTTTCTTAGAGAATATGAACATAAAGGGGATAGTATATTAGAATTCAGGCTTTTCATGGTACCAGCATGTCATGGATACTGTGGATTGGCTTGTTCAACAACATCCATTTTACCCTCCTTCTAGGTGCCATTACTGTAATGCAAAGGCTGGAGAAATAAAAACATTTCCCAGACTGCCTTGCAGTCAGTATTCTGGATGTAAATTAGGTCCCACCAATTAGATGCACTCTTAGGACTTAGAGAGGCAGGAATGGGAGGAAGGCCACTCTCCGGCTGCTGATTCTCCTGCCAAGCAAGGCCATCAAAACATGACAACCAATCATTCCAAGGTGCACCACCACTTTCGTGTGTGTCTGGAGGCAATTGTAATGGTAGGAATGGCAGGATCGAGTGTGAAGGCTGGGGTTTCTTGGTTTTGAATCACTGCAATAGCGAATTAGCTAGTTATCATCTATCTACCTATTACCTCTCTCACTTTCTCACCTATTTATTTACATATTTATAAAATAGAGCTAATGGAGACTCCTGAATTCCAGTCCCCTAGTCTTTCCACCAATTTTGTAACCACCTTTGTGCTTAAAATACCTAGAGAGTTTTCTGTTTTCTGTACTGAACAGATTCACAAGGGATACAAGGACTGGTTCCCCACTCACTGACCCAAGTAGCCCAACTTGATAAGTTGTAATTTTTCCCAAAATGAAGAGAGTAGTGCTATTCCTAGGACCTAGGATGAGATTGTGCTTACTGGTTATTCTGTGGTCTGTGAGGGTTCTGTAAATCATTTCCACTATCTTTTCCCCCATTCCCAGCTTCCTTTGAGATTTTGATAGCATAGACCTCAACTCAGCAATAAAACTGCCCAGTAATAAATGATTATACAGCCGGACCCAAATGTAAAACTACACAGGAAAAAGTATAGGTAAATGACTCAGATCTTTTAACATATTAAGAGCTCTTTTAAATCAGTGGGAAAAAAAATATAACCCAATTGAAAAATGTACAAAACACATGAAGGGAGGAAGAAAAATAGCCAAAGAAGATATTAAAATATTCCTCTTTCTTTCTTATCAAAGTAGCAACGATTTTAAAGTAATAGATCTGGTGAAGATGTGTTCCTTATACTGGGCATTCTCATACACCTCCATAAGCTTCTAAATTGGTTAATTTTCTAGATGTAAGTTTGGTTACATTTATAAAAATCTTTAAAACATTCATTCTCTGGATCAACAGTTTTCAGCCGGAATCAGTTTTGCCTGCCGTGGGGCATTTGGCAATGTCTGGAGATGTTTTTGGTTTCCACAACTACAGTTGGTGGGTGCTACTAGCATCTAGTGGGCAGAGTCCAGGGCTGCGTCTCAACATCATCCTTCAACACACAGGACAGCCTGCATGAAAAAATATACAGCCCGAAATGTCAGTAGAGTGGAGGTTGAGAAATTCTGTCTTAGACACAAAAATTCTGCTTTGAGAATTTACCCAAATGAAAAAATTGAATGTACTTCAAGATTCATTTATTAAATCCTTTTTGGAGAGCAACAAGTCAGTAGCTATTAAAAATTAAGATGCATATACTCATAATTTTTAATAGATATCCATCCTAGAAATGCTTGGACTTTTGTGCATGAAAAGGCACACACACAGATGTTCTTCTCAGCCTTATTTTTAACAGTGAAATTTTGGAAACAACCTAAATGTCAATTACTGGAGTAACAGTTAATGTCCGTGCATGCTCTGCATAGCAGAGTATTTGGCCATCCCACCGCCCACTACTCTTTTCCTATGATCCTGTCCTCCTTTGGGAAACTCCTGTACAGTGGATAGGCTTGGTGGAAGAACTATTTCCAGGACTCCATTCATCCTGTCCATTTCCAGTTTGGAAACCAGAAAAAACTGATCTTTCCTCGCTGATCCTTTGGTCACATGACATGTTTGTCACATGACATAAGACTGGCCAATCAGATGGGACTTTAAATCTTGAACCAAGGCAGAGCCAGAGAATAGTTGAAGATCAAATCCCTGAGTGGCAGCACTGGTGGCAGTGGTAGGTGTCTATGGCAGTTATTGCCAATTGATGACACTGAACCTCTGTTACTTGGTCCACCAGAAAGGCCTTCGATTTTGTTATCGAAAATATTGGTGGTGGAAGGCCCCAGCAGTAGCCCAGTAAATAGACACATTAGATCTCTGTGAATTGCAAACAAAGTAGCCCAACTGATATGCTGGAGAATTATACACAGTCACTAAAAAGAAAGATTATCAGGACATATTAGTAAGTGGAAAATCAAACTGAAGAACACTCGTTCACTAAAGGAACGTTTATTGAGCTCTTCCATTCATCAGTCTCTGTGCTCTGAACAGGACATACCTAGTTGCTGCCCTCATGGAGCATTATTTAAAATAGCAAAATATCAGAAATAAATTGTGTCTAACAATAGTGGAATGAGATACACTATAAATTATGGCACATGCATTATATGGAAGAGCTAACAGCCATTAAAAATAAAAATAATTATTTTGATTAGTAAATACATACTATCAGTTTATATATATTAATATTTATATATATACACTATATATACTAAGTCAAATAAGAATATATATGAATATATATTGAATATATATAATATGAATATATATGAATATTATATATAATGAACACAATAGACAATTAAAATTATATATACATTATATAAATAAAAATATACATATGTGTGTATATGTGTGTGTGTGTATATATATATATATATATATATATATATTTCAAAAAATTCGATGTAACCAAAAGGAGGTATACTATATAAAAATGTTGGCAGGACTCATTTCTGAATGATGGAATTTTTTGTTTTTGTTTTCTAAATTTTGAAACCTGCGTATGTTGTTTTTATACACATAAAATTTATTGTTTATAACCATAAAATTATTTAAGGTAAGAATACAGTAAAACATTTGAAATTTCCTAACCCCATTTTATACTAAACCACATTTTTGAAATATTCAGCAATAAGGATATACGAGCTATATAAACAGAATCTATATAACATATCTATAAAACATATATGTTACTGAGTAAACCAAAAAAAATTCACTATCTTGCTTTAATACATTCTAAGTGCCTTGGTCTATGCTACCCTGAATCTCCCTTTGCTGGTCCTTGAGGTATTAGGAGTTACAGAAGGGACTGTGGGCAATAACTGGGCTGATTTCCCTCCCATTGCCGGTTTGGGAGGGGTCAGTAGAGGTCTGGTGAAGTCAGCTGCCACAGGTGTGGCCTACTGGAGAGATGTCTGCATTTCTGGCCTGTGAAATCATCTTTAAGTATGCTCTCCATCTGTAAGCACACACTCTTGTATCTCGTGTTAAGTGTACTCAAGGTGGGATGCGTGGAGCTTTAACACCATCTCTTTTGTTTTGGGGCAGGCAAGGTGGGGCCGCCTCTTGATATCATGCTGGAGGCACTGAACTGTACAGCTTTCAGCATCCAGTGGAAGATGCCAAGGCATCCTGGGAGCCCCATCATGGGGTATACTGTGAGTACCTGGGCACGGGGACGTCTGTAGTGGGTGTGTTGGGGTAACTGTTCCTCCTTCCCATCTTTGCTCCTCCTGTATACGGCCTGCTGATACCAGCCTTCCCGTGTGGGGCTTCATTCTCCCTCCGTGAAACCAGAGGAGATGTTTCCCTATAAGGTCATTTGTAAGTGCCCTGAAAGTCAGTTGGCTCTACTGAGTCCTTGCCCTGTTCAGGGATGGGAAAATATAAACTCAGTAGAAGACATGCTTCCTGATCTCCAATTGCCCACAGTTAAATTTGGAAAGTAAAGCAGAAACATGGGAAATAATAGGGAGTCACTGTCCTATTTTGTCAATAGGACAAAATAATGTAAAATCTGAATGAAAGTGACGGGGTGGACAGGCAAAGTGGAGAAGGAAACAGAGAATGCATTCCTACCTCCGAGAGTTTACAAACTGACCCTTTTTCAGTTTACCAAAATGTTTTCTTTGAACAGTGTTTTTAAAAATGAGTCAACTTTTAGAAGTTAGGATTGGGATTGACATATATACACTAATATGTATAAAATGGATAACTAATAACTGCTGTATACAAAAATAAATAAAATAAAATTCAAAAATTCCAAAAAAAAAAAAAAAAGAAGTTAGGAGATTTCAGATAAATACTTGAAAGGCTAAAATCTCTGGGACTATCCAGAGAGCTGGCTACCCCAGGCTCACCTTCCTATGGGGCACCAAGTCCGCTGGAGCTGAGCTGCCCACCGGGATGTAAACCCCCCGTAAAACCCTAGACCCACCATTCCCTCCTGTCTCCCCTTCACCAAGGGAGAGAAGCCATGTATCATGACCCTTGTCCTGTTGTCATCTTAAAGTAGAGAAATGGATTTCTGGACTCAGGTAGAATCACAAGTGGGAAAATGAAAGATTACCTGAGAGAATCATGGTTTCGGGGAAAATACTAGGAGCCGGGTCCAGCCCTCTCCATTCCACTTTACTCCGTGTCTTCCTCTGGGTCTCTGCAGGCTTAGGAGTTTGCAACCCTGGCCAGGTATGTCTGATGTTTGCTGACAAGGAACTAGTGTGAGAGAGGTGAGGCAGCGCACCTCAAGACCCGCTGTGGTTGCCAGCACAGTTCGAACCCCGGGCCCTTGGTCTGGTGGCGAAGTGCTGGCCCCGCTCTCACCCGGATGTCTGCATCTTTTCCAGGTCTTTTACTCTGAGGTCGGCGTAGATAAATCCCTGCAGGAGCGGTCCCACGGTGTGCCACTCGGCCTGGATACCCTGACCACAGTGAGTAGCTCCATCCTGGAAGCCTCCTAAAAGCACATCCCTGGTTGGCATTTCACTGATATTCAGAAAGATTTCTAATTTGGTGTGTATATGTGCTGCTGAATGTATAATAATAATAATAATAGCAACAACAATGAAAACTAATGTTTGTATAGTCCTTTGGAATTTAGAACGTCTTTCGTGTCCATAAACCCATCACGTGCATGTGTTATCTCCAGAAAGGCAGCCGTACGAGGAAAGCTTCCAGAAAGGCAGCTTCCATGCTGGACTCAGCCCACCCCATTTATCCTGCGAGAAAACAGCTCTCTTACAGCTGTTTTTTCCCCTTCTTTTCTCCATAAAATTCAATTCTGATTTTTTTTTGAAATCCCAATAAAGCTTTATAAATAAATATGACACATTTGTTTCTTCTCAACTCCCTGGAGACACAATGCAGAAGAAAACGATGTAATTGGAAATGTATATTCAAACGGTGCAAGTTGTTTATTTTTCTTCCCCAGCCGGCATCCTGTCCTTCCACTAACCAGTTGCTGGCTCTTCATGTATTTCTTTTCTGTTTCCTGTCAAGGTCTCTTGGGGTGAATTTCTCTGCCTTAGGCATGTTCTGTTTCCTTTTCTTTCACTCACCGGCTCCTTCCCCATTCTACTAAATTATTCTACAGGCTAGAGCCTTTCTAATTGCTCTACAAGGAGTTAGCATAAGTGCCCAGAATACCGTAGCTATAATGGTGGTGGAGGACGAGGTGGTGATTGTAACTCCTATTTAGTAAATGCCTGCTGGGCGCAGCACCTAGAAACTTATTTGTCATCCGTGATGAGTAGCTGTCACTTACTGAGAGTCTGTTACCTGCCAGGCGCTCTTCCTCATGCTTTACATTTGTTCTTCCATTTCATCTTTACAACTATACTGTGACCTCATTTTCCTGACAAGGATGCTGAGACTCAGAGAGGTGAAGTAACGTTCTTCAAACCATATGTTAGCAAGTAACAGTTGACTGTAAACCTAGGGCAGACTGAATTCTGGGTCCTGCTCTGGCTATTTTTACCAATGCTCTCATGACTCAAAAAAGAAGAGATGCACGTGTTCGGCTTGTTTGTATTTTGCATGCTGCTTTTATTCTCAGACTTTTGCTTAAGTACCCCTCATTTGCCTCAGGAGCCCTCAGCCCCAGCCTCTGTGGTTTAGTCTATCCTGAGGGGGGGAGGTCGGGTTGGCCGCACCTAGACCACCACCGGTTGAGGTGCCATCTCCCCTTGACAGCACTGGAACTTTCAACGAGCCCCTGGACCCCACCGTGGGACTGACATCATCCCTAGCGGTGTTCCCAGCTGCACAGCCTCCTGTCCTGTAGTGAATGTGGCTCACGGCTCAGACTGGAGCACAGCCTGTGCAGAGAGGGCACGGTGCTGGTGACAGGGGTCCTGGAGTTCGCACAGTGCCTCTCAAATCAAGATCCTGCCCCGTTACATGAACCCGGGCCCGACACTCTGGCATTTCTGGGAAGGCCGCTGCGGTGCAAACAGAAAGCACAGGCCAGGAAGGGAGACAGGCACCCTGGGCTTCCAGACCTCCTTCCTCCACTTACAGGTTGGGTAGCTTTGGCCAAAGCTACTTAAACTGTCTAAACCTCAACTTTCTCCCATGAAAGGGGTATAATAATTATACTGTTGTGAGTGGCAGATAAAATTGTGCATGTAAAAGCCTTTAGTAAAAAGTAAGAAGCCTTATAGATGTTAGTTGCTATTCCTGATGATCATTGCCTTTATGTTAAATATATTCTCTCCATTCACTACACTGAGGTGTTAGAATATGCTACCAAATTATAGCATTTGATTACCTTGCCGATTTCAACAAACTTGCACAGTTGCTACTCTCCACCCAGCACGAGGTAACACACAGCCGCTGTTCTTGGGCAGCTTTCGGTCTCATTGAGAAAACCACATTTACATTGATAAAACAATTAGAGAGCAACGTGAGACCAGATGTCGTTTACATGCCACTTACTAGACAGACTGAGGTTTTGAAGACGGAGAGATTAGTGTAGGAACAAGTGGTCAAGAGGTAAAACTGGGGGCTGAGAATTGAAGCAGGGGCAGTTTCTGGAAAGGCAGAGGAGAGAGAGGGGCATTCAAGTCGAAAGGAATGGTTTGAACCGAGGGAATGAACACACATGTGTGTGTACATGCTCGTGGGCTTGTGTGTTTGGGCAGAGGGGCAGGGGAGGTGCAGAATACAGAGAATGGAGAGAGGAAATGATGACTAGACATGAACGCAGCAAGTCAGGAAGGGGGAGGGGAGCGGTCTGGTACGGCAGAGGGGGCTCTGGATTTAGATGACTCGCATTCAGATTCCTGTATGACAACACACCAGCTGGGTAACCTTACTGGGTCTCAGTTTCCTCATCGACAAAACAGGAACTGGAATAGGAGCTATATCATGGGTAGCGTATCTGTGGTTCCCAGCCTGTGTGCTTCAGGGCTCTGCAGCAAACTCACAGGGGCCTTGTGGAATATTTGAACTCTGCACGGGAAACAGCAACATCTGTGTAAACTACTACTACCAAATATTTTGGGTATAACTATTGAATAAATGGAACCGTTAGGGATTTTTTCTGGATTAGAGGTGCTGTAAAAATAATACTGCGATACTAATGGTGCCATGAACAGAGAAAGTTTGGGAACCTCTGTACTCCATCACATCATCCTGTAGCATCCTACAGACCTCAATCTGTCTAGTAAGTTGCATGTAAATGACATCTGGTCTCATGTTGCTCTCTAATTGTTTTATCAGTGTAAATGTGGTTTTCCCAATAAGACCAAAAGCTGCCCAAGCAAAGCAGCTTTTAATGTTGTGGGCATTAAACAAGGTCATGGTCGTAGAACCCTCAGCACCACATGCGGCACAGAATAAGAACTGAGTGAGCGTTCAAGAGAAATCACATTGCCAAGGTGTGTGTTTGCTGCCCTTGGCTATACGTGGTGGAAGGGCAGCTACTCTATGAGTTCATTTTAGTTCCTGCAAGCTTTCCTTTCCTTTTCATATTGTTTTGTTTTTTCTCCTCTCCAGGGACGATTGGATCATCAGATGATTTTTGTAAGTATGCTTTCGAAAAGTTAAACCCTTGCCCCAGCCCTGGATTCAGGGGGTCTCTCTTCATCAAAATGTTGATTTTCCTGCATCTCCCTCGCTGATTAAGGCCTACAGAGAGTGCTTGGTTCTAGCGGGAGCAGCAGTCGCGGAGCATACCGGGTGAATTTTTAATCATTTAGAAAGAAACTGTTTTATCTCACATGGTAGAGTAAGGTTAAGAGCAACGTTTTTAAAGGTTGAAGTAATTTAAGTTCTGTTCCAAGACAAGGTGAAAAAGATTGAAAAGGAGAGAAAATATTTCAACTAGCGAGCCCCACGGTGAGGGGAGCTCCTCCACCCCCTTTTCCTTTTTCTTTCCTCACTGGCCCTAACAATCCTAGACCTTCTCAATGAGACAAAACCGGGTCACCTAAACCTGGTTGATTGACTTTCTGGAAGAATGCTGAACAGAGGATTGGGCTGACAAATGGTTAGTCCGATTCAACTGAAGAAATGACCAAAATAACCTGGTGGATTATGTGGAATTCTGATGCACTCTTTGATAGTCTGCCTATATAAAGGCTTCTGATTTGATTAGCATTTGACACTTAACCTTTTCTTAGAAGAACAACCAGCAGGTTTCATCCTGGAAAAATAAATAGTAAAACAAATCAGGACAATTTGGTAATGTTTTTAGAGTTAGGAATAGAAGTGGATGCTTAAACTGGTGGTCTTCAACACTTTTTGATCACGCATACCATCAGTTAAAAAATATTTGAACATATATCAATATATGCATATGTATGTATTTGTAAATTATACATCTGCTACTCTACATGTATACTGTGTACATTATAAAATCCCACAGCATTTTAAAGGAGGAGATAAAATAGAAGTAGAAAGTTCTTATGTTTTCTTCCAACATCTCAGTAGATTGTCTTGCTCTCTCAGGGGGATGCACCACCGCCCTGCTTTGGAGTCCACTGGTCTGGCTGACCCAGAATAGTGATTCTATTTGGGTCTTATCCAGGGTTAAGGGATAAAGCAGACAGGAATCATGAGACTTGCATCTAGTCCCAGCTCCGTCACTAGAGCAAGGGTAACTGTGGGCAAGGTCACTGAACCCCCTTGAACCTCTCCTTGACTATAAAATGAAGAGGCCAATTAGTAATGGTTGCCAACTTGGGGTTTCCTTGTTCCCTGTGGGCATATGGAAATAGGTGTGGGTGTTCTAGTGAACAAGCTTCAGGGATACTGACTCTCCTGCAATATGCAGGGTAGATCCATACGAGGAAGATTTGTCCAGCCCCAATGCTGCCCCTCTTGCAAAACCCTGGAAAATACTCTATTTCTGTGACCACTCAGGGAATGGAAATCCCTCCACTCTGGCCTGCACAGCCTTCCTCTGGACCTTTGGAAGAAGGCTGTTTGGAAGATAACCCTTTTCTATTTCCCTGTACCTTCCATCTAATGATGCTAAATATTCCCAACTTCTACTAAGGCAGCCGAGGCACAGACTTAACTTATAGAGTCAACTGTGAAGTTGAACCCAAAGTTACTAGCTACCAGTGAAGGTTATTTTAGAAGAATTGTAGAATTTCCATGTTGAAACTTTGGCCCAGAGAAGTTAAGTGGCATCCCCAAAACCACACAGCTCTTTGGCTCTAGAGTCTGGGTCTCCTGGCTCCTAGTCCAGTGCTGTCCCACTTCATGCCTCCTCTTAGCTGTGCTCACTGGATGCCCTCCCGGTGTAGGGGCTACTTGTCCAGACTAGTGAACAAGACAACATACAGCTTCATTTCTGGAAACAAACCACCTGGGTTTCCAGCAGTAGGAGAAAAGTGCAGCATGGAAGCAGGTAAAGGTGAGGTTTGATTCAAGGTCAGAGATTTAAGTTCAGAGCCATTCAACACGGTTTCATCATTGCAAAGTGAACAGGGATTCAGTTAAGAATAGTCCCATCTTTTCAGGGGCTCCTCTTACATAGCTATCCAGGTTGTTTTTGAACATTGGGTCTAGCATGAATTAGAATGAAAGTTTAGCAGGCCCCAAACCCCACATAACAGTGATCCTAACAAGATGTGCATTCTTGTTCCATCATGTAATGGTCTGGATATAACCAGTTTAGGGCTCTTCTGGTGGCTTCCTTGTGCCAGGATTCTTCCATCTCATTGCTTTGCCAACCCCTCTGGCCTGCCTCCCCATCATCCAAAATAGCTTACTACCTCATCCACATTCTAGCCAAAAGATGAGGAAAAGGGGAAAGGGAACATATCACTTACTATTGAAGGGATAATTCAGAAATTGCCCTCAGCGTTTTTGCTCACATCCTATTGGACAGAATTTAGCCACATGGTCACATCTAGATGCAAGGGAGGCTGGGAAATGTAGTCTTTGAGTGGCCATGGTCCAACTGAAATGTACAGGGGTTCTATTACAAGAAAGGAGAGAATGGATACTAGGGGCAGAGAGTCATTCCTATCACAGACTGTGAATGGAGGGAATAGATCTGGTGCAGTAGACATGGAAAAGGCAGTTTGACACCTGAAAAACAAGGTGCTAGCCTGAGGATTAGATGTACTCCGTCTTGAGTCAGGCAATCGGAAGCATATTAAGTCGTGCATTTTATCAGTGAAACCAGACCCATTCTTGCCCTGCCCAGAGTGTAGTTATATAAACTTTCTGGGTCCAGTTTCATCATCTATAAAATGAGGAGGATAAGACTGACATCTCAGAGCTGTTGTGAGAATTAAATGTGGCACTGGTATGCAAGGATTTTATAAATTCCAAAATGGAGTATAAGTTATGATTATATTATGATTATACAATCATAAGATAAAAGTTTGTTGTTTCTGGTAGTCTGTGAGGGAGGCAAGTGTCCTGGGGAATAGCTCACTTGGTTGTAAAGTTGTTGGAGCTTTCTTCCTGGGCTCAGTGAACTAACTAACTAGCCTTGCTTTAATCTTCTACAAATATAAATTTTCTGATCACATGACAGCCACTGGTGGTGTTAAAAGACAAAGGAGGCAAGCTTTGGAAGGGGTTTTGTATTTCGGAAAGGGACACAAAGTAGGGTTATTTTGCAGCAATTCACCCAACTTTGCTCCCCGCCCCCCAAAAAAGTATGGAAGGGACCAGAGGAGACTGTGGAATTCACTCTGGCTTCTACCCCAAGAAAGCAATTTCTCTGGCTTTGTTTCTCACCATCTTGTGCAGAAATAGGTCCAAGAGAGATAAATATTTTGACTAATTTTCAAACTTCCACAAGGTAAAAAAAAACAGTTTCTTTTTCTACTTTGAAAAGGGTATATTTAGCATCTTGTCTAGTTTGATGAAGGCTGAAGTAGTGGCCATAAGACATTTAAGGACAGAAATAGAAAGACTTGTGGAATTGTGCTGCATTTTACTAAAAAATTCAAGGGTTATCACAAGTCACATTATTCCGAGGGATTCCATTTGGAAGGAGAGATATTGGAGGAAGAAGTGACAGTTAAATCATTGAATCCAACCCCTCTTTTTATGACCCCAACTACTCAGTCCCCTTGACCCTTGCTCTCTTATGCTAATCTACTAGCCTGTCAGCTCAGGAAAAGACACCAGAAAAGACTGGAAATAGTTAGCTTCTGGGAGGGTGACCCTCCACCTCTCAGAATATACCTGGGCTAAAGGTAGCACTGATCTTCAAACAAAAAGATTAGTTGTTTTTTAATCCACATTAAGAACTTCTACAAGTGTAGTTTCCCTTGGTTTTCAGTGATCACTTTTAAATTGCGGATACATAAATTTCCATGTTTATAGATAAAATAATTATCTGGTCTTCAGTGTTTATGATAAGAATTTTTGATTTAAATATTATTTAATATTTTTCATTCATGTATTATCCAATTAGAACTTGGTCCCTGGAGTCAAACAAAGCAGGATTCAAATCCCCACTTTGCTGCTTAATAAATATACAGCCTTGAGCAAATCATTCACTTTTCAGAGATTCAGTTTTCTCCTCTGGAAGTGAAAATAAGAGTGATACCTACCTCATAGGCCTGATGGAAGACTCAGGCTATATATGTTCCTGGAACAGAGAAAACACTCAATAAATGGTAACTAATGGTAGCTGTATTTGGTATTGGTGCATAGCTAATATCTACAATAATCTATGAAACCACTTCACTACGCCTGTACTTCATACAGTGTAATGACTTCACAGGAGGAAGGGATTCTACAGCAAGGCTGTGAGAGCATTGGGTTGGTTTGAAAGTGTGATTCCGCTTCCCTGGGAAAAGCCTGGGAGTGGCAGTTGGGAGAGGAGGGAGACAGGAGTCTTGTATACACCTGGGGCCCCCAGCCTCCTAACCACCCAACTTGAAGTGAAATCAGGAGACAGATGGTAGAACTAGGCTGCACAGATGCAGAGAATTAGAGCAGGGGTGAGGATGGGGGACGGGGAGCTGCGAAAGCAGGACCGTATGTTCAGCAAGGACCCCTTGTGCAGTTATATGTAGGATGCAGTCAGGGGGAGAGAGAAGGAAGGGAAGATTGGAGACAGACACTCTCTTGGAGGCTGTAGAAATGGCGCAAGTAAGGATTCAAGGGAAGCGGAAGAAGGGAACAGGTCTGAAAGGTATGTGGAGGTGGCTGGGGGGAGGTGGGTAAGAGGCAGTCAGCCTTGTCTCTGGGGTTACTAACCCGGGGTCTGGGGCAGAGATACAGATGCTGTTAATCAAGTTGGAGCGGTCAGTAGGAGAAGCTGATTCTTGATGAGGTAATCTGTTTATATCCTACATCTTGGTTTGATTTTTTTCATTCACTCAGTAGTTCATTTATTCATTCATCAAAAAGCACTGTTTGAGCATCTGCTACATGTCAGATAATGCTAAGCTTTGGGATGCCAGAGGAGTAAGAACTTGCTTCCTGCCCTCAAGCAGGTGGGGAGAAGGTGACCAGTAAATAGACAATTACAGTATAAGGCGAGTGTTGCTACGATTGAGGTACACCAAGGATGCCAGGGAAGCATAGAGGAGGGATGCCTAACCAGACTGGGGGCTGGGGGTCAGAGAAATGAGGTAATGTCTTAGCTGAACTGAGTCATGAAGGATGAGCAGGGGTGAGCCAGGCAGGAGCAGGGAGAAGGACATTTCATGTAGAGGGAGCAGCCAGTTCAAAGGCCCAGAGGCAAGGAATTGAATGGCATAAATTTGAGCCCTGCCAAGTTCTTAAGTATGACTGGAATGTAGAATGTAAGGAAGGGAGGTGGCATGAGATGATGCTGGAAGGATAAACAGGGGGACGCAAAGATGCTATTGTAAGTGGAAGTGACATGATCAGATTTGGGTTTAGGAAAATAACTTAGCAGTGTGGAGTACAGATTGGATGTGCAGGAAGTATTGGTGGCCGGGAGAGTCAGAGCCATTGTCATCATTATGAGGACTTGGACTTAAATGGCTGTGAGGATAAAATGACATAAACAGATTCAAGTGATACGAAAGAGTATTGGTAACTGATTGAATGGTGGTTAGGGAGGAGGGGTGGTGAACATAGAGAGGAAAGTGTTGAGAATTTCTGGTTTAGGTAATGAGAGAGAGAACACAAAGGGTGAAGCAATTTTTTGTTGTGTTTTTGGTAGTCAGAGGAGGGATGGTTAGTTGAGCTTTGGTTCTGTTGAACTTGAGTTGCATGGTAGTTGCTGGGTAGAGAGGTTCAAGAGGCAGTCACAAACCCATGTCTGGAGATCAAGAGGCAGGTTAGAGCTGGAGATGGTGGGAGATGTCATTCAAAGGTGCTAGAAGTTAAGGGAGTGGTAGATGAGCTCACCTAAGCAAGGCTACAGAGTGAGAGGAGATGGTGAGGGGTAAACTTCTGGGAAAGACCAACACCTAAGGGGCCAGAAGAGAATGGGGAGTGGCTGGAGGATACTTGGAAGGTGCAACAAGAGAAGTAGAAGGAGACATGGAGGAGCAGTCACAGTTTCCAAGGAAACCAAGAGATTTCAGAAGCAAGGGTGGGCAACAGTATTGAAAGCTGCAACTAGTCAGGTAAAGATGGAGACATTCCCACTGGGTTGACTGCAGAGTCTTTGTGGTGACTTTGGTAGGAACATCTCAGTTGTTTGCAGTGAGGAGAGGCCAGATGGGAGCAAGTTGAGGAGTGAATAGGAGGCGAGAAGGTAGAGACAACTTCTTTAAGAAGGTTGCATCTCTGGAGAGGAGACAGGGGCACATGCGTGGTGGGGAATAATTGATTGTCTAAGATAAGCGTGACTTGAGCACAGTAAATACTTATGGAAGCATCAGGTAGATAAGGGAGAGGTTGGAGATACAGGAGAAAGAGAGGAGGGGAGACAGATGGAGTTCAGAGGCCAGGAGAGGTGAAACAAGCCCTAGACCAGTGGTTCACAAACCTGGCTGCCCATATTAGCATCACCTGGAGAACTTTAAACAAACTGACACCCAGGCTCTGCCCCCCCCCCCGAGGTTCTGATTTAAGTGGCCTGGAGTGGAATCTAGCACTGGTATTTTTTTAGATCTTTGAGTGATTCTAACGTGCTTTCAGGGTTAAGAACTACTGTAGTAAGTATTCAATAACTATTTCTTGAATATTTTTAGAAGTTTTTGTCAATCAGTTGATTAGTTCTCCTTAGCAACAATGAATGTTTAATCATTTGCAGAGGATGTTGTGAAGAAATATAAGACAGGATACCTGCTCTCAAGTGGCTTGCGATTCCATGGGAGAAGTAGTAATAATTTTTAATATGTATAAGTGCTAATTTAGTGGCACAACACTTGGTAGGGTAATATCAGTTCTGTGTGGTCAGCTGTCAAGGGGAAGATTTTGGCCTCACAGAAGTGTAAGTGGAGAAAGTGGAGAAAAAGAAGGGTTCCACATGCCTAAGACAAGGGTTTCACATGCCTAAGACAATAATCATTACAATCCTGTTTCTTGAGGACATCCTTGGTACCAGCTACTTTACATACATTATCCCAAATATTGCAACTATGCAAGATAGTTAAACATCATCCCCATTTTACAGAGGAAGAAACTAAGGCTCAGGGAATTTAATATCAAGGCCATAGCTAGCAATAAGTGGCAGAGTCAGAATTCAAGCCCAGGACTGACTGATACCAAAGTCAGTATCATTTCCACTACAGTGTACTGGGACCAGTGGCATCAGGCTCCCACTTACTATTTGGTACTGTAGTCTCAAGATGGAGCAAGTCATCTTCAGCTGGGACTTTTTGGTCAAGGCTGTTTGTGCAGGTGAAGTTCACACACACATCCATCATCAGTCCTAGTTCTCAATGTTCTCAATGTGGGCGTTGATGAACCACCAGCAGCATCACTTGGGAACTTTTTAGGAATGCAAATTTTCAGACCCCTTCCCAGATTTACTGAATCAGAAACTTTGTGGGCCAGGCTTAGAAATTTTTTTTTTAATCTATCTATCTATCTATCTATCTATCTATCTTTATTATTTTTGGCTGCGTTGGGTCTTTGTTGCTGCGCGCGGGCTTTCTCTAGTTGCGGTGAGCGGGGGCTACTCTTCGTTGCTTCTCATTGTGGTGGCTTCTCTTGTTGAGGAGCACAGGCTCTAGGCACGCGGGCTTCAGTAGCTGTGGCACACGGGCTCAGTAGCTGTGGCTCTTGGGCTCTAGAGCACAGGCTCAGTAGTTGCGGCTCACGGGCTTAGTTGCTCCGCGGCATGTGGGATCTTCCTGGACCAGGGCTCGAACCCGTGTCCCCTGCATTAGCAGGCAGATTCTTAACCACTGTGCCACCAGGGAAGCCCCTAGAAATTTGTTTTAAGAAGCCCTCCTGGTGATTCTGATGCAGTTTAAAATTTGAGAACCAAAGTTTGAGTCCCTACTTTGTGGATATAAATCAAGACCTCAATTTGCTGTTGTGGCTAGTCCCTGAGCATCTGTGATATGCAAATGGAAAGAAAGAACTGGGGGATTCTAACCCTGGAAAAGATTGTTACCTGAATTCCAGCAGCCTAGTACTCTCATTGAAGAACTCAGATGTTATGAGCAACATCTGATAGGGTGAATGAGTCCCAGTTCTACGACAGTGTATTGATTCCAATAAAGGATAATTCATTAGTCTTGGGAAATATGTCATGGTGTTTTCCTCTTTGCAAATTAAAAAACTTGGCCAATCCTAGAGAAAGCAAAACAATCTCCCAAGCAAATTTCACAGGGGCCTCAAGATGCAACCCTCATGAGATTGTCTGGTTTGCCTCAAAAGAACTTCTGATCATTGACACATTTCCTGTTTGGTCATTGACAGGAGGAAGTGATCGGAGATTTGAAACCAGGCACTGAATACCGAGTAAGCGTGGCAGCTTACAGCCAGACTGGCAAAGGGCGGCTTAGCTCTCCTCGGCACATTACCACTTTGCTCCAAGGTAAAATGCGTTCAATTCATTGATAATAAGAAAGCGATGGGTGCTATTCATTCATTCCTTCATTCAGCATATCAGTGAGGGCCTACTATGTACCAGGCACTGTGCTATGCTAGGCTCTGGGAATTCAGTGGTGAACAAAAACAGGCACACAGCCCCTGCCCTCTCAGAACTTAGTAGCGTGGATCAAGACATTATCTAATTAATGTGTGGCCGCGGATAGTGAGAAGCGCTTCCCATAGTGCTGTAAGATCTTCCGTTGTCAGATCCGATATAGGGGTGCGATAAGGATTCCCTGAGGACATGACTGCTAAGTGGGAATTAAGTAAGTGGGAGTTAAGAAGGCGAGGAAGGGGAGTGGGAGAGGAGATCTTACAGGCCAGGGGAATCCAACATAGGCTTATTGAGGTGGTACTGCGCTGGACACTGGGGGACAAAAGTGGCTTGAAGACATCGTTGCTCATAGGAGCTCCTTGTGGAGGGAGAGGCACATGGTAGGCAAGTAGATCCAGTGCATCCGAGGTCTGCCCAGCTGGCTCTGGAAGCGCTCAGAAGGAGCACGTTCTCCACCCCAAGGCTCAGGGAGGGTTTCAGAAAGAACCATATCTTTGGCCCGGTTTTTGAAACCTGCATAGGCTTTTGCCAGGAAGAGAAGGCAGAAAAAATATTTCTGGCCGAAGCAATAAAGAAAGGCTGGGAAATAAATGTGGAAGCCTAGATATGAAAATAGTAACAGCAGTTACCTTGGGGTGATAGGATCATCCTACATCTTTACCCATGAGGCTTTTTCCAAATGTCCTACCATTGGTATGTGTTCTGATGATAGGGGGCAGGAAGAGATACACAAAAGAATTGAAAGTAAGTGACAGTAACGCTAAGCATTTAATTTTCCTTGTAGGTAAATTTCAATTCTGACTAGGCACGAAATTGAGGTCTAACTCCGACCTCTGCTAACAGAGGTTCTAAAGGGTACACATCATTGTATGTCCTGGGGTCGATAGTCTGGACATAATTTAGTTGGATTTCCAGCCTCGGGTGCTTGAGGAGAAGGGAAGACCAGCTCTCATTGACAAACCTTACATGAATCCGGTTGAGAATCCAGTTGTGATTGTGTGTGTGTGTGTGTTTATTTGGTTTGGAGTTTGAGGCAATTCTGAGCAGAGATGTTTAGGCTGTAGAAAGCACACATTTTTTTTATACATGAAACCTCTCCAGCAGCAAAGACCACAGCCAACTCTAGTTGTTCGCTGTCCTGCCTAGATTCCTGCCTGCTTCCAGTAGCACCTCAGCAGCTGCACGTCACTGTGGTTTCTGATTCCGAGGTGGCCCTATCTTGGAAACCTGGAGAGAGCGAAGGAAGCTCCCCTATTCAGTACTATTCTGTGGAATTCATCAGGTAAGTTAGTGGGTCACATTCAGAAGCCAAATGTACTGACCTCAGTCATTCCAAACACGATAGAAGACTCCATTGCCTGTGAATTTAAGAGACGACAAAGGCTTGGAGGCCTATATTTATACTCTGACTTGGGCCAGCACCTGTCCCCAGCCCTCTTTGATGGTGGGTCATCTGGTTAACCTGTCTGTACCCACCTCCTGACCTCTTCCCCACTTCCCCGCCACAGTCAGACTGTCCTAGGCTCTGAAAACTCCTGAGGGACCACTGCCAGCCTGCCTGTATTTCATGCTCAAAACTTGCCTCCCTGGCTTTGAAACATTATGTCTGAAGTATATATTTGATGGTGACTTTTCTCGAGGGAGAGGAAAAAAAACCTTTAGTGCAATGCATTGTTGCCTTTGCATCCATATTGCCATGGGACAAGTTTCTTGGTTTGGTTTCAGCTTTTTTCTCTTGTCTACCTCTCCACCTCTCGTATTCAGCTTATCAGAGGTAGAAGCTTATCAGAGGTAGAAGTTCTTCTAAGAACTTACAGATGTAAAAACATGGATTCTCAATGCTTCTATGTAATTTTAAGCAAGAACAAAACCAAAAAAACACCCACCCAACCAATGAGTAAAAGTAATTCCCCATCTAGGGCTCGTCCTCTGAACTCTAGTTGCAGTTGAATTTTGAATTGAAGCACCTAGTTGATGAAACAATGTTGTTCTCTACATTAAAGGTGATTGGGTTTGTCTGAGGCCAGTTGCTTCATGGATTCATAAAGAGTCTTGTTCAGCACCTCATTCCCTAGGCTCTCTAAAGCTGGGGCAAAGGATTCTGCCATGATTTGATTAGCTCTGCTTCTGTTTCTTGACTTCCTAGCCTATTTTTTGGTAGTAGAAAACAGATATTTGTTTCTTCAGAGAAGTACTGCACTGAGTCTCTTTAATGCTTGAGTACAGAGCTCGTTTCAGGCAGGACTTATTGAATTGCAAGTGGCAGAATCTTGAAAGAAGATGAGACCATAATGTATTGGCCCCTATGAGTGTCAAGTCCTGTGACAACTCTAAATTTGGGGAAGACTAGCTCTGTATCACATCAGCAGTCTGTCTCCATCCATCTCTGTGCTATGCTCCCCCCTTTGTTGGCTTTAGTTTCAGGCTTTTCCAGTATGGTGGCAAGATGGCCACCAGGCACTGAAGGCTTGCTGTCTACTAGCTCAGCTCCCCACTGGAAAAGAGTGGCTCTCTCTCAGTGGACCCAGTAGAGTCTCAGTATTCATTCTAGCTGGCCAGGCTCTGGTCCCTCTTCATTAGCTGTGCCAATCACTGCGGCCAAGGAGAAGAGTACACTGATTGGGCAGACACTCGTCATATTCTGAGCTCTGGAACTAAAGACTGGTGGGTCATTCAGACCTGAAGTACACAGATTGAGAGTTCAAGACGGTTGTTTCCTCAAAGGGAAGTTGTGCAATTAATGGAAAAGGGAGGAACAGATGCTGGGAAAATTAAAAAATAAATAAATAAAAGATGCCCCCAGCCAAGCTCCAGACCAATGCCCTTCAGTGAGGATAATCTACAATCCTGTGGTTGAACAGATTTGGTAGGCAAAGCCCGGAATGTGCCTGGAGTAGAAAAGATTCTAAGCCTGGTTCCAATAGTAGTTAAACTGCAACAGTGGAAAGTCCTAAAACTTCAGCTTTCTCATCTGTAAAACTTGGAGTGAAACTTAACATTTCTAATTTACTTGTCTAACATCAGCAAAGCAAAATGTAATACTTTAAAATTTTGAAAACTGGGCAACGTTTTTCATAGTAGCCCAGCAGGTCACCAGTGTAACCCTCAGCAAAGATGATGGTTATCATTTACTATTTTTTTTTTAACATCTTTATTGGAGTATAATTGCTTTACAGTAGTGTGTTAGTTTCTGCTTTATAACAAAGTGAATCATTAATTTTGTGGTAAAACATGCATTTCTTTTTTAAGCTTCAGTCTGGCATATTGGTAAAAGGCGGAAACTGCAGTTTCTTAACCTGTGTGTACAACTGAAAGTAGAAAATGAGATGGATTTAGAGCCAGAACTGGAAGCGAGTGCTTGCTGCTTCCTCTACTGCCAGCAGGGGGCCCTGTGCAAGTCACTTCTCCTCCGTAGTCTCAGTGCCTCACATAGTTTAGGGTCCCCAAAAGGAGAGGGTTTTACAAGGACTTGGGTGCAGGTAGTTTATTTTATTTGGAAGCAGGAATGAGAAGGTTGGGAGAGGGATGGAGGACATATGACTGTGTGTTACAGAAGTCACTTCTGCAGGCAATGGGGGCCTCTATAGGGGCTTAATTCTATGGAGATCTCTCTGGAGCACACAGAATTCCCCTCTAATTTGCCTATCAAAAAGACAAGAGCCATTTACCTGCTGGCTTCTGTCCTCTTTTTGTTGATTGAAAGTTTCCCCCAGGGGTACAACTTCCCACCCGTCTAGGCTCTGCTGGCCCTTGGATTAAGGAGGCAGGTCCAGGGAAGAAGGAGGAGTGATGTGAGCACTGCCTGTGCTTGAGGTTCCATGCTGGCCTTGCGAGGCAAGGTGGGCTCACATGAAACTCTCCACATGACAGCCGCAGCTGAAATCGGAACTGGGAGAAGGGGAGGTGACACAGGCCCCAGAGGCATTGACTACAATGTCCTTACAATGCAAAATATGGGTGATAACTTCTTCCAGCCTTATAGTGTGTCCTCATTAGGAGGATCAAGTGAAATCACATATGAGAAAGAGCTTTCTACAAAGCTCTTTTGACATCTACATGTCAAAAACCAAGCTAAGGAAAAGGAAACAAACAAGCAAAAAAGCAAAAACCCCATACACATGTAAGGTATATATGGGTGTTATGTACCTACATTTAACAATTTTAATTCTTCTCCAACAAAAATACATCTTAACATTCAAACCTCTAACATTTGAGGGGCTCAGACCCCAAATTTTTATGTATAAATATTTTAAAAGTAGATACCATTTTAACAAACTGTTAAATATTTTTTGTATCTGTTTATCTTAACAAATATACCTCTGCAATGTCCTGGAGACATTGTAGATGTCTTCGTATTTAGAACTCTTGGATATCTCGGTGTTCCAAATGGAACACGGTAGAATAAGGAAAGCCAGCTCCTGGTTCCAGCCCCTATGCTAGGAATTCTGCTTCTGCTATCTCTTCCAGAATATGTAACCTCGGTCAAGTTATTTTATCTCAGGACTTCCATTTCCTCATCTGTAACATCAAGTTAATGCGACCCTCATAGCAGGGTTGTTGCTCATAGTCTGCATAAAGTGTTTATACATAGTAGACATTCAATATCTGTTTATTTCCTTCCCCCCCCCACCACTATTTCCCCTTTACAAAGAAAGAAATTGGGACTCAATTGCTTAAGTTGCTTTGCCAAGGTGAAATGACTGGTTAGGGACAAAATTAAAATTAGAACTGAACTCTCTCGACTTCCAGCCCAGGGCTCTTTCTACAAAACCCCATGTCCCCTTCATGTCTGTGATCCACCTTCAGAGATGGAATCCTGGACTCAGCCCGCCCGGAGCTCTGCTGGCTGAGGAAATGGGAAGCCTCATCTTAGGCTGCTGTTTGCTGTTATTCCAGAAGGAAATAGCTCTCGCAGCTTGTTGTGGCATTTAATGTTTGGCTGCAAAATAAATCCCCACATTCATTTGTAAACATCTCAGAGTCTATCCCGTTTCAGTTGAGAGCCTGAGGATATGTGTTTAAAGAGAGCTTTCCTGGGCTCTAAATCAGAAACTGCAGTTCGTGTGAAAAGCTTTGGGGGACCTACAGTTATCTATTTTTCCCAGAGAGGTCTGTTTAATGTTTAACATTGAATTCTTTTTGCCCAGATACCTACTGTGTACACAAACACCTGTGACAGGTCTCTGGGTGAGCGAAAAGTGTCTTTTCCTATCCCAGAGGCAGGCCTTTGACAGGCCAAGGCTAGGACATTGTAGAAATCAGTGTATTGCCAGAAGTTATCCTCAGATTTCACCCATCTGAATGTGAAGTTCTTGTCTGAGTTCTGTCACTGGAGGATTAGGTTCCAGTAGGTGCTTATTCATCAGTTGCCCTTATTCAGTGGGGATAATGATGTCAAAGGCATTGTTGGGAAATAGTCTCAAAAAACTTTTAAGGAAATATGTAACTGGCTAATAAGAGATTAACCTGAAAAATTACACTAGACCAGCGTATGGGGTACTGACTGCGTATTTGCTAGTTTTGTTCGTATTTTGGGTGGACATTCCATGTGTTTGTGATGCTGTCTTAGGTCATGGGCTTTGGACCAAGCAAATTTTTGTTCTTCATCCAGCTTCTACCTGCTGTAAAATGGAGGATGCCCACAGGGTGAGCGTCTTGAAAGGGTGCTCTCAGTGATTGTATCAGAGAGGAGACTTGGTCTCTGGCTCAGGCAGGATGAGAGTAATCTTCATAACGTCTCCCAAAGTCAGCCTGGGGACTATTCATCAGCTTCCTTATTTACTGTAGATTTTAAATTTTTAATCAGTGTAGAAAAGATTTGAAGAGGCAAATTCTAAGTAAGCCTGCAGGCTGTAACATATTTTGCAATGTTTTTAAAACTTTTTCTTCCTGCTTTTCTAAAACAGAAAAACCATGCATTCGAAGTAGGAAGAATATATATGTATATATTTTTTGCCTGCTGTTGGGTCTTCGTTGCTGCACGTGGGCTTTCTCTAGTTGCGGCGAGCGGGGTCTACTCTTTGGTGCACGGGCTTCTCATTGCGGTGGCTTCTCTTGTTTTGGAGCACGGGCTCCAGGCGCGTGGGCTTCAGTAGTTGTGGCACGTGGGCTCAGTAGTTGTGGCTTGTGGGCTCTAGAGCGCAGGCTCAGTAGTTGTGGCACACGGGCTTAGCTGCTCCGCGGCATGTGGGATCTTCTCGGACTAGGGCTCGAACCCGTGTCCCCTGCATTGGCAGGCAGATTCTTAACCACTGCGCCACCAGGGAAGTCCCAGGAAGAATATTTTATTTCTAAAGTGATACTGAAAATTTCTTTGTGGGCAGCAATCTTAGTGTTCATTAAAATAAGAACCAAGCATAAATATAGCTACCTATGTTTTGAAATATTTTGTCTATAAATATCTGAGAAACTTTCCTCCTTCCGCCTAAGAATTTCCCCAGGGTAAGTGCTTTTCTCATAAGTGAAAAATATATACTATGGTGGCAATGAAAACCCAAAGGCCTGGACAAATAGTCCTTACCAGTAATGTTTCAATTGGGGTGCTATGTTCCATATATGCTATCTATCAGGTTGGTTAAAGGTGAAAATAGTTTTCATTTAACTTACCTATACAGTTAAGTCCCCTACATATGAATGAGTTCCATTCTGAGAGCACGTTTGTAAGTCCAATTTGTTCGTAAGTCCAACAAAGTTATCCTAGGTACCCAACTAACACAATCAGCTATATAGTACTGTACTGTAATAGGTTTATAATACTTTTCACACAAAGAATACATAAAAAACAAACACAAGAAATGAAGAAAACATTTTTTAATCTTACAGTACAGTACCTTGAAAAGTCCAGTAGTACCAGCTATATCACTGCTGCTTTAACACTTGCTTCCGGACATCTTGGGCTTGAAATAAAGATACTGTACTACTGTCTCTATACAGTACTGTACAGTTAAGTACACAAAAGCACAACCACTTGTAGAGGATGCACGCATGCGACAACGTACGCCAGACACATGAACTAACTTACATGATTGGACAAGCGAACGCACGTTCGCATCTTTGAAAGTTCCCAACTTGAAGGTTCGTATGTAAGGGACTTACTGTAGTTTTTCTGTAGGTGTAACCTGATTGGTTAAAACTGCTTCAGAGTTCTGTATTGTCAGTTGTTGGAAAGGGCAGATTAAAGCTTTCAGTGGCTATTTTTAATAAAAAGTCCACCAAGGCTAATTTTGGGTGCATGTGAAAGTTCAAAATATTTCTGTGTGTTTTAGGGACCTAGGTCAAGAAATGATCTCTAAATCTCAGCCCAAGACACTAATACTAATAAATATGAAAGAACAATGCTTCCTTTCTTTTCCCTTTCACACCTTTCTGCCTAAATAATTCCCTGGTCCCTTGCAGATGCCTTCCATAATAAGACTTGCAAAATTCATCTTCACGCAGAGCTGCTTTTAAGCTGATTGCAATGTCTACATATTGGTTTTACTTGAGAAGCTCAAGGTCATGCACACCTGGGTGGTGCATTGAAATTATTATTTCAAATTAATTTTGAAAATTATTTTACAAATTGATATTTTTGTCAAAAGTCATCTGTCTTTCCATCCCATCATCAGCCTACAAGTAACAAATGAATTTAATTAGTTTCCTCCTAAGAAGCGAACCTGCAAAGGCTGTTACTGAAATGAAGATCAAGTCTGGGATTCAGAGCGGAAGCTGAACGGATTATGGATTTTCCTTGAACAGTTTTAAGGGGTGATGTGATATGACTTATGGTCAAGGGCACAGGCTATGAACGTTAAAGAAATGTTTCATTCAGAATCGAGACTTACAGTCCAATGCTTGGTATCATCTCTCAGGTTTAAGTTTGTCCAAATGTGGAATCAGAAGACACAGCTCTGAGCTGGCCTCTAATCTTGGGGACAAATGGCTTGATTCCAGTTTTAAGCTTCCTTACATATGAAATAAGGTTGGATTGCTTGACCTCTAAAATCTGGTGGCTCTGATTTTCTGTCCTCGTGACAAAGGTGAGGAAGTATAGGCGGTTTACTACACAGGGCTCTGGACCTAGCTTCCTGGTCCAACCCTTGCCTCCACCACTTTTAAACCATAAGATTTTAGTTGCATTATTTAACTTCTCTGTCTCTCAGACAGAAGAATGGGGATAACAATTTACTTACCTCATCGAGTTGTTGTGAGATAAAGCGAGTTGATGCACACAAAATGCACAGAATAGCACCTGTTATACAGTAAGTGCTCAATTAATGCAAACTGTTCTTATTAAGGCTTTTATGATAGGTTTTTCCTGCTTTCCTTTATAGCCATGTTTTTTCTCGGCTAAAGGTCTTTATGCTTGCTATACTCTGCCAGGATATATCTTCTACTTCTTTACCTAGTTAACTCTTGTTCATCCTTCAGTTCCCCTGCTTAAGTACCACTTCCTCCAGGAAGCCTGCCCTGAACCCTGCCCCCACCTCAGACTAGGTTAGGTACACCTGCAACATTTACTAGCAACACTCAGCACACTTGTAGTTAATTACTTGTTCGAAGTCTGTCCTCCTTGCCAGGACATGAGGGCAACGTCTTGACTTGCTCCCTTCTGTGGAATATGGCACCTACATGAAGTAAACATAGCACGTGTCAAGTAGGTGCTGGAGAACATTTGGATACAGGCAGTCATGTGATTGAATCCAGAGAGTGACAACAACTAGCTGCCACCTTGCGCAAGATCCTTGACCTCTCTGAGCCTTACTTCCCTTGGCTGTAAAGTAGGGATGATAATAGTGGATACCTCGGGAGGGTTGTGAAGATAGATAGATGTCTGTACAGTACTTAGAAGAGTGGCTTATGGAAGAATATTTTTAAGTGTCAGTTCTTTTCCTTACCCTGAGCCCCATGGTAATGCAAGTGTATTGCCATACTAGTCAGAGGAGATTGAATGAATCCTTTACTGCTGATTTCCAAGGCCACAGCAGTAACCAATATCATTCCTTACTAACTGCAGAAATAAAAGGCAGACAAAATCCAACCTGGATCTGCGTGCACGTCCCCTTTCCTTCCCCCTGACCCAAAGTTACTTATTGCTTTTGTTTTCTCATCATAAAAGGGATAGTGGTATGTGGTAAAGCTTCAGATAATACCTAATGTATAAGACTAACTTGAAAGCTACCATTGCGATTTTATTTCATATTGAATGATAACTTGTGTTTTGGAGCCCTTCATACCTGCAAGTGAATTGCCAACTTTTTTCATAGCGTTTTACTAGAACTTATAGCAATAACTGGGCAAATGGCTGCAATATTTAACAGTGATGTAGCCCTGTGTTGGTTTTCCTGCCCCCCAAGATTATAGAGCTTGATATATTTAAAGAATCGTTCTTACACAATTAATCAATTTTGAGGAGAATGGGAAAAACCAGCAACAAAAATCTCCCTTTCTTTTCAAGAAATTTTTAGGAAGTTGTGCTGTTTTAAGTATAAGCCTTCCTTACAGCCAACAATAGAATTAGAAATAAGCAAGAGTGGGCTTGTTTGGGTGTCAGCTGACCTTTCATATTAACAAGTGGTGTTTTGTGAAAAATTCCTTCTTCTTACCTTTAGTTTCCAAATTGAAAATCTCAGAACCACTTTCCAGAGTGGTATGTAGTCCCAGAAATTCTGGTAGCCATCAAGTTCCTCCATTCAGGCTCAAATAGAAGGGCAATTCTGAATGTTTTTGCAGAAGTTTGACCTACAGTTCTACAAATTGATCCCTTAAAGCTTCAATCCCTCCTACCGTGAGCTTTCCTGATGTAATGCCTGGTCAGACAAATTAAATTCTTGTGTACCAGTGCTGGGAGCCATTTGTAAAGTGTAAATGAAAGTGTGCTCTCCAGTTGCCCCGTCAGGGACAAATTGCCAGCTGCGTTTATCATTACCCCATTCTGTCCATCTGTTTGTCATTTGGTTGGGTGGAACCAATTCATAAATAAAGAAATACGGCTGAAAGCTGCAGGTCAAATAATACATCTTTTCTTTTTTTTTTTCTTAACTGTGATTACTTAGGGGTTTTGGACTTTCCTCTGCAGTTCATTTTAGTGTAGAGCAAATCCTGCATAAAACCAAGTCTGTAAAATTGAGAGAGACTTGGAGGCCTTTCCGAGCATGAGGTTTTCTTTCACTCCTGTCGTATTTACCCTGGATAACTATGGGATCTTAAAGCAGGGTGCTTAACCTGCAGTCTGTGGATCCCCAAGGGGCTCATGGATAGAAGGCAAGGGGTCCCTGAACTTTGGTTGGACAAAAATTACGCTCTTAGTTTTACCGACTGAAATGTAATGTTTTCTTCAAATATGAATGTAATCAACAAACTGCAGTGGCATTAGCAATTCCTGTGACTTTGTCACCGTTAGAATCACAGATATGTTCTTATCCCATTACAATTGTTGCACGTATCTCAAAATACCATTTATGGTTATCACTACTATGAAATTATTAAGTCCATTGCTAAGTATTGTTATTTAATGTGTTAATGAAGAAGTATCTATATTAATATATCATAATTTTTTATTGTTTTGGTAATTGTTTCTAGTATAACTGGTTTCCTGTGTGATCCTATGCATTTTATGCATTTAAAAATATTATTCCAAGAAGGGATTCACAGATTTCCGCAGACTGTCAAAGTAGCACAAACAAGGTTAAAGACTTTTGTCTTAAACACTTTTTTTTTTTTTTTTGGCTGTGTTGGGTCTTCGTTGCTGCGCGCAGGCTTTCTCTAGTTGTGGCGAGCAGGAGCTACTCTTCATTGCAGTGCGCAGGCTTCTCATTGCGGTGGCTTCTCTTGTTGCGGAGCACTGGCTCTAGGCGTGCGGGCTTTAGTAGTTGTGGCACACGGGCTCAGTAGTTGTGGCGCACGGGCTTAGTTGCTCTGCAGCATGTGGGATCTTCTCGGACCAGGGCTCGAACCCGTGTCCCCAGCACTGGCAGGTGGATTCTTAACCACCGTGCCACCAGGGAAGTCCAAGACTGTTGTCCTAGACCAGGGGTTGGCAAATTTTTCTACAGGGTCAGGTAGTAAATATTTCGTGCTTTGCCAGCTATATGGTCTTTTTCTCAACTATTGAGCTCTGCCATTGTAGCAGGAAAGCAGCCTAGACAATACCTAAACAAACAGTTGCGGTTGTGTTTCAATAAAACTTTATTTACAAAAACTGGCAGGCAGCTGAAGTTTGCTACCCCCTGGTTTAGGGCATTGTGTTATTCCTAACGTCTAAGTTTGAAGATATTTTAATTCAGCTCAATTCACCCTTTACTAGATACTTACTATGTGCATACATTCATCCAAACATGTACGTATTGAGTATCTTCCACGTGCAAAGCATGTGCAAGAGATTTCAGGGTGAATCAGCTATTGCCTCTGCTTGGACAGTCCAGTGGGGAAGGCAGGTGAGCAGAGTCCAGAGCTGTGAGTGTTGCGGGCAGGGGTGGGGGCCAGGGGCCTAGAGGAACACAACCTTGACATCTAACCCAGTTTTGAAGGAATCTGGGAAGGCTTCTTACAGGAGCTAAGGAGGACATATCAGCAATAACCAGGTGCAAGGGGAGGGAGGAAGCAACGTGAAAAGGCTCAGGCCAGAAGAAGCTACTCAAGCAGTGGCTTGGAGGCAAAAAGAAAATGTTCTTGGACTTGCTTAGAAACCTGGAGCTCTGTGTAGTGAGAGATAAGGCTGGGTAGGTAAGCAAGGTTTGGAGCAGGAAAGCCTTTATAAAGGATCTCGTGTTTGTCCTGACAGGAATAGGGAGCTATGGGAAGGGTTAAGCAGGAAAGGAATTGATAGTATTTGCATTTTGAAAGATCACGCAGACATTCCAGGGAACACAGAGATGAATAAGACAATCAGCATGTTAATGAGCTCACAGCCTAGTAGGGAAGACAGAAATGTAAAATTCCATTAGAAGGTGGTATATTCAGTGTAATGGTAGAATCAGATTTAAGCGGTAGGAGAGTCCAGAGAAGAGTCTTTTCAATTCTGTGTCTGAAATGATGCTTAGAAGGAATAACATGAAGGAAAATATTGAAGGAAAGAGCCTCCAAATAATCCAAGGTCCTCCAGAAAACATTAAACCATGGAATGCTAGGTCCCATACTGAGGGAGGGAGGACACACATATCTCTGGTTGTACTGTAATTAGGCTTTTGGTTCGCTCCATCTCAGGCCTATAGAGTGGCCTCCACTGTCAAGGCCATTCTGGATGTTCTGTGGATCCCCTAGAGGGCTGTTTTCTGCTCCAACGAGTTCCTCTCTCAGAAGTATTTTCTTAGCAGGATTTAACCATTCCTAGCCCAGTTTCCTAGTTAATGTCTGTAACATGCTTGAATATCACTCCCCACCTCAGCTTGAACTTTCTAGAGAAGGAGTTCTCAACCCGTGGGCTCATTAGAAGGTAAAGAAATCAGCTGAGGGGGTCCTGACCAACAGGTTTTCAAAAGTAACATGAAACAGAAAAGAAAATATCAGAAGGCATCACACATAATAAAAATAAGAATTATTTCGTGAAACTTGTGTTTCTGCTGTGCGTGCATATTTGTGGTGTGTACCGGGTCACAATGTTCGATGTATGTCTTATTGTGGATCATTCACAAATGTTGAAACACAGTGCTCTAGAGAGTGATGTATCTAGAGCATACCTGGAGTTTAACAGGCTGCATTTCCACTTTATGAACATTTATCTGTAAGTCATAAATTTGTCTTCATGGTTGAAAAAAATCTGTTTTCTTTATTCTTGGAGTTTTAGAGTTGGAAGCACCATCTAAGGTATTCTAGAAGAAAAACTTCTTGTCCAGTGTTTTTCAAATTATGGGTCACAACACTTCAGTGGGTGGTGAAATCAATTTAGTGGGTTCTTATCAGAATTTTTAAAAAAAGAAGAAAAGAAAGGAAAAGAAGAGAAAGAAGAGAAAATAGCAAAGTGAATAACATAGTAAGGAGAGTAAGGATACGTATTTTTTCTTGAAACTTTTCTTTCAGCTTTGTACTCACATGTGAGTCATATACATATAGTATATATATATGAATAGGTATATTGGGTTGCTATACAAAAATGTATTTCTTACTGTGAGTTGAGGTCAGAGACATTGAATGAAGTCCAACCTCCTACTGTGTTCAGGAAGTAGCTGGTTACATTTCTGATGGATGGCCACCCAACCTCTGTTTCAAGACAGCTGCTGATGCAGAGCTCAGCCCTTTCATGCAGTTGACTTTGTTGTCAACCATTCCTAATTGCCATCAAAGGGTCTTCTTTATAATGCACTGCCATTGGCTTCCCTGTAAGGAAACATTGGGCCTCCTAGTCCAATATGGAAAACACAGAAGGCATCTTCACCATCTTCATTTGACAGTCTATTTCTTATCTAACAACACTGGAATATGTTCACTATATCCTCTCTACCCCAAGCCAATCAATACCAGCCCTTTGATCTCTGCCTCAAGTGGAGATGGGTCTAGAGCACTTCTGCCAAGTGATCAACCTAGAAAACCACTTTTTCCTAGGATATGGGCACTAGACCTTTTCAACAGCAGGTAGTCCAGAGAATTCATATTGAGTTTGTGATCAATGCCCCCTGCCTTCTCCATAGATCTTTGCCACACCAGGTTTTCTCTGCTTTATTTCTATGCCATCAGCTTTTTAAAAAACCTAATATAAGATTTTACATTTATCATTTGAGTTGGCTTTGCCCTTGTGTTTCTGCACACGGAGGTCATTTTGACTTTTTATTCTGTCATGAATGTCTTGTGAGGTCACGTTCCAAGCAACTATTTGCATTTCCTTAAGTTCTTCTTTTTCAGATAGTTTGTTAGTGTATATAAATGGAACTGATTTTTGTATTTTTTTTTTTTTTGTATCTTGCAACTTTATTGAATTTGTTCATTAGTTCTAACAGTTTTGGGGTGGAGTGTTTAAGGTTTTCTATATATGATACCATGTCATCTGCAAACAGAGACAATTTAACTTCCTCCTTTCCAATTTGGATGGCTTTTATTTCCTTTTCTTGTGTAATTGCCCTGGCTAGGACTTCTAGTAGTAGGTTTCTTAGAAGTGGTCAGAGTGGGCACATTTGTTTACCCTTGTTCCTGATCTTAGAAGAAAATTTTTCAGCTTTTCACTGTTGAGTATGATGTTAGCTGTGGGCTCGTCATATATGGCCTTTATTATGTTGAGGTAAATTCCTTCTATACCTAATTTGTTGAGAGTTTTTATCGTGAAGGGATGTGGAATTTTGTCAAATGCTTTTTCTGCATTTATTGAGATGGTCCTCTGTTTTTTTTCTTTCATTTTGTTAATGTGGTATATAAGATTTATCAATTTGACTATGTTGAACTATTGTTGCATCCCAGGGAAAAATTCCACTTGATCATGTAAGATCATTTTAATGTGCTGTTGAATTTGGTTTGCTAGTATTTTTTCTATTTCTGTGAAAAATGCCATTGGAATTTTAATAGGGATTGCATTGAATATGTAGATTGCTTTGGATAATATGGACATTTTAACCACACCTCTAAGGTATCACCTACAATTTCTACTTTTAGTTTTCTCAAGTTAAAAATTTAAAGTCACTTGCAAAGTTATCTGACTACAAAATCATTCTAGAATTTTATAATCTTTTCACTCTTTTACAGTTGCCTTGCTTTCACTTAGTTCAAAGGCAATTATGTTTTAGTGGTTCAGCTTTACCAAGTCTTTCAAAACCATTAAACATAGCTATCACTTATATTTTTTACTCATATTCACTAGTTTATATAATATGGCATTAAATAACATAATTACAATAACAAACATGAAAGTCATAAATAAATTTGGAAATAAACACAATGGACTCTTGATAAGCCAACAGCTGAATTAGTGGGAACTAATGAGGATCACTGGTTAATCTAACAAATTGGTAAAGTAGAGGCTGACAAGGAAGGCTTTGACTATGTGTGATATGCAGAGAGGTGCCGTATATTCATTTACCTACTTATTTATGGCTAATGTTTTTATATATTATACCAATCTTTCATATAGGTTAATTGATCATTCATGTTAGGAACCCATATTATTTATTCTCTTTGGATATTCCATACGATATTTTACATGTAGTTGGTGCTTAATTTATCCACATTCATACATAGAGCTAATGCTGCACTCATCTCTTCTCCACCCAGAGATGCTCTATTCCTTTTCAGTTATCACAACTCAAATATATTTGAAATCTAACTTAAATTCTTCCTGGTCTCATATACTTTCCCCAGGATGCCAGTTCACATTGACCTGTTCAAATATGGCTCTTGAAATATGCAACTTTTCACTGGCTTCCTCATGGTCCTTAGATGTATTATCTGCCAATTAGATTATAAATTCCCTGAGAATGGAATTGTGTTTATAGTTCCTTAGAGCCTCCCAGAATATAACTTCTGTGATGGATGCATGGTTGATAATCATTAATCACCTGCCAACTGAATAGCCCAAGGCAGCCACCTACTGGGTTTGATGGTACCAAGAAAAATGATTGTCCACTAAGGGTGAACTTGGCAATAGTTGAGGTGGTCAAAATGCCACAAGAAAGGGAATAAAACAGAAAAATATACCACCCTGTGGTATTATGACTTTGGATAAATTATTTTCCTTCAGTGTCCACGTGGGTAGAATGAGAGAATGGACTAGACAGTGACTCTAAAAGTTTTGGGATCATGATTATCTTTGAGAATCTGATAAGAAGCTGAGGACACGTTTCTTAGGAAAATGAAATGAAGTTCACACATAGAATCTTGCATGTAATTTCTGAGAGCCCTCAGACACTTGGACCAAACAATCTCAAGATTCCTGATAACCAGGCTGGATGCTAATATTGCCAGTGGTAATGCTTCCTCCCACCAAAACGAACCAGTGGGTGTTTTGATTACTTGAATCAGCTAACTGGGTTTTGAATAGTCACTACTGACCGAATTGTATCTGTCCCACCTGAACTCCCCCGCCCAACCACCTTCCAAAGATGTCCTACTGACCTCCTGAGATACAGGATGCACAACCCAACCCTATCCCGCTATTTGGAGAAGTTTTTAAGAGCCTGCCCTACTGTTGGCTGTCCATCTGTACCTGGGATGGCTGCACTTTCTTAGGCTGCTTCTTCCCCTCTAGGCTTTTCCTGGTTGGGGAAATTGGGAGGTTAGTGTTGCTATGGTGATTTGACTGGCAACTTTGTAGTTAGGATGATTTTCTTTAGTGAAAAAAGGTAAAGTTATTGTTTGAGGATGAACTAAGACAATACTTTTGCCTGATTATCTCTCTCTCAACCTTGCCTTTGCACTTTTGTACCTCAAGAGACTCTAAAAACATTTAAATGCAAAACCCATGACAAACTCAGAGGCAAAATGTTAAAGGTTTTGGACTGGTATTCAATCTACATGAGCTTTCCTCTCTCACTGTATATAATGAAATTAAATGTTAATGATGTCAATCTCTTATTAGCTGAAAATATAGCTTTCTTTCTTGCATTAAATGAGCAAATAGAAAATAATCTCTTTTTTTGTGGGGGATGGGAAGCTGTAATTTTTACATGAAAATTGTTGCAGATATTTGCAGGTAGCCCTGGGTAGACAGTGGCACATTCTGAGAGCAGTGACAGGTCCTTTCCTCTATAAATGCCACAAGGGAAACTTAGCAAAGGATAACAGGAGAGTTTTATCTAAAGATCATATCTTTCCTGACTTTACTGTTAGGCATCCCTGTGGCTTTCCTCTGTGAAGTGATTTTGTTCTAATTTGAGTTTGTAAATGTGTTTCCTTCCACTCACCAAGGTTTTCCCTTTGATGACAAAGTTAGTTTACGTGAGAAATCCATCTTTAGGGAAAGGATACCGAGAAAGAGAAATGAGCCCTACATCCTACAGTGGACATGCTTGTGACCTCTGCTTCTCCAAACACATGAATTCTTGTGAGATATGGGCCCCATAAACTCCTCATCAGCACGGTGAGCCCAAGGAAGTATCTTTTGCTGGGCTTAAGGACTCCATCTGGCTTTCAACAATTCTTGCTAATGAAAAACTAGGAGGGCACATATTAGAGAAATCCGTGTACCGTCCAGGCATCTTCTTTTAGGAAAATGAGTCTACTTCCTTGCTATTAAGTTGTTCATAAAGGACAAACATCAATATTTTTTGCTTCCTGCCTTCCTCTAAATATCTGTGAGCAGAGGGGTTTAACAATAGAAGAGCTGAGAGGTTGGTTGGGGAGCAAACTAAAAGTTGGAGAATCCCCCAATCCCTATCACCCCAATTTTTCATTCAGCATCAAGGATCTTCTTAATCTAATCTTCCCCCATCAAACAAAGTTGGCCTCACCATTTATCAGCTGTGTGAACTCAGGCAAGTTACTTACCCATTCTGTGCCTTAATTTCCTCTTCAAAGAAAGGGATGTGTGTGTGTTTAATATTAGTATCTACTGTATAGAGTAATTGTGAGAAGTAAATGAGTTAAACTATTAGAACAATGCTTGATAAGCATTGAAGAACATGATAAATGATAGCTACTATTAGTTATTAACAAAACCTCTCCACTCCCGTTAGACCATTTGCACTGTCCCCCAGCCATGCACAAACATTCCCAAATTTCATTTTGTAGTTCTTATTACCTGGAAAGCTCTCCTTTCTCCCTCCAACTAGGAAGTCCATATAGAACAGCACTGTCCAATAGTAAATGCAAGCCTATATGAAATTTTTAAGTTTTTTGATAGGGGCATTTAAAGGGTAGTAAGAAACAAGTGAAATTAATTTCAATAATATGTATTTTTAACTCACTGAATCCAAAATATCATCATTTCAACATGTAATCAATATAAATATTAATGAGATATTTTACACTTAAAAAAAAATCCATTGTACCTTTTACACTCACAGCACATCCCAATTCAGACGAGCCACATTTCAAGTACTGACTAGCCACATGCACTAGTGCTACTGCATTGAAGCTCATGGGTATAGAGTGAGCAGGTGGCCAAGGGTTGCCTGCCAGCTCTGTGAGGTGGGTACATCCCTTACTTAATGGCTAATCCATGCTGAGCATTTACAGTGTGATGCTGTTACCGAACCAAACTTGGGTCTGCTTGCCCGAGCACAGTAAAGCCGATCTACTGACACCGGGTTGTGGTGAAGGAAAATGCAGCGTTTATTGCAGGGCACCAAGCAAGGAGTCCAGGTAGCTAGTGCTTAAAAGACCCGAACTCCCCGAAGGCTTTCAGGGAAAGGTTTTTAAAGGCATAAGGGAAGGGGGTTGTAGGGTATGTGATCAGTTCATGGACACTCCTCTGATTGGTTGGTGGTGAGATAATCGTGAGTCAATATCATCAACCTTCTGGTTCCAACTGGTCTGGGGTGTATGTGCCTGTGAGCAGCAGACAGTTAACTCCTTCCACCTGGTGGGTGTTTCAGTTTCCGCAAAACAGCTCAAAGGATGTGGCTCAGAATATTATCTTTAGCCCTTGAGGAGGAACTAAAGGTCCTTGACTTTGTTTAATGGCTAAACTATTATTATTTTATCTTGTTTGACGGGTTTTTTTTCCTTTCTGCACTTTCTCACTTTTCTGATTAAATTTATTCTTTGTCTAAAGTTTTTCTACAGGCAAAAGGCAGGCTGAGGACATTGGGAAGAGGGGGTTCCTGTTCAGGGAGGGCCCCATAAGGTCCTGCTCAGTTACATTGCCAGGCACTGAGCTGGGATACAGAGCTCATTTCTCCTTTATGACGGCCCTCTTAAGTAGGTACTTTTATCACCCCATTTTACAGATGAGAAACTAGAGACTTAAAGAGGTGAAATAGCAGCTAGTGAGCAATAGAGGCAGGATCTGAACAGCTCAGCCCAGCTCCAGAGTTTGTTCTCTTACCCCCTGTATGCTGTCCCCCAGATGGAAGCTGGACTTTTTTTTTTTAATCCTTTTATTATTCTTTTTTAACAAACAGCCCCAGGGACAGGGGACCAGGGGAGGGGGGAGGAGGGGAAGCGAGGCCCCAGCCCCGCAACCCTTCCCCACCCACCCCTTTCCCCCTTATGTATTTATAATCTATATACAAGCCCCAGGAGGTGGGGGGCAATCCAGGCTCCTTGTCCCCTGGGGACCCAGGCTCCTGTGCCCTACGGGACGGCCCTTCTCGAGAAGGTGGCCCCGTCCGCTCCCAGGGCTTCGGCGTCCAGCGCAGGGCATCCGGTGGGGAGGCCTGCTGGTAGAGGTCGATGCGCTGGCTGCGGAAGACTCCGCTGTAGGTGGAAGGTGGGACCTTGAGATGGGAATTGAGGCCAGAGAAAGACCTTCCAGCTGGAGGAGTACATGATGACCCAGGTCCCCCAAGGTTGCTGTTCAGTTTTCGATAATCCTGGAATGGCTTTAGTTCTACTGGGTGCAGCTCTGCTCGCCCCAAGCTAGGGCTGAAGGGCCTGGCAGGTGAAAGCAGCACCAGGTAGCAGGAGCAGGTGGGGGTCGCACAGCCAGGCTGGGGGGGCCGCAGAGCAGGGCCCACAGGTAACAGAGAAAGGGGGGGCTCAGGCAGGAGGCGGTGCTGGTGGCAGGGAGCCCAAGTTCACCACAGGCAGCTGTGAGTCCACCGTGGGTGGAAGCATCTGCTGGGCAGGGGCCCCTGAGGGGAGGAAGCCACTTTGGCCCCCAGGTTGCAGAGGAGGAGAATAAAAATCTGAAGGGGATGGCAGATCCTGTCGCACCTGAAACAAGGGTAGGTCTGGCAAAGGGCTGGGGCAGAAAGCTGGAGGGTAGAGGAAGGAAGGTGGAGGGTAGAGAACTCCTCCAGCTGGCAACTTCCCCAGCTCTGTTGCTTGCAGTGTGGAGAAATCCAGAAACTGGCCTTTGACAGCTACCCCAGAGAGCAGTGCCGAGGGTCGGGCTGGGCCTGGGAGGAGGTACGGGGCTGTGATCTGCAAGGGTGCAGTGAGGGGGTCCCAGGGTGGAAACCTCCGTTGTTGGGATTTAGCTGAGAGGCTGTGGCTCCCCCTGAAACCTGAGAACTGGGAGGCCCAGGGCTGCCATAGAAGACCTCAGGGTACAAGCGTTGGCCTGAGGAGCTGGTCTCTGGGCCACAGTGCCCAGAACCCAGGTTCTTGGACTGTGGCTCAGCTGAGGCAGAAGCACTGGGGAGCAGCTCCCAGTCTCGGGCGATGGGAATGGCCTCAGTGACTGATACCGTTAGCTCCTTCTCTGCTTTTAAACTGTCTCCCACCACTAGGCACAGGTCCAAGTCCATGTGAACATTCAGCAAGTTGGCACACTTGTAGTTTTGTGAAGAGTAAGAATGGCCGTGCTACAGAATCTTGTTGGGTTTTCCCATGGCAGTTCACGCAATTAGTCACCCTAGAACGTTTATATTTGTTTATTTTGTGAACAGATTGTGAATAGATGGAATCTGTGCTCTCCTGACCCCTGGGAATGGGAACTGTCAGGGGAAGGCTTGTTTACGAAACATCTGGAAGGCAGAGTCCTTGAAACCGAATTCCTATGTGGGGATCTTTTTACCACAGTCAAGGCCATGCAAGGAAAAGCGGGGGATCTTTAAACAGTGCTTAACACTGGCCCTAAAAATGATCTACTTTCTTTTATTGGCAAGGGCTTAAAAATCATGACCTGGGATTTCAAATCCAGATCACTTTTAGGTGGGAAATGTTCACTCATTTTGATGAGTCTTGCTTCCAGAATTCAAACGCTGTTAGTTTACATGGCCAGCAAGCTTTCCTTCCCTCTGCTGTAACTGAACTACTGCTTCTCATTCTGTTTTGTTTTTTAATCAATAAAGGCCAGATTTTGACAAGAGTTGGACCTTAATCCAAGAGCAGCTCCAGATGGATTTCATGGTTATCAAGGGCCTCGATCCGGACACCAACTACCAGTTTGCCGTGAGGGCCGTGAATCCCAATGGTCTCAGCCCCCGTAGCCAGCCCAGCGACACCATCCGAACCGCCCGTGAGTACTGCGGTCCTTCTGAAGGACAGACAGACGTAGCTGCGTTGCTGGGATTGCCTCCTGAGGACCCACTTGACGGAGGTTTCTTAGCGCCCCGCAAAAGGGCAGTCTGGAAGGGGTTGTCCTCAGCCTCTCCTGCTGTGGTTTTCCCAGGTCTTTGGAAGTTAGAAGCCCTCCACAGGGCCAGGCTGCTTCTTTGTACAGGAGGTCAGCAGGTTTATTTTTGCATTATCCTTAGGGAGTTTGAGGTCAGTTTTCTTTCATGAGTACAAAACAGATCACCTACCAAGATGATGTGCAGCCCCTGCCCCTTTCCATCTTTTGGAAAAAAATGGGTTCAGCTTAGAATCATAGGAGAAAAAGTGCTGCTCCCAGACCCTTCAGGGTTATTCTTCACCAGCAAATCAAGGATGCTCAAGTAAAATCAGCCCCTCTGAAGGATGGTCAAGGAGAATCAAAGTTGCTAGCATGCCGATGTGTATCTGGGGGTCTGTAGCATAGGCTCTGTCATAATGCCTCTCTGGGGGTCTTGGGGAAGCTTGGGCCAGTTCATCAAACCACCTGGAATTTTGTGAAAAGTCAGATTCAGATTGCGGTCTGGGGTTTAAGAAGCTCCCACACGATTCAAGAACTACGTTTCGATTGCTTCGTCCACCTTGCCAATCTGGCTTAGAAACCTTTGTCTTTTGGAAGTGGGAGGCACATGTACGCACGCCTAGAACCCTGTGTCGTGGGGAGATCTCAGAACTGAACTGTTGGCACTTCTTTTGTTTGAAAACTGTAATCTTTTCAGTTTTGCCAGTAAATTCCTCCAGGTTCTTGTGTCTGAAGAGCCCCACTACCGTCCCTGGGTCTCTAAAGCCAGGAAAGGAGCTCTCAGAAAAGAAGCCTACTTAGCGCTGTCAGAGGCTTGCCTTGGCCAGCACAGAGCCCTGCGTTCATTGGTTAGCTGATCTTTCTAAACTCCTCCCCTCTGCTCCACAGCAGCCCTACAGCTGACTTCCGTGCCCACCTGCTGTTTCCAGGGGTGGAGAGTCACCAAGTTCCCTAAGTCCTAGGAATTTTGGCTCTTCTAAAACCAGCCCTTACCCTAACCTTGAATGTTAGGACTCCATCCTTCAAATTGAATTGTTGGGGAATATGGGGATGTAGTGAGGCCACACCCTACACACACACACACGCACACACACACATGCACGCACACACCTACATACACAGTAACTACCATCACCCAACAATTGTTTCACTGCTCTTCTTTAGAATTTAGAAGCTAAAACTCCCCATTCATGCGGCAAGGGATGAAGCGCCTTCTTTCTAGAAGAAATGTTAACAATTTTATTTCAAATCAAAGGAGGGCCACCTTCCGCTCTTGCTGGATGAGATCTACTCTGTAATCTTTGGTTAAACTTTGTGATGCATGGCCAAAAAATGGGGCAACAGTAGCTGAGGCAGGCCTCAGGATCTGACTGTGTTTTGAAACACGTAGTTTGTCTTTTTGTATTATAAACAGAGCAGGCACTCTGTGTTGTGTGCCTACCCACCCTTCCCCATCATTGAACTCCTGCACTCCCATTTTGTGAGCTGCCCCACGCTCACTTCTTTCCTTCTATCCCCTAGTATCTCCTTCTCCACAGAGGCAAGAAAGTGCAAAAAGGATGAGCTCTAACACCTCAGACATGGACGTGGAGACTGGAGTCAGGGGAGGGGGCGTGGAGGGGCATCTCTTGAACTTTTTCTTTTTAAACTGAAACACTAGTCTGGTCTTGGAGTTTCTGATAATTATTTCCCCTTTGGTAGATGCCAGCTCTGTGAATTAAGTGGGATAAGGTATGTGAAAGTGCTTTACAGATATGTAACATTTTGTTACAATTGGTCTCCTTTGTGAAGTAAAATTCATCCTTTCAAAGTAATTGTGTGCAGGGGATGTGGCTGATTCAGTGAAAACTCTCAATTATGAAACATTCTTAAATAAGTCAAATTTAACTGTTTATATATATATGGTTACTCAAATCAGGATAACAGAAATAGAATTTATTAGATAGCCTGTTTCATGAATATATAAGAATGTGCTGTCCTTGGTATTTCAATTGTGATTTTTTTTGGTCATGATCATTTCTAATGTTTTAGAAAAACCTGTATTCTGGCAAATTCATACTTCTTATTCTGCTGTTTGTCTAAACTATTATTTTACCTCCAAAACCCACTTTTCCGTATATAAAAATGCCTAATTACCAAATAGCCCTTATTGGAATTATAATAAATTCTGAATATCAGAGCTACCATTGGGAAAGCCTCCTATGGGCCGGCAGCATCTCGAGCACTTACCTGGGAAACCCCATATTAATCCTTACAAAAACCCTGTGCCAGAGGAATAGTATCCCTTTTTAAGAGTATCCTTTTTTTAAAACATAGATTTTTAAAAATTGAGTCTTTGAAAGATTACATATTTTCCCAAGAATAATAATTGTAAAGGCAGGATTTGAACTTGGGTTTGGCTGACTGCTAAACCACTTCCCTGAGTGAGATTCAAATTAAAGAATGTTCTTATTCTTCTAGTGCAAAATGGCATGAGAAAGGTAAGGTCAGCAATTAAATAAAGTACAGGGCACAGTCCTTGTAGAATCTATGGACTAAGGAAGTTCTGACAGCACAGAACAAGAATTTTAAGAATTTTTTTTCTTTTAAAACCTGTAAGGTGTGTTGCACATACAAAAAGGTGAGTAAAACATACATACAGGTCTGAAATTCTACCAACAAGCATCAGTATAGCCCTGGTAGTTTACAGCTGGCAGCCCTTGTGATTGGTTAGACCCAAGCCAAGAAGTTGTTAAATATTTTGAACACCTCCTGAAGGAATTTGTGAGATGAGTATTTCTACCTGTTGGGCTTCCCCTTTCTCGTAGCTCCTACTCCTCCCCACCTTCGGGTCCTTCCTTCATGGATGTTTTGTGGGTTCATGCTCCCTGAACCGTGAAGCTCAGGACAGATGTCAAGTGGACTACCAAGGTGCAGCGGGCTCGATGGGAGCCCTTGGATCGCACCCCAGACACTGCCACTCGCTGAGCTCCTCTGTCACCTGTTTTAGGCTTGCATGAACCTCCTTTCATAAAAAAATATAACACATCACCTCTAGTTACTCACAAAGCATTGACTTCCCCTGGACCTATTAGTGCCCGACCCTGTTAGCAGACCTCGGGTGCTCTGCGTCTGTAGTTACTGAAAGCCAGGGCCCAGTGTTTGCCTTAACTGGTGCTCAGCCTGAGTGAGGAAGAGCGAGGGTTTTGATGGCTTCACCGGGGAATTATGAGGTGTGTTCAACGTCCACATCTTAGCTCAGCTCCACAACCTTACAGGTAGAAAGGGAAGGAAAAATTAAGATGTTTTAGTGTCCAGATCCACTGCTGAGAACTAGATCATTTCCGACCTTAACTAATACAGATGCTACCCTGTATTGACTCCCATCCTCTCAGCAGAGATTTTCCACACATGTCAGCACATCTGCTCTTCCTCTAAGGAAATACAAGAAAGACAAAGATCATGATTCCTCATTCTTTACCCCATTCTACTCTACTTTTTTTTCTTCCAGAAAGAAATGCCAACAACATTATAATTTGCCTATTATTCCATGGCATTCTATTTTCCCTTGGTTGATCTTATAAATTAGCCAATCAGAACGGGACTGGTGGAGCCTCACGAACACAGGGGCACATATGTGGCTTTGTAGTAAGACACGTATTCTCCCCGTCTGGTGGTCACTTATTTTCTGGGATCCAAGCTTAGCTTGATCAAGAAGGATGGAACAAGTAATAAGGGATATGAATTGTAAATAATAGAAATGGCAGAAGTCAGAAAGTCATGTGTTTTCTTTCTTTTTCCCAAAAACAAATGAAATGAAATGAAAAATCACTCATGTGTGTAACCAACTCTAGGATTATATAACCTTCCCTGGGTATGGAGCTTGGTCCTACAACCCTAAAGCATTTGATTTCTCATGTTCTATCCTCATGATATAAGCAGAGAAAGAACCAATAAGTTTTTCACTGAAGTGAAATTGGTATCCTCAGGGAAGTCCCTAGTAGAAGGTGTTCTTTTGTTCCCAGCAAAAGTCATTTTGCTCCTTTCTGCCTCAGGGCTTTTGTACCTGCTGTTTCCTCTACTTGGAACTCTCTCTCCCCAATCTTTCTATGTCCCTATGACCTCCCTCCCTTTCTTCTTTTATATCATAGCTCAGATGTCACTTCCCCAGACAGGCTCCCCTAAACTTCACACACTGTCTCCTCAGCCCTGTTCCCTGCTTTGCTATGGCCCTTTCACTGCCTGAAACTCTTTACTTATCTGTCTCCCCCCTTCAGTATAAGCTCCATACTGGAGTTGGATCGACTCATTCAAGGTTGTGTTCCTAACACCCTGTACAAAGTAGGCTCTCAATAAAATATTGATTGAGTACATGAATGACTGAATGTGACTTCACAAGCCAAGAGCCCGTGACTACTTTGGTGGCTGGATAACTTTCTACTGCTACTGTCTGGGAAATTTGAAGAGAAGATGTGAGGAGAAAGTTGGTGTAGAGACCCACCAGGCCAAAAATGGGTTTGCCCATTGGCAAGGTTTATAAGCAAAGTCGAGCTCCCAGACTTGCAATGAGACACAAGTAAGAACAAAGTAGAGTGAAAGAGGGAGGGAAGAAGGAAGGAAGAAAGGAAGGAAGGAAGGGAGGGAGGGAAGGAGGGAAGGAGAAAGCAAACCCAGGGAGTTTAAGTTCAAGGCAATAAGGATGGAAAAGAGACCTTTCAGAGAGATTTCCGTGATCAATAGAGTTCCATTTGCTAATAAGGAGGTTGAGGAAGGGAAAGACATTTCCCAACTCTTTCGAATCAAGCCCTTATTTTACCACTGTGTTCTTTCTTTTTTTATTTTTCCATTATGAATTATGATCATTTTTATAATTAAAAAGATGATGGATCTGAAGATTTAGGAAGCTGGTTAAGGATATTATTACATTGATATTTTCCATTTTCCTATTAGCAGTAAATTTTTGAAACCCTTATTTTTTTTTTGAATTTTTAAATTTTATTTTAGTTATTTTTTTATACAGCAGGTCCTTATTAGTCATCAATTTTATACACATCAGTGTATACATGTCAATCCCAATCACCCAATTCATCACACCACCGCCACCCCCCCCGGCCGCTTTCCCCCCTTGGTGTCCATACGTTTGTTCTCTACATCTGTGTCTCAATTTCTGCCCTGCAGACCGGTTCATCTGTACCATTTTTCTAGGTTCCACATATATGCGTTAATATACGATATTTGTTTTTCTCTTTCTGACTTACTTCACTCTGTATGACAGTCTCTAGATTCATCCACGTCTCTACAAATGACCCAAGTTCGTTTCTTTTTATGGCTGAGGAATATTCCATTGTATATATGTACCACATCTTCTTTATCCATTCATCTGTCAATGGGCATTTAGGTTGCTTCCATGACCTGGCTATTGTAAACAGTGCTGCAATGAACATTGGGGTGCATGTGTCTTTTTGAATTATGGTTTTCTCAGGGTATATGCCCAGTAGTGGGATTGCTGAATCATATGGTAATTCTATTTTTAGTTTTTTAAGGAACCTCCATACTGTTCTCCATAGGGGCTGTATCAATTTACATTCCCACCAACAGTGCAAGAGGGTTCCCTTTTCTCCACACCCTCTCCAGCATTTATTGTTTGTAGATTTTCTGATGATGCCCATTCTAACCAGTGTGAACTGATACCTCATTGTAGTTTTGATTTGCATTTCTCTAATAATTAGTGAAGTTGAGCAGCTTTTCATGTGCTTCTTGACCATCTGTATGTCTTCTTTGGAGAAATGTCTATTTAGGTCTTCTGCCCATTTTTTGATTGGGTTGTTTGCTTTTATAATATTGAGCTGCATGAGCTGTTTATATATTTTGGAGATTAATCCTTTATCCGTTGATTCGTTTGCAAATATTTTCTCCCATTCTGAGGGTTGTCTTTTCGTCTTGTTTGTAGTTTCCTTTGCTTTGCAAAAGTTTTTACATTTCATTAGGTCCCATTTGTTTATTTTTGTTTTTATTTCCACTACTCTAGTAGGTGGATCAAAAAAGATCTTGCTGTGATTTATGTCAAAGAGTGTTCTTTCTATGTTTTCCTCTAAGAGTTTTATAGTGTCCAGGCTTACATTTAGGTCTCTATTCCATTTTGAGTTTATTTTTGTGTATGGTGTTAAGAGTGTTCTAATTTCATTCTTTTACATGTAGCTGTCTGGTTTTCCCAGCACCACTTATTGAAGAGACTGTCTTTTCTCCATTGTATATCCTTGCCTCCTTTGTCATAGGTTAGTTGACCATAGGTGCGTGGGTTTATCTCTGGGCTTGCTATCCTGTTCCATTGATCTATATTTCTGTTTTTGTGCCAGTACCATATTGTCTTGATTACTGTAGCTTTGTAGTATAGTCTGAAGTCAGGGAGTCTGATTCCTCCAGCTCCGTTTTTTTTCCCCTCAAGACTGCTTTGGCTCTTCGGGGTCTTTGGTGTCGCCATACAAATTTTTTTTTTTTTTTAAATGGGAATTATTTATTTATTTATTTATTTATTTTTGGCTGTGTTGGGTCTTAGTTTCTGTGTGAGGGCTTTCTCTAGTTGCAGCAAGTGGGGGCCACTCTTCATCGCAGTGCGCGGGCCTCTCACTATTGCGGCCTCTCTTGTTGCGGAGCACAGGCTCCAGACGCGCAGGCTCAGTAATTGTGGCTCACGAGCCCAGTTGCTCCGCGGCATGTGGGATCTTCCCAGACCAGGGCTTGAACCCATGTCCCCTGCATTGGCAGGCAGATTCTCAACCACTGCTCCACCAGGGAAGCCCCCGCCATACAGATTTTAAGATTTTTTGTTCTAGTTCTGTAAAAAACAGCCATTGGTAATTTGATAGGGATTGCATTGAATCTGTAGATTGCTTTGGGTAGTATAGTCATTTTCACAATATTGATTCTTCCAATCCAAGAACATGGTATATCTCTCCATCTGTTTGTATCATCTTTACTTTCTTTCATCAGTGTCTTATAGTTTTCTGCATACAGGTCTTTTGTCTCCCTAGGTAGGTTTATTCCTAGGTATTTTATTCTTTTTGTTGCAATGGTAAATGTACTCCTGTGTTCTTTCTTGATCATTAGAATAAACTTTAACTCTTCTATGCTAAGTTAGAGTACATTTTCCCTCTGGTCCTCATGAGTCTAATTATGGTCTCAGATCCTTAGAGATTGTGTAGGGAGGTGTGAGAAGTGTTTGGTTGGGGTTTGGTCTTTGCCATACTCTTCTCCCCACAATCCATTTTCTTCAACAGTTTCAGAAGCTTCCTCTTCTGCTGAGCTGAGACAACCCTCCTTGACCCCAATCAATCAAATTTCTACAATAAACCTGATTCCATGATGTTCTTTGCCTCCCCCGCTACCCCATCCCCCTTTTCTTGTCTCTACGGTCCTGCTTACTCAGACATTGCTCTGTTCAGCTGTTGTTGGGTGTGTATCTGTTTATGTCCTTTTGTCATACAAGTGTCCATGTGTGAGTCTGACCTAGTTTTGCTCTGAGATTTGGACACTTGTTTTTAATTGCCTGCCTCTCCAGAGACCAGCTTGGCATGCTGGGTCTCCTGGTTTCTCATATATGTAGCCACAAAATAGATTTCCTTTATCCCCAGTCACTAGGAAGGGCCCCTATTTGGTGGCAGTGCCCTGAACTGCCTGCAGCTGTGAGCAGAGGGGAAGCAAGTGAGGGCAGAAGGCAGTGGCATCCCTAGAGGTGGGAGGAACATTCAGGAAGGGACTGGAAGTAGCTTCTTCCAAAATCCCCGTGACTTATCATCACCCTCCTGCAGCTTCCATACAACCTGCTGCCTCCTTTGGTCAACGTCTATGGAAAGTTCTCGGCAATCCTTGAAACCTTCTTACTGCTCCCAAACACAGTACCTTTGGACAGGGCAGAATCTGGCAACCATGGCTGCACCTGGAGAACTGTCTTCTTGGACAGACACAACAGGTAATAACCTTGTTGTGAGACCTTCTTAGAAAGTCACTTAATCTCCCTGGGCCTCAGTGTCCTCATCTTTAAAATGGGCACAGTAATGTCTGAGGCAGGTGATATTTTCTACTTCTCAAGATTATTTTGAGGAAAATACATGTGAAACAGATTATGATGTCAGTCCACTTTTCAAGATGAAGGAGAGGTTGATACTCATTTCCTCACATAGTTATTGAAGGATGGTATAACTGACCTGGGTGACCACCAGCTGGTCTATTGCTTTTTCTTTATGACTCTGTGCCCTGAGCTGTGCTCTTGGGACTTGAAGTCATTAGAATGTTAGATTTTAGGAACCAAGGGTCAGGAGTGAAAACTTTCCTGACAGAAGTGGAAGAATAGAAGAGACCACATGAGTTAAGTCAAGTAGAATCATTAGGATGGGTTTTGGTTGGTTGGTTAGTTAGTTTTAAAAGACTGCAGATTTAGAAGACATCAGAGAATTAAAACTGCTGGCACAATGAACTACGCTAACAATATAATTTCACGTCTCTCACCGCTCAAGCGCATCCTGGATTCAGGCAAAGAGAAAAACAAAACAAAACCCCGCAGAGTTATAGTACTGTACCTCTAGTTTTCGTTTGTTTGATTTTAACCTTCCAAAAACTAGACTTTTACTTAGACAGGGTCAGCAGCTTTTTCTGCAAAGTGCAAGATAGTAAATATTTCGGGACTTTTGGGTCACCTTTGCTGTTGTAGCGTGAAAGCAGCCATAGACAATAAATAATGTGTGTGACTGTGTTCCAATAAAACTTTATCAATGGACACAAAAAATTGAATTTCATATAATTTCTATGTGTCACAAAGGATTATTCCCTTTTTAACCTTTTTCAGCTATTTAAGAAAATAAAAACCCTTCTTAACTTGTACACTGTTAAAAATGATTAAAGAAGACAATTTAGGTAATACAAACAAACTTAAACATTTCATGAAGTAAGCAGTGTCCATTCTCAAAGGACCAGAGGACTGCAAAATGAGACAGGAGGCAGGAAGCTTTTATAGGATAAACAATGAGGAACAAGGAAGAAAAAAGCAGAAAATGAAGAGAGAAGAAGGACATGAGTATAGAGCTCAGAGTTGCCTTGGCATTTGGAGATTGGCTGACTGGATACAGGCAGACCTCGAGACATTGCTGGTTGGGTTCCAGACCATCATGATAAAGCAAGTATCACGATAACTCGAGTCACAAGAATCTTTTGGTTTCCCAGTGCATATCAAAGTTATGTTTACACAATATTGTAATCTATTAAGTATGCAAAGGCATTATCTCTAAAAAAAACAATTTAAGTACCTTGATTAAAAAATACTTTATTGTTAAAAAATGCTGGTCATCAATTTGAGCCTGCAGTGAGTTGTAATCTTTTTGCTGATGGAGGGTCTTGCCTCAGTGTTGATGGCTGCTGACTGATCAGGCTGGTGGTGGCTGTGGCAATGTCTTAACATAAGACACAATGAAGTTTGCAGCATTGATTGACTGTTCTTTTCACGGTCGATTTCTCTGTAGCATACAAAGCTATATGATGGCATTTTACCCACAGCAGAACTTCTTTCAAAATTGGAGTCAATCCTCTCAAACCCTGCTGCTACTTTATCAGCTAAGTTTATGTAATATTTAAAAATTTTTTAAACATCTTTATTGGAGTATAATTGCTTTACAATGGTGTGTTAGTTTCTGCTGTATAACATAGTGAATCAGCTATACGTATCCATATATCCCCATATCTACTCCCTCTTGCGTCTCCCTCCCACCCTCCCTATCCCACCCCTCTAGGTGGTCACAAAGCACCGAGCTGATCTCCCTGTGCTATGAAGCTGCTTCCCACTAGCTATCTGTTTTACATTTGGTACTGTATATATGTCCATGCCACTCTCTCACTTTGTCCCAGCTTACCCTTCCCCCTCCCTGTGTCCTCAAGTTCATTCTCTACGTCTGCGTCTTTATTCCTGTCCTGCCCCTAGGTTCTTCAGAACCTTTTTTTTTTTTAGATTCCACATATATGCGTTAGCATACGGTATTTGTTTTTCTCTTTCTCACTTACTTCACTCTGCATGACACACTCTAGGTCCATCCTCTTCACTACAAATAACTCAATCTTGTTTCTTTTTATGGCTGAGTAATATTCCATTGTATATATGTGCCACATCTTCTTTATCCATTCATCTGTTGATTCTTTGTTGTCATTTCAACAATTTTCACAGCATCTTCATCAGGAATAGATTCCATCTCAAGAAATCACTTTCTTTGTTCATCCATAAGAAGCAACTCCTCATCAGTTAAAGTTTTATCATGAGACTGCAGTAATTTAGTCACATCTTCAGGCTCTATGTCTAATTCTAGTTATCTTGCTAATTTTACCACTTCTGCATTTACTTCCTCCACCGAAGTCTTGAACCCCTCAAAGTCATCCATGAGGGTTGGAATCAACTTCTTCCAAACTCCTGTGAATGTGGATATTTTGACCTCTTCCCATGAATCATGAATGTTCTTAATGACATCTAGGATGGTGAATCTTTTCTAGAAGGTTTTCAATTTACTTTGCCCAGATCCATCAGAGAAATCACTATCTTTGGCAGCTAGAGCCTCACAATATGTATTTCTTAAATAATAAGACAAGTCAAAATGACTTTTTAATCCATGGGCTGCAGAATGAATGCTATGTTAACAGGCATGAAACAACATTAATCTTTTTTTTTTTTTTTAAAGAGGCAATGAAATTTATTGATTATTAAGAATGAAATAAATAGGGAGGGAGGTGCCACTGTGTTATGTAAATTGCCCACCACTCTATACACCGGCAGCAGCTATCCAGTTCAGGGTTTGTGTTTGTTTGTATTCACAGATGTGCTCATATTGTGTCTTTTCTAATATTTTGTCATCCCATGACTTTGAGCTTGTAAGTGGCTTCCTGTGTTCCTTAGAATGAGATAAGAACTGCTTAAAATCATTTACAAACCTGACTGGACAGACCCCCACTTAACCCCAACCCCCCACTCCAGTTCACACTCTTTTGGAAACAACATTAATCTTGTCCATCTCCATCAGAGCTCTTGGGTAACCAGGTTCATTGTCAGTGAGCAGTAATATTTTGAAAGGAATCTTTTTTTTTTTCTTCTGAGCAGTAAGTCTCAATAGTGGGCTTAAAATATTTAGTAAACCATGTTGTCAGCAGATGTGCTGTCATCTGGGCTTTGTTGTTCCATTTATAGAGCACAGGCAGAGTTGATTCAGCGTAATTCTTAAGGGCCCTAGGATTTTCAGAACGATAAATGAGCATTGGCTTCAACTTCAAGTCACCAGCTGCATTAGCCCCTAAAAAGAGAGTCAGCCTGTCCTTTGAAGCTTTGAAGCCAGGCATTGACTTCTCTTCTCTAGCTATGAAAGTCCTAGATGGCATCTTCTTCCAATATAAGGCTGTTTCATCTACACTGAATATCTGTTGTTTAGTGTAGCCACTTTCATTAATGATCTGAGCTAGATCTTTGGATAACTTGCTGCAGCTTCTATATCAACACTTGCTGCTTCACTTTGCACTTTGATGTTATGGAGACACCTTCTTTCTGTAAACCTCATGAACCAACCTCTGCTAGCTTCAGATTTTTCTTCTGCAGCTTCCTTACCTCTCAGCCTTGTTCTGGATTAGGCTTTGACCTAAGGGAATGTTGTGGCTGGTTTGATCTTCTCTCCAGACCTCTAAAACTTTCTCCACATCAGCAATAACACTGTTTTGCTTTATCATTTGTGTGTTCATTGGAGTAGCACTTATAATTTCCTTCAAGAACTTTTCTTTTGATTCACAACTTGGCTACCCATTTGGCACAAGAGGCCTGGCTTTTGGCTTATCTCAGCTTTAGACACAGCTTCCTCACTAAGCTTGATCATTTCTAGCTTTTGATTTAAGGCAAGAGACATGTGACTCTTCCTTTCACTTAAACACTTAGAGACTATTGTAGGTTTCTTAATTGGCTTAATTTCACCGTTGTGTCTCAGGAAATGGGGAGACTGAGGGAAAGGAGAGAGATGGGGTCAATGGAGCAGTCAGGACACACACAGCTATCGATTAAGTTCACCGTCTTATATGGGCACAATTCGTGACCCTGCCCATTACAATAGTAACATCAAAGACCACTGATCACCATAACAAGTATAATAATAATGAAAAACTTTAAAATATTGCAAGATATGTCAAAATGTGACACAGAGATACGAAGTGAGAAAATGCTGTTGGAAAAATGGTGGCAATAGACTTGCTCGGCACAGGGTTGCCACAAACCTTCAATTTGTAAAAAAGGCAGTATCTGCAAAATGCAATAAAGTGAAGCACAGCAAAGCGAGGTGTGCCTGTAGGCTGTATTTTTGGTTGAGTGGAACATTTTCAGGGACATGAAAGTTATCAGAGTTTTGGTTTACTGATGTGGCAACCCTGGCAGAAGTGGCTTCATCTTGGGCCTAGAAGTATATTTCACCAGTACAAAAACAGGTGGCCTTCCAGATTTGGCCTGTGAGATGTAGTTTGTTGACCTCTGTAGTACATTGCTGGGGGTTATCTCCCAAATTTTAGGAGATTCTCCAAGAAGTCTGGGAAATCCTGTCTTTGGTAGTAATTTTGTCAAAATTGGAAGGAATCAATTAGTGCATACTCAGGAAATTGTCCCCTTGGTAGAAATCCCTGCCATTTAATTTTCACAAGAATGTTCTGAAATAAATAAGAGACCTGGAGAGTCTGCAACCTAACTATATTCAGACAGGTTTGTACTGCTGTTAACAGAGAGAGAGAGAGAGAGAGAGAGGAGAGAGAGAGAGAGAAGAGGCTTTGTTTGGTGTTACTCCAGGGGCTTGGGATGGGCCTATAAATTGGTGAGCTTCGTGGATTTGTAAATCTTTAGAATGTAAGATGAAAAAGCGAACAGGAAGAGGAAGATATCATTTGTTTCACTCCTCGCCTAGACAGATCTGCATTTTAAATGTGCAGTTTGTGCATAAACATAATTTCAAGTGTGATTTGACACTCAGGTGCCCTCCAAGGTAACCGCTCCATTGACTTGCCAACGCCACGATGCCTGTAAAGCTGAGGAACACCCATTATGCAACTTTATTGGTTCTAAAGGGAATGATTCACTTTGCTGCTTAAATACCTGCTACTTATTAATTGCTCTTCTGAGACCCTTTATACATCCTACGTTACCATACATTTACTTATCATCGGTACACCGATATTTTACCCCCTCTGGCTAGATATGGACGAAAGACTAAAACAAATGATAAGAATACATAATTTTCTAAAGAAATGGCACTCACGGTGCTCTAGTTTCAACTGTAGCATCTCTTTGATCAGTCAGCTAGTGTTTTGCAGCCACACGGTGAATATGCTATTTATTCACTCCGTCTCAGTGGATTTTTAAACGTCAGTATAATGAAGTAATACACAAATGTTCTTAACCATTTTTCCTTTTGTTTCCTCCTACTTGCTTATTATTCATTTTGTTCTCCTTCTTTTATACTCATCATTTCATGGTTAATTTTTTCTGCTCTTTGGAGCACTTCTTGCTCGTCCACAATTCTCCACTGGTATCGTTTCTTAGCATCTAAATCCCTGAATCACTTAGGTGCTCTGATGAGGAAGGAGGGCTGCATTTGTGGTTTGGCACAGAGAAGGGGTGTAGGAAATCAGCTTGACCCAGTGACAGACGTGTGGGAGGGACACAGTGCACGCTGGCTGAGTCTGATGGATCTCGTCTGATTATGCAACCACATAGGAAACAGATTTGTGCAAGTAAGAAGCAACCAAGGGAGAAAAGATGACTTTTCTCATGATCTCGGGTGTCACCAGGCTCCCAGCGGGGAACAGGGGCTCATGCAGTTTGGTAATTTGAAGTGAGTTTAGCGAAGGGACTATTTGCAAAAGTTTGAGTAGATGTAAGGAAACCAAGAGGGGGCAATTACCAGCGTCTGGAGGCAGACAGGGAGGGCAAGTGCTGTGACCTTCACACACGTGTCCCGTGACAACCACCTAGCGAAGAAGTAGGAGAACAAATACTCTTTTCCTCTCTCCTTCACTCCCGGCCTGGGGCCTCTGGCTGGGCAGACACAGTGGGAAACCAGACAAGTCTGCCTCCCAGGGCCCAGGGCAGAGGTAGATCAGAGGGAGGAAATCTCCCATAAGAAGGAATAGGATCATCTCCTATAATAAGAGGATGGTGCCTTTTAGGTGGATTGCAAAAATATTGATTATTTTTGGTCTTTCGCTCTTAGAGAGCACAGACCTTACCTTGTTCATCTTCACCTATTTAGCTTTGTTGACTGAAAAAAAAATGTACAACGTGAGAGTTGTGAGTTAAGTTTTATTTGGGGCAAAGTGAGGACTATAGCCTGGGAGACAGCATTTCAGATAGTTCTGAGAAACTGCTCCAAAGAGGTAAGCGGGGGAGGTCAGGATATATGTGATTTTGGTGAAGGGGGAGTACATGCACTCAAGCACATACTTTTTGCAGAAGGTTGCTGCTGGTCTCGTGAAGGTTGCTGCTAGTCTCGTGAAGGTTACTGCTAGTCACGAGGAGCAGAGGTCACCTTGAAGTATTTCAGTGCTTTTCTAGATACGAGGAGATGCAAGAATTGGGCTCATAAAATTTTCTCCTGAGCATATCTAACTATCTGAAGGCCTTTTCTGCCAGTTTTTCCCAGAGCACAGAGTGCCTCATTCCTGATCTCCACCCTGAACTCCTTTCAGGGGGTGTTGAAGGTCAGCGGCTGCAGCAGTTCATAATTTAATCCTCGTAGAGGTAGATGGCAAGTGCCAGTTTGTAGCTGGCAGCTTATTTCCTTGAACATAGGAGATAGTGAGGTCTCACAGCTAATATTCGTTTACTGAGGGTTTGTAAACTCATAGAGCTGGAAAGGACCACCTCCACATTCAGCACATGAGGGAACTGAGGCCCAGAATGTCCCAGCAGCCCTCTCAAGGTCACTTGGTGGCAGATCCTGGGCAAGAACCCAGTTTGGTGATCACTTTGTTTTCAACTTGATTCCTAATGTTAGTGGGATTCCTATTTTCTAAAGAATCAGTTTCTCAAGTTATTTTATGATAACTCCGTTTACTCTTTCAAACAAATATTTCATGCCCACTATGTGCCAGGCACTGTTTCAGATGCTGGGGATTCAGCAGTGAACAAAGCAGACAAAAGGAATCCCTGACCTCACAGACCTTACGTTCTAGTCAGGGCAGACAGAAGGTGAACAGATAACATTAAAAATGTAAATAGTGTGTCAGTTGGTGAAAGGGCTCTGGAGAATAACGAAACAAGGAAGGGGATGGGCAGTCAGAGGAAGCCTCCTGAGAAGGTGACATCTGAGTAAAAAGGACAGGGTGATAAACCTGGATTGATTGATCTATCTATCATCTATCCATCCACCCGGGGGGAGAGCGCTCCAGGTAAACGCTGAGGCCTCGTTACAGGAGCATCCTGGGCTGTTCATGGAAGAGCAGGGCTGCCTGTGTGGCCGGGTTAGGGGGATGTGAGGGAGAAGAGTAGAAGATGAGGTCAGAGAGGGAGGTCACAGTCGGTGGAGGCTGATTAGGACCTTGGAGGCCAGTGGAGGCCATTGGACTTTGCTTTTTCTTGGAAAGAGATGGGAAGACTGGGAGAGTTGTGGGGCAGGGTGGGCTTGACCAGAGGGGCAAAAAGACCTTACTTAGGTTTCAACAAAATCACTCCTCACTGGTATGTGAAAGAAGGACTGTAGCTGGGCAAGGGCAAGAGCAGCGAGACTGATTAATGAAACCCCTGCAATAATCCCAAAGCAGAAATAGCTTTTTTGTTGTCTCTAAATAGTAAAAGTAATCCATACTTATTATTAGAAAAAAAAAATGAACAACATATAAAATGCAAAAAAAAAAAATCAAGATGAAAATTATCTCTAATCTTAGCATCCAAACATAACCACTATTAACATTTTGGTATACAATCATCCAGAATTTTTAAAACTCCAGTATGAGATCATAGAACGTATACTTTTTCTGTGTAACAAAATACTGTATACATCTTTAAATATAGGTTAATATAGATCTACATCATTAATTTTAGTGACCACAGTATATATCATTGTAAATCTCTACCATTTACTTAACTAGTTTATTATTGATGGGCTTTTACATTGTTTCACTATTATATACAAAACTGGGCCACTTGATGGTTCCCTTACTTATCTTTTGGCTTGTCCAAGTTTGTATTTACCCCTTTGATATCTCTATGAAAGAGGGTGGGTCAGGACTTTTAGTTATCTCTCCCTAATGTTTATCCATGGGTAGACCAATGTGTGCAGCCAATTTGCACTATGAATGGCATTTGAAGCCCAACTCTCTTCCTGCTATTCTAACCATTATTAAATGTTTTGATAGATAGTATCCATACTAAAGCATGGTGTTCATACACACTTTTGAGACAAAATCTTAAAAAAATATCACCTGCTGTAAGGATGAAACTATCTAGTTTTGAAGCTTAGGTCTCATATTGGAGGTTTTGGTGGTTCCAGCTTCTCTTTCCCACTTGCGTGGAAAGTCATTAGTGTTGCCATCTAACTCCAACCATACCATTTACCATATTTTAAAATGTAAATGTATGTCCATTTTGGCCCAGTGAAATGTTTCTCCCATCAGTAGTCGATCATGTGGTCATGGAGGGATTCCAGAGACCCACAGATTCTGAGGATCACAAACATTAGGGAATGACCAAACTGCTCCTCGGGAGGAAGGATGAAGACTGATCCCCAGGTGGTGGTAGTTCACAAGTCACCCAGCAGATGGCGGTAGTTCACAGACTTTCAGAGCCGGAAGAGCCCTTTAGAATCAGTTTAGAGTCCCTTGAGGTGGTTGAGATGAGGACAAAACGGAGAGGTTCCATTATGTTGCCTCAGATGACTGACTTCTTCCATGGTTAACTAGTCCCACCAAAATGGGAGAGGGCAGCTAATTTTAGATTTTAGTTTTTGTAATGGAAAGAAAAGTTCACAAGCAGAAACTGAAGTCTCTTCAGTGATCTGAGGCTTTTATAATATCTTACTTCTAATCAGTGCTGAGCCCTAATGGTAAATAGAACTGATACAATAAATTTATCTCTAAAATAAAATGAGATAAAAGGCTGTGAAATTCAGAAAGAATTTAAACAATGAAAAACAGAATAGTGAGAGAGAAGAAAAACTGCAAATGACTGGAAGTTAAGTCAGCCTTTTTTGATTGTTTTTGCATCAGACGTCACCACTGGTAATTATTTACATTAATCTGGAAAATGTTTTGGTGATGCTCAAGAAAGTAAAGAATTTAGTTTCTGAGTCTACAGTGATTATTTCTCTTGTTTAAACATTCATTTGCCAATTCATTTTTTTTAATAAATGTATTTATTTATTTATTTTTAATTTTGGGTCTTCGTTGCTGCATGCGGGCTTTCTCTAGTTGCGGCGAGCGGGCGCTACTCTTCGTTGAGGTGTGTGGGCTTCTCATTGCGGTGGCTTCTCTTGTTGTGGAGCACGGGCTCTAGGCACACGGGCTTCAGTAGTTGTGGCTCGCGGGCTCTAGAGCTCAGGCTCAGTAGTTGTGGTGCACGGGCTTAGTTGCTCCGCGGCACGTGGGATCTTCCCGGACCAGGGCTCGAACCCATGTCCCCTGCGTTGGCAGGTGGATTCTTAACTACTGCGCCACCAGGGAAGTCCTGCCAATTCGTTTTTTTAAATGTGTATTTAATACCAATGATATGCCAGGCAGTTTCTGGGTGCTGGGTTCTTAGCAGTAAGTAAGATAGACAATCTCTGCCTTCATGGAGCTTATATGTGGGAGAATCAGTCTCAGTAAATAAGTAGATAATAAAATAAATACTTATTACGTTATCCTACATAAATAATATACCTTTAATGTTAAGTGTTAAGAGGAAAAGAGAGGGGGTGAGAGGGCATAGAGGATGCAGGAGCTGCTGTTCGGAATAGGCTACCAAGGAAGCCTTCTCTTAAAAAGAGGTTTGAGCAGAGTCCCTCCTTGTGGGGGGGGCAGCAAGTGCAAAGGTCCTGGGGTGAGAGCAGGCTTGGGATATTCTACAAACAGTAAGGAATATGGTAAGTGAGACAAATGTTAGGAAATGAGGTCAGAAAGGTAGCCAGAGGCCAGGGGTCAGATCATGTCCAGTCTTGTAGGTTCTGGTGAGGACTTTGGGTTTTATTCCAAGTTAGATGCAAAGATCTTGAAGTGTTTCGAGCAGCAGAATGATCTGATGTGATCTACATTTTGAACAGGATCACTATGGCTATGGTGTGTGGACCCCAGCAGAGAGGAAGGGAGACGAATAGAGAGGCAGTATATTGCTCGAAGGAGAATATATATGAAAAGAAAAGGTAGAGAGCCAAACCAAAATCATGGAATTTTGGAACCAGCAGGTTGTTTAAGGACCTAGCCAAACTTCCACAATTTTCTCATAAGGAGCTGAACTATCACCAGATTATGTGACTAGTTCTAGGTCACGGTTAGTTGCCGTGAGTGTTAGATTCACAGGACTCTCTGTCCAGGGTTCCTGGCATTTCCTACCCTCCTCTCTGCAGAAACACCACTTGCATGCGTGGTTGGGCCCTTCCGTGTAAGAGCAGTGTCACTTCTTACCATCTGATGCTTAATTTCTCACCCATCTTCTGGATGCCTGTAGCTCCTTTTTAGAGCAAGGGGACTGTTGTTTCCATGGTCCCAGGTGCAGACATTGCACGTGAGTTTCCTGAGATGCTTCTTCCGTTGCAAGGCTTTATGCCTTTCAGCCAGAAGTGCTGGGATTCCTTCTCTTCTCTTGGTGCTTCCAAGAACACCTTCTGACCCGGAACACGTTCTGGGTCCTGCTGCACACCCCCCAATGGAAATCCTGTGCTTAGACCATTAGCATTCTGTACAGTCAGACAGTGGTCTACAGGGACCTTGTTGTAAACCTGATGGAGATTAAGAATCTGTAGGGATCAGTGTTCCCAGATCTTCTGTTGCAATGGGCTATTATTTTGGGTACCATAGGGTATAGTTCTCAACTGAGGGCGATTTTGTCCCCTACAGGGCTCTTGGCAGCCTCTGGAGACATGTTTGGCTGTCTCAGCTGGGGGGAAGGTGCTCCTGGCATCTTGCGGGGAAAGGCCAGGGATGCTGCTAAACGCCCTACAATGCACAGAACCCCACTGTCACCACACACACACACACACACAGACACACACACCAAAAAGTGATCCAGCCCCATATGTCAGTAGTGCCGAGGCTGAGAAATCCTATTACAAGACAAAAATAAAATTAGAAAATCTAAGCCTTGCTCAAAATAAAATGGCAATCAGGCTGGAAAATTAACTGACATTCAAAAAATCAACTCGAGTGAAGACTTTTTCTCAAACTTTTTTGGACTGCAGCACACAGTAAGAATATACAATTTGTACTGCAGCCCAGAGCACACAAACATATCTAGAAATACATGTGTGTACGTGCAGATGCCTCATCGAACAATACTCACCGATGCTAAATTCAGAGCTTTATATTTTCATACCATTTGGTTCCATTTTTGAAAACTGTGGTCAGGCCCCAGTGAGTTATTTTTACTCGCCACTAATGGGTTTAAAATGTGCAGCTTGAATAATACTGAATCAGATATATCAGGAAATTGAATAGTTTCATATAAATGACATATCAGCACTGAAAGGCATAGAGTGAGGGTGGATTCTGTATAGAAGCCACCAAAAGGATCAGCCACTAATTCCACAAATAGTTATTTTTGCCACACCCTTGTCAGAGTTGAGCCAGTCCTTGCTTTCCAGGGTTCAGGATCCAGTCCAGTGAACAGACACGTGGCGTGCGCTATACGGAGGTGCTCTGCAGCATGGGGAAGGGGAGCGGTTGATTTTGCGGGTGTGGGAACTGAGAGGTGGGTTGGCAAAGATTCCACAGTGAGGTCACACTGGGCATGGCTGGGAAGAATCAAGTGGGATTTCTCCAAAGAGACAGAGGAATAGGAACAGGAGAATCCAGGCAGAAGGATTTCTGGGTTGAGTGATGAGGGAGATCTTCAAGGGTATGAAGGAGGCCAAAAGATACAGGGGTGCAGAGGGAGAAAGTAGAACCGCCCCTGCACCCCGTGTTGGGTAATGTAAAACCACCTCCATTAGCGTGTTGCTCTCTTGCTTCTCCTTGTTTACAGGATAAAGGCCACACTCCTTAGCCCAACGTTCAGTATTTTCCATGGTCTAGCCCCAGCCAACCTCTCTCCCTTACCGCTCTTGACTTCATAGCATGAGGCCTCCATCCCGGCAGATGGATCCTGGCTACACCCACTGTGCCCAGGAGGCCGCCTGCTCTGTCACTTCCTTCTCTTTCCTTGCTCAGCAGATTCTAGGTGGTATCTTCTCAAGGTGTAGGTTTCAAAACCCTGCCGAAATTCTTCCCTTAGAAAGCGACCCATGGCAATTCCACTGGATAATTCCATTCAGTGAATTCTCAGCGTTGGCATTTCATGATTTTCTCTCTGATGAAGAAAGGTTTGTGAGGCTTCAGTGCTTGGAAACTCTCAGGACACCCCGGCTCCTCCTCGACTCTCTGTGTCTTGGTTTAATCAATATGCCACAATGTCTATTGAAAATGAGAACAGATTACTCTTGTTTTCATTCATGTTGAAAAGGTTTCTTGGACACAACTAATCTCATGACCCAGAGAGAGGCTGGCTTGCTTCTGTCACAGGCTCTTTACGGAGTTTTCAATTAATTGTTGGGCAGGATTGGGGGTCGGATTGAGGATCAAAGCCAGACTGCCTTCCCTGATTTAAGACTGGCTCTGCTCCCATGACAATATTCACAAAGTAGGAGTTGTTTTCATCATGATGGGACACTGATGGGACCTCCCCAGCTTAGTTATCACCAACAATCTTGTCCACAATATGGCTGTCTTCTGGGGCCATGCAAGCTTTGGGAATGTGAGTGTACTCAAGACACTGGAATGTATTTTTTTTCTTCCAGTTTTATTGACATATAATTGACATACAACACTGTGTAAGTTTAAGGTGTGAGGCATAATAATTTGCCTCACATACCTCGTGAAAAGATTATCACAATAAGTTTAGTGAACATCTATCATCTCATACAGACACAAAATATAAATTAAAAAAAATAGAAAAAATTTTCTTTGTGATGAGAAGGACTCTCTTACTAACTTTCATATATGACATCCAGCAGTGTTCATTAGATTTATCATGTTGTCCATCACATCCCTCGTACTTATTTATCTTTTAACTGGAAGTTTGTACGCTTTGACTGCCTTTATCCAGGTCCCCCTGCCTCAGTCCCCACCTCTGATAACACAATTCTGATCTCTTTTTCTATGAGTTTGTTTGTTTGTTTGTGTTTGAAGTGTAATTGACCTACAACACTATGTTAGTTCCTCACACACCATAGTGATTCGACACATCTAGTTATGATGTGTCACCATACAAAAATGTTACCTGACCTAGAAGGTATTATGCTAAATGAAATACGTCAGACAGAGAAAAACAGATACTGTCTGACTTCACTTACATGCGGAATCTAAAAATCAAAAACAAATGAACAAACATAACAAAACAGAGTTGTAGATACAGAGAACACACAGGTGGTTGCCAGAGGGGAGGGGGAGTGGGGGGCAAAGAAATAGGTAAGAGAGGTGAAGAGGTACAAACATCCATTTGCAAAATAAATGAGTCACAGGTATGAGATGTACAGTGAATGTATTTTTAAGTCATTTGTATTTCACCCATGCACAATACCACTTTGAGGAAATTTACACACACACACTGTCTCACACACACACTCATTCACACACACACTGACACACACTCACACACACACACTCACACACCTTAATTAAAAAGAAATATGATAAGATGATCAGAAACCAGATAGAGGTAGGTAACATAATTGTATGAGATGAGACAGTTAAGTCCTGGATGTCACTAAACGCCAAACTTCCTATTAGCAAATACAAGAAAGAAATCAAGGTCTTATAGAACTCTCAATGTCTGACCAAAGGATGCAAACTAGTTTTTCAGTGAAAAAAATTTTTTTTCTGGATACAGTTACAGGAAGAAATTACCAAAGAAATCATTATATAAAGAATATTGAACATTATAGTGAATACTGACTGTAATGGTGGTTTTAATAGTTGTTTAATGATGAGGAAATTTTTTTTGCATGGCTCGATTTTGACTGATCCTCCTAAAAAATTGCATTGTTGAGTAATGGCATGTCTATGGGAATGATCAAACTTGACAGAAAGAAAACCCTTCGAAAATTAGAGGCAGTGATAATATGTCCCTTAGAATTATTCAGTAAATTCCTTGACTATATTTTGAAGACCAACACCTAACATACATTCTGCTATTGAATACCAGAGATTTTTTTTTTTAAACTGGAGTTCAAAAGGATATTTCAAAAGTATCTTAATTCTTTTTCTTTCGTTTATTATTTTTGTATGGTGGTAAAATATACATAACGTAAAATTGACCATTTCACCATCTATAGTGTACAGTTTAGTGGCATTAAGTTCATTTACAATGTTTGCAATTGTCACCATCATCTACCCCCTGAATTTTTTCCACCCCAGACAGAAACTCTGTCCATTAAGCAATGTAATAATTCTCCATTCCTTCCTCTCCCCAGCTCCTGGTCCAAATTATTTTTTGTCTTATTTTATTGAAGTATAGTTGATGTACAATATTATATAAGTTTCAGGTATACAACATAGTGATTCACAATTTTTAAAGGTTATGTTCCATTTATAGTTATTATAAAATATTGGCTATATTCCTTGAGTTGTACAATATATCCGTGTAGCTTATTTATTTTATACATAATAGTTTGTACCTCTTAACCCCCTACCTCTGTCTTGCTCCTCCCCCCTTTCCTCTCCCTACTAGAGAAAGACCAATACTGTATGATATCATTTATATGTGGAATCTAAAAAATAAAACAAACTAGTGAATATAACAAAAAAGAAATAGACTTACAGATATAGAGAACAAACTAGTGGTTATCAAAAGCATCTTAATTCTTTTTAGTTCAGACACACTCTCTCTGAGGATAGTAGAACTTCCTTTGCCTTCCTAATTTGTCTTTACTAAACCAGAAACAATCTGGATAAATCACCTCCTGTACTATGTATTTCAACATCAAGTATTTCTTTACTTGCCCAACTGCTTGTCTACACAGAATTCACCATCTTGATTCCTGAAGTTTTTCTTTATCCTGTCGAAATTTTGCCAGTTTATGTCTAGATGTAGATCTTATTTCAGTGGAAATATTAGCCCTTTCAAAATATATTCTCCTGCTTTTTTTCCAGCTCAGACAAGTTATAGTTTTATGTTTTTGATTCTCATTTCTGTTCCCATTACTCTGGTAAATACCAAAGAAACACCCATAATCCCTCAGTTTGGACCTTGTGCTCTATATCCACATCCATATCTATTATTTTCTCTCATATATTTTTTAATCTCTTTGACATTTTTCTCAGCATTCTGGGGTAATTCCTCAGGTTCATCTTCAAATCACTGGTTCAAGTTTCTCTAGTATCAATTTTGTTCCTTATTATCTTAGGTGTGGATTTTCAATCTCCTAATAAAATTCAGGCTTTGTTACATTGCTTTCTTTTTATTATGGACAGTTTCAAGCAGAGTGAAAAATATCAGGAATCCTTTGGATCCATGACTTCCCTGGTGGTCCACTGGCTAAGACTCCGTGTTCCCAATGCAGGTTCGATCCCTGGTCAGGGAACTAGATCCCACATGCATGCCGCAACTAAAGATTCCACATGCTGCAACTAATGATCTCTCATGCCACAATGAAGATCCCGAGTGCCACAACTCGGGGCACTGGCGAAGCTTTCTTGCCGAATCTTAACAGTTGCCATATTTTCTTCAGTGTTACCAAACAAAAAAATATTACAGATATTGGGGCAGCCCCTGTGAACCTCTCCCCACACCATTCTTCTCCCTTCTTTCTGAGAGGTATTTGTATTTAGAGTTTATGATTTCCCTACATTTTAATCATTATATGTAACATGTATATATATATATATATTTATTTACAAACAATGTGGTATGGTTTTGATTGTTTTTACATTTCTTATAAATGCAATGACATGGCAAGTATCCTTTCGTGACTGATGTTTTTCCACTGCATTATGTTTTTGCAAATTAAATTGTAAAGTTCTACTTCATGCAGTGTCACTGCTGTATAGTGACACTGGTGTATAAATATACCATAGTTTATCCATCAATTATTTTGATGTTGGACATTTAAATTGTTCCAATCTTTTGCCATTACAATGTTGCAATGAACAATCTCATATGTGTTTCCTTGAGTGTGTGCTTACAAATGGAATTGCTAGGTTGTAGTGCATGCATATCTTCAGCTCCATTGCCTTTGAGAAATTTGTTCCTCAAAGTGATCGTAGCTATCTTCACTCCCCCTGGAAGTGTGTTCAAAACTCTTCTTGCTGTATGTCCTTGCTGACACTTGGTATTAGTCAGACTTCTACACATGGTCAATCTGATGGATATAAAATATGTCATTATTGCTTTGATTTGCATTTCTCTATTTTTAGTGACGTTAAACATAATTTTATAACTATTAGTCATCTTATGACTTTTTATATGTTTTGCCTATTTTTATTGGAATAAACATGTACTTAATTATATACATAGTGTATATTTACATATAAATAAATATTAATAAACATTATTATATGTAGAGTTAAATTCTAATCCTTAGCCAGTAATGTGTTACAAATATCTTCTTCTAGTCTGTGACTTATCCTTCACTTCACTTATGATGTCACTTATGATATCAATTATTGAATAGAAGTATTTTTTTAATGTAGTTAAATATCTCAATTTTCTTTATAATTTATGCTTTCTGTGTGTTTTTTTAAAAACTACTTCCTTTCCCCAAGGTCATTAAGCAGAATCTTCCATTTTATTCTAAAATTTTGAAAATTATGCTTTTCATATTTAGAATCTTAATGTATCTAGGATTTAGTTTTAGGTATGGAGAAGTAGGAGCCTAATTTAATATTTTTTTCCAAACAGATAACCACTTGCCCCAGCACCAATTATTGAATTATTCATCTTTTCTCCTGTTGATTTGCAACAGCATCTTTCTGATGTATCAGATCTCCATACATCTATGAATCTGTTCCTGAGTTCTATAGTCTATTTCTTTATCAGTACCACACTGACTTCCCTGGTGGTCCAGTGGTTAAGACTCCATGCTTCCACTGCAGGGTACATGGGTTCCATCCCTGGTCAGGGAACTAAGATCCTGCATGCCACACAGCATGGCCAAATAAATAAATAAATAAATAAAATAAAATAGGATACCACATTGTCTTAGTTTCTACAGCTTTATAAAGTCATGATATCTGGTAGGTAATTCTACTCCACTTCGTTCTTCAAAATTGCCTGTTCTTGACCCTTTGCTCCTCAATATAAACTTTAGAATCAGTTTTCCAATACGGTGAAAAACCTGAAGGGATTTTAAAAATCAGACTTATGTTGAATTTTAAAAATTAGAATTATATTAAATTTATAAATAATTTTGGAGGAATTAGTATCTCTGTGATATAGAATCATCCACTTCATGGCTATATCTCATCTGTTCGTTTGGATATTTTTCAAAGGCTTTTAATAGACTTTTCACATTTTTTCATAAAAGTCCTTCATAGCTTTTGTTAGACTTATTCCCAAGGCTCTTATATTTAGAAGTCTGTTTTAAATTTTTGGAATCTGTGGAATTTTCTTTTCTTTTTCTGTAGTTACAATTTTCTTTTCATGCAATTTTCCCATGTACTTTTGAAAAGACTATGCATCCTCTTATTTTGGTGTCTAGGGTTTTATATATGTCCTTTTGATCAAGGTTTTTAATATCATTGTTCAAATCTTTTATATTATCAGCTTGATCTAACAATTACTGAGAGAGATACGTTAAAATTTTCCATTGTATCTCCCTGCACCTCTCTCAATTTTTTTGATATATATATGAGGTTGTAATATTAGATACCTACACGTTTTGTATTCCTGATGGTTCCTTTACTCATTACTTAGTAACAATTTTTATCATTAATAATACTTCATTTTTCCCTTAAAGTCTATGTTGTCCAATAATAATGTAGATCCACTAGCTTTCTTTTAGCTATTGCTTGAAACATCTGTTACTTTTTTTTTTTTTTAAACATTTGATCTCTCTGTGTCTTACGTTTTAAGTACTTTTGGGAAACAACCTATAGCTTAACTTTTAAAAATCCAATCTGACAAGCACTGTCTTTTAAATGGCGAGTTTATTACGTTAACAGTTATTATAATTGTTGACATATTTTATTTATTTCTACCATCTTATTTTGTACTATTTACTTGGCTTTTTCCATTTTCTTGGAGAGGGGGTCTTTATCTTTGCTCCTTTCCTGTCTTCTATAGAATTGACTGTATTTTCTTAGTCCCCTTTCCTCTCTATTGGGTTGAAATTATATATTCTTTTATTTACTACCCATAAATTGTTAACTTTCAAACTTTTATGGTCTAAAGTTAATCAGCATCTATTACTTTCTTCACAAACAATAAAAGGACCTTAGCAGCTTCGATCCAAATCAATTCCTTCTTGTCTTACATGTTACTTTTCAGCATTTTTGTTCCACTTTGTTTAATAGGTACAAGTTTAGGCTTTTTATTTATTTATTTTTACAGTAACGCTTGTTTAGATTTATCCATACAGTTTCTCTGCCCACTACCCTTTGCATCTTACTCCTTCCTTCTTCTTTCTGAAGTATACTTCTCAGTAAATCCTTGAAGGTCTGTTAGGGACAAACTCTCTCAGGCTTTGCGATCATGTTTTTGTTTCACTCTCACTGCTGAACTATCATTTAATCAAACACAGAATTTCGTGATGGTAATTATTTTCTCCTAGCACCTTTTCTCGGAGGAGAGAAGAGGGATGATTGATAGGGTGTAAGTGTCTTTGGTTTAGACCATTTGCCAATCAGAATACCTACAAGAGAACTGAACCACAGTTGGTGCTCCACTCTGAAGCCACTTTAAGGAGCACAGAAAACCCACAGAGACACTGGAGCTCACTCTCACAATAGCATCAATCATCTTGCCCTGCGGTTGTAGGTACATGTGTCTTCCTCCTCACTGGATTGTGAGCCACTGGTGAGCTGCATCTCCTCTCTCTTTCTCATCTCAGTCTCTCTATTCTACCTCCTGATTCCCAAGTGCAAGATCTGAACCAAGCCCTGTCTTGTACAATACTAAGCCAATTGGAGATCACACCAAATACATCTGTTCTTTGTTTGCTGCCCCCCAATCTCTCCTACATGATCCATCCTTCACTCTCTGCTTTTCTAGATCATTCCCGTTAGCATGCAAACATGTATTCCACACTCACAGAAAAGACTTCCTGGATCCCACAACCCTTCCAGCTACCATCTCATTTCTCTGCTTTCCTTCAGGCTAGAGTTATTGTGTTGTCTACATTCACTGTTACTACTTTTTTTCCAACCTCCTATTAACTCTTCAACTCACTCCAATCTGCTTCCAATCCCACCACTCATGGAAAGAGAGCCAATGACCTCCATATTTCCAAACATAAATTCATCCCATGAACATAGAACATGCCATTAAATTTCTTAAAGTAATGTTTAAATGATAATGAGTGTTTTTATACATCTGACTATTTTCTTAGGACAAATTCCTAGTAGTAGAATCAGAAAATCAACTAACTCAAACACTTGGTATATACTGTCAAATTATCTTGAAGAAAGAGAAAGAGAGGAGTAGGGTGGAGAGAGAGTAAACTCTCACTTTTTAAGCCCTGTTATCTTCCTGACACTATGGACAGTAGTTTTCTGTTATTAATAGTTACTTGAGAATTACTGCTAAACTCCCAGTGAAAATGACTGATTAAACACTTACAGCATTGCCAATGACCAGATTAAAGCTAGGGTCTTTCAACAAACATTTTTTTTTTGCATTTGTCATGCGCAGAGCACCTTGTAAGAAGACTTAGCTCTTATAGAGAACATTCAGTCATTCACTCACTCTCTTATCTAAGTAATACGTACTGAGGGCCTGCTGTATACATAACCCTGCCAGCCACTATTTCAGCTGTTTAGAAATATTTTACTTGCCTATATAAATCGTACACTGCCCACTCCACCTCAAGTCCTGAGTATCCCCACAGAATGTTGTCAACAAATTAGTATTCATTATTCTCTGAAGTTACAAAGAGTCCACACCTGAAATTTTCAGCACACCATGATGAAAACATGGCCGTAGGTTGTCCTGCTGTGTCCACAGCCACCTCTGGCGTTATGCTTTGCCTATGTATCTCCTCCATCAGCAGGTAGTAGAGAAGCAGGTGCCTAACACCTTGGTTTCTGGCCATCTGCTTAGCTTTCCACAGCCCCATTATCTTTAGAAAGGGAGACTCCAAGGGAGAAGGCTACAGTGGGTTGTGCTTTTTTGACTTGTTTGTGTTCTTCAAAAGACAACACTCCACAGGGTTTATGCAGTTGACGCTTCCTCTGTGTGTGCAGGCATAAAGATCATAAAGGTAAAGGAGTCAGGGAATTTTTGAGGTGAGGGCTCTAGAAGTCATTTGGTGCCCGGGGTGCCATTCTTGGGCTGTTGTCAAGTAAGGGTTTCATGAAGCATGATGAATGGAAAAGAGCAAACGTATCTGCCTATAGCTGGTTCTTTAGAGCCATTCTCTCCCAACCATCCCACCCCTACCACCACAGAAACGTACCCCGGGATGAGTTAGTTTCACTCAGGTGGAAAGAAAAGAACCAGACAGATTATTTGTGGGAAAGGGAGGAGCAAAGGAAACCATTCAGCGTTCTTGCAGAGCCTCTGAGTCCCTGTGTCGCCAAGGCTGATGTTGGGGTTTTGAGGATGCACAACTAATAACACTTCTTCTCTTTGTCCATTTTCTGAACCAACTGAGAAATAAGACAACAAACTCAAACGATAAAGAATCAAATGCCATCCTCGTCCTTGTTTATTATAAAGGCTAGATCAGAGAACATAGTTTACTCTAAGGCACAAGCTCCCTTTTGCAAACTCCCTTTTGCCCAATCCAGGCTATGGAAGCCACTTGAGGGAAAGCTTGGGTTTGCAGAGAGATCACACCTGCCCAGGTCACTGCTTTCCACTTGTTGAGGTAGAGTGGGAAGGTGGGAGAGACCAAATTTGCCCCAAATTCCTCCTCCGTCCCCCAGGTCCTTTGATAGATTAGCTTCACTCAGTTCAGAAATATGGACCAAATGCTTCTACTCAGCATCTAAGTTTCTGTCTCTACCTCTGTAGGGAGGCAAAAAGGTTGGACGAGCATTCAACAGTATTTCAGGAAGCTCTTCTCATGATTGCAGCTTCAGGAGTGAAGAATAAGTGCTCCTCTCTCATCATTGCTAAGAGCTGTTAAGAAAAGAGACCCAAATACAACCTGGTCCTTATGAATGAAGATGAATTCTGATAAATGATAACTCACATCTTCTGGGAGGCTTATATTATTGAACACAAAGTTACAATCCCCAAGATGTGTAACTTCCATGCTGAACTAACTCCTTTTTTCATCCACATAAGTGAAATTCCCTAGTTGTTTCTTTTTCAAACTTCGCTTGGAGTAACAGGTGCCTGCAATGTGTCTGAATTAAAAGTGTAAACTTTAGGGTCGCAGAATGTTAGTGCCAGCAGGTCATCAAATCCAGTCCAGTTCCTTGTTTTATTAGAAAACGCGAGAACCAGTGAGATTAAATGACTCGTTCAAGGTCACACAGTCATTTGTGTCCATCTCTCTCCCAATTTTTGGTTTTCATGACTAGGGGTATTTCCAACTATACCACGATACATCAGAGAAACTTACAGTTTATAGAAAACTAGTGATGCCTCAATAAAACCAAGCATACAGGTTTTTTTTTTAAAAATAAAAGTCATCCTGTAATATAGTAATAGAAATTTGTCTTTTCTGTATTAGTTTTCCTGGTAGTGGAATAACCCTTGAACTTGTTTTTCAAAATTTATTTATTTATTTATTTATTTTTGGCTGTGTTGGGTCTTCGTTTCTGTGTGAGGGCTTTCTCTAGTTGCGGCAAGCGGGGGCCACTCTTCATCGCGGTGCGCGGGCCTCTCATTATCGCGGCCTCTCTTGTTGCGGAGCACAGGCTCCAGACGCGCAGGCTCAGTAGTTGTGGCTCATGGGCCTAGTTGCTCCGCGGCATGTGGGATCTTCCCAGACCAGGGCTCGAACCTGTGTCCCCTGCATTGGCAGGCAGATTCTCAACCACTGCACCACCAGGGAAGCCCCTTGAACTTGTTTTGTATTCAGTTAATGGTTTGACTATTCTGGTTCTAAATAAATGACTCCTTTTTAATGTTCTCTTTTCCTAATTAACAAAGTGTCAAGTAGAGAGAGATGAGTTGTGCACTTTAATTACAATAACCCCAGGCTACTGGGAGAATTCTTATCAGTGGCTTGGACTGTACATTCTGTGCTCACTTAGAAACAGCATTGGTAAAATCTTTAGGGAAGCCATGGATTTGAGATCTGAGGTGGTGGGGTCATCAGGAAACAAGAGTGGGGAAGTTCATTCCAGATGTCTTCACACCATACTGGGTCTGGTCCTCTCTCTGCTCAGTTCCTTCCTGTTAAAAATGGGAAATGACAATTAGCCTGGATAATTATGAGAAACAGGAAGCGATGCTGCAAAGAGTATTGGAGTGCAGCATCGGGTGTCCAGAATTCTAGACCAGCTCTGCCACTGAACTGTCTCTGTGGGCTAGTTGCATGGTCTCTCTGAGCCTCAGTTTACTCCTCTGTAAAATGGACTTGTGCTAGCTGATCTCCAAGGCCGTTCTACAAAAGTCAAGATGTCTTTGACTCTAAGTCCTTCTAATTCCACATTCTCATCCCACCCTTATCTCACACCCTTTGTTTCCCCAAACTGAGCAGTAACCTCTGGCTTCAAAGAGATATGTTATATACAGTGTCAAACAGAAGCAATGATTATAAGGACCAAAGAACCTTATTCATTGAACAATATATGCCTTAATTTACTTGTCAAAATGAGCAGAGAAGCTGGAGTCATTTCCATTCTCATCATGGTACCATTTCATAGCTGCAGCAATGCATTTGTGGTCCTTTCCTCTAAGAGTTTCCTTCAAGGTAGACTTCCTAGGGTGGGTTAAAGGGCAGGATGAGAACTCAGTTACCCACACTCCAACCCCTGGTTCCTCTATATCCTTCTGGCTAAAATATCTTAGATACTCAGTGTCAAAACATTTGTATGTTATTCTGCGTATTGAACTAAGGGTCATATGTTCTGGTTCTGGTCCTGAATTTTCCACTAATGAGATGCATGACCTTGGTTTTAAGTCACTTCTCTTCTGTGGCCTGAGTTTCCACATTTATGAAATGAGACTTTTGGACCGGATGGTGTCTAAGTCCTCTTCCAGCTCTAAACTTCTAGCTCTGAGTTGGGGAAAGAGACAGGAATGGTGGCAGTTTGGGGAGAATGTCTTTGGATTTGGGGGCAAAGTCTCACCATACAAGGATTTGTCCCCAATATTCCACCACTTAAACAAGCCTGACCAGCTGGGCCAGGACAGGACAAAGTCCCACCATAGTGCAGCACTGTGGTAGTATCTCCCGTGCCTGGTGGAAGCCTTGGCTTTTGGTGAGTATGTGAAGTATTAGTTAAATGGAGGATGGGGAGGCATATCAAGAAGTCTAAAATATGGTTCCTGCCCTCAGGGGGTTCACAATTGAGTTGAGAAACACAAGGGCAACATTCCGAGGCCAGGAGTCCAGAAGATGTAAAAACCATCTTAAATATCCATTGAGTTCAACAAACTGTGGAAGCTTATTCTGAGCTCATGATTAGGGACACATTTTCGTGGGTGGATGGCACCATCCAGGAGGAGTTGGAAGAATGTCCTGCAGGCCTTGGCTGCTCCGTCTTTTCTGGAGTCATCATTTTTTTCCCAGAAGAGTCTGTTGTTCTCTTTTTAAAATATCACTTGATTTTGGTCTTTGGATGATACACATTCAGCTCTGTCTCCGCAGAATGCATGCAGCTGGAAGGGTGGGTAGACTATGTATAAGGACACACAAGAGGGAAAAGGAAGGTGATGTGGAGAAGAGCATTAACCAAAGTCTTGGGGTAAGAAAACACAAGATGTGTTCACAAGTCAACTGGTAAACCAGTTTGGCCATTAAGACTTTGGAAGAGGGGAAAAAAAGAGTCAAAACCATGATTTGGAGTCCGATTGCAAGTGGCATGATGTAATCAAAAAAGAGACCAAGGATAAATCTAGTGCTGCTGTTTATTGTCTGTGTGCCTTTGAGCAAGTTATTTAATCTTTTTCAGTTTATACCTTCACATGGTAAAATGGGAGTAATAATACCAATTTCACAGGATTTTGTGAGAATTAATAGAAACAATCTATGAAAAGCTCTTGGCACAGTAAAAATGAGCAATAAATGTTAATTTTCTAAATCCCAGGCTCTTCCTCTCTCCACAGTGATCTCTTCTCCTACAGGCACTGGGAAAGCAGCAATCAGACAAACTTGGTTTTGAGTTAGGCTTGGCCAGTTACACAGGCTTTCATCTTGGTCAAACCACTTAACTTCCCTGACTTCAGTTTCTTATCTACCAAATGAAATTTACCACACTTACCTTTCAGGATTATTGTAAAGTTTAGAAATGTATGATATGAAGCACACGACAGTACCTGTCAGTAGGAGAGAGGCAGTAGGTTTCAATAAATAATGGTGATAGGAGAAGGGAGGAAAAAGAGGAGTTGTGATCATTGGGATTCTTGACCAAGGAGCCTGGACATCTATCTTGTTGGCGGTTGGGGTCTTTGAAGATTTTTTTTCCAGATAGAGTATTATAAGATGAAATGCAGAGAATCTTGACATGATGAGAATAGTACAAGAATGGCTAGAATGTGCAGAGGGCAAGGGTGAACACCCTGGAGGTACGGAGGCCCACCTACTGAAGATAAAATCCAGGTCTCTCCATGCATGTGCTACATAATTCTTTTATTACCAAATGAATTCTTTCTAGTGAAATTCATCCATTCTGAAAATATGAGAGAGACAGAGATAGAAATGGAGAGTGAGGAGGGGGAGCAGAAAGAGACCCAGAGAAAGAGAGAGAGGCAGGGAGAGAAGTAGAAAGATACAAAGATACAGAGAGACAAGAGAGGGGAAGCTGTTTTCAAGGGCCTCTGGCTTTTTGTGTGAAGACATCTGGCACACAGCTGTGCTGGCTGGATGCAGGTGGCTTAAGAGAATTGGCATCCAGGTATAAATCTGGCATCAACAGGCTTGAATTTTCAGCTGACATGTGGGCTATTTTAAATAAAACTGGGGAATTGGTGTGGAGGTGGTGAGAACACTTCCACCAAGATGTGCCTGATACCTGAGAACAGGACCTTCCCCGATGTCTTTGGATCACCTGCCGACCACGTCTCCCTCTTCCTGGTGCAGGAGGAGATATCTGGTCAGCAGCGTGCCCCCTGAGCAGGCATCCCACACTCCCTTTCTGACATTTCCTTTAGTTTCGTGTTCAATCTGCTTGCTCTTTGCTTAGAAGAGGGTGAGTTTGCTTTTGTGAGAAAGGTGTTTGGCTTAGCTTCTGCTGAAAGCAGAATTGTCTTTAAGTTCAATTTGTGTTTTTAATGTCATTTTTTTAACTAATCATTCAATAACTAATGGGCATCAATGACCTACAAAAGTCAGTTTCTGTTGCCAGAGTTGTTACAGCCGTAAAGCCTGGTGCCCGGTGTGACTGGATTAGAGAAGGCAGCTGGTACCTGTGCCTACCCAAAGCCACCAGGAGGAAATGGGGGCGCTATGGAGCAGCACTTTGAAAGACTCTCAGATCCTGGGGGTAGGGCTTCCTGTGTCTAGCCTAAGTCAGGACTGCTGTGGGTCAGTAGACTTTGTGGGTGACAACTGAATAAAAATGTTAATCTGACCATCCCCCAAAGAACAATACCCTGTATTGTCCCCTATGAGTTTTTCTCAGCCCACCTTCCAGTTCTGAAAGATCCTGTTGTCCTGCTAAGATGTATGGAAATGGTTGACCTCCAAGATGCCACCCAGGGCCCCTTTTTTTCCTGGGTGTGGGAGTATTTGCTCTAGTATACTGTCTCTTTCTTATTTTAAAGAACTTTTAATGAAATATCTCATACGTCAAAAGTATATATATATATATATATATATATATATATATATATATATATACTTTTATATATATGTGATATTACTTTTATGTTTTTATATAATATATAAAAATAATATGAACACTCATGGGTACCCAGCATCTATCTTAAGAAGTAGAATATTATAGAGTACTATCAAAGGCCCCTGTGAGTCACACCTCATTCATATCCCTCTTCTAACCTTTCCCACGTATTTTTGGTCCTTGCCTTACTTTTCTTAAGAGTTTTTGAATGTAGTCGGCCATCCATATTGATCCGTGGTTGGTTGAGTCCGTGGATACAGAATCCGCAGATACCAAGGACCGACTGTACTCTGCCATTTTATATAAGGAACTTGAGCATCCGGAGATTTTGACATCTGAGGGGGTCCTGCACCAAAACCACCCCTCAGATGCCAAGGGAAGAGGGACAACTGTATATATATACCCTTAAATAATATATAGTTTTTCTTGCTGTTGACTTTTATATAAATGGCATCAAACTGGATATGTTCCTGTGCAACTTGCATTTTTTGCATGAAATCTTGTGAGATTAAACCATGTTGATTCATTAAATATCCATTTATTCATTTCCTGTGTTACATAGTATCCCATTCCATAGATATACTATAATTCATTTATCCATTATCTGTTGATAGATTTTTGGGATATTACTTGATATTATAAAAATAGCAAAGTTGGGTTTTTTTACAATTACAAATTCTGATGCTATGAATGTGTTATGCACATGTCTCTTTGCACATGTGGAAAAGTTTCTCCAGATTTTGTAAGTTGGGGTGACATTGCTGCATCAAAAGGTATGAACATATTCTACTTCATTAAATATTTCTAAGTGTTTTGCAAAGGGGATGTACCGGTTTACACACCTAACATCAGAGTATGAGTCTCCACTGATCCCATCCTTGGTATTGCCCAGCTTTTGTATTTGCCAGTCTTGTCAGTATAAAATGGCAGCTCCTTTTGGTTTTAACAGGCATTTCCTTGATTACTTATGAGATGAAATGTTTTTCATATTTTTGGCTCAGTGCTGCTTCCTCTTTTGTGTTGAATTCCTTGTGTGTTTCCGATACATCTCCATCCATTCAGCACAGCTCTGTATGTGGCTGCGTTAGCATAAAAAAGGGAGCGAAGGCATGTGTTGACTGCGGTGTGCTGCTTTTCTCTGTGAAGGCCCCGAGGAATCAGGAAGTGGGAGCTATGGACCCCATTATATAACCGACACAGAAGTCAGCGAGGATGATGACGCATATGAAGACGACTTAGATTTGGATATTTCCTTTGAGGAGGTAACGAAAAGTACTGCTTCAAAACCTGGGTGTTTTTGTTTCCTTGCTGAACAAGGTGATTTAGTCAATGGACCACTAACGTTTTACTTGAAACTTACTTAACTTGGCTCATTTGCTTTGGACACATTTATTTCCTCTGACTCTTAGGCACCAGGTGATCGTAAATTAATAGTAACTAGGTACCAGCCATGCTGATGTTCTGTAGTCAGCTCCTGCCTGCTGACTTCACAATCTGGCAGAAACATATTTAGATTCCCACCAAGTGAAATTTTATAAAGTCAGTTTTTATAAGGAAATGAACAATTCCTTGACAAGGTAAATGCATCTTTGTGATATTGTAATAATAATAAATCACATAATATCAGCTTTAGCACTGATTTTCTGAGTAATATAGAAGGTACTTAAAATCCTTGAGCCTCAAGTTCTTTATCCATAAACTGGAGTCAGCACTATTTGCCCTCTGTACATCCCAAGGTTTTGGTAAATATCAAAAGTGACTATATTTTCAAGTATTAGGCATCAGCTATAAATAAGGCAGTCTAATTACTGTGCTCTGTGTTAATCCTGAACTTCTTTTCCTTCTCTGTCTTTAGGTTAAACCTCTTCCTGCTATCAAAGAAGGGAATAAGAAATTTTGGGTGGAATCCAAGATGGCGCCCAGATCGAACCCAATGACCATTTCTAGGCTTGTCCCCCCTACCCCAGCATCTCTCCCCATGACTGAGGTAGCTCCTCAGCCCACTCCAGTGGAGAGGAAAGGGAAGAATGGTGTGGCTATGATGCCAAGGCTTTTTGACGTGTCTTGTGATGAAACTCTCTGCTCTGCTGACAGCTTTTGTGTCAATGACTACACCTGGGGGGGCTCTCGATGCCACTGCAACCTGGGCAAAGGTGGTGAGAGCTGCTCAGAAGGTAGGCCCTTGGGGGGTGGGGTGGGGAACATGGTGGTGGGTTGGCCCTACTGGGAGCCAGAGGGCAGTTTTGCATCCACACGTGGTTCCTTCAAGTCCTTTTTCTAAGATAAGCCCCTTCTCCCATGTTTTAGTCATTAAATTAGCTAGTTAGCTACACAGGGCAAATGTGAGGCAACTTCCATTGCTTCTAGTTAGATAGCAGCCCTATTCTTATATGTGCCAAACATGTAGTCCTTTTGGAGCAATTAATAAATCATCCTGATGGCATCTTGGGGGTGGGTTTACTTTTATCACACCTCTACTAAGACAATGCAGCAGAAACATGTGTGTGAAGGTTAAGAAGGATAATAATTGAGCCAACTTATATTACACAGATGTACAGCTAGAAAGCAGGTGTCAGTGGCCTTAAAGCCATTGATTTCTCTTTAGGGTGGTAAGTAACAATCTCCAAAGATCCAGTTTCTCCCTAAGAATTTCAGAAGCTCAAAGTCCCCAGGAATGAGGATCCTGGGGGTAAAGAGTAGAGTGAAGAAGATGGTAAGCTAGGTTTAACAGACTATCAGGGGTTTTTACTTAATGACATCCAGGCAATGGTGTGTACTGACTTTTTGCATTTGAAGTGAGGAAACAGCATTCTTTTATTTTGTCTTTTTCTCTTTTCAGATATTGTTATACAGTATCCTCAGTTCTTTGGCCACTCCTATGTAACCTTTGAACCTTTGAAGAACTCTTATCAGGCATTTCAAATTACTCTTGAATTTAGGGTAAGAAGGATTAATCCTTTGATGAGTGCTTACTGGACACCTTAACACAGCAGTGTGCTACATCAAAGGGAGGAGGAGAGGGGGGTAGGAAGCAGGGGGGTAAACCCATTCACAGGTTAGCGAGAACGATGGGCACACTTACACACTCAAGGGTGGCAGCAAAGGGAGGGTGTGTTCTGTATGTTACTGAACTATGGAAATGGTTGGCCTGAAGGTTCCCAGGAAGAATATTTGGGTCCCACATATGTTGCTCGTGTTGACTGGAAAAAAAATGCATAACCTAAAAGTTGAGAATTATGTTTTATTCAGCAAATTTGCTGAGGACTTAAGCCCGATAGCTCTGAGGGACTGTTCCCCGGGCTAAAGTCCTCAGCAAGTTCACCAAATAAAACATAATTCTCAACTTTTAGGCTGCGTGTTTTTTTCGGTCAACACTCATAATAGTGACACTTCTCAGGCCAGGATTTCAGAAGGTATAAGTGCATTCTCCAGCCCAAAATTCCTTTTAAAAGAAGCCCAAACAACGTTCATTATTATGACTGTAACTGAACAGATAGAAAAATGACTATATGCAACCCTGGCACACAGTGAGGGCCCAATAGCTGCTCTCTGATCTGAATCAGCTGTGGATCAGAATTCATTGCCTTCAGCTTAAAGTGATTCTTTTGGGTATCTCAGATGACAGGAAAAGGTTTGGAGATATGGAAACAAGTCCCCTTCAGGTCACAGTCAAAGTGTTGAGGGTCCAAAAGATGATCTGTCCCAGCCTAGGACAGACAACATGGGTGAAAACTAAACTAGTCCATGGGCTGTTTGTATTGTCATGTTTTCCTAATGGAAGGAAAGAAGCAAATTTGCATGGGAAATTAAAAAAAAAAAGAAAAACTAAAATGCTCTTTGGTGAGAATAGAATTTGATGAGCATGGGAGCAGCCCCTGAGTGACTGCAGTCTTTGTGCACATGGTTTCCCAGAGCCTCTGCTGGTGGATCCATGAAGCCAAGTAAAGAGTGGGTCAGATATGGGGCCACCTTCCTCTCACGTCAGTGCAAAATTCCTCACGCACTGTTTATATCGCTGCCCTTTGTTTATTGAAAGTGAACTGGGAAGTAATTGGAGTCCACATGTTCGTAAATAGGAACGCAGTGGAGATGCTCAAGTTTCGTATTCATGAGTGTTTCCAGGTGGCCCTTTATGGAAGAAGAGGTGCTCATTGTTCCTGTGGCTTTCGTTCCTATAATAACAGGCAGAGGCGGAGGATGGCTTACTGCTCTACTGCGGGGAGACTGAGCACGGGAGGGGGGATTTCATGTCCCTGGCTGTCATCCAGCGCTCACTCCAGTTCAGGTAACTCCTGCCAAAAACCCCTCAGATTTTTAATACTACCCTACGTTACGTTTTCCTTTTTATAGTGTGAACAAAATCTGTACACAATGGATCCCTGTAAATAAGGGAACAGTGTGTATAAGATGAGCATGGGCGAGTTTACTAAATACTGGGGTATCAGGATTGCAGGGTTACCCCTCAGATTTGAGTTTGGAACCTTGTAATCATTTATTCATTCAACAGCAAATGTTTCTTGAGCCGCCACAGTGTACCAGGCACTGCTGCAGCGCCTGGGAATGTGGCAGTGAGCCAGAGCGATCGAGTCCCTTCTCTCCTGGAGCTCTGGTGGATGCGATGGGAAGAAGGCTGGGACCTCCTCCTTGTACCCTGCGGTAGATACGGCTGACAGCGCGGAGCCCAGAGAGGAACCCATAGCCTCCTAAGGGTTTCCAGAGGCTCAGACCCCATCCTCGTCTTTCCTCAGGGCTGTGGTGGACTATTTGACTTACCTCCTCTGCCCTGATCATTTGTGTCCCAACGCACCTTGGAAGCCACTTTTAGTTTATGTGTGGTTTTCTGCATGCAGAGTTCTGTGGACGTGTGAGTGTTTTAACCACCCTCATGGAGGTGCACACGGCACCTATTTGAGGACAACCAATGGGGATCAGCTGGGTGCTTCTCCGTGGCTCACTGGTTAAGAGCCTGATGACACCATTCTTCTGTGGCCTGACCGTCAGCAGATGACTTAACCTCTCCGAGCCCATGTTTCCTCCCAGGACTACTGTGAGGATTAAATGCATTAAAACATAAGAGTACTTAGAGCAGTGCCTGACCCGCAGCCAAAGCATTCAGTAAGCACCAACCATGATTGTCTTTTGACTATTTTAGCACAAAAATTACTTTTGGTTAAGAAGGATAAGACTGTCAAGCATCCCACGTGGGGTAGAAAATGCCCCCACCCCCGTCCCCGCATCCTTTGCTAAATGCGTTCATTGATGGGAGATTGAGGTCAGCCAGCAGGATCTGGGGCAGTGGCCCTGACCTTATGCGGATCTAACCCTTGGAGGATCTGATTGACTCCCGCTAGCCCTGCTGGTTATTTGCTGGTAGCAGCTCTCCATCTCCGCAACTCCTACTGCGTGATTCTGAGATTCCCCCCCCTAGGTGAACCTCTCCACCCCACTCCACTCCACTGAGGGTCAGGAGACAAAGGGAGGCCATGAGAAGTGGGCTGCAATTAGTGCACATCCTGATAAGTACGACACCCACTATGCTTCCTTCCCCACCGGCAGTCTCAGAACCCATGCAGATGTGGCATGGTGGCTGCTTGGAGGTTGGCTGGAGAAGGTCAGAATCCTACATGTCAGGCATAGTGACCAGAGGGCACCCCAGGCCATATGGAGGTTGGGAAAAAAAACAAGAATAATGCAACTGTCTGAGAATGCTCGTTCTCCACCCACATCCCCTCTGAGCTGGAGACTCCCATGGAAACCATCCCTGCACTCAGGCCCAGCTGAACACAGATGGCAGTGCTGGCCAGCTTGTCAAAATGAGTGTGAAGACTTGGTTTCTTTTTTTTTTTTACATTTTATTAACATCACTGAGCCTGTCATTTGGGAGTTGTGGGAAGTCCCCAGAGAAATCCCCAGAAGCAGAATGATTCAAGCTCTAATTCTCTGCACCTTGAGTCCATGTTCAGCATCTGGTCATTGCTGAGAAGGAGAGGGAAGGTCTTAGTTGCCCAGGATTCTCTAAGCTGCAGAGAAAATTGGGTTAAAGGAGACCCCGCATTGAAAGATTCTATGGGCAGATTAAAGACAACCAGGCTGAGATGGTCCCAGGGAAGGAGGCGTCTAGTTCTTCCGTGTGTAGATTTAAACAGCTCTTGATATTTGTAAACCTAACTCTGAACAGACTGGCTCTCAAAGAAGCCATTCCCCTGGAAGTGATGTCCATGGAGTCTGAAAACATAATGAACTGGTTGATCTAAGAATTTTCCTTTTCTTTTCTTCCCCCGCAGGTTTAACTGTGGAACTGGGGTTGCCATCATCGTAAGTGAGACCAAAATCAAACTAGGGGGCTGGCACACGGTTACGCTCTTCAGAGATGGGCTGAACGGGCTGCTGCAGCTGAACAACGGCACCCCGGTGACAGGCCAGTCCCAGGTGAGTGCGAGCCTCACTCCCCGCCCCCCTGCCCAGCACGCACCACAAGCACCCTGGCAGGGTCCCACTGCAGAGAGGTGGCAGCCCTGGAAGATGGGCTGCTTTTCATGGCAAACCCATGCAACCTGGCTCTGATGTGCCCCTGCCAGCTTTCCACTCTAGGTGGGCTTTCAGGGCACGTGTCCATCCCACATCTACCGAGGAGGAGGAGGACTTTGCCAGCATCCTGGCCCTGGGTGCACAGGGATGTGCAGTAAGCTCTGTGCCCGGGGACATGTTCTCTTTCTACAAGGACATCAATGCCAGGGGGTGGAGGAAGGCCCATATTGGAAGAATTGAAGCCATTATTAGTGCCAAACACAAAGCTTGCTTTTAAGGCAGAGGTGTTGCAATCTTGTGGCTTTAGAAAATCGTCCCGAAAGGTTCACTTGGTTCAATATTCAGGAGTAATCCATTCATCCACCTTTTTGGGGCCATGATTATAGGAAGTGGTAAAGCAGCGTAACTGCTGGGCTACTCAGCAGATCACCTAGGTATTCACATATTTGTCACGCTCTGAGCAATTTTAGGACTGTGTTTAGAATAAACAGTTGGGATTAGCAACCTGCCAAGGAACCGAGCCTGTAATTCTAATCAGGCAGGTAGGTATCTGTATTCTCTGAGGAAAAAAGTAGCAAGAAAGCCTTTGTGTATATGTGTATAGCTTTCTCCTTGCCTGGGCTCTTCACTATTCTTTGCTGACAAGACATGTTATATTAAGGGTCATGACTTGCTGATAAAAAAAAAAAGAATAGAAAAAATAAATCTCATTCATTTGAATCCCAGTGGTTCCAAAAGAACAAAAGTCCATATATAGTGAATGTGAATCCAGGAAGATCATATATGCAGATATGCATATATTTCTAAGGAAGGGAAAGATGGGATAAATGCACTGCAGAATCACATAAATCTAGAACAATAGGCCTACTATGGTTAAAATTAAATTTGATAGGAATAAAGAAACTTTGAACTTGGGTCCAAAATACTAACATGAATACAGGTGGAGAAGCTGTAACAGAAGTAACACATGTGTAAATGTCTTATGGTTTAAAACAAGGAAATTCAATAAAGGTTAATAAATAGGGCCATGTGATAACAACAAGCTAAAGAAATTATAGGCTGCATTAATAGAGGCATAGCGTCTAGGAAAATGGAGGTGATAATCCTATTCTATTCTGGTGCCTATGTGTGTAGTTTGCAGTGCTCTAACAGGGACTCTAATCCTCGAAGAGTATTGCCTTCAGAGTATATGATTTTAATGCATGTAAGCATTGATTACAAAAAGCATATAATTTTGTGGATACTCAGGGCAACATCTGCCTCTCTACTACCAGGACTTGCTAAGCAAGTTGTATAAGCAGGACCGCAGATGTGGAATGTTTGAGAAAACTGTCTCAAGAGATAGTGACTCTGTCTTAAGTCAGGGTTCCCCCAAAACAGACCTGAGATGAGGAGTCTTAAGCAAATGATGCACTAAGAAAGGGATCCCATAGGAAACCTGTAAGAGAGGGGATTAAGACGAACGGGGGAGGGGCAGAAGTCAGTAAGAGTGAGATCTCAGGCAAAGTTCATCAGGATCTGGCTTTAGCCTGATCCCACAGGGAGCTCTGGAGTGTAAGTAGAACCACGAAGTGATGCCAACCCAAAGCAAGGGAATTATTGGACTTCCACACTTAAGCACCAATTAAAACTTGTTAAGGGCTGTGCCAGGGGAATGCAAACTCCAGGATACCACCAGTTCTCTGCATAGGCAGGCAAAGCAGCCTCCAGAGGCCCAAAGACAACCCTCATTAGAGGAAGGTAAAGGCTAGGCTCAAAGACTATTGCCTGGGATGTTGTGAAGGGAGCTTCAGAGGAGCTACCCCCCCTATGATGCACTTAATGTTCCAAAAAAGGAGAAAAGGATTTAGCTGTCGGGCTCCTGCTGTGGTCCTGGATCAGGGAATAGGGCCAGAAGTGTGAGGAAGGGATCCAGAAGAAGTAAATCCTGAGGATCTTGGTGAAATAAGCCAACAGGGCACACAATTCGTCTAACGAAAGCTATATGCCAGTGGCTGGCAAATAACTAATCCTTAAAATCCACTGTAAATACTTTAACGCTGCCTCGCTCATATTTAATATGCTATTTACAAATGATTCTTATCTATTCATTAGAAAAGATAAAGCAATGATTAGATGTTTTACTTATTGATAACAAAAGTATAAAGGATAAAGATTACATTTCAGTGACTTACATTCTAGACATTTTATAACTTCTGGCAGCATACCTTCTCCCAACCTCCTACTATACCCTTTAATCCAAGCAAATGAGATATTTCTGCAATAAAAATAACAAATAACCAAGAGCACCTTAATTCTGTCCCACCTAATGTTCAGCTCTGTATTTTGTAACCTCAAAATCTACAATCCAGATTGTGGTTTAGTCTAAGATTGGAAATGTTCCTACTTAGCTGTAATAATACTTTAAAAAAATTGTATCCATGAGCAAATTTCAAAATATTTTGCAACTCAGTCTTGGCAATTTCCCTCTCCCTCACAAATGCCTCTTTCAGGATATAGTATAAAGGTGACTAGGACAGTAAAAGGGTAAACATTAGCCCACGTATACACAAAATTAGTATTATCACCTTTTGAGACACAGAATAGCCCTATGACCCATCCAAGATACACAGTAAATTGGTGTCAGGACTGGAAAGAGAAAATTTTTTTTGGATGCACATCATGGTACACTGCCTGTTGGGTTGCTCTTGGCTCTAACCCACCTTCCCTTCCCTTCTAGGTTCCAAAATCATCCCTTCTCGAAAGACAGCCCTCTGAGAAGCTCTCTTGAGTTTTCTATGGTAACCGTGGGTTTAATTTTCCAGTAGGACAATGACTTAAATACAGATGGAAGAAAACACTGGCACTATAAATTGCATCTTAACCATGTCCCTCATGAAAACCTGTTGTGTTTTAGCTTTTGACTTTGTGTAGTGAGTTACTGTTTCCATCTTTCTTAAAGGGCCAGTACAGTAAAATTACCTTCCGGACGCCTCTCTATCTTGGTGGGGCTCCCCGTGCTTACTGGTTGGTGAGAGCAACAGGGACAAACCAAGGCTTTCAAGGCTGTGTACAGTCACTCACTGTTAATGGGAAGAGAATGGACTTGAGGCCCTGGCCGCTGGGGAAGGCACTCAGCGGGGCTGATGTGGGTAAGTGGTTGCCCAGTGGGTGGGATGTTCTTGTGGGACTGCCTTTCTGCTTTGGGCCAGGGTGGGGAGAAGCTTCATGGGCTACAACCCTAGGCAGATGGTTAATGCAGAGCTTTAGGAGGGAGGTGGGCCTGAGGGGTGAGGTTGGTGCTCTGAAGACATGATGACCTTGAATCTGAACACTCAGACGTGGTAAATAAGACCAAGGGTGCACCAAACCCGTTGTGTCCTGCTGCCATCTTGGCCCTCTTCATGAAACGTAGCCTGGTCTCATCTGACAAGGCAACAGCAGTTCAGCCCTTTCACCCTTCCTCACCCAGTCCAGTGGAAGAACCAACACAATAAAGTAGAAAGATCTTTCGTATACTCTTTGCTTCTAAAAGAAATGGCCACATTCCAATTCTTGACCACCGTGCCAAACACGTTCTTGACGCCCTCTCATTTACTCCTCGTACTGACTCGAGGAGGTAGAAATTATTATTATACTTATTTTACACATGAAGACACTGGGACTTGTAAAAGTTAAAGAACTTCTCCAAAATAGGGCAGAACTAGGATTGTGGTTTTTTTCTTTTTTTCTATTTTCCTTTTTTAAAATTAAGATTATTTTTTGAGTAGTTTAAGGTTCACAGCAAAATTGAGGGGAAGGTACAGAGATTTCCCATATGCCCTCAGGTCCCACACACACGTAGCCCCCCACCCCCCAATTATCAACATCCCCCATTGGAGTGGTATATTTGTTACAATTGATGAACCTGTTGACACATCATAATTGCCCCAAATCCCTAGTTTACATTATGGTTCACTTATAGTGTTTTATGTTCTATGGGTTTGGACAAATGTATAATAACATATATCCATCGTTATGGTATCATACAGAGTATTTTCACTGCCTTAAAATTCCTCTGTGCTCTGCTTATTCATCTCCTCCCCCCCATCTCCAACCCCTGGCAACCACTGATCTTTTTATATTCTTTATAGTTTTGCCTTTTCCAGAATGTCATATAGTTGGAATCATACATTATGTAGCCTTAATAGATTGGCTTCTTTCAGTTAGTAATATGAATCTAAGTTCCCTCCATGTCTTTTCACGGCTTGATAGCTCATTTCTTTTTAGCACTGAATAATATTCCATTGTCTGGATGGACCACTATTTATCTGTTCACCTACTGAAGGACATCTTGGCTGCTTCCAAGCTTTGGTAATTATCAATAAAGCTACTATAAACATCCAGGTTTTTGGGTGGACATAAGTTTTCAGCTCTTTCGGGTAAACACCCAGGAGCGTGATTGCTTGATCATGTGATAAGAGTATGTTTAGTTTTGTAAGAAACCACCAAATTGTGGACTGTATCATTTTGCATTCCCTCCGTGAATGTATGAGAGTTCCTTTTGCTCCACAGTCTTGTTAGCATTTGATGTTGTCAGTGTTCCATATTTTGGCCATTCTGATGGGTGCATAGTGGCATCTTGTTGTTGTAATTTGCATTTCCCTGATGACATATGATATGGAACATCTTCTCACATGTTTATTTGCCATCTGTATATCTTCTTTGGTGAGGTATCTGTTAAGATCTTTGGCTCATTTTCAATTGAGTTGTTTGTTTTCTTATTATTGAGTTTTAAGAGTTCTTTATTTATTTTGGATAACAATCCTTTATCAGATGTGTCTTTTGAAAATGTGTTCTTATCTGTGGCTTGTTTTCTCATCCTCTTGACATTGTGTTTCACAGAGCAGAAGTTTTTAATTTTAATGAAGTTCAGCTTATCGATTATTTCTTTCATGGATCCTGTCTTTGGTGTTATATCTAAAAAATCATTGCCTTACCCAAGGTCATCTAGGTTTTCACCTATGTTATCTTCTATGAGTTTTATAGTTTCATGTTTACATTTAGGTCTGTGATCCATTTTGAGTTAATTTCTGTGAAGGGTCTGTGTCTAGATTCATTTTTTGTGTGTGTGTGTGTGGAAGCCCAGTTGTTCCAGCACCATTTGTTGAAAAGACTAGGATTGTTTTTAAAGAAATAAGGACATTTATTCCATCACTGAAGGCAGCAGATAGATAATTCTAAGGTTGGTTAATTCAATGACTGTTTTAGTCAGCTAGGGCCACCATAACAAAATACCACAGACTGGGTGGTTTAAACAACAGATATTTATTTTCTCACAGTTCTGGAGGCTGGAAATCCAAGATCAAGGTGTTGTCATGTTTGGTTTCTCCTGAAGCCTCTCTCCTTGGCTTGCAAATGGCCACCTTCTCACTGTGCCCTCACATGGCCTTTTGTCTGTGCTTGAATCCTGCGTCTCTCCCTTTTCTTATAAGGACACCAGTCAGATTGGATTAGGACCACTCACATGACCTCATTTAACTTTCATTACCTCTTTAAATGCCCTATCTCCAAATACAGTCACATTGGGAGTTAGGGCTTCAACCTATGAATTTTGGGAGGACACATTTCAGTCCCTAACAGTGACTCAATGATGTTAGAACTCTGGGTTGGTATCTCAGTGGTCCTCTTGTTTTTCACTCATAATCCCAAGATGGTGCCACAACTCTGAGCATCACATCCTCATATGACATTGTTATTGCAAGAAATGGCAAGTTCCTTTCTTGGGTCTCTTTGTTCTCCATCTTCAAGATGCCATTTTGAAAGAACGCATGGTGAACACCACGTGCGCACGATCTAGCTTCTACCATTCACATTTGGCTGCATTTGCTTTACCACATATGATCCTACTCCTCCCTCTCTCCATTCCTGAGTCAGAGCTAGGATTCGATCTTCATGACTCCAAGTACAGTTTGTTTGTTTTGTTTCTTTGTTTTGTAGCTAATATTAGTTGAGCACCTACTACATGTAGCCACCATCCGGAACTACTTTAATCTTCTCGAGATTCCTACAAAGTAGGTGCTATGATTAGTCTTAGTGTTTACAGATGAAAGCTGGTGGTTCAGAACAGTTAAGTAACTTGCCTAAGGTCACACAGCTAGTAGGTGGTAAAGCTGGTAAATGGTGACCTCAGCAATTCTGGCACCAGTGCCTGCCCTCTTAACCACATCTGCCACATCAGAGGCTCCCAAATTGGTTTCAAATTGCTTCCTTCTACTTTTCTCACTCCTAAAGGTGACACCATTGTTAAAACTACAAAAGATGGAGTTTACTTGAAAGGAAAACATTACTCTCCACCTGTTATTCCCTATGTTACTTTTTCCCTCAATTGATCACTTGGTCAAAGCAAACAATCAACAGTAGCGACTAAAGCTATTACAAAGGCTCCCGCTGTGGTTAGGTGAGAACCAGCAGGCCCACGAGAAGTCTCCTGTGGTGTTGAAGAGTCTGGACTCTGAAGGCAGATTGCCTGGATTTGGCAGGTCAGTTAACCTCTTTGAGACTCAATATCCCCATCTATAAATAGTAACTGCCTCATAAGATTATTTTGTCCTGATGAGTCATGGTGCATATAGAGTACTTAGAATAAAGCCTTGCGCATAGCAAATATGTTGTAAATGTTTCCTGTTGTTGATATTATTATTAATATTCTGACTCTACCAATCCACAGGGTATAAGTTGTTTCTTCTCTCTTCATTGAACTAACAGGGAAACAGCCTTGAAGGACAGATCTGGCAGTCTTGTAATCTCTGACAGGTAGTTAAGAAGTTGCAAAATTGAGTAAGGACCAATTTCTGACAGCGTTTTAAATTCTCACCTGGTACAATATGAACCTCTCCATGGAGCAGATGACCCCGGAGGACCCACCTTGCTGCCTCTGGGCTCCCTGGGGGCAGCGATTGGATTATTCCGTTGCTCTCTGTCAACCTTAGTGGCAAGCATTGGTCACATGGCCTTTTTTTCCCATTTCTTCCCATTTTCCCCCCTGGGGTACAAGAACAGGGCTGGCTATCCTTCCTCACCTCCATATTTGCTTTCCTTTGAGTAAGTCCTCTTGAAGTTCAAGTTCCTATAACTTAAATGCAGTCTCACCATGGGGGAGACGGGGCTCTTGGAAGCAGCAGTGAATTTCCCGTGGAGATGCAGGCTTCCAGAAGAGGGTGAGGACAGTTGCAAGTCATGGCTCCTCCCTCTGATCTCTAACTTGGCCTTGCTGGCTTCAACCACAGTTTTTTCTCTGTCCCACCTCCCCAAACCCAAGAAACCTATTTCCAAGGGGCCTTTCATTACTCGACGCCTCCCACCTCATCTCCTTCATTAAATTATTTCCAGCTATTGGATTCTCTGTGAACTCACATTCTAGAATAGTCAGCAATCTCAGCAAAATTTTGTATTCTCTGGCCCAGACGTTTCTTTTATTATTTCCACCTAAGTCACCACCACTCATTTTTTCCAATCCCATCTTGGATCACCGCCCTGCAGTGTCACAGAGCCAACTTCCCAAGTTATTCGAGACTCATGAGGTCTGCAGGGGCCACGGGTCTCACTATGGCTTATCACTCTCTTACTCTTTCTTCCACTTGGTAAATACTTATTTAAGCTCCTGTGCTGGTCACAGCACTGGGTGCTTAAGGTAAAGCAATAAACAAGACAGGATCTCAGCTCATCCCTCCTGTCGTAACTCTCCCTAGGATAGACCAAATTAATCAAATAAACATCACACAAATAAACGTAAAATTGCAATTTGGAGTGTTACAAAGGGGAAGTGCAATCCTAATGTATAACAGGGAGATTTATGGGCTGGGGGTCAGGAAAAGCATTTCTGAGGCTGTAATGTGAAGTTGATATCTGAAGCAAGAGTAGGAGTTAAAAAGCAGAGATGAGAGGGAAGTGCATTCCAGGCAGAGGAAATGGCCTTTCCCAGTGGGACTATGAGTGGAGGTGGGTCTCATGATCTTTTCTGTGTTTTGGAAAGATCCCTCTGACTATAGACAGCTTTTTGGAAAGGGTCTTCACGGGGAGCATGTAGACCAGCTGGGAGGCTGTGCAGTAGTTCAGATCAGAGATGATGGTGGTTTGATCCAGGGTGGTAGTGGTGACACACTTGACAGATCTTTAGGAGGGGAAATAGACAAGCCTCACTGTTGCGCTGGATTGGGGGACGAGGGGCAGGGAGGCTGCTCACTGCCCATGGTCTCCTTAGTGTATTCCACTCCGCCTTCTCTTCCCTCCTTGGGAGCCTGATCTCTCTCCTGCCCCTCACTTCATTATCTTGCGTAAACTTACGTAATGGCTGGTGTATAGAAAGTATCAGTGTCAATAAAAGTTATTTTATATATTGATGATGCGGTCCTGCCAGCTCCCTGTACACATGATCTGGCACCTCCTTCCTCCTACTCTCAGAGCTGAGAGTTCTCCTTTCTCTAACTAACCTTTTCATCTACACTCTGCACCCATCCTTCCCTATGTTCCTGGGACCTTGCTGCCGAGGTTGTCACTTCTCAATAACCCAAGGCTTCTTAGGCTTTTGTATGCCATGGACCCCTTTGGCAGTCTGGTGAAGTCTATGGACCTCTTCTCAGAAGGATGTTTTCAAATGCAGATAATAAATATACATGATAGGAAAAAATTATATTGAAATAAAGCTATATAATAAAGTTCTGTTATTATAGTAATGTATGTGCTTCTTTATAAAGCATTAAAGAACAGGATTCTTCAATGGTGGGTGCAATAACGACCATGCTGTCAAAGGAGTGATGAGAATAAATGATGTTTTGAGATACCCGCAACAAATGGAAAGTGATTCACCCCATTCTCAGGTCCATTGGGCACAATTCACAAGGACTGCTAATACTGGAGATTCGTTACCTCCATTAATAAGTAAGGGAAATACTCAAGTCCAGTTAGAGATCATGGAAAATAAAGATAAAAGTTTTTCCCCATCAAAGTTCACGGACGCCTCGCTCTAGCTTATTCACACCCACTCAAGTCCTCTCCAGCTTCAACCAGTGCCATGTTTGCGTGACCCTGGACCCTTCTGATTCGGGAACCCTGCGGACTTCTCTCCTCTCTTTCAAAACCTGAGTCCAGCAACCCTCCAGGCCCCCTGTCTGAACTTCCTGTGATGGGGTTCTGCCTTCCACTGCAAAGCAAAGCTGCTCTCCTGAAGCTGTGAGTGGTTCTCTCTTTGCAAACCCCTCCTGGACCTCTCAGCGATATTTTTTTTTTTTTTTTTTTAAACATCTTTATTGAAGTATAATTGCTTTACAATGGTGTGCTAGCTTCTGCTTTACAACAAAGTGAATCAGTTACACATATACATATGTTGCCATATCTCTTCCCTCTTGCATCTCCCTCCCTCCCACCCTCCCTATCCCACCCCTCTAGGTGGTCACAAAGCACCGAGCTGATCTCCCTGTGCTATGCGGCTGCTTCCCACTAGTTATCTATTTTACATTTGGTAGTGTATATATGTCCATGACACTCTCTCACCCTGTCACATCTCACCCCTCCCCCTCCCCATATCCTCAAGTCCATTCTCTAGTAGGTCTGTGTCTTTATTCCCATCTTGCCACTAGGTTCTTCATGACCTCTTTTTTTTTTTCCCTTAGATTCCATATATATGTGTTAGCATACTGTATTTGTTTTTCTCTTTCTGACTTACTTCACTCTGTATGACAGACTCTAACTCCATCCACCTCATTACAAACACCTCCATTTCATTTCTTTTTATGGCTGAGTAATATTCCATTGTATATATGTGCCACATCTTCTTTATCCATTCATCCGATGATGGACACCTAGGTTGCTTCCAATTCCTGGCTATTGTAAACAGAGCTGCAATGAATATTTTGGTACATGACTCTTTCTGAATTATGGTTTTCTCAGGGTATATGCCCAGTAGTGGGATTGCTGGGTCATATGGTAGTTCTATTTTTAGTTTTTTAAGGAACCTCCATACTGTTCTCCATAGTGGCGGTATCAATTTACATTCCCACCAACAGTGCAAGAGTGTTCCCTTTTCTCCACACCCTCTCCAGCATTTATTGTTTCTAGATTTTTTGATGATGGCCATTCTGACCGGTGTGAGATGATACCTCATTGTAGTTTTGATTTGCATTTCTCTAATGATTAATGATGTTGAGCATTCTTTCATGTGTCTGTTGGCAATCTGTATCTCTTCTTTGGAGAAATGTCTATTTAGGTCTTCTGCCCATTTTTGGATTGGGTTGTTTGTTTTTTTGTTATTGAGCTGCATGAGCTGCTTGTAAATCTTGGAGATTAATCCTTTGTCCGTTGCTTCATTTGCAAATATTTTCTCCCATTCTGAGGGTTGTCTTTTGGTCTTGTTTATGGTTTCCTTTGCTGTGCAAAAGCTTTGAAGTTTCATTAGGTCCCATTTGTTTATTTGTGTTTTTATTTCCATTTCTCTAGGACCTGGGTCAAAAAGGATCTTGCTGTGACTTATGTCATACAGTGTTCTGCCTATGTTTTCCTCTAAGAGTTTGATAGTGTCTGGCCTTACACTTAGGTCTTTAATCCATTTTGAGTTTACTTTTGTGTATGGTGTTAGGGAGTGTTCTAATTTCATACTTTTACATGTACCTGTCCAATTTTCCCAGCACCACTTATTGAAGAGGCTGTCTTTTCTCCACTGTATATGCTTGCCTCCTTTATCAAAGATAAGGTGACCATATGTGCGTGGGCTTATCTCTGGGCTTTCTATCCTGTTCCATTGATCTATATTTCTGTTTTTGTGCCAGTACCAAACTGTCTTGATTACTGTAGCTTTGTAATATAGTCTGAAGTCAGGGAGCCTGATTCCTCCAGCTCCATTTTTCGTTCTCAAGATTGCTTTGGCTATTCGGGGTCTTTTGTGTTTCCATACAAATTGTGAAATTTTTTGTTCTAGTTCTGTGAAAAATGCCAGTGGTAGTTTGATAGGGATTGCATTGAATCTGTAGATTGCTTTGGGTAGCAGAGTCATTTTCACAATGTTTATTCTTCCAATCCAAGAACATGGTATATCTCTCCATCTATTTGTATCATCTTTAATTTCTTTCATCAGTGTCCTATAATTTTCTGCATACAGGTCTTTTGTCTCCTTAGGTAGGTTTATTCCTAGGTATTTTATTCTTTTTGTTGCAATGGTAAACGGGAGTGTTTTCTTAATTTCACTTTCAGATTTTTCATCATTAGTATACAGGAATGCAAGAGATTTCTGTGCATTAATTTTGTATCCTGCTACTTTACCAAATTCATTGATTAGCTCTAGTAGTTTTCTGGTAGCATCTTTTGGATTCTCTATGTATAGTATCATGTCATCTGCAAACAGTGACAGCTTTACTTCTTCTTTTCCGATTTGGATTCCTTTTATTTCTTTTTCTTCTCTGATTGCTGTGGCTAACACTTCCAAAACTATGTTGAATAATAGTGGTGAGAGTGGGCAACCTTGTCTTGTTCCTGATCTTAGTGGAAATGGTTTCAGTTTTTCACCATTGAGGACAATGTTGGCTGTGGGTTTGTCATATACGGCCTTTATTATGTTGAGGAAAGTTCCCTCTATGCCTACTTTCTGCAGGACTTTTATCATAAATGGGTGTTGAATTTTGTCGAAAGCTTTCTCTGCATCTATTGAGATGATCATATGGTTTTTCTCCTTCAATTTGTTAATATGATGTATCACGTTGATTGATTTGCGTATATTGAAGAATCCTTGCATTCCTGGAATAAACCCCACTTGATCATGGTGTATGATCCTTTTAATGTGCTGTTGGATTCTGTTTGCTAGTATTTTGTTGAGGATTTTTGCATCTATGTTCATCAGTGATATTGGCCTGTAGTTTTCTTTCTTTGTGACATCTTTGCCTGGTTTTGGTATCAGGGTGATGGTGGCCTCGTAGAATGAGTTGGGGAGTGTTCCTCCCTCTGCAATATTTTGGAAGAGTTTGAGAAGGATAGGTGTTAGCTCTTCTCTAAATGTTTGATAGAATTCGCCTGTGAAGCCATCTGGTCCTGGGCTTTTGTGTGTTGGAAGATTTTTAATCACAGTTTCAATTTCAGTGCTTGTGATTGGTCTGTTCATATTTTCTATTTCTTCCTGGTTCAGTCTCGGCAGGTTGTGCATTTCTAAGAATCTGTCCATTTCTTCCAGGTTGTCCATTTTATTAGCATAGAGTTGCTTGTAGTAATCTCTTATGATCGTTTGTATTTCTGCAGTGTCAGTGGTTACTTCTCCTTTTTCATTTCTAATTCTATTGATTTGAGTCTTCTCCTTTTTTCTCTTGATGAGTCTGGCTAATGGTTTATCAATTTTGTTTATCTTCTCAAAGAACCAGCTTTTAGTTTCATTGATTTTTGCTATTGTTTCCTTCATTTCTTTTTCATTTATTTCTGATCTGATCTTTATGATTTCTTTCCTTCTGCTAGCTTTGGGGTTTTTTTGTTCTTCTTTCTCTAATTGCTTTAGGTGCAAGGTTAGGTTGTTTATTCGAGATGTTTCCTGTTTCTTGATGTAGGCTTGTATTGCTATAAACTTCCCTCTTAGAACTGCTTTTGCTGCATCCCATAGGTTTTGGATCGTCGTGTCTCCATTGTCATTTGTTTCTAGGTATTTTTTGATTTCCCCTTTGATTTCTTCAGTGATCACTTCGTTATTAAGTAGTGTATTGTGTAGCCTCCATGTGTTTGTATTTTTTACAGATCTTTTCCTGTAATTGATATCTAGTCTCATAGCGTTGTGGTCGGAAAAGATACTTGATACGATTTCAATTTTTTTAAATTTACCAAGGCTTGATTTGTGACCCAAGATATGATCTATCCTGGAGAATGTTCCATGAGCACTTGAGAAAAATGTGTATTCTGTTGTTTTTGGGTGGAATGTCCTATAAATATCAATTAAGTCCATCTTGTTTAATGTATCATTTAAAGCTTGTGTTTCCTTATTTATTTTCATTTTGGATGATCTGTCCATTGGTGAAAGTGGGGTGTTAAAGTCCCCTACTATGATTGTGTTACTGTCGATTTCCCCTTTTATGGCTGTTAGTATTTGCCTTATGTATTGAGGTGCTCCTATGTTGGGTGCATAAATATTTACAATTGTTATACCTTCCTCTTGGATCGATCCCTTGATCATTATATAGTGTCCGTCTTTGTCTCTTGTAATTGTCTTTATTTTAAAGTCTATTTTGTCTGATATGAGAATTGCTACTCCAGCTTTCTTTTGATTTCCATTTGCATGGAATATCTTTTTCCATCCCCTCACTTTCAGTCTGTATGTGTCTCTAGGTCTGAAGTGGGTCTCTTGTAGACAGCATATATATGGGTCTTGTTTTTGTATCCATTCAGCCAGTCTGTGTCTTTTGGTGGGAGCATTTAATCCATTTACATTTAAGGTAATTATCGATATGTATGTTCCTATTCCCATTTTCTTAAATGTTTTGGGTTTGTTATTGTAGGTGTTTTCCTTCTCTTGTGTTTCTTGCCTAGAGAAGTTCCTTTAGCATTTGTTGTAAAGCTGGTTTGGTGGTGCTGAATTCTCTTAACTTTTGCTTGTCTGTAAAGGTTTTAATTTCTCCATCAAATCTGAATGAGATCCTTGCTGGGTAGAGTAATCTTGGTTGTAGGTTTTTCTCCTTCATCACTTTAAGTATATCCTGCCACTCCCTTCTGGCTTGCAGAGTTTCTGCTGAAAGATCAGCTGTTAACCTTATGGGGATGCCCTTGTGTGTTATCTGTTGTTTTTCCCTTGCTGCTTTTAATATGTTTTCTTTATATTTAATTTTTGATAGTTTGATTAATATGTGTCTTGGTGTGTTTCTCCTTGGATTTATCCTGTATGGGACTCTCTGTGCTTCCAGGACTTGATTAACTATTTCCTTTCCCATATTAGGGAAGTTTTCAACTATAATCTCTTCAAATATTTTCTCAGTCCCTTTCTTTTTCTCTTCTTCTTCTGGGACCCCTATAATTCGAATGTTGGTGCGTTTAATGTTGTCCCAGAGGTCTCTGAGACTGTCCTCAGTTCTTTTCATTCTTTTTTCTTTATTCTGGTCTGCAGTAGTTATTTCCACCATTTTATCTTCCAGGTCACTTATCCGTTCTTCTGCCTCAGTTATTCTGCTATTGATCCCATCTAGAGTATTTTTAATTTCATTTATTGTGCTTGTCATCGTTTCTTGGTTCCTCTTTAGTTCTTCTACGTCCTTGTTAAATGTTTCTTGCATTTTGTCTATTCTATTTCCAAGACTTTGGATCATCCTTACTATCATTATTCTGAATTCTTTTTCAGGTAGACTACCTATTTCCTCTTCATTTGTTAGGTCTGGTGTGTTTTGACCCTGCTCCTTCATCTGCTGTGTGTTTTTCTGTCTTCTCATTTTGCTTATCTTACTGTGTTTGGGGTCTCCTTTTCACAGGCTGCAGGTTCGTAGTTCCCGTTGTTTTTGGTATCTGTCCCCAGTGGCTAAGGTTGGTTCAGTGGGTTGTGTAGGTTTCCTGGTGGAGGGAACTAGTGCCTGTGTTCTGGTGGATGAGGCTGGATGTTGTCTTTCTGGTGGGTTCGTCCACGTCTGGTGGTGTGTTTTGGGGTGTTTGTGGCCTTATTATGATTTTAGGCAGCCTCTCTGCTAATGGATGGGCCTGTGTTCCTGTCTTGCTAGTTGTTTGGCATAGGGTGTCCAGCGCTGTAGCTTGTTGGTCGTTGAGTGAAGCTGGGTCTTGATGTTGAAATGGAGATCTCTGAAAGATTTTTGCCGTTTGGTATTACGTGGAGCTGGGAGGTCTCTTGTGGACCAGTGTCCTGAAGTTGGCTCTCCCACATCAGAGGCACAGCCCTGATGCCTGGCTGGAACACCAAGAGCCTTTCATCCACACGGCTCAGAATAAAAGGGAGAGAAAATGGAAAGAAAGAAAAAAAGAGGATAAAATAAAATAAAATAAAGCAATTATAATAAAAAATAAGAAAAAAAATTATTAAGAGTAAATTTATTAAGAAAAAAATTTTTTTTAATTTTTAAAAATAGATTTATTAATTTTTTATACTAAAAATAAGAAAAAAATTATTTAGAAAAAATTTATTAAGAAAAAAAATTTTTTAATTTTTTAAAATAAAAAATATGAAAAAACGTATTAAAAATTTTTTTAAAAATAGAAAATAAGGAAAAAATTATTAAGAAAACATTTATTAGGGAAAAAAAAAATTTTTAAGCTAAAAAAAAAAAAAAAAAAAAAAAAAACAGACGGACCTAACCCTAGGACTAACGGTGAGAGCAAAGCTATACAGACAAAATCTCACCCAGAAGCATACACATCTACACTCACAAAAAAAAGGAAAAGGGGAAAAGTTAATATATCCTGCTCCCAAAGTCCATCTCCTAAATTTGGGATGATTCGTTGTCTATTCAGGTATTCAACAGATGCAGGCACATCAAGTTGTTTGTGGAGCTTTAATCCGCTGTTTCTGAGGCTGCTGGGAGAGATTTCCCTTTCTCTTCTTTGTTCCTACAGCTCCCGGGGTTCAGCTTTGGATTTGGACCCGCCTCTGCATGTAGGTCGCCTGAGGGCGTCTGTTCCCCGCCCAGACAGAACGGGGTTAAAGGAGCAGCTGATTCGGGGGCTCTGGCTCAGTCAGGCCGGGGGGAGGGAGCGGTACGGAGGAGGCGGGGCGAGCCTGCGGCGGCAGAAGCCGGCGTGACGTTGCAGCAGCCTGAGGCGCGCCGTGCGCTCTCCCGGGGAAGTTGTCCCCGGATTACGGGAGCCTGGCCGTGGCGGGCTGCACAGGCTCCCGGGAGGGGCGGTGTGGAGAATGACCTGTGCTTGCCCACAGGCTGTTTGGTGGCGGCAGCAGCAGCCTTAGCGTCTCATGCCCGTCTCTGGGGTCCGCGCTGATAGCCGCGGCTCGCGCCCGTCTCTGGAGTTCGTTTAAGTGGCGCTCTGAATCCCCTCTCCTTGCACGCCGCGAAACAAAGAGGCAAGAAAAAGTCCCCTGCCTCTTCGGCAGCTGCAGACTTTTTCTCGTGCACCCTCCCGGCTAGTTGTGGTGCGCTAGACCCTTCAGGCTGTGTTCACGCAGCCAACCCCTGTCCTCTCCCTGGGATCCGACCGAAGCCCGCACCTCAGCTCCCAGCCCCCGCCCGCCCCGGCGGGTGAGCAGACAAGCCTCTCGGGCTGGTGAGTGCTGCTCGGCGCCGAGCCTCTGTGCGGGAATCTCTCCGTTTTTCCCTCTGCGTCCCTGTTGCTGTGGGATCCGCGCTGATAGCCGCGGCTCGCGCCCGTCTCTGGAGCTCGTTTAGGCGGCGCTCTGAATCCCCTCTCCTTGCGCGCCGCGAAACAAAGAGGCAAGAAAAATTCTCTTGCCTCTTCGGCAGCTGCAGTCTTTTTCCCGGACTCCCTCCCGGCTAGCACCGAAGCCCGAGCCCCAGCTCCCAGGCCCCGCCCGCCCCGGCGGCTGAGCAGACAAGCCTCTCGGGCTGGTGAGTGCTGGTCGGCACCGCTCCTCTGTGCGGGAATCTCTCCGCTTTGCCCTCCGCACCCCTGTGGCTGCGCTCTCCTCCGTGGCTCTGAAGCTTCCCCCCTCTGCTACCCGCAGTCTCTGCCCACGAAGGGGCTTCCTAGTGTGTGGAAACCTTTCCTCCTTCACAGCTCCCTCCCACTGGTGCAGGTCCCGTCCCTATTCTTTTGTCTCTGTTATTTCTTTTTTCTTTTGCCCTACCCAAGTACGTGGGGATTTTCTTGCCTTTTGGGAGGTCTGACGTCTTCTGCCAGCGTTCAGTGGGTGTTCTGTAGGAGCAGTTCCACGTGTAGATGTATTTCTCATGTATCTGTGGGGAGGAAGGTGATCTCCGCGTCTTACTCTTCCGCCATCTTGCCCCTCCCTCCCTCAGCGATATTAACTTGACTTCTCTCTTGGCTTTTGCTTCCCCTGAGCTTCTGGGAACCCACCTTGTCTGGGTCCTCTGTGTCCTTCATCTGTTCCCCCTTTGTCTTCTCTGCCAGCTCCTCACCCTCCTTTGGTGCCCTGGGATTTCCAGGGGCCCTTCCATCCTGTCCTCTCTCAAGGAGCGCATACGTTCTTGGTATCAGGGTCGCCCCTACCTTGCTGCTGCCCCTCCAGCCCTCACCTGTGTGCAGGAAGGGCTTAGCAGCAGATATCTCCACCATCACCTTATGCTTAAGTTGGACGAAAGCCAGCTCCTCTACTTACTGGAAGCCAGGTCCTGTTCCCAGCCTCCCTCGTTTCCTTCCTCTTGCCACTCTCCTTTCGGTCTTCCAAGCAGAAGCCTTGAGGTTATGCTGGAGTCTTCCTCCACCTTCAACTTCTAGAATGAGCTGGCTACTCCTGCTTGCCCTGTGCGTCTTTGATTGTTCACTTTCTCTCCATTTCCTCTGCCATCACCCTCTCCAGCCGCAGTTTACCTCCCCGTAGGATTTCTCTCCTCTTTCCCGCCCCCATGGCTCACAATCTATCTTGCATACCATTGCCAGCACAATCTTGCTGAAACACTGCTTTCATCAAGTAAACATCTCTGGCTGGCTTTCAACCGCCCTCCCCGTCAACTCCCACCTATAAAAAATAGTTACAAAGCAAATTTGTGAAATAATTTTTCCCATGTGTATCTAAGATAAGCCAAGGACTCCACTTCTTCCTGTGGGACTAGCCCTTCTCTGAGAAAGCCTCCCAGCCCACAGAAATTGGTGGAGCATGGGGCCCTGTGAGAGTTTGGCTCTCTAAATTCAAGTCGGCCTCTCTATGGAGGCTGTGGTTGCTGGCAATGTTCTCAGGGCTGTGGCTGAAAAAAAAAAGAGACCACCGTCAATTCTGCCTGAACTTCCAGTGGCCCCCAGCTGGAATTCATAGAGGCCAGCCCACCCGGCTGGAGGGGCAAGCCATCTGGAAGGGCTGTAATTAAATCCTGTTATCAGCTCCTGAAGGGGGTCTCCTCTCCTGGGTACGCAGTATGCCAAGCCCTTCCCCCTCCTCCCGAGGAGGCTTTAGGAAAAGAAAAGACTGGATCCGTTCAACAAAAACCTATGACTGATGATGAAAGGATGGGAGACTCATCTGCTGAGATGACACAATCAGGCCACGGGGGTTCCTCATCTCACGGGGGGAGGGAGGGGGAGGGGGAGGGGGGAAGGGGAGGACGAGGGGGAGGGGGCGGCTACCAGCTCCCACGGGCGTCACATTGGAGACTGTGCGACGCAGAGCTGGACCCCTCGTGGCTCAACCACAGATGCACCCCCTTTGCCTCCATCCCAAGAAAAAGGGCTTTGGACTCACCTTTGTAGTTCTGGGCCAGGTTGTGGCCCATCTGCCTCATTTATTTCTTATACACAAGAAGAAAGGGAAAACAAAGGAAAGGAAGAAAAGCAGCCCAGGAAAAGTCAGTTTGCTTTCACTTCATCTGGTGACCTACACTTGGAAATGACCAAGTGTACCCTTTACGGGTCTCTCCGGTGTGTGTTTGGTAGAGAGAACTAACCCATCTGATGTTGAACCTTTCAGCACTTTTTACTTCCAGTCACCTTGCTGTCCCTCATAAGACTGTAACCTAGAGTTTAGAAGTAGAGATTCTGGAACCCCCTGCTAAGGTATCATGGAGCCCCCCCTCCCCTCCCTGCTCCAGACAGCGGAGTTGACAGTGCAGGCCAGTTAATAAGCTTCGACAAGGCTCCTTACCTCCTTCTGTGCTTATCTTGCTTGACCCAACGTTCAACCAAGAAGGCGGGCAGCACTTAAGGTAATTGGGGCCAAACAAATGAGAACGCTTTTAACATAAACACTCTGCTGACATTGGAGGGATAACACTCTTGGTAACACACTCTTGTGAGAACAACAGCGAGATGAGTTACAGGCAGAAACAACTCTGTCATCCCTGTCAGTGGTCATAAAATTGCCCAGTAATTTATTATTTGATTTACTGTGTCCACCATGTTTTAAAGCGTCCCTGTGGCTCTTCATAAAGAGTAAACCAAAATCAAATTAAAATGAAGGGAAGTTCCACTGATCCTGAAAACTGGTTTGCAGCTGTGCAGAGGAGCAAATCAATAGGAGTGGGGCGTGAACTGTATTTGTTCAGAATCGTGAGCTGTCGGCGTGCTCAGTCTTGGACTGGCTCACGCGATGAATTGGCTTTGTCATTCCCATTCTGTATTTAGGGGAATGCAGCAGTGGAATCTGTGATGAAGCCTCCTGCATCAATGGTGGCACCTGCACAGCAAGCAAAGCCGACTCCTACATTTGCCTCTGTCCCCTGGGATTTAGAGGTCGACACTGTGAAGACGGTGAGAAAGAAGCAAGCTGATGGCGATTTCTGTCTGCATTGTTAATTCATGTTGATGTAATTTTTCATCAATGTACTTTTAGCAAGGTCCCATATATTTTTATGGGATTAATGTTGCTTTGTTGGGAGGGATGGGAGAATCTTTTCTTTAACCAGGTTGGTGTGTCTTCAAGTGTCAGAGTGGCAAAACAGCCAAAGACAAGTTCTCTTTAAGATGTTCCTGGGCCAGGCTTTGGTGGGCTCATCTTGGCCCTCAAATAGCTTTGAAAAGCCTATATTTGTGTGGTTTGTGTCAGAATTTGAAGCATTCACAGCTCAGGCTCATTAGAATATCTGATGGTTCCAGAGAAAATGTTGGGAAGGTACACACAGAAACATTAACAATGTGATGTCTCTTTTTCTTTGTACTGTTCTGCTGAATTATTCTACCTCTCAATACTGTATATATTGATCATATTTATATATATACACATATATGTATACATACATATAAACACACATGCACACACAAATACACACACATAATAATGGAAATTTTGAAAGATTTTGGAAAAACCAAGCAGGGTTGAACATGTTTTAACTTTTCTGCCAGTGATTCAGATTTGGCCCTAAGACACCATCCCGGGGAAAAGTTTTTTTTAACACTGTGTAATCTCAAATTTCTTGTCACCTAGAGGAGGGCGTTGTGAGTCAGAGTAAGCCCAAGCTGTTATACACCACCTTCATATTTCTGTAGCCTAACGTACTAAAGGTTGATCCCTGCTCACGTCACTGGAGGTCCGTGGGAGCCGTGTGCTCTGTTCCACGTAGTCATTCGGGGACGCAGACGCCTGCCTTCTAGTGGCTCTGCTGGGGCCTTAGCATCCTCCACTGATTCCTGCATCCAGCCAGCAGGTGAGGAAGCAAGAGCAAGTGGAGGATGGAGGGAAGCTTTAGGGGCCAGACCTGGAATTCTGTGTACTCCTCCCACCCACATTCCAGTGGCCAGAACTCAGCTACACCAGCCACCTATCTTCAGAGCAGCTGAGAAATAGAGTTTAGTTCCGTACCCAGGAGGAAAAGAAGATGCTAGTTCTGGCACGGAGGGATTTCTAACCACGTGCTTGTTCTTTCAGCTTTCACCTTGACCGTTCCTCAGTTCAGAGAGTCCCTGAGGTCCTACGCTGCAACACCCTGGCCACTCGAGCCCAGGCATTACCTTTCCTTCATGGAGTTTGAGATCACGTTTTGGCCTGACTCAGATGACGGCGTCCTCCTGTACAGCTATGACACGGACAGCAAAGACTTCCTGTCTATCAACATGGCAGGGGGCCACGTGGAGTTCCGCTTTGACTGCGGCTCTGGGACTGGTGTTCTCAGGTAAGGGCTGAGACCGGCAGGGCCACCCTCCCCTCAAAAGCCAGACAACAGTCACTTTGAAGAAAGACAAATTTGTCATCTACCAGCTTGCTCTCTTCCTGTCTTCCCTACACAGTTCTCTTTTCTGAAACCTGTCCTGATTCATACAGATGGCATGCTTCCCAGAGATCATGCTCTCCTGCTGGCAAGGTTTCCTCTTCTTGAATAACTACCCAGTCCTCTCCACCTAAGATCATGCAACGCAATCAGCAGAAACGTGATAAATTGTCAATCAGCACCTTGCTCAGAGCATCACTTAGTGGGCAAATATATGACAACTAGTTTAAAAAGTACCAATAGAAATGTAATGAACAGAAATTTCCTTGGTGACCTCACTTTATTTATGTAGTTATTTATTTTGTCCATTGGAAGTAGTGTGTATCAGAGCCACAATCACTTAAAAACATCAAATTATTATTCATCTGCCCTATTTCCCACAAACGTCCTATTGATAGAAGCCTAACAAGTTGTTTCCATTGGATTAAGAGGATTTCAAAAGGACACCTACTTCTTCACCAGCATTGAGTGAACACATTGTGACATTACATTACACATGCTCATACGTGAATAAATACATAATTGTCACATAATCATTCATTGCTATGCATCAATAGATTGGGGTGGCCTCACTTTAAATTTTAACTTTCCTCTTGCTTTATTTCTTTGGTGGCAACTAGTTATTTGGCATGGCTCTTATTGTTCTCCATATAGAGAAGCTGATAGCAAATCACCAGCAACTGCAAAGACCCTTCCCTGACCAACGTGCTCGTGAAGGCTGTGTGATGACTGGTTTCAATAGCATGGAGTAACTAAGTGCTTCTAAAGCGCTTGCTGGTGTCTGCAGATTTGGTTCTGGGTTATCAAAACTTTCCTTCTGTTATCTAGTTTGTACTATTCATTGACTTAGCAGATCGATTGTTCCCATACAGTGTGGCGGTATCTTTGTGAACCCCTCGGAGCCTGCAGTTGGGAGGTGCAGATATGTTTCTTACTTGTTTATGTCTCCCTCTTCTCACTGTGTTCCTCCCATCGTAGTTTTTACCTTCAAGCCGGAGGCCTGCTAATCTAATGCAGGCATGCCTCTTGTTCCTACATTTGGCGATTTCTTCACTTTTGAAACACACTATGGTGTTTTGTTCAACAGTGCCCTGCAGCAGGAAATCAGTTAGTCTTTGTTGTTGTTTTAAAGGAAATCGCGGGCTGTACTGAATCACAATTCATATGGCTAGACCGTCATTTCTTGAAAGAGTTTGTCGCTGAGATCTTATAGCCATGCGTTGCCGTTAATTGCTGATCATTTTTCATGGCTGATGGGAAGTGCTTACTGCATTAGGTTTCAACAATTCTTTAAAAGGACAGTTCATTTCTGTCCTTAAGGGCTGAATTCCTACACATCAGTGAGCCCTCCCACCTTGGGGAATGGACAAACACTTTTGTACCTCTGGTTATGCAAGAACATCCTATGTCTCAAGACAACTTTGGTGGGTATTTAATTGATTCAATTTACATATGATTATGCAAAACAGTCTAAGCAATTCACTTAGAACTATTTGTCAGGTCGAGAAAGGAAGACACCTTGAATATCACCTTGTACTTTCAAATGGCCTCTTCCTGGATAAGGAATGAACAGAAAGGGCTGGGGAGGGTCGGGGCTCATCAGCCCTCGTCCTGCACAGATTGCCCCCTGCCCCCTGCACCTCGACAGTGGCAGCTCCAGCTATGGGGTCACAGTGGAACCTTAGAAGTCCAGCATTTCCCTCTTTCATAATTCTGTTTCTATTTTTGACAAGAGGTGTTTTTCATTTTTTTTCACATAAGTTATTGCTTCCCTGCCTGTCAGGAAAGGCGCCTGGAAAAAGAATTCTTTAGTATCAGGTGTGATGAAAAGGAGGCAAGAACTCAGAGATTCCAAGGAACAGACCACCGTCTGCTCCCCTGGGCCATCCCCTCTCCAGTGTAACTGACAACACCGATCATGGTTAGTGTTTCAGACGGCCCGTTGGAAGATGTTTATTCTGAAAACCAGTTCCAAGACTTCCTGCTTCATTAAGACAATTCAGTGAAAGACTCAACTACAGGAAGCTGCGGAATTGGCCAAATCATTTTAACTTTAGGAAAAGGATAAGGTGGTCTGATTTATGATGAACTTGATTCAAAAATCGAGACAACTGCAGTGAGCTCATGATGGCCACGATCAGTATCACTCTGCTGAGGGAAGCAGCGTGTCGACGGGAATGACCTCTACACAAGAACAGGGTCAGGCGCCGTTAGTTATTATGGAGATGGGCTGCTGAACAAGATCTTTATTGCATAGTGATTGAGCCAAGGTGATTAAATTCTAATTGCTATGGACAAATGGCAAAACCATTTGCCAGAGCAAAAAATCAAGTGAGGGGGTGGAGACCTTTCAATAATTGTGCCCATTGGTATTCCTGGTGGGTTTCTAAAGATGATCCAGGACCGAAAAATAATTGGGAGGTTCAGTGAAGGCCAGGAACTATATAGACATCTTTAGAAACACAAATGCAATACTTATACCCTTTTACACACCTCGCTGTAAAATGTAACATGTAAAACTCTTATCAATATCATTTAAACTTCAAGTGTTTCCATCTTGGATTAATAATTGAATTTTTAAAGTACTTTTAATCCTTTTCACAATATCAGACAACATGGAAACTGTCCCCCCAGTATTCTATTATGAAACATTTCAAACATATAGAAAAGTTGAAAGAATTGTACAGTAAAATCCTTATACCCACCACCTATAGTCTACAATTAACATTCTGCTGTATTTGCTTTATCATGTATCTATTTATCCTTATATTCCCCATCCATCCATCTTATTTTTTATGCATTTCAGAGGATGCTACAGACATCAGTACATCAAGGAATCTGTTTTGCATCATAGCCTATATAATTTTCTCTTCTTCAAAGCTTGTATGCAACTCTGATCACACTTTAGCCTCATGTCACCCCCTCATCTTGAAAACCAGACTAATCCTACCCCCATTTCAGACTTGTTGTAAGGAATAAGTAAAATGATAAGTGAGATACTTACTCCTCCCATGAAGGGGTCCAATAAATGGAGCTAGCACTGCAGTGTTTACCAAGAAGGAATGAAGGTTTTTCTTTTTGCTGAAGAGAGTGAGGTGCCTAAGATTGGCACGCTTCATGTGAGCCAGATTGGTGGCCATTATTTCTAACGCCAGTGACACTAACCCATGCTCAGTTTCCTTCCTTCAACAGGAGTGAAGAGCCCCTCACCCTGGGTCACTGGCACGAGCTGCACGTGTCTCGCACAGCGAAGAATGGTATCTTACAGGTGGATACGCAGAAGGTAGTGGAGGGAATGGCAGAGGTAAGAAGGACGTCACCTCCTGATGGCTTATGTGAATGGGGCTACTATTTCCTTCCTGTCTTGGAGATGAAAGTGGCAGCATAATGATTAAACACAGTGCCAGTTTACCTGGGCTAACAACCAAGCTTCCCACTGGGCAAGTTACTTAACTGTGCAATTCCTCAACTGTGAATGGGGATGATAATAAGAGGGGCCTCACAGGGTGGTTGGAAGGATGGAGTGAGCTAATACAAATGTAGCGCTTAGAAAATTGCCTGCCTACCTCCATGCCTCCCAACCTCTGCCTTTGTTCATGTTGGTGTATAAGGTAGTTCAGAACACAACTCCAAGGCAGGGCCAGAGATGGGGTGGTCGCACAGCTGACAAGAACACAGACTCTGAAACCAGACTCACGGGGTTCAAAATCTAGCTCCATTTCTCACCAGTAGTGAGAACTCAGACCAGTCACTCGATCTCCCAAGTTGGTGTTTTTGCATCTAAAAAATGGGGTAATGGTGATAACGATAATGATGTTTATAGAGTTGTGAGAATTAGAATAACTGTATTTATAAAACACCACAGAACCTGGCATATGATCAGCACTTTGTAGCTTTACTTATTGTTAATAGTGTACTATCATAATAACCTCAAGAGCTCAGAATTTCCACTCAAGTTTATAACTTTCATCCATGATTTTATTTCCAAGGTCATGTTCAAAGGAAAATGACATTTTTAAGGAGCCATAAGAGAGATTTGCTTTAAACTATAACCTACTGCGATTCTGTACACACACGAAATTTACAGACAACTAAAACAGAGGGGACTTTAGATTTGCCAGGATTTTCATTACAACAGTCTTCATTTTGTGCATCACAGATTTAAAGGGGGGATTGATGAATGTGGGTGTTCTGATAAGAAAATGAATTGATAGTAAAAAGAAAAGGAAGGAAAAGGGACTCTTGGTGGTAAGAGGTATTTGGTTGAGGAGGAGAGAAGAAAGAAGGACACACATGTCAAGAAGGCAGCTTTGGGGACAGCAATGGTGGATGGTCCTATCAGAACCAAGGACCTCCTTGGGAATTAGAAGAATCACAAACTGGGCTCTGCTTCAAGAGCCGAGTACCTTAGAAAATGTCCCATATATATTTGTGGAAGGAAGGAAGGGAGAGAGGAAGGGAGGGAGGAAAGATGGAAGGAAAAAAGGAAAGCAGGGAAGAAGGAAGGGAGACGAATAAAGGAAAATGGATTTTAAAGGGAGAATGGGAGTCACTTCTTGTACAATCCAGAAGACTCTAACAGCTGACTTTAGTCCAAGACAAGATTAGAAGCTCACAAGCGTAGATCTGACTGTGTGTTGACTTAATAATATAAATTCAAAAAAGCAGTGTATCGCTTTAGGCCCTAGTTACCAACATCTGTAAAACAGTAACAAAAACTTAGGACGGGCGTGTTTGTAAATAGTGGGCTTAAGGCCTTTGATTCTAAATAAGCAACTCTTCAGGAGGCAGCATTTACCATTGGGATCCTACAGTGAAGAGGTAACACAAAGGTAGAAACCACACCTCGGGTTCTGTTACTACCACGCCAGGGAATGAGAATTAGACAACATGGTGAAACCAGTGTCCTGCCTATTGGCTATTTGAACGGATGGAGCTGACCGGAGGGCTGCCCACCTGGAAAGCAGTATAAGCGTGTGGGGGGGAAGGCGTGGCTATTCTGTGTGCATCTGAGGGCGGTTCTTGTGACGCTGCCTTGAGACGGGAGTGGGAAGGCCCAGTGCTTGATCTCCAGGAGTTAAACCTTAATCAGGTCACCCCGCAGGGGTCTCTGCCACCCCAGCTGTCCTGTCCATACATACCATGTTCAAAGGTGTGGCTGACAGGGGCAGAGGTCTTGGAGCTTCGAGACGGGTGGGGACAGGGATTAGAGGATACTGCTGGGGGCTAACCCAGCCCCTAAGTGTCCGGGCTACACTCGAGGCCAGATTGCTGGCTGCACTGAGAAACACCAACAGTGCAGGTGAGCCAAGCTGTGCAGACTCAGAGGAAAGGCAGTGCTTCCCAGGGCTTCAGGAAAACCCAACCAGGGCGTTTGCTCAGGTTTTCCAACCACTCCCAGCCAAACGGAAGCGGCAGATCCAGGCCCAGAGCATCCCACGGCAGAACAGGCCCACCTTGGTGGGTCTGTTTGTTTATCTCCTGCGGTCCTGCGTGGGCGTGGCCGCTGCAGCCCCGCCTCTTATCCCCCGGCCGGTGTCGGGGGAGGTTTGATGGGCAGCCTCTCACCCCACGAGACCCCGCCCCTTTCGCTGGACCCAACCAAGAAACTGCAAGTGTTTTCAAAACGGGCTGCTTCTCTGAAATCCCTTTGACCCTGCAGCCTTCCTGCTTTCCTCCTAGTATTTTATTTTAAAGACAAGATGGAGATGGGTTCATGGGGGTGTGTGCTGACAGCTCCTGTTTGGCTCTCTATTTCATCGGGCCACAAGAATTCGCGAAAGCCCTTCTTTGATGACCACCCCCCTCCACCTGCCCGCTAGTAAAATAAGAACCCTCGAAGCTGCCTGAAGGTTGTTGACGGAAGGCAGTTCAATCTGTTTAATCCAAGACCTCTCTGCTTCTACCTGGCTGGACCCCGCCACTGTGAGCGCTCCCCTAGATGGAGCTCCCTCCTCTCTGTGTCCTCTTCTCCATCCCAACCAGACCCCAAATCCATTCTCCTCCCTCTGGCCACTTATATTCCTAAAACACAGTCTGATTGTTCTCTCTCCTGCTGAAAACTCATTGCTTTTGGGGTGAAGTGCACATTTCTATCCATGCATGATCTGGTCCCTCCTTGCCTCTGCCCTATACCTCCATGCCCTCTAAGCCCTGACTTTGTCCAGTTTCTTTCTCAGTTCTAACTCTTCCTAGTGCGCCTCCCCACTCCCTATGTCTGGGGTAGAGTATGCGATGCCCCCTCCCCGCCAGGTGCACCCATGGTCACCTGGACAGTCCTCAAAGGGTTAATCTTACCTGCCCGGTCACTTGTCTGTGTTCACCCCAGCATAAGCCTCTGGAGGGCAGGGACCTGGGCTGTCTTATTTACTGTTGTTTGTGCAGCACTCAGTACCTGGGACATAGTAGGTACCCAATAATATTTGTTAAATAATTAAATGCTGCTACTGTTTGTATTTCTTTTGATCATAAATCAAAGGAAACAATAACTTATGTTACCCAAAGTGTGTTCATCCCCAGAGGTCTCAAATTTGTATGTTATCTTAGGACATTTTAACATTTTGCTTAATTAAGACTCATGTTTAAAGGAGTTTAGACATTACGTCTCTCACACACAGCTTGTTATCTAGCCCAGCCATTGGGTTTAGGCTGTTGAAATGACCAGAAGCAGGGGAAGCCTTTGGGGATTGACAATGGGGAATTCTTTTTTTTTTTTTTTTTTTTAATTTTTTAATTACACTTTTTATTTTGAGGTAAGTATAGATTCACATGCAGTAGTAAAAAAATAATACAGAGCCATCTTGGGTACCAATGGGGAATTCTTTGAGAACCTGGAAAAGAATTTCTCTGCCCTTGTATTTGATAACAAGGAATGCCTCCCACCTGCCATACCTTCCCTTTCTCTTGGCCTAAAGAGGTTCTATCTTTACCATTAGTGAATATAACAATAGCTGCCATACTGGAACGCAGATCCTGCATCCAACTCTAGGCAAAGTGCTAAATCAGTGGAATCTCAGCCGCCAGGACAGGCTAGACTGTACTGCAGTCAGGCACACATAAGCCCAAAATAGCAGCACCTTATAATAAGGAGTTATTTCTCTCACACTACATGTCCATCAATGGTCAGCTGCAGCTTTAATCTGAGACCCAGGCTGAAGGAACAGGGCGCGGGGGAAGAGGGCATGGTGACCCACTCCTGGTTCCGAAAGCCTCTGCCCAGAAGTGATTCATTTCTCTTCTGCTTATGCTTTATCGACCAAAGCAAGTTACATAGCCCCACTTGAGACTGACAGGTTGGAGGTAATCTTCCTGCAGGGAGAGGGGTATTGATGATGGAACAGTCTCCATACTCGCTCGCATTTTATAGATGATGAAACTGAGTCTCAGAAATGTCAAGAAATTTACTTTCAAACAGGTGGTAAGTAGCAATGCGAAACAAGGCAAAGGTCAAGCCAATGTGTAGACAGATTGTCAGGATGAGTGTTGAGACTGTCTCTGCCATTTGCTCCCTGACAGGGAACCAAAGGTACCTTTGGTAATCTTAACCATTTTTTTCTGAAGTTGCTCCGTGTTTCGTTTTTCATCTGTTGGCAGGGAGGCTTCACCCAGATTAAGTGCAACTCGGACATTTTCATTGGTGGGGTCCCCAATTATGATGACGTGAAGAAGAAGTCAGGCATCCTCAAGCCGTTCAGTGGGAGCATCCAGAAGGTACAGGCTTCCCTTCCTCATGTGTATTGTGTGACCTTGACTGCAGACAACGGAACTGAAGACCGTGATCAGTGCAACCTGCTGCACCCAAGAAAGAAAGCTTGAGAAATTTTTAACGTTTTTAAGATTATATGTTTTAGTGCTCAGAGCATACCTTTCCAACCCCACTTTCTTATAACGTCTGCTCCTAGCTAGATCCAGCAGACATCCCATGAATGCAACTCAGTGAAGATGAATTTGTACAACACATCCACTAAAATATCCTGGGATTGTTGAGGGAGGCACCTGGCACCAGGTCGCTCTAGACGCTTCTACAAAAGGGAAGGAAGAGGATGGAGTCTCATAGGGACTCCTGCTTCTCTTTGGGGTCACTTTGCTTTTTGCTCAAGGCAAGACCCAATTGTTTCCACCGCCTCCACTCCCATCCCCACCACCATGATTTAACAGTTGTTCATCAATCATGTAACCATATTCTTGAGCACAGATTAGAGTCCTTCCATAGAAGGTCTGGAAAAAATCCACTCAGCTAGTAAAAGAGACAGGATGCTGACCCCATTCATATCTGTCTCTTATTCCTTCTCTTGGGGCTGCCCATGATCTCTCCAGTCATGAGATTATGTTCTGTCTGCAACAGATGTGCAGGTTGACCCACCAACCCAGATTTCCAGGACCACTAAACACTGGGGGAAAAGAATTTGAAGAAAAGCACATCCGGTTCCTGGATGTTAGCAGCATCCTGTTTCCCTTTAGCAACCACTGGAGGAGTGGGGGCCACTGATCCCTTTCAGACCTGCAGCAAAGTAAGGAGAGGCTAAGGTGATGGAGGGACAGTGAGAGAGGGTCCTCTCACGATTTGCACATCTGGACTCTGGGAAAGGCCCCTGGGGCTCTGTACTCTGTATCCCAGTGTAGGGCCCAGAAAAGAGGCCCAGTCAATATTTCCTCTCTCTGGTGTGCTTCCCTTTGTTGCTGAACTGTGATATCAGTGACACCTCAGTTCGGACCGTTGTCCCTCCAGGAATGGGGGCAGGGACATGGCCCCCATCGGCCATGTGTAATCACGGGTTTGAAATTAGGAAGCAGGCTGAGTTGCTAAGAGGCTTCACCTTCCTTCCTACTGTGTTAGGTTTTGCCCCTTCTTCACACAGCACACACAATCCTTTCCTCCTTACTTCCTGGAAAGGCCCTCCTCCCCTCCCAGTGACCCAGTCATTGGCTCTGCCTTATCCTGCAGTGGGCCGCGCCATTCTTGGCTTGTTCAAGTCCTGCATTCTCAGCAAGAAAAGGAGGAGACTGCGGAAAGATTCTGGCTCTTGTCTGGCAGCTTCTGAGATTCAGGGCTAGGGAAGTTTTCTCCCAGCTCTCCTGACACTCTCTAACAACTAGGCAAACCTGTGGAAACATGGATTAGTGGCTGGAAGTGCCACTGCTAATCTCTTAGGACCCCCTGCATGGTGGACCTTCCCCTGGGACGTGTTCTCTCTGTCTCTGAGTTCAGCAAAGCCTGTGAGACATTGAAATACCAACAGCTCAGGGCCAGTGCACACTCCGTTTATTTGTGGCTGGGGAGACCAGTAACCTCGCCCTGTAGTTCATCAGTTTCACTAGAGCCCCATTGCAGGGAAAAGGGGTGAGAGCAAAGCGCTCTCTCGTCCAGTGAATATGCACAGCAGTGCTAAGAATGTGACCTGAGTTTCACTCCAGGGAAGAGGATGTGGAGAGGAAGGGGATTCCAGAGTGTCAGGGGAGGAAGGAAGCAGGAGGGAGGGGGGCAACTGGGGAGGCCGAGTTGGTGGAGCTGGAAGAAGCTGCAGAGAACTCTGGCCAGGAGGACACAGCAGTACAATTCCACCACCTCCAGACGCAATCACCCGCCCTTGGATTCCTGCCTGTGTAGCATTTTGTGTTGTATTCTTCCTTACTCCGCTTTACTAGCAGCATCTCTCAACCTTGGCTGCACCTTAGAATCACCTGGGAAGCTTTTTAAAGTTACCGATGACTCCATTTCACCCACGGAGATTCTGGTTCACTTGATCTGGGTGGGGCTTGGGCATGAGTATATTTCTTAACCCTCCCCCCCCTCCACCTCGGGTGATTCTAATATGCAGAATTAGAACCCTAATTTTGTGGTTATTGGGACTTCTTTACGACCTCACTGAGTAGCCAGGTCTTCCAGAGACAGAGGAAGCTGTGTGTATAGTCTTATAAATGATGCAGAGTCTCCCAAACACCAGATGTAATCACTTCAGTTCCTGTGTCACTTACAAGACTATAAAAGCAGCAACCAGACTTTTTCTCTTTTGTTTAAAGCTTCCTCACTAGGCATAGCTCACATTAGCTGAGGAAAGCTGTAGAAGACCGAAAAGAGGTTTTCTGAATTCCTGAATTTCTTTACATTTTCTTTCCTAAGATCATCCTGAATGACCGGACCATCCACGTGAAGCATGACTTCACGTGGGGCGTGAACGTGGAGAATGCAGCCCACCCCTGCGTGGGAGCCCCCTGCGCCCACGGGGGCAGCTGCCGACCCAGGAAGGAGGGCTATGAGTGTGACTGCCCCTTGGGCTTTGAGGGGCTGCACTGCCAGAAAGGTACACCACAGGGAGGGGAGGGGGAGAGGGGACTCAGGTGCTGCTTCTGGAAGCAGAGGGAATGGACAGACCGTTTGGGGGACCAGTTGATAACCCTGGGACAGCCATACCAATTATTTTTATCAATGATGTCAATAGCATATTAGATGATGAGTTATATATAAACTACTATAATTATTTAATAAGAATTAAAATGCTGAAACAGTTCTGTAAACAGTAAGTAAATAGTTCCCCCCCGTTCCCCCAACCTACCATGGCTCCTTCCCTGAGAATCCCCTCATGGTCTAGCAATCAAAATGTTAACTCATAGGGAATTACCTGTTGGTCCAGTGGTTAGGCCTTGGCGCTGTCACTGCCAGGGCCCGGGTTCGATTCCTGGTCGGGCAGCCAAATTAAAAAAAAAAAGTTTAACTCATAATATGGGTAAGGGAGTTTTCCAGGACTCCTACATCTGAGCCACTCCCAGAGCCTATCCTGACAGGTGGATGCCTGGGCTTCATAGACTGATAAATATTTTGACTAAATATTTTTGACTCCTATCTGTGAATGCTGTAAAGAGAAATCTGAGAAATCTTGCCGAGTATGGCAAAATATGAATTGTACGTTAGTTGCTCCAAACAAAAATATGAATAACCTTCTGTAGACTGCTATTTTCCATGCTGTATATGTTTCCTCTGTACCTCAGTTTCCTCATTTGTAAAATGGGAGTAATAGAGCAATATTGTCTAACACAGAGAATTGTAGCATAGATTAAGTGAGGCAATGCATATGCCTTAGAAGAAGAATGAGGCAGCGCATATTCCTTAGAAGAATGCCTGGTAAGTACTCAACCAATATTAAACATTATTATTCTTGGTGAGAAAAATAAAATGCACCAGCAAGTGCTGTGAGCTGCTCAGCTTTCAACCTGCCCTTGTGTGAAAGCAGAGCAGGTCCCGGACCACAGGCCCTGCTGGACTGAGCTTTCCACACCAGCTCAAGGAGGCGGAGGCCGTGGTGGGTCCGGAGGAGGCCTGCATTGTGCAGCTGTGTCACGTCGGGCCACGTGGGCCTTCTTGTTAGAATGCCAGGTGACTTCACCTGTCTGGGAACTAATTTAAAAAGGTAGACAGGCCTGAAGGAAAGAAGGCAGCCATCCTAAGTGAAGGAACGTGCTCTTTCTCTTTCCTATTTGTTTCCAGGTTCCTGATTTTTATTAGAAGTGGGGCTTAGAGGAAAACAGGTAGATATTTCGGTACATGGAGTGCTAGGAGAGGTTGTTTTGCAGCAGTCTTGGAAAATATGAAAGGTGCCAGTTTTCCAGCTGGAAGACTAAGTAGCAGTATACTGAAATGAGTTTTGAAACCTGCATGGCAAATCATATGAAATATATTTATTAACATAGCTCACCTTGGTGACGAACCCCCAAAGAAGAAGAACATTTGTGAATGAGCCCGATTATAATTCTAACAAGCAAATCACTGTTTAGCTAATCGCATGTACTTGAAGAGGTTTAGCTCGAGTGGCCCGTTCATTCAGAAAACTGGATCTGGATTTCACACATCAGCATTTGAATCTCCTAGGTCTTCAATTTTACTGCAGGCAAATTCAAGCTTGTTCCTGCCTTAAATGCTAACACTAATGGTCAATATATAGAGTCCAAGCTTAAGTGAACATTTAGCTTTGGGAATTAAAGGAGGAAGGAAAGGATAATTTGTGATCTTGTTAACCCTCCTTTCCTGTTACAGAACATTAACCGTACAGATATAAAGTGCTCACGTGTATAGCTTTGTAACTGTAGGTTCAGGTTCAATGAGAAATAAATCTCCCCAGAATGAAGAGTCAGATCGCTGATGAGGGCCTGGGCCTCCTGGCAAGATCCAAGGGAATAGACAGTGGCAGGGGGGACCTGGGGGGCTTTTAGGGCTCTTTTTCTGCAACATCCTAGGCTAGAGCCAAGATTAAAACCCAGACAGAACATCAGCTGTCCTTGTGTTACATCAGTATTTCCTTGTGCTTTGAAATAAAGATGGTGTTTCTGGCAAAATGGCAGCTGTTGCCAATCCTAAGAAGATTCATATATAGGAGGCATGGCCTGTATCACATAATTTCTTCTCCTCTTATATGGCTTGAGAGGATTAATGGGACTCTGGGTGCAGGTTAGGACTGTTAAGGACAATTTTCCAGGCCCCAGCAGGCTCTCAGAGGTGCACAGTTACCAAACAGACTTTTGAGGTGCGCATCTAGTCCTGAGTAAGGATCGGAAATAAAGGGAGGAGAGCTGGTTCCACAGAGATGCAGGAGAACAGTCTAAAAGTTGGGGTATATTCTTCATGAGAAAGACAAAGAATGGTTAGAAGCCATCCTTGGTTGTCAAAGAGAATCCTGTCTGATCCAGCAAGGTGATTCTTAGCCTCATATATTTAAGGGTTGTTTCCCTCCCTGATTAACAGATCATGCTTCAAAAGCACGAACCTTTCCTAGCACTCCCCACAGAAGTTAAACCAGTCCTTTTACAGTGGGCAGCATGTTGTGGAAATCCCCAGCGAGCCAGGCCTTGCTCAGTCCATACCAAGGCGTACCTTCTCCATCAGGAAATTAGCTTCTGGGATCCTCAGTGAGTCTGGTTCTTTCTACCCTCCTCAGAGGCGAATTCCACTGGGACCCTAGTCGGGAGATTGGAAACTTGTTCTCACCTCTTGGTGGTGCAGACAGGCTGGGGCCAGAAACTCAGACAAATCCTGGAGCGGTCCAGGCTCCCAGACCATCAGAACATTGAGGGGGTTTTGGGACCCCCGTCCTGCCCTTTGTCTCTGGCAAAATCAGAGGCAGGAGCAGAGCCTGAGCCCAGATGGAGGTGGGCACCGGGGTCCCACTGAACTGCAGAAAAGTGAGCCTCTCTTTCCCCAACTGGGGCAGGAGGAACCAGAGGGTCTTCTAACTCCCAGCCACGACTTCAGGTACCAGCAAAAACCATAGGGCTTGGTGGTCCCCTCACCTTCCATTTGGGGGCTGTCACTCTTAGGTGCCTTCTTCCACCTCAAACCTCAGCACTCCATGCTGTACCCCAGTACCGAGGCCCTTTTCTCATCTCACCAGAGGGGTGTCAAAAAGCCGCCCTCCTCAAAAAGATACTCCCCATCCTTAGAGAGTTCTGTCTTCTTTCTCTCTGCTCTCATCCAAATTTACCCACCTGTGTCCCAGTCCCTCGGGGCTCTTGTATTTAAGTTACTAACAAGTTAAAGCAGAGTTCCACGAAGCACATGTAAAAAATTAAGTTCCAAAGAATACTGATGGCTGTTTTGCGCTCACACAGAGAGACAGACAACATACATTCATAGGCACAAAATGGGAGGGGGCTTCCGGGGTCAAATAAATCTGGGTAATCCTGGGTAAACAAACCACTGTCTCTTCTGTGGGACTTCTCAGAGCATTTGCTATGTTCTGCGTGTCCAAGACAGGGGTGCAGGATGCAGCTGTTTCCTCCTGGGGTTCCCCCAGCCCATAGCAGACAGGCCACTTGGGAAAGAACTCTGAGCCCGGTCCTTCTTTCCCTTCCCTGCATTAGAGTTTGGACTCAGACCATGCAGGACCCTGCAGGCCACTAGATGGGGCTGTTTCTCTGTGGCAGCTGAAGCTGCTCCACACTCACTACCGACACCAAAAGCTAATGGCTTAGGTCACACATTTGTCAGGGGTGCGCAGTCCTCAAAGATGGGAACCTGCCTGATCCATACTGATCTCCCACATTCTGGACATTTTATGTTGTGTTTAGTAAATTCACATCGTATTGCTGGGTCTGATTTGGGTGATTTTTTTGGCCGGGGAGAGGGGTCCCAGTGCATAAAACACATAGCATCATTAAGTATGGGCTATAATTTAAGAAAACTCAGTATGAAAAAACACAAGTGAATAAAACATAGAAATTGTGCATACTACAGGGAATTTGTTTTCTTTTAATGGTGTATCATAAACAATGGAAAATTTGGGGGTGTGTTCAACCTAGATGTTCACGTTTAGATAGCTGAAGACTGGTAGTGTTGAAAAACATTTTTTTGCTGTTCTTTACTTTATGGCTGCAGAGTCAGTTTCATGGAACCAAGACATCTGCTCCAAGTAGAGCTGTCCGGCAGGGGAGGGTGCTGCCCTATGGGCGAGAGAGCTACCCATCGTGGAAAGTGTTCCCTGGGGCTAGATGGCCATCTCTCAGGGGGTTGTTGAGAGGAGTCCTGGCTGCTGGGAAAGCTAGGTTTCAACACCCCAGGCCCTTCCTTCACTGGTGCTGGACTGTATGAAGTAGCCAGCAAGCTCCCTTTAACTCGTCATGGTCCATTGGGAATTTCAAGTCCCTGCAGTGGAAAATGCTTTGCCTAGCTTGCAGGCTGCTATTCATTGGGGTATTATTTGTGTCACCAGATGGCACGAGCTTTTAGGTCTAAATGTGAGGAAGCATCAAAAACACTTTTCGACTAGTGCCTTTGCCACAGAAAAAAAGACGATGTAGAAGAAATTAGATATAAAGGGTTAGGATCAAATATAGTTGTGCTTACAATATTTAAACAAACCACAAAGGGCCAGAAAGGGCTAGATGGTCACTTCTAGCTGTAATGTTGTAGGACGGAATTAATGTTTATCCACATATGCTGACGACACTGAGTATATTTCCACCATTTTTGTATTCAGTGGTGTCATTTCTAGAGCGTTCCCCTGCTCTTTGTTAATCACCACATCACCAGGGCTCTGGAATATTGCAAAGGGGGTGGGGTGGGAATTAGGGTGATATTTTCCACTACGGAGAGAAAAGAGGCAGCTGGCTGGCTTATCATTCCTTTTTCACACGTAGGCTGGAGCCAAGAAAATAAATGGTCATTGACAAGGTAAGTAACTTCAGCAAGGAATTATTTCTCCAGGTTTAGATTAAATGGGGATTGTCAGCACAAGCTCAGGGGAGCCTCAGAGGTGTCAGACAATTTATTATATACATCTTCTTGGCCCACCACCACCTGTGCCTCCACTCGTGCCTCTCCAGCTGGGACTGGGGAGGTGTGTTGGGTGACTTGGTACTAACCATGCGGAGAAAAGATTTCCAGTGGTTCCCGTTGGGAATCAGATTCACATTCCATAAGAGGAATGTGAATTCCTGCAGGGCTCCATGAGGGCAACAAGGCTGGTTCCCAGAAATCTGCAACCAAAGTAATTGGGATTTTACAATGACTGTGAGATTCTGACCTTCCCTGTTCTGTTTCATGCTGGCACCTGGCAGAGTGTGGGAACTACTGCCTCAATAGTAAGTACAGTGAGTCCTCTCAGAAGCTGTGACAGTGCCCTGGGCTCATGCCAGGGCAGGCTGCGGGCACAGTGCAGGCCAACCACCTGCAGAGGTAATGAGGGGGACACACCTCCCAGGGTGGTGGGCATCCTCCCTCCAAAATCGCCGGCCCTGGGAACACACTTGTCTCCCAGCTGGACCTCGGGAAGCCCTGAGCTCCTGAGCTGGGGGGCTTAGCAGGCGCCTGGACGGGGCTCATACACACCCCTTTGAGGGTCCAGGTGCAGAGCGCGTCCTGACCATTTCAAGGAGTCCAGGGGAATGATGACTATTGGCCACAGACCCACATCCATGACCAATAACAGCAGGGACAGGCCCAGCCTGAGGCTCAGCCAAACCCAGCAGGGGCGCCGGGGTGATGTTTAGCTCTCCTCCTGTCTCAGCACCAGCAGCCTGTAGTCCGGGGCCTGCCAGCCCAGCTAAGAGCTCTCCTGCCCTCCTGCATTTCCGCACTCTTCTCATCCCCCCTCTGGCCCTCTCCTTTCTGTTTCTGCTCCTCTGGGTCCTCTCTCCCAGCCTCACCTTTCCCATCCCCCTCTCCTTCCCCTGCCCGGGGCTGCCATCCATTTTTACACCTTCTCCTCCACGTTTTCTTTTCTCCTGTTCTGGCGTCTACTTTCCCCTTCTTCTTCCCTCTTCCCACCATCTTTCTACTCGTGCCATTTTGCATCTTTTTCCTTCTCTCGACTTCCTTTTCTTCCTTCTTCCTCCTACTCACTTTAAGCAGAGGAAGATGCAAGAGCTGTTCATTTCAGTCTCTAAAAGGCCCTCCGGTCAGCAGGCCCTTGTCTTGGGCTGTGCTGCCTCAGAGGACAGTGAAGCAATTTCTTGGATAGTTACCTCAGAAACTGTCTTTAACATTTTTTGCTTCTGTTCTGCATTTCTTGTTTTCTTTCTTTCTTCCTTCCTCCTTTCCTTCCTTCCTTTATTTTTTTATGAAGAGAATGGGAACATGCTGTGGGTGACCTGCTAACATAGGAACTTACATTTGGGGGCCCAGTGTCATTGGGTTTTGGGTTTTGCTTTCCTTCCTTCCTTCCCTCCTTCCTTCTTTCTTTTAATGTTTAGAAGTTGAGTTTAAACTCTCCTGTCGTTTGTAGTGTCAATAATTATACGTTTTCTCCCCTGGGTATAGAGTCCTTAGTTCAGTGTCTTCTTTGTACCAACAACAAATTTTTGTGAAACTAGAACTCGTTTTATAAGCTGGCTTATTCTCTCTCATTTTGTACATTTCTTTAAACATGAGATTCACTCTACCTTAATTTATTTAAACTGCCATTTGTGTCTTTCTAAAGAGAAAAGAGATATTGCTATAATCTCTTTAGAAGAAATCCCCTAAATTATCCCTAATTTGTGACACCAAACACAACTCCTTAGCCTATTCTTTTACTGACTGTATGGAAGAAGGAGATTCCTCAAGAAAACAAAGATGAGAAGTTGGGAGGAAGGAAACACACTTCTAAAATATTGAAAAGTAAAAAGTGGGCTGAGGGCCAGAACTGGGGAGAGCCGGTCTGGCTCATGGTCTATTGCTTTCTTAGCTGTATGATCTTGGGCAAATCCTTGATGATTTTATGCCTCATTTTCCTATTCTATAAAAATGGGAACAATCAAACCCTCCCCTTCCCCCCCCCCCCCCCCCCCCCCCCCCCCCCGCACTCCCTACTCCTTCCTGTGATTGTGGTGAAAGTCTTGTGAAATACGACACGGGGAGGTGATTTGCAAACAATTGTCAAAGCCTCATCCCCTCTGCTTCACCAGTGTCTGAGGTCATGGCTGAAAGGGCTCTGGACCAGATTGGCTTCAGCTAGAGAAATCCTGGTGGGTTTTGTTGAAGGGATTGTTTTCTCTGCCTCCCTTGGAGAAGGAGGGTTATCCCCAGCTGCTCCTCGCATGGCCCAAGATCTGCCCTTTGGCTTCCAAGAATAATTGGGCACAGTTCAAGTTTTGGCATATTGCGAGCCTTCTCGGCAGTGCTGAGACCGATAGGCGTGACTGCCAGCCCCAGAGAGGGGACAGCAGGGAGATGCCAATTACAGGCCATCAGGCCGGGCGGTCCCAAACCAGGCCAAGTGCCTGTGCAGCCAAGAGGAAGGGGCCGCCAAGTTGATAAATGCCCTGCCTCCAGGAGCTGGCTTTCTTTGTATTTTCCTGCCACGTGGTGGAGTGCTGGGGTCAAGAGAGCCATGTAGTGTGTAACCTTCATTTTCTGTTCTGTCTCAGCCATCACAGAAGCCATTGAGATCCCTCAGTTTATTGGCCGCAGTTACCTGACATATGACCATCCAGATATCCTCAAGAGGTAAGAAGCTTCCACAGGCACCTTTCTTATCTCCTGGTAGGTCAATTTCTCAATATCTTTCCCAGAGCTTTTCCTTATCTTCTGTGCCAGAAGATAGTTCTCCAAAAAGGCACGAGAATTTAGCCATAGTCCCAGGGGGAAAAAACATACAAAATAAACATAGAAACTAGAACAAAACAACACAAAAAACAAACTCAAAAATGCAGCCTTTGAAACAAGCCCATGACAAACAACCCAAAGCCTTTCTGGTCCAAAGGACGTTCCCAGAGAGAGGGACGTGCCCAGCCCCGGGATTTCTAATATTCACGCTTTGAGAAGCAGTGAGAACTTGATGCTCCTGAAGCCAGGGTTATATGAGTCCGATTCCCCAGCAGGGCAGTCAGCATCATGCTGCTCTGTGGCCACGGTCTGAAGAAGCCAGCCGAGGAAGGGTTCTGGGGCACCCTCCACCAGACAACAGCCCCAAGTCCGTGTCCTACTTTGCGTCTTCATCAACGAGGTCCACTGTCCTCTTCAGGGTCTTTCCAGTTCGGTGGGGGGCTCCTCAGCTCTCTTCATGTGGATACAAGAGCATGATCCAAGGAGATGCCTGAGTCACAGCTGTGGCTTTTAATCGCTGGTGGCAGAAGCTCCAGCCCTGCTCTGGGGTCCAAGCTCCGGGTCTGGAATAGCCTATTTTACACGACATGGGAAAGACTGGCTCTAGGGAAAGTCTTCAATTGAGCGAAGCTTGGCTTTGGCGCTTTCAGTTTACCCTTTTCTCTTTCTTTTCCTTCCCCCTAGCTCTTTGTAGTTTAGAGTGTGCCATCCCTCACCCTACCGCCAGCACAATCATTCTAGAATTTTTCCATCCTCTTGAGGTTGATCGCATCTTCACAGACTAAGGCAATGCTTTAAGCCAAAGGCATCCAGTTCTTAGGGTGGGATTTGGTGGCTTTTTGAGGAACAAAAGAGGTTGAGAGACATTTTCCTGGGGCATTGGATGTCCCTGGTGACTCTGGACACACACCAGACAGGCAGGGCTTTGTTTCTCTAATCCCATGTTGTGTTGATCAAGGTTGTCTTGCATGGGCCTTAGGCAAAATGGATTCCCAGCCAAGAAACCCTCTTCTTTCTTCAGCCCTTTTTCCCCAGAGATGGAAGGGTGTTCAGTCCCCAGAAACTGGGAGGGTGTGAACAGGGCCCAAGTTTCTAGCCCCCTGGTGCTTAGTGAGAGGCCCTGGGTGGTTGGGAGCAAAGGGCTTTGGTGAAAGTAGGAGGTGCAGTGCCCCAAAGCAGAAAGCCCGACGGCACCTGTGTGCATATATGTAGGTGCATGTACGTGTGCATGTGTGTGAAGCTGCAGGTAAAAGTCAAGTTCAGGGTCTGTTTCAGTTAGATGCCTTTGGCTGCAAGTAACAGGAAACTCAGCTCAAAATGTCTTAAACATGAAGGGTATTTATTATTTCACATAACAAGCTGTCCAGACTTAGACTGGATCCTGAGTTGATTAATTCAGATAATCAACTGTATTATCAAAGACCCATTTTCCTGCCTTGTTACCCTCAGCATATTTTCCAATGGTTATACCCTTTGTGGTTACAAGACAGTTGTTCATAAATGCTCATTAAATGGCTAGAAATCATGGCAATATCCCATGCAAGTAAAAAAAACTTTTTTTTTTTCATGTGACTCTTTTAAAAAGGAAAGGAGTCTTTTCTAGAATCCTCCTGATAAATTTCCTCTGTCTCATTGGACAACAGTGGGTCACATGCCCACCCCTAAACCAGTCACTGCAAGAGAAATGGAACCATCGTGATTGGCTTGTACCAATCAATGTATCCAAGGCAAGTGAGGGAAAGAAGGAAACTTGGACAAAAGATTGGGAAAGCAGCTCTCTAGGGAACAGCCCGGGGCTGGATTGCTCTGCACCTGGCCTGGTGAAGAAGTCAGTATCATGGACCCTGCTCCTCGCTCACCGCTCTGAGACCCTGCCTGGGGAGGGCAAACTTGATCTCTTCCTGTCTAGCTCAGGCTCTGGGAAGCCTTAGACAAAAGTCCCCTCCACTGTTCACTACGGAATGTATTCTGCAGCTTCAGGCCATGTTCGTGAGACAGAGGGATGGTACACATAACAGGAAAATGGACAAAGAGCTTTTTCCAGTAGTGCCATCTTAGGAGCAATATTAAATTATGTTTACTCTTATCTCACCTTTTATTTAAGGACCTCATGGTTGCTTTTCTCCTTATTGCAGATGAAACACTGGTCACTTTCTAGGGAAACTGGATCTGTGAACTAGTCTATTCCCAAGAATTGTTAAGAACATCCCAGAACTGATAGGGACACATAATCACGTGATCCTATTCCCAGCCAAAGCTGTAGGGCTGGGACCTGACCTTCCTGACCACCCCTTCCTTCCTCTCATCTTCCTGTTCCTCTCCACCCTGCTTTTTCCCCAACACCCCTCGAGGCCATTATCCCATCAAGGCACCTTCCTTGACTGACACTCTGCCCCTTGTCCATTCATTCCTCCTCTGCCCTCAATGATGTCATCTCCAGAGATAACCATCCACAGCCACGATCATAGCCCAGAGCAGCTGCCAACTTGAACCTCTTGGTAATTAAGGAAACCACTTCCTTTTGAGGAATAGGGGACACTTTCCCAAGGACCCGTGAGTGGTAGGACAGGAAAGAGGGAAGACTGAGGTGTGTATTGGGGGTGCAGGCTGGGACCGTGGCATTGGCCACAGTCTGGCTGATCTGTGACTCATCAAATGCTCTCTTGTGGCATTTGACCACACCTGGGGAGAGAGACAGACTCCAAACTGCAGAATGAGGAGGTCAGACCTTTAGACCCATGGCATGACTTGTGGTGGTGATGCCTTTTCTAATCTCCTGGTAGTAAGAGTCAGAAATGTCAGATTATCCTTATAATTGGCAGACAAAACTGGGATTCCTCAGAAATGAATGTTGGTGGAGACTGGTTGATTTGATATAATTATTTGTGTATTTCCTCCAGGGTGTCAGGATCCAGATCAAATGCATTCATGAGGTTTAAGACAACTGCCAAAGATGGCCTGTTGATGTGGAGGGGAGACAGCCCCATGAGACCCAACAGTGATTTCATTTCCTTGGGCCTTCGGGATGGAGCCCTGGTGTTCAGGTAACCCCTACTCCAGCTGCTTTCTACATCACTTTGCGATTTTTCTCAGACAGTACAGATCATGCCAAACAGAGGGTTGCAGAGGGAGCCAGAACACCGTCTGCTAGAATGAACAGCTGCCTGCAGCTCCGGGTTAATTTGAGGCTCCTGGTCTTTCTTTCCAATATCCATCCCTAGAGCAGCAGTTGGTCAGCTATAGCCTGACGGCCAAATCTGGCACACCACCCATTTTTGTAAATGAAGTTTTATCGGAGTACTGCTACCCTCATTCATTTATGTATTGTCAACGACTGCTTTCATGCGACAGTGATACACTTGAGTAGTTTCAATAGGGACTGTATGACAAAGCCTGAAATATTTATTATCTGGCCCCTTAGAGGAAGATTTTGTGACTCCTGTTCTAGTATGTTACTGCCATATACTCCCCACTTACAAATTAGGAAGTAGTCAAAAGAGGACTTTGATCCTGGCAAGCATGGACTCGGGTACTTGGCCCAGTGCCCTCCAGCTCAGGAAGATCTGAAGATTTAGTCTAGAGACCTTTCTTTATATTCTGACTCTGCTCCCTATTCACTCTGGAGCCTTGGGAAGGAGAATGCCTGCTTTTTCCAATCTCCCACTGCAAAGAACAAAGCACAGATTCATATCTCAACAGGGCAACCCAACATTTGGATTTTTTAAAGTGCTTCTTGGGTGATAACGGATAAGCCAGTTCCAGAAGTTCTAACATCTTTTACGTGAGTTCAGACTGCTCTCAGATTTGTCAAATGGGTACCGATGAAGTAGCTAAAGGATTACCTGGACGACTTCTCACCACCAGAAGCTGGGTGGCAGCTGGGTGCCAGCGGGATTCCCAAGGGGCAGACCCCAGCTGTGTAATATGAAAAATCTTCTCTAGAGATTGTGATAGCACAGCCTCACTCGAGGTTAGAAATATCTTGTTTAGACCAGTGGTTCTCAAATTGTGGTCCCCGGACCCACAGCATCAGCATCTCCTGGGAACTTATTAAAAATACAAATTTTCAGGCTCCACCCCTGACCTACTGAACCAGAAAAACTCCAGAGGTGGGACCCAGCAATCCGTTAACTGTTTCTCCACGTGATTCTGACGCCTGCTAAGGTTTGAAACCCCTACTCACCATCTGTTCCATGGGGACAGGAGTTTCTCTGGCTTTCCCTTCTTTAATCCCCCCTCTGGTGACTAGCACAAGTGTTCACTAAATGATATGGAATTAATTGGAATTGAAATAGACGAAAGTGAGAGCGGAACTGCAGAGAAGATGAAGGCTTAATTGTGGGGCTTCAGTGGGTCATGCGCTGGGATTGCTGACAGCCAGGGTAGAATGCTGTGTCTTTGCAATTCGAACAAAAGGCATTTCGAAAGGAAATGTCACTTGTCCAACACCACGCTTGCCCCTACCTAGCAGTGCGCGCTCAGCGATGTGACCCTATGGTTGTTGGGGACTTTGGGGAGCCGAGTGTGTGGTTGAAAGCTGGAGAGAGCAGTTCTCACCACCTCCGTCCCCTCCCCCGGGCCCTGAGGTCAAATGCTGAGCTCTTCACACCCCAGTTTCAGGCTGGCTGCCGCAAAGCCATTTTCTTGTGGTTTTCCTGTGGTTAACCTCGCCAAGGCCTCAAGTACTTGATTGTGCCCAGAAAAGGGAACTGAAACAGTAGCTCAGCCGTGGGTGGGAGGCCCAACTTCCCCCTAAACCGCCAGCGAAAACCCAGCTGGACAGGGAAGCTCGATCTGCTCGGGGCCCCTCACAGCCCCCGCTGGCTCTCACACCCGGCCCTGGGCAGACCCCCCCAGACCCCGGGGCACCCTTCTTACAACTCCACGCCATCCCGATGTATTTCTTTTCTTACCATCTCTTTCTCAGGTTTCTGGAAATAGGCCCCGTGTTTTCCTCTTAAGCCTGGAGTTCTGGCTGTGCTCTGCGTAAAGGGCACACCACCGGAGGCAGGCAGACATCTGAACTCTTCCCTGGGCCCCAGGCCCGGCGCGGCTGCTTTGCTGCATTTCCTGCCTCTGGGCAGCCACTCCCCCCAACATTACTCACCCAACACAGAAGTATGGAAGCCCTGCGGGAGGCTGGGCACAGAGAGGAATCAGAGTGTGGCCACTGGTTTGAAATTGTCAGCACACAGAGAGTCAGCTGCGGGTCTTGTGTTAGAGGTTACCGGATTCCTGGGCCCACACCCAGAGATGCTGGTGGAGGAAGTCCCGCTGAGCACCAGATTCTCATTGGAAGCCATCAGGAACCACCACGCCCTGAGAAACAGGGTCTGAAGTGGTCACAAGCATGGGCTTCAGAGTCAGATGTGCCGGATTCCCACGGCCACGTGATCTCCTGCAAGTTACCCGACCTCCGTAAAAGGAAACGGTTAGTCATGAGGACTGAATGAGTTAATTCATAGAAAGGGCTTAGTGCAGGGCCTGGCATATCTGGTTATTAGTGATAATGATTACCCTTGATCGGGTGTTTTCTATGTTCTAAAAACTCCGATCGGTAACATATGTAAGGAAGTTGGCGCAATATATCTACTAAATAAAATTTAGCTATTATTATTGTTATTGTTGTTATTATTCTGAATAAGGCCCTGCCCTCAAGCAGCTTACATCAGTGGAACCTAGAGAGTGAACTGGTTGATTGGGTAGATGAACCATTTTTGAGGTTTTGGTGTTTGATCCAGGTCCAAAGCAAACAGTAGGAAACCTAAGATAATACAATATAATCTCAGCTTTCTTCACCTAAATGCTTGTCCTTTTGCTAATTTAGTGCTCAAAGCACTTCAGCCAGAGAATAAGGAAAAACAGTGGAATTCTAAAAAAAAATTATGTATGGTTTTGGTGCAAGGTTAAGTAAAAGAAAGGGAATCAAAATGCTCAGCGAAGAGTGTGGTTTTTGCTGTTTGTTTTGTTTCATTTTGTTTTATGATTATGTTTAGGGCATGAAACCAGGTGTGTGAATATCACTTTACGGGCGATCTTTCCCACTAATTTTCCATGTGACCTTGATAACATTTTCATGCTGCAGAGAAAGGAAAGCAGTCTGACATTAGCAAAGTACCCTGTGCTATACTTTAAAGGAGGCCTAAGTATAAGTGCCACCATAAGGACCCCACCTGATGGCATTTCCTGGTGGCCCACCTTGGTGCTCAGCCTCCTAGCCTTTCGTGAGCACCAAATTGAGTAGGTACACTTGGATCAGGATAACCAATTCACGCGAACCGGATACACAGGACATTGATAGAGAAACCAAGCGTGCATTTATTTGTTCATTGATTCGTTCATTCACATGTTTTTACCTTTTTAAAAAAATTGAGGTATAACTGAGTGAAGTGAGTCAGAGAAAGACAAATATTATATGATATCACTTGTATGTGGAATCTAAAAAAACGTGATGCAAATGAACTTCTCTACAAAACAGAAGCACACTCACAGACATAGAAAACAAATTTATGGTTACCGAAGGGGAAGGGGGCTGGGAGGGATAAATTAGGAGTTTGGGATTAACAGATACACAGTTCTATATATAAAATGAACAACAGGGTCCTACTGTATAGCACAGGGAACTATATTCAGTATCTTGTAATAACCTATAATGGAAAAGAATCTGAAAAAGCATATACATAGACTGGTGTACACTTCCCTGTACACCAGAAACTAACTCAACATTGTAATTCAACTATAGTTCAATTTTTTAAAAACTGAGGTATAATTTACATAAAGTGCAAAATACTAGGTGTACAGCTCAATACATTTTTAAACATGTAAACACCTGTGTAACCACCACCCAGAACAAGGTATAAAACATTTCTCCACCCACACCCAGGAAGGCTCCCGCATGCCCTCTCCCAACAAAGGCAACCACTATTCTTGGTCATTTATTATTTAAAAGAAAGAGAAGTTCCAGGGTGATGTATCAGGTGTCTGGGGGATCAGGAGGTTATTCGGAGGGTCTGAAATCAGAGAGAGTCGAGGGGCGTTGGAGAGTCAGGCCAGAGATGTGCCAACTGGGCCACACCACCACCTGCAGTCATGGCTGGATTCCTGTCTGCTGGGTTCAGCGTTTGCTCCCTTGAATACAATCTGGCTCATTGCATGAACAGGCATGTTACCAGGCTGGAGAACAGAAGAAGAAGGCCCGTCCTTTGTCCGAACACAACTGAAAAGGTTTCCATTCACTGGATTACAATCACATTCCAGTCTAGTGCCACTGCAGCTATACCCAAGTCACCTTGATTCTGAGACCTGGGTGTTTCTGGACGTTCTGGTTACATATTTACAGCCTGTTGGTTTACTCTCACACATGACTACTCTTCCAGGAGAGGCTTGATAAGTTTATCTCTTGGCGGCAACTTTCTCCTATTGCTAGTTCCCCCAGGTTGTATTGTTTGACGCTATATCCAAGCTGCATTAAGTACTGCATATATTGGGGGCGGTGGGATTATTTGTTTGGCTCCTACTATGTGCTGTGCTCTTTACATATGTTATCTTACTGAATCTTCCCTAAGATCCTTCAGGGAAGGTATTATTACCCCATTTCACAGATTAGAAAATTTAGGCTCAGAGAAACGAAGCAAATTGCCCAAGATCATAGAACTAGTAATTGGCAAGGCTGGGAATTGAGGCAGATTCATCTAATCCAAGTGTCTAGGCTCTTTCTATCACCCCGTTCTGCCTCTCATAAAAGCCCACATAGTAATTCAGCTGGTTGGTTTCTGCCAACCAGCTCTCAGCCCTGCCTTATACTCATTCATTTCTTCAACAAGCATTTGGCCACTAAATAATGAAATCTGAAAATTCCACCTCCAGGCTGCTTCATACAAGGAGACACTTGATGTGGGAAAATTCATTAGAAAACAGTGGATTTTTCTGGGTCAGAGCAACAGCTTTGTCTCAGAATTTGTCAAGTCACCCGAGTTCTATTCTTGGTTAAATGTCGATGGGCTGTGTGACTTCTTTGAGGCTCCAGTATTAAAGAAAGGACCCATAGTGCTTTCCCTGGGGAAAGCCAAAGCTTTCTATTCTTGGTCTTTTCTTATACTGAGTGCATGCAAGAGCTCAGTGACTAATGCGGGTTTCCTCTCAATATTCCTATTTCTTGGCCAACGAGCTAAAGGAGAGACATGTCCTCTTACAAGATGAGAAGAGGGTTGTCCAGGTGGAATACATTTTCCTTCAAAGGCATGATTACATAGGCTTTATTATTTTATCAAGGGGAGGTCTAGGCAGCTGGTCCAGTGCCCGGCCTAGAATAGTCACTCACCAAATATTTGTTGTATTGAATTAAATTAGAATAATTGAATGAACACTGGACTAAGAGGGTTATTTCTCTCTGGTAAACAACATATGCATGTCTTCTGATCCCCTTAGCATATCACAGTATCTGGCAACTGAAATAGGAAATAGAAAGTTACCAAGTAAAATGTGGCAGGGTGGGGGGCAGGTAAGACACCAAGTTCAAGTCCTATATGTTAGCTTTGAGATTTTAGGCAACTTCCCGTAAATTCTTTGGGGCTCAGCTTGCTCTGCAATGTTTTGTTCTGTTTTGTTTTTTGAAAAGTAAAAACACATGTATTAGTTTCTGAGGACTGCCATAACAAATTACCACAAATTGGGTGACTTAAAACAATAGAAATGTATTCTCGCACAGTTCTGGAGGCGAGAATTTCAACCTGGAGCTGTTGGCAGGGTGGCTTCCTTCTGGGGGCTCTGAGGCAGTCTGTTCTATGACTCTCCCCCAGGTTCTGATGGTTGCTGGCAATCCTTGGTGTTCCTTGGCTTATAGATGCATCGTTCCAGTTCCATCTTCACGTGGCGCTCTTCTCTGTATGTCTTTGTCTCTGTGTCCAAATTTCCCCTTTTTATAAGGACACCGGTCATATTGGATTTAGGGCCTCCCTAACCCCATATGACTTCCTCCCTAACCCCATATAACCCCTGTATAACCCCTCTTAACTAATTACATATGCAAAGACCTTGTTTCCAAATAAGGTCACATTTTGAGATTCTGGGTGGACATTAATTTTGGGGGGATACTATTCAACCTAGTACTGATACACCACGTTACAAACGATAAAGCCCTTTTGTTCCTTATACTCTAATACTGTACACAGAGCCTAAAATAAATCAACCTTGAGGACATTATGCTAAGTGAAAAAAGCCAGTTACAAAGAGACAAACACTGTATGACCCTACTTATACAAGGTACCTAGGGCAGTCAAATTCATAGAAACAGAAAGTAGAATGGTGGTTGCCAAGGGCTGGGGGAGGGCGAAATGGGAAGTTGTTTAATGGGTAGAGGGTTTCAGTTTTACAAGATGAAAAAGTTCTGGAATTGGTTGCATAGCAATGTGAATATACTTAACACTACTGAACTGTACACTTAAAAATGGTTAAGACTGTAAACTGTACCACAATTAAAAATAAAAAACCAGTTTTGGTCACTCATGGCCTAATCTGGGGACCTAGTGTCTTTATAACATTGTTTTGTTTTGTGTTAAAGAAACTACATCCTGAGCTCCAAAGAACTTTCTCAGTGAGAATCATTTGTGAACGACCATCGGTCTGTACATCAGTGTTTTATTCTGTTCTCTGTCTTGTTCTTCTCTGACGCCTTTAGCTATAACCTGGGCAGTGGTGTAGCATCCATCATGGTGAACGGTTCATTCAATGACGGTCGGTGGCACCGAGTCAAGGCTGTTCGGTGAGTACCTGCCACAGTGTGAGACAGAGCTGACGGGATGTGCTCTCCAATTCCCTTTAGTCCCATTTCCTGTTCCCCATCTTGGCCTGGCATCCAAGCATCCTTGATCCGGGTCATTAGGGCATCTCGGTACCAACTCCCACCTGTGCCCTTTACTAACACTAGCAGGCCAGAGAGGCTGAACTCCCAAATCTTCACTCAGCAGAGATCTTCTAGAGAAAGAATGTCGATGGCTAAACTTGAAGAAGCCCTCACCTTCCAGGGAGATCTAGATATCTCTAGTGAGATAAGATTTCAGGGCAGGTGGACTTTGAGGAGATTCCAGAATGCTGGGAGCCAGGTCTATACCCCACAGTAAGAAGAATAGGAAATCCAGGTATTCCCCCAAGGAAATTACTGAGCCAGATCACAGCACAGTCAACAAAAGCCATCCAGAACACAGGGCTTCCAGTCTGCTTCTTGGCACTCAACACTTATCTGTGTGGCAGTCGGGGATCACTAGGCATTTGAAAAATGTTTCCAGTATGAAAGATGGATATCAGAACAAATAGATATAACAAAGCAACTTGGAGGAAACAGAGACTATGAATGAAAACAATGATGAAAACATTAATATCATCAGTGAGATAAGAGAGGCTATTAACCCAAGAAACAAGAAGTGATTGCTATAAAAAAGGAACATTAAAAGACCAATAAAGAACTCGTTAAAAAAAGAGGAAGAAAAGAAGGAGAAGGAGGAGAAGTATGGCTGCTTTTTGGAAACCACCTTAAAAAACTGCAAAGCCCTTGCCACAGATGAACACCTCCATTCCACTGTCCTCAGAGTCACTTTTGGGTGACTCTCTGGGTCCTTTAGAAACCTCAAAGCCAGTCTTCGTCCTCCCTGAGAGTAATCTTCTACCAACAAAGACTACTGCATTGGCTTCCCATTGTGCTTAGAATAACATCCACACTCACCATGCGTCACCATGTCACCACCACTCCTCCTGTTAAAGTTCTTCTCTGGTTCCCTCTCACCTTCAGGATAAATTCTAACTAAGTTCCTTATGCCCTTCACCATCTGCTTCTGGCTTCATCTTTTACTACTCTGTTCCCACCTCTAGAATTCTGTATGCTCAGTCTGTACCAACCCCCATGTCCTTTCTCTCTTTGTCGTTGCCACTTCCTGTCTGCATTAGCCTTCTCCTTCACCTGACCCACCCAGCCTTCAAAACGCATCTCCGAATCTTTTTTTCAGAAGCTTTCCCTGGGCTTCTGTTCTCTTCCTGTAGAATTCCACAGCTCCCGGCCATTCTTCTACCATAGAGTGGTGACACTGTGGGATCACCGGCAATTTGATTTTTTGTTTGTCTTAGGAATTTCGGTGGTTTTTTGTTTGTTTTTGTTTGTTTCATTTTGGCAGCTCCATCATTTAGTATAGTGCCTGGTGCTTAGTAAGGATTTCAATAATACATTTGTATTAAAATGAATGCATGATTGAATTAGTGAATGAAGCTCCAAAAATGGCGGCGGTTTTTACAGGGATGGCCAGTCAGGAAAGATAACTGTGGATGACTATGGGGCCAGAACAGGCAAGTCACCTGGCATGATGAGGCAGCTCAACATCAATGGAGCGCTGTATGTGGGTAAGTGACCTTGACCTTTGACGAAACCTAAATTATGCCAGTGCATTTTCTTCTTAGCCTTCCGTTTGTCATGCTGGGGCTTCCCAAAGCTGTGTACTTCACTGGATCAGTCAAATACTTGGAAATCAGGAAGCTCTCCAGATATTCCATTCTTCCATTTTCTGAACTTCTGACTCATGGCTGAGGGGTCAGGAAGCACTTAGATGCTTTTGTGCTGTGGACTGATCCACCAGGAAAACCCTGCTTTTCTTGTTTATAGAACAGGAACCTGCTAAATATAGCTCCTTGAATTCTCCCTGAGGAAGGCGGATCTGTCTTTCCGGCCCCCTCAGAGTTAGAATGAGTGGTATTTTTGTAAATAACTTAGAACCCACTAACGCTGACACATCAACATGAAAAGATAACTCTATCTGTATGATATTTCCTAAAAGTGAACTTAATCGAAAGCATTCAACATCAGTGCATTTCTCTTGGTTTAAGATAACATCACCTCTTACCACACATACTACATTTTGTTGACATTATACAACATTTCAAAATTTACCAGGTACTATTTGGTTTTAAGTGGTCAACTAGGTCAGAAATCACTTATGAGTTGGGTACTTATAGGCTCTGATTGTGTATCAAATTGATCCAAGTCAGCTTGTTCTTTCAAGGATAATTATAAATTAGACAGCTGCGATGTCCTGAGTTCTAGGTACCGCAGCCTCACCTATCCGGTCAGCTGAGGGACGCCTTGGTCAGTAGACACTCAGGCATACTGAAGAGACATCCTTCCCTTTGACTCACGTCATCTTCCTTTGGCTTCCTGGCAGGTGGAATGAAGGAAATTGCTCTGCACACTAACAGGCAGTACATGCAAGGCCTCGTGGGCTGCATTTCTCATTTCACCTTGTCCACTGATTACCACATTTCCCTCGTGGAAGATGCCGTGGATGGGAAAAACATCAACACTTGTGGAGCCAAGTAACAGCAGTTGGCTCTGCCCAAGGGACAGAACCTTCTATCCTGAGAATCCCGGGGGCCCCAAGACCTTGCCTGACACTACACACAGAGGCACGGGGACCAGGTGTGTTTCCTGTCATCAAGGAGCAAGTACACCCTGATGGGAAACTAGGACCGAGACAAGAGTCCCTGGGTGGCCTTTCCTGCTGACATTCTGTGGGTCAAACCCAACGGAATGCTCTGTGTAGGAAGCATCGGACTTTGTCCATTGAATGTGTAGTGGCCGCCAGAGATCACACATCACGGCGAATTTCCGAGCCTGTCTGCTGTAGCTCAATGACTGTGTTGTGATTCATAGTTTGTAAGAAAAAAAAAAAAGAAAGAAAGGAAAAAAAAAAAAAGAGAGAGAGACCCAAAGGGCAGTATTAAAATACTTCTCTCCTCCCCTGACTCTTGACACTCTTACTGACAGCAGAATGACTGTAAGACCTTGAACCTCAAATTTCTCTACTTTGGTCCATGAATTACTAGGATTAACCCCTTCCCCTCCTCATTGGCTGGTTCATTGTGCTCTGACTATGAAAATAAGGATTAAGGGAGACTAGAGATAGAATCATAATTATAAAGCTGCCCCCCCCCGAAAGTTTACCTTTAATGAGAAATCCGTACTTTTTATAATGCAAATCTAAGAAAATGGGCGCCATGACTTTGTAGCTGTCCTTTTGTATGTGTATATTTTTATAGCTACAGATTGTCCATACAGTATACTTTTGCAAGTTTGGGTGGACAGCCCGGAATTCTTTGCACACTTCCTAAGAATTTTCTCCCAAAGGAGACTTGTCTGGGCCCTTTGTGGCATCAGCAGAGCAGGGTAGGTAACTTGGGGTGGGCACTTCGGGGAGCTGACGGTTCTCTCTCGGTAAATGGTGACTCAAGGAGGTGACTGTGAAGCTTCCAGAATAAGCAGATGGAAAGGCACATGTGTTACTGAGGTGGGTCACTGTCATTCTGGTTCTAAGTGGGGGGGGGGGTGTCTGTAGTGAACTTGAATAAAGAAGATGAAGAAGGCTACAGCACGTTCATTTAGTCGTTCGTTCGCCTGTGGAGGGGTTACTGATCCCTCCCGAGGCGGTGTCTAGAAATGGACACGAATACAGTCAGTGTTTCTCAGGCTGAGCTGGGGGCGCCCTCAGCCTGGTCTGAGCATCTGGGCAAGAACCAGAGAAGCGGCGCTGCTTCCTTCTGAGCCATCACACTGCCACTTTGCTACTCACGCGGTGACCCCGGAGACAGCTGGCAGATCCCCATGGCAGGACTTGCTAAGGGCAAGTGAGATGAATGCTGCCACCAGAGAGGAGGGAAATGTGACCCACCTCACACAAGCGCCTATAATTAGTCCCATCATGACTCTGCCCTTGCTTGTGCAGCAGGCGGTCAGCGAAGGCTTCGAGCTTTGTGCCAAGCACAGTTTTAGGCACATTAAGGGTTCTAAAAAAATGAATAAATAAACTAGAGACGTTCACCTTGAGCTTCACCCTTCCGCCTCCTGTCTTTGGGAACCTTCGATGACCAGGATCCTTCCTCTCAGAGCAATGATGCTCACAACAACAGCAATTCATCCTCTCCTGCGTATGTCACCTGTGAGTGCGGTGTGGAGAAAGCCACGTGGTAGAGAGTGGGCGTACCACCTCCCTGTCACCCTCACCTCAACACCGTTTCCTTGGAGACATCCAGGGTCAGTGCTTCCCAAGATATAATGGAGTTGCTTTCACAACTCCGACTGATTCACATTTTGAATCGATTGCCTCCAGTCCAAAAATAAAAGTCACGGTGATTTTGGCAAAACGTCCAGTTGAGCTGAAGCCAGAAGAGTTGTGCTGTGGATGGGCTGTTGTTCCCTGCAAGTGTCATCCTGAGAAAAACACGGTAACCTGGGGCTGGGGGCCCGGGAGTGATGAGGGTGATGAATTGCCTTTCCCTAGGTGGGCTAGGAAAAGAGGGGTGACGCGTGATGAAGTCAGAGCCGTAGAGAGGCTGCGGGTGAGAAGGCAGCAGAATAGGGGGACCCAAGAGGAGCTGATCATATGGGAGGGCTCAGCGTGGGAGAACAGGGTAAGAGACAGTATATCCCAAGCTCTTTCAGCCTCTCAGTGGCCAAAATTCGGGCAACATGGGATGAGTTTGTAGCAGAGGTGGTTGGGAGAATATAAACTTTGTCCTGAAGCTGAGAGATTAGACCTGGGTTCAGATGGGCAGGAGAGCCAAGGAGAACGCAGCCTGGTTTTGTGGGTCCCCTGGTTTCCTCTCTAAGTGTATCTGCTATCTATTGCCACAATAATGCTGCACGACAAACAACCACAGAACTCCAGTGGCATACCGCAAGATGTGCTGATAGCTTCCATGCCTCGAGTGGTCAGCTTGGCATTTCTGCTGATCCTGGCCGGGCTTGACTAGGCGGTTCTTCTGGTCTCAATGGGACTTGTTCACATGTGTAAGGTGGCTCGCTTATCGTAGCCTTGGCTGGGATGGGGAGGTGACTTGGGTCTGCTCCGCCCTCCTGCTGCGACCCGTGAGCTAGCCTGACATGCCCTTCACTCGGTGATGGAGGAGGGTGAGAGCACCGGAACTGAGGTCTAAGGCGTTTTACAGCCTAGGATTGGAACTGCCTCATGTCACCTTTGCCACATTGTGTTAGTCAAAGTCCGTACATTCAAGAGATGAAGAAATAGACTCTATCTCCGTTGTGAGAGCAACTGCAAAGTCACCTGGCACAGGGCATGGATTCAGGGAGGGTGGAAAAATAGGGCCATTAGCGCAACCAATCCACCACTGCAAGTCCTGTGCTGTTGAGGAAATGGTGCAACAGGGATGAGGTGGCCCCTGACGGGAGTTCATCCGTGGGCTCCCTGGGGCTGCGCGGAGGCCTGGGAGGTTGCAGTCGCGGGCCCAGCAGGGGGAGCAGCATCTGCCTCTTCCAGCCCTGCCTGCTGTGACCCTGCTGTCCCCCCTCCGTCCACCTGCTGCCTGGTACCTGGCAGCCGTGTTGTCATTCTGAGGAGGAGGGCCTGGCAGGGGAAGGGATCTGCGCCATGGCTTCTGGGCAGCGGCTCTGTGGAGGGGCATGTCAGAGAAGGCTGGCTGGGCTCTTGGCTGGAGGAAGAGGTTTGAGGAGGAGCCAGGGAGCTCGAAGGTTAACGCCATCCCTGTCCCACCCAGGAAGGATATTACGAAGCCTGGGTTACTGAAAAGCTTTTGTCCCACAATCAGCATCTGAGGAAATTCTCCAGAACTTCCCATGTGTTCTAAGCAAGGACGGCTGGGGTGGTGTCAAGAAGGGGAATGTTCTTGCTTTTCCTACAAAAACTGACTCGCGCACCGGCACGTGCTTCCTCTAAGCTCGCCTGGGGGCTCTTTCTCAGAAAGGTCTGCGGGGTCATCTTTGTCCCCATGCTGCCCCAGGGCCCGAGGAGCGGCAGCTTGTGACCCTGCGACTCAGGCACCTCTGAGCGGCTGCCGGTCTCCCGCCCTCTTCTTTGCCTTCCATTTCTGGGCCCAGGCCTGTCCAGCCCCCAGGCCCCTCCAACACAAACGGGCCCTCTGCTTTCCACATGCCCACAGCCCAGGCTTCTGAGTAACCGGTGCTTCCCTTCCGGTTTCTTCGCCTCCCTCCCTCCCTCCACCGCCCACCTCTTCTCCTCTCCCCCTGGCAAGGAGCTGTCTCCTCCCCCGAGTGGGAGGAGGGATCTCGGAAATGTGCCCGGAGCTGGCGGGCCCAGCGCTTTCCACTTGGAGGAAGTGCTGCATTTTTCACCTTTCACCCAGAAAAATAGGATTCTCAGCAAGCTTGTTTTTAGCACAGAGAGCTCCCAAAGGAAAGAGAAGAGCGAGAAGGAGGGGCTCGCAGCCCCTCTCAGAGCTCCGATAGCCAGCCCCCTGCCTCCAAGGCTGCTCTCCCCGGGGAGGGATGCACCAAGGGGCAGCCTGTGGAGGCCTGGCTGAGGGCGAGAATAAAGGCAGAGAATTCCAGCTCCACATGGAAAGACGATTCATCCTTGAGGAGAGGGGCTTGGACGGAGCATTTACTGCTTGCTTCCCAGTGCCTTCCTGGTCTCTTCTAGGAACCCCCAGTCGCTGCCCTTGCAGGTGGAGGAGGGGAAGGTGTGTGCCCTGAGACAGCCAGGCCCTTAGCTGAGAAGGGTGTGTGCTTAGCTGGTCAAAGGCAGGAAAGAAGAGCTCTAGGACTACCATCCAGAAGGAGCCCAGAGGGACGAGGGCTGCCAGCACGGAGTCCAAGATCAGAATCCAAAGTAAGGGATTTGTGCTGCTTTCAGCCCAGTCTGCATAGTTACTTGCCAAGATGGAAAAGGGGGGTCATTCAACTGCATCAGCACTGGGTATTATTCTACAGCTCGCACTAAACAAACAAGGGAAATATCAGTGGCCCTGCCTCAGCCTTGGGGAGGCCGTGGAGTACGAGGTCTGAAGGCATTTAAGCTGGTGCGCGTCCTGGTGGAAGTGACAGGCTGTCATTAGGAAGTTCCATTTTACAGGTGGCTATATTCAGCAAAATGACTAATCCAGTTCTACAGCATGGTCTGGCTGCTGAGACAGGCCCTGTGAGTAATTGCACTTCAACCTCATGTTCAAAGAATGTTCACATATTTGATCTCAGCAACAGCCCTCCTTTGATGACAGCCAGAGCACATGGGCAAGGCCAGTTTGACTCACAAAGACAAAAGCCGGCCAGAAAGACCAAGTGACTTGCTCCTGGTCCTACCACAGGGCACAACCACGGTGCTTCACTGTGGAACTTTTCTACCCCTTACCCAACCTTCAGTCAGATGCAGCGGCCCGTGGACCCGAGGCTTGTTCAGGGGCATTCTGGGGCTCCCTCCGGTTAGCTGTCATTGGCAGGAGAGTCTTGTGGGTGAGGGGGATTTGGGCAGAGGCCAGTCCCCTAGTGTCTGCCTGCTGGGCTCTCATCACAGCTCCAAGTCTGCTTTCTTCCAAAGCTCTCCCATCGCAAGGACGCCGGGTTGAACAAATCTGAAAGCAGAGACCAGAGCCACTCCATCGGAGAGGGATTCAGGGCCCCCGACAGGCAATGAGATCTGGGCTTAAAGTCTTTTCCTTCTCTCCTCTGGCTTCTCCTCCACAAATAACCTCCAGCACTCAGGGGAGTTGCTGCAAGCCATTTCCAAGCAGTGGTGTGCTCCCCTGGGCCCTTGCCCGGCCCTGGCCAAGCTGAGAACAGCAAGAGCAGGGCAGGCAGCAGAAAAAAACTCCCTGCCTCTCCTCCTCCTCCTGCCCTTGCTAAGACATCTTTATCCTAGAAAGTGCACGGCTCCCAGGAGCACTCGCCTTTTCCTGGAAAGACGTGCGAGAAACTATGTGTCTCAGCGCTTGGGCTGCGTTTGCTGCCTTTCTCGTTGTCTCTCTTTGTCTCTCTGACTTGCTCAAGATCCAAAAGGTTTACCAAGGCACAGAGATCTTTGAACACGTGGTAAGGCCTCCCCCCGTGTCCCAGCTGCCCACCTTCAAGCAAGGGCCTGGCCTGGGGCTCTGGCCGCCTCGGACAGCCTGGTGCTAAGGGCTGCACCTCCAACTTGGCTAAAAGGGGACTTGGATGGGAATATCTGTGAGAAGGAAGGCCAGGGAAGCACAAGGAATCTGCTCATCTACGCTCATTTAGAAACAAAAGCAACGGGCACCAGGCCAGAGGATTAGCTATGGAAAGCCCTGTTAGGAAATTGGCTGAAGGAAAGTAGAGGCAGAGTAAAGGGACCCTCAGACAAGAGGACTGTGGAGGAGAGAGGATCGGGGTACAAGGCCTGCTGCATGGTGACTCCCAGCCCTGGCGGCAGGCATGCCTTGCTCTCACAGACCTTAGGGTTCACAGGGCAACTGTGGGCAGGTGGGTATGAAACGGGGGGCACTGTCCAGTAGAGTAGAAAATGTGCCCAATAGTTGTCCAGGCCACATATTCGCCTCAGAAATAGAATAAGCTGTGTGATCTCCTGGTCCAGCGCCTCAGAGGATTTGCCCAGGGTTGGGGCCTGATTCACGGTCACATGACTACCTCTGGCCTGGAAGCCTGAAGTCCTCGGAGTTTGTTCGGAGGCTTTGGGGTTGTTAGGATGGGGTGGGGATGTGAAATGATTTCCTGGATCCTCACAAGCACTGCTGGAGCGGCCCCTCCGTGGGTACTCACTGTATGCAAACCAACCAGGACGAGGCACCGGGGAGAAGATAAAGGCCAGTGAAGTCTCTGTTCCTCAAACCAGCATCGGCCAGGCCTGTGGGGTCCTTGGAGACTTGGGCCCTCTTCCAAGTCCACTGGGCACCTGCTTCCCCAAAGCCAGCAGGAGACCGTCTTTCTGAGAGGCCCAGTCTCTCTTGTAAGAGCTCTCCTCATGAGGTTAGGCCCGCCCTGTGCAGCCTCCCTTTTCGTTAACACAGGGTCGACTGATGAGTAACCTGATTGTGGGAGTGCCTTCCCGTCATAGGCACAGGCCGGGCCACACTCCAGGGGGTGGGATTGTACCAGGTGTGTAGAGCCAGGCCCAGGAGTCCCAGGGACCATCTGAGAATCCGCCTCCGCCAACCCTCTTCACCTCTGACCCCAGTCTCTCCCACCTCCAGACCGTACTTCACCAGAGACCTGCTTTGTTTCCTTCAAGTGCACTTTACGTCATGTGCTGTCCCATCCGAAGAACGTGCCCCAGTCTGCTACTTCCCCAAACCATGAGCCAAACCAAGACTCCCAGGATGAGAGAACTTCTATTCCCAGAGAGCATGGCAGTCTTTTAAAATTTCTCCTTATATCAATAAATATTGCAAAATCCTGTTTCCCCTGGGTCCTGGAACTGTCACCAATGACTAGGGGCCCAGCTTGGAATTCAGTGGATGAGCCCTGAGCAGCCCCTGCTCCAAGCTCCTGCTGGCCGCCCCATCATCTTAGAGGAAACGGCATGTAAGCAGTAGAACTCTGCATTAGGTCAAAATCTCCACTAGTCGCTCAGTGGTGAAAACCACATATGACAGCATCACGGGCCAGTGGCACCTAGTGTGAATTCAAGTGTGGCTTCTTAATGCTGAAAAAAATCAGTGCCAAACAGCTTCATCTGAGTTATAAAGTCATCCATTATTTAATGAAAAGTGTGAACAGTACAAATGTCCAGAATGCTGAATTTAAAGAATTCGTCTATACTTTGGAACCTTATATATCCATGAAAGAATAATGCCATAAAATATCCTATTGATATTCAAAGATTTTCAAAATGTTATATAAAAGAATCAAGTTCCAAAATGGAATATACAATATAATTTTATTTATATGCATACAGGTACAAACATATGAAAATATGTGTAAATATATATATACATACACATTCACATAGAAAAATGGCTGAAAGGCCAAAAAGTAAAACGTTAAAAATAGCTAATGCTGCATGAGAAGGTTGAGGGATTTTTTTTCTTTTTCCTTTTATCTCTTCTCTAGCTTTTCTTCAGTGAGTCTATAGTGCTGATTTATTGTTCAGTCCACTCAGAATATCACCTCCCTTCTTTTGGGGGACTGGTCCTCTTCCAACTCTAACTATGTGGTACTTGCGGAAGTGGCCCTTGAATAGAACTTCTGTTGGGCCACACGACTGGACCAGCGATGGACACGTGACACAGGCCGGGCCAACCAGAGTCCTCCCTGGCAGCCGGGAGGAAGGGCGCCCTCTTCTCTCTGAATGTAAGGCTGTAGACTTGGAGGAGCCTGAAACCACGGGTCCAGCTCTTTGGGGACGTCTGGCCTGAGAGTTTCGGGTGTAGAGAAGAGGTATGTGTCAGTTCTGGGTGGAGTAGGAGACTATAGCCCAGTGCAGCCTGCAGCAAGTACCAGGGCACCTGCCCACCAAGTAAATGCCTGGGAGATGGGGCAAGGATTGTCTCCTAGAGAAGCAGATATGCGATTGTGGAAAGAGAGATGGGGGCAGGAACGAATCGCTTGGTGATGCAAATTGTCACTTGGAAGGATGGAGAGAACCCGACAGAGAGGGTGAAATACATTTTAAAGCGGGAGGAGGTGGGGAAATGGGCAGTGGGTGGGAGAAGGGCCCTAACCTGTGGTCACTTCCGATACAGCCCATTTATCCCCTATCTGCTCCTGTCAAAGAGATAACAGGATGAGGGCAAATCTGCTTTGAGAAGAACAAAGGGTAGCTGCATGCAACAAATACTGGAGCATCCACCATGAACAGCAGGATCTTCTCCCAGATGACCTGGGAAGACTCCTTCCTCTTCCGAGGCATGCCAGCTCCACGAGGACTGCCCTGTCTTTCCATCCTTGGAGACTCTTCCACAGGCGTATCACCTCTCTGTAAGATAACATTTCTAATATCTAGGGAAACATATTAAACTGCTTTTTCTTTCAAGGCGCAATTATTCAAAGAATATTCATCAAGCACTTGTGATGCGGCGGACACTACGCTAAGCTCTGTGGATGCAGCCGTTCAACTCCTGCTATCAAACGAAGCCGATCGGACCGCGGAGAGGTGGGCGTGCTGGGAAGGCAGACGACGGGGCTCCCAGGAGCCTGGAAAGACTTACTCTGAGCAGCACCGCTTAAACGGAGACCGGAAGAAGTTACCCAAGTGAAGAAAGGTGAAGGCTACAGCATCGGGTCCCGTGGGAAGAGATCCCGTGCTTTAGTTAGCAGGCCTCCTGCTGGCTAACTCCCCTCTGGGTACCTGAGAGATGTCACTAACCTAAGGTGCATCTAAGCCAGTTTTAAGGCATTTACATCTTTAAGGTGCGGGTCAGAAAGTCCGAGGTGCTCCTGACGTTTCTCAAGGGATAGAGGAGCGCGTAACAACCCGCCATCTGTTCTGTCGGGAGCGTTGTGTCCGCCACCCGCCATCCCCACAACTGCGCAAAGGTAGGTTATCAAGACCCACAGCTGAGGTGAGAGGTGGAGGAATTTATCCGGGGTCGCCCAGGTAGTCAGTGGTGGTGAAACTGGCCGGGAGCCAGGGCTGCGCAGCTCACACGAGGCAGCCACTGCCCGGGGCGTGACACCTGCAGAAGCCACAGAAAAGGAAAGGAGCCACAAAAGGTGATTGAGAAAGTCAGACTGCAGGTACATCTCTGAAGAGGGTGCGTCGTCTGCACTGGTCCTTGGGCAATTTGGGGCCAGGAAGGGCCACGTGTTGTTAATGCTCTGCTTCCTCAAGGCTTCCCCGCCTCTCCATCAACTCGAGGAAAATGTGGGTGGGGTGTGTGTGCAAGGCCTCTAGTGCCAGGAAGAGAACCAGACCCACCCTGCTTCTGAAGGCTGAGTCCAGAGTGAAGACCCAGCTCTGCGGCCGAGATCAAGTTGGCTGGGGACAGGAGGGGGAAAAGGTTTCAATGTCAGCTGAGACTTGAAATTCTTTCTCATCTTGCAAACGTGTAGGGATGGGTAATTATGAGCTCCATGCACAGCAGTTGTACTCATTTTAACATGATTCCCACTTAACAGTTTCTATCAAAATCATCCTTAAAAGCTTTTCTTGTTTCTTTAATCTGAAAGTAATTACTCTGGGATAAAAATCATCTCGGGTTTAATCCCAAATCAGTTTAAGACATCTCTTGTTACTTCAACTTCATTGGTTCTTGCAGACTGAATAAGTACTTTTAATTCAATTCTATTATTAGTCACTCCGGGGGAAGGGTAATGGATCAAATTTATAGGCCACTGAAAACCAATTCTTACACAGGCCTTTTGTAATGAACTTGTTTGTACGCTAACATTTTAGTGTAATGTTGAATACCATACATGAAAAACATTACTCATACACCTCTATTTTGCTTTCCCCTAATAACTACATCATTCCTCTCCTTTTGATCCTTTCAAACTTCCTGGGGTTGATGGTGCTATACATTTTGGCTCAAGAACTCACCATCTGGGAAACTAGATATGCACTGAGGTCTCCGTAAAGGACAGACCACATGTACGAGCTCTTAAATAGTACTTAAATACTAACATGTGTTTCACAGTTAATTTAAAATTGGTGTCTACAGTTTCTTCATTAATACATCAGTTGTTACTCTGGGTGAGCGTAGGCTACAGAAGACTGAAGACTTAACTTCTCCCCTTATGAAATTCTATTTAAGATCACTTCATCCTTTAAAATTACTGAGGTTTTGCTGAATCAATGACTCTATTTCCAAATTCAAAAAGTTGATAATAAAATTTTGATATATTTCTAGAATTTCAAGAAATGTTTAGGTTATCCTCAGAGGAAAAAAATTAAAAACCATACTTTAAGGACCAGTATTTATTTAGTATGTGTTTTATAATGTTGGCTCCCCACTATCTGATTATTTTATGGTAACCTGTCTGGTAAATAGAATATAGATTTAAGAAAACTTATGGAAGGTTATATCAATGGCATAGCAATATATTAAAATATTAAAAATTTAGTCAGAGCCCTATGTGATTGCTTCATAACCACTATAATTCTTATGAGACAGAACCGAAAGTATTAACAACAACAAAGCAGGAGCCACTTCTCCTAAGTGCTTAAAATAGGAGGAAAAAAAAAACCCAAAATAATGCCCAGATCTGTCAGTGTAAGTTGTAAGAAAATATATTTATTTTTTCCATGACAATACTATGATAAAATTGTTAAATACATGCATGTTTTAAAAACAAACATAAGTAACATCTTTAGAGTTAACAGCCAAGCATACTAGTTTTACATTTAAGGTGTCTTAGTAATAGGTTACTTATATTCTATGTTCTTGCTATTAACCATGTCTCCCAAAAGATATGGAAACTAAATTCTGAAATTATACAATGATATAAAATGTCCAAATTTTTCCTTCTAACAGCAACATAATCTCCAAATTTTCATAAGGTAGAAAATACTTCAGTTGTCGTCTCTGTAAGTGGAGTTGTTTTATTCCGTATTAAACTCGGACTTTTGTGAATCAGACTGAATATCACACAAATATACTGCAATCTATAGTTTGCTTCCTGCATATGTATATTTAAATGTTTCCTGATATGATTAAGCACGATTTTAGGTACAGAACATCACAACTGATCATTCAGATTAAAAAAAACAGTCTGTAGTGGTAACATTTCAAGAAATGAAAAATGAAACAGTTCTGGATTTGCAGTTTCTCCCTATCTTTCAGCTACATTTGCACCTGACCAAACAAAAATTAGTAAACAGTTACTAGTATTTATAAAAAACTGAAAATATTTAACATATAACATCCCCTTTAAAAAAACACTCATTCTACAAACAACCTTATAAAAGACAAAAACATATCTGTTCACAGTATGTGTATTTTGTAAACAGTAATTCACTATAATGCAATTTTGAAAGTAAAAAATGGTAACTTCCTAGCATTATAAGGACCTCTGACTTGTGGCCAGCTAATGAAAGAGAAAGAAAGGTAACACACTCCTACTAGGAAAACTGAGTGTTCTAAAATGACTTTACCTTTGGACATACCTTAAGGTGGCACCATCTCAAATTTAGGATGTCTCTCTATCCAGGCCAATCTTTTTCAAGCAATTCTGAATTGAAATGTAAGAAAACGCCTTGCTCCTTTTGGAGAAAATAATTAGATAAAACAAATCCCAATCCCAGGGTATCATGTAATACCTACCCTTCCACAACAGTGAATGGAATAGGGTTTCTTTTTGTGTGTTGTATTCATAACGTATTCACATTTTTCTGAAACATTATGTTGGAAGGAAAAAATTAAATTGAAGGATATATCATAAATAATAGGAAAAAGTACTGAAAATCAAACTGGGGACAGAGTATTTGAAAAAAAAATTTTATGAAAATCATTATTCAGTACTGTTTTCTACGATCAACTACAAAAATACTAATGTTAAGGTTAAACCTAACAGTTAACTTGTCCATGTTTTTTAATTAAAATTGCATTACCACCTAGAAATCTTCCGATCTTTTATAATATACCACCGGAATGCTGAGGAAAAATAGTAAGTTCAGAAATTGAAAGTTACCCATTTAAAATGGAGTAATTCTTAAGGGAAGTACATTTTAAATGTATAAGGAAATTCAATACATTTAAGTGATCCATTCAATCAGGTATACGAAGTATTTTTGGCTTAAGTGCAGCATAAGGTCTATATTGTTAGTTTTTTTGTTTGTTTTAAAGTTCTGATTGGCTACTGCAAAGGCAATCTTAGAAGATATATGTAAATGTAATAAAAACCAATTCTTTAGCAATTAAACATTCATTTTTTTCCCCCCATTCACATCTCTCAGTTTTTAGGGTATTCAGTTATAGCAACCAAAAAGTAACATAAGTTATTACTGTTTTGTATTTGGTTAGTATTTAAGAGCTTTTGAATTTATTGTTTCTACGTTTCTTCAACTAGGCACCTGCACATAGGAAAAAAAATTCAGAGGGTTTCCCTCTTAAAAACATCACTTTTCATTTTCATAAAAATGTTGCACAGTTAGAATTTGTCTTGCACAGGTAAATTCTCTTGATAACATGGACACGTATAATCCAAAATATTAACATTCTTAATAGAGGAAGAAACAAATGCTACCCACGGTTAAAATTAATAGAATCCTGTCATAACTCAGTATCATAATTATAAGGGTTTGGATATATTCAAATCACATTCCCTGAAATTTTACCATATACAATAAAGCCTGACATTTCAATGAACAGAATGTTGTTCTTTAATCCATTATCAGCATTAAAAATAGTTCTTTTGTATTATAATTAGCATGAATATGATCATGTAATAGTTAAGACAAAAGTACTAACTGAAAAGGAATAAAAATCTCACCACCCTATTGAAATAAGAGGTTTAAATATTAATAGCCCTGGTACAGAATCCATGGAGGTATAAATAGACCAAATTCAAAACAAGCCATTAACAATGATATTCTAAGGTCATGTCTAAAAGCTGCATTTCCAGTAAGTTTAGTCACAACTTATTTTCTTTTGTGAAAGATTTTCTCCTGGATATAAAAAATAAAGATGGGCATGCTACCATGAAACGTTGTTTCAGCAGGAAATACCAGTTTAAAATAATGCTTTGAAGAAAGAGTTTATCAGGAGAATGAGTGCTTATCCTAGTCAGTTAAGCTCACACATCAATGTGCTGTTGATGTACTAGAAACACTTGGTTGGTACAAACATGTCCCACGTTGTGTACCCATCAAATAAAAAGATACTGTGAACACTTAAAATTAGGTTGGAATAAGATATCTAGTGATGCTTCTGCATGAGTCTTTCTCAAGTTTTCACTCAAACTGTGGAGTCACTTCTAGAGTAGATTTGAATCTTCAAGCCAATGGTCTCAGACCTACACAAGCTAGATCTTGACACATACCACCTTTCAGGAAAACTCTGTTGAATCTGCACATTCTGGGATGGAACTCAGTCAATAAAAAATTGACTGAACTTCCACTGATTAGCTAATGATCCTACATTTGACTTCTGAGATGCCCAATTTTATACTTTCAAAATAAGGATAAAAAGGCATTTTATAAAAGATATACAAATTTTAACATGGTTCAAAACAGAAAACAGTAAAAATTAAATAGAAAAAATAAGTTTTATCTGGTTATGTGCCTGAGCAGTAGAACAACTTGACATAACATTTTCTGCATATTGACAGGTTAGGGAGTACTTTCATTTCAAGCTATCATAAAATTGATTCCAAATTCCTTTTGGAAGAAAGTGTTCCCTAGTCTCCACTAAACTACATCTAATTATTCAAATACAGAAAGGCCTGTAACGTTCTTTAAATTTGGACGGTATGAAGACAATTAAGAAATTACAGGACTAATTTCCAACAAGAATACAAGTTGCATGAAGGTTGAAGAATGTGACTTTTACCACAGTTTCCGAGAGTGCAAGAGGAGTAGATGTTCTAAATGCAATCCTTCAGATCCGTGAACCATGAAAGCAATGCTGGTATGGAAAATGAGGCTGAAACTTTTCCGTGAATGGCTGCCTCTGTGTCTAAGCTGCAGGAACAAAGCACCTCTATCACCTAAGCACATAAACACCCAATTCAACTATCCAGATACTCGGGCCATAATGTCAAATCGAGGCTTCTACAGGTTCAGCACACTGAAGACTTCAATTGTATATGGATGCTAATCCACGCAATACATAATTTACAAGGTCTGTCTAATGTCAAAAGCCTAGCTAAGTCTTCCAAGAATACTTTTATGTTAAATATTGTTTATTTAAGATGGCCACTCACAAGAGAAATGCAGTCAGAATGACCACCAGAATCTCCATTCCTCACAAGGGAAGCTTGATCTGAAACTGGCTGATAAGTTAACTGGCTTGTAGGAGATGTGAAAATGTATCCTTTACACAGCACTAATCAAGACATAATGGGATATACTTCTGCTTCAGACATTTAGAATTTTCTAACCAATGATTGGGCTCTAGTTGGAAACTTTGGCAGGAAAGAGGGGTTTCCCAACTATTCTCCCAGTCAGGAAGTGCTGGAGGGAACACATCTAGCCTCCCCTTCTAAGCAGCCTTTGGTTAGCCCTCCCCCAGAAAGAGGAGCTAATGTGACTGGACAGAGAAAGGCCCTATTAGACCACCTGTCACCCGTGTGCATGGTCCTGGCACTGACAAACAGTGCACGTTTACCAGGGTCTCCAGTGCCACAAGCAACCAGAGATATGTGACAGAGGGTGTTTTCTCTCTCCCCAGCTCCCTCCCCTCGCCCTGTCCCCATGTGCCCAGGTGGGGCAGGGGTTGGGAAGTAATCCCTTCCCATCTGCAGAGCAGGTCTGGCTATCCTCAATTCAACGGGAAAAGATAAGGAAAACTGTTTTGACCTCAGACCTAAACCACACTCTTCTAAGCATATCACAGGTTATAAGGAGCCTGCCCAGACTAACAGAGCGATACTCTGCTTCTCATTAACCCAGTGATCCGGCGTATGGATCTCCAGAGGCAGGGGAGAGGTGAGCTGCACTCTGAATCTTTTTCATGCAGAAAAAGCTGTGAAGTCTTGGATGGAGTGATAGGACTCAAGAGCCCCGGTGATATTCACCATTAGCCAAACAAATGAGTCATAATGTAGGTTAGACAGGGCTCTGGATACAGATGGTCACAGTTGAAACGCATATGCATTAATGGCGGAGATCAAACAATCTCTTCTGGCCTTTTCCCGTTACCTCAGGTTAGTGGAGTTTAGATCAGTAAACTTCTACCTTGGCCAACACTTATCCTAAAGAGAGGAGGTACACGACTGGTGAGTTTTGATGGGGAAAAAGGCATGAGTTGGGGGCAAGAAGGGTGTGGTAACGACAAGCTTCTGCAGGGAGAGAAGGCAGGCCCAGGTCTGAGTGTCTGGAGTGGAAGCAAAGGGAAGGAGCCCAACAGGAGAAATGAGAAGACAGAGCGAACTGTTTACAGGTGGCTCTGGTTTGATATAATTTTCATTGTTGAAAATTTCTGTGAGCTATTATGTAGTTTTACTACACTATTTGTATACATAATTAATTGTATTTCACTCCACATGTTCATATATCAAGAAGCTCAGGAATTTAACTGAATCCTAGCAATTAAAATCAGGATTCATAAACAGAGTACCTAAACAGACTTTCTCCCTTGTCACACTTATTGTGGCTTTTTTCCACAACATGGTTTTTACAACGATACATTATGGGCTAGAAAAAAAATAACTGATTATGTGCAAACACATTACAGAACCTCAGATGATAAAAAAAAAAAAAAAGGCATATCTTGACTTCTTTAGATCTTCCAAATTTTCAAGTACTTTGGCCTTAACTCAAAATACATAGACAACCTGAGGGCAGGGAAAATATACACTTTTTAGATTTTCAGTTTGCTTTTCTAAGAACCACATTCATTCTAGACATCACTTAATGAAAACCAGCGGTGGGCAGAGGATGCTGCGAGGACACAACTCTGGACGACGCCCAGAGCAACTGCTGCACCTTTAATACGGGTATGCCCACGGATTCAAAGCCGTCTTATGACATTCCACATAAAATAGCCCTTGAGTAACTGTCCCTGTAAGACGCATTATCTTTTTAGTTTTACATGTAAAAATCTGAGGACTGAATCAGATAGTCTGGACTGATGACCCTTTAAGAGGGAGGAACTGCTAAGATGCACAATGAGGAGGAACACCTGCTAGAAGGTGTCAGAGATCGTCACTGCCTGGGCAACCGGGGCTCAAAGCATGGTCTTCTCAGGAGGGACTGAGGCCAATCCGAACTATACAGACGGCTAATGCCGCCAGATATTGCTTAGTAGTCGTCTCAAATAGTAAGTCACTGGAATTACATGCTTATGAGGAATATTGAATTTGCTCATATATTTATAAAGCTGACACTGTCACCAAAAAACAAAACAATGAATTTTTTTTTTAAACTTAAGATCTATAGTCCTAGACATTTAGTTTTAAATATTAGGGCAACCTAATAAGGGAAGCTAGCATAAAAGCTAAAAAATAATGGAACAGTGTGAAAAATCTTCCAAAGCAAGAAAACATGATTCTGATTTGAGCTGGTCAGTGTCATGCTCGTTTTCCAAGTTTGTACCCCTGAGAAAACTGTTTGATAACCATTATACAGTAGGCACAGAAATCAACATACTTTATCAAACAAAACACTAAATAGGTGTTGCTGTTGATACATTAAAAATTATATTAATTTTCTTAAATGCGGTGGATAGAGAATAATGTTAAAAGTTTTAAAATCTGTGCTTGTTTTTCATCTAGAATGGAACAAATGTCAGGCAAATAAACATCATCTGTTACTCTGACATTTTTCTCCCTTGCCTGCAAATCTGCTTACAATTCCATAAGGTATATGCATGAGAAAACCTGATGAACAACAGAACAGAATACAGTTGCTGTGGGATTTGTTTTGCACGTATGGACCAGGCAGTATCCGTTATTGAAATGCTTCCTAAAGGTAAAGCAATGTTAGAATTCTTTGGCTCGAATCACAAATAGCTCCAAATTGTGAGTTGTGTGGACTGAATTTCTGAGTTATTGTACTTTGGCTTTGAGACCACATTAAAAGCACATTAACACTTTCAGTGTAACTTGCATGAGTGAAGTCCACCTCACTAGCAACACTTCACAGGATCCCTCCAAGGTGCCCAGTGCTGACCCGGCAACAGGAGCTTATTGAGATGGTAGACTGAAGTGACAGGGAGACACTGTTAATCGTTTGGTTTGTTCTGAAAAAAGTTTGTGAAGGACCAGCCTCCTCCATTAGATTTAGGAGAATCTTCATCTTTAGGAGGAATCAAAAATTGTCGGGAGTTAATGGAGCATGGACTTCCAAAAGAGACAATTTCACTGTTGCTGTCTGTGGACCTAGGTGAGTCTGGAGATACTAAGTTCCAAGTATTTACATTTGCCTGAGGTCTGTAACCTGCAGTTTTGTCTAAATCATCATCTGCAGCCAGATCTTCTACAGTAGAAGTAACGAGGAGGTGCATTTGTGGCTTATAGCCTGTCCCCCCTACAAGGTCGTTTTCTGGTTCTTCCTCTGGTTTTGCCTGAGGCTGGTACATGGACTGAATGTCAATGTAAATGACTTGTGAGGCCCCTCCGGCTTCATCCGCTCCTGGGTTCACTATCTCTTCCTCAATGACCGGTGGACAATATGACACAACCACATGGTTTTCCGGTTGCGCATCAGTGCTATCTTCTGGACGCTCAGCTACTGGAGAAATTATTTCTGTATCTTCTATTTTAGGAACTGTTGATCGAGTTTCCAGAACCTCGACATTATTTGGGGTACAAGGATTCATTTCCAATGTTTTAAGAGCACTGTTTCCCTAGAAATAAGTTTTAAAACAGGGATTAGGATGCCACAAAAAGCTGCTGCAATGCCTCTCCTACAAAAAGAAGCATTATTTTATAGTGTTTTTCACAGCTGCTTATAAAAATCTGTCTCTACTATTCTGTAGTGCATACTAGAGCAAAGCTACTTTCTTTTCTACATATCAGTATTTTCCTTGGTCTTAATAGTAGTGAAAAAAAGACCATGTACAAACAATTTAAAATGAATAATTTTAGAAGTTGAGCAGATGTTCAAGCACTGCTATTTTCTCAATACATTTTACTTTGGATGACACTGACATGTTAAAAACTTTTCACAAAAAACTAAAAAAAGGAAGTCAGTACTTCAAAGGTAAACATAAGAAAATAAAGGATTACCTCACAGACACTCTTTTGAAACTGTAAAGCTTTACAATTTTCTGGATTTGGAATATCAGGGTAGAAGGTTTCTTTAATCCTTTAAATAAAGATGATTAAGTACATTTAATAATGATAAGATTATCAATTAGACAATAAATAAGTTAATAAGTTATCAGGCTTATTCTGACGTTTCATATGAATACTCTAATGAATATCTGAGATAAAAATGGAAGATCATTTTCAGCGTGATCAGTCACTAGAGCTTTCAATACAATGCACTGAGAGGTTCCTATCTGAAAAGCAGAAACAGTACTTCTATTACTAGAACTACAGTATCTTATGTATCTTATGGAAATGGAGAGCAAAGAATTAAAATGGTGATTGTGCTATCAAGTCAAAAGTCAAATACGGGCATTACTCATAACCAAAATATTCATACTGCAGACTGGATTCAGCACAGTCAACTACTTGGGAACATGTTCGCATTACGTAGTTCTCTACTGCTCAAAACAGGCTCTGGATTATCAGAAAAAGGAAGGCTATTAATCTTGAGCAAAAACTAAACACAAACAAAAATGAAATTTGCTTAGTGCCCTATCACATTTATAGCTGTTAAAAAACCTTTATTATTTGAAATTCCTGCAGGAAAAAGAAATGTTGTTAATGTAAGTCCGAAATGCTCTAACTTCTAAACTATCTCCTAACTTTATCTTTTTTTTTTGTATTGAAATCATTTTTTAAATGTGATTTTGGGTAATGAGAATATGGTTACCAAACAGGGTATTCTACAGTTCTAAACTATTACTATTTTGATTTATAAGCCAGGATTGCTAGAGTACATTCTCTTCTTTATCATGAATGACGGCATTTCTAAGGCCAGTGAGGACAGTCTATGCATGAACATAGCCAGGTGCCACAAGCCCAGCCCAGGACAGCTCCTGCTGGCTGACCACGAGGCACTCTCTCCCGAGCCCCGCGCTTACCCTACCTCACCTCACTCAGCTCACACCACTCCCTCGGCTGCTGCACCCAGACACACACTTCTCACTTTCTCCAGAAGATCAAGCTCTTTCCAGTTTCTGGGCCCTCACAGAATCTATTCTCTCTGCCTGGCACATTCTCTCCCTCTCCTTCCCCTTCGGGACCCTGCTGCAGTGGAACTTCCACAGGGATGCCTGACCACCTCCTGTGACGTGATTGCCCGCTATTCTCCTCATGCCGCCCGTGCCCTTCCTAGCACCCACTCACAATCTGTACCCATATATTAAATGCTTATGGGTTTCACGTCCATCCTCCCCACTATCCTATAATTCTAATGACCATTCTTATTTTGTTCACCAGTATGTCCCCCTTCACATGGGAGGGGTCATTCTTATTTGTTGAATAAATGAATAAATGACCAGAGTTTCTAAATAGGTCACCAGGACAAGTGATACCTCAATCATTAAGCTACATTTAATCTTGCATATAGCTATTGACCTATTTATGCCTGTAAATATTTTTTTAGTACAACTGCTATTACTTTAATTAGTAAATACAGTAGGGAAAAATTTTACACTTTCACTTTGTTAATTTTAAAATCTTTAAATAATGTGCCATGTTCTTTCCTAATATTAATTCCAATATTAATTCTGACCAATACAAATATTTTTTACTACCTTGTTTCCACCAAAAAGTTGTACTTATTTTTTAACACATAAACTAAATAATCATGCCCTTAAGGACAAAACAGCAAGAGTAAACCATTACCATTCTCGTTTCCGATAGCAAAGGATACTCGTTACCACTCCGACGATGACAGCCACTGCCACTGGGATGAGAATGGCAATAATCAATCCCACAGCTGAAAAGAGAATATTGCAGATATTAAAATCAACATTTTTAGTATGAACTAGAGAATAAATTCGCATTATCAGATATTTAAGTCAGTAGATTATTTGAAGAAAAAATCCAAACTGCTCCAGGGAAACTGAAAAACTATTAAAATATAACCTTAAAAAGTACTGTAATAATTTTTATACTAACACTTAAATTCTTCAGAGCAGCGTTTCTCTACCTTGGCACTACTGACATTTTAGGGCAGATATTTCTTTCCTGTGTGTTCTGCAGGGAGGAGGCTATCACATGCATTGTAGGAAGTTTAACAGCATCCTTGGGCTTCTAATGACCAGAGACCAGTAGCACCAACCAAAAATGTCACCAGACACTGCCAACTGTCCCCTAGGAGGAAAAATCACCCCCAGCTGAGAACCATCTCCACATGGTCCTTTATTTAAGGGCATGTATGAACTCCAGCCCAGGGCTAGAGAATAAGCCCGTGATCAAATGAAAGTTCTCTGCTGTTGACAAGCTAGTCAAGTCCATCACTCTTCTCTACTTTCCATCTCAAATTTATGAGCGTTGTGCTTTATGCTTTTTTTTAAGGCTATTTCTTACACTCGTCCCTGGATATGTCAAAAATCACAGAATATTTCGGGTAAAAAAATTTTAAACCAGTTGACCGTTATATAAGTTCAACATGAATTTAGAACTCTAGACTTCAGAGGTACCCTTAATTCATTACTTTCTTAAGTACGCATTAGGCAATAACTGGTAAGAATAAATATGAAGTCATCTCATGGCCTTTCAATACTGCCCTCTACACACTATAAAAGTGTAACAAAATGTGAAATTTTAAAAAGGGGCGTTCCTATACAAACAAAAATCACTAGAAACACAATGCACTTAAGTTTGGAAAGCAACTCGATGACAACATTTAACTTACAATTTTCCTTCGTCACCACAAACATGCTCTTCTCTGGCCCCATTCCTCCATCTGTATAGGCTCGCAAGACCAGATGGTAACTTGTTTTACCTTGAAGATCAGCAATTCTCAGTGTCTTCTGGGATATGTCGGTAATATTCTTAACCTTTATGTCAGAACGACCTATTTTTAAAGTGAAGAAGATTATTACTGATCTCTATACCATTTTAATCACATGGTTTTACTCAAACCTGTCACATTCACACCCTTTTTAAATGAGTCTGAATGCTGGTCACCTCCAGGGCCAAGGCCCATGGAGCCAGCCAGAGCCATGTTCAAGTTCTACCTCTGCCAGGTAGTAGCTATGTTACCTGTAACTATTATTTAAACGCCTCTGAACCTGAGTTTCTCTAACCATGAAATAGAATATCACGACTTAGCTCTCAGGGCTCTGTGAAGTTTTCGTGCACATTCTCTAGAATAATACCTGGCCTATAGCAGGCAATCAATAAAAGTCTCTTCTTTTTCTGTTACTAAGAGCATGAAAACCCACCGCAACCAAAACCCACTGGGGCAGGGACACTGTCACTCGGGCTGATCATGCCTGTGAGTCAAGTGAGAAACTCAAGGAAGCAAGATCATAAATCAACAGAGATCGCTCCAAACCACGCAGGAAACGAGGCAGTGCATCTGAGTTCTCAAATGAGAGATGAGAGAGGACGCCTTTGAACCATTTTGAAAGGAAATGTGGAGAACTGTTTAAATTATTAAATTATTTTTAAAATTTTAACCAAAAGAATGCAGTTTAATAGCTTAAAACTAAATCGTACTATACGGCTAAAAACAAAAAGTAGCAGTCCCCTGCCAGCATCTTTCCCCACCACGAACAATCACTTCAAACTCAAGTTACCGGTCTCTTTGGGTACTGACTTCCATATTTTGAAATAAACTTAAATTGGCAGTGCTTGATTTTTAAATATTAGACATTAGTTCTAACACACAACCGCTACCCCTTCTCCCCTCGAGCCCACATCATTCATAGAGAAACATCAAAAAATTTGGTAACTTCAGTGTTCACATTGTAATGATCATATAAATACAAATCACTACTAAGACAAACTGCTCGGTATGATCATGTTTCCTTTCTTATTTTTCTGTTGTTATAACTGCTTTTCTTCCTTATTTGCTTAATGTACCAATTACTGATTCGTCCAACACCCTTGAATGAATATTCCATACAAGTTTCCATGTGGTCCAAAACAACAACACCCCAGTGCCGCCACTTCCCCCAACTGCTGCCCACTCCCCCCAAGCTGCTTCCTGAGGCGTCTGCTCTGCACTGGAAGTCTTCTAGGTGCTCTCATCCTAGAAGTCCCTGCCCCACTATTTCCTCGGATTGACACACACTCTTCTGGGAGCTTCTGGAGAAGGGATACATGGGGGAAGTAATATGTGCAGCCTTCCATGTCTAAAAATTTCTTCATTCTACACTCACAGATAGTAGTACAGATACTACTATATCTGTAGATAGATTGGCTGAGTACAGAATTTTAGGTTGAAAATAATTTTCACTCAGTAGTTTGAAGATGTAGCTGTGATATCTTCTAGTATCTGGTACATTGTTGAGAGGCCTGCTACCATTCTTATTCTTGATCCTTGCACAAGAGATGCTTTTCTGATTGTTTCTAGGATTTTTTCTTTATATATCAGGTGCTCTGAAAATTCATGGTGACATACTTCAGCATAGATCTTTTTCTCTATTTATTTTACTGTGTGTTTAATGGCACCTTTTACTGTATATACTGAGGTCTTTCAGTTTTGGGAAAATTTTTTCTTGTGCTATTACTTTGATAATTTCCTTCTCTCCATTCCACTCTTCTCTCTTAACAGAACTCTTATAAAGGAGGACAGTGCAGGTCTTTGACTCAAACTCCAACTTTCTAATCTTTTACCTCCAAGTCTTCTCCTTTGCCTTTGTCTCATTTTCAGAAGAATTTCCCCATTTTACATTTAATTTCTCCACTTGTATTTAATTCCTTAAAAATTTCTTTGATCACATTTTTAATTCTAAGGAATTCTTAACTGTCTTCTGTTTGTTCCTTTTTATAACAACATGTCTTTTCAGTAAATACAGTATACGTCAACTGTCCAAGGATAGTTTTGTTTTAAATTTCTCTGTTTTCCCACATTGCATCCATTTCCTCTGGCTTCTCCTGGTGTCTGTCTTTCAGGTTAGAAGCTTTCTCAATCATCTGGTTATCCCTGGCTGCTTGTCATGTTCGAGAGTGAGCCACTAAAAGGCTCACTGGAAGCCTGGTGTACATAGGTGGGGTTTACTGGTGGGTGGGCTTCACTTATATCATGGATGAGGAATGACCAGGTGGGTTCCTGGCTTTTCATTGGGATAATCCCCCAAATATCAGCATCTTTTATGTCTTTCCTCAGAAACCACTTACTCTAATCCTCTCATCTCCTGCCCAGAAAACAGGCCTAGCTGATGATGTCCTATTAAGCAAGTGGGAAGGAGGAAGAGGGAGAGTCACACGGTTTGCTACAGCGTCCCTTGTCTGGAAGCTCTCTGGTCCAGAATAAACCTCTTGTTCTCATGCAGGGGAGAGAGCACTCACATGAGCTACATGAAGCTGGTGTAGGACTTGGGGGTTCTAACTGCTTCTTACAGACTTACAATCAACTCCCGCTGTTCAGCCCAGATTCATCCTAACCATTGGCCTCCACTTCTGGCGCTGCAGGATGAACCAAATTACTTCTTACTGATGCCCAACTGTCCACCTAGACTGCCCGCCCTCCACTCCTCTAGGTCACTTGGCCCACTTCCACACCCAGCGTTTCCAAATCCTCTTTTGTGCCTCTCCAGTTCTCTGTGTCTTTGTGGCTTTATGCAGTGTTGTTGTTTTTTCTCTATTTTGCTCTAACTTTAGTGACCAATCCACCCTAACTAGAAGTCTACATGTTAGAATTTTAACTGGTTCAAGTGTAAAATTTCTGAGCACCTGAGGGAAATTACACTAGAGTCTGGATGTTTGCAGAATCTGATATTTAGGGTTTCCCTCAACTTTGAAGGTTCAGGAAATGCAGAACTTAGTGGTCTGGGGGAGGCTCATGTTTACGCAGCTGCTCTCGGGACGTGACTAAGCTAATGCCCAGTTGGTCAGCATCTCCCTGTGGCGTTGTTGTTCTCTACTTGTCAGGCATTAAATATTATAATTAAAATGGTTTCTTTCCAAGGAAAGGTCATTAAGGAAAATAAAAGCTCTCAAATTGAAGAGATGATAAGCTTGTGTTGTTCAGCCATGAATAAAAAGCATCTGACTTCCAACAGAAATGTAATTTAGGGTTTAAAGCCAAAAGTCTGCACAAACATTTCTGTATTTGTAAATTTGAGGATTCTCAAAGGTCTGTGGACATACACTTACCACTTGTCAAGGACTGACCGTACTTTTTAAGATTTAATAGATACACACATCCCCAATCAAGTCAATTAAGTTTCCTAGCTCATTAAGGTCGTGGCTAACTGTGTGGATGAATCTTTGTCAGATAAAAGGAGACTCTGAAGCCATTCTTTAGGTTCCTGAGTTTTCTCCTCCATTAGTGTAAGTACAGGAAGACCTTTTTTTTTTTTTTTAAAGTAACCTTCATAAGATGCTATGTTATGGATCATGCAAGATTAGAAAGAGATGCTCTCTGTCCTGGGGGGCTCACAAAGGCCTCAGAATAAATGATTTAAATGATTTCTGAAAGACTACATGCCATTGATCACATAATAAAATCTTAAAAATCTCATATTCATCAAATGACTGCATTTTCACTTCCTTATTTTTCAGAGCGTTCTGGAAATCTGTATAAACTACTCAGTAGCTCCTTTACTTCTTTTTTTTCTTTCCTCCTTTTTTTTTTTTTTGTAGTTAATAAAGAACTTCTAAGAAACAGTATACTTATTCTAGTAATTTACTTACCTGATTCCAAAACCCTCATCTTAGATGTGTCTCTCTCTCCTTTTTCAAAGTAAAATAAATACCCTCTTAAAAAGCCTCTAAGCTCTTCCACAGGAATTTCTTCCCATTTCACTAATATCGAATCTGCAGACGTATCCTCAACAGTAAAATTTGGTGCAACAACTGGAGCTGTAAAAGGAAAAAAGTCAATAGCTAAAGGAGGGTTTACTAATACAGAGCAAGACATTAAGGTTTAATGAGATTTCTAGCCTCAAAAATAGCTAAACTTGTAATGAGAACTTTATTTAATCATAAACTTTCACAGATATTATCACAAGCACTTTTGCTATGAAGATACAAAGGTAGAACTTACAACTTTCAGACATAAAACATATCTAGGGAGGTAACCTATGCAAAATCTTTAAATGGCTACTAGAATAGGCTTTACTCATATTTCCCCTCTTTACTGATAGTCTTGAATAAGTTAATAGTTTTAAAACTTTGTATAAGTGTAAATTAAGTATTTTTGACATCCAAATTAAGATTTAATTTTCTTAATGACAACAGTAAAATTATGAAACATAAACATTAAACAAATGAAAAATAAGTAATGATAAATAATTTTACAGTTATCATACAAATTATTTTTCTTCCTTGAACTAATAAACATCTCAATTCAATCTATTTTTAGAATTCAATCTTAAAACTGATGTTGTTTTATAATTTCTCATATTACCTTGAACTCTAAGAAAACTTACCCATTTAACTTACCCAATTCTTCTACATATCCAATTATAGAACGTAGTAATTGATATCCTTGATTTCTGCACCCGTACACAAAAAAATTATATCTTACACCTGGTCGAAACTGATCTATAAGATGAACACAACCAGTAAACGTTCCTAAGTACATATTACTATGAATATTTTAGAAATATCAAATTTATAATAACTCACTTTGAAATTTCCAAAACTAATTTTAAAAAGGTTACAGAAAATCCACATTTTCAAAATTGGTAAATATTCAGATTGAAAACTGACTCAACAAAAATTAAACTCACTTCTGTTGTAATGAAAAGTTTAGTATTATAACATGACATCACCTTGAAGGGAAAAATTGGTAATCAAGGCTTTCATTTTGTTCCTTCAAATTAAGCAATGACAGCTTCTTCCCAGATATGGTCTAGGGTCAGTTTTCTAACCTATCCCAGGCCCATGTCATGCCTCTGAAAAAGCCCTTCCCTAACTAGTGTTATTTGTGGGTTGGAAAGAACCCACTGCTCTTCCCTTGTTCCAAGAAGCAGATACTAAAATGTCCACTCTACTTGGACACTTCAGTGTTAAAGGAAATGGGCTATAGAGTCTACTCCTCTTTACAGCATCAGCATTTAGTGCCCTTGAGTTAACTCCACAAGACATACAAGAGAAGCACCTTAACTTCGATCCAAGTGAATCACTTTTAAATGCCTCCTCGATACAATGCAACGTGGTAAAGTGTTAGGACCACAGAGGTGGATATATAACAAGGCCCCTGGCCTGGAGCAGTTGGCAGAGAGGTGGCAGGACAGATGAGGAGGGGTAACCATAAGACCCTGTGTTAGACTAGAGGGATCTATCACAGAGCCTGTGGCCCCTTCAATGAGGGACCAAGTGAGCCTAAGAAGATCAGAAAAAGCCACCAGGAAGTGATATTTGAACAGAGCCTTGAAGGGTACTTAGTAGCTCACCTGCAGTGATCAAGGAAGAAGACACTGCCTGGGGGAAAAATGGCAGCCTATGGGATTGCATTTAATTTGTGGAATACAATTATTCTAGTGTGGTTAAAGCACTTGCTCTCCGATTCAGAACACCAGTGGTCTGCAGGCTCAAAAGTGAGATGGTTACCTCTAAAATCACTCTGCAACTTTTTCTGGGGGGGGGACAAGTATACTTGAGGTTCTGATTTTACACCACATGTATGTTAGTAAATCTGTACCTAGTTTTATATTATGATTATGCATACCAATATTCTATAGCGTTCTTCCGCCTGAAAAAGAAAAAGAGCCTGAGGGGTTAGAGCACCAGGAATGTGTTTTGAGATCATAAAAGAGAGAGGATAGTTGAAAGAGTGGGTGACTGAATAAGAAAGGAATAGGAAACTTGCAGGTTTTGGCCACACCCTGTCCTAGCAGCAACAAATAAAAGACAAAATCCCCAGCCACTTAAAGCTCTGAATTGCTTTAAAGTTAAATCCTGGTGTGATCACATACCAGTTTTGTGACCTTGGGCAAGTTACCCAACTTCTCGGAGCCTTTGTCTTCTGAGCCACTACAGGGCCTTTGTTCACCTGCCTCAGCATCAAAAGTCCTCCTTTTCATCCTACAGGTCTCAGCTTAAACTCACATCCCAGATATTTCATCTAAAGAGACGCCTCTTCACATCACTCCACCCTGCCCCAGTCCATTCTGATTATTCTCAAAGCCCAGGTGAGAAAGGAGGGAAGAGGGGTCAGAATTTATACAGAGAACACTACAACTGTGTAAGGCTCAGGCAGCTACACATGTTGCTCGTTAGTGACGTAAGCTGTAAAAAGGATAAAGGCGACCATCAAGTCATTGGCTAATTATTCACGTGAAGGAGTCTGGCTGTATTCCAAGTAGAACTGGAAAATAACCTGAAGCCACATGTAGGAATCCAATGACCGGGACTCATCCTTACCATGTGACAGTGAGCAAAGTAAACGAGCAGAACGTGCTCCCTGGGAGAGAAGGGACCAGCAGCCGCTTGCTCTCCGGAACTTCACTGACATGTGAGGGAGAGCCGAGAGGGGGAATGACGTCAAGAAGCTTCACTACCAACTGGTTCCAGAATACCCACAGGTAAAGGCACAATCCACTCTCACCAGTTACTCAGAAGGAACAGTGATAGTGGAGAGAGGGCCAGAATTCCAAAGGACAAGGCTGGTTCAGCCTGTAGGTTACCACATACCCCTCCTGGTTGCGTCATCTCAAGGGCAGCCCACCATGCGGGGCTCGCGGCTCCTGAGCTGTCAGGCACTGGGAGCTGCCCCTTCCCTGCTACGCCCGTGCCGCCCCTCCTCCCGCCCCCGACCTACATCAGGGTACATGGTAACGGCTGCAACTCCTTTGTGCTCAGTAACCTGGGCCCTGGGCAAACAAGGGCAAAAGGATGGTGAGCGACACCATTACAATTATAAATAATGCTGTGTTGAACACTCAGATGTAAGTCTGTGCTGCTCTCGGATTACTTCTTAGAATAAACTCCTAGACAAGTAATGACTAGATCAAAGCCTACGAATGTTTCACACACATACTGCCACAAACTACCTTCCAGAAAAGTTAAACCAATCCACACGCAGCCCAGCGGTGAGGGGACAGTCACTGCAGTGCAACCAGTCACTCCGTATGCTGCTCTTTTTAAAAGCATTTTTTTTGGTAGGGAGCACGCTGGAGTGTATACGGAAGTAGAAACATAATGGTGTACACATGAAACTTACATAATGTTATAAACCAACGTTACCCTAATAAAACGTAAATTTTAAAAATATCTTTAAAGAACTTTAATTGCGAGACACTCACCAGATTCTATTATAGTTTCAGTGCTGTTCGAAGGGACTTTTTTCCAGTCCATGAGGCAGGGTTCAGACCGAGATGAGTTACACCACTTAATTACATAGTCACAAGTCACGTTGGGGTCATAATTCCAAGTGAGAAGAATCCCATTTCCCATTCTAACAGCCTGCTCTATCTTGAGATCATCTTCAAGAAAGAAGGATACATTACCAGTGTTAAAAATAATGTTTTAAGGTAAATCTCATGAAAATGGGCAAGAGTTATAAAAATCACTTCACCGTGCAGACATTGCAAAATAGTGCTAAACTAGATAAACCTTTAGCAAAGTTTAGAAGTGCTGCTCTGTTGTTTTCGTTTTAACTATGGCAATTACCTGTGCATATATATTAACTCAGCAGATGGAAAAAAAAACAATGAAAAAGCACCTAGGATCAAGCAGTGACATAACTGGGCCGGGACACGAGGATCAAGAGCCATGAAGGATGGGGCAGAGGGAATACAGGCACTAGAGGGTGGCATGGCAGCTCGGGGGCGAGGGGAGAGGCAGGCGGGAGGCTGGTGAAGAGCACGCGTGGGTGTCAGAATCCCCCGTCTCCTTGTCTACTGTGGGTGTGAGCTCCACGAGAGCAGACGGGGGCTTGTGCCTGCAACTCCAGCCCTGAGCACAGGCCATGCAAAGCAGGAGCACGATGACACGCAGTGAATGAGTGGGTGGGCCAGCCCCTCTCTTCCTTTCAAGGGAGACTGCTACCCCCCTGGGTGGGCTGAAGGCATTGTGAAGGCAGGACAGTGATGAAATGCTGTGGGATGGGATGGGATGGGATGGGATGGGATGGTCGGTGTGGGCAGAGAGGGGAAAGCATCCGCGGAGCACGGATGGGTGAGGTGCAGAGGCTGGCAGAAGGGGGCCGTGGTGAGGTTTGGTTTCCTCATCCTGCCAGATCTCAGCCTAGGCGATAAGGGAGGCCCAAGGTTGGGGGTGAGGAATTAGCATGGGTTAGGACAGCGTGGCCAAAGGGAGAGGGAAATTTTCCAAGAAATAGGGGAAAGAAGTAATTTCTCTAACTGATGTATATTTAAGGGTTCAGTAAAAAGCCATGGAAAGGTTTTTTGAACAAAGTTTGCATTCATAAGCATCTACTACTGGACACAAGACAACAACTTGGCTGGGAATACAGAAGACTTTGGATATGACAGCTTCTTGACTCAATGTGACTGAAAATCCACAAGGTAACCTGCACTGAGGCTGCAAGGCCTCTGACGCGGGAAATCCTCAAGGAACAATGATTTGGTCAGAGCTGCATTAACTGTCTGAAAGCTGATAGCCAGACCATTGTTAGTTCTGTAAATTACTGTGTCCTGACGGACACACAAAAAACGTAGGAATATAGTTCTTGAATTAAAAGATAACATAGCGAGAGCCATTAAATACCTAATTTAAATCAGCAGGTTATCTTGCTATGGGTGTTCACATCTCTCTCCCTTTTCTTTCTTTTGACTCCATACCACTGCCTGCAGACCTCTCTTCTCCAGTATGCACAGCTATCTGGGCTCTGGATGATATTGTGTGTCTCAGAATGTACGGTGTGTCCCCAATCCCTTCCTTCTAATGTGCCCACAACAGACTGAAACAAAGAACCAGTTACGTAACAAGCAGTAAGACACTGCCTAAAGCAAGAACTGGAAAGATACTTAGGACCCAAACTGGACCAATTTTTCTGCCTCTCCAAGTGGGTAGTCATAGAAAGGTGCTCCCATATTAGGGTGGGATAGCAAGGGGGACCAGGGAATGACTCAGGAAGAGGAGTTAACTAGGAGAAGAGGCAGGAGTGGCCACTGAAAACTTGTGACTCAAAAAGCTGTCAAGACAGCTAAGGAGGAACAGACTAGTCACTGGTAATCCATCTAATTTACAGGGGGGCACTAAGGAATTTTAAAATTATACTGCAGTTGTTTTTTTAAAGCTTACACTGAAGATCTAATTTAGACTTTAAGAATTTCTTATCAATAAAGGATTCCTATTAATAAAGAATGCCTTATCAACAGAGCTGCCATTTAAAATGAGTATTTGTTCCTGCCTGACAGTTTGAAAATAGCCTAGCTGACGTAAGTATCAACTGTCATGGTCTTGGGGAGATATGTGAAAATGTTATCTGAATGAACTGTTAAGATATTTCTAAGAGTAACATCCACTACCATAACTCTACAACATTACGTGTTAAAGTAACTGGGTTTAGTAATATTTTATCCATCAGTGTAGATGCTTCAAGTCAATACTAATGACTGCTGCCTCTCAACATTAATACGTGACATTAATCTGCCTGTTCCTCCTTACACATCAGCAGCAGCAGGGTATATGAGAAGAAAGCTGACATTTATGAGAGCAAGCAACACCTTCCAAATGTTTCACCTTAATTTCTTGTTCTTATACACTACTTTTATCTTAAGTACTCACCATTTGGAATTTCCATACTAGCTATTTTAGAAGGTGGCGATGAGCCCACAGAATTTTTTGCCACCACACTGATGATGTAGTCATTTTTATCAAGTTGTATTTCTGCCTTATGTTGAGGATCAGGAATTTCAGAAAGGGATTGTGTTTCCTCGTCTGATGAACATGACACATTATAGGAAAGTATTTTTCCATTAGCTTCATTAATGGGTAAAGGCTACAAAAACAGAAAAATAAATTGTTATAAAAACCTGCGAGGAGTGATTATGTGACAAGGCAAGGCCATCAAGTCTAAACTGGACACTCTGCTAATCCTAACAAAGTAATGTTAGAAAAGATGAAGTTGTTAACAGTGCACAACACAGATTTAAAATCCACTGAGATAAATCGCGAAAGTGATGCTGAAGAAAAACTACACTTGCTGTAAGCAGTAAGAGCACACAGAAATATAAAAATTAAGTAACAAAATATTTAGCCTCATATTTTTCAGAAGTAAACCAAAAGAAGTGATGAGCAACATTCCTCTACTTAAAAAATAAATATTAAAAAGTATGGCATCATGTTTTTTTAAAGTTACTGTTTTCTCATTTTAAAGTAGTACTTGCTCATTATAGAAAACGTGGAAAATACTAAAAAGTTGGAAGAAAGCAAGAAAAATCTCCCATATTCCCATCTCTTAAATACTCTTACATTGTGATATTTCCTTCAAGTTGTTTTCCTAGATGGAGATTTTTATTAAAATTGTTTCAATCATACTATACAATTTACATCTTTTTTCACTCTTCTATAATACACACTTGTCCATAATACAGTTATATACATTTTAATAGCTTTATATTTCATGTAGCATTTTTAGCACTTTACTTGAATATTCCTTAAATAAGTGAAATTTAAGGCGTTCCCAATTTTTCACAATACTAAAATAAATCTTTTGGTGCAACATTTTTTTTTCGTGGCTAGGATTAATTCTTTAATGTGAGTTCCCAAAATTGGACATACTGGATAAAAGGAAATAAACATTCAAACTTTTTTTTTTTTAACATCTTTATTGGAGTATAATTACTTTACAATGGTGTTAGTTTCTGCTTCATAACAAAATGAATCAGCTATACATATACATATATCCCCGTATCTCCTCCCTCTTGCTTCTCCCTCCCACCCTCCCTATCCCACCCCTCTAGGTGGTCACAAAGCACCCGAGCTGATCTCCCTGTGCTATGCGGCTGCTTCCCACTACCATCTATTTTACATTTGGTAGTTGTATATATGTCCATGCCATTCTCTCACTTCGTCCCAGCTTCCCCTTCCCCTTCCCCGTCTCCTCAAGTCCATTCTCAATGTCTGGGTCTTTATGCCTGTCCTGCGCCTAGGTTCTTCAGAAACATTTGTTTTTTTTTTAAGATTCCATATAGATGTGTTGGCATACGGTATTTGTTTTTCTCTTTCTGACTTACTTCACTCTGTATGACAGACTCTAGGTCCATCCACCTCATTACAAATAACTCAATTTCATTTCTTTTTATGGCTGAGTAATATTCCATTGTATATATGTGCCACAACTTCTTTATCTATTCATCTGTCAATGGACACTTAGGTTGCTTTCATGTCCTGGCTATTATAGATAGAGCTGCAATGAACATTATGGTACATGACTCTTTTTGAATTATGGTTTTCTCAGGGTATTTGCCCAGTAGTGGGATTGCTGGGTCGTATGGTAGTTCTATTTTTAGTTTTCTAAGGAACCTCCATAGTGTTCTCCATAGTGGCTGTATCAATTTACATTCCTACCAACAGTGCAAGAGGGTTCCCTTTTCTCCACACCCTCTCCAGCATTTATTGTTTGTAGATTTTTTGATGACGGCCATTCTGACTGGTGTGAGGTGATACCTCACTGTAGTTCTGATTTGCATTTCTCTAATAATTACTGATGTTGAGCATCCTTTCATGTGTTTGTTGGCAATCTGTATATCGTCTTTAGAGACATGTCTGTTTAGGTTTTCTGCCCATTTTTGTATTGGGTTGTTTGTTTTTTTTGATATTGAGCTGCATGAGCTGCTTGTAAATTTTGGAGATTAATCCTTTGTCAGTTGCTTCATTTGCAAATATTTTCTCCCGTTCTGAGGGTTGTCTTTACATCTTGTTTATGGTTTCCTTTGCTGTGCAAAAGCTTTTAAGTTTCATTAGGTCCCATTTGTTCATTTTTGTTTTTGTTTCCATTTCTCTAGGAGGTGGGTCAAAAAGGATCTTGCTGTGATTTATGTCATAGAGTGTTCTGCCTATGTTTTCTTCTAAGAGTTTTATAGTCTCTGGACTTACATTTAGGTCTTTAATCCATTTTGAGTTTATTTTTGTGTATGGTGTTAGGGAGTGTTCTAATTTCATTCTTTTACACGTAGCTGTCAAGTTTTCCCAGCACCACTTATTGAAGAGGCTGTCTTTTCTCCATTGTATGTTCTTGCCTCCTTTATCAAAAATAAGGTGACCATACGTGCATGGGTTTATCTCTGGGCTTTCTATTCTGTTCCATTGATCTATATTTCTGTTTTTGTACCAGTACCACACTGTCTTGATTACTGTAGCTTTGTAGTATAGTCTGAAGTCAGGGAGCCTGATTCCTCCAGCTCCGTTTTTCTTTCTCAACATTGCTCTGGCTATTCGGGGTCTTTTGTGTTTCCACACAAATTGTGAAATTTTTTGTTCTAGTTCTGTGAAAAATGTCCTTGGTAGTTTAATAAGGATTGCAATGAATCTGTAGATTGCTTTGGGTAGTACAGTCATTTTCACAATGTTGATTCTTCCAATCCAAGAACATGGTATATCTCTCCATCTGTTTGTACCATCTTTAACTTCTTTCAACAGTGTCTTATAGTTTTCTGCATACAGGTCTTTTGTCTCCTTAGGTAGGTTTTATTCCTAGGTATTTTATTCTTTTTGTTGCAATGGTAAATGGGAGTGTTTTCTTAATTTCTCTTTCAGATTTTTCATCATTAGTGTATAGCAATGCAAGAGATTTCTGTGCATTAATTTTGTATCCTGCTACTTTACCAGATTCATTGATTAGCTCCAGTAGTTTGCTGGTAGCATCTTTAGGATTCTCTATATATACTATCATGTCATCTGCAAACAGTGACAGCTTTACTTCTTTTCCGATTTGGATTCCTCTTATTTCTTTTTCTTCTCTGACTGCTGTGGCTAAAACTTCCAAAACTATGTTGAATAACAGTGGTGAGAGTGGACAACCTTGTCTTGTTCCTGATCTTAGAGGAAATGGTTTCAGTTTTTCACCATTGAGAACGATGTTGGCTGTGTGTTTGTCATATATGGCCTTTATTATGTTGAGGAAAGTTCCCTCTATGCCTACTTTCTGGAGGGTTTTTTATCATAAAACGGTGTTGAATTTTGCTGAAAGCTTTTTCTGCATCTATTGAGATGATCATATGGTTTTTCTCCTTCAATTTGTTAATATGGTTTATCACGTTGATTGATTTGCGTTATTGAAGAATCCTTGCACTCCTGGGATGAAACCCACTTGATCATGGTGTATGATCCTTTTAAAGTGCTGTTGGATTCTGTTTGCTACTATTTTGTTGAGGATTTTTATATCTATGCTCATCAGTGATATTGGCCTGTAGTCTTCTTTCTTTGTGACATCTTTGTCTGGTTTGGTAACAGGGTGATGGTGGCCTTGTAGAATGAGTTGGGGAGTGTTCCTCCCTCTGCTATATTTTGGAAGAGTTTGAGAAGGATAGGTGTTAGCTCTTCTCTCAATGTTTGATAGAATTCGCCTGTGAAGCCATCTGGTCCTGGGCTTTTGTTTGTTGGAAGATTTTTAATCTCAGTCTCAATTTAAGTGCTTGTGATTGGTCTGTTTATATTTTCTATTTCCTCCTGGTTCAGTCTCGGAAAGTTGTGCTTTTCTAAGAATTTGTCCATTTCTTTCAGGTTGTCCATGTTGTTGGCATATAGTTGCTTGTAGTAATCTCTCATGATCCTTTGTATTTCTGCAGTGTCAGTTGTTACTTCTCCTTTTTCATTTCTAATTCTATTGATTTGAGTCTTCTCCCTTTTTCTCTTGATGAGTCTGGCTAATGGTTTATCAATTTTGTTTATCTTCTCAAAGAACCAGCTTTTAGTTTTATTGATCTTTCCTATCGTTTCAATCATTTCTTTTTCATTTATTTCTTATCTGATCTTTATGATTTCTTTCCTTCTGCTAACTTGGGTTTTTTTTTGTTCTTCTTTCTCTAATTGCTTTAGGTGTAAGTTTAGGTTATTTATTTGAGATGTTTCTTGTTTCTTGAGGTAGGATTGTATTGCTATAAACCTCCTTCTTAGAACAGCTTTTGCTGCATCCCGTAGGTTTTGGGTTGTCGTGTTTTCATTGTCATTTGTTTCTAGGTATTTTTTGATTTCCTCTTTGATTTCTTCAGTGATCTCTTGGTTATTTAGTAGTGTATTGTTTAGCCCCCATGTGTTTGTATTTTTTACAGATTTTTTCCTGTAATTGGTATCTAGTCTTATAGCATTGTGGTCAGAAAAGATACTTGATCAGATTTCAATTTTCTTAAATTTACCAAGGCTTCATTTGTGACCCAAGATATGATCTACCCTGGAGAATGTTCCATGAGCACTTGAGAAGAAAGTGTCTTCTGTTGTTTTTGGAAGGAATGTCCTATAAATATCAATTAAGCCCATCTTGTTTAATGTATCATTTAAAGCTTGGGTTTCCTTAATTATTTTCATTTTGTATGATCTGTCCATTGGTGAAAGTGGGGTGTTAAAGTCCCCTACTATGATTGTGTTACTGTCGATTTCCCCTTTTATGGCTGTTAGCATTTGCCTTATGTATTGAGGTGCTCCTATGTTGGGTGCATAAATATTTACAATTGTTATATCTTCTTCTTGTATCGATCCCTTGATCATTATATAGTGTCCTTCTTTGTCTCTTGTAATAGTCTTTAAAGTCTATTTTGTCTGATATGAGAATTGCTACTCCAGCTTTCTTTTGATTTCCATTTGCATGGAATATCTTTTTCCATCCCCTTTCAGTCTGTATGTGTCCCTAGGTCTGAAGTGGGCTCTTATAGACAGTATATATACAGGTCTTGCTTTTGTATCCATTCAGCCAGTCTATGTCTTTTGGTTGGAGCATTTAATCCATTTACATTTAAGGCAGTTATAGATATGTATGTTCCTATTACCATTTTCTTAATTGTTTCGGGTTTGTTATTGTATGTCTTTTCCTTCTCTAGTGTTTCTGGCCTAGAGAAGTTCCTTTAGCATTTGTTTTAGAGCTGGTTTGGTGGTGCTGAATTCTCTTAGCTTTTGCATATCTCTAAAGTTTGTAATTTCTCTGTCAAATCTGAATGAGATCCTTGCTGGGTAGAGTAATCTTGGTTGTAGGTTTTTCCCTTTCATCACTTTAAATATGTCCTGCCACTGCCTTCTGGCTTGCAGAGTTTCTCCTGAAAGGTCAGCTGTTAACCTTATGGGGATTCCGTTGCATGTTAATTGTTGCTTTTCCTGCTGCTTTTAATATTTTTTCTTTGTATTTAATTTTTGATAGTTTGATTAATATGTGTCTTGGCATGTTTCTCCTTGGATTTATCCTGTATGGGACTCTCTGTGCTTCCTGGACTTGATGACTATTTCCTTTCCCATATTAGGGAAGTTTTCAACTATAATCTCTTCAAATATTTTCTCAGTCCCTTTTTTTTTTCTCTCTTCTTCTTCTGGGACCCCTATAATTCGAATGTTGGTGCATTTAATGCTGTCCCAGAGGTCTCCGAGACTGTCCTCAATTCTTTTCATTCTTTTTTCTTTATTCTGCTCTGTGGTAGTTATTTCCACTATTTTATCTTCCAGCTCACTTATCCGTTCCTCTGCCTCAGTTATTCTGCTATTCATTCCTTCTAGAGAATTTTTAATTTCATTTATTGTGTTGTTCATCATTGTTTGCTCTTTAGTTCTTCTAGGTCCTTGTGAAATGTTTCTTGTATTTTCTCCATTCTATTTCCAAGATTTTGGATCTTTACTATCATTACTCTGAAATCTTTTTCAGGTAGACTGCCTATTTCCTCTTCATTTGTTTGGTCTGGTGGGTATTTACCTTGCTCCTTCATCTGCTGTGTATTTCTCTGTCTTCTCATTTTGCTTAACTTACTGTGTTTGGGGTCTCCTTTTCGCAGGCTGCAGCTTCATAGTTCCCGTTGTTTTTGGTGTTTGCCCCCAGTGGGTAAGGTTGGTTCAGTGGGTTGTGTAGGCTTCCTGGTGGAGGGGACTGCTGCCTGTGTTCTGGGGGATGAGGCTGGATCTTTTCTTTCTGGTGGGCAGGACTGCGTCCAGTGGTGTGTTTTGGGGTGTCTGTGACCTTATTATGATTTTAAGCAGCCTCTCTGCTAATGGGTGGGGTTGTGTTCCCGTCTTGCTAGTTGTTTGGCATAGGGTGTCCAGCACTGGAGCTTGCTGGTCGTTGAGTGCAGCTGGGTCTTAGCGTTGAGATGGAGCTCTCTGGGAGAGCTTTCGCCGTTTGGTATTACGTGGAGCTGGGAGGTCTTGGTGGACCAATGTCCTGAACTCGGCTCTCCCACCTCAGAGGCTCAGGCCTGACACCCGGCCAGAGCAACAAGACCCTGTCAGCCACACAGCTCAGAAGAAAAGGGAGAAAAAAAGAAAGAAAAAAATAAAATAAAATAAAATAAAGTTATTAAAATACAAAATAAAGAAAATTATTAAAAATAAAAAAAATTGGGTGTCGCTGGTGGCGCAGTGGTTGATAATCCACGTGCCAATGCAGGGGACACGGGTTCGAGCCCTGGTCCGGGAAGATCACACATGCCGTGGAGCAACTAAGCTCGTGTGCCACAACTTCTGAGCTTGCACTCCAGAGCCGGCGAGCCACAGCTACTGAAGCCTGCGCGCCTAGGGCCCGTGATCCACAACAAGAGAAGCCACTGCAATGAGAAGCCTGTGCACAGCAACAAAGAGTAGCTCCCGCTCGCCACAACTAGGGAAAAGCCCGCGCGCAGCAAGAAAGACCCAATGCAGCCAAAATGAAATAAATAAATAAATGTATAAAAAAATAAATTAAATAAATAAATAAACAAGGAAAAAGTAATAAAGAAGAAAAAAAAAGAAAGAAGGGAGTAACCAAACCCAAAAATAAATCCACCAATGATAACAAGTGCTAAAAACTATACAAAGAAAACAAAAAAAAAATGGACAGACACACCCCTAGGACAAATGGTAAAAGCAAAGCTATACAGACAAATTCACACAAAGAAGCATACACATACACACTCACAAAAAGAGAAAAAGGAAAAAAAAAATATATCTATATAAAAAAAAAAAGGAAGAGAGCAACCAAATCAATAAACAAATCTACCAATGATAATAAACTCTAAATACTAAACTAAGATAAACATAAAACCAGAAACAAATTAGATGCAGAATGCAAACCCCAAATCTACAATTGCTCCCGAAGTTCACTGCCTCAATTTTGGGATGATTCGTTGTCTATTCAGGTATTCCACAGATGCAGGGTACATCAAGTTGATTGTGGAGATTTAATCCGCTGCTCCTGAGGCTTCTGGGAGCGATTTCCCTTTCTCTTCTTTGTTCGCACAGCTCCTGGGGTTCAGCTTTGGATTTGGCCCCACCTCTGTGTGTAGATCACCTGAGGGCGTCTGTTCCTGCTCAGACAGGATGGGGTTAAAGTAGCAGGTTATTAGGGGGCTCTGGCTCACTCAGGCCGGGGGGAGGGAGGGGTATGGAGTGTGGGGCGAGCCTGCGGCGGCAGAGGCCAGCGTGATGTTGCAACAGCCTGAGGCGCGCCGTGTGTTCTCCCGGAGAAGTTGTCCCTGGATCACGGGACCCTGGCGGTGGCGGGCTGCACAGGCTCCTGGGAGGGGAGGTGTGGATAGTGACCTGTGCTTGCACACAGGCTTCTTGGTGGCGGCAGCAGCAGCCTTAGCGTCTCATCCCCGTCTCTGCTGTTCACGCTGATAGCCGTGGCTCGCGCCCATCTCTGGAGCTCATTTAGGCAGTGCTCTGAATCCCTTCTCCTCGTGCACCCCAAAACAATGCTCTCTTGCCTCTTAGGCAGTTCCAGACCTTTTCCCAGACTCCCTCCCCTGCTAGCTGTGGCGCACTAGCCCCCTTCAGGCTGTGTTCATGCAGCCAACCCCAGTCCTCTCCCTGGGATCTGACCTCCGAAGCCCGAGCCTCAGCTCCCAGCCCACACCTGCCCCGGCGGGTGAGCAGACAAGCCTCTCAGGCTGGTGAGTGCTGGTCGGCACCGATCCTCTGTGCGGGAATCTCTCCGCTTTGCCCTCCGCACCCCTAATGCTGTGCTCTCCTCCGTGGCTCCGAAGCTTCCTCCCCCCGCCACCCCCTGTGTCCACCAGTGAAGGGGCTTCCTAGCATGTGGAAACTTTTCCTCCTTCACAGCTCCCTCCTAGAGGTGCAGGTCCTGTCCCTGTTCTTTTGTCTCTGTTTTTTTCTTTTTTTCTTTTGCCCTACCCAGGTACGTGGGGAGTTTCTTGCCTTTTGGGAAGTCTGAGGTCTTCTGCCAGTGTTCAGTAGGTGATCTCCACATCTTACTCCTCTGCCATCTTGAAGGTCTCCCTCACATTCAAACTTCTTTATTTATATAGCTAAACTTCTTTTTAAAATAATTGCTCCAATTTATATAGCAATGCATGGGACCCTCTGATCCAGACTGACACTGACATTAATACTCTGCTGAAGACACTGCTCCAACAGAGGTCCCCGACGGCTCTCCGATGGCCTGGTCCAGTGGACATGTTACCATCCTAAGACTTGTGGGTTTCATTTGACACTATTCATTCCTTCACACATCCCCCTCCACTGGTTTCTGCAAAAGCTATTTTCTTCTGGTCTTCCTGCCTCTCTGGCCTTCCCAATCTCCCCTGCTGGATCCTCCTCCTTTGCTGGTCCTTTATATCCTGCCATCACCTACAGTTCCACTCTTGGCCTCTTTCAGCCCTGCGTGCTCTCCCTGAGTGATCCCATTTATATGCTTACTCACAGCTATGTCTTTAGCTCTGACCTCTCCCGAGCTCCAGAGCCTTACATCAAACCACCTCCTACTGAACTGTACTCAGATATCCTTGTGGCACATGTTTAAAAAACTCAACATGTCCAAAACAACTTAATTTTCCAACCAAATATGGCAGAACCATCAACTAGTCACTGAAGTTAGAATCCAAATCGATTCAATATTTTTAATCCTTGGTTAAACATTTATCTCGTTTGAACAATATTCTAAACTTCCTCACATTGAAGTAATTTATATAATCGTTACTATATTATTGTGAAATCTGACAGACAACTGAGGGTAGCCAGGGGATTTGCTAATCAAGAGTAAGAGGGGATGCACAGTCATATACGGACAACCTCGAAGCAATGGAATGTGTACACAACTTGCTCACAGACTTCAAAGATTTACTTAAAGCTGTAAAGATGTCAACTTTTTATAAAAATAATAGTTTAAATTTCAATAACAAAATTCACTGTTTAAAAGAATCTGGTTATAACTGTTCCTATGAAATCTGGTGTAGAAGACAATTGTTCGTGGTTTTGATGTTCATAAATCAGATTAAAAAATACAGCAACAAAAACATTTGCTCTGGTAAGAAAAAGCTAGTAAAACATAATGCAATTCATATTTTATCTAAAATTTTAGAAAACCATGTAAAACTTTTTAATTGTCATATTATAATGCAATTTACTTAGGGGACAACAAATTACACATGATATATATAAAAAGTTGGTTTCCTAGTCACTGAAGTGAAAATGCAACATAAACACTTGAGATTCTAACTTGTGGTTTCTGGCTGCATTTCTGACTAAAGTGAGAGAGATGGAATTCATAAAATCCTCAGTCCTTTACAGGCCTCATAAAATCAAACTAAAGAATGCTCAGCTCTTGACACAGAGATCCTCACTACAGTGACTGTGGTGCATCTGCAGTGATGTGGAATCTGGGGCTTTTAGAAGCCGGTTACATTCTCAGCAATACTGTATGCTAAGCCAGTCTGGGAAATCCTGGCTGCCTGATAACCCAGGTACCATATGTAAGTTAAGTAGTTCAGCATAATAAAGTTATTTAAATATTCAAGGAAGAATTAGATATTTACCTTCCAATATATTATTAAATTTTTTCCATCAGAACTCCACTCTCTCCAAGTATCTGGTCCCTTTGAAGGAACTAGAAGAGAGATTTAAAAGTTAGTATTTGAAGATGCATACTATGTCAGTTGATAAGAACAATAAGTGGGATGGTGGTATTTGAAATTTTTGTCTAGGTTTTTGAAATTCTCAATAAAAATGTGAAGAAGTCAGTGGCTTCCACTTAGAAAATGGAGCAATGGAAAAGCTGAGCTCCAAATGTCTACAAAACACAAGGCCCCTTACAATGGGTTAAAATCACCCTCAAGTCCCTCAAAAATGGGTTCAAGGCTGCCTCTCCATCTCACATCCGTCTCCCTCCCCTTACTCAAGCTGGCTCTGGCTACACACTGGCTTCCTGGTTGTTCCTCAAACATGCCAAGGACACCTGCCCCAGGCTTTCTGCACTTCCTATGTCCTCTATTCCTCTGCCTAGAACTTGCCTTCTCTGAATTAACCACGTAGCTTCCTTCACCACCTCCTTTATATCTCAGATCAAGTGTCACCTTATTAGTGAAGTCTCTTCCAGCTGCTCTATTTAAAATTGCAACCCCCCCCTCCTCAACCGCCTGGCCTTCATTCCCTAGCCTTCTCTCTAGGTTTTATTTTTTTCTGTGGCACTCACTGCCACCCAATACGCTATTATATACATATTTTAAAAACTCATTTCTAATCCTCTATCCTATAAACTCCATGGGCAGAGACTGCTGTTTTATTCACTGCTATATTCCTAGTAACTAGAACAATTCCTGACACATGGTGGACACCCAACAAGTATTTGTTAAATGAATTAATGCCTTCATCTTAATGAGGCGTAAATACAATGCTTCCTCTTGGCAACAACAGCTCACAACTGAAAGCAAAAGCAGCCAGTCTCCAACATGACCAATGATATTGGTCTCGCTTCCTGACATTCACGCCCTTGTGTGGTCCCTCCCACACTGTATCAGCGTTGGCCTGTGTGACAAGTAGGGTACGGCAGATGTGATGTATGTCCCTTCTGAGGCTAGGACATAAAAGACATTGTGGAGGCTGCCTTGTTCTCTCTTTGATCACTAAGTCTGGGAGCTGCTGGCTGCCATGTTGAGGACACTCCGGCAGCCCTATGGAGAGGCCCGCGTGGTGAGGAACTGAGGCCTCCTGCCAACAGGCATGTGACTGAACCATCCTGAAAGCCAATCCTCTAGCCCCAATCAAGCCTGCAGCCCCTACCCACATCCCGACTGTAGCCTCAGCTAAGCTGTCTGAATTTCTGATCCACAGACACTGTGAGATAACAAATGTTTGCTGTTTTAAGCCACTGAGTTCTGAGGTAATTTGTCATAGCAACAGATAACTAGTATACTCTCTCCCTGGACTCAAGCATGATCCAAATAATTCTTACGTGTGCTGTCAGGATCCTCTCTCATCTTTCTAGTCTTCATGTGGAGAGACAAAATCTGGGTTAATACCTGTCCTTTTTTGTCTTACTGTTTGTTAAATTTTTTGGAAGAAGTTTTATAGTCCCTATATTATATAGTTCAAATAAAGCTTTTGCTATCTTTTGTTGAATGATTTCTGAAAATTACACCTATTTCTAAATTTTTTGCTTTGTTTTAAAGCTGACATCTGCTTAATCAAGAATAGTATCTCATTCTGTCTTTAGAAGTTACCATACTTAGAAAACCAGTTACCTGATTTTATAGATATATTGACCTGGGTGTACCACAGAAACTAAAGTTCAAGAACTTGTAGTCCCATCCATTTCTCAGGCCTAGGTCACAAATAAAAATTCCACCAAATTAGCTTTATTAATAATTGTTTTCAATAAAGAGACACTCTAAATAGGTTATTAAAACTCCAGGAATAGGAGGAAAGAGTGTGAGAAAAATCACTCTAAAATCTTACTACGGTTTCAAGTTTGGTTTCCTATGTATCATTTTAATATAGCTGCAATCATATTGTGGATAGGGTAGCCTAGTCCCTTCACATAACACATGCCAAGCATTTTTCCATATTATCACAAAACTTGAAAAACCATCATTTAAAATGTCTGTATGATATTTTACTAGCAGGTATTATATAGTTACACAATTTATCTAAACATTCTCCTGCTTTTAGTCACTCTGGTGACATTTTCTTTTAAAAACAAAATTTCAGGATCCATAGTAATGATTAGCCATAAGTCATTCAGTTAACTCACTGGCTTCTGTGGTTAAATATTGTTTTTCATTGCTCCACTTGCTCCACTTCCAGAAGGGGTCAGCACAACAACGAATCCGAAAAGTATATACGGTATATGGATTTAACTTATCCACAGCAGCAAGATAACTTGAATTTTCTATTCCTCTCATTGTGACATTCCGCTATTAGAAACAAATATATATATTACATATATAATATCACATGTATATGAATACATACATATACGCATATATTTTTTTTAGAAGAAAGCCTCCCAAATTTGTAACATAAATTGACTGAATGTCATAAGAGTTTACCTCTATAAAACCAAAGACAGTTCATCCACTATATTTTAATTCTTATATAAATGCCAAATCAGTGAAATTATGTTCTGCAACAGCAATAAATAAAATTGAGTATCTTTTTAGTCCAAATGTTGGATCTAAGTAATAATGGTCAATTAATTATGCAGAGAAGATGATATTCAGTCAATGGTTAATGGTAATGCAATATGCCTTAATATAACTTAGTAATCTAAGATGACCTTGAGGATTAAATACATTATTCAGACGATATTTGGAAACTGACTGGAGGCAGGCATCATCTTATGCATCTTTTTTTATATGGCACTTAGAACCTCTAGTGTGGTGCTAAACATGTAGACTATTCAACAAATATTTAAACTAAATAAATTAAGATGAAGCAATTCTAAACAAATTTGAGGATTTGCATGCCTCAGGAAAGTCTCTGAGTTCCCAATTACTTATTGCAAAGAAGCTTTTTGGGTTACGTTTTGCAGTTTGACTGATTTTCTAGAAATTATCAGTAAGTTTCCAAGTGACTATTTAAGTACATCATTTATTTTGGACCTACCCCAAATTACAAGATGGTGCAGCATAAAAGTCAACCTAAGTATTTAAAATGTACAAAAAAGCCGTGTTTTGACTTATAACGCCCAATTATAACTTGCTCCTATTGCTGCACTTAGCAGTTTTAAAAATCACATCCTCTCTTTGGTGCCGATTAGTCCATTAACTAACACCAACGGTTACAGCAAAAACTACTAATTCATTCACAAATTTATTGAGCACCAGTTACATGCCAGGTACTATACTAGACCTGGAAATATTCTGAGTAGTAAAAGTCAAACTTACGTTCTATAATATCTGGTATTATAATTGTTTTTAAGTGCTAAATATAATGCTGTTATGATATTGATATATAATGTCTTCACTCTTAGTAAATCTCTATAATAAGTAATCTGAGCGCTTATGCATACCAATTTACTTAATTCTTTTTGAAAACTAAGTATTTTATACAAAATAACCTCAAGGAAAGTTTATAGAAGAATCTTACTCACCAATTCATGTACTGAGTTAGTTTTATTAATTTCAATTTGACATAACAGTTTAATCTTTGCAAAGCTGCCTGGTAAATGCCAGGAAAGTGTAACAGCTGTTGAACTGATATCCTTCACTTTGACTGAAGTAGGAATATGCGGATGAACTGTAAATACAATTTTCAAAGATTACTTTAAAAGCTCTTTTCTAATATGACAAATGAGAGTCAAAGAAAACAAAAAACAGAAGAGATGTCATCACTGCTGATCAACAATGTTCCACCCACCGTTGTGTGGAATACAAATCTCACCTTTACTGCTGACACCAGGCCAGCATTGTTTAAGAACCATTCACGCTCAAGGTTCCTCAGTTGGCATCAGAAATACTAAAAGGTAGTAAGTCAGTCTCTACCTTTAAGGAATCCCTCATTTACTTGGGGACTGACAAACAGAAAGAAGGAAAATCAACAAGAGTATATACATTAAGTCCTAAATGTGTGGTACAGATATTCACTGCTACAGGAGTTTAGATGTAAGTGTAGATGTACAGTGAAGATAGGACTTAAGATGAGCTTTGAAGAATGAATCAGAATGAAACTGGCAAAACAGTTGCAGAAAATCATTTCAGGCTGGGGTCTTGGCAAGAACAAAGGTACAGTGAAGCAAACTGCACATTACACTGGTGATAGTGCATATACCAAATTGAGTGGTGGGAAAGAATCACGTGGAAGATATGGCTGAAATGGCAGAGGGCAGACAAATATATATAAAACTGCCATGCAAGTATAAGATGTAGCTTTTCTGACCTTATGGAAAAAATCAAGACATAACAAAGATGATGAGAGGGACTAATTGATAAAAGTGACTTATATTCACAAGTAAGGCAACAGGAGCATCTACTAATCACTTGCCAGGCTGTATTATAATGCATTTGGTTTAAGCCCTTACGCCCCTGACTGTCTCTAAGAGAAGGCCTCTACGCCACTGCTCTGTGTGTTGCTGAGCCTGGCACAGAGTTGATACACATGGAATGACCACAGGAATGAGTGCCAAAAAGACAGGCCTCTTTTATTTCTATTTTGAGCTGTACATTAATAGGGCTGGTAAAAATTCAGAAATCATCAGCAGTAAAAAGGAACAAACTATTTACTGATACATACTTGGATGGATCTCAAGGACATCATCCTTAGTAAAAAATGCCAACCTCTAAAGGTTAAATAGCGTACAACTCCATTTACACACCATTCCCAAAATAACAAAACAATAGCGATGAGGAACAGACTAGCTGTTTTCCAGGAACAGAGATTCTAGCACGCGCCCGTGTGTGTTGATGGGGGTGGGGGTGGTGTTGCTACAGTGACAGCGGGAGGCGGTTCCTGTGGGTGACAGAAGAGTTCTGTATCTGAACTGTATTGGTGAGTTGCGTGAATCTGTACGTGGATCCGACTGCACAGAATACACACACACACACAATTAAATGCATATAAAAACTGGTGAAAACTGAGCAAGGTCAGTAGTCTGGTTCAGTGTTGAACCAGGGTCAACTGCCTAATTTGGACATGGTACTACAGTTACATAACATGCTACCACTGAGAAAGTCGGATGAAGGACTGTAATTATTTTTGCAACCACCTGTGAGTCTGCAACTATTTCAAAATAAAAAGGTTTTAAAAATTGGGCAAAAAACTATTTTCAGAAATCAAAAACTATCAGATAAAGCCACTTACAATTTCTATGAAACAATTAATTCAAATTTTTATTTGAATTTAATAAAACAGTGAAACTTGAAATTATAAAGATTTTTAAATGAAATTTACAAAATTAGTATTAAGTAACTATAAAGGAAATAATCAGTAAAAAGTAATCTCTAGAAGCACTTTTCATTAATCTCAAGACATTTTACCACTTCTAAAGTTATTTTTAAGACATTGGTTTATGCAGCAGCTTACCTTTTTCAGTTATGTTAACTAAAAGTGTTGATTCTGATTGACCCAGAGGATTTCGAGCATTCAACGTAAAATTGTATATTTCTTGATTTGGAAGCATTTGAAAGAATAACTGATAGCTTTCATTTGTGGGCAACTCAACTCTTTTAAATCTAACATATTTTCCTGAAAAACTGAATTAAGAGAACATTAAGGAATATTAAAATAATTTCAAAATGGCAAGAGATTTATTGCAGGAAAAGATGAACGGGTAAATTTCTAATAAATTTTTTTTTAAAAAGTCTGTATTTCTAATTATAGATATACTACATACTCAGGGAAGAAAATATATACAATGCAGAAAACAGAAGAAAAACATCAGCCATAGCCCACTACCCAGAGACAGCCTCTGTTCATATTTGAGGGTTCTTCCTTCTAGAGGCTTTTTTAAAAAGACGACAAGATATCAAGTCTGCATGTGTTTAAAGTGCAGTATTTATAGTATACCCCATTTTCTACAGCATATTTTGTTTTATATTTGTTCTCATAATATAAATGAAACAGAGCATCTTCTTATGTCATTTAACATCCTTCCAAGGTACTCCTCACTGTTTGACAACCTTTCCCAGAGACCTTTACCTTTCAAATAAAGTGTAACTTGTATTGCGTGGGCCCACCAAGAATGTCGGTCTTCCTGGATTCCAAGTGCATATAATCTCTTTTAAGTCATATGTCTCACAGTTCAGTTTTTGAGGAATATCAGGTGGATCTAATAAAAAAAAAAAGAAAAAAGGTAGTTACTTTGATTATGTATATTTTCTCTGAAAACGTTATGTTTCATAAATGTTAATTACATTTCGGACAATTTCCTTAAAAAATCATTTGCTTACATTTTGAATGGTGCAGGAATTACCATTCTTTGTATGGCATGTTGTTTCAGAGTTCATATTACATTAGGAGTGATGGATTAACTTAAGAGTTAATCACTTAACTTAAGAGTTAGTCACTTAAGAGTGACCATTAGCTCATTTGGAAACTCCCCAATAGCAACCTGAAGAGATCAACTATCATGTTTTTTCCTTAAATCCCATTTCAGAGTCCATCAAATCTCTCAAAGGAACCTTTGTCCAACTAGTTAAATCAGAAAAAGCTACAGGTTAAAAGTATTATTACCTATCCTCTTTATACTGTGATTTGAAAAGAAGTACCAAATCATAAGTCAGTATAAGCCACGTTACAAGCTTCAGAGTTCTTAAACAAGTTATAAGGACTATTATTTACAAAGTCACTCTTGGTAAACTTCTACATATCCCTATATTCCAAGTGACTACTGATCTTTTGTTGTTTTTCTTCTTTAATGAGACTGTTCTGTTTTTGTAGGGGCAAGACTAGAAAAAGAAAAAAAGTTGTTTTTGTTTTGTGAGACAGAGTGATAAATAAAAATTCTACAGTCTGACACTGATTATAGAAAGTGATATTTCTGTAATCTTACTTAACCAAGCATATACAGAAACTGATATTTCCTACTGTCGTATTTATCCAAACTATCTTCCATGGAGGTAAGTTTTGTTAAACGACTATCTACTCATTGAAAAAGTCTAAAAGATAACTTTATTTTTAAAAACCTGAATTTTTAAAATAGTCCTTAGTTTATCAAACAAGACTTAGAAAATTTCACATACTTTCCCCAGAGATAAGCATTACATCCTTCAAGTATCTTAGGTAACATTAAGAGAAGTAATGAGTAGTTATATGAAAGTTTACCAACTGGATAATAAAACTAACACTGACATATTTACTTTGAAAACTGTTTTAAACTTAAGGACAAACTTTTGGTCGTTTTATTAAATTCACATACCCCAAATTTTGAGGATACTTAAAATGCTGATTATTTTAGGATTTGGCAGATATATTAAGTTGAAATACTTAAAATCCAAATAACAAGAGCAAACTAGACAGAAGTAGAAGGAAAAATTGAAGGAGAAAAAAATATGAGAGGGCAGTACTTGAAATATACTGATTTTCTTTTCAAAGAAATTCACTTACAAAAGAATCAATTGAAGCTAGGTAAAAGCTCGGTATAAATCAATTGTCTTTCTATATAGCAGTATATAGAAAACGCAATTTAAAAACATCAATTTTTAATAGTACCAGAAAACATCAAACACCTAGGAATAAATTTACCAAAAGATATAAAAGACCTCATATCACTAAAATAAATCCAAGAAAATCTAAATAAATGGAAGGTTATACCATGTTCATGGTTTGGAAGACTCAATATTCTAAGAATAAAAATCCTCCTAAATTGATAGATTTAATGTAATATCAATCAAAATCCTGTCATGTTTGAATGTGTATGTGTGTGTGTAGGGGAAAACTGACAAGCTGATTCTAACATTCTTTTCAGCCTTTTCAGTAAATGATGGGCTAACAGGCTACCCATAAGGGAAAGGAAAGTAAATCTTGATCCCTAACTCACACCACAGTCTGCCCTTGCTGCAAGTTTCTAAAGAGCTCCCTCCAAAGTGAAATGTTACTGCCGTTCCTGAATTGACAAATATTGATCAATATTTCAACCTCCAAATGTCATAAATGAAAGCTAAATTATCAACTAAATAGGTTTGTTCTAGAACTATGATAAAAGATTAGAACATTGTTAGAAACAATAAAAACAGTGAATATTCTCATCTTTTAAGTTTTAATTTTTTATTTCATTCTTTTAAGTGAGTATCTCACTTTTTGGTATCACTTATCAAGCAGTTTCACTACACTGGTTCTTTACTTAGACTCCATGATCATTTGTGAGGAATGTTGCACATCACTTACTAAAATTCCATTTAGGAAAGAAAATTTAATTTTTTAAATTTCTAAAATTTAAATTCGAATATATCCTCACTCTCACTTGCATTCCAAAATGCCTTCCTGGAAGGCAGAAAGAGAGTAAGGTTACAGCCATCAAGCTGAGAAGGGCACCTAATCCCCTTCTCTTGGGAATCTATCAGCAAATGAATGTAATTTATCATAAATTTCTATGGAAGTAAAAAAGTGACTGAAAGCGGCTGATCCACAGCATAACTGACAATCGTAAGAAAAAAAAAAAGCATAAGAAAAATCACTGAGTGAGCAAAAGAAAATGACAAAATCCATTCACACACTTTATTCATGAGACCCTTGGACCACTAGAAACTTTAAGTTCCGAATGTGAGCAGGAAGGGAAGCACTGCTGGAGGCAAAGCCATCAGTGCATTATAACATTACAGTTACCACAGGGGAGGGGACAGAAAAACTCTAAATACAAAAGTATCTGTGGATGTACAACACAAGCCATATAGGTAGGGCAGTCCACCCACAACAACTTTTGGAAACGTCATGGAACGTATAAGTGACCATGTTAAAAGATGCCCCTGCATTACGGAGAGTACATCAGACACAGAACACAGTGAGAGGGGGACTCTTCCTCCCCCCATGTCCTGCAGCCACCCTCCTCTCATCAGAGAAGCGTAGGTTATGCTTTTGAAAGATTTTGTGTAAAACCATCACAATTTCTTTAATTCAGGTACTTAAAAAAAAGGTATGCTTTAATTAGGTGGGAAATTAATTTATATGAAAAAATTCCTAAATGATGTAGGAGTAAGAAATATTATATACTACCTGCCCTTGACTCAACAAAGCTGTTAACTAAGAATTTAAACTAAAAATTAGCAGATGAATGTTTCAAATCTTATTACAAAAGCTACAAATTATATAGATACAGGTATGTAGAAAACAAGCTTAGAACTCACCTTAAAACAAGCAAAAATGCTGGTACCCTCATATGTCATTTGTATCAAAGAATAAAAAAATAAGAAAGAAATAAAATCATCCCCCCAAAAAAGCATTAAGGCTTTCAAAGAGGACCAAAACAGATTAATAGGAACTCTTTTCTTAAAAAAAAAAATTATATACTTACATCCTGCAAAAATAACTGTTCCAAACATGTTATCTTCTACAGAGAAAACCACATTTGTTCCACTACTTTCGGAAGCAGAAATATTACGGATCTTGATTGCAACATTTTTCCCATCAAGATGGATAAGGGGACAATATGTACTGCCAATCTGTGCTGATAACACTTTTTCTTGAGTCACACAACATACTGTTATATCTGAGCCTACAAGTAGCACTCTGTCTTGAGGAAAAACCTTAGTCTGAGAATCAGGAGACCCTAGAAAGAGCAAAAGGAATTATAAATACTTTAGAAGTCTTTTACATAAATTAGCCCAGTGTACATAAAACACACTGTTAGGTACTTTGTAATTATGGTGGCCCAAAGATAAGGTACGCTCCCCAGGTTTCAAAGGAGCAAGACATACACAAGAAATAAAAATGTGTGTGGTTTTATTTACTTATGATGGGGTGATGGTGGGGGAGTAGAGGGGGCTGCAGGTCAATGTGTAAGGTCACAGGTTAATATCTAAGAAGTCTAAAGGTTCAAATTAAGTGGGTTTATCCACATGTGAAAAATCCACACCAAGAAAAAGGTACACATTAAATAATTCCATTCCTTTGAAATTATTCTAGGTATTTAGATCAGATGTCCTACTTTCCATCAGCTTGCATGTATGGTTAAATACTCCACATCCTAAAAAGCACTTTCTAAAAAAAATCCCAACTCTGTAGGTTAAAGCCACCCCTTTGTTTTTATTTTCCTAAATAGCCAATTTAAAAATATTATCTCTAGTCTCCTTTCTACCTACTCATTCTTTAATCTACTGCAATCTGGCTTCTACTCTGGCCACTTTACTAAAATGGCTCCGTGGCCTAACTGCTCAATCCAATGGCCACGTCTTAGTAATCGTTCCTTCAACTTACACAACATCGGGTATGTTGCCTAAAGTCTTCCTTCTCAAAACTCCCTTCTCTCTTGGGGTGTAGACTACTTACTTTTGCTACTCTTAACCCTCCGGCTGCTGTTTGCTTTGCTGGCCTCGTTTTCTTCCATCCTCCCCTCCTCATACAAGCTTCTAAGAGATGTGTCCTTGGTCTTCATGCCCCTTTCCTTGAGTTACGTTAACCTCCAAGATTTAAAAAATTTCACATCACGTATGTTAACGATTCTCAAACACACAGTTGACCCTTGAACAACACGGGTTTGAACTGCATGGGTTCACTTATGTGTGGATTTTTTTCAATAGTAAATACTACAGTACTACAGGATTTGCGGTTGGTTGAATCCTCGGATATGGAACCACAGATACGGAGGTTCCACGGGTATGGAGGGCTAACTATAAATTATGTGTGGATTTTCCAATACATGGAGGGTCGGAGCCCCTAACCCCCAGTTGTTCAAGGGTCAACTGTATATCTCCAGTTCGAACTAATCACCTGGATGCCGAATTTGTATTCCCAACTGACAATGAGAAATTGCTCCCAGGCACTTCACAGCTACCTCAAGCTCAACACATTAAAATTGAAATTTATCTTTCCCACCTAGTTTGTTCATATAGTTTCTGTCTCATTGGACAGCATCACCAGCTACCCAGCTGCCCAAACTAATAGTCATCTTCGGCTCTATTTCTCCCCTACCAAAAGCATAGGCACTAATTCTAATTCGGTCTCTTCAGTGTTTTTATACTTCTTCCCTCTTTTCATTTCTAAACCCAGGTGTCCTATTTTATACCTTCACTGTCTTTTGCTGAACTACAAGATTCTCCTTATTAATCTGCCTGCTTCCAGTCCTTCCTCTCTCTGATCCATTTCTCCACATTGTCACTAGAGTGAATAATCTACAATGATTACCAGCCTTTTAAAGCCCTTTACTTTATCGTCAACAATTTTCTAGGCCCTCTCTCACACTGCCAACATTATATCTGCATATGAATTTTATTCAATGTACAGATGATTTTTGATATACCTGCAGATTCACACTGTTAATTTTATTTTATTTTTTTGTCCACGCCACATGGCATGCGGGATCTTAGCTCCCCGACCAGGGATCGAACTTGCGCCCCCTTCATTGCAAGCTCGGAGTCTTAACCACTGGACTGCCAGGCAAGTCCTATACTTGCGGATTCCCATGTTCTCTGCAGTAACTGCAGCTCACAGCGGTCTGCTCTATGGGCAAGAAATTGGGAGCTATATTTTAAAAATATGGACTTGGTCTCATTACCGCCTACATAAAATTTTTAAATGTTCTTCCAATGTCTATTCGAAGTGATTTTTAAACCTGGATGTTTATCCAATCACTCAGTATGTTCTTTAAAAATACAGATTCTTGAAGCCTATCTCAGAGTTTTTGAATCAAAATGTTCTGGGGTGGAAGACTTGGAAGATCCCCAGGTGACCCTCATGCATCCAAACGGGGTTCAGAGAACTAAAACCGTGAGCTAAACCCTACCCTTAAGCAAGACTAATCTAATTCATCTGAAACGAAAATTCTTTAAATATGCACTTACAAGAGACGTTCTTCAGAGGGCTCCAGTCGCTCCACTCTTTACGACCAGAGAACTGAGGATCATCAATGTAGCATCTAATTCCCACATAGTGAGTGGCGCACTCCAAGGGCATGTCTGAGATCCAGCTCCAGTGATGAACTGTATCTCTGCCATTCAGAGTTGTGTTGTGGGTCACCTACAGAATGAACACAAACACAAAATTCTATTTCCAAGTACTATGTCCTGCTTTCCTTTAGGGTTAAAAAAACACAACAGACTGTATACAATTACCAGCTAAGTAAATCAAAGCTTTAGTTCTTTTGTAAAACTATCTGTTTTCTATAAGGCATAAAAAGAGAGTTGTAGTAACAATAATTATGATTCATTTATGTTTACTTCTTCAACTTTAGGGCCTACTTCATTATTACACAAGATGTTAATATTTCAAAACATTCAATACAGTTCACAAGAAAATACACCATTGCCTAAAATGGTCCCATTTTTCATGGAGAAAAAACAGTTAATGCTTTTTTATCTCCAAGGGTTAAAGTCAAAGAGAGGAGAGCATTTCAACAAAATAAACTATTATTTTAGACTGGATTTTTTTTTATATAAGTGTCATATATTTCAACTTTTATTTTTAAATATGCAACTTATAATAATATAGAAAGCTTAATTTCAATTGTGGAAAATGGGCAAGATTTCAACCAAATATATGAGGATATACTAAAAGAGACCTTGGGACTTCTGGTTAAAGACAACAGATTAAATAAATGTACTTCCTTCTCTTTACTTCATGAAATTCCTCTAGGACAAAAGTACAAGATTTTTTTTTAAAAAAAGGCACAGATGCACAAGGGCAAAAAATTGAAGAAACAACACTGGTAAGATGCTGGACACTGGAAAGCAGATGGGCAATGGTAACTAACTATGCATTCTAAAGGCTGGGGCACTCCTGCCTTCTTCCCTACTCAGCCCCCAGGATACTGATGGCCAAGTACATACTCACCAGGTAAGAGTCTAAACAAACTTTTCTAAGGAGCATATGAACAGGTCAAGATAAAAACCTAAAATAATATTAAGATTTTTCCAGCTTGACAGCCCATCCTAATCACATACAATGATGTCCCAGTCAACAAGTCCCACCCAGGCAAACAAAAGTTCCAATTAGACTTGTTTTATTATCCAAGAACCACTCACTTAAATATGAGCAGCAACCAGGATGACCAGAAAGTGGAGAAAAAGTTCTAATGTGAAAGTCAAAGATCAAAATAAAAAAAAGCAATGTGAAAAAACAGAATGCACAGAAAGAAAAAAAATTTTCAATCACTGATATCCTCAAAGATAAGAAGAGATATTGCATCCATGAAACAAGAACATGATAAATTTTTTAAAAAAAGGACTAAGAAGAGAAAAGGGATCTCTTGTATATTAAAACGTATATTAATAGAAATTCAAAAGTGCAAGATAAAGTTTAGGAAAAATTGCTCAGAAAATAGAGCAAAATACTGATGGAATGTAAGAATGATAAGATATTTAGAGGAAAGGTCAGAAAGGTACAATTTGTAAAGAACAGAAGTTCTAAGAAAAAAAGGAGAAAACAGAGATGAGGAAATCAAAGACATAAAATAAGAAAATTTCCCAAGCTGACAGGCATGTGTTTTCAGACTGAAAGGGGCCTAATGAGTGTCCAGCACAACAGATGAAGATAGATCCACAATGAGAAGCAAATGGAACAATGCCTTCAAAATCTTGAGAAAATTTCCCAACCTAGGATCTTTTACCCAGCTAAACTAGCAATCATGAGTGAATGCAGAATAAAGACATCTTCAGAAATGTAGTATCTCAATGTATTCATCAAGTAGCATTTTACATTCCCACCAGAAGGGTATGAAAGTTCCAATCCTTCTGAATCTTCTCAATATTCGGAATTGACAGTCTTAAATTTTCCTGGCAACTGATTTAAATTTTTTAAAATAAAATATATCTGTAAGCTACCACTGCAGTTAGCAGAGAGTATCTACAAAAAATAGCAAATAACTACTAGAATTTATGCTTCCACCAAAATGAGGAAACAAGGAATTCAGGAAAAAGAGGATCCATCATAAGACAAATATAAAAGGAATCCTCTGGATGAGGATGAACCATAGCTTCCTAACAAATGTGCTGAAAAACATAGAGGTTTGTCTTGAATGGGTTACAGGTATACCCAGGTATTAATCTCTTCAAACCAAGGGTTGGCTACTGGGAGTGGAGGCTGCTGGAGCTCCTGAGAAACCTCAGAATACTCAGCTATTTGCCACACTTTGTGCTATACAAATATTGGCAGCATCCACATGAGCTCTTATATGAAAAGGGTCAGGAAGTAAGTCAGAAGGCCCTCAGAGAGATGTATTCACAAAGACAAAACTGATGTTTGTTTGAACATTTAGACAGATTCACACAACCTAGAAAGAATTTAGGATTGAATTAATGAAGCAGACAAATAAAAACTAAAAGTACAAGACAATACAAGAAGATGTACAAAAAAAAGGAAAAGTAAGAATAGTAAACACTACTTGGTTCAGTTATAAATAGTGTTTACATAACTGTAATCCAAATAATGAATAATGGTCTACCAAAAATTATAACATAATGATATTGGAAAAAAATAAGAAGTGGAGAGAGAGAGAGAGAGAGCACGCGCGTGCGTGCACACGCATGTGAGTGCACATACATGCGAGTGCGTGTCCCTGGGCTGGGAAGTGAGACAGGACTAAATTCTCATTTTCCATTGTGGGAAGTTAATAAAACATTGCTCAAAAAACTAAAATAATAATAATAATAATAAGAGCAACATAAGCGTGCTATCTGGAAAAATGGAGACAAATAATAAAAGAATCAGCTAAAAGAATTCATTGTTTACAAGAGAGAAAAATGAGAGGAGGAGAGAGGGCTGCATAACTCCCAGGCATCATTCACATCCTGGCTTGCACAGTGCAAAGCTTCCACAGCTGTTTGTGAGGCTGCAGGCAGAAAATGTCAAGTTATAAATGAAACACTATAAATGAAACTTATAAATGAAACTCACATTTATAGTGTTTCATGATCTTTAATGATCTTTAAGCTATTACAAAATAATAGCATTATAACCTGTCATAAAATGACTAATTATAAGCAATTCTACCTTAAATACTAATACTAATAATATAATTATAAATAAAAATGTCATATTTACTATGGACAGGAGTAACTTTTTAAAATTAATTTGTTCTAGCTCTATTTTTCTTGCCTCTTGCTATTTTTCCCCACAGAAAGATTTTTCTCCAAAGATCATATTCCAGAAAGTAGGGAATTACTATCTTGCCATTGCTGTCTTGTTACGCATCTTCTGGCAATGAGTTACATGACCTTAGGATAATATTTCCGTTCATTTATGTTTGATTTCACTTACATGTCAAAGAGTATCCCTCTTACTCCAGCATCCCTAAGTCAGTTAAAAAAACAAACAAACCATCTAGCTCCCAAAGGAATTAATAACAACTAATAGCTGTTTAGTAGCTTTACAAATATCATATCATTTACTACAGCAAATATTAGCACCACTTTACAAATAAGAAAAATGTTAGGCCATAAAAAAAGCTACACAATACAATTTTAAATAAGTAATAGTTTTAAGACAACAATGGTAGAGCTATATCAAAGTTAGCTGCAAATCAGACTGACACACAAGAATTGCCATTAAAACTCAAGAAAAGAGAGAGCATTTTTACACTGAGGTAATTAGAATGGGCTTTAAAATAAGGGATAGGATTTGACCTGGGTCTTGAAATGTGTATTCAATTTGTATAGGTGAAAAGGAAAGGGAGGGCATCTTAGATGAAAATAAGTATACTGATTATGTAATACAATACAGATCGTACTGGTTAAGGAAGAGCACAGATTCTGGAATCAACTGTCTGGGTTTGATTCCTGGTTCCTCCACTTAATGTCTTCCTGTGACTCTGTATCTTCATCTGTAAAATGGGGGTGATGCTAATAGAGCCTCCCCCAGGGGCCTGTTGTGAAGATGCAAACTATTAACATATAGAGAGCTTTCACAATAGTGCCGGGAAGGGGAATGCCAGAAGCACTGGATACAAGATAACTACAATTATGGCCGCTATTGTTTCAGGATGTAATACATAGGTTGTCAAAAAGGAAAAATAATACAGTGACTATGAAATACAGAATAATCCTATTTATTATCTTTACTATTTTATCTATGTACTTAGGCAAATAAACTGTAAAATCATGGTCTTCTAATTCTTAAGTCTACAACTAGGCATATTTCAAGTGCATTAAAGAGGAAAAGAGTAAAAGGATGAAAGAGGGAATTCCCATGTACTAGCTGTCAATACTTTTCACTGCTATTTCTCACTATTCCTTAGATTAATAACAAACTAAAGATGGATCATTAGGAAACTATTCATAAACAAGATTTTAAAAATTAGAGGAAAAAAAACCATGTACTATTAAATATAAGAATGTTATTTTGGATTCAGATAAATTCAAACTTACAGATTTATTCAAACTTATAGATTTATACAAACTTATAGATTTATACTTATAGATTTCTCAATAATTACTATGGCTAAATATGTTGCAAAACATTTATTTTTATGTCTATAATGTTAGATAATTTATAGTAATATGTAAATTAAATTATATGTATATTTTTAATTTCATTTATGTAAAAACATGCATATAAAAAAGGTTAGACAGGAATACACAAAGATATTGTTTACTATGTTCAAGTGGCAGAATCATGGATTAATCCTCCCTTAATTTCCTAAACTTCCTATAATGGTTACACATTATTTCATTAATTTAGTGATTTTTTTAGGCATAGCATACAGTTTTTAATGAACCCCCAAAGGATATCTGATTTACTTCTTTAATAATCTAAAGGTTCACTGTTGCCACTTTAAAATTTAAAAAAAGTATTCAGTTTCTTCAATGACACAGGAAAAAAACTATTTTTGTTCAAACTTACTAATTTTACGATTTCCATATTCTTTTTACGTAGAACTTTGATTTCCCAGATGACATTTGAGTGATGTGGAAAAACAGAACCCTTGTCATTCCACTTTAGGTGTAATGCAGAAGTTGAGAAATCAGCAGACAAATCCAAGATCTCTGGAGCATCTGGAATTAAGGCTTAAAAAAAGGAAACAAAAGATAAAACTTAGTCAAATAAGTAAATATTTTTCATATTATAATCCCATTAATCAACTAATTTTAAACTCTACTTCTTGATCAAAAAACAATTAAGGATTAAAGTAAATTCTTGTACCTACTACTGAAAAAAGAGAATAAATATATGTATTTATTTGTATAAGCAGCTCCCAGGTGTTCATCAGCCAAATCTGAGAAAATTATTTACCAGCCCGCTGTTTCAAATCCATAATACATCTTCTAATACAAACAGCAACTGAGTTCCCACAACACTCCAGTGTCATTGGGTCTGAAATCCCCAAGCAGACAACATTGGAGAGAAGTAAAAAAGCTCCCTTTGTATAGATTATGGAGAGCTGGCCTTGGTAAACCTTTCCATCTGTTTTCTCTGCACCCTTCCCCATTCATCTCCAGTCACAGCCTGCATGCTAGGGAAAGCTACCACTTGAGGATGCAATGAGCTACTACTGGCATAGGCAGCAGTAAACAGCAGCAAGACCGTGGTAGTGACCAAAGCATTGAGTTGAGGAAGCCAACAAGGTTCTAAGAAGTACTTGGCAGGATCTGGGAAGTCCTTCAGAAAGGCTAGTTTGCAGTGGTGTGCAACAGATCTGCAGGTGACTGAGAAAGAGATAAGGTGATCCAGCAGGAGACAGCTGGAGAAAGCCTGGCTATAGTAATAAGGATGTGGCTCAGGATGCCATATATGGAAAAGAAAGGACAAAATCTAATGGGCATTTCAAAGAAATGACTGGATCAAAGAAATGAAGGATTAGTAATAACAAGACATGAAAACACCTAAGATTTCTTCAAGTCACTAGCCCAGAAAGCAGGAAGAAAGGCAAAAGGTATCAGGGACAATTGTGAAGAGATGTGGGAGTCTGGCCATGGATGACTAAGTGTTGGGTAAAAAAAGACCATCAATGGACGGGGGAGGTGCAGACAGTAAGTGAGAACGGGGACCAATCAGAGCATGCACACAGACTCAAGAGGAACTCGCTGAGTGCAGCTCAAGAAATGAACATAACACACTGACACAAAACAGCCGAAGCTTGTTTGACAGCTAGTGACACAGTCACACCTTCAAGGAGCCAGAGACCCCAGCAAGAATCCCGAGAGGGAATGACGTAGAAGCAAAAGGAAACCAGAGAAAATCTGGGATCACTGAGATCAAAAGAAATGGGTTGTCGTCCAGGCCCAAGAAAACAGAGTTCAGAGAGGAAGGCTGAGAAAAGACCACTGATGCTGGTGAGGGTACCGTCAATTCCTGAGAAAGAAGGCTGGCAGGGCAGTAGGCTGTGAAGCTGTAGTACAAAAGGTAAAGAGAAAAACCATGCTCAAGGATAGAGTCTCTCACAGGGAGAAACTGGTAAACTTAAAAAAAAAAACAAAAAGGTAGCCGAAAGAGTAAGGTATTCTTCAAAATCTTCGAGTCTTCCTACCTGTAAGGAGTGAGTATAGTGATGAAAAATGTGGGGATCAGTGGGAAGCACACAGGTATAGCCTGCTCTGCTTTATGGAGCCCTTATGAAGGGCTCTTTCTTGCCTGTGCTCTCCTCAAATGACAGTAAGGTGAAGGGAAGCTAAAAGAAATCCAGAGCCACAGCCTCTCGGCCCTGTATCTATCCTAGTGCTGCCCCAGGAAGTTCAAGGACCATTAAGTAAAGTCACTTCCAGCACAACTGCGGGAGCTAACAGAGAGAGGGTGGCTGAATGCGCTGAAGAACAAAAATGGCAAAGCAGACTAATATAATATAAATTATATATAATATAAATTAGTCTTGGAACTTAAAAATAAGTTTTTACTAAACTTACTTAAAATGTACTGACCACAGTGCTCTACACTGGATTTATGTAAAATGTTTAGGGCCGCACAGGAAATAGAACATGTGGATTAAAGCCTAAAATATGCAGCAGTCAACAGTTACACAGCTACATAAGGACAGTGGAGGGTGCTTTACACGAGAAGTTTAAGTGGGAAACTGCTTTTAAAAAAGAAGGAACAAATGAGGAGTAACAAGCTGATTCAGTGCCAGGAGGGACAAGTTCAAGGTGGCAGGGCAACCACACAGAGCAGAGGCTGCCAAGAACACGGATCCTTCAAATGTTCCAAGATGACACAACGTAGTAACTTAAAATTATGAAACATGAGAGTACTTTATTAAGGCAACACTCATCTATTAAAATGCTTCCCTCCCTGAAAAGTACACATAATTAACATTTTATCTAAATAGCAGTGGGCTATTCTTCAAAACCCAAGTCATATCTAATATTTCAAGCTAAAGACAGTAACAGCCATAATTACAAATGAAAAGATTAAACACAGTTTTTTCACGACTTCATAGTATACTTCTTCATTGTATACCAGGGAAGTTCCCCTAAGCTCCCACGAACTGTCATCTGCATTTTTCTCCAGCTAAAATACGCTTGAGGACAATGTTAGCTTCTTTATAGAAACTAGAAACTTTTCAGCTAGAGAAAATTTCATCAGTCTTGTTTATTTTTTAAATAAAGCTGGTTTATCTTTACCCATAACCTCCATGCCCCTTCTGCCTTAGAACATCAGAAGATGGGAGCTTTCCCAGCTCTTTTATAGGATCCACGTTATTTTTTCTGCCTCATACAGATCCAAATTTTTAGGTTATTTTAAGAAACTTAGAGATTAAAAATCTTACAAAGACTTATTTTTGTGCTTGCCCTTGTCAATGAGAAGATTAGAGGGGACTTTCCCAGTGGCACAGTAGTTAAGAACATAGGTTCGATCTCTGGTCTGGGAAGATCCCACATGCTGCGGAGCAACTAAGCCCGTGCACCACAACTACTGAGCCTGCGCTCTAGAGTCCATAAGCCACAACTACTGAGACTGTGCGTCACAACTACTGAAGTCCGCGTGCCCTAGAAGCCTGCGTGCCGCAACTACTGAGCCCGCATGCTGCAACTACTGAAGCCCGCGCACCTACAGCCCGTGCTCCACAACAAGAGAAGCCCACGCACCGCAACGAAGAGTAGCCCCCGCTTGCCTCAACTAGAGAAAGCCCACGTGCAGCAACAAAGACCCAACACAGCCAAAAATAAATAAAATTTAAAAAAAGCTTATTAGATATATGTATATGTGTTAAACATCTTCTTTGCTTTATATGTATACTTTTGAAAGCATCTTAAGATTTGGAGAAAACTTAATTTCTCATACTTTTATTTAGTAGCAAACTGCCAAAGAACCCAAATCTTCTAATGCACAGCTCCACTATCATTTCACAGCATCTCTTGCATATGACAGGTGTTCAAAGGTTTGCTGATGGACCCACCTCCTTCTCTTATATTCATCTAATTTGCTTTTCATTTTCTTATCAGTATTTTTCTTATTTGAGTAGCAGTAGTAATATCTTAATGTTAGGATACTGTTAATCTAATATTCAAATCACAATGAGGCCCATTATTATTAAAAATGCTGTCAACAAATTACATGCTATGCAAAAACAGTGAACTATTAATCAAGTAAGTCACCTAGAGTCTGTCCTGATTTGCCTTTCTAATTCTAACACTGTTATCTTCAAGTAGCTTCCCAGACAGAACCTTCTCAATCCCTACTGAAAAAGCAGACAGCACAAATTGGCTCTCTGACAGAGTCCTGGGGAAATTTTTAAAAATCTGGAATAAAATTAAGTTAGATTCCCTCATACCTTAGTACAAAATAATTCCAGATGGATGAAAGATTTAAGCATGATAACAAAACCAAAAACTCATGATGAAAAATAGCAAGAGATTCTACTATATAAAAATGAAAATTGGTGGTATGAAAAAAACACCACAAAGTTTAAATTTTAAACTTGGAAAAGTATTTGTAGCAAATAGGACAGAAGTGATAACCATACTATACAGAAAGCTCTTGTGAACTAATGAGGAAAAAGATGAATTTCAACATGAGAGAAAATTTACAAAGGACATAAATAGTTCAGAAAAGAATAAAAATGACTGATAATTTTAAAAAGTAATCACAGAAATATAAAAACAACAGCGCTATAATTTGGGGGCCATCAGATTGAAATCGCAAAACTAAGAAGAGATAGACAATACCCAGTCCTGGCAAGGATGCAGACAAGCAGGCATGCTCTAATATGATGTCTGTGGGAATGCAAAAAGATTCAAAATGTGGGGGGAACAACTGGTAGCGGACATCAAGAGTCATAAAAAGCAGATGTCTTTAATGTAGCATTCCCAATTCTAGGAATTTAGCCTAAGAAAATCATCACACAAATTCAGCAACATATATGTGCAAAAATTGTTCATTAAAGCATTGGTAATAATGCTGAAAGACTGGAAATAAAAATCTCAATGTTAATAATCAATGACAATCCCGAACTCCCTAGCTATCCCTTCCCCCCAAAACTTCCCGCCCCGCCCCAGTTTGAAATTGACGTGTACACACTGCTGTATTTTAAATGAATAACCAACAGTAGGATGACCTACTGTATAGCACAGGGAACTCTGCTCAATATTATGTAACAACCTAAATGGGAAAAGAATTTTTAAAAGAATAGATACATGTACATGTATAACTGAAAAAAAAAAGACATCAATCTAGTTCAATTTTACAAGGCCTCTATTTAAAATGATGTGGTAATTGATTATAATAAAATAGTATAATAAGTAAAAAAAAATTTTTAAATAAAATATATAATTTGCTAAAAATAAAATAAAATAAAATACAATTTGCTAAAAAAAAATCAATGACAAAGTAATTATGGTACCTCCATTCAATGGAATACTAGGCAGCTATAATGTAGATTTATTTACATAATAACTTGAAAATCTATCTATATATCTTCTGGTAAGCTTATCATAAAGTAATATAAACTTTACTGTTTATATATATACACACACACACACACATACATAGAGAACACATGTAAGTATTAACAATATTTCTTCCTGGGTATTGGGATCATGGCTGATATGCACAAAACAATCTCACGTGTATCTCACATACAACTACAGAAAGAAAATAACAAACATGGCTCTTCTCTATCTTGAAAACAGCCCTAAGTAGCACTTTACCCAGACAATACTTCAGCCAGAAAATGAGACCGGTTCTAAGTTCCTGGACAGCATGCTTTGCTATTATCCTTTCAAAATCTGTGCTATCTCAGACACAGACCACTCCAAACATGCACCTTGTCTGTAAAATTGGAGAGATCACCAAGTTGTTTATATTTTCTTTCCCTTGCTTCAAAATAAGTCATCCTTATAAGACTCATTGTAATATCATTATGATGCCATCCTATAATAGTTGTCAGGAGGCAACAAACCTGCTTACGCCACCATTAAGAGAGTCAAGACCACTGGAGTTTTTAAGGTCTCATTGCATGGCAAAATTTCCATCTCCAAGAGCCTGGATTTATTTCATGCTTCCACCCAGCTTGTAGCATATGTCCTAGGCATTCGGTCAACACATCTATAAAAGATGCCTGCTATGTGCAAGGCACTGGACTAGACACTAGGTGTAGAAGACAAAGTCTCTGCCCTCAGGGAACCCATTTTCTTGTAGAGGAAACACACAGGAAGCACCTAATTATATAATAAATTATTTATGCAATTGTGAGAAATACCACAAAAGAGAAATACAGACTGCCTAAAGGAATGTTTAGAAAGGAATGGGGTCTCCTCTGGGAGGGGATGGTCAAAGACTATTTCCTAGGGATGGCTGAGGAATTCTGAAAGGCATGCAGGAATCAACAAAGTAGAGGGGTAGGAGAAAAGAATCCAACCGTGGGAAGGACCTTAACTTGTGTGACGTCTATTTGATTGACCAGAGGAAGAGTTTGCTTCCATCTTGATCTTGGCTATGCTCCACAATTGGAAGTATGGTCGCTGGGTAAATGAGAATATTAGCTTAACAAAAGATATAAAAGAATGGTAAATTCCTGTCAAATATAAAGCAGCACAGTACTAACAAAGGCACCATTCTGAGTTATTTTCAAAGCAATTTTCTTTTCAAATACTTACAAACGTTTTTTTCATTTAGTGTGAATTTACTTATAAAATTTCCAAAATCATGTAAAGGGTTTATTGTTATTTCATGATCACCAGGTAAAAGAGCTGGGATTTTAATATTTTTCTCCAATCGATAACAAGAATGGGACCTGCAATATAAGAAATCAAATTTTAATTAGCAGATAAAATTGAGCGCAATTTTCATAAAAACTTGATTAACACAAAATCCACTGGAAAATACTTTGTTCTTTTGTATACAAAAATATGACAGGTTATATCCCATTTTAAGACTGCAAAAAAGCAAGGTAAATGGTAAGTCCATCAATGTGGTGGTAGGAAAAATAACCAGACTGTCAAGAAAGTCAAGAGAGTAAGCAGAGACGAGTCTATCAAGAAACTTAGGGCTTTAGCATGGCCTTCAAACCCCGCCCAACCCTGCCTTTGCACACACCCTGCCCCCCACACCCCCCTCCTGGACCGACCACTACAGGTCCCCATCACTGAGACTTCTACCAGCTTGTCTGCTCCTCTGTCTTGCCTCACGGGTCGCTCGTACAAAACATTCTCATGTTCTCATCAGCTCCACTTTCAAAGTGCTTCTAGTTACCACCCATTACCTCTCAGACAAAAGTGAATTTTTCTCCTGTGGTTCCATGGCCCTCTGTATCTTTACAGGGCATGTTTACGCGCTTTGTTATTCACATACATTTCTAATTTCCCATAAAATTTAATTCAAGCAAAAGGACTTTGGGTGCCTCCTGCATCACCACCCTGCCCTGCACAGGCCTCTTCACATTCCTAAGTGAATTTAGGACTGAGGACTTGAAAGGGTTGGCTAACCTCACCTGTGAGGTTTCTTTACGTGCCAGCAGCACAAAACCACCCGAATTCTCTAAATCATGCTTTTTCATACATTGATACCATTGTACCCAATATTCTCTCAGGTTGGAATGCCTTTCTGTCCTATTTCTGCTGAGAAAACTGAGTATTCCTACTCCACCACCACGCTTCTGACAGCCTCTATGGACCTCACACTCCTCAGTCAACGCTGCCTCAGACCATCACAGACAATTAGCATCAGCACTTAATCCACAGCATCGTTATGATCTGCTTCTCGTGCACTCCTGGAGCCAGGATAACTCCTTCTCTGTCGGGCCTGCAGTTGTCAGTAGTGCTATTTACCAGATTTTTCGGATTCTCCCCTTCTGGATTCACAGGAGGATTGCACTTCCCTGCTCCTCTGAAGCAAGGCATGGCCATGTGATGTTATTTGTAGAGAAAATGAGTGAAGGTCACAGTTTCTAAAAGCCAGGAAGGCTCTAAAAGCCAGGCAGGCTCTGCTCCCCTCCCGTCCTGGTGCACTGGGAGATGAGGGCCCCCTGGCCTGTGGCCCTGAGGGAGGGAAAAGGGGCAGAGATGCCAGCTGACCCCAAGAGAGACACAAAGCACAAGCGGGAGTAATCCTTTATTTTCACTGCAGAAAATAAGGACATAAGATTCGAGGGTTTTTCTGCAATAAAACCAAGCTCGTCCTGGCTGATAAATTACCATCACACTTAGACTAATGTTCAACAAATGTACACCGACTGGGAAAAAAATCTGAGTGTATTTAAATCCACATTTATGTCAATTTACATTAGGACCACTTATCAGCACACTGGCGCTTGGAGCTCTGCACTGAACTTCTCTGGCGTTGCTAAACAACTCAGAGCCCCGCTGAGGTTAGGGAGAAGCAAGGAGAGTGTTCTGGCTTGCAGACAGCCCGAAGGCTTCCACTCCAAGCTCCGGGACTTGCAGCCACTCCAAGATTACCTGAGAGGGTAAGGCAGTGTGACGGAACCTACCACTTGCCTCCTCATGTCCACTTCCCCCCTTTCCTTAGTAACACTGCCCCAGGTTTATCTGAGTACATTGCCATCAGCTATGAGAACACACCACCTAGCCTCTTATGCAGATAAGTTTAGCCACTGGACTAAGTTCTGCCAATGAGATGTAAGCAGAGGTGTTGTACGGGACTTCTGAGAAGTCTTCCTACAGAAAACCATCTCCTTCCTGCTTTCTGGAAGGCAGACGTGACAGCCACTCCTGAAGCATCATCTTGAACGATGAGATCACACACTCTAGATGGCTGAGTAGCATGAAAAAGAGGAACCTGGGCCTCTCATGGCCATGTGCACCCACGTTGGCCTTGAACCACCTACTGCAGACCTTTTACATGACAGTAAATGCCTGTCTATTACTGACATTTTCTGTTAGGCAGAGTCAAAACTTGAACTTCATTGATACAGGTAGGCACTGGTTTAGGATAGACCAGTAAAACTTCCCCACAGACGATCAGAATCCACAGCCCATGAGAAGTGTTTCCCATACTCAACATTCACACGATAAAAGAATCAAAGTTGTGGCCAGGAGAAGGGTTTGTTTCCATCCTGACTGAAGTAAGATTCAGATTTTTAGAAAATAGAGAGCTAAGATTTAAAATTTCTTTTAAAAATTTCCAGAATAAAATCTTTATATTCTAAAATTAAAGACAAAGAACCTTTAGATTATAACTATAAATTAACCAAAGTATTTCCATTACCCGTTTTCAAAGCAAACTTCATAAGCAGCACCATGGCCTGCTCCAGAGGGTGCTCTCCAAGAACAGTCCCACACTTGTAAATTGTTAGTTATACACTTCAAATCACGAGGAGTCCCTGGAGAAGGAGAAACAAAACACACACACACACACATACACACGCGCACACACACAAAATGCTTATTAATTTAACTGCACTGTAAAAGTCAACAAGTTAAACCGTCCCCAGCCATCAGTACAAGCATATGTGTCTGCAGAAGGCCCATGTTCTTCATGCAGAGATGAACCTGCAGTCACAGGAGGTGACTGGTTTTATATTTCTTTTTGTAGCTTTGGTTTAAAAAAGCTAGTGAGTAAACTGATGAAAGTGGGTCAACCACGAGACCACTTAGGGGTTAGGCCCTCTCTCAAAAATTCCACTTGCAGACAACTAAGATAAATAGAGGCAGTGACTATATGGATTCAGTGAAGGGACCAAGAGAGCGCCTGGGAGAATTTTAGTCTCCAGTGACCCCATTTGCAAAAAGGTAAATTAAAAAAAAAAAATAACTCTAAGACTTTAAGTAAAAACTATGTATCTCCTATGCCACAAACACAGCTTCTAAGCACTCCTAACTACTAGTGCTTCACAGCTTGTTACCAGACTGCCACCTACACAGAAATCCCATAGCCAATCTTTAGATTTTTATGAAGCACATCACATAAACAGTAATAAACTCACATGAGTCTCTGAAAAATATATATTTTGTGTAGGCCTAAACAACTGAAAAGTAACAAATAATTCAGAAGATTACAGTCCTAATAGTATTTACTCACATCTATAAAATAACATTAGATCATGGAATACATAAGCACTATACAATGAAAAACTGTCATTCTAAAAAGACAATGAAAAGAAAGAAAGGAGAGGACTTGAGGGAGGGAAAGAGGGAGAACAAAAGGAAGGAAGGAAAAGAGGGAGAGAGGGAGGGGAAAAGCAATTAGAGTGTGAAAAAGGTATTCTATCTCAGATTCTCTATATAAATGTCTATTAAAAAGGTTTTTTCTTTAATTTTTGCATGTGATTGGTATGCTATTCACTACAGCAATGAATTATAAAGCTATTTATGTAAGACAGAAAACAAAAACATTAGAAACACATTAGAAATCATTAGTAATCATAATAAAGTTATTTAGTAGTAATTTGGGGGGAAAAGAGAAGATCTCTTTAATTATGGAAATAATATAAAAACTAAACTCAGAGGCAGAAGGATAAAAATGTTCTTTATAGAGTAAGCTAGATTACACCTACAAACATTCTTAATGTTTTTAAATAAAAGGAAAACAAATCATATATTTCTTAAAGCAGATATCTGGATTTCATTTATGTGACATTCTGAAAGGCAAAATTACAGACAGAAAATAGACAAGTGCTGGCTGGAGGTGGGGATGGGAGGCTGACAGCAGAGGAGCAGGGGCATTTTCTGGAATGACGGACTGGTCTGTATCTTGATTGTGCAGGTGGATACATGCCTGTATGCATCTGTCAAAACTCAGAGAACTTTATCCTAAAAGGGTGAATTTTACTGTATGTAAGTTATACCTTAATCTTTTATGGGAAAAGAATACTTAGATCTACCTTTACGGGCCCTTTTAAAAGAAACTAGAAGTACATTAAAAAAAAAATGACATAGAAATGGATTTTAACCACAACCTGAAGGGTTCAATAAAGTCTCAAGATCGCTTCTTAATCAAAACAGTAATGACATTGCAATCAGTTCATTTTCTCTGACTCTGATGCACTTACTTTTTTTCTGGCTGTTTACTTGATTCATTAAATATAGAAGAAGAACTGTTAATAACAGCCACTGGAAATTTGAAGTCATCCTCATTCTTTTACTGTCCCCCATCCGGGATGGTCGTTTCAAACATAAGGAAATGTCCATCATCTGTGCAATGTAGTCAGTTCTGCATGAGGAGAAGAATTTCAAATGGTGTTCAAACTGGTCCAAGGACACTCCTTATCCTGTGCACATCAACATTGAAAATGGATACCGACAAATACCAAAACATGCTGTACATTAAAGCCATGGAGACACCAGACTCAGCTACCCCGGCTTTAGGAGATGTGACAATCGGACACAGCTGTTGCTCCGGGATCCATTATAGGGTCAGGATAGGCTTCAAATACAAGATTATAACTGAGCACATATTTATCAACACTCCAGTACTGCTAGAGTATAGAAAAGCAGCGCATAAAACTGAGGTTTTGACAATTTTAAGTGATATGTGAAATGGCATTTTAAATTTTAATTAGTATATATTAACTTTTATAGTCACCTATTTATGACAAGTAATGTTGGTTTTCTTTTCCATGTACACTGTGATATTAAGTTTCTATTTTATATAAATTTAAATAGTTTAAAGAAAAAATTAGGGTCATTAATCACATATGGGGGATTGCAGATGTGACAAAAATATTGACAATGACATACAAATGACTAAAGTGTAACAAACACTTCAACAACTATAACAGGGAAGGGACTATCAGTAGACGAGAGATTTCAACACATTTCTGTTGAAAACTGAGAGCGCGCAGACGAGCGGTGACTGCATCTGGTGGGTGGTAGGGAGGGGCTGCAGCCGAGGGAGGCATTGTTCAGCCCAACATACCCATCAGCCTAGCGAGTGCCAGGCCCTCCTCCAGGCACCAAGGGTGCAACACCGAGCTAGACGAAGTCCCTGCCCTCAAGGAGCTTAGATGCTAGTTCTAGAGACACATACATAAACAAGTAAGGTCCTGATACGAACTTCAAAAACTAGAGTAAGTCAATGTGCACGAGAGTGTGTGAGTGAAGGTCCAGCATCTGAGCTGGGATCTGACTGATGAGAAGACTGCCATGGTAAGATCAGGGAAAGAGTAGCAAGAGCAAATACAAGGACCCTAAGACAAGGACAGCTTACCAGGTTCAAAGGTCAGGAAGAGGGGCTGAGAGGAGGTGGGCTGGCCAGGCCACAGAGGGCCTTTGGTCATCAAAAGGACAAGTGCTTTAACAGGTCGAGATGAGCAGCAGCCACTGGAGTGTTTTAATCAGGGGACAGACACGATCCGACCTGCACTTTGGGAAGATTTCTCTAGCTGCCACATGGAGAACAGACTCTAGGGGAGAAGAGAGGCAGGGGAACCATAGTCCAAATGAAATAATCAGTGGTGAGGACCCTCTGCTAAGGTTTTCAAGAGCAGAGGTGGTGATAGGTGGTCAGATTCAGGATCTGTACAAGAAATGGAGGGTCTTATCAATCCATTATAGGCAGGACAGAGTGGTGGTTAAAAACACAGACAGGCTCTGAATCCCAGCTTTTGCACCTACTGTGTAACCTCAACCACTCTGTGCCTCGGTTTCCCCATCTGTAAAGTAGGGATAACTATTTTTCTCATAAGTTTGTTGTGAAGATTAAATGAGTAAATATATGCAAAGCACTTGGAATAGTGCCAACAACATATACGTGCTATAAGTGTACTTTGTGTATTATGTGAGGTATAGGGAGAAAAGAGAAGGCAAATATAACTACTAGATTTGGTGGAAAAACAATACTGGATGGATATGGTGCCACTTAAATCCTCTGTGCGTGCGTGAAGGAGGATGCAGTGATTCATGGGGCTGAAGCTCAAGGATTCCAAGATTTGTTTATAGAAGTCAACTCTGACATGCTCCTACACCCCACTCCCAACAGAAGTGTTCTCCCTACAGAACATAAAAGAATTGTTGAGGACACAGAGCAGCTAACAAAGGCATGGGTGTCAAAGAGGAAAGCCTTGCACACCTGACCCTGAGGGATTCCTCCGAGTAATGATGTTTGCATCCACTGTTGTTGAATGAAGCTTGCCGGACAACAAGTCCTCCCAATGTGCTGAAAACTCCTTGTCAGACCTAATATTGCCTCATTTTTATATTGGAATAGATGACTAAGGATCATAAAACATATAAGAAAGCCTAAATCGTTGAAGAGAAATTCAGGATAAACAGGATCACCAAAAGGAAAATAAAAATTAGTCCCAGAGGAAATAGGGATAATGTGAGAAACAGGAAAAGTAAAAAACAAAAAAAAAAAAAAAAAGAAAATCACCTCTAAATAGTACTCTCTGAGCGGGCATGGCACAGTCATAAAAATAAGAAGAGGATGCAATGAAAAAGGAATAATCAGAAATAACTCTTACACATTACATACATTGGCTGATAGTAAAAGATTTCTAATGACAGATAAAACATTGAGTAATCTTTCAGAATACACAAAAGACAGAAATAGAAAATGTGAGAAGAAATATGAGAAACAGGAACTTGAAAAAGGAAAGGTGATCGAACATCTAAATAACTGGAACCTAACAAGAGAATTCAAGAAACATGTTTCTTAGTGAAAGCAAATGGCAAGATGGCTGCCTGGCTGCTGCTGAGCCCTGTCACAAACCCAGGAAGTGAATCCCAAAGAGCACAAATGATCATAACCAAACATACACGAGGCACAAGCACACATTTCAAAAGTGTTCACAATGATTTTCTGGATGAATAACTTCCTAGTCAATCACAGTTTCGCCGAGCTTACTTATTAAAATGAAAATGTATTCATGGAATGTCTAAAATGCCAATTGCTAAAGTTATAGAATTGCGTGGCGTGTACAGGAATAACTTAATAAAGGAGACCAAACATGACCAAACCATGACTAAAATAATCACAAACCACATTCACTGACTGGCTAAGCATTACCTTGAAATGAGACAATCCCTCACTACAAGTCTACAGTTGTCTAGAAAAGAGTGTGTCCCATGAAGCGGCAGGCGGGGGAGGGAGGCGGCTGAGGATGGGCGCGGGACTGGGTACTGTGGACTAAGGCTCTCATCCTGGCTCCGTTACCAATTAGCGGTGTGACTGAGCGCAAATCACTTAATCCACCCCCTCCACCTCCCCAGCTTCAGCCTCAACCAGGGTGGCACGGAGGCAAGCTCCGCCCAGAGTCCCTAGGAGAGACTTCCCCAAGTTAAGCAGGATATTCCATTCCTGTTGGCAGGCACAAGCACAAGGTCAGCAGTGCCAGCAGCACTGTGCCAACAGTGCCAGCCCCACCCAGGAGGGACACGACTGAGCAGGTCTGCGAGGGTCAGGGTGGGGTGCTCGGGAACAGAAGAATCAATGGCACTGTCGCCAAGGCCAGCTTAACTGAAAACAGGCAAGATGATAAAGAGGACTTTGTTGTTATAACGTTGACACAGACAACTTTGAGCAAGTCCTTAGGCCGTATTATATCATGCTCTAATAGCTCTGACCTCTCTAGCAAATGGACTTATTTGAGGCCAGAACAATACATGGACAGAGCCCTCCGGTGCATCTCCAGGAAAACAGGGACCCACAAAACTCGTCCCTGCTCCCTCCCGATAGATGCCTTGTCAGAACTTACTTTTTTCCCACCAATGGCTTATTCTTTAGAGGAAAGCACATTTTTATCAAATTTCAGGAGCTAATTTACAAAATTAGAGTAGCTGTCTTTTGACACCAGAAGAATGCAAATGTAAATTTCTAAAGGGGTGAGACAGGGAAGAAACTACTCAGGCAGGTGTCAACCGGAGCCCTGTGTCCTTGGTGGGTACAGCCACCTGCTCTAAAGGTGGCAGCAATGGGCCTTGTTTTGCCAGATTTTCTTCTTTTTCAAGACTAGGTAGAAATCTGGGATTTTACATGAAATACTCAAATCTGTAAACATAAGCAACTAACTCATATTTTTTATACATTCTAAAGGCCAAACAAAATACGCCTTCAGACTGCATCCTGCCCAAGGGCTACCAGGTTCGTAACCTGCTCAATGTAATTATTTTAAAGGATTCAAAAATGTCAATAAATCCTTCAGTTTAGGAAAACTGATCATGCAGAATCAATGTATAAAATTGTTGAGCACAAAGAAAAAAATCTGTCTTTTGCTTGTTAGTTCTTGTGTCTTTGCGTGTATCCTGCCCTCTGTCTTAGGCGTCTGAGCGGCCGGGGCCCAGCGTGCAGAGCTCGGCCACCAACCATATAAGCGTGGTCCCTCCCTTGAAAGTGGCCACACAGGTGCTCTGTTTGCTTTCTCATTGGCTTTGAGAGTTCTGCCTCTAGGCTACGTGAGGTTCTGGACCTTTCTGCTGAGGATACAGTAGTTAGAAAAAAGAGTGGAGAAAAGTAAAGCTAAAGGCAGAGGAGCGCCAGAAACTGCAGTCCTGATGTATTTTGTTTAGTTGTTATGTTTGTTTTCTCTTTTTGGGGGGTGGAGGGGAGACAGGTGGGCAGAGAGGCAGCAGGAACATGACAGAGAGTGAGTGAGTGCATTCTGCTGGTGAGACTCTACTCCGGCCTGGAAGGGGGCTTGAGAAACAACTGCTCAGGCATAGAGAGGTGAGTAAAGACGACCCAAAGCATCTTTATTCCGAGCCTCTATTCTTGTCACCACAGTGAGATAACTCCCTTGTCATTAACACACAAAGGAATGAAACACTGGAAGGAGAAAAGCCGCTTAATCACCGCACAGCAAAATAAATGTGCAAGTAGTTCACTGAGCCTACAGGAGAGGAGGTGCCTGGGTGGTCACCCAGAGCAACCAGGTGGGAAAGCAGACAGTGTCCTACTGCCAATTCCCATCCTCCTTAGTGTTCCTTTTTTTTTTCTTTCCTCACTGTTTTCTGTTAGGGAACATAAAAATCATTAAAAAACTCTGATCAGCAACCACTCTCTTAATTCCACTCTCCACTCCTACCCGCCTACTCAGAGGAGCTTAAGTTCCTCAAGCACTGCCCTCTGAAGAATGCTCTCTAGGAACAGAAACTTTGCAGTAGGTAGACTCTATTGTACTGTTAAAGTGAAGTGTGGGGACTTAAGTAAAATGAGAGCTGTAGCTGTGGAAAACCCCAACCTCGCTGGACTGGAAAGCTCAGCCTGGGAAGGCAGGTGGAGACTGGACTGTGTAGGGAGACGTAAAGGTGTGAAGGAAGAGGGAAGCCTGAAGGAAGTGGTGTTTAAAGGAGACTGATTAAGAGACAACTGCAATAACAAGAACATACACAGAATCCATATTCAACTGCAAAAATCTAGTCCTAAAAGATGCCACCAAGTACCCAGCACAATGAATTTAAAAAGACTCCTTCCACAGTACAGCACGTAATAACTGCGTAAAAGAAGCTCTGAAAAGCTTCCAGGGAGGGGGAGGGGGAGGTCCCACCCAGGGCCCAGGAATGAGCGCAACATGGGAGCAGCTCCCTGAGCCAGGACTCTGCGACTGCCCTGTGAGCCCCACGAACCCTCTACTGTCACATGGGGAAGGTGACGGCGCTATCTCCAGAGCGGGCCACGGGTGTACGGGAGACACTGGGTGTGTGGTCAGTAAACACTCTGGGGGAGGAGAGGGGAGGCAGGGAGGAGAGGAAAACACAGACTTCTTAGCACTGAAAGCTAAAGAGAACGTCTTCCAAAAGCTGAGTGAAAATTACTTTCATGCTTGACTTCTATACTCAAACTGTTAATTAAGCGAGAGAATAAAATACATTTTATAAAGACGTGCCGGATCTCAAAAGATATTTCTTCCTTGCAGCCATTCTCTGGAGACTACTAGAGGACATGATTCACCAAAAAAATGAGGCAGAAAACCAAAAATGAGAAAAATGATCCATGAAACTCTTTTAACCCAGGAAAGAAGCCCTGTGCCTCCCCTCCAATCTCATTCCAGGTCACACTAAAATTGATTCCATTCTCCAAGCTGCCGGACCCCTTCATGACTCTTTACATTTGCACATGTCTTCCCTTCTGCCTGGAGTTCCCTCTGTACTCCTTTCTGCCACCCTCTCCTCAATTCACCAGGGAGACTCCTGGTGCGAGTCAGCAAGAGCTCATTATCACCTTTGTGATACCTTCCGGTTCCCCGAAGGTCTGATGCTCCTTCTTCTGCTTCCAGGACACTTTAATTACATCTCCATTACAGGGGTTGCAAAAACTGTGACCTGTGGGCCAGATTCACCCACCTCTGCTTTGGTAAATAAAGTTTTACTAGAACAGAGCCACGCCCATTTGTTTACATACTGCCCAAGGCTGCTTTCACATCCCCATGTTGGGACTGAATAGTTTCCACAGAGACTACAAGGCCAGCAAACCTAAAATATTGACGACCTTGCCCCTACTAGAAAGTTTGCTGATCTCTTCCCAATTCTGTAATTCCTCCAACAGACTATAAGCTCCTTGAGAGGAAATGCTGTCTCTCTGTTCACTGTAAGGCACTTCCCCCTCGCCCCCCACCCCCCATCAGTGTCCAAGCACAGCTCCTGGCACTCAGCACTCAAAGCTCAAGCCGGCTGATAGGTGAGTGAATACCAAGACGTAAATGAATGTGTATATGTCTGCACACTACGCTTTGATTGCCAGGCTTCACCACTAACCCAAGTACTGCCAACACTGGGAAGCTAAGTTCAAGCTGTAGTTCCCAAACCATGCACTAAGGTGCCCCAAGGCACAGAAGCAAATGAACTGGGGTACCACAGTACATTTTAAAATTTCAGAGGAAACACAGTGATATCTATCCAACACTATGAGAACCTTTAGCTAAAGGCAGTTTGGTTTCAACACTAGGTCATGTCACATTCCTCTCAATGATGTCATATCTTTGTGAAGTGGGAGGGAAGGCTTGTTGGATGCCATGATAAAACACAAGTACAAACCAAAAATCAATGTAGAGGTGGAAAAAAGGGTGGCAGGGCCCAATCTGTTTCCAAGGTTTGAGAAGCTTTGCAGTACCCAGACAGGTGCATATACGTGGCTTTTTAAGAATAAAATAAAGATATTATTACCTTTACGTTGATATGCATTATTTTCTCAAACTGCTACTAAAGTGTCAGGTCATAAATACTTATTAATTTGATTGGACGTACTATTTCATAAAAAGAAATGTTAGGTTATTTCTTTTGACCTGGGGGTACTATAAGAACATTAATAAGAGAGGACAGACAGAAGAAGCAAGAAGAACTACAATCCTGCAGCCTGTGGAACTAAAACCACATTCACAGAAAGATAGACAAGATGAAAAGCCAGAGGGCTATGTACCAGATGAAGGAACAAGATAAAACCCCAGAAAAACAACTAAATGAAGTGGAGATAGGCAACCTTCCAGAAAAAGAATTCAGAGTGATAGAGAAGATGATCCAGGACCTCGGAAAAAGAATGGAGGCAAAGATCGAGAAGATGCAAAAAATGTTTAACAAAGACCTAGAAGAATTAAAGAACAAGCAAACAGAGATGAACAATACAATAACTGAAACGAAAAATACACTACAAGGAATCAATAGCAGAATAACTGAGGCAGAAGAATGGATAAGTGACCTGGAAGACAGAGTGGTGGAATTCACTGATGCAGAACAGAATAAAGAAAAAAGAATGAAAAGAAATGAAGACAGCCTAAGAGACCTCTGGGACAACATTAAATGCAACAACATTCGCATTACAGGGGTCCCACAAGAAGAGAGAGAGAAAGGACCAGAGAAAATATTTGAAGAGATTATAGTCGAAAACTTCCCTAACATGGGAAAGGAAATAGCCACACAAGTACCGGAAGCGCAACGAGTCCCATACAGGATAAACCCTAGGAGAAACACGCCGAGACACATAGTAATCAAATTGGCAAAAATTAAAGACAAAGAAAAATTATTGAAAGCAGCAAGGGAAAAACGACAAATAACATACAAGGGAACTCCCATAAGGTTAACAGCTGATTTCTCAGCAGAAACACTACAAGCCAGAAGGAAGTGGCATGACATATTTAAAGTGATGAAAGGGAAGAACTTACAACCAAGATTACTCTACCCAGCAAGGATCTCATTCAGATTCGATGGAGAAATCAAAAGCATTACAGACAAGCAAAAGCTAAGAGAATTCAGCACCACCAAACCAGCTCTACAACAAATGCTAAAGGAACTTCTCTAAGTGGGAAACACAAGAGAAAAAAAGGACCTACAAAAACAAACCCAAAACAATTAAGAAAACGGTAATAGGAACATACATATCGATAATTACCTTAAACGTGAATGGATTAAATGCTCCAACCAAAAGACACAGGCTCGCTGAATGGATACAAAAACAAGACCCATATATATGCTGTCTCCAAGAGACCCACTTCAGACCTAGGGACACATACAGACTGAAAGTGAGAGGGTGGACAAAGGTATTCCATGCAAATGGAAATCAAAAGAAAGCTGGAGAAGCAATACTCATATCAGATAAAATAGACTTTAAAATAAAGAATGTTACAAGAGACAAGGAAGAACACTACATAATGATCAAGGGATCAATCCAAGAAGAAGATATAACAATTATAAATATATATGCCCCCAACATAGGAGCACCTCAATACATAAAGCAACTGCTAATAGCTATAAAAGAGGAAATTAACAGTAACACAGTAATAGTGGGGGACTTTAACACCTCACTTACACCAATGGACAGAACGACCAAAATGAAAGTAAATAAGGAAACAGAAGCTTTAAATGACACAATAGACCAGATAGATTTAATTGATATTTATAGGACATTCCATCTTAAAACAGCAGATTACACTTTCTTCTCAAGTGCACACGAAACATTCTACAGGATAGATCATATCTTGGGTCACAAATCAAGCCTCAGTAAATTTAAGAAAATTGAAATCATATCAAGCATCTTTTCTGACCACAATGCTATGAGATTATAAATCAATTACAGGGGAAAAAACGTAAAAAACACAAACACATGGAGGCTAAACAATACATTACTAAATAACCAAGAGATCACTGAAAAAATCAAAGAGGAAATCAAAAATTACCTAGAGACAAATGACAATGAAAACACGACGATCCAAAACCTATGGGATGCAGCAAAAGCAGTTCTAAGAGGGAAGTTTATAGCAATACAATCCTACCTCAAGACACAACAACCATCTCAAATAAACAATCTAACCTTACACTTAAAGGAACTAGAGAAAGAAGAACAAACAAAACCCAAAGTTAGCAGAAGGAAAGAACTCATAAAGATCAGAGCAGAAATAAATGAAATAGGAACAAAGAAAACAGTAGCAAAGATCAATAAAACTAAAAGCTGGTTCTTTGAGAAGATAAACAAAATTGATAAACCATTAACCAGACTCATCAAGAAAAAGAGGGAGAGGACTCAAATCAATAAAATTAGAAATGAAAAAGGAGAAGTTACAAAAGACACCGCAGAAATACAAAGCATCCTAAGAGACTACTACAGGCAACTCTATGCCAATAAAATGGACAACCTGGAAGAAATGGACAAATTCATAAAAAGGTATAACCTTCCAAGACTGAGGCAGGAAGAAATAGAAAATATGAACAGACCAATCACAAGTAATGAAATTGAAACTGTGATTAAAAATCTTCCAACAAACAAAAGTCCAGAACCAGATGGCATCACAGGTGAATTCTAGCAAACATTTAGAGAAGAGCTAACACCATCCTTCTCAAACTCTTCCAAAAAATTGCAGAGGCAGGAACGCTCCCAAACTCATTCTACGAGGCCACCATCACCCTGATACCAAAACCAGAGAAAGATACTACAAAAAAAGAAAATTACAGACCAATATCACTGATGAATATAGATGCAAAAATCCTCAACAAAATACTAGCAAACAGAATCCAACAACACATTAAAAGGATCATACACCAAGATCAAGTGGGATTTATCCCAGGGATGCAAGGATTCTTCAATATACGCAAATCAATCAATGTGATACACCATATTAACAGACTGAAGAATAAAAACCATATGATCATCTCAATAGATGCAGAAAAAGCTTTTGACAAAATTCAACACCCATTTATGATAAACAGTCTCCAGAAAGTGGGCATAGAGGGAACCTACCTCAACATAATGAAGGCCATGTACGACAAACCCACAGCAGACATCATTCTCAATGGTGAAAGACTGAATGCATGTCTTCTAAGATCAGGAACAAGACAAGGATGTCCACTCTCACCGCTATTATTCAACATAGTTTTGGAAGTCCTAGCCACAGCAATCAGAGAAGAAAAAGAAATAAAAGGAATACATATTGGAAAAGAAAAAGTAAAACTATCACTGTTTGCAGATGACATGATACTATACATCGAAAATCCTAAAGATGCCACCAGAAAACTACTAGGGCTAATCAATGAATTTGGTAAAAGTTGCAGGATACAAAACTAATGCACAGAAATCTCTTGCATTCATATGCACTAATGATGAAAAATCTGAAAGAGAAATTAAGGAAACACTCCCATTTACCACTGCCACAAAAAGAATAAAATACCTAGGAATAAACCTACCTAGGGAGACAAAAGACCTGTATGCAGAAAACTATAAGACACTGATGAAAGAAATTAAAGATGATACAAACAGATGGAGAGATATACCATGTTCTTGGATTGGAAGAATCAATATTGTGAAAATGACTGTATTACCCAAAGCAATCTACAGATTCAGTGCAATCCCTATCAAATTACCAATGGCATTTTTTACAGAACTAGAACAAAAAATCTTAAAATTTGTATGGAGACACAAAAGACCCCGAATAGCTAAAGCAGTCTTCAGGGAAAAAAAATGGAGCTAGAGGAATCAGATTCCCTGACTTCAGACTATACTACAAAGCTACAGCAATCAAGACAATGTGGTACTGGCACAAAAACAGAAACATAGATCAATGGAACAAGTTAGAAAGCCCAGAGATAAACCCACGCACCTATGGTCAACTAATCTATGACAAAGGAGGCAAGGATATACAATGGAGAAAAGACAGTCTCTTCAATAAGTGGTGCTGGGAAAACTGGACAGCTGCATGTAAAAGAATGAAATTAGAACACTCCCCAACACCATACGCAAAAATAAACTCAAAATGGGTTAAAGACCTAAATGTAAGGCCAGACACTATAAAATTCTTAGAGAAAAACATAGAACATAGAGAACACTCTATGACATAAATCACAGCAAGATCCTTTTTGACCCACCTCCTAGAGAAATGGAAATAAAAACAAAAGTAAACAAATGGGACCTAATGACACTTCAAAGCTTTTCCACAGCAAAGGAAACCATAAACAAGACGAAAAGACGATCCTCAGAATGGAGGAAAATATTTGCAAAGGAATCAATGGACAAAGGATTAATCTCCAAAATATATAAACAGCTCATGCAGCTCAACATTAAAAAAACGTACAACCCAATCCAAAAATGGGCAGAAGACCTAAACAGACATTTCTCCAAAGAAGACATACAGATGGCCAAGAAGCACATGAAAAGCTGCTCAACATCACTAATTATTAGAGAAATGCCAATCAAAACTACATGAGATATCACTTCACACCAATTAGAATGGGAATTATCAGAAAATCTACAAACGACAAATGCTGGAGAGGGTGTGGAGAAGAGGGAACCCTCTTGCACTGTTGGTGGGAATGTAAATTGATACAGCCACTATGGAGAACAGTATGGAGGTTCCTTAAGAAACTAAAAATAGAATTACCATATGATCCAGCAATCCCACTACTGGGCATATACCCAGAGAAAACCATAATTCAAAAGGACACATGCACCCCAATGTTCACTGCAGCACTATTTACAATAGCCAGGGCATGGAAGCAACCTAAATGCCCATCGACAGACGAATGGATAAAGAAGATGTGGTACATATATACAATGGAATATTACTCAGCCATCAAAAGGGACGAAATTGGGTCATTTGTAGAGACATGGATGGATCTAGAGAGTGTCATGCAGAGTGAAGTAAGTCAGAAAGAGGAAAATAAATATCGTATATTAAGGTATATATGTGGAACCTAGAAAAATGGCACAGACGAACCGGTTTGCAGGGCAGAAATCAAGACACAGATGTAGAGAACAAACATACGGACACCAGGAGGGGAAAATGGTGGGGGTGGGGGGTTGGTGGTGTGATGAATTGGGAGATTGGGATTGACACGTATACACGAATATGAACAAAATGGATAACTAATGAGAACCTGCTGGATAAAATATATAAAATAAAAAATAAACAAATTTTTAAAATGTATATTTTGTCATTCATGAAGGACCTCATTTGAGTGGATTTGTGCAGATAAGCAAGGAATTGTCCAGTAGATGGTTAATCAGTAACTGGGAAGATACCTGGAAATATGTATTTAGAAGTCATCAGTTATAAGTGATGGTTAAAGCCACAAGAGTAGAGGATGCTGTTCAGTGAAGGAATGTGGGGTGAAGGAGCAGTGGGTTATTGGAGGTCCACCAAGGAAGTTGAGAAGGAATTGGGTCCTAATGGCATCTCAAGTCAGTGGAGGAAGGATTGGGTTATTTAATAAAAAGTGTTGGGACAAGTGGTAGCATTTGGTGGGGAGAGGGGAAAGCTGGGCCCCTGACTCATATTGTTCACCAGAATTAATTTTATATGGATTAAACCTTAAAATGTTAAAAGGCTTAATTGTACTTGAAGACAATATAGGTGACAATTTATAAAATCTTCACATGAGAAAGAAGTTTATGGTCAGAAACTATAAAGGACAAAACTGAGAAATCTGACTTAATGAAAGTCAAACAAAAACTTCGCTAGAAAGTAAGAGAACAAACTGGGAAATATATTTGCAATGTATATAACACAGTTAATATGCACATTGTGATATTTCTTTCTAATTGAGCAGTAAGGAACAGATTAATGCCTAATTAAAAAGGTAGACAAAAGATAGAATAAGCAGTGTACAAATAAAGCATTGTAAATCACCAATAAACATGAAAATGTATTTTGATTACATAAGCAAGGAAATGAGATTTATGGCTAGCAGTTGGAAGAGATTAAAATTAAAAAAAAAAAAAGATAACCCTTGATAGTAGAGAGTGTGGGGAAGTGTGGACTGGGGAATGGAGCTGTTCCTGGTTCTTTTTGAAGGTGAGCTTTTATCATGCTTTCTTTCATGTTAAAAATCTCTTGACATGTTTTTAAACAAGAAGGAATGTTCTTCAGGTCGTTTCTTTACTATAATAGTAGAGTGTTTCACCTCTGTGATAGAAGGAAGAAACAAGTTCATTTGTCTGATAGACGCTTGTTGACATTTCTTGAAGGCTGTTGAAGTCACTCCTATTATAGCAGAGCTGAGGTGAGACCTGAGTGGATAGATGTCCTTCTTCGGTGGGGCGGGGCTTCCAGGGGCCTCTGAAAGATGGGAACCGTTGGCGAGTGGAGAATGTTGGTGGGCGGAAAGGGCCATTCGCTGGAGCTGTGGTTTAAGGAGAGGCCTGAGGCCTGTGGGAGTGAGGAGGTTTGGGGAGTCACCGGTCTTCAGCTGTACTGTGGAGGGCATGGAGGCAGACCGTTGGTGGCCACTGGAAGGGCCTGGGCTACCAGGCAGAGCAGGGACTTGATGCTGGAGCAGCAGGGGCCTTCGAAGGGTTTTAAGCACTTGAGTGATGTGCTCCAATTTGTTATGATATGCTGAAGTTGATAAGGAACAGGCTCTTGAATGAACAGGGAAGTCCTCGCTGGAATGATGACCAAAACTGACAGAGAGGAATGTCAGGATCCCGAGAAACAAAAAATCTGGCTGACAGTGTATAAAAAATTCCTAGGACATTCAGAAAAAACATAAGCTAGATTCTTATAACATAGCAAAGGTTGAATTTCAGTATTATTCTCCTGCATGCACAAGGCAGACTAAAATATGATACTGGAATCCCTAAGCACTTGAGCTATCCTCTAATTTAATTCCCAAATTTTCTTGGTTCATAGTGTCCTTAGTGTTTCATTAATGTTTTTTTTTTGTTTTTTGTTTTTTGTTTTTTAATACAGCAGGTTCTCATTAGTTATCCATTTGATACACATCAGTGTATACATGTCTATCCCAATCTCCCAATTCATCACACCACCACCCCAACCCCCCGCTGCTTTCCCCCTTGGTGAACATATGTTTGTTCTCTACATCTGTGTCTCAATTTCTGCCCTGCAAACCGGTTCATCTGTACCATTTTTGCAGGCTCCACATACATGCATTAATATACAATATTTGTTTTTCTCTTTCTGACTTACTTCACTCTGCATGACACTCTCTAGATCCAGCCACGTCTCTACAAATGACCCAATTTCGTCCCTTTTGATGGCTGAGTAATATTCCATTGTATATATGTACCACATCTTCTTTATCCATTCGTCTGTCGATGGGCATTTAGGTTGCTTCCATGCCCTGGCTATTGTAAATAGTGCTGCAGTGAACATTGGGGTGCATGTGTCCTTTTGAATTATGGTTTTCTCTGGGTATATGCCCAGTAGTGGGATTGCTGGATCATATGTTAATTCTATTTTTAGTTTCTTAAGGAACCTCCATACTGTTCTCCATAGTGGCTGTATCAATTTACATTCCCACCAACAGTGCAAGAGGGTTCCCTCTTCTCCACACCCTCTCCAGCATTTGTCGTTTGTAGATTTTCTGATAATTCCCATTCTAATTGGTGTGAAGTGATATCTCATGTAGTTTTGATTGGCATTTCTCTAATAATTAGTGATGTTGAGCAGCTTTTCATGTGCTTCTTGGCCATCTGTATGTCTTCTTTGGAGAAATGTCTGTTTAGGTCTTCTGCCCATTTTTGGATTGGGTTGTACTTTTTTTAATGTTGAGCTGCATGAGCTGTTTATATATTTTGGAGATTAATCCTTTGTCCATTGATTCCTTTGCAAATATTTTCCCCCATTCTGAGGATCATCTTTTCGTCTTGTTTATGGTTTCCTTTGCTGTGGAAAAGCTTTGAAGTGTCATTAGGTCCCATTTGTTTACTTTTGTTTTTATTTCCATTACTCTAGGAGGTGGATCAAAAAAGATCTTACTGTGATTTATGTCAAAGAGTGTTCTTCCTGTGTTTTCCTCTAAGAGTTTTATAGTGTCTGGTCTTACATTTAGGTCTGTAATCCATTTTGAGTTTATTTTTGTGTATGGTGTTAGGGAGTGTTCTAATTTCATTCTTTTACATGTAGCTGTCCAGTTTTCCCAGCACCACTTATTGAAGAGACTGTCTTTTCTCCATTGTATATCCTTGCCTCCTTTGTCATAGATTAGTTGACCATAGGTGCGTGGGTTTATCTCTGGGCTTTCTAACTTGTTCCATTGATCTATGTTTCTGTTTTTGTGCCAGTACCACATTGTCTTGATTGCTGTAGCTTTGTAGTATAGTCTGAAGTCAGGGAATCTGATTCCTCCAGCTCCATTTTTTTTCCCTGAAGACTGCGTTAGCTATTCGGGGTCTTTTGTGTCTCCATACAAATTTTAAGATTTTTTGTTCTAGTTCTGTAAAAAATGCCATTGGTAATTTGATAGGGATTGCACTGAATCTGTAGATTGCTTTGGGTAATACAGTCATTTTCACAATATTGATTCTTCCAATCCAAGAACATGGTATATCTCTCCATCTGTTTGTATCATCTTTAATTTCTTTCATCAGTGTCTTATAGTTTTCTGCATACAGGTCTTTTGTCTCCCTAGGTAGGTTTATTCCTAGGTATTTTATTCTTTTTGTGGCAGTGGTAAATGGGAGTGTTTCCTTAATTTCTCTTTCAGATTTTTCATCATTAGTGCATATGAATGCAAGAGATTTCTGTGCATTAGTTTTGTATCCTGCAACTTTTACCAAATTCATTGATTAGCCCTAGTAGTTTTCTGGTGGCATCTTTAGGATTTTCGATGTATAGTATCATGTCATCTGCAAACAGTGATAGTTTTACTTTTTCTTTTCCAATATGTATTCCTTTTATTTCTTTTTCTTCTCTGATTGCTGTGGCTAGGACTTCCAAAACTATGTTGAATAATAGCGGTGAGAGTGGACATCCTTGTCTTGTTCCTGATCTTAGAAGACATGCATTCAGTCTTTCACCATTGAGAATGATGTCTGCTGTGGGTTTGTCGTACATGGCCTTCATTATGTTGAGGTAGGTTCCCTCTATGCCCACTTTCTGGAGACTGTTTATCATAAATGGGTGTTGAATTTTGTCAAAAGCTTTTTCTGCATCTATTGAGATGATCATATGGTTTTTATTCTTCAGTCTGTTAATATGGTGTATCACATTGATTGATTTGCGTATATTGAAGAATCCTTGCATCCCTGGGATAAATCCCACTTGATCATGGTGTATGATCCTTTTAATGTGTTGTTGGATTCTGTTTGCTAGTATTTTGTTGAGGATTTTTGCATCTATATTCATCAGTGATATTGGTCTGTAATATTCTTTTTTTGTAGTATCTTTCTCTGGTTTTGGTATCAGGGTGATGGTGGCCTCATAGAATGAGTTTGGGAGTGTTTCTTCCTCTGCAATTTTTTGGAAGAGTTTGAGAAGGATGGGTGTTAGCTCTTCTCTAAATGTTTGATAGAATTCACCTGTGAAGCCATCTGGTCCTGGACTTTTGTTTGTTGGAAGATTTTTAATCACAGTTTCAATTTCATTACTTGTGATTGGTCTGTTCATATTTTCTATTTCTTCCTCGTTCAGTCTTGGAAGGTTATACCTTTCTAAGAATTTTTCCGTTTCTTCCAGGTTGTCCATTTTACTGGCCTAGAGTTGCCTGTATTAATCTCTTAGGATGCTTTGTATTTCTGCGGTGTCTTTTGTAACTTCTCCTTTTTCATTTCTAATTTTATTGATTTGAGTCCTCTCCCTCTTTTTCTTGATGAGTCTGGTTAATGGTTTATCAATTTTGTTTATCTTCTCAAAGAACCAGCTTTTAGTTTTATTGATCTTTGCTACTGTTTTCTTTGTTCCTATTTCATTTATTTCTGCTCTGATCTTTATGAGTTCTTTCCTTCTGCTAACTTTGGGTTTTGTCTGTTCTTCTTTCTCTCGTTCCTTTCGGCGTAAGGTTAGATTGTTTATTTGAGATGTTTGTTGTTTCTTGAGGTAGGATTATACTGCTATAAACTTCCCTCTTAGAACTGCTTTTGCTGCATCCCATAGGTTTTGGATCGTTCTGTTTTCATTGTCATTTGTCTCTAGGTATTTTTTGATTTCCTCTTTGAGTTCTTCAGTGATCTCTTGGTTATTTAGTAATGTATTGTTTAGCCTCCATGTGTTTGTGTTTTTTACGTTTTTTCCCTATAATTGATTTCTAATCTCATAGCATTGTGGTCAGAAAAGATGCTTGATATGGTTTCAATTTTCTAAAATTTACTGAGGCTTGATTTGTGACCCAATATGTGATCTACCCTGGAGAATGTTCCGTGTGCACTTGAGAAGAAAGTGTAATCTGCTGTTTTTAGATGGAATGTCCTATAAATATCAATTAAATCTATCTGGTCTATCGTGTCATTTAAAGCTTGTTTCCTTATTAATTTTTTGTTTGGATGATCTGTCCATTGCTGTTAGTGAGGTTTTAAAGTCCCCCACTATTATTGTGTTACTGTCGATTTCCTTTTTTATAGCTGTTAGCAGTTGCCTTATGTATTGAGGTGCTCGTATGTTGGGTGCATATATATGTATAATTGTTATATCTTTTGCTTGGATTGATCCCCTGATCATTATGTAGTGTCCTTCCTTGTCTCTTGTAACATTCTTTATTTTAAAGTCTATTTTATCTGATATGAGTATTGCTACTCCAGCTTCCTTTTGATTTCCATTTGCATGGAATATCTTTTTCCATCCCCTCACTTTCAGTCTGTATGTGTCCCTAGGTCTGAAGTGGGTCTCTTGGAGACAGCATATATATGGGTCTTGTTTTTGTATCCATTCAGCGAGCCTGTGTCTTTTGGTTGGAGCATTTAATCCATTCATGTTTAAGGTAATTATCTACATGTATGTTCCTATTGCCATTTTCTTAATTGTTTTGGGTTTGTTTTTGTAGGTCCTTTTTTTCTCTTGTGTTTCCCACTTAGAGAAGTTCCTTTAGCATTTGTTGTAGAGCTGGTTTGGTGGTGCTGAATTCTCTTAGCTTTTGCTTGTCTGTAAAGCTTTTGATTTCTCCATCGAATCTGAATGAGAACCTTGCCGGGTAGAATAACCTTGGTTGTAAGTTCTTCCCTTTCATCACTTTAAATATGTCATGCCACTTCCTTCTGGCTTATAGAGTTTTTGCTGAGAAATCAGCTGTTAACCTTATCGATTTCCCTTTTATGTTATTTGTCGTTTTTCCCTTGCTGCTTTCAATAATTTTTCTTTGTCTTTAATTTTTGCCAATTTGATTACTACGTGTCTCGGCGTGTTTCTCCTTGGGTTTACCCTGTATGGGACTCTCTGCCCTTCCTGAACTTGGGTGGCTGTTTTCTTTCCTATGTTAGGGAAGTTTTCGACTATAATCTCTTCAAATATTTTCTCTGGTCTTTTCTCTCTCTCTTCTCCTTCTGGGACCCCTATAATTCGAATGTTGTTGCGTTTAATGTTGTCCCAGAGGTCTCTTAGGCTGTCTTCATTTCTTTTCATTCTTGTTTCTTTATTCTGTTCTGCAGCAGTGAATTCCACCATTCTGTCTTCCAGGTCACTTATCTGTTCTTCTGCCTCATTTATTCTGCTATTGATTCCTTCTAGTGTATTTTTCATTTCAGTTATTGTATTGTTCATCTATTTGTTTGTTCTTTAATTCTTCTAGGTCTTTGTTAAACATTTCTTGCATCTTCTCGATCTTTGCCTCCATTCTTTTTCTGAAGTCCTGGATCACCTTCACTATCATTATTCTGAATTCTTTTTCTGGAAGGTTGCCTATCTCCACTTCATTTAGTTGTTTTTCTGGGGTTTTATCTTGTTCCTTCATCTGGTACATAGCTCTCTGCCTTTCCATCTTGTCTATCTTTCTGTGAATGTGGTTTTAGTTTCATAGGCTGCAGGACTGTAGTTCTTCTTGCTTCTGCTCTGACAAAATATTTTGATGCTACATATCCACTGAGATATTTCACAGATTTCTCAAAAAACTCCACATGTGCAAAATAAACTCACCTTCTCTTCCAAACCTGCCCCTTGACAAGCCCATCTCCATTCATGGCACCAGTCTCTCCTGGGTCACACTCAACTACTCCTCCGTCTCACCCCTCCCACCTACTCACCAGTTCTACCTCCAAAACACACCTTGACTCTCTGCCCTAGAACCTACCCCTACTTCCATTCCCACTGCTCTGGCACGCCCTCATCAGCATCTCTGGCATAGGTCGTTCACATCAGTACTTAATTCATCCCATGGCCTCTGGCAGGGGCCTCCCACAGTCTATCTTCCACAATGACTCACCTGGCTCTGAGCAGCATCTCCGTCTAAGTCTCATCATTCATCCAAACTCCAGGCGTAATGTCTGGAGGCTGTCACACCAACTGCCCCTCTACTCCTGTGCTTGGGGCAGCTCTGCCTCTTGGCTCTCTCAAAGACCATCACGTCCAGATACTGGTGGTCTCTTCATGTTTCTGCTGCACTGTGGTGAATCTCCACTTTGGTCATTTATCATATCACACCAAGTATTACAAAGATTATTCTTTCCCTCCCTCCCACTCTCGTATCCCATTAATTATAAGTTCCCTAACAGCAGAGATTTGTCTTTCCAACATTCCTGCATGTAAGAGGGCTTTACATGCACTACATATTCCACATTCATTTAGTGAATTAAACAAATCCATCCAAATGACATCTTTGGTAAGGACTTAAAATATTTTGATAACACCCAGTTATTTCTTTACATTCTGAAGAGAAAGTTGAATGCTATGCTTTTGAATGCACCTGTTTGCTATAGATAAATTTATGAATAAAAAACCAATATTGGGTCAAATTGCTCGAGGCTTTTTACAAAATAGATGGAGTAAAACTATCCTTAATGCCCTTTCTAAACTCTAAGAGGAAAAAATTGATAATTATGTAATAGTTTTGAGTGACTGAAATGCTGGTTTTAGCTAAGTTTACCATAATACAGAATTCATAAATACTATTTTTGAGATACCATGCACTGTTTACGTATTGTTTATTACAGGCAAGGCACTGTTTTAAGTTCTTTAAACGCAATATTGGATTTTAATCCCTATAACGACCCTATGGAGGTCCATATCATTATTGTCCCCCTTTTTATAACACAGAACACGAGGCACAGAGAGGTTTTTGAGGCTTGCTTGAGGTCCAGCAGCTAGACAGGGGCCGAACTTGTATTTAAATCCAGATCTGGCTATAAATCTCATCTCTAGACTATTACACTAAACTGAAAAACGTGGAGCAGAAAACTCAGTGAAGCGGAGTCAGGAATCCAGGGATCCAGTCCCTACTCCACCACTGACTGGGTGGCAGGCATGAGACCTCGGGCAAATCCCCTCACATCTCTAAAACCACACAGGTATGACCCAGGGCCTACTTGCCCCACTTTAAATGTCATAAGAAATTTATAGCTGTTTTCTTCTCAGGACACCTTGCTTGTCACATCTATGAACTCGGATATCTAGGACGTGAGCAGGAATGCTGCTCCCCCGACCCTGCCCAGCTGAGTGCCGTTCCTGGCAGAAATACCACTTGCTTTACCAAGCCCTTCCAACCATCACAGTAGGACAAATTAAGTAATTCAGGCAGTCGATGTCAGGAAACAAAACAGCAAACAGCTACCATCTTACTGTTCTCCTCCAAACTCAAAGTACACTTCCGACTGGTTAGCTCTTGACTCAGCAGGTGTAAGCCCAGACATCCCCCGAGGGCCAGGCCGATGAAAGGGGTGACGCTGGCCACAGGAAACACAGTGAGGAGGACGGGAGGGCTGTGGTGGGCAGCCTCCAGCTAGCGCCTAACTCTTGTATTACCACCGGTTAGGAACATGCGCCCAGTGTAATCACAGACTTTCAAGGTTTTCAAAAACAGCCAGAAATGCAGGGTTTTTTTTTTCTTTAATGTGAAATCACCTTATTTTTAAATGCTGGCAACTAATTCCAATTTTTCAAAAAAACAGTATGTGGGCCAAACAAAACACATTTGCAGGCCCAATAGAATTCTTGGGGCGCCAGTTAACAACCTGTTTCAAAATGTATGGGCGTGAAAAAATTCTTCTCTTGCTGTTGAAGTAATCTCAAAATATAAACTGTTTGAAGACATATATTTCAGGGCACAGATATTGACCAAAATGTGCCTGAATGTTTTAACATTCTTTAGGGCTGGAATCTGAAAGTTCTGTTCTCCAAAAGAATTCGAATGGCTTTTTCTTTCTTTTAATATATTTATTTATTTATTTATTTATTTATTTTTGGCTGCACTGGGTCTTTGTTTCTGTGCGCGGGCTTTCTCTAGTTGCGGCGAGGGGGGCTACTCTTCGTTGCGGTGTGTGGGCTCTCACTGCGGTGGCTTTTCTTGTTGTGGAGCACGGGCTCTAGGCACGCAGGCTTCAGTAGTTGTGGCACGCGGGCTCAACAGTTGTGGCTCGCGGGCTCTAGAGCGCAGGCTCAGTAGTTGCGGCGCAAGGGCTTAGCTGCTCTGTGGCATGTGGGATCTTCCCGGAACAGGGCTCGAACCCGTGTCCCCTGCATTGGCAGGCAGATTCTTAACCACTGCACCACCAAGGAAGCCCCATTGAATGGCCTTTCTTGATTGGTCATATTATTCCATCCCAGATCTCAAAATCCTAAGCATCATTTTAGAATACAAATGCTTCTCAAAAAAAACAAAAACTAAAATAAAATCTTCAGCATTTGACCAGGGTTACAAGGTCTTCTAAGTATGTGGAAGTACAGCATCCACTTAACATTTACCTGAGTCTTCTACATAAGATGGAACAGAGAATGAAAAATACAACAGAACCTGAAATAACTGTCATCTGTCAAAACTATCTTGGAAATGGGCATCCTATCAAGACAGCAGATTCTACAGACTAGAAACATGTGAGCCTGACGTTGATCCTGGATAAGATTACAGAACGCATTAGGAAAGGGACCCTAATCCAATGTACCCCAGCCCCACCTCACCCCCAACTTGACAAGGCCAATGAACTGGGAAAGCCAGCATCAGAATCAGACATGAAGTATCTGGCTTTGAACAAGACCTTTCCTGACGTCTGAAAGATGTTTATGAGCAAGATGAAGGTTGTATAAAAAAGGGTGAAGGGGGGTCTTTCACCACGTGATCGATGCTACTCAAAGGGTGCTAATTAATCGATGATGCCAACCTGGACGAAGATTATGGACAGATGTGACAGAGTTCTGTTTTTCTTGACATTTTCATTAATGAAATGGAGGAAGATACAGGAATCACATTTCTCAAATTTGTGGACCAAAAAATGGGCAAAGTAGAAAATATATTACACATAATAATGAGGATGCTAACAAATTAATCTAACTAATCCAATAAGATAAATTTAGCATTGATAATTTCAGGGTCCCAAATAAAATGGTTATGATGATGACAATAACACACAGAAAATAAACAAATACAGTTTGGAGGAAATATGACTTAACAGCAGCATGTGGGAAAAACACAAAAGACTGGTTAGTGAAATGGGCCAATAATGTAATGTAACTGCCAAAATAACAAGAAGAGGGACAACTCTCTTGTCTCCTCATTTTATCATAATATCTAAAATCCTGTCCTCTGGTGGTATTAAAATTGAGGGATTCGTTTTTAGTCTAAAAAATGAGTAAGTAGGTAATCTAACATTAAAGTATTATTAATATGAAACATAAGCTATTATTGTTGTGTTTATTACTGTCCAAATTATTATAAATTCTTGCTTCAATATAAACCTTACTCAAAGTATTCTTATCCCTTCTCTCCATAGGTGCAACCTGCTCCCTATTGTTCTTCCACAGCTTTACTGAGGTACAACTGACAAATAAAATTGTATGGATTTGAAGTATACAGCATGATGATTTGACACGTGTATATGTACGCTGTGAAATGATTACCATGACCAAGTTAATAAGACATCTGTCACCTCACAGCTTTCTTTTTCATGTGTGGTAAAAATGCTTAAAATTTACTCTCATAACAAATTTCAGATATACAATACCGTATTATTAACTATAGATCCCCAGAATTTATTCATCTTATAGCTGAAAGTTTGTGCCCTCTGACCAACATCTTTAGCTCAAGCGGCTACTTCATCACTCCCACTTCACTTACTCCCTGTTTTATAACCACCCACACTTAGGATCTCTCAAACTATTAGCAATGTAAGGGTAAGGCATCAGTAGATCTGTGTTTGATAGCTTTAAACACATTGAATGCTTTCTCACCATTTGAGTTTAATCAAAAGCTTTAAGAAAAGGGCATGATGGATTGAGCATGGGAAGAGCAGAGTCATTACTGCTGCACGTGTCATTATTAGGAAATAATGTCTCAACATTATTAGGAAAGTAAAGACAAACTTCCAGGGCCGGGCCAGGCTGGGGCCTTGTTGGGGCTTCTTCCCCTTGGTCTGCACTCCTGCCAGGTTGCTCCCTGGTCTCTGGATTCCCAAGCCTCCATGACACAAGCTGGAGGCCCCCTTCTGAATCGTCAGTCTCGCATGCCTGAAATTTTCCATGGCTCTCCCTGGCCTACGGAGAAGGTGCCAGCTGTCAGCATGGCATGAGGCCCTCTGCTGTTCCAAGCCGCCTAACTTCAGTCCCACCTACCTTTGCCCTCTGACCCACACTGGCCCTGTGCTCGAGTCCCAACAAACACGGCAGGCTCTGCTGTCCTCTGTGTCACTGCACACCTTACCCTCTACCCAGAATGTCCTTCCCACTCCACTCTTCCCTGTCCATTTAACAAACACCAACTCGTCCTTCAAAACTCAGCTCACATCAGCTCAAGGTTGCTCCAGATCCGACCTTCCTCTGTGTCTTTCCTTATTGGTCCCCAAAACTGAGACAAATTTCAGTTGCCATTCATCTAGACTATCAGTGTTGTCTATCTGGTAGTAGAATTAAGAAGAAAGTAAAATATTCCTTATGTTTTTATCAGAAGCATAAAGACAAAAGGCAGATCAGACCCACTCAGCAATGTCTGTGACCTCTTCTGTCCCTGTAAGCATTTGAGTTTTTGATCCCAGCAATACAGCCCATGGAATGCGTGAGTACAGCAATCACAACTTTGACTATTTGTAAGTGAGCTGAAAAGTTCCAAAACAGAGTCACCTGTACTTTTATTGAAGTTTGCATTTGAGAAAGAGTAAGTTGGCTAAACTCTACGTCTAGACAACAGCCTAAAGTCTGCAGGTCAACACAGTTTGGTTGCTCTCCCTTTACTATTACATACTCAGTACATCTCAAGAGGGATAAAGGGTATTTCTTTGTGAAAAGAGATCCCCCCACCACCACTAAAAAAAAGAAAGCTAATTGCTGGTTCCAGCGGAGGCCAATGAAGTGGAATAGGCCATGGAAAGCAATGGTGTAGATGGAAAAAATGTGAGATAAAGAAAGAATAAAATATTGGCTTTGCTAGTGGCTCCAACCTGTGACATGACTTCCACATTCTTTCTACAAAGGAACAAGAAAAAGTGATTTATGAAACTGTCTTCTTTTATTAGGCTGTATCAGGGAAATAAAATGCAAGGTCAGTATTTGCCATAAAGGTCCCGAGACACTTCTCATGAACACTGAGGGTGTACTTTATATCAAAACATTTACAGCTGCTGCCAAAACTGTCCCTACACAAGGAACAAATTACAAAATTAATGTATTCTTATATACCGTCAAATGGAAACCTTAAACTGCAGGCTTTTTGCCCTCATCCTCAGTGAGACCACGTGCTGGAATTTCTCAAATGCGGTATCGATAAATTCTATCCACCCTAAATTTATTAGTAGGAACCCACAGCAGTAATTTTACACTAGGTAATCTCAAAAAGGCATATCCTTCATAGAGGATATAGAGTAGCAATTTTAATACTATTAGCCCAGGATATTCTCACAGATATATAATGCAAGTCATCACTAAATCATCAGTGAATGTCAAGGTGAAATAATAACCTAGTCTGCTCCTCATGTACTTCGTAGAACAAGCAGGAGGCAATGTTTGTGTTCACTGAAAAGTAACATCACAACATAGTTTCTTTTAAAATCACAGGAGAGGAAATGAGGCCCACTTGATTGTCAGCTGCTGTAACACACCTTTTACTGAGTGGGTGTGCCTCCTGGCCCTGAAGTGCTCTGGTCACTTTCCTTGGCATGCAAGTAGTGGGGGCGTGTCTGCCCTGCCCACTGCTGCATATCTGATGCCTACCCGCTGCCTGGGGAAAAAAAGGCCCTTAATAGTTGCTGAATGAATGAATCACATTTCATTTTAACAACTCTATAAAAGGAAGAAAGATCGGACCCTGACTTTTGAGAACTTATCATACAGAACTACGGAAACCGATAACAGAAGGAAACAAAGAAGAAAAAAAAAAGCTTTTGATTCAAAATAAAATTTCTTGGCACTGGAAAGCATTTCAGTTTTAAAGTAAATAATAACTCAACAAAATATTTCCCAGTGACCAGAAGAAATGAAATACTTTGTCAGAATGTCATAAAATGCTTCTTACAACAGTTGATATGTTATTCTGCTTAGAAATCCTATATTAGTAGGAATATTGGCCTTAATCATAACAGAATAGTGAGGGAAAGGTAACATTTATCTAACACATACTACTGGCAGGCACGATGAGGTGGATATTATTATTCCCTTTTACAGGTAAGAAATCAGACACAGAACTTGTCCAAGTTCTGTGGGCTGCCTAACCAGTAAATGAAAAAAGGAAGCTGCTCTCATTCTCTTTACTACATAATATGCTCCTTACGTTGGAAATTCAGGAAAATAAAAATAGTAGTCACCTGTAATTTCAGCACAAGGAGATATTCTCACCTAACATCTGGTGTATAGTCTTCCGGCATTTTCCTACATAACAGGTAGAAAACTGCACACTCCTGCTCGCTCGCTCACTCTCTCTGCGTCTTTCTCCAAAAACAAACAAAAACACCTTAGATCCACTTACACATGCTGTTTTGCAATCTGCTTTTTCAGTTTACAAATTTTGAGTATCTTTCCAAATCAATAAATACTTTCTTACCTCACTGTCAATGAAGAAAGGGTTTTTCATTACAAGTATTGAAATATACCACAATTTAAGTAATCCATCTCCCTATTATTGAGCATTTAAGTTGTTTCTAGCTTATAACTATCATAAACAAAGCTACAAAAATCATTTTTGCAAACTAAAGGTTGGGTTTTTGGTGCACTTTTTGTGGAGGTCACCAGAATCTGGAGATGAGTTTCCAAGCTTGGGAGAGCACCCCACCCCTCACAATCTGAGACACCCCACTACGTGGACTTCCCGCCAAGTGAAGAATCACTGTGCGGGGAGAAAGCTCCTGACAGGAATACGGTGCCCACATGCACCGCGTAGGCGAGAACCACTGCTATAGACTGGTCTCTGTGCACACACTTTATTTTTTTTTCCTTAGTTTAAATTCCTAGTGGTGGAAATGCCTGACTAAGGGACATGGCACATTTTTGAGGCTTTCGGTGAGTAAAAAACAAAATTGCCCTCCTGGAAAGTTATAACAATTGAAACACCCACCAGCAGCATTTGAAAGTGACAATCCCCAAAAACCTAATGGTTAGCTAGATTTGTTTGTAAACAATCAAATCCCTATATGGCTCTAAGTTTTAAAAATAGTGAAACTATTGATAAAACATAGCTAGAAAAATAGCAAACAATTCAGACAACAAATGCTAAATTTTAAAGTACATATGTTTTCAAATACAAAATAAAAACTTGAATGACACCGGATCCCAGCACACTGAACAGAATGAATATTACAAGATCTAGTGACACCAGGCTCTGAAAAGTGCCAAGCTAGTAAGTAAAACTCCACATCTTCATTTGCCCATCTGGCTAATATTAGGCTTAATAGTTTGGGCTTTAATAGCAACATGCTCTGTTGTTTAACAAGGAAAGAAACTCATGAAACCATGTATTCTTTCAAATTTTATAAGTATTATCTTATAGCTAATGTGCAATCTTAAGTTCTCAAAATTCTCTTATGTATTCATTTATTCAACAAATATCTGGGCTGGGCACTGTTCTATGGAGACACAGCAGTGAACCCCACAAATTTCCTGCTGTTCCAGAGGGGAGCTCAGAACCCTGCAGTTAGGAATCAGCAAATCGTGGTTACAAACACCAGTCTGGAACTACTGGATTCTTAGGCAAATTAGAACACCTCTGGGGCTTGGTTTATCAGTAAACTTAAAAAAGTTGACCAGATGATCCGAGGCCCCTTCTGGCCCTTAAATTCTATACCTTCTTTGGTTTTGTTTGAATGCTTAAGCTCCTATTACTCGTAAATGCTTTGCATTTTACGTTATATACAGGACTATATATAGTCCTTCCTTAGAAATCAGAATGAAGCTCTCAGCCCCCTCCTCCCAAATTTTACATCTACAGTAAAACTTTGGTGATCCAGGTAACTTCAAGGAATGATACAGGATAAGGTTCGTGTTAGATGAAGATTTATGCTCCCAATTTTAACTGTTTGTTTGAAAAGGATCCTAAGATGTTCTTGCCTCCTTCGCTTTTGAACTGCACTATAAATACTACAGCGTGAAACATGAAACAGGACCCACTGGTGTGGCGGCAGGTCTCCAAGCCTGGGACTGGGAAGGCTGGCACCCAGCTTTAAGGTGGCACGCTGGTGGCTGCAGCACTAAGTCGTGATGGTGGAGTCTCACCTCTCTCCAGCTTACCCTCATCCCCAATTCAAAGGCACATTCTGTCTACAGAATGTCTACGATTCACTGCCCCACCAGCATTTTCAATATGAGAAATGGGAAGCATTACTTCTGCCACCACTTGTTATTTTCCACCACATGTTCCCACCACCACTGCTTCAACTGTCCTCCGATCCAGGGTTTCCTTGGAGAAGCCTGCTCCTGCAAGCAGTGAGAAGAAGGCAAGGGGCCTCAGTATCCCAAGTCACCCTTAGGGAAGAGCCACACACTTTATGGGAGTATTAGCGCCTTCTTGTGGTCTTCCAGGATACTGCCACTTAATAATACAGATACAGATTCTCAGCTATGGGCACATACTGATTCCAAGTCTTCCTCTGTATCTGCCCTACAAACCAGAAGAATGGGTAGAGGCAAGATTTTCTCACCTCTCTGCAAAAGTACATGAAAAATTCACCCACCAGAAGGTTTTCTTCAACTTCCAACATAAAAGCATAAAACAGTATTTGATAAACACAACCTCTGCTCACACGAGCAAGAGGAGCAGCAAGGATTGGTAAGGAATGCATGCGTTGTAAATCTTAGGCAATGTAAGACAAATCTGGAACTCCTGCATCTCTGTAGTTCACAAAGGAAATGTAAAGGTAGTAGTAAAAGTACTTAAACTCAAGCATCTAAGCCTCAATGTACCAGTGGCCTATAAAACAGATGCGTAAGGGCTTCCGCAATTTGCCTGAAGACCTTTCACTGCAAGGAGAGTGATGAAAAACAAAGGTAACTTGATTTAAGATTTTGGAGTCACAGAATCCATCCTTTACATAGCATGTGCACAGAGCTTAAGAGAGAATGCTGGAAGATAAAATTATCTTATATGGGAACAACTTATTGGGTTCAGGTATCAACCAATTAGGATAGGAAATAAAAAATCAACCCCCCTCATTCTGCAAGATCACAACTCCTGGTATTGAACAGGACCTCAAAAGTCCCAGTTAAGAAAAAAACAACAGATTCTAATTAGGCAGCTACAACAATTGCTTGGCACAAAACTCATTTCCCAAGCTTTCAGTTAATATAAAGGAACATATATTTAGAATGACAAACAGATTAGAAGTTGGGAAGAGGAAATACCACAGTTGCTGATACTCCCTAAAATAGAACACACACACATTCTTCCTGTGAGAATTAAAGTACCTGCATAAAATACATACATTTTATGTGCTCATTAGTCTGTCATCTGCCCAAAAGGATTCAAACATTCACTATACCAAAAAAGGCATCTCTGAAATTTTTACACTTAGGCAAATGGCTAATCCACTAAAATCAAAGATGGAACTTCTAATTAAATTACTCAGAAATCACTATAATGTCCTGGAAAATTAGGCATGCTTTTAAGGCTTCATACTCTAATTTCAGGGAATAGAAATCAAATGCAACTGACTTAAAGCAACAGTTTGAGAGGATGTGTTAACAGTAGACCAGATTTGGTAATGTCAAGGGCCAGAGCCAAGATGGAAAACTCAAAAGACTCCCAAATCTAGGTATTTTGACCAAAACCAGGCAAGATTATTTCTTAAACTCTCTAATTATTCATTAATTCTATAAATATTCACAGCCCATTCTGACCAAGGCTGTTCCTGGCACGGGGGAAGCAATGAGGAACAAGCAGATCCGTGCCTGCCCTCCTGGAGCTTCCAGCAGGTGGAGGAACTCCACCACCCAAGGTCTCGTTCCCACTTCTATAAATGTTCCTTGACATACGCAAATACCTAGGACACTAACCCCAGTGCCTGCTCTCTCCTGCCAGCCACTTTTTCATCATAAATTCCAGCCACACAGGCAGCCCTCTGTTCCTCTGGCATGCGAGGCTCAGCCCCACTGCAGGGCCTTTGCATGTGCTGTTCCCTCTGCCTGAGTCACCATTCTCCAAAAACACACTCAACTCTCAGTTCAAATCTCTCCACCTCAGAGAGGCTTCCAGGGCCACTCAGTCTAAAACAGCAGCCCCTACCCTGCCCCTGTTTGCCACAGCAAACCTATTTTATCACTTTCCCAGCACTTATCACTCTCTGATATTATTGCCTTTATTGCTTCTCTGCTTTTTATCCACCTCCCTCACTAAGATGTGAACTCATTAGAAGGGAATCTGTCTGTCCTGTGCACTGCTATATTCTTAGTTGCTAGAAAGTTGCCTGGAATATAACAGATGCAATATTAGCAGTTTTGTAACACAAGGACAGGTACTGAATAACAAAGGAAAAAGAAAACACCTTAAATGTGAAAAGATTTGTTTGGTCAGTTTAAAAAAAAAGGATTATTACAGTTTCTTACATTAGTCCTAAAATCATTCTCAGAAATAAGCATAATGGAAATATAAAGCTTAACATTGGCTAATACTCAAATTATATAATGTATTTGGCTCAAGTGCTAGCTAGCATTAGTCTTACTTCTACAATTTACTCTGTTTTAAAAGCACTCTAAGATACCTCAAATTTTAATTTTAAAAGGGCCAAATATTTTCTAAAAGCATACTCCCTCTTAAAAGTTATGAATAACCTTCTCCCAAAGTGTACAATTTATAACCATACTATAGCAACACTAAAATATGAGATACTGGTGATAATCTACAGAAGGCAGGGATGTTAGTGCCTAATGGCAAACAAGTTTTACGACTGATAAACTGCCTTTATCTTCAACTTAATCAAAGGTACGAGCTTTTTCTCCATGTTCAAAATATTCAAACTCTTAAGAATTTTTCTTACAGATTATTCTTAACAACTTATATCTATTCTTTTATTTCTTTTGTTGAAACAAAGAGCTAAGGTGTTAATCAAGGAATACGACCTTAGTAACTGGCCTTGATGTCTCATGCTTCACCACAAAGACACTTATGGATCCTTATGGATTGCTTTGAAATTATATAAAAGGAAAAGGTGTACCTTGGAGAGAAGGGGCATTTATTTCCTGGACATGATGCAAAGAAGTAAGCTCCTACTGCCTTTGGGCCTTTGGGAATAATTGAAATCCACTTAAAAACCTCAAAAGCTAATGTTTTACAATAATTCTATAGCAAAATAGTAGAAACAACCTACCGCAATAAAGAGGTTAAATAAATTATGGTTCATCCTTAATGGAGTACTCAGCAGCTGTTAGAGAATGAGACAGCTCTTAGGTACTGATGTAGAGACTGCCAAGATTTAGTACTCTGCGGGGAGGGGAGGGCAGGGAGCTGGTGCAGAACAGAGTATACAATGCGTCCTCATTTGTGGAAACACAAATAAAAAGAACACATACAAAATGTTTATACTAGCATAGGCTTTATCTGGAAAGATATACACAGGAGTTAGTAACCCTGGGTCCTGGGGAGAACAGGGTGCAGTGAGGCATGGCATCGGGGAGAGAGGTATACCTTCCACTCTATAGCTTTTTATACATATTGAATCTTCTACAGTGTGCATAGGTTGCCTGTCCCACAAATTAATATGATAAATCTTAACGTTATAATAATTTATACTATTGCCAACATATTATTCAGTGAGGACCATCAATAAGCAAAAGCTTTCAAAAATCACAAAAGTTTGTTCTCTTCAACAGCGAAGTTCCTGATCCTTATTTCCCAGAAAAGAATCCCAGTCTCCGCTAATTAGAGAGGAGCACTTGTGATCTCACCTATTACAAAGTAAATAAGCCTCAATTCAACCCTTGGAAGGGAAATCTAAATCGAGCTTGTACCTACCTAATGAAGCCTCCAAATAAACAGTTTCCCCTTGGCTCTAAAACAGAAAGTCAACGTAAGAAACAAGTAAGAGGACAGTGCTTTTAAAAACACACGCTATACTTAGGTTTCCTTTCCCCTGCCAGGCTTAGACAAGGAACCCTCCGATACTAGTGAAATGTGAGTTCAGATCTGTGGCAAAATCAGCATTTAAGGGAAGGGGCAAGCATCATTTGCACTAAACGAACGCTTTAATTTTTCTTTTCTGGGGAGGGGAATTTGCTTTAGATTTAATTTAAGAATCATTTTTGGACCCCTGACTAAATGATACTACTAAGTCACTTAATTTTACTCCAAGCAAATTTTTTTTTTAATTAAAGACAAATCTGAAACTGAAAACGAACAAATCAGAAGGCAAACTTTAAACTGAAACCTTTCTGTTGAAAAATGTATCTTAAAAGAACACATTAAAAAATGCAAAAAATTCATTTCCATACAAACGCCATTCAGTATCAGTATATACGCTATATCAATATTTGACTGCAATAACACACCCATACAAAAAGGAGCACACAGGTACCCAACTGCAAATAAAACATCTCATATATTTTTGGTAGCCAAAGGTGGGGACGCGGACGGTGGAGGCCAGAATCATGTTATTCAAGGCGTACATTCACAGCATTTGAAGCACAGAGTTTTCTGTCAGACACAACTCAGGATTCCAGCTCTGTCTTTTGAAATGACGCATTAAAAGTGTCATCTTTTACGAAGCCTAACTTTGATCGCCAACTCTTTAACTGGTTTTCATCAGTATAGCGCCTTCGGATACAAGCACATAATATACAGGTGAATCAAATACACCATGAATACGGAAGGGACAGAGAACTAGTTTAATGAAAAGTTGAGGCACGGGGTCACGAAATCACTTGGTTGATTACATCCCTTAACAAAAATAAAAATTAAAGCTCCTTCCCATCCCCCAGGTAGCCTGTGGCCTCAGAACTCGCTGCCCTACGTGGGGCAGAAGTTCGCAGCCAGGGAGTCGGCGTCCTCTGGGAGCCGAGGGTGGCCCAAGGGTGCTTGGAGAGCGGCGCGACCTGGCGCGCCCCACCCCCCGCTCCCGGTCACTCCTCTCGGACGCTCCCCGACACCCGGGCCGAAGCCGGCCGGAGCGCTGCCCCCCGCCCCCCGCGGGCCGCCCGGCGCTCGCGGCGACGCGCCCACGGGACTGGGCTCCAGGCTCCGCGGCTCCCACTCCCCGCGCCTCGCGCCGCGCCCACCCGCTCCCCGTACTCACGAGCCGCTCCCGCGCCGCTATCTCGCCATCCCCGGCCGTCAGCTTGGCCGCCTCGGCCGCCGCCCGGGGGCTGCCCGGAGTCCGCAGTCGCCCGGGGGCTGGAGGCGTAGAGGAGGGGGGCCGGGCACAACCCGCCGCCTCCGCCGCCGCCGTCTTGCCTCCCCGGTCCCAGCGCTGGGCTGCTCCAGGCGGCCACGGGCGAGGGTCGGCCCGCTGCCCTCCGCGAGCGCCGGGAGCCGCCGCTGCCGCCAGAGCCTCACGGAGGCAACAGTAACGGCCACGGCCAGTGGCGAGACGCTCCAGCGGGGACTGCGGCGCGCGGGGGCGGTGCCTGCACGCCGCTCGGCGGGGGGCGCTGCTGCCCCGGCCCCGCCCCCGGCCCCGGCCCCGCCCCGCCGCCCGCGCGCCCCCGCCGGAAGCCTCCCGCGCGCCCCCGGCGCCGCCCCCCGCGGCGGGGCCGCGCGCGTCCGGCGCTCGCCGCGGGGCTGCCCCTGAGAGCAGGAGGAGAGCGGCCGCGCGCGGGGGCCGAGTACCGAGGGAGGTGCTTCCGCGGAGAGTCCAGTCGCGAGGCCAATCTCGGAAGGTCATGGAAGAGTCGGGGAGAGGAGCGGCCCAGCTGGTGCAAATGCTCAGGGAAGGCCGGCCTAGTGCGCGGCGGCCCTGTGCGGAGAGCAACTCCCAAAACGCTGTCAATGCGCTTTGCAAACATTGCATAGAGGAGAGGACGACGTGGGGCCGTGTTTTAGCTTCCTTTGTAAAGACACACGAAAGCCAGCCTCTACGCCTGGGCGGGGGTAGGGGGAGCGATTGCTTAGATTTTATGAGTTACCTAAAATGCCCCCATGGCTGGGGCGCTGCCACTCAGGCCACTTTCCTCCTCCCCGATGCAGGGCTCCCTCAGCCCGAGAGGGCCCGCGGGGGCATTCTGAGAGTATCCTGGAGCCAAATAGTCTTGCCTCCAAGGCGTGGTGGGCTTATTTGTGCGGAGAAAAAACGGATCCCTTAATGGGGTGAGATTTTTCCTCCTTGCATTGTTCCCATTTCCGCAGTTTCACTTGGCCTCGATTTTCTTCCAGAGTAATGCACCAAATGTAATTAGCTGGAGAGCGTTTGATGGCGCAGAATCGTGGTTTGAAGATGTTTACGCTCTATGCCGGACGCGTTTGATGATGTTCTCTTCGACACAATTAATTTTGCAACGTTCAGAAATGTGCCAGATGGAGCCCCTGGCACGCAGAGTCACAGGGCTCTGCAGACACACCTTCAATAGGAAGCCAGCTTGTTTGTTTCATTTGTGATTTATTTGATGCACCAGCACCAAGGCCAACGTGTTTTTTAGAGACCTTTGGATGAAATTCCAGAGCAATTTCTAAATTAGCAAAACGAAGCTTATCTTCTGAGATAACATTTCCCGGTTGATAATGTAACTAAAATGGGCGCAAAACACCGGCAAGTACATTGATTGAAAAGTAGGCTCCCTAAATGAAAATATGTGTTTCACAGTAAGACATGGTCCCCACTAGTCTTCTAAGGGCCAGCTTCATCTGTGTGCATATTTTGAACGCCAAAACTAAATGCTTCCTATTATCCCTAAGACCTAGTTTGCAGAACAGTCTTCTACTATGTGTACTGGAACCCCTGTTTAAGATGTACAACGTTGCTTTTTCCGTTACCCTGGTTCTTGAGACCTTGGTGGTTTGGGAAATTTATCTTATTTTTAAATTTTTTAATGGATGAAGGGGTTCAACAAAGGCACAAGTGCCTAGGGTCTAAGAAAATCGTGATGCAGCCCCTACATGGAGTTGAGAAATTCCTTTCGTAGGAAAAATTTGTAGTTAATTTTACACATATTACATAGAATGCTAACTTCTGTGACTTTGTTTTATATATATATAAAGAGAGAAAGATACAAAGAAAAAAAGAGCGACGTAGAAACATTTGGGGGAATAATAATTCCTAGCATCTATTGGATACATACTGTGTCTGGCACCATCCATCACCTCATTTAATCTGCACAACACACCTGTAGAATAGGTACTGTTATCACACCTAGGGGTTGATGCAGGTTTTATGAGAAATTTACACAATTTGGGTGACCCTCCCAAAGGAAAAAGAAAAACAAAACAATATAGCACACCCAAGCTGCTCCAGCACTACCCAACCCAAGGGAAAGTGACAAAGGGAAAATCCAAATAGAAAGAGACCTCAATCTCAGCTGATGGTGGTTAAAATATCTTACTTTTGCCAGCTGTACAAAAACATGACCACCTGAATGTATTGCTAGGTCTCCTGCCAGGGCCTTGGATGTGGGGCTGGAAAGATGCCTTAAAGCTTATGCTTTGATTAGCTAATTGCCTCTGATGTATACCCGCATTTCATAGTTCAGGAAACTCAGGAACTTTGCCACAGCTTCTAAGGAGCACCTCGGTGCCTGCACCATGCTGAGGTCTGAGGTCTGGTTTGAAAAGCCGTGTTAGACACACTTTTCATGAGAAATAATGGATTTTATATTTCCATAACAAAACCAGGGCTTTAAAAATATGTTAGCAATTTTCTGATTATGACCAGAAGCTCAGTGTGCAGTACTTGATATGGTCCTGCTATCTGAGTTGATAGTAAAATTTCCTTAACTATTGTTTAAAAGGTGAATTAATCACTGTGGATTCTTAAAGGAATTTCAACTCAATTTCGCGTGCCACGGGTTGACACCATTTTTATTTCCCTTGTCATAGACCAGTCTATGTTGTAAATACTATTTTATATAATAATTACTTTTTTTTTTACAAAAAAATCTAAGATGTTGCAAACTAAGTATCAGAACATAAAGTTGTTTCGTTTGAAGTTTATGTTGTATAATATGATGAGTCTGACAGTAGTTTTCATTCAATGTTTGTTGAACAAATAAAGAATGAAATGGAAATGATTACATAATTAGAAGTAAGAAGGTAGATTATATAATAAGCTAAAATTGAATGGGAATGAAGCAGCAAAAAAGGTGAACTTAAACTACTTGCTGGATAAGCAGAGCTGATTTCTTTGTTAATTATTTTATGCCCAAGATTTGTGTTCTTCTTTCTAGCTATTGGCTTTTCTTTTCTCCCTGCTTTTCTGTTTTATTCATTAAAAAAAATCTTTTTGTAAATAAGATTTCATTTGAGATGCTTAAATATAAAAAAAAAATTTTTAAGTGAAACAAAAATCATAATCACACCTGTAATGAAAATTTTGGAAATGAAAGGCTTTATTCTTTGAAAGGATCAATCACTCACAAAAGCAGCAAATGTGAGATGATGGGGTTTTGTTATTAAATTACTCATATCTTGGCCCATACGCAGGCTTCTTGGGATGTGTGATCTAACATGCGTACTGTTTACCAATCAGTGGGACAAGATATGGCTTTGTTCCTGGAAGAAATTTTGGAAACAAATAAAAATCTACAAATTAAGCATAGTTATTAGCCAGCGAATAGTTGAAATGAGTGAAGCTGTTCTTCATTTTAAGCCTGACTAATAAATGTAGATTTAAATTGGTTTATTTTAGAGCACAGTTTTGGACAAGATACAAAACTTGAATTAGATATATGACAAGAAGATACATGAGAATAATCAGCTAATTTTCTCTAGACGTTATGTTCTTTACCCAAAGTGGTTTGGAATGTTATTTGAGGGGCATGAAAAATGCAATAAACACCATGAAAGATATTATCTTCCCTGGATTCTGTTTAAAATATTCTCTTTCAAATAGAAAGATTTCAGGGGTGTTATGTAAACTATTTTGGTAAATTATTATATCCCCAGCATGGCCACAACAGGATTGCATTTTGTCTTTTGCTTATTTATACTGTGCCTTCTTTCAAAGAGACTTAAGGTGGTTTACAATGAAAGACAAATATTAAACAAAAAAACAAAAACAAACAAACCTTCTGGCTAAGACAAACAATAGCATTTGAGCACAAAACTTAGCTCCAGGCTTCCCCATAGCCAAATGAAATAGGGGAAATGAAGGTTTTTGTAACTCTCATTGTCAAGTGCAAGGAATCATAAAGCAGAATTTATTTAGGAGAAAGTCTTTTCTGGCTCAAGCTTGGAGAGGAATTTGTCATAAGGGTCCTTATATGACGGATATTCAAATGTCTAAGTTAACAGGGACACTGCACGACACATCATTGGTTTTGGCCATCTTTTGATGACACGCAGAGCTGATATATTTTTTCTGGTGAATAACTTTGAAATTGCTATTGTTGAAAGTAAGTAGTGGACTCCTATAGAGTTATTTTTTTTTTTTATTCTGCCCTATGAAGGCAAGCCAAGGACATAATATCAAATCTTGGTTTTCCCAGTTTCTTTCTTTATAAAAAGGACTAATTAAAAGTCCCTATCAGAAGGTGGCAGAGAGGACAAATGAGTTAATTTCTATAAAACCTCTTATGGCGCTGCGTTGAATATTCTATAGTTTTCCTCAGGCAAGGGGTGTACATAATAGTTTTTCCGGGGCTTCCCTGGTGGCGCAGTGGTTGAGAGTCTGCTTGCCAATGCAGGGGACACGGGTTCGAGCCCTGGTCTGGGAAGATCCCACATGCCACGGAGCAACAAAGCCCGTGAGCCACAACTACTGAGCCTGCGCGTCTGGAGCCTGTGCTCCGCAACAAGAGAGGCCGCGACAGTGAGAGGCCCGCGCACCGCGTTGAAGAGTGGCCCCCGCTCGCCACAACTAGAGAGAGCCCGCGCACAGAAACGAAGACCCAACACAGCCAAAAATAAATAAATTAATTAATTAATAATAAAGTGATTAAAAAAAAAAAAGTTTTTCCTCCCCTCTTATAATGTCTTTCATGGTAAACCACCTCAAATCCCTCTTGGAAGAATGCATGGTGTATGTGCCTGACACAAAGTAAGCAATAAATATTAGCTACAAATAGTACCGTTATTACCACCTCTACTACCACTTCTAAATCTATCAAAGCAGGTAGCTGAGCCTGCTTGGGGGCTAAATGTGGTCGTGAGGTGGTTATAAATCCTGTTATCCTCAGTGGGTAAAGCCTAGGAATTAGAAATTGTTTGATTTGAGAAGCACTGAGTAAGGGAGGGTCCTTTCCCCTCAGAGACTAACATTTAGTTAACTCCCTGGGTCCTAAGACCTGTCACCTCAAGAATCTTGTTAATATTCTTATACTTCTGAGAGGTCAAAAGTCTTAAGCTGTTAAGGCTAACTCCCAGAGCCAGAGCCTAGGGTTGGGGAGGGAGTACCAGGAGTGTGGAGAGAGCCACTGAAGGCAGGAGAGGACACCACTAGCAAATCCTCTCTTTCTGGAATAAACCCTGCCTGCCCCCTCTGCTCTGCCCCCTTCTCCATCCCTCCCTTTAGGTCCCAATGAACTGCTGTCTGATTGAAACTTCATTTCAAATCCTTGCTGTCCTCTCACTCAGTCACTTTCCTGTTTCTCTTCCTGCCTCTCCCATCTTCTCTTTTCTGCATGTGTGTCCACTCACATCACACGTCTTATCTTTTGGTCCTCCATCCCTTCAGCTTTTATCTCTTCCTTTTGACATACCAAACTCTCTCCTCTGTCCTTGCTTTTCTCTTTCTTTCCCTATATTCTTTATGTGTTGTCTAGAGTCACTGAGGGGCAACACAAGACATTCAAATTGATGCTACATTATTCCTTATAGTCCATCATAGACCCAGAATCCTGTGATCATATTCTCAGTTGAGCTAATGGATCCCACAAAAGAGCTATTTACTCCAATCTCGGTGGTGATATTAAGCCCATTATTTAATTTGTTCCTACAGCTACTGCACTCAGTGTGTTGCCAGAGGCATCTTGCACAGATGGAAAAAGAAGCCAAAAGATTAAGGAATTGAGCTGCGGTCAAGCCAGAGGTAGTGGAGTGGTTCGAAATCGGACCCAGATTCCTTAAATCCTTGAATGTATTATTCTAACTAGTGCACTTAATCCACAGCCTTCAATGTACTGTACAAGACCAAAAAATCTAAAACCGAAAGAGAGTGAGTTTTTGCTTCCAGTTTCTGACTGTGGAGAATTTTCAATGGTTACACATTTGCCAGCAGAATTAACTCAAGGTCTCTAACATCGGGTAGCTGAAAAATAACAAGTCAGTTAAATAATTAATTTTAATAACTGCAATGTCCCTGGAGTTTCCTTTGGGCACCTAATCTGGTACACCGCCTGGGTCTCATATTGGAAAACAGAAGTGGCCATCACTGTGGCAGCTCCGGCCAACAGCGACATTGCTGTTGATGATTTCCCTGCTGGAACTTAAGGTGTCTGAGGACACCACTCTCAAAGACGTCTGCAGCTCTGAGATTCTTTTCTGTGACATGCCCAAGAAATCTGGTTTTTCTGGATGTTTAATCACAGAATCTTACACTCAAAGAGCTGACAGAAACCTTAACGCTACCTAAATTAAGATACCATCCAGTTCAAATTCAAGTGCTCATAGAATCTCATTCTACCCACCTAGATAGGCCTAACCTGGACTACATTGATTAATCTAAGCTCGCTAGATTTTTTTCTTAACTCTAGGAAAGAGAAACAGATGTACGTGTGACCCTCAAGTTGAGAGATGAGTATTGATTGGTGATTAACATGAATAGTCTCAGCTCTGGGCACTTTCTTTGTGTTACAGGTATTAGTCCCACTTATAGGTGAGGAGACCGATGCTCAAAGAAGTAAAATAACAAAGATTTGAATTCCAGTCTAATTCGAAAGTCATTATAGTGATTTAGAAGACACTGGCTAAAAGTAGGGTTCAGAACACTTACTTGCTAGATACTAGCAATGAATATTTATTGAGCACCTACGGAGTGCCAGGTACTGTGTACCAACTCACTGCATCCTCTCTGCAACCCTGTGAGTTGCAGGGAGGGTTGTCACCCCCATTTACAAAGGAGGCCACAGGGACATTGACAACCGTGTAATTCAAACCCCCGCAGTCTGCCTCCAAAACCTACACTCCTAATTACTGGACGCTGTGTTCCACTATCAGTGCCAGTCTCACTGCTAACTCTTTTGCCACTTCTAGTTTCAGGAGCTTCACTAGGATCTCACCTACAATTTGTTGCTGCTGTAGGTGAGGTTCTGACAAAGTTGAGCTTTGACCGAGTGCTATGCAGAGCCCTTCTCAATCTGAAGGCCTGGTCTGAATGTTCTCCAGTCTCTCCTTAGTGCAATTTGCTCCTCTCCTTAGCCTCTATCGGCATGAATCTAACTCTTTCTCTCATTACATCCCTGTTTCGGATTTTATTACTCAGTGAGATAGATGATGTACTATTTCTTCTGGGTATTATTTGCATTCTGCCATCTCAGTACAGGACTGTGTCTGCAGGGCCTGGCCCATCCCACTGTCCCCAAGCTTCTCCCGTCTGCACTGAGACCCCACGATCAGATTTTCACACTACCGTTTACCTCTGTGGGTTTACTGCTTCCCTCCAAATGAAAGTGTCTCTGTATTCAAAACCCCAACAGCCAGGAGCATCCCCAGTTGCTCCCAACGGATTTAAAGAGAGTGTAGGTTTTGCTTCTGCCGTACGACAACATCTTTACACACAGCAGTTTTGTTAGGAGTTTCTTAGAATTACACAAGAATTATATTTATTGAGCCCTGGATTTTCAATACATTTGTCCATCTTTAGGAAATAAGAAATTTCAGTTAAAGAACAAAGAATATCAATAATTCACAAATACAGTTTTCAGTATAATAGACATCAGTGAAGACTGATCAGTGATGATTCCTTTCCTGCAAATGGTAGAAATGCAACCCTTACTAAGTTTGCAACGCAGGGCAAAAATGGGGTTGGGGAGAGAGCATGAAAAAACATAAAATCTTTTAGATGGCCGTGGAGATTTGTGATCAGGGCTGTGGAAGGAAGATCAATCCTAAATGAAGGGATGCGTGACTGGCAGGTTTATGAGGAAACATAAGATGGGATAAAAACATTCCTCTGTCATCAATTTTAGATTTTTAAATTCAATATTCAATACATATTCATTGAGCACTTACTACATACAAATGCTAAGGATACAACAGTGAGCAAAACAAACAGAGCCCTTATCCTCATGAAGTTTGCATTGTAAGACCCTTTCAAAACATAGAGTGTAATCAATTTCCTATTAGTTAAGTATAAATAGTTTTCTATTGCTCTCTGTTTTTCATTTTTTGTTCCTATCATATCACTAGATTAAGTTTCATACTTAAATGCTTAAAACCTTAACATTTGATTTCTCAAAGACCCAAGGTTAATTACAGCTCACAAAAGTATTAGAAATTAACATGTACTATCCAGCCTAAAATATATAGGAAATTTGTTGTTCCTTTGATTTTAAATCTTTTTTATTGGCTAAAAGTCAAAATAAAATATGCATACATCTTAGCTGGCTTAAAATCAACGCTTTCTTTACTTTAGGTATATTCTAATTGCTATTCAAGGGAGAGGGAAACAAAAGAAATGTTTTTTTTTTTTTTCTCAGCCACTAACACAGCAATAGATCTACATATTAATATAGTTTTTATTCTTAGTTCCCTTATATTCTGTCTCTATACTCTGGCTCACTAGTTTCCAAAGATGTTAAGAAGTTAATCCGAGTTTTATGAAAAAAGGGACTCCCTAATCAGAGAAGTTTGGGTGACAGTGGGTTAAATAAAGTCAAACAGCTTTTTAGATTATAGGCCATTGCAGAGCCGTTAGTTCATTATAGATCTCCAATTATAATATAATGTGATGTGATGCAATGTGATAATACAATATAACATAATATACGGTGTAGAGGACACCGCCCAACATTCATTCTCCCATCTTTCCGTAACAATATCCTGATTTCCCATTAGAGAGCCACCCCTACCTCATTCTTAGTCCTTCAGTTCTGGGGGTCCATTTCCCATTGCCTTGCTTTAGAAATGGTCATAAGATGAGTGATGTGCTGGTAGGTATTTAACAACCAATTCTCCACAGAAAAAAAGCCTTGATTTATAGCATTTGCCAATTTCCATGGTGTAAATACTCCCACCGTGGCCAGTTTCAAGCTACCAAGTGAAATTACTGAATGTGGAGTTGGGAAGAGATGTGCAGAGTTGAGTTGTAGGGGCCTCTAGCACACCATATCAGATACATCTCAGACTCAGAATCAGAACACTTATCCCTCTGGGTGCATGACTCAAGCCAGACCAGCTCCTTAGGTCTGATTCCTTGAATTTTTTTTTTTGGTGGGGGGAAACTGTTGTTGAAGAGGCAGTGTGTTTAGCTGGGTTTGCTGATTGAAGGAATTGGAACCAGTTCTGGTGACCTACTTGCCATTTGGCCCATTTCAAAGGAGGCTGGCTGAGAGTGCAGTAACTCAGAGAAGAGAAGAACAGAGCTGAGAGGTGAAGAGAGACCAAGTTCTGGTATCGCTCTTTGAGTCCCTGGATCTGGACCAGCCTGAGCCTCTGGACTTTGCAGTTACGTGAGCCATTAAGTCCCCTTCCCCTTCCTTCATTTCTCTGTCTCTCTCTCTGTCTCGCTGTCTCTGTCTCTTTCTTTGCTTATTTATTTTTCTTTTATTACATCTGTTTGGATTGGGGTTCTGTTCCACTGAAAGAATATGGCCATGCTATTCTTTTTTTCAAAGAGCCTCTCATGGGACTAATATTCCCCAGAGCAACTTGGGAACTGCTGTTCTAGCTTATTCTCCCCCATTCACTTTACAGGGTACTGGACACTCTGAGGAACTTCCACTTCTCTGTCTTTACCTAGAAACCTGAATTGGTAACTGTCTTCTAAACTTCTGATGTGACTATTCCAAAGACTGTTCAGATTCAACACATTCAAAATGAAACTCATTTTTCTTTCTACTGAAAGTACACTCCCCCTATGTCCCTGGTTTTCATTAACTTATACACAAATTATGTTCCTGACCAGAGATGTAACAGAGAAGGACACAGTTCTTGCCCTCATGGAGCTCTCATTCTAGAGGGAAAAACACACCATCAAATAGGTAAGTAATACAATGTCAATGTCAACTTGAAATAAGTACTTTGGAAAAAAAATTAGGTGGGTTTGAGGGATAGAAAATGACAGAGGTTGCTATTCTAAATGGGATAACTGGGGAGGCTTCCCAGAGAAGGAGTTTTTGAACAAAGAGGTATAAATTAAATGAGAGATGGAACCTAGGGAATATCTGGGGACCAATATGTGCATGGCTGAATGTTCCAGAAATGCAAAGAGGCCAGTGTGGCTGGAACGTGGGGAGCATGGGAAGTGTGGAGAGGTTGGAGAGGCATCAGGGGGCCAGGTTAGGTGGTGCATTGTAGGGAGGATAAGGACTTTTTATTTTCTTCTGTATGTGATCCCTCTGGCATATGTGTGAAGAGTGGATCATCCCTGTGATGGTCAAGAAGAGAAACAGGGAGGTCATTAAGGGGCCTTTTACAGTTGTCCAGTGGAGACACCATGCTAGCTTAGGCCGTGATTCTTCTAGCTACCTTGGTTGGGCATCTTTGACTTACCTTCTCTTTCACTTGCTACATACCCGCAGAGATGCCCAACTGTGGGTTTTCTTCCTGCAAAGCACCATGCAGCCATTGGAAGCAGGTTGAGTTTCCCAGGATGAAGACTTAAGGCAGGAAGGAGGAGGTTGATTAGGGAGTGCTCTTGGGATAACAGCCTTTCGAAGAGAAAAGGAAGGAGGCAGGATTGGGCAGAGAAAAAAGTTCAACTGCAATGCAAGGAGTTCTAAAGCTGGGATGATCCTTCAGAGCTGTCCCCAGCTGGAGTGAGGGGTAGGGGCCTTTATACCCCCGCAGCAATCAGTCACTGGATGCTAGTCATCCCGGGAAGAGGGCGTGACCTTGGATAAAGGGGCTTGACAGCTGAGGGCTCTCTGACGGCAGCATTCCCGGTGACTTGGAGAGTAAGACCTTTGTTCCTGAAGGGGGGTCTGGGCATTATATCACAATATCCACTACACCATCCCTTTTTACATTTGTTACTGAAACTGCCCTGATTTAATTTCTCATTCCTCCTGCTTAGGCTATAGCCCACCATGCTATCTCCAGAATTATACTCCAAGGAAAAGCCAAATTGCTCCTTATTGCCTATAGAATTACATTTAGTCTCCTTAGCACAGTGTTCAAAACCTTCTAAAAGCCACCCATCGTCTCCCTACTGCCCGTCTCACAATCTATGCAGACAAGCCTATTTGGCACACCGTATAATCCATGTTGTTGCTTGAACCTGAAATGTTCTCCTCCCACTTTATCTATCAAAATTCCATCCTTCAGGGCTCGCTCAAATTCTACCTTCTTCTTTCCCCAGAACTTCTATTCTAGTAACTCATTCCATTCTGCCGGGACGGAGTTGCTTATTTCTTAGCTGGGTAAGCACAGTAATGAAGTCCTCATCATTTCACGCCCCCCCCCCCAGTCCCCAGCAGCATTTAGCAGAGTGGGCTCTCCATAAATGTGGGGTGACTTGGACTATTTCAGCTTTCATCAAAGGCTAGACAATATCCTGAGATGGCAGTAGAGCACAGTGGTCAAGCAGGACTTCTGGATCTCTACTACCTGGGTTCAAATTTGGCTCCATCACTTACTAGGTCCATAATCCTGGGCAAATTTAACCTTTTATGCCCCAGTTTACCCATCTGTAAAATCCTCATTTTCATAGCATTACACCTACTTCATAGGGTTGTTGTCAGGATTAAACGAATTAGGATAACTAGAGCATTTAGAACAGTGGCTGCTACTTAATAAGCACATATAAGTGTTGGCTCATAATAGGGTCAGTGTCACACCAGTGCCCTTGTTGACCCGTGCTTACCCGTGCTCATCAAGACAGCCACAGAGGAGACCGCTGCCCTCTCTAAGCATGATATATTTAGTGAAAGGGCCTTCACACAGCTCTGCTGCAGGGAAATCTGTTAACAGAGCTCTTGTTTTCCTCTTATGAACATTCCTTTAATGAGTGAGGATATTCTTGCAAAATGTTCTGGAATTCTCTGCTTTCCTGGGGCCCTTTCAATCTGGACTCAGACCTGGTTTTATAATGAATATTATGCACTTTTCCAGTGTTGCAAGCGCAAAGCATAACATTTTGAAGTGAACAGATTCACAGACACTTTTGAACTGAAAAGATCTTTAGAGATCGCCTAGTCCAGGAGACAAGAAAACAAGGAGATTATGTGACTTGCCTAATTGATAATACAAACTTATCAAAGTTATTAAAGGACAAAGTTACTCAATAACATTATCCAGTTTTTGCCCAAAGACACTACTTTCTTCAGTATGTATAACTCAAACAAAAGTAGATCTAACTTGCTAATTCTCCAGAGAACAAAAAAAGAAACGTTGTTTATTTCTCAGACTTACTGTTTAATTGAAAATTTCTCCTTGATTTGGTACAATACCTAGTAGTTTCATACTTAGCTTTTCTTGTGAGAACAAATAGTGTCTATTATTATTCAGTTACGTATTCATTCATTTACTCAAAAGATATTTGTGGAGTGCCTTTTATGTACCAAGCAGTGAACTGAAAGTTGGAAACTTTTAAAATGAATCAGCCCTAGTGTTCTGAGACTGGCCCACATCTGTGGCATCTGTGTGTCTGCTGGGTCGTTCAAATTCAAGGGACTTCAGAACACGGGTTCAGGCTAGGAATTGACCTTTATCAGCCAAAGGTTAAATATCGTCAGTCACCAAGTCATACATATACAACCAATATACAATCAACATACAACCATATATACAACCAATTCTTATTAAGTGAGAATGGTTCTCTAAAAACAAGCAAATGCTGCAGACTGGTCTCTTCCTCCCTCTCTCTCTTTCTCCCACTGATTGAGCTCTACAAAATCCAGGACCAAAAAAGATGGCGTTCCAAATTTTGTAGCACAGCATCATGTTACTATAACACAATATCAGTGCAGATGTTATCATGTTTCTCTGATATGTTAATAAGTGTTAGATGAAAAAAAATTTCCACGGTCACATCAATTTGGAAAATTCTGGTGCAAGAGCATTAAAGAGGTTTCTTGCAGTGTGCTTCATTTCCTGAACCTTTAACTTGCTGATATGCATCATGGATCTCTACGAGGGGATAAAGTATTTGACCTAAGTCAAATTAATTTGCCTATGGAACCCTCTGTTTGCAGTGCATTGTCCATGAATATTTCTGAACCCAAGGTCAATTCTGTAAGCCTCTATAATCCACCATCCACTAGGTACTGCTTTTTTTAATTAAAAAGAAATCCTTTTACAGTTTAAGCCTATCTTTCATATCATATAATATTTCATGTTATATTTTAATATTATTTTTATAGAGAAAAATGACTCAAAATCATCAGTGTAAGAATCTTATCTGTACCTGAAGATCGTTATTAAAGCACTCCTCTGCATATGTGCTACCAGCTGCTAATCCAGCTCTCATGGCAGACATCTCCAATCCATCAAAGAACTCTTTCCATGCAGATCTGAAAGAGGTACGAAATCTTTCTCAATGCCAGGCTTTAGACAACAGTTTCCAATCCGTGAAATTTGGCCTGCTAGATTGAAATGACCTTGCCTTCATTGTTAACAATATCCACCCCTTACACTGTGCCTACTATGTGCCAAGCATTTTGCGAGTCCTTTTACTTAGAATCCCTCCCTTCATCTCCATTTTGACTGCCATCACACTGGCCAGCATCTCTCACCCAGACTATTTCAATCATCTCCTAACCAATCATATTGTTTCCCTCTGCACTAAGAGAACAATCTGAAACACTTCCATGGTCTCCAAGGCCGGCAGGATTTGGACCCTCCCCAATCTCTACACCTATCACTCTCCTGAGGTGCAGTCATGGATCCACAGCTGGATTGGCAAGTGTGAAAGCTCAGCCTTCTTAGTCCTCTATGAGGGGATGAAGCCCTAGGGAATCGAGTCATGCTAATCAACTCGCCAGAGATGAATGTGTACTGCACAATGTTAATTTATTAATTTACAATGAGAAGTGGAGCAATCCAACCAACCAGATGTTTGTGTTGGCATGTTTGTGACCTCTTTCTGGAAGCTATAATGAGTAGTCATTGAGAGCTTGTGGGCTGGAATCAGACTGCCTGAGTGTGAATCCTGCCTCTGTGCTTACTAACTGGGTGATTTCAGGCAAGTGGGTCAGTGTTCCTTTCAGTGTCTACTTCCCCATCAGTAAAACGGGGATAGTTATAAAACATACCTCCCTGGGTTGTTGGGATGAGGATTAAATGAGAATATATACTTGTTACGTCCTGCTTAGAATGGAAGCTGGTACACAGTAACACAATAAATATTAGCTACTGTTACTAGAGTGGAGATCTACTCAAACTAAGTTAATATCAGAGCAAAAAGAATTAAACAATATTAAACAGATTTTTTTCAAGTTGTGTTAACTTCATAAATTACTATTTATGTATTCATCCATTTAATAGTTATGGATACTCAAATAATTTCATACACTATGAGATTCACTTGGTAGTCCCACATCCCATAAATGTAAATGAATTCATGGATAAATATGGAAATGCACAAATCAATCTGTATCTTTGCACTTATCCTATTTTGTCCATTTCCCAGCCCTCTCCTTACTTTCAGTTTAAAACCTTTAAAAATCAATTGTTATAAATTTCATCACTTAAAAAGTCTGCCTGCCCCTCCGTCTCATCTTTCCCTGCTCCTCCATGTGCCTTCTGTCTGCACACTCACCGTCTCTTTTCCTCACACCTGCCAAGCTTCTTCCCTCCTTAGATTTCCCTTGTGCTGTTTCATCTGCCTGCAATTCTCACCCCAACCCTTGTCCTGGCTCATGTCTGCTTGGCCTCAGAGAAGCCTCCCTGACCGCCAGACTAGGTTAGATCCCTTCACTGAACTTACCATAATTGTAATTAACTGATCATTGTTCAGTGTATTATTCCCAGTAAAATCAATGAGGACAAGGACCCTTCTTTTTTGTTCACCGCTGAGTCCCCAGTACCCTGCACATAGGTAGGTATTCAATCAATAGGTGTTGAATGAATGAATTTAATCTTCTCAACAACCTGTATTTCCTGCAATGGAAAAGTCAAAGCTTCGAGCTGTCAAGTGATGCACCCAAGTCACACAGTCATATTTGGTAGAGCAAGGTTCACACTCAAGTCTTTCTTACTCCTACCCAAGCCCCTTACTACCCCACGTGGCTGCCACTTGATTTCTGCAAGTTACATGTCTATCTACACACATTGTTCTCTGTAGCTTCAACTACACTCTACTTTGCATCCTTGCTGTCGCAATGTTTTCTATCCTGGGCTCTGGGCTTTTTCTTTCATTCTTGAACTAATCCAAATCTTCCCTAACATATTTATACAACTTGTTTACTGGTCTAGCTATAATATGCTACATTTCATCTTATTAAGACATCTTTTCTCTCCTACAACCCTGCAATTCCACTCCTAGATGTATACCCACCAGAAATGTGTACATGTGTTCATTAAACGCATGTACTGGAATTTTCATAGACCACTACTCGTAATAACCTGAAACGGGAAACTATCCAAATGCCCATCCAAGTAGAATAGACCAACTATTTTATATTCACACAATGGCATATTATATGACAATGAGAATGAACAATCTACAACTTTACGTGACAGTATGGGTGAATCTTACAAACATAATGTTGAGGGAAAAAAGTCAAGTACGTATTATATGATTCTATTTATAAAAAGTTCAAAAACTGGCAAACTAATCTATAGTATTACAAGTCAGGATAGTGGCTACTATTGGAAGAGTAATGATTGGAGATTGGAGGAAATGGTGAAGGTTTTCATGACACCAGTGACGTTCAGTTTCTTGATCTGGGTGCTAGTTAGGTATTGGTGTTTTGCTTGTGGAAATGCATCAGTATGTGCATTTATAATGTGTACACTGTTCTTTATGTATAATAGACTTCAATAACAGGTTTTATGAAACGACTTCTTATCTGTTTGTTTCTGACTACTTCAATTTACAGAGACTATTTTGAAATCTAATGCTAGTGTCCGACGTGCTGGCCACTATTTGCCCAGATGGGAGCTTCCTGTGCATGTAAAGAGCCCTCTTTGAATAGTTTAAAGTCTCTCTTGGAAAAAAAAAAAAAAAGCCTCCAGTGGTGTCAACCAAAAATGTCCCCAGACATTCCCAAATGTTCCCTGGGAAACAAATTGACCCCAGTTGAGAACCACCGGCTTAAAATGGCTTAGATGATTTCCTCACCTGCATCCCTCACCGGCTTCCTCTCTCATCTTCCTTTCTGCCCCTCACTTGTACAAATCCAGCCATCTGGCCTCCCTGCTGTCCTCTGAATACACCAGACACGCTCTCACTCACTTCTGCACCAGCTGTTTCCTCTGCCTGTAATGGTCCCTTCCAGGTATCTGCGGGCTCACCCCCTCACCTCCTTCAAGGATATGCCCAAAGGTTACCTTTTCAGTGAGGCTTTCCCTGGCTTCTTTATTTAAAATTTGAATCCTCCATACTCCCTGTCTCTCCACCTGGGTTTATCTTTCTCCAGAGCACTTATTGCCTGATAACCTGGCATAAAATTTATTTTGTTTGATGTCTGTCTCCCTTATGAAAATATAAGATCCAAAGGGTCAAGAATTTTGTTTTCTTCACTGCTCTATCCTGTGCCTCGAACAGTGCCTGACACATAGTAGATGCTCAATTAAAACTTGTTGAATAAATGAATGAATAAATAAATAAATGAATACAATCTAGAGCCCTGTTCAGTGTCTGACATTCAAATGACATCCAGAATGCCTTAGGATTTAATCACTGTGCTTCCTCTGTCTTACTGTTCTTCTTGTAACCTCCATCCCCCAAGATTAGGGTCTACCCCTTAACTCCAGATGGCACCATGACTTTGGTTGACTAGCACTCTTGATTGTGACTACTTCCTTCCTTCCCACCACCTCTGGTCATGCTTAGCCCACCTGCCAGGATATTCACCTGCTCATCCCTCACATCCACCTTCCTAGTGCAGGCTACCTGTCTGGATCACCACCTTCCTGTCCCTAGATTCTCTGGGTGTTGGGACCCTCTGTTGCCTCTCCTTCCCTGCCCTGAACCTGCACACTGTCCTCACCCCTCCTCTTCTCCCAGCAACACCCTCACCCACCACCTTCCCAGAGGTAGAGATGGGTCTGATCCCCAGTTCTGACATGACCTACTGATGTCCCCAACTCCACAACTTCCTTCTGTCAAAATCTTGGAAAACTCAAGAGATGACGTCTCTCGTTTCTCTGTTTATTTACCACAAAACCTGAAATTGTGGCAGGCCTTTCTTTCCATGAAAGGCTGCCTGAGTTTTCTTGCTTCCACTTAACTGTAATGCGAGCCAGCACTCAGAGCCGTAGAAACCTGACGCCGTTCAGTAAGCGAACAACTGTAAATGCCAAGAGTCAAGATGCCTCAAGTGAAGGAGAACTTGGAGTCAAGGTTGGTCATTTTTGTTGCGTTAACGTGACAATAGACAGTTTCTTTGGCAGACATCACAATAATGTTAGCAGGGACTTCAACTTTACCTGACAGTATGGGTGAATCTTACAAAAACAATGTTGAGGGAAAAAAGTCAAGTACGTATTATATGATTCTATTTATAAAAAGTTCAAAAACTGGCAAACTAATTTATAGTATTACAAGTCAGGATAGTGGCTACTCTTGGAAGAGTAATGATTGGAGATTGGAGGAAATGGTGAAGGTTTTCATGGCACCAGTGACGTTCTGTTTCTTGATCTGGGTGCTAGTTAGGTATTGGTGTTAGTAGTTAATAGTTAGTTGCCTGTGATAAGCAAGAATCAAGTAACCAGACACATAATATTTCTACCTCAGGTTCGCTTGCATGCTGTTGGGCATTTGGGGCAAAAATCCAGATATACCCAAAGTAGAAACCTGTAAAAATTGTCAAAGCAACAGTCTTAAAACTAAATTTTTACCTAGAAATAGATCTGTGGACACATTCCCTAAGTGCTCACACAAACAAAACCATTGATTGAACCATAATGCGTTTGCCTGTGATAAAATTGAAGATCATTTATCAAACTGTCCATGGAATCCATGATTTGAACTGACACTGATGACATAAACAGATATTCGAGGTTATAAGAATCATGAATAGCTCAAGGAATTCAAGGACACTAGTTGAAAAGATGATTATGATTTGGTTTCTGGACATCTGGCCATGAGATCCAGCCAACCCACTCTCCTCCCTCCTCTCTCTTCCCATGTTGACTTCTAACAGTTTTCCTACAAGCTACCAAAGGAAGGAGCTAACAGACATAAGCCCTCTAGGCCCTTGAACTTTTCAATGCTTGAGTGCTATGTGGGAGGACAGCCATTTATCACCCTCACTATGGCCAGGAGGCTGCAGGGGCAGGACAAGAGTCTGGTTTCCTGGCTGGTTCTCTGTTTTCTACAATGATCTGAAAATGATAAATATACTTGTTACTGTATCAGCCCTGCAGAGGAGGAAATATGACATGAGAAAGGGCAGAAACGGCTCAATCTCTGTGATCACACAAGTTATGTATGGATTATACGCATTGGAGCTACTTCTCTGAAGTCAGATGTTGAAATCTTGAGTGCTAAGGCTGTCAACATCTAGATAGAGTTTAATAGTCTTCCTAAATAAACCTCATTTTATTAATTGTGCTCCCTTTATGTTTTGAGCATTGACAAATAAATGTGTTATGTTTTGATTTTTTAAAAAAAGGAAGCGATATTTTTTAAAAAATCTCATGTTTGGAATTTCCCAAGTCTCTGGTAAAATGCCCAAATATCTAGATCTTGGCAGAGTTCCAAATTGCCTCAGAACTGTCTCCACAGTGCTTCAGTGAATGGTGGCATAATGCAAAACATGTTGATCCTGTGTTGAGTCATTAATTAGTGACATTTATTGAACACTCGTTGTATACAAGGCATCATACTAACACAGTATACAAACAAAAATACGAGAAAGGGAGCCTAATTATACCAGGGGGACAACCAGAGGAAGCTTTCTTTAGGTAAAAGGAAAAGGGTAATGGAGAAACAACTTTACTTACAAACTTCCTTACCTTAACGTTGTTCCCTGATAATGAATAAGCGAAAATACAAGCTATAAATAGAAAGACACAGCAAAATCCAAAACCTGTTTTTGTCAAGAGACTTGATGCAGAGCATCTTGGTTAATACTCAAAAGTGAGTCAGTAAAGGTCATAATAAAGACTGAACTGCTTTTCTCTGTGATATTTTGAGAACTCTGTAGCAAACAGCTCTGATTTCAGCCTTTGGTAATTGACTTAAAGGGACAAGAGGTTGCCAGCATTTTTTCCCCTTAAACTTTATGCATCTATAGAAAATCTGGCCTCCATCAAACTAAATAATTGTGAATTTCAAGCAAAATTAATTAGGTATGTAGGCTCAACATATCTAGTCGAAAACATTCATTAACACGCAACCTTGAAGTAGAAAACACAGGTTCCTATGACTGCACTTAGACCTAACTGCAATCTGTAACATTGGGTTCCTTTCTGATATTTTCCCAAGAAGGAATAGGCACAGTTTGCTTAATTCAAACACTTTGGAATAAAATTGTTTGCTTTATTCATTTTAGAAAAAAAAAATCCCCTTTGGGGGAAAGGAAAATCCAGTGTGTGAGTTCCCTTCCCTGTCAGATTGCTGACCCAGTGTAGGAGAAGTATCATCAAGTCTGTAGTAGACAGATTGAATTTTCCCTGCCCGGTTTTCATTATCCCCTTCCTGCTGGGAATGAATAGAAGGAACTTTTTTCTTTTGGGGAACATTTGTGATTCAATAGCTGTAACCCATTCCTGTCTCCAGAGATGAACACATGGCCCAATAGGGCATTTCTGGCCACAATGACTGGGTCAAAGATTGGCCTTGACCCAAGCCAGACCAATAAGACCCAGTTTGGGGATTACTAAATTGGTGGCCACCATCTCGCTCCTCATGGGAGAATCTCTGCCTGAGAGTGAAGCTAACACAGAGGAAAGCAGAGCTGAAAAAAACAAAAAAAACCCCAAAAAACCCCCCAGGTACTTGAAGCTATCTTTTGAGCATCTAGATCCAACGATAAGTGAAACCCAGATTCTGGCTGACTGACATTCTTTACTCTGTCTACCTCCCTATTCCTTACCTGCTGGTCATTCCCTGCCCAACTTCCAGGACTTCTACCTGATCACATCCTGCCAAACTTCTCTGGTGCAAATCACTTGCCTAGACTCCCCCCCTGCCCCCATCCCCAGACCCTCCAGGTAGTGCCCTGCCTGGTGGGACTTCCTCCCATGAGGACCTACACACTACCCTCATTTTGCCCTGTTACCTGCAACATCTCCCACTCCCAACACCTTCCCAAAGGCAGGTCTGGTCTCCAGTTCCAACATGTCCACCATGCCCAACCAGCAACTAAACTTCATTCCCTCAAAACCATGAACATTTTAGTTCTGTAACCAATAAATTTGGTTTGCTTCAGGTGGTTTGAATTCGGTTTCTGTCACTTGCAACTTGAAAGTCTTTGATCTTCATAGGTAACAGAACTTAATTTTTTCAAGCAGATTGATTTCTTTGGCAGAGTCAAGGGTTACCTAGAGTCAGCCTTTTTGAATGTTATAGTCATTCAAGCACAGAGTAGCATTTTGTGCACAAAATATTTTGCAGTAAAATATAATGAAATATAATGCATATAAACTAAAATGTGATGAAACTAATTATACATGCAGCTAGTAATTCAAAAGAGGAGTCTCTATGGTGCCTCTTTAAATTGAAATGGCATTTCTTTAAATACATGTTATCATACAACTGGTAATTAAATGAGTGGCTTTAGAGCAACACACTCAATTGTGGCTGACAGACCACCTGCACTGGTAATATCTTGGGAGACTGGTTTAAAATTCAGATTCCCTGGACACATTCCAGGGCCATTGAATCACAATCTCTGGGAATTAGGTCTCAGAATGTTCATTTTGGATGAAATTCCAGGTAATTTTCTAGGCATACAAGAGTTTGAGCACCATTTGCTTTAAGTCTTATTGCATATATATATATATATATATATATATATATATAATATTTAATAAACCTTCAAGTGTTACTGTCTGAACCTAAAGAATAATTCAAAGAACGTCTCATCATTGATAAGACTGAAACTGAATGGGCGCACCTATAAAAAGCAGTAAGGTTCAGGTAATTTATAAATGCTTAGAGGCCAGATGTAGTCAGCTCAGGCTAACTTCACTGTGGTAAAAAATAACCTAAAATATTAATGGCTTACAACTTCAAGGGTTTATTTCTTATGCACTTCCATTTCCAACACAGGACACTCCGGAACTCAGGGCTATTGGAACAATCTTTCTCTAGGACATAGTTGAGTTGGTCTTGTAATGGAGGGTAAAGAGAAGAGGGTGACTGCAGGCTGGCTCTTAAAGTCTCTGCTTGGAAGCGACACACGTTACTTGCAGCCATATTCCATTGACCAAAGCAGGTCACATCACCATTCTTGTGTTCAGTGGAGTAGGGAAGGATAATCCTATAGAAAAGGATACTAAAGGGAGGAACAGCAAACATTTTGAACAGAAATATAATCTACCGCATAGGACATTTGATAAAGAATTTCATGTGTTCTTGAAAACAATAATGGGGGAATCTACGGTCAGGTAAGTCTGGGGACTGCTGCCTACTCTAGCCCTCCCTGGAGCTGCACAATGTAAAGCAGCATATTAAAGGCTCTCAGAAGTCCTGCAATGGAAAAAAAGTTAAGATTATTTAACCCCATGTTTCCAAGCTTTGTTTCCATGGATGCCTTTTTGAACACCATCTCAACACACCTCAACAATCTGAAGTTCACTGGACAAAGACGTCATTTGTGTGGTAGACAAAATAACATTTTCTTCTTCCTCTACTACAAAGCATGCATGTGGGATGTTCCTAGCCAAATATTGTGTAATAACTTCTGTGTAGCTTCAAGCTATTCATGCGTTTAAAAAATTCTGGTATTTTACTAAGTCATCAAAAAACCTTAGTATTTTACTAAGTCTATGCAAATATCCTTCATGTTATTCCAACTAGTTACAGGCTGTTGAAATTTAGTAGCGTTACTGGAGAGCACTTAAGGAGTGAATCTAATAAGCCGGTTCTTCCAGGTATGATGAGTGTTCCAGAAAAGATTTTACTTTTAAATCTTTCTCATTACCATGTTTGGAATTAGGCAATTCCTGTAAATTGAAGCAATGCACTTTTTTTCCATTTGTGGGAACCTGTCATTTTAAAAGATCATAAGCAGTTCTGAAGTTAGAAATAAGCATAAAAGTACTCAATTCTATGAGTGTCATGATGGGGGAGATCATTTCTTCCTTTTTCTCTACCTCCACCCAATGCATCCTTGCACCTCCACTGGGATGCTGGTGATGTACAGGGTTTTTGCTGCTGTGTAAGTGGAGGTTCTTGTTTCTCAAAGTCATTGTGTGGTTGGAGCATGCCACAAGCAGGGGTGGTTGTGGTCATCTCCCAACTTTTCCAGCGTTAACACTTTTATGGTGTTCACTGGTGGTGAACACCTTTATGGAAACCCATCCTCTGTTCTCTGATGCTTTTCTCTCCTTTATCACTGCCTCTCAGTCTTCCCCTGGCTCTTCCTCCTGATCTACTCCTTCAATTATTGGGTTCTTCTGATTCTTCCCTTGGCCTTCTCTCAACTCACTCTACACCTGCCAAGATGAATGAATCCACTCTCTTGGCCTTCTGCCCCACCTGGATCTGTCTCCGCCTTGCTCCTCAGCTTTGGTACCATATTCTAAGTGCTGACAAATCATCTCCACCAGTTGCTGCATAGCGGCCTCACAATGAATGTATCCCAAACAAAACTCTTCATTTTCCTCCCGAACTTGTTCTTATATTCCCTGTTTCCATTCATTATTTTACTACCTATTTAGTCTCCTGAGTAAAAAATGGGACGTTATCTCTGACCTCTCCATTTCTTCTACCCCAAAGCTCCAACTCATGCCCACATTCTGTGCACTCTCAGAAGTATGAGACTTGAGACTTCCTCTCTGTCTCCACGTACTGCCTTGGTTCAGATGCTGGCCCCCATCTGCCTGGATTCTGAGTGTGTGATGTCATGGTGAAGAGTATGGATTCTGGCACCCAGACAGCTTGGGATGGAACTCTGACTCTAACTGCTTCTTGTAGACTGACCAAGCCAAGTTATTTAACCTCTCTGTGCCTCAATTTCCTCTTCTACAGGGAAGGATCATTGCAGTACCTACCAAATGGGGTTGTTGTGAAGATTGCTTTGGTAAATATATACAAAATGCCTGGCACAGAGTAAATGCGCAATAAATGTTAGTTACTAGTATCATAACAACTTTTTAGCTAATATCACTGGTAACAGTATTTTTCCACTCGCATTAGACTCATCTTCCTAAGAAACAAATCTCACCATTTAAAGAATAACATTCAACTTTCTTAGCAGGACCTGTAAGACCCTTCAAAAATCTCTTCCTAACTACCGTTTTGGGTTTATTTCTGGCCACCTAGGCTTTAAACACTGAGTTTACACTAAACTTCTCACCATTCCTCAAACACTCCATACCCAGGGATAATTCTGCACCTTTGCATGTTCTACTTCTGTGTTAGTCAGCTTTCCTACGTTATGATGCTATAACGACCATCCCCAGGTCTCAGTGGTTTTCAACGACACAGGTTTATTTCTTACTTACATTACGTGTTGTCTGCAGGGTGGCTTCAACTCTACTCCAGGAGTCTTCTTTACTCTGAGATCCACACTAAATGAGCAGTCCTTTTCTGGAAATGGTTTTCTCGTGTGGCAAAGGGAAAAGAATGACTTTGGAATGTCATGATGGATTTTAAAGGTTTGCTCAGAAGTGGCACAAAACATTTCTACTCAAATTTTATTGGCCAAAGTAAGTCACCTGGCCAAGTGTGACCTTAATTGGGGCGGGGAAGTATAAACCTCTCCTGTCCTTATATATCTTTCCCTATACTAGGGACATGAAACAAATAATTAGAAACAATAATATAGTCTCCCGTCGTTCCCTATATTTGAAATGCCATCACATGTCCCTGCACCAGGCAGTTAGTTCACTTCCCAGCATCCTCTCAGGACTCCAGTCCCACTTTTAATAAAGTGCTTGTCAGACTATACTAAGAGTATCTGTTTACATCCCCCTTTCTCTCATGGGCAAAGGCTATAACTTCTTGATTTCTCTATCCCTGGATCTAAGCCTCCTAGGACTCAGAACATGTCAACAGAATGAATGAATGAGGCAGTTTGTTGCTTGGCCATTTATAGGCAAGATTGGTTAAGCTTTTCTGCTAATATGCAGTGGTAAATTGTCAAGTAACTAAGTAACTCCTTCATGCAGGCAGAAATGAGACTTGACCAGTGAGAAGCCAGTGTGGTTGTTTTTCCTCCATGCCCACCAAATATTATGTAATTTTCTTATTTTGCTCTTAGTCCATTGCTATGTACCAAGACAAAATGCCTTGGAAAGATACTATTTCTGCATATAGTCTTAGAAATTTATATACATGTAATATTCAAATGAAAACAGATTATGCCTATATAGTATTTGTCAAAACTTTGTTTCAAATCCAGTTATCTATTGAAAAGACTATACCAGTAAAAAACCATCTTGATGAACCATCAATAAGTATCATCTTTGGTAACCTTCTGGGAAGATACTAAATCAAATTGCTAAGATATTCAGTTTTACCTCCTAAGTACTGCAAACTCATCCCCCGTCATCTCTCTCCTCCAGCACTGTCTTAGTTTGGGTTCTCCTTACCTGCACTTTTACTACAGAGTCCTACTTGGTTTCCCTCTGCCCAGAATACTCTCCTGCAATCAAGAATGCCTTGATTGATGAAAGATGCCTTTGCATCAGGCATCACCTTCCTCCTGAACTCTCTCCAATGCCCTCTCTTTAGCATCCACCAACGGGGTTAAATCCTGTCCCTGTATATCTTTTTATCATTGTGCTTTATCACATCGCATTGTAATTATTTGTTTATGCATCTGTTTCCTCTTAATGGAGTGAGTCTTTTGACAGCAGGTATTGTGGTGTCCAGTTCTTAATCAGAGCGGAGTGCCTTTGCACATACATAAGGTGCTCAATTAATGTTTGTTACATTGAGTTGCTGTTGAACTGAATGCAAAAATTATGGCTTACACATTTTGTGCTAAGTAATACAGTACAATTGAAAACACTTTTTTGATCTGGTGTTTTAATGCGTGATAATATTTTCATGATTCATGAAGAATGTAGTGTTTCTTATGTTTTGATTTAATTAATATGAATTTTAACTTTTATATATAAGCTCTGTGGAAAACTTTTTGGAAATGAACCAGTTCTCATGAGAATTTATTCGTATCCTAAGAAAAAAGTCTTTAAAAAATATTCTTCATAGGACATTGTATGGCTAAAGAAAATTTAGAAGATACAATGTCTCTTTATTATCCTTGCCACCAAAAACAAAAATGAAAGTTTTACTGAGACATAAAAACTACAGAAAGAGAATTTAAGCTATGTGTGTCTTAGAAAAACAGTACAACATGCTAATTTGACCAGATCTTCCAAAAGAAAGGAAGCCAAGTGCAAATTACATTTACCTAATTTAGCTCAAGAATGAAATTTTCAGTTTTGGTAACTCTAACACATGTTATGTAAGAGATCATGAGTATAAGAGGGAGAGAAAAAGGGCAAAAGAGGTTGTAATTAAAGTAAATCTTCCCAGAACCCTGGATTGCACCAGGAACGTGGCCAGAATAAGCAAGGCTACTGACTTTTGCCAGGGTCATGTTTAGAGGTTACTTTATCATAGCCCTTGCTTGAAAAACATAATTTGAGCAAAGAAGAGCTCCCAATGTTCAGTGATCTCCATGTGCTTCCCATTAGGGTCGGAAGAAGAAATGCTGTGGTATCCTCCGCAAATGGAATGGAATGGGAATTTTCAGATCTCTTTCCGACTTGGCAAGAGATGCCACGCTGGACATCAGGAAGATCCAGCTATTTCTAGAGTACGGGGACACACAGTCACACAGAGTCACCTAGGAACCATCGTGAATGGTTACTTAGTCACTCGTCTTCTGTGTAGGAAAGCATCTAGCTCAGCTCAGAATGGCTATCTACCTTAATCTAAATAACATCATCATTTTTATTTAAATTTATTTATTTTTATTTTATTTATTTTTGGCTACGCTGGGTCTTTGTTGCCGCACACGGGTTTTCTCTAGTTGCGGCGAGCGAGGGCTACTCTTCGTTGCGGTGCGCGGGCTTCTCATTGTGGTGGCTCCTCTTTGCTGCGGAGCATGGGCTCTAGGCGCGGGGGCTTCAGTAGTTGTGGCTCGTGGGCTCTAGAGCGAAGGCTCAGTAGTTGTGGTGCCCGGGCTTAGTTGCTCTGCGGCATGTGGGATCTTCCCGGATCAGGGCCATGTCCCCTGCATTGGCAGGATTCTTAACCACTGTGCCCTCGGGGAAGCCCAACATCATGATTTTGAAAGTCTAAAATATTAGACAAGCAAAATATTATTAGTGAGTTCCTTTGCTAGCTGAGCTCAGATTTGGAAGCTCCCTGAAATGGCCTGTCAAATCTTCACTTATTCACCCAGCCCTACTAAGAGAGCATGACAGATCACATAGGAGTGTCAGTGCCCTTCCCCACCTCCCATCGGCAACCAGGGTAGTGTGAAGACCAAGCCAAGTGTAGCATCACTGTCAGTTGCTCATCCAATATCCACTTCCCTCTTTTTCCTCACTAAACACTTGTCCAGCTAAATATTCTCTTTCCCAGCCCATAAAACACAAGTAGATATTTGCCTGGGAGTTCTGATAAAGCCTCTGATTTCCTGTTAAAAGGAGACAGAGATAACACTCTCTTCCTGCTTTCAAAGCACATGTTATGTCTGAACTATGGCAAACATCTTGGAACATCTTGAAACATGAGGCTATAAGGATAGCAGAGAAGAAAGATAGAATGACCTGGGTCCCTCATGGCATTGTGAGCTGCAAACAATGCCAACAATCACCTAACTCTGGATTTTTGTAATGTGTGAAAAAGAATCCTCTATTTGTTGAAGTTACTATTGTTTGGGTTTTCTATTACTTGCAGCCAAATATATCCCTAACTTATATACCAAGTCTATTAACAGAAGCTCAATTAGGGATGCTCAGAGAAAAGCCAGTCTCAGGCTACTAGTAGTAGAGAGATAATAGTTTAGAAGAGGTAGCAGATAGATTTTTCTCCCCCTTTCCAAATGTTCCTTCATTTCCCCTGCAACATCCTCATGAAATTTTGGACCAGTCATAGAAGATGGAATTAAAAGTTCCCATTTTAAAACATCAGTCCTGATACATGACATACCAACATTATGACTTCATTTTTTGAATCATGAAGTTTCTTCCAATATTAAGAATCATCAGCATCTATCTTAGCCATGTTAGACTTCAGCAAAGTTTGTAACTTAAGAGGCCTGGTCAGTTGAAAATAAAAGAAGTCTCACACTTATTTATAATTTTTAATAAAAGAAGATACAACTTTATTACATCAAATTTTATATAATCTGGTCTCCATTATGAAAATCCTATCTTTAAATTCCAGCTGGAGGTACAGTATTCACCTTTTATTACTCAAGTTTAAGACTCAGGTATAAGACTTTCATGTGGATTCTGTAATTATCTTTTGCAAATTGTATTTTTATATGATATTGACTACAGTCATTTTCCGTGTGTTAACCTGTAGGTTTCTATAGGCATAGATCATATTTCTGTTTAAAAAAAAAAACTCTCCAAACTGGTAACATCTGGTTGATGGACTGGGTTATGGATGTTTGCACCTGGAGCATAGCCAGACCCGAGGCGCATGCAAACATACAATTACACTCGATCCATCACATCAAAGCCATTTTCTGTCCTGGCTCCAATTTTGGTTTGGCACATTGTTTCATCTTGTTCTGCTCTAAAACTCTCCAATTGTATTTAGAAGAATGGGTACAAATGGGCAGCTTGCTTATCTTCCTTTAACTCTCGCATTTGGAGAAGTGCCCACCAAAGAACTTAGAAATGAAACAAATTCATCACTTAAACATTTCTATTAATGATAATAGCCACCAATGGCTGAGATATTTACCAGGTGCCAAGAGTGGTTCTGAACTTGATACAGACATCATCTCCTTTAGCCCTCACAAGTCTGGGAGGAGACCTCAGTCTCCTGATACTCATTCCTTCACGCATCCAGTCAGTGTATGTTATGAGCAGCCACTGGGCTGGACTCTGGGACTGCAGTAGAGAACAAGGTAAACCCAATGCTCCCTGCTCTACACTGGATCCACCCTCTACATGTACACGGATATCTCATGGAGTCTAATGCGGGGGGAAGAGACATCACAGTGCAGCAAGACTGAAGAAAGAGGGAAACAAAGAGCACAGGAGGAGCCCTAACCTAGGGTGGGGTGGGAGATAAAATCTCACTCAGAAAATGATGTTTAAGCCTAGACATTCAGGGTTATTCACTTAATGGGGGAGGAGGTACTGGTGCTGGGGATGACATCATTCCAGGCAGATGAGACAAGATGTTGTTGGATCACACAGGGGCAAGACAGGGCCAGACAGCACTTCCGAGGGGACTGAAAAAGAGCACTATTGCTGGAGCTAAGAGAACCTGGGATAGAAGGGTGAGAGGGACCAGATCTCGTGGGCCGTGCTTGGGACTTTATCCTAAAGGCAAGGTGAAGCTATCCAGAGTGGTAGCTGTCACTGTTTTGTGTGACTGGGAACGTGAGTGGGGGGGGGGGGGGGAGGGGGAGGGGGATGGAGAGGGAGAAGAATGATCAGATTTAAATGCAGATTCAGAGAAATTAGCACCTTTGTCCAAAGTTACTCCAAAGCTAGAATCTGATCCCAGCGTGCTTGATTCCCATCCTTTGCTCTTAACCCATCATTCTCTACCATCTTTTAACTTTACCAGCTTCGTGCTAGTCAGGGTACCTTATTTCTATTGAATCCACCAGAAGGCCATTCAAACACACATGCATCTAGTGCTTACTATGTATATAAGGTGTAGGGCTTCAAAGGCCCTGCCTTCTGTTCCTTCTCCGTGGTGACAGTGGAATTTGGAATCTGTATTCTGACCCCATCCATTTATCCATGTCCCAAGGCTCATTTTTTTCTAATTTTATTTTTTTAAATTAATTAATTAATTAATTAATTATTGGCTGTGTTGGGTCTTCATTGCTGCGCGTGGGCTTTCTCTAGTTGTGGCGAGCAGGGGCTACTCTTCGTTGCAGTGCATGGGCTTCTCATTGCGGTGGCTTTTGTTGTGGAGCACGTGCTCCAGGCACGTGGGCTGCAGTAGTTGTGGCACGTGGGCTCAGTAGTTGTGGCGCACAGGCTTAGTTGCTCCGTGACATGTGGGATCTTCCCAGACCAGGGCTTGAACCCGTGTCCCCTGCATTGGCAGGCGGATTCTTAACCACTGCGCCACCAGGGAGGTCCCTCATTTTATTTTTTAAAAATTTATGTACACTAACATTCGCCAATTTTTTTTTTTTTAAATTTTGGCTGCGCCGTGTCTTCGCATGCCGCAACTAAGAAGTCCTCATTCTGCAACCAAGGCCCATTTTATTTTTGACCGATAGCAACATTATGTCAGAGTGAAAGTTAACTGCAGCTGGGGTCGGTGAAGGAACCCATTCTCCTGCTAGCAAAATCCCCACCGTCCGATTTAATTCTGACAACAACCTTGGGAAGTGGGTATCCTGCTGCAGATGAGTAGAGTGGGGTTCAGAAGGTTAAGTCACTAGCCCAAGGTCACACAGGTAGAAAGTTCCAGAACTGGGAGACCAGCATCTATCCTCTCAGAACCAAACTCTCAGGGCTACACAGTCAAGCAGGTTCTCTCTGATTAGTTCACTCCTGACAAGGGAGGTAGGGAGACAATGGGAAGAGGAAGGGGCTTAAGGGAAATTATTTTAACACAAAGAACATTGTATAAAGTGTGGTATGAGACTGTCCAATTATTCTCTATGGCTTTAAATATTTTTAACCAACCTTATTGTTACAAAGCCCCATAAAAGTCATTACTACATAGAAAGGAAATGGATTTTCAATTCTAACTAAATCCCAAAGCACATTTTTACTTTCCAATTTTTTTTTCTTTAGGTTAAAAGTTGTATCTAGTTAGGGTTGTTAGAGGACATATGATTTTGCTCAGACAAATAAGTGAGGAATAAAATATTTACAAAATTCAGAGGTAACATTTGCTTAGGTCTTTGAGTACCTTTTTAAAAAGGCCTTAGATCCCTGTGGATTAAGCAAGCACCTCTCAGATCTTGTCTTTTCAACGCTCAGGAAAGGAATGGTTTCTATAGGATAAAAGGTATATTAAGACCTGAACTTGGGAATTTGCCTGAATGTTTTTCTTTAGAACTAGGTTTGCTTTGGCAAGTTTTATAAAATGCTCTGAGCGTTTCACTTTATTTTTCAGGACATCTACCCCATCGTCTATCTCAACCATTTACTATAGGTTAGCAATGTTTTCATATACTCTACCTATCAGAATTAAATGGATCAGATTATGCATATATGTCTTAATATTAATTGTGCTTTTACATTGAGGAGATCTATGATACTGTTGTCATTTTTTACAATTATGTTCTTTGGAATACTGCCTTCTTTAAATGTATGCTAACCCCTCTCCCATGTTTTTTTTTACAAGTAACTATTGATCTTGCTAGACCATGTTTAAACAAGAAATAGTAACGCATAGTGTTATACTTCAAAGAACTATGAATATTAAAGTGAATGCTCCTTAATTGTAAAAAAAAAAAAAGAATAAAATGGATCAAAGTGATTTTGCTTATTAAAAACAATTAGATTTTTAACAACAATCAATTCTCAAATAAATGAAATTGAATCTCAAATTATATGGGAAAAAACCTGTTCCTGAAATGCTGTAAAATTCAAATCTAGAGTCATTAAATTCAGAAAATTAGGGGAGAGGGTAAGGATAAGAGTTGATTACCTTATTCAGTTAAAGAAGAGTATATAGAAAATACTGGAATGGAATTATAGCATTATTCAAATTTTACTTACAAATTAGAGAAAAGGTCAGAGGGCAAAAAAGAAAAGAAAGTGTGTGTGTGTCCTTCTCCACCTCTCCTTTGTCCTCAGATAGGAAGTAGCCCCACCATTTAAAAATGGAGTCCCTAGGGAAAGGAAAAAAACCCCTCGCTAAATCTCCCAGATCAATTTGGACACTCAGAATGACTGGAGTTGGAAGGGTGGCAAAATTTGTTCTTTTCACAATTTAGAAACTCTCTTCTCTTAATTGGAACTAGGTCCTCTCCACGCTTATCTCATTTAATTTTCATAAGCCCAGAGGTAGATCACATATTGATTATTCCCATCTAACTGATATTATTCTGAGACACAATCAATCAAGTAACTTACCAGAAGTGACTCAGTTAGTAAAGGCAAGATCTAGAATTAGTCTCAAGTCTTTTTTCTTATTTTTCCTTCATGTCCTGAATATAGAAATATAGGCTTTTATCATTTACTTCCTGGCAATAAATTATTTCCACAAGAGAATAGATTGCTGAAAAGCATCCTTTAACAGTGATGGGTAGAGACAGATCCTATAGGGGAGGTTGATTTGCAAGCTGGGGACTTTCTGGGACAACTGGTCAAATAGAGATGAGGGGAGGGTACCAGGAGGTGAGAGAGGGATCCTGTAACATACGGAGGTGGGAAAACATTTTGTCACTTTTCCCTGGACCCTAGAGACCCATGTACCATTGTGAACATCATTTTGGTGTTTCCTTTGACATGCTGTGTCCACACTTGTGCCTGGCATAGCATACAAAGGGAAAGCAGCCGTCCTAGTATAGTAGAATACGTAACTGAGGACCTCCATATAACTGCTATTTCAAAGGGTAAATACTCTTTCAAAAATGATAGTAAATAATAAGAACTGTCATTTATGAAGTGCTTATTACACATCAACTATCATCAATTTTTAATGATTAAAAATCATTAACATTTAATGAGTTCTCTCTATGTACCAGACACTGTTCTAAGATCTTTGCATATATTATCCCACTCAACTCTCACAGTTATTCAATCAAGTAGATACCATCACTATCCTCCTTTATAGAAGAGGAAACGAAGGCATAGGCCGAAGAGCTACTTGTCCAAGAACACAGTAGCCAAGCCCGGGGATTTGACTCCAGTGACTCTAAATGATTTACATGTTTTATTCAAAAGATCTGTGTTGACTCCCTCCTACATGCCAGGCTCTGAGCAAAAGGTGACAAAAACCCTGCCCTCCTGGAACTTACAGTCTAGCAGGGAGAGACAGCAGGCAAGTGATTATATAAACAAATGCATAATTGCAACGGTGCCGGGAACTCTGAAGGGTTTACAGTGCTATGCCCTAGTTTCCTTTAGCCATCACAACAAAACTATTCCTATTCTTCACTGCAGAAGCAAGGTTTAGGGAGAGAAAGAAAAAAATATTTAAGCGCTTGGCTGAGGCTAATTGACTCAGACCCTTCCAAGTTATGAATCAATTATTTCTTCCAGGGGCATGTCACATTTTAGTTGCCATTAGCAAATCATTTAGCTTGCAAGCCTAAGCGGTAATTTTACGTGCACATTAAGAGTTCCAGAACATGAGTTTTACTTTAGCACAACTTGCCCTGTTTTTATATGCAAAGATTTCCTACTGCTTACATAGCAGAGGCCAGGCATTTAACTGGCCACTCACATGGGCACACAGGCAAGAGACACTCAGCCAGGGAGTCCGTGCTTATACTTTAAATTTTCAACTGTTTTGTGGAGTGTAGACTTTGGATTAAAGACTGTTTATTTCTGTTCAAAGCACTGGAAATAAAAGGTTTGTGCAGATGTTTTAAGGACACCATATAGATTATTCACACACTTTTGTGGTCAGTTGAGCCACTATAGTCAGGACCAATGACTCATTCTGAAGTAGGTTTTGTTGGTTCTTAAAATATTGTTTCAGTCCTGTCCTTAGCAAAGTTAATGTGTTCATCACAAACATTGCTAGCTGGGGAAGCGGTGGTGGGGGTGAGATTGTGTGAAATATTTCACGTGACCAAGTCTGTTTCCAATGTCTCAGTCATTCCCAGGCTACTTTTGACCCAAGGAGCATTCTAAGCTGGGAGACACCTCGAACTGCAGCCTCTGGTCCAAACCCTTCATTCCATGAAGGAGAAAGCTGAGTCCCTGATATGACCAATGTCATGGGCCTGCTGGTGGCACAGATGTGCTCAGAATGCCAGCCTCCTGACAGCCACCATCCACATCTCCTTACTCATGCCGTGCTGAGTCCTAGACTGAAACTCTTAATTCTCTTCATTTCCTTTGATGTTATTGTTTCTTCTCTTCCCACTCTTTCAGCCCTTAAGTGTTGTGTCACAATCATCTAAAATGGCATGTATTAACCCACTTACAATGGCTTGTAGAAACTGCCAACTAAAGCATGAGTTATGTAATTCTACTCTGTTTTCCAGGGGTATGGAGTTTTAAACAGAAAACACTTGACAGAGGGAGACATAAAAAGGCATAGACAAGGAACATGGGAGAGCCTCATAAATAAATTTTACAAGACACCTTAATGTTCTGTGTAAGAAAAGAATATATTGGATGGTGATACACGTGACAGATGTGGGAGCTGTGTATTTCAGCAATGAACGGGGTCAGGCAGAATTTAGTTGCTTTTCTAATTTGTCAGGGAAGATTCAAGAGGAAAGGGAGGATTTCAAGTATGAAGGCGGGGGAAAGTTTATGAACGCTATCAGGATGGGTGATCTGGCACAGGCAAAAACTTAAATCTGTGCTGTCCAAAATAGTAGCTATTGGCCACATGGGGCTAAGTTGAAATTATTAAAATTAAATAGAATTTAAAAATTCAGTTCCTCCATTGCACTAGCCACATTTCAAGTGCTCAGTAGCCACATGACACTAGTGGCTATTGTATTGGGTGGCACAGATATAGAACATTTTCATCATTGCAGAAAGGTCTTTGGGACAGCATTGACATAAAAGATGTATCGTAGTAGGGGAGGAATGGATGAATGGAGAAAGGGGACCATAAAGTAATGTTTACCAAAAAATAAGGTTGTACTAGTTAAAGAGAAACAAGGGAAATGGGATACACTGAAGTCATCCAGAGAAGGAACCTAAATTAGGTTTGCTCTTAGACTCAAGGCATTGGCTAAATTAAAAAAAAAAATCGTGCGTCTCTGGGCAGAAAAAACCCTGTGGTCTTAGCTGGTAGATATTCCTTTGTACAAAGAAAAGTATACCTTCCACCAAACTGTAAAACAGTAAAACGATCAGTGGTTTCCAGGGCCTGGGGAGGGGAAGTAAGGGAGGGAGGTGTGGGGAAGTGAAACACAGGGAGTTTTTAGAGCAGTGAAACTCTTCTGTATGATACAAACATGGTGAATACAAGGCATTACATATTTGTCAAAACCTGTAGAATGTACAACACAAAGAGGGAACCCTAAGGTAAACCATGGACTTTAGTTCATAATAATGGATTAATATTGGTTCATCCATTGTAACAAATGTACCCCAACTAATGAAAGGTGTTGGTAATAGAGGAAACGAGAGGTGGGGTGGGAGGGAGTGCGTGGGAGCATGTGGGAACACTGTAATTTCTGTTCAGTTTTTCTGTAAACCTGAAATGCTCTAAGAAATAAAACCTATGAATTAACTATTTCTCATAAAATAGTTTCAAGCACTGTAAAAGTCTTCATTTTCACATAAACACTGAGATGACAATAAAACACATTAATCTAGTGTCAGCTGATAACCTAATGTGATTGTGTCGAGATATATATATATAGATATAGATATAGATTGTCATGTAAAAAGAAAACAAAACAAAACAGTGTACCTTCTTCCAGCTGTCCACAGCACAGTGTCACGTACTCCTCTTGGTGAGCAGAACACGAGCTGGATTTCAGTCCACACTTGCCACCTTCCTGAGGTGTCTTTGTGCAGTGCACGAACTGCACAACTGTACACAGTGGCTCTAGTGGACCCCATCCATTGCTATTGTGGGGCTCCAAACAGTGACTGGGGACAAAGAAGGACCCTCTCTCTAGGGTGCCAGTGACTGACTGGAGGAAGAGTCTGTTGAGAATAGATCACAGTAAACTATATAAGAAATAAAGAGCCCAACACTCAGAAGCGCCAGAAAAGTTGAGTGGTAAGACGCCAAAAGGGACACAGAAAACGAAGCCAGGAAGACAGGAGCCACTACTGTGCCTTGAAGCCTACATCTGAGATGCAGCAGCAGTAGCAGCAGCTCCCTCTCTGAGCTGGAATTCGGAGCTGATAGTGGTCTTGGCAAACTCAGTTCTGCACGGTGAAGGGCCGGGTATCTGGTGGGAGAGACAGCTTTGGGAGAGAGGGTTAGGATTTGAGGATGATCACCCCAGGAGGCTATATATGCTCCTATGGCATAGGCTGGGGGCTGGAGGGAAAGAGGAGAAGAAAAACGCATCCCAGCAATGCCTGGAATGCATCAGCTGTGCGAAACAAAACTCCTAGGAAAACCAAGCTGTGTCTTGGATTGTGGTTCAAGGAACTAGTAAGGGGATACAAAGCTTTTCCTTCTAAGCTATCTGTGCGAGCCCAACCCAGGTTAGGAGTTAGCAACGTGCTTCAGATGTCAGCGTGAAGGGAACTGATGGGGCCAGTCTGACCTTCTAGTATTTGAGTAATCCTGAAAAGAACCACCTGTCACAATAGGTAACCCTAGCAGCCAGCTTCATGGAATGACTGGGAAGGGAAGCTGAGTTGTGATACCTGCTCGTTCTCAGCCACGAGGGGAGTCTCTTCAGAACAGGAGTGGAGCGCTGTGGAAAATTTCTACTGCCCCTGTGTGTCTAAGTCAGATCTTCCTCAAGCCTGGCTTTGGATCCTGCATCCAAATCACCCTGGGATACTTATCAAGGCAGACTTCCCAGGGCCCAACCCGGACCAAATGAAGCTGTATCTTTAGGGATGGAGTCTGGGAACCTGCATTTTCATCAGCTCCCTCAGTGATTTTTAGGTTCTCGGAAGTTTGAAGGTTATGGATAGAGACTGGTTCTCCTCAAACTCTAGCGTGCATTAAAATCGCCTGGAGGTGATTGTTAGCACAGATGCTGGCCACACTTCCAGAGCTGCCGATTCAGTATCTGGGGTGGAGCCAGAGAATCTACATTTCTAACAAGTTCCCAGGTGATGCTGTTGGATTTAGGGCCTACACTTTGAGAACCACAGCAGCACATAGAGAATCTCTCTTCACCTGGTAATTTCTTAAAAGCTACGGAAGTAGAAAATTCCACTTATCATTCATCCGCATAATTGAACTAGTTCCTACCACCTTGTTATTCAGGTGACTAATACCCATGACCTCTTTCTCACCTTGTTAGATAACTTGGAGCTTTAAATTGACAACATGAAAAGGGATCTCACCTGGCCAGCCCTAATCTTGTCTCTTGTCCTGCTTCCAAATGTTTATATTATTATCAGCCCTGTCCTTTTCTCCTGTTTGGTGGTGACCTGCAGAAAACCATTCAGCTTTGTGTTACTCTGGGCTTCAACAACTAAGATCAGCCCCTTTCTTTTTTTTTTTTTTTTAATTTATTTATTTATTATATTTATTTTTAGCTGTGTTGGGTCTTCATTTCTGTGCGAGGGTTTTCTCCAGTTGCGGCGAGCGGGGGTCACTCTTCATCGCGGTGCGCGGGCCTGTCAGTGTCGCGGCCTCTCCCGTTGCGGAGCACAGGCTCCAGACACGCAGGCTCAGTAGCTGTAGCTCACGGGCCTAGTTGCTCCGCGGCATGTGGGATCCTCCCAGACCAGGGCTCGAACCCGTGTCCCCTGCATTGGCAGGCAGATTCTTAACCACTGCGCCACCAGGGAAGCCCCAGCCCCTTTCTTTACTTGCCATAAAGAGATACCCTGCAAAAAAAGAAAAATGCTTACAAAAAAAGAGAAACCTGAAAATATTCTGAAATTCAAAAAGTGTTATTTTGGGGAGTCTTCTGGGACAGGATGTCCCCATCATCAGCTAGAGGAAGCCCAGCTGCTCACAAACACTATTTTGCCTTGCACAGATCAAAGAGAGCCATTTATTGAAGGAAGGGATGGAAGTATTTGATGGGGCCCTTCTGCAGACTCCTCGTAAACAGGATAGGCCCTATCAATGAAAGCTTATATGCAGCCAGGCCACCATCCCCAGGAACAATGGAGCAGAAAGCACAGTGGATGGCAAGGAAAGAGCCTCGGTCCTGACAAGATTGTTCTGCCAAGAGAACGGCTGTAAACAGGATTAGCTGTAATGAGATTATCAACTCAGGACCTGGAGGTCTGAGCTGGAGAGTTCAGTGTTGCATAAGGAAAAGACACAGAAGTAGCTTGTAGGGTGAGAGGATTACAAAGCAAGGGGCAGGGGCTTTCCCTTCCGGGACCCCTCTGGACCAAGGATGCCATCTCTTGTGGACTGAAAAATTAGTGTGCTTGCAAATATTGCTTTGCAAGAGCAGAAGAACGTGCAGCTAAAGCCTTAAAGAAGTGGTTCTCAATCAGAGGACACAGGCAATGTCTGGAGACATTTTTTGGTTGTCACAACTGGTCGGGGGGTGCTATTAACATCTAAGGACAGAGGCCAGGGAAGCTGCTCAAAGTCATACAAGGCACAGGACAACCTCCCCTTTCCAACAAAGAATTACCCAGCCCCAAATGCTTGAGAACACCTGTGCTGGAGTGATTAAGAGGGAATCCAGATAGGATTTTGATAAATGACAAGCTGGATCCTGAGCATGGGAGGGGGGAAGAGGCGGAGCGGGGCGGGGGGGTGGGGTTGGAAAGAGTGGGCAAGCACTTACGGAACCTGAACTTGAGAGACGTTATCACTCCCCAGGAGGTGAAAACTAGTTCTTGGGGAATGAAAACACATAATCATTTATGTATAAAGCACAGTATGTCTATAGTACCTGAACACTTGAACAGCATTTTTGTGATATTAAAATTTCATGGGAGGCAGCAAAGTGATTAGGGAAAAAAATGTCTCAAAAGGCTCCTTAGGGAGATGATAATGAAAGAAAGGTCAAGAAGCACTGGTCTATATTAGAATCTAGATGGACATGCATTCTACAGCTGCATCCAGGAATCACGTGGTGGGATCCTTCTAAGAGATGAATGGGTGGCAGTGGCTCTGGGACTTTTAAGACTGGTTCCTTTTTGCCTTAGGGATAAAATATAAATAGCCTTGTGTTTGAAGGCACACTTTCCCAGTGGCTACCACCACAGCGAAAGTCAGCACTCTTACTCTCAGCCACAGTGAATCACTTCTGTGCTACTCCCACCTCACTGGGCCCTTTCCTCTCCTTCCCCCAACATCCTTCAGGGGCTAACTGCAGCTCCTCTATGAAGGCAAAGGACTGACAGCAGCTCTAACTCCCTCAGCCCCTGGCTGCCTGCCCCTTCTCTGTGTTTCCCTAGAGGAGAACGGTAGTTTATTCTTATTGTAGCATCATTTCCACTTTATTGTAATAACTCACTGTCTCGAGGGCAGGCAACTGCACCCAACACAATGTCTGGCCCATAGTAGACCCTCAATACTTATTTGTTAAAATATGAGATAATTTGCACTCACTACCCTCTTTGAGATAGCAATGATCATCACCATCCTACCGAGAGATGCCTGGATTTCCCAGATGAGGAATGGGTGTGCCCTTCCATGCCCCTTTTTGGGTCCTAAACCTCACCCAGACCTTGGTCAAGAGAGGGAGGAAGAGCAGGCTTCCCAGGAGCTGTGCTTCCAGTGAAAGAGCATCACTTAGAAATGGGTCACAGATAAAACAAAGAGCAAGGGGGCTTCCCTGGTGGCACAGTGGTTGAGAATCTGCCTGCTAATGCAGGGGACATGGGTTCGAGCCCTGGTCTGGGAAGATCCCACATGCCGCGGAGCAACTGGGCCCGTGAGCCACAACTACTGAGCCTGCGCGTCTGGAGCCTGTGCCCTGCAACGGGAGGGGCCGTGATAGTGAAAGGCCCGCGCACCGCGATGAAGAGCGGCCCCCGCTTGCCACAACTAGAGAAAGCCCTCGCACGAAACGAAGACCCGACACAGCCAAAAATAAAAAAAATAAATAAACAGATAAAATAAAGTAGCTATAAAACAAAGAGCAAGGACAGAAAGTGAGTCAGACATATGAGTTTTAAAATTCAAGGCTTTTCCTTTCTCTTGACTCCAGGGAAGGAGTCAAGACGGCGGAATAGGAGGACGTGGAATTTGTCGCTCCTCACAAGTACACCAAGAATTCATCTACAAGTGGAACAGTTCCCATAGAGCACCTGCTGAACATTAGCGGAAGACTTTCGACACCTAAAAGAATGAAAGAAAGAAGGAAAAAAGAAAAGAGGAATCATAAAAGGGACCAGCAACCCTGGCAGGAAACTGAAGGTGAGGGGAGGTCTCCACACTCAGAAAAACTCCCTCACGGTGGGGAAATCAGCTGGGACAGAAAAGGACTTTTGGGGGATCAAAGGAGAACACAGCCGACAGTCTGCGGAAGGTAGGACAAAGTAAGAACTGCACGCATGGTCTACACTGCAGCCCTGCGCATTCCAGGCTGAATCATGAGTCGTCTGTTGTGAAATGGAGCTGGCTGCTGGAAAGTGGGGTTTGGAGCGCGAACCCAGGGAGGGGAGAGCTGTTGGCTGTGAAAAGACAGCCTGAAGGGACAGGAGTAAGGAGCTTCACAACCAGGAAAGTCTGAGGAAAAAGTCTGAGATACCATAAAAGCAAGGTGTCATTGTTGAGTGGTACGCAAAGGGTGGAGCCCTTTCTCCAACTGCTGGCTTCTTCAGCCTCCGTGGGCACTGGGAGGGCTCCCACCTGAGCAGGCCTGCTCCCCCCTCGGGCTGGGGTCTCCTCCACCTGCATGGGCTCCAGGGGCCTGAGTGCTGCCCATCCCAAAGCCTCCTTGGAGATCAGCCCTGGGCACCCCTGCCTGGGACGAGAGTCCACTGATGCTGGCAGGGGCTGAGTGCTAAAGCGTGGGGTTGGGAGAACAGATCTGGGGAGAGCAACACTGTTGGCTGCGTGAATACAACAGAGGGGACGGGAGTGGGGGGTTCCGTGGCCAGGAATGCCCCTAGATGAAGCGTGGTCTGCCTGAAAAGCGAGGCACCATTGTTGAGAGGTTGGGGGCTGGGGCCACCACAGCTCCCACACACCAGCTCCTGCCTCTGTGGACACCGGGAGGGGCTCCCACCAGAGCGAGCATGCCACAGTCTGTTCCAACTGCCTGCTGGTCTCCACTGTCGCAGGCAACTTGCAGACACTCCACTTGTGGCCGCGGTACCCCTGCCCTGGCCTGCGTGAGTAAGTGTGCCCCAAGCAGCCACTGCTTTTGCTCCCTCTCACCTGGGCGGGGAACAGACACCTGAGGGCGGCACACATGCAGAGGTGGGGTTGAAACCAAAGCTGAGTCCCAGGGGCGGTGCGACTAAGGAAGAGGAATGAAAATCCTTCCATGTAGCTGCACAAGCTACGGATTAAATCCCCGAGATCAGCTGGGTAAATCCTGCCTCTGTGGCATACCTGAATAGACAACAAGTGTTCCCACCTCTGAGACCAGTCTCGCCTTTGCAGCAGTGGACTTTGGGGGCAGGTACACGTGGGAGTCGGGCCAGGTCAGAGTCTGAGCTGCCCCTACAGTGCTCATGGCAGGTGCAGAGACCTACCTAGAGGTATTGGAAGGCCTCCTGGGGAGGCAGGGATAGGCTCTGGCTCACTGTGGGAGCAAGGACACTGACGGAGGAGGCCCCAGGAAAATAGTCTTATTACTATTATTCTTTTTTTATTTGCTTCTTTTTGCTCAGTTGTTGGTGGTGTTGCTTTTATTATTTTTTACCTGTTATTTTAAATTTTTATGAGTTAAAAAATTTTAAAATATATATATAATTTAAAATTTTCTCTATTTTTATTTTACTTTTTTGTTGCTTTGTGGTTTTATTTCTTGTTTTTGTTCTTTGTTTTTTCTTTTTTTCCATTGTTTTTATATGTATATTTTATGTTTTCTTTGCTTTTTTGTTTGTTTGCTTGCTTTCTGTTTTTGTTTTATTTTTCATTCTTTGTTTTTTTTAGTTTAGTCCTTGTTGACTGTTCTCATATTAAAATTCTTTTGTTTGTTTGTCTGTTCCCTTAGTTTTTTTGGTTTGTTTGTTTTTTTTCTCTCTTTTTTCTGTGTGTGTGAGTGTGTGTGGTGTGAGTGTGTGTGTTGTGTTGTTGCTGCTGTTTGTTTGCTGTTGGTTTTGCTATTTGTCTTGGGTTTTGTTTGTCTGTTTTTTTTTTTCTTTTCATTTTTTTTCCTTTTCTTTTCTTTTCTTTCTTTTTTCTTGGGCTGCACTGTGTGGCTTGCAGGCTCTTGGTTACCCGGCCAGGGGTTGGGCCTGGGCCTCCCAGGTGGGAACATAGAGTCCAGGACGCTGGGCTGCCAGAGAATTCCCAGGCCCAGGGAATATTAATCGGCGTGCATGCTCCGGGAGGTATCTATATCAACACCAAGACCCAGCCCCACACAACTGCCTGCAGGCCCCAGTGCTGGACACCTCATGCCAAACAACCAGCAAGACAGGAACACAACCCCACCCGTCAGTAGACAGGCTGCCTAAAGTACTAACCTCACAGACACACCCAAAACACACCACCTGACAAAGCCCTGCCCTTCAGAGGGAAAGGACTCAACTCCACCGGCACCAGGCCCTCCCACCAGGAAGCCTACACAAGCCCCTGAACCAACCTCACTCACCGGGGGCAGACAACAGAAGCAAGAGGAACTACGACCCTGCAGCCTGTGGAAAGAAGACCATAAACACAGTAGGTTAGACAAAATGAGATGACAGAGAAATACGCTGCAGATGAAGGAGCAAGGTAAAAACCCACAAGACCAAATAAATGAAGAGGAAATAGGCAATCTACCTGAAATAGAATTCAGAGTAATGATAGTAAAGGTGATCCAAGATGTCAGATATAGAATGGAGGCATGGATCGAGAAGATACAAGAAATGTTTAACAAGGACCTAGAAGAACTAAAGAACAAACAATCAGTGATGAGCAACACAATAACTGAAATGAAAAATACACCAGAAGGAATCAACAGCAGAATAACTGAGGCAGAAGAACGAAGAAGTGAGCTGGAAGATAGAATGGTGGAAATAACTGTCGAGGAGCAGAATAAAGAAAAAAGAATGAAAAGAATTGAGGATAGTCTCAGAGACCTCTGGGACAACATTTGAATTATAGGGGTCCCAGAAGAAGAAGAGAAAGGGAAAGGGCCTGAGAAAATATTTGAAGTGATTATAGTTGAAAACTTTCCTAACATGGGAAAGGAAATAGTCAATCAAGTCTAGAGGATACACCAGGGACCATGCTGAGGTTCCACTTAACACAGTTTGAAAATCATTGCCTTAAAGTCCTAGAGCTAAGATAAGCATTTTTGGTGAAGTGCCCCCAAATTTGATTGTCAGTGTTCTGGCACCAGTACTAACAGGGTCACCAGCCCAAGTACATAGTCCTTCGGGCAGAGTAGTAACAGTGAAGATGGAAGGCCTCGGTGGGCAGGCAGAAGTGCCCATCTGGAGAGTGGAGGGCAGGTCAGGAGCTAAGGTGTGGCTTCGTGTTGTCGTTAGTAGAGAGAGGGCTGTGTCATAGGTGGTCCTTGAAACTGTGGGAGTGGGTGCAATCACAGAGGGATGAAAGTTTATAGTGACAACAGGGCTGAGTAGGGAAGATGGCAAACTCAATGTCTTGTATTTTCAGTTAATTTTTTATGTGCAGCTTATTGTCTCAATTAGATTGCAGACTCCTTGGTGTTGTGGGGAGCTTTGGACACTTAAAAAAATTTTTTTTGGTCATCTTAGTACCTTGGACCAAGTAGATGCTTAAGAATTAAATAAATGAATGAATTAAAACTGTTTCCTCCATCATTAAACTTCTGGAAAGAACTTTCTTTTTGCCTCCACTTCCTTTACTTTCAACAATTTGGGTTCTCCGCCGTCTTGTGACTGACATGTCTCTTTAGCAAGTTGCCTATGACTTCTGTGTTGCCAAATCCATTGACCTCGTCTCGAGTCACAGTTACCAAACTCAGGTTCAGCTGCTTACCACTCAAAAGCCAAAAATTCAAGAGGCAGATGTCAATAGAAAGGAAAGGTGCTTTAATCAGAAAAGCCAGCAATCTGGGGAGAAGGTGGACACGTGTCCCGAGACCAACTCCGAAGATTCTGCTCAGCCATGAGAGTTTTTAAAGGGAAAAAAGGGGAAAGAATCCCGGTGAGTCACTGAGGCAGGAGGTTGGATACTGCATCATTATCCATTGCATGCAGACTGGCTGACTCTTTCTTCAGATATTATCTTGCCTGTGTGATCTGCCTGCAGGATTGCTAAGGGGGCTGTTGGAGGTAAGGAGCTAGTCATTTTTTAACTGCTTCATTCTTCATTCTTCTTTTTATCTAGGAGAAGAATCAACAGGTTAAGCAAGGCATGGTGTGCCTTCAGGAGCCCATAAGTCAGGAGTTAGGTTAAATTGCCTAGTGATCTCATTCCTATAATTAGGTTCTTTTCAGGTTAGAGGAGAATAGAAATGGGCACACAAGAAAGGAGCAAAAGAGCCGCTTTCATCATTTTCTGCAAACTCTGCAGCATTCAGCACTGCGACCACCCCTCCTTCACTTACTCTCACCTCCCATGGTTTCCATATCACCACGTTCTCTTGGTTCTTTTTCAATCTTCTTGAATATTAGCGTACAGCCTCCCTTGCTGGCCTTGTTCCTCTCTTAGTCCCCTGAAAGCAAAGGCTAACTTAAATTTCTTTTTGTCCCTCTCCTTCTCCAAACTCTACCTTGACAATGGCATTCATGGTCTTAGAGACAGCTTCTATGAAGAAGACTTCTGAATCTAAGACTCAAACTCTGATGCCTTTCCTGATTATTTTGCACCTGGTCCTCTGGACGTAAGTGAAGGAGCAGAGTGCAGGCTCCCTTTCACAAAGTGGCCAGCAGCCCTGGGTTAATGCTGAACGATAACACTGGTCTGGTGGAGTAGACAAGGACAGAGGCAGAGTGGGGGGATGCAGCAGGAAGGTTGACCTTAGAGGGAGGGACCAGTCAACTAGGACACAAACTTGAAGGACTGGAGTAAAGATGGGAGGAGGAAGAGGTGAAAGGTACAGGCAGATCTGGTGTCACCTCAAGTTTTCTCTCATGGACCTGGAGTTCTGACCATGGCACAGCTCTTCCATGGGTTAGTGCACCCCTGAGAGGATCAGGAACAACACTTAGGTACTGATTTCCAGATCATATTTCCATGAGGCTCTGCCACACCACTGCACTGGGACCTCCTTCTTCCTTCAGGCTCACTTGGCATCTGTTCTCCAGAGTTCTGCACTTGGCTATCCTCTTTTTATTTCCAATTTCACTTTGCTGGGTGATCTCACCCACTCCCATGGCTTGAGACATTATTTGTAGGTTGACAACTCCCAAATATATATTTCCAGCCTAAAATCCAGACCATTAATTCTACCTGTAGATTCCATAAAAACCTGAAAAATCAACATGGCCAAATGGAAGCTGCTGTCTTCTCCTCCAAGCTGACTTGGTTCCTCTACCGGTCCTCTCTCTCCTGATAATGATACAGTCAGCCACCTGGTTATTCAAACCAGAAACTGCAGAGTCATCTTTGACTCATCTACCTTCTTCCATTCCTAAGTCAAAGCTGCCTCTTAATCATTTGTTCATTTTTCACACTTTTCCTTCTCCACTGCCGATTTCTTGGTTATCCCCCATCATCTCTCACCTGGATAGTCCAATAGTTTCCTAACCAGTCACTTGTGTCTTTTTACAACCTCCCAATCTGTCCTCCAGGCCACTCTGTAACTTCCTTTTCAAAGAGGGAAGTTGATGAGCTTTCTCCACGGTTCAGTAACTTCTCACTGCACACTGCCAGTTAAAATGTACACACAATGCCTGGCCCACAGTCTCCTTCCTCATTTGCCCTCTTCCTTCTAGGTTTATTTACAGCCATTTTCCAAGTAGTACTTCAGGCTTCATCTACATCTAGTGGCAATCTCCCCAAGAGCCTTTCTCTTTCCTAATTCCATATCTTTGTGCATCCGTGCCATCAGCCGGCATGCCCTTTTCCTTTATCCTGGTGGATGCCGACTCATCCTCGAATGCTCAGCTCTTGTATCAGCTTCTCTTTGAAGCCTTCTCTGACGTTTTCTTATTTCTCTACACCCTTCCGCCACCACATTCCTGTACATACCTGGAATCTAGCACTTAGTGGACTGAATTGTAATTTCTCCTTGAGGCTTTTATCTTCCCCACTAAAATCTGAGCTCCTGGAGGGCGGGACCCTGTCTTGCGATTTCTCTCTACTCCGCAGCTAGCACTGGGCTTCTAAAACTGTGTTCTTCAGAATTCTAGTCCTGTGAGTTATTGAAAGGGTATTGAAAGGATGTAGGGTCAAATATGTTTGGGGAAAGCTGCATATTGACAATACACAAGAGCTCAGGGAAGGCTTTCAGCAGAAACCTGTTTGATCTGGTTTAACTCAGTCCCTTCAAATGCCAGGGCAAGAGGAGACCTTTAAACAGATCCTTATAACATATGTGCAAGGGACAAATGTGGAGACGTGCCTTGGGTGACACGGGAGAACAGAGAAGGGGCTGAACCAGGCTCAAGGAGCTCGGGAGCACATCTGGAGGAAGCAATCTCCATCTCTCACAACAGGATAGTCACCAATTTAACCCCCAGGGGGGAAACTCTCTGGTATTCTAATACTTCCAGAGACTGACCTTCAGAATTGAATGTGAATATCAGAAGCATTTTATTATGCAAAGCAAGTCAAGTCCTCCAGGATGGCCCCCTCTCTCTTCAATGCTGTGGTCAGAATCAACTTGGAACTGGCCTTCCCCAGGCTGAATCCCATCCCCAAACTCAACTCACTTCACATCTTCCAGCTATTACCCTATGGTTGTTTATATTTTCTTGTGTATGACCTAGTGGTCTTTAATCTCAATACTCTAGGCTTCCTGAGGGCAGGCATTGGTTATTTACACTGTTCTCCTGCAGACTCTGAAAGTCCCAAGCACATAGTGGGTACTCAGTGCATGTTTACTGAATGTAGTAAACACAAGCATAATTTAATATTTGAGGTAGCAAAAATGCAAATGTGATAATGCAGCCCCTGAGCTTGGATACTTGGGGCCCTGGGGGATGGGACAGACACTTTTTGTACTGCTTCTACCCAGAAGAAAGTGAATTCACTAGTTCCAGTTTTTTAACTCCCAGACCCATGGATGGGACAAAGGGGCAGAGGAGCATCTCTGACTTGGATATCCAGCACATTCCCTCAAAGAAGGCCAATCGTTTTAAAGACATCGAGCTGTATTTACAGCTTTGCACAGAGGCAGCACCACATAGAGGTTTAGGGCAAGGGCTGTGCTCAGTGCATGGACTGCAATCCTGGCTTCACCACTGGCTGCTCTGTGACTCTGGGGAAATTACTTGACCTCTCTGTGTGTTTTCTCATCTGTAAAATGGGGATGATAATCCTAGTAGCTACCTCCTAGGATTCTTATGAAGACTAAATCTCCTCCTCTCCATTTGACATACAAGGAAAGCAATGCCCAGAGAGGGTAAGTAACATTCCCCAAATCCCACAGCAAGCCAGTGGTAGAACCAGGATTGTTGGAAGACTGGTAAAGTCAGGTGCATGGGGTTATATGCAGTAGTATAGGTAACAAGAGTCACAAACTTGGAATTGACTTAGAGGTGATCATGATGATATCAACATTATCTTTCAACTTGCCAATCAGAATATGGGACCGTGCATCAACCCTACCTCTGTCTCTAGAAAGGATGTTTCTATCAGACATAATCTGTGCATTTATAAACATTTTTTTAAAAATAGACAAATGAGATCATAGTTTCATAGTGATACAGGCTTCATCCCCAACGTACAGATGAGGAAAAAGACGTACAGTGAGTGACTCAGCAGCTCACCCCTAGAATCTCCTGGATGCCTGCCTGGGCTTCTGTCAGATGCACTTGGGTGAATTTCTATTCAGTATTATTACTGAGGTCTTATTGTTAAGAACACGTTCTTTGGGTTTCCTGCTTATCTCTAAGCTGAAGAAAATGAGTGTGTGTTCTTTTTTTTTTTTTCTGTTTGCCTTTTCAACCTTCAGCTTCCATAACCTTAAAAAAAAGGAAGTCCAAGCTGAACTGGTCTAAAAGCAGCCTGTTTGCAACGTGATATGGGACCTGGGCCGTGAGCAGCTAAACCCTGGTGTAGGGTTCTCTAAACACATTTCAACCATTTTCCCAAGGGGCCACTGGTTTATTTCCATCGAAACACTTGAAGATGATGAATTTACAGTGCATTTCCTACTTCACTGAATGAGCAATGGTAAAATGGTAGTTATGTATATCAGAAGGGAAAATAGCTAATGGAAATTTTTTTTTTTTTTACTTTGAAGAATAGGCACACTTTAACAGTCCTTGTATTTAGCTAAATGCATTGTTGAGGTTAGAATCGGTTAATGCAACATTCTCATAAGTCCATAGTTTTTATTAAGATTGATATTTGATGGACCAGATAGCCTCTAACACTCCGACATCACTTTCTGCTTTAAAATGCATGATTCTGTATAAAAATAAAGTCATTTGCTCCCTAAACCTGGGAAACCTGGTGAATATGTGAACCAACTCTGAAAAGTGTTACTGAGTTGATTTTGTTTGTTTCAAAGAGTTTACTGTACAAATGTAAATATATGTGTGTATATATAGTATTATCCATTGTTTTGCCAAAAGCCATAATCCCCTTTGTCAGTATAGGCATAATGAGGGATCTTCCTGTATGAGAATGGCATAGAGAAGCACAGATAAAGTGATGGTCCCTTCCAAGTCTAAATGGTAGAATTCTATGATTCAAATTGTGGAGTCAGGACTAATCTCGTAGGCTTTGGCAATTGCTCCCTCTTATCTTCTCTAACCTCTTTCTCCTCTTTTATCTAAGGAGAGTGAGGTAGGTAAATACGACTAAATTTATGAGTGGAAGGAAATGTGGTGTAACTTTAAGGTCCTCCTTTAATACCTATGACTAATGAAACATTCATTGTGGTGTTAAATAAATCTTCAGGAGATTTCAAAACAAAGTTGCTCCTCTTTTCATTCCATTAACTTACCATCCAGGGGTCCCCACCTTATCAAAGATCGCTCCTTCTCATTGGCTGTCCTCAGTAGTCCAACTACAGTCCAAATACAACTTTTTTGTCCTTTAAAAGTGGCATTCGAGTCCCCTCCCAACCCTTCTACAAGCCTCCCATGTTTCACTCCATTAGCCCCAAGGTTGAACCAACATCTTCCCTCTTCCTGAAGTCTGTTACTGCTACCACCTCCTGGCTGCGTGGCATTGCTCCCTTAATCCAGATCCTTAGTATGACCAGCTGAGGTCTCTCCCACCATCCTCTAGCCCACAGTCACACCACTATGACCACCTTCAGGGTTCATCTTGCTGCCTTGGCCAAAATCCCCATCTCTATCAATGTCTTCACTGACACAGCCATACTTGCCTTCCTTTGCCAGTACTTACAAAAGCCATGCCCTCCCAGTCACCACCAAATTCTCCATCAGAGCTTCTGCTGCTGTATCTTTAAAATATGTCAACCAAGAGTGATTTTGCACGCCCTACCCGCCACCCCACTGGGGGTCATTTGACAACGTCTGGAGACAGTTTTTGGTTGTCACGACTTGGGGAGGGGAGTGCTATTGGCATTTAGTGGGTAAAGGGGTGCTGCTAAACTTCCTTACAATGCACAGGACGGTTCCTTGCAACAAAGAAGTATCCAGCCCCAAATATCAACAGCGCCGAGGTTGAAAAACCCTGCTCTGGGAAATAGTGGAGGCCTCTATTCTCTTTTAGTACCTTTGGCAGAAAAACAAAACAGAACAAAACAAAATCTATCCTCCTGGCACACACAGTGGAACCCACTGTTCTTTCCCCCACTCCTCAGCTCAAGACTGGAGAAAACAAGCAGGATCTTGTAGAACCAGCCTCTTCATTCTTCATGTGGGTTCTTCTCCCTCCTGGGCAGGAACTGGGAAAGAGGGGCTCCATCTGGGCAGACGAACCCATTCAGAACAATGGTTTTCAAACCAGACTACATCACACATTCATGTCATTTCAAATATTTTAAATGTTTAGAATGCAGATACTCAAAACTCAAACTGGATTGGTCAGGGATGGAGTCTGGGTGATATTTTTTTAAAAACTCCCCAGATAATACCAACGTGCAGCCAGGGCTAATAACCCCCTGGGCTGGCAGCCTGATCATGGCGGGGAGAGCAAACCTCCCCAAAGAGCTGTGGGAAATTATTCTTCTGGGGCCTTTTAGCATTATAGAGCATCCACCCTTCCAGCAGGAGCGAAATCTTTCAACAGTGTGGTCAGCCTTGGTCATCTGGGCAAATGCAGATTGTCTGAGGGTCTTTACTCAAAGTCCTTCTATATCTCACACTGGGGCTTACTCTAATTTTTAATATTTATCAAAATCAGGAAAAGACAGTACATCAAAGGTTAAAAGCTATCTTCATAATTAAGCACTTCCTGCTAGCTATTTATTTGTCTTGGGGAAAAAATGCCTTTTTCCTCTTGCAGAAAGATAAAATAATCCTAATTAAAGCTTTAAGATGAATTATGGCTTATGAAAAATAATGGGATAGTATCATGTCACAAATATTGTCTCTATGAAACATAGCCAGTCTAAGTCTGTACATTTCCTCCCTGTTTCAAAACAATGGAGTCTTTACAAGGCAAATTCATCTAGCATTAACTTTGGAATAATTACTGTGCTCTCACTGATGAAATTGATAAAATAAAAATACTTTTCAATGCTTAAAAATCTCATTAAATAATCTGTAACTTAAGTAAATCATATCTAATTTCAGTTTCTTTCTTATTCTTCTGCAGCCACACACTCAGCATTCGAGAGTAGAATAAACATTGGACCCCAAGTTGAGAAGCCTGAAGCCTAGTTTACACCATGGTATCACTTTAGCAAGTCACTTTCTCTAGACTGTTTCTGAGTCAGTAAAGTGATGGTGTCACCAGGTGATAGGTAAAATCCTTTTCAAGTTAAGGAATTAGCAAGAAGGCGACTTTAAATAACAATGAGGTGCCTGGTTTTCTGCCTTGGCATATAGTGTGGAAACGTGGTATGTATCAATCAACAAATACTTACTGAGCCCTCTTGCTATGAAAAATATGGGGCATTGCTATGGAGAATTCAAAGAAATAGCAATTATAACTCCAAGGTTTTACTATAAATAAGATTGTAACTTGGTTGGAGAGATACAGTTACATCAGATTAAAAACATTTAGAAATGCCAATTGGTATTTCATTAAATCAATGAACATTTATTGGAAACCTATTGCATGAATTAGATCCTAACCTAATGAATATCACAGGTAACAGTGCTGATAGGTTTAGGGAGCGGTTGAAACTTTTCCTTTACATAAACTTCAGTAACACACTCCATTAGCACTGCAGTTTGTGGCCTGGTGTTATCTACTGTCTCAAGTATCTTTCAAGTACCTAACTTACTGCTGTGGAAATAACATCTGTTTCTCCTATTCCTGGGTAATTCTAGAAATTCTCTCCCTGTCATCTGCTCCTCCGGCTGAGGTGATCACCTCTCCTGTGAATGTTCCAGTGAATGTTTCTAAGTTGAGAATAATAATCAATAATTTGGCAGCTAATTTAACTAAATATGCATGAATTGTGTACTTAGTAGGTTACGCGCATCCCAAGCATTGTGTTGAATGCTGGCAATACAGAGAGTACCTATTATTTATAACTTGCCTGTGTAGCTCATAGTCAAGCAAGGAAAAATGCATGGAAATATTAAATTGCGGTACACTGTGATAAATGTACAATAAGGTCTGTTCAGTGTTCAGAGGTAGCTCATTCATTCATTCATTTAACAAATATGTATTTAGTGCTTATTTCCTCTGGTCAGTATCCCAGGCATGTAGCATACATTGGGGAAAGAAACAGACACGATCCTTAACCTTAAGGAGCTTGCAACTTAATGGAAGAATAGACAATAAACAAGTGAATGAACAAACAAGAACAGTATGTAATTTCTAAAAATAGTAAGTTCTATACAGGAAACAAACAGGGTGCAGTGATAATGGAAGAGGTGGACCTACACTTTTTTTTTTAATTAATTAATTTATTTTTGGCTGCGTTGGGTTTTTGTTGCTGCGCGCGGGCTTTCTCTAGTTGCAGGGAGCGGGGGCTCCTCTTCGTTGCGGTGTGCGGGCTTCTCATTGTGGTGGCTTCTCTCGTTGCGGAGCACGGGCTCTAGGCACAGGGGCTTCAGTAGTTGTGGCACACGGGCTCAGTAGTTGTGGCTCATGGGCTTCATTGGTCCGCAGCATGTGGGATCTTCCCGGACCAGGGCTCGAACCCGTGTCCCCTGCCTTGGCAGGCGGATTCTTAACCACTGTGCCACCAGGGAAGCCCTGGACCTACACTCTTGAAGTGGTCCCTAGAAAGTTTTCTCAGGCATCTCAGCTGAGACCCCACAAACAGAAGAGCGGAGTGTGGTGTGTCGGGGGCCTCAATCAGGTGCATGGTTAGAGAGGAGGGTGGTGGAGATGAGGTTGAAGGCAGAGCACACAGGGCTCTGTGCACCATGGAATAGAATGTTATATAAAGCCCAAGGAAAAGCCGTTAGAGGCTATTCAATCAGGGATGGTGAGGATCCATTTAGGTTTTAGCAAATAACTCTGGGTGCTAAATGGAGACTGTATTCAAGTGGGACATTTGTGGTTCTGGGAAAGCCATAGAGGAGGTTGAGTGACCTGGACTGGGCTGGTGGCAGTGGGAATCCAAGAAAAAAAAACAACCCTGGAGTTGAGGTTTATTTTGAAGAAAGAAGCAGTAGGACTGTGATGGATAGGGGGGAGAGCAAGGGAAAGAGAAGGTTCCTATGAAGGTGTCAAGGAGGTCAGTGCACACACATGCCTGAAGCTCGGGGAAGGGCGCAGAGCTGGGGACAAAAATGAACAAGCCTCTGGCAATTGCCTGGTGTCAAAGAACAGGAACAGGTAAAGTCAGTTACAGAATTGGATCGAGAGGGGGCCCTGTCCCGAGTGATCCCAACGTTCATGTGCTCTGCTCAAGGTCCCTGAACGGTTTCATGTCACCACGTATAGGAAGCGACGCGGTGGGAATGGATTGATCAGCGTATAGCATTGACTGTTGTCTGTTTCCATAAGCAGAACGAGTAGAAAACAGAAAGCTCCTTGATCCATAAGAGAGGAAGTGGGGCAGACTCCCGGGAAGCTAAGGAAGCACATCTTCCAGCTCCTGCACTAGTACCAACGGACCCCTTACAAGGCCCTGGATATAATTTTGTATTTGAAATTTGGTACTTTTTTTTGAGAGGACCCCCAAATTATGTAAGCTCAAGCCTCACAGAATCTAGCTCTACCTCTGATGGAGAAAATTGAGGAACAGAGCATGAAATCAAAGCCCCCAGTGACCTGACAATTTGACTCCTGATGGGGCCTTTTGATGCGACTGAGTGCTGAGTCAGCTAGAAGTTGTGGCAGAGTCTTTAAGAAAAGCTTTATTGTTGAAAGCTACTTCCCGACCTAGTCACGTGCACCTCAGCCAGAAGCGTGGTGACCACATTGTGCAAAAGAAGGGAAAAGCCTAGGTCAAGGTTGGGAAAATGGAGTTCAGCCCTGGGCAGCAAGGTGGCCACCAGAGCACCTTGTGTGCAACTGACAGAACGTATCCATCCCGCCAGCAAAGAGAACTTCTAATTATGCAAACCCAAAAAGTTTGAAAAAGAGGAGGAAGAACAAAAATGGATAGGCAGATGAGCTACATAATTTGCAGGGCCCAGTGCAAAATGGAAATGTGGATGGGCTTCTTGTTCAAAAAGTATTAAGAATTTCAAGATAATGACAGCAGAGCATAAAGGCAAGTGCACGGGTGGTTCTAAGCAGGGGCCCTATATGGCTCTACAGGTCACATGCCCATGAAGTCAGACCTGGAGACAGGAGAAAACTTAGGGATATCACATCTATTGGGAATGTACTATATTCCAGACACAGGGCAAGACATTCATAATTCATTTTATCTTCATAACCACGCTGTAAGAGAAATACTACCAACATTCCACAGGTGAGAAAAAGTCTCAAAAAGTTAGGTTTTTTGCACAAACACACACAGGTAGTATGTTTGTGTGAGTTTAAGGGGAGGGAGAAAAGAGACCAGAAGTCATTGCCCAATGACTTCAGAACCAGGAACATATGGGCTTCTATTACTAAGCTCATTTAACAAAGCCAAGATGTCAAAACGGCTTGATTACTATTCTTGCGAACCACAATTGAGGCAGTGACTAGGAAATTGAAAACACAGTTGTCCTTTACCATTTCCTTGAACCGTTTAGCTTTGTGCTACTGCAGGGAGGTTGTCATTCCAACAAAAGCAGACGTGTTTGGAAGCTTCTAGACTTTCGGCTTTTGTATTTAGCTACTCTGGTTGGCACAGGGTTAAATGACGACTGCTTTATTTGCAATTTATTTATATTAAAAGCGAAATGTCAAGTTCACACAGGGTGAAATAAAGGCCACTTTATAAACATGCAAACAAACACAAGTGTTCGCTGCCAAAAATATCCAAACAAACCAAACCAGAGACAAGAAATATCTCCTCGGCTCAAACGGTACAGTCCTTCCACATGGCCTCTTCAACAGATGAAAGAAAATCCTGAAATTCAGGACCAAACTCAATCAAATGCTAATTTAATGTTGTCCCTTAGTGGACACCAAGTTAAAGGAGAGTTGCTACTTATCCAATTAATGTGAGCACTGTGGACACCCACATTACAAACTGAGGGGGAAAAAAAATCTAATAAGGAATTGGAATTTTTAGTATTTTGCCAACAGTCTTTAGTAGCTTGAACACTTTCCTGTTGTCACTCATGCTTGTCTATTTACACACACATATAAAGCATCATTAAGATTCCTTTTATACAAAGGAATATACAAATTGTTTACTTGAGTATAAACATACACACACGTGCCTTATATGTGAACTTCAAACATAGGTATTCTTAGCCTTTATGATGCTTTAGCAAGGAGGGTAATAGCAGGACCTGCATACTCCTGAATCCCAGAGATGACAGATGTGCGGCTTGTAAAGTACATGGGGATCCGACATGATTATCACCAAGGAGACACGACCTGGTATCGGTACAAAGAGCTGGAGTTGAGCCTGGAATTTGCCTGTGCCAACTCTGTGGCCCTTGAAACTGGTGAAACGGGTTTGGCTCTTACTTTGTTCTATACCCGTGAAACTCAGGGCTTCCACTGAGAGGAGAGTCTATGGGATCGTGGGTCTGTTACCTTTTCTGAGAAGGGAGGAAATGGAAACTGGTATCTTTTCTTTCACCCATCACCTTATATAAAAGTAACAGGGAGGCCTACAAATTCAATCTCTCCATGTGAGGAAACAGTCCCCCATTGGTATGAAAACAGCAGGCATAACATGTTTGGTGAACTCACAGGTCTGGTCTTAAACAGGGAATTTAGGTTATTCTCACAGCCTGGTCACTAACTGAGATATGTTTTGGCCTACTCCATGAATAAGACACAGTTGAGATTTGTTCCTAATTCCAGAGGTAGGGGAAACCCTGCATTTCTTAAGCAAATAGCACAACATGAAACAAAGCCCAATACTTATTCCAGTAAAGCTTGAATCAATTTATTAGCATATATGTGGTATAAAATTTGCTGACTTACCTACAGGAAGGAAGTCACTGGAAGAACAATCTTTATTGATCTTGCAAAAAAAGGAGGCCAGAACATCCTCGTATCTGTTTCTATGGAATGTCACTACCAATGACGTGAAGGGGCCCAGCGCTCAGAGCAGGTGGTTTCTGCTGTAGCGATAAAGTGCACAGAGGCCAGAGCTAGGCAGCTGGTTCAAACCGCATCTCCGCTAGTTTCTGACTTTGCTAACCTCTCAACATCAGTTTCCTCATCTGTAAAACAGGGATATTAATATCATCCTCTGAAGGTGCTGCTATTTCCTACTTATAGTCTATGCTCCCTTTCTTCCTTTTCAGAAGCATGATTTTCTTCAGTTTTGTGATATTTTGTTAGAACTTTGTTTCCTAGACTTGGATAAAGTTAGGGTGGCCATGTGACTCAGTTCTGGTAAATGAACACACGCAGATGTCATTGAGTGGGGCTCTCCCGATGGAGACAGATTCAACTGGCAAATGCTTTTGCTCTTCACATCCCCCCTCTTCCTGCCTGGAACGTGCCATGGCACTCAGAGATGGAGCAGCCACTGAGAAATGAAGTCACACCCTAGGAGCGAAGGAACAAGGAGGCTTAAGAAGCCTTGCTCCTTGAGCAGTTGCACATATCCTGGATTGCCTATTCCTGAGTTCCTTGTTATATTGAGAGAAGAAGAAGGAGGAGGAGGAGAAGGAGGAGGGGGAAAGGGTGGGAGGAGGGGGAGGGGATAGGGGGAGGGGGATAGGGTGGGAGGAGGGGGAGGAGAACAGGGTAGGAGGGGCGGGAGGAGGAGAAGGGAGAGAGGAGAGGCAGGGAAGGAAGGAGAAGAGGAGGACGCTGCCGCCTGTTAAGACAACCCACACGCAGCCAAATGCAACCCTGGCTGATATATTACCTATCAAGGTTGGTGTGAAGAATTTATACGAGTGACATTCTTAGCACAGAGCCTGGAACAAGGACTTTAGGAACAGTGATGTATACTGAGTTACATATAGGAAGAAACTATTAGCAGAGTAACATGAGGGCCATCCCCAGCCGTAGAGGAATAATTCCCTGCTAAGGTAGGTACCTACCTCCACCTGAACCAGGTGACTTGCCTTCTGGCTGCATTGTTCCTCCCATGGCCTTGGGGAAGCCTGTGGAGTGCTGCTTCCCTGGCAGCTGCACAGCCCCTGTCATTTCTCTTGCCCCCTAATTGCCTCTAGGAGTGGTACCACGTCCAATGTCATTTCAAGACTGGTGGACCCAGGATGATTTTGAATCTCATTAAAATTCTTGTCTGTTTTCTTTTAATTGCACTTCATAGGGAATGCTAATTAAACTCTTAAAAGAACCAGATGTGGTACCTGGCACAGGAATTTGTCTGAAAATCTAATTTAATGACTGTTTCCCCTAATAACTTCCACACCCAAAGAGTCAAGAAAGGCGGTCTTCCCAGGAATGGAGAGAGTCTTCTAACACTAGCAGTACCAAAACTGTGATGGTAGCACCTCAAAGACCCTACACATGTAACATATGTGATGAACATGGGATGACCTCGCCCTTCCTGGTTTCATCACAGTTTCAAGATGACAAAAGAAGCATTTACAACTCGAAGTAAGCTTGTATTGCCATTCAGATGTAATGTTAGTTTGGTTCATTACAAAGGGAGCTGTTTGTCAAAGGCACAAACTTTCAGTTATAAGATGAATAAGTTCTGGGAATCTAATGAACAGCATAGTGATTCTGGTTAATAATTATTATATACTCGAAAAGTTGTGAAAAGAGTAGATCTTTAACGTTCTCACCACAAAAAAAGAATTAGCTATTACGCATTAGCTAACACTATGGTGGTAATCATTTTGCAATATACAAGTGTATCAAATTAACTTGTTAAGTGTATCAAATCAACACCTTAAACTTACACAATGTTATATGTCAATTATATCTCAATAAAGTGAAAAACAATCACATAAAAGAAAAAAAAAAAAGAAGAAGAAGAAGAAGAAACTGCCAAACTGTTTTCCAAAGTGGTTGTTCTGTTTTGCATTCCTAGGAGCAGTGTATGAGAGTCCCAGTTTTCTTGGTTTGTTTGCATAAATCTGTATTTCCATCTGGTATCATTTTCCATCTGCCTGAAGGACTTCTGTTAACACTTCTTGTGATGAAGTTCTGGTCTGCTGGTGATGTATTCTGTCAATTTTTCTATGTCTGAAAGTCTTCATTGCACCTTTGTTTTAGAAAGACAATTTTGCTATTGACAGCTTCAGGACTTTAAGGTATTGCTCCACTGACATCTTGCTTACATTATTTCTAACAAGAAATTTGCTGCCATCCTTATCTTTGTTAATGTGTCTTTTTTACTGACAGCTTTTAAGATGTTCTCATCGTCTCTGGTTTAGAGTAATTTGATTATGATGTGTCTTACTGTGATTTTCCTCATTGTTTTTGTGCTTGGAGTTAATTGAGTTTCTTGGATCTGTGGGTTTCTAGTTTTCACCAAATCTGGAAACTTTTTGGTCATCATTTCTACCAATATTTTTTCTATATGAGTTATTTATTGCTGTGTGACAAATAACTCCAAACTTTAGCAGCTGGAAACAATATACACTTATTATCTCACACTTCCTGTGGGTCAGGAATCTAGGCACAGCTTAGCTGGGTGCCTCTAGCTCTGAAGCTCTCATGCAGTTACAATCAAGGAGCTACTGGCAGATGTCAGAAGACCTGATTCCAAGCTCACTCACATGCTTGTTGGCAGCCTACATTCCTTGCCAGGTAGACCTCTCTACAAGACTGCCTCATGATGTGGCATCTGGCTTCTCCAGAGAAAGGACATCCCAGAGGGTGAGAGAGAGAGAACTCCCAAGATAGAATCCAGAATCTTTTTGTAATCTAATTTTGGAATTTATAGCCCATCACTTCTGCCATATTTCCTTTATTAGAAGTGAGGTAATAAGCGAATCCCACACTCAATAGGTGGGGATTAAAGAAGGCCATGAATGCCAGGAGGCAAGGATCACTGGGGGAGCCATCCTAGAAGGTGCCTACTACTCCCACTTCTCCTTTGGGAACTACAGTTACACATTTATTAGGCCACTTGAAGTTGTCACAGCTCAGTGATGCTCTGTTTTATTTCTTTGTTTTTTAATTCAGTTTTCTCTCTGTACTTCATTTTGGATCATTTCTCTTGCTCTGTCTTCACATTTGTTAATCTTTTCCACTAAAATGTCCAGCCAGCTATCAATCCAATCCAGTGCATTTTTCATCTCATTCATTGTACTTTTCATCTTTAAAAGTTCAGTATGGGTCCTTACTATATCTTCTACATCTCTACTTAACTTTTCAAACATATGAAATAGAGTCATGGTAATTGTCAATTCTGGGTCAGTTCCAACTGGTTGCTTTTTCTCCTCATAGTTTCCTGCTTCTTGGTACTTTTTTATTAGATGCTACACATTGTGAATTTTACCCTGTTGGATGTTGGATATTTTTGTATTCCTATAAACATTTTTAGCTTGTTTTGGGACAGAGTTAAACTCCAACAGAGTTACTTGGAAAGAGTTTGAGCCTTGTGGATATGCTTTTTAAGATTTGTTAGGTGGGAGTGGAACAGTGTTCAGTGTTCAATGATTAAAGCTAATTACTCCCCACTACTGAGGCAAGACCCATCTGTGTACCCCACCCATTCCACATGAATCAGGATGGTGTTCAGTCTATAATGTAAGAATAGGCATTATTTCTGGCCTCATATGGGAGCTGAACATTGTCACCTCTTGCCCTTTTGGATGGTTCTTCCTCTGGCTTCCAGTAGTTGATCACACACCTGAACTTATCAGCTAAATACACTCAAAGGAGCATCTTTCTGGAGTTTCCTCTCTGTGGATCTCTCTCTCCTCTAGTGTTCTTCCCTGAGAACTCCAGCTGCTTTGTTCTCCTCTGTATCTTAGATGTATCGCCTCAACCCAGGGTGTCCTCTGGGTTTCCCTTCCCTGCACTATGCTCTGTAAATTATCTCAAAGCAGTGAGTTGGGACAATGACAGGTCTCACTTGGTTTTGTTCCTGTCTCACATAGATCACTATCCTTTGTTGCCTGATATTCAATATCTTGAACACCATTGTTTCACATACTTTGAAAGGTTTGGGTTGTTTTGAGAGAGAGAGAGTCATTCTGGTCCTTGTTACTCCATCTTGGTTGGAAGCAGAATTCTGGTCTCCAGGCAAAACATTTTGAGTGGACATCAGCAGCCTTGCTGAAGTAGCATGCTGATGCTTGTCCTTTCCTTTCTTTATAGTGGATAGGGATAAAGGAGAAACCCTGGTGTGTATGGAGACAGGTTAGGGGAGAAGGAAAGGAAGGGTTAATTTTTTCTCCACGTTTAGAAGCTGCTTTTTACAACCCTACCCACATATTATTTCACTAAAACTCATCTCTCATGCTGTCATTGGATTTTTGTCATAGGCTATCCACCCATGGTTTTGAGGCTCACAAATGTTCAAATCTTTTTCTTACAACCTGGCACTAAGTTAAGGCCAGATTCTGGCTACAAGTGTCTTAGAAGATAATCTTTCTTGGTTCATGTCTATGTGGCAAATTAAGAAGCTGATTCATCTCTAGTAGTTACACCAAACCATTTGGTGCTGTTCACCAATGGCCATTAATATGTCAGCAGCATCTCTGTACAAATCCCATCCTCTGCCTGTGAAAAGAATACTAATTAGTTTGACTATACCAGAATCCAAGTAGCATTCCCTCTTCTCATCCAATTTTTATAAATGTAATTTTGTTAATGTGAATTTTAATGGTGATTTATGGTCACCGCATCCCTTTAGCTTCTCATGTAACTAGGTACCTTCTTTTTGAGGTCAAAGTCCAACAAGAGCTGCCTTCCTCATAATTCTCGCTCTTTTCCATTTCCTGTTATAATATTTTTGTAATATTTGTAATCTTCTACTTTTAATCATACTTAACTACACCCCATTCTCAGGCTGACTTAGTGCGCTCTTAATGGCAGACTCCACAAAGCACATGTTTCCTGGAAAGGCTGTTCTGCATTAGCTGGGAAGGACAGGAAATGTTCATGTCAACACTCTGAGAACCATAGTCTCCTATGACCGGAGGAAGCGAGTTCACACCAAGTTATGTAACCCAGTGGGTTTGTCAAATGCTTTAGTCAGGGGAGGGGGACAGTATCAGCTTAAAAGCAGCCTGGACATTTCTGAAAGGGGGAAAAGAGCCTTGATAAGCACATCTGATTAAATATTTTTTTCTGCCCTGGAATTTGTTATGAACCTGACATTTTTCTTAGTAATACACTGACTTCCACAATCTACATAGATAAGTACCAAATAATTACCAGAAAAATAATGCTGCAGTGTGGGAAATGGCACCCTCCCAATCTGAAGCAGTCAATGTGCATTTCTAAGCCCTTACTGGAGAATCACTAAAGCACATAGGAGAAACAGATGTGACAGCCTTGAGGCGAGAGGAAGCTTCTTGGAGCTCTAAGAATTTGAGGCAATCAAGATTGTTGTGGGTAAGAGCACAAGTTCTAGGGCATGACTCTCTGGGTTCAAACCTCAGTTCTACTACTTTCTAGCTCTGTGAACTTGGGAAAATTACTCAACATCTCTGTGCCTCGATTTTGCCTTCTGTAAGACGGAGACATAATAGTATCTACTTCATAGAATTGTTGTCCTGTGACAACTGGATTAAAATAAGCTAATAAATGGAAACTTTTAGACCAGTGCCTGACATATAACAGTGTTAGCTGCTATTTTTCCTTTTTTGATTAATTGAAATATTTTTGACATATAACATTGTGTAAATTTAAAGTGTACAATGTGTTGACCTGATACATTTATATATTGTACAGTCAGACCTTGAGATATTGCTGATTTAGTTCCAGACCACAGCAATAAAGCCAGTATCACGATAAAGTGAGTCACAAGAATTCTGTGGTTTCTCAGTGCATATAAAAGTTATCTTTACACTATACTGTAGTCTATTAAGTGTGCAATAGCATTATGTCTAAAAACACAACCGCATACCTTAATTAAAAAAATACTTTGGTGCTAAGAAATGCTAACAAACATCTGAGCCTTCCAAGAGTTGTAATCATTTTGCTGGTGGAGGGTCTTGCCTCCATGTTGATGGGTGCTGACTGATCAGGCTGGTGGTGGCTGAAGGCTGAGATGGCCGTGACAATTTCTTAACATAAGACACAATGAAGTTTGCAGCATTGATTGACACCTACTTTCACAAGCGATTTCCCTGTGGCATGCAATGCTGCTGATAGCATTTTACCCACAGTAGAACTGCTTTCCAAATTGAGTCAATCCTTTCAAACCCTGCTGCTGCTGGATATGCTAAATCCTTTGCTGTCATTTCAACAACCTCCACAGCATCTTCAGCAGGAGTAGGTTCCATCTCAAAAACCCACTTTGTTTGTACGTAAGAAACAATTCCTCATCCATCAAAGTTTTATCATCAGATTGCAGCAATTCAGCCACATCTTCAGGCTCCACGTCTAATTCTAGTTCTCTTGCTATTTCCACCACATCTGTGCTTATTTCCTCCACCAAAGTCTTGAACGCCTCAAAGTCATCCATGAGGGTTGGAATCAACTTCTTGCAAACTCCTGTGAATGTGGATATTTTGACCTCTTCCCATGAATCACATATATATATTTTTTAATCAGTCATCAGTCTTATACACATCACTGTATACATGTCAATCCCAATCGCCCAATTCAGCACACCACCATCCCCACCCCACCACAGTTTTCCCCCCTTGGTGTCCATACGTTTGTTCTCTACATCTGTGTCTCAACTTCTGCCCTGCAAACTGGTTCATCTGTACCATTTTTCTAGGTTCCACATACATGCGTTAATATATGATATTTGTTTTTCTCTTTCTGACTTACTTCACTCTGTATGACAGTCTCTAGATCCATCCACGTTTCTACAAATGACTCAATTTCGTTCCTTTTTATGGCTGAGTAATATTCCATTGTATATATGTGCCACGTCTTCTTTATCCATTCGTCTGTCAATGGACACTTAGGTTGCTTCCATGACCTGGCTATTGTAAATAGTGCTGCAATGAACATTGGGGTGCATGTGTCTTTTTGAATTATGGTTTTCTCTGGGTATATGTCCAGTAGTGGGATTGATGGGTCATATGGTAGTTCTATTTTTAGTTTTTTAAGGAACCTCCATACTGTTCTCCATAGTGGCTGTATCAATTTACATTCCCACCAACACTGCAAGAGGGTTCCCTTTTCACCACACCCTCTCCAGCATTAGTTGTTTGTAGATTTTCTGATGATGCCCATTCTAACTGGTGTGAGGTGATACCTCATTGTAGTTTTGATTTGCATTTCTAAAATGATTAGTGATGTTGAGCATCCTTTCATGTGTTGGTTGGCAATCTGTATATCTTCTTTGGAGAAATGTCTATTTAGGTCTTCGGCCCATTTTTGGATTGGGTTGTTTGTTTTTTTGATATTGAACTGCATGAGCTGCTTGTAAATTTTGGAGATTAATCCTTTGTCAGTTGCTTCATTTGCAAATATTTTCTCCCATTCTGAGGGTTGTCTGTTCGTCTTTTTTATGGTTTCCTTTGCTGTGCAAAAGCATTTAAGTTTCTTTAGGTCCCATTTGTTTACTTTTGTTTTTATTTCCATTTCTCTAGGAGGTGGGTCAAAAAGGATCTTGCTGTGATTTATGTCATAGAGTGTTCTCTATGTTCTATGTTTTTCTCTAAGAATTTTATAGTGTCTGGCCTTACATTTAGGTCTTTAACCCATTTTGAGTTTATTTTTGTGTATGGTGTTGGGGAGTGTTCTAATTTCATTCTTTTACATGTAGCTGTCCAGTTTTCCCAGCACCACTTATTGAAGAGACTGTCTTTTCTCCATTGTATATCCTTGCCTCCTTTGTCATACATTAGTTGACCATAGGCGTGTGGGTTTATCTCTGGGCTTTCTATCCTGTTCCATTCATCTATATTTCTGTTTTTGTGTCAGTACCATATTATCTTGATTACTGTAGCTTTGCAGTATAGTCTGAAGTCAGGGAGTCCGATTCCTCCAGCTCTGTTTTTTTCTCTCAAGACTCCTTTGGCTATTTGGGGTCTTTTGTGTCGCCGTACAAATTGTGAAATTTTTTGTTCTAGTTCTGTGAAAAATGCCATTGGTAGTTTGATAGGGATTGCACTGAATCTGTAGATTGCTTTGGGTAGTATAGTCATTTTCACAATGTTGATTCTTCCAATCCAAGAACACGGTATATCTCTCCATCTGTTGGTATAATCTTTAATTTCCTTCCTCAGTGTCTTATAGTTTTCTGCATACAGGTCTTTTGTCTCCTTAGGTAGGTTTATTCCTAGGTATTTTATTCTTTTTGTTGCAATGGTAAATGGGAGTGTTTCCTTAATTTCTCTTTCAGATTTTTCATCATTAGTATATAAGAATACAAGAGATTTCTGTGCATTAATTTTGTATCCTGCAACTTTACCAAATTCATTGATTAGCTCTAGTAGTTTTCTGGTAGCATCTTTAGGATTCTCTATGTATAGTATCATGTCATCTGCAAACAGTGACAGTTTTACTTCTTCTTTTCCAATTTGTATTCCTTTTATTTCTTTTTCTTCTCTGATTGCCGTGGCTAGGACTTCCAAAACTATGTTGAATAATAGTGGTGAGAGTGGATATCCTTGTCTTGTTCCTGATCTTAGAGGAAATGCTTTCAGATTTTCACCATTGAGAATGATGTTTGCTGTGGGTTTGTCATATATGGCCTATGTTATGTTGAGGTAGGTTCCCCCTGTGCCCACTTTCTGGAGAGTTTTTATCATAAATGGGTGTTGAATTTTGTTAAAAGCTTTTTCTGCATCTATTGAGATGATCATATGGTTCTTCTTCTTCAATTTGTTAATATGGTGTATCACATTGATTGATTTGTGTATATTGAAGAATCCTTGCATCCCTGGGATAAATCCCAGTTGACCATGGTGTATGATCCTTTTAATGTGTCGTTGGATTCTGTTTGCTTGTATTTTGTTGAGGATTTTTGCATCTATATTCATCAGTGATATTGGTCTGTAATTTTCTTTTTTTGTAGTATCTTTTTCTGGTTTTGGTATCAGGGTGATGGTGGCCTCATAGAATGAGTTTGGGAGTGTTCCTTCCTCTGCAATTTTTTGGAAGAGTTTGAGAAGGATGGGTGTTAGCTCTTCTCCAAATGTTTGATAGAATTTGCCTGTGAAGCCATCTGGTCCTGGACTTTTGTTTGTTGGAAGATTTTTAATCACAGTTTCAATATCATTACTTGTGATTTGTCTGTTCATATTTTCTATTTCTTTCTGCTTCAGCCTTGGAAGGTTATGCCTTTCTAAGCATTTGTCCGTTTCTTCCAGGTTGTCCATTTTATTGGCATAGAGTTGCTTGTAGTAGTCTGTTAGGATGCTTTGTATTTCTGGGTGTCTTTTGTAACTTCTCCTTTTTCATTTCTAATTTTATTGATTTGAGTCCTCTCCCTCTTTTTCTTGATGAGTCTGGCTAATGGTTTATCAATTTTGTTTATCTTCTCAAAGAACCACCTTTTAGTTTTATTGATCCTTGCTACTGTTTTCTTTGTTTCTATTTCATTTATTTCTGATCTTATCTTTATGATTTCTTTCCTTCTGCTAACTTTGGGTTTTGTTTGTTCTTCTTTCTCTGGTTCCTTTAGGTGTAAGGTTAGATTGTTTTTTTGAGATTTTTCCTGTGTCTTGAGGTAGGCTTGTATAGCTATAAACTTCCCTCTTAGAACTGCTTTTGCCGCATCCCATAGGCTTTGGATCATTGTGTTGTCATTGTCATTTGTCTCTAGGTATTTTTTTATTTCCTAAGTGATCTCTTGGTTATTTAGTAACGTATTGTTTAGACTCCACGTGTTTGTGTTTTTTACGTTTTTTTCCCTGTAATTGATTTCTAATCTCATAGCGTTGTGGTCAGAAAAGATCTTGATATGATTTCAATTTTCTTAAATTTACTGAGGCTTGATTTGTGACCCAAGATGTGATCTATCCTTGAGAATGGTCTGTGCGCACTTGAGGAGAAAGTGTAATCTAGTGAGCAGTAATATTTTGATAGGAATCTTTTTTTCTGAGCAATAGGTGTCAACAGTGGGCTTAAAATATTCAGTTAACCATGTTGTCAACAGATGTGCTGTCATCTAGACTTTGTTGTTCCATTAGTAGAGCACAGGCAGAGTAGATTTAACATAATTTTTAAGACCCTAGGATTTCCAAAATGGTAAATGAGCATTGGCTTCACCTTCAAGTCACCAGCTACATTAGCCCCTAACAAGAGAGTCAGCCTGTCCTTTGAAGCTTTGAAGCCAGGCATTGACTGCTCCTCTCTAGCTATGGAGCTCCTAGATGGCATCTTCTTCCAATATAAGGCTGTTTCATCTACATTAAGCATCTGTTGTTTAGTGTAGTCACCTTCATTGATGATCTGAGCTAGATCTTCTGGATAAGTTGCTGCAGCTTCTACATCAGCACTTGCTGCTTCGCCTTGTACTTTTATGTTATGGAGATGGCTTCTTTCCTTCAACCTCATGAACCAACCTCTGCTAGCTTCAAACTTTTGTTCTGCAGCTTCCTCACCTCTCTCAGCCTTCACAGAATTGAAGAGAGTTAGGGCCTTGCTCTGGATTAGGCTTTGGCTTAAGGGAATGTTGGAGCTGGTTTGATCTTCTATCCAGACCACTAAAACTTTCTCCACATCAGCAATAAGGCTGTTTCACTTTGTTATCATTCGTGTGTTCACTGGAGTAGCATTTTTAATTTTCTTCAAGAACTTTTCCTTTGAATTCAGAACTCGGCTCCCTGTTTGACGCAAGAGGCCTAGCTTTCGGCTTATCTCAGCTTTAGACAGGCTTTCCTCACTAAGCTTGATCATTTTTTGCTTTTGATTTAAAATGAGAGATGTGTGACTTTTCCCTTCACTTGAACACTTAGAGGCCATTGTAGGGTTATTAACTGGCCTAATTTCAATATTGTTGTACCTCAGGGAATAGGGAGTGACAGAGATGGGAGAATGGCCCATTGGTGGAGCTGTCAGAACACACACATTTATTAAGATCGCCATCTTATATGGGTGCAGTTTGTGCCCCCTCCCAATTACAATAGTAACATCAAAGATCACTGATCACAGATCACCATAACAAATATAATAATAATAATGAAAAAGTTTGAAATATTGTGAGAATTACCAAAATGTGACACAGAGACAGGAAGTGAACAGATGCTGTTTGAAAAATGGTGCTGATAGACTTGCTGGATACAGGGTTACCACAAAACTTCAGTTTGTAAAAAAATGTAATATCTTTGAAGCGCAATAAAGTGAAGCACAATAAAATGAGATATTCCTGTATCATTATTGCCATTGCAGGAACAATGGCACCCCTACCTCATTCCATTAGTTTCCTTTCTTGTTTGTGGTGGGAATTGTTAAGATCTAGTCTTTTAGCAAGTTTGATAACTATAATGCAACATTGTTGTCTATATTCACTATGCTTTGCAATAGATCTCCAGGACTTATTTGTCTGCTAGTTGTAAGTTTGTACCCTGAAACATCTCTCCTATTTCCTCACCATCCCCAGTCTCCAGTAACCACTATTGTACCACTATTTTATTTTACTTAAGTTTGACCTTTTTAGATTTCACATATAAATGATACCATACAGTATTTGTCTTTCTGTGTCTGACTTATCTCACTTAACATAATGTCCTCAAAGTCTTGTTTTCTTTTTTTTTTAAAAAGAGCAAAGATTTTATTTATTTATTTTTCTTTAAGGGTTTAATGCCCTTTTTTAAAAAACATCTTTATTGGAGTATAATTGCTTTAAAATGGTGTGTTAGTTTCTGCTTTATAACAAAGTGAATTAGTTTTACATATACATATGTCCCTATATCTCTTCCCTCTTGCGTCTCCCTCCCTCCCACCCTCCCTATCCCACCCCTCTAGGTGGTCAGAAAGCACCAAGCTGATCTCCCTGTGCTATGCGGCCGCTTCCCACTAGCTATCTATTTTACATTTGGTAGTGTATATATGTCCATGCCACTCTCTCACTTTATCCCAGCTTACCCTTCCCCCTCCCCGTATCCTCAAGTCCATTCTCTAGTAGGTCGGCATCTTTATTCCCGTCTTGCCCCTAGGTTCTTCATGACAATTTTTTTTTTTTTTTTTTAGATACCATATATATGTGTTAGCATATGGTATTTGTTTTTCTCTTTCTGACTTACTTCACTCTGTATGACAGTCTCTAGGTCCATCCACCTCACTACAAATAACTCAGTTTCATTCCTTTTTATGGCTGAGTAATATTCCATTGTATATATGTGCCACATCTTCTTTAGCCATTCATCTGTTGATGTATACTTAGGTTGGTTCCATGTCCTGGCTATTGTAAATAGAGCTGCAATGAACATTTTGGTACATGACTCTTTTTGAATTATGGTTTTCTCAGGGTATTTGCCCAGTAGTGGGATTGCTGGGTCGTATGGTAGTTCTATTTTTAGTTTTTTAAGGAACCTCCATACTGTTCTCCATAGTGGCTGTATCAATTTACATTCCCACCAACACTGCAAGAGGGTTCCCTTTTCACCACACCCTCTCCAGCATTTATTGTTTGTAGATTTTTTGACGGCCATTCTGACTGGTGTGAGATGATATCTCATTGTAGTTTTGATTTGCATTTCTCTAATGATTAATGATATTGAGCATTCTTTCATGTGTCTGTTGGCAATCTGTATATCATCTTTGGAGAAATGTCTATTTAGGTCTTCGGCCCATTTTTGGATTGGGTTGTTTGTTTTTTTGATATTGAACTGCATGAGCTGCTTGTAAATTTTGGAGATTAATCCTTTGTCAGTTGCTTCATTTGCAAATATTTTCTCCCATTCTGAGGGTTGTCTGTTCGTCTTTTTTATGGTTTCCTTTGCTGTGCAAAAGCATTTAAGTTTCTTTAGGTCCCATTTGTTTATTTTTGTTTTTATTTCCATTTCTCTAGGAGGTGGGTCAAAAAGGATCTTGCTGTGATTTATGTCATAGAGTGTTCTGCCTATGTTTTCCTCTAAGAGTTTTATGGTGTCTCGACTTACATTTAGGTCATTAATCCATTTTGAGGTTATTTTTGTGTATGGTGTTACGGAGTGTTCTAATTTCATTCTTTTACACGTAGTTGTCAAGTTTTCCCAGCACCACTATTGAAGAGGCTGTCTTTTCTCCATTGTATATTCTTGCCTCCTTTATCAAAGATGAGGTGACCATATGTGCGTGGGTTTATCTCTGGGCTTTCTATCCTGTTCCATTGATCTATATTTCTGTTTTTGTGCCAGTACCATACTGTCTTGATTACTGTAGTTTTGTAGTTTAGTCTGAAGTCAGGGAGCCTGATTCCTCCAGCTCCTTTTTTCTTTCTCGAGATTGTTTTGGCTATTCGGGGTCTTTTGTGTCTCCATACAAATTGTGAAATTTTTTGTTCTAGTTCTGTGAAAAATGCCAGTGGTAGTTTGATAGGGATTGCATTGAATCTGTAGATTGCTTTGGGTAGTACAGTCATTTTCACAATGTTGATTTTCCAATCCAAGAACATGGTATATCTCTCCATCTATTTGTATCATCTTTAAATTGTTTCATCAGTGTCTTATAATTTTCTGCATACAGGTCTTTTGTCTCCTTAGGTAGGTTTATTCCTAGATATTATATTCTTTTTGTTGCAATGGTAAACGGGAGTGTTTTCTTAATTTCACTTTCAGATTTATCATCATTAGTGTATAGGAATGCAAGAGATTTCTGTGCATTAATTTTGTATCTTGCTACTTTACCAAAATCATTGATTAGCTCTAGTAGTTTTCTGGTAGCATCTTTAGGATTCTCTATGTATAGTATCATGTCATCTGCAAACAGTGACAGCTTTACTTCTTCTTTTCCAATTTGGATTCCTTTTATTTCTTTTTCTTCTCTGATTGCTGTGGCTAAAACTTCCAAAACTATGTTGAATAACAGTGGTGAGACTGGACAACCTTGTCTTGTTCCTGATCTTAGTGGTAATGGTTTCAGTTTTTCACCATTGAGGACGATGTTGGCTGTGGGTTTGTCATATATGGCCTTTAGTATGTTGAGGAAAGTTCCCTCTATGCTTACTTTCTGGAGGATTTTTATCATAAATGGGTGTTGAATTTTGTCAAAAGCTTTTTCTGCATCTATTGAGATGATCATATGGTTTTCTCATTCAATTTGTTAATATGGTGTATCACATTGATTGATTTGCGTATATTGAAGAATCCTTGCATTCCTGGGATAAACCCCACTTGATCATGGTGTATGATCCTTTTAACGTGCTGTTGGACTCTGTTTGCAAGTATTTTGTTGAGGATTTTTGCATCTATGTTCGTCAGTTATATTGGCCTGTAGTTTTGTTTCTTTGTGAAATCTTTGTCTGGTTTTGGTATCAGAGTGATGGTGGCCTCGTAGGATGAGTTTGGGAGTGTTCCTCCCTCTGCTATATTTTGGAAGAGTTTGAGAAGGATGGATGTTAGCTCTTCTCTAAATGTTTGATAGAATTCGTCTGTGAAGCCATCTGGTCCTGGGCTTTTGTTTGTTGGAAGATTTTTAATCACAGTTTCAATTTCAGTGCTTGTGATTGGTCTGTTCATGTTTTCTATTTCTTCCTGGTTCAGTCTCGGAAGGTTGTGCATTTCTAAGAATTTGTCCATTTCTTCCAGATTGTCCATTTTATTGGCATATAGTTGCTTGTAGTAATCTCTCATGATCCTTTATACTTCTGCAGTGTCAGTTGTTACTTCTCCTTTTTCATTTCTAATTCTATTGATTTGAGTCTTCTCCCTTTTTTTCTTGATAAGTCTGGCTAATGGTTTATCAATTTTGTTTATCTTCTCAAAGAACCAGCTTTTAGTTTTATTGATCTTCGCTATTGTTTCCTTAATTTCTTTTTCATTTATTTCTGATCTGAGCTTTATGATTTCTTTCCTTCTGTTAACTTTGGGGTTTTTTTTTGTTCTTCTTTCTCTAATTGCTTTAGGTGTAAGGTTAGTTTGTTTATTTGAGATGTTTCCTGTTTTAAGGTAGGATTATATTGCTATAAACTTCCCTCTTATAACTGCTTTTGCTGCATCCCATAGGTTTTGGGTTGTCGTGTTTTCATTGTCATTTGTTTCTAGGTATTTTTTGATTTCCTCTTTGATTTCTTCAGTGATCTCTGGGTTATTAAGTAGTGTGTTGTTTAGCCTCCATGTGTTTGTATTTCTTACAGATTTTTTCCTGTAATTAATGTCTAGTCTCATACTGTTGTGGTTGGAAAAGATACTTGATACGATTTCAATTTTCTTAAATTTACCAAGGCTTGATTTGTGACCCAAGATATGACCTATCCTGGAGAATGTTCCATGAACACTTGAGAAGAATGTGTATTGTGTTGTTTTTGGATGGAATGTCCTATAAATGTCAATTAAGTCCATCTTGTTTAATGTATCATTTAAAGCTTGTATTTCCTTATTTATTTTCATTTTGGATGATCTGTCCATTGGTGAAAGCGGGGTGTTAAAGTTCCCTACTATGATTGTGTTACTGTCGATTTCCCCTTTTGTGGCTGTTAGCATTTGCCTTATGTATTGAGGTGCTCCTATGCTGGGTGCATAAATATTTACAATTGTTATATCTTCCTCTTGGATTGATCCCTTGATCATTATGTAGTGTCCTTCTTTGTCTCTTGTAATACTCTTTGTTTTAAAGTCTATTTTGTCTGATATGAGAATTGCTACTCCAGCTTTCTTTTGATTTCCATTTGCATGGAATATCTTTTTCCATCCCCTCACTTTCAGTCTGTATGTGTCCCTAGGTCTGAAATGGGTCTCTTGTAGACAGTATATATATGGGTCTTGTTTTTGTATCCATTCACCCTGTCTATGTCTTTTGGTTGGAGCATTTAATCCATTTACATTTAAGGTAATTATCGATATGTATATTCCTATTACCACTTTCTTAATTGTTTTGGGTTTATTATTGTAGGTCTTTTCCTTCTCTTTTGTTTCCTGCCTGTAAAAGTTCCTTTAGCATTTGTTGTAAAGCTGGTTTGGTGGTGCTGAATTCTCTTAGCTTTTGCATCTCTGTAAATCTTTTAATTTCTTCGTCAACCCTGAATGAGATCCTTGCTGGCTAGAGTAATCTTGGTTGTAGATTGTTCTCCTTCAGCACTTTAAATATGTCCTGCCACTCCTTTCTGGCTTGCAGAGTTTCTGCTGAAAGATCAGCGGTTAACCTTATGGGGATTCCCTTATGTGTTATTTGTTGTTTTTCCTTGCTGCTTTTAATATTTGTTCTTTGTATTTAATTTTTGATAGTTTGATTAATATGTGTCTTGGTGTGTTTTTCCTTGGATTTATCCTGTATGGGACTTTCAGTGCTTCCTGGACTTGATTAACTATTTTCTTTCCCATATTAGGGAAGTTTTCAACTATAATCTCTTCAAATATTTTCTCAGTCCCTTTCTTTTTCTCTTCCTCTCCTGGGACCCCTATAATTCGAATGTTGGTGTGTTTAATGTTGTCCCAGAGGTCTCTGAGACTGTCCTCCATTCTTTTCATTCTTTTTTCTTTATTCTGCTCTGCAGTAGTTATTTCCAGTATTTTATCTTCCAGGTCACTTATCCGTTCTTCTGCCTCAGTTATTCCACTATTGATCTCTTCCAGAGAATTTTTAATTTCATTTATTTTGTTGTTCATCACTGTGTGTTTGCTCTTTACTTCTTCTAGGTCCTTGTTAAACGTTTCTTGTATTTTTTCCATTCTATTTCCAAGATTTTGGATCATCCTTACTATCATTATTCTGAATTCTTTTTCAGGTAGACTGCCTATTTCCTCTTCATTTGTTAGGTCTGGTGGGTTTTTACCTTGGTCCTTCATCTGCTGTGTGTTTCTCTGTCTTCTCATTTTGCTTAATTTACTGTGTTTGGGGGTCTCCTTTTCGCAGGCTGCAGGTTCGTAGTTCCCGTTGTTTTTGGTGTCTGTCCCCAGTGGCTAAAGTTGGTTCAGTGGGTTGTGTAGGCTTCCTGGTGGAGGGCACTAGTGACTGTGTTCTGGTGGATGAGGCTGGATCTTGTCTTTCTGGTGGGCAGGTCCACATCTGGTGGTGTGTTTTGGGGTGTCTGTGGCCTTATTATGATTTTAGGCAGCCTCTCTGCTAATGGGCAGGGTTATGTTCCTGTCGTGCTAGTTGTTTGGCATAGGGTGTCCAGCACTGTAGTTTGGTGGTCATTGAGTGGAGCTGGGTCTTGGCATTGAGAAGGAGATCTCTGGGAGATTTTCGCCATTTGATATTACGTGGAGCTGGGAGGTCTCTTGTGGACCAGTGTCCTGAACTTGGCTCTCCCACCTCAGTGGCACAGCCCTGACACCTGGCTGGGGCACCAAGAGCCTGTCCTCTCCACGGCTCAGAATAAAAGGGAGAAAGAAAAGAAAGAAAGAAAGAAGAAGATAAAATAAAATAAAATAAAATAAAATAAAGTAAAATAAAATAAAATAAAGTTATTAAAATAAAAAATAATTATTAAGAAAAAAAATTTTTTTAATAATAAAAAACAACAACAACAAAAAAAACGGACAGACAGAACCCTAGGACAAATGGTAAAAGCAAAGCTATACAGACAAAATCACACACAGAAGCATACACATAGACACAAAAGGAGAAAAAGGGAAAAAAATATATATATTGTTGCTCCCAACGTCCACCGCCTCAATTTGGGATGTTTCGTCGTCTATTCAGGTATTCCACAGATGCAGGGTACATCAAGTTGATTGTGGAGATTTAATCCGCTGCTCCTGAGGCTGCTGGGAGAGATTTCCCTTTCTCTTCTTTGTTCGCACAGCTCCTGGGGTTCAGCTTTGGATTTGGCCCCACCTCTGTGTGTAGATCACCTGAGGGCGTCTGTTCCTGCTCAGACAGGATGGGGTTAAAGTAGCAGGTTATTAGGGGGCTCTGGCTCACTCAACTCAGGCCGGGGGGAGGGAGGGGTACGGATGCGGGGCGAGCCTGCGGCGGCAGAGGCCAGTGTGACGTTGCACCAGCCTGATGCGCGCCGTGCGTTCTCCCGGGGAAGTTGTCCCTGGGTCACGGGACCCCGGCAGTGGCGGGCTGCACAGGCTCCTGGGAGGGGCGGTGTGGAGAGTGACCTGGGCTTGCACCCAGGCTTCTTGGTGGCGGCAGCAGCAGCCTTAGCGTCTCATGCCCGTCTCTGGGGTCCGCGCTGATAGGCGTGGCTCGCGCCCGTCTCTGGAGCTCGTTTAGGCGGCGCTCTGAATCCCCTCTCCTCGGGCACCACGAAACAAAGAGGCAAGAAAAACTCTTGCCTCTTCGGCAGGTCCAGACCTTTTCCCGGATACCCTCCCGGCTAGCTGTGGCGCACTAGCCCCTTCAGGCTGTGTTCACCCCGCCAACCCCAGTCCTCTCCCTGCGATCCGACCTCCGAAGCCCGAGCCTCGGCTCCCAGCCCCCGCCCGCCCCGGCGGGTGAGCCGACAAGCCTCTCGGGCTGGTGAGTGCCGGTCGGCGCCGAGCCTCTGTGCGGGAATCTCTCCGCTTTGCCCCCCGCCCCCTGTGGCTGCGCTCTCCTCCGTGGCTCCAAAGCTTCCCCGTCGCCCACGCCCCCATCCCCACCAGTGAAGGGGCTTCCTAGTGTGTGGAAACCTTTCCTCCTTCACAGCTCCCTCCCACTGGTGCAGGTCCCGTCCCTATGCTTTTGTCTCTGTTTTTTCTTTTTTCTTTTGCCCTACCCAGGTACGTGGGGAGTTTTTTGCCTTTTGGGAGATCTGAGGTCTTCTGCCAGCGTTCAGCAGGTGTTCTGTAGGAGTTGTTCCACATGTAGATGTATTTCTGATGTATTTGTGGGGAGGAAGGTGATCTCCGCATCTTACTCTTCCGTCTTGAAGCTCCTCTCAAGGTCTTGTTGAAAGATTTAACCAGGGGTTAGGTCTGAGTGGTTCAATATGGTAGCCACTAAGCACATGTAACTATTAAGTGATTCAAGTGAGCCTAAGATGACAGAATAATTGAATTTAAATTTTGGGATTTTTTAAATTGAAGTAAGGTTGATTTACAATATTGTGTTAGTTCCAGCTGTATAGCAAAGTGATTCAGTTATACATACATGTAAGTTTTCCATTATAGGTTACTACAAGATATTTAGTATAGTTCCGTGTGCTATACAGTAGGTCCTTTTTGTTTATCTATTTTATATATAGTGGTGTGTAACTGTTAATCCCAAGCTCCTAATTTATTCCTCCCCCACCTTTCCCCTGTAGTAACCATAAGTTTGTTTTCTATGTTTATGAGTCTGTTTCTGTCTTGTAAATAAGTTCATTTGTGTCATTTTTTTACATTCCTCATGTAAGTGATATCATATGATATTTGTCTTTGTCTGACAATTCACTAAGTATGATAATCTCTAGGTCCATCCATGTTGCTGCAAGTTGCATTATTTCATTCTTTTCTTATGGCTAAGCAGTATTCCATGGTATATATGTACCACATCTTCTTTATCCATTCATCTATCGATGGGTTTTTAGGTTTCTTCCATGTCTTGGTTATTGTAAATAATGCTGCTATGAACATTGGGTTGCATGTATCTTTTTGAACTAGAGTTTTCATCTTTTCCAGACATATGCTCAGGAGTGGGATTGTTGGATCACATGGTAACTCTACTTTTAGTTTTTTAAGGAACCTCCATATTGTTTTCCATAGTGCCTGCACCAATTTACATTCCCACCAACATTGTAGGAGGGTTCCCTTTTCTCCACACCCTTGCCAGCACTTACTACTTGTAGACTTTTTGATGATGGCCATTCTGACCGTTGTGAGGTGATATCTCATTGTAGTTTTGATTTGCATTTCTCTAATAATTAGCGATGTTGAGCATCTTTTTATGAGCCTGTTGGCCATCTGTATGTCTTCTTTGGAGAAATGTCTATTTAGGTCTTATACCCATTTTTTGATTGAGTTGTTTGTTTTTGTTTTTTGATATTGAGCTGTATGAACTGTTTGTATATTTTGGGAAACTTTGTTTATTTGTTTTTTTGCACTCTAATCCTAGGTTTATTCAACACAATTCTTTTAGTCTACACAACAAAGTACAAACATTATCTAAAATGCTACAAAGTTACAAAACTCAAAGCAGAAAATTTATAGTACTGACTGTACAATAAAAGCCAAAAAAGCAATGTACACCTTGCCAAGGTAACCTGCACGACCACCATGAATACTAGCACAACAGGGGGTTCTGTGATGACCCAGCAGAGCTGGCTCTCAACTTGCTCACCAGTTTCAGAGAGAAAGGGAGACGTGGGTGTGAGTGTGTGCGCACGCACATGAGTACATGTGAAAAGAACCATTTGGGGCAGATAACAGGGGGTATTTGACCCTAGAGGTCAGAAGAGGACTCAAGCAGGGGCCAGACTAATGGGAATGGCAGTTGCATAAAAGCATGCCCTTTCTTAATGTTGTTTATTTTTAATTGATTTTAAACTAATACTTGATTCAGTTATGGAATAATTTTAAGTATGTTTGGAACAATTTGGATATGTGAATTTATTCTTTAAAGTATAAATTTTATTAAATCTAAATACGGATCAAGTATTTCTGATAAAAATTTGGTGTCCAGATTTTGTAGATAAAGTATAAGAAACAAAGATGGCAAAATATTGATATTTTTAAAATATTGATTGCATGCTAAAATGGTAATATTTGGGATATTGAGTGAAATAAAATATATTAAAATTGTTTTCCCCTTTCTCTTTTTACTTTTTAAATATGGCTACTAGGACATTTAAAATTATGTACATGGCTCATATCATATTGAACAGGGCAGGGCTAGAGTATGAAGGAGCTTATTTGCTCTGCTTAAATGTTTGGGCTTTATCCTGAAAGCAATGGGAAGAAACAGGATCGAATTTACATATTCCATATTTACCTATCAGAAAATTTACCCTGGCAGCAGTTTTAAGGAAATGGATTTGAAGGAAATAAGACCAGAGCTATGGAGATCATTCAGCTGAAGGAATGTAGGCAAGAGAAAATCGTGGTGTGAATAGTGGATGGCAGTGTGGATAGAGGAAGCGGGCATATTGTAGATTGCATATTGTAGATTGCATACTGAGGTAGATTTCCTCAGTAAGACTGAGTGAGCAGTGTCCAGGCTGACTCTAGGCTATGAGGACTGGGGACCTGAATAGATTCTCTGGGATGGAGCCTAGAGGATGAGGAATGGAACTTAATTTACAGGTCAGACTAAGTGCCACCCCTGATTCCTTCAGCTCATTTAATCAAATTGCACAGGCTCCCACAGCCAAAATATTGCTTTTAGGAACTACTAGCTTTCCTATACTTTCCCAAATATGCTCCTAAGTTAAGAAACACAAAATTAAGTCCTGAAACTCTCTCTCTCTCTCCCTCTCCTTAAAAACAACAACAAACAATCCAGATATCTTGCAATCTCATCACTACCACTTGGTGAACATGGTTAACAGCCCTCACTTTGTACTCAAAGAACTTCTGGAATGCAAAAGGGAATATTTTTAAAATGAGGATGAAAGAGAAGGGTTGGGGGAGACATTCCTCCCCAAGGGAAGCAATACAGTTCCATGGAAAGAACGGAGGCTCGGAGTCCAGACACATGTGCCCTTGGATCCTAGTTCTGCTCCTTTCCGGCTCTAACTTCTGGCACATGAAAGACTCACAGTGAATATCTGTTGAACAGATGAAGTTTACGTAACTCCTCTGAGCCTCAGTTTCCTGATCTGAATAAACGAGGCAATGATTTTCACTATGAAGAGTTGTTTTGCACATGAGATCAGCTTGTATATAGAGTCTGACACTTAAAACTCATTAAATGATATCATTTTTGATTATATCTTGGAATAAAATTAAAATAGAAGGCAAACTCAAATGCTGCACATGACCCACTTTCCATTCAGACTACCATTTTGTAGATTTCCAGGGCAAGGTGGACATGGCTGGCATATATCACCTAAATCATAAGGTGATCCTAAGCCCCAGACTCTTGTGAGCATCAACTTTCAGCTTTCTCTCCAGCAAGTCTCCAGGCAGCACAGTGGGATCACTACCATGGCTTTTGTTAATTGCCTTCTTTTCCTTGTCCTTCTCCCCCACCTCCATGCCCCCTGGGGAAGAAATCTTAGAAACTCAAAATGCTAAAAAGAGGACAAGAGGGATCTGAGCCAGAACAAAGGTGTTGGATTACCCACATACTCATTAACTAAAGTTGGCTGTTCCTGAAATGGCAGCTGACGCTATTGTGTATTAACTGAAAGGATCACCGCCCGTGACCTGCCCTCCTTTCCACGCTGAGTGTGCAGCAGCAGTCTCCAAGTTTTGCTTTTTATCACAACTTAACAAATATTTAGGCGTAAAGTACAAAAAGCAGGCCAATCACTCTTCTCTGTCATCTAAGAACAATACAACTCTTCCTCCCAAACATTTTGCAAGGAACTAACCCACTCTCACCCACTGGGCTGGAAAGGGGGCACCTAAGAGCCATTAAGAAGTATGAGGCAGGCTGCACGGCCAATGAAATGGCCAAGAAATGGAAAGCTTGTCCAGACATTGGCATGATAATGTTCCCAGAGAAACAAGGTCCTGAACCTTTCATCCATCAAACCAGCGTTTGCAAAGTGGCTCTGTTGTATCCTCTTATGTCTGATCCCACTGGAAGATATGATCCTGGTCCTCGAGAACCTTATCATTTATCAAGATCAGCAAAACACACACTTGAAAGAAATAGAAGTCAACTAAGCACTTAATGGGTGATATTGACTCATAAGTGGAAGAAGTGTTTCCAGAAAGGAGAATCGATGCGGGCTGCTGATGCTGAAAAGGCGTACATGAAGAGGATAGAGGTTAAGCGAGGCTATGAAGGGTGAGTAAGATTTCAGTAAAGAAGGAATGGAGGGAGGATGTTGGAAAGTTCTGATGTGTTTGGGGTGGGACTGGGGAGGTTCAGAGGCAAGCAGGTGCTGATAAGTAAAGTACATGTTCACCCAGTCAACATCCTCACCCTCACGCTATATTTCACTCAGTCCTCTCCTCAGTTTCCCTCCTCTCTCAAGCCACACCTCACACTTTTCTTTTGTTAACCTTAAATTCCCTCTTTTCAATATCTGTATCCACCACCCTTGCTCGTAAATGGACTTAAAATCACTTCTAATGTCTTGTGTATGGAATTCTTAGCTTCCAAACAAAAGCAAAGACCCTTGTGAGTTCCCAGCACAAGGCGGAACGCATGCTCAGTGAATACTACCCAGGGGCTGAAATTGAATTTATTTCCCTCCACAGCAAGCCCCTGAGAGGACCAAAGAGTTCCGTGACTGCTGTCCTGGCATTCTGGAGAGATGCGGGGGACCAAATTTTGCTAAAAACTGCAAAAGAATCCTTAGGGGAGACAAAAGCTCTGAAATTGTAGGGTCATTTGATAGCTAGCATTGAAAGCACTCATTTTGTCTGTCTCTCTGTTTCTTTTTCTTTCCTGCCTTCTCTTTATTTATTTATTTAAAAAAATTTTTTTCCAGAATTTTCCACAAGTGGGTTCATTCACAAAGAGAAAGCCAAGTTTTGGGTACAACACCTTCACAAAACAGAGGCCTTTGAAAACATTGGTCTGGATCAAGACACAATGCCCTTCCCCCCCCTCACTCCATCCCTAAATTACTCCCTATAATTTGTTCAGCGTGATGCTGCCCTGAGTGTCCAGGTGGTTGGGACCCTCAGCCCCTTTGGGACAAGAAGGGAAAGGCATCCTTCCTCGCCTCTCCTCTCAGAGGCTCTGAGGCAGCTGGCCCTCTGCCTGGCTATGCCAGAAAGTGGCATGACCACCAGGGTGACTGTGGTCAGCACAGGAAGAAAATCTCGGGTATTCACAGCTAAACTATGGTTTGAGAAATGCTGGCGACTGAGGGTTGGCTGGGTAAAGGAGCGAGAATAGCAGCAGAAATGCACTCTTTGACTCTGCTTCTCCCCGAAACAGGCTCTGCAAGAACCAGAGAAAGGATCCCAATGTTCATGGCGGGGCTGGGCAGTGGCGGCTCCACAGTGAGTGCCAGGGCTGGCTCAGCAGGGCTCTCCTTTGGGGTCTTCTTGAGGGTACCAGTGATTCTCAAGGTCCTTTCCACGACATGGAGTAGCATTCTTTGACCCTAAGAAAGATCCCCCTGGAGCCCAGGATTTTCCAGTCCAGTTCAAAATCCCAGATGCCTCTTCCACTGGAGACACTGTTCCCATTATTTCTGAGCTCCAGTCACATCAGCTTGTGCTGGGGAGACCCTAGGACCTGCGTCACCAAGTTGAGTAAGGAATCTACCCATATTAGTTGGATTTTTTCTTTCAATTGCTCCTTTTCACAGTGGAACAGAAGTAGGGCAGGCTTCTCTCATGGTACATGTGTCTGGCCTCTGCATAACTAAACTTCTTCTGTCCTTAACTCACTGCCTTACGTGGGCCCCAAAGATCTGGGAAACAGATAGGAAGTTCGCTCTTTCTCTTTCACCCCCTTTCTGTTTCATCTTGTTCTTTAAAACAAATGAGCCTGGACGTGGACAAACATATTTGTAGCAGAAGCTTGCACACTGGGACAGGGTCATGTGCTCCATGCTCCTTCTTTATTTTTATTCACTTAAGAGAATCAGAAAAAGCACAGGAGGCCCTCAGGACATGCAAATTAAATGTGGCAGCTAAAATTGGCATCTTCAGGAGCAGCTCAAGCAGGCTGGCACCCACCAGGCAAAGCATTTCAAAGAAGTTGAGGCTGCTTGGCCAAACTGAGGAACACCTTGGGGTGGGAGCAGGGGTGGCAGTTGAGAGGAAGCAAGTCCCCTCTCCTCAGAACTGAGCTTTGCACATTGTCCTCCAGCTAAAGACAACAGGAGGGGGGCTCCCTTTTCCACAGGCCTGCAACGTGGATGGTCGTTTTTCTCTTCCGTAAAGACTGATGTTTAAGGAAAATCCTCTGGCAGGCCGACTGCAGTCTTGTTTGTACCAGAGCAATAGAGCTCTTGGTTATAAATACGCGAAGCATAATGAAAAGATTACAGCTCCGTGGCCGGGGTGCAAATTGGTCTGGGTTGTTTACTGCCTGAGGAATGCCTTCCCTCCACCCTTCTCTCCCAGTGCAATCCCACACACAGAGGAGAGTCCACGAAGACAAAGAACTTTTCACGTCCCATTTCTCTGCTTCCCAGAGCTTGCTCCACGGTGGACCTGGCCATGTAGACATGAGGATCCACCCCTGGGCGGGAAGGGCAAGGTGGAAGGGAGGCAGTGAAGGAAACAGACTCCCTGATCCAGGACTGGCCAGTCTGTTGGGGGCCTCATCGGGTTCTGTACAATGTTTGGCTCACACAGAGAGGGTTGGTATTGGACTAGCCATGGATTTGGGTCGGCTTCAATGATCTCTGAGAGATAAGAAGAGGACACTGAACTTTCCCAGTGTCCATGCTGGCGTGGATGTACATCTTTAGGGCCAGGCTAAATCTGTTCTAGAAGAGGGTGATTGAATGGGTGATTAAATCCCAGGCTTGGAATCCTGGCTTTGTCATTTACGAGCCCTGGGTTCTTGGACACGTGACTTGGCCTCTTTCCCCACATTGGCTTTCTCTGCCCTGTGAAGTTGAAATGAGCCAAGGAACACAAAGCCTCATGCCTGGGACATGGGACGTGCTTAGTCAGTGAAGGCTATCACCAGAGCACCAGATACAGGAGTGATGGGGAGTTAGGAATGGCCTTTCACTGTCTGTCCATGGCTTCCCAGGAGCCTGAGTTTACTTGAAATCTCTTTCCTGCCTTCGCTCTGCTGAAGCCTCTGGTTTCAGTCTCCCATCCGCCTGGGACTGCTACTACTTGCTGCCGTTCTAATGCCAAATCTTAGAGTTCACCACTCTGTCTTCATGGGCAGCTTAGTATTTTAATCCTTCTCTTCTCCTGCCTTGTCACTTTCCTCAAGAAAATAACATCATGTACCGCAGCCCAGAAATGAGGCAGAAGAGTTTCCTCACTCGATTCAGAGTTAGGTTTTAAATCTTTGCATTTGATCCCAGGGGTTTCCTCGGCTAGATCAATGAGGCAATTTGCACATGGATGCTTAGCTTGTCTGTAAAAGCCAGGTCTGGAATTTAGTCTCCTAAGCATGAAAGAGATAAAGGGAAGATAATTCTATCAGGGCCCTGACGGTAAACAGCGGCGAGCTCAAACTGGATAATATGAGGGCTTGACGCAAGGACTATTGACAAAGATGCGGGCAGGGTGTAGGGGAACCGCAAGGGATAATGCAGTACCCCAGAGCAAGTTACAATGGGGATGGTTAGCACCTCTAAACCAGAAGGGGCCGGGAGAGGGGGCTGTTACCAGAAGTGGATTCACAGAGCGGTGAGGAAGGGGCTGTTTGACAGAAGCTGTGACCCTCAGCTGAGGGATCCAGGCTTGGCAGCCCCACGAGATAGGAGCAAGGGGAATAGTGACCCCAGCCTCGCTCTCCTCCCTCCTCCGTATCTCCTGCCCAAGCAGAGCTCCCCTCTGGCTGAATCTGCTCAGGAGCTGGAAGGGATGAGACCCACATGGGAATCCCTACTGGTCAGCCTTCCCTGCCGTGGGCAGAGAGCAGGGTAGAGAAGAGCACATTAGGGAAACAGAAGACAAGAAGCCTTGTGTGTTGGAGCAGGGGTGTGGGGAGTGGGAATCAGTAATACACAGAAGAGCTGCACTGATCTCAGTAAGTATAAAATCTGGATACCCTTGTCAGTGAGCCCTCACCCTCTCAACCTACAACCTACTGATTCCTACTAATTTCTCTCCCTCTCTCTCTCTCTAGCAAAATATCCAATTTCCATGGAACTATTTCTTCTTTTAAAGAGGCTACAAGTTGTTTAGTAATATATTATGAAATGTACAAATAATAAATAATTAAACTAGAGTAATCACAACAAAACAAAACACTGTATGGTAATAATATCAGTAAGACTTGCAGTAAGAAAGAGCCTTACTAGAATGTTTTTCCATATCGCTCGTCTCCCTCCGGAAAGCTGAGGCATGTGAAGTACACCTACGCCCACCACCTTTCTCCTCTCAGTGCCCATCCATGAAGGAAGGAGACACAATGCTTCCAGCCCCTGAGTGCTTTCAGGACATGCTCAGTTACTTTTTCTTTGTGGCCACCATCAAGTCAATCAGACTCACTGATGCCAGCATTTTTCTCCTTCTTGCCTTCATCAAAACATTTGTCCTGTGTCCCATACCTTAGAGACCAAATTCTTCCAGAAAACTACTAAAATAACTTGTGAACAAGATTTTAGGTCCAATAGTACTTTCTGTAGTATCTTCTTTATTCAAACTTTTTTCCTATCTTTCCACCTCAGAGCTTGTCATTTTTAGTTGTCCTGTCTCTGGGGTTAACAGTGAAAAGCAGAACTTCTCTCTGTCCTCCTTTTTTTGCTGTGTTGACTGAAGATTAAAATCCTTATATGGAAGCTTTCCTTAGGTTGGGTTCCCCGGAAACAGATTCCGAGGCAGAGAGTTGCAGGCAGAAAGTTTATTGGGGAGGTGTCTTGGGAGATGGATGTACCCATAAGAACCTGGGGAAGGTAGGACTGGGGAAGGCAGAAGCTGAGCCACAGAAGCCTCAGCCATTCCTAGGGAAGCTCTGGAGCTGGGATGGCCCTTCAGAGATGTCCTAATTGAGGCAAATGTAACAACCTTTGCGTCTTCACATCAGCCAGTCATTGGTCACGAGCTGTCCCTGGGAGAGAGGATAACCTTAGGTGAAGTGGTTCTCTGTAGCCAAGGACAATTCTTAGTGAGCCATGTAGCTATGACCTGTCAGCAGCTGATAGTCCTAACACCTGGGGCACGCTGTTCCTGAAGAGAGGACCTTGACAGAGTCCCGCAGCATCCATTCTAGGCCACTGAGATCCACTTGCATCTCATAGTAATTTTGCCCCATCTGGAAACAGTGTCTCCAGGGTTCTGGTTAGTCTTGTTTCTTGCAAAAACTTAGAAGCACTAATGGGATGAACATTAGCTGCAGTTGACCTTTCATTCATAACTGATACTCATGGTCCTTATCCTCTACCACTCACCCTAGGTTTCTCTCACATTCAGCCAACACATCTACTTGTCCTGGTAGATCACATAGTGGGGGTCCTAGACCCTCTTTGCTGAGTTACCAAGTCCTTCTCAGGCTGTGGCTGGTGCCTGTGCATAAACCACTAAATCCAGGCATGGGAGCACCAAAAGACACCCATCCAAGGCCCTACAAGTAAAAAAGGCAAACCCATACCTGGAACGTGTGTCAATCCTAGTCAAGATAAACTACTCCTCCACCTAGAGTGGAAAAGATTCAAAGGAATTTATTTGATACCAAACTACTGATTGGTCTACTTGAGTGCCATATTGGAGACCCAACATTACTCTTTGTTACAGGCAGGTCAGATGGACATTCAACAGCAACATTAGCTAAACCAGCCCTTGTAAGTGAGTATGCTGTTGGGCCCATGCATAAGCCTTCATCTCTGCCATTATGGCAGCTCTATTCATGAGTCCATTGTACAAGCATTGGGCTGAAGAGAACAGAGGCTGGATGACATCTACTAATACAGTCACTTGGTTATTTAGTACCTCTTCTGCAGTGTATGCTATCTGGTAGTGCCACCACCACGGGCCCAGCCAAGTGCCTCCTTCCCAGACGTCTTTGTCCCCCATCTTTCAATTGTTCTCTTAAAAACCCTGGCACACTAGCCAGGCCATCTGCCACATGCTCTGCTTCCAAGGACCATTCCAGATACCAACTGTTCTAGGTGGGGTGCCCTGGAAACCAGACTCTGAGATAGAGTGCAGAAGGTTTTTTTGGAGTGCACTCAGGAGACACATTTTTAAGAAACTGAGCAAGCAGAACTGGGGAGAGGGGCAAATTGAAGCAAGGAGTGCAGACTATTTTTATTCTTGCATCAGTTAGTCATTGGCCACAGGGTGCCCCAGTGAGGAGGTCATAATCTTAGATGAGACATATCTTCAGCAGAGGGCAATTCTTAGTAAGGGATATAACTATGTGTTGTCAAGAGAAAATATTTCCAGTAGCTTGGAGATAGTTATGTCAGTCCTGAAGAAGAAACTTAGGCAGTGAATCACAGTAGCCACTACAGTGTTAGACCATCAGTTTGTTCTAATTTAGGTTCAAGTTTTCTCTATTTCTGTGTAAGAAATTACCCAAATCTTAGTGGCTTAAAACAATATGAATATTTATTATCACACAGTTTCTGTGGATCAGGGATTTAGGAGCAGCTTAACTGTTTGGTCCTGGATCAGGGTCTCTCACAGGTTGTAGAGAAGATGTTGGCTGAGCCTGCAGTCCTCTGAAGGCTTGACTGAGGCTGGAGAATCCACTTTCACAATGACTCACAAATATTGCTTGCACATTGGTGATGGCTGTTGGCAAGAAGCCTCAATTCCTGGCCGCATGAACCTTTCCATAATGCTGCTATGAGAGTCCTCATAGCAGAGCGGCTGACTGATCCCTGGGCATGTGATCCAAGAGAGAGCAATGCAGAAGCCGCAATGTCTTTTGTGATGCAATCTCAAAAGTTATACACCGTCACATCTATAAATCCTTTTGGTAATCACATTGTCCCTATTCATTGCGGAAAGATGCTACACAGGGGGATGAATACCAGAAGGCAAAGACCATTGGGGTCATTTTGGAGACTAGCTACAACAAAGATCTACCTCTACTTCACAAATCTAGAAGTCTTGAACCAAAGGTCCTTCTGTCAAATACTCATGTCATTTTTTTTTTTTTTTAGGAGGGGAATGATAAGATGTCAGTTTGGATAGGCATGATGGGGAGACAGTTTATAAAGCATTTGGGAGTTAGCCTGAAGGAAATAATGAATCATTGCTGGCAAAGGCATCATCATTTGGGTGGGTGGGAGGAGAGAGGTTTGAACAAGAATAAACTGATGGAAACAAAGTTGGAGGCAGGGAAACCATTTAGAAAATTGTTGAAATAATTCATGAGATAGACTTGAAGGTAGTAGCATTTATGATGGAAAGATTTATATTAGAGATGGAGTTTGAACCATATTACAGAGGAAGAACTAATAGAATCTGATTGATTGGCTGTGGTAGTTGAGGGAGAAGAAACTCCAAATTTTGGTCATGGAAGAGAAGGCACTGAATTTAGTTTTAGATTTATGAATTGTATAACGTCTATGGGCTATCCAAGTGGCAATGTCCCGCAGGTCTGGAGCTTGCTTTGAGAGTCATCAGCATATATCTGTAAATGAAGTCACAAGAGTGGGTGAAATTACAAAGGAAATGTGCAACGATTGTACACTGCTCTTGCTTTCCTCTAGAGCACAGCTCTCCAGGAACTGAATACGGTGTTCAACATTTACAGTATCATGTCATTTTAATATTAACTCCGTGTCTAAGAGGGGTGGGGGCTAAAGAGCTATGAATAGCCAGGACTTGAAGGTAGTTGGAATCCATCACTTCCCTCCCTGCTACATTGTTTAATAAAGTACATGTAACTATGTTTCCAAAAAGCAATCCATCACCATAATAATATTCTTGTGCTACAGATTATAACAACATTTAAAATATATTATTTATTGCCCTAGAAATAGGTTGAAAAATCATATTACTGTGCTCAAAGAGCTTGTGCCAAAAAAATCGCATCGCTTCTGATTGGGGTCTTCTCATATTTTCCAGGATTCTGTAGAAAAGCTTATATATCATCATCTTGGAAATCCAAACACTAAATAGTGGTTTTATGATTATTTTACACTTTTATTCAAGACAAAGTATCTAAGTTAATGATTGGTGATTACGCTCATAAACAATTATTAAGGCCTGTTAGCTAGTGCTCCAAAGGTAAAGAGCTAAACTTGGCTTGAGGGACACTACAAAGAAAAATACATGGTTCCTGCTCTTAAAGACATTGGTATCATGTGAGAGAAATAGCACAAACCCATAATGATCTCATGAGAACTAAACAGATGTAGAAACCAAACTGGAAACTTCCAAGGAAACAAAATCTTAGCAAAGTTCTCTGTGGCCTCCATTGATCATCAAACACTTTTCTAACCTAGAAACAAGCCCAATTTGAAAATTGAAGAGCGAATCCCTCCTGCTAGCTTTATGTCAGGGATGAAATGGAAGAGGAGAGGAGGGGTCTGTAGTCCTTACTGGCCGTCACCTTAGTGGCCCAGAGGAGTCAACCCCAGCTATAAATGGAATGTTGCCTCCAAGACGCCCTCTCTACCCACCAGATCACACCACATCCCCTTGACTGAGGGATGCCCTTTTGCCCAAGGCTGTAATTCATCTCCATGACTACCAGGAAGGCCAGAACAACACATTCCTCCCAACAGGAGCTACATTTATTTTGTAGGTAGAAAATCAATATCCTTTATTTTGTGGAGATGTGTACAATTGGTTTAAAAGCATTGTACTCAGGTCTGATAGGAAAAGTCTATGTGACCTGAACTTAGCTGACATGCTGGGCTTGGAATCAAGTGGACAGATCTTTCATTGACTTACTCACCCATTCAACAAATTTGTTGCTCAGGCAGGGACTGTGTTAGGCAAGGAGAACATAGAGCTTAAAAGAATAAATAAATAAAAGAGTCCCTGTTTTAAGATCCTCAAGTTTAAAGGGAAAATAGACAAATATGATATTAATTCATAAACCCTGGGATAGAAATGTGCGATGAGCTTTGGGAGAAAAATCTTAGAATTTGTTAGGTAAAGATAGGGAAGAAAACGTGCTCTAAGCAAAGGAAACAACATTTTCTAAGACGCAGAAACCAGAAAGAACACGATTTGTTCAGTTAATTGCTAACTCTAGCTGGACTTTAGGGAATTTGTGGGGAACAGGTAAGAGATAAAGCTGACAAAAGTCTGATCCGGACAGATTTGGCGAGCCCTGTCTAAGAGTTAGGATTTATTCTGAAGGTAATTGAGAGCTTCTGAAAGATGTTAAGTGGAGTGCAATGATTATATTTGCTTAAAAAAAGATCACTCTGGGAACAGTAAAGAAGAAGGATAAGAATGGATCAGAATGGATCCCCAGGGAATTCCCACATTTACGAGGGAAAACAGAGCCAAGAGGAAAACCGAGATGGAGTAGCCAAAGGATCAAGAGGAAATCCAAGTGAGAGTGGTTTTATGGACTAGAAGGAGAGTGTTTCAAGTAGGGAGAGACAAGAGCACCTAATGCCATACAGAGGACACAGAAGGCAAGGATTGAAACACGTCCATTAGAGTAGCAACCAGGAAGGCATTAGAGACATTAGTGAGAGGAATTTTGTGAAGTGGGAGAGGTAGACTGTGGATAAGGGGAAAACGGGAGCCAGGAAGAAGAGACAGAGAGGACCACTTTTTTAAAAATCCTGGCTCTGAAGGGATGAAAAATCCCTCATTAGAGGAAACATGCAACGCAAGGATTTTATTCTATTTTTTTTTTGATCAGGGAGATTTGAGCATATTCCCATGTGAGTGAAAGATACAGGAAAGAGCACAGGTAATTAAAGGGGTAAATTCCTGAAGATGTGGGAAGGAACAGGGTCTAGGGCATGGTCACAGGGCTTTGCCTGAGACCAAAGACACCTCTTCCATGGTCTAATGAGAGTGTGGGGGAAAGATGGCGGTGCTGAAGTGGAGGGGTCTCCCTCTATCACTTCCGCTGCTGTCTGTGAAGTAGAGAGTAAGGTCTCTGCTGGGAGTGTAGGGGCAGGTGTTGGTGGGCTTGAAGACTTGGGATAGGTAGAACAGTCGGAAATAGGTACTGTGGAGAGTGGGAGAGAGAGCCTGTCTAGGTGAACTTGGAAGAAGTCTTGTGTTAAGAAGAGGGCTTCTCTCCTCTGATATGGGAGGAAAGAGAAAGTCTGGTGCTGCGAGATTCTGTGATGTCGGGGAATTCAGGCCACTTCCCAGACTTCCTTCTTCCTTGTGTGAATTCTCTCTGAGGTTTGTCCCATGTTAGCTCTCAATTCTGTTTCTTTTCTTACTCCTTAAAAAAAAAAAAAGTAACTATACATCAACAAACTGGCAGTGTGTCATAACTGAGGGGAGATGGCACTTCCTCTCTATGTGCCTGAAAAAACAAAGTGATTCAGCTTCTGGTGTATTAATTAGAGTCCAGTTAACTTCCATGAAAATAGAATCTATTGTACCATCTTTATATATTTAAACCTTTAGTGACAGCAACTCCTGGAACACATCCAGAGCAAAGCCCTGGCAAGGCCCTCAATCTACGACAATGCTTGTTTTCTGAACACGTTAGATAGTTGCACTCAATTCAATAAGCATTTAGGAAGCAACATCTGTGTACCTGCAACTATCTCGTCAAATCTAGATAAAATTCTCCTGTTTTGTTTGGGACACAAATAACAACTCTATGTCATTGTGTATCTCATTTGTGGAAAATTTTATAACCGCAGTAATGGTATAACTCTTAGAAGTTTATTTTTGACAATTCTTTCTTCCAAAATTCTTCCATGATTTAAAAACAAAACAAGAACACACACACAAACAGAATTCAAGCCCTCCTCTAGCTAATTACCACTCACTCTGACACCCCAAGGACTGAAATGGGGGGAAAAGCTTGAAGATGAGATCAGTTTATGAGAATGGAGAAGAAAATAATAAACTCAAATCCCTCAACCAATTATTTCTCAGAAACAAAACTTGTGTCTCTTTGGCCTTGCTTTTATTTTGGGAAACGCAGAAGCCCTGGGCAGGGATGGCCTTTTCTTTGACTTGGTGTTTGGGCCATTCCCACTGAGAGTTCAGGGAACTGGTTCTCCTCCCCCCACAGCTATTACTCTTTCATTTGGAGAGCCTGACACCCCATCATGGTGGGAAGTTGGGACAATCACTTGGCTTGTGCAGCCAGCACTTTCTCATTTTAATTATACTACAGGGAGAAGCATGCAGCTTGCTGCCTTCGGTCCAAGGGCAACCATGGTGCTGCCTTCAATCCAAGGGCAGGATTGGAGAATGGGCTCTTCTAATTTTCTCTTTCTGATGACCTGGATTCTATTGTTCAAGGACCACATTCTTTCAAAACATTTTACATTAGCAGCCATACTCCATATCATTTATCTAGTCATTTGTTGAGTTTACTCTCTGTCTTCCTGTGAAACTGTACAACCAAGAAGATGGCATTAGGCCTCTTTTCTTTACTCCTATTTCCCCAGTACCTAGAACGGTGCCTGGAACAAGTAGGTGCTCAGTAAGTATTTGCTCAGTAAGTATTTGAGTTAATTAAATGAGAATTAAACTGAAAGAACTCATGTTGATTCTCTTTCCACAATCATGTATTCCCAGAGATGGGAAGGAGGTAAGAATGGTGAGGACTTTGACTTTGATTCCTGAGCATCTGTAAACTATGAAGTTCCCAGCTTAAATGGTGGAATAAACTTTCCTCTCCCTTGAAACTCATGGCTAGAAGTATGAGGACTGTTATAACTCCTGCCTCTTCCAAATGAGGCTGAAGAGACCTGTGGGTGGCTGTCCATGTCACTCTCATGGGATGAATAATTGGTGTTTTGGGTAATGCCAGCAGCATTACAGAATCATACATTTTGAGCCACTTTTTAAAAGAGTTTAGCCTATGGAATCCTTATATAGTTCTAAAATCAAACTATGTTGGCTCTTATTGGGATAATCATACACATTATTTTTCAAATGGGATACTTAGAGATTGAAAGGGGAAGCTATTAATTACACTGGACAAAAGGCATAAATTGGGACTTTCCTAGAAAAACCAGGTTGAATATATGATTACTTAGTAATTGGAATTTATTTATAAGACTTTTAGAAACATGAGGTCTGTGGAGAGAAAAACATATTAAAGTGGAGTGAAGAAGCCTTTAAGAAGTCTTTCTTCTGCTGCTATTGGGCACAGTTTTTCACAAATTATCCCAAGTAGGAAAGACCAATCCTCAATCGCTGTTGGGAACCTCTCCCATCTCAACAAGTTCCTTGATACTCACACTTTCTTTCCACATAAATCATGCATACTTGATGTGAGGACAGAAACGCCAGCTATGAGCAATTAGGAACAAACTTTTTTTTTTCCCCTTGAGCCAAATAATTCCAAGGCCTTTATATCAGTTTCCTTCTTATGTTATTTTCCAGTCACTTTATCAGATTTCGTGGTCTCCTCTGTGCCTTTTCCAAGGCTCTCTTTGGGTGCCCCTAACATTTGATACCCAGAATCAAGCCCAGTATTGCAGGAAGGATCTGGCTGACTTGATTTACAGCTGTACCATAGCTGCGAAAACGATCTCGCAAAGGGAATGCAGCCCTGGTTCTCAGCCTCTGTTACAGGTCCACATTCATCTCTGAACACTCCTTTAAGAATTGAAAGCCCATCAGTGCTACTTGTTGGGCCTTGACCACACTGTCATCTCGCAGACAGCAACAGCTTGTTCTGGAGCAATCTTTTAGTAACGAGCCACCACAAAGACCGCCAGCTTCTCTTGTCTAAACATGAGATGTGAACGACTTTGCTAATTTTGCCATTGTAGACTACTCCTTTCACAGGGATTTTGCACAGGAGAAAGTGAGCAGGCACTTGAATGCCACAAACAATGTTGAGAATGTGGGAACCGTCTCATGCTGCTGGGACAGTCAGCGCCCAGGAGGCGCGCTTGGCAAGAGGAACGCGCTGGTTGAATACACGCATTGTGTCATCCTTGATTCTTGCTTGGCCGACCCAGACACGCAGACTCCAAGACTGACAGGGCCTAAAGGGCCCCTCCAGGTGGGCAAATGCACCCCCCTCACCTATGAATGACAAGACTGGATGGCAGGTTCTTCCTGTCAAGACAGACTTTAGAGACGATGGAACAATGTGTCTCTAAACATCATTTGGGGTTTTAGTAAAGTCTATGCCTCTTTCATCTGATATGATTTCTTCCAAAAAGCAAGAGCTGTTCCTAACTTCCGGACTCTTTCAACACAGTTACTTTAATAAGGAACAAAAGAAAAATGAGTTTAACATCTCTTTACACTGAAATCGTCTATGGGGGAGATGAATCAAGCACTCCACATTTCTATTCAAGCTTCAATAAGCTGCAAAACATTGAATCTTACCTCCACCTGGAAAAGTTTGGGGAGAGTTGAACTATCTCCCAAGACTGAGGGGAGTTTGTTATTTAAATGATCCCTGCCGAAATCTTTCTGTAAAAGAAAGAATTCCTCATTCCATCCTCTTTTCTTTCTTTCTTTGATGTTTTGTAAATTATATTTTCGGAGATTGTGGCTGGGCAAAGTGAAGACTGTTTGTACTTTCTAAGTCTGGAGTTTATACTAAAAATAATTGGTATTAGACCAAAGGATGTGGAGGTATTTCTCCCTTCCACATGGGCTCTCCTTCAGAAGAGGGTTATATCCGTCCCTGTGCGCCACCCTTCCCACGCTCAATTCAAAGCCAATGATTGTAGTAACAATCATTTTCATTGTATGCTTTCCCTATCGTTCTTAGCTTCTGTGGGCAGATGTCTGAAAACTGGGCTTTGCTTGGTCAGTCACACAAACTGAAAGTACATTTTTGTCCTGTCATTGACTGATAGCTTATTCCTGACAGCAAGAATGACCCCAGATCTTGTCAGAAATAGAAACACAGAAATTGAAATCATGTGGCCTCCCTCTGCAGAGGTTTTAAATGGGGCCAAGAAGGAACAGGCTTCATCCTTGAGGGGAGTATCACCTCCAGGAGCCCAATCTCTCACTCAAAAATATCTGGTATTTATCGGGCAATAAACTAGCAATTGCAAGTAAGTCCAGCAAATGCTGATGGCTCTTCATTTTACATTCTTAACATCGACACTATATTCTGACAGACCTGGTCCAGGAAGTCTCCCCAGCTTGAGTGAATCAGATTCATGGGGATTTCTGTGTTCGCCTATAAGCTAAAGTGCATTTCCTCCCTTCCTTCCTTCCTTCCTTCCTTCCTTCCTTCCCCCCTTCCTCCCTGCCTTCCTACCTTCCTTCCTTCCCCCTTCCTTCCTCCTTCCTTCCTTCCTTCCTCCTTCCTTCCCCCTTCCTTCCTCCTTCCTTCCTTCCTTCCTTTCTTCCTGCCTTCCTTCCCTCTCACTCTCTCCTTTCCTTCTTTGCACTTTTTGGAAGAGAAAATTGTGGTGATCGACAGTGACTAGCAGGGAACTCCAGTCTTTGGAAAACCTTGTTGGTGACGTGGTAACGAGAGAATCTGTCACACTCTACGGAGGCCAGCTGATGCCCAAGTTATGGATTGATTCCTTTTATTTTCTCTAGAATAAAAATACTTAGAAGGCAGAGAACAGATCCCTTCTATATGAGATACAATATTAGTAGATTGTGGGAGGTTGATAAACAAAGTTAGCTGAAGTTTCATAGCATTTGTTAGTAGCCTCCCAAGCTCCCATATACTAATTTGACCTTCCCAATTTCGATTTGGGAATCCATATCATCCCAGGGAAGCTAGTCTAAACTAATCCATGTATCCATACTCCTTTCTACGGGGACCATTGGGGTGAACGTGCAACTTAAGCTAGTCCAACAGATTCTAAGGACTTCTGTTGGGAAAGCTGGGACAAAGATGCTCTCTCCTCTGGATATGAACAAGGATTCACATATTATATAACAGAAGCTGCTAGCAGCCATCCTGTGACAGAAAGTATCACAGGATAAAGCCAATTTCATGGGAGGCAAAGCAGACAGAAAGAAATCAGGTCCATTTTGGCATCCTTGAGCCACTGGATCGAACTGTACTTGAAACCAAACCTACAACTAGATTTTTTGGTTATGTTGCGCCAATAAATCCCATTTATTGTTTAAGTTGAGGTGAGTTGAATTTTCCTGTATACACAACCCAAATATTTTTAATTTAGAAAATCCACATCTTTGACTAAAGGAAATAATGTGGGGCAGGATGGTACACACAAACACACACACACACACACACACACACACACACACAGAAAGAGAGAGAAAGAGAGAGAGAGCACTTGGTCTCTGCATAATGCATTAGAATTCTTTGGGGAATACACACTGTATAAGACACACCCTTAACTTGGTAGTCTAATTGTAAAATAAAATCAATGCATATGTTCAGTATTAGAAACTAATATGCAAATGGCATGCAGTGGTACAAAATGTAGTGCTCCCAGAGAGGGGGGAAGGTCAATGAAAGAGGATGAGAGGCTTCATGGAGGAGGTGAGATTTAGGCAAGAACATGTGGGAGACAGCTGGATGAAGAAGAGAAAAATAAGGTGAGAAACGTGAGCCAAGAGACCCTGAGCTCTAAGGCACCTTTAAAGGATTGTGACCCTCAAAGCCCCAAGCTCCATCAGTTTGCTTTGTATACGATTCAGCATGGTTTCTGGTGATGCAATAATAATAAGCTGAAACTGACCCTTTACTAAGAAAACCAATAGAAGCTCTCTCTGGGAGCTCGCCATCACTTTCCCGTGTGCAAACGTCTAGGTGAAATTCAGCTGTCTAGGCTCTTCCCTTTCAGTTTCCTGCATAATTTCTGCCTCTGAGTTACAGGAAATTTCTTTCTGAAAAGCCATTTGGAGACAGATTGTAATATAATGCTCTTGAGCATTCCACTGTAACGATCGATAAAGGCAGCACTCCCTGCAGAAATAATCAAACACAGGATGGAACCTAATATGCAGAGAGCTGATATTTTAACTAGACTCAAGAAACTCACTGACTCTTTGCTCGAAGCTGTGGCCCGGTTCATTTTCCTGCCTTTGTCTTATATTTTTATATACTTTTAAGGTCAAGCTTTTTGAAGTAGCTTATAGTTATTTTATTCTATTTTAGTTGTTCAAGGCTGCAACCAAGGTCAAATCTACATAAAAATAAGCATGCTGGCAACCAGCAAAGAGTCTGTTATTCTAGGAAGAAATAACATGGCAATCGTGACCCTGGGTCCCCCATGCGCCCTCCTCACACTCTCCTTTTGACTCTTTAAGGAAGAGGCTGAATGCTCATGGCTAGTATGTGCCAAGTAAACCAGAAGTGCTTTCTTGGAGAAGATAAGCTTTTCTAGTAAAAAGACATCCTGTCCATACTGAATCACCATGGAGTGGAGGATGGGAGATCGTGGGGGGACATCATTTTCATTCTATTAACTGGATTAGGAACAAGATGAAAAACAGTGTCTCTCGTTCTTTCTCTTCTCACCATGACTGTGTTCGCCTTCCCTTTCTGGAACTGTTCTCTGTGGATATGTCCCACAGTCATCAGATCAACATTCTGAGCTTGTGCTTAAAAACCACCTTTGGAGGATGCTTAATGCATCTGCAATAATAATGAGTCATAAACAACAACACCACCCTCTGCATAAGATTTAAAGAAAATCATTCTCGCTACGATGGTTGTTTTTAATCTTTAGAAAATATGAAGGAATTTATATTATAGTAACTAAAGAAATAGGATCCTTCAAATATTCCTTAGCTCAAGGCAGCATTCAGAGCTTTGATAAAGGGATTTTGGTGTTACCTTTAAGTGAAAATTGGCATCACTACAATTTATGAAATGGATGTTACTCTTCCCACCTTCCCACCCATGGCGGCCCCCACCCCTTACATATTCATATAATTATAGAATCAGAAGAGGACAGTGACTTCAGAGCCCTGTATGACTGAACTGGGGTCAGAGATGTTCAAGAACGTAATGATAGCGCAAGCATTTATTCTCTTGGGAGTAGGTTTATCAAGAAAGTGTCATTTGCCCCAGGCCGTTGAGAGGCCAGTACCTCTTCAAAAGTACTAAAGACATTAAAGACCCATGATTACTACTCAGCAATAAAAAGGAATGAACTATTGACACTCAGTACAACATCGATGAAGATCAGAACAATTATGCTCAATGAAAGTAGTCAGATTCCATTTATACAAATTTCCAGAAAATGTAAACTACTCCATAGCGATAGAAAGCAGATCAGTGGTTATCTGGGGTAGGGAGGAAATGCAAGTAGGGGCACAAGAAAACTTTTCTAGTTGAATCATACAATCATTATATTAATTGCCAACTAAAAAATTGGCACTTGCCATCTACCTCTACGAGAATTAAATCATGAGCTGCTGCAGCCGCTGACCTTCAACACCCCCTGAAAGGAGTTCAGGGTGGAGATCAGGAATGAGGCACTCTGTGCTCTGGGACAAACTGGCAGAACAGGTCTTCAGATAGTTAGATATTTTCAGGAGAAGATTTTATGAGCCCAATTCTTGCATCTCCTCTTATCTAGAAAAGCACTGAAATCATTAATGGTGACGTCTGCTCCTTGTGACAACAGCAAGTCTCTGCCAAAATGTGCGCTTGACTGCACGTACCCCTTCACCAAAATCGTATACAGCACTGACCTTCACCCTACCTCTTTGGAGCGGTTCCTCAGAGCTCTCTGAAATGCTGTCTCCCAGGCTATAGTCCTCATTTTGCCCCAAATAAAACTTAACTCACGACTCTCACGTTGTGCTTTTTTTTTTTTCAGTCAACAAATTGTGGTGATGTTTTTACAGGTGTATTCATACCTCAAAATGTATCAAATTATACACTTTAAATGGGTGCACTTTATTGTTTGGTACCTCAATAAAGCTGTTTTTGAAATGCAGTGATAGAACAAAGAGACAACAGGGGATGGGGGAATGACGAGGAGAGAAAAAAAAGTGAGGGACTATTTCTCCTAGTGCAGCCCAGACACTTTTATTGGGGTGCAGTTCCTTCCAGTTTCAACCTAGTGTCTCAAAAATGAATTCTTGTCTTGATACTTTATATCTCTAGAAAAGAACCTTACCTAAACCACAGCAAGTGGTTTACAAGATAACCACTTTTAACTAATTAATTTATTTCAACATCTAAAGAAATCCTCTCTTACTTTTTGGATATATCTCATCACCTACACACCGTATATACATTAATAATATCTTTCTTCTGGATACTTAATACTCCTTTTTTTTAAATATATAAATTTATTTATTTATTTATTTATGGCTGTGTTTGGTCTTCGTTGCTGTGTGTGGGCTTTCTCTAGTTGTGGTGAGAGGGGGCTACTCTCCATTGCTGTGCGCGGGCTTCTCATTGTCGTGGCTTCTCTTGTTGTGGAGCGCAGGGGTCTAGGCGTGCAGGCTTCAGTAGTTGTGGCAGGTGGGCTCAGCAGTTGTGGCTTGCGGGCTCTAGAGCACAGGCTCAGTAGTTGTCACGCAGGGGCTTAGTTGCTCCGCGGCATGTGGGATCTTCCCGGACCAGGGCTTGAACCCATGTCCCCTGCATTGGCAGGCGGATTCTTAACCACTGCGCCACCAGGGAAGCCCGTGGATACTTAATACTCTTTATTGGTTGCTGTAAGAGTTTTGATGGGAAAGGTTTTACAACGCTCAGTCCTCAAATAATACATGTAATTGTGGGAAAATAAATGGGCACTTGGATGATTGACTCGGTTCCTCCAAAAAAAAAAAATCTGTGGCAGGGAAGAAAAAGATAAACACAGATGGAAGATATGTAATAAGCAAATGCAATGAGACGCCCTTGATGGGATCACTGTTGAATCAAATCAATTGTAAACAGACTTCTTTGTAACAACTGGCAGCTTTTAGGTATAGTGAGTGGGAAATGATATTAAAGAGCTTCATGAGCGGGAAAATGGCACGGCTGCACATGAAAATATCTACAGTGCTTAGAGCTGCGTACAGAAGTACGAGGGGGAGATATGACTGAGGTCTGGGATTTGCCTTAAAGTTCTTTAGCTGAGAAAAGTGGGGAAGGCATGGAGCAACTGTGGCAAAACTCTTAATAATTGTTGAATCTGGGTGATGGCATTGGGGGATTCAGTAAACTATTCTTTTCACTTTTGTATATATTTGAATTTTTCAAAATGAAACATTTTTCAAGACTTTGTTAAAGGACTTGTTACATCTAGAAAGAGGAGAGGGGCGTGAATTAAAGAGATGACCAAAGAAGAAAGGAAAGAATTGACCTGCGAATGAGGAGGGGGGTTGAGGGAGTGGGAGTTGGGGTGGGTGGGCTGGTGGGTGGTGGGTGTGGAACTGCCTCAAATCTATTTCCAGAATAGAAATACAGCCTGCCTGAGTGACATTGGAAAAACTGAGAAACTGCTTGACCTCCCAGGTGTGTGTGAGGAGTAATGGCCTTGTCTGCAGCCCCAGTGGATGCATTGAGTTATTCAAGGGCCTCATATTCTCCCAACTGCCCTTCTGAGCTATGATGGTTCTGCCCTCTCCAAACTCCTCCTGGATCAGATGACGGGAGGCCAGCCCGCACGTTCTGCTCCTGTCCCCAGTGCCGTTGATTTTCCAGGAGCCACTTAATCTCAGAAACACTACCATTTTCTCTGATGCATTTGAAGTTGGAAATCCATCTCTCTGTCTTGGGGCTCTTTATCCCTTGTGGCCCCCCTCCCAATGGCACCACAGACAAGGACCAGGCGACAAGAAAAAGTGAGATGACCCCAAACAAGCTCTCCCTCTACGTTTACAGGGCAAACCATGACTTCTCAAGGCCCACAAATTATAGGGAGAGAAAGGGTGGAAAAATCCAAGAAAAAAAGAAAAAAACACCCAACCATACCACCCATAAAAACATGCCAGATGGGAGGGGAAGATGCCTATAATTCTACTGGTTTTCAAATGTATTTATTTAGTTCAGTCATTTATGAAACAAAACCCAGAAATTCCAGGCATCTCTCCTAAACAAAAGAACCACTAATGTTTGTTTCTGGTCAGCATGTAAAACTTGGTTAGAACCCAAATGTTAGACATAGGTTCCTAAGGAAGGTCCCTTACAGCCAGGCCTCAGATATGGAGGGCCTGTCATGCACATTCTTATCTAGCTGTCAGAGTTCAGCCCAGAGTTACCAGCAACTGGAAAAACATCCAAGAGATGCTCTTCCTACCTATGTCAAGGGGAAACTTCCTCCAGAACAGTCACCAAAAAAGAAGTAAAGGTAATTACTCAAACCACAGCACTGCTAAATTTTCTCACTGCCCCAAGCCCCCCAAAGAAATCTTGATTCAGACTATCTAGATTCTACAATGTTATCAGTCATCAACAGATTTCAACCTTCCTTGAAAGTGCTTCCAATTGTTTCAGTGGCTAAAACAATCTAAATCAACACTGGATATAGCAAAGAAAACAAACCACTTATAAACGTTCTCATACCTGCCAAAACTGGAAAGCTATAAATAGGGCAAACACTGTTCCAAAATATTTCTCAGGGAGAAAACAGGCGGAAAAGAGTGAATAATTTTCAAAGAAGGATTTTTTTTAAAGTTAGTTCATTTTGCAACTTGGAATTTCTGTGGCCATAAGGAAGGGAGGAAAACATAACTCAGCCATGGTAATAGGTTTCCTACACCCATAGGATGTTAAAATGCTGTCAGCTTGATGGAAGCAATTACACTGCATACGATATTGATAGAGTGTTTCAGTCAGTGTGTCATGTCTCCTATAGCTTCTGAGAGAAAGCAATTTTTTTAATACCATTATTAGCCCTTTTGTACTTTTAAGAAAATAAGCTGTTTTCTTCCCAGAGAAAGCTTGGTTTGCCAAGGTCATTTAACTCCTAAACCAGAATCAAGGTTCAAATAATACTGAATTGACCAACTCTCTCATTAATCATGCAATCTGTTGTATTTGTTTTTCAAGCATTTAACTCTATTGTTAAGTGGTCACTATTGTAGTTCTAAGGAACAGAAATCTTCAGAGTTTAATAATTTTGAGTTAGAATCTTGCTTCTGCCATTACTAGCTGTGTAAGCCAGGGTAAGTTCTTAAACTCAACCTGCCTTGGTTATTCCAGAACTGTCCCATGTGGTTTGCTTCTTAGAACCTTGTGATTAGTTGATCTGGCTACTGATTCAATGACTGAAAATAAGTCTATTTAGGGAAAAAGTCTGAGGGGATAAAATTATGTCTTTCGTGTGCAGAATACTACCACACCACTAATTTTCTCTTCTGTAAATTGAAAATTAAATGAAATAGTGTATGAGAAGTGCACAACATAATGTGTGGCAATACAAGTATTCAATAAATGATGTAGTTATTGTTAATAAATACCTTCTGATTAGAATTACAGATCCATCATTTCCTAGATTAAAAGGACTTCATTTATATGTACATATATGAATATAAAATGACAATAAATGCCATATACATGTAAATGACACCATTTTTCCAAGGGACGATTTGATCCCAAAACGCTGGTGAAGCCAGGAACTTCATCTTCCTCCTCTACAGCCCGGCCTTGGCAGCCCTGCTTCAAAATAGATGCTTTGTTCATTCTTTCACTAGTTTCCTCCCTTCTGTTTGGAATCTGAAATATTCTTTTTTTTGGTTTCTGACCCTATGAAGGAGAAGAGCTACCAGACCAAGAGTATTCAGAACCTGGGATTAACTGCTGAGGTGGCCCTGCCTTTATATGCGAAACTGCAACCTTGCTGCAGACCCTGAAGGACTTGTCACTCTAGGAAACGTTTCTCAAGGTCAAAAAGAAAATCAACAGGACTAAAGACTGACTATGGACCCCAGCATGTAGAGCTGTTTCATTCCTTTTGAGGGGCATTTTTAGAGACACGCCATTGCTTAATTTATGTAAGAAATACATACTGTGTGTGGTCCCCCAATATGCATATGTGCTACCCATGTGTCGGTTTTAATATTATTTTTCATCCTTTCTTATCTCAAGGTCTATATGTCCTAGAAAAGCATGGTGGGAAGGCTTTGTTTCTACTAAGTGAGCTGCTCTTCCAGAGGAGATGGGTAAAAAGATGTGTTATCTGGGTCCTCAGAGAAGCAGATGCCAAGATGGGATTAAACATGCTAGGATTTAATAGGGGAAATTTCTGTGACAGACCACATGTAGGCAGCTGATGTGGCTGGGAGGGTCGATGCGAGACCGATTCCAAATAGAGAGGAGGAAAGAAGTGTGGGCAGATGCATCCTAGATGGCCCCGCAGGCTACAGAAGTTTATCCGGGTCGTCAGGGAGTCCAGGAGTGAAAGTCAGCTGGCAGAGGAGTCCCGAGTCACCCAGGAACAGGCCTGCCTTGGAGTCACTGCTGTGTACAGTCATGGGCTAGGCCCAGCCTGAAGACAGTGTGACCTTAGTGCAAACAGGAGCTGGATCTCAGATCACAGCAGCTGGAATCACTTTTGCTGCCTGTAGTTGGAGGTTTCTGAGACACATTCTCATGGCTGCCCCAGGAGAAATGATCACTAACTGCTGCAGGATCTCTTACAGAGAACTCAGGCAGCTGGGGAAGGGAGAGAGGCTGCCTGCGGAGAATAGGGGCTGACCCCTTCCCCCCCACAGGACACACACACACACACACACAAACACACACACACACACACACACACACACACACACACTGTGAACACATATACAGTGTGGGAGACCTACATATTCTGAAAGGCACAAATACGCCTCTTTCCGCAAAATAGTTTGCATCAGAGAAAGTCCCCGCAGTTCTGTGGGCTTGGGGTGCTGGCATGGGGACCACTGTCATGTTGACCTGGTTACTTACAGCCAGCTCCGAAGCAGAGGGGACAATGCGTCTTTCTTCTGGACAGGAAACATGTCTTAGAGGGGGAGTTAGTTGAAGATAAGAGGACGAGAAAGAAGAAGGAAGAAAAGGAGAGAAGAGCAGAGAGAGAGGGTGAGAGAAAGCCGAGAGCTTCTGATTCCCATTCAGGCCTCCATTCTGTGCTTTGCGTGAAACAGAGAAAAGGCCAGGAGAGCCCAGTGAGCTCAGTCAAGTTCCCCCAGAGGGAGGTGACATTGGCAGCTGGGGGCAGGAAACCTTCTGCAGTGGGTCAGGTCCAGTCAATGAGATGGCTCTGGCCAGGTCGGTGGGGTCTCAGCAGAGCAGGGTCAGTGATGATCTGTCAGCACTGGCACCCACCCTCCACGGGAGGCACCGAGCCGAGTGGAGGACAGGCCTTCCACGGGGTAGAAACTGGATAAACTGAGAAGCCATGCCGAGCTGGAGGGGAAGGGCCCAGAGCGGGAGCAACCATACCCAGGCAATGCCCTGCTAGTGGATGTTTGAGGAGAACCTTGCAATTCACTCAACAAACAGTTATGGACGACCTGCCCATCTTTATACCCGGTACAGGGGATGCAATTCATTGTGAGAAAAAATAGAGGTTGTCCTTGCCCACATGGGGCTACGTTTTATTTGGGGAGATAGTATTAATAAAATAACCTGCAAATAAGTGTCAGATTGTGACTATGGTAAGTGCTCTGAAGGGGGATACGCACTGGTGCCATGAAAAGATATAATGGGGAGACTTGGTTTATTCCAGAAAGTCAGAAAAGGTCTCTTGAGGAAGTGACTGTCATCTGAGATCTGAAGTGTCAGACAGCCTTAAACTTGCACACAGGAGAGGGCAGAGTGCTGCAAGCAGAGAAAGCACGTATGCCCCAGCCCTGCGGTGGGACCAGAAATGGTGCGCGGGATACTGGAATAGAGACAGAGGCCGGGGGAGCCTCCAGACAAGATGCTGGAGGTGCAGCAGGGGCAAGATTAAGGTCTAGTGGGCCATTTTAGTGTCTTCATTTTTGTCCCAGGAGCAGGCGGAGGCTATGGAAAGGCTTTAAACTGGAGAAGGGATATGATGAGATTGGCATTCTGAGGAAAAAATAAATCATTCTAGCTGCAGTGTGGAGCTGAATTGGAGGAGGTGAGAGAGAATGCAGGCAGAACAGTTAGTGCAAGAGAGGCTGGTGGACCTGAGCAGGATGGAAGTGAAGGGGATTCGAGGGATGATTAGGGGACAAAATCGAAATGAGCTGGCAATGACTTAGACATGGGCTGAGAGGGCAGGAGTGCTGCTGAGGTTTCTGGCTTGTACATCCGGATGGTGGGGATGTCTTCACTGAGAGGGGGAACACAGTAGAAGAACCAGGCTTGGGATGGAGGTGGGAAATGTTCCTTTGAGACATCCAGGAAGAAACATCAAGTAGGCAATTGCATTCATGGCTCTAGTTTCTGACAGTCAGGGTGGGAAGGTAGCTTCTGTTGCATTCTGTTGCACTCTCCTTAGGATGGATGTATGGGGGAGAAGGGATACACTGGCAAAGAGAGTCAGTGGGCCTGGGCATGTGGGTGTTTGCACCTCCGTGCCTCTCTCTCCAGGGCAATTGAGCCGCTGTCTATCCTGGGTGCTTGAGTTAGGCTGCTCAAGAATTTCTGACACTGAGTAAACAGGGCTTGAAAGAACCCGGTTAGCAAAGGATCAGAGGAGACCTAGGGGGGGCCTCTTGAGTCCTTGACAGAAGGAAGTTCTGGGGCCTCATACTTGTCCTTCATACCCCTAATGTGAGCTACTCATAGTCTAACAGCACTGTTGACCTTTGCTGTGATTTGGTTTCCTGGGAAGCTAGAGAAGCACAGCATGTTCCTGTGTGTGGACACAGTGTTACCTTTGGCTTGGCCTGAGGCCACCCCAGGTGCAGAACAGTGCAGGTGGCGCTCCTACCACTTGGAGGACAGAAGCGGGGACACAGCCTGGTCCTCCTGCTTCCCTCCCCCAGAGTGTGGGGTACAGATGCTCCACAAGGAGAAACAGGGAACTGGTTTCCCCATGAAGTTGTACAAATGAGTATCAACAGGTCCAACAAGGGTTCCAGGAAGTCGGGTATGGGCACCCATGCATGGCTTGAGAGCCCGGGGGGCAACTGGACCCCCTTCTCCCATAGAACACCCCTGGGTGCTACTCTCAGAAAGGGAATAATGGGTGGCTGAACCCTGGGTCTGTCTGATTGGTCTGTTTTTATATTTCCTTAGATGTTGAAACTCTTTCCACCTGGGGACGGGGACAGGCTTAATCCCCTGAATTTGGGAGAAGGAATTAAGGATGGTGTCTCAGTTCCTGCTTCTCCTCTTTTAGGGTCTATTTGCGTGAAACATGTATTTTCATCTGTTCGAGAGTTTAGCAGTAAAGACCCTGCCGCTGTGGGCAAGACTTGCAGTTTTCCCTCCTCGCCTCTGATGGGGTGGGTAAGTTGTATTCTGCAGCATCCTCCTAGGAAACCCATTTGGCCTTCCTATTAAACTCTGCTTTCTAATATCAGCTTTAGCAATACTAAATGTGACTTTAAAAACATCTCCATCTGCCCACTTTTCATGTCTATGTTGAGCAAAAAACAGGACTGTCACTGTTGGGCCTTTTAAAACTCCAACATACACAGAAGACTATGGAGAACATCAACCCTAGGGGAGCTTTCTACAGCTTAAAAGTGAAGCAACCCTCCAGGTGAGAGAATTTACCCCATTGAGAGAATTGAGCTTAACCTGCCAACTGCTATATCAAATATGATCTGGTACAAGCATATAATGGATACTTTTTTCCATCAATAAGTGTGAAGTGGTCATATAGCTATTATAATGCAGGGAAAACTGAAGCAAACTCTTTTTGTGTCTTTCCTGCACTCACAGACTGGCCAGGCAGAATACTTTTCCATTTGCTCCTCCAGATCCATTTCCACCCTTCTCCACTCTGCCATGTGCCCCAGGAGGCTGGCCGGGAAGAACAGCATCAATGGGCTCCTGTTGGGTTCAGCCAATAAACGGCACCGGAAGGAGGAGAGAGGTTGACAGAGAGGTCAGGGTATTTTTGACCTCAGTCTCTGCTGTTGTGGCCCTGTTCTTCTCCTGAGGGTCAAACTCCTATCAGACGGCTCCTCTCCCACATTACAGCTCTGACTAAATTCCAGTAACTCCACCTTCTCTTTGGCCCCTTCAAGCTTCAGGGCAGTAATGGCCACTCCCCATCATCAGCCCCCTTGGTGCTTCACCATCCCTTCTGACTCCATACCCCTGGCCATGCCTCTACAAATAGTCCCCTTTTTAATACTCTTGGGTTACCACCTTGAATACACTGTTTTCTCTTGAGACCCGAGCGCTACACTACGTTACCAAGAGTGGATCAAAAGACATCTGAATTTCAGTCCAGATTCTTTGCCGTGCTCACACATTCGCTGCCGTGTATGCAACCAGTTACCATCTAGGGAGATGTCTCCTTGGGACACTCTGCCCCTCGCATGCCTATCTCCCTGCACAGACACAGTTCCCAAGCTGTCTCCAGTCAGGCTACAGGCAGGGAGAGCATTTCAGCATTGTGAGTATCTGCATTAGAAACATCTGAAGCTCCATGTGACTTAGAACCTTTGCCACTCTAGAAAGCCACAAATCTGCCCCACCCCATTAAATTTAGAGGTGGAAAAAAGTTATTAATGTGATTATAAATTTCACAATGCCTTATATGATTAGAAACTCTTTTACTCTTTGCTGTGTCCAAAACTAAATACATTATTGGGATCAGATATGGTATTCATTAGTCTTCGTCCATGGGACACCCAATTTGCTTTCATAGTATCTGGTGAATACCCTAGAGTTAGGCAGGGGCAAAAACTTAAGGATGATTTTCTTTATTGGACATTTTCCTGCTGGTCCCCAAAGTAGAGGAGTTTGGCTTTAACTGATTCTGGATAACAGAGAATAATGCACTTAACTAACATTTATCCAGCATATATTGTGAGGTAGATGCTTTACTAGGCATTTTACATGTAAAAGCTCCCAATATCCACAACAATGGTGCAAAAAGTTATTATCACTTCATTTTACAAATGAAGAAACTGAAGCCCAGAGAGGGGAAATGATTTTCCTAACGAGAAAGAGCTAGTATCGATCAGGATTTGGACATGGGTTAAAAACTTCTAAAACACTTATTTCATCTGCCATTTTGGTCCCTTGTTTCTGGGCAAACATACGGTTTGAACTTTGTCATTAACCAGCTTTGTGATGTTGGACAATTCTCTTTACCTCTCTGGGCTTCAGTTTCCTTATCTGTGAAATGAAGAGGCAGAGCTAAAGAAATTTAAGCTCCAAAATTACTGGATACTAATGTGTATGTAAACGTATTACCCCATAATGGGTTGTTTCAGTCAGGATTCAGAAGTCACTCTAGTTACTTAAACAGAAAGAAATTTAATACAGAAATTTAGGTGCTTACAAAGGCAATTGGAAGGAAGAGAGGAGCAGGAACTGGGGTGATCTGCCAGGAATGATGCCCAGAACAATCCTGCTGAGATGTGGGACCCCTGGGCTAGAGGCAGGTGATAAAGCAAAACGATTATGGGCTTGACATCAAATAGCCCTTGGTAACACCTCCAGCTTTCCCACTTATGAGTGTGGCAATGTAGATAGCCTTTCTGAGCCCTATAAAATCAGATAACAAATGTGAAAATATCTAGCACATAGTAGGTAGTCAATTAAGTTGTGCCCTTGTGCCCTCTTCCCTCCTCCTGAGGTAGAAATATGCTTAACTGGAAGTAGAAATATGCTTATCTGGAAATAGAAAGAAACATGTGCAAGCTGGAACAATGGGAAATAATGATAAAGAGGTAAGATGGGGCCAGAGAATAGGTTTTCCTAAAAAAAAAAAAAAAGGTAGGTAAACAAGCTTGAATTATATAGGCAATAGGGTCTGATGGCAGTTTTTAGATAGAAAAATGATATGAGAAATTTGGTGTTTTTTGGCAAGATAAATATGACAGCCATATTCAAGAAGTAAGTTGTTCTCTCCATGGTTAATAAGAGATGCATTCCTTTGTCAGTCTCTTTAAAAGAATGTTCCTTCCAATTTCATGGAAAATGCCCCTTGGGAAGCCACAGCGTAGACTATAATCCTTGTTTAGTAGGAAATATTTAATTGAAACAATGCCTCTCTTTGTTAAGCCTAGAAGAATATTGTATCCTTCCAATAGGTGTGGTACTGTGGGCCTGGGACATAGGCTCCCTGAGTCCTAGACAGAGGGCTAAGAAATAGAGTGGTCATGGTAAGAAGACCTAACTCCAGTAAGATAGTGTCCCTCAAAAGGTACACAACTGGGAAGCCACAGAACGAGAAGTTACATCAACCAGGAAAGCTAAAGTATACCCCATCCCACAACTATGTGGGAATCACACAGATGAGAAAACAGCAGAGATCCTCCAATCAGCCCAGGCATGAGTTTTCAACCTCTTAGTAAGACGGCATCTGTAAAATCACTTAGGATCTCAAATGATTACAACTTGAGTGACCTTAGACATAGAAAAAAGTTTGTAGTTCCTTCCAATGTCAAGAAATTTTAGAACTAAAATCTACCTTGGAGTGTACCTAGTAGTTGCTTAAATACACATCTAGTAGATGCTTAATAAATTTGGAGTGAATAAATTATCTACCAAAAATCTCTCATGATTTTTTTTCAGTTCTATTGAGATATAATTGCCATATAACATTGTATTAGTCCAAGGTGTACAACATAATGATTTGATACCTGTATGCATTGCTAAATGATCACCACAATAGGTTTAGTTAACATCAATCACCTCACATAGTTGCAATTTTTTTTTCTTGTGATGAGAACTTTAAAGGTCTACTTTCTTAGCAACTTTCAAATGTGTGATAGAGTATTGTTAACTCTAGTCACCGTGTTGTGCATTACTTCCCCAGGACTTATTTATCTTATAACTGGAAGTTTGTACCTTTTGACCACTTTTACCACCCCGCTCCCCGCCCCATTCCCTGCCTCTGGCAACCACCAATCTGTTCTCTATTTCTGTGAGTTTGGTTTTTATATATTTCACATGTAAATGAAGTCATATAGTATTTGTCATTCTCTGCCTGACCTACTTCATTAGCATAATGCCCTCAAGGTCCATCCATGTTATTGTAAATGGCAGGATTTCCTCCCTTTTTATGGCTGAATAATATGTATACTACATTTTCCTTATCCATTCATCCGCTGATGGATGCTTAGGTTGTTTCCAAGTCTTGGCTCTTATAAATAATGCTGCAACAAACATGCGGATGCATATATCTTTTCAAGATAGTGATTTCATTTCCTTGGGATATATACCCAGAAGCGGAATTGCTGGATTCTATGGAAGTTCTATTTTTAATGTTTTGAGGAATCTCCACCGGTTTCCATATCGGCTGCACCAATTGACATTCATACCAACAGTGCACAGGGGTTCGTTTTTCTCCACATCCTCACCAGCACGTGTTATCGCTTGTCTTTTTGGTAAGCGCCATTTAACAGGGGTAAGGTGATATCTCATTGTGTTGATTTGTATTTCCCTGGTGATTAGTGATGTTGAGCACCTTTTCATGTACCTGTTGGCCATTTGTATGTCTTCTTTGGGAAAATGTCTATTTAGTTCCTCTGCCCATTTTTACTCAGATTAGTTTTTGTTTTTTTTTTTGCTATTGAGTTGTGTATGTTCTTTATATATTTTGGATATTAAACCTCTATCAGACGTGATTTGCAAATTTCATAGGTGCTTTTTCATTTTGTTGTTTCTTTTGTTATGCAGAGGCTTTTTAGTTTGGTATACTTCCATTTGTTTATTCTTGCTTTTGTTGCTTTTGTTTTTGGTGTTAAATCCATAAAAACATTGCCAAGACTGATGTCAAGGAGCTTACCACCTATGTTTTCTTATATGAGCTTTATGGTTCGAAGTCTTACATTCAAATCTTAATGCAGTTTGAGTTTAATCTTTAATCTAGTTTGAGTTTAATCCAGATTTTTGTGTACAGTGTAAGACTGGGGTCCAGTTTCATTCTTTGAATACAGCTGTCCAGTTTTCCCAGCACCATTTATTGATGAGACTATCATTTCCTCATTGTATATTCTTGGCTCCTTTGTTGTAAATTAATTGACCATATAGGCATGGGTTTGTTTCTGGGCTCTCTATTATATTCCATTGATTTATGTGTCTGTTTTTATGCCAATACTATACTGTTTTGATTACTATATATTTGTAATATAGTTTGAAATCAGGAAGCATGATGCTTCCAGCTTTGTTCTTCTTTCTCAAGATTGCTTTGGCTATTTAGGGTTTTTTGTGGTTCCTTACAAATTCTAGGATTATTTTTTCTATTTTTGTGAAAAATGCCATTGAAAGGGATTGCATTGAATCTGTAGATCACTTTAGGTAGTAAAACATTTTAGCAATGTTAATTCTTCCAGTCCATGAGCACATAGTATCTTTCTATTCATTTGGGTCATCTTCAAGTTCTTTCATCAGTTTCTTAAAGTTTTTAGTGTACAGATCTTTCACCTCCTTGGTCAATTTATTCATAGGAGTTTTATTATTTTTGCTGCAATTGTAAATGAGATTTTTAAAAAAATTTGTCTTTCTGATAGTTTGTATTAGTGTATAGAAATGCAACTGATTTTTGTATATTAATTTTGTATCCTGCAACTTTACTGAATTTGTTCATTAGTTCTCACAGTTTTTTGGTAGTCTTTAGGGTTTTCTACATATAATATCATGTAATCTGTAAATAGAGACAGTTTTACTGCTTCTTTTCCAATTTAGATGCCCTTTATTTCTTTTTCTTGCTTAATTGCTCTGGTTAGGACTTCCAGTACTATGTTGAATAAAAGTGGTGAGAGTGAGTATCTTTGTCTTATTCCTTATCTTAGAGGAAATGCTTTCAACTTTTCACCATTGAGTATGATATTAGCTGTGCACTTGTTACATACGGCCTTATTATGTTGAGGTATGTTCCTTCTTTGCCCATTTTGTTGAAAGTTGTTATCATGAATGGATGTTGAATTTTGTCGAATGCTTTCTCTGCATCTATTGAGATGATCATATGATTTTTATCCTTCATTTTGTTGATGTGATATATCACATTGATTGACTTGCAGGTGTTGAACCATGCTTGTATCCCTCGAAAAGTCCCATTGGATCATAGCGTATAATCTTTGTGATGAACTGTTGAATTCAGTTTGCTAATATTTTGTTGAGAATTTTTGTATTATATTCATCAGGGGTACTGGACTATAATCGTTTTTTTTCTTGTAGTGTCCTTGTCTGGTTTTGGTGTCACAGTAATGCTGGCTCCATAAAATAAGTTTGGGAGTATTCCCTTCTCTTCCGTTTTTTTGGAATAGTTTGAGAAGGACCAGTATTAATTCTTCTTTAAATGTTTGGTAGAATTAACCAGTGAAGCCATGTGGTCCTGAATTTTTGTTTGTTGAGAGATTTTTGATTACTGATTCATTCTCCTTACTAGTAATTTGTCTGTTCAGATTTTCTATTTCTTCATGTTTGTAGGTTATATTTCCAGAAATTTATACTATGTTGTCCAATAGAAGAAGAAAGAGAACAAAAGAATTACAAAACAGCCAGAAAATAATTAACAAAACAGCAATAGTAAGTCCATACCTATCAATAATTACTTTAAGTGTAAAGGTACTAAATTCTCCAATCAAAAGACACAGAATGACCAAATGGATAAAAAAAACAAGACTCAACTATATGCTGTCTACAAAAGAACCACTTCAGCTTTAAGGACACACACTGACTCAAAGTAAAGAAATGGAGAAAGACATTCCACACAAATGAAACCAAAAGAAAGCTAAGGTAGCTATACTTATATCAGACAAAATAGATTTTAAGACAAAGAGTATAATAAGAGACAAAGAAGGTCATTATATAATGATAAAGGGATCAATCCAACAAGAGGCTATAACATTTATAAATATTTTTGCACCCAACATAGGAGCACCTAAATCTATAAAGCAAATATTTGACACCCCTGAAGGGAGAAATATACAGCAATACAATAATGTGAGAGAATTTAATACCCCACTTTCAACAATGGGTAGATTATCCAGACAGAAAATCAATAAAGAAACACTGGACTTAAGATACATGTTAGATCAGATGAACTTAACAGACATTTATAGAACATCCCATCCAAAAGCAACAGAATACACATTTTTCTCAAGTACACACAGAACATTCTCCAGTATAAATTATATGTTTAGCCAAAATAGAAGTCTTTAACTTAACTTTACATCTCAAGGAACTAGAAAAAGAAGAACAACTAAGAACAAACAAACTAAGCCCAAAGTTAGTAGAAAGAAGGAAATAACAAAGACCACAGCAGAAATAAATAAATAGACTAAAAATACAATAGAAAAGATCAATGAAACTAAGAGTTGGTTTTTTGAAAAGATAAACAAAATAGATAAGCCTTTAGCTAGACTCACCAAGAAAAAAAGAGAGAAGACTCAAGTAAATAAAATTAGAAATGAAAGAGGAGACTACAGCTCATACCACAGAAATACAAAGGATTATAAGAGACTACTATGACCAATTATATGCCAATAAAAGTCTTCATTTTTAAAATGAAGTAGCCCAAAACTGAAGTGTTAAGTAATTGGACCAAGGTCACCAACTAGATAGGGGTAGAGCCAGGTCTAAAACTCAAGTCTCCTGACTTTCAATTGAACGTTTTATCTTACTCCATGTTGCCTTTGGCTCTTGTGTCTGAGGGAATTGGGTGTACATACATCATGCTATTGCATATGAGAAATGTTTAGGATCAAAAACAGATAATTATAGCCATCTTCCTGGGCCTCTGTTAGGTTCTTGTGACCCACAGGTCTCCATGGTGACATCCAGGAGTGGAAGCACCACTTCTACAATGCACTCAAGAGAGTCATACCAAGAACATGGCTTGTAGAGCCAAGCCAAAGGACAAGTTATGGGGTAGGGGCTGGCTCAGTATGCCTGGATTTCTTCTGAACCCTCAATTTTGACTGAAAGTACTAAACATCTCCTCTGGCTTCCTCTGGTGTCAAAACATGAACACTACAGAGGCAAAGTGGGGTCTTGAAATACTACTAACAAATCTGACACATATACAAGGGACCAAGAAAGTAAGAAAGAAAGAAATGAAGAGATAAAAGAGGAGAGAGAGAAAAAGAGAGAGAGAGGAAGAGAGAGAGAGAAAGGGAGAGAGACAGACAGGGAGTGAGACAGACAGAGAGAGAGACAGAGAGGGAAAGTGAGAGAGCAGAATAAGAGCTAGGAGAGGGAGACAGTAAATAGATGCATATGCCAATGAAGCCATTTTTTCCTGGGCCACACCCTCCATCAGAAATCTGAAAGCTGGGCTCTTTTTCAGGATCTCTGAAGCTGTTTTGAGTTTCTTTCCATAGTTCCTAGGCGACTGTTTTTTACCAGGCTCCCTGTGGGGAAATGGTTATTCTTTCAGCTCAGTGAGGGCTATTGACAAAGACTAGTTCTTCCTTGGAGGTAAAGAGTGACTTCTGTGAGGCTGAGGGAGAAAGTCTAACATCTCTAAGAGTTAAGACCCCCCCAGCTTAACAAGTTGTCACAGCCGCCACTCCTGCCAGTGGGAGCATCTTGCCAGTTGCCTCAGTAACAGCAGATGCTTCACAGTGCGGCCCTTGGCGACAGTAGCAAGGAGCACTGACTCTGCTCACAAACAACAGAAGCTCCTATGATGAACCATGGAGATAACTGTCGGCATTTACTTATTTCAGTGCCTTTTTTAAGCCTCAGCATCTCTCAACTCATCTAGCAGTTTCTGTGCTTTTCAACAGGAGGAAGACTGCATACAACTCTCTCAGCCCCACCTCTAGAGGCCAACTCTCAGCAAGTTCCTGGTACCCTTTGGCCAACAATTTCACATTTTCATATACACCTTAGAAAAAAGTCTCATATATGTTCACAATGAGACCTGCAAAGTGATTCACTGAAGCATTCTTTGTGATGGAAAAATCTTGGAAACTACTTAAACATTCATCCACAGGATATGAGATAAATACACGTTGCTGCATTCATAGAGTTTACATTAAGTAGAGTAGATAAAACGAACAAAACGGAGCTAAATGTAGCAACCAGGACGAATTTCAGAAATATAATAACGAGGAAGAAAAACTATATACAGAAGGAGACTTTTTATATAAAGTTTGAAAGCATGTACAATTATGATTTTTACTATACACGGAGGGAGTGGGAAGGAACCTGAAGACAGAAAAAAATCATGGCAATATTTGGGGAAAAAGGGTTCAAAGTAGAGAAAAGAGCAAGGCCCTAAGGCCTGAGGTGAAAACGTATTTGATGAGTTTCAGTAAGAGCAAGCAGTGGGTGTGGCTGGAGCAGAACATGTGGGGGAAGGGAGAGTATAGGAAATAAGGCCAGAGAGGTAGCCAATTGTCAGAACATGAACGACGGCCTTGCAGTTGCCATTGGAAAGTTTTGGCCCAGAAGCCTGTGGTATGAGGCCTAAAATTAAGGCCCAATATTATGTCCTGCACTGACATGGGTGGGGGGGAGTAAGAAGGCCTCCAATGTCACACCCAGAAGGGCTGCCCCCCATTCTGCTTCTGCAGAAAAGATCCCCTTGCCAAACACCCTTCTTAACAACTGGCCCAGTTAGAGCTCCCGCTTACCCCTGAATTACTCAAACAACCAATCACATCCTCCTGTGGGAACCAGCGGGCACCATTCCCTCTTAATACTACAAAGCCTCCTGGTGGTTCACTCTGTTCCTGAGTGCAACTCCCATGCAGCCATGTGTGGTGCCCAGTGGACTCCTCCCCTAGACTGTGAGTGTATGTGAATGTGCTGTCATCACTCTCATCTGTCCAGTGCCCAGGAAATGGCTACAATGGGCTGTGTTTGATCCCAGACACAGAATCCCTCCCTCACCAATGGGGTGAATAGGAAACAATGGTAACAGAGTCACATGATTTGACTTATGCTTTAATTGGATACTGGCTTCTGTTGAGAATGAGCTACAAGGAGGTGAAAACAAAAACATGACTACCAGATATGGGGTGGGGGCCTGATCCAGACATGACCATCAACTCACATAGAGGACAGTGGAAGAGGCGGTGGGGAGATGGGCCTGGATTTGAGGTCAACTGTGGGTGTGAAAGAAAACGTCAGTGCTTTTGTTCCGATAACTGGTTGCCATTTTTTCATGCTGGAAAACTGGGAGAAGGGCTGTTGTACAGTGAATCTCCCTGTCTTATACAAGTTGTCACACAAATCAGAAAAAAAGGGAAAGAGTCTAACTCATTTGGTTTTAATACCATATCCAGGGCAAGAAGACAAAATTGTCTATAGATACAGTTTCACTTATGAACATGCACATGAAAATCCTAATTAAAATATCAGCTATTAGAATTCAATGATGAATTTAAAACATAAAGCATGAACAAATAGGGCCCATTTAAGAAAAATGGTTTAAGAAATGAAAATATAAAACTATTAAAATAATTCATCACATTAATGGACTAAAGGAGCAAAATTACATGAGTATCTCAACAAAAGCAGAAAAAGCACTGGATAAAATTCAATATCTATATTTTTTTTAATAAACTCTTAGAAAACTAGGAATAGAGGGAAGCTTCTTTAACCTGATAAAGGCTTTCTACCAACCATCTACTGCAATCATCAAGTTTAATTAAAAGTTTAGCTGTAATTTCCTTAAGGTCAAGAACAAGACATGAATGACTTGGTATCATTGCCACTCTTTAACAGAGTACAGGAAGTCCTGGTCACTGCATTAAGACCATGAAGGAAGGAGACCAAATTGTTATTATTTCCAGTTAAAATATCATGATCAAATGCACAGAAGACCTAAGAAATCAGTAAACTGCTAAAATTAAAAGAGAGTTCAGCAAGTTTGTTAGGTATAAAAACAATGTGTAAAATTTAATAGTGTTCCTATGAATAGGCAATAACCCGATAGGCAATATAATAGAATGTAAGATACTATTAATGGTAGCAGCAAAAACTATAAAGTATGTAGACATCAACCAAAGAAAGAACATCTTTATAGAGAATAAATTTTAAACTATTAAAGCACAAATCAGAAAACCTAAACAAATGAAACATTAAACAACATATAGATTAACACCTTGCTCTGACATCATAGAATTAAGTTTTTCTTGATTAGTTTCTAAATTCAACACAATTACAATCAAAATCCCAGAGTGAAATTTTTAACATGAAAAACAAATTCCAAAATTTATGTAGAAAAATAAGAATTTTCAAAGAGTTAAGGCAAAATCAAAAAAGAAGATATATCAGATATCAGAACACATTACAAACGAAGGAAACCTTTATTGATAAAGCTAACAGAAGCAGCAGACTGGGAGAAAATAATGACAACAGCTAAAACCCACAAATAATTAAATTTTAAAATACTTGAAGAAACTTTTGTAATTCAGTTAATATTGAAAATGAAGTTCAAAACAGAGAGTGTGGGGAGGATAAGCCACCCTACCAGATAATATGACAACTCATAAGCCATAATTATAAAAGCCAGCAAAGTTGGACACATATAGTAAGAAAAAAGATGGGCAAAAGTATATAGAGGTAAATCACACAAGGAAAAGCCAAATGGCTAATAATTAGTGAAGAACGTTCTACCTCCCTAGTTATCAGATGAATGTAAATTAAAGCCACTTAATAATAGAGATTAGCAAAAATTAGAAAGCCAGATAATAAAAGTGCTGGTGAGGATACGGGGACACAGTAATCCTCATACACCACTGGAGGAAGTGCAGAGCAATGCAGTCTTTCTAGAAAGCAACCTAGCAATGCTTAGTGAAATTAAGAATGCATACATACAACAACCTAGCAATGCTTAGTGAAATTAAGAATGCATACATACAACAACCATAAAACCCTACTCCTGAGTTTATATTGCAAAGGAACTCTCCTCTAAGTGGGTACAAAGCTGTATCAGAGGATATTCGTGCCAGGTTGTTGGTGGTAGCAAGGATTTGGGGACGAGCTAAATGTCCATTGATAAGGGAAATTGATAAAGGCAATGTGTAATATGATATGATGGAATCCTAGGTGACTATCAGACATAAGGAACAAGATTTACATGTAGCAACATGGATGGACCTCAAAACAAAGCGTTCAGTAAAAAAAAGAATAAAAAGGATGAGATTCAAAGCTTGTTGGCATTTATGTAAATCAAAAACACTGACACAAAATGACATTATTTTTCAAGGATATACATGTCTAAAGAAACATAGGGAAAATGAATTGCAAAGACACAGATTAGGTACATTACAGTGAGTGCACATAGGAGGAAGGGGGTGATACGGAGGATGAAGGGGAAAAAGTACAAAAGTAATAACAGGGGCCTTATATGCACTGCTGTTGATAATGGGTCATGAAGAAAAGAGGTTTAATAACTCAATTCTCTGGGTAAAGAAGATGTGCTATATATGGGCTTCCCTGGTGGTGCAGTGGTTGAGAATCTGCTTGCCAATGCAGGGGACACGGGTTCGAGCCCTGGTCTGGGAAGATCCCACATGCCGTGGAGCAACTGGGCCCGTGAGCCACAATTACTGAGCCTGCGCGTCTGGAGCCTGTGCTCCGCAAGAAGAGAGGCTGCGATAGTGAGAGGCCCGCGCACCGCGATGAAGAGTGGCCCCTGCTTGCCACAACTAGAGAAAGCCCTCACACAGAAACGAAGACCCAACACAGCCATAAATAAATAAAATAAAATTTAAAAAAAATAAAAAAAAAAAAAAGATGTGGTATATATATGTGTGTGTGTGTGTGTGTGTGTGTATATACACAATAGAATACTACTCAGCCATAAAAAAGAATGAAATAATGCCATGCGCAGCAACATGGATGGACCTAGAGATTATCATACTAAGTGAAGTAAAGGGAGTCGGGGAGGGATAAATTAGGAGTTTGGAATTAGCAGATACAAACTACTGTATATAAAATAGATAAACAACAAGGTCCTACTTGGGAACTATATTCAATATCCTGTAATAACCCATAATGGAAAAGAAATATAAAAACAAAAAAACAAACAAAAATAATTCAATTCTCCTCATCTGAGACTTATGAAAGGCAAAGAAATGAAAAGAAATAAAAGGAGTGTTGAAAAACGCTCTAGCTGATCTTTGTCTCTTGGTGTTCTGAACCATCTGTCTCACTTCCTCAGAAATGAATTAATCCATTAGCTAGGACCCAGTCAAAGAAGAGGTGTCTTCCCTTGGACAGTCTCTTCACCCTTTAAGCCTCAGTTTCTTTACTTGTAAGAGTACCCATCTGCCAGTTTTGATGGGTGAATTAAAAGAGCTGACCCATGCACATCTCTGCACAGTGCCTAGTTAAGGGTAAGTGCTGAGCACCCAGTGGCCACCATGATTTGGACATACAGACTTAGAACTTGACAAAACCTGATAGGTGAGTGAGTCAATTCTTATTTCATGAACATGGGACTAGACGACAAGAGGAATTACGTGAGTTTCCCAGGGTCCGGAGATAAGAGGGAGAACAGAAATGAGAAGGCAGCTCAAATCATTCTTCATCCAGTTGTGTCCACTACCACTCACTGCCTCCTCAGGCTTCCTTGAGAAGATCTATACAAACTAATTTTTCTGGGATGAAGAGCAACTTTTATTCATGGCATGTTTATTTTTTTTAACATCTTTATTGGAGTATAATTGCTTTACAATGGTGTGTTAGTTTCTGCTGTATAACAAAGTGAATCAGCTATACATATACATATATCCCCATATCTCCTCCCTCTTGCATCTCCCTCCCACCCTCCCTATCCCACCCTTCTAGGTGGACACAAAGCACCAAGCTGATCTCCCTGTGCTATGCAGCTGCTTCCCACTAGCTATCTGTTTTACATTTGGTAGTGTATATATGTCAATGCCACTCTCTCACTTCATCTCAGCTTCCCCTTCCCCTTCCCCGTGTCCTCAAGTCCATTCTCTATGTCTGCATCTTTATTCCTGTCCTGCCCCTAGGTTCATCAGAATCATTTTTTTTTTTTAGATTCCATATATAAGTATTAGCATATGGTATTTGTTTTTCTCTTTCTGACTTACTTCACTCTGTATGACAGACTCTAGGTCCATCCACCTCACTACAAATAACTCAATTTCGTTTCTTTTTATGGCTGAGTAATATTCCATTGTATATATTTGCCACATTTTCTTTATCCATTCATCTGTTGATGGACACTTAGGTTGCTTCCATGTCCTGGCTATTGTAAATAGAGCTGCAATGAACATTGTGGTACATGTCTCTTTTTGAATTATGGGTTTCTCAGGGTATATACCCAGTAGTGGGATCGCTGGGTCATATGGTAGTTCTATTTTCAGTTTTTTAAGGAACCTCCATACATGGCATGTTTAAATCCATGTGGCTGTCAATATTTCTGGCCAATGGAGCACTGTGAAAGGAATGAAAAATACAGATAATAGAAAAGGTCATTTATCCACATTGACTCTTTTTAAAAGATATACAGTAATGCAATTTCCAAATCATGCCAATGATTGTCCAAAATTAGAAGGAAAAGTGCCTATAGAGTTAGGAAGAGGAAATTACAAAGCAGGGTTTTAGGTATTAGCATGTACTAAGCCAGGTAAGCAGACTGTGGACAGTACCTCGAGGGCCATCATTTTGAGACCCTGCAAAGTAGATAAGGAAGGGAAATTTAAAACCAGGGCTCTCCACCCATCCTCCAGAAGAATGCTTTAATTTCTTTGTCTCTAGTATCAAATGTGGAGGCTAGCAAGCTGCTGCCAACAGCTGGAAGCCTGCCATTCTGATGGAATGCTGCTATCCCTGTGAAGGCATCAATGTCATGAACAATTCTGAACACATGAGAAGAGCCACCAAGGCCATACAAAAATCTGGGGGCCCAGCCAGGATTAGAACACCAGCTTCAGCCACAATGTTAAATACAGTGAGAGTGTATATGGGGGTGAGAGTCAAAACAGGATGGTTTCCAAGAACCCAATGCTTGAAAGCCCAAAGACAGAATCTTGAGGATGCCCTGGTGTAAGCAGCATTGTTATTTAACTAAATAGACCCCTGCCCTTCTTGCTTACTTTCCTCTCTCTCTTCCTCAGCTATGTCCTACTACTTTTTCATGCCCCCAAATGTAGAGCTTTTTGGTATTGGCTCTGTAATCCAGTGCATATGTTCCTATCTCTGGGGGCAAACAATTGCACTGTATGTAATTTTTCCCCTACTGCATGCCAAAAGAAAGTCAAATGTCTTCTGTTTGCTCTCCGTTATGCTGTCTTTCTATTAAATTTCTTCCTGTGAACTCTGACTTCTGCTGGTAATCTATTTTCACCCTTTCAACAGCAATGGAAACTCAGAGAGATGTTCAATCTTTGTGGGGTAACAGAGAGCAAATCATTAACTCCGAGTACACTCAAATGCGAAGCAAGGTTTTCCCCAAAATCACTCCTTGGAAAAAAGAGGGAATTGCTTTATATTCTGAGTTTCTTACTATAGGATGTTCTCATCCTTATTTTATTTCTAATAACACCATTCTTTTCAGGGAAGACACATTATCCTGAAACACTCGTCATCAATGCAAGATTCTGATGTTTATAAGTGGAATCGGTGAACATTAATACATATTTATTTTTTCCTTCCCTTGTATGAATGGCCTCATATTTGCAAGAGTGGATGTTGATGTGAACAAGCCTTCTAAATATCACTTTTTAAAATATTACAGTAAGTGGTTACATAGTGGATGTTGAAAATATGTAACTGCAGGATGAAAGAAAACAACTGTCATGGTACTATGCTGTGACTTGGAATAAAACTGAAATACGATAGTGGAAAAAATAGGACTATAGTAATATTATGTAAAATATGAAATAATATATAAAGTGATATTAATGTATCAATTTTATAAGTGTACAAAATGATTAAATATATGTAACTAAATTAATAACTTAAGTATTTATACGTAGGTGATTGGTGCTTTTTAGCTACATCTCTAAAATTTTTGGTGAGGGGGAATGGGAGGACTTATTCGGAGGACAGCAGAGGGTCTCATGCTTGGCATTGCCTTCTACTAGGGCATGTACAGTAGATATACAGACAATGGCTGAATACTAACTATGGTTCCTGGGGAAGAACTACCAACACTTCACAGCGAGTTCTTTTCTTTCCTCAGTGTTATTGTGAAAGTATGTTTGCCCAGCAGTCCTTATCTTGATTCCAGATCCTTAGTAAATGTTGGCTCTTTTCTACACATGACCATGGTAGTTTGTGAAAAAAGCACTCTGGGTCCTATACAAGGAAATGAGTGTTTGAAGTATTACTTCAAAAGTAGCCACTTTAGGAGACTCTATACATTTATTCAAAGAATGCCAGTCACGGGCCAAAGCTGCTGGGGAAGCTGTTTTGAGGACTGCCTTCCAAGAGTCAGTTCATGGGCCACATGACAGAGCCAGCCTCTGCACTTTATAGGCAGCCCTTTTATTCTAGTTTTTAACCCCAAATGGTTACACTCAAGCCATTTGCCAGATTGGCCTCTGGATGACTTTCAGCTCTTTCCAGAAATCATTAAATCCACTCCCTTCCACTGGCTCCCATCCCCCCACCCCAGCTCAAAGGATGAGGACTTGGCATAGAGCAGGACGCTCAGAAAAATGCTTTGCAAACTCCGAAGACAGTTCCACAAGAGGAGTTCCAAATGTTTAGAGGAAAAACAACACAATTAGAGTAAGTATATGACCTCCCAATGAGAATGAGCTGAAAAGAGACAACATTCCTTTGAGTTCTAAGTACAGGGAGATTTGTTTTTAAAAATCACTTTATATTCCTACCTCATGTTTGAAATGTGCAAGCCTTGCATTTCATACCAGGTCGTCAGGTATAGCAAATACTTGTATCTGCTTACTGTTTAATCAAAATAAAAAGCCTCAGGCTTTTTTTTTTTTTTTTTTAGGGACTAACCTTATAAACCGAAGCACAATTTACAAACCTGCTATGTACTTTAGCAAGAATCAGTGAGGTAAAATGAATATGCAAACTTGGATTCTTTAGCAAAACAGTGAAATCATCATCTCAAGTAACAACGCTAAACATGGAACTATAGGCAAGGATGATGCAGTATAGAAGTAATGAATCATCATCTTCAGTTATTCATTAATAGAGGGTCTGAAAGTTAGAGTTATATGGACTTGTCTCATTTGCAGCCCTGGTTAATAATATTAACATCTTTCCTCCTACATTTTGGCTCCAGCATGTTACATTCTCTTCATATATCATATTCTGGTTTTGTCTTTACTGGGCAGTTATTTTGTTATAAATTTATTACTATTCATTTTTCGACACAATCTCCCAGCACGTAACCTATTCCCTGTTTGGAAATTACACTTTTTTAGAAACTTATTTTTATTCTTTCAAGCCACTAGGGTATCTTTTAGTAAGTTCACTGAGGCAGTAATTTCCCAGGTAGGAGTAGCTGACCCTTTAAATATTGTCAAATGGCCAACTTGTGAGTTGATAGGAAGATCCAATAAATGCAGACATAATGCAACCCAAACCAGTTAAGAAATATGACTTTGGGGATTTAAAAAGAGAAAGTGAGTCCAGGGAAATGTGTTAATTCTTTTGGAGAGAACTGTAAAATTAGGGAATGAAGGAAAACAAATTAGACTTTACATGTTTGGATATCAGAAGAGCATTTGATTCAGAAGAGGAATCTTACGGTTAGATTAATTCAAGCTGGGTTGACTATTTGAAGAGTAAGATGCATAATTCTAATATGGTACTGGTTAGATTCATAGTTCTCAACGCCTCTAGAGAGAGCATGGGGGTGCCAAACACAGACCAGGAAGGTGGGTCCTTTCACTGTGCAATAGTTTTAGGAAACTTCTTCCAGGAACTTCACCCAGAGGAAAACCCAACGGAAACAAAAACAATTTACATTTGTGCACACTACAGCCTTTCTCTGGATTCTGCCAGGTATTTTTTAGATATTCTCAGATCAATTCCTCATTCCCACCTCTGGCACCTCACTGCAGTAATAGCAGACATTGAGAGTGTGTTTGCAGTTGTCAAATGCTTTCCGCGTGCATGATTGGCTCAGATCCACACAACCATTTTGTGGCTTAGATTTGTTTCTCCACTTGAATGTAAGCTCCAGGAGGGAGGAATTTTGTCTCTCTGATCTACTGTTATATCCTCAGAACCCAGGAGAGTGCCAGGTACGTGGAAGGCATCAGCAACCATTTGTTGACTTTTATGGGTGAGGAAACTCAGGGACTTCCAGAGAGTAATAATGACATATTTGTTAAGCTCCCTGAAGTCTTCAGACAGCTGTTCTATTTATCCTGTTTTTTCAGACTCCCATATTTTACGAGGGCACTACCTTCCTTTTTTGTCATAATTACACACTATACGCTAATACATATATATTTGCTATTGTTTCTTGTTTTTTACTTAACCCTTCTCCTGAGCAATTACATCTAAGAAATCATGAGTTTGGTGTGCTAGTTACATAATAAATTGTTTTCTGATACACATACAAATAAATACTAAGCTTTAAATTTAAAAAGGAATAAAAACTTGGGGCATGTACCACCAGAAATCATCTCACATAGTACAAGGTGCTATGCCTACCACATTTGGGCCAACACTGTTGTACTGGATCCTTATAATAACCCTGTGGGAGAGGTGGCATGAGCAAAGCAGAGTAGGCACCGTTAGCTCATTTACCAGTGAGTTAACTGAGGGGGATGGACACAGGGTCACACAGCTAATAAGTGGTAGATTTAGAACTATGAACCCCGCAGTATTCCTCATTGCCAATTTACTCTCTTCCACTATTTTACTGCTCCCCCAGCATTCCTGGGGAAATCTACAGCTAGGCTGGTATCTGCTCTTTCTTAGGGTGGCTGCCTATACCAAGGGTCTAGCTTAGAGCTGTTTGAAAGCAATCTTGAAAGCGTGAAACAGTCACCTTAGGTAGGCCTTAATTTGTTAACTGTAGTCAAAGGAGGAAGCACATGCTAAAAAATTGTTGGTGAAAACTGTGTCTCATTGGTAATAATGAGCACAGGACAGAAGAGGGTAGAGAGTTGGGCGGTGAAAGGAAAAAAATAGAAATTAGCTTAGAAAAACACACTCCCAGGACGCTTATTTGCATGTACTATAAAACCAAGTAAGGTTCATTTGACGTAATCATGTCAACAGCAGTTCAAGTAGATGAGACCTGTACCAGGTCTGTTTCCTGCACTATCTCATGTATTCCTCCTGGCAGGTAGGTTTCTCGCTCAGAGTAACCTTCTCAGGATCACAGACCTGAGAGGGAACAGAAACAGACTTTGAACAGGGTCTCTCTAGTATATTCTTTCCTTTCCTTCTCTGCAGTTGTTACCTCAGTGGTGGTGAAGCATTCATATTAACCTTCAGTACATGCTTACATTTTGGTCAGATGATGAGACCAAATAATGCTGTACACCAAAGCTAAAAGCTTACATGACCTATAGGCCTGTTAGGATGGGCAGCTCTGAGATGTGGTCATGGCTTTGTGGTCCATATTCATCTGAGATCTGGCCTAAACCTTTGGATGACTATGAAGCAGCTATAGGATCTGTTTTATACCAACTTACATTGAGTGGACCAAGGGTCCATACTGAACTATGCAGTAAAGTCCTGAAGTTGCCTCAGGTGCCCACAAAATCCTTAGGACTGGTCTGAATGAATAGAGTGAGCCAAGGTCAAGTGGCTAAAAGTCCAAAAAAAAAGCCTTCTAAGGCTGCCATAATCTTGGCCCATATTTTTTAAAGTGACTGGAATGATCTTGCATCTGAGTTCAAGAAAAGATGATAAGGGAAGTGTCAAAATCTGTCCTCCCAGCTATCATTCTGCTGACTGATAGCTTTGTGTGCTATATATACAGCTCTCAGCTCTCCCATGAATTTAGCATCATATTCTGATAGATGGTAGATGTCAGAGAATAGATGGTCTAGGGAGCCAGAGACCTTTTTTTCCCAAATACATCCCCTGTCTTTAACCTTTCAGCAGGCTATGATGAAAGCACCTTATAAATCTATTTTTTAAACCACTTAATATTTTAAACCAAAGAGAGAAAGTAAAAAACAAAACCAAAACTCTTTAGCAATGCATCTCAGTTCACACACCTTAGGATCAGGAAGTCTTGACCAAAGTCTAAACAAAACACCCTCTGTAATTCCAGCCCATTACTCTATCCTCAACAGAAACTAAAGAGAAAGCTCTCACAATGGGGAAAACACCCACATTTTGAAGAGTCGGAGAAGGAAGCTCCAGTTGACTACCTATGGGGGAGTGGAGGGAAATTAGGAATTCCAGGACTCACACGAGGCTGGTGGCTTTATATGGCAAGGAAGAAACGTCACAGAACAGTTGGATGTACAGAGCTGCAGATAAACGAGTTCCATATGGAGAGAGGAAAGGAATAGAAGGCCTGCCTGTGTTTCTTCAGACAGTATCTCTTTAGAAAAGCTAAGCTTGTAATTAGGGTCATAATTTCTTAAATTCTCTCTTGCAACTGTGCATCACTTCAGGTTGTTCCTTGAAGGTTATTTAGCTATTTTTAAAAACTTCCTTACTCTAGGTTTTTTGTTTTTTTTTTTTCTTTTTTACTGAATTTTTTTTAAAAAGCCAACTGTTCCCTTGAGAAGTCTAGTGATTCTAACTCAGAGGCTCTGGTCCAAATCACCACTGCTCACCTGATAACACACAAAGTACCTAGAAGGAAATGTGAGCTTTCTAACTTCTGCTATAAAAATGGGATCAACATCATAATCCTGTGTCAAAGCATTAGTCACTAAAATGTACCCCAAGACCCCCTTGACCACCCAGCCTATGAGAGGACATTCAAGGAAAATAGGTAACAGTCAGCAACAATCAGTAGCTCTTGTTGGCTCTTCCATGAGGGATTCTAAGAACCAGGCTCCCCTAGGCGTTTCCCTTCCTTGAGGACAGCAAGGTGATTTGGGTGGGGTTTAAGTTCCCCTGCTCTCCCCCTCCACCTCCTGGTGACTTCACTTAGTTGTTACAGCTGCTCTTACTTCTACGTGATGGTGGAGTTAGCCTTCTAGCCATTTCTGTATCACCTCATTCTTCCCATTTCTGTGGCTTTCTTTTCCACTCCCTCCCTCATGGAGGGCTCAGGATGGCTTTTTCTTGGCCGTAACTGCTGCTGTTTCACTGAGATGGAGAAAGGAGGAAGGGGATGAGAGGAGGGAAGATTGAGGTGTCAGGATTTTACTCTTCAGTGTTACAATTCTCGCTAGGCTCCTCAAAGGCTAGTTTTACTCTCCTGATTTCTCACTGTGTCTAAAATGGACCACTAGGGTGTCCATTCTTTCACAAATCACTATTTCCATGAGGGACTTGGAAAAAGTTCCCTTGGACATTTGGGACTCTCTACATAATGTCAGATTCCTAAGCTTTTAAACTGAACTCCCGGGACTTCCCTGGTGGTCCAGCGGTTAAGACTCTGTGCTCCCAACGCGGGGGGGCCCGGGTTCGATTCCTGAGCAGGGAACTAGATCCCTCATGCCGCAACTAAAAATGATCTCACATGCCCCAACTAAAAATGATCCCGCATGCCCCAACTAAAGATCCCATGTGCCACAACTAAGACCCAGCACAGCCAAATAAATAAATAAATATTTAAAAATAAATAAATAGATAAACTAAACTCCTCACAATTAGCCAGATGCCTTGGCACCTTTTCTCTCTCCTGCTCAGGAGGAGTTGTCACTCCTGTCCAATATGCTACTACATCCATTCCCTATATGCCCCAATATCCTCAACTATCAGTACAAGCATCCAGCCCTTTCTCCTTACGTCTCCTTTACTCCATTAGTGTTTCTCCCGGGGATCTATAAGGTTCTCAAGCAAATGGGGCACTCAGAAGCATATTGTGAGTCATGATGTTTTCTAAAATGGGTGTGTAGATTAATTCCTCACTTTCTCCCAGGGCTCTTAAACTCTAATAGCAAAAATTTCGTAACCCAAAGTGGAAGACAATTTATAAAGCATGCCCAGCCTCCTGCCATGACTATCAGCTTCCTTTAGCAGGCAACCTAGCTTCCTTCTGGCCACCAGCCATACCTGGGGACCTCATATTGCAGGAGGTATGATTGAGAGCAACTGGCAAGTCTCTATTTTTGAACCATTGGTGACAAACTTATTGTGTCACTTGTGGGGACCTGCCCTCTCATCTTGGAGCCATTCTTCTTTGTTGTAATGTGGGTCTCTCCTCTTGACCTTCCCTTCTGAAATCATATTGCTTTCAGTATTTTTTGAGAATCTAGCTGGTGACTCCAATCTGCTTCCATAGAAACAGCTTCCTGTCCTCAAGAAACTCTCAGATTCCGAATTCATGGAGTCAAGAGTAGGCCCCTCTTTTTAGTGGCTGTCTTCTTGATTGAGATCCTGTTGAAATGCAGACAGCCAAAATCTGCCTTCCCCAAATGGGTCAATTTGACCTACATCCCTGGCTTCTCCTGTGCTGCCACCCAGAAGCCTGGGTGTTGATATACTGGCAAAAAAACAAACAACCACAAAACAACCACATTAAAGTGTGTGTGTGTATCCACACACACACACACACACACACACACACACACACACCTCATGCATTTCATTGTGTTGTAGTGGCCAACAGCAGTCTTTAACCTTTAAGAATTGGTGGGATCTCTTTAATTAGTAACATTTAAAACTAGAAGAGACTCAGCATCAAAAGGAAATAATGACAATTTTGAAATATTAACACTTTGAGCTTATTAGAGTCCTCCCATAGCTCTGAAAGGACATCATGGGTATGTTCACTTTTTTTTTTTTTTGGCCATGCCGTGTGGCTTGCAGGATCTTAGTTCCCCACCAGGGATTGAACTAGGGCCACTGCAATGAAAGCGCCAAGTCTTAACCACTGGACTGCCAGGGAAATGCCCCGTATGTTCACATTTATTCTTTGATTTATTTTAACCTTTCGCTATGGTGCTTTTCACATATAAACAAAATTGAGAAAGTAGTATACTGAATCCTTGTGAACCCAACATCCAGATTCAACAATTATCAACCCAGACTCAGTCCTATTTCATCTATAACATACACACACATTCCTCTTCCACCCTCCCTGGATTACTTTTGTTTCATTCAATTGGATTTATTTCATAGTACCAAAGTGTACTATTCAAATTAATGGCACAAAAATGAGCATCGAGTTAAAATCTTACAAAACCTCATAATCTCTGCAAAACCTCATAATTTTATGAGTTTTTTTTTAAAGAAAGAAAAAGTATAATTGACTTACAATATTATAGTAGTTTCAGGTGTACAACATAGTGATTTGATATTTTTAGACATTACAAAATGATCACCACAATAAGTCTAGTTACTATTTGTCACCATACAAAGTTGTTACAATATTATTTCTATATTCACTATGCTGTACATTATTTATTTTATAAGTGGAATATATCTTCTTGTTGGATTGATCCCTTTATCATTATGTAACGTCCTGCTTTGTCTGTTACAGTTTTTGTTTTAAACTCTATCTTGCCTGATATAAGTTTTGCTACCTCAGATTTCTTTTCATTTTCATTGCAGGTAATAATTTTTCTAACCCCTCACTTTCAGTCTGTGTGCATCTTTATTTCTGAAGTGAGTTTCTTGTAGGTAGCATATACATGGGTCTTGTTCTGTCATTCATTCAGCCACTCTATGTCTTTTGATTGGAGCATTTAGTTCATTTACATTTCAAGTAATTATTGGTAGGTATGTACTTATTGCCATTTTGCTAATTGTTTTCTGGTTGTTGTTGTAATTCTTTTTTGTTCCTTTCTTCTTTGGCTCTCTTTCCTTGTGATTTGGTGACTACTTTTAGTGCTATGTTTGGATCCCTTTCTCTTTCTCTGTGTGTGTGTATCTATTATAGAATTATGGTTGTGGTTACCATGAGGTTCGTATATAACAACATATGTATATATGGTTATTTTAAGTTGATGATCTCTTAAGTTCTAATGCATTCTAACAATCCTGCCATTTTACTCCTCTCCTCCCTTCCATGTTTAATGCTTTTGATATCATATTTTACATCTTTTTGTTTTGTGTATCCTTCAACTATTTATTGTGGATATAGACAATTTACTACTTTTGTCTTTTAACATTCCTACTAGTTTTTTTTTTTAATTAATTAATTAATTAATTTATTTATTTATTTTTGGCTGTGTTGGGTCTTCGTTTCTGTGCGAGGGCTTTCTCTAGTTGCGGCAAGTGGGGGCCACTCTTCATCACGGTGCGCAGGCCTCTCACTATCTCGGCCTCTCTTGTTGCGGAGCACAGGCTCCAGACGCGCAGGCTCAGTAATTGTGGCTCACGGGCCTAGTTGCTCCGCGGCATGTGGGATCTTCCCAGACCAGGGCTTGAACCCGTGTCCCCTGCATTGGCAGGTAGATTCTCAACCACTGCGCCACCAGGGAAGCCCTTCCTACTAGTTTTATAAGTGATTGATCTACTACCTTTACTGTATGCTTGCCTTTACCAGTGAGATTTTTCATTTCATAATTTTCATATTTCTAATTGTAGTTCTTTCTTTTCCACTTAGAGAAGTCCTTTTAACATTTCTTATAAAGCTGCTTTAGTGGTGCTGAACTCTTTTAGCTTTTGCTTATCTGTAAAACTATTTATTCTCTCATCAAATCTGAATGATAGCCTTGACAGGTATAGTCTTGGGTTTTTTCCTTTCATCACTCTGAATATATACCATGCCACTCCCTCAGGCCTGAAAACTTTCTTCTGAAAAGTCAGCTGGTAGTCTTATGGGACCTCTCTTTACATAACTAGTTGCTTATCTCTTGCTGCTTTTAAGATTTTTTCTGGATCTTTAATTTTTGTCATTTTAATTGTAACATGTCTTGGTGTGAACCTCTTTGGGTTTATCTTGATTGGGGCTCCCTATGCTTCCTAGATTTGAATGTCTGTTTCCTTCCCCATGTTAGGGAAGTTTTCAGCTATTATTTCTTCAAGTAAGTTCTTTGCTCCTTTCTCTCTCTCTTCTCCTTCTGGGACACCTAAGATGTGAATATTATTAAGCTGATGTTGTCCCAGAGGTCTCTTAAACTATCCTGATTTTTTTAAATTGTTTTTTCTTTTTTCTGTTCAGCTTGGTTTGTCTTCCAGTTTACTAATTTACTCCTCTGTATCATCTAATCTACTACTGATTCCTTCTAGTGTATTTTTTACTTCAGTAATTGTATTTTCAGCTCTATTTGGTTATATTTTCTAACCATTTGTTAAACTTCTCACTGTATTCATCCATTTTTCTCTGAAATTCATTGAGCATCTTTATGATCATTACCTCAACTTCTTTACTGGGTAGATTGCTTATCTCCACTTTGCTTAGTTCTTCTTCTGGGGTTTTGACCTGTTCCTTTGCTTTGAACGTATTCCTCTGTCTCCTCATTTTATCTAATTCTCTGTGTTTATTTCTATGTATTAGGTAAGTTGGTTACATTTCCCAATCTTAGAGAAGTGGCCTTATATAGAAGTCTTTGGGGTCCAGCAGCACCTTCCCTCTGGCCACCAGATCTATATGCTTTAGGGGCACCCCCTACATGGGCTTCATGGGCCCTTCTGTTGTGGCAGGACTGACTACTGTGGGCAAGCTGGTAGGCAGAACTTGCTCCCAGCCCAGTTGGCTGCCAGGCCCTGCCTTGTGCAGTGGCTGCCAGCCCATTGGTGGGTGGGACCAGGTCCTGGGGCTACTAGATTATTTTGAAGCAAATTCCACATTTTATACTATTTCATCCATAAGTATTTCAGTATATATCTCTAAACGATAAGGATTCATTAAAAAATTACACCTAAAACATTTGAAATAATTCCTTAAATGTCATAATAGATCCAATTAGTATTAAAATTTCCCCTAATTGTTTTATAAAATTGTTTTTAATAGCTGCTTTGTTGAAATCAGGATCCAAAAAGTTCCACCCATTGAATTTGGTTGATGTGTCTCAAGTCTCATAAAATACAGCTCCTTCCCTCTTTTCTTTCATCTTTGCAATTTATTTGTTAAAGCCACCAGGTTACTTACACTGCATAGTTTCCCACTGTCTAGATTTTGCTAATTTTATTTCCCACTGTCTAGATTTTGCTAATTTTATTTCCAAACTGTTGTGTAAGATGCTCCTCGACCCCCTTATTTCCTGTAAACTAAAAATTAGATCTAGAGTGTCACCTGATTCAGGTTCCATTTGTGTGTGTGTGTGTGTGTGTGTGAATACTTCACAGATGGTGTTGTGTACCATCTTCAGGAGGTATGTTATTATTGTCTCTCTTTTTGTGATGTTAGCAGCCATTATTTATTAAAAACTGCTTAAACCCAAATTTTTTTCTGAGGTGATATTATACATACTTTAAAATATTCATTAGAAACACCTTCAAGTTTTATTGCAGTCTTAGCCCATTTTCATTTCCATTAGCTAAATAACATTCTTTCTTTTAAGCATCAGCTTCCAAAATTTCCATCAGTCATGCTCGTATGTCATTTCTTCTGCAGTGAGATGGTTACTCTTGCCCTGATTCTTCCTCCACCTCCTTCCCACCCCTTACATCCCCCAGGAAGGGAATATGAATATCTTGGTGGTACATTTCATATTTTATAGCAATTCCTTTAGAGTACTGTCTTGTTTTTACAGTACTTTTCCTCTGCCTGTCCCATAGTGACTGTTTTCCTAAACTATTAAACTTGCCTCTAAGATTCTGATTACCAATTCCAATATGTGGGGTTTTTTCCACATACCACCAAACAATTCTCTGACACCAGTCAGATGACTTACAATTCAACTCAATTCTGAAACTATCTGCCTGGAGATAGCATCAGATTCTAGAAATTAAGGGCTCAGTCCCATAAGATCGCCCTACCACTTCAGATGTCAACTACAAGTGTAGATTTTCACCTGTGCTTTGGACTGACTGGTAATGAATCAGAGGTTCCCAGAACCCCTCCTTGGGTTTGATTAATATGCTAGGCCAGCTCGCAGAGCTCAGGAAACCAGTTTACTCACTAGATTATCGGTTTATTATAAAGGATATTAAAGGATACTAACCAATAGCTAGATGAAGAGATATATAGGCAAGGTCCCAAACAAAGGAGCTTCTGTCTTTGTGGTTTGGGGCCTGGCACAGAGATACATGGAAGTATTCTGGTTTGAGAATGTTCCTCAAACCCTGTCCTTTGGGTTTTTATGGAAGCTTCATTACATAGGCATGATCGATTATATCATTGGCCATTGGTGATTGATTCAACCGCTAGCCTCTCTCCTCTGCCTAGAGGTCCAGGGGGATGGGACTGAAAGTTCCAACCTTCAATCATGCGGTTGGTTCCCCTGGTAACTAGCATCCCTCTGTAGATTCTTTCCAAAAGTCACTTTTATATAAACTCAGGTGTGGTTAACAGGGATTTGTTATGACTATCAAGACAATTTTAATGTTCTTATCACTTAGGAAATTCCAAGGGTTTTAGGAGCTCTATGCCAGAAACGGAGATGAAGACCAAATATATATTTTTTACTGTAAATCACAATATCACATCTTCCTTTTCTTTCTCATTTTGACTTCTGCTAATACACAGTATTCACAATACATGAAAGTTTTGTTTCTCTGCTGCTGATAACCTAAAGTCCCATAAGTTGGAGGTCTTGGCTCAACCTTCTCTTTTGTTTGTCCTCAGCTTCTTGCCTAATCCAGGCAATGTTGACCACTCTTACTTACTGAAATGCCCTTCCTTTTCTGGGATCACTCTCTCTGGTTTTCCTCCTACCTCTCATATTATTTTTTCTTGGTCTCCTTCAAAGTCACCTCTTCCTCTGTCCATTCCTGAAATATGAGTTTTGCCCAGGATTTTGTCTTTGGCCCTCTTCTCCTTTCACATGATGCTGAGTGAACTGATTCATCCTCTTGGCATCAACAACCAACATAGGAGCATGACTCCCAGTTCTAGATCTTCTGCCAAGGCTTCTCTTCTTAGCTGTAGGATTGCACATCTAGCTGTTTACTAGAAATCACTCCCAGATAATTCCGCCTCAGTAGGAATGGAACAGAGCACATTGCCTCTCATTTCCAGCTTGCCTTGCCCCCCACCCTCCCCACCCCAACCTCCTTACTTCATTCTCTAGCTCTGTGAATCACACCACTATCAACCACAGTCATCAGCTCAGAAACCTGGGCTCCTCCTAGGCTCCTTTCTCTTCCATCACGTCTGATCCATCACCATTCATGCTAACTGCTCCTATTCATGCTTTCTCATACTCGTCCCCTTGGCCATTACCATTACCCCTTATTGCCTAACTTGTTTGCCTGCTCCCTAAATTCTGCCCCTTCCATTCATCCTTCACACTGCTACCAGAATAATCTTTCTAAAATACAAATCTGAGTTACGGTACTTTACACTTAAATTCCAAACTCCTTGATATGGCAGTCTTCATTCAACCTTTGGCCATGGTTTCTGTAGCCCATACGATGTACATTCCAAAGATTATATGCAGTAACACATGTCAGTTTACTAATACATTGCCTGGCTCGATATACAGCAACTAGTTTCCATTTTGGGCCTAAATATTTCCTCTTCTTCTTGTGTCATATGCCATTCCATGCCATTGTGTATTTGTACATGCTCTCCCATCCTCCCCAACCCCTCCTGGCCTGTCTTCCCTTTTTCCACCTGGGTGGTACTTACTTATCTTTTAACCCTCAGTTCAACTCTATTCATTTCAGGAAGGTTTTTTTGAAACCATATGTAATTAAACACCTCTTCTCTGTGTTCCTAAAAATTCCTCCATTACTTCTGTCATGGCCTCTACATAGTTCAGTATTGATTTACTTGCCTCATAGACTGTAAGCAATGTGTAACAGTTCTTGAGGTTTAATATTTATATCCCCAGTAATAGACTCAGTGCCTGGCCCATTGTGGGTGTTCAGTCAAGGCAAAAATGAATGAAGCCCAGAGAAAGACAAATACCATATGATATCACTTATATGTGGAATCTAAGAAAATGATACAAATGAGCTTATTTACAAAACAGAAACAGCCTCACAGACATAGGAAACAAATTTATGGTTACCAAAGGGGAAAGGCAGGGAAGGGATAATTTAGGAATTTGGTACTAACAGATACACACGACTATATATAAAACAGATAACAAGGACCTACTGTATAGGACAGGTAATTCTATTTGATATCTTATAATAGCCTATAATGGAAAAGAATATGTATATATAAATATATATGTATATTTGAATCACTTCACTGTACAACTGAAACTAACACAACATTGTAAATCAACTATACTTCAGTTTAAAAAATGAAGCCCAGTCATTTCTACCTCTATACACTCATAGTGTGTTCAGGCCCTCATCATCTCTACTTGGATAACCATAATTACTTACAAATTGCTTTTCCTGATTTCAGTTGCCATCCCAGTGAATGCACCTTTCAGCTCTGATCGTACCATTTTCCTCCATAAAAGTCCACCGCTCTCCAATTCTGATATGGCCCCTCAGTAGAGCAGGGGTCCTATTGAAAGCTGGGATTGCTGTACTGTTCATATAAAAGGTGTGAAGGCAGAAAACTGGTTGAGAAACACTAGCCTATAAAATTAAATCTCGGATTATCAGCATGGTTCCAAAATGTCATGTGATTTGGTTTCTCTTCTAACCTCCAATCAGCCTTGGACCCAGCTATTCTAGACCTTCACTCTTTCACCCAAACCAGAATGCCCTGGGCTCTCCTGCACTGGTTTTTGCATAATATGAAGGCTTGAATTTCTTTCTTTCACAAAATCTTCATCCTTCAAGATCCATTTGAAATGCCACCTCCTGTGTGAAACCTTCCATGACTCTGTGTCCTCCAGCATGTTATGAATCTCATCACTCTTCCACTTAAGGTCCAAATTCCTATTTTAGTGACTGCATTTTATCTTTACTCTACTCTGTATCATGTAATGGAGGGAGGTGTTGATATCACTGTCCCTCAGTAGGGTATAAAATCCTTAATGAAGATGGAAGGTGTTTATTGTACTTATTTTGTAGCATCATACCTGCCTACTCCCTCCTCTAGCCCTGAGCACCTAGCACAGTTCTCAACTGTCAATATTTGCAGATCTGATTTGCATTTTTCTTAGTAAAAGTGGCTCTTCTCCTACAGCCCAGTTACTGGAACTCACCATTCCCTCCATTTGTGGATGCTAATTCCTAAAGTCTCTTGCTTTTTTTCTTCTCATAGTGGACCTTTGGCTTTACCTCACCTTGAATCCTTAAATTCTTCATATTTCCTTCTGTCAGAACTTTCCTGGGGGAAAAACATTCTACCCTAATCCCTTTAAGAAATACTATCATTTTAGCATGCTCAAGATTTCTTTCATCTCATTCCCCTATATTCATATTTCAGACCCCACATCTGTTTCCTTTAAGAGACCAATCATTCCCTGCATACCCTGCTTTCATATACTAAGCCTTTATGTCTCTCCATTTCTGCTTCCCACCTGCAGTGGAACACCTTCAGAATCTCTTTTTAAAATCTTGACTCTTGGGCTTCCCTGGTGGCGCAGTGGTTGAGAATCTGCCTGCCAATGCAGGGGACACGGGTTCGAGCCCTGGTCTGGGAAGATCCCACATGCTGCGGAGCAGCTGGGCCCGTGAGCCACAATTACTGAGCCTGCGCGTCTGGAGCCTGTGCTCCGCAACAAGAGAGGCCACGATAGTGAGAGGCCCGCGCACCGCGATGAAGAGTGGCCCCCACTTATCACAACTAGAGAAAGCCCTCGCACAGAAACGAAGACCCAACACAGCCATAAATAAATAAATAAATAAATAAAAATTAAAAAAAAAAAAATCTTGACTCTTTAAAAACTCTTATTCTCCATCCATTCTTATGTTGTCTTCCCAACACAAAAATGAGAAATGGAACCCTCTTCCTTGATTAAAAAAACCTTGCTCAGATAAAGCCCAGGCTTCAGCATCCCAACTTCATCCACTAGAACTGAAGTGTCATTGTTGCCTTTAATCACATTTATTTTATTGCCTCCATAAAGCAATAAAATATTTCAATCCACACACTATGCAAACAGTCGGCTGCAGCCAGCTATAACTTAGGAAGAGAAAAACTTGGCCCAAGCTATTTCATGAGGTAGGTTTGGGTTGCAGAGGACATTCCTCCTGTGCTTTTCTTTTCCTCTCACCTTTTTCCTAAGAGTCCCTCTGTTGTCTCTGCTTTTCCCAATTTGCATTTGCATCCTGCTTCCTCTCTATTTGGATTCTAATTGGGCCTTCCTTTCCCTTTCATTCTCTTTAAATAGCTTCTGCCTTTGCACACCTCAGTCTGTACTGATGTGAATTATCTTATCATCTCCTTCTTCTCTGCACATTCACTGTACATTTTGTATGGTCTGTTTACTGCCATGTTTGCAGAGGGAGTACATCATGGAGATCAGTGTCCTGGCTGGGGCATCAGGCTGCATTTGGATGCTCCGCTCAGCCTCTTTCTAGTTGTCTAATCATGGGCAAGTTGTTTAACATCTCTGAGCCCCAATTTCCTCATCGGTAAAGCAGATGTAACAGGAGTACTTAGTTCATGATGAAGATTAACATTAGTACTCATTATCATCACTCTTCGGCTCCGACTGGATTAAGGAACATGGGTCTTTTGCCCAGCTTTGCATAACCATATAGGCTCTATTCATCACCCCCACTACCATTTTTTTTTTTTTTTGAATTTTGGACTTTATTTATTTTTTTATACAGCAGTTTCTTATTAGTTATCCAATTTATAGATATTAGTGTATATATGTCAATCCCAATCTCCCAATTCATCCCACCACCACCACCCCCACCGCTTTCCCCCCGTGGTGTGCATACGTTTGTTCTCTACATCTGTCTCTATTTCTGCCTTGCAAACCAGTTCATCTGTACCATTTTTCTAGGTTCTACATATATGCGTTAATATACAATATTTGTTTTTCTCTTTCTGACTTAGTTCACTCAGTATGACAGTCTCCAGATCCATCCACATCTCTACAAATGACCCAATTTCGTTCCTTTTTATGGCTGAGTAATATTCCATTGTATATATGTACCACATCTTAATTATCCATTCGTCTGTCGATGGGCATTTAGGTTGCTTCCATGACCTGGCTATTGTAAATAGTGCTGCAATGAACATTGGGGTGCATGTGTCTTTTTGAATTATGGTTTTCTCTGGGTATATGCCTAGTGGTAGGATTGCTGGGTCATATGGTAATTCTATTTTTAGTTTTTTAAAGAACCTCCATGCTGTTCTCCATAGTGGCTGTACTCAATTTACATTCCCACCAACAGTGCAAGAGGGTTGCCTTTCCTCCATACCCTTTCCAGCATTTGTTGTTTGTAGATTTTCTGATGATGCCCATTCTAACTGGTGTGAGGTGATACCTCATTGTAGTTTTGATTTGCATTTCTCTAATAATTACTGATGTTGAGCAGCTTTTCATGTGCTTCTTGGCCATCTGTATGTCTTCTTTGGAGAAATGTCTATTTAGGTCTTCTGCCCATTTTTGGATTGGGTTGTTTGTTTTTTTTAATATTGAGCTGCGTGAGCTGTTTATATGTTTTAGAGATTAATCCTTTCTCCATTGATTCATTTGCAAATATTTTCTCCCATTCTGAGGGTTGTCTGTTCGTCTTTTTTATGGTTTCCTTTGCTTTGCAAAAGCTTTTACGTGTCATTAGGTCCCATTTGTTTATTTTGTTTTCATTTCCATTACTCTAGGAGGTGGATCAAAAAAGATCTCGCTGTGATTTATGTCAAAGAGTGTTCTTCCTATGTTTTCCTCTAAGAGTTTTATAGTGCCCGGTCTTACATTTAGGTCTCTATTCCATTTTGAGTTTATTTTTGTCCGTGGTGCTAGGGAGTGTTCTAATTTCATTCTGTTACATGTAGCTGTCCAGTTTTCCCAGCACCACTTACTGAAGAGCCTGTCTTTTTTCCATTGTATATCCCTGCCTCCTTTGTCATAGATTAGTTGATCATAGGTGTGTGGGTTTATCTCTGGGCTTTCTTTCCTCTTCCATTGATCTATATTTCTGTTTTTGTGTCAGTACCATATTGTCTTGATTACTGTAGCTTTGTAGTATAGTCTGAAGTCAGGGAGTCTGATTCCTCCAGCTCCGTTTTTTTCCCTCAAGACTGCTTTGGCTATCCGGGGTCTTTTGTATCTCCAAACAAATTTTAAGATTATTGGGCTTCCCTGGTGGCGCAGTGGTTGAGAGTCTGCCTGCCAATGCAGGGGACACAGGTTTGAGCCCTGGTCTGGGAGGATCCCACATGCTGCGGAGCAACTGGGCCCATGAGCCACAACTACTGAGCCTGCGCATCTGGAGCCTGTGCTCCGCAACAAGAGAGGCCGCGACAGTGAGAGGCCCGTGCACCGTGATGAAGAGTGGCCCCTGCTCGCTGCAACTAGAGAAAGCCCTCGCACAGAAACGAAGACCCAACACAGCCAAAAAAATAAATAAAATAAATTTTAAAAAAACTTGCTATCACTACACATTTAAAAAAAACAAATTTAAGATTATTTGTTCTAATTCTGTAAAAAATGCCATTGGTAATTTGATAGGGATTACATTGAATCTGTAGATTGCTTTGGGTAGTATAGTCATTTTCACAATATTGATTCTTCCAATCCATGAACATGGTATATCTCTCCATCTGTTGGTATCATCTTTAATTTCTTTCATCAGTGTCTTATACTTTTCTGCATACAGGTCTTTTGTCTCCCTAGGTAGGTTTATTCCTAGATATTATATTCTTTTTGTTGCAATGGTAAATGGGAGTGTTTCCTTAACTTCTCTTTCAGATTTTTCATCATTAGTGTATAGGAATGCAAGAGATTTCTGTGCATTAATTTTGTATCCTGCAACTTTAACAAATTCATTGATTAGTTCTAGTAGTTTTCTGGTGGCATCTTTAGGATTCTCTGTGTATAGTATCATGTCATCTGCAAACAGTGACAGTTTTACTTCTTCTTTTCCAATTTGCATTCCCTTTATTTCTTTTTCTTCTCTGATTGCCGTGGCTAGGACTTCCAAAACTATCTTGAATAATAGTGGCGAGAGTGGACATCCTTGTCTTGCTCTTGATCTTAGAGGAAATGCTTTCAGTTTTTCACCATTGAGAATGATGTCTGCTGTGGGTTTGTCACGTATGGCCTTCATTATGTTGAGGTACGTTCCCTCTATGCCCACTTTTTGGAGAGTTTTTATCATAAATGGGTGTTGAATTTTGTCCAAAGCTTTTTCTGCATCTATTGAGATGATCATATGGTTCTTCTTCTTCAATTTGTTAATATGGTGTATCACGCTGATTGATTTGTGTATATTGAAGAATCCTTGCATCCCTGGGATAAATCCCAGTTGACCATGGTGTATGATCCTTTTAATGTGTCGTTGGATTCTGTTTGCTTGTATTTTGTTGAGGATTTTTGCATCTATATTCATCAGTGATATTGGTCTGTAATTTTCTTTTTTGTAGTATCTTTTTCTGGTTTTGGTATCAGGGTGATGGTGGCCTCATAGAATGAGTTTGGGAGTGTTCCTTCCTCTGCAATTTTTTGGAAGAGTTTGAGAAGGATGGGTGTTAGCTCTTCTCTAAATGTTTGATAGAATTCACCTGTGAAGCCATCTGGTCCTGGATTTTTGTTTGTTGGAAGATTTTTAATCACAGTTTCAATTTCATTACTTGTGATTGGTCTGTTCATATTTCCTATTTCTTCCTGGTTCAGTCTTAGAAGGTTATACCTTTCTAAGAATTTCTGCATTTCTTTCAGGTTGTCCATTTTATTGGCATAGAGTTGCTTGTAGTAGTCTGTTAGGATGCTTTGTATTTCTGCGGTGTCTGTTGTAACTTCTCCTTTTTCATTTCTAATTTTATTGATTTGAGTCCTCTCCCTCTTTTTCTTGATGAGTCTGGTTAATTGTTTATCAATTTTGTTTATCTTCTCAAAGAACCAGCTTTTAGTTTTATTGATCTTTGCTATTGTTTTCTTTGTTTCTATTTCATTTATTTCTGTTCTGATCTTTATGATTTCTTTCCTTCTACTAACTTTGGGTGTTGTTTGTTCTTCTTTCTCTAGTTCCTTTAGGTGTAAAGTTAGATTGTTTATTTGAGATTTTTCTTGTTTCTTGAGGTAGGCTTGTATTGCTATAAATTTCCCTCTTAGAACTGCTTTTGTTGCATCCCATAGGTTTTGGATCGTCGTGTTTTGTTGTAATTTGTCTCTAGGTATTTTTTTTATTTTCCCTCTGATTTCTTCAGTGATCTCTTGGTTATTTAGTAACGTATTGTTTAGCCTCCATGTGTTCGTGTTTTTTTCCATTTTTTCCCCTGTAATTGATTTCTAATCTCATAGCGTTGTGGTCAGAAAAGATGCTTGATATGATTTCAATTTTCTTAAATTTACTGAGGTTTGATTTGTGACCCAAGATGTGATCTATCCTGGAGAATGTTCCGTGTGCACTTGAGAAGAAAGTGTAATCTGCTGTTTTTGGATGGAATGTCCTATAAATATCAATTAAATCTATCTGGTCTATTGTGTCATTTAATGCTTGTGTTTCCTTATTAACTATCTGTTTGGATGATCTGTCCATTGGTGTAAGTGAGGTGTTAACGTCCCCCAGTATTATTGTGTTACTGTTGATTTCCTGTTTTATAGTTGTTAGCAGTTGCCTTATGTATTGAGGTGCTCCTATGTTGGGTGCATATATACTTATAATTGTTATATCTTCTTCTTGAATTGATCCCTTGATCATTATGTAGTGTCCTTCCTTGTCTCTTGTAACATCCTTTATCTTAAAGTCTATTTTATCTGATATGAGTATTGCTACTCCAGCTTTCTTTTGACTTCCATTTGCATGGAATATCTTTTTCCATCCCCTCACTTTCAGTCTATATGTGTTCCTAGGTCTGAAGTGGGTCTCTTGTAGACAGCATATATATGGGTCTTGTTTTTGTATCCATTCAGCGAGCCTGTGTCTTTTGGTTGGAGCATTTAATCCATTCATGTTTAAGGTAATTATCGATATGTATGTTCCTATTACCATTTTCTTAATTGTTATGGGTTTGTTTTTGTAGGTCCTTTTCTTCTCTTGTGTTTCCCACTTAGAGAAGTTCCTTTGGCGTTTCTTGTAGAGCTGGTTTGGTGGTGCTGAATTCTCTTAGCTTTTGCTTTTCTGTAAAGCTTTTGATTTCTCAGTCGAATCTGAATGAGATTCTTGCTGGGTAGAGTAATGCTGGCTGTAGGTTCTTGCCTTTCATCATTTTAAATATATCTTGCCACTCCCTTCTGGCTTGTAGATTTTCTGTTGAGAAATCAGCTGTTAACCTTATGGGAGTTCCCTTGTATGTTACTTGTTGTTCTTCCCTTGTGGCTTTCAATAATTTTTCTCTGTCTTTAATTTTGGCCAATTTATTACTATGCGTCTGGGCGTGTTTCTCCTTGGGTTTATCCTGCCTGGGACTCTCTGAGCTTCCTGGACTTGGGTGGTTATTTCCTTTCCCATGTTAGGGAAGGTTTCGACTATAATCTCTTCAAATATTTTCTCGGGTCCTTTCTCTCTCTCTTCTCCTTCTGGGACCCTTATAATGCAAATGTTGTTGTGTTTAACGTTGTCCCAGAGGTCTCTTATGCTGTCTTCATTTCTTTTCATTCTTTTTTCTTTATTCTGTTCTGCAGCAGGAATTCCAGCATTCTGTGTTCCAGGTCACTTATACATTCTTCTGCCTCAGTTATTCTGCTATTGATTCCTTCTAGTGTATTTTTCATTTCAGTTATTGTATTGTTTGTCTCTGTTTGTTTGTTCTTTAATTCTTCTAGGGGTTTGTTCTTTAATTCTTCTAGGTCTTTGTTAAACATTTCTTTCATCTTCTCGATCTTTGCCTCCATTCTTTTTCTGAGGTCCTGGATCATCTTCACTATCATTATTCTGAATTCTTTTTCTGGAAGGTTTCCTATCTCCACTTCATTTAGTTGTTTTTCTTGGGTTTTATCTTGTTCCTTCATCTGGTACATAGCCCTCTGCCTTTTCATCTTGTCTACCTATCTGTGAATGTGGTTTTTGTTCCACAGGCTGCAGGATTGTAGTTCTTGCTTCTACTGTCTGCCCTCTGGTGGATGAGGCTATCTAAGAGGCTTGCTCGAGTTTCCTGATGGGAGGGACTGGTGGTGGGTAGTGCTGGGTGTTGTTCTGGTGGGCAGAGCTCAGTAAAACTTTAATCTGCTTGTCTGCTGATGGGTGGGGCTGGGTTCCCTCCCTGTTGTTTGTTTGGCCTGAGGTGGCCCAACACTGGATCCTACCCGGCTCTTTGGTGGGGCTAATGGCAGACTCTGGCAGGGCTTATGCCAAGGAGTACTTCCCAGAACTTTTGCTGCCAGTGTCCTTGTCTTCACGGTGAGCCACATCCACCCCCGCCTCTGCAGGAGACCCACCAACACCAGCAGGTAGGTGTGGTTCAGTCTCCTATGGGGTCACTGCTCCTTCCCCTGGGTTCCAATGTGCACACTCCTTTTGTGTGCCCTCCAAGAGTCCCCACCACCATTTTTAAAACAAGTGTGTGTGGGGGATGTCTCTGGCAAAGAGAAAAATGGTAAGTTGTACATCATCCCTGTCTTGACCGATCTGACCCAAGGACTTGGGGGTCTGTTAGGTTTCTGAACCTACCTATAAGCTTTATAGCCACCTGGGATGCCTTTGGAATTTGTGCCTGGTTTGCTAAGATCCCCTGAGAGTATATGGTAGGCCACCGTAGTATCCATGAGCATCAGGACTAGGGGTGGAAAGATCCAGAAATTTTCTCCCTCTGCGAGGTTTCACCAGTCCTCCAGGAAAAAAACCAGAACTCTAACTTCCAGGGGAATCCCATCATTCATTAAAGTCTTCAGAGCTGGGTCCAGAACAAGCACCAAGCCAGGATAACAAGCATCCTCAGCCCATTTCCCCAGGACCAGGACACTAGGTCTTCAATTCGGACAGGAAAAAAAAAAAAAAAACAATTCAGAAGGTTGGGTGAACCGGGCATATTAACCGTGTGACTCTAGGCAAGTCGACTGCCCTCTCTGGACCTTGGTTTCCTGATCTCCGGAGGAGAGGGCTGGATCTATGAGGAGTCGGAATTAGTTGATTGTTAAGATCTCTTTCATCATGAGCATTCTTAATTCTATAAGGCAGCTCTTCCTCAGCCAGGCCAGTAATGTGCCCAGGTACATAGGTATCCATACCCATCCTGGATTATCCAGTACAGCAATGACTTCAAATATTTTCTCTAATTCTCAAAGCACGTGCACAATTTTTACTTTAGAAAATATTGCGAATTTGAGAATAGCTCCTGCTCATTGACAATAACGCCGGGTTATTTCCTTGCATGTGTTCAGTCGCGGCCCTCTTGATAGAGGCCAGTGCTTGATAGAATGCGTGACCCCACTTATACCTTCATCCCCAGCGGTTGGCCAAGCCCAGCTTGGGAGCAAAGCTTTTTTCAAATTTAACCAGCACTTATCTGGCACTTACAGTATGCCAGGCACTGATCTAAGACTATGCAAATATCAATTCATTTAATGTTCATACCATATGAACTGAGAATTTTTATTATTTCCATTTACATATGGGAAACGGAGGCAAAGAGAGGTTAAGTAAGTGGCCCAAGTCACACAGCCAGTGAGTAGCCAAGCCAGCTCTTAACCCTACTCTAACCTGCTGCTGTCACCTCCAGGCACTTGGGTGGAGCAGTTAGCATTGCTGGACCCTCTGCTCTGGCTCATGGTCTATGTTTCTTCCTTACTTTACTGTCTCCAATTTCCAAGGGCTCGTCTCAGTGAATCTCTTAGCAGATCTTCAGGCTTCCATCTCTACGTGACTGTGATGTAGTGGAAGATGCTCTGTTCTCCCAGTCAAAACACATGTGTCACATCCCCACCTCACCTTTTACTGGTTCTGTGACTTCAGACACCCATCACCTGCCTCTACTACCTTCATTTTAAAATGAGGCTATTAGTACCTGCTCAGCAACAGAGGGGAAATCCACTGAGCCCACACCTGGGAAAGTACCTTGAAAGTTACAAGTGACATATAAATTAAGGGATAATGTCAGCATCTGGCACCTCGCAGGTGATAGTCATTTATTACACATTTGTTGAATTGATCGTAGGCAAGAAGCAACACAAAATTTAGGAGAGCGTACTGATGCAGGAACGTGTCTAAGCCCTAGCTAGGTTTGCAATAGAGGAAACCATCAAATCATTATTTCCCTAAGCCCTCATATCTCTAAAATGATCTGCTCTAAACAGGCACATTTTCCTCAAAGAAGCTCAGAAGCCAGAGGCTCTGGAACACACGTGTGTGTCCTGTGGAACCAGGTGATGAGTTGGGCCAAACCACAGCCTGGGTTCGGGGGGATGGGTGGTAAAGGAAGCGGCCTGGGGAACTTAGGTCTGTGTCTACTGAGGCCAGTCATCTGCTCAGGGTGTCCTGTAAGCTTGATGACAAGGACCAAAATGGGTGCCAGACAGAGCCAAGTTTTAGCTAAATCTAAATAAGAGACTTAAAATACCTACCTTCTCGATCCCTGAAAATAGAAATTTGAAATCAACAGCCCCTGATTCCACCCTGAGTCTGAGACAGGTCCAGCTAGTCTCCACTGATGACAATGGCAAACGCTCCAGCCACCACGGGCACTGGTGGGACGCCTCAGGCTTCAGGTGGCTCTCAGTTCAAGCTCCGCTCAGCTCTACTGACTTGGAGGAATTAGGGAGCCTCTGAATGTCAGCATTGTCCCCTTTTCAATGAAAAAAAAAGTTTTTCTAAAAAAATAATCAAATAAACAGGACCTGCTGGCTTAGAGGAACCTCTGTGAGCTTCCAGGAAGCAACATTCCCACCACCGGCTCATTTTCATGGGGGAAGCACAGCCTGCGGGCAGAGTGGAGACTTGTTAGACACCATCTGCTCTGTGTACAGTCGGAGGAGAGGGAGCACTGGGGCAGCCAGGGCTACTGAGAAACTGCTGTGCCCAGGAGGGAAATAAACACTGCCCCACATATATTCTAGGAAGAGAAAGTGTGGGCTTGATGTGAGAAAGGCAGAATCCGCACCATTGAATCCCCAAATATTTTTACGGGGGGTTGAAAGCAAAAAAATTTACCAAAAACTCCCCACAAGCCCAAACAAAGCTTCAGTGTGTTCCCATTTACAGCCAGCCTGATAATCACACCCTTCGTGTCTTCTGCAGCTGGGCTGGAACTCAGCGAGTGGAAGGCGCTTCCTATAAACAAAGGCTAGCAGAGGGAGATCGCCTTGCCTTCATCCTGCTCCTGGACCTCCACCTCTGCCCCTCTCCGCAGAGCCAGCAGGTCAAACAACTGCTTAACCTCTTGGGTTAATTAAAATTTTGGCTCCTTCTTGCAAACTAAGAGCCAGAGATAAAGGAGAAATAAATTGGTCACTGGAACTCGTGAAGGAAGCTTGCAAGCAGGCAACGGGCTGCTCTGGGTCCTACCCACCCCCGAACTGGATCTGTGCAAACTGAGGCTGGCTGAGATCTCCTCCAAGGCTGCAAGGCTCTGCTCTTGGGAGAACACAGCATCACTCTGCCCACCTGAGCTCCAAGCAAGGGCTGCAGTTCTTGGAAGATGGTTTTCAGTAAGATGGTAGAAACTCAGAATTCTAATCCACAGCCAAAGCATGGAATCAGTGCATGCCCATTCCAGACCTTTGTTTTTCTCCTAGCCTTCGCTCCCCCAAAGGGAGCCCTCTCACTCCATTCTCCTTCCTGTTTATTTTACGTACCTTCCTCCTAACCCCCAAAGTTTAGCTCAGCTTCCCCAGCCTTCACCCACTTTCTCACCATACCTGCGAGCCCCCCGTGTCCTCTCTCGCTTCTGAACTTAGAACTCTGGGTGATGCGGCTCTTGTTTGAGCTGTATAGATATCTCTTGGCTTCTCTGCTGTCTCCTCTGTTATTTCCATCTTCCTGTGCCCATCACGCTTTGCCCTCCTTCCCCCCTCCCCCCACAGTAAGTGTTTAAAGTCCATGAAAGCAGCTACACAGCCTATAAGATATCAAAATCTTTTAAAGGTTGAATACCTCTTCAACCAAATGTTAGCTATCCATAGTTTCTCCCTCTCTCAAGGTCAAGCTTGGGTTCTGTTGCATCCATGCATTTCCCTGCCATGATCCAACCAGCACCCATCTCTCACTTTCCTGTCTACCTTATTCTTTGCCTCTTTGATGCATCTTGTTTCATAGGTTCTAGCAGGTGTAAAGGGTCTACAGGGTCTTCTCTCCACCTTTCCAGCAACCCATGGACTTCACAAAACCTGGTCACCTAGCTGCTGCTTTATTATTTGCAACTCCATAAAGCATGGGATTTTGTTGTGATAACTGCTTTCTGTTTTCTGTGTGTATGTATAAATTTTGTTTCCTTTAGAAGACTGTATGGCAGTGGCTGTTTGTCTATAGCATGTATAAGTATCACCTGGACACTTATTAAAACATAGAGTCCAGCCCCCTGCCACAGAGATTTTAAGAGATCATCGGCTTAGAGTCAGGCCTAGGAACCTAGGTTGGATTTTGAGAAAGTTATTCTAAAGCTACTCTCTGTAGATCAGGTCTTAAATTGTTTCCATGTTGTCCATGCTATGGGACAGAACTGAGCCTGGTGAAGATGGCTGCTCCACGGGGTCACCAGATGGTTGATTTAAATGAGGTGGGATTCCCATCTAAGCTGGTTTTCTGAGCCAGCCTGTCTTCCACTGCAGGGTTAAAACTTTTCACCTGCACCCCCGCTACCCCCCAGATAAATGACCTCCACAAAACACATCAGGAAAATCCCTCAAATTCCAAGCTAATTGACAGAGATTCCGGGGATAGTTAGCAAATACTTCTCTCTTCTCTACTGACCATCAGCAAGAACAATAGCTGGCCCTCAGCCCACCCAGCAAATATCATTCCATCAGGGTTCTCTGCAACTTTGTCTCTTACTACAACATCTATGAGAATCGAAATTCTCTAAAATCAAATTCCAAGCCTAAAAGAGAAAATGTTATGATACCTGGAAGCAGATCATTCAGATGTTTTGAGTTAATTTGGCATGACTGAAAGAATTTTCACATTTGCAAAAATATCAGAGTTCATTTTTGGCCTCCAAAGAGCTGAAATATAGCTCTGTTTTCAAACTCTAATGAATTTGGCATGGACACTGTTGTCAAAATCAGGGTGAGTTTTGGAAGACACAAAAAGTGAAGTGTGAACTCATGTAATCACAGATTTCAGAATCACAGATTGCTGACACTAAAACAATGCTAGATAGTGCCTCATCCAGACCCAGCTTTTAGAGTTGAGGAAACTAAGGCTTTGCCCTATACTCCTAAGTACCAAAACAACAATAAAACCCACAGTTCCCAAAGGCTACTTTATTCCAGGTGGGGGGTTTCAGCAAAACATAAATGAAGATAACAGGAAGTACTTTTAGTGGGGCAGGATGGTCTGTGGATGCAGGGTGTTCATTGAGGCTGTAGCAGTGCAGAAAGAACAACAGACCAGGAGGCAGAAGACATGGGCTCTGTGTCCCGTCTTGGCCAAGTAGAAACCTCAAGACCCTGAACAAGTCATGACTGAGGGTTAGTGTCTTCATCTGTAAAATCAGGGCTGTATTATTGATGAAGTGAAGCCAAGTGTGTGAAGTACATTACAAACTCTCCAATTCTATTATCCCAGCAATGCCCACAGTTGTACCCAGATGGTCTGCTTAGTGTTAAGTCTCCGTGTTCCCTTACTTCAACTCCTTTTGCCTAACCACTAAATCCAATTTTTGATCCTGGTTCTTTGTGGCTTTTTTGCCTTCTCTGATCTCACCCTGCCCAAAAAGGAGCACCCCTGGGCCCAGAGATGCCCATTTCCAGTCTGGAACTAGCAGAGCAGAAGTACAAGCCAATTTCTTCCATTTCTGTCTCCCAGGATTACACAGTTCCCTGACCCACAACAGTTCCTCGGTGTTTATTAACTTGTACCAAAGGAAATAGAATAGAATGGAAAAGAATGGAATTGAATTTCGTAAAAGTGAATTCAAGCCCATCCCTCCCCAAATTCCAGTCTCCCTTACAGAGAAGACCTAATTAAGCAGGTCTTATCTGGTGAGATACAGATTTTTTAAGAGGTGAGTTCTACCTATTGCCAGAAAGTGAGGAAGATTTTTTTCTTTTTTTAAAAAAACTGCACTTTTCCCAGGTCTACTATCTACTTTTCCCAGTAGAAAATGATCCTCTTTCTTCCAGGAGGAAGTGTATAGGTTTCCTATGTGGGAGGATGGTGCTGATTTGCCACAAGATTTTATTTGCAAACTCTCATTATGGGCAAAATTATTATTATTTCTCTTTTGTGGCTCTGAGGTTTTTCTAAGAACCATAATGAGGAGACTCCTAGAAAAGGAAGATAGTAACTCAAGCAAACTCATTTTTCTGGTTTGCTTTTATGGTCCAGTCTAGAAACTGTGGCTCTTGCCACATTCCTATCTGTGGGTCCAGTTGACTTTCCCCAAAAGGAGGTCCTCACTTAAACAGCACCTCAATGCAAACATAGCTCAGCAAAACCTCCAACAGGAGGTACCAGACACTGATTATGTCTGAGTCAAAGATGTTACAAAATGTATAAATGCCACAAAGTCTATCAGCTATTGGAGTTAGACTGTGTTTATCACAGCAAGGGGCAAGTAGAAGGGGGTGGTCTCTCTTTGAAGATCTCAAGTCTTGGCCTGTGGGGTGAACTTCTCCACCTTTTGGAATACATGGAATATTCTGGAATGTTGTGGGATGCCCTCCATGCTGGCAGGAACCCCTCCTGGATTCCTTGGGATGAAGTCTTCGTCAACACTTCCACCTAACCTCTCACCTTCTCCACCCGCTAGAGAACGAGGCCCATTAGGAAAGGAAGACTAAGCCATGATCTGAAAACATGTTAGCAAACATTTTAATTTTACCCAAGAGATAATCAGAAGCCACTAGAAGAGAGGAGAGTGACACCTGAAGAAGATAGTTTTGGCTCCTCTGTTTAATGACTGAAGCCATTGTACGTTTTAATGGGATTGCATATTTGTAAAGCACACTAGAGTCTACAGAATTCTTTGCACAGGCATGATCTCATTTGATCATGGCACCCTGAGACATAAGGGGATTGCTGCCCTCACTTAGAGATGAGAAAATCAAAGCTCAGAGGGTCTTCAGACCCAGGGCTCTTCATCCCACTACCCAGGCCCCCAGCCCTTCAGCAATCCCGGTAGGGCAGGCGGCTGATAAATGCTGATTCAGAAGGTCAGCTGATTGGCCATCTCTCAGCAACACTGTGAAGGCAGGAAACGAACCCTCAGTGGCAGGCAGGAGCTAGATATTTTCTCTACATTTTCTCACTGAATTCCCCCAACTCAGACTTCTTGGGTTCAAATCCCATCTGCAACAATTGTCAGAAGTGGGGCACTTTAGGCAAACTGTATGCTCAGTCTGTGCCTCAGTCTCCTCACATGTAAAACCGAGATAATGTTATGCCTTCCTTTCAGTGTTACTGTGAGGGTTAAATGAAGCAACGCACTAAAACACAGAGCTCTGTGCTAAGGACTCATTGCGTATTACCTATTACTACCATGGTTATTTCCCTTCTTTTTATACATGAAGAAAGAACGCTCATAAAGTTTAAGTGGGAACGTCGCTGAGATTGGAATCTAGTTTGACTCCAAACACCTTATTGTTTTTTACTGCCTTCTGCTACCCTCTGCTTCCTCTCTCTCTGCTCTTCCTTCTCCTCCTGGCCTCTTCCTCCTTGGTAAGCAGCCTATTATCCTTCCAAGTGTTTCTGATCCCGGGCTGCCTGCATCAGAATGATCTGAGACCTTCCCCATATGGACAGAACCAGAATTTCTGGAGTTGAACCCCAGGAATCTGCATTTTCCACAAGAAGCCCAGGTGACTCTTCTGCACCTTGACGGAGGTCGAGAGCCGCTGACTCAGAGGGACCACTGCAGCAGCTGTCACTGCCCAGACCGCCCCACCTCCCCCTTCACCCAGGAAGTGCTCCAAAGCTATGCTGCTATGGACCCTCCCTCCCCTGCACATCCCCTACCTGCTCTTTCATGATGGGCAATTAGAGATACAAGGCTGATGCAGCGCACTCTGTGATGACTGGTCATTCCAATCCACTTTGAGTAATGGCTTATTGAAGTAATGCCTTATTTTGCCTCAGAGTCAGGCAGGCTCATCAGAGTGGGTAGCGGGTAGAGAGCAGGGAGGAGAAGCAGGGGTCAAGCTACATACATTCTCTGCACAAGTCACCCACCATGCACAAAGATGGAACAACTACCCACCTAGAAAATCACAAACTGTGCCAGGGTCAAGCCTACAAAAATGAGATAACACAGCAGAGCAAGCAAGTGCAAAAGGGGAGAAACGAAATCAGTATTTGTATTAGAGTTTTATCTTATCTCACAAGTGCAGCAGACCCTTTCCAGAGAGGAGGCTGGGTGTCATTTACCATTCGCTCTCATTTGTTCCAGCTTTGCAGAGACTAGTCAACTGCCCCACCCCCGATCCAGGTGTCCACAAGAAGCTTTTACCAGATGCTCCTCTGAGGCTGCTAAGCCTGAACCTCAGAACGTAACCCCAAGGCAAACAACATTTCTGCTTTCTTATCATGATGACTGTTTTTTTTTTTGCCCAAATTTCTTCTTAAATTGGACTTAATCTCTGGTTATGTAAACAGCTGAAGATATCCTAATTCCTGGGAGGATACCAGAGATCAGTACTTCAGTGGGGAAGGAGATGACGGAGTGGAGAAGAATGAAAGGGAAACAAGTATTAATTATTAAACATTTACAAGATTTACAAAATCACACACCATTTGGCACTTTTTCCCTCCAAGTGCTCTGTCCCCATTAAAGGCGAGGAAAGGCAGGCTTCTCACCATGGAGAATTTGCCTAATTATGTTTTCTCTCTTCTAAGGCGGGAAGGGTTTCCATGGCTGGGTTTAAAAACATGCGTCCTATGGGCAGCCACCTTTGCTCCGAATGGAAATGCAGTTGCCCTATCTGCCTTGATTTGATGCGATCTCTTATTTTACAAACCGGACTTGGAACCACTTCACAAAAGGCACTATGCAAATATCTGTGAATAACATGCAAATAAATGTGAATAACATGCAAACCGCCCAGGATTCTGGGCATGTTTTTATAACAGGACGGAAACACTGCCCCCAGCTTAATTTTGCCTGCTGGTGTTTGGGGCAGGGGAGCAAGCAGTTCAGGGTCTGGGTGTGGAAGGAGAGGTGGGGTGACAGAAATAAAGAAGTTCCTGATGTGCCTCACCCTCCCTAAGAGGATAGGTGTGGGTTTACCCACCATATTTTCCATATACTTGAATTTCTGGAGCAGGTTTAATGTTACTATTACAACTTATTGTCACCCAATAGTTCGGTTAATGGGTGTTTCGATTTGGGGCTTGGAAATCCTGTCATTGCAATCGTAAGTGCTGTCCTCCCAATCCTCAGATCCCAGGTGGGGACAGTCCAGGTGAGTCATGCCCCAGAGCCCCTCTTAGACCCTGGGGAGTCACCCAATATTAGTGGCCGAATCATCCTCAGGTACCATCTAGTCCAACTGCCTCATTTTACAGATGGGCAAATTGAGGCCCAATGGCCCAGTGTCACTGTGATACACTGAGTTGGTGGCTACACAGAGGTAAGAATTTGGGCCCCATGAGTCTTGGTCCAGGAACTGCCTTGTTGCTCTTTAAGAGTTTACAAAGAATAGACAAGATATGAATATACTTTCTGAAATCATCATTTTAAAAAGGAGAGAGACAAATGGACAAAGGTAAAGAAGGAAGCTACGTCTAATAGTGGGGCGGGGGGCAGAGTGGTCCGAAGCTTGAGCTCTGAGATGAGACACAACGCGGACCAGCTGCTTAGTTGATGTGTGGACTTGGAATCTGACCTAACCTTGCTGAGCCTTAGCCCTCATCTTTAAAACAGAGATCATAGTGCCTACGTGCCCGGGTTGTACAAGGATTAAAGGAGATAATGCACAGATCCTGGCACACACGAAATGCTGGCTCTCGTTATAACCTCAGTGCAGCCATCCAAGGATTTGAATAGACTGCCAAGCCATCAGTCCTGGGGGGCCTGTCCTTACGCCAGATTTCCTCCCTGCCAGCTCCTCTCTTCTGGCCCAGGACCCTAGCTGCCCAAACCCGCCCCTCCACCTCCCTCAACAATTAAGACAATCATGACAATTTTAGTACTCAGCTCTACGGATCTCTTCAGAGGGTGGCAGGGCACTGACTAGAAATGAAGTTGCGAAAGGACACAGGTTAAAGGGTACTGGTAAGGAAAAGAGAATGAGAAGAAAAGGAGAGCTATTAGGGGGTTCCTTTCGTCTGTCATACCAGTGCTGGATGATGTAAGAAAGCCTTTACAAGAATGGGGAACGTGCGGTACAATCACCAGCATGTCAGTCCTCCATGGAAGTTACACAGTAGCCAAATGAATGCCCACTTTTCTCTTACTTTGCCTAAGTTACTAAATACCTTAAGTTAGTGCAAAAGCTTGGCTTTCCCCGCCCCCAGGACCATTAAAACCATGTCCTGTGAAAGCTGGTTTAAATAACATCCTAATCACGGACTGCTCAGTCATTATACAATGATAATTAGTATTTTATAAAGATCCTGATTCAACAAAGAAAGATCAAATAATATTCAGTATAGTTTTCATGAGAAATACATTTACTCATGTTTGGAGTCTCTGAAACCTGGCCTTTCATCTTTCATGCATATTAACCAGAACACCCTATTTTCTGGCTGTATCAGAAAGGACAATCCACTCTCTTTCTTAACTCTAGATCTGCAGTTTTCCTTTTGAGTCCCTATTTATCTTCTTGCGAAACATGTGCCCAAAAGAAGAGGATAACATTTTCTCAAGACAATATTTGTTTTGCAGAGTGTATCCCTGATACTGGACACCACCCAGCTGTTGGAGACCCTGGAGGTTGAGAGTCTGAGATTCCGACATTGCAATTCAAACCCCAAAGCACAGTGGATCTTCATCTTGGTTTCAGAAAAGTAATTATCTTCATTTTTCTTTTTTTTGGACACTGGAGCTGACCCCCTAGAGATAAGAACAAACAGAATGTGTTCCGTCTTCCCCAAGACTGCTGCACCAGCATATATTTTCCACTTAAAGCTTTTAAGTATTTGACTTATACGTTGACGAACACCCCCAGTGGACTGTTAGGGTTTGGTTTAATCTCCAAGAAAACTGGCATTAAAATAGACCTTTTCCCGGCAATAATCATCTCATTTACGATAAATTATTCTATTCTCAGTACCTTTGAGACACATGAGAGCTTTCATGTAATAAAGAAGCCATTTGTTTCTGAATATTTTAATGCATGTTTCCATATTTTTCTCATTTTTAATGCAAGTGCCATTGACAGTATTGTAAGAGAATGTCTTTTAAAAGCAAATTTATGGCAAACGTTCCAGTGAAATGGATGGCAGCATGCGTCATTGCAGAGCTATTCTGCTGAAAGGAGCAGGGCAGAGATGTTCTAATTCTCATTTATGTGCATAAAAGAGTAACCTGGACAGAGAAAGACAATGTTATTAGGCAAATTGATAAGATATGGGAGATCTCCATTCAAGGTGGGCACCATCCTTTGATCTGCTGTATGTACTTAGTCATTGCTATGTCTCAGATGCCACCTCTGAAATACAGGTGGAAAGGGACAGATGTTGGAGAAGGCCATGGTGACTACTTCGGAAGAGTTGAGTCTGAGCTTTTATGTGTTAACTGGAAAAAGAGGCTGTTTTGAAAGGACAGAGAATCCAGGAGCAGATAGTATGGTCTTTGCTAGAAATTTGACTATTTTGATTTTCTAAACTTCCATTTCAGAGCTGCTCATTTGGGTGCTATCTATCTGAAAAGCCACCATGATGGTGGTTCTTGATTGGGAAGGTGGTAACAGGGTCTGGAAAGGGAGACAGTGTCAGAATCAAATATACCTGTCCCTGCTTCTATGATTTTAATTTATGCTAGACTCTTGGGGCAGAAACATCTTTTGAGAAATCTCCTCAGATATATAATTCTGATATGCTTCCTAAGAACCACTGCATTACTATAAGTATGGGATTTAACCTCAATCTTATGTACTGACAAGAAAATGCATTCTTGATATGAGCGATATAGCACTTCTGGGATAAGAAGCCAACTCCCATGGACAGCTAATGATGTTCTTTTGGTAAAATGCTCAGTTCATTTTCTGGACATTAATACTGTCCATCAGTAAGAATGAGCCATTGTCTAGGGTCAAGCTAATTCAAAGTCACACTCTGGCTAAAAGAGTTAAAGTCTTTGGGGTGAAGAGTTTACAGAGTAGGGATCTAACTTTAGTTTTGGACAGATGAGCTATTTTGGCCTTGGGGATGATGCCTAACTCTACTCTAAACATTGCATTTAGCTCTCAATTCCCTTCCAAGCACCTGGAAAAAGGAGAAAAAATACAATAAGAGGGAAACGATGAGTCGGTATGAAGATGATTTAATAGAAGCCAAAGCTAGAAGGAAAGAGTAACGCATGCATTGCCTTCCTACTATGTGCCAGGCACTGTGTTATATGTTCCCATTGTTAGAATGGAGACGTGTAATAGGAGATGTCTAAGGATGCTGGGTCCTGGGGACCAATGTCTCACATCTGCTCTAATATGGTAGCCAGTAGCCATTTGTAGCTACTGAACACTTGAAGTGTGGCCAGTGCAAATTAAGATGTGCTGTAAGTGTAAACTACATAAGAGATGTTAAAGACTTGGTTCAAATAAAAAGAACGTAAATTATCTCATTAATAATTTTATACTGAATACATGTTGATCTGTTAATGTTTTGGATATTGGGTTAAATAAAATGTATTATTAAAATTAAATCACCTCTTTCTTTTTTACCTTGTTTAAATGCACGAGCACTAGAAAACAAAATGACATATGTGAGGCTTGTGTTTGTGACTCTTGTTATACTTCTGTAGGGTCGCACTGGCTCAGACTGTTAATAAAACTCAGCTCTGTCATCAAGAAGGGGAAAGAAAGACCTCCATTTAACGTGATAATTCACTGTTACCCAGGGCCAAATGTTCCAAACTCTTCATATGGACCGAGCCTCTGAGTTGCTGAATTTAAGTGGAGGCACTTTGAATCTGCTAGGGATACATCAGTGGCATAGGCTTTGACCAGGGGCTGCAGGGAGGACCCCAGACTCAGCCCCAAATGGACAGAAGAGCTAAGTCCCTGTGGAACAAAGAAAGTGGTGACAGAAAAGTGTGAGCACTCACAGGCCATGTGAAATGGCTGGGGGTAAGGGGGTGGCACTGAAATGGGGAAAAGGGAAAGAGGACTTGGAGAAATCAGGAATCAAAAGGGAATCTGTTTGCTCTTTCCAACCTCGAGATTTCAAAAACCGAACAGGAATTTTGTGCACAGTAAAAGCTGATATTCACTACATCTTCCAGAATGCCCGTTACTGTCTTAAATGTTCTACATGTATCAGCTCCTCTAATCCTATGAAAAGCCCTATTAGGCAGGCATTACTATTATCCCATGGGAGATGTAGAAACCAAGCCTGGAAAAGTTTAATAACTTGTTGAGTTTTCTCATTTGCTAAGTGATGAAGCTGGGCTTGAAGCTGAAGAGTCTAAGTCTACCTGTGTGGCTCACGCTCTACACCACTGCATGCCTCGAAACCCAAGCCCTCCCTTCTCATGGGGCTGTAAGAGCCTTGGGGAGAAGACAAGGGGTGGGAATGGGTCCCGGTCAAATTCCCTTCCATTATTTTCAAGATAGCCTGGGAGCTGGGACCACAAAGAAAGTACATTTACACAGGCAGCTGGGAGTTGAGAATCTGCATTTGGGTGACTGGGCAAGAAACTTGGTACAAGGTAGCTACTGAGGGTGTGGGCTCTGTGAGCCAGCTGTCAGGGTTTGAGTCCCAGCTTGACTACTTCCTAGCTGTATCCAAAGGCACAGTTTCCCCATCTATAAAATAGGTTAATTCCAGTAGTTGCCTCAAAGAGGTGTAGAATTAAATGAGATGCACAGAAAGTGCTTATTAAGTACACATAGTGAGTCCAGCAGTAGATATTGGCTGTTATGACAGTAGAGGAGATGTAGGATACAGCTCTAAAGGCTGCCACCCACAGGTGAATCAGCAAATTGAGAGTCGATGAAATAGAAGTACTCCTGAGCAAGCCAGCTTTGCCCTGAGGCAGAGAAAAGATATGCAAAAGAAAAATGCTGTAACCTTGGATCTTCTTCCTCAGGAGATGAGAGGCTGTTGAGATCCTTGAGGACATCTCCTGGATGCTCATCAGTACAAGAAGTTAGGGTTAGTTTGACTTCCCTTTGCCCATGGTAAAGAAAGAGTCCTTTGCCTTGAGTGGTGAAGCATCTCTCTAGGGAAGAGGACGGCCACCCTGGACCCCTAAGACATCACACTGTGGGCCCAGCCTCAATGGACTGGCATAGCAGGCTGGGCCAGAAGTGTACCCAGGAACTGCCTGTATCAGACATCGGCTGGGTGGGCTGGGACAGCACAAAGGGTTGAAGCAGGATTGGAGAATTTCTACTCATAGTGGTCAAGGAGCGGCATGTCCACAACAGGCCACAGAGGAGGAGGAACACAAGGAGCTTCTGGAAGCTTCTTGAGTAGAAACTTCTATTTACAACTCATCCAACCCCACTTCCCTGTCTTTGGGCGGGATGCTTGGAAGCTAGAGATATTTAAATGTGGTTTTCCTAGATTTTGTGTGTCTCCTAGGAGGTGTTCCTCTGAAGCTCAGGCCAAGAGGACCACAGGGAAGGAAATTTTATTGTGGCCAATGGAAGCCAAGGGAGCATTTCAGAATGAGGGCATTGGCTGTTGCACTACATTACAGAGGAGTCAGGTGGAGGTTGATCTTGGATTGAAACTAAGGGGAAAAAGTTTGGGGCAGACCTTGAAGGGTGGGCTCGCCTTCCTTCCCATTTCTCTATCAAAATGTTACGGGCAACCTAGTCTCTGAGCAGAGAAAAGCAGGCCCTTGGATATTACTGGCAAGCATTATAACATCCCACTGAGGGAGACATTCTCTACCACAACAGGGAGTCTCGAATTAGTCAAAGACTTGCAATGGTTTCTTGATAAATGAAATGTAGTCAATTTTGGTGACTTCTTTGGGGGATATTACATGTCTTGTTCCTTTCTCTTTGTTTACTTTGGATTGTCAGTGAGGTCAAGTGCACAGTTGTTGATCTCATCCCAACAGCCCAGAATACGTGAGCACATCTGCAGCCCAAGAAACAGCACTCAAGTGACCAGAAGTAAAATGTGGTGCTAAGTGACCCAAACAATTGAGAGGATACAATCTGGCACAAGCTGTAGCCATTAGAAAGCCATGTATATATATATGGTAGTGACATTTTAAAAAGAGATATGACAGCACAAAATGTTGAACCAAGTTTAACTCGTATGTTGTTGGTGGAAAGGTAAATAAACACCTTAGAAAACTGGGCTGAGCATATAAATACATTATGCTACAACAATTCCACTCCTATGAACATACCTAACAGAAATATATACACGTGTGCACCAAGACACATTTTATCATATCCACACTATTCAAAAAAACCAATATAGGGACACCTCTTTTGTACGACATCAAAATCTCCCTAGCCCTACCTTTGCTGTTGCAACTGATTTCATGCAGGCTTTGGCTACTGCAGGTACAATCAGTATAACACCTTACCTAGGGCCTGCACCATGTACACCTGACTTCCTGCAATGCAGCTTCTCTGACTTGGGATTCCCTTGGAAAACTGATGCATGCACAACCTGGGAGAACAGGAGAATTTATGCTGGTGGGACCATTCTTGGTCAATGGCAGACAGGAGCCAATAAGCAATGGATAAATGTTTCTACTTCTGTTCTCCCTGGTAAACAGTTCTGAAACGCATTTCAGACGGCCCCTTAGAAGATGCTGATAGGATTGAACAGCAGCTAACAGTAGGAGTAGTTAACGTAACAAAATATCCATATATTGACCTCCCCTCTTTTCCGATTTCACACTCCCTGGCCTGCATGCCTGTTCCCAGGGAAAACGTTCCCAAATGAAGTGTCCACAGGCAAACCTCTGTCTTGGGGTCTCCTTTTAGGGGAACCCAAGGCTAAGATAGCTCAATTTGGAAACTACCCAGTAGTAGAATGAATAAATAAATTGTGGAATATTCATAGGAAGAATTGTTGAATTCCATTCCCCCAAAAATGAATGGAACACACAAATATCATGTCAAATCAAGAAGCTAGCTAGAAAAGAATATATGCTCTAGATTCCATTTATACAAAGTTCAAAAGCAGGCAAAAGGAAATCATGGTATTAGAAGTGAGGAGAGTGATTACCTTTAGTAAGGAGGAAGGGGGCAGTCATTGGAAGAGGTTATGGGGGGACTTCTGGGTACATTGTCAACATTCTCTTTCTCGAACTGGGTATTATTATGCGGTGCTCACTTTATGATAAACCCTTGCACATTTGTGCTATATGTGAACAAACATGGTTTTAAAAGAGCTTAAAATCAAGAAATTGTGATGACCAACTCTTTACTCAACAATGTGCAAGCTTGTTTTAGGAAGATCACTATTTATGTCTATAGTCTATTGTAGGAGATGCCAATTCCAGTTCCTCCCCTAGCTGGGAGGGTAACATGGACAAGTGAAAATGGCCCAATGAGACTGTGATTGTCTGAACAGGGTGGGTTCTCTTCAGTTCCAGCCAGTGTTGTGGTAGTAAACTGGTAATCCAAAAAAACAAAAAAGCACAAGTAATCGAGCAACTGGGGTTTGAAAAATTAGGTTCTAGTCCCAGTTTTAGAGTTGAAATTGCTTTGTTTACCAGGGTCTCAATTTCCCCATCTGTATTAGGATGCCTTCTGGAGACATTCTCCTCATATCAAAACTTCTAGGTTTATGTAATGAGCATCAAACCATGTGAAGCTATCCTTTGGGACTGGACAAACTTCACAACATGGCAGGGACAACTTAGTGGTGCTGGGCCACTGACAGACATTCCAGGTTTGAAGGTTGCCGCTTTCTCTCCTTCCACTCCTGTCACTTATCAATGGGAAGGTGAGGCTTCCCCAAGCCATCAGCCTAACAACGTCCATTGGCCTGCTGGGGAAGTTCAGTCCAGATGCTCCATAGTCCTTGAACTTCTTGGTTTCTGGGGGAGAATAGATCCACTTTCTTGAAAAGAAACGAAGTAGAGCAGGGAGACTTCACCTGGGCTTGTACTGTGGCTCTGCCACGTGATAACTACGGATTTCAACCTCACTTTCCTCCCCTGAGTTCCTGCCTCACAAGGATTGTGACAAAAAGCATCAGCCTCTTAAAGTGTCTATATCACAGAGTCTCTGAAACAGGGTGTCAAATAAATGTTAATCACCATGATTATTGTTACGATTTATCAAGGCCTCTCTCTAGAGGTGCTGAACAGCCAACGGCTCAGATCCTCATTAAAATTTAAACTTGTGTCTCCTTGTGTTTCATTTGGTCTCCTTTACTCTGTTATTTTAGAGAGTCAGCCAGAGCTAATATTTCTGCCAGATCCAGACAGGTCTAGACATGGATATTCTAATCTAATCCCAAACTGCAGGCTCAGGAATGCTCACAGAGAGATGCTGCTATGTGTTCTGCTGGAGAAAATTCACATGCCAGGAGGCAAAAGATTCAAACTTTGAATATCTGAGAAGGCAATTAGGTAGTTTAATCTGTGCTCTTCATTTATTTTTAGATAATATGTATAAGTTCTCTAAAGACAGGATCAGTAACTATATCAGAGCTTGAGATAAAGGGGAAAAAAATAGGTCATACCAATTCTGTTTTAATTTGAAATTTTGATATTTTGTTCATCAAGGGCTTTTTAATTAATTTTAATTTTTAAATTTTGCATTAAAATCTTACGTATCTTGATCACTGAATTTTTTGGCACCCCTTTAAATTTTGCACTTGAAGCAACAGTGCCCCACTTGCCTCACCCTAGTCTTAGCCTTTTTCACAGTCCCAGTAGTGCCCTAAGCCAACAGGCACTTAGTGGAAGATTTTTTTTTTTTAATGTATTGATCACTTCTAGTTGAATTCAATCAAGAATATGATTCAATATCTTCACATAATGAGTCAGGTTTTCGTGGAGAAATCACTAAACTGGAGTCAGAAAGCCTGGTTCTAGCTTTAATTTGGGTGTACTAAATTGCTTGAGTACAATACTAATACTAGACTTCTCTGAAATTCTGTTTCAGAGATTTTGTTTAAGTACAAGCAATGCGTACTTTTTTGGTGTAGGCTCGAATACCTAAATGCTTTAAAATATTATGTTAAAATATGCATTTTGATTACTGAGTTTTTTGGCATCCCCTATATGTGCAAAGAGTATTAGTAAGAGTTCTTGGTTGCAAACAACAGAAATCACTGCAGCTACCTCAAGTGTAGTCACTGGACTATATTGGTTATTTCACCAAATATCATTGAAGGCTAGATAATTAGGTTTGGAGACTACTCAGCTATGACCAACACTCTAATTATTACCCCAGGAAAGACACTGCTGTTACAGCGCTGCAGGGAATTGCCACTAGGACCATCGCAACCTCTGCCTCTGCATACCAAATGTCTCCCTGTCACCCACAACAGAAGTCTTCCACTCAGCACTCCTGACTCTGCAAGCTCTCCTCCAAATCAAAGTTTTGCATGGGTGCATCTGAGGAGGATCGGCCCATGCCTCTATCTAGTTGCAAAGGAATTTGGGAAAATGAGTTTCTGGCTCCTTCCTGGGGAAAAGGGCTCATAAATCTGGAAAATTTCAAACTAAGGAAGGGTACTGGGTAAGTGCTGGGCATCCAGATGGCATGATTCACATCCACCGCAATAAAGTGGTTTTTGCAGGCTCGGGCAGCATTCATGGGTATATGTACAAACATGGGGCAAGGGACTAAAAGTTCACATGGAAAATCACCTCCCTCTTCCCTGAAGTTACACTCACACTTGAAGCCACCCTTTTCCCCTGCCTCTCCTGGAAGCAAAAGTGTTTATGAGAACTCGGGCTGAGATACTCACTCCTGGTGTCCCCATCACTCACTTAAACCCCTAGATTCCCCCATTTCCTTTCTGTAATCTGGTAATAAGTGACTGACCTGCATCAAGGGATGCTCTCTGGACTCATTAAATCTGAAAATGCTTGGGAAATGCATCTGCTAAGGCCTGCAGCCAACTATCATCATGGTCAGCTTACAGACACTCTCTCAGGCAGCAAAATATTTTCAAGTTCTAAAATCCTGATCCTAGCCCTCCCTTTATTTCCATCTTACCTAGCCTGGCTAAATTCTCTGTATAGGAAACAAACATTCAAAATGAAAGTTCTGTCTATCTCCCTTTTTATAGATTTCCAGGGGCCCACGGCACCAACACAGGGAGGTGTGCTGTGAAAAGAAACAGTGAATTTCCTGAGAGTGCTTCCTCCTCTGAACTGATCTAACTTAAGCTCTCTGAAGCTCTTCTCTTCCTTCAGCTTCTGAGAATGGGGTGCTGGACTGAGAAGCAAGGATTTTTCATTGGCATAGCCATTTGTCTTAATTAATATGGACTTCTTGTGTCCTGCTCTAGTTTGAAATCTGTGTCTACCTCAGTGTGTGTGTGTGTGTGTGTGGTTGTTTTGCTTCTTCTTTTATATTGTGAATTGACTGACAATGGAGACCAAGACTCACCTCTGCCTTCCCCCCAACAATGCCTCAAGAAAAAAAATCTTTAAGAATAAACAAGGGCAACTCTCACCACTATTATTCAACATAGTTTTGGAAGTTTTAGCCACGGCAATCAGAAAAGAAAAAGAAATAAAAGGAATCTGAATTGGAAAAGAAGTAAAGCTGCCACTGTTTGCAGATGACATGATACTATACATAGAGAATCCTAAAGATGCTACCAGAAAACTACTAGAGCTAATCAATGAATGTGGTAAAGTAGCAGGATACAAAATTAATGCACAGAAATCTCTTGCATTCCTATACACTAATGATGAAAAATGTGAAAGTGAAATTAAGGAAACACTCCCATTTACCATTGCAACAAAAAGAATAAAATACCTAGGAATAAAACCTACCTAAGGAGACAAAAGACCTGTATGCAGAAAACTATAAGACACTGATGAAAGAAATTAAAGATGATACAAACAGATGGAGAGATATACCATGTTCTTGGATTGGAAGGATAAACATTGTGAAAATGGCTATACTACCCAAAGCAATCTACAGATTCAGTGCAATCCCTATCAAACTACCAATGGCATTTTTCACAGAACTAGAACAAAAAATTTCACAATTTGTATGGAGACACAAAAGACCCCGAATAGCCAAAGCAATCTTGAGAAAGAAAAAAGGAGCTGGAGGAATCAGGCTCCCGGACTTCAGACTATACTACAAAGCTTCAGTAATCAAGACAGTATGGTACTGGTACAAAAACAGAAATATAGATCAATGGAACAGGATAGAAAGCCCAGAGATAAACCCACGCACATATGGTCACCTTATTTTTGATAAAGGAGGTAAGAATGTACAATGGAGAAAAGACAGCCTCTTCAATAAGTGGTAGTGGGAAAACTGGATAGCTACATGTAAAAGAATGAAATTAGAACACTCTCTAACACCATACACAAAATTAAACTCTAAGTGGATTAAAGACCTAAATGTAAGGCCAGACACTATAAAACTCTTAGAAGAAAACATAGGCAGAACACTCTATGACATAAATCACAGCAAGATCCTTTTTGACCCACCTCCTAGAGAAATGGAAATAAAAGCAAAAATAAACAAATGGGACCTAATGAAACTTAAAAGCTTTTGCACAGCAAAGGAAACCACAAACAAGACGAAAAGACAACCTTCAGAATGGGAGAAAATATTTGCAAACGAAGCAACTGACAAAGGATTAATCCCCAAAATGTACAAGCAGCTCATACAGCACAATATCAAAAAAACAACCCAATCCAAAAATGGGCAGAAGACCTTAATAGACATTTCTCCAAAGAAGATACACAGATTGTCAACAAACACATGAAAGGATGCTCAACATCACTAATCATTAGAGAAATGCAAATCAAAACTGCAATGAGGCATCACCTCATACCAGTCAGAATGGCCATCATCAAAAAATCTATAAACAATAAATGCTGGAGAGGGTGTGGAGAAAAGGGAACCCTCTTGCACTGTTGGTGGGAATGTAATTGATACAGCCACTGTGGAGAACAGTATGGAGGTTCCTTAAAAAACTAAAAACAGAACTACCATACGACCCAGCAATCCCACTACTGGGCATATACCCTGAGAAAACCATAATTCAAAAAGAGTCATGTACCATAATGTTCATTGCAGCTCTATCTATAATAGCCAGGATATGGAAGCAACCTAAGTGTCCATCGACAGATGAATGGATAAAGAAGATGTGGCACATATATATAATGGAATATTACTCAGCCATAAAAAGAAACGAAATTGAGTTATTTGTAGTGAGGTGGATGGACCTAGAGACTGTCATACAGAGTGAAGTAAGTCAGAAAGAGAAAAACAAATACTGTATGCTAACACATATATATGGAACCTAAAAAATAAAAAAAAAAGGGTTCTGAAGAACCTAGGGGCAGGACAGGAATAAAGACGCAGACATAGAGAATGGACTTGAGGACACGGGGAGGGGGAAGGGTAAGATGGGATGAAGTGAGAGAGTGGCATGGACATATATACACTACCAAATGTAAAATAGATAGCTAGTGGCAAGCAGCCACATAGCACAGGGAGATCAGTTTGGTGCTTTGTGACCACCTAGAGGGGTGGGATAGGGAGGGAGGGAGGGAGACGCAAGAGGGAGGGGATATGGGATAGATAAATATGTATAGCTGATTCACTTTGTTATACAGTAGAAACTAACACACCATTGTAAAGTAATTATACTCCAATAAAGATGTTGAAAAAAAAAAAAAGAATAAACAAGGGTAGTTAATGAAAGCTTTTTCAAAATAACTTCTATTTTTATACAATAATCTTCCTTTGCTCCTTTCTTCTTTTCATCATAAATTAGTTGGTTTTTCCACAGAAACAATGTAATAAGTGGTGATTATATCCTAAGGGTAACATCACAGATGCCTATTTAATCAATAATATTGTTGGGAATTTTTATTGGAAAGGAAAGAAATAAGAAACCCCCCTTTTTTTTTATACTGCTACTTAAAAAACACATAAAAACAATAATTCCAAGTAAGAAATTATTTTGGAAAGAGTCTATAACTTGAAGGAGGCTGGAACTCAAAGAATATCAGGTTGCTGTGGGGAGAAGGAGGCAATGGAAACATCTGTGGGGATGCTTAAAGGACTCCGTGGACATGAAGTTCTGGCAAACCAGAAGATGCCAACATTGGGTCTTAGTTCAATCTAATTTCATTACAAACACCAGGGTAGTTATATCTCTATAACTCTTCTCAGGTTTATTAGACTTAATACAGCTCGCCTTTTGGCTCACAAATGGGACCAATAAAGAAGAAGAAAGAACAAGTTTCAGGGTGATGGGCAAGAGTTGAAAGAAAGTGGGAAGAAGATTAAAGTGCATGTCTCACCGTGTGTGAGAAAGAAATTCCCTGGCATGGAATTAATGGAAGTAGAAGAGTGTATTACTCTTCTACTGTGTATGTTCTCCTCATAAAGATTGCTCCTCATGTAAGGCCTTATAGAACATGGGAAATAGGAAGAGCATAGGTGTGACAGGCTGTGATTTATATTCTTTAAGGGATCCCTCTTGCTGTTGTATTTGTTGGGGAAGGTGAGCAACGGACTGGGCAGTAGCAGGGGAGGTGGTGAGAAGCGGTCGTATTCTGGATATATTTTGAAGGTAGAATCATCAAGATTAGTGGATGGTGGTGATACCTTCAGCCCAGTGGATTGGTTTACTATAGAAGAATATAAGATAAAGTCAGGAAGAAGCTCCTTGTTTGGGGTATATGGAAAATGCGGATGTTCAGGGGCTTATTGTCCTATGTTGACTCAGTGGCAGAGCTGCAGCAGGGTGGATCGAGGGAGCATCTGGGCTCTGGACAAGACTCATCTACGGGCACAATGGAAGAGAATGCTCATCGCTCTAGACTTACATTCAGTAAATACTTATTGCAGGCCGACTGTGTACCAGGCACAACACTGAATCCTAGGAATAGAGACAAGCTAGTGAACAAGGTTCTTGACCTCACAAAGTTTATAATCTATCTACTAGATTGCTTTATGGATATGGGTATAAAACCTCCCGGCATACTTTGTACTTTCTCACTTCTATTCAACTTTTCTCATGCCCTTTCCTCTTGTTAAAATACTTTCCTTTTCTTGAGGTCTATTTTCACCTATCAAAGCCCTCTCTGGTTCATTTCCCAGGCTGCCTTCTTCATGAAGCCTCCTTGATTTTTTTTTTTTAATTTTATTTATTTATTTTATTTATGGCTGTGTTGGGTCTTCGTTTCTGTGCGAGGGCTTTCTCTAGTTGTGGCAAGCGGGGGTCACTCTTCATCACGGTGCGCGGGCCTCTCACTATCGCGGCCTCTCTTGTTGTGGAGCACAGGCTCCAGACACGCAGGCTCGGTAATTGTGGCTCATGGGCCCAGTTGCTCCGCGGCATGTGGGATCTTCCCAGACCAGGGCTCAAACCTGTGTCCCCTGCATTGGCAGACAGATTCTCAACCACTGTGCCACCAGGGAAGCCCCCTTCCTTGATTTTTTATCTTCAATTTGCAAGGCCCTTTTTGATACTTTTCCTGTAATACTCATTACACTAGAATATGCTTTTCATATACCTGAATTTCCTCTCTTACTAAACTGAAAATTCCTTGAGCCTGAGTCTTGCCACTCATCTTTACATTGGCCAGAAAACTATCACATACTTGATACCCAGGAAGTGACAAAAGAAAGAATGAATACATTTTCCCAAGGGAGAGAGCACCCTGAGAGAAGTGCAAAGGGTCAAGGGCGAATGCACTGATAGGGGGAGCAGAAAAGAGAAGTCAGAGGAAAAGACAGAGAAGGAGCAGCTGTGGAAAGAGCAGATACAGAAGGAAACAGGGTCAAGGAAGGGAAGAGAGGCAACAAATCAGCAGAGTTGCCACTACGGTGAATCTCTGCAAGGATGGCGTCACTGGATATCAACTAAAGGACGTTGGGTGGTGGAACAGAGGCCAACTTGTAGGCGGCTAACAAAGGGATGCAATGAATGTGGCCATGCCCAAATCAGCTGTAACTTTCTCTGTATTACTCTTTATCTGTAGGACTGGTTCACTGGTCATTCAAGGTATCTCTATTTCTCAGGGTTCAGTGCAGGACACAGAAACCATTCTAGGTATTTCATATTGAAATTGCTGCAGGAGAAGTCAGGGGGCTGCTAATGGATTTTGGTTTCAAGATCAAATCACTGGTAGCATCCAGAGAACAGGCTACTTACTGCTCCTGCTGTTATTGAGATGATCCCAACTGTGGCCCCAACTGCCTCAGCCCATGAAGCTGGACCCTGGAGGCCAGGTTGCAACACTCAGATCTCTTGGAGTTGACTCGTAGGCATCACCACAGCAGACAGCCACTGCCTCATGTCTGCCTTCCAAATCTCATGCAAGGGCAGCTGTCAGGTGGAGTCCAATTCTCAAGTACAGCTGTAGCTGCAAGGAAGCCTCGAAAGGGTCATTTTCAGCTTTCCAAACTCTCCAAATAGAAAGAGGGTCAAATGGGGGTTGAGAGCACTCATCCAAATATGTCCCACAGCATCCCAAATGGTCAGCTAAGACATGAGAGCCACGGCCACATTACTGTCACTTTGAGTGGAGGTTGGGTGTGCCAGGGGGCTGCCAACTCATGTGTTTGCTAGGAAGACTTTCCTGCTACCTGCCTCCAACTTCAAAATTTATGTCTTCGTCCTGTGCAATTCCATAGCTCTTTATTATAATATTGCTACATTCTCCTATGTTTTATTGTTAATTGGGTACATGTGGTTCTTCCTCACCAGATTACACATTTCCCCCAAAATATAAAAACTTGTGTCTTAATCTGTTCAGACTGCTATAACAAAAATACCATAAACTGGGTGGCTTATAAAAAACAGAAATTAATTTCTCACAGTTCTGGAGGCTAGAGAGCCCAGGATCATGGCACTGGCAGATTCGGTGTCTGGTGAGAGTTGGCACCCCCCTTGATGGCTGTCTCCTGTCTGTGTCCTCGCATACAGGGAGGAATGAGGGAGCTCCCTGGGGTCTCTTTCATATGGGCACTAATTCCAGTCATGAGAGCTCTGCCTTCATGACCTAATCATCTCCCAATAGCCACCCCCCACCAATACCATCACCTTGTGAGTTAAGTTTTAACATATGAATTCGGGAGGGACACAAACACTCAGACCAGAGCAGCTTGGGATAGAGTTTAGCCACAGAAAGTGCTCTATTATCATAGTTATTATTGTCTTGATTTCTCTCGTTCCTAAATCCTAGCAGATCTATAGGTGCTCTATCTTGGCTTTTTAATGAGTGGATTCTTAATGCTCTGTCTTTATAAATAGTAACTGCTCCTCTCCCAACACCCCCTCCCCTACTTCCCAATCCCCCCCACCCAAGACTTCCCTCACATCATTCATCCTACCCCTAGGTCCCAGATACATGTTGTGGGAAAATAAAAGAAAGCACCACTATACAAAAAAGTGAGGACATCTATTTTAATGAAATAAGGTGCTTAGTTTTCCCTGGGTAATGAAACGTTATCAGGCTGCCTTGACTCCAGGGGGTCTAAGTCGCTGGGGAGCTGACTTGCTGAGTAAGACTTGCACCCACACAGCTGTTGCCTTACTCTGTCTTTGGGGCAATATTGCTGAAGATGAATGACAGGTTTTTTGAGATCAACATCACCTCCCTTGTCCCATACAAAACCTTGATGTGGCTGCCAATATTTCTCAAATTAGTTTACGACTGAGCTGCTATAACGTACTTTTCTAAGGTGACTTGCTGTAAGTTCTGTATACTGAACACTGTATGAACACTTTATACTCTGAATAAAGTACAGTTATATTGGACAGAGAGCCTTTTCTCTAACTTCACGTGTGGCTACCTAAGACAGTCTTCCACACGGTGAGGAGAGCAGAGAAAGGCCTTCAAAGGGCAGGATCCAGCCCTTCTGTTGAGTTTGGTTCCAGGACCTTTGCACAGTTACCTTTACAAGACAAGCAACATGGTGTTTTGTGCATTTAAAGTGCCTCAAAGGGGCTTCCCTGGTGGCACAGCGGTTAAGAATCCGCCTGCCAGTGCGGGGGTCACAGGTTCGATCCCTGGTCCGGGGAGATCCCACATGCCGCAGAGCAACTAAGCCCGTGCGCCACAACTACTGAGCCTGCTCTCTAGAGCCAGCGAGCCACAACTACTGAGCCTGCGTGCCTAGAGCCCGTGCTCCGCAACAAGAGAAGCCACCGCAATGAGAAGCCCACTCACCACAACGAAGAGTAGCCCCCGCTCACCGCAACTAGAGAAAGCCCGCATGCAGCAACAAAGACCCAATACAGCGAAAAATAAAAAATTAAAAAAAAAAAGTGCCTCAAAGATATTTTCTTAGTGTTAGAAGATAAAGCAATAATACACTGACAGCTGAATTTGGAGGCAAAGTCCAGACAAAGTCCAGTTGATTATGATCTCTCTGACTGAGATGTCTGATTTGCCAGTATATAAATTTAGTTCCAGCTGGAGGTGGGCATCTGCTGCATTTGAGGGCTCTTGACAGACAGCTCATTCCTTTGAATGAGAATCAGCAAGTCTAGATCAAAGGTGAGTCCTTGGTGAGGGCCCGCTTACAAAGTAGTTTCGTCCTGCATAAAGAGACTGTCTCCAGCTGGTGGGAAAGGAAGCCCACAGCCATGCCACCGGCAGGCAGGGGTGAGGCCCAGCGGGTCCACGGGACTCCCTGCCTCGCCCTTTCCCCTTGGCAGTGCCGCTGTTTCTCTCAGTACAATGCAGAAGCCTGAGAGGGAGTCGGCTGGCTTCTTCACATCTGCTTGTCTCCGCTGGGTTCTGAAGTTCCTCCAGGTCCTCTTAGTGGCAGACATTCATCCCCTAGGCTGAAAAGGAGCATGGCTCCATGGGAGCTGCACGGGATCAGGGCCAGGGACACCAAGGAGTATACAAGACGGAGAGGGTCCCTTCCTTTGAGAACTGAGTTCCATGGCAACCCACCAGGATGTCCCTGCTCCGAGCCCACTTCCCTACCATTGCCTTGAATTATTCATCAGCTTTTGCAGAGGAACAAAAGGCAGAGTCATTTCATCTCTCCAGAACTGACTGTCCTCAAAGAAACTTAAAATTCACCACGAGCATCCTGAACTCTCCCATGCACTGTGGGAAGGGACAGCAAAGTGCCCCATCATCCCCCCGCCGCCTGCCCCTCCCCTCCAGACTGGCTGAGTCCTGCTGAGCGGCTGTCTCTGGCTACTTGGTCCTTCATGCTGCACTTTGTTCCTCTGCTTACTGATCATTAGGACGGGAACGTATCCCAGGCATCCCACTGGATGACCTTGACATCTTGATAGGCACCAAGGTTTGGGACAGATGCCCTGGCTCGACCCTAGGGCCACACTCAGTCTCCTTAGGCTTCCCTTCAGAGAAGCTCCCGCTCCTTGTCCTGGACAGCCCTGATTCACATAAGAACACAAATGGGAGAAACAAAAGAGCCTTTGTCCCCTCACCAGGGACCTCACCCTCTTTACTTTCAACCCAAGTCCATGATTCCTAGTTCACCACGGAAATACAATCCACCAGGCAGAACCTGCTTACCTTCCTCTGCCTCTGAACTTACTCAAAGAGGCACCCACTGTCTTCACACCACTGTGTCTTCCCTTCCTGACTCCAAGGAATCTTACCTCTTAAACACTATTGTCTCCAGCTATGCTCTTCGCTTAAAACCCTGGCCCTTCTGCTAATACCCCACTCGCTTATGTTCAGGGTGGTAGTGTGGCCTGTGGATTAGAGAGCCGGAGGCTTGGGCTGAGCACCCGTGCTTCCCACCACCAGCTGAGTGACCTGGGGCAGTTGCAGGCTGCCCCCAGCAATGGGGCAGTGCAGCAATTGTCAGGGTTTCTGGCAACAGTACCCTCTGGAGATCAGAGGTAGGGCAGTCCCCAGCAACCTCACTAACAGGCGCACGTCACCATGGCGGCCACTCTGAGATCAAATTCTGAAACAAGTGCAAACATTTATTGGTAAGCAGGCACAAAACTGTCACCCCAGTTCTGTTTTTGCAAGCTTGACTTGGCCCTGCTCCATCCTCAAACACTCCAAAAAGCACCTTGCGGAAAAGAGTCACTTCAGGGTGTGCAGAAAAGAGAATCCTCCTACACTGCTGTGGGAATGTAAATCGGTGTAGCCGCTATGGAGAATTGTATGGAGGTTCCTCAAAAAACTAAAAATAGAATTGCCATGTGATCCAGCAATCTCACTCCTGGGCATATATCCAGACAAAAGTATAATGCGAAAAGATACATGAACCTCAGTGTTTATTGCAGCACTATTTACAATAGCCAAGACATGGAAGCAACCTAAATGTCCATTGACAGATGAATGGATAAAGAAGATGTGGTACAGGGACCTCCCTGGTGGTCCAGCAGTTAAGACTGCACTTCCAATGGAGGGGACCTGGGTTCGATTCCTGGTCAGGGAACTATATCTTGCATGCCACAACTAAATATCCCACATGTCGCAATGAAGATCCCACATGCCACAGCTAAAGACCCAGCGTAGCCAAATAAATAAATAAATATTTTTTTAAATGGGCAAAAGATTTGAACATTAGGAAAAAAAAAAGATGTGGTACATATACACAATGGAATATTACTCAGCCACAAAAAAGAGTGAAATAATGCCATTTGCAGCAACATGGATGGACCTAAAGATTATCATACTATGTGAAGTAAGTCAGACAGAGGAAGACAAATACCATATGATATCATTTATCTGTGGAATCTAAAATATGATACAAATAAACTTATTTATGCAGCAGAAACAGACTCACAGACATAGAAAACAAACTTATGGTTTTCAAAGGGGAAAGGGGGTGGAGGGATAAATTAGGAGTTTGGGACTAACAGATACACACTATTATATATAAAATAGATAAACAATAAGGACCTATTGTATAGCACAGGGAACTATGCTCAATATCTTATAATAAGCCATAATGGAAAAGAATATGAAAAAGAATTATACACACACACACACACACATATCTGAATCATTTTGCTATACACCAGAAACTAACAAAACATTGTAATTCAACTATACTTCAATTTTAAAAAGAGTCACTTCAAGTTAGACGGAACAATACTCGGACAGCACGACAAAGATTGGGGCGGAGTTTTGGGGACACGACTACCCCTGGGGCATGAATTCCTGATTAGCAGACGTCAACTGCTAACTACCTACCCTGAGGCTAAGGTTAAATTACACATACAGACATCATACTGAATTTTATCCTGAAATATCTTAAAGTAAATGGTCACACGTTCAGTATAATGGTGAATGACTTCTCCCTGTGCCTCCATTTCCTCATTCTGGAAAATGGCAGGAATTGTGATAAAAACCTCACAGGGGTATTGGGAGGATCAAATGAGTTAGTTAATACACAGAAAACACTTAAGATAGAGCCTGGAACATAGTAAGAACTCAATAAAATTTGTTTGTTATTATTGCACTTCTTGAAACTCACTTATTCCCATCAACCTACAGTACCCTTCCTTACACCTTACCTTTCCAACCATTTATACCCTTTGCTGCTAAACTTCTTCAAAAACTAACCTTTACTCTATGTTTCCACTCAATCAGATTTACATCTACATCAGTTTTCCACTTGACTCTACCTTTTCATCACATTTCTTATTTAATTCCTCAAACATTTGTTAATCTCATAACGATCGCATCCTGTGCTAAGTGCAGGGAGGGATCTCAAGAGGTATATTTGACAAAATCTAACCCCTTAAGAGGCTCATGATAGAGTTGGAGAAAAGAAGGCACAACTCTAAACGCCTTGAAGTCCAGGGCCTCCTCCTAAAATGTGATTTTAAAGTAGAAGGAGGACTGTTCATGTGTCACATGTGGAAATGATTCAGTGTCCCCAGTAGAATACACATCAGCTTCTTCATATTCCTAAGAATTGTGAGGTTCTAAAAGTAGAAGAGATCAAACATTGCAGGATTCTCTCAATTTCAGGGTGTTTTATGTTTGACACAAAATACTTTTTACGTATACTTTTTAATACTTTAATACTTTAAAATACTTTTTTAAGACGCCCCCCAAAACAAAATCCATTCAAATGACATGTTTGAGTGGAAGTTAAAATTTTCCTTGAGTAGCAGCAGAATTAGTTATTGTCTAACTTGAATGTAAAAGCCATGCCTGGGGGCTTCCCTGGTGGCGCAGTGGTTGAGAATCTGCCTGCCAATGCAGGGGACACGGGTTCGCGCCCTGGTCTGGGAAGATCCCACATGCCGCAGAGCGACTGGGCCCGTGAGCCACAACTACTGAGCCTGCGCGTCTGGAGCCTGTGCTCCGCAACAAGAGAGGCCGCGATAGTGAGAGGCCCGCGCACCGCGATGAAGAATGGCCCCCACTTGCCGCAACTGGAGAAAGCCCTTACACAGAAACGAAGACCCAACACAGCAATCAATCAATCAATCAATCAATCAATAAATAAAATATTAAAAAAAAAAAAAAAGCCATGCCTGGGGACACCACTTTGAGTGTTCCTGACATCAGGGCAACAGATAAGGGTCTAGTCAGTATCTGGGCCAAAATCACTGATTACTGTGCAACCTCCAGCAAACTGAGAAAGCAACCCTAAAAATTCCATAGGAAGGGAACTCCCAGAATACGGCAGGATGATCTAAATTATTCCCTAATTTGTTTTATTTCAGAAAGAGTTAAGATTGGTATAAGAATATTAAAAAGTATCAAACAACAGTATTAATAGTTTGTGTTAGGAATCTGTACATATTTGGTATTTTAGATATGTGAACATTTAGGATAATTTGGCCTATTTGAGTTATATATAGGTCAGTGTTGAAATTTCAATTTAAAATCTTAACTGCGTAACTAATTGAGACTTTTGATTTTCAGTAGAAATCTCATTGTTTTATATAGTATTGAAACAGCCAAGAAAACTTAAGCCTCATCACACATATAAGATTGTGACTTGTTAATTCTTTCAGAGGTTATTTGGGTACTCAGGATGTTTTGTTAAATTAGGCAGTTGAGTAACTTAAAAGGGAAATCAAATGTATTAAATTTATACATGCATTTTAACATGTTTAAAGCAGTTCAACTGAATTTGTAAGTGATACAACATTTAATCTAAGGCCTTCAAAAGTGATTTTTCAAATTTGCCAGATTTACAAATCCTAATCTATCTATAAGCAGAATTTGAGAAATGAACTTGAGTTTTAAATGTGTAGCTTGATAAATTAAACCTTAAAGAAATAGCAAACACAAAAAAGTAACCCCCTGAATGATTTTTTTTTTCACAGAAACTCCCCTCCAGTAATTAAAGCAATTAAACAATTACTTTATACTCACCTAGCCTTTGCCTTCTAAATCCTTATAATACTACTTGGGCATATGTCTCAGCTCTCGAACAAGCTCGTTTGTGGCGTAGACTAGATCACCTGTTTCTGCTGTATCCCCCAGGGGACAAGGCACAGGGTAGATTCCCAGCAAATTCTTTCCTCACCTGGCTCTGTGACTTTAGCAAGTCACTTCACCTTTCTGAGCCTCTGGCATCTGGAAAGGAGGAGCTGGACCATCCTGCTAGAAGGTGGTCTCCATGAGAGAAGAGCCTGTGTGTTTCTTGTCACTGATGTACCCCCAGAGCCCATACCTGTGTGAGACACATGGCAGGTACTCAACAGACACCGCTGAATGAATGGGCAAATACACTAGATACTTCTAAGGCTCTAACTGCCATGCCCCACAAGGTCTGAAAGGGCCTTGAGAGCAGTACATTAACAGAAAGAAGATAAACGTAGTCACAATAGACTAGGATCACAAGGTTAGGATCCAAGATATGAAACAAAATAGACCTTGACTGTTTCCATCTGGTCACCTTTCAGTCCAAAGTGAGTCTGCTGCAGACCCATCTGCCTTGCTCTGCTGCTTCATCATACCTGCTCCGTCCCGGACCGACCTGCTCCCGGCTCCATCCAGGGAAACCTAACATCCTTCCGAAAGGACCACAGACAAACATTACTTTTCCAGTCTTGTTACTGTGAGTGGCCTCCTGTAGCGTTGTCCTGTTGCATCTTCTTACACTGAAAGACCCCCTCTTCCCCGGGGGCGGTGGGGGGCAGGAGGCAAAAGGCGCACATAAGGCCCTGCCCCATGTACTCGGAGGGAAGTAAGCGATTATATGAGAATCACTGCTCTGGCGAGTAGTTAAGCAGCAAAGTGACCTGGGCACCGTGGTGTGTACAGAATTTTCTGCCCGACTCTGCCTCAAGCTCTGTGTGATCTTAAGCAAATGATCTCCTCTCTTTGGGACCTCGTTCTCCAAATCTACAAAACAAGTGCTGAAATACAAGCTCTAAGACGGCAAGTCTTTTGGCCTCAGGACTTCTTAGCACTCTTAGAAATTACTGGAAACGCCAAAGCTTCTGTTATACCTATTGGATTATATCTACTGATATTTACTGTAATAGAAATTAAAACTGAGGAGCCTTTAAAACATAAGAACACAGAAGCACACATTCTATTTGCCATCAGAGCAAAGATGTCATTGGATGTCATGGAGCCTCTGGAAAATTCCAGGGTACACTTGAAAGAAACCAGAGTGTGTCACTCCAAAATATGCCTCTTTGACATATCTTGAGCTGAAAGCAATTAAGAAGCAGTAAACATAGAAAAAACTCCCCCCTATCTGCCTAAAGGCAGGAAATAATTTCTTCTTTTATTGGTTATAGACTCTTATCAGCCCAGTGATGGCACTAGAGGAATCTGCAAAGAAACCTTATTAAACTAACACTTATCTTTCTGGTCACTTTTTTTTACCATTCTTATGTCTAGCCCAAACTTCTTTGCCTTGTCAATTTGTCACCAATTTATTGTTTCTTTGTCTGAAAGGTAAAAAGCTTCCTGCTCTGGGCACTTCTTCAGGTCTTTAGTCCCTTGTGAAGGCTCCCATGTACATGTAAAAATTCAAGAGACTGGGTATGCTTTTCTCCTGTTAATCTGTTTTTGTCAGTTTACTTTTTAGACCAAGCCAGGAACCCTAAGAAGGCTGAGGAAAACATTTTCCTTCACTACACACTAATGAGAGAATGAATATTAAAACAGAATCTTAATATCATTATGGGAATAGTTTTGACCTCATGGACCTCACTTCCCACCCTGAGGACCACTGATCTAAAGGCCATGGTATAGTGAGACCCTCCCATCATAAAGGTGACTTTTGGTTTCATTGAGGAAAGGGCAGACTGGGAAAGTTACTATTTTAAGTGCAAACTGGAGATGCCACTTCACACCCTCCTGCTTTCTCTGTGGCCTTCAGAGCTGTCAGGACCCCATGGCTGTGACTGCCTGAGAACCCCCTTTGTTTCCATGTGTCTTGTTTGTTTTTGCCAGCAGGGCATCCCTGCTGGCCTCAGATCATCCCTCCCACTTGCCTTGTTCCTGCCAGGCCAGGCCCGGGGTCAACACTCCTGGACATAGCCTGTCCTTGTGACAACTGGGCGCCACAGAGAAAGGAACTTCTGGAGCCACTTGGAAACTGACTTCTAAAGGGACTGGCTTTTCCTTAGCTCAGAGAACCCAGTGTACCTTCTGCCAAAACAGCCTTTGCTGGCAAACATCCTACGCAAGTGGCGAGACTCCAGGGAGGTGTAAGAGAGGATGATGAAATGCACCAAGCAGGCAGCACCAGCACAGGGTAGATGAGGTCAGGAGAAGGGTGAGCCATCAGCACTGACAGGGGTGCCAAGGGATCCATCTACGCCTGGGAGCCTGAGCTTGGAGACGCCTAAGTCCTGTGCTCAGAGTCACCTAGGGCTCTAGGCCCTGAAGGCTAATAGGATAACCCATGTTCTCCTACCCATTCCATCATGCATTTTTAACACTACATCTTTTCAGTTAAATGGCAGCTTCAACAGATATCTCTTGCATTCCTATACACTAATGATGAAAAATCTGAAAGAGAAATTAAGGAGACACTCCCATTTACCATTGCAACAAAAAGAATAAAATACCTAGGAATAAACCTACCTAAGGAGACAAAAGACCTATATGTAGAAAACTATAAGACACTGATGAAAGAAATCAAAGATGATACAAACAAATGGAGAGATATGCCGTGTTCTTGGATTGGAAGACTCAACATTGTGAAAATGACTATACTACCCAAAGCAATCTACAGATTCAATGCAATCCCTATCAAACTACCAATGGCATTTTTCAGAGAACTAGGACAAAAAATTTCACAGTTTGTATGAAGACACAAAAGACCCCGAACAGCCAAAGCAGTCTTGAGGGAAAAAAACGGAGCTGGAGGAATTGGACTCCCTGACTTCAGACTATACTACAAAGCTACAGTAATCAAGACAATATGGTACTGGCACAAAAACAGAAATATAGATGAATGGAACAGGATAGAAAGCCCAGAGATAAACCCACATGCCTATGGTCAACTAATCTATGACAAAGGAGGCAAGGATATACAATGGAGAAAAGACAGCCTCTTCAATAAGTGGTGCTGGGAAAACTGGATACGGAAGCAACATACGTGTCCATTGACAGATGAATGGATAAAGAAGAGGTAGCACATATATACAGTGGAATATTACTCAGCCATAAAAAGAAACAAAATTGAGTTATTTGTAGTGAAGTGGATGGATATAGAGTCTGTCATACAGAGTGAAGTAAGTCAGAAAGAGAAAAACAAATACCATATGCTAACACATATATATGGAATCTAAAAAAAAAAAAAAAGGTGCTGAAGAACCTAGGGGCAGGACAGGAACAAAGACGCAGACATAGAGAATGGACTTGAGGACATGGGGAGGGGGAAGGGGAAGCTGGGACGAAGTGAGAGAGAGGCAAGCACATATATACACTACCAAATGTAAAATAGATAGCTAGTGGGAAGCAGCCGCATAGCACAGGGAGGTCAGCTCAGTGCTTTGTCACCACCTAGAGGGGTGAGATAGGGAGGGTGGGAGGGAGACGCAGAGGGATGAGATATGGGGATATATGTATATGTATAGCTGATTCACTTTGTTATAAAGCAGAAACCAACATGCACACACACAAAAACATGGCAGTTTCACCAAGATGTTAGCAACCCAGGGAGTCTAATTGGCTCCCCCACTCCCATATCCCACTCCCATTCTCTTGTAGGATTGTGAGCACTACAGGGTGACTGCAGGGCACACTTACAGTCACGATCCACAAGCAGAGTCCATCGTCACGCCTGTTCACATCTGAGCAAGCACTCTGGAGAATGAAGTGTTCCAGCTCAGGTCCGTCTGCTTCATATCTTCTCAGAAAGCCAGACAAGACATCCTGACAGCAAAGCAGTGACAGCTCAGAAATGACATGGGGCACAACCCCACATGCAGGCAAAATGGTAGCATGGGTTGGCACCTCCCCTGCCACCCCCTTCCCTTTCTGCATTCGTCTCCCACATCTTAGGGCAGAGATCTACAAAATACTTTGTTCTGGGAACTCTTAATATTCTTGGAAAAATTATATATCCTCACACATTTTAAAGTTAACATATAAAATTTTTATTGCAAGTTTAAGTAATTGAGAAATACATAACTTCTGGCACACTGACTTTTAGAACTGTTAAATCACTCAAATGTATGAAATACCTACCTTCATCTATTTGAAAAACACATGAACAAGCTCTTTTAACAGCCAGAAATTTTCCATTATTTATTGTTCCTCCTTGCACTCATATTTCCATCTATGTTACCCACAGAATTTTGTTTTAGTAAAATATACTTTTAAGCTTAGAAATATGCTATTGATCACCATATCATAATTCTTGGCAACAAATATGCACATAAGTTAAAGTTTTACATATTAAATTTTTCTGTAATGAATATTTATTATGATTATTATTACTTCAAAATTGAAAAAGTTGGCTGCAGTCCTGAAGATGGTGGAGTAGAAGGACGTGCACTCACTCCCTCTTGCAAGAGCACTGGAATCACAACTAACTGCTGAACAATCATCGACAGGAAGACGGTGGAACTCACCAAGAAAGATACCCAACATCCAAAGACAAAGGAGAAGCCACAATGAGACGGTAGGAAAGGCACAAGCACAATAAAATCAATTCCCATAACTGCTGGGGGGGTGACTCACAAACTGGAGAACACTTATGCCACAGAAGTCCACCCACTGGAGTGTAGGTTCTGAGCCCCACGTCAGGCTTCCCAACTTGCGGGTCCAGCAACAGGAGGAGGAATTCCTAGAGAATCAGACTTCGAAGGCTAGTGGGATTTGATCACAGGACTTCAATAGAACTGGGGGAAACAGAGATTCCACTCTTGGAGGGCACACACAAAGTACTGTGTGCATCGGGACCCAGAGGAAGGAGCAATGACCCCATAGGAGACTGAACCAGACATACCTGCTAATTTTAGAGGAACTCCTGCGGAGGTGGGGGTGGCTGTGGCTCACCATGGGGATGGACACACTGGCAGCAGAAGTTCTGGGAGCTGCTCCTTGGCATGACCTGTCCCAGAGTCCGCCATTAACCTCACCAAAGAGCCGGGTAGGCTCCAGTGTTGGGACGCATCAGGCCAAACAACCAACAGGGCGGGAACCCAGCCCCAACCATCAGCAGACAAGTGGATTAAAGTTTTACTGAGTTCTGCCCACCAGAACAACACCCAGTTCTACCCACCACCGGTCCCTCCAGTCAGGAAACTTGCACAAGCCTCTTAGATAGCCTCATCCACCAGAGGGCAGACAGCAGAAGCAAGAAGAACTACAATCCTGGGGCCTGGGGAACAAAAACCACATTCACAGAAAGATAGACAAGATGAAGAGGCAGAGGGCTATGTACCAGATGAAGGAACAAGATAAAACCCCAGAAAAACAACTAAATGAAGTGGAGATAGGCAACCTTCCAGAAAAAGAATTCAGAATAATGATAGTGAAGATGATCCAGGACCTCAGAAAAAGAATGGAGGCAAAGATCGAGAAGATGAAAGAAGTGTTTAACAAAGACCTAGAAGAATTAAAGAACAACCACCTAGAAGAATTAAAGAATAAACAGAGATGAACAATACAATAACTGAAATGAAAAATACACTAGAAGGAATCAGTAGCAGAATAACTGAGGCAGAAGAACGGATAAGGGACCTGGAAGACAGCATGGTGGAATTCACTGCCATGGAACAGAATAAAGAAAAAAGAATGAAAAGAAATGAAGACAGCCTAAGGAACCTCTGGGACAACATTAAACATAACAACCTTCACATTATACGGGTCTCAGAAGGAGAAGAGAGAGAGAAAGGACCAGAGAAAATACTTGAAGAGAGTATAGTCAAAAACTTCCCTAACATGGGAAAGGAAATAGCCACCCAAGGTCAGGAAGCCCAGAGAGTCCTAGGCAGGATAAAACTAAGGAGAAAAATGCAGAGACACATAGTAATCAAACTGACAAAAATTAAAGACAAAGAAAAACTATTGAAAGCAACAAGAGAAAAATGACAAATAACATATAAGGGAACTCCCATAACGTTAACAGCTGATTTCTCAGCAGAAACTCTACAAGCCAGAAGGGAGTGGCATGATATATTTAAAATGATGAAAGGGAAGAACCTACAACCAAGATTACTGTACCTGGCAATGATCTCATTCAGATTCGATGGAGAAATCAAAAGCTTTACAGACAAGAAAAAGCTAAGAAAAGCAGCACCACCAAACCAGCTCTACAACAAATGCTAAAGGAATTTCTCTAAGTGGGAAACACAAGAGAAGAAAAGGAACTACAAAAACAAACCCATAACAATTAAGAAAATGGTAATAGGAACATACATATCAATAATTACCTTAAACGTGAATGGATTAAATGCTCCAACCAAAGGACACAAGCTCGCTGAATGGATACAAAAACAGAACCCATATATATGCTGTCTAGAATAGACCCACTTGAGACCTAGGGACACATATAGACTGAAAGTGAGGGAATGGAGAAAGATATTCCATGCAAATGCAAATCAAACGAAAGCTGGAGTAGCAATACTCATATCAGATAAAATAGACTTTAAAATAAAGAATGTTACAAGAGACAAGGAAGGACACTACATAATGATCAAGGGATCAATTCAAGAAAAAGATATAACAATTATAAGTATATATGCACCCAACATAGGAGCACCTCAATACATAAGGCAACTGCTAACAGCTCTAAAAGAGGAAATCAACAGTAACACAATAATAGTGGGGGACGTTAACACCTCACTTACACCAATGGACAGATCATCCAAACAGAAAATTAATAAGGAAACACAAGCTTTAAATGACACAATAGACCAGATAGATTTAATTGATATTTATAGGACATTCCATCCAAAAACAGCAGATTACACTTTCTTCTCAAGTGCACACGGAACATTCTCCAGGATAGATCACATCTTGGGTCACAAATCAAACCTCAGTAAATTTAAGAAAATTGAAGTCATATCAAGCATCTCTTCTGACCACAACACTATGAGATTAGAAATCAATTACAGGGAAAAACAAATAAAAAACACAAATACATGGAGGCTAAACAATACTTTACTAAATAACCAAGAGATCACTGACGAAATCAAAGAGGAAATTAAAAAAATACCTAGAGACAAATGACAATGACAACACAATGATCCAAAACCTATGGGAGGCAGCAAAAGCAGTTCTAAGAGGGAAGTTTATAGCTATACAAGCCTACCTCAAGACAGAAGAAAAATCTCAAATAAACAATCTAACCTTACACCTAAAGAAACTAGAGAAGGAAGAACAAACGAAACCCAAAGTTAGTAGAAGGAAAGAAATCATAAAGATCAGAGCAGAAATAAATGAAATAGAAACAAAGAAAACAATAGCAAAGATCAATAAAACTAAAAGCTGGTTCTTAGAGAAAATAAACAAAATTGATAAACCATTAGCCAGACTCATCAAGAAAAAGAGGGAGAGGACTCAAATCAATAAAATTAGAAATGAAAAAGGAGAAGTTACAACGGACACCGCAGAAATACAAAGCATCCTAAGAGACTACTACAAGCAACTCTATGCCAATAAAATGGACAACCTGGAAGAAATGGACAAATTCTTAGAAGGTATAACCTTCCAAGACTGAACCAGGAAGAAATAGAAAATATGAACAGACCAATCACAAGTAATGAAATTGAAACCGTGATTAAAAATCTTCCAACAAACAAAAGTCCAGGACCAGATGGCTTCACACGTGAATTCTATAAAACATTTAGAGAATAGCTAACACCCATGCTTCTCAAACACTTCTGAAAAATTGCAGAGGAAGGAACACTCCCGAACTCATTCTATGAGGCCACCATCACGCTGATAACAAAACCAGACAAAGATGCTACAAAAAAAGAAAATTACAAACCAATATCACTGATGAACATAGATGCAAAAATCCTCAACAGAATACTAGCAAACAGAATCCAACAACACATTATAAGGATCATACACCATGATCAAGTGGGATTTATCCGAGGGATGCAAGGAATCTTCAATATACACAATTCAATCAATGTGATACACCATATTAACAAGTTGAAGAATAAAAACCATATGATCATCTCAATAGATGCAGAAAAAGCTTTGGACAAAATTCAACACCCATTCATGATAAAAACTCTCCAGAAAGTGGGCATAGAGGGAACGTACCTCAACATAATAAAGGTCATATATGACAAACCCACAGCAAACATCATTCTCAATGGTGAAAAACTGAAAGCATTTCCTCTAAGATCAGGAACAAAACAAGGATGTCGACTCTCACCACTATTATTCAACATAGTTTTGGAAGTCCTAGCCACGGCAATCAGAGAAGATAAAGAAATAAAAGGAATGCAAATTGGAAAAGAAGAAGTAAAACTGTCACTGTTTGCAGATGACATGACAGTATACATAGAGGATCCTAAAGATGCCACCAGAAAACTACTAGAGGTAATCAATGAATTCGGTAAAATTGCAGGATACAGCATTAATGCACAGAAATCTCTTGCATTCCTATACACTAATGATGAAAAATCTGAAAGAGAAATTAAGGAAACACTCCCATTTGCCATTGCAGAAGAAAGAATAAAATTCCTAGGAATAAACCTACCTAAGTAGACAAAAGACCTGCATGCAGAAAACTATAAGACACTGATGAAGGAAATTAAAGATTATACCAACAGATGGAGAGATATACCATGTTCTTGGATTGGAAGAATCAACATTGTGAAAATGACTATACTACCCAAAGCAATCTACAGATTCAATGTAATCCCTATCAAACTACCAATTGCATTTTTCACAGAACTCGAACAAATAATCTTAAAATTTGTATGGAGACACAAAAGACACCAAATAGTCAAAGCAGTCTTGAGGGAAAAAAACGGAGCTGGAGGAATCGGACTCCCTGACTTCAGACTATACTACAAAGCTACAGTAATCAAGACAATATGGTACTGGCACAAAAACAGAAATATAGATCAATGGAACAGGATAGAAAGTCCAGAGAAAAACTCACACACCTATGTTCAACTAATCTATGACAAAGGTGGCAAGGATATACAATGGAGAAAAGACAGTGTCTTCAATAAGTAGTGCTGGGAAAACTGGACAGCCACATGTAAAAGGATGAAATTAGAACACTCCCTAACACCATACACAAAAATAAACTCAAAATGGATTAGAGACCTAAAAGTAAGACTGGACACTATAAAACTCTTAGAGGAAAACACAGGAAAAACACTCTTTTACATAAATCACAGCAAGATCTTTTTTGATCCACCTCCTAGAGTAATGGAAATAAAAACAACAATAAACAAATGGGACCTAATGAAACTTAAAAGCTTTTGCAAAGCAAAGGAAACTACAAGCAAGACAAAAAGACAACCCTCAGAATGGGAGAAAATATTTGCAAAGGAATCAACGGGCAAAGGAGTAATTTCCAAAATATATAAACAGGTCATGCAGCTCAATATTAAAAAAACATACAACCCAATCAAAAAATGGTCAGAAGACCTAAATAGACATTTCTCCAAAGAAGACATACAGATGGCCAAGAAGCACATGAAAAGCTGCTCAACATCACTAATTATTAGAGAAATGCAAATCAAAACTACAATGAGTTATCACCTCACACCAATTAGAATGGGCATCATCAGAATATCTACAAACAACAAATGCTGGAGAGGGTGTGGAGAAAAGGGAACCCTCTTGCACTGTTGGTGGGAATGTAAATTAATACAGCCACTCTGGAGAACAGTATGGAGGTTCCTTAAAAAACTAAAAATAGAATTACTATATGACCCAGCAATCCCACCACTGGGCATATACCCAGAGAAAACCATAATTCAAAAAGACACGTGCACCCCAATGTTCATTGCAGCACTGTTTACAATAGCCAGGTCATGGAAGCAACCTAAATGCCCATCGACAGAAGAATGAATAAAGAAGATGTGGTACATATTTAAAATGGAATATTACTCAGCCATAAAAAGGAACGAAATTGGGTCATTTGTAGAGACGTGGATGGATCTGGAGACTGTCATATAGAGTGAAGTAAGTCAGAAAGAGAAAAATAAATATTGTATATTAACGCATATATGTGGAACCTAGAAAAATGGTACAGATGAACTGGTTTGCAGGGCAGAAATTGAGACACAGATGTAGAGAACAAACGCATGGACACCAAGGGGGGAAAGCGGCGGTGGTGGTGGGGGGGGTGGTGTGATGAATTGGGCGATTGGGATTGACATGTATACACTGATGTGTATAAAATGGATAACTAATAAGAACCTGCTGTATAAAAAAATAAATAAAATTCTAAAATTCAAAAAAAACATTGAAAAAGTTAAAATTTCCTCTCACCATAAGACTCTACATGTTAATCAATATTCTAGGTTGATTTATCATTGCAATTTATATTGGTATATCATTGAGTGAAATGAATAGTTATAATATAAAATTTAAAAATAATCATTAAACATACAAAAGGAAACTAGCCTTTTTTAAAGATCAATTTATGTATCACAGATGAATTTTGCTCATTGCTAGAATAAGACAATATTTTGTGGAAATTACCAGCAAAAAGAAGAGAAGGTTTTGGGTCACTAAAGGTGTAGAAAAGTTGAAGCAAACAGAAAAATTGTACCCAAATTAAAAAATAAATACAGATTTATAACACTCAATAATCTTTGGGCAAAAGCTAAAGGAACTTGCTCCCCCATGAGTTTGAGTAAATATTTAAGAAGATAACCCACATAACTTACTTTAATTTGAAACTATAATCTTAATCTTTCACCTCCTCCTACTTGAAATCAATGTAAAATATGTACTTGAGACCCAGACCCTTTATTTGGCACCAAGTTGACCCTTTATTTGGTGCCCTGGAGGATTTTTCCCTGCGAGGCAGTGCACCATAGTAAGATGCCACCTGCATGACAGGTAGAACTTCCTTTTGAAAAGTACCACAGGGCCATGGTCAAAGGTGAGGTGGGGAATGAGAACCAGCAGGATACCTAGGATCTGCCCTCAGGGGGATCATTTTGGCAAATAACATATAGGGAAACAGGGAGCTGAAAATTCTCTTGAAATTACCCATGTCTGTGCACTCTTTGATGGGACTTTGTGTGCCCCTAATGGTGGGTTGTTCTGGGTGCCCTCTGTCCATCGTCTTTCCCTTGACTGCACTCACCCCAATGTCTATTTCCTTCAAGCCAAAGATCTCAAGCCCCCCATTTCAACAGGCCAGCCAGAGCCATCTTCCTCTGAGTTCCAGTTGCTCATTTCTTCTTCTTTTTCTTCGTCTCTCCCCCTCTTCAATCTTCCAGGCTCAGTTCTCATTCCCAAGGACCTCAGATCTTGCTTTCTGATTGTTGCACAGTAAGATGTGCAGGCTGATGAGTTGAGATGGTCCAGATACACCATTTGCAATCCAAAGAGAGGCCATTGCTAAAGGCCTTGCCCTGGTTGGTGAAGTAGGTGAGGACACTCCTATCTTCTTACCTCCTGCGTTTTTTCTGAGTTCTTTCCCATCTCCTGGGGCCTCTTCAGTCTCTCAGAGTTTCTAGGCACTATAAGCTGCAAATGCCAGAGGTGTCAACCAGAAATTTCTCCTGAATATCACCTGTTGGGCAGAGTTACCCCTGGGTCCCTAGCTCAAAAGGCTCTCCAGAGCCTAGCTTCTGGAGGAGTTGGCGTTGGACGGGGGATGCCACTCAGTAAAACCAGGTTTCCTTGGCATCCTCTCACTTTCTCTCCCAAACTCCTCCCATCACATCTCCACTCTGCTTCCTCCCTCCCCTGCCCCAGCTCCCTCCTGGGCAGGTATTTCTAGGCTGAGGGGCCTCCCTTGCTGGGAAGCAGAGAAGAGGAATGCCCAAGCACCTGGATCCCCTGGGTGTCCTTTACTCAGAAATCCAGGGGTTCCTCCTTCTTCAATCCTCAGCCTGACAGCTCAAGAAGTATCAAGAAGTTTCTGGAAATGGTGCCATTAGATCTGAATGAGTGATCTGTTGAAGAATTTTCTAGCTATAAAAGGATTAATTCATTTCTAATTTTATCAAGTGGTAGTTTATAGACTGCTTAGCAAGGCCATTAGCCATACTGAACCATATGTTTAACAACTTCTGTGGGGCAACAAGACATTTTTATGTATTGAGTGAGATGTCAGTATCAGTATCATTATCCTCATTTTACACATGAGAAATTAGTTGGCCAAATTCACACAGTAAATATCTGATAAAGAAGAAATGTGAACTTGGGGATTTCTTTTACCTGCTTCTAAGACCACACTTGTCCATGGCGCCCCACTGGCTCTCAGCTTCCTAGCCTGACATTTGGGGCCCTCAACAATATGGCTCTCTCCTGCCTTTCACATCTTCTTTTCCTATAGCCAGGGTATACCTGGGGTAAGAGGCAAAATACATAATAATCAACATAGCAGGCACCACCTAACAATAGACAGTTGGAAAGGCCCACATTTCAGCCCTTCACATGCCCATGCAAATTCCACCCGCTACCCTGAGGATGCCTGCCATCCTACTTGGATTCATACTGTCCTCTTGACCTTGACATTCATCCCAACCCCACTCCCCATGCACTTTAAGTCAAGGGCTGCTTTGAGCCACTCTAAGGTTTCCTGTTTGTGCTTGATCGATCCATAGCAAGGTTCTCTTTCTGCTAATTGTGTTTCTTCCACTCTCCAACAGTTAAAGAGACAGTTAAAAGGTAACTTATTAACATTTATGTGTGTGTTTCTCACCTACAAGGCTAAAGCTTCTTGAGAGCCACATCCCGGTCTGATTCATCTTGAATTCCTCAGAATATCTGACCCCACACCATCTCCCCTGGTGGGTAGCAGGCACTTGATACATATTACACATTTGTGAATAAATGGGCAAATATTCCTTTTTTATGAAACAGAGTGTTACATCTTGATTATCAGGCAGCATCCTCCAATTTGCCATATACTTAATGTATCCCTGACATACAGTTTCAAGCCACATGTAACAATTTTCAGGAGTAAGTTCTTTGATATCTCTGAGTTATCTCTAAAGCAGAGCTGTGGAATTCAAAACAAAACAGCAGAACAAAAACATCATATTACTAAGTCCCAAATGTTCTTATCCTGTTGCCATATTTTTTGTTTACCGACTAGAACGGATGGTGTAAATTAATACTTGATGTCTTCTTGAGCAAATTATATTCACTGGATTTTTCAACCTTGGATTCCCCAAAACAGGATATTTGCAAGTAGGCAGGGATTCCTAAATTGAGATAAGAGAACATGGAAGGGTGATGTCCACTGAAAAATGTAAGGTACTATGCCTGCTTTCCATAAATTTGTAATTTCTTTGGGTCAACTACACATGGAGAAATGATAACAAGACCTATCTTGGTGCCTAGGTTCAAATAAGTAGTAAGCGCTTGGGCTGGGAAGGAAAGGCTGCGGAAGGAGTTCAGATCTGAGCTGGGTCTTGAAAAATGTTGAGAATCTGCGGGAGGAGATGAAAGGTCTATACGAGAGGGCTAAGGGTTAAGCACCAGAAAGAGTTCAGGATCAGAGAGAACCTGATTCACCTGGGTGAGATTTTCTACACACTCATCTCTCTGTGCCAGACTGAGTCTTGGCGCCTTTGCTCCCTTATTCCCCGTTGAACAGCACCATCGCTTCCTCCCACTGCGTCTACTTTCTCAGCCCTCATGGGAGATGGAGATGGGCTGTGTGTGGCAGGGACTGCTAGTCAACACACTGTCTGTCCTCCCTTTTCTTCTGGAAATAAAACTTAGTGCTGACCAAGGGGATATAAACAGAAGTGGTGTGCACCTTCTGGAAAATGTCCCTAAAGGGAAGTGGCTTATCCCACCCTCACCCACATCCCCTCATCTCCTTCCTGCCAACTGGAACACAGATGCTGTTGCTAAGGGCTATAGAGCAATAACATTGACCAAGCCGGGGTCCCTGACAACTTGGAGTGTCTGGCAGCACTGGACTGTTCCCAGACTTCTTTTATGTGAGAAAGAAAAAAAACACTGTTAAATTTTTTGTCCTTTGGATTTTCTTGTTTTTATCATTTGAAGCTGAACGTAACGTTAATTTTACACTCTACAACTGGCGCAGACTTCACACAAGAAAAATGACTCTGGGTAATTTAACAGAAGGAAGAATTATTGCTCTACTTAGAAGTCACAGAAATTGAAATTAAAACTAGGAGAGGCCATTTTGTCTGCTAAATTCTAAAAAAGAAAAATGATAAAATTCAATGATGATAAGTCTTCAGGGAAATAGGTAGGCTGATGACAGTGTTATAAATTGCTACAATCCTTCTAGAAAACACTGGACACTTAGCTCACTTGCCTCAAGTATGTTTCTATACTATTAACCAGTGATCCAATTCTTAAAAGATTGGAGAATGTATCAATCAATGAACTCAAAAGTAAAAATTTATAGAGATGATGATAGCAGAGTTATCTTAATAGCAGAAAACCAAAACTGCCTAAATAAGGTACTACAGGGGACTGGTAAATGATGACATATTAATTTGATGGACAACCATTTAAAACAACATATGACAAATACCATAAAATAACTTGCAAACATACATGTAAAATAATGTTAAATTAAAAAAAAAATACTTCAGGAAACTGAATATACCTTGGGACAGCACCTGTCAAATTATGGCTGTTTGCCCAGTCTTGTGCCTTCAGTCAAGTTCAACCCATGCACACAACATCCAGTGAGAACGGAGTATCCCAGATCTGGTTCGGTGCAAATTCCCAGTCTCTCCCTGTGTTGTTACCCTTCCTGTTCTTGCAGAAACGATTCCTTCCCGTTCTTTTTTTGAAACTTACTTGTTCATGAATTTGGGGTTTGGGGTTTTACAAGGTGGTTTCCAGTGGAATATCTCAGGTGGAACATCTTCTAAGAATCTTAGGGTATTGTTCCACAGCAGCCAAACATGCTCAAAGTAGAGAGATTCCAGTCTCAGAAAGAATTATCGATGTGGCTTGGAACATGCAGTGGGCATAAGTTACAATAATAGAACACCTATGACATTTTTTTTTTTTTTTAATTTTATTTATTTATTTATTTATTTTTGGCTGTGTTGGGTCTTCGTTTCTGTGCGAGGGCTTTCTCCAGTTGCGGCAAGCGGGGGCCACTCTTCATCGCGGTGCGCGGGCCTCTCATTATCGCGGCCTCTCCTGTTGCGGAGCACAGGCTCCAGACGCGCAGGCTCAGTAATTGCGGCTCACGGGCGCAGTTGCTCCGCGGCATGTGGGATCTTCCCAGACCAGGGCTCGAACCCGTGTCCCCTGCATTAGCAGGCAGATTCTCAACCACTGCACCAGCAGGGAAGCCCCACCTATGACATTTTAAAGAGAGTTGTACTAAAACAAAAAAACAAAAACCAAAACCATAGTAACATTCTGGAAAAGGCAAAACTATGGAGACAGTAAAAAGATCAGTGGTTGCCAGGGTTTGTTGGGGATGAACAGGCAGCGCACAGAGGATTTTTAGAGCACTGAAAATACTCTGTATGATGCCGTAATGAAGGATATGTATCATTATACATTTGTCCAAACCCATGAATGAACCCTATGTAACTATGGACTCTGGGTGATGAAGATGTGTCAATGTAGGTTCAGTGATTGTAACAAATGTACCATCTGCGGGGGAAATGTTGATAATGGGGGGTTATGCATGTGTGAGGGCAGGGATATATGGGAGATCTCTGCAATTCCCCCTCAATTTTGCCATGAACTGAAAACTGCTTTAATAAAGTCTTAATTAAAAACAAACAAACAACAAAACCATAGCCAGCTTGGAGTAAAAGGGTCTAAGATTTCACAAATTGCAAAATGGCCTTTGAGCCCCCAATTTTTTTTTTGAGTAAGAGGTAGGCTCAGAAAGCTACCCAGGGGACAACACAGGCTGCTTCTTTTGGAAAAGGAAGGTTGTTTCAGAAGGTAAAGCCAAGAGATGGACAGAGGCGCCAAGAGCAATGGAGAACAATGGATTGGGAAACTACTCCCGGGGAGCAGATCTGGGTCCTGCTATCGGAATAGGGAAACTTGGCAACATGTGCCTGGCAGGATTCCAGAATTCTTAGGAGTCAGTGTGTCTATGTGTTTTCCTTTAATTCCCTTTTTGAATGGAAATATTTACTGCAATTGTTCTGTCTCTGGCTTGCACTGTTTGTTGAGTGTGTGCACAGCATATAACTTGTCTCTTTCATTTACAGGTTTCTGGATCCAAAAAAGTCACAGCCAAGGAACTGCCTCATCCTCATTTGAACTTGATAGAAATCACAAGACTCTAGACTCTGAGCCTAACACTATAGTTAAATGAGACTTGGTGGGGGGGGGCGGTTCAGAGGAAGACAGTAGAATTTGCACACGAAAGGGGCATAAATAATTGGAATTAGGGGGAAGGCTATAGTCTACTTTTGTAGTAATGGGCACCAGTGATTTATGCCTTTAAATAGCCCCTTCCCACATTGGCTTTAGGTTTGGCCAGTGACTTGCTTTGGTCCATGGGACATCAGCAAATGTAGCACAAGCAGCAATTTGAAGAAAGATTTGCTTGTTGGGGCTTGCCCTCTCTTGTTGATTCTATAGAGCCCTTCCACCACTATTTGAAGAAGCCCAGGCTGACCTACTGGAGGATGAGAGAGCATGTGGAGAGAGGCCCCGAGCTGTCCCAGCTGTCCCAACTGAGGTCTCAAAGATGTGAGTGAGCCCCACTCCAGCCCAGCTGGTCCAGACTAGAAGAAACATCTACTTATCCCATAGAATCATATTTGTTGTGTTAAAGCCGTAAAGTTTTAAGGTGACTTTTTAATCAACTAATACAGGAAGGCTCAAGCTGGGGTAAATCCAGCATGTGGAAGATGGGGGAGGTGAATCTGAAGAGGAGAAATCTCTGGGAAGAATGGGCCTAGTGTGTGGGCAGTTTCCCAAGACAAGCTAAAGCAGGTTCACTGAGGGAGATCATACTATGGTGAATGAGGAGCCAAGAAGAAAATGCCAGAAGTTAAGTCCAATGGGAAAGTTGAAGATGGAAAAGAACATGAGCAATAAATGTGGACGTTTGCGGGATTAAGAAGAGGCAAAGTGGTGGGAGGAATGAGTGGGTCAGGACAAGTGATTCAGAAATAAAGCCTTGAACAAGAGTGAGCTGTAGGTCTTTTTATGAAGTAGCTAACCAGTAATTAGCATAGTGTGCAATAGAAATACTGAATCAGAATCTATGAGGGTGTGATCCTGGAATCTGCATGCTTAACAAACTCCCCAGGAATTTTTAATGTATAATTTCTTCTCAGTGATCCACCTCGTATCAAGGGGTATTGAAAGGGGTAAATTTTGTCAAGTTCCTGTTATAATCTTCTGTTCCAGGACAGTGCGTGCTCCATTCCCCCAAACATAACCAAGGATGATCGGTGATTCTCCAATGTAGGTGCACATTAGAATCATCTGGGAAACCTAAATATATATGTATATATATGAATGAATGCCTAGGCCCTACTGCACAGGAATTCAATCTGAATCTCTGAGAGTAGCATCCAGGTGATTAGATTATGGGGTAGAGGAAGACTCTGGAAGAGATGATGTAATCCCTAAACCAACAGCCCCTAAAGTTTCTGAGAAATGAGTAATAAATGCAGAATCTCTCTGAATCTCCTCATTTTCATATATTTTGTGATTGATCTAAACTGCTATTAAACTCAAAGAGCAGTGTTAGGAATTTGGTGACTAATGGCTATTTCTGAGTCAAACATGAAATAGCACTTATTTTCATGATGTAATAAAAGTCAAGTGAACATTTACTCAGACCCAGTGAATCAGTTAATGTGATTATTTGAACAGAGTCTAAAATCAAGTTATCTATGAAAACATATTTTGCTTAATTTGTTGCACAAGATTTCAAGATTTTGGTAGAAATGTTTAAACTACTAAAAAAAATTTTGGTATTATAAATGAGTAAAATTAGCCTGATGTTTAAGATAATAAAGAGTAGTTGGGAGCTGTGACAAATCAAATTTGTGGGGATGGGAAAACCTTTGTGCCAGCCAAACATAAAAACGATTGAAGGTCAATTTAGCTTACAGGCTGTCAGTCTATGAACCTCTGAGTCATAACAGAAACCATTATAATATAGAAGTAAACATAACTATGGAATTACAATAATTAAGGGGTCAGGAAAGGTTTTAAAGAAGGGGTGACCATGGAAACATTTTGAAGGCTGAGGATATTTTTTTCAGTTTTTAAAATTTAATTTAAAAAATGTTAAACTTTTCATCTTGAAATGATTTCACTTGCAAGCACGTTATAAACATACTACAAAGACTTCCTATGTTCTCTTCACCCAGATTCTCCAAAAGTTAACATCTACCATAACCTCTGCACAAAGATTAAAATCAGGAAAATTTCTCTAATACGATACTGTTGTCTTTTACAAATACCACCGATTGTCCCACTGATGTCCTCTTTTTGGTTCAAGACCTAATCCAGGATCACACTTTGTATTTGGTTGTTATGTCTCCTTAGTTTCATTTAATCTGGAATAGTTTTTTTTTGTCTTTCATTATCTTGACATTTTTGAAGCGTGTTGGTCAGTTATTTTGTAGAATGGCCCTCGATTTGGGTTTGCCTGATGTTTGCTCATAATTTAAGTTCAGGTTATACATTTTTGGAATAAATACTGCAGGATATAAATACTACTATATCCATCTGAGTGCATCATAACCAAAGACAAATGATGATGACTTGGACCATCATACTGATGAAAACTTTGATCACTAAATTAAGGTGGTGCCTGCCATCTTTCTGTATAATAATGTTACTATTTTCTCCTTTGTAATTAATAAGAAACTTTGGGGGAGTTTCTTTGAGATTATGTAAATATCCTGTTTCTCATGCTACTTTTGTCCACTGGTTTTAGCATTTATTAATAAATCTTGCTTGAAACAATTATCACTGTGGTGTTTAACAAATGTTTGACATTATTCCTTCTACATTTATTAGTTGGAATTTTACTTTTTCTTCTCTCCCACTTATCTGTGTTTTTGTTTATATCAGAATATATATATATATTTGTTTATATCTTATTTTATTCTATGATTTATAATCCATTACTAGTATTATTTATTTTGTTGTTCAAATTGTCTCAGATTTGATAGTTGGGAGCTCCTTCAAGTAGGCTCCTGTGCCCTTTTGACATATTCCCATCATTTCTTTTTGAATACTTCCTTATTTTTGGCATCATGAGACATTTCCTGACTGTCTTATACTTTCTCTGCCTAGAATCAGCCATTTCTCCACGGAACTTTTATTGGAGAATAGTGCTCAGAAACCAAGATCTGAGCAATTAGTGTGTTTATTATTACTGGCATTGCTTCTAGGCTCTCTCTGCAGATTGAACTAGGAAAAAAATGTGTGAACACAGAGGCATATATTTATGTCTATTTCTATATGCATCTACAGATTAAAAGCCATGAGTCTATGTTGATAACCTCCAATGCTAATCCAACACTACATTCACTCTAGTCTTTCCCCTTTCCTTATTTATAACTTCCTTTCCTGACCATGAGAAACCTGGTTCTCATTTTCCATAATATAGTAACTTATTTGCTCAATCCTAGGATACACATTAAGTGGTTTTAGACAGTCCACCCCTTTGACTATGCAACACCTACATACACCCATCCTCCCACACATGCATTTTTTAAAGTCTTCATTCATACCTACATACAGTACACTCATTCTGTCCCCCAAAAGAGACAACCAAAGTATCATCCAATTACTACATCTAGTTCCAAGTCCAAGACTTCTGGGTGATATAAAAACTTTTTATTTCAGTCTGGGTGTAGCTCTTCATGCTTTGTTAAAACAAATGTATCAGTCACCAACACATTCAATATATAATAGTAGAGAAAGAATATAGGTAACTTCAATTAAAGAAATCTCAATTATAAAAGACGAGAATTGGCAAAACACACACCTGCATGAACACAGGCACACACTGGCAAATAATACTAAAAGACATAATTCCCCTGGGATGGGTATGTGACCTGGGGATGAGAACATGACTTAAACAGTCTAATCAGGGGGAGTCTAAGGACTCTGGCTTGGAAATGCTGGTACTAAGGATTTTCTTCCTTTTTCTTAGCATCATGGTCTGATAATGCTTTGTCAGTGGAGGAGTAGTTAATCAATCAATCTGGCAGCTTCTGGTTTTCTTCTTTTGGAGGCTTTTCTTTGTTCACTGACATATCTAGAGAAGTTTCCCTTTCCAGGGGCTGCATAATTTTAGCATCCCCTTTTCTGTGTGTGTGACTTCAAAGAGTCTGAGATTGCCATAGGGTTTGAGCAGTCATAGACTGTGGTTGTTCAGGATTGAGATGTCTTTGGTAATACAGCTCCTTTATAGGTTTAGTTATCACCAAGATATTTGACTAGTCACTTCTGCAGGCTAGAAACCATGGACAGAATGCTTGCCTCTGGTTGTATTTGAGTTTGGAAGTTCTGTTGTCTAACAGCAGGCCTCTGTTGTATTACCATCCCCTTAGACCTCAATGTAATGGCTGCAACTTTTATCTTAGCTTCTGCTTCCAGACAGTTTCTGACAATAACTTGGAGTGGAATGATTTGTTCCCTGTCCTTGATTCCATCACAGCTGCACTTATTTGCTTTGTCAGGTGGGGACTGTTTCATAGGAAGTATTTAAGAGTGACCTAAGTGGACAGGCTTGTCTTTTGCCCCAGCTTTACCTCTTGTCTTTGGTCGAGTATTTGGTCTTTGTAACACTGCTAGATTCCAGTAATTTTTCTTGCAGTCATACCCAGAGAGGGCCTTCTAAGCAAAACCATACTTTCTTTCTTCCGCTCTCAGACAGGTCACTTCATCTTAAGATTGTTGCTTTAACTATTTACAATAGCCGGGACATGGAAGCAACCTAAGTGTCCATCAACAGATGAATGGATAAAGAAGATGTGGCACATATATACAATGGAATATTACTCAGACACAAAAAGGAACAAAACTGAGTTATTTGTAGTGAGGTGGATAGACCTAGAGACTGTCATACAGAGTGAAGTAAGTCAGAAAGAGAAAAACAAATACCGTATGCTAACACATATATATGGAATCTAAAAAAAAAAAGAAAAGAAAGAAAAAAAAATGGTCAGAAGAACCTAGGGGCAAGATGGGAATAAAGATGCAGACCTACTAGAGAATGGACTTGAGGATATGGGGAGGGGGAAGGGTAAGCTAGGACAAAGTGAGAGAGTGGCATGGACATATATACACTACCAAACGTAAAATAGATAGCTAGTGGGAAGCAGCCGCATAGCACAAGGAGATCAGCTTGGTGCTTTGTGACCACCTAGAGCGGTGGGATAGGGAGGGTGGGAGGGAGGGAGATGCAAGAGGGAAGAGATATGGGGACATATGTATATGTATAACTGATTCACTTTGTTATAAAGCAGAAACTAACACACCATTGTAAAGCAATTATACTCCAATAAAGATGTTAAAAAAAAAAAAAAAAAGAAACGAAATTGAGTTATTTGTAGTGAGGCGGATGGACCTGAGTCTGTCATACAAAGTGAAGTAAGTCAGAAAGAAAAAAACAAATATCGTATGCTAACATATATATATATATGTAATCAAAAAAAAAAATAGTTCTGATGAACCTAGGGGCAGGACAGGAATAAAGATGCAGACGTAGAGAATGGACTTGAGGACACAGGGAGGGGGAAGTGTAAGATGGGATGAAGTGAGAGAGTTGCGTTGACATATATACACTACCAAATGTAAAATAGATAGCTAGTGGGAAGCAGCCGCATAGCACAGGGAGATCAGCTTGGTGCTCTGTGACCACCTAGAGGGGTGGGATAGGGAGGGTGGGAGGGAGACACAAGAGGGAGGGGATATGGGGATATATGTATACATATAGCTGATTCACTTTGTTATACAGCAGAAACTAACATAACATTGTAAAGCAATTATACTCCAGTAAAGATGTTAAAAAAAAAAAAAGATTGTTGCTTTATTGTAGGACCTTACTGTAATCCCAGATCCTAGATTTTCCTACCATTTTCCCTGATGTGCCTTGTAGGCACAGGCCTGAGTCCCAGCAGGCCACTGCTCTTCACATCGTCACCTCTGCTCAGACAAGTCCACATTTTAGGTTTGTGTTTACTGCACCCTACTCCTGGAACCAAATTCTGTATCTTTTATGAATTCTCTGGTGCAAGAAACAGAAAAGTTGGTTCAAATTAGCTTAAGCAATACAGTAAAAGAATTTATTCACTTTTATCACCTGAAGTTCAGAGATAAGGCAAGCCTCAGAGTCACCTTACCTCCCAGGGGGATCCACTCACTGCACCCTTCTCTTCTTGTCGGCTCCATTCTTAAGCTCCTTCCATTTTAGTGGCAAAATGGCTCCAACAGTCCTTGTCTTTATATCTTCATCCTCTGATTCTGAGAGGAAAAGCACAAAAAACAATGCTCAGGATTGCATGCCAGAGTCCCAAGATTTACCCGATTGGACTGTTTAGCTTAGGTAACTCCCCTAGACCAACGGGGAGTTGAATATGTTTGGCTAAGTCAATCAGTACCCATCCCATGGGTGGTATGCGGCAACAGTAGACATCAAATTGAAAACAGCATACCATTAGAAAGGGGAAAGTGGACTCTGGGTAGACAACCAATAATAATCCCTTACCAGCCCTCTTAAAATAAACTTGCTACCAAGCCTTTTTTTTTTTTTAATTAATTAATGAATTAATTTATGGCTGTGTTGGGTCTTCGTTTCTGTGCGCGAGGGCTTTCTCTAGTTGCGGTAAGTGGGGGCACTCTTCATGGCGGTGCGCGGGCCTCTCACTATCGCGGCCTCTCTTGTTGCAGAGCACAGGCTCCAGACGCGCAGGCTCAGTAGTTGTGGCTCACGGGCCTAGTTGCTCCGCGGCATGTGGGATCTTCCCAGACCAGGGCTCGAACCCGTGTCCCCTGCATTGGCAGGCGGATTCTCAACCACTGCGCCACCAGGGAAGCCCCCTACCAAGCCTTTTAAAAATAACTTCATGTTATCTTTTTTTTTAAAGATAGCATTAATCTGTGTTTGAAAATGTCTTATTTATTATATGTCTCTCTTTGAAGAATCTCAGGCTCCATGAGAACAGTGACTTTATCTATCTTGTTCATTTCACTTATAATTCAATGGCTGGCATTCAGCAAATATTTGCTTAAATGAATGAATGAATGCATTGTGTTTATCTTGCATCTCTGAGACCTTAACAGCATAATGTCCCAAACCTCTAGGGCATGAATACTTTATTTGAGATGCTTGGGCTTAAAGCTTCACAGCTGGTAAGTGAATGGCCAAAGCCCGAACTCAGGCTGGCTGACCCCACATATCATGCATTTCTGACCATTCCAAGCTGCTCTCGTGTGATGAAATAAGCCCTCAGTTTTAGCACAGCTGCGTTCAGAATACATGTGGGAAATATATAAAATATGTTGACAGCTAATGTCCAAATAATAATTTGGAAGAATGAGAGGAGTCTAAAACTGGCATGAATTGATATTTGTTTTTCTGATCTGGAACTATCAACATGCTCTGAGTTAAAATCATATCCTGCCTAATAGTACGTGAAAGAATGGGGTTGATCTGTTGTTAATCCCCTTTCATTTTCCTATGGCAATAATATAAGGCACATTATAATGTTGTTTATTGCATGTTGCTTCTGTTGAAGATAGCAGAGAGGTCTGATCAACAGAGAAAAGTACTAATATTAACTGATTGTTTACTATGAGCTAGGTACTTCATTCATTCATCATTTACTCATTCATTTACATCTTTTCATTCTTATTCATTCATTGAATATTTATTGAATACCTTCCAAGTGGCAGGCGTCATGCTAGGGGCTAGGGATACAACATTTAGCACAGTCTAGGGAAACATTGTAGTGCATCGATTCAGATAATGAACTCTGGAGTCAGCCAAGATCTGAGTTCAACCCCTGGCTCTGCTGTGGTCTGTGAGACCCTGAGCATACAGTTAACTTATCTGTGTCTTATATGCTTCACTGCATGACATTGTTCTTTGACTCACATGGAGTTGTTTTGCGAGGCTTGAGTGAGATAAAATAAATGTTGTATTTGCTGTGTCTGTCACATAGTAGTTGCTCAATTCAATGTTATTTTAAATTACCAGATGGTCCCTATCCTCAAGTTGCTTACAATGAGTGGAGAAAACAGACATAAGTCTTTATACTTAGTTTTCCCCAACATGCTCTGACATTAGTGTTATTTTTCCTGTTTTATAAGCAAGACAATGAGAATAGTTTGTTCAAGCCCTCAGTTAATGAGTGAGGCAGAATCCAAAATTCAAAGATGTCTGAGTCTGAAGCCATGTTCTCTCCAACTGTCTGGATGAGATATTGAGAGACAGTTGTTCTAGTCCTGATTTCAGTCCAGTGGTTCTCAACCCTGAAGAGCTTTTATAAAGCACCAAATGCCAGGACCCTGTTGCAATTCAATTAAATCAGAATATCAGCATCAAGGCTGACTAGGCATTGGGTATTTTCAAGATCTCCTCAGGAGATTTTAATGGGCAGCCAGAGTAGAGGCACATTCAACTCTCTCAAGACTCTTCCAGCCTTGACAGTCTGATCCTTCTATATATGGCAGCAATTGTCAGGATGAGATCAGCCTGGTAGAAGCAGGGACATTCCAGGACTTTCCTCCACTGGGGCTACATGGTCACCACTGTGTACTTTAAGGGAAAGGCCAGTGTTGGTAGAGCTCCCTTTGCCTAAGGCCACCGCCATGGGGTTATAAGACGCAGCAGAATATCCATATGGCACCCCTGGCAGCTGGGTGAGTGCTGCTGAAGGACACTGGTGAGAGCTCAATCTCCCGCTTCAATGTTGGTATGACAGATCAACAGCATCCTTCACACATGGAGAAAGGAGCAGCCTGGGAAATGTCCCAAATAAATGCAGCTGTTCTTTGTTTCTGGAGAGGATGCCAATAACCTTTTGTTCCTTGGAGTTCTTAAGAATGAAATTCTGTGCATAGCTATAAAAACAAACAAAGCCCTAGGGATAATTATCATACTAACCAATACATCATATAGACACTTATTTAAGTTAATTAACCACAACAGGTATTTTGATCTATATTCTCCCAGACTTTATATTGAGATATTCAATGAAGGGAAGAAGAAGAGTTTATCAGCCACCAGATGCCCTCTGGGACATTTTAGTCAAAGTCAAAGCTTCTGCATCTCCCTAAATTGGGGTCATTTCAGGAACTCATCCCAGAGTCTGGTCCACGTAAATCCAACCTGCCCACTCTCTGATTCGCTCCTCATAGCACTTCTGTGGGATACATGGTCAGGTATCACTGTGCTCATTTCACAGGGTTGGAAACTGAAACTTAAAAGGTTAAGTGACTCACTCAATGACTAGAAAACGCATATCCTCCATTCAAGCATACATCTCTGGATTCTAAATTCTCAGGTTATTCAACTGAGTCAGGAGGAAATTACACTACTCAGGCACAGCATAGACCGAGAAACCAACAAACCAAATGAAAGCAGAGACATACTAGTAAAAACACTGGCATTGGATTCTGATTATTTGTTACTGACATGTTACGGCTTTAACTACTTTACTCCTGCTCTGGGAACCAAGAAGTGCGTGTATCAGGTTAGCAGGTGGGACCCAGACTCTGGCTGGGTCAGATCTTCCTCCTTTCTTGTTACCTCACCCCAGTCTCAAGTAGCAAGTGATGCGGAGCCTTCATGTATCCAGTCTCTGGCACAGGAAAATTACCCCCAAAATGTTCAGTTAGAGGTTGAATAGGAAAATTACCTCCCACGCGAGACAGTTGAGAAAGAGCCATCATAACTAAGGATGGTTGTGAGAACTCTCTAGACCAGCACTGCCCAATAAAAATATAACATAAGCCACATGCGTAATTTAAATTTTCTAGCAGCTATGTTAAAAAGAGTAAAAAGAAAAAGGTGAAATTTATTTTAGTAATATATTTAATTTTAGTCATATATTATAAATTAATTTTAGTAATATATCCAAAATATTTCAACATGTAATTTATAAAAAAATTAGTAATGAGATATCTCACACTTCTTTTTTCTTCTTCTTCTTCTTTTGTACTAAATCTTCAAATTCTGGTGTGCACGTTACACTGACAGCACATTTCAATTCAGACTGGCTGCATTTCACATGCTCAGTAGCCAGACATGGCCAGTGGCTACTGTACAAAACAGTGCAAGTCTCGACCATCTCCACACAATTATTAGGCTGTTCTATTGATACTTACTATACAGAATCAGTTTTCTGAAGCTTTCTTATTATTTGAGGTTTAATTTGCAGCAAGTTAGATTTAACATGAAGGATAGGGTTTTGGGTGGTGAAGCAGTAGAGTTTTATTGAGTACTGTAACGCCAGACACTGTGTTTGGCTCTGAGAGCACAGAAGTGAGCAAAACCAGAGCCCTGGAACCCTCTGAGTGAAGGCATTTAAGAAAAGGATAACTATCCATCCATCTGAAATTCTGGGGGTACAGTTCTAATTTGAAGCTCAGGGGGATTCAGGGAGAGATATTGAATAATGGAGATGATCTAAAATTAAAAATCAGCAAGTACTGGAACTCCTATTGTGAGCTCTGCAATTCCCATGGGTTGTGGGTGATGTGAAAAATATATAAGATAGAATTTTAAGTGTCTAGAAGACTTACATATAAGAGAGCTGTCTTAGTTTTGGTTTCCCCAATGCTCCCCACTAAGCTAAGGATTTGTGTTTAAGTCATTTATTTGGGAGGTGATCTTAGGAACCATGAAAGAGGAGGGGGGAAGTGAGGGAGAAGAGAGGCAAGCCAATACACGATGCATTAATGGATGAGTTACTGCTGTGGATGACTGGGGTTCCATCCCACTGGGGATCCTCTGAGAGCTTGTGTGGAACATGCCTCAGAAACCACTCACTGAGGCACAAGGGAGCTGGGGTATTGATCCTCCAACCACAGCACTCATTGATGAGGAGTCCCTCCTGAGGTGTTAACTCCTGGCACTTCTGACCTGCCATACCCTTGGGCTGAGCTCACTCGTGCTGCCAAAGAACACCCTCAGGAAGAGAAGAAAGGGACAGGAAGCTATGGGTGTGTGGGGGAACTAGCACAGGCAATTCTGGAGTGCCAAGAAGATATGACTCGGGGGAGATTGGGATTGACATATACACACTAATATGTATAAAACAGATAACTAATAAGAACCTGCTGTATAAAAAAATAAATAAAACAAAATTCAATAATTCAAAAAAAAAAAAAAGAAGATATGACTTGGGCTCTGACACAGTCTGCAACAATGATTAGCATTCTGAAGTGCTTACCATGGTACCAGACCCTGTTCTAAGCACTTTACATGTTGTAATCCACTAAATCCTTAAAACTCTATGAGATAGGTACCTATTACCATCTCCATTTATAAAAGGAGAAAATTGAAGAATAGAGAGGTTATGTAGTTTGCTCAAGGTCACACAGTTAGGAAGAGAGACAACCAGGCTCTGAGTTTGGTGTCTTAATCACTGTGTACTTATTTATCAAATACTAGGATTCTATTAAAAATGGAATCTTCCTCTCAGAGAAAGCCTTCCCAGTTGTGCTTCAAAAATACTTGATATTATACTTGAACAGAAAACTTGCCTTTCGAGGTTTCAGTTTTACATTCTGGACTATCTACACAGCTCTTAATAGGAAAGTCTCTTCAGAGTAAGTGGAAGAGAGAAGCTCTTCAAATCCAGAACTAGACTACATCAGCTGATCAAAGACAGAGGTTTGCCAAGATGGGTGCTAAAGAAAGGAAAGCAATATTTTTATAAGTCAAGTCCCGAGACCGCGTGTCTCCAAAGTGTTCACAAATCCACGGTATGCAAAGATGCCTCTTTGTGGAATCCTTGCTCAGATAACTGAAATATTAAGGGGCTGAACCCTCATGGAACAAATTCGTTTTTCTCCCACCCACTGACTGCTAACTTTCTCTGTCGGTTGGGTCTCTTTTCCTCACACCTTGGTGGGAACTCAAGTTGACCCCTTGTCTTTTCCAGTCAGTCACGTTTCAAGGATGCCTCATTCTCAGGTAAGCAGTCCAGTTTGTCTAACCCAAAACTTCAATCTCTCACGCATTTCGAAGCTCCTCTCCTGTCCAACTGCAGGCCTGCCCCAGGCTCAAATACTTGAATTAAGGAAGGGAGGAGGGAATTGATCGGTTCCTTATTCACCCTGTAACACCCTCTCCCTAGCTTATTCTGCTGCCCTAACGCCTCCAGAGCCAGGGTAAGGGGAGGGGGGAGAAGCACAGGGGCAGAGCCTTACTGACCAGCACTGTAGCACCACGGTTGTGTGCCCTCTACATGGCAAATCCTGGCTTTTTCTTTCTTCCTTCCTTTTTGCTTGTTCTTTGGAGACCTCCTTGCTGGGCACATCTCCCTGAGGAGATTAATGTCTCCTGGCTGACCACTCATGACCCCCTCAGCTCCCACATGACAGTTGACCCTTCAGTCTCTTTCTGCTGGGCTGTGTAGTCCCTGTGGACAGACCCTTTGGGTGGGGTGCTTTCAAGGCAAACAGAGCCTGGCTTCCACCTAAGGTGGCCCCCCCGACCCACAGATGACAGGATGATGCCTACCCTTGCCCACCCTAGAAGGCGGTGTTATCTACTGTCCCACCAGCCCTCTGTCTTCTCCCAACCACTGGGGACAGTTCCATCAATCTTTCCCCTTTGGAATTTTGTAGGCCCTGTGACCTGTCAACTCTGGAGAATACTTGTCAAACTCTTCTCAAAATTCTTTTTAGGGACTTCCCTGGTGGTGCAGTGCTCCCAATACAGGGGGCCTGGGTTCGATCCCTGGTCAGGGAACTAAATCCTACATGCCTGCTGCAACTAAGAGTTCACATGCCACAAGTAAGGAGCCTGCGTGCCACACCTAAGGAGCTGGTGAGCCGCACCTAAGGAGCTTGGGAGCCGCAACTAGGGAGCCCGCCTGCTGCAACTAAGACCTGGTGCAACCAAATAAATAAATAGGTATTTTTTTAAATTTCTTTTTAAATCCATGGCAGCCTTTGGTTTCTATAGTAATGCAAGCAACTAGTTCAGGGGTAAATGGGCAAGATTTATTCTCTCCTCTTGGCCCAAACCCCAGTATCCTCTATCCTTCCTCACTCCCATCACACATTTGATTTGAGTAGGGGAAGGGGAGGAAATATTCTGGGCTCAGAGAAATCCTCTCTTACTAACCTTCTTTCAGCATCGTTGTTGCCTTTTATATGGGCAGGGGAAGGTAGTGATGCACTACGGGTTGCAAAGCTGGTTCCAACCTCATAGCAAGTCCTGCTGATGGTCTAGCACCCACTGCCCTCAGCTTTGGAGCTTGAGCAATAGGGCCCATCTTATTTCATATCCTGCTACAGAAGTAAGAGAGCTGACCACCTCTGTAAGCAGCTTAAAGGCACTTTAGTCACACTGGGAGTAAGCAAATTACCTCAAGATGTCTTCCAACATCCGGTTTTAATATTCATAATCTTAAGCTTTGCTTGCTGTTTTTTCTAACCACAGGATGACTCCTAACATTGCTTGAAAAGTGGGGGAAAAACTTTTCTTTCTTTTAGGCATATGGAAAAATAAAGCAGGTATAATAGAGAAAAAGCAATTCAAGGATCCTTAGTTCTACCAATATACCAATCGTGACGATAAAGAGGACTTAGCAAAAGTGTGGTCGGAATATGAGCTTTTGAAAGCAGTCCCCACCCTCTCCACTAGTGCCGAGCGACAGAAGAACTTGAATTAACATGAGTTCCTAGAATAAATAAATTCTGTTTCCACGCCTGGGGAGGGAGAGGAAGAGAAGTATCATGGGAATATATTATGAAATGCCTAATGAAACTTCAAATTCGAAGAAATACAAAGAAATATAAATCTCTCTCTCTCTCACACATTACAAAGAGACTGACAGATAGATAGATAGATAATCTCTCCCACTTGAACAGGTTGATCTACAAGCGGTTCTTTCCATGTCAGCCTTTTTCCTTCTTACAGAGACTCTGTGTGAATCATCACAGCCATAAAACTATATGATTGAACACTGATAATTACATGACTTTTAACTGGAAGAGAACAATGGCTTTAGTTCCCTTATGGAGCCGTAGATTTTCTGTCAATGTGTAGCCAAGAATCGTGCTTCGCTGGTCAGAGGGTCTGATTGTCTGTCTTCGTGGAAGATTCAGGCTCAGTAACCAAGACTCCATGGGGCAGCAGCTGCAGATTTCCCAGAATCCCTGTCCAAACCAAGGGGAGCAGCCCATTCCCAGAGCTGGCAGTGCCCCAGCCCCCCGTACCCCTGCCGGCTCTCCGTCTCCTGGGGCCAGATCCCTTGGCCTGAGCCTGGATGGTGGCAGGAGGCCAATGCATATAGGGACAAACTTTCCCCCCTTCCGCTCTCACATGACATCAGTCGGCACAAGAAGTGCCAAAGTACAGGAGATTGGCTTGATAACTGTGATTTAGTCTCTTCCCTCAAAATAAAAATAATGTGCCTTCAAATTACAACATGTTCCCTGAACAATATTGAACAGAATATTTATGGAACAGCAGTTCTAGCTGTGGCATCCAGCTCAGTATCTTCCTTCCAAGTATCTCACATGCGTTTGCTTGTTGGGACCTGACATCCCTAGGGGGTAGATGGCACTAATATTATGATCCGTCTTTTAAGCCATGGACTGCTCCACTGGATGTGACTTTCCTCCAGTCACACAGCTGATTACCTTCAGGGTCACAACTGAAAGCCAGTTTCCTCACCCTCAGAATTCTACTGCCTTAATTGAGGAGAGGAATGCTACACAGAATTTTTGAAAGGATTTTTTCTTTTTTTTTTTTCTGATTCCAGAAGTAATCTGTATTCATCAAAAAAAAAAAAAAAATTGGAAAAACACTAAGAAGCACCAGGAAGCAAAGAAAAATCACCCATACTCCCAGTCAGACATGATGACTGCTATTAACATTTGGTTGTGCAATCTCATATGTCCATTTTCTTTTAAAAATGGTTTCATACTGTGCCTACTGGTTTTTTAGGAAGTTTCTTTCATTTTCTTCCCAGCCATAAGGGTAATACATGCTGATTATAAAAAAACCAGAAATCACAGACAATTATAAAGACCATCAAACCCACGCCATAATCCCACCCACCAAGAGGTAACCATTAAAAAGCAATTTCACTGAATGTGACATTTAGAAAGCCCATAAACTTGCAACATGCCTCTCAGGCGAGAGTAAGGTGTTTTAGGGAAAATGAAGAAACGAATCCTTTGCCATTATCCTTATTTAGAATCGAGGCTGATTTGTCTAGAATGAATGTCTCTTCATTTCAGCCTCCCTATTTATATATAGAGAGGCAAGAGTTTCCAATTAACTTCATAAGAATATTTTCAGGATCAATCTTAAAACATTGGTTGAGAATTCTGACTGTTCTGAAAGAAACCTACACTCTCCAGGCCATGAGCCACGCTCATTCAGTTAGAGTTTCTCCCCGCCAGGCCAGGCCACACAGAATTGGGGTCACATGAAAATAGTAGAAGGTGGCTTGGCTGGAGATCACACTCCAGCTTTATCTGGGCCCAAGAATAGAAGGAGCTGACAAAGCAGAGGAGGGTGTGCAAGATCGCTGTTCCTCTGTGCAGTCAAAGGCATCCAAGGCACATCCATGTGCGGGTGCTAAAGGCTTTGGGAGGGAGAGAGCTCTCTTTTTCAGGGCATTTATATTGACTTTTCTTTGAAACCTTTTTATTTTGTTGCTATATCTCAAAATTGCCTTGAAAATAGTAGTCATCATGGGGAATGGTCCACCATCTGATTTAATAACTCTCTTAGGGATACGGCTGTACCTACAAAAACTGAGTATTCTCCATAGCTTAATCAGCCCGATGGCAGCACTAAGATTGGAAAAGGAAAGTGTTCTGATGCTACAGAACAGAAAGTCTCAATGGTAACTTATAAGACAGGTGGAATTTTGATTATGGCTGCACAGAAGTAAGCACTCAGGTGTGTGCTACCTTGCTAAAGTACAACAGAACCAATCAAACGGATGAAAACCTTAATCACACTCCTGACGTGTACCACTGTTGTCTCATGTTATCCTCACTCCACGGGCTCCCCAAGGCCTGCTCCTCCTCCTGCGTGTCCTATGCGTATATGGCAAGTGGCACCACTATCTACCCAGCTGCCCCCAATCCAGATTCCTTAGCATCATGCTTGACTTCTCCCTCTGTCTCATTCCCCTCATCTAATTAGCAAGTCTTGCTGATTCTGCTTTCTAAATATGTCTCAATCCTCTACTTTTTTTCCATTCCCACTTTGTCCAAGCCGCAGTCATCTGTTAACTGGTCCACTGCTATTGACCCCTCATTGGGGTCCCATTTCCATTCTTGCTGTCCCCTAGGCAGAGTAATCCTTTGGAAACACAAATCTGACAGTGTTGCTCTCCCGCTGAGAACTCTCCCACAGTTCTTTTAATCAAAGAGTAATTTCCATGCAGTAAAAATCACTCTTTTGAGTATATGATTATGCCGATTTTCACAAACACACAGTGGTGTAACCGTCACAGCGTTCAAAATACAGAACAGTTCTTTTTGGTAATTAAGAATAAAGCTGTTATAAAAACTCACGTAGCGTCTTTTGTGTGAAAGTAAGTTTTCATTTCACTTGGGTAAATACCTAGGAGTGGTATCTCTGGATTGTATGGTAAATGTATTTTTAACTTCGTAAGTAACTGCAAAACTGTTTTCCAAAGTGGCTGTACCATTCTGCATCCCTATGTTGGTAGGATAAAGTCCAGACTCCACATTAGGTCTTCAGAGCCCTCCACACCTGCCTCCTACCCGTCTCTCCATTCTCAGCTCTCTCCATTCCCCCACCCTTTCCACGCTTTATCACCCAGTCACACTCAACTTCTTTCACTGTTGTGACAAACTCTTACTAATCTCTGGGACTTCCCACATGCTGGGTCTTCTGCCGAAGATACTAGTGTATCTACCTCCCTTCTTTACCTGAACAACATTTCTTTTTTTGTAGTTCAGATCATTTTATTTATTTATTTTTAAATTGGGGTATAGTTGCTTTACAACGTTGTGTTAGTTTCTGCTGTACAACGAAGTGAATCAGCTATATGTATACATATATCCCCTCCCTCTTGGACCTCCCTCCCACCCCTATCCCCCCCATCTAGGTCACCACAGAGCACTGAGCTGAGCTCCCTGCACTATACAGCAGGGTCCCACTAGCTATCTATGTTACACATGGTAGTGTATACATGTCAATTCCAATCTCCCAATTCATCCCATCCCCCCTTCCCCCCTTGGTGTCCAAACGTTTGTTCTCTACATCTGCATCTGAACAACTTTTTAATCTGACAGATTCACTGGCTTAAACATCACCTCTGAAAGGAAGCTTTCCTTGAACCTCAATTAGGATCCCCCATGTATTTCCCTCATTCACTCACTCAACAAAGGTTTGATGAATAACAACCAGAGTCTAAGCTCTGTTCCAGGCACAGGGGAGATAGCAGTGGATGAAAGAGATAAAAGTCCAGACTCCCATGACGCTGACAGATAATGAACAGTAACAACAACAAAACAAACATATACTAGAACGTCAGGTGGTAGCCAGTGCTATAAAAAACCAGAGCAGAACATGTGGGGTTGCTATTTTAGATAGGACAATTGGAGGACATCACTGAGTAGAGGACACCTGTCTGAGAACAGGTATGAGTGAAATAAGGGAGCAGCTCTGCAAATATCTGGGGAAAGATAGTTCCAGGCAGAGTGAACAGCAAGGACCAAGATGTTAAGACAGAAAAGAGGTTGGCATGAAAAGGCTGGTGTGTTCAGGAAGCAGCTTGAAGACTGGAGATGGGAACCTAGGAAGCTGGGGAAGAGGCGAGGAAGATGAGGTTGGACCTTGGGGTGTTTCCATAGCGCCCTCCACCCCATCACAGCGTTTGTCACACTGCATTGTTACTGCTTCCGAAGTTGTCTGTTCTTCCCTTTCAACCGTGTGCTCTTTGAGGCCAGGAACTGTGTTTGTTCTGCTTATTACCGGTTGTAAGTACTTACACTGTGTCTGCTGCCTGGTAGGTTCTTTTTTTCTTTTTTTTTAATTTTATTGAAGTATAGTTTATTTACAATGTTGTGTTAATTTCTTCTATACAGCAAAGTGATTCAGTTATACATATATATATATGTATATATCCTTTTCCATTATGGTTTATCACAGTATATTGAATATTGTTCCCTGTGCTATACAGCAGGACTTTGTTGTTTATCCATCCTATATACAATAGTTTGCATCTGCTAATCCCAAACTCCCATTCCTTCCCTCCCTTACCCCCTCTCCCCCTTGGCAACCACAAGTCTGTTCTCTATATCTGTGAGTCTGTTTTTGTTTCATAGATATGTTGATTTGTATTGTATTGTAGATTCCACATATAAGTGGTAGGTTCTTAATAAATATTCAGATGAATGAATGAGTGGATGGACTACCTCAACAGCACAAAGTCTCTTGATTGAATGACAAATCACTGAGAAGATGGCACGAGCCCATATTACCAGCGGAAAGAAGGAGGCTCAGATTGCTGAAATGACTTTCTCAGAGGGAGAGGTGAGTATGTGGCTGGAATTCAGCTTCCTCGTGATCGCAGCTCCCTCTCACAATACCTGCACAGTCTTTCCTGAACCAGGAAGTAACAGACTCTCATATCCAAACATCCTTCTGGGGGGCTTCCCTGGTGGCACAGTGGTTAAGAATCCTCCTGCGAATGCAGGGGACACCGGTTCGAGCCCTGGTCCGGGAAGATCCCACATGCCGCGGAGCAACTAAGCCCGTGTGCCACAACTACTGAGCCTGCGCTCTAAGAGCCCGTGAGCCACAACTACTGAGCCCACGCACCACAGCTACTGAAGCCCGCTCGCCTAGAGCTCGTGCTCCGTAACAAGGGAAGCCGCCGCGACGAGAAGCCCGCGCACCGCAACAGAGTGGCCCCCACTCGCCGCAACTAGAGAAAGCCCGCGCGCAGCAAAGACGACCCAACGCAGCCAAAAATATAAACAAATAAATAAATTAAAAAAACAAACGTCCTTCTGCCCATCCTCATTCACTATGTCTGCTGACCTTAAATTTGAAAGACTATCTCTGGACCATCCTTCAGGGCATCAGTTGTTGTTGTTGTTTTTAAAGCAGCCCAGGAGCCCACAAATGCTTTTGTTTTTTTTTTTTATTTGACCCACAGAATGATTTCAAAAAACTGGGAAACATCATCAAAAAAGAGAAATTTCTGGCTTATTTTGAAAAATCTGAAGACGTGGCAGTGCTAGCTCTGTAATTTCCATGGAAACACCCAGCAGACTGGGGAGCGACTGTCCCTTTATGCAGGATGTGTTCTCTCCAGTGTGCCACAGCTCTCAATGCTCTTTGGTGCCAAGTACCTGGTCCATGTCACTAGGTGAGGTTACTTGTTTGGAGGGTGATAAAGGGTGGTTTAATGCCCCGTAGCACATGCAGTCAAGGTCCATGGTTGAGGGGGTTTGAGGACCAGGGCCAGCCCCCTGTGTATTCCATTTCTCTTTCCAGCACATGTAGGTGGTTGAATTTAGAATGAAATGACTAGGTAGAGTAGCCCAAAAATCAGGAAGTGAGGAAACAAAGGTGATGCCCCAAAGATCTGCATGCAGCAGAAGAGATTATGAGAAGGGCATAGGGAAGGCAGCGGTGAAGGCTGCAGGGGAGATTGCATCCCTCCACCCAGCTCAGGGCGCCGGCCTCGGGTCTTACCTGTACATAAGTCCACCTGGTTTGCAATGCCAGCTGACAGAGCCCCTGCTTCCCCCTTGGTTATATAACTCAGTATTCCAGTCGTTGCACACTGTCTACATTACTGTTCTATCGAAGACATCAATGCATATCAGGCAGTACCAACTCAAGTCATAGTCTGGCTTAGGAGAACTCCGGAAGAGAGCTAGAAGGAATTTTCCATGCCAAGTTATGTAATCCAAGGTCTACCACAAATCCTGGCACACAGTCGCTGAATAAATACTTGCTGAAGATGAATGAACCTCGTGCGAGTGACTTTTCCTCCTACTTCATCAATAAAGTGAGGGGTTCTCATCTAGCTATTCTTTAAGACCTCGTAGAGCTCAGACATCCTGTAGTTCTATGGATTTCTAAGTAGTTACAAGCAAAGTAGAGGTCGGCAATAAATACTGGGGTCTCATCCATTTCCTGAGCAGAATAAAACATTTTAATGATGGCAGAAAAAGAATCAAGAAGGCTCTGATTTTCCACTGCTGAGCTGAGATCATGCCATTAGTCACAGCTGTGTTTCTCAGCATTGGTGTTAAACCAGGTCCATCCAGAGTTTAGATCTTGCATGTGTGTGGAGTTTATTGGCCAAAAATGAATGCATCAGAAATTTGCCTCTGGGACTCAAGACACGTGGCTGTAATGGGTGTGATGTACAGGTGAGGTCAGCCTGCACAGGCCAGCCAGGTGGCAGGGGCCGCCCGGCTGCTATAATTTAAAGAGCCCTCCTGGGCCCATTGCCCGATGATTTTCTTCTGTTAGCCTGCTTCAGTGCCTAAGATCCCCACTATTAGTCACACCTTTGAGTTAAGGCCTTGAAAGGTGGTCTCCAGATACTCCAATATGCAAAGAGGGATTTTAAATCAAAACATTTGCATTTATTACCATGTTGGAAGAGTAATTTTCTCCAGCAATAATAATGATATTTGCAATCTATTATTGAGCACTAACCCTGTACCAAGCACTTTACACACTGCTGAATGTTTTTTCATTTCACCCACACAATCCCCTCTGCAACGAGTACTATATTTAGCCCTATTTATAGGCTTGGCAAGAGCCAGAGGTCACACGACCCTAAGTGGAGTCAAACGCAGATTCTAGATCTTCTCTTTCTCTCTCTCTCTCAGGATATAACTTACACACAGTGCAGTGCACAATCTTAAATGCAAAGCTGGGTAAATGTTTACATATGCACACCCTCATATAACCATCACTCAGACCAAGATAGAGAACATTTCCAGCACCCCAGGATGTTCCTTCGTGTCCCCTCCCAGTTGGTCCCTCAGCACCCCTCCTCTGCAAAGGATTCAGAACCCTAACATCTACCTGTTTGGCTATGTGAAGGGAGGTGGTAGCCCAGGCAAACTCAGGGGGGGAAAATAGTCCAAGAAAAAGAATATTAGGAGGGAGCAGGGTAGTGAGGCAACAGGAGGGAGCTGTCTCTGGGGAGAGGTGAGGGCTTGTCCTCAGGTGCCAGTGTTCCCTGCAGCACACCCAGCTACTGCCCAGTTGGCTGGGACAACCAGCCAGCAGCATCTCCAAAGCATGAGGACCTAAGTGTGCAGAGACCATCGCGGGAGCACAGGTCCTGCATATCAAGCAGTGCTGGTCTCTCCCACTGCCAGGAATCCCAGTCTCTAACAAGAAACAGAATGCTGACAAATGAAAAGGAGATGTGTTTGCTGGCACAGAGTCCACGGAGTGGGAAGACAGGCCAACGCAGTGCTCCCACAGGAAGTTTCGAACCCACTCCCTAATTCTTAGTTTAGCTATCATCAACTCTTCCCAGATCCAATGTTGCTGTTTTCACTTTGCCGTGTTTAAATCGAGCTTCTCCTGTTGTCCTTCTGTCTGCCCTACAGTTCAGGATGCTAGTTTCGAATTGTACAACCTCCTCGGGCTTCTGCACGGTGTTGATTGCATTCTCTTTAAGAGAGCTCTTCTGCCAGCTGTCAAGTGTTGACCGTCAGCTTGTATTTGATTATTCTCACCAGTTCTTCTTTAACTATGCATCACCCTATCTCCAGATCTGAAGTCCTAAGTAGTTGGCAGGCACTGGGAGACACACTTCAGGGAAACCCTGTGACTTAACCTAGAGGGCAACTGCAGATAAAGATTAAGAGCTATGTACGTAGGTTTTTGCTGATAAGAGGAGTGAGATTTCGCAAAGGGAGAGAAGGCTGAAGAAAGAGGGAAGACAAGATGGCAGAAAGGAGAATGAAGAGTCGAAGGAGAGAGGGAGAAGGGGAGGGAGAAGAAGAAAGAAATAGAAAGAGGAGCATGAGAGGGAGAAGGGGAAGGGAGAAGAAGAAAGAAATAGAAAGAGGAGGATGAGAGGGAGAAGGCTGGAGGAGATAGTGCGGAGGTACGGAGGGAGGGAAACACTGAGAACAAGTGGAGGAGGGAGTTGGCAGATGTAGTTCAGACTTTCAGAGGACAAGACAGGAGTCTGTGACAAGAAAAGTGGACTTCGGAAGGCTTGATTATTTTTGTTAATTGTTTACGATAACCGAGCAGCTAAACACTGCGAGGCATCTACATCAATGGATGCCTATAGAAAACTAGACGTCAAACATTGCAAATATTAAATATTCTGCCCTGTGATGTCCCCAAATGCACTCACACTTAGCAGATAATGGGTTAATTATGTAGATAGATCAGGAAATATGTTTGGCCCTTGTCAGTCACGTCCCATTTCACACAGCTGAGAAATTATAAAAGATGGGAGAAATAGGTGCAAACAGAAACAGTGGGGCTGCCCACTCCTCTCTTTACAAATTCAACTGGAGAGATTTCTTTAGCTATAACCAACCATGCTACAACTGGACATGTGGCATTTTCAGAACATTCCATCTAAGGAGTCAGGGAAGCATGTAATGCATCTTGAAAATATTTCTATCTAAACCATTTAAAAATTTTGTGTCATGTTCATAGGGGGTAAACCCTCAGGTAAAAATGAGCTGCCCAGATGGTGCATCCCTGCCCATTCTCCTCCAGGAGTTCTAGAGGACCCACATTTTCTTGCATGTGTTTGTCATCAAAGTTAGAGAAGGCCTCAGAGACCTGCTGAACGATGGGTCTGCTTGGTTAAGTTTTGGGGGCAAAACAAAACAATTCACTTTTCAGCATTTATTTATTGTTCAGTAACATTCCTTGCTAGTCAGAAGATTCCTACAGTTCAAAAAGTTAAAACTCTACCAATAAAGAAACTCATTTTTAAGCACATAAAAATAATGGTTCAGATGTATAATGATACTCTATTTGCATTTTTCCTAAATTTATAAACATAGTGCTGATAGCCATCATATAGAAATTAAAATTCTGAATCTAGTAATCTAAGTTCAAATCTTAGAAAGCCTGTTTAAAGAAGGCATCTTAGTGAACTAGAAAAACTAGAAATTAGATGAGTTTAGTTTTAGTACTTCCTCATCCACTAAATGAGTATTGCTCTTTGGATAAGTCATATATTTATTTATTCATTATTAATTTATTCATTAATTCCAGAAACACTTTGTTGAACTTAGTATGTGCCAGAGTCTACTAATCTCTGAAGATATGGAGAGGAAAGGCTCATTCCTGCCACCGTGTACTTCCTCACAAAATGTAACTTCAAAAAGTACTTATGTAATATCTGTCTCCTCACATTAGATTATTAACTTTACAAAAGAAATGACTGTGCTATGGTTTACCTTTCTCCATCACTAGCCCAACACTGGGCACGTGGCATTTACTCAGCAAATATTCATCCAATGAATACATTTATCATAAGTTACATTTAAATAGCACTTACAGGGACTTCCCTGGTGGCGCAGTGGTTAAGAATCCGCCTGCCAATGCAGGGAACATGGGTTCGATCCCTGGTCCGGGAAGATCCACATGCCCTGGAGCAACTAAGCCCGCGTGCCACAACTGCTGAAGCCCGCGCGCCTAGAGCCCATGCTCCGCAACAAGAGAAGCCACCGCGATGAGAAGCCCACACACCACAATGAAGAGTAGCCCCCGCTCGCCACAACTAGAGAAAGCCTGCCCGCAGCAACGAAGACCCAACGCAGCCAAAAAAAAAACAACTAGCACTTACATCCATTATCTCATTTAATCTCGACAACAACCCTGTGAGGTGGGTCCTATTCTCCCTACTTTACAGTTGGGGAAACTGAGAAAAAGGGAAGTAAATCTGGGCTCTCTGGTGCCAGAATCCATGTTCATATCCACTCTACTGCCTATGAATGTATCAATGAATTAATGAATGAGTGAATGAATGAATGGATTTAAGTAGTTTACAGGCTCTGGGCTTTAGGATCATTAATTGCAATATGAGGATATTGGACAGTTTTCCTAAACTTTTCCACCAAAGTCTAATACAAGTTCTTTTAACAAATCACTTTACCATATTATCATCAGGTGCTCTCCATTTGTTATTGAAATGTACTATCTGATGCCCAGGAACGGCTGAGACTAGTGGCCGGTATACTCTCTGCTATGCTCTTGCATTTCTGTTCCCTCCACTTGAGTTGTATCATTCCCAAACCTGTTTGTGCCTTTTGTACTTACTCTAATTACATAATTTAATTAAATATTATTTAAGTGCATAGAAAATGATTGCAAAAAGAAGTAAAGCTGTTGTTTCTACGAAAACTATACTGGTGGTAGATATGCAAGTGTGGATTCCTGTCTGTTTGAAATCTTTTAAAATAAATAGTGAATGCTGAAAAGGTAAGTTAAAAGATTTGGAAATACTTTTTAAATGCAAGTACTTGCATTTGATAGTTGCTTCCAAATAATGTGTGAAAGAGACAATGGTAAAAGAATTGTACAGCATCTTGAAGGACTATTCACTCAGATGCCTTTGCCTGTGGCTTTAGATTCTCACATAGAGAAAGCTCTCAGGGATATTAGACAATAAGCAATCTCAATCAAGAAACCCATTTTCATAGATACCCACTGATATCAAAAGACAAGGAAATGAATATGCATTTATATATTTTAAGATAAAATGAAGCACTTTGAAACCATGCCCCAAAGGGTTAATAGAAGCTGGCACCTTAATAGAAGTCCTTGAGTGTATCTTACAGAACAGCAGATAAGGGAACAGCTGATAAGGGAACAGCTTATTAAAAACCCCTCTGTTTGTAACCTGCCTTTGCTAATCAAGCCTACTTTAGTTTTATTTTTTTTTTCTTTAATTGCATACCCTCCAAGCTTCACATAGCCTAGGTAATATAGCACCAGACTTCTTAACCACCCCTATAGATTATGTCTTCATCGTATGGGTCCCTGTAGTAATGGAGGCGGAGGGTGGGCAGGGGCTTAAGTTGTTTTTCAGGAAACTGGAGTTGGCTCCTGCCCAGTTAAAGCAGGCCAAGATTGTTTGGGACCACCGACCCTGAAACTGGGACTGCGCAGGTGTCCAATGAGTGACCTTTTGACATCGGAGGGCCAGAAACTTCACCCTCAGATCATGCTAAGCACCTCCAGTTTTGAACATGCAACCCATGAAGAAGCGTGTAACCCAGATACTCCTGCGCAGAACACTGATTACCTCACCTTTTCCCCACTTCCAATCCCGTTTCTTCATGCCTAAGACCACCCGGCTTCTTTTAACCTATAAACATCTCAAACCCCTCACCTCTGGGGAGGCGGATCTGAGGCTTGTTCTCCTGCCTCCTCGTTTGGCTGTCTTGTAAATAAACTCTTTCTTGGCTACAAACTTGGGCCTCTTGGCACTTCGCTTGCCTGGTTCAGTAACAACTTTAGGCAAGTATGTATCATTTTCCTTTATTTAATCAACATTGAGTAGGTGCACATGGATTGCAAGAAACTTCTTCAAAGTCTTGTTTGATCCTACAGTTTCTATGAAATTTGCATACTTCACTCAGTATGACAATCTCTAGGTCCATCCATGTTGCTTCAAATGGCATTATTTCATTCTTTTTTATGGCTGAGTAATATTCCACTGTATATATGTACCGCATCTTCTTTATCCATTCCTCTGGACATTTAGGTTGCTTCCATGTCCTGGCTATTGTAAATAGTGCTGCAATGAACATTGGGGTGCATGTATCTCTTCGAATTATGGTTTTCTCTGGATATTTGCCCAGGAGTGGGATTTCTGGGTCATATGGTAGCTCTATTTTCAGTTTTTTAAGGAACCTCCATACTGTTCTCCATAGTAGCTGTACCAATTTATATTCCCACCAACAGTGTAGGAGGTTCCCTTTTCTCCATACCGTCTCCAGCATTTATTGTTTGTAGATTTTTTGATGATGGCCATTCTGCCAGCTGTGAAGTGATACCACATTGTAGTTTTGATTTGCATTTCTCTAATAATTAGTGATGTTGAAGACAAATATCATATGATATCGCTTATATTTGGAATCTAAAAAGATGGTACAAATGAACTTATTTACAAAACAGAAATAGAGTCACAGATGTAGAAAACAAACTTATGGTTACCAGGGAGAAGAGGGGAAGGGGTAAGTTGGGAGATTGGGATTGACATATACACACTACTATATACAAAATAGATAACTAATAAGGACCTACTACTGTAGAGCACAGGGAACTCTACTCAACATTCTGTAATGGCCTATCTAGGAAAAGAATCTAAAAAAGAGTAGATATATGTATATGTATAACTGATTCACTTTCCTGTACACCTGAAACTAACACAACATTGTAAATCAACTATACTCCAATAAAAATTAAAAATAATTTAAAAAAAAGAAATTTGCACCCCATTCTGTGGTAGATATTAATACTGCTCAAAAAATATTTTTAGTTCTTCTGGGCACATAGTAGGATTGCACTTCCCTGTCCCTCTTTGAAGATAGGTGGGTCTCTATGACATGCTTCGGCCAATGAAGTGTGTGCGGACATGACAGGTGCCACTTCCAGATGGATGTATTAGGATCTAATCCATGATTTACTGTAGTTGTCTTTTCTTCCACTAAGACAACAGGCAAAGTTCTACAGAGAGCCTGCTCCTTCAATCCAGATCCTATAATGAAGACAATGTGAAACACAGGCCCTAGCTGACCCTCATGGATGTGTCCCATGAATAAGAAATAAGCTTTTTTGTTTTAAGTCACCAAGACTGGAAGTTTTTTGTTATCAGAGCATAATCGAATCTATCTTGACTAACACATATTCCATGATGCATCTTACTCATTTAAATACGTAAAAATATCCCCCTCCAAATTTGCAGATACCCTTAGCACCCCAGAGAGACACATCACATCGATCTAGTGACTTTGTGTGGTGCCTTCACTTTCGTCCCATGTGAGAAGCATAGAATCAGAAGCTTTGGGACCCCTTCAAATGCTGATGTTATGTCATGCTGTGTATGAGGAGAGAACAGGCACCCATGAAGACTGTGTCTATGTCACTTAACTAAACCAAATAAAATTAAATTAATTTGATTGGAGAGCTGTTATATCTGATTGTGGAGCAATTGATTAGATTTCCATAGAGTCAATCTGATTTCATTGTTACTGTTTAGTTGTCTTAATGAGGGAATTGGATTGCACAGTGATCCAACTGATCATTTTGGCAATTGGCCTGCCAACTGTTGGCCATTTAGCCAGAGCACCACTGTTTGACCCTAGGACAGGATGTGTAATTAGTTCACTTGAATGTTGAATTCAAGCATTTTTTCCTACAAGCTGCTATGTGTCAAGTACTGTCATATAATGAAAAATATTTATCAGTTGTAAATATTTAAAATGTACAGTCCTCCCTGAATACACGCCATACCAAGAGATCTAAACATTGTACAATGCTATAAACTTTGACTGGATCAAGCTTCAATTTTAAACTCTGTGCAGGACTCTACTTCCCTGTAGGGCTTCATTCCAACATTGCTTAGGATCAAAAATAGATTGTTCCTGCCCCTTAAAAACAATTGATTCTGATTCCATTGATTCAAAGTGAAACTACTTTTGCAATCGTGGAAGAACAGACTCTGGGCTCCAGGAGACCAGTGACTTGTATATTCTATACATTCTTGTGCGCACTCAAACAATGCCTGAGTTTGTTGTAGGTACTTAACAATATTGGAAGAATAAATGAATGAGTAATTAACTAAAGATTGAAGAGCCCCAATATTCCTTTATTTCAGTTATTTTCCAGAAGTGAAAGAAGTGCTCTTCTGAACATGTGAAGCAATATAACTTCACAGTTAAGTTCTTTGGCTTTGCAGTTTGTTGAGTCTGAATTTGATTTCTGATTTTGCCATTGTTGCAAATTGCACTTTCAGAAGATGGTCACAATGATATCTCCCATTCCACACATTCTTTTGCAATATGAACTTGACATGCCCCCATAATGAGGTAGCCAGTTTCTCCACTTTATTGAATCTGGGTGAACCTTATGACTGGTTTGAGCAATATAATTTAGCAGAAATTATGATGCACCAGTTACAGATATAACCCTTAACTGGCCTGGCAGTTTCTGTTTCCTCCTCTTGGAAGCCAACCACCAGGTAAAAAGCACAATCCTTTGAAACATCAAGGTTCTGGCTGGATTCCTGAAAGGATGATGAAAACATAAAGGAATACATTTTGAGAGAAAATTGGATGGATTCATTGTTGGGCATGTTGAATATGCCTTGCCTTTGGGACACATAATTTTAGTGGGGAGTTGGCTTTTCAGGTTTGAAACTCAAAAGAAAGATATAAATTGGAGATATAAATTTGGGAGTCAACAGTAAATAGATGGTGACTGAAAACATGGACACAAATGAGAGTATCTTTAAAAAAAAGCATATAGGATGAGAAAAGAAAGTGGGTTTGGGACATAAATATGGGGAATATCATCATTTAAGAGAAGGGTAGGGGGCTTCCCTGGTGGCGCAGTGGTTAAGAATCCTCCTGCCAACGCAGGGGACAAGGGTTCGAGCCCTGGTCCGGGAAGATCCCACATGCCGCAGAGCAACTAAGCCTGTGCGCCACAACTACTGAGCCTGCACTCTAGAGCCTGCGAGCCACAACTACTGAGCCCACATGCTACAACTACTGAAGCCCGTGTGCCTAGAGCCCATGCTCCGCAACAAGAGAAGCCACCTCAATGAGAAGCCCGCGCACCGCCATGAAGAGTAGCTCCCGCTCGCCACAACTAGAGAAAGCCCGAGCACAGCAACGAAGACCCAACGTAGCCAAAAATAAATAAATAAAATAAATAAATTAAAAAAAAAAAAGGGTAGGGAATGAACAACTGCAAAAGAGATAGAGAACAGAGGTCCGGAAATGTAGGTGGAAACCCAGGAGAGTTCTGTACCATAGACACAAGGGAAGGGGGTTTCCAGAAAGAAGGTATATTCATCTGAGTCAAATGCTGCTGAGATGTCAAGAGAGTTGAGGACAGGTCTATCTGGAAAGGCTGAAAAGCTAAAGTCTCCATCTGCCAGTCTCCCTTGCAGCTAGGGTTTCACCAGTTAGATGCACTTGCTTGAGATTTAGAAAGTGGAACAGAGCAGTCTTTCTGGAGCTTTTGGCTGTTTCCCTGCCCTTTGATGGTACATTTATGAAAGCTGTCACTCAGTTCTACTTCTAGAGGACACACCAGCCAATAATGTCCTGATTATCAAGGCCATCAAAAGCCAAGTCAAAAATGGTGAAAATGCTTTTTAAAAGACAGTATGGATATAACGCAACAACCAATGCTGCCAAATTGAAGGTCCACAGAGTGACTCTTCATCAGGCTTTGAGATCTGGACATGCCACACGAAGAGGCTCTGGAGGATCATCAGTATTCAATTCAAATAACAAGACCCAGTTAAGCTGTGAAATGCATCAGTTTGCATTAACTTACTCTTTCAGCGAGGAGAGCTGAATATGGAGAAGCAAGGTGGGGAGAAGGAAGGGTGGGCATGCAGAAACCCAGCTCCAGTGATGCAGCAGGGCTTTGGGCTGTAAAGATGCTACAGCAGCAGATAGATTAGTGAGAGAACAGCAGACAGACTCAGGTTGGCTTCTGTTGTGCCTCACAGAACTCCCACAGATGGCTGAGAAGGTACCAAGTTCAGCAGATGGTGGTTGGTGAGTGGAGCTAAAGGATGATGCTCGCTTGTAAGGTGTATAAGTGCCTTTGACAAATACCAGACTTTTCAGCTGCTGTAACTGGTGACAATTTCCAAAAGAAATCTAGAATTTACAAAGTCTTCCCATTTAATATCTCTCTTCCACAACTGTCTACTGAGGGAAAGAGGAAAAGGAATTAATAATCTCATTTCTCCTTGGGCTAAATCGTGGCAAGGCTAGGTTGAAGAACTTCCCAAGGTCCTAAGGAGAAGCAATCTTAAGACTCACATGAGTTGCTAAATAATTCAGAGGAGACCTCCCCAATACATATATAGTTGTTAACATTTTTTAAAGGACTCTCTCATTTCATGCTGGTCACAACCCTGGAAGGAAAACAAGGCATTTCCATTTAACAGATGAGGAAACTGAGATCCTATGGAGTTTGACTTAACCAGTTCATCTCACTAAAAACAGCAGAGCAAAAGTGGAACCTTGCTTTTCTCTCTCCTGGTCTTCGGGTGAATTCTGTCAGTTGAGATGAAGCACATTGCAGCTTGATCTTCAAAAGTTGGAGCTTGCACAGTTACTGAGCCTGCGCAGTTCATGGAAAATAACCAAGAAACACATTCTGGGATAGCCTGGGACTTCAAGGTCAAGAGAAATATTCAGTGCTGTTCTAACCAAGCTGTGTAAGGAACAGCTAATTTGACTTGCTGAGAACATGATAATATGCAAATATAGTACTGTAGTTAATGGTTCAGCATTGATGATTAGCAAATATTTCTTTGTAACCCAAGTTTTCCCAGTCTGGTGTGGGGCTGGCCTGGAGGCTCAAGAGGGTCACGGGTGTCCCTAAGAAAATGGCCATTGCTCTTATGTGTTTCCTCTCTGTGGGTCCCCTCTCACCTCCTTGAAACTGAAATATAATGAAGAATGTGCAATCATTTTTCACTAATTTTCCCTTTGCCTTTACCAGAGATCAGAGTTTTGGCATCTTTATTGTATCATTAATTTTAGTTATGTTCTGAACATGGAATAAGGAGGCCTTCAAGGCTACGGGTGACTGACAGTGTTCAGACAAGTCCAATTAAGCTTCTTATGTTTGGAGAGTCTTGGAAAGATAAATAAATCACTGAAACTTTCATTATGAAAACTGCCATTTGGCCATGGCGATGCTTCTCCTGGGAAAGCAATGAAGATTTATGTCAGGAGGAAGGGGACAGCCAGTAAAGCAGCCCCTGCCAGGAGTAGATTCCCACTGTGGACTGAACTGACCTAAGCATCCAGCTGAGCTCTGAGCATGCCTCTGTTCTCCGTCTCCTCACACCCCCTTTGCAGTTTTTTTTTCCCTTGGTAAATTTGTGACCTGAAGATACTTCCTTCACTCATGTTGCCAGTACAGGCTTGTGGTGAGGAAACAGTGTCCAAAGGCAATCAATCGATAATGATTTGGCCAACACACCTGAATCCTGCTGTTTGATTCCCAGGGCCTCCCACTACCCTGGGTCTGCCCTTAAAGCTCCTGTCTTCTCCCAGGAGTCCTTTCTATCTCCTTTCTAGCCTCAAGACAAGTGAAAATGACAGGGGGTTTCTAGTTCTTTAGGAATTCCCACCTGGAGCAGTTCCCATCCTTCCACATCCCTTGTTCCTGTTCCCTCCCTACCTCCCAAGGGCATCTGTGAATGATGCTTATGAAGATCTCTGATGTCACCCGGAAGATCAAGGAAATTTGCATACACACTAATTGCTAAATGGAATTGAGGAATTACTGTTAACTTTGTTTGTTAATGCCATGGTGGTTATATAATTTTCTTAAATGCCTGTAAGTTGGACATATATTCTGAAGCACTTACAGATGAAATGGCATAATGTCTGAATTTGCTTTTAAAATAAAGGGGTAAGGGGTAGGTCAGTCAGGATCTTGTCAGCAGACAGAATCCACGCCACGTATTGTAACAGAGAATTTACCACAAAGAATTATTAACCAGGTCACTGGAAGGCAAAAAGAGAACCTAAGGTATCATGAAAGTTGCAATTGCAGGAAGTAGTTACTGCCCTAAGGTTGGGGAATAAATGGAAGGGGTTGCACCCAGCAAAACCTAGAGGCTTGGAGAAGGGTCCCTGCTCAGCGGGAACACAGACGTCTGAGAGGATCGCTAGTGTCTGAGCTCAAGGAGGGGCGCTGAAGGTACCCCCGGACTACAGACAGTGCTCTGGCCACCTGGGGCTGGTGCCTCTGAGGGGGGCAATGAGGCTGGTTGTGTGAATGTCAGAGGAACTGCAACTAGATACCACTGTTCCTCTGGAAAGGGACGGCTGCCTCAGGAAAGGGTGGTGGTGTTGGCAGGAAGCCAGCAGGAAGAGGCAAGTCCCTTCCTCCTCCAGCCATTGGTGGAGTCCAACAGGGAGCCGGCTGGTAAAACAAAAGTGGGGTTTGAACAGCCCCCAGATTCTCAACGAGCACACAGAAGTATGGGCCTGAAGCTGAGGTAATAGCTTAACAACTGGCGTGAAGGGGATATACCAGAGAAGACTGGCACTAGCTATCTGTTTTACATTCGGTAGTGTATGTATGTCCATGTCACTCTTTCACTTCGTCCAGCTTACCCTCCCCCTGTGTCCTCAAGTCAGGGAGGTCAGCTCAGTGCTTGGTGACCACCTAGAGGGGTGGGATAGGGAGGGTGGGAGGGAGACATAAGAGGGAGGAGATGTGGGGATATATGTATATGTATAGCTGATTCACTTTGTTATACAGCAGAAACTAACACACCATTGTAAAGCAATTATACTCCAATAAAGATGTTAAAAAAAAAGAAAAAAAAAAAAGACTGGCAAACAGAGGTTAATTGTTGAAACTCAGTGGTGCACCCATGAGGGCTGACATACTATTCTCTCCACTTCTGTATATATTCAAAATTTTCTATAATATTAAGATAAAAAAGGAGCTGACAGTTTCACTTTAAAAAGACTTCTTTTGAACAGACTCACAGACATAGAGGACAGATTGTGGTTGCCAAGGGGGTGGGGTGTGGGAAAGGGATGGATTGGGAGTCTGGGATTAGCAGATGCAAGCTATTATGTACGTGTATAACTGAATCACTTTGCTGTACACCAGAAACTAACACAACATTGTAAATCAACTATACTTCAATAAAATAAATATTTTTAGAAACTTCTTTTTAAACTGTTGGTCTTATTATTAACATTATATCAAAAATATCAAAATAATTGTAATGGAAATCAAAAAAAGATTAAAAGATCTATCTACAATTTTGCCATTCAAAAGAACCCCACAAATTTTCTGTTTTTTCTTTTTTTTAACAGCATTTTCAAGATTTGCTTTATTAAGAAACTCAAACCCCAGGGGTAACTGGCCTCCTTAGTACACTGAGAGTTAGGTTTTAACCATTCCCACCCTTTCTCTATCTATAGTTCACTTTTCTGCTTTAAGACAGAGTGAGTTCTCAGCCTCCATCTCCATTTAAGGATATGACCTAAAGACAGATGGATGATAGACAGATAAATAGATAGATAGATATCTCTTTAACTTTTCTCCATATATCTTTTCTTTTCTTCCATTCCTCTCATCATTCCTGCTCTCTTTTTGAACTCCCTTCAGTTAGTCCATGGACATAGCATAATCCACAGGGTTCAGTGGAATCACAAACAAACGCTGTTACTGGACATGACCAGTTAGCCCAAACGGTGCTCTCCATGTCTCCCAGGACGAGGTAGGGCATTTCATTCTTTCCAGGCTACAGGCTGCCTCTCAGGTCCAATGCAGAAATGGTCATAAAGTGGTTAGATGGCAATTGGAAGAATATGAAGGATTCTATGCAAACTCCTACCTGTTGAATTTGAACAGCTTGATATTTCAGAAAGATTGCCCTTGCTGGAATGCAGAGAATGGATTAAAGGGGAGCAAGACTGGGGCCAAGAAGAAGAGTCAAGATTCTGCAACGATGATCCAGGCAGAGTGGATGGTAACCTGAATAAGATAATGGCAACAAATGGAAAGAATTGAGGGGTCTGAGAATATTAAGGAGATGGAATCCATAGGACTTGAACATGAATTGCAAATGGAGCAGTGAGGTAGAAAGAAAAGTCAAAAATGACATCCACACTCCCTGTTTGTGCAATCAAGTGAGTGGTGACGTTCTCATTCACTGAGAGAGGAAATACAGGGCAAAAAGTGGAGAGGAGATGCTGCCTTTATTTGGGGGGACACTTTAATGTAAAGATTCTGAGAGATATCCAAGTAGAGGTGTACAATAAGCAACTGGGTGTATGGTCCTGGAGCTCAGGTTTTGAAGGATCTGGGATGCAGATAGAGATGGAGAGTTATTTTTTGGTATTTGTGATTGTATTTTGTTTCTTTGTTTGGCCACGCCACACAGCTTATTGGATCTTAGTTTCCCGACCAGCGATTGAACATGGGCCCCAGCAGTGAAAGTGCCAAGTCCTAAACACTGGACCTCCAGGGTACTCTCAGACTGTATTTGTTTTTAATTCAACAAATATACATAAATGTATGAGTTGTAACAAATTAAACAGCACATGTGAATTAAAGTATCTATTGAATACTCTCTCCACATGCCAGATACCTCCCTAAAGATATGTTATTGTCATTTTCACCTATATTCTTCCAGAATGTTTTCTCTGCCTTTATATACATATATGAGCTTACAGAACTGTGCTTCATTTGTTTGTTTACCTGAAAGGTATTAGGCTGCCTTACATCAGTTTCCCCAAGAAATAGACTCTGAGATGGAGGCTTACATGCAAGAGATGTAATGGGGGGAATGAATTGCTGGAACAAGGCCTGTAAGGGAGTGAGGGAGTTGGACAGAGGAACTAGTGAACTATGATGCATATCCAGCCGATGTTTCAGCCAGTCTCATGAGGGACTCCAGATATGCCTTCAGAGTTGACCTTTAAGGTAAAGGGACTGGGCCATCGTACCTTCATATTAACCAGTCATTGAATGGCAGCTGCCCTTGAGAAGGGGATGTACTTTAGAAAACATGGCTCTCTTAGCTGAGGGCAATTTCTAAAGTGGAACTCCACTGTGACCCTTCAGCAGCCAATGTGCCTGGCAGCTGGAAGAATAAGGGCATTGACCCTGAAGGGAGGACCTCAGAGGCACATCACGTAGCCCCCACTATACAGGCTCTAGTACAATTCTGAAACTTGCTTTTAAACCTAAGAGTATTTCCTGGTGCTCTCTCCTTTGTAGTAGTCAGGTTCATCTTATTCTTTTTAATGGCTATGTAGTGTTCCAACGGATGATGGACCACAGTCTCTTTAATCTTTCTCTGTTGATGGCCATTCAAGTTGTTTTCAACTCTTTACTGTTAGAAACAATCCTGCAGGACAAATGGATTTCCAGCTTCTGATAGTGATGGAATAAGTCCCTCCCAGAGGATGCCCTTTCCCCTCTAGAAACAATGATATAACCTGGATATAATACAAAAGCAACTACCTGAAGCAATTGGAGAGGGAACAGAAGCAGAAAGACTCTTGTGGGGAGTGAATGCTTGGAGTGCTGTGATGTAAGTGCCCCAGTTCTGCGGCTTTTAGTTCCAGATTGATGTGGTCCATTTGGCATTTGGCAGCCTAGTGGTGAGGGCACTGATTGAAAAATGCACAGTCTTTCTGGTTAGCAGAATCAGAAAAGTGAAGCTGGGAAACTGTTACTGAAGTGAGTGGAAGAATCCTGGAAGGGAAGAGAAAGGAGACAGAGACAGGATCCCTAAATTCTGTCTAGCCACATCTCAGGCTGACCTCTGAACTGTGAATGCATGGAACAGAATAAAGCAGCTCAGTTACAGCGAATGATTTCAATCAAGACTAGAGCTGCTGCCCAAAGAAACAGAATTTGCAGTCGAGCCTAGCCAAGAAAATTGCCTGCTAAAGCCAAGGCAATAACACACACTAGAGAAAAAGAACAAAACCCAGAAACTTCATAACCTTACATTCATAATATATGTGATAGATTCACAAATAACTTGACATATAAAGAATCAAGAAAATGAAGCACATTCTCAAGAGAAAAGAGAATGAACTACATCTGACCCTGAGATGAAGCAGATGTTGAAAGTAACAGATAAGAATGTTAAAGCAGCTATTTTAACTATTCTTGATAAAGTAAAGCAAAATATGCTCTCAATGAATGAAAACATCGGAAAACTCAGCAGAGATACTTAAACAATAAAAAAGTGAAAATTCTAGAACTAAAAATATTTCTGAAATTCTAAAATTATTGAATCAACTTAATAACCAAATGGAGATGTTAAAAAAAAAAAGAGTAAGTGAACTTGGAAATAACTCAATGAAATTATCTAAGTAGATGAACAGAGAGAAAAAAATTTTTTTAAATGAACACGGGCTCTCTCAGATAACATCAAATGATTCAACATACAGGCAGTTTCAGAGGAAGAAGAGAGAAAGAATAGGGCAGAAAAAAATATTTGAATAAATAATGGCCAAAAGTTTCCCAAATCTGTTGAAAAATAAAAACTTAGATTCAAGATGCTTTGTCAACACCAATTAGAATAGACACGAAGATACTAACATTGAAATACATCATAGTTAAACTATTGAGCCAAAGATAAAGGACAAACCTGGAAAGCAGCAAAAGAAAAATGACGCATTATATACAGGGGATCAGAGTGCAATTAAGAAATGAATTCTCATCAAAAACCATGGAGGCCAGAAGAGAATGGAACATCGTTAAAGTGCTGAAAGAAAAAAAAAAAAAAACTACCAACCCAGAATATCTTATCCAGCAAAAATATCCTTCAAAGATAATGGCAAAATAAAAACTATTTCAGATAAAAGAGAACTAAGAATTTGTTGTTAGCAGATCTACATTATGAGAATGCTAAGGGAAGTTCCTTAGCTGAAGGAAAAGATTCTAGATGGATATCTGTATTCTCAGAAAAGGATAAAGAGCATCAGAAATGGTTTTTTAAAAAGCTGGAGAAATGCAAAAGATTAATTTTTTTTTTCTCTTAATTTAAAAAATAAATCTGTTTAAGGCAAAAAGTATGACATTGCCTTGTGGGATTTATAATATAGGTAAATGTAATACACATAACAACTATAACAAAAAGGACAGAGCAGGGGTGGATATGGCTCTATATATTTGCAACTTTTCAATATTTTACACAAAATGTTACCATGTTATCATGTTAACTGTGAAAAGTTAAGAATATATGTTGTAATTACTAGTCAATCACTAAGAAAAAAATGCAAAGAAGCACATCTAAAAAGCCAATAAGAAAATTTAAATAAATTAAATTCAAATAATTTTTAAAGGCAATAAATGAAAAGCATAGGCTAAAAAAATAGAGGAGACAGGTAAACAACAAAAAATAAAATGGTTGGCCTACCCAAACATATCAATAATCACATTAAATATTAATGGATTAAACAATTTAATTAACAGAAAGAGATTGTCAGAAGGAATTTAAAAACTACTGCCTAAGAGACATACTTTAAATCTGAAGACATAGAGAGTCTCAAAGTAAATGGATGGAAAAAAATATATGTACTATGCAAATAGAAAGCATAAGAAGGCTGCAGTGGCTAGCTATATGAATATGGGACAAAATAGATTCCAAGATGTTGTGGGTTGAATTGTGTTTCCCAAAAAGATATATTGAAGTCCTAACCCCTGGTACCTGTGAAGGTGATCTTACTTGGAAATAGGGTCTTTGCTGATATAGTCAAGTTGAGATGAGGTCATAGTGCATTAGGGCAGACCCTAATGCAATGACCAGTGTCCTTATAAGAAGAGGAAAATTTGGACACAGAGACATGGAGAAACACAGGGTGAAGAAGGCTATGTGATGACAGAGGCAGAGATTGGATTGACAGATCTACAAGCCCAGGAACACCAAGGACTGCAGGCAACCATAAGAAGCTGGAAGAGGCAGGGAAGAATTCTTGCCTAGAGCCTTCAGGGAGGATGGCCCTGCTGATACCTTGATTTCGAACTTCTAGCATCCAGAACTGAGAGATTATAATTTCTGTTGTTTTAAACCACCCAATTTGTGTTACTTTTTATGGTAACCCCAGGAAACTAATACACAAGTCAAAAAGTATTATCAAAGATAAAGAGGGATATTTCATTATAATAACAGGGTCAATTCATGAGGAAGGCATAAACAATCATAAATGTGTGTGCAACTAAAAAAAGAATCCAAAATACATGAGATAAAAACAGATAGAATTAAAAGGAGAAATTGAAAATTCCACAATCTTAGAGATTTTATCAATCTTCTCTCAGCAATTACTGGAATAACTAGACAAAAAAATCAGCAAAGACATAGAAGATCTGAGAAAAACAATACCAACCACATAAATACATAAAGGAAAGAAGAGTTGCTAGCCTTGGAACATTCTTTTCTACTTTCTGCAATTTTCTTAGTGTCCTCAATTATAGACTTGGTCTTTCTTATGATATGCAATGTATTTATCCTATTTCCCCCTCAAATTTGTGGTTGCAAATGTTTTTAATTTACTTTTTAAAAAAATATCTTTCATCTTACATCATTTATGCAGCATTTCTTTCTTTTCTTTCTTCTTGGTCAATCATTTTAAAAGTTCTCTTTTCTTATCAACGTTTATCTTCCACACATTTCTCCTTTTTGTTCTGTTTTAAATTTGTACTTCCTCTTTTAGATTTCTGGTTTTCTTAAAATAATAGTTGCAAATACTTCCAAATGCTCTAAATATACTGTCTTTTAATCCTTGACCACAACCCTATGAAGTAAGCTCTGTGGTCATTACCATTTTACAGATGAGGACATTGAGGCACAGGGAAGTTACGTAACTATCCCAGGTCACACAGCCAGTAAATGATGAAGCCAGATTCTAACCAGGCAGTTGAGTTCCAGCACCTATGATCTTAACTATTGGGCTATGCAGTTTGCCTCCCTAGATTGCCAAATTAAATATTTTAGTTCCTATTTTATAATAACTTTTATTTCCTCTTTATCAACTTCCTCATTTTCAGAGGCTTTACTCATTTTATGACTTATATTATTCTTCATCAAATTACTTCTTCTTGTTAACTCTTCTGTCATCATAAAAAAAATTTATTTCTAAGCCTCCTGTGGTAGATTGAAAAATGGCCCCCCAAAAGATATCCATGCCCTAATCCTTAGAACTTGTGAATATTATTTTATATGGTGAAGTCTTTGTAGATGTGATTAAGGATCTTCAGGTGGGAAGGTTATCCAGAATGATCTGGGTGGGCCCTAAATGCAATCATATGTATCGTTAAGAGAGAAGCAGAGGCAGATTTGACACACACAGGTAGGAGGAAGCAATGTGAAGACAGAGCAGACAGACATTTGGAGATGCTGGCCTTGAAGATGGGAGTGATGTAGCCATAAGTCAAAGAATGTTGGCAATCACCAGAATCTGGGAAAAACAAAGAATAGATTCTCCCCTAGAACTTCTGAAGGAAGCACAGCCCTGCTGATACTTTGATTTCCACCTAGCGATACTGATTTCAGACTTCTAGGCTCCAGAACTGTGAGAGAATAAATTTCTGTTGTTTTAAACCACCCAGTTTGTTACAACAGCCACAGGAAACTAATACATCCTTTCTCTCAGTCACACTGTTAAGATCTCACACTGTTAAGATCTTTTCCTTGCTGCCTCTTTCTTACTGTGTGCTAGGCTCTAGGGATAAACATGTAAAATAGATAGTGTCTTTATTCTGAAAGAGCTTGGGTCAATGTTGGGCAGTGCTCTGTAGGGTAATTTCAAACAAAATACAATAAAGACTGTATTTTGAGACTGAGAAAGGCTATGAGATCACAGAGGAGGGGTATGAACTTGAGAGGACCGAGGTTGGCTTCTTCAAGGAGGTGACGTCTAAGCTGAGTCTTGCACAGGAAGTAAGGGTGAACCAGGCACATAGTGGTGTTCCAGACAAAGGTAACAGAATGTGCAAAGGCATCTCTCAGGTCCTTTGCATCTTAAGACACCCTTTTTCCCCCTTCTATTAACTCATTAGGCCCATAAAATGTCTTTTGTTCTGTACCACGTGCTTGGTAATGCTCCATACATATTTACTAATAATTCAAAGGATAAAGCATAATTTTAACATAACCAGTGTCCTTGTTTTCTCTTCTTATAACATTCCTCAGTTAAGGGTTGGAGATGGGAATCTTAGTTCCCATTTCCATTTCTCATGGGCCCATTTTCATAAAGTAGTTTCCCCCCAGTTCAGGAGTTTCTTGATAGGACACACGGGACATAGTAAACGTGAACATGTTTCCAGAAGTATAAAGTGTGGCTGTGGCTCAATCCCTAAAGATGACCTTCAGAAACTGGCTTTTAATTTTCAGTATTTCCAAAGACCCAGGAAAGCCACAGGGTGATTTTTCTGCCTCTATTTAAAAGATTTTAACCATCCCTAACACTGGCATGACCTCGCCATCCTGCTAGATCATTAACTCATTGCGGGCAGGAATTGATTCCCCCATCCTGCTGGTATCTACCCCTGGGTCTCTGGCCAGAAACTGCACATACAAGGTGAAGAAGAAGTGTGTATCAACAGCTGTGTTTTCTTTTTTCTTGCCTTTGTTGAGAGAGAGAGAGAGAGACTCGTGTTTGAGTCCATGCTCTGCACAACTCTTAGCTCATGAGGGTCCTTTATCAATGTCCACTAAGATATTTAAGGTGTTTGCTCACTATTATCATTAACATCATTATAATAATGTGACTTTTATATTTAAAAAAGCAAGAACAAAAAAAATTAGACACTGTGTCTATATGTGCTTTGAACTTGTCAAATGGCTTTGAAGATCAAAGGACGCAGTTTGATAATAATGAGACCAAGAATTAGAACATATTTTCAAACTTTCAGAATTGAAGGCAGTAGGGGCGGGATACGGAAGTTCAGGAAATGGATGACGGTGTAGAGAAAATGGTGTCGTTTCAGAGTACAGCTGAATATATAGAGCTAACCCCCCCTTCCTCCTCATTTTAACAAACATTTGCTTAGCTGAGTTCTACAGCTTCCAGCTCTGCTTCAGAAGGTCTTTGTTGATCTTTGCAAGGACAATTAAGTGGCAGGAATGTGTAATATAGTGAAGCACTGCCAAAACAAATAGCTCTCTTAAAACGTTATGTCGAAGTGGCCATTGTTGCTGGTGTTTCTGCAAGAGTCAGAAACCACTTGCTAATAGCTTAATTCCATTTCTCTGCAGACAAGCTGATCTGATTGCAGGAGAGGGACCCTGTGGTCTGCTGGTTAGAGAAAAGTCCTGGAAGCCTGAACGGGTCCACAGTTTACAGCATAGCTGAGCAACTGACTCACTCTGGAACCCAGGGCTACATCACTTAACCTCATGGGGCTTGTCCATCCAGCTGGAAAATGTGGCAAGATGTGAGGCTGGACTGAAAATCATTTGTGACCCAGCTGATTTGTTGGACCACAGGGTACAGTTTGAGGCTGCCAGGTTGACTGAGTAATAGTCCTGTGGGCCGTGATTGGTAAAGGTGCATCTCTCAAGAAGCAAGGAGAGTTCAGGCTGGTGAGAATATCCTTTAAAGGAGAGGGAAGCCTCTCTGCAGAATCAGTGGGTGAGTATTTCTAGTCTCTGCCCCCATCTGGCCTCAGTCAATCATCAGATTTCCCTAAAATGGACCTTAAATAGATCTTAGCAGTATCTAGATCCCCAGCTCGCTGGCACATGGTGACTGTGCTTAGCGGGGCAAGTACTCTGCAGAGCCCCTCATGTACCTTGCTCCAAGGATCTGCAGAGTCTGCGGAGACTTAGGGTCAGATCAGCCATGCTGAGACAGGATGGACTTGAGGCAACTGAGTTATGCATGAGTTTACATAAAACACATGCACTTGAATGGAAAGAAAATTGATTAAAAATTGATGAGTTAAGCTAAAAGGGAAAACAATTCGAGGAAGGGACTGTTTATCTCATAGGAAATTGCCTTTTTGTATTGCCTTTGGGTTTCTGAAAGGCATGAAAGGTATCCCAGGGATGATGGCTTCAGATCTAGGAACTGACAAAATTTTGGTAGTGCAAGACTGGCTTTTGAAGGTGAGACTTCTGATAAAACCTACAAAAGTCTAGATTGGTAATAGGTAGTTTACTATAAGCCACAAGGGAGTGTCCAAACTGCCTGGGAACCCGATAAATTTTGCTTGAATTGACTCTTTTATTCCCAAGGCTAAAAATAGTTGGTTTGTGTTTGAAACACTTTTTAGCTTGGCTAGTCCTAAGCAGGTCAAAGGAGAACTGTTTGGGGTAAATAAACTTTTAGAAGTGGAGAAGTAACAAGACAAATATGGCTGTTTTCTGTACTAACTGTTCACAAATCCACATACAGCAGCTGATAGAGTTGAACATATTTATCCCTTCATCCTATCATGGATGAAAATGTTCATCTCTATGAGTGGCTGAAAAGACACTCAGAACCCACATGAAGTCTGTCCTCTGCCTCATGATTCTGGACATGACTTTCAGGGCCTGGCTCAGTGTTTGAAGCCTTTTATGTCCTGTATAGGAGAAGTACTAGGTTCTGCCATTAATTCCCAAAGAATCAAGAGGAAAACATCGCTATCATCCTGGGGTGAATGAGATTAATGAGAATGATAAGAATCAAGAAGGAGAATAAGAAGATGAATTCAGAGGAAGCCAAAAGCATAAATGCTTACTAGTATTTTGAGCCTACCTTACCTGAGTAGAGAGATTGGGATGACAGAGGACTTCCCAAGAAATAAGAAATGAGGAAGACTTCTGAACACCCCTGACAGAAACAAAAGTACACTTGAACAAACAGAAGACATCTCTTGTTTTGGAGAGAACAATTCAGCCCATAAAAATGTTATTTTCCCCCAAGTTAATTTATAAATTTAATGCATTCCCAACACCAATACCAAAAAGGCTTTTTCACAATGGAGCTACACAAGTTGATAGTAAGACTAGAAAAACACAAAATAAGAAAAGTTACAAGAGAGGATTAAGGATATAAAAACATTATAATTAAAACAGTATGGTACTGGTGTGTGAATAGACAGACCAGAATATGATTGAAAAAAACTAGACCCAAGTACCTGTGGAAAATTAGTGTATGGAAAAGTATTTCAAATCACTGAAACAAAGATGAGTGTTTTAATTAAGGTGCTTAGACAAACTGGATAACCATTTGGAAAAAGATACAATTAGATTTATATCTCACACCATAGATAAGAATAAACTCCAAATGAATCAGAGAGAAAAATGTAAAAAATGAAACCATATAGATGCAATAAGTACACACAGGTGAATTCCTCTATAACTTTGGTGTAAGGAAAGACTTTTGATTATCACTTGAAATCCAGAGGCAATAAAAGAAAATATTTAACTACAAAAAAATTTAACTACAAAAAAAAGTTACATGGCAAAAAAACACCATAAATGAAGTTGACAAAAACAAACTGAAAGATATTTGCAACACATAGATAATTCTAATGTATTAAGAATTCTTAATATATAAAGAATTCATTTAAAAGTCACAGAAAGACCTGATAGGCTTGATTTTTTAAAAACTAGCAAAAGACATGAACAGACTACACACACACACACACACACACACACACACAAAACACACACATATGAACACTGCTTAACATAAGAAAAGTAATAAAGGTTAAACTACTCTGAGGTACCATTTCTCACCCATGTGATTGGCAAACATGTTAAGGTTTGACCATACATTTTGTTGGTGAGGCTTTGGGGAAACAGGAACCCTTAGACCTTGCTGGTGGGAATGAAAATTGGTACAACCTCTGAGGAGGAGAATTTGACAATATTTAACGAAACTATATATGTGTTTATCTTTTGACTTAGCAGTCCCATGTCTAAGAACTTACTTTGAAGATACACCTCTAAAAATATAAAAATATATATGCAAAAGGTTTCTCAATACAGCATTGTTTGTGATTGTAAACATTGGAAATATAAAAAAAGTCATTAAATAAACTATGTTGTATCCACATAATGGAGCACTATGAAGCCATAAAAGTTATTGAGGATGGTATTTATGAACCACAATTGTCAAATGAAAAAAAGCAAAGCACAAAAGTACTTGAACTTGTAATCCAAGTTAACGTTGCCAATAATGGAACAAATTGAAGTCACGTACCTATTGATGCAATAATACACTAAGAAGGACCTAATGTGAGATCTATATTGTGCCACCTTTTCTGTAAAAAAAGTGGAGAATATAAGATAATAACATGTATCTCCTTAATTTCACAAAAACAAAACAAAGGATACATCAGAAATACAAGAGTAGGTGAGAATGGGTTAGAAGAAACAAGAGGTAAAGGAGTGACACTTCTCTGAATATTTTTGAATATTTTTGACTTTTGGAATTATGATTATATACTCAAAATAGTTATACAATGATAAAATTTAAAAGAATGGGGAAAACAAAACCTAAAATGGAATATAAACAAAAACAAATAAACTTAACTGTATTTCAAATCAATAACAATCTTACTAAAGGAGGGTAAAAACCAACCCAAGTAATTTTTGAACACAGTTTTTTTCTATATACCCTCAGACTGAAGATAATAAGAACTGTAAACAAATATGAATTCTAGTTAGTTGAATTGTTTGTCACAGTTGTATAGGTCAGTAAGTATGAAACTGCTTTTAGTATACTATAGGATTAAAACGTAAATATATTGAGGATAATGGGGCCAGGTTTCTCATTGTCAGAGAAGGTTGTGTTAGGTTAGAATTGGAAGTATCAGTATGACCTCATGGTTTATTTTATATCTATATCATTATAGATATATATTTTACTTCCATATGTTTATAGGTGGATGTGTGCATACATTATCTATCACTTATGTTCACTGAAAAGGCCTAGAAGAAATGATACCCCAGTAGCAATGAACACACTTATTGCCCAGATCCTAGTTTCTAAATACCATACCATTCTCCACTAAAGCAGGGTCACTTGACGAAACGGCTGATTTCACGGCTAGGACAAGAAAAGTTCAAGGTGAGTCTGGAATATCTTCTTGTATAATAAACTAAGGAAATTCTCAAAGAATAAGGGCACAGAAGGAAGCTTAAAGAGGCTCAGTCTGCCAAATCTGGGATAATTTGAGCATGAAAATACATGATATTTACAGATCACCTATTGAATAAAATAGAAATACATAAGTTCATACTGATATGAATAAATGGAGTAAATGAAGTAGGAGGAAAAACTATTCCCTATTATAGGTTGCCACGAAATAAATATAAAAGGAATACAAGAGTTTTAAAAATCATTTCACAAACATCCTTATAAAAAGCAATTCAGCAAGAATCATCAATAGATGATAAAACTGGTAGGTGAAAGTTTGAGAAGTTTGATTGATAATGGTACATTTACAGAGTCTCAAAATATCTTCTCACAAAATACTTATTAATGGCAAAGGGAAATGGTGAGTTGAATGAGAAGAACCTGCCAAACACCTTCTGAAGCTTGTAATCCAACTTAACATTGCCAGTAATGGGACAAATTGACATTATGCACCTACCGATGTGATGTGCTAAGGACACAAGGTGACCTCTGCAGTGCTCCTGCCGAAAATACATAATCTCACTCTCATCATGAGCAAACATTATGGACACCTGAGTCAGGTTTTCCTCTTTGGTGTGTTTATATTTTTCCATGAATATTTCTAGCATTGCATTTATCACATGCACTATAAATATGCATTGATGATACTTCTCCCGGACTGTGATTCTTAGGGTCAGGGACAGATATTCTTTCTCTTTGTATACCTCTAAGTATACTGCCTTCCCATGCATAACTCAATCATCACATATATTGTATTTCAAATACTTCTTTGTATGGCTTTCTCCCTTGTTTTAGTTAGAAAACCCAACTAATAATGGCTTAAACAAGAAAGGCACTTGATTACCCTACAGAAAATTAAGTCTGGACATGCACAGTTCCACAGTTCGATCAGCAGTTCAGTGATGTTATGGCACAGTGTGACTGCATCACGCGCATCTCTGATTCAACTGGTCTTTCCTTCAATTTCAAGATGGCTGCCGCTGCTCCCCACATCACAGTCTTACATAACAGGACCCCAAGAAGTAAGGAAGTAGGTGATTGGCTCATGCCTTTTATCGGGGAGATAATTCTTCCCTAAATCGTCAGTAGAATTCCCCTTAAGTCTCATTCACATGTTCACTCCTAGACAAATTACAAATCATCTCCTCTGGCCAGGTATATTACTGTCTGAACAAAATTGGGGGCCTGTTAAGAAGAAAGAACAGGGGTTATCTACTGAGTGGGCAGCATTAGTGCCTGCCATACTCCCCTACTAGACTATACATTTGCTGATGGCAGAAACATTCTTCCTCATTTTTTTGTATCTCCAGGGTATAGCATAACATCTGATAATAGATGCTCAATAAATATTTGTTGAATAAATGAAAATGACCAAACATGGTATAATGTAAAAAAATAACAAGCATGGGAAATAACAAAGTTACATGACTGTACAGATCCTTAGCATCTTGGACCCTGGTCTTTAATTCTCCGTTCCCTTCACGGAAGATAACTTGAAGAGAGGAAGGAAGTCATAAAGGTTTTTGTGTTTTAGGATTGCGAGTCTGGCATGAGTAGGATGACAAGTGGGAAGTTTACAGGCAGAGAGGCTGGTGTATCTGTTGAGATGCTTTGTATTTTAAAATTTGGACAGCTGAAATTGCACATCACGAGAAATACCTGGGAACGATTGCTGGAGATTCTGTTATCACATCCAGATGCTGCACATCCAGAAAAGACAAAGAAACCAACATTTCTAATTTTTAGGACCAAGGAAACCTTCCAGAAGGTCCGTAATAGACATCCCCTCACACTTCGAACAGAATCAGGCCACATGCCCATCCTGAGCCAGTCACTAGAAAGGGGAATGGGATTAGTGTGACCGGTTTAAGTTAACCATTCAGGCTGGGGTGGAAGCTGAGGAGAAAACCTGCATGGCCTCCGGGCCAGCTTAGGAGTTGTTACCACATAGTAGGTTAAAATGTTGCAAAAGCCTGAACCGATTTTATTTATTGTGGTAAAAATAATTATGAAAGTAGGATGTAAGAGGTATTTTGAAGAGAGAACAGTCATTAACTGAATATGGGGGAAGGGAAAAGCAAGTGAAAGGAAGGAACCAAAGAGGTTTTGAGGTTAAATTTCTCCTCAAAATTGATCTACAGCAACAACAGAGAGACAAGGAGCCACTTACTATTTCCAGAAACTTGGAAACTATTCCCAGACTTAAAGTTCAGTTGTGGTTAACAATGAACAAACAAACAAAACCCAAAGTAACTAACTAATGCAGGACTCAGAGGATTTTACTATGTGGCAAGACAGGGTTAAGGTCACGTAAGAACAACATACACAGACAATTCTTCATGTGGCTTATGACCACTTCATCTCCCAGGATGTTGAAAAAGTGATAAGGAGAACCATTATTCTGCCCCAGATTTTGATCTCTTGGGAAAAATGAGCTAAGAAGAAAAGAGCAACTAGGCAGAAAGGAGCAGCTTAAACTTCAGGGAAAGCAGGGAGGAACAGCCTGAGCTCAGCGAGACATGGACTTCAACGTTAGTGGGGTGGATTCTTAGCGTTCAGAGAAAAGATGGAAGGTAAGAGACCCCCATGAAGACAGTCTGACTATAATTCCACCCAACACAGATGGCCTAGGAATAGGAGGGGTGGCCACAAGAAGTTATGTGGCTGCCTATGGTGCTCTCTAATGACCAAGATTTTAAAAGAATATCCATGAAAAGATGGAAGGAGTCATCATCACATGGTGGATAAAACCTTGGCTGTGGAATCTGATTGAATTGAAGGGCGGGTGGGGGGAGATCCTGGCACTGACTCTTGGTAGCTGTGTGGCCTTAGACAAGTTGCATGACTGCCCTGTGCCTTCATTTTCTCATCTTTAAAACCGTGTATAAGTCCTCCTCTGAAAAGGGAACCCTCCTTCACTGTTGGTGGGAATGTAAATTGGTACAGCCACTATGGAGAACAGTATGGAGGTTCCTTAAAAAACTAAAAATAGAGTTACCATATGATCCAGCAATCCCACTCTTGGGCATATATCAGGAGGAAACTCTAATTTGAAAAGATACATGCACCCCAATGTTCGTAGCAGCACTATTTACAATAGCCAAGACACGGAAGCAACCTAAATGTCCATTGACAGAGGAATGGATAAAGAAGATGTGAGATATATCTATCTATCTATCTATCTATCTATCTATCTATCTATATATATATATATATATATATATACACACAATGGAATATTACTCAGCCATAAAAAAGAATGAAATAATGCCATTTGCAGCAACATGGATGAACCTAGAGGTTATCATACTCAGTGAAGTAAAACAGACAAAGACAAATATCATATGTTATCACTTACATGTGGAATCTAAAAAATGATACAAATGAACTTATTTACAAAACAGAAACAGACTCACAGACATAGAAAACAAATTTATGGTTACCAAAGGAGAAAGGGGAGGCAGGGGAGGGATAAATTAGGAGGTTGGGATTAACATATACACACTACTATATATAAAATAGATAATCAACAAGGACCTACTGTATAGCACAGGGAACTCTACTGAGTACTCTGTTATAACCTAAATGGGAAAAGAATCTGAAAAAGAATAGACATATGTTTATGCATAACTAAATCACATTGCTCTACAGCTGAAACTAACATAACATTTTAAATCAACTATACTCCAACATAAAATTTTAAAAATAAAAAAAGAAGTCCTCCCCCAGTGTGTTGTTGTAGGACAAAGAAGATAATAAATGTAGAACATATACATTACCATGGTGCTGGGCACAAAGTGAGTGCTCCATGTATATATATATTTGTTGCTGTCGTAAAAACAACAAAAAAGTGGTTGTTTCCACCTTCTAAATATTTTTTAATAAAAAGAGAGAAATTAAGAAAAAAACCAGAAACATGTTCCATAATTCCATTTTCTAGATGAGTCTCTCTGGCATGCCCAGAGAATTCAATCAATAGAGAAAAACACCAAACAAAAACTGCCCCCAACAAGCTTGCCCCAGCGCTTCTCCCCAAGTGGAACCACGGCTAACAGTTTCTTATGAGTACTTCCAGAAAAACATTCTAAAAACGTTTTATATTTAATTAAATGCTAAATAAGATGTACACAAAAAATTTAGAAGTCGATCAAATAGGGCGTGTGGTGCAGTAAAAATTGATGACAGGACCAGAAGAGCACACACTTAATTCTCCTCCTCCTCCTCCTTTCCCCTCCTTCCCTCCTTCCCTCCCTCCTTCTTTTCTTTCCTCCCTTCCCCCCACCTCTTCCTGTCTCTTCTGTTATTCTTCCCATGTCAAGTAGGAAGACTGAAGCTCACTGGCCTGAGAGAACTGAAGATCCAGCCAAGAGAGGAGCTCACCTAAGTACCCGGTGGATCTAAATGAGATCAGCAGGTGGGCTGTGGTGAAATTTCTCTCAGGGAACTGGGAGGACCTCGGGGTGAAATGATGGAAGTGCTGCTCAATGTGTTTAAGGAACTTTGGCAACGGAAGGGGAACTGGACCCCAAATTTCAAAAAGTACATCAAAATGGATGCCCAAATAATAGACTAGACACCTTCTAGAATGGGTTATTAAAGGAGATGTGAGTGACCGGAAAAGGAGATTTAGAGAGCCAAGTTGGACTGGACCTACCTCATTCTCTTTTCTGACAGGTTTACTAGACCAAGAATTAAAAAGCAATATTGTAGACATAGTGGATCTGGATGTCATGAGGCAGTTGACAATGTTTCTTATGAAATCCTTGTGGAGAAGTAGAGGATGTAGTCTAGGGGCAAAGAGATTCATGTGACTTCCTAATTAGCTGGACAACCAGAGGCAAAGGACGCTGGGGAATGGTCCACATCAACCCGGAGGGGGACCTGGAGGAGGACCTGAAGGGTGGTGTCCAGAGAATCATCATCCATATCATCCTATTCCACAAGGACATGGTTGGTAGGAGACTTTAGCCTTATCTGATATCCTGTTTTTAAGGGAGAACATGCTTTAATGTTACACGTGTAAATGAAAATTAACTTTTTAAAATGTTAATATAATAAATCAATAATATAATAAATACAATATAATAAAAATTTAATAATAAAATATTTAATATAATTTTATAGCATTTAATTATTAAACTACTGTATATTAATAATAAAAGTTTAATAATATATCCTTTTGATGTTTCCCCATCTTTTTCAAGAGAAATTCTAATCATCTATGTCACTTGTGCTGGATTGAATGCAAAAATGACTGCAATTACTCGCCCCTTCCTATGTATACATCATTTGCAACAAGACCTTGCAGCATCTCCCATTAAGAGATGTCCCTGTCCCTTGAATGAAGGGCTCTTGTGACTTGCTATGGCTAAGAACACGGGGCAGAAGGGATGGTATGCCAGTTCCAAACCTAGGTTTTAGGCGGCCGTGTGTGTTTCCACTTTCTTTCTGCCACCACTGTGTGACCAAGCCCAGGCTAGCCTGCTGTATGATGAGAAGCACATCACCTTGACACCCAGCTGACAGCCAGCAAACTGCCAGCATGGGAGTGAGGCCACCCAAGACCAGTCAGCCCCCAACCTGCCACCTGACTGCTGACTCATGAGCAAGCCCAGTCGAGATCAGACAGTCTTGGGCCACTTCAACAGAACTTCCCAGCTGATCTGTTGACTCGTGAGCAGTACTAAAAGCTTATTGTCTTAAGTCATTGGGTTTTGAGGTGGTTTGTCACGGAGCAACAGCCAGCTGTTACAGCCCATACGTACTGGTTCCACTTTATCTGTCTTGCTACTCTGACGCTCATAATTCTTTGCTTCTGAACAAACCATTATGTTAAATTCTCCACAGCTTTGCAATTGTAAAACCTCTGCCTGGTCTACCACCTCCTCCCTCAGGCATCCTTCTTCATCCTGCTGACTTCTCCTCCTCCTTAGACGCTCATCTCAGGCCGCACCTCTGCCAGGCGGCATTCCCAGAGCCCCCTCTCTCCCCACCTCTCCCCACCTCCTGTTGAGTGCCTCTCCTTCTGCATGCTGCTGACAGTCAGTCCTTATCTATACGTTTGTCACAGCACTCATCCGAGGTTAAAAGCATCTGCTTACTCAGCCTACTACTCTTGCTGCACTGTGAATTCTGTGAAGATAGAAATCTTATCCTTTGTCTGTTATCCCAACAAATAGTACAATTCTTCCCAAGTAGTTGGTGTTCTCTAAATGTTTGTTACATGATATGCATTAAATGTAAAAAGACAGAGAAAGAGGCGGGGAGGGAGAGAAAGAGGAAGAGAGTGTATTTAGCCTTGAAAAGAGAAGACGTAAAGGGGCTGACAAATTTAATAAAGACACCATTAGCGTGGGAACAGCTACAGGTTACCAATTAGATCTTCATTGGTCCAGACTAACCAGTTGATAAACTTCAGCTCCTTTAGCCATCAACCCCTAGGAGGTAACACGTGTTCCTTGAAGCAGAAGATGTTACCACTGATGGAAACTGTTTTATCTGTAAAGGGTGGCTGCAAAGTCACACGAAGTCTATCTTTTAGATGGGGACCAAGGTCATGAAGTCCTATGTCTGGGAGGACTGCCTTCCATCCACAATTGAGTCATTGATTCTATCATTTTCAGGAACCAGAGGAAAAACAATCCTAGATACAATGTAATGACTGCACAGGCAGCATGTATTCCTCACTCCAAGGAAAAGACTTCAAAGTGACATGATCACTTTCTTCAAATAACTTCTTTATGGGTTGTTTGTTATATGGAAAAGAAATTTGCTCTCTCCGGTTCCAAAAGGCAAAGCTGGGACCAGTGGAGGTTGAAGTCAGACAGATACATGGGTGGACCTCTTAATCATTAGATCTGTCAAAAAATGGAGTGAACAACTCTTGAAAAATAGTGCCATCTTTGGCCTTGGAGATGTCCAAAGAGAGACTGGCCAACAACATATCAGCAAAGTTGCAAGAAAGTTTCACATTTATGGGAGCAGATGCAGTCCCCTTTGGTTGGCTATTCATCAAAAGATGGTACTGTTTGGGAATCATCATGTACCCACTTCCCACAGGCTACCTGCACCAATGACAACCACCTGCCCAATTGTTGTAAACACACGTGAAGGTGTCTGCCTTACTCCAAAGAGACTCTCTTTCATGCAAAAGCATCTCTGCCTCAATCACACTTGCTAGGAAACCCTAACCCCTGGCTGGAGTTGACTAATCAAGAATAAACATTTGACACCAGCCTGAATTTCAAAGATGAAAATGTGGGTACTGAGGGGTGACTGCCTTCTGACATACCCACAGAGGAACGAAGGAAGCTGCTCTGCAGAGAAATAGAGTAATAAGTGCTGATTGAGCAACTACTATATGCCAGGCACTGTTCTAGGCACAGGTGAGCCTGCAGAAAACAAACTCAATTCCTGCTTTCATGAAACTCACATTAAGTAGGGACCAGGAAACAAAGACGAGAGGCGGAGAGACAGCAAAAGAGCATGGCCTGTGTTTCCTGACAGGCCCCTGAGATGTTCCTGTGGGTTCCGTGAGAAACCCCAATGGTTCTCCAATAAACGTCGTGCTTTGCTTACGCCAGCTGGAGATGGTTGCTGTGAGCTGCAGCCCCAAGACTCCACATGAAACGCATGCGACTCCACATCCATTCTTGTCACCGCCACTCTGGGTCAGGGGGGCCAGGGAACTTTTAAAGCTCAATACGTCAGAAGCTAGTGGAAGAGAAGAGAACTTTTTCTTGCCATCCTTCCATATATCAGTTCTCAAATTTAGGGTCCGTGCGTTTCTAGTTCCCATAATAAGGAAGACAGAGAGAAGCTGCTTCCCCAGATACTCAGGATGGCAGAGCAAAGGTTATACGATAGGCAGAGTTCTATGATCTCTACTGCATCCAGGTATTATTATTATTTAATATTTCTTACATAACTGCGCGATAAGCAAGGAAGTGCATTCTCCACCCAGGCTTACAATAATAAATAAAATCATTCCAAAACAAGAAAAAAAAGAAGCTCTTTCCCCCCCAAGAGCTTACAGGGGAGAGGCAAGTCAAACAATACAGGACAGAGATATGGCCTGAGATGAGTCCAGCAAGTTTTAAACAGACTGTGTCACCAAGTGGTCAGGTTTCCAGGGGCTTTTTGCGAGCATGAGGGGAGAGCTGTTTGGATGGCCGTCGGGCTGGCGTGGTCAACAGAGGGGTACAGGTCCTAGGACGGTATGTATCCCATCCTCCAAGGAGTCTGTGTCCCTCAGGCTTTTAGTTTTGGAATTTTCAACTTATTAAGAAAGAAAATAGAAGAGAGATTTAAAAAAAATACAAAAAACTGAAAAACCTTGCCGTTTTGCCAAATCTGATTTTATTTTAATGACTCCTACAGTGAGATGCAGATCTTCTTTCAGTTTTCTACTTGCTGATTAATTTCCTGTTTACTCTGAAGGTAACTGAAAACCTTTTGGACGAAGCAGAAATAGCCTTAATGCCAGTGATTCCTAGTAATGGGATGGAGTCTCTCAGGGCCAGCCTTTAGGGGCTTCCTAGAAGCTCTGGGTAGGTGGGTGGTTTGGCACATGTTAATTTAAAATGTGTTCACTCGTAAACACGTTCAACATACAGTCATTCTTCTCCTTCTGCTGGTCTCCTGAGGTGGGGGGTGCGTGGTGCAGAGAGGGAGGTCCAAGCCATGCTCAACTCTGGAGGTCCGTGCTAGTCTGAGTTGTGAAATCAGCTCTGTCTGCCCTCATCCTCCTACCCAGACCCCTTTCTTTGACTTTCACCATCAGTCTTGACACTTTCCACTCTCTTTCAATGTTCAGGTCTCTAAGTTTTATGCATCCCACCCAGTTATAACCTGCTGTAAAGAAAGTACTTTTATATTAGTCATGTACACTTGAGTATGAATTTAAGCCAAGTTACTTCTCCTACATATTAACCCTTGCATTGGAAGGGCAGGGAGGTTTAAGAGAAAAAGCAGTGGGCTGGTTGTTCAAAGACCCCACTCTAGTCTTGGGACTGTGCTGAGCGGCTGTGTTTCCTGAGCCAGACACTTCACTTCGCAATTTTGTTTTTTAAAACAATTCTATAACATCAGAGGTTCAACTAGATAATTTCTAAATCTTCCTGTGAATTTTAAAGCTGTTGATTTTTATTCCCAATATTAGAAGGGGATATTTGAGGAGAGCTGGCTCAGGCCTCTGAGCCAATCACATTGTGTTCAGCCACCTTCAAGTGGATGCCAGGGGATCTGAGGCACCTTCCAGCACTTGAGATGCACTGTCTACGGATTTTCTTTCTGGGAAAGTTCCTGCCAGGATTTTATGCAAGGAAAGTCACAACTGTTCTTCTGAATATTTTTTCACACCTGAGATTCCTAATATTAACTTCCTAACACTCACCTAATCCAACATGACCACCATCACACAAGCTTTAAGCTTCAACTAAATCCCTCTCTGTAGAATTGCCAGTCCCCTCGTGGCCCCACGGGTGCGCTTCCCACTGTCTCCAGACAGGACAGTGGTTCCCAGCCTGGGCTGCACATTATATCCCCTGAGGAGCTTTTAAAAGTCCTGTGCCCACGTCACCTCCTAGACCACTCTCGTCAGCCTTTCTCCCTGTAGTGGACCAGACAGCAGTATTCTGAAAACCCTTGTAATTCCAATTTTCCTCAGAATTGAGGACCCCTTTTAAGACATATGCAGGACCCAAGGAACATCTGAGATGGAGCTGTATCTTCTAACCCCTGCCCGGGTGAAGGCGTTACTCTACCTCACCTTTCTTCTTTTTCTCAAAATGTATGTAGATTAAGGAGTCTCGGGACTGCCCTGGTGGCCCAGTGGTTAAGTCTCCGTGTCTCCCATTGCAGGGGGCTGGGGTTCAATCCCTGGTCAGGGAACTAGATCCCTCATGCCGCAACTAAGACCTGGCACAGCCAAATAAATAAATATTAAAAAAAAAAAAACACACACACACACATTAAAAAAAGGAGTCTCCATTTTATTATTCTGTATTTCACTGGGGAAATCATACTGTGTACTTTCTTTTATCTCAACCTCTTGTTTTACCTTGAATAACCTACATGTCAGCCTCCTGGGTATCCCAGGCCCTCAGACAGTAGGATCTTTCTGTCCCTTCATACGTTAACTTAAATTCCTTTGAACCTACTGTTCACCCAAAATATCTGAGCATTCCTAGGGGGACCTAAGTGTCTGTTGATCTCTCTTCTCGCTTCCCCTAAACGTTTCCTCTCTACTCTCTGTCTTATCTCCTGTCACCATCACCATCTGCCTCATTGTTTTTTTCCATATCAACACCATCCCCATTCCCTCATCCCCTCAGAGCACTACTAACAAAAGAATCTGTGTGTCATTTTATGGACAGTTGAGTGCTAATGAAAGGCATTACCACACAGGACAGCAGGCATCGCCCTCCTCAAAACCAGCAGCCACGGAAAATTCCAGTCCCATTGAATCGTTCTTTACTTTTTGAGCCGCATCCACTCAAGAGACTTTTTCATCTTTTCTCTCACTGTTAGGCTCTATTCCCTCAAAGTCCTGATAATCTTTTATGCAGGGAAATTTACCTTTCAACATCTTAGGCCAAACTTTATCCTTTTAGCCAGGTCACTTTTTTGAGCAGAGCCACCCTCCTAGGTCATGACGTCCACGTGTCTTACCTCCCCGTTCTGCTGCCCTCATTCTGGTCTGAGCTCAATTCCTTGAGTTAATAATCAATCCATGGCCGGGTAGTGCCAGACCACCCATTACATGACATTCTACCAGGTGCCGGTGGGAACAGCAGAACATCAGAGTTGGGAAGTTGGACCACGGATGGTCCAGCTCCTCCATGTCAGGAGGGAACAAAATCAAGAGCAGCCTGGTATCAGCCAGGGAGGGTGGAGTAGTTCATGGTGGGCACTCCGGCCTCCTGGGTTCACATCCTCCGATGCACAGTGCTGTGGCCCTGAGCAAGTTACTAACTTTTCTGTGTTATTATTAACTCTGAGGCTAATACTAGAGCCTATCTCATCAGGTTGATAGGACAGATGAACAAATACATGCAAAGTACTTGGAATAGTGTCTGGACATAGTACACGTTCAATCTTATTATGACCCAGGGTCCCACAGCCAGGCAGGAAAAACCAGGTCAAGAATACAAGCCTTTCAGCTTCCACTCCCCTGTGCCTCTTACTCTTCCAGGCAATAAAGCATAAGACGTAGGTGAGTCCATAAGACCTTGCCATTGAGCTGAGTAAACAAAACCAGTACACCTGAAACAATCAGGGGCAGCCATTAGGGAAGGACTGAAGAGATAAAACAAAGATTCTCAAGCCTGGCCACACATTAGCAGCATCTGGGGGATTTTTCAAAATCCTGATGCCCAGGCCATACCCCAGACCTTTAAATCAGAATCTCTAGGGGTGGTACCCAAGCAACAATATGTTTCAAATCTCCTAGTTAATTTCAAAAGGCAGCCAAGGAAGAAAATCACTGGCTGGAGCAATCATGACACATGACACCTTGATGGACCATCTCATCTCAAAGACGTGATGCAATTTGCTTCTCATGACTACAAGGACTTTCAGGAAAGCCTGAACTTGACCAAATCTTATGACTCCTCTTCCAGTCATTAAGTTCTGAAGCTATCTTTGATTAGGCCTTTATCATGTGCCAGGCTGGACACTTATCATGCATTACCTCATTGACCCAATACAGTGATTCTATGACACCAGTCCTATAATTAGCCCCACTCTACAGATGTAGAAACTAAGGGTTGGAGAGATGACGTCATTTGGTCAAGGTAACACAGATGGATCTGGGACTCAGACACAGGTCTTCCAACCCAGGGCCCACAGAACCAGACCATGATTCCATCTCACGGCTCTGCCCCCTGGAGCATCCTTTTCCAGAAATGCTTCTCTCACCTGACACCCACAATCTGAGGGCAGAACTCTCCCCAACCTCTCACCACCATCACCTCCACCTTCTCCAGCACCATGACCCCAACCTCCATAATGGTCATTTTTGTAAAATACAACTTTTTTGGCCTTTGCTTCAACCCCTCCACCCTAAAAGAGATCAACTGTCCCCTTTCTCTGTCACAAATATTTATACAGCCTTTTTTTTTTTTGCTAATTCCCACTGTTAGTTTCCTTTCTGGTTCCAGCTACTTTTGTACCTAAACTGTTGAATTTCCAGCCTTCTTTGTAGCCATCTGGCCTCCTCCCACTCAAAAATATTTAGCAGAGTATAAGGAAAACCTTTGTCCTCATCTGCTGTGTCTTCCAGAGTATAATCAATCATCTTAATCATCTTGCTCTGAAAAGCCTTCATCAAAGGAATTTGCATTTTCTTTTCCTTTCTAAGACCACCAAACTCCTTATTTCATACATATATATGTGTATATATATAATCTATTGCTGTGTAACAATATTTCCACAAATTTATAAATTTACAAATTTAAGGTTTGTGCCAACCCTGCATTGATCAAGTCTGTCAACACCATTTTGCCAACAGCATTTTCTTACTTCATGTCTCTGTGTCACATTTTGGGAATTCTTGCTATATTTCAAACTTTTCCATTATTATTATATTTGTTATGGTGATCTGTGATCATTCATCTTTGATGTTATTATTGTAATTATTTCGGGGGGGGGGCACAAACCATGCCCATATAAGATAGTGAACTTGATAAATGTTGTGTGTGTTCTGACTGTTCCACTGACAGGCCGTTCCCCCATCTCTCTCACTCCCTATTCCCTGAGACACAACAATATTGAAATCAGGTTGGGCTTCCCTGGTGGCGCAGTGGTTGGGGGTCTGCCTGCTAGTGCGGGGGACACGGGTTCGGGCCCTGGTCTGGGAGGATCCCACATGCCGCGGAGCAACTGGGCCCGTGAGCCACAGCTGCTGAGCCTGCGCGTCTGGAGCCTGTGCTCCGCAACAAGAGAGGCCCACGCACTGCGATGAAGATTGGCCCCCGCTTGCCACAACTGGAGAAAGCCCTCGCACAGAAACGAAGACCCAACACAGCCAAAAATAAATAAATAAATAATAATTAAAGGAAAAAAAACTTACTGATGGGTTTATTAAACCATGAGAAAACAGTGCAAAAAAAAAAAATATTGAAATCAGGCCAATTAATAACCCTACAATGGTCTCTAAGTGTTCAAGTGAAAGGAAGAGTCACACATCTTTCACTTTAAATCAAAAGCAAAAAATGATCAAGCTTAGTGAGGAAGGCATGTCTAAAGCCAAGATAAGCCCAAAGCTAGACCTCTTGTATCAGTTAGCCAAGTTCTGAATGCAAAGGAAAAGTTCTTGAGGGAAATTAAAAGTGCTACTCCAGTAAAACACACAAATGATAAGAAAGTGAAACAGCCTTATTACTGATGTGGAGAAAGTTTTAGTGGTCTGGATAGAAGATCAAACCAGGCACAACATTCCCTTAGGTCAACGCCTAATTCAGAGCTCGGTCCTAACTCTCTTCAATTCTGTGGAGGCTGAGAGAGGTGAAGAAGCTGCAGAACAAAAGTCTGAAGCTAGCAGAGATTGGTTCATGAGGTTGAAGGAAAGAAGCCATCTCCATAACATAAAAGTACAAGGTGAAGCAGCAAGTGCTGATATAGAAGCTGCAGCAAGTTATCCAGAAGGTCTAGCTCAGATCATCAACGAAGGTGGCTACGCTAAACAACAGATGCTCAGTGTAGATGAAACAGCCTTATAGTGGAAGAAGATGCCATCTAGGACTTTCATAGCTAGAGAGGAGAAGTCAATGCCTGGCTTCAAAGCTTCGAAGGACAGGCTGACTCTCTTGTTAGAGGCTAATGTAGCTGGTGACTTGAAGTTGAAGCCAATGCTCATTTACCATTTTGGAAATCCTAGGGTCTTAAGAATGATGTTAAATCTACTCTGCCTGTGCTCTATTAATGGAACAACAAAGCCTAGATGACAGCACATCTGTTGACAACATGGTTAACTGAATATTTTAAGCCCACTGTTGAGACCTATTGCTCAGAAAAAAAAGATTCCTTTCAAAATATTACTGCTCATTGACAATGCACCTGGTCACCCAAAAGCCCTGATGGAGATGGACAGTGAGATTAATGTTTCATGCCTGCTAACACAACATCCATTCTGCAGTCCAAGGATCAAGGGGTAATTTTTACTTTCAAGTCTTATTATTTAAGAGCTATAATTCGTTAAGCTATGGGTGCCATAGATAGTGATTCCTCTGATTGATCTGGGCAAAGTAAATTGAAAACCTTCTGGAAAGGATTCACCATTCTAGATGCCATTAAGAACATTCATGATTCATGGGAAGAGGTCAAAATATCAACATTCACAGGAGTTTGAAAGAAGTTGATTCCAACCCTCATGGATAACTTTGAGGCGTTCAAGACATCGGTGGAGGAAATAAGTACAGATACGGTGAAAATAGCAAGAGAACTAGAATTAGACGTGGAGCCTGAAGATGTGACTGAACTGCTGCAATCTGATGATAAAACTTGAACAGATGAGGAGTTGCTTCTCATGGATGAGCAAAGAAAGTGGTTCCCTGCTCATCTAGTCCTGGTGAAGATGCTATGAAGATTGTTGAAATGACAACAGGATTTGGAATATTACATAAGCTTAGTTGGTAAAACAGTGGCAGAGTTTGAGAGGGTTGACCGTAATTTGGAAAGAAGTTCTACTGTGGGCAAATGTTATCAAACAGCACTGCATGCAACAGAGAAATCGCTTGTGAGAGGAAGACTCGATCGATGTGCAAACTTCATTGTTGTCTTGTTTTAAGACATTGTCACGGCCACCCCAGCCTTCAGCAACCACCCGCCTGATCAGTCAGCAGCCATCGACACTGAGGCAAGACCCTCCACCAGCCGAAAGATTACAAATCGCTGAAGGTTCAGATGATGGTTAGCATTTTTTAGCAATAAATTATTTTTAAATTGTATGTACATTGTGTTTTTAAACATAACCCTATCGCACACTTCATAGACTACAGTATAGTGTAAACATAACTTTTATATGCACTGGGAAACCAAAAAAAATTCTTGTGACTCGCTTTATTGCAATATTCACTTTCTTGCTGTGGTCTGGAACTGAACCCACAATATCTCTGAGGTATGACTGTAATACAATTTGGCAATGCAACCCAGGGCAAAGAGGGACCAAATCCTCCCCTTAAAATAAGAGACCCTCAGCACTGATATGCATGAAGTAGAGTCAAATGTGTATGGATAGGAAGAATATGACTTTTTTGTGCCAATCAAATATTTATATTTGAAAGGAAATGAATCCTTGTTATGACGAGGTGGGTTTCATTTTGAACATTCAAAGAGAGAGTAAGCCATAAACCAGAGTGGAAGCCCTCTCCCTCTTTCCCGTCGGCCAAAGCTCACCTCTATATATACACTGCTCTCCTCAGCCAGTCATCTGAGACCAAAACTCACCCTTTTTGCTGCTCAACCAGCAGAAGTTAGCCCAAAGAGAAAGGCCATTAAAGAGACCACAAAACACAAGAAAGTACCAAATGAGTAGGACTTAGTTATTTTTCTAGGGAGTGGTGGGTTTAACCTTGGCAAAAGGTATAGAAAAAGGAATATGAAAGTCTAAATCAGCATTAGTTTCAGCTGTACAAAACAGAAAAGTCCCAAATAAGAATGATTTAAAAAAGAAAGAAGATTCTCTCTCTCTCTCTCCCTCTCTGTCATGATTAAGAAGCCTGGAGGTAGCCAGAGCAAGGTTGGTAAGTAATCCATGGAGGCAGGGAAGCAGGCTCCTTCTCAGTGCTGCTCTGCCATGTGCACTCTCCATTACCAGAGTAATATCACCGTCAAAGTGGTTGCTGGTGCCCCAGTCATTGCATCTGTCTTCCAGTCAGTAGGAAGGAAAAAAGAGAGAAGAAAAGCACCTGCTCCTCCATTTAAGGGCACACTGTGGAAGCTGCACACACACATATCTGCTGACATCCACTGGCTAAAAGAGAATCATACAGCTACACCTAGCTGCAAAAGAGGCTGGGAAATGTAGTCTTTATTCTGGGAGCTTAGTGTCCAGATAAAATCAGGCACTTAAAAGGGGGGTAAATGTCTACTGGTGGACAGCAAGCAGCCTCTTGCACAGGCGCAGTGACTGCCTGTCCCTTCAAGAGAAGCTCACTGTCCCAGCTCTTGGGAGTGCCATCAGCAGACCACCTTCAGCTCAGCCCCATGGGTCTGCTCAGCCCCGGGGCACACCTGACCCAAGGGTCTGCCCACGTTCAGTGACCGACTGAGGTGGGCACATGGAGGCTGGCCTTTCAACCCAGTGTGGGACAACTCTGACAGGCCACTTTCGCTCCAGAGCCCCCCCATGGCTGAGGTTGCTACTGGGGAACTTTGAAGTTCAATTTCTCTTTCATCCCAGGCCTGCACCAGCTCCTTCACAGCTGTTGACCACAAGGGCACTGCCTAAGAAGCCTCCTGAGACCTAAACTCTGTTTCCCAGGGAAGCCAACCTGCCATGACACGGGGAAGAGGACTTTAAGAGAAAAGACTACAGGAAGTAAAGAGAAAGAGTCTGGAATTGCGGAAGCACACGAGGGACACTGTTAGTCAGGGCTCTCCAGAGAAACAGAACCTACAGGGGGGGTGTGTGTGTGTGTGTGTGTAAATAGAAAGAGGTTGATTGTAAGGAATTGGCTCACACAATTTCAGAGGCTGGTCAGAACAGAATCTACAATGTGGGCAGGCAAGCTCGAAACCCAGGGGAGCCAATGGTGCAGATGAAGCCCAGAGGCGATCTGCTGGAAAATCCCCTCTTGCTCAGGGAGGCTGGTCCTTTTGTTCTATTTAAGCCTTCAACTTATTGGATAAGGCCCACCCACATTACAGAGAGCAATCTGCTTACTCAAGTCTACAGATTTAAATGCTAATCTCACCCAAAAATACCCTCCAAGTCCACACATAAAATTAACCATCAGAGACACCTTTTCAAGGCCCAGAAACCCCCCTCTGAAACCTCCATGGATCTCCCTTCAGCCCCCAATACACACATGCACACATGCACACATGCACTCACACGCATGCATGTACACAGGCCTAGGTGGTGAACTTTTGTACCTAAGGTGGGACAAGAGAGTAAGCTGCCTGATTTCAGCATCCCCTCCCATGCCCTGTAAAGTTATAAGACTTTACAGAATCCTTGGGTAGAGAATCATTCCAGGCATTGACTATTAACTTTGGGAAAGGTAAGAGAGGTTGGGATCCAAAAATACAAAAAGAAGAGTGTCTCCCTCCATCCAGGACAGAGATGGCAGCAGCTGCTTAGTGGATCACTAGGCCCTGGAGCATGGATATGCAAACAATAGCCAAGCCAGAGAAGGTCATTCTTCCTTACTTTCCATTCCCCGGGTGAAACAGAAAAGAAGAAGCCATCCCTGGGGTTTCATCAGGAAAGGGCTGAGCTGCTGCCCAGCACAACCTGCCGTCTCAAGGCCGGTCTAACTCCATTCATTCTTCAACTATCTTTACCCTTATTTGTCCTCGTCAATTCCTTTTTTTTTCTGTATCGATCTAAGTGTGTATTACAATTGTTTTTGTCTTCTGTTAGATTACTGGCAGCCCAACTGGGAAAGTTTAATATGTATCTAAGAGGGTCAAGGATGGTTTTACTTCTCCTGTGCACTCAAAAAAGCCAAGAACAAGATCCTATCATTAGAAATACAGATTATACCAGAAAGGATATTGGTAACATGTTACCAATACAAAAAGTGTATATACATATATATTCTATCAATGATAGTGGGAGATTTAGAAAATAGAAATTGCTGGTCTTCCACATCCTTGTTAGAAGATATCCAAGACATAACAAAAGAAACTTGGAAGACTTGAAAGATAGTTTAGAGCTGGGTGGCTTGTACTGATTAAAAAGTCCTCCTGGGAAACTGAGACCCAGAGAAATAACATGATTTGTCCACAAACAGCGAGTTAGTTGTGGAGCTGGGTTTTGAACACAAGTCTTGACCTCCATGATACATCATGAACATGTTTTCTTGGCTTCTTATTTCCATTCAGTAAACCTGCAAGTTTCACAGGCAAGTGGGACTTTCCATTGTTTGCTGATGGATTGGCAGATGGTACTTAAATTCTCACTGAAACCCGGCTTTTCTTCACGTTACATCCACGGTGGTGCCTTGCCAGGCACAGAGCAAGAAAGGATTCTGCTCATGCTTCCTGATTCCTTGGGGTCAGCTAAAATTGCCCCAACCCTTAGAGATTTGCAATACCTGACATTTTATCGGATCATATAATAGTCAACCCCTCCCCACCCCAAGCCCCCATCAAAAGTGCAGTCAGGCACCTCAAAATGACTTTTTAAAACAAGAAGCTGAGCATACCTCGCTGAGACAAATACAGCTATGCTTCTGGTGTTGCAAATCAACAAAGGCCCTCACAGCCCCTCCCTCCAGGAAAATTAATAATCCATGAGGGTTTTCAGGAATTGCTAGAAGTATGACACCCACCCTTTCTAGATTTCCTGGAAGAACCCTGATTTCTTTCTGACAAATGAGTTCATTAGGCATGTAATGAAATTTGCTTTGATTTTTAGACCTCTGTAAATGTTTCATGGCCATCAAACCATTCATCAGAAAAAACAACCCTGTGTTGGACCTTGCGTCCTGACAGTTTGCTTGGAAGAGCGGGTGGCTATAACCCAGTAGGAAGAACAAACTAGAAGAAGAGAACAGCATCTCCACCTAGGCCTGGTCCCCGGCTCCTCCCACCCAGCTACCCCAGCCCCCAGGTCACTGACTGCAGGCAGCAAACAGCTGCACTCCAATCCCGTACACAATCATGGGCAGCACCTGGCTTTTCTCCCACAAAGCAAATTTCATTTTGCCTTTTGCAGAAGATGCATCTGACTCATTTTCCCCTCTGAGGGTCACATGATGGCCAGCTACAGGCTGCAAATTCAACTGAGTCTTGAGTGGGGAACTGCCAGCTGTGCCCATTCAATCACATTTAACACTCAGAAGTTCTATAAAACCCCAAACCCACAAAAGCAACTTGACAGCAGGGCCCAGACCAGATCAGCAGTGGAGGGCGTCTCACCCACTGCTGTTCCCTCGGCCTTTTTCCCTGAACCCCACCCAGCCCCTCTAGCTGCATCTTTTTTTTTCCAACTAAAAATAAATAATATAGACATGTATTTTTTTGGTTCCTAAATACCATTCTTTTTTATTATTGAAGTATAGTTGATTTACGATATTGTATTAGCATCAGGTGTATAGCATAGTGATCCAGCTTTTTTTTTGCAGATTCTTTGCCATTATAGGTTATTACAAGATATTGGGTATATTCCCTGTGCTATACAGTCAATCCTTGTTGCTTATCTGTTTTGTGTTTAGTAGTTTCATTCTTTCCACCTTTCTGTCCTCCCCTCTCTCTCTGCACCCCTGCATCTCCAGTCTGGTCAGACCTGCGTGTAAATGTGCAGGCACAATTTCTCTCCTCCTTGAGGCTGTTGTCAGTTTCTGGCTGCAGGAATGAGAATCTCGCCAACAGCCCTGAGCCAGAGCGTCCTGTGCTCCCCACCCTTTCTCCCTGTCACCTTCCCATTCATCTCCTGTGAGCTCTGACCCATTTTTGGGAACGATAATTAACCATGATGCTTTTTTATGAGAATTCTAGGAAAGTGGATATCCGTATGACTCACACTTCTGCAGTTGAAAGCAGTATTTACTATATTTAATTGAGGCAGACGAGTTTTTCACTAGATGCTCGCTGTATGGATTTACAACCATCTGTAACCATTCTTGGAAAGAAAAAATAAATCAGCACCACTAGCTCTTAATGAGACTTTGCCATATCACTAAAACTCTGAGTGAAAACATATGGGACGGTTATCTTTAAATGATCTCATAAATGTCTTTACTTAGGAATACAACAGATTTCCTTTATAATGCTCAGTTTAAAAATAAAGCTAACACCACCCTTAGAAATTATGTTCTGCCACTCTCCGTTTGATAAGAGAATGCTTTTACAACATATATTGTTATAAACTTTAAGAGAGTTTACAATTTATACAATCATGAGCTTGTTAAGTAAACTGTGTAAATTTATGTGGACCAGGGTCTAAATTAATTCAAGCCTAAATAAATCAAACTCTAGCTAGACCATGATTTAATTAAAAATTGACAATATGACTCATGGCACTGAAGTTTACTGCCAAAAGAAGCATCATTGCTGTGACAGAGATAAATGTAGGAAGGCTGATAGATTCTTCAAGGTTAAAATAGACAGAGGTATCAAGATGGACACGGCATTATAAGAGTTCCTATAATTGCTCAAATCAGTGTCTTCAGGACAGTTTCAGAACAAGTAATCTCACAATGTACTCATGAAAATCCATAGATATATATCTTTATTTTCAGCTTTTCTCCCTCTAATCTGGGGTTTGGGGGTTTTTAGGTTTCTCCTTACCTTCTTGTGATACAGATATCTACATATCTATATAGAGAGAGATCTTGTGAATATTTATATAATATATATATTTTTCAAATTTAATTTTTGTTCCTGTTTTCACTTTCTATATACTACTTTTATAGAGTATTTTCTCCTTTTTATCTATTTTCTGAAATATATCCCCTGTGACTGGCATCCTACTTGTGTCTGAGATGTTTGTGCAAGTTTGACTGTTCATGAGGTTTCCTTCCTGGAACATATGCAGATCACCTTTCACCTGGCTAAGGCCCCTCTTTAGCCTGTCGTCCCCATCAAGGTCCAGCGACCACTGTCAGGTACCCCTAGGTATGAAGCAGACTTCAGGGGAGGGCGAGTGCAGCAGGAATGTGTCTGAGCCAAAACCAGGACGCAGGAGCAGACAGGTATGTGTGTGTTTGTGGAGATACTGGGACAGTATTTGAAGCCCAGTCTCTCCTAGAAACTTGAGGGCACACGGCCTCGGCCATCACAGATCTGTATCTGACTCCAAACAGGGCAGGTGGAAAGGAGGCTATGGTCCCACAAAGATGCCACATAGGTGACCTTTGTTTCCACCTTAGCTCTCCTCTTGCCTCAGCTCAGCCCACCCGTCCTGCCCCACCCCACCCATGACCGGTTCCTCCCTGGGGTTCTCTCTGAGCAGCGCCATTTTGCAATGGATTCCTCCACCAACTTTTCCAATTAAAACCTTTCCGTCACATTTGTGTTTTAAGGAGAGTCTTTAATGCCTTCGGACATAGGAGTCAGTAATTTAGGAGTTTCAGGCCTCTGGCATGGTGGGAAAGGGGATTCTCCCTTAAGACTAAAGGTCCTTTGGTGTCCTCCACACCATCCAAGGCTTCCTGGACCTGTGCTCCCCACCTCCCTACAATGGGGCCCTCTATTCCTCTGAGAGCTGCAGGGTTGCAAGAGGCTGGGAAACACTAGGGATCTCAGGGGAGGACAAGGGTCAGGATTTGCTCACACCCTGACCTTGCTCAGGAGATGGGGAGGGAACTGGTGCAAACCTTTGAAGTACTGTCCCTTCCTTTTATTCTTCGAGCTGAGCTTGGTCCTTCCTCCCCAAATTCTTGAACCACTTTTGGGAGATTCAGATGGAAAAAACACAATATTTAGGACAAAGTTTAAGATCCTCCAGAATTCTCCTCAAGGATAACCAAAGCCCAGGGCCTAGAAGCCCCCTCCCTGCCAGCTGTGATCAACCAGGATGGTGAAGGGGGGGAAAAAGGAAACAGTTCATAAAATGACAGAGGCCAGAGCCTTGGCAAATAGATCTCACCTCCTGTCCGTGGATCTGATGATCCTGACTAACTTGAGGAGATCGGCAGCCTTCTCTCCCTTCCTACCCTCCCACAGAAGGTGGCCGCCCGAAGCGGAGCGAGGCCCGTGAATTAGCCTACGGCGCCACCTAGCAAAACCAGAGGGTACTCAAGAAGCACTGAGCTCGCAGGTTTCAGGGTTGGTTTTTCTTTTCCACACCCAGAAAAGGGGGTTTCCATTTCATTCACGGAGTTCTGGGAAATGGAATTTGTATAAAACCTTTCTTGCACATGACGGAAAATATGTATTAGCACTTAATGAGAGAATGTGGCCTAAAAGCAACTGTAATAAAAACTTACGAGGATAAGAGTTTAGCGCTCTAAACTTCCATTTTTCCCTAATAACTGTTGTGACTATGCAGTTTTTGCTTCAAGAAGAACTTGACTCTGCCTTAAGTTATTGATTCTGCCTTACGTTATAGATTTGATTCAATGACAAAGAGCTACTGTTTCTTCTATTTTCTTTTCTTTTTTTTTTTTTGCTTTCCTCCTCCAGGTCAGATGTAGCTCTGGGTGAGGCCTAGAAGTCCTAAAGGGAACAGAAGCTCATCAAAGACAGATTCTAGGGCTTCCCTGGTGGCGCAGTGGTTAAGAATCCGCCTGCCAGTGCAGGGGACACGGGTTCGAGCCCTGGTCTGGGAAGATCCCACATGCCATGGAGCAACTAAGCCCGTGCACCACAAGTACTGAGCCTGCGCTCTAGAGCCCACAAGCCACAACTACTGAAGCCCGCGCGCCTAGAGCCTGTGCTCTGCAACAAGAGAAGCCACTGCAACGAGAAGCCCGCACACCGCAACGAAGAGTAGTCCCCGCTCGCCGCAACTAGAGAAAGCCCGTATGCAGCAACAAAGACCCAACTCAGCCAAAAGTAATAAATAAATAAATAAAACAAACCAACAAAAAGACAGATTCTATGGGGAATCTTAGGCCCAGTTCAGTCAAGGGACATTCTGACAAATTTATGATATCGTGGGTTCAGTCAGATGAGACTTCCCTGACTCCCTCAAACCCAGCCGCAGGAGGAAACACTGGCCTTACATGCTGAAACCAGCTTATCAAGAGAGCCAGGTCCACCCTAACCATAAACGACATGGTCCTGCACAGGAAGCTGGAGCCACCCTTCCCATCTGAGATGGATAAATCTCTGAGGCCAACAGACTCACGGCTGCCTCTAAAGCTTCCGGGAGGGGCTTCCCTGGTGGCGCAGTGGTTGAGAATCTGCCTGCTAATGCAGGGGACACGGGTTCGAGCCCTGGTCTGGGAAGATCCCACATGCCGCGGAGCGACTAGGCCCGTGAGCCACAATTGCTGAGCCTGCGCGTCTGGAGCCTGTGCTCCGCAACAAGAGAGGCCGCGATAGTGAGAGGCCTGCGCAGCGTGATGAAGAGTGGCCCCCACTTGCCGCAACTAGAGAAAGCCCTAGCACAGAAATGAAGACCCAACATAGCAATCAATCAATAAAATAAATAAATCTTTAAAAAAAAAAAAAAAGGGGGGATGATTAAAGCTTCTGGGAAACAAAAGCTGTTTCAATGACCACACGGGGAAGAGACACCCTTTGCCTTTTAAAGGGTCAGGAGACCTTGAAATTTGTAAACATGGACTCTGGAGCCAAATGCCTGGGTTCCACATGTGTGTCTCTGTTACTTAAGCCCTGCCTCAGTTTTCTGTACAATGAGTGTAATTCTAGTATTTATTTCATAAGGTTTTGGTGAAGATTAAATGAGATAAACCATATAAATGCCTCAGATAAGGCCTGACACATGGCAGGCACTAAATAAATATTAACTAACATTTAATTATCTTAGAATTCAAAGGAACAACCCGAGTTTTCTTGCACTGAAGCAGTCTTTGTTAATTAGCATAGCAAATTGTGCCTGTGTAGCAAGTCTCAGTAGCAATTCCTTTGGCTATCCTCACATTGGCAGCAGAAACAGGAGGTATACATACAGCTTTTAAGAATTTTTTTAGGAGAAAGCATGCAAAAAAAATTGAAGACCACTGATCTATCTCAAGGGATTCTCAGTTAATGCTGTTAGCTGATTGATAATCAGGAGGTTTTTTTGCTTTTTTGTTTGTTTGTTTGTTTGTTTCACTTGCCATTATTATCATTCTCCAAATCACAGCGCCATCTCGGGTTGATTCAATGAACTTTCCTGAACAGTCCTATGTCCATATAAGGCTTTCTTTCATGTTTCATTTATTAGTTTGTAAGTTTCTTAGGTGCAAATATCCTGCCTGGCCACTCTATGCCCCCAAACAACTAGAAACTGTTATGTAATTTTGGATTAAACACCTGGACAATTTGGAACATGGTGCTTTTTCTGAATCATGGTAATATGATTAAGAGTCAGATATTATTAGTCAACTGAATTCACACTATAGTCAAATGAAAACAAGTTTTAACTTATGGAGCATCTCTTAAGGGTCAGCCTCTATGTTTTGTCATCGACTCTGGGCCATTATTGTCTTCCATCAACGCCTCACAAGAATCAAATTACAACACAACATTATGAACAGCCCATTTCTTAGGAAGTGGCAAACTGATGCCTTTTCCCACAAGGTGAGTGCCTGAAGAATTTACCAGAAAGCCTTGACATGGTGAGTAATGCCAGTGAAACAGAGCTTTATCTTTAGGAGACACAGGATACACCTCAACATACAAGCCTTTTAAAGCTGAAGCCAAAGTGCAATGCTTCCCTGAGCTTCACTGACCAAGATAAATGAGGCCATGCTCAGGCCCTGGTGGTAGGAAAAATGGCTTGACAAGTTTCATATGTGTGGTGTCTCTAGGCTTTACCTGGCTTTTTTAATTTAGCCCTAATTAAACTGCAAAAAAAAAAAAAGATGAGAAATATTCATTTGACCTAAGAGCAGAGTATCATACTCTTCCTAATTTTTTAATGCTCATCCTGTGGCCATATTGCAGAATAACAGAGTCTCATCTGAATTGGATCTATAGTCCTAATAAAAAATTCTTACAGGGGCTTCCCTGGTGGCGCAGTGGTTGAGAGTCTGCCTGCCAATGCAGGGGACACGGGTTCGAGCCCTGGTCTGGGAAGATCCCACATGCCGCGGAGCAACTGGGCCCGTGAGCCACAATTACTGAGCCTGCGGCCTGGAGCTTGTGCTCTGCAACAAGAGAGGCCGCAATAGTGAGAGGCCTGCGCAGCGTGATGAAGAGCGGCCCCCACTTGCCGCAACTAGAGAAAGCCCTTGCACAGAAACGAAGACCCAACACAGCCAAAAATAAATAAATAAATAAATTAATTAATTAATTAAAAAAAACTCCTACAAAAAAATGTTTTATAGATGAGAAGACATGGATAGATATAAAAAGGCTTTTTTGACTGCTATATCATATAGCATTTGCTTCCAGGTCTAGTTGCAATGTTTTGTATTAGGCATACCCAGAAATACAATCTTCACTGGTTTAAAGTGATGTACTCATGTAACAGTAATTGCAGTCCATGAGATCTTCTAATTTAGGGAACAGCTCTTTTTAATTGAAAACTCTGTTTGTGGCAATTCGAGCACATGATCTTCTTCTATATTGTTATCGGATAGGGTTATACTGCAGGTGGTAAAAAACCACTGGTTTCTCGTACCTCCATACTGGGCCAATGCCCAGCCTCTTATATGCCCCAATGATCTAATAAAGTATAGTGCTGTACAAATGGTCTATTTGGCTGAAAAATGTGGTCAAGTACATATACACATACACTTGAAGATATATGACTTTGTGAATTCAACATAATTCCATTCAAAATTCCCCTGGCCTTTGGAGAAACTTGGCAAGCTGATTCCAAAATGTACATGAAGCAGCAAAGGACAAGAAAAGACAAGACACTCAAAAAGAAGAACCACATGAGAGAACTTGTCTTCCAGATATTTAAATTATTCCAGGGCTAAGATAATAAGATAGGGTGGTATCAGTGGGAAAACATATAGATGGATCAGTGCAGCAGAATATAGAACTCAGAATCAGATAGACACATGAATAGAGATCTGACTGACTTTTTCTAGAGCTGACATTACAGACACCCAGGGGAAACATAAATTTTTTTCTATATATGGGTATGGGGAAAACAAATTACCCATATATTTGAAAAATAAAATTGAATCCTTCACATCACACATAAAAGCCAAGTATTGGTGTAGTAAAAACTTAAATGTAAAAGTAGAAGTAGAAAATTTATTAAGGATTGATATAAAGAAATAATTTTATGATTTTCTGGTTTATAAAAAACTTCTTTGAAAAAATATATACTATAAAAATATATGCTAAAGTAAAGGAGCTGTTACAGTGGAGGATTACTGGACTGAATGTCAATATTATGACATAGTATGAGTGTGTTTCATGTTTGGTAATTGCAATCATTGTTGCTTTTGTTGTGGTCATCCATGTACAATGCTTGGTGTCAGTCTATTTATCTCTTGTAAAAATAAAATACAGTGTGTGTGTGTGAAAAAAAAATATATGCTAAATGAAACGATTCTTAAAATGAGATTAACTATATTAAAATTAAGAATTTATGTTCCTTACAAGACACCGTAATGAAAGTAAAAAGTTAAGTCAGAAACTAGAAGAAGGTTTTTGCAACACAAAGGATTAATCTCTGGAATATATAAAGAACTACCACAAATCAATAAGAAAAAGACAAACAACCCAACTGACAAATGGGCAAAAGTGTTAAACATGTATTTCACAGAAGAGAAAGAAACAGACAAAAATAAGTGGAAGGACTTTCTGGTGGTCCAGTGGTTGAGAATCTGCCTTCCAATGCAGGGGACGTGGGTTCAATCCCTGGTCGGGGAACTGAGATCCCACATGCCGTGGGCCAACTAAGACCGCATGCCGCAACTACAGAGCCCACGCGCTCTGGAGCCCACGCACCATAACTAGAGAGAAGCCCACGCACCACAACTAGAGAGAAGCCCATGCACTGTGCCACAATGAAGAGCCCGCATGCCGCAACTAAGACCCAACACAGGAGACAGCTTCAAGATGGCGGAGGAGTAAGACATGGAGATCACCTTCCTCCCCACAAATACATCAAAAATACATCTACATGTGGATCAACTCCTACAGAACACCTACTGAATGCTGGCAGAAGACCTCAGACTTCCCAAAAGGCAAGAAAATCCCCACATACCTGGGTAGGTCAAAAGAAAAAAGAAAAAACAGAGAAACACGAATAGGGATGGGACCTGCACCTCTAGGAGGGAGCTGTGAAGGAGGAAAAGTTTCCACACACTAGGAAGACCCTTCACTGGCAGAGACAGGGGTGTGGCGGGGGGGAAGCTTCGGAGCCACGGAGGAGAGCGCAGCAACAGGGGTGCAGAGGGCAAAGCGGAGAGATTCCCGCACAGAGGATTGGTGCCGACCAGCACTCACCAGCCCGAGAGGCTTGTCGGCTCACCCGCCGGGGCAGGTCGGGGCTGGGAGCTGAGGCTCGGGCTTCGGAGGTCAGATCCCAGGGAGAGGACTGGGGTTGGCTGCGTAAACACAGCCTGAAGGGGGCTAGTGCGCCACAGCTAGCAGGGAGGGAGTCCGGGAAAATGTCTGGAACTGCCTAAGAGGCAAGAGACCATTGTTTAGGGGTGCGTGGGGAGAGGGGATTCAGAGCACCACCTAAATGAGCTCCAGAGACGGGAGCGAGCCGTGGCTATCAGCGCAGACCCCAGAGACGGGCATGAGATGCTAAGGCTGCTGCTGCAGCCACCAAGAAGCCTGTGTGCAAGCACAGGTCACTATCCACACCTCCCCTCCTGGGAGCCTGTGCAGCCCGCCACTGCCAGGGTCCCGTGATCCAGGGACCACTTCCCCGGGAGAACACACGTCGTGCCTCAGGCTGTTGAAATGTCACGCTGGCCTCTGCCGCAGGCTCGCCCTCATTCAGTACCCCTCCCTCCCCCCCGGCCTGAGTGAGCCAGAGCCCCCTAATCAGCTGCTACTTTAACCCCGTCCTGTCTGGGCAGGGAACAGACACATGCAGGTGACCTACATGCAGAGGCGGAGCCAAATCCAAAGCTGAACCCCAGGAGCTGTGTGAACAAAGAAGAGAAAGGGAAATCTCTCCCAGCAGCCTCAGGAGCAGCAGATTAAATCTCCACAATCTGCATCTGTGGAATACTTGAATAGACAACGAATCTTCCCAAAATTGAGGTGGTGGACTTTGGGAGCAACTGTAGACTTGGGGTTTGCTTTCTGCATCTAATTTGTTTATGGTTTTATGTTTATCTTAGTTTAGTATTTAGAGCTTATTATCATTGGTAGATTTGTTTATTGATTTGGTTGCTCTCTTCCCTTTTTTTAATATATATATATATTTTTTTCCTTTTTCTCCTTTTGTGAGTGTGTATGTGTATGCTTCTTTGTGTGATTTTGTCTGTATAGCCTTGCTTTTATCATTTGTCCTAGGGTTCTGTCTGTCAGTTATTTTTTTATTTTTTTATTTTTTTAGTATAGTTTTTAGCACTTGTTATTATTGGTGGATTTGTTTTTTGGTTTGCTCTCTTCTTTCTTTCTTTCTTTTTTTATTACTTTTTAATTTTTTAATTTTTAATAATATATTTTTTATTTTAATAACTTTATTTGCTTCTCTTTTTGTTTCTTTCTTTCTTTTTTTTCCCTCCCTTTTCTTCTGAGCCATGTGGCTGACAGGTTCTTGGTGCTCCAGCCGGATGTCAGGCCCAAGCCTCTGATGTGGGACAGCTCAGTAGAGGACATTGGTCCACCAGAGACCTCCCAGCAACCACGTAATATCAAACGGCGAAAGCTCTCTCAGAGATCTCTATCTAAACGTGAAGACCCAGTTCCACTCAACAACCAGCAAGCTACAGTGCTGGACACCCTATGCCAAAAAAGCAGCAAGACAGGAACACAACCCCACCCATCAGCAGAGGCTGCCTAAAATCATAATAAGGTCACAGACACCCCAAAACACATGACTGGATGCAGTCCTGCCCACCAGAAAGACAAGACCCAGCTTCATCCACCAGAACAAAGGCACCAGTCCTCTCCACCACGAAGCCTACCAACCCACTGAACCAACCTTACCCACTGGGGGCAGACACCAAAAACAACTGGAACTATGAAGCTGCAGCCTGCAAAAAGGAGACCCCAAACACAGTAAGTTAAGCAAAATGAGAAGACAGAGAAATACACAGCAGATAAAGAAGCAAGGTAAAAACCAATCAGACCAAACAAATGAAGAGGAAATAGGCAGTCTACCTGAAAAAGAATTCAGAGTAATGATATTAAAGATGATCCAAAATCTTGGAAATAGAATGGAGAAAATACAACAAACGTTCAACAAGGACCTAGAAGAACGAAAGAGCAAACAAACAATGATGAACAACACAATAAATGAAATTAAAAATTCTCTACAAGGAATCAATAGCAAAATAACTGAGGCAGAAGAATGCATAAGTGACCTGGAAGATAAAATAGAGGAAATAACTACCGCAGAGCAGAATAAAGAAAAAAGAATGAAAAGAATGGAGGAAAGTCTCAGAGACCTCTGGGACAACATTAAACACCTCGACATTCAAATTATAGGGGTCCCAGAAGAAGAAGAGAAAAAAAAGGGACTGAGAAAATATTTGAAGAGATTATAGTTGAAAACTTCCCTAATATGGGAAAGGAAAGAGTCAATCAAGTCCAGGAAGTGAAGAGAGTCCCATACAGAATAAATCCAAGGAGAAACACACCAAGACACATATTAATCAAACTATCAAAAATTAAATACAAAGAAAAAATATTAAAAGCAGCAAGGGAAAAGCAACAAAAAACATACAAGGGAATCCCCATAAGGTTAACAGCTGGTCTTTCAGCAGAAACTCTGCAAGCCAGAAGGAAGTGGCAGGACATATTTAAAGTGATGAAAGAGAAAAACCGACAACCAAGATTACTCTACCCAGCAAGGATCTCATTCAGATTCGATGGAGAAATTAAAACGTTTACAGAGAAGCAAAAGCTAAGAGAATTCAGCACCACCAAACCAGCTTTACAACAAATGCTAAAGGAACTTCTCTAGGCAGGAAACACAAGAGAAGGAAAATACCTACAATAACAAACCCTAAACAATTAAGAAAATGGTAATAGGAACACACATATCAATAACTACCTTAAATGTAAATGTATTAAATGCTCCAACCAAAAGACATAGACTGGCTGAATGGATACAAAAACAAAACCCATGTAAATGCTGTCTACAAGAGACCCACTTGAGACCTAGGGACACATACAGACTGAAAGTGAGGGGATGGAAAAAGATATTCCATGCAAATAGAAATCAAAAGAAAGCTGGAGTAGCAATTCTCATATCAGACAAAATAGACTTTAAAATAAAGACTATTACAAGAGACAAAGAAGGACACTGCATAATGATCAAGGGATCAATCCAAGAAGAAGATATAACAATTGTAAATATTTATGCACCCAACATAGGAGCACCTCAATACATAAGGCAAATGCTAACAGCCATAAAAGGGGAAATCGACAGTAACACAATCATAGTAGGGGACTTTAACACCCCACTTTCACAAATGGACAGATCATCCAAAATGAAAATAAATAAGGAAACACAAGCTTTAAATGATACATTAAACAAGATGGACTTAATTTATATTTATAGGACATTCCATCCAAAAACAACAGAATACACTTTCTTCTCAAGTGCTCATGGAACATTCTCCAGGATAGATCACATCTTGGGTCACAAATCAAGCCTTGGTAAATTTAAGAAAACTGAAATCGAATCAAGTATCTTTTCTGACCACAATGCTGTGAGACTAGATATCAATTACAGGAAAAAATCTGTGAAAAATATAAACACATGGAGGCTAAACAATATACTACTAAATAACCAAGAGATCACTGAAGAAATAAAGAGGAAATCACAAAATACCTAGAAACAAATGACAGTGAAAACACGATGAACCAAAACCTATGGGATGCAGCAAAAGCAGTTCTAAGAGGGAAGTTTATAGCAGTACAATCCTACCTCAAGAAATAAGAAACATCTCAAATAAACAACCCAACCTTACACCTAAAGCAATTAGAGAAAGAAGAACAAAAAATCCCCAAAGTTAGCAGAAGGAAATAAATCATAAAGATCAGATCAGAAATAAATGAAAAAGAAATGAAGGAACAATAACTAAGATCAATAAAACTAAAAGCTGGTTCTTTGAGAAGATAAACAAAATTGATAAACCACTAGCCAGACTCATCAAGAAAAAAAGGGAGAAGAATCAAATCAATAGAATTAGAAATGAAAAAGGAGAAGTAACAACTGACACTGCAGAAATACAAAGGATCATGAGAGATTACTACAAGCAACTATATGCCAATAAAATGGACAACCTGGAAGAAATGGACAAATTCTTAGAAAAGCACAACCTCCTGAGACTGAACCAGGAAGAAATAGAAAATATAAACACACCAATCACAAGCACTGAAATTGAGAGTGTGATTAAAAATCTTCCAACAAACAAAAGCCCAGAACCAGATGGCTTCACAGGCAAATTCGATCAAACATTTAGAGAAGAGCTAACACCCATTCTTCTCAAAAACTTCCAAAATATAGCAGAGGGAGGAACACGCCCAAATTCATTCTACAAGGCCACCATCACCCTGATACAAAACCAGACAGAGATGTCACAAAAGAGGAAAACTACAGGCCAATATCACTGATAAACACAGATGCAAAAATCCTCAACAAAATAATAGCAAACAGAATAAAACAGCACATTAAAAGGATCATACACCATGATCAAGTGTGGTTTACTCCAGGAATGCAGGGATTGTTCAATATATGCAAATCAATCAACGTGATACACCATATTAACAAATTGATGGAGAAAAACCATATGATCATCTCAATAGATGCAGAAAAAGCTTTTGACAAAATTCAACACCGATTTATGATAAAACCTCTCCAGAAAGTAGGCATAGAGGGAACTTACCTCAACATAATAAAGGCCATATATGACAAACCCACAGCCAACATCGTTCTCAATGGTGAAAAACTGAAACCATTTCCACTAAGATCAGGAACAAGACAAGGTTGCCCACTCTCACCACTATTATTCAACATAGTTTTGGAAGTTTTAGCCATGCAATCAGAGAAGAAAAAGAAATAAAAGGAATCCAAATCGGAAAAGAAGAAGTAAAACTGTCACTGTTTGCAGATGACATGATACTATACATAGAGAATCCCAAAGATGTTACCACAAAACTACTAGAGCCAATCAATGAATTTGGTAAAGTAGCAGGATACAAAATTAATGCACAGAAATCTCTTGCATTCCTATACACTAATGATGAAAAATCTGAAAGCAAAATTAAGGAAACACTCCCATTTACCATTGCAACAAAAAGAATAAAATACCTAGGAATAAACCTACCTAGGGAGACAAAAGACCTGTATGCAGAAAACTGTAAGACACTGATTAAAGAAATTAAAGATGATACAAACAGATGGAGAGATATATCATGTTCTTGGATTGGAAGAAACAATATTGTGAAAATGACTATAGTACCCAAAGCAATCTACAGATTCAATGCAATCCCTATCAAATTACCGATGGCATTTTTCACAGAACTAGAACAAAAAATTTCACAATTTTTATGGAAACACAAAAGACCCTGAATAGCCAAAGCAATCTTGAGAAAGAAAAACGGAGCTGGAGGAATCAGGCCCCCAGACTTCAGACTATACTACAAAGCTGCAGTAATCAAGACAATATGGTACTGGCACAAAAACAGAAATATAGATCAATGGAACAGGATAGAAAGCCCAGAGATAAACCGACGCACCTATGGTCAACTAATCATGACAAAGGAGGCAAGGATATACAATGGAGAAAAGACAGTCTCTTCAATAAGTGGTGCTGGGAAAACTGGACGGCTACATGTAAAAGAATGAAATTAGAACACTCCCTAATACCATACACAAAAATAAACTCAAAATGGAATAGAGACCTAAATGTAAGACCGGACACTATAAAACTCTTAGAGGAAAACATAGGAAGAACACTCTTTGACATAAATCACAGCAAGATCTTTTTTGATCCACCTCCCTAGAGTAATGGAAATAAAAACAAAAATAAACAAATGGGACCTACTGAAACTTAAAACTTTTGCAAAGCAAAGGAAACTACAAACAAGACGAAAAGACAACCCTCAGAATGGGAGAAAATATTTGCAAATGAAGCAACTGACAAAGGATTAATCTCCAAAATATACACGCAGCTCATGCAGCTCAATATTAAAAAAACAAACAACCCAATCCAAAAATGGGCAGAAAACCTAAACAGACATTTCTCCAAAGAAGGTATACAGATTGCCAACAAACACATGAAAGTATGCTCAACATCAGTAATTATTAGAGAAATGTAAATCAAAACTACAATGAGGTATCACCTCACACCAGTCAGAATGGTCATCATCAAAAAATCTACAAACAATAAATGCTGGAGAGGGTGTGGAGAAAAGGGAACCCTCTTGCACTGTTGGTGGGAATGTAAATTGATACCGCCACTATGGAGAACAGTATGGAGGTTCCTTAAAAAACTAGAAATAGAACTACCATATGACCCAGCAATCCCACTACTGGGCATATACCCTGAGAAAATCATAATTCAAAAAGAGTCATGTACCACAATGTTCATTGCAGCTCTATTTATAATAGCCAGGACATGGAAGCAACCTAAGTGTCCATCGACAGATGAATGGATAAAGAAGATGTGGCACATATATACAATGGAATATTACTCAGCCATAAAAAGAAACGAAACTGAGTTATTTGTAGTAAGGTGGATGGACCTAGAGTCTGTCATACTGAGTGAAGTAAGTCAGAAAGAGAAAAACAAATACCATATGCTAACACATATATATGGGATCTAAAAAAAAAAAAATGGTTCTGAAGAACCTAGGGGCAGGACAGGAATAAAGATGCAGATGTAGAGAATGGACTTGAGGACACGGGGAAGGGGAAGGGGAAGCTGGGACGAAGTGAGAGAGTGGCATGGACATATATACACTACCAAATGTAAAACAGATAGCTAGTGGGAAGTAGCCACATAGCACAGGGAGACCAGCTCTGTGCTTTGTGACCACCTAGAGGGGTGGGATAGGGAGGGTGGGATGGAGACACAAGAGGGAGGAGACATGGGGATATATGTTTATGTATAGCTGATTGATTTTGTTATACAGCAGAAACTAACACACCATTGTAAAGCAATTATACTCCAATAAAGATGTTAAAAAAAAAAAAGATCCAAAACAGCCATAAATAAATAAATAAATAAATATCAAGAAAAGAAAAAAGGAAACCAACTGACCATAGGTGTATGAGTTTATTTCTGGACTCTCTCTGTCCCATGTAACTGTGGTTGAGTGAGAGAAGAGTGGTGGGAGATGAGGTCAGAGGAATCAAACCTGGATTGTTCAGGGTCTTGCAGGCTGTAGAAAGAATTTTTTTAAAAAATGGAAAATGGGCAATTGTACTAGAAATTAGAAAAAATACATAAATTAAAGCCTCCGTGATCAGATAACATTTTATAGTTACCATACATACAAGAAGTAAGAATCCTGGCAATACCCAATATTCCTGAAAATACACAGCAATAGTTATACCACTTGGGAAGATAATTTGGCATCATCTAGTAAATTAGGAAAGTAGCAGAAATCTCTGACTCAGTAACTGCACCCCAAGGTAGAGTCTCTAAAGAAACTTTTGCACGGTGTACTAGGAGACATACAGAAGAATGTTCATAGCAGAACTGTGTGTTTGTAATTGGAAAAAAAATTGAAACCAGACCAAATGTTAATCAACAATAGAATGGATAAATAAATCATGGTGTTTTCCCAATGAATACACCAATGAACACATCAAAAAGCTACACTCACCACTGACGGAATTCAGAAAGGAAACACAGAGTAAAAAAGCAATTAGTAGTAGAACACAAGCAGAATGACTACATAATATTCAAGAATACTCAAAACTAGACAACATACTCTTTGGGGATTTAAATGTATGAGGTAAAACTATAAAGAAAAGCAAAGGGATAATGAATATAAAGATCCAGGTAGTAGTTAGCTCTGATGGGGAGAAGGAGTGGGAGGAAGAGAAGGAGTCCAGAAAGAGTGCTTTGAAGGCTTCCAGAAACAATGGTAATGCTTTCTTTCTTTCTTAAAGTGGGTGGTTGATAATGGAGCTCTCTTGAGTTATTACTATTTAAACGCCCCAATTTTTAAAAGCTTTTTCTTTTTATACTCACACAGAAACATCAAAAAGAGCACAGAGAGTTCCTATGTATCCTTCATCCAGCTTCCCCGAATGACATCATCTTACATAAGGATAGTTCAATTAGCAAAACCAGAAAATTGACGCAATACTATGACGTAAACTGCAGACCTTATCCAGATCTCACTAGTTTTTACATGTACTCTGTGTGTGTGTGCATGCACAAGTGTGTGAGTGTCTGCATGTGTACACTTTATGAAGCTTTATCCCATGTATAGATTCTTGTAATCACAACCACAATCAAGATACAGAACTGTTCCATCACCACAAAGAAACTTGATAGTCACAACCTCCCTCCAACACCAACCCCTGCCAACCTCTTGTCTGTCTTCATTACTATAATTTTGCTACCCTACACATTTTTTAAAATATTCTTTTGTATCTATTTAAAATCTTTTAGAAACTTAACTCAGATGGGGAAAATCCTTAGTACCTATAAAGGTGATCCCCATCATTTATCCCTGGCCTACGCGGTAAAATTTCCCTGGGCTAGCTGAACTGTTCACCCCAGCTCATTTCCCTCACCCCTGCCAAAGGGATCAAGGGGAAAGATACACTTTTTTCTCCTCATGAGAGAGCCGTCTTAGAATCAGGAGATCACCTTGTCTTCCCCAACCTGCCCCTCCCACTTGACCTCAGGCTACTGCCACAGGTGGCAACTTATGACAGTCTCCGTTTCAGAGGATGAAGTTAGCCCATCATGGGGAAAGTTACCAAACAAATCAGACACAGAGGGAGGAGTTACAAATACACTGAGAGTCATTTGATCTTGACTGACAGCCTTAGGTGTTACTAAATCATGCTTCACAGTTTTCATCCCTTTCCCCCAGGCTGGCTGGTTCCTTTGGAAGCAGAGTCCCTGGCTGATCTCAGACTCCTGTTTTCCAGCTGCTACAGGTACAGCCAGTTTAGTTTGAAACAAAATGCTCTAATCCACCTGAACCCCAGTCTTGTCTCCTGCCTCTCCTGGAGGCTACCCAACCTGTCCTTTAACGCACCTACTTTCCCTCCATCCATCCTACTGGGGATAAAGCCATCCCCTACTCTAATCCTTTTTATGTAAAAACGAACAAAACTGTTTTCTATCTGGACTCCTGTAATACCCCTGATGTTTACTGCATCTTTCAAACCTGGTTCTAAACAGCCTCCAGCCCCTCCCTTCTTTCTTCCCCTTGTTTTCTTCTTTCTAGTTAGGTGTGTTTTGTTTTGTTTTGTTTTGTTTCCATTTTACAGCACTCAACCAGGCATGTATAGGCAGACCTTGGTTTTGGCCACCATCAATCAGTACTTGGAATTGTCCTCCTAAAGGGAATCATATTTCCTTTTAAGAACAATGCTGTAATTGGAAGTTGCATTCCTGAAGAAAGCCGAGCCACAGTTAAATAGGTTTATTAACGTGTATTCCTTAGGATATTATCATGTGATTTGAATGTTGTGGACAAATAACTCTGGGAAAGACAGGACTTAACCAAGTTAATCCCCAGCCCCTGCCACTAAAAGAATGCTCAGATCTTTTTGAGGGGAGAAGGAGGAGTTTTCTAAGGGCAGGCTACTTGAGTGTAGAACAACTACCAAATTATAGGAGAATAATGTATCATTTTTTTTAAAGCAAAGTTAAAAGAGCTGAAGGCACTATTCTCTGGCCCCTATAAAACGAGCATAAACGTGCTGTATGTGATGATTAGTCCTGCTTGCTTGCAGATCCACCCTCCACCTTGCCATCTCCCTGTGGGAGCTGACCTGTAAGAGCAGGTTGCTTTGCTCTTCACCCAGCCCTCTTCCACAAGTGGTTGATCCAAGAGCCATCCATTAAATGAGCTCCAGAGAACTCAACCTGTAACAAGAGCTCTATTGATCTTCTTACCAGAGGGAACAGCCTCCTTCCTTCCCTCTCATTTCCAGAGGCGATTAGTTTCAACTCCTTTGATATATTCTTTGCATATCTCTGGAAAAAAATGCTTATGCTGCTACTTTTTGATAATTTGTTTTAGACATTATTCAACAACTTTCCTCTGTAGAGACAGAAGATGTTGTTCTTTTTTATACACACACATACACATACATATACACACACAAACACACAGAGTACATTTTCCATTCACCCATGGTCCAGTAAAGTTAAAATCAATACTCAGTAAATGTATTATTATGACTATACATAAATGATAAAGTTCAGCAATGTAATATACTATGATTGCTTTTTTCTACTCACGTTTTTCTGTCCCTAAAGTTAATATGTCTTTCTTTTCCATTTGCTTATTTTTCTATGTATTTATTACTAATTTATTTCCAAACACTCCCCCTGTAAATCTCCTCTGGATATATTCAAACAAATTGAGTACTCCATCAATTTCATCTTCTTGAAGATGACTCTTCCAAAGCCTTCTGGCCTGCAATTATCTGGGTGGATTGACTTCTAAGACTACCTCCTGTTTTCTTGGAATATCCCTTTCTTATCACCCTGGGAATTTCCTTTATATCTCTTTGGGATTGGGTTTCTTGTTTTCCTCTTTATTGGTTTACTTCCTTGTTTTGGTACAGCATACTCTTCAGTAGTTTCCTTAGAAACAGTTCATGGGAGGTAAATTTTTTGAGATCTTGCTTATCTGAAAAATAGGTTATTTACCTTTGCATTTGGTTGATTTGGGAAGGTGGCTGATATAACGCCTCCTCCTTCTTTAAGCAGATAACTCTGGTAAAATCTTATCTCCCTTTTACTGTTTCTATATCTGCTTAGATATCCATGTAAAAAGAATCCTGAATAGAGATTCAATTCACAGGTTAAACATGTCCTCAGGATTAGAAATTTATTCACACTCCATAGCCAGTATCAATTAAGTTTAGATGTGAGAAACTATTTTTTAAAGTCAAGTTTGCTGTTACTTAATGGTTTAAGTTTAGATGTCTAGTTTCAAATATTTCCATTCCTCAAAAAAAAGAAAAACCCTCTATATTTCATTATTATAGATATTAATGAAGAATTTTAAATTCCCCCTGAGATACAGAGGTCTTGGTAATCCTATACAAAGCATGAAAGGCTAAAGAAATGCCAAAATAAACGTTTTCATATTAGAATAAACACACGGAAAAGTAGTATATTTTATATGGCTCTCTCTATATATCGTGTGTGTGTGTGTGTGTGTGTGTGTGTGTGTATACAGAGGAGGAAACTGAGGGCTGGAAATGTTGGGACATGCTTAGTGATAAAGCTGGTTTTAAATCCAGCAGAGTTTCCACTGCAGAGACATGAAAACTGAAGATAACTTTGGAGTAAAGTACACTAAGTCCCCTACATACAAACCAGTTCCGTTCTGAGAGCACATTTATAAGTCCAATTTGTTCGTAAGTGCAACAAAGTTAGCCTAGGTACCCAACTAACACAATCGGCTATATAGTACTGTACAGTAATAGGTTTATAATACTTTTCACACAAATAATACAGAAAAGACAAACACAAAAAATAAAGAAAACTTCTTTAAATCAATTTTTAGCTTTATTAAAAGTGATACATTCACATGATTTAAAAAATAAAATACTACAAAACTTATAACAACAGCAAAACCCAGAAGCTCCATGCTTCCTTCTCTACCCCCATTTACTCCCCCCAGAGTCATCCTCTACTCTGAACTGTTTCTTTTGGTATTTACATTACAGTATTTACATTCCTGTAGGGCTTTAACTTTGTTGGGTTTATTTTCCCCTCGATGATTTCTTCAAATTTTCTTTTGTTTAATTGTTTCATTTCTTCCATATTATTTAACATCTACAAAATCCCTCCCCATACTGTTTTCCACATAATCAAATGTATCAGGAATCTATTAGATGTACTTATGTTGTTTTTGTTTGTTTGTTTTTGAATTTTATTTTATTTTATTTTTTATACAGCAGGTTCTTATTAGTTATCCATTTTATACATGTTAGTGTATACATGTCAATCCCAATCTCCCAATTCATCACACCACCACCACCCCCCCTGCCGTTTTCCCCCCTTGGTGTCCATACGTTTGTTCTCTACATCTGTGTCTCAATTGCTGCCCTGCAAGCCGGTTCATCTGTACCATTTTTCTAGGTTCCACATATATGCATTAATATACAATATTGGTTTTTCTCTTTCTGACTTACTTCACTCTGTATGACAGTCTCTAGGTCCATCCACGTCTCTACAAATGACCGAATTTCGTTCCTTTTTATGGCTGAGTAATATTCCATTGTATATATGTACCACATCTTCTTTATCCATTCGTCTGTCGATAGGCATTCAGGTTGCTTCCATGACCTGGCTATTGTAAATAGTGCTGCAACGAACATTGGGGTGCATGTGTCTTTTTGAATTATGGTTTTCCCTGGGTATATGCCCAGTAGTGGGATTGCTGGATCATATGGTAATTCTATTTTTAGTTTTTTAAGGAAACTCCATACTGTTCTCCATAGTGGCTGTATCAATTTACATTCCCACCAACAGTGCAAGAGGATTCCCTTTTCTCCACACCCTCTCCAGCATTTGCTGTTTGTAGATTTTCTGATGATGCCCATTCTAACTGGTGTGAGGTGATACCTCATTGTAGTTTTGATTTGCATTTCTCTAATAATTACTGATGTTGAGCAGCTTTTCATGTGCTTCTTAGCCATCTGTATGTCTTCTTTGGAAAAATGTCTATTTAGGTCTTCTGCCCATTTTTGGATTGGGTTATTTGTTTTTTTAATATTGAGCTGCATGAGCAGTTTATATATTTTGAAGATTAATCCTTTGTCCGTTGATTCGTTTGCAAATATTTTCTCCCATTCTGAGGGTTTTCTTTTCGTCTTGTTTGTAGTTTCCTTTGCTTTGCAAAAGTTTTAAGTTTCAGTAGGTCCCATTTGTTTATTTTTGTTTTTATTTCCATTACTCTAGGGAGGTGGATCAAAAAAGATCTTGCTGTGATTTATGTCAAAGAGTGTTCTTCCTATGTTTTCCTCTGAGAGTTTTATAGTGTCCGGTCTTACATTTAGGTCTCTATTCCATTTTGAGTTTATTTTTGTGTATGGTATTAGGGAGTGTTCTAATTTCATTCTTTTACATGTAGCCATCCAGTTTTCCCAGCACCACTTATTGAAGAGACTGTCTTTTCTCCATTGTATATCCTTGCCTCCTTTTTCATGATTAGTTGACCATAGGTGCGTCGGTTTATCTCTGGGCTTTCTATCCTGTTCCATTGATCTATATCTCTGTTTTTGTGCCAGTACCATATTGTCTTGATTACTGTAGCTTTGTAGTATAGTCTGAAGTCAGGGAGTCTGATTCCTCCAGCTCCGTTTTTTCCCCTCAAGACTGCTTTGGCTATTTGGGGTCTTTTGTGTCTCCATACAAATTTTAAGATTTTTTTGTTCTAGTTCTGTAAAAAATGCCAGTGGTAATTTGATAGGGATTGCATTGGATCTGTAGATTGCTTTGGGTACTATAGTCATTTTCATAATATTGATTCTTCCAATCCAAGAACATGATATATCTCTCCATCTGTTGGTATCATCTTTAATTTCTTTCATCAGTGTCATAGTTTTCTGCATACAGGTCTTTTGTCTCCCTAGGTAGGTTTATTCCTAGGTATTTTATTCTTTTTGTTGCAATGGTAAATGGGAGTATTTCCTTAATTTCTCTTTCAGATTTTTCATCATTAGTGTATAGGAATGCAAGAGATTTCTGTGCATTAATTTTGTATCCTGCAACTTTACCAAATTCATTGATTAGCTCTAGTAGTTTTCTGGTGGTATCTTTAGGATTCTCTATGTATAGTATCATGTCATCTGCAAACAGTGACAGTTTTTCTTCTTCTTTTCCAAATTGTATTCCTTTTATTTCTTTTTCTTCTCTGATTGCCATGGCTAGGACTTCCAAACTATGTTGAATAATAGTGGCGAGAGTGGACATCCTTGTCTTGTCCCTGATCTTAGAGGAAATGCTTTCGGTTTTTCACCATTGAGAATGATGTTTGCTGTGGGTTTGTCGTATATGGCCTTTATTATGTTGAGTTAGGTTCCCTCTATGCCCACTTTCTGGAGAGTTTTTATCATAAATGGGTGTTGAATTTTGTCAAAAGCTTTTTCTGCATCTATTGAGATGATCATATGGTTTTTCTTCTTCAACTTGTTAATATGGTGTATCACATTAATTGAGTTGTGTATATTGAAGACTCTTTGCATCCCTGGGATAAATCCCTCTTGATCATTTTTAACCTTACAGTACAGTACCTTGAAAAGTACAGTAGAACAGTACAACAGCTGGCAAACAGGGGCTGGAATCAAGTGAACAGGCAAGAAGAGTTACTGACTGGAGGAGGGAGAGGAGGTGGGAGATGGTAGAGCTGAAGGATTGTCAGCAATAGGAGACAGAGGCCAAGCTGCAATTTCACTCACACCTGATGTTGACGGCACAGATTCTGGTTCCTTGCTGGACTCAATTCTATCTACCCTCTTGAAAAAAATGACCCAGTGATGTCTGGGTAATACTGTACCAGCTACATCCCCACTGCTTTTACGCTTGCTTCTGGACATCCTGGCTTGAAATAAAGATACTGTACTACTGTACTCCCTCTATACAGTACAGTAAAGTAAACAAAAGCGTTACCACTTGTAAAGGATGCAGGCACGTGACAATATACACCAGACACATGAACTAACTTACATGATTGGACATGTGAACGCACACTCGCATCTTTGAAAGTTCGCAACTTGAAGGTTCGTATGTAGGGGACTTACTGTAATTTATCTGGAGGCGGGATGGTGTGAAGTATGCGAGGAGCGCACAGGGCAGACAGATGCCAAGCATGAGTGTCCTCATGGAGTTCTCTGGCCGGCCTGCTGTCTGAGAGCCACTTCTGAAGAGGCTGCTGCCTGGTCTGTGAGCAGCTGAGACGGCAGGTGTGGACTCTCATCATCTTCTAGGAAAACCAGAGAGCCCATCTCTTTGGGAAAGCACTTGAATGATGCCAAAGGTACCAGATAGATTCAGATGTGAGCCTTGCATGAACTGCATCTGCTACAGTCACCAGCATGCCCTCTGGCTACCAATATTCATTTCTCTCTGCCTGTCTCTGCCTCTGCTCTATGCTTCAGGCATGGGACAGTGAGGCTGGTCCTGCCCCAGAAAGTCACCTTGCCTTCTTGAGTGACTCCTTCGAGCTTGCCCTCTCCTGCTCTCTCTTGCCCCATTAGGATTGTAAAGTGTGCAGTGGTCTCCAGCGGTCTCTGAGAAAGCCCTAGGAGGGTGATTCTAAACCTTGTTTTTGCTTCAAGATACCCAAGGGACAGGATACACTCCTGGAGTGGGGTGTCCTGGGGAGCAGAATCCTAGAGAGAAACTGCAGGTGTAGTCAAAAGCCTCCAGGACACTGTGATTGTGATTCTTCTCCCTTCTCCCCACCTCTCATTCCCCTCACTCCGCTCCATAGCATAGGGAAAGTGGATGCAAGCAGGGAAGTGGGGAAATGGTAAGACTCTGGCTGGGAAGCGTTCACTAAAGGACTGTCCAGGGTTCACCAAAGGTTCATCCAGGCCAGGGTTCACCAAAGGACTGTCCACAGACCACCCATTGTTCACAGTACAGTTTCAGGGAAAACGAGGATTAATGTCCTTAATTTTTAATATTATTGAAATATTCACAAGCTTACAGAAAAACTGCAGGTACAGAAGGAAGAACATTTGTTTCCTGAGCCATTTAAGAGTCAGTGGCCAACCTGAAGCTCCATTACCACCAAATTCTTTGGTATGTTTTCTACAAAGGGCATTTTTCCATGTAAACAAATACAACCACCAAAATCAGAATATTGACACTGATATGTTATTACCGTTGAATCCTCAGACCCTATTTGAGTTTCACCAATAGTCCCAACAATGCCCTTTACAGCAGAAGGATCTAGTCCAGAATCATGTGTTGCATTTGTCATGTCTTTTTAGTCTCCATTATATTTGCAATAGTTACTGAATCTTTGTTTGATTTTTATGACCTTTACACTTTTGAAGATTACTGGCCAGTTATTTTTCAGAATAGCCTTTAGTTTTGGTTTTCCTGATGTATTCTCATTTTTAAGTTCATACTTTGCATCTTTGTCAGGACTATCACAGAAGTAATGCTTCTCATGGAATCCTACCTATGAGATGGACACACAATTTCCATTTGCCCCCTTCCTGATATCTGCCAGGTTCCTCCACCATATAGTTACACTTTTCTCATTTGTAATTCATAAGTATTTTCTAGAAAGGTATTTTGAAAATATGTAAATACATCATTCCTTATCAAACTTTTAATCTATTCATTTATTTATTTACACTCATTTAAAAAATTTTATTCTGTGGTTTATAATTGACGCTATCATTATTTATTTTGTTTTTCAGATTATCCCTGATTTGGCTAGTGGAAGCCTACTCAAGCCTATCATTCTTTAAGTGTTTTCTAACTTTTTGGTACAACAAGGTGTCCCAGGTTTACCTTTTACTCTCCCTCCAACCACCATGAGATTAGTTATTTCTTCAAAGAGTCCTGGTTCTATTTAGTGAAGATGGTATTTAGAAGCCAAGATCTAAGTACTAGGGGTGCTCATTGCTATTGGGATATCAATGCTCCTGGGCCCTCTGAGTGGTTAGAGCTAGGGAATATATATCTCTCAATGTATGGAACACCTATTTATATATAGAGAAAACCATGAGTTCACACTGATACACTCATTTCCAATCCAACACCATAGAGCTCATTCTAGTTTGCTCCCTTTCCAGATTTTTAATTGCTTCTCCAACAGTGAGAAACATGGTTTCTATCATCGTTGATTTCCTTATTTGATCAAAGTATTTAACTAATCTTCCATTTCCACCACACATGGGCATCTCCCTCACCCTGATCAGACTCTGACTCTCCATGCAAGATCAAGGCCATCCCTTAGAACAGACTCTCAACTCACTCTGCTTGGGCTCTGACTCTCCATGCCAAGCAAACCTTAGTAAGAACATTTTCCTCACCCTGCTGGAGCTCCCACACCCCACATCACACCACCACCCTCCCTGGGGATGCCTTCCTTACCCTACTCTGGCTATGACTCTCCCACTTCAGCCTTCATATGAACATCTTCTTAACCCTACTTAGACCCTGACATCCCACTATGAACCACCAGGTCTCTCCTGGACCCCCCAACCATGGACTGTATCTTGCTCTGTCACATCTAATCACTTTAGGACTGAATTGTTTAGGAAGGAAAGAGGAAGAGAATGAAAAGATGGATTAAAAAAATTTAATGGTTATATGTTTATGTCAATGTGTATGAAAGTATGATTAGTACATCAAACCAGTGGTTTCATAGATATTATTGCTTAGGACAAGGCTAAAGTAAGTTTTTTTTAAAATCATTTTAAATATATTAATATTAACTCAGCAACTCCTATCTGTTCCAGAGAATAAAAACATGGCATTGTTATCATTCTTAGTATTTTACATCAGAGTGTTTTGTCCCCAGAAGTAATCTGTTGGGATGAAGGTACTTCCAAGACAGGCAACCTATTAAGCCACTATTACCCATTAACCTCACAACACAACTGGCATATCGAGTATTCCACTTTAAGTTTTGGAAAGCAGGTTGGAGGTCTTTGAGGGAATAGGAATGCTGTAGACTGAATGTTTGTGTCCCTCCCAAAATTCATATGTTGAGACCTAATTCCCAAGATGATGGTATTTGGAGATAAGGCCTTTAGGAGATGATTAAGTCATGAGCGTGGAGCCCTAATGAATGACATTAGTGCCCTTGTAAAAGAGGTCCCAGAGAGCTCCCTTGTCCCTTTTGCCATGTGTGGTTATAGTGAGGAGACAGCTGTCTATAAGTCAGGAACTGATCCTCACCAGACACTGAATCTGCCAGCACCTTGATCTTGGACTTCCCATCCTCCATAACTGTGAGAAATAAATGTCTGCTGTTTATAAGCCACCTAGTCTATGTTATTCTGTTATAGCAGCCCAAACAGACTAAGACAAGGAATTAAGTACAGCAAAAGGCATGGTGTTAGAGTGGACCAGCAAGGCAGAGAGAGATTCAGAAAGCAGTGCTAAGACATATTTCTTCATTATAAAGGCACATGTCAACCTCTTCACAATTTCTGAAAGGCTATTGTAATAAAGGTCAAATAATTTTAAAGAAAAACAAGAAAGAGGTATCATGGCAATGAAAATTTGCAATGATGATTTTTTAAACTAGTTGGCAAGCCTCTGATGCTTAAGGCTCAAATGGGAGTGCTATTGATCACCCTGAACCTCTCCAACTATACACTTACACACGCCACCACCACCACCTTATCTTCAATAAGCCACTTGTGAAATGCTGATGATAATAGTATTAAATGGCGAATTCCCTGGTGGTCCAGTGGTTAGGACTCAGCGTTTTCACTGCCATGGCCTGGGTTCAATCCCTGGTCGGGGAACTAAGATCCTGCAAGCCCCATGGCGCAGCCAAAAAAAAAAGAAAGAAAATTAAAAAAAAAAAAAACCAGTATTAAATGGCTTGGAGTTTAAAAATTTGAAACTTGTTGGAGAGGCAACAATAGAATGCTAGAGCAACAGCCCTCAAAGTTTGATGGCTGGCTAGTGAAACCAGCGTGAAAATGTATCCTGACGTATAAGGAGAAAAGAAAGTTGATTTGCAGGAAAATGTAGAGCTCAAAGGACATTTCAACTAAGATACTGGGGAACACACGATTTTCTCAAGATGGATAATTCCCTAGAAAAGTATTCAAGAACAGTAATAGGAAGAACTTAACAAACTGGCAACTGAGCAGGAAACCTCTTGTTTTGAATTTATTTAAAATAAATAGAATCAAACGGTTCCAATTACAGTAGCTGAAACAATATGTTCAGGGCTAAGTTTTATAGATTAATGCCTCTGTGGTTTATGCTCTGATACCCATAGAAAATGACTGTTGTAGTTATTTGAAACAGTTGTAAATAGTGTCTTACCAAAAAACAACTTTTCTCTTTAATAGCAATTTATACATTATGCTTATTTATTTTTTAATTTCTTTTTGCTTTTGTTTTTGTTTTTCTTTTTTTTATTATTATTTCCTTCTTTTTTACAAACCCTTGTGTCGAGGGCTGACTTTCAATAGATCACAGCAAGGGAGCTGCTCTGCTATGCACTATGCTCACTTAATCTATAATATTGATCCTGACAATGATATTGGATTTTTTAAGGAACCCTTATCTTTTAGAGACAATACTAAAATATTTGCATTCGAAATGATAGAATTGTTTCAGATTTGCTTCAAAGTCGTCCAGTAGGATGGAGAACAGTGACTAGACATAGAAATGGTGTAAGATTGGCCAGGAGTAGATACTTGTCTCAGCTGACTGATGACTACATGGGTTTTGGATACCATTTTTCTTTAATTTTGTGTACATTTGAAATTTTCCATAATACAAAGCTTTAAAAAATAAGATGAGATCCCTTAGGTAAGAAGCTGGGGACTTTTGGTGGTTTTGATGGACATAGTCTCTAGAGAATAGAATTAAATTCATCCCTCTGATGGGTGGCACATGAAGTCCCTTGAAAAGGTAAAGAAACCAAACTTGGCCACAGACTAACGGGACTTCATCCTAGGTATCTTAACCCTTGGTTCACAGAAAGCCCTGGGACCAGGCTCCTCCATGACTTCCAATTTTCATAGGCATGGGCTGCTCTCACCTCTGAGTCAGGGGTTTTCCTGATTCAGCTTAAGTGGTAAGACTGATTTGGGAGAAGTCAATTGTATAAGAAGGAATACATCTATTTTTTTAATAGATTGTCCAAAAAGAGCTTATTCCAGAGGTTTCATGTTTTCATCTAAAGCAATTATACACATTAGCAGAAACCCTGACAAAATGTTGGTGGGAGACTTCTGAACTTCCTTATTTATCTCTCTCTTCAGAAAAAAAAATTCTCAAAATCAGATGCATTTCCAGATGAAAAATTCATCAGAATATTAATACTTTAACATTTAATTTGGGTGATTAATTTGAAAACTTAGTAATATAATAAAAGTTATTTCAGGCTGCTTGTTGACTTTATATCTTTTTAAATGGCAAAAGAGGTTTAATTTCTTTCCAACAATATATCAGTATTCATACAAGACCTTTCTTTCTTTTCTAGTGGGGTTTGTTTTTGTTTGTTGCAGTTCTCATAGAGTTGAAGGTTCAAGAGGGGGAACTGTGAGAGAGAAAAGAAAAAATTAGATCACCAAAGGCTTTTTTTTGGCTGCACCTCACGGCATACGGGATTTTAGTTCCCCGACCAGGGATCAAACCCCTGTTCCCTTCAGTGGAAGCATGGAGTTTTAACGACTGGACCACCAGGAAATTCCCAATCACTAAAGGCTTTGATTGTTAAATTTCCATCCCCATTTAAAGGAATCTTTAGTCGTCCACACACATGGGTCCTAGCCCCTCTCTAGAACATCCTTTCTCTGCAGAAGTCAACTCAATCTTTTTAGCTTTTCCTGCTTTATTTTCTGAACTGGCAGTTATTAAACAGTAGGTAGGACATGGTCATCTTTGCAGGCAGCCTTGGAAGCAGCATCAGCACAGAAAAGATGGCTCACATCTGGAGCCCAAGAGCAATATTCTAAGCTCAGTATTTACATTGGAAGTTGAGATAGATTTGATTAATTTTTAGAAAGTATGAATCCCCTTTCTTCTCCCCCAGAGGACAAATATACCGCCCTACCACACAGACTTTGGGCTTGACCAGGTGAATCTCTTTGGCCAAAAACTGTGAGCAGACATGATGAGAGCAGAAGTTTTAAATGTGCTTGTGTGATTTGGCTTCCCTTAGGCTTCTGTGATCTGCCATGGGAAGAACATACCCTGGGTAACTGTCCATCACGGAGAATGTGAAGACACACAAAGCAAAACTGAACCCAGCTGAAGCCTGAAGCCAAGCCCAGGTGACCAGCAGCCTGAAGCAGAGCTGTGGGCAAAAAAATATAGAAGTTCTTATTGCAAGTCACTGAACTTCGTGATGGTTTGATATGCAGCATTATTGCCTCAGTTGGTGACTAACACAGAAATTCATCTACATACACAAGGAAATTGAAACCTGAGAACGGATGCATTTTCTAGGAAGACTGTGTAAAGCAGTGACTCTTAACCTACTTTAGAGTTATGGACTTTCTTAAGATTTCAATAAATATCTTGATCTGATTCTTCTCCAAGCTTCCTTGATTCCCTATGTCTCTCCCCAGGCTTCCATGTGAATCCACCTGATTGGCAAAATCTAGAACACATCTGAACCACTAGCTGCACGGGACTTGGGGACATGTCATATTAGCCCTATTTAGCTTTCTAGCCATTAAAACCTAGGAGGAGGTTGCAGTGAGACTTGAGGGGGCCGACCTACTCTTTCTAACACATCACCCTGAGGAGGAGTTGTTTAGGGAGGAGGGGAGTGAGAAAGTGAAGCCAGGGAGAATTAGGAGAACCTGGTATCCCAGAAATCATGACAAGAGGCAGCATGAAGAAGTGAAGGCTCAATCACTTAGATTAAATGATGCAGAGGAACACCATGTAAAGTTGTAAAGAATCTGTTGAATTGGGCAATAATGATATCCCTAGAGGCCAGAAGAGGGACTGCTTCACTGGGATGGTGAAAAGGTGAGAAGGTAGAGATAAGGAGTCCCACAATATAACTCTTTCCAGAACCTTGGTTGAGAAAGAAAAAGGAAGGATGTGGTTACCATCCGTGTATTCATCATTCCCCACTGAGGGACTGGTAAAGTCAGAGACTAAAAAAGTCTCAACCTCTCTCTTCTTTGTCATTTTCTTCAATGTCTTCTCCTCATTCTCTGAACGAAGGGGTCTTTTCTTGGGTCTCCCAAGTCTTCTTGTGAGTCAACAGCAATGACTCTCAGATTCCCTGTGCATTTTCTTGTCAGATTATCAGAGCCCACAACTGTGGGAAAGTTGCCTGAAACAGCTGCCATTGCTGTGTCTGTGCTCCACTCTCTCCTGGCCCCGCACAGCCTGTATCTCATTACTACCTCCTGGCAAGGTCTGTCCCTCACTCTTGCTCACCTCCTTTGCCCTGCAGTTCATATTAATTCTCACACTGTGCCCACAGATCTCAGGCCTCACAGTTTTTTTTAAGTCAAACCATTCTTGGCCTCATCGTGTTGGTAAATATTGCTAATAATCTCTCAATATCCATCTTCTCTTCTTCCTTTTAGTAAAAGAACCTCCAAGTTTTCCCTGAGCCTAAACAGAGACTAATTAGCCGGCTTCTCAAGCAGCTAGATATGACCATATCTATGATCACATGTGATTACATGTGAACCAAAGGGAGTCTCACTCTTCCTTCCTTCTAGGCGGAGAAAGGTGATGGCTGGAGCACTCTTGGAAGCCATGCATTTAGCATGTCAGAGCTGCCCTACCTACCCAGACCACTCACCTCTAGACTGTCAAATAAGGAGAAGATAAAGTTAGGTTTTAGGTGGACCACAGTGTTTGGTTTTAAACTGTGCATTAAATGATACAACAGGCACAAGACCTATCACTCTCCTTAGTCACAGTGACTGCATGGCCGGGCTGCCAACATCTAGGGCTGGCTTCACAGTGACCACTGCGTCTTTCTGGTTTGACCTCTGGTCTGATGCTTTGTTCTCTTCCTCTTATCAGTCTCCTCTGACTAAAATAACATCTAAAGACGTTCCTCATGTATTATGATATTTGGAGAATTGGGGGCAAGAATGAATAGCAGCTGGTAGGATTCCCCTGGAAGCTTCATTTCCTTGGGAACAATATACATATTCTCCATGATCCTCTGGCATTGGCATCGGTTAGCTTGCAACAAATCCAAGCTCTACCACTTAACAGTAATGCTAATTAACCTTCCTGTGTCTCAGTTATCAAATAGAGATAATAATTGTACCTGTCTATAAAAAGTTGCTATGATGATAGTTTTAAGCGATGACAGTTCAATGACCTTACTTTTGCAAATTTTGTGGCAAAATATGACCATATGAACCAGTGCTTGAACCCCTCCCTGGATCTTGGGAAAGATTAGCTTCACAGGAAACCCATCTCTGCCTACCTTATAGGGTCATTAGAGGATGACACAATGTAGACCCAGGGCCACTAGCACATAAGGCACATTTGTGCTTCTTACACAAAGGTAAGAAGCTCCAGACACATGACTCAGGGCTTGGCCAGCAGAGCAGGGTTAGGTTTCAGCCCTCACTCTTCCCTTGGCTGGGTGCCTTCAGCATCACACAAATACCAAGGCTGATGGTACACCTGTGAGGTGGGTGTATTCTCCAAGGTGCCCGGACAACGGGGCGGGGGTGACTGGGAACTAAACTGAAGTCCTTTTCTCTTGCCAAATTGTTATGTCTCAGCACGCAGGTACATATGCCTGAGAAGAGAGCATTTTTGCCTTCACACAAAGGCTCTCTCTCTCTGCCAAGCTCTGCGCCCACTTCTTGGGAATGTGCAGAGGTACCATCAAGCTGTGGGTGGCCCAGCACATTACACCAGCACCTGTGGCAGCCCTGATACCTGGCACCAAATAAGCACTCTGCAAATATCAAGGCTGCTCTCTGGGGTCTCTCATTCTTTCCAGCCTGTGTGATCTTTTCCTTACTTGCTCACTCTTGCATAACTCAAGGTCAAGTTAATTTCCATATTTTCAAGGAAGCAATCGGAAACCTAAGTTGCTCCAGGGAATTGCTTTACCAGTGTGTCCCTGGGCTTTATGGGGGGGGTCCACACAAGACAGCACCTTTGGGATTTTGCCAGGTTCCTCGGCTGTCTGCATCAACACACCGCTGGGAAGGAATTTGGAGTTGCAGCACCCAGCGAACACCCAGAACTCACTTTAGGCAAAGCCAAGCCAAAGGGCTGTTCCTGGCCAGTACCGGAACCTGGAGGTAGCGGTGGGGGGGGGGGGAGGGGGGGGCGGGGATGGGGGGGTTGGCGGGAGGGGAGGGAGGCCAAGTATCAATGCCCTGCGACGTCGGATTTGTCTTTTGGTGCCCTGGTGCGAAAGCTTGAAGCATTTCTTAAAGAGCCTGTTCTCTAAAAAATAGCCACTAGAGGGCACTTTAGGGTCTCTTTCTCTGCAGTCTGTCCTGCTGTGAACTGACAGGTTTGCTGAGCTGCTTTGGACCTTACCAGGCCTGCGAAGGGATTGAGGACAGTTTTACCTCACAGCTTAGGGTATGAAGGTGGACAGCAGGACAGCAGAGGCCTTGGGCATCCACCTACATTATTTCTGCCAAGTGAGTTACCCTTAGACATTCAATTTCTCCATCAAAGGAAACATACATTTAAAATTTTGAGGGCTTCCCTGGTGGCGCGGTGGATGAGAATCCGCCTGCCAATCCAGGGGACACGGGTTCGATCCCTGGTCCAGGAAGATCCCACATGCCACAGAGCAACTAAGCCTGTGCGCCACAAGTACTGAGCCTGCGCTCTAGGGCCCGTGAGCTGCAACTACTGAAGCCCTCGTGCCTAGAGCCTGTGCTCCGCAACAAGAGAAGCCACCGCAATGAGAAGCCCGCGCGCTGCAACTAGAGAAAGCCCGCGCACAGCAACGAAGACCCAATACAGCCAAAAAATAAACAAAACAAAAATTTTTTTTAAAAATTTTAAAATTTTGATAATACAAAGGCTAATTTATACTCCCAGCAACAGTATTTGAGAATTAACTGTTGATCCACACCCTCATTAACATTGGACATGATCAGTCTTGTAAATTTTTCTAACATGATGGATTTAAAATACATATGGAGCACATTTTCTTGTTTTTAATGAGTATCTCTATTTTGTCTGTTCCTATCCTGTCAATATTCTTTGCCCTACATGGATATTAAAAATGATATGTATTTTTTAATCCACAAAGTCTCCCTGTCCAAAGGAACTATGGTTTCCATCTAGCTCTGTCCTACTGGAATATGCTGCCCCCTTAGCCCAGTCCTCATTCTCTTCCAAACACACTTTGTCCTTCTTACAAGGACAGTGTTTGCTGTGTGCAACTGCTCTCCTCTCCTAGTTTCGTGACTGAGCCTGTGGATATGTTAGTACTGTCTGCTGTAGATGAAAACCTCCTGGAAGGCCACACCTGGTTTGCTTACTTGCTCTGTTAAGCAAAATGCATGCTACCCAATAAGTGTTGCAATTGACAAAGATAGGTTTCAGACTTGGCTTCTTCCCAAAGGAATAAATCGAATACGTGATTCTGACCACAATTAATCTGTAAAACAGGGAATTTGGCTAGCATCTATGCCAAAGGAAAAATAAGCACTGAAGCAGGGAGCTGCCCTCTGCTGATTTAAACAAACTTACTAGCCTAACTTCATAGTCTGTAGCAACTTATAAAGTAATTTTAAGTGTCAACTCTAGTTTCAGATGATCTAAGGATTTCTTTTTCACTTAAAAAAAAGTTTTGCAGATTATACATATTTCTTTTCAAAAAAAATGTGATCACTGAAGAAAATTAACAATTTCTGGAAGCCACGTGTTCCAGATGCAAGGCTATTAACATGGAAGAAGCCTCCCTCCTAGACTCATCACTTAGAAAAGATAATCCAATTGGCATCGGACTATGACCTGAGTGAAAAACAAACCTCAGTGTGTTGCTGCACAGAGCCCAGGGATGCGTTAAGTAAATAAGTGAATGGAAGACCCGCAAGTTGCTTCCAACTTTCCATTATTGTAAGGAAACAGCAACAATTTGGTTATTGTCAATTATGTTGCTAAAATAAGTAAGAAGTATAGTATTGGGATTTTTTTTCCTGTTTTAAATAAGCAGATAGTGATTATTTTCTTCTTTATATTTTCCCATAATTTTATAGTTTTCTACAGAGAACTGTTTTTTAAAAAAAAATAAGAATATTTGGAAAGAGATAGGCAGCATTATCTGGAGGATAACTCCTGAAGTTGAGGCTGTTTGGCCATGGACTTCCTGGAACAGGGCTCCCTCTTTCCCATGGGAGGGTCTGTGCCCCAACCCAGCCCCCTGGGGGTTAGGGGCTCTAGTTCGCCCAGTTCTATGAAGCCAATGTCTAAAACAGCTGCCAGGAGCCCACATTCTCAGACAAGTGCTACACAACCTGCATGGTAACTCAGACTACATGGAACCTAGGTCTGTCTGTTCACACTGGATGAAGCCCACTGGTTGACATGCTGGACTCTTGCATACAACACTTCAGATCAATGTCTCATTTTTTTGTTGTTATTCATCACGTTTTTTAAAATGTTAATCTTTTACTAAGTAATATATTTATGTGGATAAAAATTCAAAAGATACCAAAGGGTAGAATTAAAACTCTCCCCTCTAGGGACTTCCCTGGTGGTGCAGTGGTTAAGAATCCGCCTGCCAACGCAGGGGACAGGGGTTCGAGCCCTGGTCTGGGAAGATCCCACATGCCGTGGAGCAACTAAGCCCGTGTGCCACAACTACTGAGCCCACGTGCCACAACTACTGAGCCCGCGAGCCTAGAGCCCATGCTCCGCAACAAGAGAAGCCACTGCAGTGAGAAGTCCGCTCACTGCAACGAAGAGTAGCCCCTGCTCGCCGCAACTAGAGAAAGCCCACATGCAGCAACGAAGACCCAGCACAGCCAAAAATAAAATAAAAAACAAAACAAAACAAAAAACTCTCCCCTCCGTCCCTCAGTTGTCTTCCCCAGAGGCAATTAATTTTGTTTCTTTCATATCTGTAAAGAGGTTATAATTGATTATAACTTGAGCATAGCAACCAAAGTAAGTAACAAATGAGGTTCCTCGTATTCTTTGATTTTTAAAGGTATTACTTTAAAAGATAAAAACACGTGATAAAAACACTCATCTGTAAGACAAAGCTAAAATGAAAAGTACTAGCCTCCCTTACACATTACCCCCCATTTTTAGCCCTTCTCCCCAAGAACATCCACAGTCACGAATTTCTTGTAATCCTCCTCAAAACAGGCTCATGCATATATGCCATAAACATCAACAAATTAAATAGATACATGGACATACCAAATACACATTTCTGACTCTTACTTTTTTCATTTAATTATATATCTTGGATGTATTTCCATAGCAGCACATAAAGCACATAATCTTCCTTGTTTCTTTTGAAAGGATGAATCATAGAGCTTTCAGTCTTCTATTGGATGATTTTAGTTTGTTACTAGCTTTTGCTATTACAAACAATATTTTTCTTACCATCTCCCCATTTCCCCCAAAATGTTTTTCTAATGAGAGTCTGTATGTGTGTGTGTGTGTTATAATTTTGCAACTGTGAATGTTTGTAAGCCTAAATTTCCGGGTAAGTGAATATTCTTTTTTATTATTTTTTCTTTCTAAAAAGAAGGGGAATTTTCAAAAGAAATTGTCTATTGTCATTCTTTTCCAAAACATTTATACCTTCATCTTTAGGCATCATTTTCCAATAATTTCTAGGAAAACAAGTTTTTATGATTATTTTTGCTACAGAATCTATTAACATTAATTTAATAACATTTCTCTCCTTCTTGAGTTTTCCATCTTATTTTAGTTTAGCTCGATTATTTTGTGTTGAATTTGAATGAACATTTCTCCCTGGCCTGTTTCCCACAAAATGCCCTTGGAATGTGGAAATTACCTGAGCATTATTCCACAGGGATAATGCTAAGCATCATCTGATAATATTTGATAATGGACAAAATAGTTGCTGTTGTGTTAGAATTAATAAATTAATTAATAAATTAATAAATTAATAAATAATAAATAATAAATAATAAATTAAATAATAATAAATAATAAATAATAATAAATTAATAATAATTAATAAAATAATAAATTAATAAATTAATAAATACATTTAATAAGCTGACAAGATCGAATATAGAAGTGTATAGAAGTGAGTGCCTTTAGGAAGTTTTCATTTCAGTCTAGGTAAAATTAATTTAAACACAAATGGAATCACTAGATAAAGATATAGCTTACCGTAACTCCTGCAAATAAATTTCGTTTTTGGCATTTGAACGAAGTTCACAGGAAATTCAAGGACAAGTTTGACCCATACATTTTTATTCCTAAAATTCTTTCCTTAGTAGTATAATGTTATTAATACTCATAAATTTTTATCCTAAAGTGATGTTTAAGATAATAGATTAACCTTACACGATTCCAGTAGGCTTTCATCAATTTCCAGATTGAAGTCTAAGGCAAATATATTTCAATCTTTTGAAAATACTGGATTGTTTCAGAAGAATATTTTATTGGAGAGAAAACTAACCTAGCAAACGGGAAAAAAAAAAAAGAGTTCCTACCATTTTCTCCCAATAACCTCATCACTTAGCACTTCAAAATATAACCGTAGGGAGTGCCCTTCCAGTCAGAGCTGAGTGGCTCCTATTAAACTGCCCCTCCTACATATGACAATATAAAACACTAGGGAAAAAATAAGAAGCACGTAAAAGCAGTGGAGAATTGACAAAAACAGGAAGATTCTGGAAGGGAGTTAACACTTTGAAGCAGGGAAAGAGTAGGGAGGGAGTTTCCCACATTTAATGGCCCTTAGCCTGAGACCACACAGGTCTGTGCAGCATGGGGGTAACCAAAGCTCTGTTAGAAACTCTACAACATTTCTGGCTTGAAGAACCAGAGGTCAGAGTTTGAGGCAACCACATCCTTTGGAAAATGAGGTGGGAAATGGCAGAAAAGAGATAGCTAGAGAGGAAGAAGCTTATATTCTGTGTTTAAACTTACATCACGGATAATCTCTGAATCATGATTGTGCAAGGCCGACTCAAAGGAGCCCAGCTAAAGCCAAAAAAACAACTGAACTCGGATTTGAGCTTCTACTACTGTGATCAATATCATGTTTGGAGTTTGAGTCTCACCACATTTACTGCCCATTTAAAAAGAAAATCAATACCTTGGAGGAATGTAACAGAATCCAGTTTTCATAACATAATATTTACAACATCTAGGTTGCAGTCCAAAATTACTTGGCAATCCAAAAATGAATAAATAAACAAACCAGGAAAATGTGATCCATTCTCATAAGAGAAACAATCAATAAAGACTGGCTCTAAGGTGTCTAAATGTTGGAATGAACGAGCAATGCTCTAAAAGCAGCAATTAGAACTATGCTCAGTGAGGTAAAGGAAAATATGCCCATCATGATCTAAAGGATAGTAAATATCAGTAAAGAAATAGAAAATATATATAGAAAAGAAAAATTTGAGAACTGAAATTTACACTATCTATTTAGAAGATGAATTTGATAGCAAAATTAAGATGATAGGATAGGAGTCAGTAAGCTTAAATACAGTTTGATAGAAGTTATCCAGTCTGAAAAAAACAAAGAAAAAATTGAAAACAATTAATAAAATCATGTGGGTATTTGGGACTATATGAAGGGGCCTAACATATGAGTAATTGGATTCTCAGGGAGAGATGAAAAAGATAATGGAGCAGAAAAAAAAATTTGAAGAAATACTACCTGAAAATTTCTCAAATTTGTTAAAAAACATAAATTTGCAAATTCAAGAAGCTCAACAAATGTCAAACCTGATGAATAATGATAATAACAATTTTTAAATCTCTAGGCACATCATTGTCAAATTATTGACAACCAAAGAGAAAGAAAAATTTTGACAGCAACCAGAGAAAAATGACATATTATATATACAGGGAAACAATGATTTGAATAATTGATCATTTCTCATCAGACACAATGGAGGCCAGAAAACCACGGAACAACATTTTAAAAGTGTTGAAAGGAAAAAGCTGTCAACTGAGAATCCTATACCCAACAAAAATATCCCTCAAGGATGAAATGAAGTAAAGACATTAAAAAACAAAACAAGACAAAAACAAACAAAAATAAACAACTAAGAGAACGTATCTCCAGTATACCTGCACTAAAAAAATGCTAAAGGAAGTTCTTCAGGCTTAGGGAAATGAGATAAGATGAAAACTTAGATCTCTGGGAGGACTGAAGAACACTGGGGTAAAGGTAAATATGTGGGTAAATATAAAAGACTATTTTTCCTCTTAATTTCTTTAAAATACATATCACATGCCAGTTTTATCTTGTCATAAATGCAATATATTTTACTACTGTAATGTAAAGGACAGGAGGTGTGGTTAAATGGTAGGTGAAATGGTACAATATTATCTCAACCCAACAGTAAAAATTAAGGATGTATATTGTAATCCATTAGGCCACACACCAAAAAATCCTGTCAAGAGGAATAACTAAAACCCAAAAGGTAAATTTAAAATAAAATTCTTTTAAAAGTCATTTAATGTAAAAGAAGGCAGAAAGGGAGAAACAGAAGAACAAAAAGCAGAGGGAACAAAACAGAAAACATATGGTAAAGTGGTAGGTTAAACCCAACCATATCAATAATTACCTTAAATGTAAGTGTGCTAAACACTCCCTATCAAATTAAAATGCAGAGAATGTACTTTTTTAAAAAGTCCCAACTACATGCTATCTATAAGAGATGCTGTTTAAACATAAACATGACTATAGACTTATTTTAGGTCAGGCTTAGCAAATCGTTTTCAAAAGTTCTCAAAGTTCCCACCTAACTCTCCCCCAAAGTACTTCCTTCCTAACTGGATTAATGTTCTATCCTGTAGCATTAATTACTGCACTCATTTTTATTAATCCCCATAACCATAGGTCAAGAGAATAAAAGCAGCTATCCAAGCAAACACATATGCAACATTATCCCTAAAGCCCATGGAGCAAAAAAAGATAAAGATCCAAAAAAGTTCTCCCCACTGCCTGGTTTCTGATGATTCTGGAATAAGGTGTGAACATAATTGCAATATCCAGGAGAGGGTGGAATATGTAGAATCAATCAATTCATCACCCAATCTTCCAGTAATACTTAGTTCAAGCAAGAAACTCCTTTAGAACTATTAAGGATGATGTTATCCCTCACTTAAATTCACTTAACAGACATTGAAGGAAGGCAATTCATACTCAAGTACTTATAGGGAATCCTCTGAAATTATAAAATATGAAAGCTCCACATGGCCCCCTAACACTCAACATCTTGCTTTGTCATTGCCGGCTCCCTTTTTTTATTTGCTTTTGGGTTTTTATATATATATATATTTGGAAATAATAGCTGTCTCTTAACTAACCAAGCTTTATGATATACTTTAGATTAGCAACTTTTCAAAAGGCCTGTTTTGTTTTTCACAATACAAGAATACATTTACAAAATAACATTTTAATTTCCATTAAGTTTTCTTAGAAATAATGCCAGTATCACCAATACAATCATAACCACAGCAGCATGCTTTAAGACCTAAAAGTGAATCTTTACTATGTCAAATGTGATAACATGCCCCCAAAAATAGAGAATTCTTATCCATGAGGGTAATTGTAAATCATCATCTAGTACTTACTTGATGAAGCCACTTTCTTCAGAAAACTCCCAATTCCCTCAAATTCTATCAGTTTGGTTACCAAATACTGCCAAACATGTAATTACAGATATTTGTAGCAGTTGAACAAATAGAATAATAATTATATTTCACAATTTACATAGCTGATTTTATATACCTATATCTATATCCATAGCCATATCTATATAATGTTACTAACATTTATAGAACTATATTTCCCCTGAGAAATTGGATAGGGTAGGGCTACATTCCATTCATGCCTCCCCTGTCATAGTTACATATATGAGACTTTCTGGTGGAAGATGGCAGATGAGGGAGGATGGATGAAGGGTCATTCCCAGGTTTTTTGATTTGGTACCTGAATTAAAGTTTTGGCCATTCACTTAATACAAGAGAATCAAAGGGGGAAACATGAAGCGTTTGAACCTGGACATATTGATTTTGATGTACAAATAAGTTGGTCTAGAGTTCAGATGAAATAATTGCAATGGAGAGGAAGATTCAAGGGTCATCAGAGCACAAGTGATCATGGAAATCAGGACCATGGACGTGATCATTCGGGAGACTGTGTGGATTCAGAGGAGAGTGCCGTGGATGGAGCCCTGGGACACGCCAACATCTAGGGGACACATGGAGAACAGAAGGGGACAGGGAAATGATAAAGGAAATTTTCACATATTGAGGTATGAGGAAGTCACTCTGGCTTATGCATGAGTTAACTTGAATTTTATGCTAACTAAAACAGCCTGTTTGTGGCGTATCAAACATACATTGTACGTCTGCTTTAATTACGAAAGAAAAGGGAGCACTGACCAGAAGTAAAGAATGTCCATGTTAAAAATAAAGATTAGATGCCTTCCTTCCTGGGATGCCAATGCTGGTACTCCTTCAATGACAAGACTCCCTCCCCAGATGCCAAGGCCATACTAACTCCCTGTGTACGTGCTGATCTGGGCTTTTTGAAACCTTGAAGGAATGTAACCCTGACTTGTTTAATGTTCTTTGTTATGACAGCATATGAAACTGTGTTTAAAACCATGCTTCTCTGTACCTTTCTTCTGGCCTCTGCTGGTGGCCAGCAATCCTTCGCATTCCTTGGCTTGATGCAGAATAACTCCAATCTCTGCCTCAGTAGTCACATGGCGTTCCTCCTGGGTATCTGTGTCCAAATTTCCCTCTTCCTATAAGGATAGCAGTCACTGGATTAATCCATTCTGACCTCATCTTAACTTGATTAAATCTGCGAAAACAGTATTTCCAAATAGGGTCATGTTCTGAAGTTCTGGGTGGACATGAATTTTTAGAGGACACTATTCAACCTAGTACACCATCCTAAGGGTATGATCACAGATTTACAAGTGCTATAGTAATTAGTCTCTAGAAAGAGGAATATACTCAAGAAATTAGAATGGTGCACAAAATAAATGAATTTTACGTGGGCACCTGTTTGAGGATGTCATTGAGAGGACGTGACCTCCGGTTGACCCTCCAACCCCAGGCAATTAGAGCCTCTTTTTCCCCTCCCCTGTCCTTGGAATGTATGTTCTGCCCACTGTTCCTGTACCAGGAGCCATTTTCAAGGATGTAGCCTTGAGAGAGCAATGTGTTGTTGAGATCATGTGGTCTGTACACTGGACTGAACCCCATTAAGGCTTCTATGTAAACTTTTAAGATTCTGGCAGGCAGGAGAGGAGATGTATTTATCTTGCTGCTGCCTGAGACAAGCCTCCTATGTAAATTCCCTGCCTATTAACACTGCCACCTACCAATCTGAATGGGTCTACCTCTCCTTGACCTTTGTGTAAGGGGGCAAGTTTAGAATTTCACTAGGGGAATTCCCTGAGGTCATGAATCAACAGCACCGATTTTTTGTAACTCAGTTTCTTTCAATTGTTATAGGAGCCCAAAGTAAGTGAAGACTCACTTTGCGGAAATTCATCACACTCAATATTTTTTATTTGGCATCTCATCTGCTCTAAGAAACACCCCTCTGAACTGTTTCTGTAAAGAAGAAATTAACATTTTTTTTCACTCAGTGAAACAGAGAATCAGAAAGCCTTCCTAACCCTTTGGGACCTGGTCTGACAGAGCTTCCATAGCCACGCAGATGGCTAAACTAATAGACTCTTTAAAAAAACTCTTGGACTCCATTAGTTTAGCCATCTGTGTGGCTACAGAACCTCTGTCAGACCAGGTCCCAAAATGTAAAATAGATAGCTAGTGGGAAGCAGCCACATAGCACAGGGAGATCAGCTCCGTGCTTTGTGACCACCTAGAGGGGTGGGATAGGGAGGGTGGGAGGGAGACATAAGAGGGAGGAGATATGGGGATATATGTATATGTATAGCTGATTCACTTTGTTATAAAGCAGAAACTAACACACCACTGTAAAGCAATTACACTCCAATAAAGATGTTTTAAAAAAAAAAATCTTGGCGTAATGAGAGGTGTGGCAAAGGACCATTCATTTATTTAGACAAAAGTACCTTTAACTTCATTATCATCGAACATTTACTACATGGAGCATAGTAATGGTGTCTTCGTGGCACCATTAGATATCATGTGTATTTAGGCCTAAAAAGAATTCTTTCCCTGGGATGGCATTCGGAGAGCAAAAAATGACATAAAGGAGCAAAAAGGACAAACATAAAAGTAACATTTGGGCTGATTCTGACATTATTTTGAGCCATCCAGTCAATTCAATAAGTGATTCTAAGATATGATTCATGGGCGACCCTTCTTGATTACTCTTGTTTCCCCCAGTCCCTGCCATCTGTGGTACTTTGCAGTACCTGAATCCCACCAGGCTTAGCTGACCAGAACTAGGCCCCATGGACAAGCCTCCGGAGCTCCGGGGCATCCCTGCCTGACACCTGAGCCCCCCACTCTCCTCTCTGGGTCCAAGGCTACCACCATAGCAACCGTATTTAGTTGGTTCCCATACCAGCTCCAAAGTCGATAAGCCTTTACAGAGTCCATCATATAACTACGAGGAGAGGGCAAATATGCATGTCAAAGGCCTTGTATTTGAAATATGTATTTCAAAGTCTGGATGGCATTATTAAGAGGAAAAGTAAGCCATGCTGCACACACAGCTCTTTGTGAAACTAAGGTTTCAGGACAGCTGCTGCAGGCGAGACTGTGATAGGGCATTTCTAGAGAGGAACGCGAAGCAGGATCCTAGAACTCTACTTTTTATTTGTATTGCTCTGAACGCCAAACGGAAACACAGTAAGAAGTTTGCCTGGGGCGCCTGTCTTTTACCCAAAGACTTTCTGCCCCGGAGCGCAGGGGTTCTGTCTCTAGGTTGGGATAACAAGTGGCCCCGCGGGATCCCACCGGCTTCGCTCCGCGCCCGCTGGGTGGCCGGCCGGCGAGGTCCGCAGCGCGGCACGGGGGCGCGATGCCCGGCCCGCCGAGTTTTCGGTTTCCACTTTTCCTTTCCAGGCCTCTCCCACTTCCTCTCCCCCCGGCCGCCGCGTCCGGGGGCCCGCACCTCTGCAGGGTCCCGTCCGCTCCCCCCGGGGACCCAAAGGAGGCGAATTCCTGTGGGTCCCAGGAGTGCCAAGAGTGCGCAGCGAGACGGGAAATTGCAAAAGTCCTTGGCCCTCTGCCCTCCCCCGCGGCTTTCCCGTAACTCCCGCCCCTGGGCGCGCGCCCCGCAGCTGATTCATAGCCGGGGCGCGGGGCCGGCCCTGCACGTCCACACCCGCGCTCGCCCCCGCCTCGCACCGGGGCGGCAGCCACGCCGACGACTCAGCCCGGCTCGCGGAGCCTTCCGCCCGCGGGGTGAGTACCCACCCGACCGCCCGTCCCGCTCCCCTCCGCGCGCCCCGCCTCCCTCCGTGGCTCTTCCGACGGACGGACCCGGGTGGCGTCGGGAAGAATCCGACCCCTTTGCCGGCCCTACCCGGCTGGACGCGGCCCGGAGCTCAGCCGTCTTCTCCCCTGCTCGGCGCCGCCGAGGCCCCGTGTTTGCTTTGGTTCGGGGTTCGCTCTGCTCCGAGACGGTGCTTTGAGGGGTCCTCACACGTGGCGCGCCGGCCTGGTGCGTAACACTGGAATACTAATTCTTCCCAGAGCGCACGCTGCTGGGGACACCACGATGGTTCCTACCCTGCTTTTACGTTCGCCATCCCACCGCCTCTTTCGCAGGTAGTTGGTAGTTAAAATTCCCATTTGACCCACTTTTGCCTCTCTCCCAGCACTCCAGAGTGAACTGCCGTCTCCAGCCTCCCCTCACGCTCCCTTAACTCCCACCTGACAGTCATTCCTCTCGCAGTCCGCGATTTCCCTCCACCCGGTCTCTATTTACACCTGGAAGCGGGAGGCGCTCACGCGCAGGTGGAGCGGGAAATCCCGGGGAGGTGTCTGGGGTAGACGCCAAGCGAATGGAAGGAGCGCCGAGGTGTCTGGCTGGGCGGTGGGAGCCTTGCATTTGTAACTAACCCGCCCCTCACCCTTTTATAGACAAACCTTTCCTAGGCAAAAAGCACGGAGGGGTTCAATAACTTGTCCAAGACCGTAGAGCTGGCCGCGGTGGCACTGACGTCGCGAAGCGCGGGGCTTTGCCTCTGACACCGAGAGCCCTTTCTTGACAGTCCTTGGCCCGCTCACGCATCCATCCGTCCTGCCTGCCTGTCCTGTGGTGGGAAGCACAGTGCGCAGTGCCACTGAGCAGGGACGCCTGGTAACTGACAAGCCTGAAGACTGAACAAGCTTATTCTCCAACTCAAGAGGGGTCGATGTAGGCAGAGGATATGACAGAACTGAATGTAGTGTGTTTCATTTGAGCTAGAGGGAAAGAAGCTCTGGGTCTTATTCTCAAGTCTAAACTGACTTTGGGACTTGGGTCAGGTTAACTTTATGGCCTCAGCCTCTGTCTCCTCCTCTGCAAAATGATAATGGTTCACACTTGCTATGGGACCAGGCACTATTCTAAGTACTGTACATATGCTAGACGATTTAAGCTTCACCAGTGAGGTAGGTAGCAGTTTTCTCATTCTGATTTTATCAGTGAGAAAACTGAGACCCAGAGAAGTTAAGTAACTTGTCTGTGGTCACACAGCTAGCAGGTGACAGAGTCAGGATTTGGCTTTGGAATCTGCTTATAACCACTGTGTTGTGCCTCAAACTCTAGGACCCTTTTTGGAGTGTCTCCCACCCCACCCCACTCGTGGTGCTTCATTATTGTCCTGCTTTGTCTCTCTCCTGGGCTGCTTTAAAATGCACTCAGAGACCCTTGAAGCTGACGGGTCCCAAAGGGTCATAGTGGCCAGGGGTTCCCAAACTTAGCTGTGTCTTAGAATCATTCTTTTTTTTTTTTTTTTTTAAACATCTTTATTGAAGTATAATTGCTTTACAATGGTGTGCTAGCTTCTGCTTTACAACAAAGTGAATCAGTTACACATATACATATGTTGCCATATCTCTTCCCTCTTGCATCTCCCTCCCTCCCACCCTCCCTATCCCACCCCTCTAGGTGGTCACAAAGCACCGAGCTGATCTCCCTGTGCTATGCGGCTGCTTCCCACTAGTTATCTATTTTACGTTTGGTAGTGTATATATGTCCATGACACTCTCTCACCCTGTCACATCTCACCCCTCCCCCTCCCCATATCCTCAAGTCCATTCTATAGTAGGTCTGTGTCTTTATTCCCATCTTGCCACTAGGTTCTTCATGACCTCTTTTTTTTTTTTTTTTTTTTTCCCTTAGATTCCATATATATGTGTTAGCATACTGTATTTGTTTTTCTCTTTCTGACTTACTTCACTCTGTATGACAGACTCTAACTCCATCCACCTCATTACAAACACCTCCATTTCATTTCTTTTTATGGCTGAGTAATATTCCATTGTATATATGTGCCACATCTTCTTTATCCATTCATCCGATGATGGACACCTAGGTTGCTTCCATGTCCTGGCTATTGTAAACAGAGCTGCAATGAGTATTTTGGTACATGACTCTTTCTGAATTATGGTTTTCTCAGGGTATATGCCCAGTAGTGGGATTGCTGGGTCATATGGTAGTTCTATTTTTAGTTTTTTAAGGAACCTCCATACTGTTCTCCATAGTGGCTGTATCAATTTACATTCCCACCAACAGTGCAAGAGTGTTCCCTTTTCTCCACACCCTCTCCAGCATTTATTGTTTCTAGATTTTTTGATGATGGCCATTCTGACCGGTGTGAGATGATACCTCATTGTAGTTTTGATTTGCATTTCTCTAATGATTAATGATGTTGAGCATTCTTTCATGTGTCTGTTGGCAATCTGTATCTCTTCTTTGGAGAAATGTCTATTTAGGTCTTCTGCCCATTTTTGGATTGGGTTGTTTGTTTTTTTGTTATTGAGCTGCATGAGCTGCTTGTAAATCTTGGAGATTAATCCTTTGTCCGTTGCTTCATTTGCAAATATTTTCTCCCATTCTGAGGGTTGTCTTTTGGTCTTGTTTATGGTTTCCTTTGCTGTGCAAAAGCTTTTAAGTTTCATTAGGTCCCATTTGTTTATTTGTGTTTTTATTTCCATTTCTCTAGGACCTGGGTCAAAAAGGATCTTGCTGTGACTTATGTCATACAGTGTTCTGCCTATGTTTTCCTCTAAGAGTTTGATAGTGTCTGGCCTTACACTTAGGTCTTTAATCCATTTTGAGTTTATTTTTGTGTATGGTGTTAGGGAGTGTTCTAATTTCATACTTTTACATGTACCTGTCCAATTTTCCCAGCACCACTTATTGAAGAGGCTGTCTTTTCTCCACTGTATATGCTTGCCTCCTTTATCAAAGATAAGGTGACCATATGTGCGTGGGCTTATCTCTGGGCTTTCTATCCTGTTCCATTGATCTATATTTCTGTTTTTGTGCCAGTACCAAACTGTCTTGATTACTGTAGCTTTGTAATATAGTCTGAAGTCAGGGAGCCTGATTCCTCCAGCTCCATTTTTCGTTCTCAAGATTGCTTTGGCTATTCGGGGTCTTTTGTGTTTCCATACAAATTGTGAAATTTTTTGTTCTAGTTCTGTGAAAAATGCCAGTGGTAGTTTGATAGGGATTGCATTGAATCTGTAGATTGCTTTGGGTAGCAGAGTCATTTTCACAATGTTTATTCTTCCAATCCAAGAACATGGTATATCTCTCCATCTATTTGTATCATTTTTAATTTCTTTCATCAGTGTCCTATAATTTTCTGCATATAGGTCTTTTGTCTCCTTAGGTAGGTTTATTCCTAGGTATTTTATTCTTTTTGTTGCAATGGTAAACGGGAGTGTTTTCTTAATTTCACTTTCAGATTTTTCATCATTAGTATACAGGAATGCAAGAGATTTCTGTGCATTAATTTTGTATCCTGCTACTTTACCAAATTCATTGATTAGCTCTAGTAGTTTTCTGGTAGCATCTTTTGGATTCTCTATGTATAGTATCATGTCATCTGCAAACAGTGACAGCTTTACTTCTTCTTTTCCGATTTGGATTCCTTTTATTTCTTTTTCATCTCTGATTGCTGTGGCTAACACTTCCAAAACTATGTTGAATAATAGTGGTGAGAGTGGGCAACCTTGTCTTGTTCCTGATCTTAGTGGAAATGGTTTCAGTTTTTCACCATTGAGGACAATGTTGGCTGTGGGTTTGTCATATACGGCCTTTATTATGTTGAGGAAAGTTCCCTCTATGCCTACTTTCTGCAGGACTTTTATCATAAATGGGTGTTGAATTTTGTCGAAAGCTTTCTCTGCATCTATTGAGATGATCATATGGTTTTTCTCCTTCAATTTGTTAATATGATGTATCACGTTGATTGATTTGCGTATATTGAAGAATCCTTGCATTCCTGGAATAAACCCCACTTGATCATGGTGTATGATCCTTTTAATGTGCTGTTGGATTCTGTTTGCTAGTATTTTGTTGAGGATTTTTGCATCTATGTTCATCAGTGATATTGGCCTGTAGTTTTCTTTCTTTGTGACATCTTTGCCTGGTTTTGGTATCAGGGTGATGGTGGCCTCGTAGAATGAGTTGGGGAGTGTTCCTCCCTCTGCAATATTTTGGAAGAGTTTGAGAAGGATAGGTGTTAGCTCTTCTCTAAATGTTTGATAGAATTCGCCTGTGAAGCCATCTGGTCCTGGGCTTTTGTGTGTTGGAAGATTTTTAATCACAGTTTCAATTTCAGTGCTTGTGATTGGTCTGTTCATATTTTCTATTTCTTCCTGGTTCAGTCTCGGCAGGTTGTGCATTTCTAAGAATCTGTCCATTTCTTCCAGGTTGTCCATTTTATTAGCATAGAGTTGCTTGTAGTAATCTCTTATGATCGTTTGTATTTCTGCAGTGTCAGTGGTTACTTCTCCTTTTTCATTTCTAATTCTATTAATTTGAGTCTTCTCCTTTTTTCTCTTGATGAGTCTGGCTAATGGTTTATCAATTTTGTTTATCTTCTCAAAGAACCAGCTTTTAGTTTCATTGATTTTTGCTATTGTTTCCTTCATTTCTTTTTCATTTATTTCTGATCTGATCTTTATGATTTCTTTCCTTCTGCTAGCTTTGGGGTTTTTTTGTTCTTCTTTCTCTAATTGCTTTAGGTGCAAGGTTAGGTTGTTTATTCGAGATGTTTCCTGTTTCTTGATGTAGGCTTGTATTGCTATAAACTTCCCTCTTAGAACTGCTTTTGCTGCATCCCATAGGTTTTGGATCGTCGTGTCTCCATTGTCATTTGTTTCTAGGTATTTTTTGATTTCCCCTTTGATTTCTTCAGTGATCACTTCGTTATTAAGTAGTGTATTGTGTAGCCTCCATGTGTTTGTATTTTTTACAGATCTTTTCCTGTAATTGATATCTAGTCTCATAGCGTTGTGGTCGGAAAAGATACTTGATACGATTTCAATTTTTTAAAATTTACCAAGGCTTGATTTGTGACCCAAGATATGATCTATCCTGGAGAATGTTCCATGAGCACTTGAGAAAAATGTGTATTCTGTTGTTTTTGGGTGGAATGTCCTATAAATATCAATTAAGTCCATCTTGTTTAATGTATCATTTAAAGCTTGTGTTTCCTTATTTATTTTCATTTTGGATGATCTGTCCATTGGTGAAAGTGGGGTGTTAAAGTCCCCTACTATGATTGTGTTACTGTCGATTTCCCCTTTTATGGCTGTTAGTATTTGCCTTATGTATTGAGGTGCTCCTATGTTGGGTGCATAAATATTTACAATTGTTATACCTTCCTCTTGGATCGATCCCTTGATCATTATATAGTGTCCGTCTTTGTCTCTTGTAATTGTCTTTATTTTAAAGTCTATTTTGTCTGATATGAGAATTGCTACTCCAGCTTTCTTTTGATTTCCATTTGCATGGAATATCTTTTTCCATCCCCTCACTTTCAGTCTGTATGTGTCTCTAGGTCTGAAGTGGGTCTCTTGTAGACAGCATATATATGGGTCTTGTTTTTGTATCCATTCAGCCAGTCTGTGTCTTTTGGTGGGAGCATTTAATCCATTTACATTTAAGGTAATTATCGATATGTATGTTCCTATTCCCATTTTCTTAAATGTTTTGGGTTTGTTATTGTAGGTGTTTTCCTTCTCTTGTGTTTCTTGCCTAGAGAAGTTCCTTTAGCATTTGTTGTAAAGCTGGTTTGGTGGTGCTGAACTCTCTCAGCTTTTGCTTGTCTGTAAAGGTTTTAATTTCTGCATCAAATCTGAATGAGATCCTTGCTGGGTAGAGTAATCTTGGTTGTAGGTTTTTCTCCTTCATCACTTTAAGTATATCCTGCCACTCCCTTCTGGCTTGCAGCGTTTCTGCTGAAAGATCAGCTGTTAACCTTATGGGGATGCCCTTGTGTGTTATCTGTTGTTTTTCCCTTGCTGCTTTTAATATGTTTTCTTTATATTTAATTTTTGATAGTTTGATTAATATGTGTCTTGGTGTGTTTCTCCTTGGATTTATCCTGTATGGGACTCTCTGTGCTTCCAGGACTTGATTAACTATTTCCTTTCCCATATTAGGGAAGTTTTCAACTAGAATCTCTTCAAATATTTTCTCAGTCCCTTTCTTTTTCTCTTCTTCTTCTGGGACCCCTATAATTCGAATGTTGGTGCGTTTAATGTTGTCCCAGAGGTCTCTGAGACTGTCCTCAGTTCTTTTCATTCTTTTTTCTTTATTCTGGTCTGCAGTAGTTATTTCCACCATTTTATCTTCCAGGTCACTTATCCGTTCTTCTGCCTCAGTTATTCTGCTATTGATCCCATCTAGAGTATTTTTAATTTCATTTATTGTGCTTGTCATCGTTTCTTGATTCCTCTTTAGTTCTTCTACGTCCTTGTTAAATGTTTCTTGCATTTTGTCTATTCTATTTCCAAGAGTTTGGATCATCCTTACTATCATTATTCTGAATTCTTTTTCAGGTAGACTACCTATTTCCTCTTCATTTGTTAGGTCTGGTGTGTTTTGACCCTGCTCCTTCATCTGCTGTGTGTTTTTCTGTCTTCTCATTTTGCTTATCTTACTGTGTTTGGGGTCTCCTTTTCACAGGCTGCAGGTTCGTAGTTCCTGTTGTTTTTGGTATCTGTCCCCAGTGGCTAAGGTTGGTTCAGTGGATTGTGTAGGTTTCCTGGTGGAGGGAACTAGTGCCTGTGTTCTGGTGGATGAGGCTGGATGTTGTCTTTCTGGTGGATTCGTCCACGTCTGGTGGTGTGTTTTGGGGTGTCTGTGGCCTTATTATTATTTTAGGCAGCCTCTCTGTTAATGGATGGGGCTGTGTTCCTCTCTTGCTAGTTGTTTGGCATAGGGTGTCCAGCACTGTAGCTTGCTGGTCGTTGAGTGAAGCTGGGTCTTGATGTTGAGATGGAGATCTGTGAGAGATTTTCACCGTTTGGTATTACGTGGAGCTGGGAGGTCTCTTGTGGACCAGTGTCCTGAAGTTGGCTCTCCCACCTCAGAGGCACAGCCCTGATGCCTGGCTGGAGCACCAAGAGCCTTTCATCCACACGGCTCAGAATAAAAGGGAGAAAAAATGGAAAGAAAGAAAAAAAGAGGATAAAATAAAATAAAATAAAGCAATTATAATAAAAAATAAGAAAAAAAATTATTAAGAGTAAATTTATTAAGAAAAAAAATTTTTTTAATTTTTAAAAATAGATTTATTAATTTTTTATACTAAAAATAAGAAAAAAATTATTTAGAAAAAATTTATTAAGAAAAAAAATTGTTTAATTTTTTAAAATAAAAAATATGAAAAAACTTATTAAAAATTTTTTTAAAAATAGAAAATAAGGAAAAAATTATTAAGAAAACATTTATTAGGGAAAAAAAAATTTTTAAGCCAAAAAAAAAAAAAAAAAAAAAAAAAAAAGGACGGACCTAACCCTAGGACTAACGGTGAGAGCAAAGCTATACAGACAAAATCTCACCCAGAAGCATACACATCTACACTCACAAAAAAAAGGAAAAGGGGAAAAGTTAATATATCCTGCTCCCAAAGTCCATCTCCTAAATTTGGGATGATTCGTTGTCTATTCAGGTATTCAACAGATGCAGGCACATCAAGTTGTTTGTGGAGCTTTAATCCGCTGCTTCTGAGGCTGCTGGGAGAGATTTCCCTTTCTCTTCTTTGTTCGTACAGCTCCCGGGGTTCAGCTTTGGATTTGGACCCGCCTCTGCATGTAGGTCCCCTGAGGGCGTCTGTTCCCCGCCCAGACAGAACGGGGTTAAAGGAGCAGCTGATTCGGGGGCTCTGGCTCAGTCAGGCCGGGGGGAGGGAGCGGTACGGAGGAGGCGGGGCGAGCCTGCGGCGGCAGAGGCCGGCGTGACGTCGCAGCAGCCTGAGGCGTGCCGTGCGCTCTCCCGGGGAAGTTGTCCCCAGGTTACGGGAGCCTGGCCATGGCGGGCTGCACTGGCTCCCGGGAGGGGCGGTGTGGAGAATGACCTGTGCTCGCCCACAGGCTGTTTGGTGGCGGCAGCAGCAGCCTTAGCGTCTCATGCCCGTCTCTGGGGTCCGCGCTGATAGCCGCGGCTCGCGCCCGTCTCTGGAGTTCGTTTAAGTGGCGCTCTGAATCCCCTCTCCTTGCACGCCGCGAAACAAAGAGGCAAGAAAAAGTCTCCTGCCTCTTCGGCAGCTGCAGACTTTTTCTCGTGCACCCTCCCGGCTAGTTGTGGTGCGCTAGACCCTTCAGGCTGTGTTCACGCAGCCAACCCCAGTCCTCTCCCTGGGATCCGACCGAAGCCCGCGCCTCAGCTCCCAGCCCCCGCCCGCCCCGGCGGGTGAGCAGACAAGCCTCTCGGGCTGGTGAGTGCTGCTCGGCGCCGAGCCTCTGTGCGGGAATCTCTCCGTTTTTCCCTCTGCGTCCCTGTTGCTGTGGGATCCGCGCTGATAGCCGCGGCTCACGCCCGTCTCTGGAGCTCGTTTAGGCGGCGCTCTGAATCCCCTCTCCTTGCGCGCCGCGAAACAAAGAGGCAAGAAAAATTCTCTTGCCTCTTTGGCAGCTGCAGTCTTTTTCCCGGACTCCCTCCCGGCTAGCACCGAAGCCCGAGCCCCAGCTCCCAGGCCCCGCCCGCCCCGGCGGCTGAGCAGACAAGCCTCTCGGGCTGGTGAGTGCTGGTCGGCACCGCTCCTCTGTGCGGGAATCTCCGCTTTGCCCTTCGCACCAATGTGGGTGCGCTCTCCTCCGTGGCTCCGAAGCTTCCCCCCTCTGCTACCCGCAGTCTCTGCCCACGAAGGGGCTTCCTAGTGTGTGGAAACCTTTCCTGCTTCACAGCTCCCTCCCACTGGTGCAGGTCCCGTCCCTATTCTTTTGTCTCTGTTATTTCTTTTTTCTTTTGCCCTACCCAAGTACGTGGGGATTTTCTTGCCTTTTGGGAGGTCTGACGTCTTCTGCCAGCGTTCAGTGGGTGTTCTGTAGGAGCAGTTCCACGTGTAGATGTATTTCTAATGTATCTGTGGGGAGGAAGGTGATCTCCGCGTCTTACTCTTCCGCCATCTTGCCCCTCCCTCCTTAGAATCATTCTTGAAGCTTTTCAAAGCGCTGGACTCCAGCTTCACCTGCCTACTCAGAATCTTCAGGGCATGCTAAGTTTGGCATCTCCCCGAGAGCGTTCAGTATTGTTAGAATGCCTCCAGTGGCAGGGAGCTCACCAGCTAACGTGATTGTTGGACAGAGCTAATTCTCAGCTGTAACTTGCCTCCTTGTGGTACCTGTTCTGTCTCCTGTTGTCTCAGCACATGTGTCTAAAGCTTCTGTATCAAAGGCCACCTTGAGAGGAAAGGGCTGGTCTTAGGTGTCCAACGGGAACTGGAGCCACACGGGGGAGAACGCTTACACACTGGGTCTTTTCCTTCTACCCCTGTCTTTAACCTGAAAGAGCAGGAACATCTACCGGGGTGCACAGGGGTGTTCCACAGTCTCTGTTGTTTCTTGTAACCCTTTTGTCCTGAAAAAGGAACCAAATCAGGCAAACTATCAGGGTGTTGAAAGAGGAATCGGTGGTACTGTGATTTGACAGGAGGAAGGCGTGTGTTTTCCTTGTGGGAGGATTTTTGGCTTGGGTGGAAGGAAAACTGAGTTAGTGTCATCTTGCTCACTTACAGGAACAGTGAGCCCTGGCTCTCTTTTCCCTGGGGGAGGAAGTCCTCCTTGATTGAAAAAAATATATGAAAGGGGGAAATATAAGACAAATAAGATTTTGTGAGAAATACCCCTCCCTCCAAGCAGGCTTCCTTGCTCTGTAAAGCACAAGTTTCTTCTCCAGCAGCTGTGTCCTTGCTTTTACAAGGCTGTCTATTTTATTTTTGTGTTTTAAAAATAATGCAAATAATAAGTGAATATATATACGAACTATATGAAATGAAATGCAGAACCTTGGTCACTCCTACTCCCACTCAGAAGAGGGTAAGTTGAGATTGGTACCTACTATTCCAAGATTTCTTCTTTTCTGTACAATTGCATAATATGTATATATACACTGTTTTTTTAAAGATATTTTTCTTTTTTTTAAATTGTACAATTATCTATCTATCTATTTATTTATTTATTTTATTTTTGGCTTTGTTCGGTCTTCGTTTCTGCACACGGGCTTTCTCTAGTTGTGGCGAGTGGGGGCTACTCTTTGTTGTGGTGCGTGGGCTTCTCATTGTGGTGGCTTCTCGTTGCAGAGCACAGGCTCTAGGCGCGTGGGCTTCAGTAGTTGTGGTGGGCGGGCTCAGTAGTTGTGGCTCCCGGGCTCTAGAGCTCCGGCTCAGTAGTTGTGGTGCACAGGCTTAGCTAGTCCGTGGCATGTGGGATCTTCCCAGACCAGGGCTCGAACCCGTGTCCCCTGCATTGGCAGGCAGATTCTCAACCACTGTGCCACCAGGGAAGCCCTACACTATGTTTTAATATATGTAAATGAGATCTTACTATCACTGTGCAGCTTACTTTTTCACCCCCAAGTCTTAGAGATCTAGCATCTCTGTATGTACCTCTTTTGCTAATGGCTACATGTTATTCTAAAGTAATAATGCTTATTCTTATTATTTTAATTAGAGACATTTATTCATCCTTTCCCTTATTGATGGACATTTGAGTTGTTTAAAATTATTCAGCATTAGCAACAGTGCTTCAGGGAAGATTGTGCATTCATCTTTGTGCTTAAGCCTGAGTATAATATCCTAGGAGAGAGATTTGTGGGTCAAAGGGTTTATCCATTTTTCAACTTGATAGATAAAACCCTTCAAATTGCACCACTGACGCACCCCAGGTACTAATTTAAACTCAGCCCATGAGAATCTATTTCCCTCATCCTTCCTAAAACCAAGTGTTATCTCTTTTTTTTTAATTTAAATTTTCAAATCTGGTAAATGAGTGAAACCCAATAAGGCATTTTAATTTGCATTTTGCTGATTATTGCTGCAATTTAATATTTCTAAACACAATATTTATGGATCATGTGTGTCTCCTGTCAATTACCTGTGCGTATCCTTTGCTCACTTTTCTACTGAGTTGCTTTCTCTTATTTCTCTTTACTGCAGAAGCTCTACAGGCACTCAGTTTCTTAATCTTTTGTCTGTTGTAGATGATGCAAATATTTCTTCTAGTGTAATGCTCATTTTCCAAATTTTTTTTATTATGGTAAAATACATAATATAAAATTTACCATTTTAATCATTTTAAGTATACAGTTCTGTGTTGTTAAGTACATTCATACTGTTGTGCAACCATCACCACCATTCATCTCCAGAACTCTTCATCTTGCAAAACTGAAACTCTGTACCCATTAGACAATAATTCCCCGTTCCCCCTCTCCCCAGCCCCTGACAACCATCATTCTACTTTCTGTCTCTATGCATTCAAATACTCCAGGTACCTCATATAAATGGGGGTATCATATAGTCTTTGCCTTTTTGTAACTGGCTTATTTCACTTAGTAAAATGTCCTCAAGGCTCATCCATGCTGTAGCATGTATCAGAATTTCTTTTCTTTTTAAGGCTGAATAATATTCCATTGTTTATGTATACCACATTCTGCTTATCCATTCGTAATGCTTTTATTTATTTATTTATTTTAAATAAATTTATTTTTTTATTTTTTTATTTTTGGCTGCGTTGGGTCTTCGTTGTGGTATGCGGGCTTCTCACTGCAGTGGCTTCTCTTGTTGTGGAGCACGGGCTCTAGGCGTGCAGGCTTCAGTAGTTGTGGTGCACGGGCTCAGTAGTTGTGGCACGTGGGCTCAGTAGTTGTGGCTCATGGGCTTAGTTGCTCCACGGCATGTGGGATCCTCCCAGACCAGTGATTGAACCCGTGTCCCCTGCATTGGCAGGTGGATTCTCAACCACTGTGCCACCAGGGAAGCCCAATGCTTTTATTTTTAACTATCTTTTGCTGCACAGAAGTTTTAAATGTTTGTGTAATCAACTCTGCAATCTCATGCTTTCTGTGCTTTGTCTAGCTTAGAAAGGTCTTTTTCACCTAAAAATTATTTTTAAGTTTTTTTTTCTAATACTTTTATTATTTTGGTTTTACATTTAGCTTTTCAAAATATCAGATTTTTGTATAAGGTGAAAGGTAAAATGTAACTTAACTTTTTTCTTAAGTTTTAAGCAGTTGATCCAATACCGTTTATTTAATCATACAACTTTTTTCTAACTCATTTGAAATTCTGTTTTTACAGTAAAATAAATTCCTATTTATATAAGGCCCTGTTTCAGGATTCTACCCTATTTCACTGATCTATTTTTGTCTCTTCTTCTGCCAGTATCACCTGTGTTAAATGCTACAGCTTGATGGTATATTTTTATATCTAGGAGTATATATTTGTAGTTTTTTCCCTCAGAACGTTTTTTGAAAGTGATTCTCATACATTTTCATTTTGTATAAACTTTCCAAATAACTTGTCAAGTTTAATAAAATCCTATTGGAATTTTTCTTAAGATTTTCTTGGCCTTCTAATTATCAGTAATTTTTTTATGCCTTAATGTCGATTGTCGTATGCCCTTCACACATGCAGGAAGCAGTGTGATGTGACTAGGGAGTGACTCACATGGCTCAAGCTCTGAACTGACTGTGTCAACCTGGACAGGTTACTTTTAGCCTTTCTTAGCCTTCATTTCCCTATCTTTGTATGGGGATAATAATTGAATCTCTTTTCAGGGGGCTGTTATAAGGATTCTATTAATAAATGCATGTGAATCACTTAGCAAAGCACCTAGCAGAGGGTTAGCACCCAGTACGTGCTAGCTGGGATCATTTTCACATTTCCCTTCCTATCCTGCTGTGGGCACTGCAGTGTGCCTTGTCAGAGCAAGAATCGGTAAATCTTCTCCTTCATATATCCATGGTGTCCTAGGAGACAAAAATATGTAATAAATATTGAATATAGTAGTGCTTCTCAAACTTCAGTGTGTATCTGCATCACCTGGGGATCTTGTTTAAATGCAGATTTTTATCCCACACTTTGCATATGTAGTCTCTCACTGATATTTAAAATTATGCTGCTAGTGGCAGTATGTCCTTTGGGGATAAATGTGATTGACATGACTTGTAAATTGCTTTCTTTTAATATTATATGCTAAAGAACTAAATTATATTTATGCTGTTTCCTTTCTTCCTTCCTCCCTTCCTTCCTTTCTTCTTTTTCTTTTTTTTTCCTTATGAAAAGAGAGTTAGTGAAAGTGCTAAATATAACAACAAATTCTATTCTTAGATCTGAAATCACTGAGACAATTAACTATGTGGATTATTTAAAACTGTTGATTTATGATGAAGACAGCCACATAAAATATATCCAGTCTGAATATGAAATGTAAGTCAGCTGATAGGAAAGCCAGAATTACAAGTGTCTTAGCAAAGAGAAAAACGTAAGACATAAGGAACACTTGGGAAAACATAAGATTAAATGTAAGATTAAAAAGAACTCTTGGAAAGCATGGACTGAGGTTCTGCTGTGTGAAAACAGTGTGTGACAGATCTTGAGAAGAGTAAATCAACAGGAGCTACACTCTCATGTGAGTAAATTTCTCACACATCACATTATCTCTTAGTCAATTCTCTCTACTCCCAGTCTTCCTAACAGGGGACTTTGAGCAAGTTAATCTCAACCTAGTGTGCCCATCTGTCTAAAGAGGATGGCAGTATGTTTTTCTATCTGGGACATAGGTTACTTTCTGTGTTTGAAAATGCATTAATAAAGTGCCTGCATTTTCTCAGGACCTGAGAGATCACATTTTTTTGTAGGGAAATACATGACACCCTCATAGACTGATCCAATACCTAAAAAATATCAACCTTTTTTCAAGTCTGTTTGACAGCTATGGGCTGGATTTGAATCACAAAACACTTTTGACTAGTTTACCCCTGTTGGGATATGTATGTGGAAATTATGGAATTGCCAGTACTTGCACAAGACTGAACCCAATATTTGTAAAACACGCATACACACACACACATACACACATGCACACACATGTTTTAAAGAATGCTTTGTGTTGCAGAATTACATAACTTGAGAGAGATCTATAATTTCTCTCATCCTACTCGCTTCCCTTCCCCCACACAAGCTCTAAATTTATAACTCTTAGTAGTTGGGTGTGTCTTTTGGGGCCAGTTTGGATCCTTCAAGTAGAAGACAGCAAGACAGAAATAGATGTTCAGGAGATCTTTTGGGAAAGCATTGTGAAGGATAAAGGGAAAAGGGAGCAGGAATAGGCAGAGAGCACCTCCAAACCCACTGCAGGTCTGAGCCCTGTGAAAGGGGATAGGGAAGAAGGAAGATTGGAAAGGAAGAGCTTCCAGCTACAGTGCAGCTCTGAGAAAGTTCCAGCCAGGGATGGGGAGGCTTTGATCAAAGGTTGTCTATTAGAGGAGCCCCGTGTCGGGTGGAGAAGACTTGGTTTGATATTTGATGGGAGCAGCCAGGGGGGACTGTGGGCTTGGGTGTGAATGTGCAGTGGATCCAAAAGTGTGGCAATGGAGGCTGTCAGGAAGCTATGCAGTAGGTTCCTTCGAAGGGAGCTCTGAGTGGCATAGCTGTACGGTTGCCACACTTCTCTTCTAGAGGTGGTTTTCTGCACACTTCTGAAACTTGCTTTTTCATTCAATATTTTTTGGACATTCTTCCATGTCAACACATGATTCTAGTTCATCCTTTTTAACAGCTTGATAATATTCTTTTGTAGAAATGCACCATAATTAAATTTTCTACTTTCTTTGGATGGATATTTAGATTGTTTTCATTTTTTCCTCAATAAAAACAATGTTACAATGAACAGAGGACAAAATTCCAGAAATAGTATTTCTGCATCAAAGATAATGCATACTAAAATTTTAATAGATATTGCCAAATTGACCTTGTTAAAGTTGTGCTTTTTGACCATCAGTAAGTAGCAATGCCTACTTTTTCAAACTCTTACCAGTGCTAGGTATTAAGACCTTTTTAAGCTTTGCCAATTGGACACCACACAGACACACACAGAGATATACACGACTACTGCTTTAATTTGCATGTATTTAATTATTAGTGATAGTGTCCAGTTTTTCTTTTTTCTCTTTTTGGTTATTGATATTTCTTCCTTTTCTGTGAATTACATAATCATGTCATTTGCCAGTTTTTCTATGGAGTTTCTTGTCTTTTTCTTATTGATTTCTAAGAGCTCTTTATATATTAGGGATAGTAACCTTGTGACATAAGTATTGAAACTATTGTTCCCAGTTTGGTTTTGGACCTATTATATCACTAAAAATTTTCAATATTCATTTGATTGGTGTAGCAGTCTTTACCTTTTTTTGCTTCTGGTTTCATATCATGCTTGGACAGATTATACAAATATTCACCTATGTTTTATTCTAGTAATTTTTTTCTTCCATTTTTACTGAGATATAATTGACATACAACACTCTATAAGTTTAGGGTTACACATAATGGTTTAACTTACATCCATCATGAAGTGATGATTACAATAAGTTTAGTGAACATCCATCATCTCATATAAATACATAATTAAAGAAATAGAGAAAATATCTTCCTTGTGATGAAAACTCTTAGGATTTACTCTCTTAATAACTCTCATATGTAATGTACATCACCATTAATTATCTTTATCATGCTGCATATTACATCCCTCATACTTATTTGTCTCATAACTGGAAATTTGTACCTTTTGCCTGCCTTCCTCCAATTCCCCCTCCCCCTACTCCCTGCCTCTGGTAGCTACAAATCTGATCTCTTTTTCTCCCCTATTTCTCTCCTCCCCCCAACCCCTCCCCTCTAGCAACCACCTATTTGTTCTATCTACAACTTTGTTTCTGTTGAGTTATATTTGTTCATTTATTATAGTTTTTAGATTCCACATTATAAGTGAAATTACATGGTATTTGTCTTCCTCTCTCTGACTTATTTTACTTATCATAATAACCTTTAGGTCCATTCATGTTGTTGCAAATGCCAAGATTGAATTCTTTTTTATGGCTAAGTAATGTTCCATTGTGTACATATGCCACATCTTCTTTATCCATTTATCTTTTGATGGGCACTTGGGTTGCTTCCATATCTTGACGATTGTAAATAATGCTGCAATGAACATAGGGGTGCATACATCTTTTAAAATTAGTGTTTTCATTTGTTTCAGATAAATACCCAGAAGTGGAATTACTGGATCATGTGGTAGTTCTATTTTTAATTTTTTGAGGGACCTCCAAACTGTTTTCCATAGTGGCTGCACCAATTTACATTCCCATCAACAATGCAAGAGGGTTCCCTTTTCTTCACATTCTTGTCAGCATTTGCTATTTGTTGTATTTTGATGGTAGCCATTCTGACGGGTGTGAGGTGATAACTCATTGTGGTTTTGATTTGCATTTCCCTGATGATTAGTGATGTTGAGCATCTTTTCATGTGCCTATTGGCCATCCGTATGTCTTCTTTGGGAAAATGTCTATTCAGGCCCTCTGACCATTTTTTAATTGGGTTGTTTGTTTTTTTGATGTTGAGTTTTATGAGTTCTCTGTTTATTCTAGTAAAGCTAATGGTCTTGCATTTACATCTTTGTTCATCTGGATTTTATTTTGTTGAAGGAAATGAAGCAGTAGCAATAATGATCAAATTAACATTAATTGGATTTACTGTGTGTTTGTTCTCATAATCTTATTTGATCCTCATGGCAATCCTATGAGGTAGGTTACTTATTCTCATTTTACAGAAAAGAAAATAGAAGCCTAGATGGTTTAAGTAACTTGTCTATAGTCATATAGTTATTAAGTGCCAGAGGGGGGGATTAGACCCTAAATAGTCTTATGTCAGAGCACCTGTACATAACTGTTACAGCTTCCTTTTCCCATACATGTCTGGGTTAGTACATCGTTCCAGTACCATTTGGGTGAATAATGTATCTTTTCTCAAATGAAGTATCACCTTTAGCATTTACTAAATGCCTACATATTCTCTGGGTCCAGAATATTCCTTGGATCCAGGTTTTCCAGTTCTTTCTTTGACTTCACATACAACTTAGAGACTCAACTTTACTCCTATCCGAAATCACAGATTCCAAGAATCATTAACTAAACATTGCTTAAAAAAAGAAGATGAGCTGTGAGTCAATTCAGTCTCATAAATCAGGATTGACCTTACAAAACTAGTAGAAACACTTAACTGGGTAGGTTTAGAGGGCGGGGAAGAAGTGCTTGAACCCTGAGTGTGCCTCCGAGTGATGGATACTTAAGGAGGAAGGGGTGGTGGAATTGGGGTGAAACCTTGTGGATAATCAATCCTATGCTGTAACAGTGGAGGCCCTTTCAAAGGGGCTCCAAAAGACAAATGGCAGGGCTCTTAAAAAAAAAAAAAAGAACAGAACCTGGAAAATGTGGGCATCCTCCATGAAGTGGCATGCAACTCTTTGTACTGCCACATAGAACTCTTTCACAAGGTACACACACGGAGCACGTGTCCTACTTGAACAGCTTCTTCTTTAAAATAGTATTTGCATATGACATCATTGGGGCACCCAGCCAATTTTGAAGAGTTTGGCAACACACCCATGTTCTTGGGAAGCAAGTGACCGATTAAGCTGCTTCCCATGGGGATTATTTGCGGTGCGGAAACTTCTCAGGAATAAATATTTTAGTAATGACAGAACAAGAAGTGCTGGTGAAGAGGGGCAAAGAGGGGCAGATTTTTCAAAAGCTGTGTTTTCATTACACATGTAGTTTTTATTACACATGTAGTAGATATTTGAATATCCCTCAAGTGTAGTATTACACATGAGGGATATTCAAAGGCATCTTCTTTTTGCAGAGAGACAAGATTTGAATGACAAGTTCTACAAAAGGAGTGGGTAATTTTTCTTTTCTTTCCTCTCTTTTTCCTCCAGAGAAGGAATGTCAATGAAAGACAATGAATTCGGCAACATTTGGCAACAGAAAATGTAGAAGGGCCTGAAAAAGAATCTATTTTAATTAAAATAAAATTGAAAGCAAGGAAGAGAGAATGCAAGAAAATTGGTACAAGTTTTTGTTCATTTACTGGATATTGACTGGGCAGCAACTATGTTCTGGTACTGTGATAGACATGGTGAACAAGATCTAGACCTGTCCTCAAGCAGCTCATAGTCTGGGTAGGAATAATGGAGATCTGAAAAATAAAAATAAAGAACAGATTTTGTCTGGATTTGTTAATCCCATAATCCTAATAACATATACAAACTACTATATATAAAATAGATAAGCAACAAGGAATTACTGTGTAGCATAGGAAACTATATTCAGTATCTTGTAATAACCTATAATGGAAAATAATCTCTCTCTCTATACACACACACACACACACACACACACACACACACATAAACTTACTATATGCCTGAAACTAACACAATGTTGTAAATCAACTGTACTTCTTCTTTTCTTTTTTACTTTTTGGCCGCACTGTGCACCTTGTGGGAATCTTAGTTTGCCGACCAGGGATTGAACCTGGGCCCCTGCAGTGAGAGTGCTGAGTCCTAACCACTGGACCGCCAGGGAATTCCCTCAACTATACCTCAATTTTAAAACACTGGGGAAATTTTTTTAAAAAAGAGAGAGAACAGATTTGGGAAAGGACAAAGTCATGCGGATGAGGCAGGAAAGTATTCTTCCTTTCTGAATTCTGCCACTTCGTACTTCCCAGACTTCCTTTTCTTACTGGAAAGTGGACGTGGCAATGCTCCTTGCTCGTGGTTGTGGAGAGAGAAAGCCTGTTGAATGAGTGGGAGAGCTGGGTAGCCTCTCTCGGGTCAGAAGCAGAGCTTCAGAGGAAAAACCAAACCCTGCTTGGTGCACCCTGAGCATCTGTAGGGGAACATGCCAAGCAGCCGCCTGATGCTGAAGGACTCACCAGCCCTCATCCTTGAGGTGATGTGGGAAAGCCTGGCCTAATCTTGGATTTTCATTTTGATCTGCATAAGGGGGCGTAGTGTAGGGTGTAGAGCACCCCAGAGCTGTGTGCTCGGACCTCTTTCTCTTTTCTGTCTGTACGCCCTCTTGGAGATCTTCCAGTCCTATGGCTTTAAATACTGTTTGTATGCACCAAGCATGCCTGGATTTATACCCCCAGCCACGACCCCTCCCATGGCCCCTCCACATGATGTATCCAGCTAGCTACTTGACATCTCCACTTGGATATCAAGTGAGCATTTCAAATTGAGATGTCGCAAGTTGGGTCCTTGATACAGCCCACTAAATCATTCTTCTGCTTCTCCATTAATGGTGATTCCATTTTCCCAGGGACTCAGGCCAAAATTCTTGGAGCCGTCCATGATGTCTCACTTTGTCACCACCCCACACACCCTGCCAGCTCTATCTTTAAAATCTCTCCCGTTTCATCCCCGTTCCCATGGCCACTGCCATCCCCCCCACCCCCGCTGGGTCTAAGCCAGCATCAGTCTCCCCTGGACTTTGGCCGTGACCTCCACCTGCACTCCCTCCTGCCACTCTTGCCCCCTTCAGTGTCTTCATTGCGGGGTCCTTCCTGTACAATATAAGGTAGACCGTGTTACTGCTTTGTTTAAAACTACCCAGTGGCTCCCATCTCACTCAGAGTAGAAGCCAAAGTCCCTAAAGCGCTTTCCCTGTCTGCCCTGCCTCCCCGCATGCCCTGTGATTGGTCCTGTCACTCACCTCCTCACCCGCGCCAACACCCGGCTCTGTGTTGTTCCTTGACTATATGCCCAGCGCTCTGCCACCTCAGGATCTCTGCACAGGTCACTCCCTCACCTCCAGGCTTTTCACTCTGTTACTGGGGGTCTCACAGGGAAATAGCTGATGCACTCAGAGTCCGATAACTCGAGGAGGATGGACATAGGAGGCGTGGAGGGGAACCACGTGGGCTGTGCAGCAGTCACCTGGGGCTTGGAAGAAGCTGGCCCAGAGCCCTTGGTGTCTGTGTTTTTCCAGCAGCATCAGGCTCTGTGCCTACAGGAAATCTGTTCATAGGGCATTTCCCGAAGTGGGCTCCACAGGGGTCTCTGGGAGGTTCTCCCATCTGCTGACTCTTGTTCTGCAGGTTTTGATGAACTTTTTTGATTTTAGGTTTTCAGACAAGGCTAGGACTCGTAGTCCTTCTGCAAAAGGTCCTGAGGTGGTCTGGAGCCTGAAGTCTCGGGATGGTGGCTGCCCAGTCACAGCACTGGAAATGACCACTTTGCTCTGTGCAGGCAGTGACCAGTGGGTCACGGCTACCACCTATCCAGCATGTGTAAAACCATGCCCCTCAGAACTGATGAAAGGAAAACCAGGAAATCTAAGTGGCTGCTGGGATTAAGGTCCTCAGCTTCACAACCTGCCATGTGTGAGATGGTGGGAAAGGGCAGGGCTTCAGACAGGACTGTCCTGGTGATTCTCAAAGACTGTCCTGAGATACTCAGACCTCAGAAATACATCCCTGTAAATACTCTTTATCTTTCAATTTTGTTATATGACAACTTGTATTCTTTAGTTTCTGGTTACCCTTAATTGGTAGGTGGCCTCCAACTTCTAGTTTTAAGTTTCTCTGCCCCATGACTTGTTTAATTTTTGTGATATGTAAAATATTTGATTTACTAAAACTCCGCCTTTTTACAAACATCTTAAATAGCCCTTTCATGCAGAGGACACGAGGCAGTGTGCATCTCACCCCCAGAATCACCTGCTTTTTTTTTTTTTTTAATTGGGGTATAGTTGTTTTACAATGTTGTGTTAGTTTCTACTATACAGCGAAGTGAATCAGCCATATGTACACATATATCCCCTCTTTTTTGGATTTCCTGGAATCATCTGCTTTTGAATTGCAAGGATGAGCTCTCCTCATGGTGGTGGCTCCTGTGTTCCTTGGGTGACATAAATGCCAGGAGGATGGGACCCTGTGCCGTAGACCAGGATTGGATGGATATTGAAATGAACAGTGAGTGTCAGACACTTCACTGTGGCATTTTCCTTTGCCTCCCCTTTGGTTCTCAGCAGAAGAGCTTTTCTCTTGAGTCAGTTTTCCCCTGGCTGTGATATGCAGTTGTAACAGGAACCTATCTGAAGTTGCCAGTAGAGACTTTAGTGCGGTATGGATGACCTGTTGCCAAACATTGAAGTAGCAGAAAGCAGTGCTTAAAGGATCCGGAAGTAAAGCTGTCATTTGCAGACTTGTGCTCCTACGTAAGCAGGTTTGACCACCCCAAAGTAATTGAATGGTTTGGTTTACCCTCTTCCTGTCTTCACTGTCGTCCCCATTTCTTGTAAAATGCCATTTAAAGGAAATAAATGGAGGGTGTGGGCAGTGAAAATGAATGATCTGGTTCATGGAATTTCGAGCTTTTGATGAAGCCCAAGGGGACTAGATGGAGGCAGAAGATGACTTTGAATTTTTCTGTGCTTCTCTCCATGATACGTCAGAGTTTGAAGTAGAAAAGTGGAATTCAGTACTTCCCCTGACTAAACGTTTATTGTGAAATGAAGAACATATTAGCCTTCTTGAGGCCATCCAGGCTTATTCTTTGTGCCCTCGGATTGTCCAATGGTCTGAGGACCTGATGAGTCAGTGAAACTCTTTGACCTGTAGTTCACAACCCTATTCTAAGACAAGGAAAACCGGAAATTATCTTGAACAATGAAACTCTGCCTGTCTCTGTCGGCGGCAAGTGCTCATTTCTCTCAGCTGACATTTTTAAGGAGGGAGACAGGGAAGAGTGGAGATGACTCCCCCATGAGGAATTAATTCAAATGTAGCTCTTCTGAGACTGTGGCCATGTTTGTAATATTTAACTTTTGTTTCTCTGCTTTATCTTTCTTCACCAACCTTTGCTTGGTTTGAAGAGATTGGTGGATCGCTCTCTATGGCCACACAGACTCAGTGGCACATCTGGGAACAGCTGCTCTGGGCTGGGGCGTGGCCGGCTGCTGGCTGACAGAGGCTGGCCCCTGCTGGAGCAACTCAGGGGTTCAGCTCTGCCTCGTGTTGCTTATCCTCCTCCTGGGTCCAATAGAATAGCCCAGAAATGCTCTTTTCATGCCAAAGGTGGCAACACAAAAGAGCAAGCAGAAATACATAAAGTCTCTTGAGGCCTAGGCTCCAGGCTGGCATATCATCACTTCTGCCTCATTTACGGGCCAAAGCATGTCAGATGGAGCAGGGAAATTGCCTCATTGTGGGGCGAGGGGGGACTCCAAATTCACAGTGACGTGGGGTATGGACATAAGGAGGAGAGAAGAACGGGAGCCTTAATGCCATCATCTTCCGCAGTTGGTTCAAAGAAACTTGCTCACAGCTAAAATTAAATAAAATTTCCCTTCTTTGCAATTTATCTTTTTCAGGAAACCAGAACCTATGGCTCTCTTTGCAATTTTTCAGACAACGTTCCTCTTGGCATTGCTGTCCTTGAGAACTTACGAAAGTGAAGGTAAGAAGTGGAAAGAACAGTAAAGAAAAAAAAATCACCTAGGGGAAAAAAAACAAGGTGACAGGTACTTTGGAGAAAAATCAACAGGTCATTTTTCTTTGAAAATTACTTGGAATTGGTAAGTAGCAGTGATGACCTTAGTCTTGAGCTTCCTGATCTTGATGGCTCGTTTTAGTAAGCTATACCTTAACCTTGATTTCCTGGTCAATGGTAACTTGTCAGTGAATCTAATCCCAGAGAATGTCATGATCAATACATGGTCCATGGCCATTGCCAGAGGAGTTCCTTCTAAACTTGCTGGGTAGAGATGGGTTATGTGACCAGTGTTGGCTGCAAGGTTAGAGCAAGTTGGGTTGTCCCACAACTGCGTTCGTTCGTTGAGAGGCTGTTACCTGCAAGATAATATGCTAAGTGCTGAAATGCTGTTTATGGGTAAAGAAATAGTATTTGTCTCTTAGCTACTCCCACAGTGAAGGTATTTGGCCATAAATCAACTTTGTAAATAAAGTCAATAAGAATTCAACACCATTAAAATGTTTACGGATATTTTATCACCTTGAGCCAGTTTGAAGACAGACTCAAACTTGAGAGAGTTTCTATGGGTTTATAAAGTTTGTGTTGCTTTTACCTGTATTTTATAAAGCTTTACCTTTTCCTCTTTCTGCATTTATTCTTTGCTGTATACTCCCTTTGTACCAGAGGGTACAGGCATATGCTCTTAGTAATTACCCACACAATTCCTGTCCATGGATTCATGAAAATGATGTTTGCAAGAAATATCCATAGAAGTTTTCCATTTCCCTTGAAACTCTGTGATAAGCTATTTGGAAATAAAAGGAAGACTTTGTTCTGATAAGAGCTCAGTTCTCCGTCTGATATTCTTTAGGTCTGGCTTTAGTTTTTTTTTAGGTTCAGGGCACATGAGAAGGTGCTACTTTATGGGTTCTTAAAAATCACAGTTTGATTGTTGGTTTCTTCATAATCTGGAGCTGAAAGGTGGAAATTAGGAGGACTCCTCTTTCGTAGTATTGATACCCCTCACTCCATCGATCTTACTTGCTAAAATCTAGGCATGACACACTGGGGCTGACTGGGTGGTCTGTACCATAAGAATGTCTAGGCTCAGTTAGAGCTCCTGATTCCCAGACAGACCCAGGGCCCCAACTCCAGGCTCTCCAGAGAATCCAGGTGTTTAGCCCAGGTGTTTAACCGGAAGCTGTTGGCCCAGCTCACTTCCCTAGTGAAATCTCAATATCTGATCTGACAACTGTTTACTGTGAGCCTTCTACTTACAAGGGACTCTGCTCTCAGGGCAAGCTCTGCTACTCGCCCTTTCAGCTTCCTTTATTTAGATCAGACTTGCATTTACCTGTTTCTCTCTCCACCAATCTTTGTTTCTGCTTCCAGCTTTCTCAGCTAAGCATGCCCGCTTTGCGAAGTGATTCTGCTTTGTCCTCACCTTAACTGCTTGGATTTCGTGTCTCAATTTCTGCTGCATCTGACCCAGTACCTACTAAATGCCCACTCAAACCAGTGGGCTTCTCACTCAATCACCCAGCCAGGCTCAGGCCTGAGACTCCCTTTCAGATAACCTAGCTTCTCCTGTCCAATGAGACAGAGCCAAGGCTCACTTCCTGTCAGCCCTGGGCTCACTCTCCATCAGCCAGAGATCGTGACTAGCATTTGGATGTATTTTCTTCCAGTCTCTTGTGTGTATGTATGCACAGACAGAGAAAGAGATATAAATGTGTAGGGTTTTTTTTATAGAGGTAAAATTATACTATATGTACACCGGGAGTATTTATACTATACATACTTTAATAAGTGTATATAGTATAAAGTTTATATATGAAGTATACTTATTGAAGTATAACTAGTGTAAAGTATATATACTTATTACAGTATATATAGTATAAAGTATATATATTATATGTAATATAAGTATATATACTAGGAAGTTATACTATATATACTTATTAAAGTATATATAGGTAAATTATTAAACAAGTGAAGTATATATACTTTAATAAGTTTACTTTCGTATATACTTATCAAAATAATTAATACAATCATAATGTATATATGATTAATACAATATTTGATGTTAAAAGTTTTTCTCGAAATAACATTATATTTAATGGCTGCATGGTATCCCATCTTACGAATGGGCCACGGTTTATTTCCTTAAGTAGTGTTGGGGAAAATAGGAGGACGGTCTGTGACTAGATCTAGGTCGGTCTGATTCCAAGCCTGCCCTTTTTGGCCACACTCCGGTACAGCGTTATAAATTAAAGAGTTGGGCCAAGAGCCCTGGGTTCTGGTTGGGTTGTGTGGCCTTGGGAAAGTCACTCCCCTTTTCTTAGTGTCAATTTCCTCATCTGAAAAACATTGGGACTGGACTGAATAATCCCCAAGGTCCCTTTATCTCTCTGACTTTCCCTTGGCATTTCCTGCTATTTCCCAAGGATGTCCTAGATTGCTTTCCACCCAGTTATTTCTGACTGCTTCTCTCGAGTACCTGAGTCACTCAACACTCACCAAGATCATATGTCAATATAAAGAATTCCCCTTTTGTCTAAAGCATCATATGGCAGCCTTCTAGAGCTTCCAGAAGTAAAGTTGATACTTGTAGGTGACTCACTCATTCAGCAACCAGCCACGGAGTGTCTATACCGTGAGAGGTACGTTACGGTCTTGGTTCCAGCGAGCTGAGTAAGACTTAGTCCCACCCGTGTTCGGCTCACAGTCTGCGGAGAGACAAACACAGAACAGGCTATGACAGCACGCTTAGATCAGGGCTCAAACGCGGGGTGGGAAAAGCAGCCCTGGGGAGAAGAGAGTGCCAAGAAGGACGAATTATTAGTGAGGGGCTGCTGGTCAGGCAGGCACTTGATATCATGGCGATTCTGGATCTCTGTCATTTGAGATCCGCATCTGCTGCGGGTAAGACGTCATGCCAAGCTCTGGGGACAAGAGTCCATTCAAAGGTGCATAAGCCTCCGCCTCTGTCCTCCAGGAAATTTGAATCTAGAGTGAGACTGACAGCAGCAAACAACCATACAGGCAAGATGAAATGAGGGCTAGGAGAGGTGGGGTGACTTTGCATGCACCCTGCTTCCCTGGTGCTGATGGCTCCATGGTTATTAAAAAAATTTCCCCCCGTTCCATAAGGTATCTGCCCTTTCATCTCTCCCCATCTCCCTCTAGTTCACTGTATTAGGCTTGGAAGACACAGGTTTAGGGAGAGAAGGAATAACAGCTGTTGCCTCTAACTAGAGAATTGAGACATTTTATTCACAAAGGAGATAAAACCTCTAACCAAATAACAATAGAAGATGACCACCATGTTTGGGCTTTGAGTATTCAGGAATTCCAACTTACTTCATTTACCTTTGAGTGAATAGGGCCTGATAAATGATTCACTCTGCCCAAACTCATTAAGCATCAGAATGCCAATTTATTAACTTTCAGTGAGGGATAAAACTGGAAAGATAACTGGGGCTCAGCCTTTCGGTGCAAATTTAGAAGACTAAACTATGCATTCTGCAGTGTCATCGTAGTGAAGTGAACCAGATATCTTAATATTTCTTTTAAAATCTAGCATATTAGGCTCAATATCAAAAAAACAAACAACCCAATCCAAAAATGGGCAGAAGATCTAAATAAACATTTCTCCAAAGAAGATATACAGATTGCCATCAAACACACGAAAGGATGCTCAACATCACTAATCATTAGAGAAATGCAAATCAAAACTACAATGAGGTATCACCTCACACCAGTCACAATGGCCATCATCAAAAAGTCTACAAACAATAAATGCTGGAGAGGGTGTGGAGAAAAGGGAACCCTCTTGCACTGTTGGTGGGAATGTAAATTGATACAGCCACTATGGAGAACAGTATGGAGGTTCCTTAAAAAACTAGAAATAGAACTACCATATGACCCAGCAATCCCACTACTGGGCATATACCCTGAGAAAACCATAATTCAAAAAGAGTCATGTACCACAGTGTTCATTGCAGCTCTATTTACAGTAGCCAGGACATGAAAGCAACCTAAGTGTCCATCAACAGATGCATGGATAAAGAAGATGTGGCACATATATACAATGGAATATTACTCAGCCATAAAAAGAAACAAAATTGAGTTATTCGTAGTGAGGTGGATGGACCTAGAGTCTGTCATACAGAGTGAAGTAAGTCAGAAAGAGAAAAACAAATACCATATGCTAACACATATATATGGAATCTAAAAAAAAGGTTCTGAAGAACCTAGGGGCAGGACAGGAATAAAGACGCAAAGGTAGAGAATGGACTTGAGGACACAGGGAGGGGGAAGGGTAAGGTGGGACGAAGTGAGAGAGTGGCATTGACATATATACACTACCAAATGTAAAACAGATAGCTAGTGGGAAGCAGCACATAGCACAGGGAGATCAGCTTGGTGCTCTGTGACCACCTAGCAGGGTGGGATAGGGAGGGTGGGAGGGAGACGCATATATGTATATACATATACATATATATGTATACATATAGCTGATTCAGTTTGTTATACAGCAGAAACTAACACACCATTGTAAAGCAATTATACTCCAATAAAGATGTTAAAAAAAATCTAGCATATTATATGGTTCTGAAAGTAATACGTGTTTTCTAAAGAACATTCGCAAAGTGCAGAAAATCATAAAAAAGAAAGTTAAAATCACTCAACCTCACCATCCAGAAATGACTGTTAACATTTTAGTTTTACTTCTCTTTATAGCTTTTTAAAAATAATGTAAGTACTTTAAAAAATATAAAATGGAGTGCATAGTTCAATATGATTTTTTTAAGTGCATGGAAAAATGTCAAGAAAAACATGCATGATTTGAACTTGGCAATGGAGTGAGAGTGGAGTTGGTAGGATGCTGGGGATTCAATTTCTGTATTATTTGAACATTTTTATCATGATCATGTATATTTTAAAAATAATTTTTATTGAGGTGAAATTCACATAACATAAAATTAATCAGTTTATGGTTAAAGTGGACAAATCAGTGACATTTAGTACATTTAAAATGTTTTGCAATTACCACCTCTATATAGTTCCAAAACATTTTTATTATCCCCAAAGGAACCCCTGTAATCATTAAGCAATTATCCCCTATTCCTCCCTCCCTCAGCCCCTGGCAACCATCAGTCTGCTTTTTCTCTCTATGGATTTATCTATTCTGGATATTTCATATGAATTGAATCATACTATGTATATGAGACCTTTTGTATCTGGCTTCTTTCACTTAGTGTAATGTTTTCAAGGTTTGCCTAATTTGTAGCATGTATCATTCCTTATCCCATCAAATGGACATACCACACTTTGTTCATCCAGTCATCTGCTGATGGACATTTGGGTTATTGCCACCTTTTGGCTATTGTGAATAGTGCTGCTACAAACATTTGTGTACGAGTATTTGAGTCTCTGCTTTCAATTCTTTGGGATATATACCTAGGAATGGAATTGTTGGGTCATATGGTGATTTTAACTTTTTGAGGAACTTCCAAAATGTTTTCTACAGTGCTAAAGCCATTTTACATCCCCACCAGCAATGTACAAAGGTTCTAATTTCTCCACATACTCACCAATGCTTATTTCCATTTTTAAAATTATAGCCATCCTGTGAGTGTAAGATAGTATCTCATTATGGTTTTGATTTGCATTTCCTTAATGACTAATGATGTTGAGCATCTTTTCATGTGCTTTTTCATCATTTGTACATCTTCTTTGGAGAAATGCCCATTCAAGTGATTTGCCCATTTTTAAAATTGAGTTGTTTGTCTTTTAGTTGTTGAGTTGTAAGAGTTCTTTATATATTCTGGATGCTAGATAAGTGATTTGCAAATATTTTCTCTTAGTTTTTTTTAGTTTCTCTTAGTTTTTTTTCACTTTCTTGACAATGTCCTTTGATGCACAAAAGTTTTTAATTTTGATGGAGTTTAATTTATCTATTTTTTCTTTTTTGGCTCATGCTTGCATGTCATATCTAAGGGCCCACTGCCAAATCCAAGGTCATGGGAGTCCATACTGAGATTTTAATTGGTACCCTAGCCATCCCCAGCACCGCATTTACAAAATATTACAAAGGATGGGTATCTTTTTGGGAAGATAGTCGTTGATGGCTAATAACTTGGATTTTATGGACACTCTTGTTAACCTAACTTCCATAGAATGAATTTTCTGAGGTTTTTTAAAATAAATTCTGAGGCTCATGCCTTACTTGGATCGTGAACCTGTCTACCATGTGGACCATTCACATGAAAAACTTCATGCTTATATCTACCAGGAATGCTTCTCAGCTTATCTGGCTGGGTCCAGAGCCCCGTCCTTATCATCTGTATCCTGAGTTTGGCAGGACACGGTGGGAGCCATGCAGCATACTTCTCAGACATTCCATTCCATGTGACCTTTGATTGGGCAAGATGCTCCTGCCCTAACAGTTGGGGGGCAGTGCAGTAAAGGGGAGCAAGGTTTTGGAATTAGAGAGGTCTATACTTAAATCCCATATAGCTTTGTGTAAATCATTTAAGCTTACTGAACTTTAGTTTCCCCATCTATAAAAAATTACTGTCTGAGTTTTACAGTGGGCATTACACGAGACAACGTATGTAAAGCACCTAGCACTGTGCCTGGTAAATAGTACGTGTTCAATCTTGTTGTCGCTGTTAATTTTACCTCTCTGTGAGAAAAACGACACATGTAGAATGGCAGTTTTGGAACATTTTCTTCCAGTATTAGAGATTCTTTCCATTTTTATTCTCAAAAGAACATACTCTGTTGCCTTTTAAACTAAGTGCCAGAGGGTCTCAGATCACTAGAGGAAACCCCCAAAGAACCAGAAAAATGAATGCTGAAAAGATGATATCTGCTCCACCATGGACCATCAATTACCAGTTGATTTTATCAATACAGTCTTAATCTTTTCAGTACCTTTGCACCATTCCCAGTTTACTTTAGACTCCCTCAGAAGGGAGTAAGACCAGTTGATTCGGCAGTACACAATTCCTTTTGAATCTGTACGGCATTTCCTCTGCTCATGTAAAAAGTGGTGCTTTGTTCTTCTCCAAGAATTAGCAGTGACCTCGCTCACTCCGTCAGGCCCCATCCTCTCTCTAGGCTGTCTCCTAGCTCACCGACCTCAGCAAATCTGTTTCGTGTTTGAATCTCTACTCTTTCACAGACTCTATCACACCACTAAATATTCTAAACTTGCAATGACTCATTACTTCTTACGAGTCTGTTGTGTCTCTCCAGCTAGGTTCCTTCCTTGAGCTAGAAACCTTGTCACAATTATTTTATTTCACAGTAAGTGCCTAGTCTCATCTGAAGAGTCCAGTGAATTCTTGCCAGAGGTGTTTTAAGTTCGGTGCATTGAGATTTAAGCAATAATGTCTAGAGATGGAACTTGCTGTCACTTTATAGCTACTTAATAAACTATGAAATATTGACTTTCAAAAACAAAACTTTCATTTTAGATGTCCAGAACTATGAAATTTATAGCAAAAAGTCCTCTTTCTTTATTCAGCCTTATTACAAATTTCTGAACCATTTAGATTGTTCAGTAGAGTATCCTTTTGTCTTGTGAAACTGTTTATCAATTTATTAATTTGCTGTGTATCATTGAACAAGTCATTTCATTCATCTAGGGCTTAATTTCTTTATCTGCTGAGTGATTTCTGAATTCCCTCCAGGTTTTCAAAGTGTCTAATTCTAGAATGTATATGTGAGCAATAATTTCCAAAGCTAAACAATGATGATATTGAACAGTTTAATTATCTGTGACTATTCAATCATACTCCTATTAAATGTTATTTCATATCTTGTTTTGGCCTTTCAGTCTTGTCTGAACCTTTACCATTAACTCCTGAATCGCTGAAAGTTTCTGTCAGTTCTACGCGTCAGTGTTTGCATTTACAATGGACTGTCCACAGCCTCGCTTATCATCAGGAATTGAAAATGGTTTTTCAGATACAGATCAGTAGATTTAAAACATCCAATGTCATCTGGGTGGTAAGTATTTTTCTTTTTGGCTCAGTATTTAAAAAATCCTCTTCTGACACTGTGTTTTATCTTTTATAACATCCCCCCAAATCCCAATATGGAAATATTTGGGCAACTCAGAACAGTTGTCCTAAATAATCGCATTTCTGTGTTTTTAGTTAAGAGGGTCCAGGACAAAGTAACATGACAGTTTTGGTTTGGTAGGTTGGATGGGCTATGCTACGAATCAGATCATTTTCTCAGTTCTGCTCTGTTTCCTGTGGAAGCTGTTGGGGTCTGTCCTTGTGAATACTGGATTCCCAAAAGCCATGAAGTTCAACCACCTTACTCCTCTTCCTTCTTCCTTCCCTGCCTACCAGAGATCTTCCTAAATCAGATGTAAGAGTTCAGCAACATTTTTCACGCCAGTGTGCCTCGCAGGCAGTTACTTTACTAATGCTATGCTGAGATGCAAGGAATAAACAATTCTAGCATTTTCTGTCCTAATCAGCGAAGAGGCTCTTCATGGGCCATGTTGGAGAGTAACTTACAGCGTCCTTTGCTGCCTCATATGTGGCTTTTTCTACAACAAATTAAATTAAGAAAGTCCTGAATTTCACACACTTTTTGCCTTTGAATTATTTGGGATCGATTTTTCACTTGTCTGGTTTAAATCATGGTTGTGTCTGTTTTGCCTGATGCTTCCCCATCTAGTCTATTGGGGCACTTTGGTAGTTTCTTTTTTTTTTTTCCCTAACATCTTTATTGGAGTATAATTGCTTTACAAACTTTGGTAGTTTCTTTCAATTACCATTTATGGTGCAGGGAACCTTAATAATCTATGCCCACATCATGATCAGTTATTATCACGGGATGTTGAAGGACAGTGAAATATTCTCCTGCTGAAGGGAACAGAGAATCTGCGTGGAGGGAAGGGCAACACAGGGCTGTGTCATTACTGGGGACCTCCCTTTGCTAGTGGACGGCCACTCTTCTCTCAGGCGCCGGAGGCGTGAGTACAGGGAACCAGGTGGTTAGTTCCTTTAGCGAAGCATAAAGGCTACTAGCTTTAAAGGCTCCAGTTACTTTCCTTATCCATCACTGCATTTGAGATCTGAGTGAGTGGCCTAAGTTAAATATCATTCTGACTGTCGATTTAGGATTGATACCAGGCCTAGAATTCCACCCCTCAAAGCGCAGCTTCCCACCATGAGAGTTGTTCGGTGTTGGTTTTTGTTTTTTTCTTTTTTTGAGGCCAAAATTAGTTTATTTGGGGTTTGTTAGTTCTGCAGGCCAGGAGACACAGATCCAAGAAGCACTTGCGTTGTGTTCCCTGGTGTTCTGACTTTAAACAACAACAATGCTTATGTACAGCTGTTCCCTCCCCACCGCCAGCCCATCTTCCCACCATCCCCCTCATGCTAATAATTTTTGTATTTTCATATTTTTTGTATTGTTGATGGATACACTGGTTGTTGATTTGGACCCAGTACAACATCGAGCAGAGGTCATATTGAGGCTAAGAATTATCTAAGGAAAAGAAATTTGAGAGAAGTGCTGGAGGAATTCGTGGAAAACTAGCACTTAACACCAGTAGCGAAAGTAACATTAACCATAGACCAAGTTGATCCCATTTGTTTTTCTAAAAGACAGTTCTTTCTGTTATCATAGTAGAGAAAATAACAGTAGCAACACGTGAACAGACAGTTGTTCGTATCTGTTTACACCTTTGATTCAGGTAGTTCTCTTTTCAAGGTAAAGCCGCTGGTGAAACCTACTTGTGTAACCTACCAAGGCTGGAGATGTTTGAGGGTAGAGTTTTGCCTTGTCGGTTATACGGTCCCCATAACACCCAGGCCAGCCTGATCCCAACAGAGGAGAAAACTAAGGCACAGAGAGGTTTGTGGTGCTGCTTTTTTTTTTTTTTTTTCCCTTCTTTTTTTCTGTCATTTATTCATTTGACAAAAGATAATCATACCTGCCTATGCCAGATGTCAGGAACAGGAAAAGAAAAAACTAACTTTGACCTTGAATTGTTTACAGCACAGTTGAGAAAGTCCAGGACACACAGAGCAACACTAAGAAGACAATTTAAGAAAAACTGAGACGGCCTCACCTTGACCATGTCCACACAGAACTCTCCCTTTTCCTGCTGGGGTTGGGTGGTGTAGGACCTGCCACACCCAGAGGAGGGAACTGCCCCTCTCAAGGCAGCTCTGTTTCTGGCTGGATCCCTGGGCCCCCCACAGGGGTGACAGCCATGTGCAGTCTTCCCAGGTCATCAGTCTCCACGTGTCCCAGAACAGACGGTGCCAAGAGAAGCCCTTGTCTGAACCTCTCAGGCCTGAAGTCAAGGACAGACATAAGGTCCCCCTCCAGTTAAGGGTCAGACAAAGCAGCTGAGAGAGGTCGCTTCTGTCTGGACCGTAATCTCCCTTTCATAGGGCAGGTCCCTGTAATGCACCCTCACTCATGCCTCAGACTGTTGTGTTCCCAAACAAGCCAAAGGAAAAGCATCTTGACCGAGGCTGTCACAGCTGGACCAGGAACTCTGAGCTGCCTTCTGGCCAGTGCTGGCCACTCAAGCTGCACTACGTGCTCTCACCCTGGCTGGGGTTCTGCCCCCAGCCTTTCCAGCCACTTGCTTTATGGTTCCATCAATGGCAGGAGAAGGTAGAGTAGAGTAACAGCTCAAGCTTGGAAGGAGGCCTGGAGCGTGAGTCAGTGAGGGATGAGCTCACTTCTCAGGAATGAATCCGTGACCTCAGTTGGACTTCTGTGTAAACGCCAGTTTTTTGTAACATGCTAATGTCTGCCAGGGCCAAATTAAACTTGCCACTTCGATGAATGAAAACAGCCCAAACACAGTCATCACATTTTTAAAAGTTGCTGAATTGATGCATTCAACGAAAGTTTTATCTCCTCCACAACAGGCCTATAAAGACCACAAAGCACAACTGGTGGTTAGACAGAATCCACACAAAGAGTGTCTGGGAAAAACAGAGCTCACTGCATATTAATGAACTGATGAAATCCTTTAGCCCATAGTTTTAGACTGTGGGCTCAGGTCCAGGCATTGTTCCAGGCATGGGGCTGTGAGTGCTGAGCAAAAATAAGGAGATGATCACACAATTCAGAGTATCCTAGGCGTGAGGAGTGCAGGTCGCTGACACGGGGCTGTGGGGTGAGATTAGGCCTGACCTTCTCCAGCAGCTTGGAGGAAGGGCGGTTGGAGCCAGAGTAGGAAAGAAGATTAGAAGCTAATTTAGCATGGAGGGTGAAGAGGAATGTCCCGGGAAGATCCAGCTGGGGTGAGCAGGGGCCCTGAGTGAAAGGGGCTGGGAGCTTTCAGGCCTGAAAGCGCGGGGCATGTGGGGTGGGCAGGACAGGGCTAGACCACACACCGAGGGTCATGCCCAGCTGCTGTTTTATATCCAGGGAGCAGTGAGAAGCGGAGTGATGAGCTCTGATTGGAAGTCTTAAAGAAAGCTCACTCCGGCTACACAGTGGAGAGAAGTTGGGAGAACTGGAGGAGGTGAAGTGTGACCAGTTGGAAGCAAGCAGTGGGGTCGGTCCAGAGGAGAGGGGCCTGGAGTGGGTGGTGACTGTGGTGACAAGGGAAGTGGCTGAATTCCCAAGAGATGGGGGAGGCAAAATCCAGCCGGCGGCTTGTTGACATTATAGCGAGGTCACCAGGACTGACAAGAGTTCCTTTTATTTATTTATTTATTTATTTTGGTATTGGTTCTTAAATAATAATTAAGAAAAGGTACCTGCGATCGCTCATATTAAATAGTAAAAGTTGCGTGGATCAGGACCACAGAACTTGGAGTTAAAAAAGTATGTTTTGTAATCCGGGGATAAAGGAATACAATAAACCGAAATAATATAAATGTTTTACAAATGGGAGTTCTGCTTAGCGCGAGAAAGGACGTCCATGACTAGATGCCTTTCAGGTGGACGAAGTGGTTCTCCTTCCGGGACTGTGTTTGGTTCGGCCAAAGCCACTGTTTAAGGTTGGCGGCCCGGGGAGGGGAAAGCACAGGTGGAGGAAGGCCTCCGAGTCTGGTTGCGTGTGACGTGTGCGCTGCCCCCTCCTCTTCACTGCAGGACTTGCCATTGGCCCTTAGAAAAATGGATGCAGACTCAGTTTTCCCCAGGAAGGGCAAGGTTTTTGTTGTCCCTGTCTCCCAGCTGTCGGTGCAGAAAGCAGGCATCCTGAAGGGGCCCACTGAAAGCATGGGTGCCTGGAGCTGTGGCCCACGAAGAAGAATGAAGCCTAATCCCTGCTTTCTGGGTGCCATACTTGAGTCAGAGGCATAACCACAGATGAAATGCCACCAACTACCCCCAGTATGCAGGGGAGCTTGGGCAGAGGTGGGGATGGGAGGAAACCAGAGGAAAGAGCAAGAAAGACTTCATGAAGAAGATGGGGTATAACAGGGGCTTGAAGGTTGGCATTAATTCCCAATTCAGAGGGAGAGTTGGGGACGCGAAACCAGGGACGCTGCGTGAGCAAGTACTGAGGAGTAAAGCATACAGCTCTTCCCGAAGTGTGGGGCGGACCGCTGTGTCTGGAGACAGGAGTCCTGCAAGGGAGAGGCAGTTAGAGTCATACTGTAAATGGCCTTGGACGACAGGGTGAGGTGTAGAAGGAGCCGTTGAAGTTTATTGCATTCAAGAATGAAAATACCACTGTCTTAGAAAGATTAAGACTAAAAGCTGTGCGGGAAAAACAAATTACAGTACAGCTTGGACAAGCTTCCCAAGAGCACAGTGTAGGGCGTTCCCATGTGGTTGACATCTCTGGGGACTAAAGGTTCTGAAGGTTAGAGCTCAAGGGAGGGGGGATGGTCCATGTGACCGCCGTATCTGAAAAGACAAGAGACGAAAACCAAAGCAATCATTGTGAGCCATCTGTTGACTTCTGGGAGACAGTGGAATTCCTGGGAACCATGAAGGACTGCCAGCTCTACTGAGATTTGACCAACTTGGTCTGATGAATATTAGAAAATTCTCATCAATCTTGCTTATTTTTAAAAGGGTGCCTCAATTAATTCTCTAGTGTGCAAGAATCTTCTTAGCACACTCTTGTGACCAGCACTGTGTGCATACCTTCTTTCTCTGATCTTTTCCCGCAAGACTCCAGTAGCTTCTGTTTTCTCTCTCACTTGGTCCACGTGAGCCCCCTGGAACTGGAGGCCCGGAGGGATTGGGAGCCAAGTCTTTGAAAGGCAGGAGGCCAAGGCTGGTTCCTTGCTGGGCCGTCAGAGCTCGGGAGCTGGCTGGCTGGGAACAGACTGCACTTGTCCATATCCTGGAGTTACAGTGGACTCTTAGGTGTGTGCTTTGGGATGAGTCCAGCCAAGCCATTTCCCAGGACCGCACGGCTATATGTTTCCAAGTTTTTCTCTTTATTTCTAGGAGAACTACAGAACCACTGTGAAGCGGAACCGAGTCCTGCATTGGAGCTGGGGATCCGAGCTCCCTCTGGAATGCGCGGCACACTTTATAAGAATGAGGAGTATGGTGGATGACGCCAGGATTCCCAAGCCAGGGTTCTGGAGCAACTGGAGTTCATGGGAGGAAGCAGATGGTAAGAAGTGAGGGGTTAAAAGAGTGAAGGGGTTTACTATCTAATATTTCTCGGGGACCAGTAGTCAAATAGTGGAAGTCTCTGTTGAGGAACTCTGGGTAGACACCAGCATTATTTTTCTTTGGCTCCTATTGGGTCTAAAAAGCATGGGTGTGAAACTTGCCACCAGGAGACAGAGGTCTAAGCATTTTCCCTCTGAATGTATTCATTGAGGTAATTATGCAAATTCAGACAATTTAGTATTCATTTTCCATACGTGTGAAGTGTGTGTATTATAGAATGCTAAGTGAACAAAGCAGGACATAAACTGTACATATGTTTTTATGGGAACAACACAAAATGTGTATTCATCTAGATCAGAATTTGGGAAGCTTTTTCTGTAAAGGGCAAGATAGGAAATACTTTAGGTTTTACAACCCTACATTCTCTATCGTGACTATTCAACTCTGTCATTGTAGCATGGGAACAGTCATAGGCAGAGTGTAAATGAATGAGTGGTTGTGTGCCAATAAAACTTTATTTACAAAAACAGATGGTGTCTGGAATTGGCCCATGGGCCATAGCTTGTCAGCCCCTAATGTAGAGACAAGGGAGGGAAATATGGAAAACTGGAAGCAATTCTTCATTTGAGATCATGGATAATTATGAGAGAGATCATGGATAATGAGATCATGGATAATTATGTTTAATTATGTTTAATTATTAAAATATCTCTTAATTTTGATTATCTTGTTGTTATTAAAATTTAGCATTTTGCACAATTTCTTATGCTTCAGCTAAGCTATAGGTTAGTTGTAAAGCACTGGCATTTGGTGCTCTCAACTATATACGTTGACAGATTATCTGAAATTCCTGTCAAGAGAACCATTCCTTAGCTAAGTGTTTATGCAAGTTTATTAATTCAAACTGATAGCATGTTAACTCATGAGAGGCCCAATGATTAATTTAATACTAATAATAGTATCAAATCTGCATTCTAGTCACTGCTTTCAGCACTATATGTATTAATTTCGTCCTCACATCAGCCCTATGAAATACATATAATTCTTATCCCTACTTCACAGATGAGGAGACTGAGGCACAGATAGCTTTAAAAAAATCCCATGCAAGGTCATCAGGCCACGAAGTGGTAGAGCCAGAATTCTAACCTGGACAATCTGGCTCCAGAGGCCATTCTCTTAACCATCACATCCTATTGCTGAGAGACACACTTAACAGAAAAAATAGAGATTAAAAAGGTAGCAATAGAGAAAGAAAGAACAACATTATCAACAACTTTGGTACAATGGACTAGGTTTATCAAAACTATAACCTCCAAACTAACTCGAGAATTGATAGAAAAGCTGATTATTCCTTTAAAAAAATTTTTTTATTGAAGTATAGTTGATTTACAATATCCTGTAAGTTTCAGGTGTACAGCACAGCAATTCAGTTATACATATTTTTTTTTCAGATTTTTTTCCCTTATAGGTTATTACATAATATTGAGTATAGTTCCCTGTGCTATACAGTAGGTCCTTGTTGGTTATCTATTTTATACATAGTAGTGTTTATATGTTAATTCTAAACTCCTAATTTATCCATTACCCCCACCCTCCTTTCCCCTTTGGTAACCATAAGATTTTTTTTTTTCTGTATCTGTGAGTCTCTTTCGGTTTTGGAAATAAGTTCATTTGTGTCTTTTTTTTTTTTCTTTTAGATTCCACATATATGTGATATCATATGTTGTTTGTCTTTCTCTGTCTGGCTTACTTCACTCAGTATGATAATCTCTAGGTCCATCCATGTTGCTACAAATGGCATTATTTCATTCTTTTTTATGGCTGAGTACTATTCCATTGTATATATGTATCACATCTTCTTTATCCATTTATCTGTCAATGGACTTTTAGGTTGCTTCCATGTCCTGGCTATTGTAAATAGTGCTGCAATGAACATTGGAGTGCATGTATCTCAAATTATGATTTTCTCTGGATATATGCCCAGGAGTGGGATTGTAGGATCATATGGTAGCTCTATTTTTAGTTTTTTAAGGAACTTCCATACTGTTCTCCATAGTGGCTACACCAATTTACATTCCCACCAACAATGTAGGAACGTTCCTATTTCTCCACACCCTCTCCAGCATTTATTGTTTGTAGACTTTTGATGATGGCCATTCTGACCAGTGTGAGGTGATACCTCATTGTCATTTTGATTTGCATTTCTAAAATGATTAGTGATATTGAGCATCTTTTCATGTGCCTTTTGGGTCATCTGTATGTCTTCTTTGGAGAAATGTCTATTTAGGTCTTCTGTCCATTTTTTTATTGGGTTGTTTGTTTTTTTGATATTGAGCTGCATGAACTGTTTGTATATTTTAGAAATTAATCCCTTGTTGGTTGCTTCATTTGCAAATATTTTCTCCCATTATGAGGGCTGTTTTTTCATTTTGTTTATGGTTTCCTTTGCTGTGCAAAAGCTTTTAACTTTAATTAGGTACCACTTGTTTATTTTTGTTTTTATTTTCATTACTCTAAGAGTGAAACCAAAAAAATAGTGCTGTGATTTATGTCAAAGAGTGTCTTGCCTATGTTTCCCTCTAGGAGTTTTATAGTATCTGGTCTCACATTTAGGTCTTTAATCCATTTTGAGTTTATTTTTGTGTATGGTGTTAGAGAATGTTCTAATTTCATTTTCTTACCTGTAGCTCTCCAGTTTTCCCAGCACCATTTATTGAGGAGACTGTCTTTTCTCTGTTGTATATTCTTGCCTCCTTTGTCATAGATTAAGTGACCATAGGTGTAGGTTTATCTCTGGGCTTTCTGTCCCTTTCCATTGATCTATATTTCTGTTTTTTGTGCCAGTACCATACTGTTTTGATGACTGTAGCTTTGTAGTACAGTCTGAAGTCAGGGAACCTGATTCCTCCAGCTCCATTTTTCTTTCTCAAGATTGCTTTGGCTATTTGGGGGTCTTTCGTGTTTCCATACAAATTTTTTGTTCTAGTTCTATGAAAAATGTCATTGGTAATTTGATAGGGATTGTAGATTACCTTGGGTAGTATAGTCACTTTGATAATATTGATTCTTCCAATCCAAGACAGGGTATATCTTTCCATCTTTTCATGTTCTTCTTTGATTTCTTTCAAGGCTGATTATTCCTAATCCCCAAAGCACTGATTCTCAACCATGGCTGCACATAGAATCACCTGGGGACCTTAAAACAAAATCCCACACCCAGGCCACTCCACTTGGGTGACCTTAGTGATGGCAATTTTAGAGCCCTGGTGGGCCAGCAGCCAGACTGTAGGGGCCTAGGTGAGCAGGGGGTGATTGACAGCTGAGCGACGGGCACAGGCAGGTCCTGGGGGAGGCTGGCTGTGGAGGAGCGGGTGGAGAGGAGGCTGGAGGGAGGCATGGAGGATGGTGAGTTTGCCTAAAATGGCAGAGACTTGAGGATTCTTATGTGCTGATGGGCCACACAGAAGGAAGATGGAAGTGAAAGGAGCTCTTTGGGTGACTGGCATCTGAGAAGGTGGAAGAGGAGTGATCTACAGGACAATTTAGAGATTATGAGGGACACGTGGCTTGGGAGCTGGGCAGACCTGGTGGGTGTGAATGTGGCTTTGCCACTTGCTGGGTGAGTGAACTTGGGCTCAGTCCTGCCCATCCCATTGCTGTAAGGTGGTAAGGATGACAAGAGAGAATATACATAAGCACTTAACACAGGGCCTCCCACATGGCTGGGATTAGTACAAAGCAGCTACTGCTGTCCTAATAACCTAGAAGCAGGAATAACACGATCATCCACAGAGTGACAGTCATGGTGCAGTCTCCATACTAAGAATGAGAGCAATGGTATTATCGTAACAGTAGGAGTGATGGTACAGAGGATCGTTTTGCACACACCAAAGTTTATAGATTTGCTGTAGAAATTTTAGGTTCCTGTTTTCTCCAGGAGGCAGAAAAAGCTAAAGTTATCTGTTGAGAGTGAGGCAGGAGGGGGCTGGTTCGACTTTTGAGTCCAAGTCTAACTGAGCTGTCTTCTTTTATCTTGCAGCACAGAATTCACTTGGACATGATCCATTGTTTGTTTTCCCTAAAGATAAGCTGGTGGAAGAAGGCTCCAATGTCACCATTTGTTACGTTTCTAGGATCCATCAAGATAACATATCCTGTTATTTGGAAGGTGTACAGATATATGGAGAACAGCTTGATCGAAGTGTGTCTGCATTCGAGTTGAAGAACGTGTCTTTTATTAGGAAAAGAGGGACAAATGTCTTCTGTAAGGTGGACCAGGGAGGTGCTTTGGGAGGCATCGTTCTCTTTGTCTCAAGTGAGTGTACACATCTCTGTGCCCCCCTCCCATTTCCTGTGGAATAGATCAAATTTCCTTTCCCAGAAGACAAGGAAACGTTTCCACTCGCGGCCTCAATTTTCTTTTGTTTCCCAAGTCTTCTAGGAGAGACTCTGGCGAAGACAGTCTGAAGCAATACTTGTCGGATTTCCTGTTGTTTTCTTGAGTTTACTGACAGTTTTATTCCTAGGAACCAAGAGCATTCGGGAGAAAGTTCAGGTCATGACCTGGACCACTGGGAAGATGTCCTGCTTTGCGTTAGCCATGCTGGAATGGCTGCAGGCTGGGAGAGGGAGGAGAGGGGCTGCAGGCTGGATGGCCCTAGAGAGACAGCCGAGGTGGTGGCCAGAAGACCCAGGTTTGACTCCTCTTCCCATGGCTGGGAGTGCCTTCTTGGCCAAGTTTCCCAGCCTCTGCAGCTCAGGGTCCTCCTTTGTGAATGGGCCCAGTAATGGCTGTTGTGAGGGTTACTGCATGTGGCCAGGGCCCCGCCCCAGTACGGTGGCCGCACGCAGTAGGACGTCCGCAGATAAGGCCGCTGCTGTTCTTAACTGGGTGCAGAGGTGTCAGGTACCTCCATGGGTGATGGCAAGGGCAGAGAAGGCAGCGTTTCGCTTTCCCTGTAGGTCTCAGTGTGCTCACCCAGTGGCCTCCCTTCCCCCGCACAGTGGGGCGGTATCTGCAACTCCTCCCTCCCTGCTTCCCCTGCCAAAGGCCGTTTCTGGTCTCCCGGACGCTTGGTCACCTGTGCCTCTTGGCGTGGCCTCCAAGAACTGCGGTGCCTCGGGGACTTGGCGGTGCTGCCCGTACATTTCTTGGAACTCTCAGCCTCCAGCTGCTGAGTTTAGCAGGGTCCCCAGATCTGGCTTCCTGGCATCCCAAGCACAGCCCAGGTTCCCTGTAAGCCAGGGCATCCACAATGAAACACCAAGCAACGCTGACTCCATTCATTCATTGTTCTGTTCACTCTGTCTGCACGTAGCAATACTGTTGAATGCTGCTAGCAGGCACTGGGGCTACAACTTTCATCAGGTAGACAGAGTGCAGACCACATGCAGTACACGCCTGCCATCCTCGGTGATACCCCAGCAAAGCACCAGGGAAGGAAGGAGCAGGGGCCAAGATGAGGTACCCGCAGTGTGCCTTTCTGGAGCTGCTGATGCGTTGGCCCCCATTGAAGTAATCTTTTCATTGTTCAGAGCAACTCTGTGGCCTCAGACCCCAAAGAAAGCTTTCCATTTCACTTGTCTTTCAATAAAGAGCTTCAGCTAGGTCTTTCATCTGTTTTTTCCTTGTACGGACAGAAGTGCTTGAAGAGCCCAAGGACTTTTCTTGTGAAACCCAGGACCTCAAGACTTTGACCTGTACTTGGGATCCCGGGAGCGACACTGGCTTGTCTAAACAGCCTTCCCAAAGCTACACTTTATTTGAATCGTAAGTGAGCTTTGGTTATATTAGTGATGGATTCTTCCTTGTTTAAGGTACTTGTGACAGTGTTACAGAAAATTTGAACAAATATTTTCAAACCACCCTGCCAGGGTCAGGAAGAAATCTTTAAGTGGTCTCAGGTATACAATACTTTCTACCTGAGTTTTGTTAAAGGACAACGTAGCATAAAAATGATAAGAAAGGCCATTAATGGTGAATCATGATATGAAAATAGTTCCATGTGGTGATCTAGGTCTACCTAATTTCTACCTTTTTAAGAGTATCCAAAGTAAACTAAGGAAAGTTTTCACCACCCAAGAGGAGAAGTCAGCAATTCATCATTACACATTTAACCGCATCGGTCAAATTTTTTGAAACAATGTTTTTGTCATTGGTATTTGTTGGTGACGGATCGATGCTGTTGTGTGGAACATAGTTTGAAAGCCACTGAGTGTGTCTCAGGGATACTCAGTGGATTCAGGGATACACATCTGCGCTGACAAAAATGTAAACCCTGAAATTGTTGTGTGGTGTTGTTTTTTTTTTTTCTTTAAGATTTTCCGGGAAAAAGACACTTTGTAAACGCAGAAACTGGTGTAATTGGCAAGTAGCTCAAGACTCACAAGAAATGTATAACTTCACACTCGTGGCTGAAAACTACTTAAGAAAAAGAAGTGTCAGTATTCTTTTTAACCTGACCCAACGAGGTGAGACTTGAGTGTAGCCCACTGTGGTCACGAGCATATCTTTATTTGACACACTGTGTGATCAAGTAAATGTGCCATAGAATTTCACCTAATTCACATCCTAAGTGAAGGTTTTAGTTTATAACTTGTTTGTGCCACACTTCTCTTCATGGGTGCGTGCATGACCTATGGTCCCCATTATTTGTTTGTGTTGATAATGTAATAAACACCAACGAGCTTACCTGAAGTTCAAAATAGAAATCTGACAATAACTTACTTCATCTCCCATCCCACAGCCCCCCACCCTGCTCCTTCCACTAAGATAACAGATTTAAATCATGTGTGTGCATGTGTATGTATTCTCATTTTCTTATGAAATCCCCAAAATACTGTTTTTATTTTGTTTTAATGTATATGAGACATCAAGCTATATGTAGTAATGCTAGTAATTGCTTTTATACAATATTAAATTGCTAATATTTACCCGTATTGTTGAGTGTTGTAGTCCATTTTCACTGCTGTAGAGTATTTCATTGCGTAAATATACAGTGTTTTATTCATGCATCTCTTTTGGTGGATTTTCAGATTGTCTCAAGGTTTATGCTCTTGGATACAGTGTTAATGAGAGCATTTTGATATACATATCCAGTACACACCTAGAGTTGTAGTTGTTTTTCTTGAGTATATACCTATATACCTAAGAATGGAATTGGTGAGGACTCAGAAAATGTGAATGTTCTTCAACTTACAAGATAATGCCAAATTCGCTTCCAAAGTGGTTGTACCAGTATATTCTCTCCAAGTTGGTATTGTCACCCTTTGCATTTTTGTCAGTTGAATGGATGTTAAGTGGTATTTTGCAATGGTTTTGATCTGCACAACCCTGAAGTTGAATATCTCTGTCTATGTTTTGACCACACCCCTGCCTCTTTTATGAAATGCAGCATCTTTAAACACGTTCATTTTTTCTGGAATTCTCATACTTCTCCTTTGCCTTCTTAATTCTACACCTCATTTAGATTTCAACTTAATCATCACTTCAGTCACCTAATTACAGGGTGCCACCAATGTAGCAGGCACTGGGCATCCAGCAGTGAACAGAGTTGAGTAACTGCCCTTAATGTGTGTACATGCTAGTGTGTGTTCGGAGAGAGGGTTGAGAGAGGGGCATGGAGACACACAGTAAACGTGTAAACAAGTTAATAACATAATTTCAAGCATCGCTAAGTCCTGGAAAGAAGATAAAATTCAGTTGAGGGGTAGAGAATGCCTGGGGTGCTGCTTCAGTTGGGATGAGGGCACTGAAGGATGAGGAGGCAGAAAACATCTAGAGCATTTGGAGCAAAAGAACAGGATTTGAAAAGGCCTTGAGGTGGGAACATGCTCTGGGTGTTTCAGGCAGGGAAGAATGTCCTTGTGTCTTTCCCGTGAGAGAAAGGCGATTGGAGTGGTAGGCAGGGGCCAGGTCACACAGCAACTGTGGAAGTGCGTAAGGTGGAAGGTTTTTTTATTTCAGATATTCTATTTTTCGGTTCTAAAATTTCCATTTAATTCTTTTTTTAAAAAAAAATAGTTTCTATTTCTCTGCTGAGAAGTGTTTTCCTTCCATTCATTTCAGATGCAGTTACTTTTTTTTTTTAAATAAATTTATTTATTTATTTATTTTTGGCTGTGTTGGGTCTTCGTTGCTGCGGGCAGGCTTTTCTCTAGTTGCAGCGAGCGGGGGCTCCTCTTCATTGCGGTGCGAGGGCTTCCATGGTGGTGGCTTCTCTTGTTGCGGAGCACAGGCTGTAGGCGCGCGGGCTTCAGTAGTTGTGGCACGTGGGCTTCAGTAGTTGTGGCTTGTGGGCTCTAGAGCGCAGGCTCAGTAGTTGTGGGGCACAGGCTTAGTTAGCTGCTCCACGGCATGTGGGATCTTCCTGGACCAGAGCTTGAACCCGTGTCCCCTGCATTGGCAGGCGGATTCTTAACCACTGCACCACCAGGGAAGTCCCTGGATACATTTACTTTTACCTTATGGATCTGTTTTAAACTCTTTATCTAATTGTAGCATTCCAAGGGAGTCATCTTGAGGCATGGGTCATCTCAAAGTTGACACCTGCTGATTGTCTTTTTCCTCGAAAATTGGTGACATTTTCTCTCTTTTGGTTTTGTTTTGTATGTCTAATAATTTTGGATTGTATCCTTGACATTGTTAATGTTACTTTGGTTAGACTCTGGGTTCTGTTATATTCTCTTTGATGGGCCACTTCTCCAAGTTTTGACTCCCCTCTACATTCTTGCCTGCTTTTGTTTAATTTTAAGAGTCCTCAGTTTCTTTTTATATTTGTTCAGAGTTTCTAATATAATCAGTGAGAGAAAAGGCTATACTTGGCTTACTCCATCTTGGCTGCAAGTCTGGTTTTGTTTGCCATTTTCTCAGAAATAAACAAAAATGCTTATTGAACAAATCAATGTAAAAATGAACTGCCTATTTACCAGTCTTTTTGGATCTGTGCTTGAATTTTTTTCATTTTTTTCTTTTTTTTCTTTGCAGTTCATCCAATGACTCCCTATAACTTATTCCCTAAAAATGTTGGTGCCACAAATGCCACCATGACCTGGAAGGTACACTCCATTGGAAACAATTCCACACTTTTGTGTCAGCTTGAACTCCTTGCTGAAGGAAAAGTGATACAAGTGAGTGTTTAACTTTCTATTTTCAAAAATTTCTTTGTGTCTAAACAGAGAGACTGGTGAGTGAAATCTCTTTAGACTCTTATTTCTATGTGTGTTCAAATGATATGGGTCATCTGTTTAAAAGGTCCAGGAAATTAATCATAAACTTTTAGAGTTTAAAGATTTTTTTTTCTCAAAGAACTAGTCTTGCTACAAATCAGGTCTTACTCTGTGTGTGATTAGGCTTTGCAATGAAGTACGCTCACCAATACTTCTGTCTTCTTCTCCCCCACCCCGACCTTTTTTTTTTTTTTTTTTTTTAATTAAGCAACACAATCTTTCCATCAAGGTGAATGGTGAGTACCTCTTAAGTGAACTGGAGCCTGACACAGAATATGTGGCCCGAGTACGCTGTGCTTATACCAACCACTTCTGGAAATGGAGTGAATTGATTAGTCAGAAATTCAACACAGCTGAAGCTGGTACGTTCGGCTCCCTGACGTCCCAAGGATCTAAACTGACTGACAGGAGATGGGTGGGCTTCCCTGAGAACTTTTGTTTGTACCAAAAACTCAGGGGAAAGTATAACAACAGAGGCTTGGTACCATCTTTAAAAAAAAAAACAACAAAAAACTAAATTAAATGCCTAATGAAATGTGAGTGGGAAGATATCTACCTCAGACATTTGCCATCTGAGTTATTTCTACTGAACATTTTCTCTCTGATCTTCAATTTGCCAAAATGGTTTCTAAGCTAAAGGTATTGCTGGATTCCCGTTGGATCTGGGGCTATGTAAATTAGTATAAACTTTTAATTCAGGACTGGGGACAAACAGTAGCGTTTGTGCTGAGGAAAGCACCGATCTCATACTAAACAGCCTCGGGCTGTGTTTGGAAATGCAATGGTATTTGGAAACTTAGTCATCATTGTTCAGTCGTTCGTTCCCGTGACAACAAACTGGGAGCTGCCTTATCATGCTCTCAGGGGTCGTTTCCTCAATAATGACTGAACAGAGACTTTTTCCCCCAAATAACTATGTCTTAGACCTCAGATAAACCTCAGGAGATGAGATGGCCCAGCCTTGCTTTCACCTCCTTCCAATCCCAGATGAGAAAGTCTTACTGTTGCCCAGTTTACACAGGAAACAACTTGGGCCCCTGAACTGGGGAGACGTGCCTGGTTTGCAGAGTGAATGAAGGGCAGAGACGTGACAGCAGTAACCAGGGCAGTTGCCGTTGATCTAGTGTTTAGTATGCGCCAGACACAGCTCCAAGGGCTTGCAATGTTTTCCCCTCAAATCCTCCCACCATGCAGTAGGTCCTGTTATTATCCGCACTTGACAGATGAGGCCGTGGAGGAACAGAGAGGATGAGGAGTTTAACTGGCCCCGCTAGCAAGGGACTGAGCTGTGACGGCAGCTCAGGCCCAGGCTGGCTGACTCCAGAGCTCCACCCTGACCTGACCCAGACTGGCGTCTGCATGGCCTGTCTCTCGGGGGTGTCATTACAGCCTGGAGATCTTGTTGATTCAAGTCCTGGCTATTTTGCTGCCTAAGGAAGGATCATATATATTTATTTTACTCCATCTTATTATTTGTGTTTGTAAGCTGGTGAGTTCTTTCTGTTTCAGCCTGAGGGGAACATTTTAAAGCAGTGACTCTGATTGGCGGGCTGGTGAGGGCAGTGCACGAAAACCCACACCCAGGGCTGGTCACCAGAGGTGCGCAGCAGGCCTTCTCCCCTTGTCAGCCCCCCCGCTCCCCTCCAAGACTCCAGTCATTTTTCGTAGGGGTGTAGTCCCCTCCAGAGCCCTGTTCCTGATGGTAATTTGGTTTATTCCTCAGTTGTGTTTCATTAAAGAATTTTTACTTTATTAATACTGCATTGCTTTGGGATTTTTTTTGCGAATTTATTCCAACATTATACCTAAAATTTAGTGCAAAGAAAAATAACAGAAAGATGGCATTTTTAGCAAATAGTTTCTTTTAGATTATAGTATAAACCTGAAAAATACTTAACTTTGCTTTTGATGATGACAAGAAAATGAGATGAGTCTACTGATGGTGAATCTATAGATGTTTTTTTTCACCTTGGATAACACTTTGCTTAATGCTGGCAAAGTCAATGTTTATGCGTATTATAATCCTACTTAAGCAGAGTCATGGTGAGCAGAGCTACATGACACCATGGGAGAAATTATATTGACATAAAGATGGAGCACCGTCAGCTGTGCTGCAGTTCTCTTTTCTTGCAAGTAGTCACGTACCAACCAGCTGACGATTCTGCATTGAGCTTGGGGTCTCTCATTGAGTATTTCAGTACGTTTTTGATATAATATTGGCTTCTCCGACGGCTTGTTGAGAAAATTGAAATCTGCCTCTAATAGATTTTAAAAATATATGGTCACCTTTACGTTAAGTAGAAAGTGTCAGCAACTAAGGGGGAAAAAAAAGGACTTTCTTAAATTTCAATTATTGGGGACTGTAAACTATATTTTTATGAAACAGAGAACTAAATTTGTATGTGTTATGTTGCAAAACAATGCTTCTTGCACAGAGATGTGTTGAAGCAAATCATAAATCACTGGTCCTACAGTTTACTGGCAAGAAAGACAAAGAAGCAAGCTCTTCTAGAACAGAGTGGGGAGAGGCATGCCAGGGGGAGGCGTGCAGCCAGTGCCCTGAGGGTCCACACGCAGGCAGCTGGCCCAGGCCAGGAACTTGGGGGGTGGGCGTGCATGGGGAGGAGGGTGACAAGGAAGGGGTCCCAGGCTCTAACTCCAGCGACAGGCCAGCCTGTGTGCAGTTAGGAACTCGGGGAAGAGTGCAGCCTTCCCCTGGGGCTCTCCACTTGAGTGTGTCCATTGCAACCTTCGCAAGTGGGGCAAGGAAATAGCAACAGTCTGCTGCTCCTAGAAATTCCAAATATGGGAAATTTACCTAACTAACCTCCTAGAATTGGACTGGCAAAGGATTCCAAAATTCCTTGGTGGCTTCCAGAAGCTCTGAGGCTTGAGTTCACAAAGGCCCCATGTGATGTCCCATTCAGATGTAGCCGCCCTTTTGTAAAGCACCTACTGTGTGCCCCTAGTGAGGCAAGACGAGTATGGCCGCGGCCAAGAAGTCACAGAGAGTGAAAAAGCGAGAAGCAGGCTCAGGCAGGACAGGCCGTGGTCACTTGTGTTGACGAAACTAGAGAAAGGATGAATGTATTGTTGTATGTGCATATTGTGACCCTAGAGCTTTTCTTTGGTAAATTTCAGCTCCCTCAGAGGCTCCCGATGTCTGGAGAAACATGAAGATGGTGTCGGGACATCCTACTGTGAGTTTATTCTGGAAGGTGAGATGCAGACGTTCAAAGAGACAGATTTTTGCTTGGCAGTTATCTTTCACTGAAACTAGACATTGGTGCAGTCTTCTGATTGGGAGGGCTCTTAACATGAATCCAGTAGAATTTCTTACCGAGTGGAGGAATCCCCGCTCCATCCACATCCATGTCCCCAACGCTAGACCAGTAACTCCTTCCTCAGCAGCCTCTTGCACAGGTGGCCAGTTCTGATTGTTAGAACTGCATCTCCTAACTTCTCCTCAGGCCTGCCCCTAACATCTGCAGGGCCCAGTTCATGAGTATAAGTGGAGAAATATATACCGTAATTAAAAGTTATGAATATTTAAATATTCAGAGTACTTATATTTAAAAGTTATAAGTCAAGCTAAAAAACTGCAATATAAAATTAATCTTGTCCTTCTATCTTAACTGACATGCCTTCATGACAACATGGAAGCCCTGGTTTGCGTTAAGAACTCTCGGATCCCTCAGTGTTTGATGCTAAAGCATGGCCATGCTGAGGGAGCTGGCCCCCGGCCACAGGCCACCCCAGTCTTCTTCCCATCTCCACTCCGGTCCTCCCCACCAGGGAGGACCCCCATGCACACACATGTGGACGTGCCAGTCTGTACGTCCAGGTTTTGTCCACACCCCAAGCCAACAGTTGCCCCAGCCCAATCTCAGGTCTGGGGGTGCACACACCAGGGGCACTGTCTGTCCTCGGGAAGGTAGGCCGGAGGTTCAGGCCCCTCTCATCTGGGTCTACTCCTGTCTTTACCACTCCGTACTCACTGAGTGTGTTTTAATCCAGGCTAAAGAGTCCCCCTTTCCTGACTTGGTCACTCCTCTCTGGACACAATATGCTCTTGAGCTCTCCCCCAAATGATCCTATTCTCTGCTCAATTTTAGTTAGAATGGAATGTCTGATTTCAAGCTTGGTTTAGAAGGTTATTTTCTCTCTTAAGCTGTTTTAATTTGCCCGGTGTGTGTGTATGTGTGTGTGTGTGTGTGTGTGCAATCAAGGGACAGAAAAGATGAAAAAGAAATTAAGCAAACTCTTTTCAGAGGAAAGCCCGTTTTGAAATGATTGTCAATATTTTTTTCAGCCACTTTCGAAAGTGCATGCCAACGGGAAGATCCTATTCTATAAAGTAATTGTAGAAAATCTAGACAAGCCATCCAGGTTAGAGGTCCTCTCCATCCCTGCTCCCGCCAGCAGCACAGAACTAACCCTCGATCAGTGTTCTTACCAAATCCATGTCACAGCTCACAACAGTGTGGGCCCTTCTCCTGCTTCCGTAACTGTCGTTTCTGGAGACCCTGGAAACGGTGAGTGTTTTTGGTTTTGTTTTTCTTCTCTAGAAAAATGTTGACGGTGTTATTAGGCAGAGATGGATAAATTAGAAAGACAGTAATTTGGGGAGACAAAAGATCTAGCTGCCAAACACTGTCCATCATTTTCTTTGGGTTCAGGCATGTCAGCGGGTTTCTGGCGCAGTCCTCCTTTGTGTGGGAAGAAGATTTCAGCCATAGCTCAGGGATTCTTGCACCAACTTGGGAAATTGTCTCAAATTTATTCAGATAAATGCAACACCAACAAACAGTCCCAACTGAGTGTTAGAGCTGGTATGAAAGTGCTTTGTGGCTTATGAAATATGAGGTGCGTTTATTATATGGCAGAATATTTTGTCAGTCTTGGCCACCTATAAAGAGCCCATGAACATTTCTGGACATCATGAGGAGAGCTAGCATCATCTTTCGAGACGGGCTTTGCCAAAGCTGTGGAATAAAATGGTGATAACTGGCTAAACCCTTAGCCTGTGAGAGACCAAACAAGGTGGAAATGACATTACATGTACAATTAATAATGGTGTAAATTTCCTTCTTGGGAGAGCTGTGAAAAGAGGTTGGCTGCACTAACCCCCCCCCGCCAGCAGTACACACTCTGAGACACTGCACACTTGGACATGACCCAACAGACATCCTAAGGTCATTCATGAACCTTGCAAGAATGTCACCCTTCAGTTACTGCTATAAAAATTTTCAGACCCTGCTTGTAGGGTTATGTCACATTGCTTTATACCTATCATTCAAATTAGGCTTAAATTTAGGTTAAGTGGGCTAGATTAGAGGGTGTTATTATTTTGTTTTATTTATTTTGTTTAAGAACTATCCAGTGTGTCAAGAAAAAGAAATTGGGATTGTGCCACAGGAGAAAAACTAAGGAGTTACTTAACATAATCTTTGCTTGTCAAGAACTGTATTAGAGAAGGAAGTGAATAGTTGTATTCTGTCTTTATTAGGGCCAGAACGGGAAAGGTGGGCATTTCATTCACCCTGGGGGAGTTGATAGATTTAAAAAAACACTGCCTCCAGTGAGGCTCAGCTCAAACAACTCTGCTGAACAGTATTATCTGTTTGGGGTCATCCGTATCTGTGGGTTCCTACCATACCTTCCTTCCCCATGCCCTGCCTTTAGAACCCATTCCTTCCCCTTGTGAGGCCCTATCCAGCTTCCCTGATGTGGTCCACATTCTTAAGTCTCTAGAGTGGATAAAGTCACTGATGTGCTACGAGACAGACCAAGGAGGTTTAGCCAATTCACACTAGAGTGTGAATGACTGAAGGAAAAAAAAATAGATTCCCTTTCTCTTTCCCTCTACCTCCACTCCTCAAAACATATTTGCAATTTTAAAGAAGCAGCTTAGTAAGAGTCATGCTTCTAAGTTTGGGGTGAAATTTTAGTCAGTGTGAATAAGTGAAGTAGAAAATGTCAGTTTTAATATGAAAGAGATTTGTCTCTCTGATGAAGGAAGACAGAGAAGCCATGTGGGTAGGATAGGCACAGGCCTTCTTGGGGAACCTCTCGCCTCATACCTGGGGCTGCACATTCCTTTCGGTGTTCCCAGCTGGGTGATAACTTGGTGCCCTAGAAAATGTAATAGCACCCTGCTTTCGCATCAGTGTTCAGCTATAATTAGAATTGCCAGATAAAATAAAAGATGCCCAGTTAAATATGAATTGCAGAGAAGCAACAAGTACATTTGGAGTGTTAAGTCTGTCCCATGTAACATTTGCGCCACGCTGGCTGCCTCTCTGAACAGCTGCTTGCAGGTCCACCCCTTGATCAGAGTCTGCTTTCACTCGAGTGACCACCAGGGACCACTGCCCTCTGAACAGTGGCAGGCTGTGGAGTCAGCCTCGGAAATAGGAGAAATTCTCATCCCTCAATATCTAGGCTGACCCGCTTGAAATCAGTAGCACTGTAGTCCATTGAGACCATATCACCTTTTTTCCAATTGTCAGACCTTAGGAAAACTACCCTGGTGCATCAAATACGTTGAGGTGGTGTCCTAGGTCATAAGTAGTGTGCACATCCGTTCATAGTCTGGCTTAGTACATACCTGAATTGTTCTTTCCTTTTTTCTCCACACTCACCTCAGTTTCTGCCCCTAACATCTAGGAGACAGTAGTTAGTTCAGGGGCAGCCAGCATTATGTGGGACAATTAAGCCAAATTATTCATTCATTCAACAGATGATTTTTGAAAGCAGATCAAGTACCAGACACAGTTCTAGGTCAAGGGTCAACAACTTTTTCGGTAAAGGGGCAGAGAGTAAATATTTTAGGCATTGTAGACCAGACAGTCTCCAATCTATATTCTGTATTCTTTGTCTGTTTTTAAAAACTCTTTAAAAATCTTAAAACCAGTCCTAGCTTAAGGGTCATATAAAAACAAGCTTCCGAGGCTGGATTTGTCCTGCTGGCGGTGGTTTGCTGGTCCCTGTTTTAGGGGCTGACGTCCCTTTGGGTCTCAGAAGATCAGGACAAGGGGCATCTGAAGGGCAGGTGTGAATGATTGTTGGGAGTGAGAGGCAGGAAGACATCCCTCCTGCCCTAACCCAAGCCCCGTAGCAGTTGCAGAGGTAGGGCTCTTACCTGCTAGATGCACTGCATGTTCACGTTTATTTTCTTCTTTAGATATTTTTGCAAAATGTACAATTAATTAAATCTGAAGCATTGCCCTCTTTGTATGTACAGAAGAGGTTGAAAGCGGAAGAGTTAATGGCACAGAGGATGGATTTTCTGTGTCTTGGAAACCCCAATCTGGAGATGCCACAGGCTACGTGGTGGAGTGGTGTGATGGTCCCCAGGACCTGCCCTGTGTTCTCCAGTGGAAAAACCTAGGCCCCAATACCACAAGCACAGTCATTAGCTCGGGTAAGAAGAACTTTCTGTATTACCATGCTGCTCCATTCGCCTGGCAGCAACTTCAACAGGGATTTCTGGATCATCTCAGGTACTTTGTGCTCAACTGATAACTACAAATCCAGCGTGGGTCTTGGAGTTCAAATTTTGCGGTGATGTGGTCTAAGTTTTGACCTTTATATCTACTTTTACAGAGACTATCTGGACCGAAGGCTGGCATAGGTGTTCATGAGGTTCATGAATTTGTTCAGCAGTGAGTCAGCAGTCTCAAATGAATGGCAGAGGGACATTATAACAGTTGTCCTGAGAGCTTTTACAAAAGCAAAGAAGTGTGTGGATTTGGGAGACATAGGAGTAGAGTTGATGGGAGTCGATTATCGACTCCTTCAGTTTCAATGGAACATATAGAACTTGGTCTCTTTCCTCCCACACTGGATTTGTCATTTCGAGATTACTAGTGTAGCAGTTAAAGGAGCCTAGGTTTGTGGCTTGATGGGGGGGTTGGTGGCGCCATCTGCTGGGCTCAAGATAAAGATGTGGGAATTGTCCGGGTCCAGAGGGTGATTGATGAGACTCCAGGAGGGCATTCAGTGGCTGGTGGGGAGTGAGGAGGCGAGTCTTCCCTCTGCTTGAGCAGTGTCAGTGGCATGGTTCAGAGGTGTGGGGTGAGGGGAAAGTGAGGTACTGGAAGCAAATCTTCCAGACGCTTGCCCTTCGTGGGCAGAGAGAAGGCCAGTCGCTGGCAGGGGATTTGGAGTCAAAGGAGAGTTTTACATGGTTTTCTGTGTCTGGTTGAATTCTGCACCCAGTTGCATGCACGTGGATAAGGGCATGTTTGCGAGCTCTTGATCAAGAGGATGATGTAGAGGACAGTCGCCCAGACGTCGTCGGAAATGCTGGAGGATTCAGGGGAAGGAGGGAAGATGGTGGAGATGAAGGGCAGAAACCCCGAGGAGGAAATTCTTAAGGGGACACAAATTCATTTTTCATTCTTCTTCTTTTCAGAAGTAAAGAGAATGGCATCCTGTGTTATTGAAAATCTGTTGACTTTTCTTCTCTAGGTGCTTTTAGACCAGGGGTTCGATACAACTTCAGAATTTATGAAATTTCTGCAAAAAGGATGGCTCATTTATTAGAGAAAAAAGCAGGATACTTGGAGGAACTGGGTAAGTTTAAAGCATTTAATGTGTCCATTGTTCAGAACAATCCAGAAACTCTTCACTTTGGGTTTAGGAAGATTACAGCACCTTTCCTAATTTTCAGTGTCCTGTTTATTCTGGCAATGGGGTTTTTTAAAAAGTTATTTTTTAATCATACAAATATAAAACATTTTCATTAAAGACAATTCATAAGATGTTATGCAAAAGAAGACAAAATCATTGCTAATTTTACCACCCAAGGGCAAATATCCAGAGTTAATATTTTATGTGTATCCTTTCTCAGTACAGATATACACTTTCAAATAAAAATGGGATCTTTTTTATTACTACTCTATGCAGTTTTGTAAAGTACTTTTTGACTCATGTCACTAAGTAATATTTAACTGTATCATTTTTTAGTACTGCAAAGTGCCTCATGGTTTGCATATGTCAAATCACCTGTCGTTGGACTTTTAGGATGATTACAAAAATATTTCTCAATTAAAAACTATAAAATTCACCTTCAGTTATCTTGCAGTCTCAAATACTCAATCTCTCTCTTCTTTCTTGGCCAAATCTCTTATACCCTGTCTGACTCACCATCATTTTAGCTGAATCTTTATCCATTGCTCTGATAATGGTTTTTCAACAAAGTCCCGGAAGTAGAATACTCGAGCCAAAAGGTTTGAACTTCTTAAATACAATTTTACAATTTTTAAGACTTTTGGTAGATATTGTGAAATCGCTGCCCCCCCAGAAATTGTACCATGATCCCACCAGCAGTGTGGGGGAGTTTTGATCCTCCCATGTGGTTGCTAATTCACCTTCTCGGCATCCAGGGTCTCACACCCACTGGAAGCTGGGCAGCTGTGTCCTTGATTGCCTCTCACCAATCAGACCAGCTCTTGGGGTTCTCCGTTGGGTGGGAGCTGCCCCAGACAGGCAGGAGGGGTGTGTTGTGTGTTTTGGCAGACATAGGCCAGGTGTGCACCAGCGTATGTGCTGAAGCAGGCTCTCAGGGAAGCCTCAGAATAAACGCTTTCCGATTCTCCCTGTGACACTTGGACAATTGTGCATTGCTGCCACCTGGGAACTAGAGTTCTTCAAAGTTGCCCATACCTCTTCAAACATAACCCTTCCTCCTCCTCCCTTCCTCCCTACTTCAGTTCATCCTCCCAAACACTGTTGAGAATTCAGACTCAGAATGAAGTCTAGGAAAGCCTTTCTTTTTTGCTGTGTGACCTTGCCAAGTTACTGAATCTCTCTGGGCATCCATTTCTACATCTGAGAGAGGTAAGGCTTGAACAAGATGATTGCTCAACTCCTTCCCAGCTCTCACGAACTAAGTCAGGGCATACATCCTCTAGAGAAAAAGATGAGACTCCTTCACTTGGCACACACGCCTACAGAGTGGGCCGTGGTTCTGCTTTCAGTTTACACCAGTGCGCTGAGACTCTTTCCAAATCGTAAATCTTACATTATCCCAACTTCCTTTCCTAGCTCCTTCAGACAACCCTCAAGTGGTCATGAGTAACTTGACCTCCCACTCCTTCACTCTGAGTTGGAAGGATTATTCCACTGAATCCCAACCTGGCTTTATACAAGGATACCATGTCTACCTGAAACCCAAGGCGGGGGAGCAGTGCCCCCCGGCATTTGAAAAGACAGTTCTTCCAGGTGACAATTTTTTTTTTTTGGTCTGTTTACCGTTTCAAGGTCTCATTATTTGAAATCATTGGAAAGGCTGCCGGCTGTCTCTGACTGTGGCCAGGCTGAATTCTGTGCTCACGTGCTTTTATGACGGAATGGTGTTCTTAAACAAATTAGTAGGGTGGACAAGACGATGGGGGCCAGGATTTTAACTTACTTAAAAACAGTGTGGCCCAGTATTTTTAGAAGCACCTGAAATACCCTCAGCTCCTTAAGAAAACCTACCACTTAGGAAACGTTCTTGCTAACCTCATTTTCTTTTTTTCTTTGACTTCATTAAAGTTTATTAAAATGTATATCTAAGTAGCTCTGGCAGGCTCTTACTCTCTCTCTGGCAGGTTTGAGTGCTTCCCCTGGATCAGGAACATCCCTTGTTTAGTGGGGTGCTTGCTTTGCTTGCCATCTCCCAAATATTTTACCAGTGTCCCCAGTGTGATGAAATTATGATTTCATTTTTGGTTGGTTTAGAAATGTTGGCAGTGCCAAGTCAACAAGAGTATTAGTGCCCCACTGTCTCACAAGATCTTTATCACGCTCTTAATAGTTTTTTATTCTTGAAAAAAAAAATTTTTTTTTTTAAACCCCACAGAGGATTCAGTATGTTGCAAACACACAACTGACAACCCGGAACAAAAGACATTTGTTGTGGAAAACCTACAGCCGGAATCCGTCTATGAGTTTTTCGTCACTCCTTACACAAGTGTTGGCGAGGGTCCCCTGGATGCCTTCACAAAGATCACAACTCCGGATGAATACTGTGAGTTTTTCCAAATCAAAACTCTTAGCAGTTCCTGGGAAACTGACAGATGACACACACATGGCCATGGGTTTTGTCTAGATCGGGAACTTTTAAACCTTTCTTCTCTGTCTTTCTTTCTGTGTCTGTCTCTTTGTTTCTCTAGATGAAACTCACCAAAAAAAAAAAAAAAAAAAAAGGAAATGTTACACAGGATCCCACTACATAAAATAGATAAGAGTGAAGCTAATGCAACTGATCTATGACCTGGAACCTTCCTCTTGCCTCTCTCTGGCCCCTGAGGCACTTCTCTGGAACTCAGTCCCAGAATAGTTTGAAAATCACTGATGGCGTATTTTAGTGTTGACTTGGGAAGAGCCTTATGAGTTCTGTCTGGAGAGGGGTGGGGATGTTTTTCTCAGCAGAACTGCTCTCTGCAGCCAGCCTTCTGGCTGGTTTCTCTCAGTGGCAAATTACCGGCTTCCTGACCTTGCCTCTCTGGGGGTACTAGAAGGTGCGGTGGGGCAAGCAGTGTTGGTTCATGAACCCGGTGTTTGCAGATTTGATGGAGAAAGCGTGAGATAAAGAGAGCCATCCTTTCAAAATGCATTTGGCTTGAAAGATGGAGAAAGAAGAGGAAGGGAGAAGAATGGCAGGTTACTGGTAAATAAGATTCTGCCGGTAAATCCTGCCCTCCAACAAAGAGGAAGGTGGTGGGAGAAAACAGATACTGACGGAGGAAGCGGGGAAAGTAGGTAGCAGATAGGGCATCATAGGAGGTCCACGCTGGAAAGGACCTCTCAAGATACTCCTCCATGAAAAACAAATAGGCTAAAATATCTGCCTGAGTTGCCAAGTGGCGGAAGGTAGGGCTCTGGGGATGGGGTGGGCTCGTCAGGTAGAACCACTGGCCCTGGCTGCCTGACTGGTGATGAGGATGCCCGTGACCACAGTGGCAGGTTGGGGCTGAAACATGGCCCCAGGTCTCTAAGCCAAAGGCCAGAACTCTCATAGTCAGGTTAAGATTTCAGTCAACAACTCACATTACTTGAGCATGCTTGCCATTTTAGAGTTAATTTTAAATTTATTTTCAGGCTATTTTTCTTCCAGCTTCAGTATTTACTTGGCTGGTAGAGGTGTGTGTATGAGTATGTGTAAGACACACACACACACACACATATAATACATATGATTATCTTTATCTCAAGTATATTTTCTAGACTTCATTTATTTCCCTTACTCATGAGAAACCTCCTTAGCCTTGGCTGTGACTCGATTATATTGATTATTATGAAAAAGTAAACTAAATTGCTGCATAATTGCAGCAGTGAGAATGACAGTCCACAGTTACAAAAATAGTATGGAGGACTCACAAATGCAATGGTGAGTGACAGAAGCTGGGCCCCGCTCTTGCTGCACAATTCCACGCATAGAGTATAGACAGAGGCAAATGCTGTTTATGTGGCTGAAAGGCAGGATAGTGGTTACCCTGGGAGGGGAAGATGCCTGGATGGGGACACTGGGGGACTCTCGGGGGAGCTGGTAACGTTCTTTTTCTTGATCTGGGTACTGGTTACGTGGGTATGTTCAGTTTGTGAAAACTCATTGAGCTGTACACTTAGGAGCACTTTTCTGTATGCACATATTATACTTCAACAGAAAGTTTAGCAAAGCCTGTCTGAAGTTTGGAAACTACTATGGGTAGCTCCCCAGGCTTCTTCTCAGATACATTACAAATTCGTAGTTTAACCAAATTTTAAAACCAATTGTAGTCATCACAAGTACTGCTCTTGAGAGCAAGGTGTTCTTTTTTTTTAAAAAAAAAAGCATACGTGTACTGATTTATTTACTTTTATTTATTTATTTTTGGCTGTGTTAGGTCTTCGTTGCTGCATGCAGGCTTTCTCTAGTTGTGGCGAGCGGGGGCTACTCTTCACTGTGGTACACGGGCTTCTCATTGCAGTAGCTTCTCTTGTTGTGGAACACAGGCTCTAGGTGCACAGGCTTCAGTAGTTGTGGCACGTGGGCTCAGTAGCTGTGGCACACGGGCTTTAGAGTGCAGGCTCAGTAGCTGTGGCGCATGGGCTTAGTTGCTCCGCGGCATGTGGGATCTTCCCAGACTCGAATCCGTGTCCCCTGCATTGGCAGGTGGATTCTTAACCACTGCGCCACCAGGGAAGTCTGAGAGCAAGGTGTTCTTTAGTGGTGTCAGGAGGAGTTTCTTTCGCCTTACCTGGTGTCAGGGATAATTTTAGGCCAGTTGTCGAGGTGCTTTCTCTGCCACCCTCTTACCTTCCCATGTCCTTTTCTCCAGAGCCCTGTGCTTCCTCAGAGCACTGGGTTGGGCCTGCCCTCCCTGACAAAACTCCAGCGTTACCCACCAGCACCACAAGTCAGGCCCCATTCCTGCAGGACAGCTGGCGAGGGGGATGAGGAGGGCAGGGAGGCAAAGGGATTGAACAGAAATATATGTACATGTGAATGACTGTCAGCCTCCAAAGCCCTTCATGTGATTTGCTCTTATAAAAGAGGATGTTTACCAACCCAGCTGAACTATTCTTCGGTGGATTTGCAAGCGGTGAGACCAGGAAGATGGACATTTATGAAAATGAAGTACAGGTTGACATATCTGAGAAATAAAAATAGAATAATTATCCCAGGTGATGATTTAGGTAATTTTCTCAGAGCCTAACTAGAAGGGGTGCATTCGTCAATTTTTGACGTGTAATAAAATACCTCAAAATCTCAATGGCATACAAACACAAATCTCTCTTTTGATGCTCCTGGCTTGGCTGATGTAGGCTGGGCCAGCTGGGACTCCAAGCTTCAGGCAGGTTTGTTCCATGTAGCTTCACCCTGAGGCTTAGGCTGAAGGGACAGTGGCTCTGAGGGACCAACTCTTCTCAGATTGGGTCACAGGAACACAAGAGAGCAAGCCAACTACAAGCACACTGAACGCAGCTACCAACCAGCATGACCACTACTCACCTCCCACTGGCCAAACCAAGTCACGTGGCTGAGCCCCCAAGTCAAGGGTGTGGAGTATAATTCTCATACAGGGAGGGAGTAAAGAATGGGGAGTAATGATCCAGTCTGTCAGGGGAGGTAATGAGTTTGAGTCACAAGTGTTGAGGGCAAATGGCTCCCTGTGTTGGCTGGTTGGTCTCACTGCCCTGCCCCCCAGCAGTCAGACAGAACTCATATTGAATCTTGCACAAATAGAGTTTTGAGGAATAAAAGACATGTAAAACTTATTTTTATTCCTTTGAGGGAAAAGCAGTCATTAAAAATATCACTTTCTTTTTCCTCTCCAGCCCACATACTGATACGCATCATCCTGCCCATGATTTTCTGCGTTTTGATCGTCATGATAATTTGCTACTTAAAAAGTCAGTGGTAAGTGTGCGGGGAAGGTTTTATCCAAGAAGGAGTCAAAGAAAAATGTAGAAAGGAGACAGAAGTCACACCTGATAATGTGAGGAAAAGTGCTGAAAAGGAAAGAACAAAGGAGGATTTGGTGGAAATGTGATAAGTTTTAAACAATCTTGTTTATCAATAGATAAGCAATAAATCAATACATAAGGAAACCAGACTTCCCTGGTGGCGCAGTGGTTAAGAATCCACCTGCCAATGCAGGGGACGCGGGTTCGAGCCCTGGTCCGGGAAGATCCCACATGCCGTGGAGCAACTAAGCCCACGTGCCACAACTACTGAGCCTGCGCTCTAGAGCCCGTGAGCCACAACTACTGAGCCTGCGTGCCACAACTACTGAAGCCTGCGCACCCTAGAGCCCACGTGCCGCAACTACTGAGCCTGTGCTCTAGAGCCCGCGAGCCACAACTACTGAGCCTGCACACCACAACTACTGAAGCCTATGCGCCCTAGAGCCCACGTGCTGCAACTACTGAAGCCCTTGCACTCTAGGGCCCGCGTGCCACAACTACTGAGCCTGCGTGCCGCAACTGCTGAAGCCCGCGCACCTAGAGCCCGTGCTCCGCAACAAGAGATGACACTACAATGAGAAGCCCACGCGCCTCAACTAGAGATAGCCCGCGCACAGCAACGAAGACCCAATGCAGCCAAAAAAAATAATAATAAGGAAACCAACTATTTTAAAATGTTGCAAAATTTGTTCAATAGCAATAGCTAATATTTATATTTCACTTACCATGTACTTGGAAGTGTTCTAAGTGCTTTACATATAACAATTCATTTAATGCTTCCAATACCACCATCACCACCGTAATGATCTCCACTGAACCACTAAGGAAATTAAAGCATAGAAGGGTTAAAAAGCTTGCTTAAGGTTACAGTGTTAATGAGTGATTGATAGAGCACGGATTAGAGCCCAGGAATCTGACTCCAGAGTTCTCACTCTTAACCATTCCACTATATTGCAAAATTCAGTCTAATTTTCACTGTTTTTCTAGGCTGAAGGAGAAGTGTTATCCTGACATTCCAGACCCTTACAAGAGCAGTGTCCTGTCATTAATAAAATCCAAGGTAAATGCTGGGAAATTGTATGGATACTCATATACTTGTTAAAGAGCAACCCAGGGCTGGGGCTATAATAATCATACACTCCTAGACCTTCTCAGGAAGATGTCACAAAGCAAAAGCCTCTTCTGCTCCCATAGCCATGAAAGGGTTGAACGCAGCTTTGATTTCTTCTGTCTGGGGATACCTTTTGGTTTTCAACATCACCTCCAGTTAACTTGTGACCAGGATAAAACCACAAAAAAATTGAAGCTCTAAGTGCGTTTCACATACTTTATATACTGTGATACACACACACACACACATTATCTTTGCACATTTTCTGTTTCTGTTCCAGGAGAATCCTCATCTAACAATAATGAATGTCAGTGACTGTGTTCCAGATGCTATTGAAGTTATAAACAAGCCGGAAGGGAGTAAGATACAGTTCTTAGGCACTAGGAAGTCACTCACAGAAACTGAATTTACTAAGCCTGCCTACATTTACCTCCTTCCGACAGAGAAGAACTACTCTGGCCCTGGACCTTGCATCTGTTTTGAGAACTTCACCTATAATCAGGCAGCTTCTGACTTTGCTTCTTGTGGACATTTCCCAGTAACCCCTCAAGCCCCACTACATCAGCTGGGACCATTGACTTCACCTGAAAATTTACTAAAGGCACTGGAACAAAATTACATGAATTCCCTGGGAGAAATCCCAGCCGGAGAAGGTAATTTGAATTATGTGTCCCAGTTGGCTTCACCCACCTCTGGAGACAAGGACAGCCTGCCAACAAACCCACCAGAGCCAGCACTCTGTTCGGAGTATAAAATGCAAATGGCCATACCCCTGGGTCTTGCCTCTGCTCCCCCAAGCGAGAATAGCAGCCTCTCCTCCACTACCCTTTTAGGTCAAGGTGAACACTGCCGCTAAGCAGTGTACCCATTTCATATCCTTATGCTACACAGACCCTAGGAGAAGCATAGCCGGCACCATTCCATCACCAGATACCTCGGGGCTTAATCCCAGTGAGCTATCATCACCATTGTCAGGTCTGATTTATATAATCTTGCTAGGTTTTGAAGGTCAGAAGCTATGAAACTTAACATTCATCCTTGGAGCAGGCTCACCGTAGAAATGGCAGGATCGTGGGAACAGGCTCACCTTGCTGCTGCGTGTTCCACGTTCACCTTTATAACAGCAGACTTGGCACTTGACATAGGGATAGACCCCATCCACTCAGTACTGGACAGGTCCTTGAAGTTCAGTTTTTAGTGAGAAAGTATTTCCATTAAGTTTTACCCCACATTTAATATCTTGAAGAGTAAAGGAACTAGATTTCAGGCTTTAATAAAGGCTACAGAAGATTCGTTACTGGAGCATAAATTGTCAATGTTAATTTATTCTGGGTGTGTTTAATGAAGAAGTCACAGCTATTTGAGACCAAAACAGATTTTAGACTTGCCTTGAAGTGATGATAATTTGTAGTTCATTGATGTAGTAAAATGAACTCTTCCTATTAGACCTTATCTAATAGGTAAGACATGCGAATGAATCGACGAGATCCCCACAATTGTCCTTCTGTTTAGTTTACCACGGTTAAAGAGTGGGACTGGCATGGAACCCCTGCCTCAGTGTCAAGATTATAGCACGCCTACTTAGTAGGCACGTCTTCTACCACAATTTTTGATGACTACCTCAGAACAGATAAAAGGAAAATGTCATTAATTCCATTCACATTTATGGTTCCTCCTTTTTTCAAGAACTCTGATATATAAATGACCTATTTTCAGTAAGCATCTTTTGGACTCTGCAGTAGGTTGTCTGGGTCAAGATAATGCCTTCACTGTCTCCTTATATTTCTATTATGCTAACATAATAAAGTGAAACCTCATTGTTGAACATCATTTAGATATAACTGCAAAAGGCTAAATGGAGTGGGAACTCCTGTAGTGGCTCAGCAGCAGCTTTGTCTCTTTGAACCAATATATGCAAAGCATATACCTGGTACATAGCAGGTGTTCAATCATGCTAGAGTTCCTTTCTCTTCTTTCTGCCCGACAACCCTTAATGTTTACTTATCACACTTCTAAACAAGCACAATTAGGGGCCCCTTTTTCTTTGTTGTGGTGGAGATGGCGCTGCCTGTGCTTCTGGTACCGAATGCCCTGTGCTGTGCCATTCCACACTGTGAAGAATGAGAGAGAAGGAGCCACAGCTGAAAGGAAGATGGCTGTCAACTGACCTAAATATACACAAACCCGGACGTCTGTTCAGGCTTTTCAACTTTTTCCTTCCATATAACTAAGCCTTTGGCTGAATAATGGGCTATGTACACCTAACATAGTACAAACGAGTATCTTGATGAAGAGTTTTGAGAAGACTCTGGGGCCAGTATTGTTATCATTTAGCCTCTTTGAGTTTGTCATGACGCAATTATAAAAGTACATAGAAACATCAATGACAGTGATGATTGATTTGTAAATAGTATCTTTCATAAAGATTTTCTTTAAAAAAAAATAATCCACAAAACCTTGAAGTCATTTTTGTTGCAATAAGTTTTAATTAAAATATTTCGCCATTGCATTATTTTGTTTTCTCTACCCCAATGAAATGAAAATCTTAACAATTATTATAGCCGATAAATAAGCTTACTAGAAATGTAAATTCCTGGGTACCAGTGCAAATCTCATAACCAGAATCTCTGTGGTCCAAGGTCTGGAATCCATATATTTCATAAGTTACCAGGCATTCAGATGCACACTCGACTTTGAGAATCATTGGTCTAAGTCAAATGAAGATGTCTTTCTGAAATATAACAACATACCAATAGGAAATGCTGGGCTATATAACTTTGTCCTTACAGTATCACTATGACTATAGTTTTGGCTGTAAACATTCCTCTCCCATCTTCGTAAATAACCAAATAACTTAGTATTTGAAACCTATATGCCATTTAACAGCATCATTTTAAGAAGTGTTATTCAGAAACTTTGAAATTTGTATTCATGTGTCAGAATTATTACGATTAAAAAAAAACCCAACTCATGGAGAATTTCAAATATATACAAACGGAGAAGAGTTTAACAAACCCTTATGTACTATCATCAATCCAAACAGCCACTAAACCATGTTTGTTTTAGTCCATCTATACTCTTATTCAGTCTCCCTCCTGATATGATTTTGAAGCAAATCATGATTTCATCTGTAAATATTTGTTTCTCTAAATAGGCTTTACTTTTTCTAATATAGCCATAATACCTTTTAAAAAATCATACCTATCAAAAAATCAAACAACCCAATCAACAAATGGGTAGAAGATCTAAATAGACATTTCTTCAAAGAAGACATACAGATGGCCAAAAAGCACATGAAAAGATGCTCAACATTGCTAATTATCAGAGAAATGCAAATCAAAACTACAATGAGGTATCACCTCACACAGGTCAGAATGGCCATCATCAAAAAGTCTACAAACAATGCTGGAGAGGGTGTGGAGAAAAGTGAACCCTCCTACACTACTGGTGGGAGTGTATATTGGTACAACCACTATGGAGAACAGAATGGAGCTTCCTTAAAAAACTATAAATAGAACTACCATATGACCCAGCAATCCCACTACTGGGCATATAGCCTGAGAAAACCATAATTCAAAAAGATACATGCGGGGCTTCCCTGGTGGCGCAGTGGTTGAGAATCTGCCTGCCAATGCAGGGGACACGGGTTCGAGCCCTGGTCTGGGAAGATCCCACATGCCGCGGAGCAACTAGGCCCGTGAGCCACAACTACTGAGCCTGCGCGTCTGGAGCCTGTGCTCCGCAACAAGAGAGGCCGCGATAGTGAGAGGCCCGCGCACCGCGATGAAGAGTGGCCCCCGCTTGCGGCAACTGGAGGAAGCCCTCGCGCAGAAACTAAGACCCAACACACCCAAAAATAAATAAATAAATAAATAAATAAATAAATAATTGTGAAATTCTTTAAAAAAAAAAAAAAAAAAGATACATGCACCCCCAATGTTCATTGCAGCACTATTTACAATAGCCAAGACATGGAAGCAACCTAAATGTCCATCAACAAAGGAATGGATAAAGAAGATGTAGTACATATATACAATGGACTGTTAGCCATAAAGAAGAATGAAATAATGCCATTTGTAGCAACATGGATGGACCTAGAGGTTATCATACTAAGTGAAGTAAGTCAGAGAAAGACAAACATGATATCACTTATATGTGGAATCTAAGAAAAGCTGATACAAATGAATTTATTTACAAAACAGAAACAGACTCACAGACTTCAAAAACAAACTTATGGTAACCAAAGGGGAAAGGTGGGGGGGTGGGAGAGATAAATTAGAAGGTTGGGATTAACATATATGCACTACTATATTATAAAATAATCAACAAGGACCTACTGTATAGCACAGAGAACTCTATACTCAATATTCTGTAATAACCTACATGGGAAAAGAATCTGAAAAAGAATGGATATATGTATATGTATAACTGAATCACTTTGCTGTACACGTGAAACTAACACAACATTGTAAATCAACTATACTCCAATATAAAATAAAAAATTAAAAGAATTAAAATTTAAAAATAAATCACATCTAAAACCTAGTTAGTAATATTCCTTAGCAATATCAGGATATTTTGATGGTGGGAAGAACTGGCAACTGACCTAAAAATAATGCCTCGGCCTGGTGACTAGTCCTCAGCTGCAGGTAGATAGGCTGGGAGCAGGGACCTAGTCACACAGCAGAGCTATGGACCTGCTGAAAGTGCCTGCTGACATTCCAACACCTGACTCATACTAATTCTAGTGAAACTGATTCTCCACTAGAATATGATTTATTAAGAAAATCAGGTTGAATTAGATAACATCAAATATTTCTTCTAAGAGCTCTGTGGAAAGATTAGCTGACTTTCATCTCAAAAAAATTACAAAACATACTAAACATTTTGCATAAAGTAGGACTTTGAAAATCTTTGAAGAGGTACTTCCCTGGTGGTCCAGTGGTTAAGACTCTGCAATTCTACTGCAGGGGGCGCGGGTTCAATCTCTGGTCGGGGAACTAGGATCCAGAATGCCACAAGGTGTGGCCAAAAAAAAAAAAATTAAAACCTTCGAAGAGATACAACAGAAGATTAAAAGCCTTCAAAATTAGCAGTTAAAATAATACTTACAATGACTAAATATATTCAATTTAAAGGACTAAGCAAATGTAGTTGTCTTTGTCCTCTACGCATTAAAGAAAATAAGTTTTAGTACATTTTGGTTTTTTTGAAATCAATACAAAATTAGTTGTTACGGTTTGAATGATGCCCCCCCTCCCAAATTCCTATGTTGAAATCCTAACACCCAAAGATGATGGTATTAGTAGATGGGGCCTTTGGGAGGTGATTAGTTCAGGAGGCTAGAGCTCTCATGAATGGGATTAATGCTCTTAATAAGAGACACTACAGTTTCCTAGTCCCTTCTGCCATGTGAGGACACAAGACCCAAGAAGTCTGGGACCTGAAACAGGGCCCTCACCCAAACATGTTCACACTGATTTCAGACTTTCAGCCAACAAAAGTGTGAGAAATAAATTTGTTGTTTATAAACTGCCCAGTCTGTGGTATTTTGTTACAGCAGCCCGAATGGACTAGGACAGTACTTTATTTTTTTTTTAATTTTTTTAAACTTTTTGTTTTGTATTGGAGGATAGCCAATTAACAACGTTGTGATAGTTTCAGGTGCACAGCAAAGCGACTCAGCCATACCTATACATGTATCCATTCTCCCCCAAACTTCCCTCCCATCCAGGCTGCCAGGTGACCCTGAACAGAGTTCCCTGTGCTATACAGTATGTCCCTGTTGGTTATTTTAAATATAGCAGTGTGTACATGTCGATCCCAAACTTCCTAACTATCCCTCCTTCCACACCCTTCCCCCCTGGTAACCATAAGTTAGTTCTCTAAGTCTGTGAGTCTGTTTCTGTTTTGTAAATAAGTTCATTTGTATCATTTCTTTTTAGATTCCACACATAACAGATATCATAGGATATTCTTCTTTCTCTAGGAGAGTACTTTATATACCAAAGAGTTTTAAAAAATGAAACAAACTGAAGTTCAGCTATATCGTCACAGTTTTCAAAGGTGAGCTGTATGATGATTAAGTGTGCTTTTTAGTTTATTTGGGGGCCATCTACGTTTTTGTTGAAAAACAATAGTAGAAGGCAATATGAAAATGATACACATGTGCTTAAAAACCAAACTATCCAAAACAAATCTATTTCTGAATACATTTTACCACATTTAATCAACTGTAACAGACCCTAGCTTTGACACTGAATTTTATTCTCCAGGCTTGATAATTCCCCTTGTGGTATTTTCTTTTGCCACTAGGTGGCTGTAGGTTAGCTTACCTGATCCAGGCCAGTTTCTGTGTGAGAAATCAAATAGCTTATACAGAAAAGTTACCATCATACCATCATTGCTCATTTTGTATATTAATCACTAAAAAAATCAGAATTGTTCTATAGATCAATCCACTTTTTCAAACCCTTTACAATAAACTGCGGTTAAAAAATAAAAACTGTAAAGATATTTGATTAGATTATGAAGTGTTTAGAAAGTATAAATAGCTATTTTAAAACATTTGGAACAGGCCGCTATGTGTTACTGAACCAGATTCTTATCTATGGTACCTAAAAGTCACTTTTACCAGCCTCAGTGGTACATAAATCAACACTGATGGTTTTAAAATTTCAAATAGAATGACACAAGTTTAAGAATTTTTAAGTACATTTTATTAAGAATGTATCCCTTTGATAAGATTATGCTTCAGGAGGCTTTTAATGCCCTTGACATAAAACTGTACACATTATACAAAAACAAGAAAACCACAAAAAAAAATCAAGGTGAGCAAAACCATTAGAGGACAAACCTTATTTAAATTATACACAACTCAATGAAATATTCTTACAGAAAATATATAAATACTTTTTCTTTCTATGTTACAGTTATACAATATAAATCAGATTTCAATGTCTGTTCAGTGACCTACAAACACCAGAACCTCCAAATATGTAGCAGCGTATTACTAAATAAAAAAGAAAATTTTGTGGTTAGGGAGCATTAAGTCTGAGATTTTTTTCACAATCCCTTACCACTTTTCAAAACTAATTTACACCATTTGTTTTACAATGCAGCTTTAGGGTTTCTGACAGGCCAATAATGGAACATTTTTCAACTATTATCTATGAAAGTTTTAACCTCCCCCCTCCTTTGCCCCAAGACTTTGCATTTTGTGCTAAATCAACCTATTGAGTGGCAAAATTACAAGATATACTTTTTTGGCATAAATTATATTTTTCAAATTAAATATTTTATAAAGAAGGTCAAACAAAATGTGCAATTTATGCATGCTGTGGCACAGCTATCCACCTATATTACAAAAATACTCTAAAGGGGAGAAAATCCACATTCTGTGTGAGTCATAAAACACTACTATGAATGAAAACTGCCCTGGGAACCTAAAACTAAAAGAAAAAACAAATGCTCCTAGAAAGTCTCTCACAGATTTCAATATTGTCTGATAAGCATTGCTATTAATTTTACCAGTATGCTTTTATAATCAAACTCTCACTGTAGTGATACTCTTGAAATGAAGCTGGTAATAATGTATTCCCTGAATGGGGAGACAAGGGAGACCTTTCCCAACTTACATTTTGGAAAATGTGAAATGTTGTTTTATTCCAACAGCTCTTCTCATAAAACTCTCTCAATTAATTCTGTTTCTTTTTTCCCATGTTCAGTGGATTGTGAATTTGAGACCAAACTGGAAGCATAGGACAAAAGGGGAAAAACCTTACTTCCAAAGGACCTTTCCCAAGGTAGTTTACAAAGCTCCTCTCACACAAAATTAGCACCTCACTCTTACCATGCAAAAGTAACTGCAGTTATAATTTGGATGACAATTTGATTGCTTTTTATTGCTTAATGATTTGTGCTTTAATGTGGGAATAAAAGGCATCCTCTGAATGGAATGAAAAAAAAATTTGTATCAATAGCAGGAGACAAATCTAAATAAGCATTCCCACCTCACTGCTGAACACTCTGCCATTGTAATATGCCCAGAAAAACTCAGCTTTAATGACCTCAAGCTCTGGATAAAAGAGTTCAAAACTATTAAAGCCACCCCATTTCAAAAGGACTTATACACCTGATGTTAGAGTAACTACCATAATAAAAGTATATACCTTCAAAGAGCCTCTTTCAAAGTCAACGTCTTACAGAATGCCCTTATGCTACCAATCTTCATTAGAAAATTTTTTATTAGGGAGAAAAGACTTTTTCCCCCCTCAAATCTATCTAAGCATAAATAGGAAGTAAAAGTATAAGAAATTTTAGACCATATTTAATTACAACTACTAATTTCTAATTTCCTTATTTATCAGTATTTACTTATTAGTATGTGAAGCTGAAATCTGTTCTTGAAAAAAATTTCAATTAGAAATGACAATTCACTTTACAATTAGAAATTCACAGTTTACAACCAGCACAACTGCCCAAATTCCTCCAAATTATTCAATAATTAATTACCAGTAGTACAAATTTATATGGACTAAGATTAATTCTAAAATCTTGAAAAACTACAGTATTGACATTATTTTGGTATTTTATAGTCTGGTAATATCTATTACATATAGGTGCTTTTCTCAATTATTTCTATTACCACTGACAACATTCCTAACCTTTTCTGCTATAACTTAATATCTTAAACACTTAGGTAAATCACTTGGCACCGCATGTGAGCATTTTTCATCATAGAAGTCTACTTTTATACAAATAAGTACTTAAAGGAAACATATTAGACCTGTCAGTGAAACATGGATAAACCAAATAGCACTATACATTTAAGTATAGACATCTTTTTTTCTTAGATTACTGAGACCCACAAAGCTCTGTCTCCCCAAACTAAGTGCTATAGGCAAATATTATGATATATACACACGTCTTTCAAAGCAATAATCCAAAAAACTGTTCGGGCTAATAGTAACGAAGACTTCATTTCAGGATGGATGAGTGAGTTGGGGTCCAGGGATGGGTGTGTGTGTGTGTGTGTGTGTGTGTGTGTGTGTGTGTGTGTGTAACAAAAAAGAATTTACTGTTAACTTTTGAGGGATTAAACCACAGATTTTATATTAACTGAGGTAGTGTTTAAAACGAATGTCTAAAATATGTTAATCCCATTATTAATAAGATTACTACATCACCTCCTTTGGAGTTTTTAATCACTATTTGGTCTAGTATCTCTGACATTTGGTTCTCTGGAAGGTAGTTTAATCATCCAAGACCAAAGACCAAGGTGACAGGCAATGTTCTTAGAAGTACTGTTGACATTTAAATAAACACTTGGGTTCAGTGATAAATTAAAGTTAAAAAAAAAAAAAGCATTTCTTTTATCTTCAATTGGATTTTATGAAAGAAAATCTGAAGAACCACTTTTTAACATAAGCAGAAGCTTACAGCCCTTATCTGCTTTGTTATAATGTAAGTTGCTACACAGTGCACATAAGAACAATTCACTGAAGTGCAGTCAAAGAGGTGTTATGAAGTGAGATGAAATGCTTCATCCCAATTGGAACTTTCAGTGCCAGTAAATTAAAAAAAAAAAAAAAATCTCTGTGAGTTACGTTTTCTAGTTCACAGGGTTCTTTACAGAGATCTCAAAGAACAACCCCATTATAAAAAGGACCTGTAATATGGGAAGATATTAATCCATGTACTATGACTGTGTCAGAGCTGATGCATAACTGTAAAAATGGTCTAAACAAATGAATTTAAAAAGGGTCCTAATCAGTCCAGCTGGATTTTTTTTTCTATTTATATATAGACCTCAAAAAAGATAATCCTTTCATTTACAAGCATTCTAATGAGGATGGCCATGCTTTTTTATATACAAATTTGCATATATGTTTAATTCCTGTAAAGATTTCCAAATATTTTTAGACATACACAAATTAAACACACAAATAAACAAAACCTTGCCCTCATCAACTTAACTTTGCAAATGTGATAAAGGCAATTACTGTACTCATAAACTCACCTATCACTGCATTTAGTTTGTGCAAAACAAGAACACTGATATAAAAATTAAATTACTGCTGCTTTAAAATTTGGTACTTAAGGCTTTTCACTACAATTTTTAATCGTAATAGTAAGTTTCATTAATGATTTTTTAAAAGGAACTATGGCTTTTCTTTTCCCATGGAATGTATAAATTGTAGGCAAACTTATCTTTTCCTCAAGAGATGCAAGATTTTATTTAATGCTTTCTTTTGCTTTAGGTCTAAATTAATAGTGCTTGTTCAAGTTACGGTTTAAAATGGTGATATGGGAAGCTGATGAAAATGGAAGTCCACTGAAAATATATGCATTCTATGAATGGAAAATACTTTGAATTATAAAATAATTTTCTGATTTTAATCAGGAACTGTAGTGAAAAACCTTAATTAGTTCAAATAGCCTATGATAACACATTGCAACAAAACTGAAGAGATGGAAAACAAATAAGAAACTTTATGTAAGTCTAGTAACATAAAAATAATTTATAAGTCCTGGTTGTTGAGGCTCTTCTTTCGCTGTGAGGTTACAAACCTCTGAAGTAGTGTTATAAACATGAAGAAAAAAGTGGAAGGGCCAAAGATCCCCCTCTAATACCAGCAGTTACAGCACACCCCATTGTGCTAATAGGATGCAGCCTCAGAGACACTGATTCCTAGTTTCCACAAATTAGTTAACAAACAAGGCATCTTTATATTTACCCTAAAAAAAGAATTCAGAAATAGGGGTGTGAAGGGTGCTTCTGCATATCTTATTATTGTTCCACTGTTATTATGCTCTTAAAATGAAAAAATAGAAAACCTACGTAGGTATTCAGTGCTTGGCTCTTGCATACTATGGTAACTAAAACTCTTAAAACTGTGGTAATGAACAGTGAACCCCCAAAAGGGCTCAACGGGGGAGAGAGGAAGTTGTTTCGGTTAGGGAAGTCCGCAGTTCCAACTGCTCATGTACCAATAATTGCTGGAACAGCGTATAGAAGATACTCCTATCTTTGCTGCCCAATCGGCATTTTCTGAGGCTTTTAGAAGTCCACAAATATGAATATATATAGTATACATCTATATACATCATAAATATGAGGTCAGGATTCAACAGATGTATCAACTATCGGTTGCTTTGGTGGTGTTGCCAAGACAGCCTCTGCTTCTTCATGCATCTAGAAAAGAAGTGGTAAATTATTAATGACTTTCTAGTGTATCAACAGATATAATCTCTTTTAACTTAATTCAAAGAGAATTATTTTTGAAAGATAAAGTTCAAAAGTACAAATCCTACTTACTTGTAAAAACTGTACATCCTGAAATAATTCTTGTATGAACCTCCGACATGGAAGTCTAAATGTGCAGTGTGACAGCAAATGGGAAACCTCAGAGTAAAGGCATATGTCATCAAATGTTTGAGGATACTTCTCCTTAATTCTAAAATGAAAGAAAAGACTAGGATGTGATAAAAATTATAATAATGACTTTGCTATATTCTTTCAAAATATCACTTTTTAAATATCTTTTTCCTCCAGATATTGATTAAGTGGCATATCTGGGTGATGGCATAAGAATATAAAATAGTAAATATTCCTACCTCACACTTACATTAGCTATTTTAAGTTTGGGATTATCTCTTAAAATGATAAAAACACAAATACTTCTTGGAAAGTTAGAAATATTCCTTTTCACTGGCATGAGAAATTACAAAATTTATTTATCGGCCTAGGATAACTCAAGTATTTTCAAAACTAAGTTTTAAAATAGAAGTAAGTTTTTAAAGTTAGACTGAAATTATTAATATCCTTGACTGGGCTCTCTCTCTATATCTTTCAACCTTTAACAGTGGCTTTTAGCTGGCACAGCATCTCAGAGTCAGTGGTGGTGTGGGGTAATACACAGATTAAGGACACACTATACTTAGAGCCAGAAGGCCAGGAGGTCTGCAGTGGGACCCTGGCATCTGTGTTACTATATTTTGTAAAGCCCCACAGGAGACCCTGAGGTGCATTTTTTTTTTTTTTTTGAGGGCCACTGCTTTAAATAGTGCAAATCAAAGATGTTGAAGATTGCCTGAATTTTCTTTTATCATGTTGCTGTGATTTAGAAAAGCAATAAAAATTCTGCAACTTTTATTAAAAGAAAGGAGTAAAAATAGGGAAAAATTAAACCAAGAAAATATCACTTATTTTTATGTATGCCAGCTTTTCTTAAGCTTTATGGTCTCAGGATACCCCTACTTTCTTAAAAATTACTGAGAACCCCCCAAACCTTATTTTTTCTGGGTGATAGCCATCAATAATTACCATATAAGAAAGTAAAATTGAGAAAATTTCAAAATATTTATTAATTCATTTAAAAAATAAAATTATTACATGTTAACATAAATACATATACTTTAATGAAAAAAAACTATACTTTCCAAAACTAAAAAAGTGAGAAGATTGGTATTGTTTTACATTTTTACAGATCTCTTTAAAGTCTGGCTGAATAGAAGATAGCTGGATTCACATACCTGCTTCTGCATTCAATTTGTAACCGTATGTTAGTTTGGTTGACGTACGTAAAGAAAATCTAGTCTCACTCAGATATGCCATGCAGTTGAGAACCACTGATGTAAGCTAATTAGTCTAACTTTTGAAGTATTTCAAATATCTTTTTCACCATAAAAAGTAGAACAAAGAATACTCATGCTCATAGCTTACTTACGTTAAAAGCCCAGTTTCATGACATTTAGTTGAAACTGAACTACTCAAATTAATGACTAATCTCAGAACTTCTTTGCGAAGGAGTATACGGCACATTGGTGTATCATCTGGAATTGTTTTAACACCTGAAGGGAAGATTAAAATATTTTATCTATATCACAATAGAAAATTATTATAACTCATGGAATTTGTTTTTTCAACTCTACCAAAGATATAAAACTGAGATAAATTGCACATGACCTGCCAATCATTTTGGGAGCAAAATTCTTTCTAATGAAAGCAGAGAGCTAAGAGGGTATGCATCAGCAGCTGATATAGGTGCAACAGTTATCTAAACATACCTCAGTAAAACTGACTTGTCATAGTTATGAGACAACTTTAACTAACAGTATGTTATCTACAATAACAACAGACTAAGTATAGTTATATTAACAGGGCTTGGATTTAAATCTGAAAACTTACCTAGTAGCAATTCTGTGCTTTTGGTGCTGCTGGCTGATCCTTCTTGAGACACTCCATCACTGCATCCAGAAATGCCCGAAAATTTAGACGGAACTACTTCTAAGGGATTATGGATAGTCTGCTCACACCAATCAGAATATGGAATGTCTTGAAGGTCTGAAGAAAAAATTAAATCAATTGACAGATCATAATGGCTTAGTTCCTATGCTTGCACTGTATACTATAGAAGAGATGATTCCTTGTAATTTCTTTCCAGTCTTCAATAATTATTTTCCCTGATGAAGATTTTCAAAGTAAATTCAGACCACTCAGATAGTAAAATTTGTTAAATTCTAAAGACATTTATACATAAAATTTTATACTCCTAAATTATAAAAAAATACATAAATATGTGTTTATTTAAAGAATTCAAATAAAGATGTATACAGAATAAAAAATGAAGGTACCTTATCTACCCGCCCCATACCTCCCACCCCCAAACTAAATACCCCTCTCTTAAATATATAAAAATTCAGATATTTGCTATTTTAAATTTCTCTTTCTTGCTCTTTTGGTGTGTAAGTGGGATTATACTATATCTATTATTCTATCACTTGCTGTTCCCACCATTTAATAATTACCAATATTAGAATCACAGTTCCCTGGGCTTATCAGTTCCTTCCTTAGAGTTAAATTTACTATACTACCCATGCATTGCTAAGGTATACTCCTAGATGGGATTTTAAGGTCAACCAAACATCTTAGTGCTGTTAAAATGACATCGATATTTTTTATTTAAAAATTTCCTGAGCACTTTAAGTGATTAGAGCAAAGGGAAATCAGAAAGTCTTTGGTTATCCTTTTAGGAAGTAACATTGGGCAACCGAGAAAATCATGCAACCTCAGTAGCTACAAAAGAGATTTAGAGAGAAGAGACACACTCAGCCAGAAGGTGAGACCTCTTGATAGCTAGTTCAGTCCTCTTTCCACTACAACACATTGTCAGAGTATTAAAAAGAGCTTTTAAAAAAACTTTTTAAAAAGTCCAGGAAACTAGACCAATGTAAACACACACTACCTCTCCCTATGCTGTTTTCAACAGAATAGGTATCACCACCTCATCTCATCTTTAAGCACTTCCTAAGATTAATATTTACATAGTACTAAGCGGAATATGCTCTGGTTCCTCAGAAAATCAATTTAGCATAGCTTTAATAATATTAAGGAAATCATGCATCTGTCAGGCACTTAAAAGTAATGTACGGTACTTAAATTATACATTGATTTAAAATATAAAACTACTGCCAAAAGGTCTGAGAACTAAAGATGTACTTAAAAACCAGCAATGCTGAATAACCAGGTAAGAGATGACTATGTTATTTTAGACTCAGTTGAGGAGCTTCCCAGGGAGTAAAATGACAAAATATCCCAGTGCAAGGAACAATAAGAAAATTATACTTCTTTTAATCAACATGTTTCTGAAAAGTTATAAACTAATTCATTTCAGGCTCACCTTCAACCAGTGATGACTCCTAACATTTCTAACCTGTTACAACCACATCTTATTTCTAAAGATATCATTCATTCTCATTTAAAAAAAAAAAAAAAAATCATGCCTCTAACTAAGCCAGGCCAAAAGAATTAGTTTCTCCCATTGGAAGATGTGAAAAAGCATCCTAAGTATAGTGATAACAGAAGGCTTTTACTACATGGGGTATTTTTTTGTGTGAAACCCGCTATAAACCATATGAATAAAATTTTTTAATGAAATAATTATATGTGCTAAATGGAAACTCCAGAGAACAAGTGGGTAGAATATAGGCACTATTTATAAATTGGCAGGATAAGGAGAACCAAAAATTCTTGAAACTGGGAAAGGAACAGCTAGCTGGCCTCCTTCTTCTTATGCATGGAAGGTAATGTCTAGGACTCTGCTGAAGGCAAAACCGTGCATACTATATTGATGATACTGACTTTTAGGGACCTTTATTTTCTATCTTCTCTGAAAAAGTATTCAATGCAATGATACTTACACTTTTACTCAACACATTTTATTTCAAGATTATTTTTAATTTGGATGAAGCACTATGTCCATAAACTGAACCATTTTATCTATGTGATTGATGTTTAGCTTCTTCACTGTAGTTGTTTGCTTTTACTGCTTCCTCTCTTTTTAATTAACAATATTCTAGCTCAGCTTTATCTTTTAATTAAAAATGGAGACATGAAGCATAGGACAGACCAGACTCTAAGAAACTGGACACCTTCTTTATTCCCTGTATCTGGGCATAAGGCTGACTCCAGCCACTGTATGTGGGAAAGAACAAAAAGCTCTAAGCAAAAAATTACATAAGTCCATATGGGTTAATTCAGAAAAATCATAAGCTGAATTTTTCCTATCAGAAAGTAGTCAGGTCGCCAAATAGCTTATCTGAAATGCTGAAACAATTCTTTATGAAAAACATTAAGAATTTCTGTGAGGAGCTCTGTCTCTGGCAGATATACCCACCTGATCACCAATTCCCCTTGGCAGCAGGGATGTAAAATGAAATGAACAAGGAGATTTTTCCCTAGGAGCACAGTAAGATCATTCTAACTGAACTATCAGAATTTATGAGAGAATATTATTTCTAACATAAACAACTTAGTGTGAGTTACCATTAATGGAGAGCCTACTGAATGTTAATCTTACATGTTAGTAAGTACCAAAACGACACCATAAGGCAGGTATCATTATTCCTATTTAGAGATTTAAGAAAAAATTAAAAGTAAAGCTGAGTGAAACTAAGTAGATTGCCCAAGATCAGATAACTAATAAGATGGAAAAGTTTGGCTTTGAGCCTAAGTCTCCTCGATACCAAAACTCACACTCTGCTATGTTTACACCAGGGGTGTTCAGTGTTTCTTGAAGCCCTGGCATTTCCTAGCCTCCTCTACCCCCAATTTTATACTTGGGCAAGGCCAGTAGATGGGGTGCCACCCCACTGTTCCCCTTACACCCTCATCTGCATACCACTGAGCTTTTGTATAGATTTTGATTGAAACATGGGTTTTGCAGCTAAAATAATTCTGAAAACCACCACTGTCTCTTTAGGGCCCTCCCCTACCCCATGTAGTTTCTACCCACTCCTCACAAATTTGTCAGTTTAATAACCTAGACATTCAAACTGATCTCTTGCCATTATCTTTTATAGTTGGCTGATTTTTTTTCCAGTGCTCTCTCTTTCACAGATGGACTGGTGTAAAACACTTAGAAGGTTTCCCACTCAGTTGGTTAGCTACACTAGGGCAAATGTGGTGGTATACATAAAAGTGGACCCAAAAGAAACATATAATACTAAATGTTGAAAGGCCAACATGTTGCCTTGCACACTAAACAATACAATGCACAAGCATCTGTGAAGGTGGTAGACACAGAATGTTAGGAAATATCCTAATAGCCTTTCCACTGAGCTTTAACATTTTTTGAACAACTACCGCTACCAATACTACCACCAGACTGAAAGTTTCAAAGAATGAAAAGTCTTGTGTTCAAGTCCTGACATCCCTTTAAAATGATCATTACATAGTAGAGGGACAACTTCAGACTATAACTACAAAGCTACAGTAATCAAAACAATATGGTACTGGCACAAAAACAGATATATAACATATAGATAAAGGGAACAGAATAGAGAGCCCAGAAATAAACCCATGCACTTATGGTCAATTAATCTACGAGAAAGGAGGCAAGAATATACACAGGGGAAAAGAAAGTCTCTTCAATAAGTGGTGCTGGAAAAACTGGACAGCTACATGTAAAAGAATGAAATTAGAACATTCCCTGGCACCATATACAAAAATAAACACAAAATGGATTAAAGACCTAAACTCCTAGAAGAAAACAGAGGCAGAACACTCTTTGACATAAATTGCAGTTGTATTTTTTTGGATCTGTCTCCTAGAGTAACCGAAATAAAAACAAAAATAAACCTAATTAAACTTAAAAGCTTCTGCACAGCAAAAAACAAAACAAACAAAAACCCAAAAAACAAAACAAAAAAAACACCCCATAAACAAAATGACAACTTATGGACTGGGAGAAAATATTTGCAAACAATGCTACTGACAGGGGATTAATTTCCAAAATACACAAACAGCTCATACAGCTCAGTATCAAAAAAAAAAACCCAAACAACCCAATCAAAAAATGGGCAGAAGACCTAAATAAACATTTCTCCAAAGAAGACATATAGATGGCCATGAAAAGGCCAACAGGCACATGAAAAGATGCTCAATATCACTAATTATTAGAGAAATGCAAATCAAAACTACAAGGTATCACCTCACACCAGTCAGAATGGCCATCATTAAAAAGTCTACAAACAGTAAATGCTGGAGACGGTGTGAAGAAATAGGAATGCTCCTACATTGTTGGTGAGAATGTAAATTGGTGCAGCCACTACGGAGAACGGTATGGAGGTTCCTTAAAAAACTAAAAACAGAGTCACCATGTGATCCTTCAATCCTACTCCTGGGCATATATCTGGAGAAAACTCTAATTGGAAAAGATACATGCACCCCAATGTTCATGGCAGCACTATTTACAATAGCCAAGACATGGAAGCAACCTAAATGTCCATCAACAGATGAATGGATAAAGAAGATGGAATATTACTCAGCCATGAAAAAGAATGAAATAATGCCATTTGCAGCAACATGGATGGACCGAGAGATTATCATATTAAGTCAGAAAGAGAAAGACAAATATATGCTATCACTTATATGCGGAATCTAAAAATGATACAAATGAACTTATTTACAAAACAGAAATAGACTCACAAACACAGAAAACAAACAATGGTTACCAAAGGGGATGGGGGGGGGATAAATTAGGAGTTTGGGATTAATATATACACACTATTATATATAAAATAGGTAAACAACAAGGGCCTGCTGTATAGCACAGGGAACTATATTCAGTATCTTGTAATAACCTACGATGGAAAAGAATCTGGAAGAGAATATACACACACACACACACACACACACACAACTGAATCACTTTGCTGTGCACTTGAAAGTAACACAAATATTGTAAATTATCTATACTTCAATTTAAAAAAATAGTAGAGGAACTATCTTTTAATTATCTGCCATGGATAATAAAGACGTCTCCTTTCTGATACACAAAATACTTAATATGGCTGATACCAGTGCTTCTCAAACATTAATGTGCACCTGAATAACCTGGGCATCTTGTTAAAATGCTGACTCTGATTGTGTGTGTGGGGGGCAGAGTCTGCATTTCTCATAAGTGCTCAGGTGATGCTGATGCTGCTGGTCCGCTGACCACACTTTGGGTAGGAAGAGCTCTGCAGGACCTGGTCCCAACCGTTTTTCTAGGCTGATCCTGTATTTCCTCTCCCTTTGCTTTCTGAGCTCCATTCCCACAGGTGTCTTTTTAGTCCTTTCTACTTCCCATGCTTGCTCCCATCAGAGAAGACCTTTGCTCATGCTGCTTCCTCTCTCTCAAAATTCTCTATACTCCAGTCTTCACTTAGTTAGGTTCTATTCATTCTTTCAACCACAGCTGAACAGCAATTCTTCGGAAGTCTCTTCTTTGATCTGCCTGCTTGGTTATATTCCTTTGTTAATACCATGTACCTATCCTTGATGGCGCTTGTTACAAATGTAGTATTATATTAATATTTGTGTACTGATTGATCGAGTGGTCAGTCAATCCATTTCCTTCTCCATTGGACTAGAGCTCAAAGAGTGTAAGAATAATATCTTTCTATTTTTCTCTCTCTCAATTGTTTTCCTAGCATCTAGTTTAATGCCTGATCCACAGTAGTGGCGTAATAAATATTAAGTTGAATGCATAAATCCGTAGAGGTTCAGTGACTTTTTAACAATTAGCCTGCCTCCCTTCATACCTCCGAGAGGGGTATCAATAGTAAACTGTAATCACTTCCCAATTAAGAGTTATTCTCCTCCCCACTTCGTATCACTAGAACAACAGGTGGAGGGGTTCTGATCCTGTGCCAAGGTGCCTGTGCCTTGCTGACTGCAGCAAGTCTTCCACAAGTCCCACACTTGATGTGACTCCACTTGATTACTAGCTCAGTAATCACAAATGGATTAGAACTAGCTGGGACTGTCTTGTGACTGGGTAATTAGGGGGCTGGCTTCCCTATTTCTTGTTTGATAAATAAAGAGAAAACACTTACATAGCAAAACTCCACAGTAAGTGCTTCATAAGTATTTGTTGAATGAGTAAATGAAGAAACAGAACTTAGAAGAACTAAAATATTATAAACAATGTATAGACAAATGATTTAAAATAGCATCTTCTTTACTGTGTACATCAGGACAATAATGCCCAAACCTTTCGCTCACAGAAAATGAAAATAATTGTAGCACTCTGGGTCCCTGGACAGGACTGTTCACAGTGGTAAGTGCCTAGTCCAAGGGTTTGTCAAACCCAGGCCCGATTGGGGCATGGAACCACGGAGGGGATTAATCTCTCAGCACATCCATATCCTATTTGTGGATGTGGTACAACAGTGTGCTGCAACCCATCAGTTGGGAAGTTCTGGATCAGAATGCCATGGAGAAATGTGGATGAATGACCCAGAGAACTTTGGTTATCACTAGGTTTTTTTGAGGGTGGCTAAGTGATATTCACCAAGAAAAGCTATCTATAGTAATAGTTTAAACACACATTTATAAAAAAGCTGAATCTGGATCTGATTCATTCACTCCCTCACCAAAAACATATTGAGTGCCTAGTATATAAAGCAGTATGCAGCTGGGTATTAGAAAATAAAAATGAAAAGGCATGACAGACCATACCCTGAAGGAACTTACTGAGTAGAAGGGAAAAAAATAACCAAGCAATAATTATCATAAGAGATCTATGTACAAAGAGCAATGAAAGTAAAGAGGAAGAAGTGTCAACATCCGACTAAGAGGGTCAGAGAAAGCTTTGAAGATAAAACAGTCCCGACTCTGAGGATGAGGTGGGCTTGCCAAATGGACTGCGTGTGAGCTTGCATGTGTGTGAGGAGGAGAAGGCGCAAGAGGGGACAGTAGGGAAAACACACTCTTCATGCCTAGAGCCATGAAAAAGAGCACAGTCTGCTCAAAAAATATCTAGTCAGTCAGTAGCGGTGTATCAATTATAAGATAGAATGGTAAAAAAACCACTAGACAGATCACACAAAGAGTCTTGTGTGCTGGACCTGAATAGGCAGTAAAAAACTGTCAACAGCCTAATCCAAGGCAGTAGTATGAAAGATGAATTGGAAGGGGAAAAAACTGGAGACAAATTTACTAACATTCCCACAGGAAGATGCTGAGTGACTGTACTAAGGCTGAGGTAATGAGAATGGAGTAAGAGGGATGATCAATAGGGCTGGGAGATGACCTGTGACTGGAGCAGATTCAAAGGCAGGTGGATTCATCTTGAAGGACATAATCACTCACCTGAATGACTACATATTGCACTCAGTTGGTTACTGGGCTGGAAACCCAGAATTTCAATACAGACACAATAAAGACAGTTATCATCTGTATGTTCCTGTAGTCCAGTGTCTTCTGTGCTTTCTAAAAACAGAGAAGCATCTGAATGGATTGAATTCATTATTTCTGTAAGACTCATCTGCTGTCGTAGCAAGTGAAAAGAGTTTTTTACAAGACCTCCAGTTCCAGATGGAAGACCTGTGCGTAAGTAAATATAAAACATAATCTGATGAAGATGGTATCAATGACACCTCTTTCAAGGTGCCTTAAACTATGTGAAATTTTAAAGAAGGGAAATTAGGGAAGAAAACCAGAACTCCTTTTATGATTCAAAATCTAACCTTAACTGGGGAGAAAAATAGGATAATCTGCTTTAAATTACGAAAATAATTAACATCAGCAGATATACTTATATTACTTTAATATGGGGTTTTAAATACAAAATAAAAAATTAAGATTACACAATTAGGTATCATTTCAATTCTTAATATTTGTGTAATCAATTCTTAATATTTGCATAAAGAAAAGTAATAATTCCGAGTCTAAAGAGGTCCTTGTTAAGAAAAAATCATCAAGATTTTAAAGCTTTAAATTTGTGGCTGATACGCATATATTAATTAAAATACCACAGCTCATAGCAAAGAGAGATCATATAATGTATAAGTACATTTTTCTCTCTCTCCTTTCCCCAAACAGCTGTTGCTTAGACCTATGAGTGTAAGTGTTAAAATTTTTTCACGTATTGTTTGTTTAAAACAGAAGCAACTGATCTGGTTTTTGTCTTCTTGAGAGGCTTGGTACTTAGTTGGAAAAAACACTTTAAGTCTCTCGCAAAAAAATACTTAGTTTAATTTTAAATTGACTCAAACAATTATTTTGCTATAATTTTTTAAGTTGACCCAAAAGTAAGTATACCTGAATTTTTAGTGTCATCCTACTGAAAAGAATTTTCTTTTTAATATACAGAGGAGAACAAAAACCATGCATTACCTCCTGCATCATGGGCAAACACTCTTGCACCTCGATCATCATGTGGAGGTATGTTTTTTGCCTGAAAATAGGGAATATCCTTTACCTAAAATAGATATAAGTCATGGTAAGTCCTGTTATAAAAATTCACTTTATGTATCTTAGCAAAATTAAATGAAATGTAATTTAAACAGAATTACTATAGCACATGAACCTATAATGAAAAGATACTGAAGAAGGTTAAATCACCAAAATTTGACAAAATAGCATAAAACCCTTAAGGTCCTTATCTATTCTTGGTGACTTAAATGGATATTAAAATAATTATTTTAGAATTTATCTAAAATGTTTTTAGACTTCTAAACAAATATGTATTCTTTAGTACTATCTACCTCCTAGAAATTTGTGAGTATTTCGTGGGATTAGCACAACATGTGGCTGCCATGTTTGGGATAAATAGGATCAAGGATTAAATAAAACAAGGGATACGTTGTACATTTCAAACTTACACAATGTTATATGTCAGTTATATCTCAATTAAAAAAACAATAAGGAATAAGTCAAGTGTGACTAAAGAGCAAGATTAGGCATTAAAATTTCTATAGAGAATATACTGATAAAGAAATCAAACAAGATGATGATTTAATGTGAGGAGAAGGATAATGTGCTGGGGACTTAGAGATGCTAAATAAAAGAGTATAGAATAGTTGAGAAAGGTGAAATAATTCTCATGGTAAAATTTCTTTAAATAACACTGCCTAAAAATACCACCTTCCCCCAAATTAGTATTTGCTCTAAATTATAATTTCTAGTAAGCAGTTATAGAATACGAAAAAAATCGTAAACCAACTCATAAGAAAACAATAGAATTTATGATACCTGGAATATATCATTGATGTCTACTGGAAGAGCAAGACCAATATAGTCATCTGAGCTACCGTATGTTGCACTGGACACCATGGACCTCACTGAGGAGGATCGCTGCAGGGTATTTTGGTTAATAGGACTTAATAAATCTTCTTTATCTAGCGAAGCATAACTTAAAGCTTTCATGAACCTATAATACCATTAAAAAAACTATATTAGTTTCTTGATTTGTTATAGCAATCATATAAAGAATTATAGTTTATTTTCATACCTTCATAAAAGGAAGCTAGTCAAGTACTAAACAGTGCCATCTTATTTATTGAGAACATATGAATACTTGAGAATATTTCTCTTTTATAAATTGATATATAAAAGGTCATCAGTAATGTTGACTGTTGACCAAAAACAACTGTTACGGTCTCCCAGGTAAAAGTGAAAAGGTGAGCAATTAAGATAACTTTCAACATCTAGCAGTAAAAAATAAGTAAAGATAAAAAACTGACCTCAGAAAACAGAGGTATTATCCAAGGACTAACTTCACAATCATTTGAGACTGCTAGATTTGCTATCATACAAGTAAGGGCACGTCTACTAATTCTATTTAATATTATTTTTATTAAAATAAGGATAATCACTTATTCTTTGTGTGGTAATTACTTTATCAACATAAGATTTTGTAACACAGAAGACAGACACAAAACAGTAAAAATGGGACTCCCCTGGTGATGCAGTGGTTAAGCATCCACCTGCCAATGCAGGGGACACGGGTTTGATCCCTGGTCGGGGAATGCCACAGAGCAACTAAGCCCGTGCGCCACAACTACTGAGCCTGAGCTCTACAGCCTGCGTGCCACAACTACTGAAGCCCGTGCACCCTAGAGCCTGTGCTCTGCAACAAAAGAAGCCACCGCAATGAGAAGCCTGTGCACTGCAACAAAGGGTAGCCCCCGCTCGCCACAACTAGAGAAAAGCCCGTGCGCAGCAACAAAGACCCAACACAGCCAAAAAATAAAATAAAGCAAGTACACATCTTAAAAAAAACAGTAAAAATGGTATCATATATAAATATTACAAGAGACAGCTTTATACGAAGCACTGATATTTCCTCAATGCATTCCTTACCAGTGATTCCATAACATGGAATAATGACATTTCCGTAAAATACACCTTTCTTATACAGATTTTTATTCATGCAACAGACATGCTAAAATATTTATCATACGCCTGCTTGGTATATACAAGGCAGTACACAAGGTTCCACACTGTATGTATACTGCTATTTGAAAACTCAAGTCATTTAAAATGTAATAACATACCCTGATATTAAAACGAAGATTTTGAAAAGAACACAAAATAATGTTTTATAAATAGTAGCTATTAAAATTATCATAGCAAAAACCACTAATTTCTACTAATTTCCACCTAAAAACCACTCATAATTGAAATTTACAAATTTTATAAAATAGGTCAGTAGTTTTTAAATTGTACTCTGTTATACCTCTGTGATTCCACAGAACTCTTCAAAGACTACTGGAGTGAAAGGGAAGAAATTATTGGAATACTCACCTCCACAATACCTATTTCAACCAGAATAGCTCTGTTTTTACATATTCTACGTATTGGGTTTCCATAGCAATGTTTTTGTGAAGAAAGGTTTCTCTACTTAAAAAGCGACATTTTAAAAAAGCTTAAAACCACTGATCTAGTCCAATCTCCACTAGATTAGGCAATTGAGGCCTACATATTTCAAAATTCATGAACTTTACGATACAGATTTACCACGGTAAACAATTGAGAGGTTTGCCTGGGTTTGTTCTGGATTGATGAGGCTTGCAAAACTTTTGAATTCCAAGCAGATGAGACATTACAGCATAATTTATGGAACTTTTTCCAAGTTCATTCATTCAGTGTCAGGATTAGAACTCAAGATTAAGGATTCCTACTTCAGTGTTTTTTCTGCTATGCCCCAAGGAAATATCTCAGTAAGATATGGTTTTTAAGACTGCTGGATTCATGCTAACCATTATACCATAGGTATCAGTATGACTACTCTTCTGATTTTATAAGAAAAAAAAAAAATCTTCTCAGCCTAAGATTCCAAACTATTATTTTACAGTAAATGTGTAGTTATCGTCCATCATTTTCATTTTCTCTGAACTAACCAAAGGAAACAAGTGGGAACAGGAAGACTAATGTCTACACAATTTTTTCCTCCATGGAACCCAGTACACAGTTAAGTACTAAACACAGTTTGAAGAATAAGTGACAGATTTGACGAACATGAGATTTCTGTTAAGCCTTCATGCCTTTGTACAACTGTTTCTGTTTCTCTTGACTGCTTTTTCTTTTTATTTTTTCCCCTCCCAAGAAATTAAAAACATCTATTAATCCTTTATAGTGCTGATAACTTGGCATCTTATTCCAGGAGTAAAATTTCCAAATATCCTTCTCTTGATCTAACAGAGAATATAGGAAATAAGATCCTAAGAACCCAGACTGATTAGGAAATTGTGATTTGGAATAGTTGTTGTTTCTGGTTTATTCTAATAAATATTTAAGCAATGAAACTTTTTATCTGTGCTTTAATCAGTTTAGATAGACATGCCTGCTTCAGTGAGACAGAACAACCCTAATTGGGTGGTTCAGAGCTAACAGCACTTTGGTTATTGTACTGAGCTCTAAGATGGTGGAACCCTTACTGCTTATTTTGGTGTGCTACGTTACTGCCCCTGGCTGAATGCTACTAGATGCTGTAGTCTCTGAGTTTCCAAATACTTTGTTGTAGTATAAAAGTTTCCTCCTTTGCCACCAATTTTATCAGCTCTCCTTTCCTGTCACAGTGTCCCTACCAGTAGAAGCTTATAACTGTTGCATCTATAGGCCTGAAAATCTGATAAACAAACTTGTTAGACTAAACATCAACAAACTATGAATGTGGGTCAGAGGTACTTCCTTTGAATAAAATTTGTGAACTTCACTGCATAGGTTTATACTAGTGAGCTGTTGGGAGGGATGAGGCTGTCAGGTAGATAAGACATTACTGCATAATTTATGAAATTCTACCAAACGGAATATAATTTATTATTTGCTACAAGGGATCTCTTCTACTAAATGTGTTAACATTCCTGAAACAAAATTGCTTAATAACTTAAGAATTTGGTTATATAAGAGCCAAATGGATTACATGAAAGAAATAACTATCAATAATAATAGTGGTGATAATGATGATGATAACAGCTAACTTTTATTGAGTGCTTAATATGTGCTAGGCACTAGTCTCAGTACTTGACAAATACTAATCCATTTAATAAATGAAAATGAACAATCTAAAACTAAAGAAAGTTTTTAGAAGTATTTGGTCCAACAAAAAAAGAAGGTATAGAAATTTTTGCAACAATAAAATTTAACACTGCATATCTTTTATAGGTAAAATCTATTACTTTGACCAGCTTGATATAATCTTTAGATATGGCACAGAAATCTCCCAAATGCTCCTGTGAGCACAGGCAAACTGCTACTGCTGAATTCTGAGGGCCAAGTAATTCATTTAATGTTCATTTGGTTCCTACTTAATAATCACAGCTACTTAAACTGAAAAGAATTATACTGAAATTTTCAGTTATCTTAAAAAAAAAAAAAGTCAACTTTTGGAGCCTTAAATTGACCTACCTGAAAAGGTTGTTTGTTATTGTAGGTCTTAAGCTCCTGATTCCCCCGACATGCTTCTTTTTAAAATCGATCCTTGCAGAAGCGAGAAATAAATAAAAAAAAGCTTGTGACTTATGTGTCATTGTAAAGCATATATGTTTATTTTCAGGGCCTAAAGGAGTTTCTTTTCCCCCCTCGCAGCTGCAAGAATCCATTTCAAATCATATCGGGTAACTAGGAGCTTATAGCCTACTATAGTAAACAATTATAATAGGTCAGTTCTGAGGTTTACGTAGATGTAAAACCTGGCTAATGCTTTACATTTAAGTCTGTTAAAATGCAAACATTATTGTTGATTTTAAAATGTATATTTGCTCACCTGCTTGGTGTTAACCTGGACTCAAAGCTGTTGGCTTTCATGGTGATGGTATCAGTAAACAGCACATCTTTTGCTGGAGACGCCAAAGCTTCAGAATGAGATAAGGATGGATGCATTCTTTGTTGCTGTAATCTTTTCAGTGTAGCGTAGCCAAAGGCATCTCTAGAACTTGTGTAACTAAAGTTACAGTCTGCTAGACTTTTAATTGTAGCAATAGAGGGTGCTTTAAGGGACTGTGCTCTTCTAGGAAGTGTATGAGAAGAACCTGGAGGCACCAGGGACACTGAGTTTGATTTAGAGAGAGAGAGATGGTTAGACTGTGGCGTCAAATAGTGGCTTGTCTTAACAGTTTTAGTACTTACCACAGTACTCATACTTCCACAGTCTGTGTCCACAGTCGTAGCATCTACACCTACTGTCTCTCGTGAAGGACTTGAGCTCATTGAACTTATGCCACTTGTTGTAGTGTCTGTATTAAAACTTTGGCTACGTATCTTCATATGTGAGCTCGCTGAACTTTCTACAACTAATCTCTCTCGGCTTGTGTTTTCTCTGTGATTCTCTGTACCAAGACTCTTGGTGAATTTTAAGTCATTCTCTCCAATACTTGGAGTACTACCAGTGTCTTCAATGTGCTTATTCCCAACAAATGAAGTTTCTAATTGTAATGTTTTCTGTACTGTGGATATGGGTGTGAAATCATCACTATGATTGAAGTCAACACTGGGCTCTGTAAGCGTTCTGATCCGCCTGTTGCTTGTCTTATTTTCAGATGACAGTTTCCCTCCTTTTGGATCACTGCTACTACGATGTTTTTTATTAGGCAAAGTAAGCGAATTTAAGATACGATTCTTCACAAGTTTACTAGAAGCAAAGAAAGGGAATGAATTTTTATCCTTCATAGGTCCAGATCGATCATAAAATGCTGGCTCTGCATCTTCATTGATATCAAGGAAAAATGTACTAGTAGAGCTGCTGCCAAACCGGTCATCCTCCATTATGAACATACCTATGATCAAAGGATTAATAAAAGCAGATAAAAAAGGACAAATAATCATAGTAACTATTAGTGACATAATTCAGGAAATTTTTGTTTAATAGTCACTTGGGGAAAAATTTTTCAAAAATAAAAAGAGTTAGACTGCTGAGCCACATAAAAAGAGCTTCCTTGAGACCCAGAATTTGTCCTTGAATAAAATATAAAATTTGTCATTATGATGATCTTCTGTTATTTCCAAAGAAAAACTATAGAACTCATTATGTCACACCTTGCATAAAGTTTCTTTTGATTATCCCAGTGAGTTTCCAAAACCTCCAAATATTCAAGATAAAATTAAAGGCAAAAAGGAGACTTGACCCTGGATGTTTACTCAGTTGGTACAGATTCCTGGTGGTTTATTCCTCAAATCACAATAGGCAAGAAAAATCAATCTTATAAGAAATGAATGTCCAATCTTAAGCAAACTATACTTACAAAGAACCGAGTCACAACATTTTAAATTCATGTTTAAACCAATTATATTTATTTCTCACTTTGCCTTAGGTACTAAGAAACTCATCTAAATTCAGGGCCTACCTCTAATAAAAGACTCAATCCAGGTGCCTAATGACATCTTTGGGATTTTATTCTATTTTTATTTTTAATTTTCTGTTGAATAGTTATAAATTACTTCAAATATATTCTGAAGGAAGGCAAAATAAAATCTTAAACTTGCACACTGCACTGTATTTCCATATTTTGCCAATTCTAAGGTGCACATTTTTCACACTTAAAATCTCTAAAATCAGCATGCATCTTGCAATAGGCAACATTTTTTTTTTTCTTAAACAGTGGTGCATATTATAATTTATGGTATCTTAGATCTGGTGAAATATGGTTTGATAAATATTGCACTATCTTCTTTAAAAAAAAAAGTGTCTTAAATTTTCTGCACCTAGTAGCATTTAGCACAGGGCTTAAAACCGCAAACCATTTTTCATTTAATTGATTTTTGATACTCCATCTTTTAACAGTTTCGCTAATTTTAAAATTTAGCTCTTCTTTCAAAGATGAGTATATGAATATAATATCTCTTAAATATATTCTAGTTCAACAACCCTATATCTGAAAAATGAACAAAAGAATTAGGTAAATGAAGAAAGTAGATGAATAAACATTTACTTATTAGAAATTGCAAAAAAGGGGAATGGTTCTTCTGGGACATGGCTTATTATTTAACTCTGTAAGTAGGATTTTCCAAGGCCTATTTAGAAAGCAAAGGGAGAGAACAATGTTCCAAGGTTGGTAGCATTCTCCAAGATGCTATTACTGCCAAATTATCTCAGAGAAAAGTAAATTAAGAATGTAAAATTCATTTAAATTTCGATATCACAAGTGTTAGTTTCGGCTAACTTTATATGACCCTGTCACAATACTCACTTGATGGCGCAGATTCACTTTCACTATTATGTCTCGAGCTGGTTGACTCTGAGTTCAAACTCAGGGTGCTTGGAACAGATGAGAGTTCATTACAGAGTTGTTCTACATCATCTGGAACCACTGGCCACAGATGTTTCCGACTGTGCCTTACAGCATCCCAGTTGTGACATTTTAGAATATCACAGCCTTGTTTGGTTTTGGCTATGAGCCCAAGCACATATACACAGGTCCTGTAAGTAAAGGATGTAGTAATGACAGTTTATAATTCTAAACTGAGATTTCTTAAAGCAACCATAAAATATTAGTTTGCTATATGTACATTTGTGTTTTCTTTAATAGCCATTAAAAATAACATGAAAACCTTCATAATAAAAATATTAATTACAAGGAAAAAATCTAAAAGAACATATTGTGATTAGGGAAAAAATATATATACATTAGCTTTTCTGAAATAAATTTGGAATATTTGCGCTAATGGACTACTGGATTATTTGGACACACTATACTCTCACTGTTTATCTGCAAGGTAAATGTCAATATTACAATGATAAGAATAAAATATCAATAATATTAAACAAGGAGTTCCTTAAGATGTTTAACTTGATGCACTGAAAAACTGCAATCATAAAATACTCTTATCTCACACCCATCTGTGAACAAAAATATATACTTTAGAAAGATTTCTGAGTTAAATGACACACCCTCTGATGGAAAGAACTTCACACTGTTTTGCAAGTTTTAGTATATCTGGAATCACATTTTCTTCCTGTAGCAAATTGAGACCCCAATTTGATGAGCCAATATTTCCCTAAAAGAAAAGAAATCACATATCAAATATATTTACAAGACTAACTCCTTCAAGAGATTTGGAAAGCTACCCAAAAAAAACAAAAAATTTAACCACGTCTATAAGAGAGAAAGAACTGTGAAAAAAACCTCACATAAGGAACTTTAGGAATTAAAGTTCCATTTGTCTCAGCAAGAAAATTAATAGTTTAATCATTTATTTTCCAACATAAAATAATATTTAAATGGGCAGGAACAATCTTTGTTTTAGAATACTAATCTAAGAACACGTTCCAAATAATATTATTTTTATTTATTTAATATTAACAGGAAAATGAGTAAAATCTAAAAATTAAGAAGATCTTACAGAAGTGTTTATTACAAACCAAGGCCCATAGAGATGCTTTCAGTTTTTTAATTTCTTCCCATTTATCCAAATCTGGTGTACGGACACTGTGACAGAGTTCTGTAATAATATTCTGGAGAGAGGAAAAAAATACCTATGATTATCAGTATGTCTTTAACATATTTTCTTATTGTATCTTAAAACCGATTTAAGGTTTGTATTTAGTAATTTCTGCATATTTAAAATCCTAAAATAATTTTACGTTGAATTTCTTAAGAAGCAGCATTAAGACATGGGCTCTGAATTCATATACTAGAGTTAGAACTTATTAGCTAAGTGGCCTTGAGCAAGTTACTTAATCTCCCCATGTCTTGATTTCCTAAACTCTGTTTCATAAAGTTTAATGATTTAATGAATTATTCCATAAGTGTAACAAAGTACTTGGGACTTAGTATTAGAAAAATGTTAGCCATTAACGATCATTATTTCTATTAGATAGAAAATAACAAATTAACACCTAGACTTTATCATACTATGTAGGTAATGACACTGAGAAAATCATTTAAACTTTCAGTGAATTTTTTAAAAATTAATATAAAGATACACACCTCAATAGTCTTCACAGACAGTATAAAAATACATGAAACTGTGGAGTATATTTATGCAAAACTTTTGCTCCTGAAATGAACACTGATATGAAAAGAACTAAATTGCTAGGTTACTATTGTTCAGAAACACACACAAATACTTCTATAACCATTCCTAAAATAAGAAAAGGGATACATTTATTGAAAACACCTAGTAGCAAGACATATTCCCAGCCAAAATCTGGCGTGCATACTATACTCAAAGAACAACTGCTTGTCTAAGCCTTACATTACATGAAATATATGAAAATAGTGAGGCACTAACAAACAGCAACTGATACTTTCAGTTTGTTGCTCACCAAAGGTAACTGAATATGTTTCAGGTTCAGTTTAACTTCCCAACAAGAGGAATGAAGAAACTCAATTTTTCAGTATGTTTTTACTAAGGAGATGAACTTCCCCAATGAACTAGAAAGGAAAGAACTCAGACCTTCACTAGATTACTTACTCTACATAACAAATTAGCTATGCAAATGGTCGTATGCAAGTCAGGGAAATGCATGCAAGCCAGTAATATCTCTAAGGACTGCAAACAAAGAATGCTAAGTCAATTACAAGATGGATGGCTTTAAAAGCAAATATGCCACTGACTTTCTGAAGGCTTTTGAGATGTTTCTGAAAAGATAATACTTTAGCAATATTAAGTTTTTTCTACTACTGTAGCTATTTAAAATAAGCAAATTATGTTTTTACCTGTACTTCCAACAAATGACAGCCTGTTTTGTGGTGTACCAGTTGTCCGTAAAGGTGTACAGGTAGGTAGACATGAGGACGCTGTAATCTAGTATAATAAAAATGATTGATATATCTATTGGTTCATTTTAAATAAGCTAATTTAAAAAAATGACTTACAATTAAGTACTAGATAAACAGAATTAGACATAATCACTTAGCATAAATAAAAATACGGAGGTGGAAAGGCATGAGAATTCCTCTAGAAAAAATAATAGTTTAGCTGATCTCTGAGTAATGCTAAGAGAACTAAGACAAGAAAGACACACTAGGGTAAGGACATGGAGGGATCTGAACGCTATATTAGTCAGGATATTCAAGTTATGAATGTCACTGAATTTTTGAACATTCAATGCTGTGCTTTAAAAAGATTTTTCCTATGTCAGCGTAAGAAACAAAATAACCAACTACTCAGAAAACTTTAAAAAGTAATGATTTAAAAAAAAAAAAAAGTAATGATTTATAATAATTTGGTTTTAAATTTTATGTTTGAGGACTAGCAATAAATTATTCCATTAACTGGACTATACCTTTGGTTACTCCGACGAACATAGTTGTCACCATCAATTGGCTTTCGGTAAGTAGTAAGTGCTTCATTAAGTTGTTCTTCAATCAAGTCAACATATTTTGAATTATATTCCTAGAAGATAATATTGTTTTAATTATATATATCATAACGACATTCACTAAATTTCTAATATGTTAGGTACCTAACAAATCTTTGGAAGCATAAATATGAGAAAAATGAACATCTGTTCCGGAAATTTAAGAAATCTTTGAAAAGAGTAGATAGAACAAGGTATTATGAATGCAAATGTTCTATCACATCCATACCTGTAAGCTTTCTGCTTATACTCTTTTCCTCATTTTCAATTAATATTTTAGGGTCCATATAAGTAAGCTAAAAAAATTTTTTTTGTCATATTTGAATTCCTGTCCCCATTTAAAAAAAAAACAAACAGCTTTTTATTTATTTGTTTGTTTATTTATTTATTTATTTTTGGCTGTGTTGGGTCTTCGTTGCTGCACACAGGCTTTCTCTAGTTGTGGCAAGTGGGGGCTACTCTTCGCTGCGGTGCGCGGGCTTCTCATTGCGGTGGCTTCTCTTGTTGCAGAGCAGGGGCTCTAGGTGCAAGGGCTTCCGTAGTTGTGGCATGCGGCCTCGGTAGTTGTGGCATGCAGCCTCAGCAGTTGTGCCTCACCGGCTCTAAAGCACAGGCTCAGCAGTTGTGGCGCACGGGCTTAGTTGCTCCACGGCATGTGGGATATTCCCGGACCAGGGCTCGAACCCGTGTCCCCTGCATTGGCAGGCAGATTCTTAACCACTGTGCCACCAGGGAAGTCCCAAAACTAGCTTCTTAATATTAAACCTGAAGATATTCACTAGAAATTTTAAAAGGAAATTAACTGAGTTCTACCATTTTAGCACCTTTTGGTAAGAAACAATCTCTCTCCCTTTAAATCAGGTCAAATGTAAAAAATATTTCCAACTAAAACTTGGAAAATTTCTAGTTAAATTCTTTAAACTGAGACAGTCAATCACACCATCTTTATTGCAAAAGAGCTCCACTTTAAATTGTTTAGAAGGAATTGGTAGAAACTCTGAAAAGCAATTTGGCAGTATTTATCAAAACTTTACATTCACATACTTTTTGACTCAACAATTATACTTTAGAAATTTGTTCAAAAGATATACTTGCACAAGTATGCAAAGATATACATGCAAGAATATCCAGCAAACACTGTTTACAAAACTAAAAAGTTGGAAACAGTCTAAATGCCCATAATACAGGAGTGATTATAAAAATTAGGGTACATTGCTATAATTTACTATGCGGCCATTAAAGAGAATTAGATAGCTCTAAATGCACAGCTCTGAAAAGATCTCTTAGATATACTGCTAAACAAAAAAATTAAATACAATTTTATTTATAGCTGTGAATGGATTCATTTGTATTTTTATATGAAGAATATATACTTATAGATGTATAAAACATCTTTGAATGCATACAAAATATTAACAGACATTATCTTCAGAAAAGATAGAAAAAGGGGGTAGGGAGACATTTTTCATTTTAAACCATTTTAGACTACTTGAATTTGGTGGGTTACCTTAACTCCCTACTTAGAGACTCTAAAAACTTACTTTTCCTGCTTTTCTTTTAGGTTCTTTACTTTGCAAAAGTAATATAAGATTTTAATTATATTATCAGCATACCAAATTTCTACTACTGCTACTACAACCACTATATTACTCTATATACTATACTACCATAATCTCCTCTATACATGAACATCTCAGTACAAAAATTCTAATTAAGAAGGTATTTTGAGCTTTATGCAGGAATAGTTACATTCACATGGTATTGCCTGGTTAGTCTTTTGACCAGTGGCATCCATGTGGAAAACACTAGCAAAGTTGAGGGGTATGGTTTATAGCTATGAAATGCACTGAGTTTCTGATGTGGATCACCTTGAGGATTCTGCCCAAAAGGACCTACTGGAGGAGCAAGAAGACCCCAAATGAGGGTGAACCTCTAGCTACTAGGAGGTATTGTAAGTAGGCAGCCAGAGGAGCCATTGATCCAGTCAAGGGAACTGCAAATGAGAGATCCCCAGAGTGAGGTCTTTGAGGAATTCACGAACATAACCCTAGAGTAAAAGAATCAACATCTGAAATCTGCCCCACTCAAAGCTAACAACCCCAGATAACAGCTGCATCAGTTGAGTAAGACTGTCCATGACCCTGTACCGCTTCCTCCTCCTCCTCCTCCTCCTCCTGCTCTAAAGCTGGAGAGGCTCCAAATTTGCAGCTGGTAAATGGGGAGGAGATAAATAATAAAGAGTGATGAAATGAACCATATCCTCCCTCCATTGCAGGTTTCTAAGTCTATACCAAGCCTGTGCTAGGGATGAAAGTTTTAAATTGAATGAGTGAATTTTCAATATTATTCAGGCCTGGATGCTTTATTACCTAGAAAAAGAGACAGTCTCAACTTCATCTTGGCATGCTGCAAGCTACTGGGAGGAAATCAAATATAGTGGAAAGAGCATGGGCTTTGGAATCAAAAAATGCCCCTGCTCTGTTATTTTCAAGCTCTGTGACCTAGGATAAATTAGTTTACTCATCTTAGCTTCCACATTTTCATTCACAACATAGAAATAATACAAAAACATTTCACAGGGTTGCTGTGAGGATTAAGTGAGGTAATACTTGAAAGGCACTAAGTTTAATGGTAGGCAATCACTAAGTTAGTTCCCTTCCCTTTCTCCCTTTCTCTGATTAATTTGAGAGAGTAGACTATACTGTCTTTATTTTTACATCTCACATTTACTGCCTAACTAACTGCAATTCAGCATCTGTTTATAACTTGTTACTGAAATTGCTCTAGCAAAATTCACCAATGACCTGTCACCTTCAACAGGCTTTTTTTCTAGTGTTCACCTTACCTAACCTCTCTCAAGAATATATACCACTGGCCTCTCCTTCCTGAAGCATCCTTTAGTGAAGCCATGCTGATAATTTTTTCCTCAGTGTCCCTGTCCTTTCATTCCCCTCATTAAAGCAGAGTGTTCAGGCTTCCCTGTTGGCACAGTGGTTAAGAATCCGCCTGACACGAGTTCGAGTCCCGGTCTGGGACGATCCCACATGCCGCAGAGCAACTAAGCCCGTGCGCCACAACTACTGAGCCTGTGCTCTAGAGCCCGCGAGCCACAACTACTGAGCCCGTGTGCCACAACTACTGAAGCCCGCACGCCTAGAGCCCATGCTCTGCAACAAGAGAAGCCGCCACATTGAGAAGCCCGCGCACCGCAACAAAGAGTAGCCCCCGCTCTCTGCAACTAGAGAAAGGCTGCGCACAACAACGAAGACCCAATGCAGCCAAAAATTAAAAATAAATAGTTATATATGAAAAAAAGCATAAAGATAAAAAAAAAAAAGCAGAGTGTTCTCTAGGGAGCAATTTCCAGTTTTATTTCTTTGTTCTTTACATTTTCCTTGGTGATCTCACTCAATTCAAATTTCAACTACTACTATTCACTGACAACTCCCAAACTTCTATCTTCAGCTCACATCTGAGCTCCAGATCCACATTTCCAAATATTTTCTGGATACTATCACTTGCCATACAACAGGCAATACCAGTTCAACTTATTCGAAATTCATTATCCTCAGTCCTGCAAACCACCTTTTGTAATCACAATCTTTTAATGGTAAGCCATTATGTATTCAGTCATTCAAATCAGAAACCTTAAGTGTCAAGTGGGACCCCTCATTCATTACATCCAATCAGTTCACAAATCCTGTCCATCTTATTTCAAAAATGTCCAGAAAATGTGTCCCTGACTATTGAACCTAACCACCACTGAAGTCCATGCTCTTATCAATTTTGCTTCTAAACTGGTCTCAGTATTCCTAGATTCCTTTACCTTTGATGATCAAACTTCTGCTACTACACCGTGATCTTTTTCTAAAGTATAGTTCTGATTATGAATATTCTTTACACTTGTAAAGATTCCTCCACTTCCTACAAAATTGAAATCCCTTAGTATGACATAATGTGGCTTATAAAAGCCTAGTTCTAATTCTAATTCAATCTAGTTCTAATTCACCATTCCATCCTCATCTTGCCACACCCCACTTATCCTAGCCCCAACCGCACTGGAATATGGCTTTCCTCACAAGTCTGTGAAGTTTCAATAACCTATACAGATTTATTATTCTGCCCCCTCATCCTTGAACATCCTTCTTCCAATTTATTTGACTATTTACTCCTCAAGACCGCTTCAAATATCACATCCTCTCCTCAGCCTAACATTTTTTTTGCTAATCCCTAAGGCAGAATCATTAACCCTTCTTCTGTTTCCTTATACATGACACATGATTTTGTTATATCAGTTAATATTTTGTACCTACTATCTGAAAGTGCTGTACCAGATTTGCTAAGCAATTTCCTAATATAATTTGTATAATAAGGTGACCAATCTTATTACGGTAACTAGTTTAAACATCTTCTATTTAGAAAATAAAACTATCATATCTCTCTCTCTTTTTTTTTTTTTTTGGCTGCACTGGGCTTCATTGCTGCATGTGGGCTTTCTCTAGTTGCGGCCAGTGGGGGCTACTCTATGTTGCAGTGTGCGGGGCTTCTCATTACGGTGGCTTCTCTTGTTGCAAAGGATGGGCTCTAGGCATGCAGGCTTCAGTAGTTGCAGCATGCGGGCCCCAGAGCGCACGGGCTTCAGGAGTTGTGGCGTGCAGGCTCAGTAGTTGTGGCGCACGGGCTTAGTTGCCCCACAGCATGTGGGTTCTTCACGGACCAGGGATCGAACCCATGTCCCCTGCATGGGCAGGCAGATTCTTAACCACTGGACCACCAGGGAAGTTCAAAACTATCACATCTTTATTTTAGTTTTCTAATTCACCAATTACTGAAAGACTTCAGGCCTGCAGTTGTACACTTTATAGTATTTTTTTTCCCTTTTTTTCTTCCAGTTTTACGGAGATATAACTGACATACAGCACTGTGTAAGTCTAAGGAGTACAGCACAATGATGTGACTTACACACATCATGAAAGGCTCATCAAAATAAGTTTAGTGAACATCCATCATCTCATACAGATACAAAATTAAAGAAATAAAAAAAAAATTTTCCCTTGTGATAAGAACTCCTAGGATTTACTCTCTCGACAACTTTCATATATAACATACAGCTGTGCTAATTATATTTATCATGTTGTACATTATCCCTAGTACTTATTTATAACTGGAAGTTTGTATCATTTGACTGCCTTCACCCAATTCCCTCTCCCCCCACACCCCACCTCTGGTAACTATAACTATAGCTATAGTATTTTTTAAAAATTAGAGTATCTTATGAAACATGGTTCAATATAGACAATATAAATAACGATCTGAAATAATGGAAAATCTGAAAATCATTTACATTAGGATTGATTATTCCATGAGTTTCTAAGATGCTTTGACAATTTACAATGCTTCAAACGAAACTGAAGTCCCTTAGGAAGTTAACTAATACCTTCAAACTACTCCCTTCTTCTTAGATTTCCCTATTATGTACAACAGCAAGAAGTTTGCTCTCAGATTTATGAAAAGTACACCTTAAAATAAAGTTTAATTAGATTATTATATCTGCTTGGTAGAACTCTTTTATAATCTTCATTTAGGAAAATTGTTTTAGTTTCAGCTTAAAAGGGGTGTGAAAGGAACCCAAGAATAAAAGAAATGATGGTAAGTAGGGTTGACAAACAATACCAATAGATTATATCAATTAAATTGAAAGCAAAATTTCAACAGAATTTACACAAAATCAATAGTTCGCTATAAAATAACTATAGTTTAAAAAATGGATAAATATGAATACAAATAATTATACAGAATTTTAAGACTTGACTTCACATGAATGTTTAAATATTTAACTTTTTTAGTTTCAAAATACTGACGATATTTTTTAAATCCTCTAAATTCACAATCTATTTCCCAAGATAAAAAGATACAAATTGAAACTTATTCAATAGCAAGTTACCTTGTGCCACTTTTCCAATTGTTTTGCTACATAACCCCTTTCATTCAAATAGGAAAACCCTTTTGGAATGGACAGAAATCTGTAAATTAAAACAGGCAATAGTTTAACATTGAGTCTCACAAAAAATGTTTAAGGAGCTAAAATATCTCAAACAAAATATGTTTAAGGAGGTAAAAGACTTTAAGAACAGCTCCTTCCTAAAACTAAAAGGTCAATTATTATTCATTGTAATTTCAAATACAAATAAATTTTCATAATCTGTGCAGAAACACGTGAATCCAACCACAGTAAAGAAAATGTCATGAAAAGAATGAGGACACATGGAAATGTAAAAGAAACATTAAGAAAAACAATGAAAAGACAGAGTTTCAGTATTAAAGGATGTCCAACATTCTAAAATAGGCCTCTTTCAGAAGTTAACAGCTAAACTCTTTAGACTGCTTCCTTTACAGATTTGAATCCAGCTTTAATACACACTGCCAGAGAGAACACAACAGAAAACATAACTATAAGAAAATTTTTCTTAAAATTTACCTCAGGAGGAGAAGCAAACCCTTGTCCCCAAGGTGAGATAAAGCTGGCTTCATCTGAATAAGAGCATGAAGATTGGCCTAAAAGAAATAATTATTAGGCAAATTAATAACTGCATGAAGATAGTTAAATTCTCTATTTCTAAAACCACTATACTATATACATTATAATTTCACATAATTTTCTATCAAATTTGAATATTTTAATAAAAATTCATGTCTAAGGGTTTTATTATAAAATAATGAAACTTTACCTTGTCTTCACACGCTTCATCGAGAATATCAAGAGCTTCAGAAGAAATCGTTTTGTTTTTATCATGCAGCTGGGTCACTAGTAATTCAATTCCCCAATTATTGAAGAATTCAACATTAGCTCTCAATAATACTCTTAAATGTTTTGTTGCATACAGCCTGCAGGCCTATAAAGATAAATAAGAACATTAAAAAAAAAAAAAAGAAAAAAACCACCACCCAAACTTCACTATGGACGGTCTATTCGACTTTGTTTTGGGACAGTTCTGCTACTTGAAAAGGGCAGAAAGACTGGAATTGATGGTCTAGCCCTTGATATGAATATTTTTTTAGTCCAAGTAAAGTAAAATACTTCTGTTTCGATCTAGCTGCTTCTTTCCCTTTATATAAAAATATGTGTACTGTATCCAGTTCTTTGGAGGAACTAAAATTTTAAAGTAAACTAAAATTCCATCCCATAGTCTTAGAATTTATAATTAGTTCTATTAGGCCAAAATTTATAAAGTACTGAATTAACTGGTTATGAAATATACAGTTTTATTGCCTATGTTATACTCACATCAGTGGCTGCTGTTAAGATTTTGGAAAGTATGACCCTAGCCAATCCATCTCTGCTATAGTCCAAGCTCGAAACAGTCAGTTTCAGCAAGTGATCTTGGTTTTTCAAGGAGCAAAGGTTAAGTAAACTAAAATAAGGATGAAAATAATGAAGGTTACTAGAAATTACTGTACTGATTCATTAATTCAACAAATATTTTTAAATTCCTAATAAACAAGCATTTCTAAAAGAAAGCACTTAATAAATATCACATTTAAAAAAAAAGCATCAGAGCATCAAGACAACTCTAATTAAATATTTTTTTGCATTTTAATAAAAACTTACCAAACACAGGTACACAGACTAAAAAGCATGCCCTTTCTGATCACATTAAAAATAGTTTAGGTATATACTGAAACAGAATTTAGGAATGCTCACCATTGAAATACACTGCATTTTTCCAGCATTTTGACTCCATGAGGGTGGCAAGAAAGTGTTCCAATAAATAAAAAGTAGTGTTGACTAAGAGTAGTCAATAAACCATTATTTTGAAGACTTCTTTCAGGTTTCATGCCAGACGAGGCATTGAGCCACTGAACAATATCCTTTACTAGGTCTTCTAAGTATCCTTGCCCATCCTAAAAGCAAATACATTATGATATTGCTAGAAAAGGACTTAGTGCCTACAATTAGAAAAATCACCTCTAATCAAGTCCAAAAAATTTAATGATAATGATGAAGTTACTAAAACAGATATCAATCACTGAGTATCTGTTCTTTTTAATCCCACTCAACACAGTGCTGCATGAGATGGTATTATTTTCCATCTTACAAGGAGAAAACCAGGTCTTCTAGAAGGCAAATTAATTGTCCAAAGTCACATAAATAGCTAGTGACTAAGTCAGGATAAAAATCTAGGTTTGGGGCTTCCCTGGTGGCGCAGTGGTTGAGAATCTGCCTGCCAATGCAGGGGACACAGGTTCGAGCCCTGGTCCAGGAAGATCCCACATGCCGCGGAGCTACTAGGCCCGTGAGCCACAATTGCTGAGCCTGCGCGTCCGGAGCCTGTGCTCCGCAACAAGAGAGGCCGCGATAGTGAGAGGCCCGCGCACCGCGATGAAGAGTGGCCCCCACTTGCCACAACTAGAGAAAGCCCTCGCACAGAAACGAAGACCCAACACAGCCATAAATAAATAAATAAAATTAAAAAAAAAAAAAAAAAACTTTATTAAAAAAAAAAAAATCTAGGTTTGGTCTCATTCTCAATGTTTCTAAATATAGCTTATGCCTATTCAGAAATAAAAGGAAGGGGGCAAATTCAGTGAAAAACATTTACTCTGGAAAATATACAAAGTGCTTATTACCTCTTCAGACTCAAGAAGAAATTCTGTAAACTGGCAACCCACAACTGTGAGCTGCTTGGACTTAGCAAAATCCAGATCCAGATTGGCATATAATTTACTGCTGGGCTTGTAAAAATAAAGTAGTCTTCGTACAAACCTACGATCAAAATAAAAAATCAGCAACAAAGTAATAAACCAAATAATTCTTTTAGAATCTTAACCATAACTTATGATATAATAAGGTTTTGAATATGTTTTGGGTTTAAACCATTGAGCTAAATGGCAAGAAATTTAATAAACACATTTGGTACATTCCACACACAAACCAACCATAAAAAACAACAAAAAATCCCCTTCATTATAAAAAGTATCTTTGTGAAATAAGAATTTTATGGTGAGATGCCTGACAGAAATAGTGGAGAAGAAAGATGCTAGCAGGAAAATTGCAGATATAACATAGCTAGAAGATACAGTTGGAGAAATATGAGGAAGCCACCTGGATATAAATTTTCATTCTTTTTTTTTTTTTTCTTTTTAAATGCACACATTTTATTTTACTATCAGGTCTTTTTTTCTTTTCAACTCTCTTTTAATCCAGAATATATAAATTTTTTTCTGTACTGTACTTTATCAAGAACTTTGTCCCATGGCTCTATAAAATAATCTTATAGATAATTTAATTTATAAAATAATTTATAAATTAATTTATAAATTATAATTATTTATAATTTATAAAGATAATTTATAAAATAATCTTATAGATAATACTAGATAATTGTAAGCAAATGTTACCACACCATGATTTTATCAGTTTTTCACAATTAGGCAAAAAAGTCAACCATAAAAGCTCCAGGTAATATTTAAGCAACTGAATTTATAAAGCAATGGATGATATTTCAATGTTATAATTTTCAACATTATGTTCTAAGCTTCCATGGAATTAAGTTCAATTTAATTTCGAGCACTACAATCCAATCTAATAAAGGTGCCAGATCCAGGAGTTGGAGAAACAAAGTTGAATGAGACTTCACCTCTGTTCTCAAGGAGTCTGAAAAGTTAGTGCTATGCTTCTTTACCCCAATGTAATTCTTATGTTCTGTATATTTCTCAAAACTTAATACAGATATTAAGTTAAATATCACTGAGTAGATGAATATAATCATTTATAATGTCAATGATATGAACTTCTCAAAAACATGAAGTAAAGTCCCTCTTATCCAATGAGATCAACACTGGTGGTTGGTTAGTCTAAACTTAGAAGGAGTAAAAATGCATGGGGTACTAGAAAACAGCACAATACCCGGAAGTACTGTATATGCTATAAACATTAGCATGTTTTATGGAAGGTGTGGTTGGTTATGAGGAGTGTAAAAAGGAAGAAGAATGAATAACCCTTCAAAGTCAGATGCAAAATTAAGTAGAATTGGAATATTTAAAATGGCCATCATTTTGAGAGGGAGACACTATGTCCTTATTATGTCATTCTCATACATTAGGGCTAAGATAAGTACATGGCTGATATTCCTCGATTTGAGAAACTTTAATCTCAAGTATTTCATTTGTTCCAAAACTAAAACCAGAATGTAAATAACCAGAAAAAGAATTAGCTGATGCTTTTTGGTTGTAAAATACCAACTACATATAAATACATATATATGTATCTACTGAATACCAACTATCAAAATGTACGTATGTATCTTTAAAACATCAATTATTACTTTTAGTAGGTATCAGGCATAATATAATTCAAATCTAAGTTCTTTAAATGCAAAACAGTTCTTACATACCTGTGCAACTGTTCATCTTTATAGTTTCTTAGATTTACATTTGGCCACTAGAAAAACATAATACGTTATATTATGTATTTATCAATTTCTAAACATATAATTATGATGAAGTACAATGAATAAGAAAATGAAAACAATCAAGCCATTACCAAGAAGTATCCTATCATACCTTAAGAATGGTCCCTATAAGATTCCAATTCCATTCAAGATTCTCTTTATGTTGAAGGACTTGGCTATCTCTAAGGTTCATTAAAAGAGCTTCCTCTGTATCCTAAAATCACCAGAAAGTAATATGAAATATTAAGACAAATTGGCCTCACATCAAAAAACTAACTTCAAATTTTAAAAACAAAATGGAAGGTTTTTCATTTAAGGAAGATTATCAAGGTTTTCTAACTTTAAAAAGTTATAAAAACACAGCTCCACTGCCTAGTCATTATAAAACTTAGAAGCCTTCTGAAAATCCATATGCATGAATAAAACTACAAATTCAAGCATGTATGCCTACTAAAATACAGTGGTTAAGAATTAGGAAATTAAACTGAAAATTGCATCTTCACGTCAGTACCTTAAGAACAAATATATCTTTCTGAACTCGGAGATATTGATCCCGTTTCTGGTGTGTTGCAATTGCTTTCTGAATAATGTGATCTAAATGAAGGCTATAAGGCTTAGGTCCTCGTTTCTTCATTTCATGGAAGCGTTTTAAACAGTTCAAGGCTGCACTGGCTCGCCTAATGAGAAAAAAATTAGTACAATTAATACAAGGCTAGCGTAATTTTAAGGAGATCACTTTGGTAAATTATTCTATTAAAACTTACATAAAACCATGCTAGAGACTGTTACTAAAAAGTAAATTACTTAACCAAATTTAGAACCACAAAGAAAAAAAACAAGAACACTGCTGATTTGTATGAAGAAACACTAATTATTTAGATTCAACGAAACATACTAATCTTTTCTTCTATGGTGGTGAGTACTTTTTGTATGTTAGTTTTAAGAACTCCTTCCTCAAGGTCAGAACCTAGTGACCTTACTTTCTTATTAAAGTTTTAAAACACTGCTTTTCACATTTAAGTCCTTAATCCATATGAAATTGATTTTTGTTTATGAGGTTGGATAACCAATGATTCCAGTATCAACTGAACAGTCTCTATTTTCCCCACTAATCTGCAATTGTAAATGGAATCCTTTTAAAAATTATTTTATTTTTTAAACTAATTAATTATTTATTTTGGCTGTGTTGGGTCTTCGTTGCTGTGCACGGGCGTTCTCTAGTTGCGGCTAGTGGGGGCTACTGCTCATTACGGTGCGCGGGCCTCTTACTGCTGTGGCTTCCCTTGTTGCGGAGCACGGGCTCTAATCGCACGGGCTTCAGTAGTTGCAGCACGCGGGCTGAGTAGTTGTGGCTTCTGGGCTCTAGAGCGCAGGCTCAGTAGTCGTAGCACACGGGCTTAGTTGCTCCGTGGCATGTGAGATCTTCCCGGACCAGGGATCGAACCTGTGTCTCCTGCATTGGCAGGTGGATTCTTAACCACTGTGCCACCAGGGAAGTCCCTAGAAATTATTTTAAATTCCCTTTTTGTGGTGCATAAAATACAGTTTTCTAGAATTTGGTAGTGATCAAGTCTCAACTTCAGAAGTTCTGGTAAATACAAATCAGATTTAAAATTTAAAAACCTTAGGATGTGCTCAGATTGGCAAGCATTTATCAGTAAAGAGCTTACCGAGCTAAAAAAATCTTTCTTAGATTATTACTGGAATTTTGAAGGTAAATTTGAATTCCTGATGAACACTAAATACCATGGCCATAATCTGACCCAGAGAGTTCAGGTCTACCAGGCTTTGGGCAAGTACGTTTTTCCATCAAGAAACTACTAAAATAAAAGTTGAATGCCACCACTACCAATGTTAGCCTAAGAGTCAGAGCTGATGGTCCCTAATGCCCTCAGTTTATAATACAACTTCAGTCTGTTAAATAATAGTATTTTCACTGACAGATTTAAAACTAATAAACAAAGTATTATTTATTTATAGTGAGGCCCTTATGTGTACTTTTGAATTAATAAAGCTAACTAAACTTTTGAGAAATGTTATTATAACTTAACAAAAATTCCTAGTTCTGAATAGCTAATGAACTACATTTCAAAACATTACAAAAAAAAATAATGAAGCCTAAATATATAAATTCCAACTTTCTTTTTCCAACATTTTTAACCACACATACAAAAGAATACACTGTTAGTCTTTGTGCTTTAATTTGAAATAATTCAGACATTGAAAAAGAGACTGAACTGTTGCTCAAAACATAAAACAGTCCAAAAAACTCTCAATCCCAATATTTTTACTGATCTGGTAGAAAGTTTATGTCCTTGTCCAGAAACATGCTAGAAAAGGTTGATTTTACTAAACTAAAATACTCTGTAGCCTAAAATACAAATTATTTTTAAAAACTGTTAATTTTCCTCTTATCCAAAGGCTTCCCTAAATAATTCTCAGCCATAACCTATATATACTACTTTCTTATAAAGAAGATAAGGTCATCTAGGTGGGTATTAAATATACAGGCACAAGCTTTGCTAGAGCTCTGATACTTACAGTCTCTTTTCCTTAGGGATATCAAAGGATGCAGCCATATTCATTAGGGTTGGCAGGCAGTGCAAATGATGGCTATGTGAATGAGGAAGAATTGTGTTTGCCTAAAATGAACCATAATATTTTTGAAAAATAGAGTATTTTATGTTACAGATTATCCAGATATAATGCTAAAAGGTTTTACTCATGAATTATTCATTTTCTAATATATACTTACAGCTAATTTTTATCTCATCTACTTTCAACAAGGATGAGATGTAACAAATATAAAGATACAGGCTCATATTATGTTAATAAAACTCTAAATTTCATACATCCTTTATTATAACATTAAATTATAATTTTAAGTGGTACCCAATTAAACTCAATTCTTAAATAATCTAAAAGGACTACATGTCAAAACTTGGATCCAGTGTTATAATGTTATGTTAAAACTAGCATTTAAAATGCTGGATGCAATATCATAACTTATGAGTTGACTTCTTAGGTTTAAAAACCACCTTCTCAAAACAGGTTTGTCTCATATTCCAACAGTCTCTAAATAAGAAACTTGTCTTCTGCTTTCCAAACAAAGTCCTACCACCCAATCTGCTTTCTAACAATAAAGATAAATTAATTAAATGTGGAAGCCAGAAGATGTAAGAATAACAAGCAATGAACTAACACTGCTATACTCAAAATGACTAGCTTTTATATTTCAAGGGAATCACAGAATTCTGGTGCACGGGGGAAGGGAATGGATGAAATTTATTAAAGAGATTCCTTCATATAAAGGCAAATAATTCTAGATATTGATATCCTTACAGAAATGATATCTTAATTAAAATAAAAATAATCACACCTGAGATTCTGCAATATTACTTAATTATCTCATAGATGGACTGCAGGAAAACAGAGCAAGTGGCTAAAATAATTCACTAATAAAGACAGTTATCATTAAACTGTTTAAAATTCTCTTTTGCTCACTCACAAAGCCCAACTGCTATGTAGAAAAAAAACCCTGGTGATGGAGGGGACCAAAAACAACTACAAAAACAAAAAATATTCTGCCAATAATAAGCCATAACATAATTTTAAAAGATTTGCCATAAGTTTACTTAATGAGTTTAAAGTGGTTCTTTTTATTTAGTGTTTGTTAACTAATCGGTGACAGAAATATAAATTTCTAATTTGCAAATAATCAGAGTACCCTCACTGCTTGATCTGCTGGGAATAGAGAATGATCAGATTACTCTGCTAGCTCCTTGTTTCCAGAAGTTACTGATGTCATAAAATCATGGCCAAAAAAAAAAAAAAAAAAAAAGATTCCCACCCTCCAAACCTAAACCTACAAGTTTACAGAGAAGTATGTGTTCAAATGAGGCAGTTATATTTAGATTTTTTCCCACAAAGTTTTCTAAAATTCAGGCACTGACTATTATATATCAATTCTATTTAGCTGACTGAAGTAATACCCATAGTTTTGTAATTTCATGCTTTTTAGGTAGGAAGTCATTCTAAGAGAAAGACTTTTAGGACTTAAAATGCCAGCATCAAAAGTGAGTATAAAAAAGCAATATTCAGTTCTCTGTATTTTTTATATTTGTTCCATTTAAAAAACTAGCCTATATATATAAGATACAAGGTATCAAGGGTTCTTTGTAATGCAAAGATAAACATTCAAATAAATGCAAACTTATTTTTTTGAGATAATGCAAAGTAACATTGTTAAAATAGCCTGTTTCATAAATTAAAACATTAATAGTATGAAACGTAATCAGAAGTTGTTAAACTTACCATATGTAAAAGCTCTCCTAAAAGGATGGTAGCTCTAACTGAGATATGGTCATCGCTGTTTGTTATCACCTCAACCAAACCCTTTGAAAATAAGAAGAAAATATCATAGTTGCAAAACAGTATATATGAATACAATTATGTATCATATGTTTGTTGCTCTGAAAGAATTCTGTTAGAGAAAATAAAATAAATAAAATAGAATAAAGTAAGGTTTATAACTCTTACCTCTAAAAGCCCATTACGAATAAATGCTGAGAGTATCAGTGCCAAATAATTATCCATGAGGTCTGGCCTGGAAATAAGCACAGCACAGAAAAATTTAAATATTGTTCCATACACTACAAAATTTAACATAAAAATAGTAATTGTAATAAATCTGAACTATTTCTATATCTAAAGTCTACCTGGATCTGGCACGATGAGGAAGAATAGTTTTTGCCTCAGCTGCTACAAAGCCATCCGAAAGCCTCCAACTGTCTTGAAATCTACCTGGATCTAAAATAGTTAAATTTAGATAGTTAGAAGAAAATAATATACCAATGAAACACTTCAAATAACCATCAGCTAAGCAGGCTACAAATAATTTTCTTAAATGTTCGTTAAAAAAAAAAAAAGACTCAGGAAGGCATACAGAAAAAAACGATTTATGTAAATGAACACAGATCTAACTTCCTTCACTGAGGGACTCAGAGTCATTTGGGCTAAAATAAAATAACAAAAATCAAATAATCCAACGTGAGAATCACATAAGGTTTCTTATTAACTCCTCTCTTCCTTTCTTAGTCCATCCTTCTATTAATTTCACTGCTCATTTCAGGAGCTAGGGTGATGGAGAAGAAATTAAAATTTCTTTTTAGAAATTTATCTGAGATTTTATTTTTATATTAATTTCAGGCCACAAATATGCAGTAAGAAAAGAAAATGATATTCAATATTTAGTTCAGTATTTTTCCTTTGAGGAACTCTGCCTCCATTAGATAATACATTTAAAAAATTACAATATATGAGTAGTGAATGCACTTCAATACTTACCTACACTGAGCAGTGCTTCTATGAACTCTTCAGTCACAACAGGTAGAGGAAGACGAAATATATCATAAAGCACTTCAAGGAGACCTCGCTGCAAGTACAAATAAATACAGTTCATTTGTTTTATGGAATAAATCTTTGTTTATAATTTTTTAAATGTCCTATTCACAGATTAAAAAATTGATAAAAACAGAACTACTGTATTTTAGAAAACTACCATTATCAGGCCTATATTAGAGAAAAGATAACTACTGAATGCTTACTACATATACATGATGTAATCTTGTCAATAAATCTTTTATTATCCCCACTGTACACATGAAGAAATACATTTAAAGGTTAAAAATAATTTGCCCAAGGTCATGGAGCTATAAATAATAAAACCAGGAGTCAAACCTCAGTCGGCCAGACTCAAAGGACCATGTTCTTTCACCATTTACTGAGTAAGAAGTCAACTGAATTGGAACCTTTCCATCTATAATTACATCCTTCCATGGTCTAAATGCTTTTATTTTTAGTTCACATTTTAAGCAAGGCACCTCTAGCTAATATTTACTACTAAAAATAAGAAACAAGGGGGCAAATTTTGTCCCTCTGAACAAAATTAAAACAAAAACATTGAAGAGGAAAAGGAAGAAGCACATGAAGAGTTAATTTTTTTCCTCTAATTTCAATTTGTTTTAGCTGTTTAATACAATTCCTATACACTAATAACTTTGGACTATGTCTAATAAATAAGTATATAAATACCCCAATTTTAATCAGAACCACTACTCATAACATATAAAAACACAAGTTAGAAGGCATAAGTTGCATAAATACTATATTTACTTTTTAAGTATATTTTTCTGTATTGCTTGAACCTTTTACAGTGAGAATGCCCCTGTGTACTGTTTGCACTTTTTATTGAATAAAGCATAATAAATTTCACATTTTTAATCTAATTTTAATACAGCCATAGTTCCTAACAACAGCAGTGTTTCAAATGATTCATATTATATTCTTAGGGTTCAACTAAGTAGTAAATATTTATTCATGTATTTTTAAAATGTTCTGTGATACAGATTAACAATTCATGAGGAAAATGCATTACCTGAAATAAATTTTTTCCAATTAATTTCCTCCACTAAAACTCCACGAATGAAACAATCAGAATAACTTTTACCTACCCTTATTTCCATATTTGGAATGCAAAGTACTCCAATTAGAGACTGAATCCCAGAGTTTCCAGGCTTACATAAATTAATAATACCTAAAAAAGATAAAAAGAAAAAAAAATAACTGATTTGAATTTCAAAAAAATTTTCTATAGTAATGTATCCATAATACAAAATGTGACATTTTTCCAAGCTAAATTACACTATTACTTTATCATAATTGATAGTATATTTCAAACATTCTCTGAATTTCCCAATTAGAGATTATCAATAATTTTATCCTTTAAATTACTTCTTCTATTTGTTTCATACCCAAAAAGGTTTCATGAATCTGACTGCCTATTATTCCCATTTGCTGATGAGTGATTCTCAGGGATATTGGAGAGAATAAGACAATGTCTTGCTTATTTAACACTTTCTCAACCTAAATTGATGAACTTTGCTTGGCATTTGCCTTTTAAAAGTTTAAGTCTAACACTTAACGAATGCACAGAAGAGTATAACCAATAGACTTCAAATAAACTGCATGGATCAAAATATTAAGTGAGAGAATTTACTCAAACAATTTTAAACATATTAACACCATGTCACAAAAGAAGATATGTATCAGTAAGTAGCCAATAAACACATACAAAAGTGTTCAATATCATTAGTTACTGGGGAAATACAAATTACAGTCATAATAAGATACTGTCATGCACCCAACAGAGTGGCTGAAATTAAAAACTGATAACACCAGATGCTGGCAAGGATGTAGAGCAACTGGAACTCACATACCTACACGATAGGAGTATAAAATAGTGCTTCAGTATTTTGAGAAAAAGTCTTGCAGTTTCTCATAAAACTAAACATATATCGGGACTTTCCTGGTGGTGCAGTGGTTAAGAATCCGCCTGCCAATGCAGGGGACAGGGGTTCGAGCTCTGGTATGGGAAGATCCCACATGCCGTGGATCAACTAAGCCCGTGTACCACAACTACTGAGCCTGTGTTCTAAAGCCCACGAGCCACAACTACTGAGCCCGCGTGCCACAACTACTGAAGCCCACGCACCCTAGAGCCTACATCACAACTACTTAGCCCACGCACCACAACTACTGAAGCCTGAGCACTGCAACTACTAAGTCCGCGTGCTGCAACTAATGAAGACCTTGCACCTAGAGCCCGTGCCCTGCAACAAGAGAAGCCACTGCAATGAGAAGCCCGCGCACTGCAAAGAGTAGCCCCTGCTCGCCACAACTAGAGAAAGCCCACGTGCAGCAACGAAGACCCAACACAGCCAAAAAAAAAAAAACCATAATCCACCCTGTGACTCAGCAGTTCTATTTGGTATTTACCCAAAAGGAAAGAAAGCTTATATCTGAAAAAAAAATTTTACAGTGCTGCTCATAGTAGCTCTATTTAGAATGGTCAAAACTGGAAACAGGTCAGGTATTCACTAACAGGAGGAAGGCTAAAAACACAGTGATATATTTACCCCGTGGAATACTACTCAGCAATAAAAAGGAACATATTACTGATATATACAACATGAATCAGTAGCATTTGCTGAGTGAAATCAGAATCATTGAGTTGAGTGAAAAAAGCCTACACACAAAAGTATACATATACTATGATTCCACTTAAATGAAGTTTCAGAACAGGCAAAAATGATTTGTGATAAAAAATAAACAGAGCAGTGGTTGCTTCTTACAGGAGTGGGGTCAGGGATTAACTAGGAAGGGACATGAGAGAACTTTCTGCGATGATGGTAATGTTCTATATCCTAAAAAGAGTTTGGATACACAGGTATAAGCATTTGTCAAAACTCATCAAATGGCAGACTCAAGATTTGTGCATTTCACTGTAAGGGGTAAATTTTACCTCAACCCCCCCCCCCAAAAAAACCTCAGAAACAAACAAAAATAACCAAATAAAAACCCTAAACAAATACTGAACTTTAGGCAATAATGTGCATGCTGAAGTGTTTAGGAATCAGGAGCACTTAATTTTGCAACTTCTTTAAAATGCATTAGAATAACATGAGGACTGATGAATTCTCAGAGGACTAGGCAGATGGGTTGATATGTAATAAAGCAAATAGAGCAAAATCTAAGTGGTAGGAGTATATGGTGTTCACTGTATAATTTTTCTGTATAGTTGAAATTTTTGATAAAATGTTAGGGAAAACATTTTTAAAAAGTAAAGGAAAACATTTTTAAAAAGTCATATAGGATTCTGAAGTTCCCTGTTACTTCTAGCTAAGCACATATATTTATATTTATGAATAATATGTATCTTCTCTTTGCACTTTGGTTCAAAATTCAAATTAAAACATAATAGACAGACTTACTTAAAATACCAAAATAATGTTTCTCAAACTTTGATGTCTGACAGTAATTTGAGAGATTATAGATTAAGATACAATGATCTGCAATCATAGTCTGCACTAATAGGGAAAACAGGCTATTGCAACTCAAGAAGAAACTGTGTTCTAAAAGTTCATTTTTCAGTCAGTTTTTTGGATTTTGAAATATATGATAGAAATAACATTACAAACGTACAAAAGCTCATTTAACCCATACACAGTATCACAGAATCTAATACTATGTAGGAAATTATTTCTGTGAGAAAATGTTTTCAGAATTCTAACTTGAATAATATTCCAGTTCTTACTTCAATAGAAGAACACTCCAAACTTTTAAGTTTCTAATGATGGATCAGTGCATTAAAGGACTCTAGGACAAACTGAAGCAAAGTAGAAAAACGTTTAAGAGAAACAAGAGACTGGCAGAGGTTAGAGGTACAGTGATTGGAGAGCAGAGTCTACGGTAGAGAGAATGAGAAGACAGTAGCTAGGCTGTACTGGTGGTTAGAGTTAGATAGAATTCATTCTTGGGGGGAAGAAAGAAACCACTCTAATGGCAAGGAAGCTGAAGAATGGTGAAGGACGGTAGCTGTAGCTACACAAAATAAAGTTTTAAGTGATTTCTGAGGCAAGGGCACTGACAGTTAACCTTGGCAGGAGGACTGTGTTGGTTTTCTATGTTGAAAGAGTGTGTGGAGGCTAGTAAAGTATTAAAAACGATGTGTGATGGTTGAGCCCTCATAGAATCCTAGGTTGTCCATGAGGATAAGGGGAAATAGGCAGTCATGAGGTATAGCAAGGTTGGGATTTTTACCAAAATGTGAGAGGCCAGAGGAAGTCCTTGTACATATATTGGCTAGGGGCCAAGTCTATGGCTGGGATAGTCATTTTTATGGAAAAGATGTTAGCTGGTTACTTAAGTATACAGAAATGTTCAAGTAAATTTTCCTGTTCTATTTATTGCTATACTCCTTTGTATGCTATCCCTTAAATTATTCTGCAAAGTCAAGAAGGAAGAGGTTGGCTCCCCTGGTGGTGAAGTGGTTAAGAATCCACCTGCCAATGCAGGGGACACGGGTTCGAGCCCTGGTCTGGGAAGATCCCACATGCCGCGTAGCAACTAAGCCCATGTGCCACAACTACTAAGCCTGCGCTCTACAGCCCACAAGCCACAACTACTGAGCCCATGTGCCACAACTACTGAGGCCTGTGTGCCTAGAGCCCGTGCTCTGCAACAAGAGAAGCCACCGCAATGAGAAGCCCGTGCACTGCAACAAGGAGTAGCCCCTGCTCACCACAACTAGAGAAAACTTGCATGCAGCAACGAAGAAAACGCAGCCAAAAATTAAATAAATAAATAAATTTAAAAAAAAAAAAAGAAGGAAGAGGTAATGATTAATACAAAATAACACATTTAGTGGTGGTATTATTTTAAGAAAAATGTTTGCTTTTTATTCCATGGAAAGGTAAAACACATATAATCCCTCTTCTCAAGAAATATTGGACTACTAGGCAATAGAAATAAAAGCAAAAGTACGGTTTTCTCCGGGTATATGCCCAGGAGTGGCATTGCTGGGTCATATGGTAGTTCTATTTTTAGTTTTTTAAGGAACCTCCATACCATTCTCCACAGTGGCTGTACCAATTTACATTCTCATCAACAGTGCAAGAGGGTTCCCTTTTCTCCACACCCTCTCCAGCATTTATTATTTGTAGACTTTTTAATGAGGGCTATTCTGATCGGTGTGAGGTGATACCTCATTGTAGTTTTGATTTGCATTTCTCCAATAATTAGTGATGTTGAGCATCTTTTCATGTGCTTTTTGGCCATCTGTATGTCTTCTTTGGGGAAATGTCTATTTAGATCTTCCACCCATTTTTTCATTGGGTTATCTGGTCTTCTGATACTGAACTGCATGAGCTGTTTATATATTTTGGAGATTAATTCCTTGTCGGTTGCTTCATTTGCAAATATCTTCCCCCATTCTGAGGGCTGTCTTTTCATTTTGTTTATGGTTTCCTTTGCTGTGCAAACACTTTTAATTAGATCGCATTTATTTTTGTTTTTATTTTCATTACTCTAGGTGGATCAAAAAAGATCTTGCTGTGATTTATGTCAAAGAGTGTTCTGCCTATGTTTTCCTCTAGGAGTTTTATAGTGTCCAGCATTACATTTAAGTCTTTAATCCATTTGGAGCTTATTTTTGTGTATGGTGTTAGAGAGTGTTCTAATTTCATTCTTTTACATGTAGCTGTCCAGCATGGGAAACCAGCACCACTTATTGAAGAGACTGTCTTTTCTCCATTGTATATTCTTGCCTCCTTTGTTATAGATTAATTGACCATAGGTGAGTGGGTTTATTTCTGGGCTTTCTGTCTGTTCCACTGATCTATATTTCTGTTTTTATGCCAGTCCCATACTGTTTTGATGACTGTAGCTTTGTAGTATAGTCTGAAGTCAGGGAGCCTGATTCCTCCAGCTCCGTTTTTCTTTCTCAAGATTGCTTTGGCTATTTGGGTCTTTTATGTTTTCATACAGATTTTGTGTTCTAGTTACGTGAAAAATGCCATTTGTAATTTGATAGGGATTGCACTGAATCTGTAGATTGCTTTGGGGAGTATAGTCATTTTCACAAGAATATTTCACAAGAATATTGATTCTTCCAATCCAAGAACATGGTATATCTTCCCATCTGTTTGTGTCGTCTTTGATTTCTTTCATCAATATCTTACAGTTTTCTGAGTACAGGTCTTTTGCCTCTTTAGGTAGGTTTATTCTTAGGTATTTTATTCTTTATGTTGCGATGGTAAATGGGATTGTTTCCTTAATTTCTCTTTCTGATCTTCCATTGTTAGTGTAAAGGAATGCACCCCAATGTTCATTGCAGCACTATTTCCAATAGCCAGAACATGGAAGCAACCTAAACGTCCAACAACAGAGGAATGGATAAAGAAAACATGGTACATATATACAGTGGAACATTACCAGCAATAAAAAAAGAACAAAGTAATGCCATTTGCAGCAACAGGGATGAATCCAGAGATTATCATACTGAGTGAAGTAAGTCAGACACAGAAAGACAAATATATGATATCGCTTATATGTGGCATCTAGAAAAAAAAGGGGGGTACAAATGAACTTACTTACAAAACAGAAGTAGAGTCATGGATGTAGAAAACAAACTTATGGTTACAAGGGGATAAGAGTGGGGGAGGGATAAACTGGGAGATTGGGACTGACGTATACATACAACTATATATAAAATAGGTAACTAATAATAACCTGCTGTATAGCACAGAGAATTCTACTCAATACTCTGTAATGGCCTACATGGGAAAAGAATCTAAAAAAAAAAAAAGTGGATATATGTATAACTGATTCACTTCTCTGTACACCTGAAACTAACGCAATACTGTAAATCAACTATACTCCACTAAAAATTTTAAAAAAAGAAATAAAAGAAAAGCAAAAATAAACAAATGGGACCTAATGAAACTTATAAGATTTTGCACAGCAAAGGAAACCATAAACAAAATGAAAAGACAACCTATGGAGTGGAAGAAAATATTTGCAAATGAGGCAACTGACAAGGGATTAATTTCCAAAATATACAAACAGTTCACACAACTCAATAACAAAAAAAACAAGCAACCCAATCAAAAAATGGACAGAAGACCTAAATAGACATTTCTCCCAGGAAGACATACAGATGGCCAATAGGCACATGAAAAGATGCTCAACATCACTAATTATTAGAGAGATGCAAACCAAAACTACAAATAGGTATCACCCCACACCAGTCAGAATGGCCATCATTAAAAAGTCTACAAATAATAAATGCTGGAGAGGTTGTGGAGAAATAGGAACCCTCCTACAGTGTTGGTGGGAATGTAAATTGGTGTAGCCGTTATGGAAAACAGTATGGAGGTTTCTTTAAAAAGTAAAAATAGAGTTACCACATGATCCTGCAATCCCATTCCTGGGCATATAACCAGAGAAAACTGTAATTTGAAAAGATACATGCAGACTGTCCTACAGAGTGAAGTAAGTCAGAAAGAGAAAAACAAATATTGTATATTAACGCATATATGTGGAATCTAGAAAAATGGTACAGATGAACTGGTTTGCAACGCAGAAATAGAGACACAGATGTAGAGAACAAACATATGGACACCAAGGGGAGGAAAGCGGGGCAGGGGGGGATGAATTGGGAGAGGGACTGACATATATACACTAATATGTATAAAATAGATAACTAATAAGAACCTACTATATAAAAAAATAAAATAAAATTCAAAAAAAAAGCAAACATGAAAATAAATAAATTTAAATAAATAAATAAATAAAAGATACATGCACCCCAATGTTCACTGCAGCACTATTTACAATAGCCAAGACATGGAAGCAATCTAAATGTCCATCGACAGATGAATGGATAAAGATGTGAGATACACACACACACACACACACACACACACAATGAAATATTACTTGGCCATAAAAAAGAATGAAATAATGCCATATGCAGCAACATGGATGGACCTAGAGATTATCATCATACTAAGTGAAGTTAAGTCAGACAGAGAAAGACAAATACCATACGATATCACTTATATGTGGAATCTAAAATATGATACAAATAGACTTATTTGTGAAACAGACTCACAGACAGGGAAAACAAACTTATGGTTATCAAAGGGGAAAGGGAGTGGGGGAGCGATAAATTAGGAGTTTGGGATTTACAGATACACACTACTATATATAAAATAAACAACAAGGTCCTACTGTATAGTACAGGGAACTATATTCAACATCTTGTAATAAACCATAATGAAAAAGAATGTAATTTGGGACTACTAATGGCCTATCTTGCTTATTTGGTATTTATGACATTCTACATTATATTTTTAGGAACAAACTTTAGTTACATATTCAACTAACACTCTTAAAATTTTTTTTTGGTATAGATCTTGTTTAAGTTTATTTTAATGCCCAGGTTATCATTAGCACATTGATTTACAAATGGTCAATTTTAAGACTTGTGTACAAACCCCTCTTGGTTCTAACGATAACATATAAAGAAAGATTAGGTTAACATCTAAAGCAGATGCTACAATAATAATTTAACATTTGAAAAAATAGCCAAGCTTTTCTTATTGGATGTTATAAAGCAGCACAGAGGAACTTACCTGCCCATGACCGGAATGTTGCTATGATTCCCATTTTACTTGCTAGAAACCTTGCTTCTCTGTCTTCTCTGTTCGGTGAGGTGGCGGCGGGGGGGGGGGGGTCAAAGAAATTAAATGTTAAAATAAAAAGTGAGTTTTTCCTACCACTATATCAGAATAAGAGCTATCATTACTTAACATTTAAATATTTACATAGGAAATTCAACAATATATTAGAAGAAAATAAAGATCAGATCTACCTCAAAGCAAATTACCCAATTATGTACTGATCACGCCTCCCCCCATTTAAAATTCACAACATCTTTTAAAACAAATTATAAATTCTGCTTTCCCACTGAGTTCTACTTTTCCTGCTCTTTCTGAAAACTATTCTTAGGTAGCTCATTAACACCTTTAATTGAGCATTAGAGACAACACCAGCCTGCTTAATAAGCATCTCTGTCAAAAGACTGCCCCTTAGCAAAGAAAATTACCACATAAACCTCTTACTTTTACCACATGTATTCTCTTTACTTCAAAAATCTTGTCCCAAATTTATTTGAGCATTTCTACCAAGCAAGCTCAACAACTCAGATATTCACCGAGATATTATTAAATAACTAGATATTATTATTGATCCATTTCTAAGCTCATTGAGGTTGCTGGCAGAATTCACTTCCTTGGTGTTATACAACTGAAGTTTCTGTTTTCTTTCTGTCAGCTGGGGCCTACTACCAGCTACTTTCTTCTTTTATAACTGGTATCCAATCATCTCACTTGTTCCTTTCTACGTAATAGTTTATGACAATTAATTAACCAATAATATTACTTACATTGTTAAACATTTTCCATATATGGTCTATGGCCAGTTTTAATACTTAATAGCAACCTTGTACTCTTTATTTATGCCACCTCAACCATCTCTACCCTGTCAACAGTCCATTTTTTTTCTGTGCCATCTTTTTTACTTCCCTAATGTTAAAGTTCTTAACAGTTGTGAGAATACAGAAATCCAGAGAACTGGGAAAGAAAAAAACAGAAGGGATAAAGAACAATGACAGAAAATCAAATTAAAGAATGGTAAGCAAGCAGATAGTTTACAAAAGAGAAATGCAACAGTTAAAAACATCCCCCACACATACAAACCAACCACACTAAGCTCTGTTGTACTAATCAACATGACACTACAACAGAAAGTAAAATGGGGAGGGGGGTTGGTGGAAGAAATGAGAATCAGACAACTGTGTGATTAAGCTTTTGGTGCTCCTTCTCTTAAAAATGTTTGTGACATACTTATACTGATTGCCTGGGAATCCAATCTCTAACCTATTTGATAAATTAGTAGTATTGTAAAAAAAACCCCACCCATTTCCTTATTCCCTAGCTATAATGTTCCCATGCTCCAGAAACTGCCCATACTCCAGAAACTTAAGGAAAGCAAAGTATTGAACCAAACAGAAAAGAAAGGATTTTGGTGGAATGTACTCCCCCCTCCCCAACTCTAAAAAATATCCAGGTTCATCTCTTGCTTATCCTGGTAGGCAGAATTCTAAAAATGCCCCTATCCTCTCAAGATTCTAGGTCTTAATCCCTGGATCCCTGTGAATATGATATCATTGCCATGATTGTGATTATGTTTATGTTACATAGCCCAGCAGACCTTAAGATAAGGAGATCATCTGGTAGGCTTGATCGAACTGGAGAGCTTTCTCTAGCTGGAGGCAGAAGAAAAAGTCAGAGAGATTCAAAGCACAAAGATTCAAGGAAGTCCTGCTGTGTTTGAAGATGGAGAGTACCATGTGCCAGGAAAAGAGGGTGGCCATTAGAAGCTGAGAGTAGGCCCCAGTTGACAGTCAGCAAGAAAACAGGAACTTCAGTTGTACAAGAGCAAGGAAGTGAATTCTGCCAAAAATCTGAGTGAGCCTAGAAATAAATGGCTTCTTCACCAGAACCTCCAGATAAGAACCATGCCAGACCTCTGACCTACTGAACTGTGAACTAATAAACTGATGTTATTTTAAGCTGCTATATTTGTAGTGGTTTGTCATGCAGCAATAGAAAATGCATACGTTCTTCATCAATAAAGAGCATGCCCAAGTGTCATAGGAGAAGCCAAGAAAGGGGCTTAAGAATCCCAATTCATAACTTAGTTAGCAAGAATAAGGTCTGAGAAGTCTTAAACAGAGAATGACTACTCTAATTTCTTAGCTCAGGTCATGATATGTTAGCATGCAATGAGTCCACAGTGATGGAGGTGATTAAAGATATGAAACCACTATTCTTAATTCAGGAGAAAAATGAAAACCAACAAAAATATGCCCATTTCACAATGTTCCCAAACTTAGTGAGGAATTTTAAAAACATACTATCTCTCAAAATAAGTGTTTCTACAATCCAACAATCCTATGCTACACCTGATAGCATATTTACTGGAACTGTGTCATTGGCAAAATCTTCACAGACAGTACATTATTTGATCCATAAATCAATTTAAATATAGTTACCCCAGAATACCTAGTGAACATGTGCATTTCTCTCCAAAAAGACTGAAAATTACCCTGCCTCATTTCTAGAAAATAATCTTTACTCTATCTCCTTTAACTTCCCTATGAACCTTACTCTCAAAATTCTACACAGTATATCTTTCTGCTTACTCAATTTAGGCCGCTCTTCATTCTACTCACTATTAAATAATTCTTTTAGTCTCTCAATGTAATTGCACTAAAAACATGTACAATAGAAAAATGATTAAAGATCTAGGTTTCTACTCCCACCTATCTTACATTTTTTATAATAAGAAACTAATTCCAAGTCTTTAAATTTCCCGAAGCTTACTTTTAATTTTTTAAACCACAGCTAATTATGAGAGAACTGTAACTCCATGAAATAGGAAATTTAAACTCATTTTTCTCTGCCTCTACGTACAATCAGGCAAATCTAAAAGTTTTAACAGTAACACGCATGGTACTTACTTAAGCTGTCCTTCAGCTGTATCTGGACTATGTCTGTAGTGAAAATCAGTATAGGGTGCTAAAATTCGCTAATAAAAAGAAAAGGCAAAAAAAGAAGAAGAAAAAGAGTCCTTATTATAAAATGTATTCTTCCTGTTAACAAGCTAAAATTAATTCCACTTCTCTGTATCTCTAACTGGGTACACTGCTTGAGAGACTTATTTCTTCAAACTCATCATCAAGGAATATATTTGAGTGATTTTTTTAAATGTACAAACTGAATTTTTGAACTTCTAAACTGACATTTAACATACATATTAAGCAGTGCACAAATCATGAATGTGAGGTTTGATGGATTTTCTCAAACTAAGCACATTCCCTATAATCCTCAAAGCCTCCTTATTCTCCCCTTTGTTCTCACCCCAGGACTACTATCCTGATTTCTAACACTATGACTTGTTTTGCCTATTTTTGAACATTATTTAAATGTTTTTACTTTATAAATTACATTCTCCTTTTTGTTACTAGTATAAAGAAATCCAAGTTATTTTTGTGTATTGTCCTTGTATTTAGCAACCCTGTTAGGCTCACTCATTTTAGAACTTAAACCACTGTATCTCATTTACCAACCCCCCACCCCCGCCTTGTGCTGATTGCATTACTGTGGCCTGAATTTTAATTTTAAAATAATTTAAAATACCTAAAACATTACAAATATTGTTTTTGACAATGAGTAGTCTTTTATATTTTGTCATGTGTACCTTTTTTGCCACCCTTCATTCCTTCCTGTATTTCCTTGTTTGTCTCGAATCATTTTCCTTTTAAGGATTCACTTTAACCTTCCTTTGAGTCTGTCTCATTTTTTAGAAAACAATAAATATTTATTATCTCACAACGTTTCTGTGAGTCAGGAATCTAGAAGAGTTCAGTTGTGCAGTTATGGCTCAGGGTGCTTCATAAAATTGTAGTCAAAATATTGGTCAGGGCTGCAGTCATCTCAAGGCTTGACTGAAGCTGTAGAATCTGCTTCAAGATGGTTTACTCACAATGTGCTAATTGTTGGCAAAAGGTCTCAGTTCTTTCCCACGTGTGCCTCACCATAGGCTGCTTTACTGTCTTCATGACATAAAGGCAAGGACTCCAAGAAAGAATAGTGTTTCTTTAAATTTCCTTGGGTCTTTTTTCTTCAGTCTAAAAAATCTTTTTTACCTTTGTTTTTGAAAGACATTTTCTCTGGGGTAGGTTGACATTATTTTCTTTCTGCACTCTAAAGATGCCATTCTACTGTCTTCTGGTTCCATTATTTCTGTTGGGAAATCAGCTGTCAGACTTGTTGCTTTGAAAGTAGAGTCTTTTTTCTCAAGCTGATTTTAAGATTTTTATTTATCTTGGTTTTCGACAACCTTACCATGATGTGCGTACATGTTGTTTTCTTTGTATTGAGTTTTTTCAGCTTTATGAAGTTTCACCAGTTTTAGAAACAAAAGTTTTGACCACTCCTTCTTTGGATATTTGCTTCTGCTCATTTTCTCTCTCTTCTCCAAAGACAACAATTATGTTTTATCCCTTTTGTTCTGTTCATTTCCTTTCTCTTCCCCGCCCCCCAATGTTTTACTTGGTATTTTGACTTTTCTTTCAATTTACTAATGATAGCTTCTCATCCAAAATGGATTTTTAATTTCATTGAGTTCAGAATTTCAGGTTTTATATTTTTCTGTACTAGTTCCATTTGATTCATTTTGCACATTCCAATTATATGGTGAAATTCTCCATTATTTCATCTATTTTCTTCTTCTTTTTCTCAATTTTCCTTAACAAGTTAATCATGGTTGTTTTAAAGTCTTTTCCCTCTAGCTGTAATATCTGGATCACCTGTGGACATGCTTCTATGGAATTTCTTTTGAGTTTTCAGTTACATATTCATGTCTTTTTGTATGACACTCAATCAAATTTCTGACTGAATGTCAGACACTGTAAATTTTATTGAAGGTTCCAAGTGATGTTATCTCCATCAGAGACGGTTTATCCTTTCCTCTGTTAGTCAGGTAGATTAAAGGGACTGATGAGCTTATGAGCTTATCCTAGTCACCAACTGAGTTAAATTGAGACTATGCTGCAATTTTGTTAAGATTTGAGTGTACCTTTGGTTTTCTTGTGTTTCTAAAGTATGGACCTCCAAAACTTTCAAGAGACTTTAGCAAGTTTTTTTTTTTTTCCTTAGCAGTGAGAAATTGGGGGTTTTTTCTACATACTTCATAAGTTTTGAACTTAGATCTTTAGGTACTCATCCAGAATTACTTCAGAATTTGGGACATGTCAAGAACAGGAAATCAGCTATGAAATACCCAGTTTGTCACTTGAATACTACATAACTGCCAAAAGGTGTTCTGATTTTTCAGGTCCCAGGAAAAGCGTACCTGGATTTTCAGCTTCTAATTATGTCCTGATCAGTAAGTGACCCCAGGAAAAATAGCAACTGCATATAATCAGTGTAAATTCACTACTTCTTAGAGGCCTTTCAACTTCTGCCCATGACCCCCCTTCCTGGGAGGCCTCTGTGTCCTATGCACTGGAGACCATAGCCTATTCCACTGTGTTTTCCTCAGTGGAAACATTTTAACTTCTGCTTTCCACAGATTCTTATTTCAGCAAACTTCTAGAAGGGTAAATCAGACTTGATCTGGGGACTTTTCATATCTCTAGGCTTGTCAACTCCACATACACATATGCCTGCCAAATAGTCTGGTCTTCTACCTAGGCCTAGGTCATATTCTTAACCTCTAGCCTGTGGCCTAAATCTACAGTGCCCCCAAGGGCATCTCTAGATTTTTCACTCCCTCTGGTCCTTATTGCTTTCACAGCTCTATACTGCTTTAAATATATGATTTCCATAATTATTCAACTTTTCTAGTTTTCCATAGCAGATGCTATGAACTACACTATCCTACTCTGAAGTATAAGTTTAAAAAATATGTTGTTTTTAAAATTTATTATAAAAAATTAAAATTACAATTTTACAATCCTTACTGACTGCCTATTCTAATAACATTATCATATTAAATGTACCTTTTTTTTTCCTGTGTGAGGTCAAAATATATTACAGATTATAGAAATAGAAGCCAGGGTAAACTTTAAAAGGGATTTTTTTTTTTTTTTTAACAGAAGAAAGATTTGGGCCTAATGAAACAGTAGCAATGAAAATAGTTCCTTTGTATGTGGAAAAGAAAAACCAAAGTTATCAAGTTAGAGTGAAAATTTATAAAATATAATTAATAAAAATGAGGATAATATTCTTGTAACAGCAGACTCTAGGATGAAGATAATGATAAAGTAGAAGATGATGATAATGATTAATATCCAAGGCAATCAGTATTTATTGAATACTTATTATGTGCCAGGTACTAAATAAAACATTTATGTAGATTAGAATGAATATATGTAAAGCACCTGGAAATACTGCCTAACTCATTATAAGCTTTACAAGAGTGTTAGTTGCTGCTATTACCACTACTACTATTATTATTATAGTATTTATTCTTCACAATAATTAAGGTAAAAATCATGACTTTTATTTTACCTAGGAAAAAATGGGTCCAAGATAGGCTAATAACTTGCCCCAAATCATAAAGCTAGTAGGTTACAGAACAAAAAACCAAAACCAGATCTGTATAGCCCAAAGTCTATGCTCTCAATCACTATGCTACTGTAGGGCGATCTTGTTAAGGAAAAAAAGAATATTTGTGGCTTTAAAGAACTTATGCAAATATAGTCGTGTACTTAAATACCTACCATATCCTTTGAGGTTTTTTCATTTACACAAAGGCTTTACTAATCTGCTGTCCAATTATATAGGAATAAAAAACAGGCCTATACACAATATCTTCCTTTATTGCAATCATCTCTCCAATCTTAAAATATCATTTTCTCCACTTGATAAAGAAAAAACTTAAATCGAAATACACTGTAAAATATCAAAAATGCCAGCTTATTCCCACTGGACTCCCATGAATAATGTATTTAAAATCACTTATTAAGGAGAATATTATACTTAAATTTGTTAGTTAATGATACAGGCTAATGTCAATTTTATAATCTCAAAATATTTCTAGTAGCCCTAATAAAACCAACTATAACATTTAAGACAAGTTTCATAAAACGATTTAAACAGGCAAAGTAGGGAACAATAAACCTTTTATAATTTGCATAATTTCATACCCATATAAAGCCTTGGTTTACACTTACTCTGAATGATATCTGCAATGGACAACAATGTAATACATTCACACAAATAAACTATAAGAACACATTTTGTGGTAACTCCCTGGTGGTCCAGAGGTTAGGACTCCGTGCTCTTACTGCCGAGGGCCCAGGTTTAATCCCTGGTCAGGGGAACTAAGATCCCACAAGCCACGGGGCATGCCCAAAAATGAGGGGAGAAAAAAAAAAGAATACAGTTTGTGATAATTCTGTTCCAACCTCTACTACATACTTTATTATACAAAAAGGTATATGGTAGCCTTATTATTTTAGACCAACTGTAAAAAAAAAAAACAAAAACTGAATTAGTAAAAAAAAAAAAAAAAAAAAAAAGAAATTGTAGAGGATTTTAAAAAAGGTATGTATTCTATTTCTTTCAATTATATATGGTCATTAGTTGCCAACAAGTGTCTCCAAGTTCAGAGAGTTTTAGCATGGTTTAATAAATAAATAGTATATAATTAGCAGGAGCTATTCACACACAATTAACATACTATAGTCCTTAAAAAGAAATGGTCTTCTTAAATAAATACATAAATGTCTATGAAACCTTACTTGTGCTCTAATTTGCTCACTCAAGTTTTCATAGATAATAAAAAAAAAATAAACTTCACTTTACATGTTGATGAAATATTCTTGAGAATTTTTTCAATTCAGTCCAAATTGAATGAGCTATAAAATACTGCTGGGATAAGCCAATCTTATTAGTTAATTTAGGTTTAATAATTAATGCTGTGCTGCATATTAACTTTAAAATTTCAAAGTAAGAGTATGTATTTAAAGTCATATTTTAAAACTAGAAAAGAATATTAAAGTTCCTACCTCTAATTCTACATCAGCTCGTACATACTGTCGGGTCTTTGGATGATTAAGGAGGTGTAAAATTGTAGTAATGAGAGCCTCATTTATTCGACTTAATTGGCAATCGATCACATTTTTCAAGATGGTGTTTAGTCCACCTCGAAGGGCCACCACCTCTGGATTCTGAAGTGCTAAAATAAAAAAGAAAAACTTAATATATTATATAGGGGATAATTAATAAAATGTAATCAGAAATCTGGGATTTTAATACTTAATTTCCTTTCTGACTTGAAAAACTTTCTACTCAATGACATTTAAAAGGACACGTGGATAAATTACCTAATAAGAGTCACTGAATATACTTCCCAAAACTGATTTTTTTCCTTAATGTCTCTGAATTTTTTCATATCTTTTGTTCATGTTTTACTGAATGGTTCTTCTTTCCTATCAATTGCAAGGAGTTCTTTATATAGTGGGAGTATTAGCCTTTTATCTGTTTCAAATCTTTTATCTGATTTGTAATTTAACTTTAGATTTTAAGCTCAGAAACTCCTCCCTTACTTCAAAGATCAGGCATTTTCTTTGAATCCACGCACACTCACGTGTGTGTTTTAAATGAGTTCATGATTAACATTTCAGTTTTCAATCTCTCAGGAAATAGACTTTGGCTTAATATTGATAAACTCATTTTTTCCCAAATGTTTATTCAACTATCCCAGCATGCTTTCCAAACTGATTTTTATACTTTTGATATACTGAAGTCTTCTATATATCAGGGTCTGCAACCCTTGATTCTTTTTCATTTTTTTCTCTCTTAATAACCCAGCTTAAGTTTTTTAAAATATGAGAAAAACATCTTTCCCTTCTCCTCCATTTAATCTTTTTCAAAAATGTTTTCATAGTTGAATTTTTCCTGTTTATTCTAGTTGAACTTCAGATTTAGGTTTCTTCTCCATTTTTTCTAAATTGAGGTATAATTACTTACAGTAAAATACACAGATTTTAATGGTACAGTTCAATAAGTTCTGAACAATATCTATACCCCTGTAACCAATACCTCAATCAAGGTATAGCACTTTCATCATCGTAGAAAGTTCCTTCACACCACTTTTCAATCAGTTCCCCTCCACAACAAAGGCAACAAATATTCTCATTTCTACCTATAGATTAGCTCTGCCTTCTTGAAAATCAATTAAACAAATTGAAAAGTACCCCCTAAACACACACACACGTCTTCCACATTTCTTATTAAGTTTGTTTTATATAGTTTTCTTGTCTACTTTGGAAATAGTATCATTTTTTTTCCATTATATTTACTGATTATTGCTGAAACAAAATAAATCTATTACATCTATATTTTCAGGTTTCCACTGTACTGAATTACTGAAGTTGTTCTTCAGTTGATTCAGAGTTTTCTAGATATATCATCTACAATGTATAATGTCTTCTTTCCAATATGTAAAACTCATTTATTATTTTGTCTTGCTAACCTGGTTAAAACATTAATTAAGAGTTTTTAAAAGGATGTAGTATTTGTAGAGATCCACTATTAAGAATATGATTGGTGGACTTCCCTAGTGGCACAGTGGTTAAGAATCCACCTGCCAATGCAGGGGACATGGGTTCGAGCCCTGGTCTGGGACGGTCCCACATGCCACCAAGCAACTAAGCCCGTGCGCCACAACTACTGAGCCTGTGCTCTAGAGCCCGTGAGCCACAACTACTGGGCTTGCATGCCACAACTACCAAAGCCCATGCACCTAGAGCCCATGCTCCACAACAAGAGAAGCCACTGCAATGAAAAGCCCGCGCACCGCAAGGAAGAGTAGCCCACACTCATCGCACCTAGAGAAAACCCGCGCACAGCAATGAAGACCCAACGCAGCCATAAATAAATAAATAAATAAATAAACAAATTTATTTAAAAAAGAGTATGAGTGGTGATTTGAGATAAATATTCTACAATGTTAACATAGTAGCATTCTAATTATTTCATTTTATGTATGCGTGTATTTGTGTGTATGTGCATATCTGTGTTTATGTATATAAAATGCTAGTTTCATTTAAATTAAAATTGGTAAATTTCCACATTTTTAATGCTCTCAATTAGATTATACTATATGAGAATTATTTGTTCCTTGAAACAATTTTTTTAAGACAAAACTAACTGAATGAGTCTTTTTGGAGACAATTAATTCATCAAGTACTTCTATGGTTTTTGATCCATCATGTGTTCTACTCTTTTGAGTCAACTGGAAATTAAAATTTTCTCTGAAAACCCATTCATTTCAATAAGATTTTCAAATATATAAAATAATTATCTCATAATTTTTAAAACTCCTATTAATTCTCTTTCTCATTCTATTAATCTTTTGTTTCTCTTTTGCATTTTTCAAACAATAGTGTATGTTCGCCTGTGTCATTTTTTTCTTCTTCCATTAACAGAGATTAGATTAAATAATCTATCTTGTTCTCTAAGACTCAGAATCATTATTGCTTTCCTCCTGTTTATGTTAAAATTTATTTTTTTCTTCTTTTTCTATTTCTTGGGTTCACTCACTTATTTTCATTACTTTTTGCTTAATTATAAAAGCATCTTACAGTGAGAAGTTAACTCGAGTATACAACTTTCCAGGCATCCCATACATTGACATGTAGTCAAATTTTTATTATTTTTCAGAATTTCCTTAATCAAATTTCTGACTTTTTCTCTAAATCAACAGGTATTGTGGACAGTATTTTTAGACTCTCAATAATAAGGCTTGGCTCTTTTGTTTCTTTAAACTTTTGTTATTAATTTATTTATTATATCAAGAGTGAATGTAACCTATACCATTTCTGCTTTTGGTGGGGAAAAATATTATCTTCTCTTGTCATTAAAAATTATATTTGTTTGGTTATAAGTGAGGTTGAACTTTTAAAATACTTTGACTAGCCATGCATTTCTTTGAGAATTATTTATTTTTCCTACTGATCTGTATATAAGTAAGTTCTTTACCTGTCATGGTAAAGAACTTATTTATTACATTTATTTTTTTCTTTGTTCTGGTACTGCATGTTTTCTTATCTCCTTACAATAAAATCTACAGCTGCTGAAATCTGTTTGATTTCTTTTGATAATTCAAAACTCCTTTTCCTTACGTGATCAGATAGTCATCCATTCCCCCCCCCATATATTCCCCATTTAACTCTTAAATCCTTTTTCATTTAGAATTTTTTTTAATGTCGAGTGAATTGTTGTTTTGCACTCACATCAAGATACAGTGTGGTTAATTAATGTCTGAGAGCCAGACTTTAAGAGATTTTATTCTAATTACTAGAATCTGGACAATTCCTATATATTAAATTTCATGATGAGTAAAACTTTAAAATTTATAGAATTTTAATGTCACTTTGAAATTATTTATTTAAACAAGTCCACTACTTCCCTATCAGGAATGTCCTACTTTTTCATATCTTTTTACAATACCTGAAGAATTAATGTATTAAAGGCATTAAAAAGTGTTATATATTCTTTCTAAAATACTACATTTTCATTACTCAAAGAAAATTCTGACCTAGTTCACAGATAATGGCAATGCATGCTCGAACCATTCTATCTCTTTCTTGGAGTCCATCATTTCCAACTGCTATTAATGAGTTGGCCACAGAGCTAGGAAACAAGGAAGCATTCACAGTAATCATCTGTAACAGGGAGAAATCAGAAAAAGAAGTTACTTCATAATGCATTTTTAAAACCTATTTTATTCAGACTGAGGTGTTTAAGACTGTAGAATATTTATAAGATCCAGGCACTAATTTTAATCTTCTGCTTCAAGTGAACATGTCAAAGGACTAATATAACCAATAATTGATGCAATAAATGTTAATAATCATTACCATGGAAAAAAGAGTTGGCTTTTTTTCCCTAATAGTCCAGACTATAAATTAGTTGACTACCAAGATACAATGTTTCTGACATTCTAAGCTCCTCTAGGATAGGAACTCTATTTTAAACAACTTTTCAGTAAATAGACAAAGTAAATCAGTGGTGACAACAGCTGCAAACATACACTGTACTACTACATTCCTGACTCCTTCCCCATATATTATCACCACTACATCCTATCAATTTACCTCATTAACTCAACTCTTTCCACCATCAAACTCTGATTTGGGCCCTCATTCTTACTTTGATTGCTGCAACCGATGCCTCATCATCTCCCTATCTATAACTCTCACTTGTTGCTATACTGAAAGGCAAACTTAATAATCCAAAATCTATTTTTTTTGAAGTCCCCATTTTCTTTTCGGTTGTTATGGGGACTACCCTCAGCTCTTAGAGGTTGCCCTCAGGTCCCTGTCATGGGCAGCTCACTCATGGTTATTTGCTACTTCAAGGCAGGCAGCAGTCTCTCCATAATCTATTTTTAATATTTCAAAAACTGTGACGGAAACAGTATGTCTCTGGTGATAAAAACTTTTGTTGAATCTCATTTTAAATGAAAAGTTTAATTGGCAATAACATATTTGGAATACTGAAAACAGATAACATGTATCTTCAGTTTGGAAAACAGAAAGAAAAATTATGTAATTACTCTTTAATAAATAAAAGACTATTTGGTAGATGAAGTATTTCAAAATAACAGGTCCTTGGAGTGGGAGTAGAAGAAAATGTTTTATTCTGTTTGGGTAGTGATAAATACTGGGGATAATTAATCTGTCCTGGGTGTTACTATATTTATAATCCTTTTGAAAAATAAGACTTATACTATGACACAATTAGAGGACACAATATAACTAAATTAATATCCAGTTAAATCCTATGGAGGTTCAAAGGAGAGATCTATATTGGCTAGAGTACTTGTAAATGGTTTATGTCATTTAAGCAGCATTATGTGATATGACAAGTTTCAAATGAAATTATAGAATACTGTTCCACAACCATAAAATAGATGTCTAATAACCTTAGAATCTACAAAAACTTTCACATTTGTTTCTAAACAGTATTTTTCATTAATCAAACATGTTGGAGAAGAAAGGAGGAAAGGGAAAAGAGGTATAAGAAACTGATCTTCCTCAGTGAGAAAATTCTAACTTCTTATGATATTAATTTCTATTTTAATACTTATTGATCTATTATTATACTTACAAGGGGCTTGTAAGAAAAATTCCCAAGACAATAAGACGTATGTAATGTATTTTAAAAAGAGCTGGCTAGAAGCCAGACCAACTGGCTTCCAGGGCCAAATCTGCCATTAATAAACTGTTACCTTGGCAAACCAATCCCCTCTGTGCCTTAGTTTCCTCATTTGTAATGAGGATGTATAGGATCCGATGATTTCTACAATTTCAAGTATAAAATTCTATTCTATGAATCTCAAGTGTAGAGCTATGAAATGGATATTGGTAATTTAAAGTTTTTATAAATGAAATCACTCTTCTTATTTTTCAGGAAAAATATACACAAAGAAACTCTTAAGTTCTGTGTAAATCAGAGAATACTTTTCTCTTAAATCAGTGAGTAATCAATGAGGGAAAAGTCATAGAATTTACTCTCTGTTGAAATAAAAGTTTAATCATCTTTTTTGCATGATAGAACAGACATATATAAAACAAATCAAAGATCATAAGTAGGTAATAAGTTTGTAGAACTGCTATAAAAGAATTAGAGAAACACTGAGTTCTCTAAGGGAAATATTTAAAATTTCAGCTGAGACTGCAAGATGAATATAATATACAAAGGGGTGGAAATGAAAAGAATAGGATAGAAGCAGTGATCACAGCAGTGGTGGAGGGCAGCTTGTCTACACATATAATGGCATAATGAGACAGGTCATAATTGATTGCCCCAAAAGTGGGCTCTGAATGCCAAGATAAGCAGGTTGTGCTTAATACCAAAAGGATTCCTGGGCCAGTGTAGGTTTGGAAATTTGGAGAACTGGGTTTTTCACGCTGGCTTTGACAATATCTTGCTGTGTATCAAGGGCAAGTGATTCCTTTAAATGAATCCCTTTCAACTATTAAAAAAAAAAATCTGTGATATATTAATCTCATATTGCATGAATAAAGAAATGATATATGAAGAAAATAATGGCTTAATTAGGCAGGCAGTAAGAAAAATTTAAGTTGGATAAAGAGTAGCAAGATCTGACTAGTGTGAAAATAATACAGATAATGAGAGAGACAAGAATCAGGAAGGATTGCCTGGATTAGAGCAAGAAAGAGACATGAAAAAAATATCAGAGACATTGAAAAAAAACCAAGCAAACAAACAAAATCTCCTAAATGAATGAAACAGGTGAAAGAGAAGAAAAAGTAACATGAGTATTCCTTAATTATTCATAAAGCAAGTTATCCTAAAGCAACAAATGTTTTTGCTTTTCCTTTAAAAAAGATTAATACTTTCACAGAAAATTTTAAAACTGTTCTGAATGCATACAAAGAACCCACAGTGACCTAGCAATTATATTATTAACATTAATTTCTACTAGCTCAGTTGCCAAGATGTTGCTGGAAAAAAAGAACTATGTGCTTCAATTGTTAAAAGTATTAGTGAAATTATAGTTCCTCTGGCCAATAGAGGTCCCTGTTCATTCAGCAACCTTGCTTTCCCTTTTACTCTAACTGCTTTTAGCTAAACCAAGGAGGAATCCTGTGACATAAACTCTTCCTTTGAGCCTGTATTTTACCACCAGGTACAAGCAGTTTTCCTGCCCTTGAATCCACAAATGATACCTTCTTCAAAAGATAACAAAATAAAATTACATTTTTGTTATGGCATTTCTAAATTGTTTCAACGGTCTGTTTATTTTTACTGGGCTATTTTATAAATTAAATTGTAACTTGTACAAAACACTGTACAAAACAGAAATAAAATATTTAGTGAATAATTCAAAGAAGCTGAATTTAATTTAATCCATTTGGGGTTTTTTTTCATCTGAACGTAGTTTCTAAGGCAGCAACTCTCGAAGTGTGGTCCAGAAAACTGAGGGTCCCGAGGATATTTTCAGAGATTCTGCAAAGTGAAAACTATTTTCATAGTAATTCTAAGACATTATTTGTCTTTTTTACTCTCACAAGTACATATGGAAGTTTTCCAGAGGCTCCACTGCATGTGAAATCACAAGAGACTGAATACAAAAGCAAATATGACAATCCAGGTATCTTCTATCAGGACAAACACTACAGAAATTTGTATAAATCTAAAATAATGCCACTCTACTCATTAACTTTCTTTTTGGAAAATATAGTTATTTTTATAAAAATATGTTATTTATATTTACTTGTAATGAGTTTATTTTTTAATATGTTAATATATTTTTAAATTTCTCACTTTTAATTCCTAGTATGATAAATACTGACATATATATAACTCAAATAACCAAAGAGTTATTCTAGGTCCTTCAGAAACAAATTTTGTTTTATCTTGAATTCTCAAAATCACACAGTAGAAGAGATTGTATGTATAAGTAAAAAACATAAACCTAATTTTTATATGTAAATATGAAGAGTCAAATCACGGTGCCAACATAACAATTTACCCTATAACAAACATTTATTTAAATCTATCTCCAATACCACTCTTAACTAGAACTGCAAACTTCTTTTAAGACAACTCATCCATTTACTTCTTCCTTACTATGCTCACCTGTGGGTACTATTACTAACCATAAGCTGAACAACTGGAAGAAAAAGGAAAAAGAGGAGATCTAGTTAATGCACAAACTCAACAGTCTGCAATTCTGGAGCATGCACTGTATTCAAAGGTGGGGAAAAAGGAGAAGAGCTAAAAAAGTTATCTGTTAAATAATCTTAGATGTTTCTACATTAAAACAAACATATACTGCATGAGTCTTATGAATTTTTAAGATGAAACATGATACTTTATGATGAAACATGATAAAATTCTTACACAAACTGTACCCTAACCAAATTAACTCTCAGTTTACTCTATTCCTCTGCCATTAGGGCATCACATCACATTAAATAACAATAAAAAAAAAACTCCTGGAAGGCCTCTCATTAGAAGCATTATGGATTATCCTCAACACCCTCTCTTGGAGAGTTTAGATTTTGACCTTTTATTCTGTACAATGGCCTGAATTGTTTATTGCAAATGCCTACTGATGTATCCAAATTCATCTTCAAAACAATCAGCTTGTAATTATTTTTGACATTCATTTAATAGAATTAACTCCAAGCATATAATTAAGAACAAATAAGGGTTGGGGGCAAGTAATCCTCTTTCTCCAATAACATATCAAAGCAGTAATTTCATTTATATGCCTACTGCAGGAAGAAATATTCTTTACAATAAACATTTTATAAAAAATACTGACCTAGCTATACCCAATCACATAGAATAATTACACAACATATATATGCTTATCTTGAAGTTTTAATAGACCGATGTAACTCATATATAATTTTAACAAAATAAAAATGTTTAATGAGAATTCAGTCTTTCAATTTTAATAGAAAGATTTCACAGTCTAAATCTAAACATGTAAAATGCTTAACATGAAAATCATAAATCTGCCTTTACTCTCAGACATAGAGCCTACCTTTCTGACTAATCGAAGTGCTTGTGTCCTCTCTACCTCGTTGCTCTGCTGTATGTCAATGCACCTAAATAATACATAAAATATTTAATTATTGATAAAAATCTTATTAAACAATTTTTTTGTATAATACCATGATCAGACCCATGTTCATGTCAATATAGTATTTGTAAATGTTAATACAAGTTATTTTTCAGTACCAGCAAATATTTATTTAATTTAATATCTCTAGTGATAAATACTTATTATAATAAAACCTTTCAAAACTATTTCATTTAAAACTCCAGGAAAGAAGAATATAGTAAGTAATTTATAGAATTATATACATCTATACAGAAATAATAAACATATTTATAAAGCAAAATATCAGAAATCTACTGAAAAAATATTCACCTATCTTTGATAAAGTTCACAAATATTTTATAAAAATTGTGAAGGAAAAATATTTCAAAGCCTATGTTTTCGTTTAATTGTGATTTTAACCAGAGCCTAAATGTTACATGTTATAACTAAGTTAAAAGTCTTATATTAGCCACAATAATTCTATTTTACCAAAATATAATTTGAAATGTGACTGTACTTCAAAAATTAATGCTCATATATCACTTAACTGACATTTCTCTGTAAAATTTATTAAATTATTCAATTTCTAAAGAGTCTTTGGTTTATGTGGAAGAATAATTCATTTTTACTTATGTTTAGACAGTTCACAATTCTAATCAATACTTTACATATCAATACATAGATAATTTGCTATTCAAAAGCATTTCTGCTATCTGAATATAATTAATCTAAAACAACTTTAATAAGAAGCAAACAGACATATAATTCCATTTCTGGACACAACAGATCAGACCAATCCTCCTGCCAAAAATAACTATAAAGGCTAAATATAGTACTTTGTAAAGCAACTGTTAAAAGGGCAATGGATAATAATCCCTGGAAAGTGAAGCATTAAGTCCATATCCACTCAGGCTTCGTCCCTGGGGACACTTGCCAATCCCCAGTTTTAGGCGAATAGAGTCCTAAAAGAAAGCAAAAATCTTCCTGTACTGGAGAGACAGACTGAACTTTAGGGCAACCAAAGTGGCTGGGACTTGAGGGAAAAAAATCTCAAAGAAAAGAAAATAGGAGCATAAGCAAGAATCTGCGTGCAATCCCCTTTCCAACGCACTTGCCAATTTCTATGTTGTACAAATGCAGAGTTAAAGTCCAAGAAACCAAGCAAAAAGCTACTGCTGAGAAGCCAAGGAACTGAGCAGAAATTTTAGCAGGTACATAATATTCTAAGAAAGATGTTAAGGCTCAAGGTTGCTCAGGATGAAGAGATTCTGCTAAATATCTACATTTTCACTTGAGATTCCATATAGCCACTTCCTAGAGCAAAGGCAAAGGGAAAAAACAAATTTTAACACAATCAGTGTGATAAGCCAACATTCCAGAATAAAGCTTAACTCTTTTAAGAGAAAAATAACATGATCCAGAGCCAAAAACTTTTAACATACAATGTTCACATCCAATCACATATAATATGAGGTATGCTTTAAAACAAACAAAGGGTCAAGTAATCAAAAACCAAGAAAAGAAAATGATAATAGAAACAGAACACAGGTGATTCACACACTGGAGTTGTCATAAGAGGGCTATAAATAACTATGATTATTATGCTCAAGAAAATAAAACAGAGACCTAGCATGTTTAAGTAAGAGTAAAATATAAATTATAGAAATACAATAACTGAAATTAAAAATTCAAGAGACTGATTTACTAGCAGGATGGAGGACTATTAAAAAAACAGGTAAGTAGAAAGTAACAACATTGAAGCACAAAGATTAACAACAACAAAGATTGAAAATACAGTAAGGGCATTAGAGACATGTGGCACAGTGAACAGATTCAACACTGTATAGCTGGAGTACCAGGAGATAGGAGAGAAAGTAACAGGAAAAAAAACCTTTAAAGTAGCCAAAGGAGAAAAAGAAGCAACAAGAAGAGAGACTACTTACTGTTCAACAAAAAAAACCAAAATCCAGAAGACAATAACTTATTTAAAGCATTCAACTCCAGTATACCTACATTATGAGAAAATAGTAAAGGAAATTCAAGAAAGTGACCCAAGATAAAAGGGTGGAAATGCAAGAAGGAAGAATATTGGAATGGGTAAATAACATAGGTAAATATCAATAGTTCCAATTTAATACAATAACAGGACTATCCTGTGGGGTTACAAATACATGTAGAAATAAGGCAGAGGGGAGGTGATGGTCAAGCTGGAAGAGGTTTCCTGCATTGTTCTGGGTGTAATAAAAGTGGTAAACCTTAACATATCAAGGATAAATGTAATCTCTACGGCAACTGCTAATAGAAGAAAAGGCTTTAAAACCAAGACATTAATAGAAGAGGAAAAAAATTCTTGATTATTCCCAAAGAAACAAAAAAGGAGCAATGCAAGACCAAAGAATAGACGTGACAAATAGAATACCAACAGCAAGACAGCAAAGTCAAATATATGAGAAAACTAATGGCAAGATGACAAATTTATAAATATAATTACATTAGATAAAGCACATAGACCCTGCATATAAAAAACCACTAGACATAGTCTAATCCAATTAGAAGACAAAGATGGTCAAACTAGATTTTAAAAAAATCTATTTGATGTTAACGGGAGAGAAACTTAAATGTAACAACAAAAAAAAAGAAAGTGAAAGGACAGAAGAGGATATATTGTGCAAACCCTAAATAAAAGAAAGTTAGTATAGCTATATTAACATTAGATAACATGAACACTCAAAACAAGTATTACTAGGAATAAAGAGAGACATTTCATAACTATGAAAGGATTAGCCCAATGAGAAGGTTTAACAATTCTAAATATGAATGCAATAACAAAGCTTCAAAATATATAAAGCAAGAACTGACAAGGGGACTTCCCTGGTGGCGCAGTAGTTAAGAATCCGCCTGCCAATGCAGGGGACACGGGTTCGAGCTCTAGTCCAGGAAGATCCCACATGCCGCGGAGCAACTAAACCCATGTGCCACAACTACTGAAGCCCTCGTGCCCTAGAGCCCGCGCACTGCAACTACTGAGCCTATGTGCTGCAACTACTGAAGCTCACATGCCTAGAGCTCATGCTCCGCAACAAGAGAAGCTACCGCAATGAGAAGCCCACGCGCCGCAGTGAAGAGTAGCCCCCACTCGCCGCAACTAGAGAAAGCCCACGCGGAGCAACAAAGACCCAACGCAGCCAAAAAAAAAAAAAAAATTGAGTCCATAATATTAAAACTTCCTAAGAAAGAAAACCCCAGGGCGAGACAGATTCGCTGGTGAACTCTACTAATCATGTAAGGTAAAAAGCAATATCTTACATAAGTTCTTACATAAATTCTTCCAGAGAATATAAAAAGAGGGCAACATTTCCTTAGTTGTTTTATAAACATACTCTTGATACCAAAACCAAAAAAAAATTAGAACAATGGAAAAATATAGGCCAATACCTCTCATAAACATAACTGCAAAAATTTTTCCACAGAATATTAGCAAACCCAATACAGTTATACGTAAAATAAAAAGACAGCATTAAAAAGTGGTGTTTACTTCAGGAATGCAAACAAGGAATATAAAGAAATCCACTAAGAGTCTACAGCAAGTATCATAAATAATGGCAAAATACTGAACACTTTCAACTTGAGTTCAGGAGCAAAACATAGTTATCCAATTACCATTTCTAGTCAGTGCAATATTCTAACCAGTGCGATATGGTGAGGAAAAGAAAAGTATAAGGATTGGGAAGGAAGAAATAAAAGGGTCATCATTTGCAATTAATGCTAATGTACATAGAAACTCTAAAATAACCTTAAAAACAATTAGAATTAAAAAGTGAATTTAGTCAGATCACCGAGATAAGAATATACAAAAACAAAACATAAAACCCTACAATTATTTTTCTATATATTAGCAGCAAAAACTATGAAAAAGAAAAATTTTAATTACATTAATACTATATCATGTAATAAATGCCTTAGGATAAACCTACAAATATGTGCAAGACGTCTCTGCATAGAAAACTACAAAATGTTGAGAGAAATTAAAGTTCCAAATAAATAAAGGTTTGGAAGATTCGATATTACTACGATATCAATTCACCCCAAATTAACACAGAGCTTCAATGCAATTACTATTGATATCCCAGAAAGTTTTATGGAAATGGACAAGTTGATTTTCTAAAATTCACATGGAAATACAGAACCCAAAATAGAAGAAAAGCTGGAGGACTTATACTAAAACATATCAACACTTATTGTCAAGCTGCAGTCATTTAAAACAGGGAGAAAATGGAGCAAGAATAGACAAATAGACCAAACAAAGAGAATAGGGAAAGCAAAAACAGATCCATACTTATCAGTTACCTGACTTACAACAAAAATGAAACTAATTTAGACATGAAAGGAGAATCTTTTCTCTAAATGCCTCTAATATTTATTGGATATTGATAAAAATGAATTGTGACCTGACACCTATTTCAACATATACGGAATAAAACCTTTAGAAGAAAAAATAGGATATTATCATCCAAAGAGACCAAAAACATTAACTATAAAATAAAAGACTGCTATATTGGATTTTATTAATTAAGAAGAGTAAGAAGACAAGGTAGACTGAGAAGATATTCTCAATACATATACTCAAAAGGAATCATATCCAGAAGACATCAAAAACTCCTAAGCAAAAAGATAGACAATCCAATTTACAAACGAGCAAAAGACAAAGAGGATATCCAAATAGTCAGCAAGCAAATGAAAGGGAAACAGAAATTAAAACCACAATGAAACTCACAACGAAAACCATAGCAGAAAAGGGTATAATTAAAAACTGAAAAGAGCAAATGCTGATGAGGATGTGGAGGGATTGGAACTGTCAATCATTTCTGGTAGGAGTGTAAATCAGTACAATCACTTTGGAAAACTGTTTGGCAGTAACTACTAAAGTTAAATATACATAAAACTTATCACCCAGCAATTCCACTCCTACATATATACCTAAGAGAAATGAGTGCATACGTCCACCAACAGACTTGTGCAAGAATGTTCAGGGCAGCTTTATTCAAAATAGCCAAACACTGAAAACAACCAAGAAAAAAATCAACAGAATGGATTAAATAAATTGTGCTCTATTCATAACATAAAATACTACACAGAAATTTTTTTTTTAAATCAACATGGATAAATCTCACAGATAACACTGAGGAAAGAAAAGAGTAATGTATACTTCCAATATATGATACTCAAGAATAGGAAAAACTAGTCTAGGATGAAAAAAGTCAGAGTAATGTTTACTACTGACTGGGTACACAAGGGAACTTGATTGGGATGCTGAAAATGTTCCATATCTTATTCAGGATAATAGGGTACTTGGTTGTATCTACGTGTAAAAATTATCAGGCTTTACACTAAAAATCTGTATACTTTATGGTACGTATGCTAAAACTTAATACACAATTTTAAAAAACATATAAAAACACAGGGAGCGCTAAGAAAATTACCTAGCTATTAAATAGTCCACTTTCAATTTTAGCACCTTCTGCAGAATACTGGAGTCTTGGATGAGATACCGAAGAGCTCGTAGCCCTGCTGCCCGCACTTCTTTTGCTTCATTCAATAAAGCTAACCGCAAGCTATATGAAAACAAACAAACAAAAAGTCTTGCTGCATGAGTTTCAAATACACATAAAATTATGGTACCAAATCCTTCTTCAGTTGAAATAAGCAAAGCTACTAGTCATTTTACATATATAAAAATCATTCACTGTAAGCCATGGAACTTCACTAATGTTATTTTTTAATTTTTGCCTCCTTGGTATATTCCTACCAATCAAGAAAATGTTAAGAGTTTTGTTCTACCTTCTGTAGTTTATTTTATATAAACAGTGGGAAATTAAATATGCCTTTTTCAAGCTGTATCACATATGCCTCTACAGTCTATCCCCATCTATCTACTTACTTGTTTCACTTCTCCCAAAGAATCATTGGTTTAAACCAATAAATAAAAATACTTTATAATGACAGTAGGAAGAAACTACTTATACCAATTTTAATTCCTCAGCATGCCAAAACGACGGCTGTGAAACTGTAACATTACGCCTCTCGTGGGCTTGAGCAAATCAAGTTTGCCATAAGCATACTGTGTCTTAGGTGAGATCTAGAGATAACTGTACAGGTTCTTCTTGCTCTTGGGAATAATATGAGAACTTTTATTCTGTGATTTAACTTAGAAGTTTAGACTGTAGAAGTCCAGGTACTTTTCAATATTAGCTTTGGTTCTTTATATTTGATAATTACAAAATATCAGTAAGAACAACAGGATAACAGTTAAAACTGCTGGAGATCCTGAATTTTTCTAACATTCAAACAACTGTTTCTATAAAATCAAAACAAGGTGTTATACTCTATTTTTAGTTTAAAATTACTAAAACTGAAATTACTAAAATCCAGAAGGGATGAGGAAGGCAAATGAACTATACTTACCAAATTATGATATCCTCATAGTTAAAACCCAGTTTTTCTTCATTGTGGCCAATATCACAAAGCAGCTGTCAGAAAAACAAAACAAGTATGCATAAACATAAGCATGTATTTTTGCTTATTTACATACATTACTTTTTGAGACTGGAAAAAAAGGTATTTTTCTCTAATAAAATTTTGAAAAATATATGATTCTACTGTCTAAATATGATTTATTTCTATTATCTTATCATTTATTTGACCTGACAGTTCTAGGTTTCTTGCCTTTGTCTGAATTAACCAGCTGCTTTTTATTATTCTTTTTTCCCCCTCCATACTCTTACTGTTTTAAAAACTATTCTTGGGACTTCCCTGGTGGTCCAGTGGTAAAGAATCCACCTTGCAATGCAGGGGACATGGGTTCGATCCCTGGTCAGGGGACTAAGATCCCACACGCCGCGGGGCAACTAAGCTTGCGTGCCACAACTACCGAGCTCACGCACCTCAACTAGAGCCCACATGCTGCAAACTACAGAGCCTACGCGCCACAACCACAGAAGAGAAAACCCACACGCCACAGCTAGAGAGAAGCCTGCGCGCTGCAACAAAAGATCCCGCAGGCCTCAATGAAGATCCCACATGCTGCAACTAAGACCCGATGCAGCCAAAAATAAATAAAATAAATAAATAATAAATTAATCTATTAAAAAAAACTATTCTTTTAGTGGTTACCATAGAGATTACAACATGCATTTTTGACTTATTACAGTCTAACAGAAATTACTACTTTACCATGTTCTCAATAATATGAGACTCCAATACTTCAACTCCATTTACTCCTCTCACCTTTCACTTTTTGTTTTTTCTATCTTTTAAGCCCCAAAAGACATTATTTTTGTTTTTAGTTCATATTTAGTCAGTATCAATTTATATTTACTCTCAAATTCACCACTTCCATTATTCTTCACTCCAGTGGTACCTTTATGGGATGTTCTCTCTTCTGCCTAAAGAATCCTCAGTTCATTGTTGTTGATCTGTTTTATTGGTATCTTCATTTGTTTTATAGCCAAGGTTGCTGGCAATGGATTTTTTTGGTTTTTGTTTGTCCAGAAATGATTTTTTTCCACTTGTTTTTGGAGGACATTTTGCTGGATTTATATAAATTTTTAGGTTTGCTCTTTTCTTAAAACAATTTCAAGATGGCTTCCATTGTTTGTTGAGAAGTCCGATATGAGTCTTACTGTTGGCTCCTATGAAGGTCTTATCCTTTTTTTCAGATTCCTTTCAAGATTTTTTTATCTTTGATTTCAGCACTCTTGCTGTTCTAGGGTGGTTTTATTTGCATCCCTGCTTAGGGAAAACAGAAATTTCCGAATCTCTAGGTTGATATATTTTATCAGTTTTAGAAAATTCTGTATCTCTTCAAAAGTAGTTTTGCCCAATTCTCTCTCCTCTTTTTCTGGTAATTCAAATGTTCGATCTTTTTGTGTACACCACAAATCTCTAAGTCCTCTTTTCTGTTTTCTCCTTTCTCTTTTTTTTTTCTGTCCTTCAGCTGGGTATTTCCTATTTATTTATCTTCTGATAAGTCTAATTTTCTATTATACCTATCTAGTGAGTTTTTAATTTTACATATCGTGTTTCCATTTAACTTTGTAACACATCCAATATCATAATGAAAAAATCTTCATTTTTCACCTATTTTCTCCATAGTTTCCTCTATTTTCTTGATATATTAACTACATTTTAAATATTTAAAGTGCTTATCATCTAAATGGATATGAATGATGTAGATAATCTCTGAGTCTGTTTTTATTATCTGTTTTTCCTTTTGTTCTGGTCATGTAGTCCTGTCTTTTGGTGGATCCTATAATCTTTGTACATAAAAACTTGCGGAGATTCCTGACTACGTTATCTTTCTCCACAAAGGGTTCATCCTCTTTGTCAGGCCAATGGACAATGGTGAGTCCATATTAGGCTGCTGCCCTGGTAATACTCAGTCTACCTCTGGTTTTTCCCCCAGGTTTCAACTGAAAGCTCGTTGTTCAGGGGACCAATCTCAAGAGGATGACATGTCTCACTTTTGTTTTATAAAAACACTAGAAAGTCCACCCTGATTCTCAAAGATTTTCTGCTTAGGATTTTATATTTCCCATCCCAAGATTCAACAAATAAATGTACTGAGGGGAGAATCTCCCTTTACTTGATTTCTCCCATTTGATGGTCTCCATCAAAAGCTCTGTGCTGTTTTTCCCATGTTTCAGCAACAGTACTCCTGGGACTACAGTCTAAATTTTTAGCTTCCTGTCCACATTCCACATTAGCCAGTATCCCCCAGGTAAATGTTGCTGGAGAAGTTAGATCATCTCCACAAGATTCTCTCTTCTCTGAAGTCTTGGTTCCTACCCCACTTACAGCCAGAGTAGTTGCCTGATGCCTTCAAACAGGCTTTCCTTTTTTTTTTTTTTTTTTAAATTAAGAATACTGATCTAATACTAGCTATTTGCACCCCACCTGGATGACAACATATTATGTTGATCTAGTCTGAGTTTTGAAAACTGACTTTTATCTAAGTTACATAAAGCTTCTCAAGTTATTTATTGGGCCTAACTGAAAAGGATTAAAGAGAAAGTTGATCATTTCATTAACATGAAGGATCAGAAGGGTCTTCAAGTGCTATTATTACTCTCCCTCAGTAAGAAGTTATGAAGTTATAAACCAACCAAAGTGACCAGCACATCTGCCTCTGTGAAAAGCACAATATTGTAGCAAAAAAACTAATGATATAAACTCACTGTTCTATTGGTAGGATCCTTGTAAAACTTCCTATCCAATTTCTTCTTCAGAGGCAAAAAAAAAAAAAAGATGTTGCAAATAGAACAGGGTAGCAGATAGGAATACAGGAACCCTCAGATACTGTAACATTTTCATAGCAGGGGAAAAGACTACGAAAATAATCACTTTATGTGGCAGGAAACTGCTGTGTAAATAGGTAAATAGGCAAAACAAGCTAAAAACCTTTCCTTCACAGGCCTTTATCCAAAATGATTATACTGGTATTCCTATAAATTCCTTAAAATTCTGAAATATGATAAACAAAGAAGGTTTAGAGTGTCAAAGAGTATGAAAAAACTTTTATTTATTGTTTTTATTGTGTTTTGTTATACAATGTTGTAAGTACTTAAATACTGAGAAGGATGAGACTTTTTATACATACGTATACCAATAGAACTAACACACCATTGTAAAGCAATTATACTCCAATAAAGATGTTTAAAAAAAAATAATAATAATGTAAGATTTCCTAAGCTTTGGGACAAGACAGGAAAATTTCTATACCTCTAGAAAACCAATGGCATACCTAAAATTTTAAAAGTTAAATAACATATTAGTCAAAAATATTTGGAAAAACATGATAGGCAAAAGGTTTAGGCCCTATATTAGTTTGCTAGGGCTGCTGTAACAAATACAGCAAATTTTGTGGCTTGTAACACAGAAATTTATTTTCTCATGATTTTGGATACTAGAAGTCCAATATCAAAGTGTCTTGACAGTTTCTTTATTCTGAGGGCCTCGCTCCTTGGCCTGTAGATGGCTATCATCTCTCTGTGTGTCTTCACATCATCTTTCCTCTTTGTGTGTCTGTGTCTTTATCTTTTCTTATCAGTACATCAGTCATATTGGATTAGGGACCACCCATATAATTCCATTTTACCTTAATTACCTCTTTAATGGGCCTATCTCCAAATAGAGACACATTCTGAGGTACTGGGATAGAGCTTCAACAAACAAATTTGGGGGTTGGGGCGGAGGATGAAGCACAATTCAGCTCATAACACTCCACCCTCACAGCAAAGTAATATGTAATATATGCAAAGTAATATAAGGCAGGACCTTATAATGTGAAGGTCTAAACAAATTGCAGAAAGATTTATCAGAAGAGGCAAAGAAAATGCACAAAGAATTTACTGAAGAAATAAAACTGATAAATAAACATGACATATTTCCTAAAATCTGAATCAAATACATTGGAAAATGCCATTTAAATAAAGCTTAACAAACTGGCAAGAAACTATTTTTTAACATGATTATACCAGATAAGAAAATACACTGTTGATGGAATTATAAACTAAACACATATTGTAAAATAAATTGGAAAAATGCACCAAAATCAGGACCTGCTTTTGGTGATTTATATTAATAATTTAAAATGTAAAGTAGGTTCAAGCACAAGATCCTTATGAAATAATTTACAATAATAAGGAACTAGAAACAAAATGCTCATAAAGGAGGAACCTTATGCAGATGTTAATATTATATAATACTGAAACACAAGGAATAACCTGCATAATGTATTGGTTAGGGAAAATATTCTAAAAGATATACATTTTTTAAAAATATATACATTTTTAAAGTACATTATTAAAGAAGTCTATACATCAACATTTTAACATCAAAAAATGAAAATACACTAATAAGGACCTGCTGCATAAAAAAAATAAATAAAATAAAATTCTAAATAAATAAATAATGAAAAAAAAAGAAGTACAATCATAGGTGATTTATTTTCATTTCTGTGCTTTTCTGTATTTTATAAATGTTTACAATGAATATCTATTACTTACCTAATCTGGGAAGGGTTATACATACAGTACAGTATTCATAAATAGTAACAGAATTAGCATTTATTGACTATTAATCTTGTCAACCCTAGAAAGTAAGTAATATTTTGGTAAATAAAGACTACTGAGGCTAGAGATGGTAATATGACTTCCAAACACCACAAAGTTATTAAGTGGTAAAGCCAGAAATCAAACCAAACCAGTCTAAGTCCAGAGCCCAGTGAAATGTGACTATACTTTAGTATTAAAATTATCTACATGGGAAAAGAAAAAACAAAAACAAAAAACAAAAAAAATTTACATGGGGGAAAGGGGTGGATTTAAAAATAGAATAACTGAACATTACCATCTTATTTCATTTCTCCAGCCTCAAAAATGGTATGAATCAAGAGTCTAGAGAATCACACTCTGGCTATAAACACATAAAATGAGTAAGTGAATTTATTATTTTTTTCCCAGAACAGCTAACTAAAAACACACATACAAATATTGCCCATTTCAAAGGATTAAAACACACACAAAAAGAACCTTATCACTACACTACTAAAAACAATTTAGTATTCATTTGAGATTCCCCAGATATTTCAGATTACTAGCACTGTCACTATATGGTACCATATATTAATGAAAAAGAAAAATAAAAGGACTCCTTATCATGGTGTTATCACTTAGACCTTGGATGTATTCTAATTCATAAACTTAAAAAAAAAATTCTAAGCTTCATTTTTCTATTATTAACATATAAGATACTGTGCTTTTAAAATGGGAGAAATGTTGCTTTCTTAAAACAACTCCATTTCTAGAAAGGCAGTGTTTCCATTCTTCTGCTACAGTTTGTTAATAAAATGAAATGCTTTGAAATGTAGAAGTATAAAAAATCTTACCCTGTCAAGGGTTAGTTTCTCCCCTAAGTATTTTTCCTGCATTTTCTTTTTCACACTTACTAGATATCCTTGCAGAAAACTATAGATTCAGAGAAACATAATTTCAAAATTACTCCCCTTCTCAAACCACAAAATGTATGACTGTTCACTATTTAACATTTGCTAGAATTAGCAGTTTTGTTGAAAGGTAAAAATTTTTTCAAAGTTATTATTATGATTTCCAAAAAGCACACACAATTAGGAAATTATTTAGAAAGGAGTTTCATTTTCTGCTACCTAATATAAATGTATTTGAACTGCAAGAAATGTTTCTGAGAAAAATGTCCACTCAGTTGGAAACTGGAAAATCACCAGTAACAACTAAAAAACACTTTGCAATGGAACACAGCATATTAGTCATAATCATCTGCCTATTTTCCAGGGACAGTAAGAGATATTAGGGCTATGCTTTCAATGGTGGCTAAATTGTGCTGTCATATTGTTTACAGAATTATAGAAGAGGGTCTTATTAATCAGTCTTAAATGAAAATATCCCTTTTGAATTAGAATTATCCCAAGCAGAGACTAAATTTTCTATATGTAAATAATTCACATATATCAGGAATAAGAAATCAGAGAAGACATTGATAAGATTCTAAATTTTCGATTATCAAAGACGCATTACGCTTTCACTTTTAATCACCAGGAGTTCATCTATTGTTAAGTTTCAAAATATTAGGAATAAATTATTTTAATAAAAAATTTTTGTAGTAACTGACTCACTACCTTACTAATCACCTGATTTAAATAAACAAACCCTACAAATCAAACCCTTTAACTTTTTTTTTTTTTAACATCTTTATTGGAGTATAATTGCTTTACAATGGTGTGTTAGTTTCTGCTGTATAACAAAGTGAATCAGCTATACATATACATACGTCCCCATATCTACTGCCTCTTGCATCTCCCTCCCACCCTCCCTTTCCCACCTCTCTAGGTGGTCACAGAGCACCAAGCTGATCTCCCTGTGCTATGTGGCTGCTTCCCACTAGCTATCTATTTTACATTTGGTAGTGTATATATGTCCACGCCACTCTCTCACTTTGTCCCAGCTTACCCTTCCCCCTCCCCGTGTCCTCAAGTCCATTCTCTAGTAGGTCTCCGTCTTTATTCCCATCTTGCCCCTAGGTTCTTCATGACCATTTTTGTTCGTTTGTTTTTTAGATTCCATATATATGTGTTAACATACAGTATTTGTTTTTCTCTTTCTGACTTACTTCACTCTATGACAGACTCTAGGTCCATCCACCTCACTACAAATAACTCAATTTCGTTTCTCTTTATGGCTGAGTAATATTCCATTGTATATATGTGCCACATCTTCTTTATCCATTCATCTGTTGATGGACACTTAGTTTGCTTCCATGTCCTGACTATTGTAAATAGAGCTGCAATGAACATTGTGGTACATGATTCTTTTTGAATTATGGTTTTCTCAGGGTATATGCCCAGTAGTGGGATTGCTGGGTCGCATGGTAGTTCTATTTTTAGTTTTTTAAGGAACCTCCATACTGTTCTCCATAGTGGCTGTTATCAATTTACATTCCCACCAACAGTGCAAGAAGATTCCCTTTTCTCCACACCCTCTCCAGCATTTATTGTTTGTAGATTTTTTGATGATGGCCATTCTGACCGGTGTGAGATGATATCTCATTGTAGTTTTGATTTGCATTTCTCTAATGATTAATGATGTTGAGCATCCTTTCATGTGTTTGTTGGCAATCTGTATATCTTCTTTGGAGAAATGTCTATTTAGGTCTTCTGCCCATTTTTGGATTGGGTTGTTTGTTTTTTTGATATTGAGCTGAAACCCTTTAACTCTTAACTCTGGGAAAGAGATAGGCAGAAATAGCAAGAAGAACGCTGAATTGGTAAATTTAAACAATGGGAATCTCATCCTACCTGAACTACTGACTGAATTACTAATTAACCTTCAATCATTAGGTAGCAATTTCTTCAATTCTATCTTATAACAATGCCTGCCTTACCACATAGGTTTGTTAATATTAAGAATAAATTACTGTTGATGCTTAGAAATCATTAAAGACCTTTCAAAATGTAAGAATTAGCATCCTAACAGTCACTTAAAATGCTAAATTATTAGACATCACATATTTCACTGGAGTTCAGTCACTCCCCACCCCATGTGTTTTTATGACTATCAGTCACAATACCTAGCTTAATGTCACTAAATAGGACCGTAGTTCATGCAGAAGTTGTAAGAGAGGGCTACCCTCTCCTTTTATGACTGAAAGCTATAAAGATGATGTATCTTAGTCATATGGAAAGTGTTTGAGAATGAAGCTAACCTAAAAGAAAAGAGCTGAGAAATGGAGAGACAGAATGCAATTAACATTTTTTCAACCCCTAGGTCATTCTGCCTGAAATTAAGACCTGACATGTGGTCTTCCTCATCAGGAGAGTAAATAACTTCCTTTTATTGATACTTCAGCTCAGTTGAATTAAGTTTGTTAAATTTGTTACTTATAAACCAACTTAAGCATTCAATATCATCAGAAGTCTGCAATTATTTTATGAGCATAACTATTAAATTTAATTTTTTTAATATAAACAAAACAAATACTGTTACATAATATCTTATCTTTAAATGGGGTATGGGGCTTCCCTGGAAGTCCAGTGGTTAAGACTCTGCGCTTCCACTGCAGGGGGCACTGGTTCGATACCTGGTTGGGGAACTAAGATCCTGCATGCTGCATAGCATGGCCAAAAAATAATATGAATGAATGAATGAATGAGGAAAAGGTTTTGATAACATGTCACTGGTATATTTTGCCTATTAAAATCCATGTGCAACATCAATCTATTTGTTATCATTAATCCATAGAACTTTCTTACAAATACTAAAATAATCAAAGGGGGCTATCAACAATATTATATTCTGACAAAGTTAAAATAGAAGTCTAAACCGTCTCTAGGTAATAAAAATGTCTGAGCTGCTTATTAAAATTATTAACTTTAAAAAATATATAATGATCAGTTAAAACTGGGCAGTTAAATGCTATTCCCATTTTACTTATATGGCTCTGAAGGTTAACTAAACAGTTCTCCTCAATGAGCAACAGAAAGAATAATCCAAACTTCAAAAAATCTTATCACAAATTAGAATTCCACAGCATAGTCTTTTCAGAAGGCAATTTATAAGTAGGTTTTAAAATACAAAGTACAAATGCTCTTGGCTAAATAATTACAGTTTTAAAATTCTATTCTACACAAGACAGTACACAAGAGTGTTACTAATGCATTAATTTAAAATGCAGAAAGGAGGAAAAACGTCTATTTTCTAATGATGGAATGATTAAATAAATTATGGTATATGTATTACACATATGTATGTATACTTGGATGCACATACATATACATACATATGGATGGATATGCACACACACATACCTCTATCAACACACATATGCAGCTACTAAAAAGTAGATCTACATTTACAGAAAAGGAAAGGACTCTATGATATATTAGAAAGTGTAAAACACACAAACTACAAATCAATAAATCTCAAGATTTCATTGAAAAAAACCTTTATGTATACATATAATAAATGGTAAATAAACTGAGCATTATATTAGACACTTCGTTTTGTTTAGCTTATTTAATTCTCACAACTCACTGAAATACACACACACACACACACACATATTTATAATTATATCAGAGAAGAATAAATACTTTCTAGTGGTTACCTGTGAGGAACGGTATTTTTGTCAGGGTAAGGAGGTGGATGGGAAGGAGATGTGAGAGAGGAATTTCACTTTTTACCATATATTGTTTAGTACCATTTAAATTTTTATATTTAACTTATATTATTTTGAAGTTTTTAAAAACAGAACAAAATAAAGATTCCTCTGGAGCTTTTAGTATATGAGATTAAATATAGGAAAAGAGAACTTTAAAATGTAAAAGAGCTAAAATATTTTCATCTTCAAAAACAGGTCTTTAGATTATGAGCATGTTGTCAGTTTTAAAAATAGAATACTAAGATTATATTCATCAGCAGCCTGTTATACACATTACTTTATCTAGTGAAATGATGTCAGAAGGCAAGCATGGGTGTGTGACATTCACATGGTTCTAGGATCACAACACTAGCACCCTCTCTTCATACCTTAAAAGGAGGTTTAATTCTGTAGATAAAGGCCACCCTCTACAACATTTTAGCCCCATTGATCTACTAAATTAACTTAATCCTAGTTTGTTTTGTTACTTAATAACAAAACAAATGCTAGTACAACAAAAACTCTTATTTAAACTGCAAAATCATCCCAATGTAATACAATATCTTTAATTAAACACTTGATATGTGCCAGGATTTGGGGAAGAGAGGGATGTAAGAGTAAAAAAATAAATACTACATATTTCTTATATTTAATAAACTCAGTTTAATAAGATAGTCACACACAATAAATAATAATGATAACAAAAGAGCAGATAAAATTTAGTAGACACATATATAACCTATTATAGGAACACAGTGAAGGGTGACCAACTAACTCCTGTCTAACTGGTCTCCTGGAATCATAATCCTGTTTCTTATTTTCTTATTCTATAGAGCTATTCTTAGAGATTTCTAAGAATTTATAAATTTTACTCTGTAAGTTAATGAACTTACAGATTTTAAAAGAATACCAGCTCTGTAAATATTAACGTAGCTCGCTAACAAAATGGAATTCAAAGACACATTATATTATGATTAAATTCAATAAGCATTTATTTTGTGCTAGGTATTTGGAGAAATTTTATAATAAAACCTACAGACCTTTATTTATCACCTAGGGGATGACTCTGTCCCCTAGGAAACATTCGGCAATGCTTTGAGACATTTTTGCTTATGACAACTGGTGGAGGTGTGCTACTGGTATCCAGTGGGTAGAGGCCAGGGATGCAGCTAAACACACTACAATGAACAAGACAGCTTCCCAAAACAAATAATTATCTGGCCCAATATGTCAATGTTGCTCATGCTGAAAAACCCTGTTACAGTAACAGCTTACCAACCTGCAACTCAAGCTATTAAGCAGACTCACCTTTTTAGAGTCAACAAAAATTCCTGAAAAGTGGCAAAAAATGCAAAAGAAAACAAAAAACAAACCCTAGGTTGTAAGGCATTACCTGTTATGGAGTATTTATTATGTACCAGGCACTGTACTGACACCTTGCTTCTAACTGCAGCAAAATTATCTCTGAGTAAAGAAATCTGCCCAAGACTGCCTTGTTAGGGTCAGAGCTGGGCTGTAAGACCCCGTTTACTTGATCTGAAGTTCATGCTTTCCTCACTGTATCACCAGGCAGCCAAGTGAGTTTTTATCAAGTCTCATGTTCATAGATTTTACTAACTGAACAGCCCCTCACACCCTGACCCAAGGTTTAGTCCCTCATATTGTAGAAAAATTCCAGTAAGTATGTTTATCTGATTTTTAAATCCATAAATAATTTAAAACAGCATATAAGAGGGCTGCTACAAGCCCTTTTCAGAGAGAAATATGAAAACTGTAAACAAAGGATATGGCAAAACAAAAAACAAACAAGAATATGAAAAGCTCAAAAGCCTAGGGCCTTCATTACAGAGATGCATCATTCTATACTCTACAGTGGTATGATGGCGGAAGGGAAGGAGAGAAGAAACAGGGAAGGAAGGAGGAATGGGGGAAGTGGATAGGGAAGGGTGAAGAGGGAGGAGATGAAGCAGGGAAGGAGGTAAAAGGGGAGGAGGAGAGTAGAGGGAAGCAGAAACGGGAGAAGAGACTGGGAGAACACAAATCAAGGAGAGACCAAGTGGAGGGAACAACTTAGTGAAATACTATGGGAAAAATTCAAAAAAACAAAGAAATGGAGGAGGGAAAAAGGGAGAGAGGGCAACTGACCTTAACCCTAGAGAAACTGGGATCTAGACAGAAATAAATGGAGAATAGACAAGGGAAAAAGAGAGGTGTCCAACAGATTCCTAGAAACAGATGTTTAAACCACTCCTATTCCAAAAAGTTCTGTATGTGCACTGTCCATTATGGTTAGTAGTTACTAGCCACACACAGGTGGCTGTGAGCGTGGAAATATGGCTAGCCTGAATTGAGATGTGCTATAAGCATAACATACACACTTGATTTCAAAGATTTAGCATGAAAAAATATTATATATCTCATTAATATTTTATACTAATTACATAAAATGATAATAATGTGGATATACTGGACTAAAGAAAATATATATTAAAAATAATTTCACATTTCCTTTTACTTTTTTTAGTGTGGCTACTAGAAATTTAAAATTACACATGTGGCTCACATATATTTCTACTGCATAGTGCTGCTGTAGATTTTTAAGATTGCTTTAGTACCCATTCTGGTGCCAAAGTGGAATAACAGAAATCATTGCCATTCTTACATTCATTCCCAACTTTCAGAATCCCAGTTGTCAAGAGATGCGGAACTACATATCTAGATGTCAACCTGATTGTGACAGGAACCATGAGTTCAAACAGGACAAAAACCTCTACTAATTGTTTTTAACAGTTAAATCTAGGCAAGTGGTAAGACGTATTATTATTAGGGTTGGGTGAAGAATGATGACATAAAACTGAGAAATTTAATAGAGGGAGTGAAACCAGGAGATGCCATCTGCAACCGTGGAACAACTCTAGGTCTTAAAAACTTGGTATTATCTGACTAGCACACTGAAGAAATGTATTTGAAGACTTTCATTACATTGATAAAAATGAAAATATACACAGGGATATTTCTGAAAACCCCTTCACAAGCACTCATTCAGTGTTTTTGAAAGTTGTTTTTAAAAAAATCACTTTGTCATCCCTCGTACAAAATAATTTTCTCATCTGTTATATAAAAATAAAATGCCAGAATATTTCAAAGTTTCACTAAGAAAAAATAAATGCATATGTATGTTTCCCTAACTATGAAAAGAAAAAAAACTAATCTATTTTGTAAATATTTATCACACAACACCATATTGAAAAAAACAACTTGGTTACATAGTGACTATATTCTCGTCCCCTTCTATTTCTATGAAATAAAATTAAATCCAAGCCACAGTCTAACGACCAGGTAGCAAAGAATTAAACATTTTGGAAGGATTAAAACAGTGCCGCTCAAACTTTAATGTACACCCAAATTCACCTGAGATATTCATTAAAATGCAGATTCTCGTTCGGTAGGTCTGGGGTGGGGTCAAAAACTGTACATATCAAACAAGCTCCAAGGTGACACCAATGCTGCTGGTCTATGGATCACACTTTGAGTAGTAAGGGGTTAGAACAAACAATTATTCCTACATTTAAAATGTATAACAGGGAACTATACTCAGTATTTTGTAATAGCCTATAAGGGAAAAGAATCTGAAAAAGAATACATATATATGTGTATGCATATATATGTAATCTGAACCACTGTGCTGCACACCTGAAACTAACATGACATTATAAATCAACTCTACTTCAACAAAAATTTAAAAATAAAATAAAATGTATAACAATTTATATTTAGTAAACTAAAAAGGGAAAAAAAATTTCCCAAAGAAGGCATTTTGCTCTCTATTTATGGCATCACCTCAAATAACAGGCATTTTAGTGTTTCCAAGAGTTGGCTGTCCAGCATTACCAGGCTCAAAAGCACACCAATCCATCTATCAAACTTGGGAATTCTTGGCTGCTAACAGAGATCAAGTCAATATTTATTTGGGACAAGGGCCCCTACATTTATCTTGAGCTCTAACTGAGATCCAGATAATGGGAAAAGAGTATTAGGGAAAGAGAGGAAGTTGTAATACTTCTCTGGAAATGATTACACCTATGAAAAGCAACACACACGTACTTATGTACAAACATATTTATCCTATAGTATCACATAAAAATGAATATAAAAAGGCAAAAGAAATACATCATTGTGTGAATAATAGTGGAGATCGAATTACGGACTTCTCAGTGTTTTTTTTTCTTTATTCGCTTCTGAACCTACCAAATTTTTTACAAGCATATAATGCTTCCCATTTTTCAAATATACTTTTAAATTTTAAAACATATGACAAAAATCCATGAGAAGCAGCAGAGGAAAGCACTAATACTGAAGGAATACTCAAGAATTTCTTGTTAATGTTGGTTAAGAAGCATCTAATAAGTACAATAAGGAAAAAAGAATTTAAGATGGTAATATAAAGAATGAACTTACTTACCTTAGTAAAGTTATTCAAATGGCCTAGCTTTCTCATATTTGATACTCCTTGCAATTTGGCCACATTTTGGAGAATCTCCCTTAAGTTATCAGACGGTTCTAGAACAGACAAAAGAAATTTAACATAATTTTAAAAGAGTATTTTCTTAACCAAACACACAAACCGTGTAGTATTAAAACTTCACAACTTCGGCTCTTGGTTTCTTTAAAGTCTTACACTCTCTCTCAAATCTATCTACTTAGGAGACTTCAAAGTCCATGTGGATGACTCACTGAATGACCTTCACATCTCTACTCCACTTATACCTATGGTGCAACTTTGTGTATCATCACCTGGAATTATTCAACCACTCATTCTTAAATTTCAACCCCAACCCCAAGCACAACTTTCACTTCTGGCCACAATGTACTGACACAATAGTAACAGGCACCAAAAATACTGTCCTATTTGAATCAACCAAAAAATGGAACAAAACATATAAAATGATAGTTCAAGACACTGGACATCAAGAAGTAAAGAAAAATAATCCCTGAGAAATGAGAAATAAACAAGCATGCTCTACAACTGCCCCAGCTTACTGTCTTTAGAGAGTTTCCAGGCCTTGGTGCTGAGAGGAGAAACCCAGACAAACTGTCTGAGTTTAAGAGACAGAGCTCAGAGTCCAAGGAGACCAAAAAGTGTTAGAGAAGAGAGCACTGCACAGAGAGAGAACACTGGATATCTGCAAAGGGATCCCTTACGTAGTCAATATACCAATGATTGGTGCATGTTTGTGAGGAAATTACCACTCGAAAGAATTAAAGGGATGAGTACCTTGGGTTCACACAGCACAGGGAGCAGTGCTTGTTCCTAATGGCCATATTGAAAACCTTAACAGTGCATGGGGCATTGGTTAGAGTATTCAGAAAAGTCTTGGCTTAGTGGTGGGGAACAATCAGATATAGCCTAAACATTTCTTTGATCCCACCTAACAAATCTCCAAAGCAAGACTTGAAAGAATTACACTGTTTCCAAGTGACTAAAATGTGTCTCAGACCAAAGCTCAAGAAGAATCATAAGAACAGAAAAAATAGGGAACACCTAATGAAGCAAAATTTACAATGATTAGCATCCAAATATCATCAGACATACAAAGAAGCAAAGTCATACTATGACTCATAGTAAGCAGAAAAATTAATCAACTGAAAATGACCCAAAGCTGAACTGTTAGAATCAGCAGAAAAGGACATTAAAACAGTTTTTATAACTGTAGTCTATATGCTCAAAAACTTAGGGAGAGGCATGAAAAGTGTAAAAAGCACTCAAATTGAATTTCTGGAGATGAAAACTACAATGTTTCAGATGTAAATATACTGGATGGGAATAAAAGCATAACGGCTTTTATAGAAAGTAAGAATTGTGAATTTGAAGACAAAGCAATAAAAACTATCCAAAATGTAACACAAAGGGAACAAAAAATAAATGAAAAGACTATCAGTGAACTATGGAGCTTCAAGCAGCCTAACACAATTACAATAAGTGTAACTGGAGTCCTCAGAGGAAAAAATTAGGTGATAGAAGAATTAACTGAAGAAATAATAGATGAAAACTTCCCAAATTTGATCAAAATAAGCCAATAAATCCAAGAAGCTCAATCAACCCCAAGCACAAGAAACAGGACCAAAATTAGACCAAGGCACATCATAATCAAATTGCTCAAAACCACTGGTAGAGAAAAGTCTTAAAAGCGACCAGGTAAAAGAAGACAAGTTACATACAGAGGAATAAGAAGAATGACAAATTTCTCGTGGAAAACAGGCAAATGAGAAGACAGTGAAGCAACATCTTTAAAATACTGAAAGAGGGACTTCCCTGGTGGTCTAGTGGTTAAGAATCCGCCTTCCAATGCAGGGGACATGGGTTCGATCCCTGGTCGGGGAACTAAGATGCCGCAGGGCAACTAAGCCTGCATGCTCTAGAGCCCACGCACCACAGCTAGAGAGCCCTGTGTGCCGCAACTAGATAGAAGACCATGCGCCGCAATGAAGAGCCTGCACACCACAACTAGAGAGCCCACGGACTCTAGAGCCCGCACGCCACAACTACAGGGAAGCCTGCATGCGATGAAGATCCCACGTGCCGCAACTAAGACTCAATGCAGCAGGTATAAATAAATAAATTTTTTTAAAAAAGGTTCAACTATATAACAGGGCACTATGCAGTGATTAATGACCTTGTGTGAGATTATTTCAAAAAAAAAAAATACTGAAAGAAAAAACAAAAGCTTTTAAAATGTAAAAACCATTCTTAGCTCACTTGTTTTACAAAAACAGGCCAAAGCCAGAAATTGCCCTGCGGTTGGTAGTCTGCCAACCCCTGGAATACAGTGTCAATATTCCTCAAGCTATTTTTCTATTAATATATTCAGCATCCTATTTGCTTTAAACAAAAGCACAATCCAAAGAAGAAAAAAAAACTATCACATTACTGATATTTTAGTTTAAGAGCCATTATGCCTTCCTTTGAGATATTTAGATGTTAACACAGAACTAAGGGGCTATTTGTTTTGAATCAGTCTTTTCCTCAGCAAATGAAACTGGTCACATTGTTCTATAAATTTAGCTTGCATCTGCCTACCTTCCCCCATTCTGTTATACTCAGTGTAAGCCATGACAACCACAAATTGGTTAGTGTCAAACCACTAAGCATATTACATAACCCAGTTATTTCCAATCACTTTGAAATTACTACATACTCAGATCATTCATTTGATTTCAGAGCATTTCCTACAAATTTTGGATTTTTTTTTTTTTAAACTCCAATGAAATTCGATCTACTTTTAAATGGTTTAGGGTATGTCTTTAAAATTAGTGACTCTTTTAGGTTGTCTTAAATATGGAATGAAAACAGCTCACCATTGGGTGGGATCAGAGCTCATTAAAAAAACTGCAAGGGACCATGAATAGATCACTGCTAGTACTCAGTAATATCTTTTTGTTATAAATGGTATCTGTTTGGAGACATTGAGGAAGAAAAATTATGAGTAAGCCAATGATTTTTAAATGATTTAACTATACTTGAGAACTTAATACAATTTTTATAACAACCCTTACAGTAATTCAGAACCTACAGTAGTTTGCAAAACCAGAGTTAAGGATCTTTAAAGCCAGTGTGAAATCCACCTAATGGAAATATATAACCTAACCATTTTACATCAATTTATAATTGCCAGGCATCAAACAGTTTCGCTAACGTGAGGACATAGTTACTACTATGCAATGTGATAGGACTAATAGTTAAGATGATTAGTCTGAAGATATATTCGTCACAAGGGCTTGCATATTTCTAATTATTGCCTATTTTCTAAGTACAAACTGATTGCAGACATTTTTGAAAAGCCACAATTTTGTGACAAAAATAAAATTTCGAGTCTGAGTTCATTCGTTCAAGAAACATTAATTGAACGCCTATATGGTCAGGTACTGTTTTAGGTACTGGGAAAATACATCAATGAGCAAGACAGATCGTTCCTTACTGGACCTTACATACAAATGGAAGAAAACTGATAAACAACAACAACAAAAACCCCTATGCACACAATATGAAAATTGACAGGTGGTGAGAAGCCAATATTGGGTCAAATGTTTGCCTGATGAATAATGACATAAAATGAACCTAACATACAATGCAGGTGTTGTTGTCAATCCAAATCAAAATGAATCAGCCTTTCTTCTTTGCCCTCCTTACCCCTTTCTCTTTTATATAATTACCAGGAACCCCCAACTAGAATTATAATATGGAAGAATTTCAAAGTTTCTTCATAATATATTTCCTGAAAGACAGAACATGTTTCCTCCCAGAAACTATGTTACTTCCCAGACTAATTCAAAAATAGTATTCAGGGCCATTTTAGACATGAAATACTATGTAATGCTCATGTGCTACAATGTTCCTATGAGGAACTCTAACTTGAAATATTAGGGTAAAGTTCCCCTGGTAATGAAATAAGAAGTCCCTGGTTTCTTCTTTACATGCTAGATTAGGAGTATACAAACTTTTTAATTAAAAAAGGCCCAGACAATAAGTATTTTAGGCCATAAACTCTCTTCTTCTGTTGTAACCTCAACTCTGTTGTAACCAAGAAAGCAATAGTAGAAAATACATAAGCAAATGAATGTGGCTATGTTTCAGTAAAACAGACCTGGCCTCATGAGCTGTAGATTGCCAACTCCTATGCTAGACAGTCAGAACTTAAACTATATGAGCAAGCTGAGATCAGTGTGCTTTTTATTGGCGGCGGGGGGGGGGGGGGGGGGGGGTTGGGGGGGGGGCAACGGGGGAGAGACTTTAAGGAGAGGTTTACCTCTATTTCTTCCTATTCTCACTTAATGTTTCCAGTTCAGCCTCTCCAAAACTGTGCTATGTGAGAAGTATTGATATAAAAAACAAATGAGATAATCCACTAGTATTTCTCTGAAGCCCAGTAGTTTAGCCCAGAGCTGCATTAAGGGAAAAAGAGGGGGGCGGGGGGGGGGCGGAATGTGGCTAGGAAAAAGAGAAAAAAAAAATCGTGGCTAGCTGGCGATGATGGCCAACCATTCAAATGCAAGGAAGCAAAACACAAAAGAACTGCTAAAATTACAGTTGCTCTTTTCCTCTTATTGTGTAACTTGTAAGTCCTGTGAGTGTTCCCAATGACTCTTTCTGCAGATAATGGAATAACTATAGTCAATATTCAGCAATTTAATATTATATAAGCATATACATGTATACATATATACATACAGAAAACCACCAAGAGAAAACTACGGTAAAGAAACCTTTTATATCTCTATACATCTACAGACACATACACACATACATATATTCTTTCCCCCTTTAGCTTAATTCTCCATGTATGTGCACATATGCACACGCACACACATATATGTATATATATGTAAGTAAACATGCATTTTAAAATGTTTTCAATATATACTGCTTTGTAACATGCTGCAATAAATCATATTAATAGCTTTACCTGTCAAAAAATATACAACATAAAATTGATTTTTAAATAAAGTTAGTTTCAAGTACACATAGTAAATTAATGACCAAAAACTACTGGCATACATCTATTTGGGAATAATAGAAAGAACAACTCTGAAATAAAAAAGAACTGGATTCAAATCTAGCTTAATCACCTACAAACCATGTAGCCTTAGACTAAGTCACTAAACCTGACAGGCATCCATTTTCTCATACCTATAGTGAATATACTAATTACCTAACCTTGAAGGCATTGTTGCAAGGTGTGAGGTGCAACTTACTTAGCACAGTGCCTAGCCCAGAACAGATATTCAATAAATAGTAGCAACTATAATTAAAATTAGTTATTATTTACTTAGCAAAAACAATTTTTATGGATCAATCATGTGAAAGTTATGTGGCTAGCCCAGGCAAATGGTTAATTCACATATTAGTGTGTCTAAATTAATGAATTTTGGTTACATGTTTTAGTGCATTACTTTTATTTAATTTTTTTTTATAAATTTATTGTATTTATTTATTTTTGGTTGCGTTGGGTCTTTGTTGCTGTGCGTGGGCTTTCTCTAGTTGCAGCGCACGGGGGCTACTCTTCGTTGTGGTGCACAGGCTTCTCATTGCAGTGGCTTCTCTCGTTGCGGAGCACGGGCTCTAGGCGTGCAGGCTTCAGTAGTTGTGGCTTGTGGGCTCTAGAGCGCAGGCTCAGTAGTTGTGGCGCACGGGCTTAGGTGCTCCGCGGCATGTGGTATCTTCCCAGACCAGGGATGGAACCCGTGTCCCCTGCATTGGCAGGCGGATTCTTAACCACTGCGCCACCAGGGAAGTCCCGTGCATTGCTTTTTTTTTTTTTTTTTTTTTTAAACTTTGTATGTATATATGTATGTATGTATGTATGTATGGCTGTGTTGGGTCTTCGTATCTGTGCGAGGGCTTTCTCTAGTTGCGGCAAGTGGGGGCCACTCTTCATCGCGGTGCGCGGGCCTCTCATTATCGCGGCCTCTCTTGTTGCGGAGCACAGGCTCCGGACGCGCAGGCTCAGTAATTGTGGCTCACGGGCCCAGTTGCTCCGTGGCATGTGGGATCTTCCCAGACCAGGGCTCGAACCCGTGTCCCCTGCATTGGCAGGCGGATTCTTGACCACTGCACCACCAGGGAAGTCCCGTGCATTACTTTTATGATCCAAGATTTGCTCATTTTTGAAGTAAAACTTTTACTGTCTTATTTGCCTTCTTGAAAATGTCAGAGGAATCAGGAGTGGGAGCAGAGTTGAGCAATATTTTCTGTGATTTATTTGTGAATATACATGAACAAATGCTAATAAGCAACAAGCTAGAAAAGCTGGGTGCATAAGAATTTAACAAAATTAAACACGACTACATAAATTGGATATGTATTTAATTATATATTTAATATTATCTATGATTACTGTGAGCAGACACAAAGGATTAAAAGTATATGGCATAACTATAGTTGGTATTACCTCTGTAAAAGCCAGCAGCAAATCTGTCTCCTCTACCAGCAAGGACACTGGGAGTACACCTTCTCACCATTACCCACAGGTCCAAAAGTTGAGGAAGCACCGCTTCAAACTATCTCTCTAACATTTCCTGAAATTCTAACAATTATTAATATCAAAGAGTTACATAATTTAGTAGGGAAAGGATCTATCCCAATGATAGCATCCTGGGAAAAGGGCCTTCGTTTTACCTCTAATGCAGAGGAACTCAAAACTTCCTAAGAGAGCCTATTCCATCTTTGATAGAGTAGTCGAATATTGTCTCTTATACTCATGCCAAACTCTGTCCCTTTGTAATTTTCATCGATTTGTTCTGGTGTAACAATCTGGAATGCAGAACAAGTATTATCTACCCTCACATACTGAAAATAATAATTTTTCCTCTCAAGCAACTGTAGCAGATAACCTTTTTAATCACTGGTATATTTTAAATATAAATACTGTAGTAGAGATAGGCAAGGAAAACCTATCAATTACTACTGCAAGTAAATCAGTTTAGTTATAACTTCCTTAAATGTTAGGCTTATTATACTAAAAACTGAACACTTTCGTAGGGCTACTTTAGATGAATGATGGACATGAAGCACCTCTTGAGAGTGAATGATGCGTACAGAGGCAAGACTATACGGACAGCAAGATGGCACTCGGTTTCTTCAGCCTGGCATGCCCTTTGTTTCCCTACCCAATTTGGAGGAAATCCTCATTCTTCAGGAGTCTTACTCAGATGTGTAAAGGTTTTCCTTAACCTACAAGCTCCCTTCTTTATGTTCTCATGATACATTCTTCATACCACTATTGCAGCAGTTATGACAGAACACATATCTCAACTGCCTAGGTTCTAACTTATACCTATTGTGCCAGTGTAATTATTAATACCACCTCCTTTCACTTCCCAAAGTATCCCAGGTTGTATTATAAATGACATGACCACCATAAGTGTAGACAGTTAAAATTCAACGACTGTTTGTAAAATTTTCTTACAACTAGATCTTTTCTCTATCTCCTTTTCCCAGAGGCTGGAAGAGAATAGTTTTGTTTGGGTTCCTGTTCCAGTGTCCTACTCTTATCAATACAATTTTGTAAGAAGAGATTAAGGCAGCTTCCGTTGATCTGCAACATTTTAAGATTGTCTTCCCAGTAACCCAGGGGTTCAGATCTCTTTTCCTCCACTTCAATTTTGGATTTAAAATTACCTCATTTTATACATTCCTCTATTTTTACAAAAATGTGTCTTTTTTTCTATAATCCCAAAGAATTGCTCATTTTGAATGATTTCAAGGGAAAAGGATAAAAACACTAATGGGGGGTGGCAGAAATGTCCTTCTTGAGGCTTCTCATTTGTACCTTTGACTGGATAAATTAAACAAGTGACATCTACCAGTTCACTGATGTGATAGTTTAAAAATTCTATGAACAAAAACCATGTCTTTAAGTGCTTTATTACAAGCATGTCATTACATAACTGTAAGATACAGACCAGGACTGACCTAGGCATAAAACATTAAAAATAAAGTCAGCTGGAAATAGTAAATAATTCACTTGAACAGAACTTCTATTAAAAGTTGTATGGATATATAATATCAATAATTAGAATACTGTCTATAATCTTTATTTCAAATCATTATTTTGAATAAATCACAAAATAAATTGATATAAATGGCTTAAAATACTTTTAAGTTTCAAATGACAGAATATTCCTCCCAATTTTCCTTAAATATTTTCTGTAAAGAATAAAATAACAATGACATTATATAGTGGGGACAGTATAGTGGGAACATAGGTTTCCCCTCTAGATTGTATTTAGTCATTTTATTACTTATATAACTAAAAGTACAAATGTCTCCTATAAAGTATAGTTTTGATCTATCCTGGGAGTAGCTTTATATTTAGATTCCTAAGTTTTATTCAACTGTACATTTCAGGGCTCACCAGAAGCCGTATACTGTGCCAACTGCTTAGGTGAGGAATATTAATAAATACAAGATACGGTCTCAGCCCTGGAGATCAAAATTAAATGGGAATAGAGGTACATATAACACTTCATAGTAATACTGTGGGAATAAGATAAAAGGAGGGTGTTTGCTAGAGACTTCACTTAGACTGTATGACAAGTGAAGACAGGAAAACTGTCTTGTTCACACATGCATCCCTAGCCTGGAAACAATGCCAGGCACATGGTGGGTGCTCAATAAACACTGGGTGAAAGAAAGACTGAGCAGGAGAGTGAGACAGTTATTTGGGGATGGATTGACATGGGAACTGATTCTTGACCATAAGCAATAAGTCTTCTAGGCATATAAGATAGGAAAAAGCAGAATGTACACAACAAGTAAACATGAAAAAAATATGGTATTTTCTCAAGGAATGGCAAGAAATTCAATATTCCCAGAAAACAAGATGATAGGAAATATAGGAAAGTGGAGCTGCATTCCAATGGCCTTATAAGATATACTAAGAAATTTAGACATCTTTGGGCAATGGATAATTATTAAGGAAGACATTTATGCAAGTGGATGGCATGATCAGCTCTGTGTTTTAGAAAGACTGTAGGGGAGAAGAAAGGCAAGTTTAAATAGAGGTTACAAAAACCTTCCATGTAAGAAACTTCATCAATAATGGATTAGAGCTGGAAGGAAAGGTAGAAGGAGGAATCAAGGAGGAATCCAGGTTTCTAGATTGGATACACTGATGTATGACACTATTTACTAATAAGTAATCCTAGAGCAAGTATAGATTTAGGGGAATTTTTTTTACCATTTGTAGTAAGCATATGCACCAAAAATAACAAAAAACACCTTATATGTTATACCTTAAAATGACGAGACAAAATAATTGACTATTTGGCCTGCACTGGAAACAGACTTACAGACCAGTGGTTTTCAAACCTGTGTTTCTAAGAAATACATGAATTATAAGAAATACTGATTCCAGAATCAATATGCCTGGAAAGTGACCCACATTTGTACCATTTGTAGGAGGCACCCCAGTTATTCTTATGCACACTGAAATTTGAAACATGCTATAAAGACTACCATAATGTCATATAACTAGATTCTGATATCCCTTTGGATTTATCTGATCTGAACTTTTGAAGAACAGATAAGATCTACTCTATGAAATATGCTTCTGTATCATTTTCAAATAAGAATATATTACAATGTGAAATAATATCCACTGACACAAAAATAATAACTATTAGTACATTATATGCTACAATATACTGTGCTAATATTTTTACATGAAAAATCTGTTTTAATCTCCATACGAACCATAGAAGGTAGGTGCTATTATTATCATCCTCATGCTACAAAATGAGTCTCAGAGACATTAATTCACTTGCCTGAAGTCACACAAATACCAGACATGGTAATAAGATTTGAACCTAAACAATCTGACTCTAGAGTCTATCTCACTCCCTAAAATGCAATCGCCCTACAGTCTACCTCATTATACTGTTCTGCCTTTCAAAGGAGAATGTACCTTCAGTGTACATAGCAGTTTGCAATTATACATTTACTTGTGTGATTGGTTGACGTTTATCTCCCCATAAGTCAGCTTTGGTTCACCATTATGGTGTCATCCTAATACCTAGAATGATGTTTGACACACAGTAACCACCCCAAAAAATATTTATTGAATGCCCCAGGTCACACTGTGAATATTAAAACACAAGAATTTACAATGGAAATACTGTCTTATGATTACAATAATAACTGTAGTAGAGATGTATATGAAAGAGGAGCAAATAAGAAAGATCACACTGCTTTAATGTATCTGTTTTTCAAATTCTGAGGACCAAAACAAATTTACTCCCCCAAAACCTAACCATAAGTAACGTCTTTCTATTGCCTTGAATACGAATCTCACCTTCTAAGGTAAGAACATACCTATTTAATATAATTAGCAATGTAACTACCAAGACCCATTCAAATTTGTCAAATATAAAAATTTTAAATGACAATGTCTAGAAAAGGTAGAAATTTGAGCCTGCCATCTACCTTCAGAAAATCACCTTCCTGATCCTTGTCTACACACCCCCTCCCTCCAAGCATTATATCGATATTTACATTCATACCAGCACTAGAAATCATGTCCCCAGGCTGTACTAGTTAGATAAAGAACTGAAGCCTAACTATTTACCTAATAATCTTCTAATCATTCCATCATTATCTATTTTTACATGGTAAGTAATTTGTGAATTTTTAAAGATTTTTCTAGTAAAGATGGCTTAGATGTTTGTGGTGGAAAATGAAGAGCTGCTTGTTACGAAAAAAAATATGAAGTGCTTTCTTAGAGTTCATCTCTTTCCCTTTTTCACAATAAAATTAGAGATCAGTAGAATGCTTGGGCTTGTAACACTTGTTATGAGACAACTGTAGTACAGAACCATAACCAAATTCACAAAGCACTTTTACTTTGTACACACGTACAAAGTATACACAAGTATATACAAAGAATACACGAAGGCCATTCACCAGGCTACAGAAAAGATTCAAAGAATCTTTGTCATGGTATTTATTTTAATGCTATTTTTCTGCAGAAAAACAGTCTGAAAAGTACTGTCTGCAATTAGAACATTTTCTAATGTTAGTAAAAATAACTAAAAGCAATTACTATATAAAGATTACAATCACTGGATGTTCTGCTAAAACTTCTATGTCTTAATCTATTAAATCATTAGGTTTCCACAGTCCCCTAATTAGAAATCTTTTATTGTAAGAGAAAAATTCTGTTTCTCTCTGAAACAATTCACTATGTAAATGAACCCTGTAAAAGAACTGAACAGCTGTGCCTAAAAGCTGAGGCAATTAATTGTTATATACACCCAGCCTATGAGATTTATTTACAAAGTTAGTTGTACATTTTGCTTGTACAGCTACTTTCATGTTTTTTATGAAACATGACTATAGTTCAGATCACTTGTCTGACAGGTGGCTTCTATGAATGTAATTAAGGACTTCCCTCTTAGAAACTAATAAAGGAGCAAAGGGTACAAATACACTTGGGCTGCAAGACACAATTTGAGTGTGGGTTAGAAATCTGAAAAATGCTATTACAATGTTATTTTCTAACCTTTCCATTTGTATTCTTGGTTCTACATCTTACTGCCTAATTCCAGTACTTCCAACATTTAATTATTCACTATTTCTCATTGACCTAAGTCTCTCACTAGCTTTTACCCATCTTTAAAAAAAAAATGCTTCTGCCCACTGTTTCCCATTTTTTGAAGTGACATTATACCTTTCTTCTACCAAATCTCTCTGAGGCTCAAGTTAATTAATTCTTACCTCATCTTCTAAATTCTACCCATCAGGTATCTAGGCCACCATTCCACTAAAGTTGTTCTCTACGAGTTTACTATTTGCCCAATACAAAGGCTTTTTCTCAGCTTTTCAAACTCCCTGACTTTTCCATTATAGAACTACTGGCCAATGCTAACCAAATCCACCTTCTCTCCCTTGGTTGCTATAATTACACTGTCTTGGCCCTCTTCATACCTATTTTTCACTGTTCCTTGTGTACTTCTCTTAAAGGTCTGCATTCCCTCCTCCTATTTTATACTCTTTAATATTACCTAAAGTTGTATCATTTGCCCTCAGGTTTCTCTTTTCACTGTCTCCATAACTCTAACAAATTCAATACAATGCCTCAAAATTTCAATTCTACATTTTATCTTCAATTAAAGAAACAAATCTCTGTTTTTATGTTTGGTGGTCTGTCTACTTCGATTCAGTATGTCCTGTAATCAAATTAATTCATCCTTTAAGGAAAAAAAAAAAAAAAAAGCTTTCCAAAACTTCCTTCTTTAGGCAATAGTAATATTGTCTGAACTAGAAAATTACATTCAGGTAGTCAACAAATATCATTGAGACATCTTAGCATATGTATCTTCAGCACCTCTTCTATAATCACAATAGTATCTTATTTTTATAATACTACTAAGTTCTGAATCAGTGCCTTGCTGATATTGCCATATTTAGCATTGTTTATGTTTTTATGGTTATATACATCAAAGAAGACACACCTCACCTAAAATTATCAAGACAAAAACATACTGACTAATCTGGAGTCCCATGCATATGGGAAACACATGATAAATTAAGCTTTTTCATGAACCTTGGGCAATGGTGATCTTAATTGTGCAAAAATGCCATAATACACAATTGATCTGTGTAATTCAAGTGCAAACAAGTCCTCTAATTACAAATTTACTACTTGTTATTCTTCTGTACATTCCACTTGGGCATGCATAAATAATTGCATTAACACCAATAATCAAAATCTAAAAGTAAATTTACAAATGCTGTTTGAATTTTAACCTTTAAAAGCTCTGAACTATTATAAATATAACAATATAATGCATTTCTTTGGTTATATCTTGCATGAACAGGAGGTCTGAATATGATCCACCCTAACTGCTAATATTTTTATATTTATTTATGCATTCTGGTAGTGCTTTTAAACATAATTCTTTCCATACTTCTACTATACGACCTTCAGATGATCCTTCATCGGACATGCTGGGGTTAGATAGGTTTAGGAATTCAAAATTTTTTAATTTTAAAGGTAATATACCACAGATTTAACAATCCCAACAAGGTTAGGGGCAGTATTACATATTCACATACAGTAATATTTTTTAGATGAAACATGTGAGGAGACACACTTAGATAATATAAATTCTGGTCAGGTTTTGCTGCCAAATGAGTTTAGGTCAGGTTAGGTTTTGTCAGGTCACATTATTTCCGAAAAACAGCTTTCATTTTCAGAGTTTTTGGTTTTTCAAAATTGTGGATAAGAGATTGTGGGTCTGTACAATTAATATTACCAACAGTCCAGATCCTTCATTCTTTTCTACAACAAAGTCATTGAAATTGTCACTTTTTCCATTCTCCCAATGACACAAAATACGCCAATATTGAAGTATAAATTTAGATCTCCTTATTCAAGTTGGGTAAAGTTTAATACGAAATAAACCACATCACTCCAGGAAAAAAAACTTGTTCGTCAGCACAGAGAATTTAACCCCCAACAAAAAACTTTTCTACCAATTCAGAATAAAGACTTATTGTTTATGATAAAAATACTATTGGAAAGAAGGACTTCTGGCCTTCAGGGCAACTACCTGGTTACTAAAGTACATCTGTGAACTACCGACATGGGTACTACCTGGCAGCATGTTAGAAATGCAGAATCTTGGGCCCTCCCATACCTACCCAATCTGACTCTTCATTAAATCAACATCCCCAGGTGCTTCATTTGTACATTTACGCAGAAAACGTTAACCTAACAGGCCTAACTGCTTTTCCTTAAAAAGGTCTGCTTACCAAGTCAGTCACTGGCTTACATCCGGAAAAATACTTGCAGAGGGTTCCTACCACCCTAACTGGTAAGAGTGGCTCACTGGGCTTAAACCATTTATGCAAACAATATGGTTTATGCCAAACATCTGCTTTCATTCTGTGAGTCTGGAATTTTCTTACCTGCCAGGCAGAGGCTGCCTACTTCTCAAGTCCTCAATAAAAACCCTGGGGGCTGAGTCTCTAACAAACCTCCCTGGTGGACAATATTTCATGTGTTATCACAATTCATTGCTGGGAGAATGAAGCATGTCCTATGTGACCCCACTGGGAGAAGACACTAGACTCTTGTGCCTGGATTCCCCCAGATTTCACCCAATGTACCTTTCCTCTTTGCTAATTTTGCTTTGCATCCTTTTGCCATAATGAGTGTTCCTAGCAAATTACTGAGGTCGTGGGGACCTCCAAAACAAGACTAGAGCTTGAGAAACACTGCTCTAGAGCTTAAGTGCATGACTTGAGGAGTGTGGGCTTACCCACACTAGTGCAAGACAAGGAATTCATCAGCCATAAAGAACATAAAGAACACTCATGCAAAAGGGGCAGAGAACAAAGAAAAGTATCTCTGGGTAAAGCTGAAAACAAAAACAAAACAAATAAAAAGAGACTTCCCTGAGATTCTAAGCCAACCGCAGGTGTCTTTGGAACCTAGATATATTCTTTTGCATGATCCAAAAAAAAATCTCAAAGTGAGAATTTTAATTTAAAGTAGCCCTTGGTATACCATATTCCTGGGCAGCTAGCAGAAGCAAATTCAACCATCAACCACCACCTCAACCCACCCACCCACCCAATTAGGTAGCCACCCTTAGTCTGAGTAACCTAAAAAATTTAAGTGCACAAGCAAAAATCATAAACACAGAAGGAAACGTGAAAACAAGCCACTATCAACAGAAACAATAAACAAAAAAATCTAAAAAGACTATAAATATTAGAATTACCATATACATAATACAAACAATGAAATAATTATGTTTTATATATCTAAAGCAGGGAGTTTGGCAAACTTGTTCCATTAAGGGTCAGACTAAATATTTCAGGCTTTGAAAGCTATAAGGTCTCTTTCGCAACTAAACTCAGTAGTCGTAGCACCAAAGCAGCTGTAGGCAATACTTAAAAGGGCACGGCTATGTCTCAATAAAACTATTTACAAATGCAGCATCTGTAAGCCTTACTTGCAAAATTTGCAGGCCATAACTTGCAAGCTTCTGGTTTAAAGGAAAGAAAGGACTGAAAATATGATTCAAAATTTACAAACATCCAAGCAGAACTTCTTGAAATAAAAATAGCATGATTGAAATTTTAAAAACTCAATGGGGGGATAAACAGAATAAACACAGCTGTGGAGAGAACTAATGAACTGAAAGATACATCTGAAGATATTATAACATGATCCCCAAGAAAAAAGGAGACAAAATACATGAAAGAATTTAAAAAACAAGAAAGATAATGAGAAAGTCTAACATGCATTTAATAAGAATTCCTAAACAAGAAAAAATGCAGGAGATGCACTACTCAAAAAGTCAGATTGAGAATTTTTCAAAATTGTTCAAAAACATGAAAAATACTTAGAATCAGGATGCCCAATGAATTTCAAAGTAGGACAAATAACCATCTAAACACATTTTATTCAAGATGTTTCAGACCAAAGCAAAAGAAATACTACAGACTGAAAAGACAGATTATGCAGAAAGAGAAGCAATGTGATAGACATATTAAAAAAATTAAATCAAAAGTGTGTGAACCTTGTATATGAATCCTGACTCAAAATGATATCTGTAAGACAATCAGGAAAATTTGAACACTAAATACTAGATGATATAAAGAAATTATTGTTAATTTACTTAGTTGTGCTAATAGTATTACAGTTATATATTTAAAAGTCCTTATCCCTTAGAAATACACACTGATGTATTTACAAATTAAATAATACTTGCCTAGGATTTGCTTTAAAATTATCCACAAAGGGAGGAGGAAGATATACACATGAAGTAAGACTGTCCCATATGTTTACAATAGCTGAAGTGGGATAAGGCATACATGAGGGTTCCTTATATTTTTTTCTCTGCGTATGTGTATGTTTGAAATTTTTCATAATAAAATATTTTTAATGAAAGTCTGATAATCCCAAGTGTTGACAAAAGTATGGATCAAGAGCAACTCTTACATACTGCTACTATGATATACATGTATTTTTTCATATAAGCAGTTATTCTACACCAAGTTATATAACCTAGAGTAACTTACATATGAGTACCAGGATTCATGTACAAGACCATATATAAAATCATTGTTTATAAGAGCAAAAAACTACAAACAACCAAATGTCCATGATTAAAAGAATGGATAAATCACTATTATTTATTTAATAACATTTGCCTTCTGGGTTTTCACCCTAGCACTTGCCAGACACTATGCTGGGGTCTTTGAACAAATTTTCTCATGTAATACTTATACTTCAACTATACTATTTCTTGCCTACCTCTTCTAGTCTCACATCCTCCACTCTTCCTCTCCTCAAGCACTTTCTTTCTCTGGTTCTTTCCTATCTCTGGGCCTTTGGATCAATATTTTACGTTCCTTCTACTTGTTGAAGACTTTCCCCCTACATCTTCACTTGGTGCCTCCCCATTAGTCCTGGATCAACTAAATATCACTGCCTCAGAGAAGTTTTCTCTGACCAACCCCCTAACCACCTATCAACTCTCTTTCACATACTCCAATTTTACATTATTCAGAGCATTTATTCATACTTAAAATTCTGTGTTCACCTGTTTACCATCTGTGTTCTCCTTACTAGAACATAAACTCCTCAGGGGAAAGATTCAATGTTTTTCACCACTGAATCACCAGCAAAAGAACAGTACCCAGCACACAGTTAAGGTAAATAAATATCTGTCAACTACGACTGAGGGAGGCAGGAGTGAACAAATTATAACAATATTACAAGAAAGGTAACATACAATATACTATAGAAGCCCAAAGAAGGAAGATATTCCACCCAGCTGAGGAAATTAAGATTAACTTTGTAGAAAATGTGTTTCTAGCTAGAGTGAAGAGAGTAGATTGGGAAAGGATAGAACTAGAACAGGGATAGTAGTTATGAAGCCAATGCAATCACCCAAGAAAGAAAATGAGGCCTCAAGAATGGCATGGCAACAGAAATGGAAAAAAGATTTTACCGGTATTTCAGAGATAAAATCATTATTATCTGGTCACAGATTTGATGTGTAGAATAAGGACAAAGAATGAGGCTAGAATGTCTCCTGGGTGTCCTCCTGGGTGACATGGCCCCGTTAAAGTAATTCTCTTAAAACCCAAATGGAAAATATAGAAAGATTTTTAGAATAGTAAGATAATTAGTTAAGTATGAAACACAGAAAGCTTGATATACATGACTACATTGTTAAGATGCTGAGTAAGCCATGAAAAAATGGGCCTGGAGTCCTCAAGCTAAACACAAATTTGATGGTCATTTATTCAGCCAATAAAGACTTATCAAGCACATATAATGTGCTGGAGCTGTTCTAGGCTCTGGGGATACAATGGTGAACAACACAAAGTGCTTGTCCTCACAAAACTTACATTCCAGGGAGACAGACAAATAATACTGTAATTGGCAGCAGTGACAAGGGCTACAGAAGAAAACAGTATAAAAGAATAGAAAGTGATGGAGATGAGGGCTACTTTAGATAAGATGATCAGAGAAGGTCTCACTAACAAAGTGATATTTGAACAGAGTTAAATAAAGTGAGGGAGCAAGCCTCCCAAGATTAGGGGAAGAATAATCTAGACAGAATGTAACAGAAGTACGAAGGCCCTGAAAAGAAAATAAGAGTAGGAATGAATAAAAAGGAGGCTGTTTTGCCAAATATAGTGAACAAAAGGAAAAGAGTTAGGAAATGACAACGGTTGTGAGGAAGCCAGGGACTAGATTATAATGGCAGTCATCACATATAGTGGTTGTATATTTTTTAGAAAAATTATCTTCTCACACATATTCCAGTACAGTGCTAAAATACAGCAGATGCTCGATGAATTCTTTTCAAATTAATGAGTGAATAAATCACTGAGTTAATGAATTCCCACTACATTTGAGTCCAATTTATATTTAACCGTTTCCTGAACTCCAATTCATCCCAAAGGACAAACCAAATACCAATTTAAAAGTCAACATTTTAAGCTTTAATAATCTTCGGAAGCAGAATTTTTAAAATGTTTTGAACAGTGACATCACCACTAGAACAAGTACATGCCCTTCCAAGAGGACTGCTTAGAAGGAAAACAACATCTACTTCGAAGTATATAATTTCTAGATTGCCTGCTAAAACAATACAACATCTGATAAATCCTTCACACAATTTGAAATGTTCTGATAATCAAAATATCATTTTAGACCAAGTTCTGATCATATCAGACAGCAAAAAATTTACCACACTAGTTCAGCTCTAGGCTAGGAAAAATCATTTAAAATAATTTGGAAAATAAGTCATGTACCAGTAGGTACAAGAGCAATAACTAATATAATCCTGACAAAGATGGTTAAAAATATAGATTTACTGCATTTTACCACTCCTAATAGAATCAAACAAGCAATCACTCAAAATTCACCACTAAAAACAAGTATTCTTTCTTTTTTTTTTTTTTTTTGGCTGCGTTGGGTCTTCACTGCTACGCACGGGCTTTCTCTAGTTGTGGAGAATGGGGGTTACTCTTCGTTGCAGTGTGCGGGCTTCTCATTACGGTGGCTTCTCTTATTGCAGAGCAGGGGCTCCAGACGCGCAGGCTTCAGTATTTGCAGCACACGAGCTCAGTAGTTGTGGCTCACGGGCTCTAGAGCACAGGCTCAGTAGTTGTGGTGCACAGGCTTAGTTGCTCCGCGGCATGTGGGATCTTCCCGCACCAGGGCTCGAACCTGTGTCCCCTGTATTGGCAGGCGGATTCTTCAGCACTGCACCACCAGGGAAGTCCCAAAACAAGTATTCTTTTGAGAGCTAATAATCCACACTCAGTTTAAATCTGTTCAGTGAACTGAACAGTCTAGACTCAGAATCAGCAAAGATATTCCAAGGTTATTAAATGTTCCCACCTTCAGGGAATTCCAGTCATTGTTTTCCATAATTCCAAAGAGCAGATGCATAAAAATATTTTAAATGGAGTGAATGCTAATATCTTTAAAATTACCAACATTTAGAAAATGCACTTCATCAAAACTTCTTCACCTTCAGTATAGTTGAATATTTTTGTTTCACTTTCACATTTACTCTTGCTTTTGCATATTGAAATATGTAAAATGCTCTTTATTTTACTCATCTATGCTAAGCACATGTTGCCCAGTTGCTGTCAAGTATTTAATCAATTTCCTATGCAATACTCAGTTCTAATTTCTTGGGGATATGCATACCAAGAGATGGGCAGTGGAATCTTTTTCTAACAAAGTATCACCAACTCGGAGACAAAAACCTAAAATTCATGAAGAATTAATTAAAAAAAAAACAAAAAACAAAAAACAATTAAAATTTATTTTAAATCAAGGAATATAAAACACTATCAAGTACAGGAAAAGAAAAATGTGAGGAGTCACCAGAAGACTAGAAATAGAATAAGAGAAATACAAATCGATGAGAGAAATTGAAAAAAACAAGGGAAAGACGGAGAAACAATCACACGAAGATACTTTAAAACTATTAATGATGTCTTCCACATGAGATTATTGCAGTGAAGACCAAGAACTGTTTACCATCCTCCCTTTTTCTCCATAGAAATACTAAGCCAATTTCCGTAACCATTCCACCAATTTAATTAGGTCAACACAAAACTTTTATTGGATTGGAATTCTAGTTTTTCCAACTATCTAACTGGTAGCTTTGAACTCTTTATGGTAATTTGATTATCTATAATTTTTCTTTAAACAGTCATTATGAAAAAAAATAAAGAAAAAAAATTCACCTATCTAGATGTGTTCATGGCTAAAACATTAAAAGGTCAGGCCAAAGAGGAAGAAACAGAGATATTCAGAAAATGATTTTAAATGTTTTTTTAAAGTTGGAATTAGTGTAATTATTCCAAACTCTAACCACTCATATAAATCCACTGCCCATCCAAATGAAAAAAATCCACACACATCATGACATACCTAACACACATAAGCAGACTTGGATTAAAATAACTTTAACTTTACATACAACACAGTGATACAACATAATATTGGACATTGAAGTCAAATACAAAAGGGTATATTTAGTGTAGGAGAAGATTATATAAAGTTCAAAAACAGGCAAAACTAAGCTATGGTATTAGAAGTCAGAATAGTGGTGTCCTTGGTGGCGGAAGTAGTGCCTGGATGGAGACAGAATGGGAACTTCTAGGGTACTGCAATATTCTGATTCTTGATCTGGGTTGTGATTATCCATGTGTTCAATTTGTCAAGTTTCATAGAACTGTACATTTATGATAATTTTCGGATCTATGCTTTCTTTCAATTAAAAAATATAAATAACATTTACTGCTTTCTCACTATATTAAATATTTTAACAACAAAAAAAGGAGGTTCTAACATCTCCACGAGGCCCTCTATCCTACAATACCCTTATCCTACAAGTCCAATATGAATACTAAAATTCTGTATCTTTCTTATTCTGCTCTCAGTAAAATATTTCATGTCTTTACTCATGCCCTATTCCTCTTGCTTTAACCACATTCACTCACTCAACGTTGAAACAATTTTTCCCAGCTCACACTTAATCTCCCCCTCCTCTCATCTCCTTCGCTTTAATTGACCACATAAAGAACACCTAATATCTATTTATATCTAACATGCCAAAACTGTAATAAATATTTTACAAACATTTCACTCCTCAAACAACTGTCTCCAACAGAGATGAGAAAACATGATCAGAAAAGGCAGCTTGGGGCTTCCCTGGTGGTGCAGTGGTTAAGAACCCACCTGCCAATGCAGGGGACACGGGTTCGAGCCCTGGTCCCGGAAGACCCCACATGCCACGGAGTAACTAAGCCCGTGTGCCACAACTACTGAGCCTGCGCTCTAGAGCCCGCGAGGCACAGCTACTGAGCCCGCGTGCCACAACTACTGAAGCCTGCGTGCCTAGAGCCCGTGCTCCACAACAAGAGAAGCCACTGCAATAAGAAGCCCACGCACCGCAACGAAGAGTAGCCCCCACTCACCGCAACTAAAGAAAGCCCACGTGCAGCAACAAAGACCCAACACAGCCAAAAATAAAATAAATAAATAAATTAGAAAAGGCAGCTTGTCCAGAGTCAAAAAATTCTAAGAGGCAAGGTCAAGATTCAAATCCAGATCTATCTGGTTCCAAAGTTCAGGCCCTTAGTTACAGTGTTAGACTGTGTATCATGCAGTTAGCATGTTATTAAATGTTATTTTGTCCATATTAGTACCCTACTATCTATCTTTATACATATAATCCTACTATCCATATTGTAGACATATATAACAACTTTATCAAGTCATACCTCACCTACCTTGAACTATGCTATGAAGCAATTACCTATCTGGAAAACAACCAGGATGCAAAAGCAAGCACTCCAAAAGATACCAATAAAAATTCAAAGTATGTATCATCACCAAGTTTATTCACTACAGTTAGTATATGTTACTGACAGTAGAGCCCCTTAATTCCTCATAATCACAACCTATTTATCCCTATTTTCCATATAATGTTAATAAGTCCAGTTATATAGTTTGTATTTTACAGCACAGTAAAAGTAAAAAATAATTTTTAAAGTAGCTTCCATATATGCTTAAAAATAGAAATAATATTTATACACACACATCCTGTCCCAAATCTACTCATATTCAAGTACCCCCGGTGAATATTTAGTGGTAATATAGTTACTTACTTTAAAAATAGTTACACTTTTTCCTGTGGTACTTTTATAATAGAGACACAATTACTGATGTAAGTAAAAAATCTTTCCTAGGACTCAAAAATTAAATCTAAACTTTCTTAACAAAACAAAATAACTATTACAAGAAACAATAACATAGCAAAAGGCAACTGCCATAGTTTATCCAAATCTCTTAATCTTTTTATTTCCTTCTGAAAACTAACCAGCATTTTGAAAAATTTCTTCCGTTATGCTAGGTAAAACAGTATACACTTATATATTCAAAACAATGTTGAAACATGAACACACAACACTGAATTCTCCCGTGACAAAGGAGAAAAGGGCTATTTTAAGGTTTATTAAAAATAAAAAGTGATTTAAACTTTTTTAAGACTACGCTAATCTAAAATTTAACTCATCAAAAAGTTATAAAATCTTACATTAAGAATTATTCTTACATGACATACGAAATCTTATACAACATAAGAATTAATCCGACCTGCTTTATACCAAGTTATGACATTAGAAAATACCATTAGAAATTACAACCTATAAAGTAAAACCACAAGTCACTCTAAATAAACAAGGTAGGAAATAGCTATCTATATTCAAATATCCCATTACCATGACTTTATACTAATGTTATGTGACAGATATGATTAAAATCTTACCTACAACACATGTGTTAAATAAAACATTCCACAATATTCCATTTGCCACCCCAGATACTGCTGTATAGCTAAAGGTTCGAGTTCACAGCTCACCTACTTCCAACCTGGAGTCTTCTCACTCTTTCTGCAACTCTATTCCCGTCAGTTTTTCTTTTTCTCTTTTTTCTTGGGGGAAGGGGTTGTGGTGATGGTGGTGTGGTGAAGGTTAGGGAGTGTATTATACAGAATTATGAGTGGAAAAAAAACCAGGGCAATTAAAAGTTTTACAGGGATGAACATTAAGCATGGAAATAACTAGCAATACTATTTTAAGATGTGATTTCTCAAAGTATGAAACTATTGTACACACATCTAAAAACAGTTAAAATACACTTTCATTTGGCAAGTTGTTTCTTCTTAGCAACTAAAAGTAAATTACTTGGCAATCCTCTTTGTTTACAGCTTGTGTCTCTTCACTATTTATTCATTATAAGAAACATGTGAAATTACACTGGGTTCCGAACAAGATTACTAAAATCCCTGCAAGTGGCAATTCAACTCTTGTTTTGCTCCTTTAATAGAGTGTTAATTTCCCCGAACACTGTTTATCCTTTACCCAAATAACTAGAGGGTAGGGGTGTCTGGATTCGGCAATGAAACAGTCCATGTTTTTCAGGATAAGCTTAATTTCAAATATTCTCTCTCAAATATAAACTGTCAGGCCACATGTTTAAATTTTGAAATCAGAAAACACGGTCATTTTAGCATGGAAAATAACAAAAACACTACTCATCCCACTTATAGTCTCTATTTCCAAATTGCACACATCTAGAAATAAATTTGATACAAATTTATAGAGCCCTTTGAACATGCAGTATTAATGAAGGGGAGAGGAGACACACATACTACAAAACAATGGAAGAAAAAAATCATTTACGCTTGGGTTTGGAATGCAGCCAAGCATCTATATACTCATAATCAGAAGCACACAATTACTTCACAATATGCCTAAAATCTCTCAGTCCAGTCCAGCACTACCTTCAAAGGTTTGAAAAGCCTAGTCCGAAATACAATCAGCCTTCAATAGTTAAGAGATTTATATACAGAACTCATCATCAACTTTTTCTCAACATTATCTTCAAATACTGAATAATATGCCAGGAATATGTTAGTTCACAAAACTAAGCATGATTTTTAAAACACTGATCCAGGGCTCTAACTATTCAAATACTACACTTTTATGCAAAGGTTGTACAGGTGTCAACACTTCTATGAGGACTCTCCTCTAGGTCATTCCTTACCTATCTCCCATTTTTTTCTGAATTACTCTGGCTTTTGATTCCTTTATAAAGATAATTGGCAGGTGCTTCAAATAACTATGCCCTGATACAGGTATATCCCAAATATAATATAAAACTCCTTAAAGCCAAGAATTATGCCTTCCTGATTCACATTAACACTTACTAACCTGATAATATACTAAATATATGCTGTCTTGACATTAACAAACCACTAAAAATACAAATTCTTCAACATTTTGGGATTAAAAAAATGGCAGAGTAATTGAAGGGGCCAGATTCTTTAAAATCCAGGTAATTAAGGTTAAAAAGCTCTTCTATATTGCTTACTAAACTCAACTGACTCCTTGAACAGGCATGTTTGAAGCCCTGGCACATCCTCAATTTTATTATATTATACATAAATTTCATCATTACTAGGCACATTGCTCAGTTTATGCAATCTGTCTGGCTAGAGGACTTTGTAACAGGAATTTTAAGAAGGTACTTAGGTTTAGGTTCTCTTTCAACCCCATGACTCTGAACACATGAATGTTATATTTAGCTAGTTTTTCACAATTATTTTCAATTTAGTTTGGCATCTATATAATCTTGTAAGTACATTCATCATAGTGATATAATTTTAAAGTAGCTATTCAGCTTTAACGTGGCCACACTAACAAAAAAGCACAGATAATACAAAACAATGGATGATCCAAAAAGCATTAACAGTCAACTCTCAACTATTCATATTTGGATTACCTAATAAATATTTTAGCCTGTTTACATCCACTATTCTAAGAGTATTTGCTTAGGAAATAAAAATTGACGCTAATAATTCAAATGAAAGATACATCAATCTACTGTAGGGGAGGAAAGAATATAAAATCTTCCCAAACCATATAAAATAATGCTATTGAGATTATATTTAGCAATCTTCCACCATTATTCACCTTTTTCTTAAGTGTAGGTAACTGAGAGTGGACTGTATTTAACTGTAATAGAAGTACAGATACACAGGCACGCAAACCAGTCACTCACCCCACTGTGCTTTTCACAGCCCTATTTCAGTAGCCTGAGACCTCAGAGGGGGAGAAGGCAGCAAGTCACTGCAGACGATCACTTAAAAGGAAATTCAGAGTTGACTATAATTTACATTTAAAGTGCTATGAAACACCATACTGCTACATGTATTCATTGCTGTTTATGGGAATCCTTCTCACAGTAATTTAACAAGGGATTTAACAAGGCTTTCTCTTTAACCTTTCGATATCCCAGAAACATCATGATATCTGAGAATCACAAAGACTGATGGTGAAAGTGCTACGCATGGAAAGTAGTACGCATTTCAGAGATCAGGAAACTGAAGCCCAGAGAAAGTAGCATGCCAAGATCATCCTCAGATAAAGGAAGAGAAGAACTGAGTTCTCCAGAACCCAACTTCAATGCTACAGTCTCTCAATCTCTTCAACCCAAAATTCTCCACTTGGCTTCAAAGATCACAATCTTACTAATTTTTAACTTTCTTCTCTTTTTTTTTGCCCCTTTCTTCTTATTGATTCCTATGCTGTGACATACACTCTAATCGGCTTATCCTCTAACATTCAGATCTTCAGCTCTTCCTCCATTTACATTCTTCCCTCTCTCAAGGCCCTAAAGCAGAAAACAATCAGATCACAAGAACAACTACAAAAACATCCACTTCAGCATTCGCTACCTCTTACACATCTCTGACAGAGTCAATCATCTGAAACTCAAAGTGAAAAGCTGAACTCATTATCACCTCTTCCAAAATGATTTCTCCATTTCTTGGCACCATTGCTTTCATTGTCCCTCAAGTTTGCAAACTTAAAATACCCTTTTACTTCTACTCTCCTTAATACTGTGCTCTTTTTCTCATCTCTCTCTCCATTCCTCCTTACAATAAATGTTTCAGTTATTATTATATGATATATGCTGGGGAAGAAACTTAAATTCTAGTGAGAGAAGTAGTGAACAAGGAACTTAAATAGGCAATGGTAAGTGACATTTAGAAAGTAATAAAAATGTGGAAAAGTAGAGGAGGAAGCAATGAATTCCCACTGGGATGATAAGGAAGGATTTTCCCAGAAGTGGCATATGACCTAGACCTTAAAGAATTAGGATTTCTCTAAAGAGTGCTGAAAATGGAATTCTTGGCAGAGAAAACAACCTATGCAAAGAAAAGTAAATAGACACTGCATGCCATGTGCAAGGAAGAACAAACAGTCGTCTTTGACTAAAGCAGGGATTCTCAATCACGGGCATAACACAATCTCCAAGGGGAAAGAACAGGAATGGGGAGGTAGATACTTTAGGCTAGCAAATTCTCCCCAACCCCCTTTGAAAATCACTGTGTGAAAAGAAGGGAGGGAGTGCGTTACACAGTGAACTATGTGGAGAGGCAGACTGATTTAGAATAGTGTGGTTAAGATAGTACAGAAGAAAATAATTCTAGAATAAATCATAAAAGCCCTTCAATGCCAAGCTAGGAAATTTGGACTTTATTTTGTGAGCAAAAATGAAACGTGTGAAGTGTGTGTATACAGTTTTTTGTTTGTTTGTTTTTGTTGTTGTTGGTTTTGTTTTGTTTTATGTAAGGGAATGAGATCAGTTCCAGATTTCAGGGAAATAATCCTGGCAATCATATAGCAGAGGGAGTGAAAAAAAGAGAAAAAAATATTTTACTGTCATCCAAATGAGATAATGAGGATGTGAACTAGACCAATGACAATGAGAATAGAAGGAGAGAGAGATGTCAGAGGCAAATTGGGGGAACATGGCAAATGAACCAAGAAGATGAGCAATAGGTCTCTAGCTTGAATAAGAGAGGACGGTGGTGGTACCTAGAAAGTGAAAAGTGGGTATGCGTTGGAGTGCAAAATTTTATAAACCACAGCTCTGAGATGATTACCAGACATACATGCTAATATGTTTTGCAAGCTTAGAAGAGAAAGTATGAATAAAAATGTAATTACTGTAACCATCTCAATTCATGGATTCTTGAATCCATGAGTGAAAAGGGTGCTCAGGGAGCTAGCATCAATAAGAGAGCAGACAAGAAAATCAAGGACAGAACCTTAGGGCACACTTGCTTAAGGAGCTGGAAGTCCAGCCAGTAAACAGAGAAGGAGAGGTAGGAAAAGAACAAGGAGTTGTAAGAATAGCAATAGTGTAGTAGCTACAAGTGCATGATCTGCAGTTAGTCACTCACTAGCCCTGTGACCCTGGCTGAATAACTTACCTTTCTGAGTTTCAGTCTGTTAGAATTTGAAAGCCTATACCTTCAACTGTAAAATACAGACAATAAGAGTACCTCAAAGAGTTGTCAAAGATTAAGAAAAATAATATGTTTTAGTGCCTGGAACAAAACTACTAATACAGTAGTAGTACTAATAATAGAATAGGGAACTTAAAAATGCCAATGAATTTTGCATGAGGTTACTAGCATCCCTTAAGAAACTATTTTAAGTACGGGGGAGAGCTGTGTTTACAAGACTAAAGGAGTTAAGGAAGAAAACTGTGGAGTGAAGATAAACTACTCTGTGTGTAGAGCCTACGAAAAAATAACTGTTTTGAAATCTTTGTCCTTATCATTCCACGTGTCTCACCATCATTCCATGCTTAGCAAAGTACCTGCTCCATATGAATACAACAACAAATGCTGAATATGAGAAAACTGAGCCAAAAGAAGGAAGAAATGAAGAAGCAAGAAATCTTAGTTCTACAAAGAATCTTAGGGGAAACAGAATTAGGAGCATAAAATTCCTTTCCAGTTTAGCCTTGGAAATGAACAGAGATGCTTTATCCTCTGACTCAGGAAAACAGAAGGTAAGTATAGGTGAAATATAAAGGGGAGAAGACAAGGGGATTCACATTAGACAGCTTCTGTCATCCTAATAAAGAAATAAAGTTCTCTGCACAGAGTACGAGGATTCCAAAGTCAGTTTAGAATGTGGAGAAAACAAATTAGTTGGTTCCTCCATTCCAATATATATTCAACTTCATTTCTGTCTCCAATACCCTGGTCTAGTGTCCCACGATCTCTTAGATTCTATCAGGGGCCTCCAGAGCAGCTCCTCTTCCTACGGACTTTACCTTTCCCAAGGTGTGGTATATTCTCTTGAGAGCCCACATTTCCTTCCACTATGTCCACAATTCTTATGAGACGTCAAGCCCTCTGTGAAGCTGCCTGATTCTCTACCCACCAGAGTTAATCATTCTCTCCTCTAGGCTACTTCTGTTCCTTGTACAGTTTGATAACTCAGTTTACTGTTCCATATCGCAATCACTTCTTTATGTCTGTTCCAGTAAACTCCTAAAAAGGGAGTAACATCTTCCTCATCTTTACTCCTCCAGCACTTAATTCAGCATTTATTATATAAAAAGCAGTCAATGTTTGTTTTGTCTAACTGAAGTAAGGGATTAAACAACATGAGTAATCTCCTAACTAGAAAGAATCACAAAACAAAAAGTTAAGTGTTCAAATCTGCATCATTCAGATAACCTTCCTACTTTCCTAAGTATTAAACAGCAGCTAAGACAGTCAATCTTTTTATTCCTACTAATGGAAAAGTAAAAGGGTTGGATAGTCAAAAAATACAAAACTCAATACTTAAAAATAAATTATATTCTAACAGTTATATTTGAATATACATGTTTCCATGTCCTGGGAATTCACCTTGAACACAATAATTAAATTATACTAGGAAGGGCTTACACAGGAAGAATACTCTGTCTCTCTTCAAGTTATTCAGTACCAGGAAGAGATGTACTAGTGGACTGACAAAAAAACAGACTATCCTTGCAGTGGAAGTGGTTAAGGGAAGCATTTTGGTTTCAAAATAAATTTTGGCATGCAAAACAGAGAGAGTATTTAATGATACCAATAGCAAGTATCAGGGACTTTCATGATTAAGTACAGTAGTTGTCTGAACAAAACTTAAAGCAACAATCACCAATATATCGACTATAGGATCTCCTACAATGAAGTTCCTGAACTAGATCAAAATTAATCCAAAAACAATTTTTAATTAAAGCACTTTCATATAAACCATAGCACTAACATCAATAAGAAAACCGAAGAACCTTAAGCCTCTCCTGGGCTTCAAGAAGCTTGCAAGGCTGGCCACGTCTTATTACTAAGAAATTTTCTGGAGTCAGGGAGAAAAATTCTAAGGTTCTATTAAAGAAAATATCACATTTTTTCTTAAGTACATATAATAGATTGTTCCTTGCTTAGGCCTAATTCTGGTAATGTTACAGTTTTTTTGTTTTTTTTTTTTTTACAGTTGTTACATTCAAGAACTTATACAGGGCTGTATGTCAATTACGTCTCAGTAAAACTGGAAGAAAAAAATGATCACAGTTGGGGTGGGGGCACGAGGAAACTAAATGATGGGGGACATATAAGAGCTCCTTATATTTATTATATTCATACATTCACATATACTTTATATATTTTGAAACTTTTCTTAATAAATTAAAAAAAAAATAAAAAGAACTCTAGTTCAGAAAGTCTATACCCAATTAACTGTATGTCTCAAAAAAAGAAAGCTTCAATACCATAATTCCTTATTAACAAGTTTATAATATTCAAAACAATCATCTGAAATATTTTAAATGTGATATAATAATTCTGATTTCATAGTTTAGGAAAGCAACTAACATTTAGTTAACATTACTCACAAAGTACTAGATCCCATGCTGAGTACTATATGGCCTAGCTCATTTACTTATCACATTCTTAACAACCTTCAAGAATAACCTGAAATTAATCTCTCTTTTTTTTTTTTTTTTGAGCTGAAGAAACCAAGAGTTAATCAAGGTCAAATAACCTGCCCCAAATCACCTATTACGTATCACAGCTGAGATTACAACTCAGAACTATTTGCCTTTATACTACACATTGATGGCTCCTTCAGGAATTACAATGACCATGGCCTCAATTTTCTAATGAACTTTGTTATACAGCTACACAGTGAATTTCTCAAAAGTTACATAAAAATAATGAGAATGAGAGCAAACACTGCCTTAGCATTAAAAAAAAATTTTTGGTTACCCAAACTTTATCTAAAACATGCTGTAATCCAATCCAGAAACAGCTGCCCTTCAGCTGCAACCCAGACTGCCCCACAGTTCTCAAATGATTACTAAAGTTTAATTCCTCATGAACTTTCTTCATGTTAGATCCACAAGCCTTCTTCTAACAATGAATGTTTGTCAGAATAGCAATTTCTCAAACAATAGAGTCACTATACAATGAATCTAACTCAGATTACTTTTTCAAAACTTCCTTAAGACTCTGGAACACAGCTCTCAAATGCCCTCTCACTCCTACTTGTATATTGCTTTTGCAATCAGATTCAATTGGCTGTGTACATTTCATTCCAACCTGAAATACATCTTGTCAGGGCAAGCAGAAATAGCATTTTCTGCACTATCTGTATCATCCTAGAAACACCTAAGTGTTTACTAAATTCTCAGGAAATATAGCATTTTAAATAGTAAATATACAGTTATCTGTGTACTTGAGTAAAACTGGAGTAAACCAAAGGTATCAAATTTGTACATAAGCTCTTTCACTACCCATAATTTTGACACCAACCAGAGAAACCACTATATATAGGAGCTCAGCAAAGTCAATTTAAAGCACAACTATAACTTATTTCTAGCACCACATTCAAACAGGTCTTTAATACACAAATTAGACCCAAGATCTATCTAATAAATGGTCTTTTTACCTCCATCTAAAATATATGCGCATGTATAAATTAAATCACTAAAACTACATCTGTTACAAAACTCAAATGCTAAATTGAGCCCTGTGGGAATTTTGCTTATTTTGTTAGCAAATTTACCAGAAAATCTTTTTCCACATATATTTCATATAGACTTTTCATATGTGTGTTATACACAGTGAAGTTTCCAAACAGTTACACAAAAGTCAAGTTTTACATCTCCCTACGTTAATATTCAAACCCTATCTGCTGAAAAAATGTTCTAATTTAGTGCATTAGTGATCTAATTAGTTGTCATTTCTATTACTTAAGCCCTATTTTATTTTAGAAACTCTTTTGCCTGTAAAAGGACCTAGTTCATCCGAAACAAAGTCCTAGAACTTTCAGAATAAAATATTGTTACAAAAATGTACTCCTGTAGCTAAATAAAAACTAGCCTTTTAGTTTACAAAACAGTGATCTTACATTATGATACACAAAATAAAACAAATTAGAGAATGCGCTATGCTTTAAATACAGAGATGATCCTCAACAATGAGCCCGCATCTAACAAATACTGTAGATAATAGTCATTATGTCAAGTAGAACGTAGGTTAAAAAAAATTTTTTTTAATTTTATATAGAATGTTTAAAACGACGTTTTTTTAAACTTCCTAAAGTGCTTTTCAGATCTCAAAAAGGAAACTGATTCTATACAGCTGAACCAAGTTACACTCTAAGTTACAGCCCGTGCGAAACACGTCTTCGGAATCAATAGACCAAATCTTGTTTACCGTGGAAGAGAAAAGAGAAACCTTGTATATAACTACTAAACCCTCAACGAGATATTGTCGAATAAACTCCAGTAGGGTGACTGATAGAAGATATACTGGCCAGTAGCCGGCTGGGGTCCTTAAAAATATAACAGGGGTTTACCCAGTTCCGAAGGTGTAAACAAACCCATCGCCACTGCAGAAGGTAAACAATGAACCTGCAACGAGGGTGAGGGGCCGGTTTTTGCCAACTACAGTCTCAGAGGCCCGGGAAAGGGAAACAAGAGGGAAATACAGCGTAAACCAGACACTTCGCAGAAATCACGGGCTCCAGGTTTCACTACCGAGTTATCAATGCTGCGGGTCCCCCAGGGCAGTGGGCAAAGAGAAAAACAGTCACGCAGTCAGCAAGGACCGAGCAGGTCCGGCTTCGGCGCTGGGGGACGGGGAGGGCAGGATGTGGTCGCTCTTCCCTCAGACGTCCTCCGGCAACCTAAGTAACAGCTTCTACCTCCCTCCGGCCGCCCCTGGGATTCAGCTGCTCGAGCTCCGGGACAGGAGGACAACGCTCCCCCGCGGGTCTAGAGAACCCAGAGGGTCGGCGACTCCGCCGAGTCCCGCTCGCTGCTCCCCGCAGCACCCAGAGGCCCGGAGAAGGGCTCGGAGCGAGGAAAGCGGGCACCGGGAAGGGGGATGGGTCCGGGGAGACTGCCCCCGGTTCGGCTCCCGCGGGCCGGCAGGCGGGGCTCGGGCTCTGCCTCCCGCACCCCCGCGGGTCCCGTGCGGGGCCGGCCCCTGCTCACGGCCCCGAGCCCCCGGCTCCTCCCCACTAGGATGCCCTCGCCGGCGCCCGCGGCGCCCCGCGTTACCTCGGGTCAGATCCAGCGGGACGTTCTCCTCGCCGCTGTCATTCCGCCCTGCGCGAAACAGACACATAGCCCCAGTTAGGATTCGCTCCCAGGCCAGCGGAGGCAGCCCTGGCTCCGGCCAGCGCCCCGGCTCGTTCCCCCCGCCCATGACCAGGGGGAGGCAAGTGCCAGGGGTGGCGATTGCCCGGCGGCGAGAGGTGAGGGCCGCAGCAGACTTACCTCGTATTCGGAGGTTCTTCAGCGAGCGGCCGCGGCCGACCGCCGCCATATTGACGGGTTTCAGTCACAACACCGGAAACCTCGCCCAATCGCGCGAGAACCCCTTCCCCTCCCCTCGCGCCGCGCCCGCCCCCCGCGGCGGCTGGCGGCGGGCGGCGGGTGGTGCCGGCTTAGCCCGGGGCGCGGAGGGAGCGCGATGCCAAGTCGGGATCTTGATAGAGCCTGCGGAGCGCGCGCGCGCCCGCCCGCCCGCCCGCCCGTCCCGGAGGCGGAGGGCGCGGCGACGCGCTCGGCCCTCCGGGAGCATGTCCGCCAGGAGGGGGCATTTCCCACGAGGGGAATCCCATTGATGCGAGTTTGCAGCGTGGAGGATGCTTCCCCTCCAGCCGCCGCGGAAACCGTAGTCAAAATCGACACGAAGTGGGAGGAGGCCTTCATGCGCCAGGCTGGCCACCTGCTGAAACCATCCTGCATGACTGTTTTCAAGCCCTGAGATAGACAGCCCTCCTTCCTTATTCGTCAATTAAAACGATTTTATTAAAACAACAAAAAAAACAATACAAAACACTGCGCAGTTGTAACGTAACTAAATCCTGCCTAGAGTCGCTTTGCTCCAACCAAGTTAACACGTAACAAAGTTTGTTTTCCAACCTCACTCTGACCACCGTGCTAAGCAGCCTTGCACTTGATCTTCAAAGCCACACTCAGCCAGGCTGGCTTCTCTAAGTGGAAGTAGTCGGGTGGAAGTTTTGCTTTTGACCGCTTGGCGTAGGACCCGAGAACTGGATGAAAAGTCGGGAGTGCCGGGCGGTGGTCCCTGGCGGTGGGTGGGATTGCTCCCGCGCACGCGCGGGCGCCTGGAGGCCCGAGGAGAGGGTTTCCTCTCTGCCTGGAAAGAGGAGAAGCTGCTAAAGGCTCTGTCTGGGTTTTCCCCTCTGTGTAGCTCCTGAAACAATGGGCAATGTGGATGTTGTGGATTAATATTTTTTACAGATGAACCTAACAAGTATTAAGTGTAGAGACTTTAATCAATATATATACACCTGGCCCCTGACCCAGCAACTTTCTCTTAAACTAGATTAATTTTGAAGGGAGTGGGTGAGCGTTTTGTCGCCTCCTGTTCCTCAACACTTGTCTTTCTATATTCCATGAGACTGGAAGTTAATTAACAGTGGAGATCTTACTTTAACCTGTCTTATCCCAGCTACCAGTTAATGCAGTGCCCAGCATAAATAAGTGTTCAATAAATAATGAGGTAGCTGAGTAAATGCCCTGGACTCCTTCTTTGTTTCAATGCTCTTTTTGCTGTGTTGTTTTTTTTTTTAAAAAAAAGCTATTTGGAGATATCAATTGCAGTCGTTAAAAATAGGGAACAATTGGAAACACTTAAATAACCAAAGTAGGGATTATGCAAATTATTGCAGCCATTAAAAATGACGATGCAGGTCTAGTTTATAGGAAATACTGTTCATGATATTAAATCAAGCAAGAAATTACAAAGTTCCCTTTTTTATAAACACTTAAAATACATAACAAATTAAAAGTATACTTTATAAAATATCTTACATGTCTATGTATGGAGAGAAAAATCTGAGATGTACATCAAAATGTTAACTTTTTTTTCCTCCTTAAATTGTGGACTTACACATACGGTTTTTGTTCTTGTTTGTCTGTACTTTTTAAATGTCCTATAATTAATAAATATCAATTGTAAAATAAGTAAAAACTTTAACGAGAAAAATAAAAGCAGCATAGGGTAGCATCATCAAGAAAATAAAAGAGGAACACTGCTTCCTTAGGATACTATTCTCTGCATATTCCAGGTCCTTTTCTTAGGAGAGCTGCAATCAGTATCTGCTGCTGACACTGCTCTTAGATTCAAGGAGGCAACACAATTAGAGTGCTTTTTAAAAATGTCCTCTGACATTACCAAGCAGTTACAGTCTAAGGCAAAAATCACAAAACTTGAGGTCTGGATAGGACATTAAATTATTGTATTTCATCTCTTCATGTATCACATTTCACCATTTTAGAAAAGTAGAAAATCTGTCAATGAAAATTCTACCAGATTCTTAGAATGGTTTCAATTTTCAACCAACCCCTTTTACCCTATTCCTGAAATTCCTATCCTGAATTAACCCTTTCCCAGTACAATTTAACTTCATTTTCTTTTTCAGTCTTCGTGAAAACTGAGTACAACTGATCCACTTTTAAATTACTTAGGGTACATGAGAGCCTGAATCTAATAGTCTTTCATCTTTATAACTATATGCTCCTATTTAAAGATCATTATTCAATTACTCCATCTCTTTCAGGAGAAAAAAAATCATCTTTCTCCAAGACTTACATCTTACAGTGAAACTAGTTTTTTCCTCTGTTACTATCCCAGTCATTTGACCGGCTGTGATCTCCATGTTTGTTCTTAAGGTGAATAGCATTTCTGGTAAAAAGAACACGTTCTTAGTGTTTGCAAAAGACATTCAACTAGGAAGCAGGAGTTTCGGTAAATTTTAGTAAGGAACACATTTTACAATGTTATGTTTGCTTTTTAAACCATAACACTACATTATCGATCTTAGTCAGCTTGTTGTTAAAATCTCTAAGTTATTTTCTAAACTTGCCAATAGCTAGCCATTCCTCTTTTTGAAACTTGTTTTTCTTCCCTGTTTATTTTAGCCCACCCCTCTGTCTTACTCATTTTGTTTACTTCTTACTACTTCTCCAATTTTCCAGGTCATTTTGGTTCTAATCTGGTCATTGAGAAAGTGACTTCCTCTTCTTAGTTTTCATTTCCCAATTAGGTTTCATTTACTGTGTGAATGACTGTTTTTTCTCATAGTATTAGTCATTGATAAAAAGTGTATATGAGATTAGGTCCAGGACCACACCTCTAAAAGATAACTGCTTGTTTTGGAAGATACAATGACTTCATTGATAGTCACTCTGCGTTCTATTCCCTATCCAATTACATACAGTTAATAATTCTAGTTTATACACCAAATTATGTTTCAGATACAGTGATAACACTGAAGAGAAACAAAGCCTTGCCAAAATCTTAGTTCCCTTTATCTATCTGCCTTATTACATAAGCCATACGAAGATAAAGCAAGTCAAAAACCACAACATTTGGTCAGTCTATTTTTTGGTAATTTCTCTTCTTAGTTAAACCACACATTTAACATCTAGATAAAGGCCATTAAAATGACAGGCAATAGACTAAATTAAACAGATATTATAGTCCTACACAGGGTTAATTATGAAGATTCAGCCTTGGTCACAGCACAAAGTTGCCTCTAAGTATTGTTCCTTTAAATTTTATCTCTGTCCCAAAATCTCATGTAAATTTAATTTTTAAAAATTCTGTAAGATATAAAGGCCCTCAATGAAAACAGCTTTAAATGAAGTATAAGCATATGTTTGTGAGAGAAGATGCATAAATTCATAAAATCTGGAAGGGTATGCACTAAAATTTCAACAGTAATTATCTCTGGTTGGTAGAATTTTGAGTGATTTTATCTTTCTTTTTTCTCATTTTAATTGTTCTAAAACAAATTTTTACTTGTGAAAAATTTTTTTAAGGAAAACTGTCTTAGAGAAATTTTGTTGGCTATCCTAAACCACAATTATAAACATTTGATTATAATAATTTGTTAAGCAGTGGACCTATCAAAATTTGTTTGTTTATGTATAAACAAACAAATCATTTAAAAAGTGCATTTGTGCACATACTCCAATACATGTGTATTAACTTTCTTATTTACTAAAATATAAAGATGAAATTAAAATGGTTCAAAGTAATTTTTATGTTGCTTTACTAGTGGCAAAAATAAAAGCAAAGGAGCTGAATATACTTCATTATTTTAAAAATCTGTTGTTAAAATCTTTGTGGTACAGCAATTCAAAAGTCTAATTCTAAGAAGAGTTTATTTGGATATTGAGTTATAGTGGCTGGAATCACAAAATACAAAGTTAAAAGTGGAAGAATTACTCTGTTGGCTGCAGTTTCTAAATCATAACACTCATTTTTCAAATTCATCCAAACTCCACCCATTCAAAAAAATTTTTTAATGTAATTTGGCTACTAAATGTCCATCTTCCCTAATGTCAATTCATTTTCATAGCAAACTGGAAGGCATAACATTTAGAAATGTTTAGCAAATGATCTCAAAATGGTTTTGAAACTCTTAATCTGAAAGATTCTAAGCATGTTAGAAACTCTGTTTCCATGATTTTTAAGTGTAGATATAAAACTTTATGTAGATGACACATTTATATTTTTGTTTTCAAAAGAACCCCACAAAATTATGGAAGTGTTTCCAAATGCCTAATATCTAAATGCTCTCTTCCTAGCACAAATTTCTCTGAAAATTAATAACTTTCTTAGCTATTGTTATCATGTTTACCTTGAAGGGAAAGTTTAGATTTACTATTTTTTAAAAATTTCTGTTAAGATACAGTGCTACTGGAAATCATCAGTCATCATGAAAAACAGTTTGGCACTAAATAAATATCAAACATCTGCATGGTACAAAAGATTTTCATAGTCACTCCTCATTTCAAAGTGTGTGAAAACTAAACTGCATTTTTCTATTCTTCTGTGAATCCCTTTTAAATTATCATTTATAACAACTGCTTTGTTGATTTTTTCATAAAACATTGTTTTTATTAAGGAAGTTGTTTACTGATAAGAATATATATTCTTTGATACATCTTTACTTTGGTCGTGCAGAAAAAGAGTAGTTATTGGTGTATTTTACCACTGAACAGAATTTAGCAAACACCATAAACTGAGACGTGTAGAAACATCTATGCTTCCATCCAACTGCACTGAAAAGCTTCCATAATGCCTATTTGTTCAAGTACCTTATTCTTCAAATCTTCAGTTTGTTTGCTTTTTCTTTTCCTTTTTCTGTTTTGGTTGATCAATGGGACTGCATTTTAGTTTTGTCAACAAATTGTTTTCTTTGTGTGTTTTTTAAGCTATTTTTTTTTACCATAGCAGGAAATGCCACTATATTCCCCACTGGTACGGACCTCTTTGTTGATAAAAAGAAGGGTCTTTTTGCAAAGCAATAAATTCAATACTGCATGGCTTCTAACATTACAGGAAACAATTATTTTCATAATATCTTCAATTATGTGCATAATATTTTTAAATATTTTGCTAATCAGATAGCTTTATACTATCATTAGCTAACATCCTAAGGAACAGTATACACTTAGAGTTAAATAATATTAAAGGATAATGTGCATAAATTCATATTTCACATAATCTTAATAATTTCAATTTTTTAAAATGTTGGCTGACATTGTGACATCTGATTACATTATCATTGCTTTTTCCTTGTAATGATGTTGATAAAGTGCTAATATTAGGAGTAAGAATATCTGATCTTCCATATTTTAAAATCTTGTGCTTGTGCTTTCATTCTTTGTGTTACATACACATAGTTCCTTTGCAAGATTCTTTATAAACCATGTATCCACTTTGTTAAAGATAGTTTAAAATATACTCCTTAAATCCAATTATCTGGATGTGATATATGGACATATGCCCAAGTGAAAAGACTTCCTAGGCGAGTGTTGTGAGCTCCCCTGAGTTGCAGAACCCCCAGTTTTCCCTCAGGATACCTTACATGACTCATGCCAATATAACCTACTAATCAAATGACAGCTTGATTGTTAATCTGTATAATAAATATCAATAGCTTAATTTATTCTTTCTTTTCTTTTTTTGTTTTTTTGGCTAAAAAAAATCTCCAAAACTTCTCCACCAAAAACCTAACACTGTACTAAAATTAGAACAACACTGAACAAATGGAAAACTGGAAAAGCCCAGGTATCTAGAGGGCAAATGCCAATAGTATACCTGGGCTTTGAAGGTTAAGCCACTACCAGAAGGTAGAAAAGCAGAACATGACACTTCTGCGTTAAACCCAGTATCCTAGAAGTGGACCGAAGTGGACCGAAATGGACCCAGGTTGGTAGTGCCCCCTGGCTTCCAGAAGTAGCAATTACAAATCCTTTCTGGAGAAAAATACCCACTACATAACTCCTAGGCTCTTCACATTTAAGATCAAACAAATAAAAGTTCATGGTCAAAGATCATTAAACTCATAGGAAAAAGTCACCATGAGTAAGAATCAATAGAAATAAAAGTCAGCAGAATTATAGCCCATGGACTTCAGATATCATGATCAGAAGCAGAATATAAAAAGATATCTTGATAGATAGATAGATAAATAGATAGGAAATTATTTTTTAATGAACAATTTCTGATTCCATCCATGATGGAGAATAGGTATTGGATTTACTTTCCCACAATAAACAACTATTAATCTAGACAAAATATATGAATGACCGTTTTTAGGCATTGGACAATAGATAGTGTGGACCATGACCTTGAGATATAAGAAACAAATAGGGTGAACTCAACATTCTCTCTGGCTTTTTGCCTGAGGACACCTTTCAAAATAAAACACAAAGCTGTGGAAACCAAATAGAGAACAGTAGTCTCACTGAATAGAGGAAAGAAAGATTAAAGTGAAGATTAAAGATTAAAGAACCAAGTGAAAATTCTAGAAATGAAAAATACAATATTAAAATTGTAAAACTCCATTAGATGATGACATATTGGACACTAAAAAAGAAAGGAATTTGAAGACAGACCAATAGAATGACTAGAGAAGAGAAAGAAATAAAGAAAGGAAGGAAGGAAGGAAAGAAGGAAGGAAGAGCAAGCCTCTGTGATCCATATTAAAAAAAAAAAAAAAAAAAAAAAAAAAAGCTGCCTGAAACAGTAATTGGAGTCCCAAGAGAAGTAGAGAGAGATTGGGACAGAGAAAAATGTATGAAGAAATAATGGCTGAAATGTTCCAAATTTGATGAAAACCATCAAAACACAGATCGAAGAAGCGGAAAGAATCACAAGCAAGATAAACACAAAGAAAACCATTCCCAGGTATATCATAGTCAAATGTCCAAAAATCAAAGATAAAGAGAAAAATCTTTAGCTGCGCCATGTAGCTTGCAGGACCTTAGTTCCCTGACCACGGATTGAACCCACACCCTTGGCAGTGAAAGAGCAGAGTCCTAACCACTGGACCACCAGGGAATTCCCAAGAGAAAAATCTTAAAAGCAGAGAAGAGAACAAAATGCAAATTAACTACAAGCAACAACAATAAGAATTACTGATGACTTCTAGTGACAAAGAATGTAAGCCAGTCAGAAAGAATGTAAGATATCAATTAAATGACATCTTTAAAGTGAAAAAGGAAAGAAATAACCACAATCTAGAATTCTATATCTAGTACAATCAGTTTTCAAAAATCCAAGCAAAATAAAGACATTTTCAGATTTTCAAAACTTTGGAAGAATTTTTCATGAACGGATGTGTTCTACAATAAATGCTAAAGGAAGTTCTTCACACTTAAGAGAAATAATACCAGATGGAAATTCAGATCTACATGAAGGGACAAAGAATGCATACAAAAATTTTTAATATATAGGTAAATTTAAAAGATGCATTTAAAAGATAATTTCTCATTTAAAGCAAGGGCAACAACAATGTATTGTGGGTTTAAATTATAGAAGTAAAATGTATGACAAAACTGGACTGTTATAACGTTCTTATAGTATATATGAAATGGTGCAATATTTGTTCAAATTATACAGTGATTAGTTAAGAATGTATATTATATAAATAGCTACATAAGAGATTTCTGCCCTTCCATATCAATTACTATATTAAAAGTAAGTAAATTATACACTTCCTGACTTCAAAACTTACTACAAACAGACAGTAATTAGGACAGTGTAGTGCTGACATAAGGATAGACAAAAACAGACGCAAAAGCCAAAAGAACTGCAAGGAAAAAGAGATAAATACACAGGTACAGTCAAAGACTTCAACTCTCCTTCCTCAGTAATCAAGAGAACAAATAAATAGAAAATCAGAGAAGGTATAGAAGACCTGAACAATACTATCAACCACTTTACCTGATTTATATTTATAGAACAATGCACTCGACAACAGCAGAATACACATTCCGTTCAATGCAAACAGAATAATACAAGATAGACCACAGTCTGGGCCATAAAACAAATTTTAACAAATCTGAAAAATTGAAATCATATGAAACATGTTCTTGGACCATATTTCTAGTTTAACCACAGTTAAACTAGAAATCAATAGCACAAAAAGTTTTAGAAAAATTCTAAATATTTAGAAATTAAGCAAAAAACAGCATACTTCTAAATAACTTATAGAATAGTCAAAAGGTAAATTAAAATGTATTTTGAATTAAATAAAAATGAAAACATACCAAAATTTTTGCATGGAGCTAAAGCAGGGAAATTAATAATATTAAATACTTAAATTAAAAGAAGAAAGGTTTCAAATCAGTTGTTTAAGCTACTACCTTAAAAAACTAGAAAAAGAACAGCAAATTAAACTCAAAGCAAGCAGAAGGCAATAAAAAAGTTAAGTGCAGAAATTAATGAGAACAGGAAAACAGAGAAAAACAATGAAATCAAAAGCTGTTTCTTTGAAATGAAAAGGTGATAAACTTCTAGCCAGACTGGTCAAGAAAAAAGAGAGAAGCTGCAAATCACATATATCAAAAGTGAAAGATAAGACATTACTGTAGAACCTACAGATATTAAAAGAATACAAAGGGAATATTAACAACTTGATGCCAATAAATTTGACAACTTAGATGAAATGGACCAATTCTTTGAAAGATACAAAATACCAAAGCTTATTCAAGAAGCTAATTTGTAGGTATTAACAAAATGACTCTAAAGTTTATAAGGAAAGGCAAAAAACATAGAATAGCCAAAACAATACTGAAGAACAAAGTTAGAGGGCCCATACTATCTAATTTCAAGATTTACTATAAAGCTACAGTGAAGACAGCATAATTTTTTTTTTTTTTTTTTGCAGTGCTACGTAGTTTGTGGGATCTTAGTTCCCCATCCAAGGACTGAACCTGGGCCCCTGGCAGTGAGAGCGCCAAGACCTAACCACTGGACCACCAGGGAATTCCCAAGATGGTAATTTTATAGAGAAGGATAGATATATAAATTAAATGAACAGAAATAAAGAGCTCAGATATAGCTATATCTATATCTTCAATTAATTTTTTACAAAGTTGCAAAGATAATTCAATGTAGAAAGGACAGACTTTTCAACAAATGGTGTTGAATAAATTGGATATCCACATACAAAATAATAACTTTGATCTATATTTCACACTCTATATAAAAGTTAATTCAAAATGGATCATAGACCTAAGTATAAAATCTAAAACTACAAAACTTCTAGAAGAAAACAGGAGAAAATCTTTGTAATCGTTGGTGAGGCAAAGATTTCTCAGATATGATACCAGAAGCATGGTCATTATGAGAAAAAACTGATAGATTGGATTTCATGAAAAAGAAGAGCTTCTGCTCTTAGAAAAACAATTTTAAGAGCATAAAAAGACAAATTATAGACTTTGAGAAAATATTTTCTTTTTTAAATTAATGTACAATTAACAAATAAAAGGATTCCTACCATTGAGTTAATTAACACATTTCTCACTTCATATATTTTACCTTTTTTGTTATTGTTGAGAACACTTAAGTCTACTCTCTTAGCAAATTTCAATTATACAATACAGTATTATCAACTATAGTCATGTTATACATTTGATCCTCAGAACTTATTCCTCTTATAACTTAAAGTTTGTACCCTTTTACCAACTTCTCTTTATTTCCCCTATCCCCAGCCCCTGCCAACCACTAAACTGCTCTCTGATTTTATACGTTCAGTTTTTCAGATTCCAAATATAAGTGAAATAATACAGTATTTGTCTCTCTCTGTCTGGCTTATTTCACTTAGCATTATGCCCTCCAGTTTTACCCATATTGCAAACAGCAGGATTTCCTTCTTTTGTAAGGATGAATAATATTCCATTATATATATTATATATGATATATATATGTCTCACATCTTTACCCTTTCAACTGTTGACCAACACTTAGATTGTTTCCATACTTTGACTATTGTGAATAATGCTGCAATGAACATAAGAATATAGATATCTCTTCAAGATAATGATTTTGTCTCCTTTGGATGTATACCCAGAAGTGGAATTGCTGGATCACATAGCAGTCCTAGTTTTAATTTCTCAAAGAACTTCCATACTGTTTTCCATAGTGACTGTACCAGTTTACATTCCCATCTGAAGTGTGCAAGCTTCCCTTTTTCTCCATATTCTCACCAGCATTTTATATCTCTTGTCTTTTTGATAATATAATCCTGACAAGTGTGAGATGATTTCATTGTGGTTTTGATTTGCATTTCCCTGATGATTAGTGTTGCTCAGCATCTTTTCATGTACTTTTTGGCCACTTGTATGTCTTCTTGGGAAAAATGTCTATTCAGGTCTCTTGTCCATTTATTAATTGGGTTATTTATTTCTTTGCTATTGAATTGTATGAATTCCTTGTATATTTTGGATATTAGCTGCTTATTGGATATGTGGTTTGCAAATATTTTCTCCCATTCCGTATGTTGCCTTTTCATCTTATTGATGGTTTCCTTTGCTGGGCAGAAGCTTTTTAGTCTGATGTAGTCCTAACTGATTATTTTATTTTATTTTATTTTGTCACCTTTGCTTTTGGTCATCAAATCCAAAAAATCATTGCCAAGATCAATGTTAAGGAACTTACCCCATATGTTTTCTTCTAGAAGTTTTATGATTTCAGGTCTTATGTTCAAGTCTTTAGTCCCTTTTGAGTTGATTTTTGTGTATGGTGTAAATTGGGTCCAGTTTCATTCTTTTACAAGTAGATATCCAGTTTCCCCAATACCACTTATTGAAGAGACTATCCTTTCCTCATATATGCATAGGTTTATTTCTGGGCTCTCAATTCTGTTCCATTGATCTATGCATTTGTTTTTATGCCAATACTATACTCTTTTGATAACTACAGCTTTGTAATATAGTTTGAAATAAGTAAGTGTAATGTCTCCAGCTTTGTTCTTCTTTCTCAAAGTTACTTTTACTATTTGGGGTCTTTTGTGGCTCGTTATTAAATTTGGGATTTTTTTTCAATTTCTGTGAAAAATGCCATTGGAATGTTGATAGGGATTGCATTGAATCTGTAGATCACTTTGGGTAGTATGGACACTTTAACAATATTAATCCTTCCGTTCCATGAACATGGAATAACTTTCCATTTATTTGTGTATTCTTCAATTTATTTCATCAGTGCTTTATAGATTTAGTGTACAGATCTTCCACCTTCTTGGTTAAACTTATTCCTAAGTATTTTATCATTTTTGATGCTATTGATTTTTTTTTGTTAATTTCTCGTTCCAATACATAGTTCATCGTCAGTGTTATAGAAATACTGTGATTTTTGTATATTGATTTTGTATCCTACAACTTCACTGAATTAAAATTTTAATTTAAGAATTAAATTGAAAAATCCAGACTTACAATACTATATATTGTGTGATTTTATTTATATGACATTCTGAAAAAGGCAAAACTATAGTGACAGAAAAGAGATCAGTAGTTGCCAGGATCTGGAGTTTGGAAGAGGAGTTCACTACAACATGGCACAGGGAAATTTTTAGGAGTGATGGAATGGTTCTATTTTTTATTCATAGTGGTGGTTATGTGACTGCATGTGTTTGTTAAACTTACAGGATTATATATTAAAAAGATTGAATTTACCTGTATAAATTTATACCTTAATTAAAAAATGGAACTAAAAATTATTCCAAGCAGTAGAAAATATATGGAGTATAGTATAAGTTCTAACATACTTTAATAGGATTCCCAGAAAGAAAGAATTGAGAGAATAAAGAAGATTCAATATTTGAAGAGATAATGGTTTACATCTTCCAGGATTTATAAGGGATACAAAATAACAAATATGTCAGGGATAAAGTATGGCAATCAGTATAAATAAAATGAAATCCACACCTAGACACTACATAGTGAAAGTACAGAACATCGAAGACAAAGAGATCTTAAAGGCAGTTGCAGAAGGAAGCCAGATAACCTACAGGAATCCTCAGCAGAAGTAATAGATGTCAGAGGACAGAGGAAAATTATCTTTAAAATGGTAAACAGGGCTTCCCTGGTGGCGCAGTGGTTGAGAATCTGCCTGCTAATGCAGGGGACACGGGTTCGAGCCCTGGTCTGGGAAGATCCCACATGTCGCAGAGCAACTGGGCCCGTGAGCCACAACTGCTGAGCCTGCGCGTCTGGAGCCTGTGCCCCGCAACAGGAGGGGCCGCGATAGTGAGAGGCCCGCGCACCGCGATGAAGAGTGGCCCCCGCACCACAGATGAAGAGTGGCCCCCGCTTGCCGCAACTAGAGAAGGCCCTTGCACGAAACGAAGACCCAACACAGCTAAAAATAAATAAATAAATAAATAGAGTAGCTATTAATTTTTTAAAAAAAAAAAAGGTAAACAAATATGACTGTCAACCAAAATGTCTGTACCTTTACAAAAAAGAAACTATCTTTAAAGAATATGGAAAATCAAAGACAATTCTAGATAAACAATGGGAGCGTTCACCACCAAAAGACTTGACCATAGGACCTTTCATTATATGCATTTCAAGAAGAATAAAATGGTTTTGGAAGGATTGTCTAAGATATACGAAGGAATGATGAGGAAAGAAATTAGTAAATCATGTAAACAAATTTAAACAAAAACAGTCTGCATTTGAGAATATTTTAATATTAGGGATTAAAAAGGAAAGAAATAAATAGCTGGACAATAATAGCTTGTTATGTAGGAGTGGTGATCTGAATTAATCTGTCCAAAAACTCTTATATTCTTCTGAGGGAGAGGTTAAGTAATTAATCAACTTTAGAGTTTGTGAAGTATGCAGAAAAAATTGCAATGATAACCACTAAAAGAAGAGCAACAGACTACAGAGCTTACACATGAGTGGTATGGGGTTATGGGGAATGAACTAAGAAAAATAGCAAAGGAAGAAATAAATCAGTCTCCAAAAAAGGCAAGAAGGATTACAAAGGAGCATAAGACAAATAACAAGGAAGCCTGACAGATAGAAAGTACAATGCAAGATAAAAAAACACATCTAATTATGTGTACATGAATGTAATGCTTTATTTGTAATTAATTGTAAATTGACCAGTTAAAAGTCAGAGATTATTAAACTAATTTTAAAAATTCAACTCTATGCTGTTTGCTGGAGATCCACTAACATTTTTTAAAAGTTTAAAATTAAAAGTTTAAAATTGTTCAGAAAACGAAAAAAAGCTGGTGGTTGTATTAATATGAGAGAAAATAGACTAGGTCAAAAAGCATAATTAGTGATCAAAAATGTCCCAACAGAGTGAAAAGAGGCTCAGCTATAAGGAAGATTTAAAATTATAAATGCATATGTACTTAATAAAATAGTCACAATACAAAACAAAAAAAATAATAGAAATAAATGAAGAAATCAACTTGCTGGTCATCACAGGGAGAGTCCAAGACACTTCTGTAATTATTGTTAGTTTAGGCGGATTTCTTTCCTGATGAATGCTGTTAAAACTTGATTTTCCTGCAAGGATACTTATCAGAAAAAGCAAGCACAGAAGAGGAAGTAAGTAGGATTCCTTAGAAAAGAGCTTCAAAAAGGTGGTTTGCTTAAGTTTTCATTCACTTTCAGGGCAGACATACTACTTGTCAATCAGGAGAGGAGCCCTGGGACATGGCTCAGCCAATTTTAAAATCAAAGGTCACAGTCTGCGAGATTCCATTTTTTCAAAAGAAGGAAAAATCATTACATGGTTGGTGCCAGTGATTTTCAGATCCTATTTTAGAATTTTCTTGAAGATCACTCTATAACAGATACTCATAAGAATCCTTTGTATAAGAAAGCAATTTGTTAAGTAGAATAACTTCCAGGGACTGAAGCATCTATTTCTATTCTCCTATAGTACCTTCCTTTCAGATATACCCTGGAAACTGAGGTTACTTTGTCAACATGAAATCAGAGAAATATTAATAGTTGGGTTTTTAAAGAATATTTTGCTACTTTAGGTTTTCACAAATTGTGACTAATATTCTGCATTAACTTTTCTGACATTTGTCTATTTCTAATTTGTGTTTTTTACTTCTATTAATTTTTTCCTATAGTATTCCTACAAATGATAATTAATTCTTTTAATTTACTGCCATAATGGAGATTTTAAAAATTATCATAGCTTCTCTTTTACTAATGTATTGATGCTATTGAATTCTTTAAATTTTTTGTAAGAAGTGCTCAGAGTTTTGAAATTATCCAGTCAAATATCAAGCAAAGCTCAGCATGAATATAGTGGAAATAAACACGGTTGTGAAGTCCTGGAAATGAGTCTCACAACAGATATAAATGGGACCTTGGCATATGATGGAGAGTTGGTCTTGCATATTAATGGGGAGGGTTGAGCTAGTCAATAAGTGGGCTGGAGGAAGAGCTTATCTGGGTGGGGGGGAGATCCACATCCCCAGGTGGGTTCAGAGAATTAAAAGTGAAAAGCAAAACTTTAAAACTTTAGAAGAAAATATAGATTATCTTCATGAACTGGTAAAGCTAAGAGTTTCTAAAATAAGGCACAGAAAACCACTTGGCAATATCTATTCATGTGGAGGATGCCCCATCCTACCATTTAACAGTTCCACTCCTGGGCATAATGCCCTAGAGAACCCTCATATGTGTGCCCACAGAAACTCTGACATGAATGTCTACAGCAGCATTATTTATGATGGCAAAAACTGGGAACAATCTAACATGGACTTCAGTATAAAAATAGAAATATCTGTGGTTTATTCATTCGAAGTATGATATACTTTTTCCAACCTAATGAGGGGTGACAAAAGTAGGTTGTAGATAGGTAAATACAGTATGATACTAGTTATACCAAATTTTAACAAATAAAAAATAGTACTTGATAAATTTTGAGAGATACATACATATGTAATGAAAGTATAAAGAAATGCATGGGGATGGCGAACACCAAAATCAGGCACTGGTTTTCTCTGAGAAGGAGGGAAGGAAGGAATATAATGTAATTAGGATGAAGCACACAGGAAGCTTTATATGTATTTATAATATTTTATTTAATGATAAAATTTATTTTTAAAAGGTGGCTGAGGGAGAGATGGAAAACTGTTATATCTTCATTGTAAACAAATTTTAAATATTCAATGAAATTTATCTTTAGATACTAAAAAATGTTAGAGGCAATTTATGATGAACAAGAAACTACCATTAACTTATAGTCATAGCTTAATTGTACAAAAAAGGCTTGCCCTACTGGTTTATTGTTCACCCACTTTATACCCTAGATGAAGTTTAAATGGTTTTAGCCTATTTGCGAAAATCAAATCCACTTTCTAAGCATAAACATTTATTATCTTTCAATAACAAAGATATTAAAAATAATTATTTCTAAGTTCTAAAGGCAAATTTGAAGTGAAATTCCTCCTTTGGGGCATAATAACAAATCTTAATCTCCCACAAATAATTGAAACACGTATAGATACCTACAACTGACTACTTTGAAGGGAACAAATACTACGCTGAATGTGTAAATTTTGGTATGTTTGTTAAAGAGTCATTCACTATATGTTATCATTTTTTTCTGAAGTTATCATAGACTTTACATCTCATATTCTCCAAGTTTACCTAATATTAATTACATTTATATTTCAGTCTTGTAAGTCTTCCTCTTGAAACTGGGCTCTGTTACCTTATTCAACACTAACATTTCTGTTTGTCATCTGTAACATAATAAAAAAGAACCAACAATTTTCCTAGTTTCTGACTCCTTTGTGTCCTAGTGATAATTTTCATGTTTTTCTTTCTTTCTTTCCTTTTTATTTATTCAGGAAGCATAGGGAGAAGTGTGTATCAGATACACACAGAAAGCAGGTTATCACAGTAATAAGGTCTTGAGTGCGAAGTGTAAGCCTCATTGGCCATGTAACTTGGGCAAAGCATGTATCATCTTAAGCCTCGTTTCTTTACAATTAAATGAGCTGGATTTGATAGGGTTGATGTTAGGTTTAAATGGGACAAGGCTCATAGCACTCAGTACAGTGTCTAGCATGTAGTAAGCTTTCATTCAGTGAATGCTAATGGATGGTGACGATGATGATGACAATGCAGCATAAATACAAAATTGACTAAAATACTGAGATTGGGTGATTTTACCATTCAAATAAATGAGTAATAGACATGGAATAATAATAAATAGGCTTATAATGAACATTCACCTTTAACTGCCTCTCAGCTTACTGACCCAGTGTAGATTTGGTGACAGGTGATATTGCAGCTGAAATGATTCAGGATGCTGACAGGACCCTGACAAACCGGGGTGTGAGGAGGCCCCACTTTAGTGTTTGGCTCATAAAATATACACTTTCATACCCCTTCCTATTTGATGAGAGAACTACTATTTCTGCAGAAAATTGACTTCTGATCTATTCCTGGTAGTTCTATTGGCAGGTGCATCCATCCCTCAGCTGCTATAAGAAGTGGCTGCTATAGAAAAGAAGGAAATAATGCCATTTGCAGCTACATGCATGAACCTAGAGATTATCATACGAAGCAAAGTAAATCAGAAAGAGAAAGACAAATGCCGTAAGATATCACTTATATGTGGAATCTAAATACGACACAAATGAACTTATCTATGAAACAGAAACAGACTCACAGATATAGAGAACAGACTTGTGCTTACCAAGGGGGAGAGGGGGTGGGGGAGGGATGGATTGGGAGTTTGGGACTAGCAGATGTAAACTATTATATAGAGAATAGATAAACAACAAGGTCCTATTGTATAGCACAGGGAATTATACTCAATATTCTACAATAAACCATAGTGGAAAAAATATATATATAAAACTGAATCACTTTGCTGTACACAAGATACTAACACAACATTATAAGTAAACTATACTTCAATAAAAATTTTTTTTAAAAATGGCTGCTAAAACTCACAGCTGTACCTCCCTCCAAGGTACTGCCCGCAGCTCAAAGGAGCAGTGTTGCCCAGAGATGCATTGGAGAATGAGACTGGAGGAGGAGGAAGCCTCTGGTAGCCAATGACTGTTGACGGGGGGGATACAAGCCCAGATACCTGGCTTCAGTGTGGCATGACTCAGTGGAGCCATTCCTGCTCCAGAGCTTCCTTCTGGAATCCGGCTGAGCCTGGGCTGGGATCCATGTCTTTGCCTACCTTCTCGTCCTGCACTGTCCTGCTTCCTTACTCCTTACAGGTTTCTCCTGGGAGGTTCCCCTCAACAAATCCTTCACACAAGAGTTCCAATCTCAAGTTCTGTTTCTAGGGGACCCAACCTAAGAAACCTTCCTAAGTCTACTTCTATAGCCATATTAGGAATAGGAGAGATTTTTGTGTTGTTTCTCTTCTAGACAAATGCACAGAAAACCTTTACGTGTCCTTGAATACTCTGTGCTTTTGGTTTTCTAGTCCTATACGTTTATTTAGATCTTGGAGGTTAGTAACCAGCATAGCTTAGCACACCTCTTTTACATCTATACATGTTAAAGATGAGAAAGCCAAAGAAAACTTCGGTCCCCTGAGGTGTGTGGCTGGCAACAGCATTTCAGTGCTTTTCTTAACACAGTTTCTACTGTTTAGGGTGAAGCTCTGACAAGCATGTCATATTAGCTAAAGTACAATAACCTAAATTTCATCCTAACTTAAAAAAGGCTTACTTTCAATAGTGCTGCCAGAGATAATGATGGTGAGTTAAGCTTCAGTAGCTGATGACACGTGTTTGTTAAATCATGAATTTGAAAGGGAAGAGAGAGTTTACATGCCTGGATAAAACCCTTCATCAACTTAAAGTTTTGGAACAATATTACCATATTTCAAAGATCTATTTCTAAGAACTGAGATGAGAGGGTTGACATTGGTAGACTTAGAAGGTATTTCTTTGATCTCCTTTGCTTATAAAAACTTGGTCACAAATAAAGAAAATAGCTTATATTAGCCATTGAATATCATTCTCAATTGGGCAAGTCCCAAACCACAATTTGACTCTAGATTTCTATTTGGTTCCAGGCCGTGGCATTTGTAATATATCAGATGCCAAGGAATTTGTGTGCAACAGCATTAGTTTTTTGATGATTGTATTCCTATTAGACCTCTCAGTGGCATTTGGTGCTCTTAACAGAAATGGAATCTGGCTGTTATAGACACTAAATAAATTTTGTCCACCACTCACTCACACAAAAAGGCTCCTCATTATTGGCAAGTTGGATAGCTATAGAGTGGCCTGTGCTGCACCTATTTCCCATCATAAATGGCTGACGTTACGGATGGACCCCATGGGTCAAATGTGGCCCATAATAATTTGGGATAATAATTAGGATAACTTGTTTGGTCTGAATAGTGCTTTCAAGAAAACTTGAATCAGCAGTAAAAAAAAAAAAAAGTAGGAATTATATATATAAACCTTGATATCGCTTCTTTTGAAAAATTGGAGACCCTACCGACACCAGGCCCATAATCCATCAGATTTGAGTCATACATCAGTAGGGCCCAAGTGGGAAACAAATGGCAAACTCAAACTGGGGAATTTGAGGAAGGCTTAATAAAGGGATTGATTACACATGTGTGGACAGTGTGCTGGGAAACCACAGTGTAAAGGGCAATACCCTGGAACCGGTAACCTCAGGGAGCGATTGCAACCTCAGAGGAAGGAGAGGGAGAAGCAATGGAACCAGAGAGGCAGCACAATGGAGAAGGCTGTCTGCCAGAGCTGTGACTTTGGGTGAAGGACACAGCCAGCTCATGACAATGCCTCAGGGAGGAAGCCAGAGGAATAAATATCCAAACCTCACTCTCTGTCTGTGTCTGGTAGTGCTCCTCAATGGCCGAGTGAAACCGGAAGCCATAAGTCAAGGGAGCCTCTTGAGTCAGCCCGTAAAGGGTAGTCCTGAGGGGCACAGAGCAGGGTGGAAAGGATTGGAGGGGGGATCTGGAGGGCCAAGCAGGAGATATCCAGTATAATTAGCCACTCACTCCTGTAGACAGAGCTTATATTCTACTGTTTGCCACAGTCCCTACTATTCTCTATTGTCCCCACATCAAAGATGAGGATCAGTTGCCAGTGATCATCAGTTTGGCACTATGGTATTTCTTATAGGACAGAACCATTGCTCTATGTCTCTATCAAAAGTGAGCAAGGAAGGATAGAAGACCAAATTCTTCAAGAAAACTGAGAATATATATATATATATTTCTTGTAGAAGAGAAATATTACTATGTGTTTAATATATAAACAAAATATATCTTTGTCTTTCATATAAATATATATAAATAAATATATACATGTGTATATATATATATACCCATATACACACATACATACCTTGCCTGCTTTACTGACAAGGTTAGGTCCCCTTTTCTTGGTAGCACTCTGATTTTTGTATTGGGAAATTATCTTGAGTATAATCTTGCTTGAGAGGATAATTCTAGGTGACTTTCGTTCACTTGGGAGCCGAAGCATTAGGAGCCTCCCTGCCCTCACCATGTGGGCAGGCACATGGCTTAACCACAGTCAATGGAGTTCTCTCTCTAGGGACTTGGATTCATGAGTGAGTTATGCAAAGGCAATAGTTAATTTCTGTTGCTTGCAGCCAAGAACTCTGAATCTTTATCTAAACTTCAGTAGGAAGACCATTAATAAGTTGGTGTTTAAACAGGCTTTTTGACATTTGGAAAACTCTTCTACTTCAATAGGCTGTGGAGACAGAGAGGAATTGCTGCATGCAGATGAACCCCCAGAGACGAGAGGTGCCTGTTGCACATCCATTATTTTGCCAAATTTGCAGTTAAAGCTGAAGATTGTGACTATGCCCCAGCCTACTCCAGGAGAACATATACACAGCCTAATGTTTTCCTCAATGAAACAGGGTGAAAACTGTCACTGAATTAGAAAACAGATGTTTCTATTATGAAAACCAGGATGACTGTCTCCCTAAGAGCTGCAGGAAATGTCAAATAAAAAAAGATGTCCACACTGTAACCTGAAACTCAGATGCAGGAACTGGACCTGGCTCAGACATTGGGTTTATTTATTATTTTTTAATTTTTGTTTATTGTGTTTAATCTTGTTTCTGTATTACTCTCAAATATCAGCTGGTAAATAACTGGGAGTCAGAGCAAGTTTGCCATCATTAAAATAATGCTCATCTCAACAGAATTCCATTCAGTTGACATGTTCAAAACGTATAATAGCAAACAAGCAAGCAAGGTGATAATGATAAAATTAACATGGGTCAGGGACTTCCCTGGTGGTCCAGTGGTAAAGAATCCGCCTTCCATTGCAGGGGACACGGGTTCGATCCCTGGTTGGGGAACTGCGATCCCACATGCCTCGGGGCAACTAAGCCCGCATGCCACAGCTATTGAGCTCGCGCACCTCAACTAGAGAGCATGTGTGCCACAAACTACAGAGCCCACACACTCTGGAGTCTGCGCACCACAACTAGAGAGAGAAAACCCGCACGGCACAACTGCGTGCCGTGATGAAGAGATCCCGCATGCCTCAACAAAGATCCCATGTGCCGCAACTAAGACCTGACGCAGCCAAAAAAAAAAAAAGGAAAATAAATAATAAATAAAATAAATAAATATTTAAAAAAGATAAAACAGTGTATCTAGATACCTTTAAAAAAAAGTTAATATGGGTCAGACACTGTACTAAATGCTTAAGTACATAGTTTCAATTAATTTTCACAGCGCTGTAAAGTACGTACTTTCATATTTTATAAATGAAGATCCTGAGTCTTAGCAAAGTTTAGATTCTTATTGAAGGTTATGTAACTTAGCTGATAATCTCAAGCAGGAGGCAGAAGAAATGACATACGTAGTCACTAAAATAAACCCTTAAGTATGTGGCATAATTGTGACAAGCATCAGCATGTATTTCAAAATTAGTCATAATAATAATGTGATAATATTTGAGTCCTTATGATGTGTCCAGAACAATGCTTAGCATTTTACAGATGTCATGACACATAATTTGCCAGGGAAAATAATTGTAATTTGCAGTCTATTTCTGTCCAATCCTCCATCTTTTTAAGAAACTTAGATCTTTGATTGTCCATTACCTCTATCATCTTTTTACCTTTTTCTCCCAACTGGATGCTTCCCATCAGGTTTTGAATAAGCTCAAGTCTTTTCTTTCTTAGAAACAAACAAACTATTCCCCAGAACAAAATAATAAAGCCCTTTCTTCACTTCATTTTCCCATCTGGCTATTACTTATATCATTTTCCTCACTTTTACAGTAAAATTTCTGGAAAGAGGTGTCCATTATGTCTGTCTCAATTTTCTAACCTTCCATTCACCTCTCAGTCCATTTGTGGACATGGGATGCTAACCTCCTTCAAGGAAGTACTTGCTGCCCTGCTGAGGGGAATGTGGTCTGCAGACTCCCTCAAACTGTCTGCTTCTTCAGGGTCTGCCTCAGACTCAGTGTCATCTTGCACAAGGTCATGCCCTTCCCAGGGTGGCCCATGTATGGTGATGAGTGAGGCAGAGGTAAAAAGACTGACCATTTTGGCCTGAAGGGTGATACAGCTGATGGGTAGAGTTTATTCCGAAGGCCCCCATCTGGTTGGCTGAGGATGTTGGGCTTGGATCCCAGTTTCACTGCTTTCTCTGCTCAGTCATGTTTCTTCCCCTTCCTTTCACAGATGTTGATCCCTAATAGATACTCCAAACTCTATCCCAGAATCTGCTTCCTAACACAGGGCACCATTGCAGTCAGCTTGGTCTTGATTGCTTCAGTCTTTCTAAGGTCACCTATTATCCACATGTTGATAAATCGAATTGGCATTTCTCAGCCATCAATTTACTCAACCTCTTATGGCATTTGAAACAGCAATTAAGGAAAAATTACAGTGGCAGCCTACTGGATTAACACATTCTTTGCAGACATCATTTATACTTTCATTATCAAATATAAAATAAAAGGCTTCAAATACCATGTAAAGTATAGGAGTATAAAACAAGTAAGACAGAGTATTTTGGGGAGCTCTGTTTAATGATGAGTCATTGGACACTGAGAATGAATGAGCAGAAGCAGAGAAACTTCTGGTTTCGAGCTTGGGCAAATGGATGATACATTTGTCACTGAGATAGAATCTACAAGAGGGATCATCAACTGAAAGGGGGAAGAGAATGAGCTCAGTTTTGAGTCATGTGAGTTAGAGGTACTTGTGGGATAGCCACATAGAGCTGACTTGAGAGTAATTGTAGCAGAGACCAGACTGCAGCAAGTTGAAGATTGAATATAACTTGAGAATGTGGCAGAGGGTGAATAGAGGCCAGAGGTTCCCAAACCTGGCTAAGCATTAAACTCATATTTAGAGTTAATTAAAAATTGATTGAAACCAGCAAGGATCTACTGTATAGCACAAGGAAATATACTCAATATTTTATAATAACCTATAAGGGAAAAGAATCTGAAAAATAGATAGATTATATATATGTATAACCGAATCACTTTGCTGTACACCTGAAACTAACACAACATTATAAATCAACTATACTTCAATTAAAAATAATGATTGAAATGTTTCTTCCCCAGAGATTCTGATTCAGTTGATTTGAGGAGGATGTGTATTTTTACAAACTCTCCAGTGCTACTGTGTTCAGTGCAGGTCCTCTGGAAAGCAAACACCAAGATGGAGTGAAAGTGTAGTAATTTTTTTGGGGGGGAGGGTGGCACAAATACATGTGTCAGAGGAAGTGGGAGGGAGCCGGGGAAGGCTGGAGGAGCCATCAGGCAGCAACGCAAGTCTGACCTCATGAAGGGAGGAGGCGGAGATGATTGGGTAGAAGCATCTCAGAGTGCTATGTGGGGTAAGGAAGGGTTAGCCAGGCTGCTGGAAGCTTATGTATCTTTCAGGAACAGGCCTGCCATGCTCAATTGCTGGCTACACAGGAGCAGTCTGTGGGAAACGTGGCATTGGCGTAACTGTGGGGATGGATTTCAGAGTGTAGAAGCTGGGGCCTTTGGTTAATTAAGCTCTCCGTGGTTGAAAGTCTGTGAGGCACATTCTCCTGGTTGCCACATATACCCTACCATTTTTTTTTTTTTGGGGGCCACTCCGGGTGGCATGTAGGGGTCTTAGTTCCCCAACCAGGGATTGAACCTGTGCCCCCTGCGGTGGAAGCATGGGAGCCCTAACCACTGGACCACCAGGGAATTCCATATACCCTACTATTTTAAGACAATGAGATGAGGAAAGGAAGATAGAAATGGGCTGTAGTTAGAGAGGTATTTGGAGTCAAGGCAAGGTTTCCTGCTGTTTTTCAAATAGGAAAGACTTAGGTATGTTTGTAAGCCTAGAGAAGGGAATCTGCAGAATGGAAGATGTTAAAGATAGAAAAGAGGAAGGGAAGGAGGGAAAGAGGGATGGGGAAGAGGTGCAAGACGGACGTTGAGAATGAATTAATTGTGGAGGATGAAGACTCCAGAGAAGGTAGAAAGACGTTGAGATAACAGGTTGTGGCTTTGACTCTAAGCAGTGACATCTTATTTTCTGGGATAGTGTCTGGATAGGGTTAAGGTTGAACGTTGTAGGAAGTTAAAGGGAACTGTACTTGGTTGTCTCAACTTCTACCACAAAACAGGAGGCAAAGTATCAAGGGCACCAGTGGTGGAAGGTTTGGTCTTGAACAGGAGGTACCACCCCATCCGCTGAGGCGTAAATCAAAAGAGGTAAAAATGGGCTCAAAGACTCATAGATTTGGGGTCAAGTTACAGGACAGAAAGGCTGATGGCCTTGATTTCTTGACAAGTAGGAGGCAAAGTTATCTGCTGAAGGTATTATTTATTTGCCGCTCTTCGCACACAACAAAATTCCTCACATAAAACCATAACAGAAATAATATTTAGTATATTAAAATTAATACTTCAGATATTTCTTTTATATTAAGATGATTGTCTATTACATAAATCTTTCATAGACATGTGTCTGTTTCTTGGTGTATAAACCATAACTCTGAAAGATTCCCTTGATATAATTTAGAATTTTAAAAACTGACATTGTATTGAGTTTACACCATTCTCAATCAGAAGATAAAATTACTGGAAACATAATGTCAGTGTATTTTGTATATTTGTTACCAAATGTAACAAACAAAAACCACTTTTGGATGATGTAATTTTATCTAGTATTAAAACAAATTCATCACGTGAGCATCACGTGATAGGCTCTCCCTATCAAAAAGTAGACATCAAAATATTTCATAATTGGAGGGGGTCTTTGAGATCAGTGACTTCTAATCTGGGGGCCTCAGACCCCCAGAATATATACATTGAACAATAGTAGTTGATGATCTATTTTTAAATTTCAAAGCACCTAATAGAAATCCCACTTTACCCACATGAAGACTTTGACTTCCTTTACAATTACTTGAAATTATTTCAATTCAGTGGGGCTACTCTTTAGACTCTCCAATTGGCTTTTGCAATATTGAAACATGGATAATGCATTAATCTTTATTTAATCAATGAGTTTTAAAAATCAGCAAAACTTCCGAAACACAGGGCTAGGGTAGAGGGAGGATTATAGAAATCTGAGGTAACTGACAGTGAAAACGTCGGGAAAAATTGACTTAGTCTAATCCTGAAATTTGCAGATGAGAAAAGTAGGAGGAGGAGAAATAATTTATCCGATAACACATCATGGTTCATTAGTAGCAGAGCCAGCATTAGGATTTGCTCAATTTATATTTTGGAAGCTGTGAAAAAATTTCCTAATATGCTATTTTCTTGGGTGTTAGGTTTCTGCATTTTGTATTGTGGTGTTTAGTGTTCTTAGCATTTGGAAACCAAATGCTTCACATTTTGTTTTTGGGTTGTTTTTGGTTGAGTACGTACCAATAGGAAACACCCCAGCCCAAATGCTAAGGTTTATTAATTTGTATTTCCTCTGCTGGCCAACTTTCCAGTAAAGTGGTTTAAAAATTTTTTTCCATAGAGGTAATTGAGAAACAAAAACAGAAACCTTTAAAAGAGTCTTCATAGTAAAGAGGTGCCATAAAAGGCTAGTTAATTTTGAACTCCATTCTTCCATTCTTCATAATTTTAGGGTAGTCTTCATTCATATTTGCTCTAGTTACAACAGTATTTTAAACAGAATTATATGGTTAGCATATGAATCTACAAAAAGAAAACATTTTAGACCCTTCTACAGTTTTAATCTTAGGTGTGCATACTAATTGCACACATTCTCGTCAAATAATTAAAAAATATTCATAATTAACAAATAGGGACAAACTTTATACAAAAGTTCTGCTACTACTATAATTTTTGAAAACATTTAACCCACCAGTAAGAGTGGAGACAGCCCTGCCTTTTAAAAGATAGATAATTTGAATAGAGAATATAAGATAGGATCATTAGACGTATAAACAAGAGTTTTTCTTCTTATGAAAAGTTAAAAAATTTCCTTCCTTATATTTTTGTTGTTCTTTATATTTCTTTAGACAACAGCCATTTTTTCTCAAATGATTTTTTTTTTTTTAGGAAGGGAGAGTTGTCTATTGATGGTCTAAAAGAAGTGCTTACATAATTGTAGCTGAGGCAGAACTGGTATTTAATATTTCTTACATCTCATTGATACAGTCTTCCAAGATGTTGATTAAGCAGAGAAATCATTTTCTAAGTCCAAAATCTCAAAATGTATAAAAATAATCAGAATTTTATAACAAATGGTAATAACTAGTTTTGTGCATTCATTTTCTATGATACCTGATAACATAGGCCAATTAAAACCCAGACTTCACATTGGCATCAAATGAACATAGCAGAATGACCAAAGCTGAGAACTAGTCATTGTCATAGATGCAACCTAAAAGAAGAAAATACAAATTTAAATTAGTTACACAAAATACGTATCCTCTAAGTGTTCCAACGTTGTAAATGTAAATGATTCATACTCTCCTGGTTTAGGATAAAAACAGGAGAATTGGCTCACTTTATGAAAAAGCAGTTAAATGGAAGGCCATATATTTATTTAACATTCATTGCTCAGTGTACTTTTCCAAATAAAGTTTCTGGACAAATCTATTCTCTATCAAAATGAGACTCAAGATTATTTTACCTGGTACTTAATTAAACGTACTTTTTGATAGTAATTCTGAATGAGGTTGAAAATATTAGGTATTAGTAAGAATCATACATTTAAAAGGAGACTAAAAGGAACATAATTAACACTATGCTTCATTTCAGGTGAAATTAATTTTTTAGATCATAATTTAGAAATGTACAATGCTTAGATAATACTAGTGAGTAATACAGGTTATGAAATAAGTACCTACTTACTGTCGAAGCACAAATATTTTTGTGGATAAAAGCAATTCTTATTAAGATTCATGGTATAATGAAAAATACACTAATATTTCATTCTTTTTTTTCAAAGAAAATAAATAAGAGATTTTTCCGTGATTTTCAGTCATGTTCAAAAATAATTTTATTTCATTATACCATGGCATTTGCCTTTCTTAACATTTTCAGGTGATTCAAATGCTAATCAGATTGGAAGGCTTTAATTAATCCAGCAAGCTATTTTCAGTATTTGTAAGAACAGTAAATTCACCATGACTGTTCTCTGTGCTGGGTGCCACGTGAGACTTACCGTCAGCAATATCGTCATAAATCTCTCCATCACTGTAAATGTAGAAAATAAATTTTATTTTAAAGAAAGAATCTTCTTAACATTAAAGCAATATTTAGGTTATAAGTTTAATAATGTGATTTTATGTGACACAAGGCATTTAAGGGTGAGAAGTTACATTTATAAGTGGGAAGAAATTTCATATGCATCTGTATCTCCTTTCATTGACTTAATCTAATCCTCTGTTTCATTCTTAAAGCGTGCACACACACACACACACACACACACAATTTATTCCATATCATAGACATACAGAATAATGAAAACATGCCCCAAGAGCATAGACCATGCCTTACTCATCTTTAGATAGAACTATAAGCCTAGCACACGGCTGTCCTTGGTCAATAGTGTTTGTTGAACTGAACAAACTGAAAAATCATGGCACAGTACTCCACTGGGGGCCCTAATCCAAAACTGCGATAGATTCTTTATGTTCAGTAATATCAGATTTATACTACTTTCACTTGAACTTCAAATGTTGAAGCAAATACAAAAATATTTGGCATAGGAAATGGGTGCATCATTTTTGCAATGTTTCTAATTATAATTTGTAAATATTAATTTAAAATATATAAATATTGGTTACAAAATAAGCAGCCAGTATATGGTTTGTATGGTGATTCTTTTTTTATTTTTTATTTATATATTTTATTTATTTATTTATTTATAATTAATTAATTAATTAATTTTATTTTTGGCTGCGTTGGGCCTTCATTGCTGCACGCCAGGCTTTCTCTAGTTGCGGCGAGCGGGGGCTACTCTTCGTTGTGGTGCGCGGGCTTCTCATTGCGGTGGCTTCTCTTGTTGCAGAGCACGGGCTCTAGGCATGTGGGCTTCAGTAGTTGTGGCACTCGGTCTCCATAGTTGTGGCTCGCGGGCTCTAAGCCCGCGGGCTTCAGTAGTTGTGACGCACAGGCTTAGTTGCTCCGCGGCATATGGGATCTTCCTGGACCAGGGCTCGAACCCATGTCACCTGCACTGGCAGGCGGATTCTTAACCACTGCGCCACCAGGGAAGTCCTATTTTTTATTTTTAAAATTTTTTGGCCATGCCGCGCGGCATGTGGGATCTTAGTTTCCCGACCAGGGATTGAACCCATGTCCCCTGCATTGGAAGCATGGAGTCTTAACCACTGGATTGCCAAGGAAGTCACTGTATGGTGATTCTTATGTTATATAATTTTAAAAATATTTGTGGTTATAGGTGGCATCCATAATAATAGTTCTGGTGAGTTTTACACATTTTAGGTTTTATCTGGCCCTGAATCTTTGTGAAATATTCTATTCCACACACACACTGAGTCCCTCCTATGTACCAGGAGATATAAATAAGACACAGCTTTTATTTCAAGAAACTTATAATCTAATGGAGGAGAGAATGATATGCAAGTAATTAAAATAGAAAGAATTATAAATATTAATATAGCCTTGAAACGTAGGATACACAAATGTAAGGTGACTTCGTCATTTAGACCAGACCTACTCTTGGTTCCTATACTACCTCTGTGCATTTATCATGGAAGCAGCAGCAGGCTTTTCAAATTGCTGCCAACTATGGCAGATGCTGTGAGTTCCCTGTCTTCTGTTTGGATCCTTTCTCTGAGATTGAGGGAGGATTTGGCTAATGGAAATCTGATACAAATGCAAAGAGGACAGATTTTTTTCTAGCATTCATTCAATAAACTTTTATCAAGTATTCACTTCAATAGGTGGTAAAGCAATAATTACTTAGAGAGTACACTTTCTGAATTCTCTCTTAATCATCCTGTAGTAATCACTGATGAAGACATGGTCCCGTTATTTGTCACGCATTCTTTCCTTAAAATTTGTATCTTTCATAGAGTAAAACCTATTGAAAAGTCCCATGCCTACTACTGTGATTAATGCTCTGAGGAAAATAAAAGTATTGTGATTATTTTTCTTTTGACTCTTTCCTGGTTTGCTGACAGATCCCTTAACATTGCTTTGCCTCTTTCTGATTGGTGTCAGGTTGTTTATGGATACAGTTTGTGAATCTTCCTTGATTCCTTAATCATGCTGAATTCTGTAAATCTCTGTATTGGTATATGACCTACCCTGATAATGGAGTTCATTTCTTGCACTGGTTTACTTGGAATAGAATCTTATAACATTGGGGGTGGACTCTAATCGCACTAGTACCAGACTGTGACAATGTCCTATTCATAAAAATAGAAGAATCATTGACCACTATCTTTTTCTGGCATGCTTCCAAAAAAGGCAACTTAATACTCTACTATGCCTGGTGTGAGTAAAGAAAAGCCTTCAATTAGGGGCCAAGCTATAAACCGTTAACAGGTGATATTTGTACCTACTCTGCAGACACTAATAGATACCTGATTAATTCAATTCAATCAACTGCATTAATAGCTAGCGAAATGCAAAGTATTAATGAAAGTGTTAGTGGTTTTGACCTGTCTGCAATATTTGCAATGTCTGTATCCAATGAATATATAAAACTATGAACTGTATAATCACGAATGAGAAGGGCTCCTCCTTTATATTTAAAAGAGTGACACTTTATCAAAACTAACTTCGTTATGGGTACTACCATATTGACATTAGTATAGCATATTGTTTTAAAATTTATTTATGATAGTTTAGTAGATTATATTATGTAAGTGATATTAGGAATCTTTCTTAAAGAAAAGCATATAATTATTTTTGGAAGTATAGTAGTAGAAGAAAATGGGCTTACTTGTCCACCAAGTAACTCCGAAGGACATAACCATCTAAGAAAGAAAAAGAAAATAAATTTTATTAACAGTACAAACTTGAAAAATCCCTACTATTTTTAAAGAAATTGAAATAAAATTTAATAATTAAAAGATATGATATAATGTATTGAATAATTATATCTATCTCCAAATATGACTTATTTTTCTTATTTGTGTCCACTTTTCTCTCCTTCCTTTTTTTTTTTTAACATCTTTATTGGAGTATAATTGCTTTACAATGGAGTGTTAGTTTCTGCTTTATAACTTTTCCTCTTCTCTCTAACTTTTTTTTCTCTCTCTCTCCTACATGACTCTTTTCCTCCATTTACAATCTTTCCTCCTTTCCCCCTTAAATTAAAAACCAAGATTTTCTTTTCTAAGCTACTGTAGGTTGTAGCACAAGCTTCTTTCACATTTTACTCTATTTCTTTAAGGTGTTACCCATGTGACAAAGTTTTAAGAATTTATTAAGCATAATTTCTCCTATGACAAAAGTAGGTCACAGGTAGGGATTTTAAATATCACCAGGTCTAAGACTTAACTTCTCAAATTTTATTATACTGAACAGTCAGAACTGTGATCCATTCCCCTTTCAGATCCGCAATCTAGTGTTTACTTGGGGGAGTGTGCATTCTAAATGGTTTCAAAACAGCTCTCTTACAATCAGCGTGAAAGATCTTTCACTATTGCTTTTGCCATTTGACAGAGCGTCAACATTTGCATTTTCATCTTTCATGGAACAAATAATTATTAGAAGAGCACGTATCAGGGATTCTAGTGATTCCTCTGTTAAATGGAAAATAGACATTTTATACAAGAAAGCAAAGATTTTTTTCACTTTATTTTTGCCCCTCTTGTGCAAAATACTCCTAAGAAAAAATATGGGCTATTTTTCTTAAGAAAATGTCTGCTGACATCTAATTAATGTTACTAACCTTTGGAATTATTGGTTTTGTGTTAGCGCCTAGCTACTGTTGTATGCTTGAGATTAGTACCATTTATAGTCTTGTCAATACAGCTTCTAAATAACTTCTTTCGCTGAGTCAATCTATTGTTTTTGCTCCACCTCAGATCTAGTTTAGGTTCTAAATCAGAGTAAATGTGTAAAAACTGATAAAGCAGGAAGCTCACAAGCAAAAATTAATACCAATGTTAATAAACTTAGGTAAACATACTAATATCATATTGCCATTGATTTAACATGCAAGATTTTTTTAAAGTTAGAATCATACAACTGAAATTGTAGATTAAAATTTAAGAAAATGAACTTTCCCTTGAAATATTCCAGGGTAAAAAAAATTCCACCAAAATATTTTGTCAAGAAATTAACTACTTGTTGATGAAAATTGTTCATAAGAATCATATTTGGAAAATAAAGAATCAAAGTTATCTTTGAATTCCTGCAGCATGGCAGTAATGAAGCATATGTCAAAATGATAAAAGTACAATAAGTAATATTTTTCTCAAAGTATGAAAAATTAGACCATGTTACACCTTCCTTTTTATTTCAATTAAAGAAGTGGAAAAATTAATATAAAGGTCATCTAAAATTAATATCTATGATCCTTGGGTAGACTTTGATTCCACAGTTCTTTCAGTCATTTCACGTTAACAAAACTTAAAAAAAAGTTAAGGTAGACATCATCATTTAGCATAATTTTTAAAGGGGGATAATCTCATCTCTAACAAATTCAACTCTATGTGTGTCTCTCAAAAGAGAAACTCTGTGCAAATAACAGACTTTTTGAACAAATTGTGGATTTTGTGTCAGGCTTCCAATAATTGAAGTCTGTCTTTACTTGTACTTATGTTTAGGGCTAACATAAAGTGTGAACCATTTCTACAGACAGTAAGAGTCACAAAGTTTTTTTTTTTCGTTAGTTAAAATTGGTGGTTATGTTTTCATTTTGAATTTTCTCTTAAAACAAATTGGAAAATAAAACAATACAAGTAAGTGTTCCCATGATATTCATGTTTAAATTAATAATTTAAAAATAACGACTGAAGCCTTTAACAATGAAGTCAATCTCATTGGGAGTTGTCTGGGCTTTGTAAAGTGTCTGAACTAATATTAGAATGTAGACAATTAGAGAAATGTATAAGAAGTAAGAAAGTATTGCCAGAGATTGGAATTATTCTGGCCTCAAATATATTTCTGTTGTTGTTTGTAAAAAATATTTAGAAGGTCAAGAGAAACAAAATCCAAAACAAAGAGAATATAATCACCATTTCTGGAAATAAAAGGTTTTTATTTTCTTGTGCTTGTAGGTCATCTACTTTTTAAAACTTAGTTATGCTAAAATTGTGTAGACCTGGATAAAACACTATCTGTAATTAGGCATAAAACAGTCCTTTCAATGACCAAAGTTAATAACTCATGATATACAGCTTAATTACTTAACCTCACAAAATTTATTATAAAAAAATGTATTTTCTTAGCTTCTCAAATCCCTATTACATTTCCTCCTATGTCTTGACTCTTCAAGAGTTCTATGGAGCAGCCTTTTCTTTTGTTGAAAGCTCTAATGTTGTTGCTGTTTTGTTGTTTTTGTTGTTGTGTGAGCTACATAAACATCAATGATTGTGAGTATTATTTAAGAACAAACTTATCAAGGGGTTGGGGTGTGAGATGGTTCTGTGCTGCTCTACTTTAGTTCCCTGAAATGATGTGATCATTTGGGGCTCATAAACTATAAAATCACTATTATATAGCACTTTTGCAGGGTTAACGACTTTTAATACAGCATAGGTTTTGCTGTCTAGTACCTTTAAAAATCTCTGCTGAAACTTCATTCTATCACAAGCATGATTCATGACAGTGTCAAAACAAGTGTCTTACCGTGAAGTTTTAAACAACTTCTCCATGATAGTTCCTAGACACAATTTTTTTTTTTTTTTGCAGTAGAAAAATGTTCTCTGCTCACATGTTCCATGAACATTCATCATAGGGAATGTAATGAAAAATACAAACAAATGAAATAAACAGAAAACCTCATCATAGTTCTGTAACATGCAGAGTGGCTGCTGTGTTTAGTTAGCTCTATAATATCGTGGGCACTGGCACACCAGGGATTCTCACACGCAGTATGAAATTATCATTAGGAAATCTCACATTCATAGAACAGAACACAGTGACTTGAAACAAATGTTTTGAAATATGTGGTGGGTAGAGTTGGTTAAGAAAGTAACACCCACCCACCATATGTGCCAGTTAATTTCTTCCCAAAACATTTACTTGCTACAGTGCAGATGTGTCCCAGGACTAATGACTCACCTTTCAGAAGGGTGTTGTGAATATAAAATTACCAAGAATATACAAAACCGTCTTTGGAAAAAATGAAAAATATCTTTGTTCTAACATTTTCAAATTTTTTACTCAATAAAAATGACAAATTTTATTATTTCCTTATTATTTCGTTTGTTGTGAGCAAGTCCAGAAATAAAGTTAAACTTACTCAATTTGGCCTCATGCAGTTTAAAAACAATAAAGTCATACTGCATAGATTTACTAAGGCAAGTGGAACAACATCCGACTTCAAGAGAAAATGCTCATAATGTAATAGAAATTAAAAACAAAATGCAGTGTATAATGCTAAATATAAATTATTATCCTAGTTCTATAAAAATGTTCTGTTTCCCTCTCTCTTTTTCTCTCCCTACTTATTTTTAGTGCTTCAAATTAGGTGACATTAAATTTCTGAATACAAAAATTTTCTTCAGTGAACACGTGTTGTTTTAAAATCGAAACCAAAATTACCTAAGCAAAGAAATGATCAATTGGATTTGGGGACACCCAAAGCACCTTTAAAATTCCCCTTCCTTTGATGCCCCAAGGAAATGGACAACATTTTGATCACAAATAACTCAGCTCATGTCTTTTCTGTAGAAACATTTTTCTACTTTTTTGTAGAAAAATTTTCTCCAGTGACAGGAGGTGGGAAAACTCACAGCTTATGAGACTTTGAGTTGAGGAACATGCACAAATATTAGCGAGAAATTCTAAACATTTGGGAATGTGCCAGAAATATATATTTAAGATCTCAATGCCTCTACAATATGCTTTTCTACAAGTCAGTGGGTGAGACTTGATCAAGTGTGATAATGCCTGTAAAAGTGGCTTGTACTCTACTCCACAGTGGGAAGGGATTACTGTTAATGATTTAGCCTCTCATATCTATCATTACAAATTAGGTTTAAGTAAACTATGGTTTTCTTTTTTTTTTTTTGCTGGATTAAAGAAGAATAGAAAGTAAGGAAAATGTTAGGGTCATCATGGGGTTGGACTGCAAATGTCGTTACCGCTAATTAGATGTAGAAAAAAGGAACTGAAAGATTCAGAGTCTCCCAAATGATACACAACAAGTGAACCACATCACTATGGCTAAGACAGAGAACTTCTGTCTTCTAACAAGTTAAACTAGTCAACGGACTTCTTCCTGTGAATGTCAGTATGTCAGATTTTCATCTGGTTATCCAACTGCAATCTCCAAATTGTTATACTCAATTCAGCAAGCCCCAAACAAGGTGCCAGGCAGTGTAGAATGTGTTGGCAATACAATGTTGAGAACATTTCACTGAAGCTACTCTCAAGCTCAGTCTCATAAGAGTAATAGATTGGAAAAACAGTAAGGACAGTGGCAGCAATAACAGCAGTGGCATGGTGCAGCAAGGGAGAGATTAATTGTGTTAGGGTGGCTGCGGAGGAGTGAGTGAGTGTGCTTCCAATTTTAGATGACAACTGGGTTGTTTTTAATAGACAATTTATGGGCATTCCAAGTAGAATAAAATAGCATAGAAGGATGAAATAGCATAATTTATTCAGGGAATGACAAATGAGTAGTTTATATTTCTGGAGTGTTAGTTGCAGATGGGAAATAGTTGATGAAGGTGAGGCTAGATCACAAAGGTTTTTATATACTAACCCTAAAGACTTCATGTGTTTAAAAATAATATTTGGGTAACAGTATGGTGAGTGGATTGGCTGAGAGAAGGGTAAGGGAGACATATCATTTGAAAGGCTATTGCAATAACCCAGGTGAGGAAGGGTTAAATCCATACAACAATTGTCCCAAATCCTATGGAGGCATTTGAGGAATAGATCAGAAATTAAGAAAATTAAACATGTTAAGGATCCAGTTCAAGGAAAGACTAACCAGCAGTTTTAGAAAAATTAAGAAAAGCAAGAGATTTGGAAAAATAAAAGGGAAATTAAGCAGATATGATCACTGAATTGTGGAATAATGCAATCGCAGATGCTCTTGGTGGCCCTCCCACCTGCCCAGGAGTAGGCTTCAATTCCTGATGGACAGGGAGTTGATGTATACGTACCCCAGTTCGTTTCCCACCAGATGGGATAACACTGCCACTCCGAGTTCCCAACTGATTAAGCTCCTACTACCCAAGTGTACCTTTTTTTGATAACAAGATTTTATTAGCTGCCTTCTCAAGATTTTATTAGCTGCCTTCTCTTCCTAGTTTATTAACAAGATTTTATTAGCTGCCTTCTCTTCCCAGTCTACTTCTCCACGTGCTCATGGGAGTATCCCAGAATCTCCTCCCGAATGGGAAAGCCAAACTAAGACAAAGTCCAGGCCAAAGAAAGTCTATAAATAAAAAACAACTAGTACGCAAGTGTTACCGATATAATCATCTGGTTTTCATTCTGTTCGAGATGGACCCCAAAACCACCTAAGAATTGAATTAGTTATCAGTGAGCTTGAGAATTGTAAAGTGCATTGGTCCTGCACCAGAAAAAAAAAAAAAAAAGAAGATAAAAGTTACAAGGAACCCTTGATTTTATCTACCAGAATGTCATGTAATGTTTTCACCTCTCATTTTTAACAGATGATAAATTCTGAGAGGATAGGAGTCCTCCAGTATTCATAGCAGTATTTAGAATTATTGATGTTGAAGTAGAAAATGATAGCAGATTACAAATTATCCCAGAATGGCTGTTGCTTTTCCTCATTCTTAAGGTCTACTGGTTCCTAGGTAGGAGTCTCCTCTGGATTTCTGTGTTTGATGCTGAATCTACATCTGCTCATCTGTATCTATACCTGTTTGTTGTTGAGGTCATTTATATCCTGTTACTCAGAGTATGTTCTATGGGCCAGCAGCATCAATTATATGGGAGCTTGGGAGAACACCTTACCTCAGACCTACTAAGTTAGAATCTGCACTTTTAACAAGATCCCCGCGTGAAGTGTATGTACTTTGAAGTCGAGGAGCATTGCTCTAGATGGGATTTGTTGCGGGGACAGAAATCTCAGGACAGCAGGGCAAGATAAGTCTGAAGCTTGTCCTCTGGAGAAAGGTCCACATGACAAGTACTAGAACAATTCTCTGTTGTGAAAAATGTGAAATAATTTGGAAAGTAGAGGGAAGGAAACATATCATTTAGGCCCATCACCCTAATCAGCCACTATTAGGATTTTAGTTTGGTTTCTTTTATTTACGTATTTTTTAACATGGCTGTAAATAAATCCTATCCTACTTTAAGCAGGCTTCTTATTTTTCTTACTGTTGTATCATGAGAATTTCCTCATGCCATCATAATCATCCTGGAAAATACTCAGTTTGTATATTCATCATAACTTATTTAATAATTTTAAAAATTTGAACATTTTAAAATATTTTGATGACCTTTTAAAGCATGTAGTTATTCTGCATTTAAGACTATTCCTTGGGGGTACATCTTCACAAATCCTGGTCTGAATGGGGCTTTTCTTTGTCTTCTGGAGCTCCATCTTTGCATTATCTCCAGTGACCTTCAAGTCGTAACGCTACATATCCCTGCCTGTTATCCTTTGCACCCACATTCCATTTTTTTCTTTTAAAGCCAACCACACCCCTTCCATAAAAACTTTAGATCCATTTTCCCCACCCTTGAGTCACTGTATTTTATTCTTAAAAAATCTACTTGGGTTCCTGTCCCTGAGTCACCTTCCTGTCATTAAAATTGAGCTCAGAGTTTGTGTTTTCCGTGCAGACGTACCGAGCTGATATGGGGCAGTCATGCTGGCTATTCAATTTTAAATATAGGACAACATAATTTTGACTTACTCTTCCCTGGACTTTAAATGAAATAAGCTTCCTTTTAAAACTGGACAAAAACATTTCCATCTGCCAGCTTTAGTAGCTGAGAAAGTCAGAGAGGACAGGACTCTCTCGTGTTTATTTGGAATAGAATGTCGTATTAAATGTGGCCGAACAGGAAGTGAAAACAAGCGAATTTGCAAGGTAGGAAAACTGGAGATTCTAGGTGTGACATATGCGATATAATTTCAAACCAGACCAGAGCAAGAACCACTCGCTACTTTAGCAGAGTGGTTCTCACTTTAGTGTACATAGGAGCAAACTAGGGAAGCCGTTATGATCACAGACTCTGTCTGACTCCCAGATCACATGACTCAGCAAGTCAAGGGTGGGTCCAGGGTGTTAGAATGGTAATACACACAGGAGTTTTCTGATGCTGGTGGTCTGTGGGACCACATTTTCAGAAGCACTAATTTGGCATAACTTTGGCAACTCAGTGCCAAATATAGCAGGTGGGAAATGAAAAAAAAAATTAAAATAAAATACATTGATTCCAGCACAGCAAGATCTCCAGTTTCTTAATGTTTTCCACAATTCACAAAGCATGGAGCAAAAACAGTTAATACAAATAGGAGTGATCACTAAAACTTGTTTAGTCGTTAAATTCTGGGGTGTCCTATCTATAAAGAGTAAATAGTGACTTACATTTTCCTTCTTCATTCCTGCAGAGAACTTTTGTATCATCTGTGTTTTGTATAACTTCCAGGGATTCTCCAGGCTTTACCTGTAGATCTCTGTTCCCCCACTTTTTAGAAGTTAAGTAGGGTGCAACTTTGGTGGAATAGAGGACTCTAATTTCACCATCATACTGGAAAAATAGGAAAAGCATTTACATTATTGATTGATGTGTGTTATTAAACTAATTCATTTATTGACAGATTTATTAAGAAAATCTTTGTTAAATAACTAGTTCCTTGTTTTCAAAAAATAACAAAAACTTCTTTGGAGGAAAATCACTCATAACCTCATCAACCTAATAATTATTTTTAAAATAAAGAGTTTTTTAAAATTTAAGATGTAATGCATGTGTTGATTTGTCACACTCATATATTGCAAAATGATAACCATCAGAACTTAAATTCTATTGGCTTGATCACCTAGCAATACTACCACTTCTTTTTTTATGGTGAGAACATTTAAGATTTGCTCCATTAGGGACTTCCATGTATATAATACAGTATTGCTAACTATAAGCACCGTGCTGTAATTAGATCCCTAAAACTTACTCATCTAACTGCTGAGTATTTGTACCCTTTGACAGACATCTCCCCATGCTCCCCTCCTCTGGTAACCACGATTTTACTCTTGATTTCTGTGGGTTTGGTTTTTTTAGATTCCACATATAAGTGATGTCATACAGTATTTGTCTCTGTCATTCTGACTTATTTCACTTAGTATAATGCTCTCAAGGTCTGTCCATGTTGTCACAAATGGCAGGATTTCCTTGTTTTTCACGGCTGAATAATATTTCACATATATCTATCTATCTCACATCTTTTTTATCTATTCTATTTTTAGCTTACCTTCTTATTAAGTTTCAAAGGACAGCTAAATTTAGATGATTATCACAGTACATATATTGTGCATGTATGAGAGTTTACTTAATTTCTTATAGGAATAAATTTAAATCTAAAATAAATTTTGTAGAAAATAAAGTTGTGATGGAGAACTGTGATATTGATAATTACACTTTTAAAAATCATCAATTTTTTCATTAGCACTTTGAACTTTGTATGATATTTAAATGTAAACGTACTTTAAATTTTTTCCTGAAGTCTTTTTCTTCTTTTTCTTGCTTTTTTAGTTTCTTAGGGTCTTTTTCTTCTGCCTTGGCCTTGGCTCCTTGACTAGGATGGCAGAACACACATAAAATAGCATTTAGTTTCAAAATATAAGAAGAATAGTGTATAACAGACAATTCATAACATTACATTTTTGTTAAATTTCATTTTCAATTATCTTTGTTAGAAATCAAGTACATTCATTGTAATAAATGATGACATTTCATAATGCAGAATAGATCTTCAAGAGAATACAGACTGAGTTAAAATGGAAGTGAGAGATAATGTATTATGTTGAATGGTATAAAATGACTGAAGTATAGTTTAAACATGGTTACATATCAGCAGTTTCATATGATTCAACCTATTCTTGAACCCCTTATATTTTTCAACCCTTCCTAGATAATTAAGTGGTTTGGCTAATGTCATAGAAAAGGCTTTTTAAAAAAGAACACTTTGTGAAAGACTGATTTTTATGGCTTAAAAAATTTATCTATATATAATCTACTTAAAACAAAGCCAGGGTCATATCTCATGATACCAACTAAAGCCAATTATTATAAGAGAGGTGAACAGCTCTGAGGTAGTGATTCTCCAGCCTGGCCACATATAGGATCACCTGGGAAGTTTTTAAAAAATACCACTGCCCTTGTCTAATTCCCAGAAATTAAATTAATTAAAAATTCTAATTAATTAAATTGAGTGAGGTCCAAGTACTGACATATATATTTTAAAAGCTCCCAGGTGATATTAATTTGCAACCAAGGTTGTGAACAATTCCTGGGTTAAGTATGGATGTTAGGGAAAGGCTGTGACTCTGTAGGAGGGAATTTAAAAAATCAGAATATTTGTGAATAATGAAAAATTTTAAACACTGACATTAATTTTGATTACCTAAGGTAATCAAAATTTTGATTACATAAGGTAAAGTTTTGTTTGTAACTGATTTATTTAAAATTTTGAATCTTAGAATTTAGTTCATTCACTGGGAAATGAATTATCACACTGTCCTGCCCTAGATTCTGCATTGTCCCTCATAACTTCTCTCTGATGGTACCTGGGTAGTAGTGGAATCGCTGGCCCGGATTAGCACTCTGGAGCGATCAGAATATACATGAATGTTAAAAATGCCCCACAAGCTCTCTTTAAAGGTAATTTATTGAAATTTATTTAAAAAAATAGAATGCTGGGTTAGAGACACACGATTGCCTTTAACTCTGAAAATAAGCAACGGGAAAGAAATTAGTACATATCGCACAAAGTTTAATCAGCTGGGGTTTATTTTGCTTAAAGAAAAGGGCCAGTGGGTGACTCTGGGTTCCTAGAGAGCTATTTAATGGAATGTGGTGGCATTTCTACAGTAATATTAAACACAAAAATGTGCTTAAAACTGTCAGGAATAGAAGCGACTTCCCAATGGTGAGGAATATTAAAACTTAACATATTTCTGAAGATTAGATTTTCCTTTCATGGAGAACTGAAAAAAGGAGAATGATTCTCCTTTCATATTTCTGGTGTGTTTTGTCTGTAGAACTTGATCTTCTTATATAAATAACAGGATATTTTCCCCTCAGTTTCTTTGATCTTGCTCTTGTTCTGTAAAATTAGTTTAACAATGTTGGTAAAAAACCAAAAATGACAAAAACAGAAACTTAGAGTTCACTCATGCATTTTTACCAGTACAGCTCAGAAGACACCACTTACTGTATTCCATTGATGTTACTTTTATCCTTTAACTGATCAACTTCAAGATCTTTTTATTCATCTTTCTTTTTTCTTGAAAAAGTTAGAGAGGTGTTCTTGCTTCCATACATAGCATGTATCAGATCATCTCACATATTTACTGGAGTATAAAGAAGCATCCTAACATGTTATTTTCTATTACAAAAGAATTTTCAAAAGGTACTCCTCTTCTATTAATTGATTTTAGATTTTCTTACAACTTCTGTCTAAAATTAAATTGAAGCCTTAGGTAAGCTAAAGAATGTCACTATTCACTGTTGACTGTTTTTGTTTGTTTGAATGGAACCTTTGAGAATCAGATGATTTTGTGAAAAAGTGACATAACTCTTAAAAGTCCTTTCAAAACACAAATCTTCTCTCTCTTTTTTTTTTTCATAAAAGGAAACGATCTTCTTGTGGAGGATGGAGGAGGCTTGACGCAGGTGGGTTAGGATTGAGACATAAACTAAGCAGTGTGTTCAAGACAAAAAACGTTTTGAGAAAAAAGTAAAAAAGGGAGCGAATGAATCAGTGAGATCAGTTGCGATCAGGCTCTCAAATATTTTCCCAGTGAATGAGGGAATAAATGAATGAAGACATTGGTGAGTCATAGGTCAGAAGATAATCAGGGAACAAGAAGAAAGACCACTGGGAAGGGGTGAGGGGAAGCGAGAGAGAGAAGGAGGAGGAGGACCTGGGCTATCCATCCATTCACAAACCTGGCAGACAGGTAAGAGTTGGGATCAGGGAGAGGAGGACAGAGCCAACAGGATGGCACACAGTACACACGCCCTCACTGGGGTTTTATTCCAGCTGAATTTTCTTGAACCGTCTGATTTTCATTACTTCATTGTAATGAGAACATTTAAATTACCTCATCTCTGGTGGTGGAGCAGGGAAGTCAGAGGCATCCACATCATCATAAACTTCATCTCCCATGTCTAACAAAAGACAGAATAGCCAATGTTGAAACACTGTTAGTGTACATTTTGATATGAGCATTCAATGGTATTTTAATATATAGTTTGTTTCAAGGACAACAAAATAAGTTTTCCTGAGGTCTCTGTACATTTCTCCTGGAAGCACTGCCTATTCCTTAAAAGGGAGAGGTTCCTATCTTCCTTGATGCTTGTGTTAAATATCCCTCAAAAAGAAAAACAACAACAACAAAACAGTGACAATGATTATAACTATTGTTATCAGGGAAAAACCCCTAAAGCAGTGACTGAGATTATTTGAATATCCACAAGTGTGATGAATTGTAAGATTAGTAGGTTGCTGACAAGCAAATCAATATTACTGGCCATTGGCTGCAGGTAGAGATTGAAGTCAAGATTTTTATGGGATTTGGGGTGCTAGGATAATATATATCATTTTATTTATATGTCTTTGTCTTTGTGCCTATCTATCTATCTATCTATCTATCTATCTATCTATCTATCTATCTATCTATCTATCCCTCTTTTTTACTCATTGACCTGTCTTTATTAACTTTTACCGTATAGGAATATTATGTGCGGCACTATTGTAAAATAAAAGACACTTCTGATACCAGCAGGTCTTGAGAATCAGTATTGGTGGAAAAGTTGCTATGACCTTAACTGGTTCAATGGCTTTTCCAATATGTAGACATTTTTCTTGCTTCTAGACTTCTTGTTAATAAAGTCAGGAGGAATGCGTCCTCTTTATACCTATTAAGTTGCTCCACAGCAAATTAAGCTGAAGAGATGAGTTGAAGAGAGCACAAATGTTTTAAGGAATGATTATCACAGAAAGTTTAAAATGCTCTCTGGTAGTGGTAAGGATTTGATTTCCTTTAAAAAATCCCTCCCCCCCACCTTGGGACTTCCCTGGTGGCACAGTGGATAAGACTCTACGCTCCCAATGCAGGGAGCCTGGGTTCATCCTTGGTCAGGGAACTAGATTCCACATGCATGCAACAACTAAGAGTTCACATGCCACAACTAAGGAGCCTGCTTGCCGCAACTAAGGCCCGGTGCAACCAAAAAAAAAAATCCCCCCCTTCTGTATATATGTACACATATATATATATATGCTCTGTATATGTATGTATATATGTTTGTGTGTGTGTGTGCATGTGTGTGTATTTTCTTCCCACTCAGGTTAACTAATTTCACAGGATAAAACTTGCTCAACTACATGAAGAATCTATAATAAATATGTAAAAATATGACATATCACTGGTTTCCAGAAAGGGAAAAGTTACTATTCCATGCACATGCACTTAATACACCTTTGAGAATGAAAGAAAATTAAAACAAGAAACACATTTTTTACTTAATTGATCACATTTTTTCCATTTTGTGCTTACTATTTGTGGAGCTAAGTTTCTTGAGTACTTTTTGAAAATTATAGATTAAGATATAAGCTTATCAGTTATTGATCAATTTGAGTTAGAGCCTTACATATTTTCAAATTGATACCTGAAAACAAAGTCATATAAACAGTCTGGAAGAATAGATTATCTTTGTGTTTGGTTTGCTCTTTCAATTTATTTACAAGTTAAAATAAACTTTTTGAAAGCCCCTGAATATTCTTGTGAGACATTTTATTTTGTTCAAAGTAAATTTAAGAAAACTCCTTTAAAGATCTGTCTCAGCAGGGGTAAAAAAATAAGCTGATCAAAATTGTACAAAGAAGAAACTGTTTCACACTGAGTAGTGGAAAATTTTCCAAAGACAATATAAGTGATACATTTTAAAAATCAAAGAAATTTAGATTTAGAAGGACCTTCGTGGCATATAATGTGGCATGTTTTCAGAAATGTTTATGCAGAAGTCCAGTACATCAAGCTCTGACTGAACTGGGGTGGGGGTGGGGTCCATGGGGAATGTTGGGGTCCATCCCTACTCACTTGTCCCTTTCTCCATAGTGATCCTATGGCTGGAAGAACTGTTTAAAAATCATTGATATTTTAAAATTTCCTCTTCCCACTATTTTACTGTTGAGAAACTGTGGTGACCCCAGGTGCAGTTACTTGACAAGGTTACACAATTTATTATTTTCAGAGTCAGGACTCTAATTCAGACAGCGTGACTATAGCCAATCCTTTCCACTCCCTCATCTGCAAGAAGTGAGATATAAAATATACAATTAGCTTTTATTACTTACCCACTTGTTTAGGAGGAGAAGGAAAACTGGAAAGAAAATGAGAACACAGTTATAATCAGACCAATATAAACACAGAAATTGAGTCTTTTATTTAGGAGAGACATGAATAAGTAATAGCCTGGAGGCTTATACAGTCTAATTAATCTGTTGACTGTCATTCCTTTCTCATCCTCCATTTCTCTGCTAAGTCCCAAGTTTTTGTCCATCAATCCGGAATTTAGCAAGACTTTTTGTGAACTCCAGTGTTGACCAAAAAAGTCAAGAGTCAAGATATCCAGTGGTTTATTTTGCTCATAGCCATTAGACCAATGTTTGCAGATTTGTTCTATGAAGTTTGGGCATATTATCATACCAGAGTAATTAAATGGTCTCAGTATTCTGGAGTCATTGTGGCATAACTCAGGCCCAAAACTGTTTATTTGACTCAAATAGCTCAGGCCCAAAACTGTTTATTTGACTCAAAGAATAGAAATGCCGAGTCAAAATCAGCAGAGGTCATAGGAATCTTTATATGACCATGTTTCAACAATATGTACATGTATATCTCCAAACAGAAGAATGGTGAATAAGAGAGGAATATCCACTGAAACTAGAGTGTGAGAGCTTATTAACGGAAGTGATTTGAAATCAGGATTGGGTGGCTTTTAGTTGCAACAGAAAAAGACCTTTGCTTTTATTACTTTCTAAGCTTTAAACACACACACACACACATCACTGGAAGAATGGTGCACAGTTACAGTAAAGTGTGAAAGGTCATTAGTTCAAGTGATCTAAAACCAGAATTAGCTGGTGTGTAATTAGAGCAAAAAAAAAAAAAAAATCTCTGCTTTTATTTCTAAGGACTACATTTGAGTAATGCTGCATGAAGAGATTTGCTATGTTTGCTTATAATTTTAAGAGTCCTGTTTATTGAGTGTTGTTTTAGTGTCTCACAAAAGGGTTTAAAATTAGGACTTCTATGTGGAATTAACATCTTATAAAGACTTCAGTTAAGTGTGGTGAATCTATTAGGCACATAAAAAATAAGGATATCCTGTACCGGCGAGTATAATTAAGATCCTTCAAATTCATATGCATGGAACTTATACTAAAGGGTTATTTTTGGATGGAAAGATAAAATTTATGCTTTAGTTTTATTTATACAAACTGAAGATGTTTAGAATAATTTTATTATAGGATAAATATGTAATTCAAGTAGAATTAATATATCACAATTGTGATATAGTTACAAAGACTTTAAATACTGTACTTAGAGAAAAGAAATTCCAAATTGTGTCCTTTATTTCTAGCAATTAATTTTTAAAAGAGAATGTATATTTTGAAGAATAGTCAGTATACAATATTATATGACAAAATGTGGCATTGGAATTGTGAACATTCAGATGTGATGCCACAGTTAAAAAAAGTCCTACTAAATGGAGGGTGAGTGTGTATGAGTGTGTGAGGGTGTGTGTGTGTGCACTTGTGTGTGTGTGTGCTTGTACATGTTTGAATGGAAAGCAAAATATATTTTTGAACCATATGATGGTTTTCGAATACTTTGTGCTCCTCTCATATAAATGCATGAGTTTAAGGGTGACACAGTAAATGAGGCTAGAATGACTAATGGAAAAACACATTAAAATGGCTTAAAAGTCTGTCAGAATTTGGTTATTGGTTATAAAATATTAGCAGCATTTGATTAAATTATTAGTGTTGTTATCGTGCACTGGATTTGGTGGTTGGTCGACTCTTACGATGAACCTTCATTGTCTGACTCAGAGTCTTTTGGTTTCTCTCGTATACTTTTCTTTCTGTCATCTTTTCCCTTTAACATCTTCAAAATCCCCCAGGACCACGTGTTACTCTTCTCTTCAACCTGTAGCGTGGAGCTTTGGAGCATGCAGGCATTGATCAGATTTTTTATAATTATACTGCTTTGATCATTCAGGCTGTAAGCTACTCATTGTATTGAACAGAATGAAGCTATTATGTTTATAGGTTATGGTCTTTGAATACTGCTGCTACCAGGTAAATAGCAGGTAAGTTATTTTTTCCTATTTGGTAGATTTCTCCTGGTTCTTAAACTAGCGAGCTGAGTCAGGATTAAGTTTTAAACATCAATTTAGCTTTACTGTATTAAAAGTAAGTTGTTAATAGATTAAAAATTTTTAAATATGTATTTAAATTTTAAAACACGCCATTTCAAAAGTTTAAACACCTAAAGGATTCAATACTGGTTTTGCCACAGATAGCATATGACCTCAGTTTATTTGGGTTGCCTACAACTATGATTAACATACAAAGGATAGCCATGCGACTGATTAACTTTCCAGATTGTCGTAAAAATAAATTATTGATTGATAAATAAATGATAGGGAAAAGTTTGAAAAAAAATCTGCAACACTTCTAATCCTTTATCCCTTTTTCATTTCACTTCTTTTGACATAGTTGTCAAGGTTATTCCAAACAATATACCACTTCATTTAAAGTGTGGTGCAGTTACACTTCCACATTTACTAATGCTGTTAAACATTCAAATAATTTTTGGTAACGTAACAGGGAATGCTATTTCTGCTTTTTATTTTAAATAGAAATCAAGACTATACAATTCCAGTACATACAATACTTTGCAAAAAGGCAGTTCGCTGATCATTCTTACCCATTAACAGAATCTTCCTCTTCTATCCCATCATAAATATCATCGTCTGGGGGAGGTGGGAACATCCCTTCATGTGAATTAGGGGGGAAAAAGTCTTCTGTTAATTTTATAATTTGGTCACAAATGTTCACTCAAAATTTGATAATAAATCTGTCTTATTTAATTGCAGAAAGCATCCTACTTTCATATCAACTATTTAAATAAAAAGTAGCTTTATTTCCCACTCTCACATAGGTAGTAGGTAAATTAATTATTTTTAACATTATTTTATAAGGAATTCTTAGATGTGAAATGTAATAAAAATATGAGGGAAGAGAAAGAGTAGTATGCATGGGAGATGAAAGAAATGGGGGAAAATAACTATGAAAAAAGTAAAATTAAATAAAGATGGAGTTAGAATTTTTTGCGGAAAAAGAAGGGAGAGGTGATAAGAAAAATGTAATTAATACTGAGGAGACATTCAGAAAAAGCTACTGATCAAGATATAAGTAAAGAAAAGCAAATAAAATGAAAGGTGAATTTGTAAACATTGATGGGCTGACTTTTCATTTCTTTATTTCATTTCATCAATGTGATATTTTAAAAGTTAAACCTTTATTTGATTTGTTATCCTATAGTCCTTAGGAACCTTTCTATTTGACAAATATTTATTTAACAAATCTTTACTGAGTACCTTCTCTGTACAGGAATATGTACAATAAACTTGAAATTTGACTTTTAGGATGAGAATTTTAGCACTGCCAGGTATTAGTAACCCTTATTTTTTTGATGAGATAACGAGGAGACTTTAGGAGTCATAGCTAAGGTGACCATGTAAGTTATCATCCAAACAAGAATACTTCTGAAAGTGAAGGGGGATACTACTAAAAATTGTGCTCAGACAATTGGCATAAATCAAGACTGCCCTGGGCATACTGGAAGTGGAGTCACCCTATGACCCATAACAAACTTGGAAGAAAGAATTGACTTGCTCGGGGTCACTCAGTGTCCAGGGCTGGGCTCCAGGTCATTGGTTCCCAGTCCTGTGTTCTTTCTACCACATTAAGATCCTCCTCATTATTTGCAGACAAAAGCATTTTGTCATTAGTACACACAAAAACGTTGAAGACTTGCAGAAACTGCTGATGAAAGTGTGTGGCTTACCTCCACTTCCACTCTGACTGTGGCTAGGAAAAAAAAAGTGGACCAATTAAATTAATATATGAAGTATTTAGCTATCAGGGAGAGAAGTACATATATTGAGCAGTTATACAAAAGAAAAAATAACATTCCAATCAAAAGTTTATCAGGATGTTATTTACAATAGCCAAGATATATCAATAGAAGCAACCTAAGTGTCCATCGACAGGTGAATGGATAAAGAAGACGTAGTATATATACACAATGGAATGTCACTCAGTCATAAAAAGAATGAGATTTTGCCATTTGCAACAACACTGGTGGACCTAGAGTGTATTGTACTTAGTGAAATAAAGATAGTTAAAGACACATACTGTACGTTATCACTTATATGTGGAACCTAAAAAAAATAAAACAAATGAATGAATATTACAAGACAGAAAGAGACTTGCAGATATGGAGAACAAAGTACTGGTTATCAGTAACGAGGGGATGGGCTGGAGGGGCAAGTTGGGGATAGGGGTTTAAGAGGTACAAACTACTATGTAGTTTGTATGTATAAAATAAATAAGCTACAGGGATATATTGTACAGCATAGAGAATATAGCCAATATTTTATAATAACTTTAAATGGAGTATAACCTATAAAAACATTGAATCACTATGTTGTATACCTGAAACTAATATAGTATTGTAAATCAACTATATTTTAGTTAGAAAAAAAGTTATCAGATGTTATATGTGAAAAGGAAGAAAAACTGTTCCTTATTGTAATAGATGAGTAGTAACAAAGCAAAAAACAAAGCAAAACAAACCTAATAAGAATCAAGTGAGATTCAGTACCATAAAGTATTCTAAACAATGATACTGTCTGCTTCTAGCATTTTCCCATGAGGCAGTTTTCAGATTATACAGTATTACATCATTCCATAGATGGACTTATTTATAAAAAGAGAGTATTATTCCAGAACCATTACTGCATTAAATTCGATTTTCTTTTGCTATCTTATAGTCACAGCATTTAACTCTTAGTCCAATAGCATTACATTTTTTTAAAAGGGAGAACTTAAAAAAAATTGAAATCCTCTTCATGGGGCCTTTGTAGAGTGTGGCTCCTTATTCTCTAAATCCAGAATTCTGATTTTTAATTTATTTTGATAACATTCTATATTTCCCCTCTTTTATAATTGTCTGTTTTCTTGTCCATTTCTCCCACTAAAATATGAGTTCTGTGAGAACAAAGGAAGTGTAGAGTGTGAGAACTAAAAAAAAAAATCTCAGAAGTCATCTAGTTCATTTTGCAGAAAGAAATTCAGGCTCTGAGAAATGACGTGATATGACCAAGCCCACTTTTAAGTAAATGAAGAGATGAGAGGAGAACTTCAGCATCCTGCCTTCCCTTACAATATCCTTTTGGCTACACCTCGCTGCGCTCCCCGTGTTGCCATTTTTGCCTTTTGGATAACCTGCCAGTAACAGATATCAGTCTGATATTACAATCGTATAGTGTAATTATACACTCATATCTGATTCCTCAACCTTTAAGTCAGAATAAAAGAAATTGGTCTGACTCAGATCTACTGCTAATCTAGAAATAAGAAGTACGTTTGTTAATGGAACTTTGGAAAAAAACATGTTATAAATGTCCTAATATATAAATAAGAATTGATTTTTGATGAATTTTTAGTATATTCTCTACTTGCTTACAAACTATTTTCACATTTATTGTCCTCAACACTTCCCTTTGAGCATGAAGCAAGCAGATAGAATTATGTGAAAAATTGCAATTTGGGTTGGCTGCCACTCCTGGCAAATACAATATATTCCCTTGGAGAGCCTCCTACCCAATTCCTAAAAAACAGAGTTATAATCAGGAGCAAAGCCACCATCCATTATTTCATTTCTAGAGCCGTTCTTCAATTTCCTATAATGGTCTTTTTGGAATACAAACCATTGATCAGATGAATGAGAGGTAAGGGGAGGAGAGTGTGAGAAAAGAGGAGGAAAGAGAAAGAGGAAAGGATAAATGGCAGGGAAAAGGTTGGAAACACACATAGAAGAAAGTTTTTTTATGTGATGGAGGAGTGGTATTTGCACTTGTAATTTCCTTTTGTTCAACGTGTCACATTTAGTACAAAACATTGCTTAGCTGAGAAGAAAGGGAGAAGAACCGCTGTCAGGACCTGTGCTTTTAAGCCTCCTGTCTGCTCGCAGAATCTGAAGTACACAGTCAGCTCTCCTTACCCTGGAGGAATTGGGAAAGAGCTGGTAAAGAGTGCAAGGAACCAGGAGGCTTCTGGGGGAGGGAGAGGAGAGGATGGTGCCTTCTCTTATTCTTGCCACGACAAGCTGCCAGCTATACTCAGCATCTTTCCTTGTTCTGCTAAGGACAAAGCATATTCTGTTATGAGATCTCTGCCAGCAGCAGCTGTAGTTTCAAGAAAAAAAACTTGTGTAGAAGTGATGTCTCTTATTCCATTTTCTTATTAAATATGCATAAGGGAAGAATAGATGCTAGTAAATATTGTGGGGCTATACTTGTTTAAAATATTAAGCATTAAAACCATGCACCTCCTCCAACCCCAGTTTATTAAATGGAAGATTCTTTTTCTGCTACATGTTTACTAACTTGAGATGTCTTTTAGAGTTGTGGTATGTATAGACTAGATAAAAGGAAAAGGTAATAGCATTAGTTTTGGGAAATAGTCACCTATTATGGAAAATAATGCTTCATTTTAAGGATATCGTCCCTTTTTGTGGATTTATCATTTTTTTCTTGAGTATGTTCATCAGTGTAAATATGTTTATATTAATATAACTGGGGTTCTTTAATTCCAAAATAAGAGAAATGTGTTTTTTTAAAAAAGATAAAAGACAAACATAAGGTATATATGTTGCTAATATACATGGTATGGCATACTCATGTCCAGAAAATTCTGTAACCCTCAGAATATGGCCATTTGGAACTTTGACCCCCAAATTAGCATTTACTGACTTTCAAATTAGGTCAAGGTGTTTCTTATTACTAAGGCCAATTTACAATCTGTAAACTCCAGTGCATACATCGCATGTTTTGATATATATTGCATAATTTATGATCATAACATGGTAAGAAGGCATGGAAGGCCATCATTCTTTTTTTTTTTTGGCTGTGCCACGTGGCTTGTAGGATCTTAGTTCCCCAACCAGGGATTGAACCCAGGCCCCAGGCAATGAAAGCCCAGAATCCTAACCACAAGTCTGCCAGGGAATTCCCTATTATTCATTTTAGAAAGACAAAACTGCCAGACAGCAACATAAGTTTAATTGATGCCATGAGCTCAAAGTCCACAAGAGGGAAATTTAATTCTTCATGTATTTCATAAGTATATTACTGTTTTGATCATTTTACATTTTTAAAATGGTTGATAATGAAAACATTTTTCCTTTAAAATTTGAGTTATGAAGAATGCAGACACATTTTTTCCCAAGTGAAGATCTAGCACAGATCATGTGTTTTGGGATCACGTGGGGGGTTTCCCAATTCCACAAATGGGCATAAAAAAAAGAGGATTCTTCACTGTGCTGGAGATTTTCCTTCTCCTTTTCCTTCAACTTGAAGGGATTATGGCTTTACCAGGAAAGGGAGCTATTGGAGGCAAAAAGGAATGGAAAGAAAAGGGGAATGGAAAAGGAAGGAGAAGAAAGGACAAGGAAGATCAGAGCTAGGAAAAAGAGACAGAAGAGGAGGCAAAGATAAAGGGAGCTGGAGACGGAGAAAAGAGAGAAGGGAAGGAAAGGTACGCGGGAGAAGATGGCCAGCCTCTCCTCTGGGCTCCTCTACCCCAGAAAGATGTTCCCATAATTCTTGCGGGGAAGGTCATGCCATTCTAGTGGAATGAATGGAAAGTTGGACCCTTAGTTGATTGCCAGGGATCACAGGGGATTTTACATTTTTACTCTTAAAGAGCAAAGTAGAGTTGGCTTAAAAAAGCATTTTTGTCTGTTATGTTTTTAAATAAGAACGACGAATATATTTAGACTCAGATTTCAGAGAAAAACACTTTATATTTTTCAGAGCTAACTTCTACATCTCATCCTTCAATTTTACAAAGTCATACTTACTTTAGGCATATCCTTAAGATCAAATCAGAATAAATACAGTAAAACAGCATTTTGGATTGACAACACGTTTGGCAATATCTGGCAAATGGCCCATTATATTTCAAGTAGTATTTGATACATACAACCAAAGAGTAAAATAAAAGACCATGGAGTTTCCAATGACTTTTCATCCATATTGAAGTGATTGTAAATGGTAATTTAGTTTAGTGATAGAGAGCAGTAGGAAATAGGGAAAGTAAAATTCTAGCATCTTAAAATCCACCATCTCTGACAAAGAGATGATTTGATTTGCTTTACAATTTGCATTTACACATACCTGTTAACATCTTCCTGCTCTGCAACATCATCATATACTTCCTGGTCATCTTCAAAAGGTCTTGATGAAAGAGCACCGAGCGAGTTTTTTTTCCGTTTCAAGGAATCATAGTCAATCTCTACAGCCGTTGTTTTAATATAGCCGTCTACCAAAAGGGGAACAATTTATGTTCAGGTAACTGTAGTTTAAATATCATAAAGTTGTGAATAAAATATTAATTGCACACTTACTCTTTAAATTTTCCCTTTATTTCTTTGCTTGCAATTCTGATTTATAGACTTGTTGACACATGTTTCACTGTACTTTGTCAAAGTCTTATGCTGTTGTGGTTTGGGGTAAGCCTAGAGTCTATTTTCAAGATTCCAAAGTGATTCATATGAATCATTTTTGCCTTTTAACATCGATGAAGAACCTAATGCTCTTTGCTCCTCCCTGGGATACTATAAATATTTACATTTTTCCCCACTAAAAAGATTACACAGATGAGGTGAAGATGGAGCTCTACCTGTCATTTAAAATCTTCCTATCTTGGTCCACCCTGTAACGTGCTCCCAACTTAATGCTTATGAGTAGCTTTGGAAGAATTTTCACATTAATATTGGCTCAAATAGAAAACACTTCGAAGTTGTAGGAAAATGTGCACTCACATGACCCCCTGGCTGTTCTGCCCAGCCATTTTCCTTCAGGGTTGTCTGTGATTCGGATTATTTCAATTTGCTCTCCTTGCTTGAAGCTCAGTTCATTCTTTCCTCCTTTGACATCACAGCAAGCTTTTGCTTGGTGGATGACTTCAATAGGGCCTGTTAGCTGCAAAGAGGGAAAAAAAATCACGACCGGCTTCTTTACTATTCAGAACATCTTTAAGGAATGTGGTTTTGAAAGACAATATGTCCACCACTTGCCAACCTGCCTATTTCCAACATTTACAAGTTTGAACTAGAAGTTGAGGGTGAATGTCATTCCTGGTGAATGTTCTTAGAGGAGGGGTTAGGGGAAAATTGCAGAGGTCAGACAGAACCAGCAAAGAACATGTAAGCACATGCTTGGGGGCCAGGAGAGAGTGGCAGTGATCTGTTGACCTCGGGAACTCTGTGGAAGGTTTGCAGAGAAAGCCACTGATAACGGAATACCACTTATGTACGACATGCTGGGTGCTATGTGTTTTTATGGGGTATGCTGGTGGTTTGCTTGGTAGACAGAGGTTATTCCCCTCTATGCTTTGTGCAATTATTCTGATGGTTCTCTGCAGGCCTAAAACAGCAAGGGTTGGTGGTGGTGGGTTGTACTTGTGGGAAAAGCATTTTCTTTCTTTCTTTCTTTCTTTTTTTTTTTTTAACTTTGTGGTACTTGTCTATCTATAAACTTGGAGTAGACATTACCTGCTATAAACAGACAACAGTTTAGAAATAGCTTTGTGAATAATAAAAATAACAAACAAATATTATGAGAGGTTTTTAAATTAATATCCTGAATAGTACAGTGTTTTCTTGACAGCAGGGGAATAATCTAGTTTGGAGGTCATGAATCCTAAACATTTCCTAATCCTAAATTGGTGTCTTTTCGACAGAATTTCTTGGACCTTTTGATATGCAAATATGCATTGTGAGTTTTGAAGAAGCTCTACTTTATTTTATTGAACTTGTGATGTGGTGAATTGTGAGACATATCATTAATTATGCACCACCAAGAAAGAAAGAAAATAGCTTAATTTAAATTTTGATATGTCAACGATGTTAGAATGCATCTTAATATCAGAATTTTAAAATGTGAAATATTTTGTCTTGGAAATAATGAAATGTGAAGCTATGTAACAGTTCTCACATTTATTTATTTAATTGGAACGTCTATTAACATTTTGTGGAAGGAATATAGCATGTGAAGTCCCAGTCTTGACAAACTTTTGAGTTCATATTTGGTGGTATGTCTTCCATATCCTATTTTTTTCTTACTAACAAATATTATTCAAATGAATGAGTGAAACAATGCAAAATTGATTTCTCAAAAAAAACCCACAAGGGAAAGCTTCACACAATTCCTTTAAAACTACAATCTCTTCATAAAAAGTATGTTATAAAGATTTTCATTTAAGAAATTAGTTTTTCATGTTTTCCACTTGAAAACTGTAAACATTGGTAGCCATACCTTCTGTATGAGTAAAATGTTTTAGTATTCATACTGTAATCTTAATTTTGCTTATATGTAGTAAGCAAAATTGAATGAGATCCTATAATAGATACAGTGCCTTCTGTGCATTATATTATTTAATTCCATAAAAACTTTCAGGAGAGGTATCATTAACTCACTTTAAAAATAAGAATCTGAGGTTCAGAGAAGTTTAGTAATATGCCCATGATCACATAATTTGCATGTGCAGTTGGACTTTGAATCCACATCTGTCTAACTGACTCTAAGCTTTACATTTTCCCTTTGCCCTGCTGTTGAATCTTTGTTTTACTATAATCAATATACTGGGAAATTATATATAAATCACATTTTTATAATTCAAACCATATTGTAAATGTTCAGGAGGAATTAAATATTTAAAGGAAACTTGATATGAATCCTTTTTATAGTGAAGAATAGTTTTGTAACTAGATAATCACGCTATAGCTGACATACTAGACCCACCCCAGATGGGCCATGTCATCAAAGACGTACTAGCCAAAAGAGTATAGTCCGCAAGTATAGTGGTAGTGGTGGTAGTAAGAGAAATCACACAATTAGAAATCAGAGATCAGAGAAGACAGAGGTCAGAAATCCAGGTGGATGAAGAGGGAGGAGAAACAGCAGGTATCAAAAGTCAGCATGTACATCGGCTTAAAATAAAGGCAAAAATGTAAGTCAGGTCTAGACCAGCAGTCAGGGTAGTTCACGGAGCTTTATTGCGACAGGTCTGGTTAATCCAGAGACACTTCTGTCCCTCGTACCACTATAATACATGCCACAGGGATGTGTATGTGTGTGGTCCTGAGTTCATATTATGAGTAGGATAAAAGGAAATGCATAACAAGGAGGGTCAAGATGGGTCTGAGTATCAAGTAGTCTTTCACTCCATTGACATACAATTTCCTGAGCTCCCATCATATCTTATTTGGATTTTATTGCATTCGCTTTTTAGTGCAGGGGTAAAGGAGATGATTGGACAAAAACATTACGATTGTGAAGGTAGTTACTCTTTAGAAAACAATGATTAAGTAATTCTCCGACCATGTAAGGTTTCAAGGATTGTGCCCCTTTTGTGTGAAAGTTATAAAAAGAGGTTACTCTTCTTCACCCTTCGGCAAGAAAGCTCTTACTTTAAATTTCTTCTTTATTTCTTGTTCTTTCTTTTCTCTCTCTTTCTGTTCCTTTTTCTCCAGCTCTAATCTCTTCTTTTCCTCCTTTTCCCTTTTCTTCTCTCTTTCTTTGGATGTTTCTCTGTGGATTAAAATTGTAAGTTTGTTTTAGCATCCACGGGCATTAATGTGTCAGGGGTCCCTATCCAGAGAGGTTTCTACCCAGAACAGAAGATCGTATGTGAAGAAGTATAGGTGAAGGTATAAAGCCAAGGCTTGTCAAAATTCCTGGGTGTATGAGACTGTGCTTAGAACCAGCAGGAGGCATTCAAATGAGGATGCCTTCCTAAGGCTCTGCTGCCCTTACAGCTCGTGCAGGCAAGTGGAAAGCACTGTTTATAAAGGTTCTTGCGGCCTGTCGGCATGAATAGAATTAATCTCTCCTCTCTCTCTCTCTCTCTCTCTCTCTCTCATGCACTCACTAGTACAAGTTCACGTACACACATGCACTTGTACACACATGTACAAACCTTAATTCAGAAACTTTAGTCAGAATTAGTTGAATAAGAACTGGGTAGGGAAAATTAACATATTTGAATCAACAAAAGATAAAATAACATATTCATTCTACTTCTACTCATTTTCCAAGAAATTTCTTAGTCTCTGGCTACCCAGAAACCCATTTTGGAACCCTTTCTTAACACCTTTCTGTTTAGCAGGCTAAAACTTTGGCATCTGGTGCTGTGTTAAATCGTCTCTCATAGCAAGGTTGTGAGGTGAAGTGCTGTCTAGGTGAGGACATTGTAACGTATACACGAATTCATGTGCCCCAGGACACACCGGGAGCAAGAAATCAGATTTCCAGCCCCTGTGATTCCCTGCCTGTGGGCTATCAAGTGGGCTGCAGGCCTCTGACCTCTCCGGGGATGGCATTTTAATAGAGTCCTCTGTAAAATCCTTAGACAAGAAAAGAATCTTTAGTCCTTTGTATTGAAATAAAGGTTATCATTATATGCCCGTCATTTGAACAATACAGCTTTTCCCTCCCAGTGTTGAATATCCCTCCACTCTCCCTCATACAAATCATTATATTCATCTTAGAAGGAAAATATCATGGTAAAAAAATGTAACTCATACATGTCTTCATATGTTTCTCCTTCACTCTCTTGTTCCTGTCAAGAAAAACATTAATAATGATTAATTGTAGTTATTTAATAAGGGAACATACACATATTACATTGCTCAAATAATCAGTAAAACAAGCATACATTTGTGTGTCAATTTGGCTTATTTAAAATATTTTTGTTTCCTTTTTAGAGATAGACTGGAAAAGGAAGCACAGAAAGATTTCATTTTATATCTTGCTATGTAATTCAGATGTGTAGCCAGACTTCAGTCTATGTTTAGCATTACAAAATTACTATGAGTCAATGTAATAATGGGTGTTTAATGTCTCAAGCATTTTAGATGAAATAAGATTATAAATGGAAAAAAATCACCATTACTCATAAGGATTTTCATTTGTTGGTTTATATCAATAGAAAATGAATCACAATAATTGTTACATATTCTAGTTACAGCAATATAATATGAGAAGGAAAAAAAACTGACCTCATCCAGATTTCCAGTTCCTAAAGTGTTTAAAAAAAGAATACAATTTAATATACTGTAATTAAGAAGTGCTTTAATACAGGATTATTAGATGTAATATAATATTCAAAACAGTTCATCATGTAACAGAACTTATAATTTACCAAAGGTATAGAAGTACAAAATAGAATATGTAGTTTAGATTCTTACTATGGCTTCTTTGAATCTTGTAATTTAATTATAAAATCATTTCACTGACTTTCAGAAAATAATGCAAAAGCCAAAAATTAATGAAGACACCCTTTATTCTCTTTATGAAAAGCATGCACATTTGGTTTTGTGGGCTTGCAGTATGGAACAAAGATTTTACCAGAAAACCACAACTAGTTCACACTTTTCGACTTACTTCTTCCCAAGGATTTGCTTTCATGTGTCAAACAAATCAAGTTAATGAGATTTTTTAAAAAGATATTTTACTGCTCAAGGGTTTGGTAATATCAATAAATTACCAGGTACTAGGACATCATCTAAAACAATAATAATAAAAACAGTGTGGAACTGATATACAAATGAATAGACCAGTGGAATAGAGCAGAGAGCTCAGAGACAGATACACAAATTTACACACACACAAATAGAAACACACATTATGCACACACATACACACCTATATATGCAAAGACACAAACACACCAATAGAGTTAATATAGTAAATGTGGCATTATAAATTAATGAGAAAAGGGTGGATTTCAGAGTATGGTAATGGGAAAACTGGCTTTGTCCATGACACAACAAATCTAGATTTCTACTAATGCCTCAAAAGTAGACTGCAAAGAGATCAAAGACCTAACTGTAAAGGATAAAGTTCATAGAAGAAAATAGAAGATAATATTTGTATTTCCTAGGGATAGGACTTCTTAAATAAAACTTAAAAAGTATAAATTACAAAGTAAATATTAATGAATTTGATTATGTCAAAATATATTTATGTTCAGTGAAGGACAGCATGGACTAAGTTAATAGACAATGGACAGAATAAGAGAAGATATTTGCAATGTCTACAACTGACATAGGATAAGTATCTGGAATACAAAGGAACTCCTGCAAGTCAGCCAGAAAAGGATACCAACCCCAAGAAAAAAATGGTCAAGGAATAGGAACTGGAAATGTACAGAAGAGAAAACCACAAAGGCTAATAAACAAATCAAGTATTCGAACTCAGCAGCAAGCAGAGATATGAAAATGAAACAAGACATCATTTTATGCATGTAAGACTGGAAACAACCGGAAAGCTGCATAGTACCATGCACTGGTGAAAGGTAGGCATCTTGGAATCTTCATGCCCTGTGACGGGAGTACACAGAGATGCAGCTCTTCTGGAGAGCACTCTAATCCTACTCAGTTGAAATGAATATGCCATTGCTTACAAGCAGCCACTCTACTGCTGGATATACATAAAGGAAGGCTCTCAGAGGGCCACATGGGGATATGGACAAGAAGGTGCATTGAACTATTATTTGTGGTACCAGCGAGTTGAAGGTGAAATGTGAATGCATAGGATGCATACCATGGAGTGCTGTGCAGTAGTTAACAGAAAGAAATTAAATATACATATACAACATGGAGGAGCCCCCCAAAACACATTATGCTGAGTATAAAAAAAAGGCCAGAGTGAGCTATAATATACAGTTTATGTAAATTGAAATATGTAGATACACACATACAACAGCATGCAAAAAATATGTACAAAAGACACACACTAAGTACATTAGAATATTTGTCTCTGGTAAGGGAGAGGAAGGAAAGGGAGTGGGTCATGGAGATAAAAGGAAATAAATAAATAAGTAAAAAAGAGAGGGGTCTTGCATGGACCAATGATGATAATGACCCATTAATGATCTTATGAGAATAATTAACTCAAACTTCCGTATCTCAGGGAACAAATAAATAAAACATCTTTCGCCTCTTACCATCAAAGTGCATGACACTATCTTGATTTTCTTCATTTACAGGGTTTCTGAAAACAAGAGAGAAGAAAAAGTGAAAATGGAACAAGTAGATGCTCCCCTTACAATGAAAAAGAAAAAAGAATAAAAGGATCATTTAAAAATAACTCTTCTCTTTCATATCTGCTCTGATTTAAAACTTCAGAAGTCAGTAGAATAGGCTTTAGCCTTGTATTGATGCCACTACTGCTGCAAAAAATGGAGAATCGGGGAGCTTGAGCACAGCACTGCCCATTCAAAGTGAGCATCTAAAATTAATCAGTAGTTTAGTTTCAGGGCAGAAATATTTTTCTGTTAAAATGACAGTATGTCAATAAGTCAATTCTGGGTTCTGAAGGTATATGATTGGCTGTATGGTACAGATTCCAAAGATCATTAGTTCCAATCCTGACTCATCACTCTTTTCCAGATGTTCTCCATCTGGTTTTGCTTCCATCACTTGTGGCTTGGACTCCAAGGTGCTTCATTCCAAACCACTTCGCTCCAACTGCTCATAACAGCTATCAATACCTGGGCTGCATGAATCCCCAATGATTTATGGAACCATCTATATTTTCTATTTCTATTCTTGGGTTGATTTGCATAGCTGGGGAAAATTGCCATTTTACTGATTTAGGATATTACCAATAATTGATATCCAGTCTCAGCTATACCCCCAACACTATTCTATAATCTCATTACACTTTTTTTCTAGTCAACCCCCTCTTGCATCATTCTTCCCAATGGCTATTCAAAATGTTCATTACTTCCCTCAGATCTCCTATTCCTCTCCTTTCTCTTTTCATCAGATGATCTTGTTTCTTATTTCACCGATAAAATAGCACTTATTGGGGGTGAACTCTCTTAAAATACATTCCTTTAACTCCCAAGCTTATCTACAGTTACGCACATCCTTACCTGTCCTTACCGAAGTTCTTCTTTCCATCTGTGTTCTGAATCCTATCTGAATGATCAGTTATTTTACTCCTTTTATTTGCTTTCTTCTGTGTGTCATCATATTATTTATATTACTATTATTGTTCTTCTTCTTTCATTCCCCATCCCTAAATATCTCACTACTGTTTTCTCCCTCAGCCCAAGTTACTCTCATTCATAAAGGACAAACACTTCTCTTCACCTTTCTAAATGTTCCACATTACCGCAAGGCCATCCTCCTTTTCCCAAAGTAGAAAAAGCTGTCCATACTCACCGACCTTACTTGCTCTCCTCCTACTCATTTCTTCATTGACTACAATCTGGCTTCCCTTGCTAATCCTTCACTGAAACTATTCTTAAAAGATTTGATTACCAAATCCATTAAACACTTCTCAGCCTGCACCTTACTTGATTTCTTTGTGACTCTTATCACAGTATTGGCTATTTTGCCTTCCTGGAGTCTCCTTTGTTTCCATGAGAAATCTCTCCTGCTCACTTCTTGTCTCTCTGGTCACTACCCCACAATTTCCTTTGTGGGTTAATTTGATCTGACTTCCCCTTTTAAGTGATGATGTTCTTTTGTGTTCCGGTCTTGGCTTCCTCATTTTTATTTTCACTCTACATTTGCCCCTAGATGGTCTCATATTCTCATATAACTCCACAGCTTCACATATTATCTTAATGTTGGTGACTTCATGTTGAAATCTCTAGCCCAGACCTCACTTCTGAGTTTCAGACTCATCTATCTACCTACCTATCTATCTATCTATCTATCTATCTATCTATCTATCTATCCATCCATCCATTCATCTATCTATCTATTCATCTTCCTATCTATCTTTATTTGTATGTCCCGCTGACGGTTCTATATTAACATCCCAGAAGCTGAGGTTTCCCTCTTTCATTCCAGCCTAAACCTGTTTTTCCTACTAAGTTTCTTACCTTGTCAATCGCAGCACAATTCCCTTAACCACCTAAGCCTTAAGTCATCCTTTATTTCTCACTCTTCTACAGTCCCACATCGAATTAATCAAGTTCTGTAAGTTCTGCAAGTTCTGCGTATTTAGTGTCTCCTATAATGCACCTCCGCTTCTGTCTCTCTCCTCTATCCTGCTAGACACAAGAGCAGAATTCTATCATTGCTAGTGTGGACCCATGCAGTAGCCTTCTGGACAGTCTTCTAGTGATGAGAATTGCTCTTCATCTTTTCTACCCTTAAAGTCCCTTCTACATGCTGCTGCCAAAGTGATCTTTCTAACATGAAATTGATACCATTTGAAGAATGTGAGCAGGAAGTGCCTTGCTATCACTGAGACCATAAAAAAGGGCTTAGTGGGTACTCTTGTAGCCCAGGAAGAATTGCCATGGATATATATGTCTCAGTTTCCACCTGAGATGATAAACATATGTGGTCATAAACTGTTATATAATAAACTCACTTTTAAAAAAAAATCGAACATTTAAAATTTAACACATATGCATAGCTTACTACCTAGGTAAGTGTAAAGGCCTGGTGAAATTGATCATGACATGACACTTGTTTTTCTTAGTAAGCCTTTTTTAGATCTTGGATGATTCAGAATTAAATACAGAAATGATGAAGTAATTCAAGCCCATGGTACAAAAATCTGTTTCTAATCATTGGGACAATATATGTATGTTCAATATTTTAAGTATTTGTAGTATTTAAGAGATTTACTACATTAGATATTCAGTTGAATATTCTGTGTCACATCACTTAAAAATTTGTTAGTTAGACTTAATATTTTAGTTGAAAAGTAAGGACTCTAAGTGTTAATGTCAATGGCTGCTGGTCTCACAAAACAGAGTCAGCCAAAATTATGAGCTCCTAATAAAAGAATAAACCATCACCCAGGAAGGAGTCTTACCTAAATAAAGAAAGAAGTACACTTAGAAAATAGAACTAAATTTGATCACGCCCCCATCCGTATCCAACTACCAATTTGCAGAGGAATGGGGAACACATAAGCTATACTGTGAGGGAGCGTTCAGCGCAATCTAGACTGTGGGCAACTATAACGCCCACGAACAACTTGATTTGCTCAACAAATAAATTGCAATAAGTAAAAAGAAAGTAATACAGGGTGAACCTAGAGATTGAAAGAGAATTACAAAACATATAAGCCATAGACTTTGCTTGGATTCTTATTCAAACAAACAAGAAAACCCACATACAATTTAAGAGAAAACTAGAAACTTGAAGACTTTATGTTTTATATTAATACATAGAGTCTATTTTTAGGGAAACCTACTGAAATATTTACGGTTGTTATTACATGATGGTTGGTATTAGTTTCAAAGTAATATGAGAAGAGAGAGGTGGGTGGGGTATAGACGAAATAAGATTGGTAGTGAGTTAATAATTGTTGAAGTTAGGGAAGGGTGCATGGGTGCATACTATGCTATTCTCCTTGCCTTTTATATGCTTAAAATTTTTTAAAATAAATGTTTCTTAAAAAGTATAAGAAGAGGACTAGGAACCAAGATGGCAGAGTAGAAGGACGTGCTCTCACACCCTCTTGTGAGAAAACCAGAATCACAACTAGCTGCTGGACAATCATCAACAGGAAGACACTGGAACTCACCAAAAAAGACACCCCACATCCAAAGAAAAAGGAGAAGCCACAATGAGACGGTAGGAGGGGCGCAATCACAGTCAAATCAAATCCCATAACTGCTGGGTGGGTGATACAGACTGGAGAACACTTATAGCACAGAAGTCCACCCACTGGAGTGAAGGTTCTGAGCCCCGCATCAGGCTTCCCAACCTGGGGGTCCGGCAATGGGAGGAGGAATTCCTAGAGAATCAGACTTTGAAGCCTAGTGGGAATTGATTGCAGGACTTCGACAGAACTGGGGGAAACAGAGACTCCACTCTTGGAGGGCACACACAATGTAGTGTGGGCATCGGGACCCAGGGGAAGGAGCAGTGACCCCACGGGAGACTGAACCAGACCTACCTGCTAGTGTTGGACAGTCTCCTGCAGAGGCGGGGGTGGATGTGGTTCACTGTGGGGACAAGAACACTGGCAGCAGAAGTTCTGGGAAGTACTCCTTGGCATGAGCCCTCCCAGAGTGTGTCATTAGCCCCACCAAAGAGCCCAGGTAGACTCCAGTGTTGGGTTGCCTCAGGCCAAACAACCAACAAGGAGGGAACCCAGCCCCACCCATCAGCAGTCAAGTGGAATAAAGTTTTACCGAGCTCTGCCCACCAGAGCAACAGTCAGCTCTACCCATCACCAGTCCCTCCCATCAGGAAACGTACACAAGCCTCTTAGATAGCCTCATCCACCAGAGGGCAGACAGAAGAAGCAAGAAGAACAACAAACCTGCAGCCCGTGGAACAAAAACCACATTCACAGAAAGATAGACAAGATGAAAAGGCAGAGGGCTATGTACCAGATGAAGGAACAAGATAAAACCCGAGAAAAACAACTAAATGAAGTGGAGATAGGCAACCTTCCAGAAAAAGAATTCAGAATAATGATAGTGAAGATGATCCAGGATCTCGGAAAAAGAATGGAGGCAAAGATCGAGAAGATGCAAGAAATGTTTAACAAAGACCTAGAAGAATTAAGGAACAGACAAACAGAGATGAACAATACAATTACTGAAATTAAAACTACACTAGAAGGAATCAATAGCAGAATAACTGAGGCAGAAGAACGGATAAGTGACCTGGAAAACAGAATGGTGAAATTTACTTCTGCAGAACAGAATAAAGATAAAAGAATGAAAAGAAATGAAGACAGCCTAAGAGACCTCTGGGACAACATTAAATGCAACAACATTCGCATCATAGGGGTCCCAGAAGGAGAAGAGAGAGAGAAAGGACCCGAGAAAATATTTGAAGAGATTATAGTTGAAAACTTCCCTCACATGGGAAAGGAAATAGCCACCCAAGTCCAGGAAGCGCAGTGAGTCCCATACAGAATGAACCCAAGGAGAAACAAGCCGAGACACGTAGTAATCAAATTGGCAAAAATTAAAGACAAAGAAAAATTATTGAAAGCAGCAAGGGAAAAATGACAAATAACATACAAGGGAACTCCCATAAGGTTAACAGCTGATTTCTCAGCAGAAACTCTACAAGCCAGAAGGGAGTGGCATGATATACTTAAAGTGATGAAAGGGAAGAACCTACAACCAAGATTACTCTACCCGGCAAGGATCTCATTCAGATTCGATGGAGAAATCAAAAGTGTTACAGACAAGCAAAAGCTAAGAGAATTCAGCACCACCAAAATAGCTCTACAACAAATGCAAAAGGAACTTCTGTAACTGGGAAACACAAGAGAAGAAAAGGGTCTACAAAAACAAACCCAAAACAATTAAGAAAATGGTCATAGGAACATACATATCGATAATTACCTTAAACGTGAATGGATTAAATGCTCGAACCAAAAGACACAGGCTTGCTGAATGGATACAAAAACAAGACCCATATATATGCTGTCTACAAGAGACCCACTTCAGACCTAGGGACACATACAGACTGAAAGTGAGGGGATGGAAAAAGATATTCCATGCAAATGGAAATCAAAAGAAAGCTGGAGTAGCTATACTCATATCAGATAAAATAGACTTTAAAATAAACAGTGTTACAAGAGACAAGGAAGGACACTACATAATGATCAAGGGATCAACACAAGAAGAAGATATAACAATTATAAATATATATGCACCCAACATAGGAGCACCTGAATATATAAGGCAACTGCTAACAGCTATAAAAGAGGAAATTGAGAGTAACACAATAATAGTGGGGGACTTTAACACCTCACTTACACCAATGGACAGATCATCCAAAATGAAAATAAATAAGGAAACAAAAGCTTTAAATGACACAATAGACCAGATAGATTTAATTGATATTTATAGGACATTCCATCCAAAAACAGCAGATTACACTTTCTTCTCAAGTGCGCACGGAACATTCTCCAGGATAGATCACATCTTGCGTCACAAATCAAGCCTCAGTAAATTTAAGAAAATTGAAATCATATCGAGCATCTTTTCTGACCACAACGCTATGAGATTAGAAATGAATTACAGGGGAAAAAATGTAAAAAACACAAACACATGGAGGTTAAACAATACGTTACTAAATAATCAAGAGATCACTGAAGAAATCAAAGAGGAAATCAAAAAATACCTAGAGACAAATGACAATGAAAACACGACGATCCAAAACCTATTGAATGCAGCAAAAGCAGTTCTAAGAGGGAAGCTTATAGCTATACAAGCCTACCTCAAGAAACAAGAAAAATCTCAAATAAACAATCTAACCTTACACCTAAAGGAACTAGAGAAAGAAGAGCAAACAAACCCCAAAGTTAGCAGAAGGAAAGAAATCATAAAGATCAGAGCAGAAATAAATGAAATAGAAACAAAGAAAACGATAGCAAACATCAAAAAAACTAAAAGCTGGTTCCTTGAGAAGATAAACAAAATTGATAAACCATTAGCCAGACTCATCAAGAAAAAGAAGGAGAGGACTCAGATCAATAAAATTGGAAATGAAAAAGGAGAAGTTACAACAGACACCGCAGAAATACAAAGCATCCTGAGAGACTACTACAAACAACTGTATGCTAATAAAATGGATAACCTGGAAGAAATGGACAAATTCTTAGAAAGGTATAACCTTCCAAGACTGAACCAGGAAGAAACAGAAAATATGAACAGACCAATCACAAGTAATGAAATTGAAACTGTGATTAAAAAGCTTCCAACAAACAAAAGTCCAGGACCAGATGGCTTCACAGGTGAATTCTATCAAACATTTAGAGAAGAGTTAACACCCATCCTTCTCAAACTGTTCCAAAAAACTGCAGAGGAAGGAACATTCCCAAACTCATTCTATGAGGCCACCATCACCATGATACCAAAACCAGACAAAGATACTACAAAAAAAGAAAATTACAGACCAATATCACTGATGAATATAGATGCAAAAATCCTCAACAAAATACTAGCAAACAGAATCCAACAACACATTAAAAGGATCATACACCATGATCAAGTGGGATTTATCCCAGGGATGCAAGGATTCTTCAGTATATGCAAATCAATCAATGTGATACACCATATTAACAGACTGAAGAATTAAAACAATATGATCATCTCAGTAGATGCAGAAAAAGCTTTTGACAAAATTCAACACCCATTTATGATAAAAACTCTGCATAAAGTGGGCATAGAGGGAACTTACCTCAACATAATAAAGGCCAAATATGGCAAACCCACAGCAAACATCATTCTCAATGGTGAAAAACTGAAAGCATTTCCTCTAAGATCAGAATCAAGACAAAGATATCCACTCTCACCACTATTATTCAACATAGTTTTGGAAGTCCTAGCCACGGCAATCAGAGAAGTAAAAGAAATAAAAGGAATACAAATTGGAAGAGAAAAAGTAAAGCTGTCACTGTTTGCAGATGACCGGATACTATACACAGAGAATGCTAAAAATGCCACCAGAAAACTACTAGAGCTAATCAATGAATTTGGTAAAGTTGCAAGATACAAAATTAATGCACAGAAATCTCTTGCATTCCTATACACTAATGATGAAAAATCTGAAAGAGAAATTAAGGAAACACTCCCATTTACCATTGCAACAAAAAGAATAAAATACCTAGGAATAAACCCACCGAGGGAGACAAAAGACCTGTATGCAGAAAACTATAAGACACTGATGAAAGAAATTAAAGATGGTACCAACAGATGGAGAGATATACCATGTTCTTGGATTGGAAGAATCAATATTGTGAAATTGACTATGCTACCTAAAGCAATCTACAGATTCAATTCAATCCCTATCAAATTACCAATGGCATTTTTTACGGAACTAGAACAAAAAATCTTAAAATTTGTATGGAGACACAAAAGACCCCAAATAGTGAAAGCAGTCTGGAGGGAAATAAACAGAGCAGGAGAAATCAGACTCCCTGACTTCAGACTATACTACAAAGCTACAGTAATCAAGACAATATGGTACTGGCATAAAAACAGAAACATAGATCAATGGAACAAGATAGAAAGCCCAGAGGTAAACCCACACACCTATGGTCAACTAATCTATGACAAAGGAGGCAAAGATATACAATGGAGAAAAGACAGTCTCTTCAACAAGTGGTGCTGGGAAAACTGGACAGCTACATGTAAAAGAATGAAATTAGAACCCTCCCTAACACCATACACAAAAACAAACTCAAAATGGATTCGAGACCTAAATGTAAGCCCGGACACTATAAAACTCTTAGAGGAAAACATAGGCAGAACACTCTTTGACATAAATCACAGCAAGATCTTTTTTGATCCACTTCCTAGAGTAATGGAAATAAAAACAAAAATAAGCAAATGGGACATAATGAAACTTCAAAGCTTTTGCACAACAAAGGAAACCATAAACAAGATGAAAAGACAACCCTCAGAATGGGAGAAAATATTTGCAAATGAGTCAACGGATAAAGGATTAATCTCCAAAATATATAAACAGCTCATGCAGCTCAATATTAAAGAAACAAACAACCCAATCCAAAAATGGGCAGAAGACCTAAATAGACATTTCTCCAAAGAAGACATACAGATGGTCAAGAAGCACATGAAAAGCTGCTCAACATCACTAATTATTAGAGAAATGCAAATCAAAACTACAATGAGGTATCACCTCACACCACTTAGAATGGGCACCATCAGAAAATCTACAAACAACAAATGCTGGAGAGGGTGTGGAGAAAAGGGAACCCTCTTGCACTGTTGTTGGGAATGTAAATTGATACAGCCACTATGGAGAACAGTATGGAGGTTCCTTAAAAATCTAAAAATAGAATTACCATATGATCCAGCAATCCCACTACTGGGCATATACCCAGAGAAAGCCATAATTCAAAAAGACACATGCACCCCAATGTTCATTGCAGCACTATTTACAATAGCCATGTAATGGAAGCAACCTAAATGCCCATCGACAGAAGAATGGATAAAGAAGATGTGGTACATATATACAATGGAATATTACTCAGCCATAAAAAGGAACGAAATTGGGTCATTTGTTGAGACGTGGATGGATCTAGAGACTGTCATACCGAGTGAAGTAAGTCAGAAAGAGAAAAACAAATATCGTATATCAATGCATGTATGTGGAACCTAGAACAATGTTACAGATGAACTGGTTTGCAGGACAGAAGTTAAGACACAGATGTAGAGAACAAACGTATGGACACCAAGGGGGGAAAGCTGTGGGGGGGTGGGGATGGTGGTGTACTGAATTGTGCGATTGGGATTGACATGTATACACTGATGCGTATAAAATTGATGACTAATAAGAACCTGTTGTATAAAAAAATAAATAAAATAAAATTCAAAAATTAAAAAAAAGTATAAGAAAAATCCAATTGCAAATGCAGTTGGAGTATATAAGAGAAGTGGATATGGTGTAATAGATTTACAAGAGTTTTTTAAGTTCTTGTGAGGTTTTGCTGAGTGGAGTTATGAAATTTGTTCATTCAGGTATCGGAAATGCTTAAAAACAAAATTCAATATGTAAATTTATACACGTAATGTGAAACATGTAAGGGAGTTTAATTACTTAAATTTATTATAAACATAACTATTGATTTGAAAGAATTTAGTCTGAGTTTTCCAATCATTAATCAGAGATCCCCCTGAAAATAATTATTCTTATTTAAATAAAAATTGCTAGGTGTATAAATTGCATAGCAAGTTATATTATGTGAGTTTAAGTATTTAAAACAAATTAGGCCTTTGCATTATTAACTTTAGTGAATTGAATATTAATTAAAAGCACAAGATACAAATACCTTAGACATCAAAATAGACTGACATTCTACAGAATAAAATCTATAGTTCTTTTCACGGTATACAGTTCTTAAGATCAGTCCTCTTCTTTTACAGTTTTAATTTCCATATTTCCTCTTCTTACATTGTTTTCTTTTCACATATTAATACTGAATTCACTTATTCTCTGAACACTGGTTTCTTTTTCCTCCATGCTTAGCCCCTGCAGTTTGCCTTCTCTGGAATAATACTCCCTTCTCATCATCCCCTGCTGTGGGCCTCCTTAATCTTTAAATCTTTAAGCTTCTTCTTAAACACTCCCTCCTCTGTGAAGTTATCCCAACTCCCCCAAGCTCACACAGTTGCTGCTTCCATATGTCATACATTGCTCACTACAGAGATTATTCTGGATTGCCATAATTATAGAGCAATTACTTGCAGGTCTCTATTCCTACTACAAGACCATAAGCCCTTGGAATAAAGAGATTATCACTCTGTTAGTTAATTTACTATTATGACTGTCATTTTTAGGAAGCTATTAGAATAATTCCTGTTATGTATAGGACTTTGATTTTTTTTGGCCAAATTAACGATGTCTTAGTAATACTAAGAAACGAACACTTATTACTAAGGTGAATTGTTTATTATCATTTTTGAAGAAGAATATAAGTTAAAAAGACTACTGGACTTTCAGTTTACTTCCTGAAACACTTGGATGAATAACAAATATTTGCAAAATGAAGGGGATCTGCATAGCACACTCATACATACACGCCTGCACTTGAATGTAAACCATTTATTACTTGTAGATAATGTTTGTATGCATACATATATTAATGGAACCAACATTATAGCATATAAATTTTAGTTTTATATAGGTCTGAATTCACCATATATAGAACATTAATATAGTCACTAAATATGAAATAGTGTAAAGAATAGGAATAACAGTGAAGAATAAAAGGAAGAAAGATGAGGGGGAGAAATAGGTGAGTGTCAAGGCTAGACCCAGATCAAACTGTCACCAACTGCTCAAAAAAGTGTTCCAGGCATTGAGAAAAGCCTCACAGAGAGATAAAGAGACAAACAACGACACTAGCCACAACCCAAGTCCTAGAAAAGTAAGCAGAGGGAGCAGGTAAAGAAGAAAAGGAAGCTTATCAGTTGTTACAATAAGGACGTCTATTCAAGAAGGCCTTTCACCATAGTTCTTTGTTTTAGTATAAACAAAGCATACAGAATTAAATAGGAAAAGCAAAATTAATTTAATGTTATGACTGTCATGTTTAGAAAGCTATTAGAGCTCTATTTCCTGACTTTTAAAGATGGGAACTGTTGACCTTTATACCTTATTCGTTATTCATGACCTTTATTCCGTGACTTTAGCTCTTAATTGTCAGTTTGTTTTTTAAAGAAGAAGGAGGAAATCTAAGTGACATATAAAACTTTGTTCTATACCTGACCTCACTGAAAACGAAATCCCATGAATTTTTCTCTGAACATGACTTCCTGTATTTAACACATGATAAATTATAAAACTATGACTTCTTTAAGCTAATGGACTTAGGTAAGACTGTCTGGGAGTGCATGACTGATATGGCAAGTCTCAAATTCCAGAAAGTGTTAAGCATTTCTATTTTTCTTTTTAATGTTCAAAAAATGTTGAAGAAAGTGTTACTTTATTTTTTTTTAACGTCTTTATTGGAGTATAATTGCTTCACAATGGTGTGTTAGTTTCTGCTTTATAACAAAGTGAATCAGTTATACATATACATGTCCCCATATCTCCTCCCTCTTGCGTCTCCCTCCCTCCCATCCTCCCTATCCCACCCCTCTAGGTGGTCACAAAGCACTGAGCTGATCTCCCTGTGCTATGCGGCTGCTTCCCACTAGCAATCTATTTTACGTTTGGTAGTGTATATATGTCCATGCCACTCTCTCACTTTGTCCCAGCTTACCCTTCCCCCTCCCTGTGTCCTCAAGTCCATTCTCTAGTAGGTCTGTGTCTTTATTCCCGTCTTGCCCCTAGGTTCTTCATGACCTTTTTTTTTTTTTTTAGATTCCATATATATGTGTTAGCATACGGTATTTGTTTTTCTCTTTCTGACTTACTTCACTCTGTATGACAGACCCTAGGTCCATCCACCTCACTACAAATAACTCAATTTCATTTCTTTTTATGGTTGAGTAATATTCCATTGTATATATGTGCCACATCTTCTTTATCGATTCATCTGTTGATGGACACTTAGGTTGCTTCCATGTCCTGACTATTGTAAATAGAGCTGCAATGAACATTGTGGTACATGACTCTTTTTGAATTATGGTTTTCTCAGGGTATATGCCAGTAGTGGGATTGCTGGGTCATATGGTAGTTCTATTTTTAGTTTTTTAAGGAATCTCCATACTGTTCTCCATAGTGGCTGTATCAATTTACATTCCCACCAACAGTGCAAGAGGGTTCCCTTTTCTCCACACCCTCTCCAGCATGTATTGTTTGTAGATTTTTTGATGATGGCCATTCTGATCAGTGTGAGATGATACCTCACTGTAGCTTTGATTTGCATTTCTCTAATGATTAATGATGTTGAGCATTCTTTCATGTGTTTGTTGGCAATCTGTATATCTTCTTTGAGAAATGTCTGTTTAGGTCTTCTGCCCATTTTTGGATTGGGTTGTTTGTTTTTTTGATATTGAGCTGCATGAGCTGCTTGTAAATTTTGGAGATTGATCCTTTGTCAGTTGCTTCATTTGCAAATATTTTCTCCCATTCTGAGGGTTGTCTTTACGTCTTGTTTATGGTTTCCTTTGCTGTGCAAAAGCTTTGAAGTTTCATTAGGTCCCGTTTGTTCATTTTTGTTTTTATTTCCATTTCTCTAGGAGGTGGGTCAAAAAGGATCTTGCTGTGATTAATGTCATAGAGTGTTCTGCCTATGTTTTCCTCTAAGAGTTTTATAGTGTCTGGCTTTACATTTAGGTCTTAATCCATTTTGAGTTTATTTTTGTGTATGGTGTTAGGGAGTGTTCTAATTTCATTCTTTTACATGTAGCTGTCCAGTTTTCCCAGCACTACTTATTGAAGAGGCTTTCTTTTGTCCATTGTATATTCTTGCCTCCTTTATCAAAGATAAGGTGACCATTGTGCGTGGGTTTATCTATGGGTTTTCTATCCTGTTCCATTGATCTATATTTCTGTTTTTGTGCCAGTACCATACTGTCTTCATTACTGTAGCTTTGTAGTATAGTTTGAAGTCAGGGAGCCTGATTCCTCCAGCTCTGTTTTCCTTTCTCAAGATTGCTTTGGCTATTCGGGGTCTTTTGTGTTTCCATACAAATTGTGAAATTTTTTTGTTCTAGTTCTGTGAAAAATGCCAGTGGTAGTTTGATAGGGATTGCATTGAATCTGTAGATTGCTTTGGGTAGTATAGTCATTTTCATAATGTTGATTCTTCCAATCCAAGAACATGGTATATCTCTCCATCTATCTGTATCATCTTTAATTTCTTTCATCAGTGTCTTATAATTTTCTGCATACAGGTCTTTTGTCTCCTTAGGTAGGTTTATTCCTAGGTATTTTATTCTTTTTGTTGCAATGGTAAATGGGAGTGTTCTGTTAATTTCACTTTCAGATTTTTAATCATTAGTGTATAGGAATGCAAGAGATTTCTGTGCATTAATTTTGTATCTTGCTACTTTACTAAATTCATTGATTAGCTCTAGTAGTTTTCTGGTAGCATCTTTAGGATTCTCTATGTATAATATCATGTCATCTGCAAACAGTGACAGCTTTACTTCTTCTTTTCCAATTTGTATTCCTTTTATTTCTTTTTCTTCTCTGATTGCTGTGGTTAAAACTTCCAAAACTATGTTGAATAATAGTGGTGAGAGTGGGCAACCTTGTCTTGTTCCTGATCTTAGTGGAAATGGTTTCAGTTTTTCACCATTGAGAATGATGTTTGCTGTGGGTTTGTCATATATGGCCTTTATTATGTTGAGGTAAGTTCCCTCTATGCCTACTTTCTGGAGGGTTTTTATCATAAATGGGTTTTGAATTTTGTCAAAAGTGTTAAGCATTTCTAACTAATACAATGGTTATAATGGTAAATTCTTACTTTTCCTCTAATTTCAGAGCCAGAAAAAGAAAAATCTTACACTGACTGAATGACCTCAGGGTAAGAACTGCTTAACCTTTTCTTTTCCAACCTTAGTCATTTCCATTATTTGTTATTTCTTATTACTTCACTTTTCCTGTTTCATTACTATTAGTAACCATGTAATTTGCTTTGTATACCACAATATTGAGCCATTGGTTCTGTGTTCATATGAATGAGTTATACTGTTAAAATTATAATTAATTTTTTAAAATGGTACCAAGAAATGCGTTACCCTAAAGATATTGATTTGAACACTAAAACTGATAAACGAGCTCCTTTGACCCATTTCAGTTCCTCTTCAGATATCTGAGTAAAATAGAAAATGGAACTAGCTGATTTCTGACCACTAGGTGGGGAAACAATACAATTTAAAATACAGTATAACTTTGGCCTCAACTACTTTCTTTTTGAAGATGTTTATTATTTGTAATTCTCACCTGCCTCCAATTCTTCACATTCTTAAGGCATACTGACCTGAAAGATATAATTACAAGTGACTTCTGGGAAGTAGGCAGGTGATAAAGGCCGTGAGATCTCCTGAAATTCTTTCTTTGATCCCGATTCGTTTTCTTGCTTTAAGCAATACAGACTCTATACCCTGGGGGGAACTGTGAACCTTATCAGTCATTTATGCCTTTGGGAAGCCAGTCCCTCACCAGAGCACTAGTTCTTCATTGTTCTAATCCTTGGTTCTAGGAATTCACTTCCTTAGTGATCTTAACAGTGTCAGGGCTTTAAGCATGGACTATACACCCATGACTCTCAAATAAATATTTTTAACCAAGAACTCTCTCCCAAACTCTTCACTTCTTATACCTAATTGCCTCCTCAACATCTGCGCTTGCATGTTTAAAAGATGCCACAAGCTTAACATAGCTGGGCTCTCCTGATCTTCCCCACACCCAAACTTGCTCACCTTTAGCCAATCCCATTTCGGTTGATGGACACATCAGCCTTGGCGTTACTCAGGCTCAAACCTTGGAGCCACATTGGATCCTCTTTTTCTTTCATACCCCAAATCCTGTAGTGTCTACCTTCAAAATACATCCAGAATCTGGACCTCGTACCACTTGCACTGCACCCTCCTGGTTAGAGCCACCTCCCCACCCTGCCTGCATTTCTGCACTATCTGCCTAACTGGTTTCCCTTCTTCAATTTTTGCCAACTGTCCCTTTTCAGACAGCTGTTAAGGTGATATTTACCAAACATAAGTGTGAGAACGTCACTGCTCTGCTCTAGCTCTTCAGGGTTTCCCATTTCACTTAGGATAAGAGCTGCAATCTCTATCATGACTCACAGGGCCCTGCATGAGCTGAGTCTTTCCCTCCTACTCCTTCCCTTGTTCATCTACTCCAGCCCCAGCTACCTCCTTCTGAGTCCCTGGACATTCTAGGCTCTGTTCTGTCTGTCCTCTCTGCCTGGAATGGTCTTCCTCCAGATATCTGCGTGACTAACTCCTTCACTTCCTTGAGTCTTTGCTCCAGTATAACTTCCTATAAGGGGAGTGACCCTCACCTGTCCCTTTAAAGTTGCAACACACTGTCCCCAACCCTCACGCTACACCACCTAATCTGCTCTACTTTCTCCTATAGCACTTGATATTTCCTAATATGCTATATCCTTTACTTGTTTATTATTATTTTTCTCCTTGTGTCTCTTGCCCCCTGTTTTATGTGGGCAGGAATCTTTATTTTGCTCACTGATATTTTGTGAATTTCTATTGCAAAGGCACAAAGTAGTGGCTCAAAAAATTATTATTGGAAGGGTGGTGGTGAGAAGAAAAAGCATAGAACACACATCATTCACAATTTTACTTAAAAATCATTCCATAAATTTCCCTCTCACATGAAATATAAATTTGTGAGATTGAATATCAAGACCGATGTTACTTTCATTTCCTCTTTGTGTCTTTTCTAGCTTCTCCTACTTGGGGGAAAGTTTCCAACCCAGATATTTCTTCATTTTGGATTTTACTTGAGCTCTCTGATGGGAGCTTGAAAGTCTTACACCATACACCACATTTTTACTTAAAAAAAAAATCATCTTATAGATGTCCCTTGGCTTTCATTTTCTCTGTTCTCTTCATCTGACATTTAACTTTCAGATGTGCCAGTTCTAGCTTATCTAGGCAATGTAACATCTAAGATTCTTGTTTCTCTCCATCTTTTTTCTGAGAGTAAGAGTGACTCTTAGATGAATCAAACTTTCTAATTAGGAGTCCTTAATAAGATGGAAATAGGGATGAGGTTAAGTTTATTACAGTTGGTGGATTTTGCTGATTTCTGATGAAAACACTATTACAAGTAAAAATTTGAACCTGGCTGGTTGGCGGGCTCTTTTCAACTTTGCACGAATTTCCTACAAAGTTGGGAAATTGACCAGCATTGGTATGATGTTGTAGTCCAGGCTACTGGTCTCTTTTTGAAATCCTTTCTTCTTTTTATAACTTTTTATTCTCCACCTTATCACAGTGGATTCTAGGGTGTAGATTTACAGAAAAGAGTTATCATAGCAGGCCTGAAGCTGCTATTTTTAAAAGAATCTTCTATCAAGATAGGCTGTTGGTTGGTATCTGGGAACTCAGCTCCGAAAGCATTTCCTGCACTGATAGGAGAAGTTGCCTAATGATAAGAACGCTTTGCTGTGCCTAGATTGTATAAACCACATGACTTACGGTGAACACCTGCTTTCCTTCTAGAAGTCTGGTAGTTTGGTAGTTGCTAGGCAGAAGGTGCCTAGGTGCCAGCTTTCAGTAAAAGCTGCCTCTAAAAGGCTTTCCTGGGAAACAACATTACACTTGTATTGCATTTTTGTACCTGGAGAAAGGAGCAGTCCTACTCTGTCCACTGCCAGGTTTAGAAGGAGAGTGTGACTGGGATAAATCTTAGCCACGAGTACTACTATGTGCTGAGTCCCGTGTGTCCTTTTAGTGGATCATCAAACATATGGGTGGTCTTGGGGACTCCCAAACAGCAGGAAAAATGCCAAACCCTCCTCCTCTCCATGATTTCTTCAATCAAAGAGTTACCAGTCTTTATGCCTTAGAAATTATCAGGAATTCATGCTCAAGCTATTTACTGAAATTTCTCACTGGAATTAAACAGGATCCAGAAGCCTAACTGAAGCCAGGAGCTGGGATAGAGTCACATAATAAAATTCAAAAGTACTAAGATCAAAACCTAATGGGTTAAATTCATCAGAGTAGGAACAAAATTAGGAAAAAGACACAGGATTTAATACATGTGAAAGGATAGTAATTTACACAGAAATCAAGTGTATATAAGAACACATATTAGTTATTTTAATTAAACTCATATTTATTTGACACATATGTTAGTAGGCAGATGGCTTACACTCTTATTTGGTAGCTGGTTATCATAAATTAGGATTCATAAACTCAAATGCCTGGAAGAGCATGTAGTTAACATAAATGCACAATGCAGCTTATATGGAAGATTGTAGCCACTAAGCTGCTCTAACACCTTCTAGTTAGTTGCAGTTATGCCTTTAACCACACCCCCCCACCCAAAGCCTAATAAAGTGAAATGTAGTGCTGGCTACCCAAGACAAACATGTTTTCAACCTCTGCTCTAAATTGTAATCATCAGCATTAAAGGAAAGCTGTCAATCGGATTTTGATATTAATAGATTCTATCAGAAGGATTAAGGATATTAAGTACTTTAAATGTAATGAATATCAATCTGGTAGGGGATTGAAGTGAAGGAAAAACAAACGTAGCTAAATATTTTGGCATATTACTTACTTGCGGTAAAGGAGAATCATGCAAAACAATTTTCTAGAAGAGGAAACGGAAGATCTACTCTGACTTGCCAAAGGAATCTATGCTTGCCATCGTCTGGCTATTTCTTTTTAAAACATTTCATCTATCCCAATCTTCTGCTTGCTTTTTCCTCAACCAGCTATTCTGGTAAATCACGGATAAAGAGCCCGTGCATACAACCCATACAGTTTTGACATTTCTAAAACTACCATCTAAGAAAAGTGAGAGTGGGCTTGAATAAGTTTCCTAGTTTTTTAATACACAGTCAAAAATCTGAATATTCAGAGAAAACCTCCATTTTTTACTTAAAGGAGGTTATTTAGCAGAGTGGTTAAAAGCTCACATTTTCTTTGGACTCAGACTGACATTGACTCACATTTGGAGAAGTTACTTAGCCTCTGTAAAGTTCCATTTACTCATCTGTGACAGGATGATAACACTATCCACTCAATAAAGTTATAAGGATTATACATGTAACGTGCTAGCACATCATAGGCAGTGAGTAAAATATGGTGGTGGTGGTGGTGATGATAATGGTGGTGATGGTGGTTGTGATAGTGGTGATGATGGCAATGATGGTGCTGGTGGTGGTGATAATGATGGTGGTGGTGATGATGATAATGGTGATGGTGGTGATGATGACAGTGATGGCTGTGGTGTTGGTGATGATAATGGTGGTGATGATGTTAATGGTGGTTGTGGTGATGCTAATGGTGGTGGTGGTGGTGGTGCTGACCTGAAGAATGCTTCAGAACTTCTAAAAAGGCACAGGAAAATTTCTTCAAATGAACTCTTAAGGGGAAAACCACTGAAAAAACAGAGAAATAAGAGTTGCTCAAGCGTATGGTGGTGTGAGAGCAGCTTGCTCAGCCATCTCTTCCCCCTGCCAACTGCTCACCTTTGTGGCTCCATTAGTTTACCATGGAACCCTCAGCATTCAGCCAAGCATAGTTTGAAAATCCATGGCAAGAGATTGACAAAGAAATGGCAAGATAACCTTTTGCTTACTTGAGATCTAAGGGAGATTTAATGTTTCTGGGAGGTAGACTTGGGACTGGCGATTGTGTTGGGTGAGATGCTGGCAATGGTGGCTGGCTGGCCGGATGGGATGGTGGAGGTGGTGGTAGGGAAGTTGTTGAGTAAGACGTTGGGACTTTGCTGGTACCTAAGAAGCAAAGCAAAAAATACTGTGAATTAAGACAAATCTTCAAACTAAAAGAACTGGCTATTCCAAGTATGTAGAAATGAGGATTTTAAACATAAATATGTAAGAAATGCATTCTAATTATTCCAATTAAGGCTTTAAAGAGTTTAATACTCTCAGTATCATGGGACATGGCTTTTTTTTTCTGCATACCAGCTTTTATATTTACACAATTAAAACATCTACATATTTTTATTCTTAAATGCTTACAAAATCTCTATAGGATCATGATTCTCTGAATCCTCCTCAACCCTCTTGCCCTCATAAAGTCAATTTTTTTTTCTTTCTTTTTTTTTCTTTTTAAGTTCTTTTTTTTTCACACACACACACTGTATTTTATTTTTACAAGAGATAAATAAACTGACACCAAGCATTGTAAATGGAGGACCACAACAAAAGCAACAATGATTGCAATTACCAAACAGGAAACACACTCATACTATGTCATAATATTGACATTCAGTCCAGTAATCCTCCACTGTAACAGCTCTTTTACTTTGCAGTGAAAACTGATTTGTATATTTTTGCCTCTGAGTACTTGTGGGATTTTTTTTTTATTCAAACAGAAAGTCACAAAAATTATAATCATCCTCATCAGTTCACTCAGTCCCATGTAATTAATTTTTTTTTCATCTTGATCTTTTGTTAGCACTTTTATGAATTCATCAGTTTTCCATTAGAGTTCTGAAAATGCTTATTCATTCAGTTCAGCAGTAGAGTCAGTTATCAGAAACCTGTACCTATCAGAGCCTTTTCCATGAATTCCTTGAAGATGAAACCCTTTTATAGGAACATTTTTGCAAAACCATCAGAGTACACCCAGAACTGTCTGTAAATGACAAAAGACTTAAAAATGACCACAGTTAAAGATTTGATGAAAGTTCGTAATAATGCAAATGATAAGGAAATTTAGTTATTTCTGAGATATACATTTTAAAGTAATAACTAGAATTATAACTTATAACATTATACCAGAATACATAAGATTTTTAGAAATTTCATGTAATGTCTGAAACATTTATATTAACATACTTCCATACAAATAACCCAATGAAAGTTTAGTATTAGTTGTTTTTTTGTTTGTTTGTTTGTTTTCTTATACTGCAGGTTATTAGTCATCAATTCTATACACATCAGTGTATACATGTCAATCCCAATCGCTCAATTCAGCACACCACCATCCCAACCCCATCGCGGTTTTCCCCCCTTGGTGTCCATACGTTTGTTCTCTACATCAGTGTCTCAAATCTGCCCTGCAAACTGGTTCATCTGTAACATTTTTCTAGGTTCCACATACATGCATTAATATACGATATTTGTTTTTCTCTTTCTGACTTACTTCACTCGGTATGACAGTCTCTAGGTCCATCCATGTCTCAACAAATGACTCAGTTTCGTTCCTTTTTATGGCTGAGTAATATTCCATTGTATATATGTACTACATCTTCTTTATCCATTCATCTGTTGATGGGCATTTAGGTTGCTTCCATGACATGGCTATTGTAAATAGTACTGCAATGAACATTGGGGTGCAAGTGTCTTTTTGAATTATGGTTTTCTCTGGGTATATGCCCAGTAGTGGGATTGCTGGATCATATGGTAATTCCATTTTTCGTTATTTAAGGAACCTCCATGCTGTTCTCCATAGTGGCTGTATCAATTTACATTCCCACCAACAGTGCAAGAGGGTTCCCTTTTCTCCACACCCTCTCCAGCATTTGTTGTTTGTAGATATTCTGATGATGCCCATTCTAAGTGGTGTGAGGTGATACCTCATTGTAGTTTTGATTTGCATTTCTCTAATAATTAGTGATGTTGAGCAGCTTTTCATGTGCTTCTTGGCCATCTGTATGTCTTCTTTCGAGAAATGTCTATTTAGGTCTTCTGCCCTGTTGGAAGATTTTTAATCACAGTTTCAATTTCATTACTTGTGATTGGTCTGTTCATATTTTCTATTTCTTCCTCATTCAGTCTTGGAAGGTTATACCTTTCTACGAATTTGTCCATTTCTTCTAGGTTGTCCATTTTATTGGCATAGAGTTGCTTGTAGTAGTCTCTTAGGATGCTTTGTATTTCTGCGGTGCCTGTTGTAACTTCTCCTTTTTCATTTCTAATTTTATTGATCTGAGTCCTCTCCCTCTTTTTCTTGATGAGTCTGGCTAATGGTTTATCAATTTTGTTTATCTTCTCAAGGAACCAGCTTTTAGTTTCTTTGATCTTTGCTATTGTTTTCTTTGTTTCTATTTCATTTATTTCTGCTCTGATCTTTATGATTTCTTTCCTTCTGCTAACTTTGGGTTTTGTTTGTTCTTCTTTCTCTAGTTCTTTTAGGTGTAAGGTTAGATTTTTTACTTGAGATTTTTCTTGTTTCTTGAGGTAGGCTTGTATAGCTATAAACTTCCCTCTTAGAACTGCTTTTGCTGCATCCCATAGGTTTTGGATAGTCGTGTTTTCATTGTTATTTGTCTCTAGGTATTTTTTGATTTCCTCTTTGATTTCTTCAGTGATCTCTTGGTTATTTAGTAAAGTATGGTTTAGCCTCCATGTGTTTGTGTTTTTTTTACGTTTTTTTCCCCTGTAATTCATTTCTAATCTCATAGCGTTGTGGTCAGAAAAGATATGATTTCAATTTTCTTAAATTTACTGAGGCTTGATTTCTGACCCAAGATGTGATCTATCCTGGAGAATGTTCCATGTGCACTTGAGAAGAAAGTGTAATCTGCTGTTTTTGGATGGAATGTCCTATAAATATCAATTAAATCTCTCTGGTCTATAGTGTCATTTAAAGCTTCTGTTTCCTTATTTATTTTCATTTGGATGATCTGTCCATTGGTGTAAGTGAGGTGTTGAAGTCCCACACTATTATTGTGTTACTCTCGATTTCCTCTTTTATAGCTGTTAGCAGTTGCCTTATATATTCAGGTGCTCCTATGTTGGGTGCATATATATATTTATAATTGTTATATCTTCTTCTTGTGTTGATCCCTTGATCATTATGTAGTGTCCTTCCTTGTCTCTTGTAACATTGTTTATTTTAAAGTCTATTTTATCTGATATGAGTATAGCTACTCCAGCTTTCTTTTGATTTCCATTTGCATGGAATATCTTTTTCCATCCCCTCACTTTCAGTCTGTATGTGTCCCTAGGTCTGAAGCGGGTCTCTTGTAGACAGCATATATATGGGTCTTGTTTTTGTATCCATTCAGCAAGCCTGTGTCTTTTGGTTCGAGTATTTAATCCATTCACATTTAAGGTAATTATCGATATGTATATTCCTATGACCATTTTCTTAATTGTTTTGGGTTTGTTTTTGTAGACCCTTTTCTTCTCTTGTGTTTCCCACTTAGAGAAGTTCCTTTAGCATTTGTTGTAGAGCTAGTTTGGTGGTGCTGAATTCTCTTAGCTTTTGCTTGTCTGTAACACTTTTGATTTCTCCATCGAATCTGAATGAGATCCTTGCTGGGTAGAGTAATCTTGGTTGTAGGTTCTTCCCTTTCATCACTTTAAGTATATCATGCCACTCCCTTCTGGCTTGTAGAGTTTCTGCTGAGAAATCTGCTGTTAACCTTATGGGAGTTCCCTTGTATGTTATTTGTCGTTTTTCCCTTGCTGCTTTCAATAATTTTTCTTTGTCTTTAATTTTTGCCAATTTGATTACTATGTGTCTCGGCGTTTCTCCTTCATTTTATCTTGTATGGGACTCACTGCGCTTCCTGGACTTGGGTGGCTATTTCCTTTCCCATGTTAGGGAAGTTTTCAACTATAATCTCTTCAAATATTTTCTTGGTCCTTTCTCTCTCTTTTTCTTCTTCTGGGACCACTATAATGTGCATGTTGGTGCGTTGAATATTGTCCCAGAGGTCTCTTAGGCTGTCTTCATTTCTTTTCATTCTTTTTTCTTTATTCTGTTCCACAGCAGTGAATTCCACCATTCTGTCTTCCAGGTCACTTATCTGTTCTTCTGCCTCAGTTATTCTGCTATTGATTCCTTCTAGTGCAGTTTTAATTTCAGTTATTGTATTGTTCATCTCTGTTTGTTTGTTCTTTAATTCTTCTAGGTCTTTGTTAAACATTTCTTGCATCTTCTCGATCTTTGCCTCCATTCTTTTTCCGAGATCCTGGATCATCTTCACTATCATTATTCTGAATTGTTTTCTCTGGAAGGTTGCCTATCTCCATTTCATTTAGTTGTTTTTCTGGGGTTTTATCTTGTTCCTTCATCTGGTACATAGCCCTCTGCCTTTTCATCTTGTCTATCTTTCTGTGAATGTGGTTTTTGTTCCACAGGCTGCAGGATTGTAGTGCTTCATGCTTCTGCTGTCTGCCCTCTGGTGGATGAAGCTATCTAAGAGGCTTGTGTACGTTTCCTGATGGGAGGGACTGGTGATGGGTAGAGCTGACTGTTGCTCTGGTGGGCAGAGCTCAGTAAAACTTCAATCTGCTTGACTGTTGATGTGTGGGGCTGGGTTCCCTCCCTGTTGGTTGCTTTGCCTGAGGCAACCCAACACTGGAGTTTACCTGGGCTCTTTGGTGGGGCTAATGACACACTCTGGGAGGGCTCATGCCAAGGAGTACTTCCCAGAACTTCTGCTGCCAGTGTCCTTGTCCCCATGGTGAGCCACAGCCACCCCCCGCCTCTGCAGGAGACTGTCCAACACTAGCAGGTAGGTCTGGTTCAGTCTCCCGTGGGGTCACTGCTCCTTCCCCTGGGTCCCGATGCCCACACTACATTGTGTGTGCCCTCCAAGAGTGGAGTCTCTGTTTCCCCCAGTCCTGTCGAAGTCCTGCAATCAATTCCCACTAGGCTTCAAAGTGTGATTCTCTAGGAATTCCTCCTCCCATTGCCGGACCCCCAGGTTGGGAAGCCTGACGAGGGGCTCAGAACCTTCACTCCAGTGGGTGGACTTCTGTGGTATAAGTGTTCTCCAGTCTGTGAGTCACCCACCAGCAGTTATGGGATTTGATTTGATTGTGATTGCGCCCCTCCTACCATCTCACTGTGGCTTCTCCTTTGTCTTTGGATGTGGGGTATCTTTTTTGGTGAGTTCCAGTGTCTTCCTGTCGATGATTGTCCAGCAGCTAGTTGTGATTCTGGTGTTCTCGCAAGGGGGAGTGAGAGCACATCCTTCTACTCCGCCATCTTGGTTCCTCCCCTCATATACTCGACATGGCTTTTTAAATATTCCATTTCTTTCCCTACCTCCCCCCACCCCCAGTTTGTACGTATATTTGACAAATAAAATTGTAATATATTTAAAGTGTATATGTGATGATTTGATATACATATATATTATGAAAGGTTTCCCTCCATCCAGTTAATTAACATCCATCACCTCACATATTGACCTTTTTTGGGGGTGGTGGTGAGAACATTTAAGTTCTATTATTTTAGCAAATTTCAGTTATGCAATACAGTGTTATCAACTGTAGTCACCATGTTTTATTTTAGATCCTCAGACTTTACACATCTTATAACTGAAAGTTTCTACCCTTTGACCAACCACTTCTTCCTTTTTTTCCCCATCCCAGCCCCTGGCAACCACTTTTCTACTATTTATAGATTGTACAAAAAGCTTCCAAATTCCTTTTAGATATTTCTGCCTCTCTTCACTTATGGTGATTATTAAAAAGACTACCCTCTCTCCTTTCTCTCACAGTCCTCTTGGAGTTTTAAAAATTGCTCAGCCCCTGCACCCCTGACTTGCAACACTTCTTGCAAGGCACAAATCTCACAGGAATAGCTCATTTTCTCTTTTGGCACCTATTTTTTTGGGTTGAGGTAGGGAGAATTAGTTCCCTTATAAATCTGATAAATACAAATTTCTAACTGATTACATTTATGTTAAAAATATTTTGTCTAGTTCATTTTTGTTATAAAGTTAATTTTTTTTTTTTTGATATATAGGACTTACTACTTTTTCTCTAGTTCAATTAGTAAATTCTTGGGAATTCCCTGGTGGTCCAGTGGTTAGGACTTGGTGCTCTCATTGCTAGGGGCCCGGGTTTGATCCCTGGTGGGACAACTAAGATCCCGAAAGCCCCACAAGCCTTATGGTGCGGCTTTCTGATGGGCAGCTGGGATGCGCCCCTGCTCTTCTGCCTGTCCAGCATCTACTCTCCCTCCCCTGGTTAGAATAATTTGAACTGCCCAGAAAAGGGTGTCACTGTTTTTCCACTGGACTTGGAACTCCAAGGGGGTCCTCTGGGAATTCTGCAGCCATCTCACCACCACCACCAGGGGGCTTGCCTGAGGGTACAGCAAAACCAGAGGAAAGCAAGGCTGGGAGATGGAGAGGGATTGGTTGGATTTTTTTTTTACTTTTGGAAAATTGTTAGAGATAATTTGACAGGCTTAATGAGACACTAAACTGTGTAAGTGTCTTATTCCTCATTAAGCTTGGGAGAACACATGCTAAAGTCTTCCTATGTTACACTAGTATTTAGCAGTGGAATGTTTTGCTTTGCAAAATTTATGGTCACTTTCAAATACTACAGGGAATATATTTGCATGTATACAAAATAATTCTAAGGAAAAGCATCTTAGTATTTCAGGGGGAAAAAAACAGGTAGAGTTACCTTACTATAATATGATTGGCTCTAAAATCTTAATGTGGACTTTATAAAATATACCAAAATATAATTAGTAATATTGGAATTCTCAAAAGCAAAAATCTAGTCTCATGTGATGGAAAGCAAAGGGTGGATATTGAATTATAATAAAGCAAGTAAAGAAGAAACAGAAACAATAAATCTATAGGAAATTTCTGAGATTAATGATAACATTAATAAATCACTTTATTGCTAGGAACCATTTTAGGCATTCTGCATATGGAATTTTATTTAACTTTCATAACATTCCTTTGGGTATATATTATTATCTAGTTTCCATTTGATAATTAAGAAAACTACCCAAGCTCAGAGAGTCAGTAAGCAATAGAGGTGGAATTCAAACTCAGCCAGAATTTGAACCTTAGTTGGTTTCTTATGATGTCTGTGCCATTTCTGCTATGTTCTGCTCATGCCCTCAAAGTGATGAAATGGAAATTAGTGATAAGTTCAAATGGACATATTAACACATTTTTGTAAGTCCGGCTTTTCTAATTGGTACTTTTCCTCTTAGTGCAGTTTTGACAACTGTTTTCAGTTTCATTAGGGCAGTACTAGCTCTGGAGACTATAAAGTAATCTGTAAAGGAATCCAAATATATTGGTGTTTTGGATATATGTTTCAGAATTTGATCTTGGAAACCAGAGAGCAGGAAAGTAGATATTCAGGAGTTAGTGGAAAATGGGCCCCCAAAGATGGATGACTGATGTGGGCTGACATGAAAAAAAAAGTCTCATGAATTGGAATTGAGGAGTTTGAAATAAAATCATGAAAGGATTTAAAAGATATGAAATAAATAAAATAAAGGGAAAGAACAACAAGTTTAGAATTTGGTTGGCATCAAGGATTAGAAATGTAAAATTTGAGACCTAACACACAAAATTCTGATCTATCTATTTATCTACCTATCTGTCTATCCATCCATCCATCCATCTATCCATCCATCTATCCATCTATCCATCTATCTATATGTGTATGTGTATATATATATATATATATGTCTTATCCCCCAAGTCTCAGGGGATATCGCCTAGGTAGTCTGTGGCTTTACAAGAATTGAAAAGACCATTTGGAATTTCTTCCCCAAAGAATGACAGTATTGTGTAGGGATATGGGCCTCATAGCAGTAGGCAGAGCTAGTCTCTTGGACAGTATAGGACAGCTCAGTGGCAGTGAGCTAATCAGGTGAATATGCATCCTACTGCCCACTCTCATCCCAAGTCAGATTCAGGAACTGTGTTCCTGGGCCTTTTAACTGGAGCCCAAGGCTTCAAGAAGGAGATACTGAGCATTTTGCTAAGAAGCCTAATGGGAGCTTGACTTACACCTTGCTGTAACACTTGAACTTCCACAAGAGATGTAATTTTGATAATAAAATTCTTAGCCATAATTTTAAAAATGTGACTAATAGAACTGACTGTACTTATAGTAGGGAACAGTTCATACTGGTTGCAGAAAAAATGGGGAGAGTTGGGAATGAAAGGGAGAGAACTTGCAAAACCTTCTAGAGCATGAAAACAACTCTCAAGAATCTGGGAAGTTAACAACCTCTGATTCAAACTTCATTCTCTTTAATTTTGGAAGCTCAGAAGAGGTCTTGCGCAAGTCATGTGCCCTGGCTCAGGTCGGCCTGGATGGGTGGAACACAAGGGCCATTTTACCAGGAGCAAACTACTGGGAGAGGCTTCCATGAGTCAGCGGTGCCTAAGGGTTATCTGGCCTTGCCCTGAAGGGTGGCTCCACGTTCACTGAAACTCAAACTACCCAAAGTGGTGACATTATGTCAGGATTTAAAACTATAAATGGGGGGCTTCCCTAGTGGCGCAGTGGTTGGGAATCACCTGGCAATGCAGGGGACACAGGTTCAGGGCCTGGTCCAGGAGGATCCCACTTGCCGCGGAGCGGCTGGGCCCATGCACCACAACTACTGAGCCTGCGCTCTAGAGCCCATGAGCCACAACTACTGAACCCACGTGCCACAGCTACTGAAGGCCGGTGCCACAACTACTGAAGCCTGTGCGCCTAGAGCCTGTGCTCAACAAGAGAAGCCACCGCAATGAGAAGCCCTCGTACCGCAATGAAGAGTAGCCCCCGCTTGCTGCAACTAGAGAAAGCTCGTGTGCAGCAACGAAGACCCAACGCGGCCAAAAAATTAAATAAATAAATAAATTAAATAAATGTGAAAAAAGAAAAAAAACTATAAACAGAAAAACAGAGTTGAGAGGGAAGGAAAGAAGAGATGCGGAGAAGGGGAGGGGGTGATTAATGAAGAAATGGTGATGGTGGTAATGTACTCATGTTATAGAAAATAGGAATTGTATTATTTCACAAACTTTGCACTTTAGATTTTTTTGACAACTAAATACTGGTTCCTGATATTGTCACAATAATCTTGTAACACAGATATCTATGAGGACTCCGGAAATCTACCCCACAGATTCTGACATTTATGACTTTTGATTAAGAAGGTGCTTGTAACTTTCATGTCCCAAGGTGTCTAAGGAGCATCTTGAGTTGTGGTTCTGGATTTCCTTTTTAATCCATGGATTCCTCTACAAAATCAAAGACACTATCACCCAATTGCCATAAAACCCTGACTCTAGACCTAATTTCTAATTACGGTTTTGTTGGGATGTCTTAGAACTGAGCCAGAAGTTAGAAAACTTTGATTTTACCACCAGCTCTGTCACCAAAGAGCTCTTTGTCGTTGGCAAATCATTTAACTTCCACGTGATTTAGTTTTTCCAACTGTCAAAAGGGAGTGATATGACCCCAACTACTTCACATAGGTTTAAGGATTAGGTGAGCTGATATGTATGAAAGCATCTTGAAAAGTCTGAAGCATTATATAAACATAAAAGATGATCACACAACGATGAGGGGGTGCCACAAGTAAAATCATTACTAAGTTTATCCTGACTTGAAATATTTTAAAATCATTTATATAAGGTCATTTATTTATTTGGGAATTATTATGTGCCTGTCCCAAGATTTAGCCATTGAACTGGCAATATGGAATATAGACTTTTATTTTCTCTAGGCCTGGATAAGCGTATGGCTATTGCCCATCCAAACAGGATGAAAAGCTCTAGCAATTGTATGGCATTTCCAGAGTCTGGACTGGTGAATTCTGCACTAAGAACAATCTAAGTGCACACTTGATGGAACCCCTAGCAGTTGCCTGCCCGTGCGCAGTCATTTACACCTAACTAAACATGGGCTTTTTCAGGACCGAGTCTCACTGAGATCTTATCATGTTTACCATAATAGTGGTTTCAAAGTTCCCCACATTACCGGACCCTACTCATGCCTTCTTCATTCACCACAGATTTTCTTACCTCTTATTTTACTAACAGCATGGAGAACACTCAACCTGACCATCCCCACTTACCCTTCATTCTAACTTAAAGTCTCCTTACATCTTGCTTCCCTCATTTCCTTTACCACTGATTCTCTGGAAAAACATCAGTCTTACCAATACTAGCTGCCATTCTTGGTTCGTATCAGTGCCCGCTTCCTTACAGACCCTGCTTCATTAAACACCAACTCCTTCACTTGCATCAGGTAAGAAACATTTATTACAAAATTACTATGTGCTCTGGACTGTGTGTTTCATCCTTTACGATGCACTTCCCATCTTAAACATGGTTTGATCGCCTCTACTCTAAAGAAACACAACAATATTCTTTCTTCTTTGTCCCCCACTCTAGTTACTAGCTGCTTTTTCTCCTTCCCTTCACAGCCACACTTCTTGGAACACAAGTCTATATTTGCCACTTCTATACCTTTATTGTGCTTGGGTGGCTTCATGGCAGAGGGAAGAATGAAAAGTTCTGAGGTAGAGAGGCTTGGGTTAGAAATCAGACTTCACCACTCTTATGTTAACCTTTATTTAATTGTTTATTACTCAATTTGGGGCCTTAAGTAAGTTGCTTGACTTCTCCAAGTCTTCATTTTCTCATCTGTGAAATGGTCATATACACCCACCTTGCAGAAGCACCTGAACATTGCAGCTCTTAATAAACACTCCTGTTCTTAACTATTACTTGATCTGGCTGCATCATTGATATATGGCAGTCTGCCCACCTTAACTGTAAAAACCAAAACCTTTTCCCCAAACCAACTATGCATAATCTTGGTTCTGTTAAGATATCTTAGAATGGGTTAAGAATCAGGAAGTTTAACTCCTTATCCAGCCTGTTAGGTACTAAACAAACAAACATTACTTTCACTTTCTTGATTCCTAAACAACACCAGAAGCAAGTTTTCAACATGCGAAGTAGAATGGTTTGGTAGAAACAATACTTGTGCTGGAATCATTCAGATCTGGGTTTGACTACCAATCCCAACTAGTACTAGCTGTAGGACACTGAGTAATGTAATTTGCTTCTCTGGGTTTTATATTCCCTGCCTGTTAAAATGGGACTACTGCTTCCTAACATGCAGGATGGTTATGAGAATTAGAAATGACATGTGTACCTACCCAGCACATAGTTGGGTGTTCTACTCAAGAATTATCTTAGAACCTAGAACTGTGGTGTTCTACATGGGACAGGCTCTCATTAAACCTCCGAGGGCACGTTTATGTCTCTCTGTGTACTGAGACTGGGATAATCATACTCTATTACAATTGACATTTGATCTAGTATAGAATATCATTTACAATATAGGCATATAAGTAGTATTGCCATTTATGTCAAATCATAAAATTTTTCAGAAGATCCTCAGTAGCTTTCAAAGGTAAGGATTTGAAACCCCTGGGTCACAGGCTTAGAAAATCCTGTTTTACAGAATTTTTTTCTTGCCTGATTCAAAGCCATCTATTCTTATCTTCAAAGAATTTATAAACCCATAGTGGATGCAAACCCATAGAGGATGGGAAATTTTGAAAACCAATTTAGTTGAAAACAAACTACTGTAACTATATTAGTAAAAAAAAAAAAAAAAAAACCTTTGCTTTGAAAGCAAGCTGCCAAGAAAATGTTGGCCAGCTTAGAATAGTCTATCAACATGGAAAGAAAAGTAATACTGAAACGTTCATGTTTTCATAGATAATCAAGGCAGAAATTAAAAAGAAGGTGAAGAGGTAGAGATCAAAACAAATATGATCAATTAGAGGAAAATAAGTAAAGAAAGCCTTTGATCACTACCTTAAACTTCCCTATCTCAGATCTAACTGTAACATTCAATGTCTCTGAATACTATTTTAATTCTTAAAACTTCACTTGCCCAATAACTTTGTTGGCTATCCATTTGTTTACATCGTTATTTTCATAATTAGACATAATCATGAAATGTAAGTTGTTTTTATAAATGTTTTTATCTATTTTCAATTCATAAAATAACATGAAATCAAATCAGGCAGTAATTTGATTGAAGATTGCTGACTTCTGAACCTTTCCTTTCAAAAAAATGTTAAGTATTATATTAAAAGGAAAAAAGTCAGTATATAGGAAAAGTTTTTTGTCAGATGCTGATAGCTTACAAGGTGTCTTTCTTGTTCTGAGATAGACCATATTTGGGCAGAAGACAATAACTGAATTTCTTTTCTTCAAATGCTAAAATTGTTTTAAAAGTATACTAAAACTCATATAGGAGTAAAGGAAGTACTAGAACTCAAGGTTTAGAAAATCCTCATATGAACTGTTTTATATGTTGAAGGAATAGTGAGTGTTTTGAGTAAATCAATACTTTAAAAATAAAAATCAATATAATCCAGAAACATAACATCTATAAGCAGAGAAGGAGTAAACATTGTTGATGCAGAGACAATAGTACAGCTTCAGAATGTGAGCAAATAGAGGGACAACTAAGGCAGATGCTTCAAACACAGCTGTTTGTGGAAGCCAGACAGGAGCATGCATTTGTACGTAGCTCTGGGAATCGACTGGTGAGCAGGAGATTCATGTCCTGGCTCAATGGAGTGGCTACTGCAGGGCTCCAGCCGACTGTAAATTTGTGGAGAACAAGTCTAGATTTTTCTGTGAAATCTTTCAATTTTTGAATGTTGGCAACTAAGTAAACAAAACAAAACAAATACATAAAACAAACAACATCCTCCAAATTCTGCACACCAAACAAAGCGCACTTTTGGATTAAATTGCTTTGTGATAGACACCTTTTTTAAGTTAAGTGAGAGGAAGTGCCATAAAGAAAAGGTCTATTAAGGGAAATTGCCTGATCATAGGTTCCTCCAGGAACCCAGTTTTTTTCCTACTAAAACTATAAGGGTTTGAAAGCGGTAAATTAGACCACCAGACCAGGTAGAATCATGAATTGAGGAAAGAGGACCAGAACTGCCAACAAAGAAGACAGAGCTTCCCTGCAGCGACTGAACAGAGACTCCAAAGGAAGAAGCGCTGGAGAGGCAAAGTGACCACGACCCAGTGTAGCTGAAAGAAGCACAGCTATGTAGACAGATGGATGTAAACAGAAAGTTCAGTTCAATTAATGTTTGTCATTTCTATGGCAATGACTATTCTTGTCATTGCTAGTTTTGGAAGATCACCAAGGGAGAAGAGAGAAGGGTCCCTGAATCAAGAGACAGCACAAAAGCATCGGGTGATAAATCAAGACCTAGAGGAGAGAAAGACATAGAAGAAGAGACGACCCAAGAGAGAAAATATAAAAGCCACAGAGAAGCTCCTACCAGAGGTGGGACCTCAGGCAGGTCTTGCCCTCTTCCTTCTTTTCTTAAAAAAAAAAAAAAAAAAGTATTTTAATTTACACTAATAACATTAATTATTTCTTGAAAAAGTTTTAGAACAGAAAAAATAAAATTTCACATGACATCTCACTCCCCATTCCAACCATTGTTTATCTTTGCAGAACTTTTTCTATGCATTTACTCACCTATGGATGTATGCATAGAAATATCTGATTAAAAGCCTAAATATTGCTGTATGCTGAGCGTCATATTGCATAGCATGGGCCTAGCTCATTCTTTGTAACTGTGGCAGAGTGCTTTGTGATCAGGATATTTCACGGTTTGTTTAGTCTTTACCCACTTTCTACTAACAATGCAGCCGCGAGCAGCTACCTACATGCTTCTCCGTATATCCGTGGCAGTAGTTTTCTAGACTAGGTATGTAAAAGTAGAATTATTGAGATGAAGGATTTGCACATTTTATATTCACATGGTTTCTGTCAAATTGTCCTCCAGCGGAGCTTTACCAGTAGAGACTCTCTGAAGGCTTGCCTCTTCATACCCTCTCTACCACTGGACATTTTTAATCATTTTTTTTCAGTTGTGTCAACACCATCACTTAACTTTTCTGAGCCTCAATTTCATCTGTAAAATGATAAAAATCCTACTTCCCAGTGTTAGGATAATTACATTAATTAACAAAAGTGCCTGTCACAAGTGCCTAGCTCACAGTAGGTAATCCATGAACTTTCATTCCCTTCCTTCATTATGGATTCTTCAGTGAAGGACAATTTAATCTAGTTAGTTGTATTTGTATAATTTTCTTATGGTGCTAATAAACCTTTGCAATTAGTAACATGTGTTTAACCATTGAGTAAACCCAGTTTTAATTTTTAACCCATATTCACAGTCTATTTTTAATTAAAGTGCTCTAATGAGGAATATTTCTTTTAGAGTTTAGTATTGCTATAGTATTATGTCCTGTGTTATAACCCAATTTTACCATTACATTCTTTTTTCAGTTACTGTGAAACCTTTGTTTTTATTTTCATTGTGACATTTTTTGGCTTTCACTTGTACTTTTCATTAGTCTGGGGTAAATAAAGGTGTATTTTAATGAAAATTAATGTAAATGTATGCTTACATTAATTTTTTTTTAGATTTTCACTAAAATGATAATTTAAAAGTTTGTATTGAAGATCTAAGGAACTCTGAGAATGTCTGAAGGCCTCACATTGAAATATACTACCTTGTCTCTCCACAGCTCAGTCAGGTTTATGAATCACAAACAAAGATTTCTCCACCTCATTTTTCTCATCTGTGTGCTTTGCTTAATGATTCTAACTGATCAAACAATACCAAGTTTTACTGCTTCTAAATCTAATTCATAAATTTCTTCACTATATTATGCAAATTAAATTAAAATAATATAGTCATATTTACATTGTGCATCTAATCTTGTATGTAGTCCAAATATAATAGTAAATTGGTGAAATCAATGTATAATATTTAACAACCACTCATATTGATTCCTGTTTTGTGTTTTCTTACTCCCTACATCCAGTATGTGGACAATTCCTATCAACGCTACCTCTGAAACATATTCTAAATTCATCTACTTGTCTCCCTTCCACCCTGGTCCAAGCCACATCATTTCCCACCTGAAAATCTTCTAACCTGTCTTTCAGCTTCATTCTTATATGCCTACATTTTATACTCCACACAGCAGTCAAAGAGAAGTCCCAAAATGTAAACCAGATTATAATACTCTTCTTCATAATGGCTCCAATTTCAATGGCTTCCTTTTACAAATTCTGAACCATGACCTTCTAGGACCCATTGGATTTGGTCAGTGCCTACTGTTCCAGCCTCATCTTGAACCACTCCCCCTTCACTTATGGTATTCCACCTGACTGAGGTCTTACTATTTCTTTAACCAAGAAATAGGCTGATTCTTGCCTAAGGAATTTGCACTGCTTTCTGGCCAGACATTCCTCTCCCATATCATTGTATAGTTGGACTCTCTCATCATTCATGACTCTGCTTAAATATTATCTTCTCAGAGGTCTTCACTGACAATCTCATCTAAAGTAGCTTCACTTTGTCTGCTACCTCTCAGTCACATCATTGTTTTTATTTCATTCATAACCCTAAGCATTCTCTGAATTTATTTATCCATTTACTTGTGTATTATCTGCTCCTCCAATTAGGATGTAAGCTGTATGAAAGCAAAAACCATATAATCATTCTTATTGCTATATTCCCAGGCATAAACACATGGTAGTCACTCACTAAATATTTGTTGAATGGATATATGAATAAATAATCTTCTGCTAGAAAAAATAAAGAAAAAAAAAAAAGAAATGTCAAACCCTCTTGGATCTTGTCACTCTTGGAACAAAGCAAAGATTAAACACAATAAAGAATTTATTATGTAATTCATGTTTATCATTAATATTCACATGAAGGGTTATCATTTTTTGCATGCAGTAGTGAAATTGAATGTTACAGGGCACTGAACAAAAAGAATGACAGTCAAATATAGGCATAAGTCATATAATTAGTAGAAAGAATAACATTTAATATCAGACTTGGAGTTGGAATAAGAAGTCATCCAGTAGAAAAATTCACTGGGTCTAAATACAATTAAATTTTAAATCACTGACTTGACTGAAAGAAAGGAAATCTTTGGTAATAAGAGAGCAAGGCCAGTAAGCAGTATAGGATCAACACTAAGGATTCTGAATAGATCAGAATTGGACTGGTCAAAGTTCATCCAGAAAGGTCAGCCAGGAAGGAGAAAAGAGTCCAAGATAGCCAGCCAATGTAGAGTTCCAGTCAAAACCATGTACTTTGGAGTCAATCAGACTTGGAGTCAAATCCCCTTGACCTTGCACATAATTTATGCTCTTGTCCATACTGGAGTTTTAGCATGATGAAACTGGGGAGTGGGGAGGATAAGGGGCTTGGTAAGACCCCATTTTGCTCTTTCCACATGTGCCAGGAATTCACAAACAAAACAGTACATGCCCAACATATAATGGAACCAAGCCAAAGTTATCTTGAGGAGCCGGGAGATATAGAAAGCTATGACGACCTAAACTGCCCCAGTCTGATTTCTTCTGATATGCTTTGCTAAAACTGTATTACTTGTCTTGGTAAACTTTGACAGCTACAAATTGTGTCATAGTGTTCACTTTGACCAAACTTCCAATGCAGTCTTTTGCAGGACTGCATCAAAGGAGCACACTTAACTTAGATTGTTGATAACACCTTGCTGAAGGGCCTACTGCTACTTTAGAAGCTAAGAATTATATTTAAAGAAACCCCAATAAGTTAGAGAGCTCTAACTAGAATGACATTAAACAGAAAAAGTACAAGTTAATTACTCAGTGACCAAAAATTTAGTACGTGATGAGGAAAAATCAAGTATGTCCAGCAATCACAGAAAAACTTTTAGGGTACACTTATTTCATCATAGATCAAATATTAATAAATTATATAGCATAGCTATTTTAAAACTTAAAATATTTAATATTGTATATATTTCAACTGAAATATGACCTCCAGTTTCAAAAAGGAATCACCTTTTAGGCTCTTATTAAATTGTCAGAATTTAATTATTCAGAAATTGAGTATAAGGCTGATTATTGAACTTAGATCTACAGCAGTAGTTTCAAAATTTAAGAGTAACTCGGGTGCATATTTAATAAACAGGTTCTAGGGACCCATCCTTAGAGATTCTGATTCAGAGATGCTCTTGGATGGGGCTCAGTGATCTGCATTCTTGCCTAGAATCTCAGGGAGTTCTGATGCATGTAGACTATGGACCACATTTAGAGAAACGCTAATTTTGCTTTCTTCTCCTTTAAAGAAATAGTGAAACTCAAGCCAGCTAATGTTGGCACTACTGATGTGGTAAGCGGTTTAGATTAAGGTACGAAGAGATGCTTTAAGTAGATTGCTTAAAAGAATTTAAAAAAATAACTTAGAGATAGTATTTGTCCATTTTCTTCTATTTAGCATAGGACAGTATTTCTTGAAGTGTAGACCCAGCACCAGTAGTATCAGCATCATCTGAGAACTAGTTAGAAATACAAATTCTCAGGCCCCATCCCAGATCTAATGAATTAGAGATTTTGGGGCTGGGACCCAGAAATCTGCATCTTAGCAAGTTCTGGGGTGGTTCTGATGCACAGTCAAGTGTGAGAATCCTGGTGCAGACTAAATGGTGGTAGACCAGGGCTGTGAAGAGACTGGTAATTTTATGTAGTCATTGTGCTACTAAGGTGTGTAACTTGTTGCCTGAAATGTATTATTATCACAACCTCTCTTTCTTAAAGCACAACTTGTTTATTTTTGACCCTCAGTAATATCATATTGGCTACTAGCTGATGCTTTCAGTTTGTACTTCATTTTCTAAGAGTTCCTTCTGGTTATTTCTTGTCCTGTCTACAAGAACCAAACCTTACATGATCCACCCATAGCTGAAATAAGAGAACCTGGTGATTATGAAATGGGAAAAACCTCATTAAGATGACACCACACTGAATTAGGAGATTGGGATTAACATATACACACTATTAAATATAAAATAGACAACCAAGAAGGACCTACTCTGTAGCACAGGGAACTATACTCAACATTTTATAATAACCTATAAGGGAAAAGAATCTGAAAAAGAAAATATATATATATATAAATGAATCACTATGTTGTACACCTGAAACTAACATGACATTGTAAATCAACTATACTTCAATTAAAAAAAAAAACACCACACTACCCCTTTTATAATTGGATGGATGGGGAAGTGACAAGTAGGGGTGGAAAGTGATAAAGGCAAAGGGGAAGATCAGAAGATAACTTTAGGATATGGCAGACTGAAAAGATTGGAGAAAGGAAGACAAAGTGATCAGGAGCAATCTTTAATGTACAGTTTATAGAATACTGACCACCAGTTTTCTATCCAGAAAGAGAGAAAGAACCAGGCAAAGTGGATTCATCAAGAGGGTAGAATCCATTTTGACTACCTACCCTATACCTTTTATGGTGCAAATGGCCAAGGAATTAGAATCTCTGTTCCTAAAGACAACCATAAAATTGTAGGACTGGAAGTTCTTGTGAGTTTACTGTTTCTGTGCCTTTCACATAATTTGGCATAAAAAATTGATTGTTGATTCCTTATGAAGCCATCTTCCTGCTTCTGCATAGGACTTTGAAACACAGAATGAGAGAATCATTTAGCCTTATGGATGACAAAGCACAGAATAACTCTTTAAAGTATCCTCAGTTCTGATCGAAGATAAGAAATCTGAGGTCCAGATAAGTTTAGTGATTCATGAAGGAACGCAAATCTTAAAATCATGAGATCCTGATACTAGAATCCTTTTTCCTTATTCAAGTCTTATGTTCTTTCTACCATCCCAGGAAACCAAATCTCTCTCTATCTTACTCTCTACCTCATTTTTTCCAAAACCCTAAGGAGATAAAAGCTTAACATCTTCCTTTTGAAAGTTTTTTCAGTATCTCAATGGTGAAATAACTGAAAATGTACATGTTACTCTTCAAGATGAAAGAAGCGGCTACGGAGAGACTAGGCAAAACAGAAAAATCAACAACTAATAGACTAAAGGCAAGCATAGCAGGCAGAACCCTTCCCCCACACAGAAACAGTTCTCCCAGTTGTTTTTGTGAAGGGGAGGACCTTAATAATTCCCCAAAGTCATGAGTATATGTTTGCTTGCTCATACGTTTGTGTGCATGTGTGTGCTGAGATGATTCTGGCTGTGAGCAAGGTTGACAACTAACTTCCGGGAAGGAGGGGAATTGTTGATAGCCAGATCTCTGAGTTGAGGGGAGGGAGAAGGGTGAGAAGATAGAGCAGAGTGGAGATTCACCCAGGCAGATTCTACGTTGGCTGTTGAGCCTTCTTTAAGGAGAATCCAAGAAAACATCAAAGAAGGGACCCGGTTGGTGGGGGGGAAGGTCATGTGTCAACAGCAACTGGGTTAGACATCTATTCGATGGGGCTTGGAGAAGACCCTAGTTGATTGATGTTCCTGATATAAGCAGTGAGCTGGGTTGGATTGAGTTGAAATGGTTCTGAAATGAGAATGTCTCACGTGGACTGGAGTATGGGTGTGTGATGGTCGGAACTAGTGAGGGACTTCTTTTGACCCCATTGAGCAAAACACCTGCCTTCTTCTGGAGACAAAAAGAGAAGTATGACAAACGTTGCTGTGAAAGTATGTGGAATCGCCACTCTATAATTTCATAACGAGCTCAACTCTTAATGTGCCTTTTAAGTGCAGGTTTCCTGCTGTGTAGGATGTTTCCAAAAGATTTTTAACTGCATTCTCATACTGCCCAGTGCTCTTCTTGGCCATCCTGATAGGATGCTAGCCAGAAAAGAATATCCAGGTGCATCTATCTGCTCAAGGGTCCAAATGGGGGTGGGCAGTACAAGCTTCCAAAGAAGCATTTGGAATTGGGGATGGGGTGGGGGAGAAGGGGTTGATTTTGGCTATTCCAATGGCTACTGGCTTTTCAGTGGCTAGAGATCAAGGAGGCTAAAATTCCTGAACTAGGCAAGACAGCTCTACTTGAGGAGGAATAGTGTGTCCCAGTCTGCTGGTGGCATTCCAGAAAACCGAAGACCTCATTTTATACATGAGATCCAGGGTGTTAAGTGCTCTAGAGGCAGGTGCAGAGCACAGAGCAGCCCCCTCTAAATACAGCACTGTAACATCCCTGCCCCAAGTGGCCCCCTCACGGTTGTCCTCTTTCATTCAGAAAATCCCAAGTTGTTTTTATATCCACCTAAGGACAGTGTGATTATAAAGGCACACAGCTGCTATACTCCCCATCATCAGCAAAAGCAAATCTATATTTTCAAACAACTAAACATATAATAACTCACAACTCTGGATGATCATATGATTAGTCTTCCTTTGGCATCAACGATTAGGAGTGGCTTTACTTTGAAAGTGCCACTCTTCCAAAAGATAAACACCATTGATCTCTCAAGACAGTCATAAATGGTAGGAGAAGAAACAAAGATGGAAACCTTAGAGTTTTTCAGAAATCAGCCTTTTTCTTCAAGTTCAGAGTAAAATAAAAATAGTGATGCAACTTCCTGATTTTCTGATTCAAGTCGTTTCATGCACTAGTCATTTGGTTTGCCTTCCCAAGCCCAGTTTAATTGAGATGGTGTAGGCAGTGAAAACTGCACTGGTGAAACCACGGTGAAGTTTCACCCTGAGAGACAAGAGCAAAGACAGGAAGGTAAGAGGTTAGCCTAATTTCCAGAGACTGGGTGGTTACAATTTCAATTAGGCGTCATGAACCCATGGGAGGAAGCCAGTGATCCTCCTCATATATATAGTATTTCTGATTTTGTGGACTCTGTCTTAGGAGCTTTTGCCCTGGCAACACTGGAAGATCACAGCTGTCATTATTTCCAGCCATTCATGGCCTACACTTACTATTTCAGGCCCATCCTGGATTTAGTAACATGACACAGCGGCCTGCAGGCTGCAGCCTAGACACCTATCTGGTTTCCTCAGGGTGTGGTTAACCTCCAAAGTTTATTGTTTCTGTTGCTGCCTCCTTACTGCCATGCCCCTGCTATCCAGATAGGTCTCTATTTTCTTGGGGAATTAACGACCAGAAGAGGTCTGTGACCCACCTCTTCCTTTAATTTCACAGATTTCCAGAGCAGGAAGGTACCTTAGGGGTGATCCAATTCAACCCTCTCCTTTTGCAAATGAGAAGGCGGTCAAAGAAATTGCTTGTCCAGGATCACCCAAAGCTGACAGAATTGGGCCCAGAAAGGAACTCTTGACATTAAAGATTGTTAATAACTGTGGGTTGATCACAGTCACTGCAACTTATGATGCTGAAACTGCTGGCTGTCATAGAATCAGTGAATCATTTAGAGTGCAAAACTACTTTTTTTTCCAGTAAGTTTTTAAACTTTGCAGTTGCTTTACTTCCAGCTTTTGGACCTCAACTTTTATATACAAAAGGGTGCCACCAAAATCCCCAACGTTCTTCATCACCTCTCTCTGGTCCTTGAGGTTGTGTGTGCATGTGTGTGTGCTCTCTGAGATAAGGCGTCTTACAGCTCTGGCTCTGAACAACAAAGCTGCTGAAGCTGTTAGAAGCTGCAAGAATACCCACTTCCTACTTTACTGGTGACATATTTTTGCAAAGTTGTTCTCGCTCAGCTTCCCCATCTCAAGCAAATTAAGATTTAGAACAATGACTTCAAATTCCTTTTTATGCAATTTCTGCTCTGTACAGTAAAACCTCTTTCCTAGCAAACACAAAATATTTTTCACCAGTGAATTTGAATTGTAAGTATTATGTTACTCTGCATTTATGTCATGCAGCATTTCCTTCAAAGTTAGTTCCTGGGAACATTGGTCTTACTGAGCTATTTTGAGAGAGGGAGGAAAAAAGAAAGAGGTCTGTAGTCAAATATGATTTGGAAATTGCTGCAAATTATATTCTCCGTTTGATATTCATAGTGCTCAGTAGTATATTAAAGACCTTACACTAAAAAACTAATTTAAATTTGCTTAACCCAGGATTTCCCAAACATACTTGAATTACTCTTCCCCATAACATTTATAACATCCTGCAGAAATCTCAGTAGATGGGCAATTCTGAGATAACACTAACCTTTCAGTATGTCTCAGTGTTCCAAGCACCATACGATAATGAAGTTTTTTTAAGGCTCAAATATCAGAATACAAATTCAGACTCTATAGTCAAAAGGCTCAGGGTTCAAATTTTGGCTACATCTCTTACTAGTTGCATAAGTTTGGGTAAATTACTTAATTTCTGAGCCTCAGTGTCTTCATTGCAAAATGGGGAGAATAAGAATGGATTGTAATATAATATTAGGAGAAAAGAAAGAAATACTGGTAGAATATCCAAATAAAGTAAAAGAACTTGAGCAATACTTGCGTTTTTTTAACTGAACCAAGATTCAAAAAAGTACAGAAGGCCTGTCATTATGTTTCTGATAACAACTGAGGCTAACAATTTTTAATCTCTAAAGAAATATCACTCAGGAATTTATTGTTGGGTGTGGTAAGACAGATTTTTCTTTTTCCTCAGATCTTTTAACATATTGCAATAGTTTTCTAAGGTACCTGATAATTTTCTCAAAATCTTGGGAAATCCCTAAAAAACATATTATCTCATGGAACACACAGAAAATTTGCTAAATTTAAAAATCTTCCTAGCCCCGGCTCCTAGTGGATTGGGACACAGAGAAGTTTGTAAGTTGTTTTCCATGGAAATGTAGGTTAAATGCTTGCTTCCATACTAGCTAACAAGAGTCTTTTTAGCCTATGCTAATAACAAATAGCTTTTGTAGGGTGCTTCCTATGTGCCAGGCACATATGTTCTCAAAGCTCTGTTTTTGGAAATATTCCTGTAATTCCTCAAAAACCTCAGAAGGTAGGTAGCATTATTGTTCTCATTTGTAGGTGAGGAAACATGCAAATTATTATAACTTGCCCAAAGTCTGACAGCTACTGGTGCACAGAGCTGGGAATCACACCCACACAGCCTGGCTCCAGAGCGTGTGCATTTAACCACTGTGCAACCACGTGGTGTGACTGAAAGGCAGGGTTGATTTAGATTCCTGTGGGGGAGGAAGAAACACGGGGCAGAGTAGGAAAAGAAAAAAAAAAGATGAGATCTTTTCCATTTCTGGGGGACAGAGAACAGTATGTAGGCTTTAACTTTTCAGTACTCTTTTGTACTTCCCACACCTTGCCACTTCTCCCACTGATACTCTGAATTACAGAAAAGTCCACTTTGGGGCCTCTGCCAGCTCTCACTTCTCTTCAGACATCTGCACGTGCTCATCTGTCTCCCCACTCTTCCCTCACTGGCCTGATTGACACTTTTTTCTGAGCGCTCTGCTTGGGTGTCAATTCCAATAGGAAGCCTCCTCCTCTAAGTCCCCAGGAATATTTAAGTCTCACAGCATCTAGCCCGTGCTCTCCTTTCCTTAGCACTTGTCAGGGGTAGTTTACGTGCCCACTGACTTGTCTGTGGCTCCTAGCACAAGACAAGCATCAGGAGAGTACAGACACGTCTGTCTCGTCTCTGTTGGATCCCTAGGGTCTTGCACAGTACCTAGGGCATGCTCAGTGCTAAATAACTATTTGCTGCTCTCCACACTGTACCACTACCCAATGATTTACCGTGTCCAAAATAATTATCCCTCACCTACAATTTCCTTCTTCCTTGTGCATAAACAGGAAAATTATATCAGAACATTGTGCTGCTGGGATAAAGGAGGAGAAGTACGTTTCTACTCAGACTTTGCCACTCCTGTCCTGTTCCATTTTCATGTGCCTCATCATTCCTCCTGGGGCCTCCACCGATGTTTAATTGCTATTCCGACCCTCCCATCCTTATGTGTGAGGAGGCAATCCCTTGCAGCAACATTGTGATGAGCGTATGCAGATTGGGTGTTGACTAAGGCTCTTGGGGAAATCCCTATGGTGACACTGACCAGTCCCAGGAAGACTATGTGGCCAGAACTCTCAACACCACCACGGTTATCTGGCAAGGTATTCTGGCCATTTAGGGGCAGAACACTTGAGGGATGGAAACAGAGATGCTATAGCAACAGATGCTATTGCTGCTGCTGTCTCCGTGAAGTGGTACATGGTGGTAGGTGTTACCCACTGAATGCTGGTCTCATTAAAACTGAGTACAGTAGAGGCAGAAGGTAACTCGGGAGTACACCATCTACTTTCTACCTCTCCTGCCTCTACTCTAATTATGTTATAATTGTGTGTAATAAACCCTTTTACTGAAGCTGTCTTATAAACCAGGCTATATTATTCTATGGTTCCAAATTTCAGTAGTTATCTCATCAGTATAAATCTAAGAGATTACATAAGTGATTATTTTTCTACAATCAATCAACCAATGCTTGCCAAGCACATAGTACAAAAGCATTTTGCTGGTATGGGGGGAACTTGAGGATGAGCAGGGCATGGTTCTTGCTTTCATGGAACTCACAGTTTTCAAGAGTTTAGGTACAGAAGTAACTAGCACCATATAACATGTAATTGGTGTGATATTGTTGGTGATATTAATTCAGTTTTGGAGATGTAGCTGAGGCACCAGGAGGTCATTAGATGAGTGTTGTTCAGTAGAATGTTCTGGGATGATGGAAATGTTTAATATCTGTGCTGTCTTATACTATAGCCACTAGCCATAGGTGGCTACTGAGAATTTAAAATGTGGCTAGTGTAACTGAGGAACTGAATTTTAAATTTATTTGATTAATTTAAATTTAAAAAGCTCCCTGTGGCTAGTGGCTACTATATTGGACAGGACAAGCCTAGATAACAGTCTATCAGACAAGTGGAAATGTAAACACTCAGAAGAGCATTGGGTCCCAAGACACAGGCTGAAGTGTCAACAATGTAGAGAGAGAACTGAAGCGCCTATGAGCTCCAGACCCTTGTAATTATCTGCCTATGTGACGTCTCAAAGACTCCTCTAATTGAACATATTCAATATAAAGACCGTGGTCTTCTCACATAGTTAATCCATCATTTCCTAGTCTAGATATCTCTCGGATTCACTCTCTTTTGCCATCTCTACTGCCACCTCTGTAGTCCAAGCTCTTGCTTGGATTACTGCAATGGTCTCCTACTTCCTTATACTGCTCCTAGAACAATCCTTCCCAAACATCAAATCTAACCAGGTCACCTCATATTTAGGCAAAAGTCCTAAGTCTTTAACATGGCCTATAAAGTCTGACCCCTGCCTACCTCCCTGGTCCCATCTTTTACTGCTTTTATTTCTTTTTTTTTTTTTGCATTCTTTTTTGGATCTTTTAATAAAGAATACAAAATATTTTAAAATAGCATCATTCTCACATTAAAAATAATAGTTTCTTTATTTTGATATTTTTGCCTTTTTAAAAAGGAGTAGCCAAAAAACTTAACATTTAGCTACTAGCTGTTTTACACACTTAGGAGCATGTGTCAGAAATCTTTTATTTTATTTTATTTTTTTAAAGTTTGAAGTTTTATTTATTGTGGTAAAATACATATAAACTTTACCATTTTAACTATTTTTTTCTCCTTTTTAAATTAAATTATAGTTGATTTACAATGTTGTATTAGTTTCAGGAGTTCAGCACAGTGATTCAGTTATACATATGTATATATCTATTCTTTTTCAGATTCTTTTCCCTTGTATGTTATTATAAAATATTGAATAAAGTTCCTTGTGCTATACAGTAGGTCCTTCTCATTTACCTTTTTATTGCTCATTAAACAATGCTGGTGTGCATGGAGAGCAGGTGGCATGTACAGATGCCATTAATGTGTGTGTGTGTGTGTGTTTGCGTGGGCGTGTGTGGTCAAATATTATCTACCATTGCCATTTGGTTTCACTAAAATTTGAGGAAGCTCCAAGAGGCACTGTGCAGGTGGCTCTAACCAAGAAAAACAGATGCTTTTATTTAGGCCTGAGGTCTATCTCTGTTTTAAAAAAGCTTTAATTAAATAGAAGGCTTTCAAAGAGACTCAGGTCATATACATCCTTTTTACTAGGTTAGTGTGAACTGTGCAGGTACAACGTGGAAAAAGTGAGCTTATTTTAGCATCATCATATCCCTTGCTAACTGCTTCATTACAGACCCAAATCAGGGTGAAAACAAGGAGCCAAAATTTAAGATCCTTGAAGGTCAGAGTACTTAGCATGTGGGGGATGTGAAACGTTTGGTAAAATAAAGTACCCATCTGGAGATAGAGGAGTAGGAGAAGGCTTTCTTCACAACACTTTCTCTATAATAGTTGGCACCTCAGTCCGACATACTGTCGTGCTATTGTTTCTTTCCTGTTTGTTGTTGTTATTATTAATTTTTTTAGGTGTTTCAGGAAAATTTCATTATCCTCAAAAGTTGTTCAGGGCAGAATTGTCTTCTTAGGCAAAAGGAAATAAGTGTAGACAGGCCTAGCTCTAAGCAAAACTGAGTTGACAAAGTTCATCTTCAAAGGCACCCATGTCCCCTATTTGTAAATATTGGTATTTGTTTCTCCTTTTAGGTACTCTCAAACTCTGGTCCAGGAAGGAAAGGGGTTGGTTTGGTTTAGTCACAACCAAAACCAAGCATAATCTATGCATTTGACCTGTTTGGACCTATCCTAAGAGCACTTAGCTCTTTTAGGAAGATTGTCTGGAATTCCTAGCATGATGGGAGAATGAATGTTATCCAGCAGCCTCCCCTGATTCTACACAAGCTAACTGTCAAATGCCAGCTCTCGTAGCACTTCAGGCCAGCGTCTATGACAAGGCTGTGCGGAATGGTTCAGACCAACTGCCTGGTTTGGAATTCCTAGCATGATGGGAGAATGAATGTTATCCAGCAGCCTCCTCTGATTCTACACAAGCTAACTGTCAAATGCCAGCTCTCGTAGCACTTCAGGCCAGTGTCTATGACAAGGCTGTGTGGAATGGTTCAGACCAACTGCCTGGTTTACCAGTTGTCCTTTTCCTTGATATCTCTACCTTTCCATTTCTACTCAGTCCAGTGCTTCCCTAAGGAACGTGAGTTTCTAGCACTGCTCAAAACAAGTTATTATTTACTTTATAACACACAAAAAAGTATTTGCCAGTTAAAGAAGGGCTGATCTGAGTTAAAATTTTTCTATTGTCAATGTGCACAAGCATCTCCAGGGCAGTTATTAAAAAATGGAGATACCTTGGCCCCAAAGCCAGAAGTTCTCATTCAGAAAGGTGGCTATGGTGGTGGTAGAATTGTGGGGATGCAGTGATTTTAAGTTTTGTAAAGTGCCTGAGCCCATTCTGATGTAGATGGTCAACAGGCCACACTGGGAGAAACACTGCCTTGAGAAACAATGGGCAAAAAGGAAATTTTATAATAGTTGTCAGGTGAGATATTTTGAGATGATGAAAATTTACTTCACCTAATGGCAGACCCAGTCCTACTTAGCAACTTAGAAGAAACCCCAATTTTCAATTATTAGAGAAAACAGAAAAATGTATTATAAATTGATTTGTTAGGCTAATTTTGTGACCATATCAGAAAATGTGATTATAATATTCATAAAACTATCTAAAGCAGATAGTTGCCAAAGTTATGAGGTAAATTATAATTTAACAAATTGATCAATGAAGTCTAAAACATTTTGTGTTGCTGTATGTAGAACAGAATAACAAAAGTTAAAATAATAAACAATTCAAGTATTTTAACCAAAAGAAAGTTTGATGAGTTTTCTTCCACAAGGAAGGTATACTTATCTTAATAAAATCAGTAATGTTGCTGCCTGTTTAAATTATTTTAAATTACTAAAAGGTGAAAATTTGAAAACAAAAGTTAAACGGGTTATTTTGGTGAGTTTGAATGTGAAAATCCTAAACTATTGGGTAGTATAATTAAGTCAAATCTCTCTTTTTTCTCTTCACTCACAGACTACAAAAAATTCCAAGAAAATTCCCAAAGAATTTTCACATTGGGTGATAAGTCCATTTGAAGGAAAGACTCATTTCATATTTGCAGAGTATGCTATCAAATGTGCTACTGCTACTGCAAACTGGGCTTTTACTTAAATATTCTTTGTTGAATCAAGATGCTGAAGTAACTCCCATCAGTTTGCTGCTGTGACTTAAAAAAAACTCTTCAGTAATTGCGTATATTTTTTGATAGTTACCTTTCGCCCCGAGATTTATTTAATAGTGTTATAGAGAGATACTTGTTGAATATATGCTTTGAATCAGTATTCATTTTAAAGTGAGGGATGATGCACAACCTATTTTGACCTATAGACCTATAAAATCTTACAGAAATTATATCGATTTTACTTATCAAAGATTAATTAATCTCTATCCCATGGATATCTTTCAACATGAATTTATATTATTTTCCCCTCAATTAAATGGAAAGCACTTTAAGTAAAAACAATTTTGCCCCAGCTTTAGTTAATCTTGATTCCAGCTCATGTGCTGTTAGCATTTATGCCTTAAGTCTGGAATCTAAGTAAAAATCTTTTTTGGAGAGTATGTAATTTTTAAAATTCCAAATAATGAATTATGTGTCCCTTTAAGGCACTCAAACACATTTCTCAAAGTTCTTTCTTTAGATCTTACAAATCCTTGTAAATAGGGAAGAGTACTCAGTATATACAAACATTGTTTTTCTTGTAACATAATTCAAGAAGTGAAAAACCCACGTAAACAATTACCTTCTTTAGGATGGTTGTCATTTATTATGACCAGGTGCAAAGTCTACATTGACACATACATACTATCAATACATGAGGATGGTTGAATTTTTCACTGTTTTTTACATTGTGTAAATCCAAACTTTAGATGATTCATTTACAATAACCCATTAAGTACTTTTTCTGATATTGATGCTTTTCAACAGTTATATGCCTTACTAATGTTTTCCCCCTTAGATATATGATTAAAAGTTCCCAGTCAAGATGGCCGGTTGACTACACGCCATAGCAAGCTCTGCTCATCCCAGATCTCTAGAAATGATGGAAAAGATAATTAATGAAAACAAGCAAGCAAACAAACAAACAAATGATAAACATACTGGAAAACAAGAAAGTAAATCCACAATGGACCAGAAGCCATGAGGAATCCCTAAAAAACAGATTTGAAGAGAGATCTGTTGAAAGAAGAAACAGAAGCCCAACCAGAGCACACGAGAGTGTGGGACCCCACCCAGAGTGCTCTGCACTCAAAAGACAGAGAATGCGGGGGACAGGAAGGGGCTTTGGGGGAGTACTTGGAGGGAAAGAAGCAGTATAGATATGGCCAGGAATCAAGGGAGCAATGACTGAGCCCTTGGGTGGGCGAAGTGGAGCAGAACTCCGGGGGCTGCAATGCCCAGGAGGCAGGGGCTGTCCTGGGGAAGACTAACCATCAAGGCCCTACCCCTCAGCGCTCAGCCACTCTCTCACTCCACTGAACTCTGTCTCCCCCAGAGCTGGCTGCACAAACAGAAACGGCAAACGGTCTAACTGCATCACCACTACCAACCTGCGCACAAAGAACCTCCAAAATTCAAGAAAAGCCAGTGCCAAGAAAGGAGGACTCTGTAGTGAACAAATAGTAGAACTCACACCTAAGGAGACAGTAATACTGCAAGAGGGATGCAAGGCGATGCTGTATCTCAAAGAGAACCAAGTTGATGCTGTGATAATGAAAATCTTGTATGTTGTGTTGAAACAAAATAAACTATGATTTAAAGTCTGCAACAATTGGATGATTTTCTTACTAGTACTGATTGATACCTGAGGCGACTTCTGATGACTGCCATCTATTACTCACGTATTTTTCAATGAGGTCTTTACTTGAACATTATCTCCGTTTCCCCTTTAATAAATGTAATTAAATTACTGCTAATGGTTTGAGTTTTCAGGATACACCAGGAACTTTAAAAGTACATTATATACATTTTCACTTAATCCTCACAATAATCCAAGGACAGAATTGATTTCTTATTTCCGTTAACAGATGAGAAAACCGAAGCCTGGAGAGGCTAAGAACCCTCCTCGGGGTCCCACAGTAAGTAATGGAGCTTTTACTAGACCCCGAGTCTCTCTAGCAACAAAGCAACTGCTCTGAACTCTCTCTGATGAGAAACAATTGTGTAAACAACTACATTTTTCAAAACAAAAAAAGCACTACTATCTTTAGAATACATCTCACTTCTCATAGATCATAAGTGTTCACAGCGCTTTCTGTAAGCTCACCTATCAACTTCACAGCGAGATTAAAAAGAAAGTTTCCAGCCTTCAAAAATACAGTGACAAGCTTGAAAAAAATCTCTGTTTTTATCCATGCCACATCCACCCTCTCCTTTTATCATTAGGCTCACAAATGCAGGACTCTGTTTGCAGCATCGGAACTTGAGAGAGCTTTTCTCCAAACTCGAATAGCTTTGAACATCAACTAAACAGCATTACAGAGGAAATCCACCCTTTATTTTGGGACAAATGCCCAGCTTTCTTTTGCATTGGCTTAATTTCTCTTAAGTACTATATGAACATAAGCCTATTTTAAAGATTAGTAACTTAATACACTACATATTGTTAAAGAAAAAGATGAACGTTGTTACCAAGTGATGAGTTATACAGGTAGTGGGGTAACTAGGCCAGTACAGTTGCACTTGGGCGCTGATGAGATTCAGAGCATAGAAAAACCCAGTGCTTTTAACTCTGCTTATCCCCTGGCCCTCCTGGTCAGTTTCAGTGGAGGGGGCCCTCCATCTCCAAGCATGGAGACCTCCCAAGGGAACAAGTACAGCCACCGTGGGCAGGACTGTGGGCTCTCCTGTCATCCTGCCCTCCATCAATATAGTGGTAGTTCTTACAGTGATACACAATTATTCAGGTTTCCAAAGTCTGTTTACTTTAGCACTTACATTGTTTTTCCTTTGCCTTGAGTGCCACCAGTTGTGCTAAATACGGCTTTTAAATTTGATGAATAGTAAGAATATGTGCCATGTGAAAAACACTGCTGAACTAACCTGAAGGCCACTACAGGGCAGAAGGGGAGAAAAGAAATGAAAATAGAAGGGAATGGAGAGCAGAAAAAAGGAAGAAAGGAAAGAAAGGGAGAGGGTAGTGAGAGTCTTTGATTACAGGTGTTCTGTGGGGGAGATGGGGAGCCCTACACTCCTCCAGGCTGATGGGCAGGGTGAGCTGGGGTGTACCAGCCAGCTGGTATGTACGATTTAGCCATCAACTTTTAAAACACTCTAACTAGCTGAAGCCCTCTGAGGGTTCCAGATGCCCCTCAGTAACCCCTGGATGTCTTTGCAATCCATCAACGAACAGGTTAATGCCTGATATAACAAAAGACTTTCAGGACTCTGGTGCCAGCCACCCAGATGTTAGATATTTGAATAGCATCTTTGCACTTTCCCTAACTAAGCAAATTTTTAAGCTCAACCCCAGGATACTACTTGTTTGCTTAAAGAGATCACTCACTCATTTCCATGTTTTGATATAATCACTAACGTCAAAGATCCTGTCTCAGTGTTACAGCATTTCGTTTTCAGGAAAATACCTCTGGTTTAGAAACCCTTCCTCTCCCCATCATCCCCTTTACTCCTCCCCCACTGTAATCGTTCCCATAAATGGCAGTATTTCTCAACTGCGGTCAGGGAACAACTTGCATTAGAACCACTTGATGATGTTGATAACTATTCCAGTTTCTGGGTTTCATCTCAGGCTTCTTGAACTAGAAACACTGGGGGCATTCCTAAAGAAATTTAAAGTTTGAGAACTTTTGAAAGACTAAGGCCTAATTTTTATGTCCTCTTGCTCCCTCTGAATACCTACGATGTACACATTGTTGATCAGAGCCACTATTCATGTTGGTCATCTTTCTCTTTAGGACCCACTTAGTGTCACAATGATCATGAAGACATGTAAGAGACATTAGTTTGCATGGTTGTCCTTATATTAAGGCAAAAGTCTGAAAACGTGCAAATCCCAGATCTGATAGAAGAAAACTGCTCTCCAGCACTCTTATTTTTAAAGCATCTCTGGTTATTAGGCACTGAAAATAGACAAAAGGATGAAACAACCTGACTCTCACACCAATTTGGAACAATTCAGTTCCTATACTTCTACCAGGATAGACCAAACTCTCTTGGATGTATTCTATTCATCAGCAGTTTGTTTCTAGTAATAAAATGGCTACCAATTACAATAAAAAATAAAACCACTTCCACCCCCCAGCCATCCCATCCCACAAACTCCTTCCATTCTTAAAAGAGATGGTGAAATGGCCTTTGAATAAGAAACTCCTGCTTATGTGCAAGGGAAGAGACCAGCTGAGTTCAAGGGTTTGGGTTAGAGGCAGCTGAACTTTTCTGAATAAGAAAATGGAAAGTGTGTTCTCATTTTACTTCGCCATTGAGAAGGAGGGGTCAAAGAAGTGAGGAAAAGAAAGAAGAGGGTGAGTCACTGTGCGGGGGACAGGAAGCTGAGCTACAAAATGCACAGTTGCTTTTGAAGAACCGTGGTTGCCAGTGTTCCATTTTACATTTCTAGCCTCAACGCAATGTGAACTCCTGTCTCCACAGACCTTCACTGAAGTCTGTCACTCACGCACACAAATGCCTTCAGTGAGTGGTTTGCAGTGAAAGTTAAGGAAAATAGCCTGGTCTTGTTTGGGTGACTGCAGTACAGCACAAGGGCAGGGGGGCAAATGCTAAACCAATCCAAGTTGGAAGCAGGAGCTGAAAGACAGAAATGACCTTGAGAATTCAAGCCACATGGTTATTCATTTATCTTCTGTGGGGACCATTAAATTTGTCCATGAAGCATGGGCTAGCATTTGGAATGAACTTTATCCAGATTTTCAGGAGCACACTAGCAGCTTTTTTTTATTTCCTACTTTAGCTTTTCCATTTCAAAATCATGTTGACACATGTAATTAGCCGTGTTTTGTTAGTAGTTTAGAATCAGCAAACTCTTTGATCCTCATGCCTTCATAAAGCTCAGCATTTTCTGTGGGTTTTACTCCCAGGCTTCATTGTCCCAAAAGAAAAGAGATTTGTGGTGATGGTGTGGAGGGATGGAAAAAAATAAGATTTTTAAAAAGGAACCATAGGTTAGAAGATGAGAATGAAGAAGAAAGCAAGAAAATAGGAGGGAGACAGATGGTTGGGGAGTAGCAGACTCTCATTTGCAAGTTTGAGTGGCACAGGAATGTTTGTGTTCCTCCAAAATTTACATGAACCCTAATCACTAATGTGATGATATTTGGAGGTAGAGCCTTTGGGAGGTAATTACATCGTCATGAGAGTGGAGCCCTCATGAATGGGATTAGTGCCCTTATCAAAGAGACCCCAGAGAGCTTTCTAGCTCCTTCTGCCAAGTGAGGACACAGAGAGAAGACAGCCATCTATGAACCAGGAAGTGGGTTCTCACTAGACGATGAATCTGTCGGTGCCTTGATCTTGGGCTTTCCATCCTCCAGAATTGTGAGAAATAAATTTGTGTTGTTGCAGAGCCACCAGTCTATGGTATTTTTGTAATAGCAGGCTGCACTGACTAAGATACTACTGCACTTGGTAATAGTTCACACAAGGTGCATTAGATAATCACTCAGAGTCAGTGGAAAAAGTAGGCGTTCCTAAGTGGTAGATAGAGATCTAGCAGAAGATAGTGATCTGGAAATGTCATCTGGTTGTACTCTACTCAGCCAGGGCACAGCGAACTTCTCCCCCTGCGGACTAAGAGCTCAAGCCTTCAGAGAAATCAAAGCCTCTTAAAGAGTGAGATTTCCTGCGTGTCAAACTGTTCAGATCAGGTCTAGAAAATTCTCTTTAATTTAGAGTAATGTGAATGACTGAAATGTACTTTCTAGACTTACCTTATCCTCCTTTCATATAAAACAGCTTTTGAAAAAATGGCTGAGGTGCAAGTCAAGGCTATGTTGTGCGTGTGTGTGTGTGTGTGTGTGTGTGTGTGTGTGTGTGTGTAGCTTTACCCACTCTTAGATGAACCAGAAGCTAAAGGCTGGAAAGCAAGGAGAAGCCACACTCCAGACCCTCAGTAACTGAGAACACATGATGTATCTCAACTTCTTTAAGGTGACAGTTTGGAGGAGAAATAGGAACTACTGTAGGATTTGAAAACAAACCACTAAAGACGGACTCTTTTGGGCATTAATCTAGGCTTCCTTCTCCACCTAATAACAGTTGAACAACTTTCATTCCAGATGAGGGGAACAAATACTCAAACACACTTTGGATCTCTGTGATATTTATCTGCCTTGCCATTTTGCGGGGACGGATTTTTAGCTGCCTGGTCGCAGTAATCCTATCACCACACAGGCTGCTTTGGAAAATCAGATGAGCTATCTTATTGCTCTAAGAATTATAAGAAAATCAAGAAAAGAGAGCAAGGGGTGTTATGTGGCAAGAACTTCCCTGTGCCCCTCTTTACCTCAACAGACCTACTGCCACCCCTGGAGAAACACCTGCCCAGTTGCTAGGAGCATGTTGGCGGAAAGAGCTGTTGTGGTGTGCAGGAGCGCAGCTGCAGAGAGATGCAGACTTTTGTAACAAATACGAACAGCTGATTCGACAATGCAAGTTCTTACTTTGGGGAAAGAAAAACCTCACATGGGTTTTTGTTCAGACTTCTTTTTCTACAACCAGATGTCTCATCTTTGGTTACTTTTTCCTGATGGTATCTGTTGCTATCAGCTGTTCTAGATGTTTTTTTCTACCTTGCTATGCCAGACAAAATGAAGTATAGTCTTTTTTCTTTAGTGGCAATTTAATGGAAGAGAAATAGGTTTCTTGCCTGTGTATTTACTAGTGGTTAATATAGCAGTTACATTCTCCAGCATGTGGACTTTTTTCTCTTCCTTGTTTCTCATATATTGGAAGAACAAACAATCTAGTGCTCTAGATGTTTCTCTGGGCTTTAGAGCCACACCACAACTATCATGATTGTGCTTACTCTAAAAGGATAAAACATTTCCAGATATTTTTGTAAAATCAGGTAGCTGGATTTCTGCTCCTGAGGCATACTTTTGCTCTTCTAATAGTTGAAGTTATTCTTGTGTTATAAAAGTTAATTCGTTCTGTTTTGAGAATAAAACACATATGCACAAAGAGGTACTTTTTGCATATAAACTCATCATATTCAGAAACAGTTGTCATCAGGGGAAAACAGGAGCCTTCAATGGCAAATGAATATTCTGGAATTCCAATTCTTTAAAAAAAAAAGGTTTTATTTGGCTTGAATTGGAAATTATTTTAGCAGATTATATGAAGCAAGGCATCTCCTGCCCAGTAACTGGACTGAATTATAACACGTACATTTGTCCCAATCTTCCTAACTAATGCTTTTCTTTAAAAAAATTTTTATGTGTAAGCACAATTGAAAGTAAATCAGGAAAAGCTTTCAGGTATTTGATTACTTGACTCATATGTATTTTTATTTGACTCTTAGATGTGCCTTTCTTTTTTACCCCCTTCCTTCCTCAAGTAAATTGCAATTTCATTTTAATGCTTTTACCTCTATGGGTTGCATGCCTGTTTTTTTCCAGTTTTATTGAAATATAATTGACATACAGTACTGTATAAGTTTAAGGAGTCTACAGAAACATAATAATTTAACTTATATACTGCATGAAAAGATTACCAAAATAGGTTTAATGAACATCCATCATCTGAATATGGCTAAAAATTAAAGAAATAGAAAAAAAGTCTCTTCTTGTGTGAGAACTCTTAGGATTTACTCTCTTAACAACTTTGCATGCCTATTTTAAGAATTAAATAATGTTGATCAAATTTTTTATATATTAAATCACCTCATATGCATTTTATACTTTAAGGGTAAGTCAGCCACTGTAAAACAAAATATGCATTTATATTACAAGTGGTCATAGCTTCTTTGATCTAGCGCATGTTACAAACGTTGATGTAATGCCAGTTGGTTGGGCAATATTTCCAAATTTTCCTTTGTAAGTGGCTTAAAAATATACCAACTTCTAGCCTCTTGATCACAGGAAGAGTTATTATTACATCAGGGTAAATCATGGTATGCTGCTCCAAATTGGGTTTACAGAAATTTCTCTTCTCATAGTTAAGAAAACAATAGTCTGTCTTACACGCCCGGTGAATATCACTGTAAGGAAACTTTTTCCTGTAAATTAAATAATAAGTGTGGTTTATCGTGTCAAAATTAATATTGAAAGACTAGCTGGTGCCCAGGCTGTTAAGAAAGAATTTTGGTGGCCCAACTGAGCGCCCAGCAAGAAACCAGGAGCCTCAGTATGCTGAGGGGACTTTTCAGTGGTGACAGTGGCCCTGAAGAGGGGGAATCTGCCTTCCCCAGGGGTCAGTTCAGTGGTCCTTTCCTTTTCCTGGCTCATCTGCCTAGCCAGTATTCGAATCCTCTCGTAGTCCAAGTATAAACTGATTGGCTGTTAAAGGCTTAAAATATGACTGCTCTCAGGGATTTGCAGGTTAGTGGAGGTCAGATGCTATCAACAGTCTGAGTGAAGCCCTCATGGGGTAGCTGGATCTCCCCCTAGCCCCTTCTTGGTTGTGTCCTGAAGACTCCTCAGAATAGGAGACTTGGGGAGGGGATAGGGAGCGGTCATCCAAGTGTCCATGACCAGCGAGCACAGTCCAGAGGATACGAAACACAGCTCTCAGTGGGCACTCAAAGTCACACGAGTTTCCTTTCTGCCATCTTGCTGCCTGCCTTGTGAAGGGGTGAGCCTACGGTCCCTGTGGAAATACCGCTGACTCCTGGATTATAACTGAAATATTTAGTTGGTATTACATAACGAGGGAGGGACTTACAGGATGTCCCTCCTCCAATTCCCAAATAAAATAGGAAAAACAAAATAAGGCAAGATGAACATGATCCCAAACTCACTAAGAGCCATGGCACAAGAAAAGGAAAATAACTTCATTAAATGAACTTCAAAAATTAGTGGCTAAGGGAAGAAACAGAAGAGTCTGGTGCCACAGGAGGCAAGTGAAGCTTCCCACTTGTTCCCCAGGCTGAGAAGCAATACGGGGGGCAGACAGTGATCCTAGGAAAACCTGTGGATTCTCCCTAATACACGCCAGGTTGGAGAAGTGGACTCAGAGGTGGTGAACAGCCTGGGGAAGGTCAAGGCAAAACCTATAGCATGAAAGCCCTACATACCACAACAGGATCTTCCCAGAGACAAAGGGGGAACGAGCTGCCATGGTTGGCCTTGTCCTGGTACAGGGCTCTGAACGAGATGTCAGAAAATGGAACAGCATTCAGGTCCCCAGCAAGGACTGCCCTCAAGACCAGCACAGCTAACCTTCATTTTACAAATGAGGGGATTAAAAGCAATACTCAGAACTCAAATCACAGCCCTGAAGGGAAGATAAATTTATCACACTGGATTAGAGTGAGTAGATGCATTTGTCATCCGTCAGCCAGATCAAAAGAAGTGGTGGGCCCTCCTTATACGTGGAACAGAAAATCTCTTGAGAGCTAAGAGGAATATCATCTCAGAAAATACTGGTGATAAAATGATTGACACAGATACATCTTGGCTGTTTTTAAATCTTAAAGACAGAGATTTCTTTGGGAATCTAGACAGAAAAGCAAATCATTTTCAAAGTAATTGCTAAACTATAAAGAGTATGAATACTAAATTCTGATTAAACGGATTTCGGTGGGAGGACAAATCTGAGCAACTAGCAAGAATATATTATTTCTATGCTCCAAGTAAATAATGTTAAACAAACTGGTCTCTGTTTACATGGAGCTTATAGTGGTATTTATAGTAAAACAAAAAATGACGTGTTTTAACCAAAGGACCGAGAAAGGGAGAAGAATGAAGATTCTTTGGGTTTCACTTATGCTTGACTTATTATCTCATAATATCCTATGTTTCAAGAGAGGGACCATAGCAAGGAGGGTGGCAAGGGGGGACACAGGCTCCGAAATCAGAGAGACAGGAGGACCAGCCCTGTCTTTGCCTAGTCACATTATGGCCTTGGGCAAGTCACCTAACCTCTCTGAGCTTTAATTTCCTCATTGAATTCCCATTTCATTGGTTTCTTGGGAGGAATAAACAGGGGTAACATGTATCTAATATGTAACAAGTCCTCAATAAATGATAAGCACCCTTAACGGCTAATATATTGGAGAGAGATGATAAAAGATGGAAGGTAGATCTGGGGAAGAGGTTTAAGGAATTAGATGTGAACCTGGAAAGGAAGGAACCATGTAGAAGCCTAAGAAAAAAGTTCTAGAGTTTTGAAAACCTACAGAGTTACTAGGTGAAGCTTCAGTTAATTTGAATACTATTATACACTTTCAAATTCTGGTATTTTTTTTAACCTTTCTAAATGGAGTACTAAATTACTTAGTATGGTTTAGGAAAAATAGCAATGGTAGGATTAGGAGTCAGCAGACCTGACTATTAAGAAATTCTCTGTGTTCAGAAAGTAAATGCTCATTTTGTGACACGTGTACAAGGTTATTTTCTGTAGCATTGTTTGGAAGAGCAAAAGTTTGGAAACACTACAAATTGTTAAATCAATTAGGTGAGTCATCCATTTACCTGAATATCATGCAGCTCTAAAGAATATTCAATAACCTCTTATTAAAATGTGGAAAGATAGACAGGAATTTTATTTTTATTTTTAAAAAGCAAGGATCAAAACATTGCATATAGTATTTTACTTATTGAGTAAAAAGCAAGGAGATTAATATCTATATTTATATTTGCTTGTGTAAACACAAAGAAACTTTGGACAGATATACAAATTAAGAAGAGTGGTTTCTGTGGAGCAGAGGCTGAGAAGACCCAGGAAATGGTGGAGACGGACTAAAGTACTTTTCACTCTATATCATTTTTGAGCCAGATGTAAATTTCTATTTAAAAAATAAGTTAAAAATTTAAATGCTTTAAAAAAAATGTGAATGCTGTAAAGGGGTGTTACTCAGAATTTAAATTTATGAATCAGATTGCTTTATCCTGGCACCCACCTGACGTCAGTTCAAATTAAGAAGATTGAGTTTTGATTTGTGGAAGAGGTGGATGAAGAGGCAACAGGGTCCACTTTGAAGCATAATGTATATCGAGGGATCAGAGGGTGGAGGTAGGGTACATTGATGAGAGGATTTAGAATCTAAACTGTGTCATGGGGCACATGAGCAGTGGGGAGGCATGTCAGGATGGGGACAGTGTTGCAAGGAGGGGGAGAAAGAGGGCAAGGGTCAACTTGGCTTCCTAAGCAATTTTGCCTGGGTCTCTTGGAGCTATATTGCACTGAAAATCAGCTCAAGGCTGACCTTGCCAGGACTGCAGAGCCAAAAGAGGACTTCACTGGCATTTCAATAGCACAACAGCAGCCATCCGGGTACTACCACTCAAACCAGGTAGTGGAGTGTAAATAAAGATGGAAGATGTGGAAGAAAACTCTCAAGGGTTTCTGCTTCACGTCAGGACAGTTTCCTTGGCATGAACTCAGAGCCATAAAATGGAGGTTATGATAGTTAATTTTTTACCTGAGGCACAGAAGAACTAAGACAGGGAATTAAGAAAGGGTTTTCTTAGAAGGTTTCAGAAAAACAACATTTCTGAGTTATGGCCCAGTATTAAAATGAGAAGGTGACATATGAGGACACAACAAGTGTAACAGGCTAACTCTTTCTAGAAGACAGGTGATCACAGGGTCATTCCAAACTTGCTTTCTACGAGACCGATTAATGGGGGATTTGATTCCTAACATGTTGGTTGACATCGAGAATATTGGTCTCAGGAAGATGCATATTGTGAGATGCTTCTACAGAGCCAAAATAAAAATGAGCTACCTTTATACCCAGAACTGCTTTAATTAGATCACACTTTCGTAAGTAAAAAATATATATAGTTGTGGTGTGGTCACTCGTAAGTATCCTATTTCCTTTCTCACAATAAACAACGGTTGTACATTATTTGCCTAAAATATTAATCATTTCAAGCATAAGTGAGCTTCTTTCATCACTATGAGGGTTACAAATCTTTACCAAGTCATTCAGGATCAACTTTTAGCATGTGCCATAGCATGGTGGTAACATCTCTGGTAGAAAATTAAACTATTTACCCAGGAGGAAAATAATGTATCCCTTTGTCTGGCTTATTATCTTAGTTATGTACTACTTTATGAATCAGAAACGTTCAGAAAACTTTATGTTGACGGAGCAATAGAAAACAGCTAAAATATAAAACAGTAAGTGCCATTTCACAAGAGTCCTGTTCATCTCTTATTTGAATATTGGGCTTAGGAGACATATGATAAATTTGTGGACATTTAAAATCATTTGGAAAAAGGTTTCTCAACCTCTGTACCATTGACATTTTGGACTGGATAATTCTTTGTTGGGTGGGGCTGTTCTGTGCATTGTAGGATGTTTAGCAGCATCTCTGGCCTCTACCCGCTAGATGCCAGTAGCACCCTCCAGCCGTGACAGTCAAATGTCTCCTGGGCATCCACCACTGACTTAGAGGTTTGCTCACCTTCTAACTCCTTTGTGGTAGTAGAGGGAACACACCTCAATCTCATTCAACAGAAATGAAACCCAACAAAGGAAGTAAAAGAAATGGTTATCATTAAGCAAAACCACTTGGCAATCAAATGGATGTATTTCTCCCATGCCCCCAAATCAGCCCCCCAAGGCACTTCCTCACAGAATGCCGACCTAAAACTAAGGATTTCAACCTTCTCAGACGTCCCACACCAGAGGACAAAAATGCCAAACAAAAGTTGTCATACACACAGGAGTACCGGAATGGCATGGTTCCTTGTTACAAATTTTTCCCCGGAAGCTAGAACACCCTCTGCTGGGAAAAAAACATGTGCAATAGCAAATGAGAAAAAAACTCACTGTTTCCAGAAGCGGCTTTCCGGAATTTCGTAAGGTCAACGTGCGGCGGTCTGCTGGGTTTTTGTGGAGGGGGGCCCAGGGTAAACAAGGAGGGCAGGGGTTTCCGCTTGGGGGTGGCTGAATTCTGGTCCTCCTTTTCCTTTTCTTGACTTTGGCCCCAGGGCCCTGCCATTGTCCGCTTCGAAGGTGTCTTCAGGAACTTGGCAGGAGGAGCCCCAGCGGCCGGCTCTTCCGGATTCATTTTGCTCAGCAAGAGATGCTTAGCAGCATCTACCTTCCCATCTTCTCTTTTTTCTTCAGCATTTTTGGAGAGGCCTGGGGCCCCTCTGCTTGCAGCAGGTTTCAGAACGACTCCAGGAAAAGGAAGACTTGACGTCTCGCCTCCATGCTCTCTATTCTCTAGGTTGTCCCTGGCTGGTTTCAAAGGGCCGGATTTGGCCTTGGCTCCCAGGGGAGCCGGGGGGCCTCTCTGTTGAGCCCCAGTCTTGGTGGGGCTTTCATCTTCCTGGGGGTCATCTGCATTCAGGGATGGCTTCTGGCCAAAGACAGGTTTGGGGAAGAGGGGCTTGGGGTCCTGATCTTGTGAGGCTGACATAAACTTGCCTTTAGCCCCAGCCAGCTTTGGGAAGACTTGCTTCGGTTCATTTTCCTGGGCTGGATGATTTGACCCCGGCTTGGGGCCTGGTGGCTTAAAGTCATGGTCTTGGTTTACACTGTGAAGTGAAGGCTTATTCCCAGGAGGCCGGGGAACTGCAGGTTTGGAATCTTCTTTGTGCAAGTTGATGGGCTTGGGGCCTACAGGTTTCAGAAATCCTGGTTTCACCTCGGGGTCTCTGGTGGCCGAGTTAGCCTGCGGTCCAAACCTGGGACTCACTCCAGTCGGCTTTAGAAATGGAGGTTTGGGCTCCTTGTCAGGCTTTTCCTCAGAAGAAGGTTTTACCCCCAGAGGGGGCTTTGGGGACCCAAACTTGGGCACATTGCTCGGTCCTGCAGGAGGGCTGGCATTTCCTTGGTTGTTGAATACGTTCTTTTTGGCCTGTACTCCTGAAGGGGAGTTTTGGCCCGGGACCTTGAAGGGCCTGCTGTTGACCGAGACCTGCTCCATGGGGTTGCCCCCTGTGTTAAACTTCGCCATGAGGGACTTCACATCTGCTTTCCCATCCTGCAAGCACAGGGAACAAAAACTCACTGAGAGCCCAAAGTCTCACTTGCACAACTTAAAGTACTACACTTTAAAGGGTTTCCTGGTTTGAGGCCTGCAGCGTCGCTGATTGGTTCGTGAGATGTTGTAACATTTATCTTCCTCTATGGCAAAATCAGTTGTGAGAATTTCTTGAAGGGGGAGGGCTATGATACTTAGACTTTTTTTTTTTGGTTGTCTTAGACTGACTTGCTTTTTTTTGTTGTTGTTAAGTCACAGCTTATCTTTTCCCCTTTCCTCTCACTGGTTCTCTAACTCTCTTGTTGGATTTACTCTGAACTTGGTATTTATGTGTTTTGTTGAACTTGAAAAAATATGAAAGTGACTAACAAATGACCTCTTCCATATTTTATAGCTGAGTCTCTTAAATAGAAACTGCATTTAAAAAATGAAAGCAAGCGCTTCTGTAAATCTGGGTTGCATGCTTTACACAGCATAGCCACGTTTGACATTTCTGTGTTTGCAAGCCTGTTCTTGTTCCCACCTATATTTAAGGTCCATCTGTTTGCTAACAGGGAGATGTGGCAGAAAAACCCACTCATTTTTATACATAAGCAATAAAATGAGTTTTTCTACTTATTGATACATATTTAGTGTAAATGATTCAACTGGAACCAGACTAGCAGGCAGACTGCGCTCATTTTCAAGGGGCATAGTCTGGAGCACACAGGGCAGGTGACGAGGAAAGAGCAGAGACAGTCTGGAAGATCTCATTTCCAGATGCTGGTTTCTGCAGTCTCTGTTCTCCTGGTCTAGAATTAGGGTATTACCTAGTAAAGAGGGCGGGCAGTCACCTTTCTCTGTGACTATAATCCCATGTAACCTGGAAGAATTCATGGTGGGTTTGCTTTTTCTCTCAAAAGACAGGAGTTGAACTTTTCTAGTTCTCTTAGGAATATTTGAAAATCTGAGGCTTAGAAAAAAAAAAATCACAGGTAGCCACGACAGTTTCCATTTTTTGCTTTAAAATTCACCTAGAAAACGTTTTCTTACTTTCTATCCTCACCTGTCACTGCCGAGCGTATTTCTTCTCTCAAGGCCCCACTCAGATACCACAAAACCAGATTCTGTCCTGTTGGGAAGAATTGCTCCCTCCTCTTAACTCATGTAGCACAGCAGGCCCTGCTACATGCTCCTGTGTTACTTCCTTTCCTGATAATAAGAACCACCGTTTAGCGTGTAAACACATGTGCTTGATTCTGAACCAGGCAAGTTATCTATGTCGCCTCATCTCATTCTTTTGGATGATGGCATTATTTAACTCCATGTCACAGGAAAGAGGATTGAGGTTGAAACTGCAGGAGGACCTCATGTAAGAGCATGGGAACTCGGTTGGAATCCTAGTGATTAGCAGGGCCTCAGTTGCACAATCTGTACAATGGGGATAAGAGAGCATATCTGCCAGAATTGTCATGTGTGTTAGAGACAGAATTTGTAAAGTGCCTGCCTGGCCCTCAGCCTGGGCTCAATGTAAGGAAATTATTATTATTAGAAACGTTAAGTAGCATATTCAAGGACTCACAGCCAGGAACTGTGAGGACAGGGTTGCAGACTCAGGTCTTTCTTGGGCTCCAAAGTCCAGAAACTGTCTCATTCCCCTTTGTATAGAACCCTCTGAATTCTAATATATTTGGGAAATTGTTCAGGTTGGCACTGAGATGAATACCGTGAATGGTGATTTTAAAAGAAATGGTCCCTTCAGCAAGAGTTTCTCTCCGTACCAAACTATAGTCTTTCAGGACTGGGGTAAGGAACCTAGGCAGGAGGCGAAAATGGGGTGAAAGGAGCAATTTCCAGCTTGGTTTTGCTCCTTTAATTTACTACCCTGTATCCAAGTTGCTGAAAATATCTTGTTTTCTACCTTGCCTCCCTTGACCATTTTTTTTATCCCCATGATTTTCTCAAATCCTCAAGTAATCCCCGGAGGTAATAGGTAGGAAGGCAGCAGAACCAGGGAGAGTTTGGGTGCTGGCAGAGGGAACAGGTGAAGATGGGTCCTACCTTGTGCCTCCTGGGAGATCATAGCTGCAGAGGACTTTAAACCTTAACACAAGATGCATAAAAAAATATCAATACAAAAATTTGCTCCCCACCTGGAAGAAAGTCTGTCTCTAGGGAAGAATCTTTTATTCTAGACTCACTCTATATTTTGTAATTTATATTCTAGATATACAATTTAGTCCAGAATGATAAGAGGCTGCAGAGTAGAGTGGTTAAGAGCATCGACTAGGGAACCAGGTTTTGAGTCTGATCAGCTATTTACTGTAAGGTGAGGTACATAAGCTCCCTGGGCCTCAGTTTGCTCACCTCTATTAAGGGAATAATAAAGTCGTGTCATAGGGCTTTAAAAGAAATCAATATCTGTAAGGCACTTTAAAGAATGCCTGGAACCTGGGAGGGTTTCCTATTTTTATAAAGAAAGTGAAGACTTAGAAATTATCTATTCCACCTCTCTCACTGCATTGGAGACAAAACAGAAACTAAAGGATTTAAGTGATATCCTATTTAGTCACAGCAACTTCACAACTTGGATTTCATGGGGGGAAATCCATGAGACACACTAACACATTGTCAAACTGCACACCCTGGTTTTAGTTTAGAAAATATGGAAGTGGTTGATTTGGAATTTAAGTCCCAGATGCCAACTCAAAACCACGAGGCAGTGCAGTATCATGGTTAATAGCAACGTCTCTGAAATCATTGACTTGGGTTCCAGCCTTGACTTTGCTACTCACTAGCTGTGTGATCAAGCAAATTACTTAACCTCTCTGAAACTCAGTTTTCTTTACCTATAAAATGAGAATAATGAGTACCTATTTCTCACCGGGTTTTGTTTTTTAATTAGGATTAAATGAGTTAATGCATGTAAAGTTCTTAGATCAACAATTGCATGTAATATACATCCAAGGATTGTCTGCCATCATGATTTTTTTTTTCTCGAATTCACTAGTCACATAACATCATTTCTCCAGGTGACCAAATTCTGAAGTTACAATCATTAATGTTATGTCTTAATTTTAAATTAATATGACTGAAACAAACATACTGCTGGATAACATCATAGAGTTTATGATGTTTGAGTTTGGTTTCCCCCCCAACTCTGAAACTTTCAACTGTATGTTGAAAGACAGGGAAAGAAAGAGCCACAGGTTCCTACGTGGGACACTCTGAAGAAACAGTAACAGCATCTGAATTTACTAATATGTCTCGTAAATCAATAGCCTGAACTCTACAACTATTTAATCTCTTATACTGACTGCTTAGCTTTAGAGGTTTTTAGTTGTTACAACTCTTAATAAGTTTATCAGATAAAATTTTCAACACCCAGATTCGCCCTTAATCTTAACAGTAATAGCTAGATTTCTTTCTTTATGATAATGATAGAAAGGCAAAAATGATAAAATTTTTTTGACATTCTCTCATTCTCATTTCATTCCATTTTCTAGGGCTCTTTTTACTTTAAAAAAGTTTAAAAGAGGGTAAGAGCAATGTATTTTATGAAAAAAGGAAAAGTAAGCCTGCTCTAAACCCTGACCCTCCAAGCCCTCATGCCCCAGTTCTATGGGGATCATAAATACTGCCTTATCAGTACAGTACAAGTTCATGCTTATTGTTCTGGAATAATTATTAATAATGCTCCCTTTTACTCTCAAAATTGACCTGCTTTAAACAATAAATTACATGGTGAACTTACCCAGTTCCTCTCTAGAGTCAGTCAACCACTGTTATCAGTTTGTTATGTATATTTCTAACTGTGCATATACAAATATATAAAAATAAACACACACGCACATCCTTTCTGTCCTCGCTTTTTGCACAAATGGAAACCCCTGCTTTGCACCTTGCTTTTATCCTGAACTGATACTAAGTTGCTACACACCAGCTCAGCGGGATGTGTGATCAGCAGCCACTCTGATTGCTTGGTGCCTGTGCAATTCCAGTTGTTAAATATTTTCAATATTAATTCTCCTTTTCCCCCCTTGATAATTGGATCCATATCAGTGCATATTATTTGCACCATCTCTTAAAAAATAGACTTAATTTCTTTATTTTTTACAACAGTTTTAGATTTACAGAAGAATTCAGAAGATAGTACAGAGAGTTCTCACATAATTTACATCCAGTTTCTCCCTTACTAACCCCTTACATTAATTTGCAGGACCTCTTTAACTTTTAATGACTTAAAGATCGGGCTTCTGTTTATTCTTAAGAAGAGGCATTTCACAATCTAGGAGATCTCAGAGTTTAAGATATTTAAGTAAAACAAACATTTTATCTTGAAATTTACTTGAAATTTATTTGAAGCAAATTGTTATTAATTCCAGCTGTTAATGAGTTTGTGCAGATCTTTCTCCACTTAATGATAGTTACATCCAGATAAACGCATTGTAAGTTGAAACTATCCTAAATAGAAAATGCATTTAATACACCTCACCTACCAAGCCTCATAGCTTAGCCCAGCCTACCTTAAATGTGCTCGGAACACTTACATTAGCCTATAGTTGGGCAAAATCATCTAACACAAAGCCTATTTTATAATAAAGTGTTGAATACCTCAGGTAATTTATTGAATACTGTACTGAAAGTAAAACAGGATGGTTGTATGTGTATGGAATGGCTGCAAGTATATGGGTTGTTTACCCTCATGATTGCACAGCTGACTGGAAGCTGTGAGCATCACGAGAGAGTATCGTACCACATGTTGCTAGCCTGGGAGAAGATCAAAATTCAAAATTCAAAGTTCAGTTTTTCCTAGATGCATATCGCATCATTATAACGTTGAAAAAACCTAAATCGAACCATTTTAAGTCGGAGAACGTCTGAACAATGTTTAGCCAAAACTACTCCCGTGCATTGCTCTATAATTATACAGGTGTAATTGTAGAGATGCTCTTGACAGAAATGAATTTCCTTTAGCCCCCGTGTTTTCCCCTTCCTCAGAATTATATACCTTCACTAACATAAACTTAACATGCTTTTCACAGTCCCTGGGAAGATGCAAAAATGCTTTAGCTATATCCTCTGTACTTCTAGTTAACAACTCCAGATTCCTGAAAATCTTTTTTGCTTTCAGCAACTTACATAAAGGCAATAAATCAAGTACATACTTAAACAAAGGCTGAGATGGCATTTAGGACAGACATCAAGAAACTACACATCAAGAAAATGTTTTCTTTTGCAGTTAGTTCATCTACATATTTTCATATGGAAAATTAATAACATTGGTAACTGGATTTTGTTTGGTTTTAAATATATCTTGGGCATTAGGTTAATCCAGAGGTTCTCAAATTGGGGCAATTTTGGCAATGTCTGGAGACATCTTTGATTGAAATGGCCAACTGAGAAAGTGCTCTTGACAACTAGTGAATAGAGGCCAGGGCTGCTGCTAAACATCCTACAATGCCCAGGACAGACCCCAAAACTAAGAATTATCAGTCGAAATAGTGCTGAGATTGAGAATCCCTGAGCTAATCCTCTTGCTCCTGAATAATTGGAAACATCTTACCAGAAATTCTGCTTTTAATTTTTTTTTTTAAACATCTTTATTGAAGTATAATTGCTTTACAATGGTGTGTTAGTTTCTGCTTTATAACAAAGTGAATCAGTTATACATATACATATGTTCCCATATCTCTTCCCTCTTGCATCTCCCTCCCTCCCACCCTCCCTATCCCACCCCTCTAGGTGGTCACAAAGCACCGAGCTGATCTCCCTGTGCTATGCGGCTGCTTCCCACTAGCTATCTATTTTACATTTGGTAGTGTATATATGTCCATGACACTCTCTCACCCTGTCACATCTCACCCCTCCCCCTCCCCATATCCTCAAGTCCATTCGCTAGTAGGTCTGTGTCTTTATTCCCGTCTTGCCACTAGGTTCTTCATGACCTTTTTTTTTTTTTCCCTTAGATTCCATATATATGTGTTAGCATACTGTATTTGTTTTTCTCTTTCTGACTTACTTCACTCTGTATGACAGACTCTAACTCCATCCACCTCATTACAAATACCTCCATTTCATTTCTTGTTATGGCTGAGCAATATTCCATTGTATATATGTGCCACATCTTCTTTATCCATTCATCCGATGATGGACACTTAGGTTGCTTCCATGTCCTGGCTATTGTAAATAGAGCTGCAATGAACATTTTGGTACATGACCCTTTTTTTTTTTTTTTTTTTTTGCATTTTCTGATAATTTAATCAGTTAGAACATATTTCTACAGCTATCCTTTCTAAATGTGAATAGTATGCATTTTTTAAAATAAATTGAAGTATAGTTAACAGACAATATTATATTAGTTTTAGGTGTACAACATAGTGATTCGATATTTTTATACATTACCAAAAAATCACCACGATAAGTCTACTACCCATCTGTTACCATACAAAGTTATTACAATATTATTGACTATATTCCCTATGCTGTACATTACATCCCCAGGTGGGAGGGGAGGATATGCATTTTTTTTTTTTTCTTATTAGTCATCAATTTTATACACATCAGTGTATACATGCCAATCCCAATCGCCCAATTCAGCACACCACCATCCCCACCCCACCGCAGTTTTCCCCCCTTGGTGTCCATATGTCTGTTCTCTACATCTGTGTCTCAACTTCTGCCCTGCAAACCGGCTCATCTGTACCATTTTTCTAGGTTCCACATACATGCGTTAATATACGATATTTGTTTTTCTCTTTCTGACTTACTTCACTCTGTATGACAGTCTCTAGATCCATCCATGTCTCAACAAATGACTCAATTTCGTTCCTTTTTATGGCTGAGTAATATTCCATTGTATATATGTACCACATCTTCTTTATCCATTCGTCTGTCGATGGGCATTTAGGTTGCTTCCATGACCTGGCTATTGTAAATAGTGCTGCAATGAACATTCGGGTGCATGTGTCTTTTTGAATTACGGTTTTCTCTGGGTATATGCCCAGTAGTGGGATTGCTGGGTCATATGGTAATTCTATTTTTAGTTTTTTAAGGAACCTCCATATTGTTCTCCATAGTGGCTGTATCAATTTACATTCCCACCAACAGTGCAAGAGGGTTCCCTTTTCTCCACACCCTCTCCAGCATTTGTTGTTTGTAGATTTTCTGATGATGCCCATTCTAACTGGTGTGAGGTGATACCTCATTGTAGTTTTGATTTGCATTTCTCTAATAATTGGTGATGTTGAGCATCTTTTCATGTGCTTCGTGGCCGTCTGTATGTCTTCTTTGGAGAAATGTCTATTTAGGTCTTCAGCCCATTTTTGGATTGGGGTGTTTGTTTCTTTAATATTGAGCTGAATGAGCTGTTTATATATTTTGGAGATTAATCCTTTGTCCGTTGTTTCGTTTGCAAATATTTTCTCCCATTCTGAGGGTTATCTTTTTGTCTTGTTTATGGTTTCCTTTGCTGTGCAAAAGCTTTAAAGTTTCATTAGGTCCCATTTGTTTATTTTTGTTTTGATTTCCATTACTCTAGGAAGTGGATCAAAAAAGATCTTGCTGTGATTTATGTCAGAGAGTATTCTTCCTATGTTTTCCTCTAAGAGTTTTATAGTGTCCAGTCTTACATTTAGGTCTCTAATCCATTTTGAGTTTATTTTTGTGTATGGTGTTAGGGAGTATTCTAATTTCATTCTTTTACATGTAGCTGTCCAGTTTTCCCAGCACCACTTATTGAAGAGACTGTCTTTTCTCCATTGTATATCTTTGCCTCCTTTGTCATAGATTAGTTGACCATAGATGCGTGGGTTTATCTCTGGGCTTTCTATCTTGTTCCATTGATCTATGTTTCTGTTTTTGTGCCAGTACCATATTGTCTTGATTACTGTAGCTTTGTAGTATAGTCTGAAGTCAGGGAGTCTGATTCCTCCAGCTCCGTTTTTTTCCCTCAAGATTGCTTTGGCTATTCGGGGTCTTTTGTGTCTCCATACAAATTTTAAGATGATTTGTTCTAGTTCCGTAAAAAATGCCATTGGTAATTTGATAGGGATTACATTGAATCTGTAGATTGCTTTGGGTAGTATAGTCATTTTCACAATGTTGATTCTTCCAATCCAAGAACATGGTATATCTCTCCATCTGTTGGTATCACCTTTAATTTCTTTCATCAGTGTCTTATAGTTTTCTGCATACAGGTCTTTTGTCTCCCTCGGTGGGTTTATTCCTAGGTATTTTATTCTTTTTGTTGCAATGGTAAATGGGAGTGTTTCCATAATTTCTCTTTCAGATTTTTCATCATTAGTGTATAGGAATGCAAGAGATTTCTGTGCATTAATTTTGTATCCTGCAACTTTACCATATTCATTAATTAGCTCTAGCAGTTTTCTGGTGGCAGTTTTAGGATTCTCTATGTATAGTATCATGTCATCTGCAAACAGTGACAGTTTTACTTCTTCTTTTCCAATTTGTATTCCTTTTATTTCTTTTTCTTCTCTGATGGCCGTGGCTAGGACTTCCAGAACTATGTTGAATAATAGTGGTGAGAGTGGACATCCTTGTCTCGTCCCTGATCTTAGAGGAAATGCTTTCAGTTTTTCACCATTGAGAATGATGTTTGCTGTGGGTTTGTCATATATGGCCTTTATTATGTTGAGGTAGGTTCCCTCTATGCCCACTTTCTGGAGAGTTTTTATCATAAATGGGTGTTGAATTTTGTCAAAAGCTTTTTCTGCATCTATTGAGATGATCATATGGTTTTTATTCTTCAATTTGTTAATATGGTGTATCACATTGATTGATTTGTGTATATTGAAGAATCCTTGCATCCCTGGGATAAATCCCACTTGATCGTGGTGTATGATCCTTTTAATGTGTTGTTGGATTCTGTTGGTACATGACTCTTTTTGAATTATGGTTTTCTCAGGGTATATGCCCAGTAGTGGGATTGCTGGGTCGTATTGTAGTTCTATTTTTAGTTTTTTAAGGAACCTCCATACTGTTCTCCATAGTGGCTGTATCAATTTACATTCCCACCAACAGTGCAAGAGTGTTCCCTTTTCTCCACACCCTCTCCAGCATTTATTGTTTCTAGAATTTTTATAATGTAATACACTCTAAAACCTACAAATAACTGTAGAGAAACTAATAATACGAAAGACTATCACTAGATTGTTTTTAAAGTTCCTTGTCTTTGAAAGTCTCATCTTTGTAAGTTTCATTTGTAAAGCACAAAAGAAATAAAACACCCATGCATCGTGGGTAATTAATGAATTTAAAATAACTTTGAGCCTAATTTTACCTCCTTAATATGTGTTAGTGTCACTTTTGTAATTAAAGCATGAGGAGAATGAACCACTCTTATGGATGCTGTTATTCTTTCCTAAATAGAGCCCAAGGAATAAGAGAAGAAAATGATTTCACTTGATTGCATCTAATGCTTTTAATCATGAGGGAGTTGGTAAATAACAATTGTTTATCCAAACTGGTCTCTTTCTCCCTCTATCTCTCTGACTCTCCTTTTTCTTTCTTTCTTTCATCATTGATCAATTTTACCATGTGTAGGTTTTCTTTTTTTTATTACTATGTTGAGATAACATGTCAATACTCATGATTTATTTGGTCTGAATTGCTAGTGCTTCTCAAGGAACAAAATTAGTTCCTACCACCGCCACCATTGTCCAGAACAGAACCCCAGGTAGAGCGGCATCAGTGGCATCAGGCTGCAAGGAGATGCATATGTAGTGGGAAAATGTTCCTGGAAGCCTGCCCTAGTCCTGCCCAGCACGGGTGGAGGAGGAAAGAAGGCAGGTGAGGGTGGCGTGCTGCATGGGAGAACACAGCTTCTGCTGAGGTGATGGCTCATGTTATTCAAATTTAGGATCCACTCAGCCCAGGATTGACCAGAGGTATAGCAAAAAGACAGAAAAGATAGTTCTTCTGTAAGCCAGATAAATTTACCATCCTTGAGGTAGGAAGCAGGCTGGTGAAAATTTGGAATAGACTCAAACAGTTCAAACTTTCATAGAGCAATAGTAGTATTTAGCATCATGGATTCATATTGCCTAGATTAAAGAAAATAAAACAACAGATATATTCCTCATGACCAAGCCAATCCCTCCCCAACTTCCCAACACACACACACACACACACACACACAGTGATAAGTTGTCTTTTCTCTTCAAAGTGACTTGATCTGCTATACCCAGTAAACTTGGAAAAGGGATTTTTTTTGGGGGGGTGGATTATTTTAGTCTGAAAATAAATTTTCTTAGAACTTCTATTGTTAGAAATTATGTAATAAAACGACTTTAATTGCTTTTGGTTGTCAAGATAGAGTTAATGGTTGAAAATACAGTACTTATGACAATGCTTCACAAGAGAGTAGATGGCAAGCTCCACTCTAGACACTGAAACTGCAGTAATCTTTTTTTCATCCCTGTTAACACTGTCTAAATATTTAGGCACTTAATGAATCATAATTTATGTATTTAACGTGTGTACTCTGTTTTCTTAAGGAGATGTAAAAGCAGGGACCTGGTTTTATTTTATTCCTCAAAAACAACCCCCCTCTGCCACCCCCTACCCAAATAAGCACTCCCATAATGCCTGCACATTTCTTTCCATAATCGCTATTAAACATATGGCTGACAGGCTGAATTTACTCGAATTTCTTCATGACTGATCACACAGACGAAAGTAGAAAGAAGGATTTCCTTAGCCTCTTAAGGAGCATTGAACCCAGTCATGAATCTATTCTCGAGAGCTCCTTGCTTAACGGAATGTTTACTTCATGGCGAATAGGCTGTGATGGATTCCAGTTGGCTGAGCCTCTGACGCTGAAGGGAGCATCAGGCCCCTCTTCAACAGGATGTGGGAAGGTGCTTCTCACCACAAATTGAGTTCCTGGGGTGGGAGTGGACTGCTGCAGGCTGGGCAAAGCATAGGGAGGAGGAGCTGGCAGTGGGAGAAGTGGTGGCAGCCCCGACTGTGACAACCCCTTACATTTTTGTCAGTGACTTGTGAAGGTGGAGAGGGAACTGCAGACCACCCCAGCCTCATGTTGTGAGGTGAAATATAGTAGAAAGAAAACACCTGGCATGAGTGGGGTCTCTCCGGGAGCTGTGTGTGCATGGCTTCCCTTGACGCAGGTCAATGTGGCCTTGTTTCCTCAGGAGGCTGGCCTGGGCATCTTAGCAGAAAACCTCTGCAGATGTCACTGTGTATCATCATTCCCTCTTCTGGGATCGCAGGCACTTGCTGCTCTGCACTCTTTCCTGGTTCCTACTGGGTTCTCTCGTCTAGGGTGAATTGAAGTAGAGGAAGCCAGGTCACACAGCAACTGGTAAAGCTTAACCAGTAAAGGCCCACCTCCTAAATGCTGTGGCACCTTGAACTCTCCAGGTATATTGATCAGTTAGGCTTTTGGGAACCCTTTGTCTTTAAAGACAGGCTTGAAAATGACCATCATTCTACAAATTAGAACCTTCAAACCTCTTCCTGGTCATCTGACCAAATAGCTCCTGCACAAATACAGTTTTGACTTTGGCATGGTCTCTGATGGCTTAACCATTAATGGATGAGGAAATTACCTATGACTTTCTATGTGTTTCTGAAATTTGTTCTGCTGTAAGTTTTTGACTTCTTGATGTTAATGGAATGGTGATAAGATGTAGATAATATAGAACAACAAACAGTCCTGACGCCATGTGTTTTTGTTATTCCATTTTATATGGATTTTATAGCAAATTTGTCTTACATTTGCTTATGATATAATTCACTTAGCCTGCATAAACTATACCAAATCAGAGGATAAGCTCAGAGGAATTTACATTTTGTCTAATGAACTTGTAGATAATAGAAGTATTTTCATAGATCTCTTCCTAGGGGCTTATTTGGATCTTAGGATAATATTTAATGTCCACATCATAATACAATATAAGTCCTTTCATTTTACCTGTACCTCCAACTCTGTCACCTCAGAGAGATCTTATTTTCGTCTACTATTTCTAATGGTTATTCTATTTTCATATAAAAGGAGTATAAACCAGCAAAAGAAAACTCACTTTGCTAAAAACATATGAAATCTGAAATAAAACATTCTTGATGGCTGAGAAAGATACTCCTTGGCATAGGAAAAATAAGATAGAAATGTCCTGCTGTCTTTTATTCTCAGCCCCCAGATCACTCTCAACACACGTAAAGACACCTTGACACCAGGCCTGGGATTTGAGTTCCTTTCTACAGTTGACAAGAAGTTAGAAACTGAAAGTGCGGGGGTGGGGAGAGGAGGCCATCTGTGGGGTTTTCTAGACACTTCCTTCCCAGCGTGTGAAAAGTTCTGTATGAAGAGAACTGCTTCGAAGAGGAAGATTTCAACAAGCCCATCAAGACAGGGGGCGGCACTAACAAAAGATCAAGATGAAAAAAAAGATTAATTACATGGGACTGAGTGAACTGATGAGGATGATTATAATTTTTGTGACTTTCTGTTTGAATAAAAAAAAAAAAAAAGACAAGGGGCGGCAGTTCGTCAGCGAGGGATCCAGAATGTGATTTGAGGAAAATAAAAACTAGATATAAGAAATGGAGGGCGGGGCTTCCCTGGTGGCGCAGTGGTTAAGAATCCGCCTGCCAGTGCAGGGAACCTGGGTTCGAGCCCTTGCCCGGGAAGATCCCACATGCCACGGAGCAACCAAGCCCGTGCACCACAACTACAGAGCCTGTGCTCTAGAGCCTGCGAGCCACAACTACTGAGCTCACGTGCCACAACTACTGAAGCCCGCACACCTAGAGCCCGTGCTCCGCAACAAGAGAAGCCACGACAATTAGAAGCCCACTCACCGCAACAAAGAGTAGCCCCCGCTCGCCGCAACTAGAGAAAGACTGTGCACAGCAAAGAAGACCCAACACGGCCAAAAATAAATAAATAAATTTATTTTTAAAAAAAGAAAAAAAGAAATGGAGGGCTATGGAAGATTCCACACACAGAGATGGTTGATATTTGAAACCTCAGTCTACAGAATATGTGGAATCCTTCCCCCACACCTCTCCCCAACTCATTTTTATTCTTTTGAACTTGGAAGAAAATGCATTCAGTATTTTGTAATCAGGATTAAATAATATAATCACCTCACAGTTCTAACCTCACTTTTTCTCTCCTATAAGTCACAGCAACAAGACTTTGCCAGGAAATGAGCAATTTCTCTCACCTTTGTCATCATGGGGCTCTTTACTGTCAGTTGCACCTTTCCTCATTAAAACTGTGATGTTCTCAATTTCAACCTTTCCATGGTGTATATCCTGCTCTTAACACCTAGTCACCCTCTTTTCCCAGGCGCCCTCAATTTTCCAAGGTGTTACATGACTTCAGCTGCTCTGGGTTTTCACATACCCTCTCATTCAGGCATTCCATCATTCCCTCCTGAGGGTACTGGTGATTCCTTGCTTATGTGCTAGTTCTAGTATGTGGCACTTTGCCACTATCTAGATTAAAGTCTGTGCTTTACTAAGATCACTTATTCCAGGCTATAAATGATCTCAATATTTTTCTATGAACACTCGTACATCTGGCAAAAAACATTCTGGAGTTTGGTATTTTACACCCATTACTAATTCTATTATTAGAACTAATAATCACATTTAAAAACAAAATTCCATATATAATATCTCTTTTGATGTTCCCAACAGCCTGGTAAATTCTTACTGTTACAGAAAGGTAAACGGAGTTCAAGCACATGGTAGAAAGGAGATCTAAAGCCAGAGTTTCTGATAAGTCCTGTGTTTTGCCGAATACATCATAGGATCATGACCTTCTTTCTTTCTTTCTTTCTTTTTTTATAAATAGGTTTGTTCTACTTTCTTTTTTTGTACAGCAGATTTTTATTAGTCATCAATTTTATACACATCAGTGTATACATGTCAATCCCAATCGCCCAATTCATCACACCACCACCCCCCCCACCCCCCCACCGCCGCTTTCTCCCCTTGGTGTCCATACGTTTGTTCTCTACATCTCTGTCTCAATTTCTGCCCTGCAAACTGTTTCATCTGTACCTTTTTTCTAGGTTCCACATATATGCGTTAATATACGATATTTGTTTTTCTCTTTCTGACTTAACTTCACTTGGTAAGACAGTCTCTAGATCCATCCACGTCTCAACAAATGACGCAATTTCGTTCCTTTTTATGGCTGAGTAATATTTCATTGTATATATGTACCACATCTTCTTTATCCATTCATCTGTCGATGGGCATTTAGGTTGCTTCCATGACCTGGCTATTGTAGATAGTGCTGCAATGAACATTGGGGTGCATGTGTCTTTTTGAATTGTGTTTTTCTCTGGGTATATGCCCAGTAGTGGGATTGCTGGATCATATGGTAATTCTATTTTTAGATTTTTAAGGAACCTCCATACTGTTCTCCATAGTGGCTGTATCAGTTTACATTCCCACCAACAGTGCAAGTGGGTTCCCTTTTCTCCACACCCTCTCCAGCATTTGTTGTTTGTAGATTTTCTGATGACGCCCATTCTAACTGGTGTGAGGTGATACCTCATTGTAGTTTTGATTTGCATTTCTCTAATAATTAGTGATGTTGAGCAGCTTTTCATGTGCTTCTTGGCCATCTGTATGTCTTCTTTGGAGAAATGTCTATTTAGGTCTTCTGCCCATTTTTGGATTGGGTTGTTTGTTCTTTTAATATTGAGCTGCATGAGCTGTTTATATATTTTGGAGATTAATCCTTTGTCCATTGATTCGTTTGCAAATATTTTCCCCCATTCTGAGGCTTGTCTTTTCGTCTTGTTTATGGTTTCCTTTGCTGTGCAAAAGCTTTGAAGTTTCTTTAGGTCCCATTTGTTTATTTTTGTTTTTATTTCCATTACTCTAGGAAGTGGATCAAAAAAGATCTTGCTGTGATTTATATCAGAGTGTTCTTCCTATGTTTTCCTCTAAGAGTTTTATAGTGTCCGGTCTTACGTTGAGGTCTCTAATCCATTTTGAGTTTATTTTTGTGTATGGTGTTAAGGAGCTTTCTAATTTCATTCTTTTACATGTAGCTGTCCAGTTTTCCCAGCACCACTTATTGAAGAGACTGTCTTTTCTCCATTGTATGTCCTTGCCTCCTTTGTCATAGATTAGTTGACCATAGGTGCGTGGGTTTACCTCTAGGCTTTCTATCTTGTTCCATTGATCTATGTTTCTGTTTTTGTGCCAGTACCACATTGTCTTGATTGCTGTAGCTTTGTAGTATAGTCTGAAGTCAGGGAATCTGATTCCTCCAGCTCCATTTTTTTCCCCTGAAGACTGCTTTAGCTATTCGGGGTCTTTTGTGTCTCCATACAAATTTTAAGATTTTTTGTTCTAGTTCCGTAAAAAATGCCATTGGTAATTTGATAGGGATTGCGTTGAATCTGTAGATTGCTTTGGGTAGTATAGTCATTTTCACAATATTGATTCTTCCAATCCAAGAACATGGTATATCTCTCCATCTGTTGGTATCACCTTTAATTTCTTTCGTCAGTGTCTTACAGTTTTCTGCATACAGGTTTTTTATCTCCCTCGGTAGGTTTATTCCTAGGTATTTTATTCTTTTTGTTGCAATGGTAAATGGGAGTGTTTCCTTAATTTCTCTTTCAGATTTTTCATCATTAGTGTATAGGAATGCAAGAGATATCTGTGCATTAATTTTGTATCCTGCAACTTTACCAAATTCATTGATTAGCTCTAGTAGTTCTCTGGTGGCATCTTTAGGATTCTCTATGTATAGTATCCTGTCAACTGAAAACAGTGACAGTTTTACTTCTTCTTTTCCAATTTCTATTACTTTTATTCCTTTTTCTTCTCTGATTTTCACGGCTAGGACTTCCAAAACTATGTTGAATAATAGCGGTGAGAGTGGACATCCTTGTCTTGTTCCTGATCTTAGAGGAAATGCTTTCAGATTTTCACCATTGAGAATGATGTTTGCTGTGGATTTGTCATATATGGCCTTTCTTATGTTGATGTAGGTTCCCTCTATGCCGACTTTCTGGAGAGTTTTTATCATAAATGGGTGTTGAATTTTGTCAAAAGCCTTTTCTGCATCTATTGAGATGATCGTATGGTTTTTATTCTTCAATTTGTTACTATGGTGTATCACATTGATTGATTTGCATATATTGAAGAATCCTTGCATCCCTGGGATAAATCTCACTTGATCATGGTGTATGATCCTTTTAATGTGTTGTTGGATTCTGTTTGCTAGTATTTTGTTGAAGATTTTTGCATTTATATTCATCAGTGATATTGGTCTGTAATTTTCTTCTTTTGTAGTATCTTTGTCTGGTCTTGGTATCAGGGTGATGGTGGCCTCATAGAATGAGTTTGGAAGTGTTCCTTCCTCTGCAATTTTTTGGAAGAGTTTGAGAAGGATGGGTGTTAGCTCTTCTCTAAATGTTTGATAGAATTCACCTGTGAAGCCATCTGGTCCTGGACTTTTGTTTGTTGGAAGCTTTTTAATCACAGTTTCAATTTCATTACTTGTGATTGGTCTGTTCATATTTTCTATTTCTTCCTCGTTCAGTCTTGGAAGGTTATACCTTTCTACGAATTTGTCCATTTCTTCCAGGTTGTCCATTTTATTGGCATAGAGTTGCTTGTAGTAGTCTCTCAGGATGCTTTGTATTTCTGCGGTGTCTGTTGTAACTTCTCCTTTTTCATTTCTACTTTTATTGATCTGAGTCCTCTCCCTCTTTTTCTTGATGAGTCTGGCTAATGGTTTATTAATTTTGTTTATCTTCTCAAAGAACCAACCTTTAGTTTTATGATATTTGCTATTGTTTTCTTTGTTTCTATTTCATTTATTTCTGCTCTGATCTTTATGATTTCTTTCCTTCTACTAACTTTGGGGTTTGTTTGTTCTTCTTTCTCTAGTTCCTTTAGGTGTAAGGTTAGAATATTTCTTTGAGATTTTTCTTGTTTCTTGAGGTAGGCTTGTATAGCTATAAACTTCCCTCTTAGAACTGCTTTTGCTGCATTCCAACAGTTTTGGATTGTCGTGTTTTCATTGTCATTTTTCTCTAGGTATTTTCTGATTTCCTCTTTGATTTCTTCAGTGATCTCTTGGTTATTTAGTAACGTAGTGTTTAGCCTCCACGTGTTTGTGTTTTTTACTGTTTTCCCCCTGTAATTCATTTCTAATCTCATATCTTTGTGGTCAGAAAAGATGCTCGATATGATTTCAATTTTCTTAAATTTACTGAGGCTTGATTTGTGACCCAAGATGTGATCTATCCTGGAGAATGTTCCATGTGCACTTTAAAAGAAAGTGTATTCTGCTGTTTTTGGATGGAATGTCCTATAAAAATCAATTAAGTCTATCTGGTCTATTGTGTCATTTAAAGCTTCTGTTTCCTTATTTATTTTCATTTTGGATGATCTGTCCATTGGTGTAAGTGAGGTGTTAAAGTCCCCCACTATTACTGTACTACTGTCAATTTCCTCTTTTTTTACAGCTGTTAGCAGTTGCCTTATGTATTGAGGTGCTCCTATGTTGGGTACATATATATTTATAATTGTTATATCTTCTTCTTGGATTGATCCCTTGATCATTATGTAGTGTCCTTCCTTTTCTCTTATAATATTCTCTTTTTTAAAGTCTATTTTATCTGATAGGAGTATTGCTACTCCAGCTTTCTTTTGATTTCCATTTGCATGGAATATCTTTTTCCATCCCCTCACTTTCAGTCTGTATGTGTCCCTAGGTCTGAAGTGAGCCTCTTGTAGACAGCATATATATGGGTCTTGTTCTTGTATGCATTCAGCAAGCCTGTGTCTTTTGGTTGGAGCATTTAATCCATTCACATTTAAGGTAATTATCGATATGTATGTTCCTATGACCATTTTCTTAATTGTTTTGGGTTTGTTTTTGTAGGTCCTTTTCTTCTCTTGTGTTTCCCACTTAGAGAAGTTTCTTTAGCATTTGTTGTAGAGCTATTTTGGTGGTGCTGAATTCTCTTAGCTTTTGCTTGTTTGTAAAGCTTTTGATTTCTCCATCACATCTGAATGAGATCCTTTCTGGGTAGAGTAATCTTGGTTGTAGGTTTTTCCCTTTCATCACTTTAAGTATATCATGCCACTCCCTTCTGGCTTGTAGAGTTTCTGCTGAGAAATCAGCTGTTAACCTTATGGGAGTTCCCTTGTATGCTATTTGTCATTTTTCCCTTGCTGCTTTCAATAATTTTTCTTTGTCTTTAATTTTTGCCAATTTGATTACTATGTGTCTCGGTGTGTTTCTCCTTGGGTTTATCCTGTATAGGACTCTCTGTGCTTCCTGGACTTGGGTGGCTATTTCCTTTCCCATGTTAGGGAAGTTTTTGACTATAATCTCTTCAAATATTTTCTCTGGTCTTTTCTCTCTCTTTTCTTCTTCTGGGACCCCTATAATGTGAATGTTGTTGCATTTAATGTTGTCCCAGAGGTCTCTTAGGCTGTCGTCATTTCTTTTCATTCTTTTTTCTTTATTCTGTTCTGCAGCAGTGAATTCCACCATTCTGTCTTACAGGTCACTTAACCGTTTTTCTGCCTCAGTTATTCTGCTACGGATTCCTTCTAGTGTAGTTTTCATTTCAGTTATTGTATTGTTCATCTCTGTTTGTTTCTTCTTTAATTCTTCTAGGTCTTTTTGTTAAACATTTTTTCACCTTCTCGATCTTCACCTCCATTCTTTTTACGAGGTCCTGGATCATCTTCGCTATCATTATTCTGAATTCTTTTTCTGGAAGGTTGCCTATCTATCTCCACTTCATTTAGTTGTTTTTCTGGGGTTTTTTCTTGTTCCTTCATCTGGTACATAGCCCTCTGCCTTTTCATCTTGTCTGTCTTTCTGTGAATGTGGTTTTTATCCCACAGGCTGCAGGATTGTAGTTGTTCTTGCTTCTGCTGTCTGCTCTCTGGTGGATCTCTTTCTTTCTTGTGTAGTTAGTATTTGGAGTTTAAATTCTCAGCTCACATACAAAACTTTTTTAGTTTCCTTTTCTGATACAAAAAATATTCCACCAAACTCTCGTAATTTACCTTCTGTCCAAGAATCCCTAATTATGGCAGGTGATGTGTTAACCTTTGTTCTACTCATAGGATGAGATGAACAAGGAGACAGAACAAGGTGTAGTGGGTGTATGGCTCTGTCCAGAACATCTTGATTGACTTTGCAACATCACAGGCAACCTGGAAAGGGGAAACAGCTAAGAGAAGACAAACAATGCTGATTGCTTTTTTTGATGTTTGGTCTAAGGGTGTCTTGGTGTGGGGGTGGGGTTTTAGGCAGGTGACTGTATTAGTGTCTCTTTCCAGCAGACAGCTGCCCCTAGAGTCTGTAAAATGAGTCGTCCAATTGTCAGCTCAGGGACCTGGGGCACCATTCTGGTTCATTCACTGCCCCCCGGGGATGGTGTTGATTGCTCACCTGGCTGCAGCTTAAAGTTTATTACCCAAGTGAGGTTGAAGATGGATGTGAACTGATGTGAAAAAATTGATCTTATATTTTCCCACAGTGAGATGTTTTCTTTCTTTTTTTCTAAGTTACAATGATTGCAAGAGCAAAGTGAAAATGACTCAATCCCTCAAACCATACACAAAAATAAATTCAAAATGCCTTAAAGACTAAAGTATAAGACATGACACCATAAAACTCCTAGAAGAGAACACAGGCAGAACATTCTCTGACATAAATTGTAACAATGTTTTCTTAGGCCAGTCTTCCAAGGCAATAGAAATAAAAGCAAAATTAAACAAATGGGACCTAATCAAGCTTTTAAGCTTTGGCACAACGAAGGAAACCATAAACAAAAGAAAAAGACAACCTATGGACTGGGAGAAAATATTTGTAGACTGACAAGGGCTTAATTTCCAAAATATACAAACAGCTCATGCAACTTGATAACAAAAAAGCAAACAACCCAATCAAAAAATGGGCAGAAGACCTAAACAGACATTTCTCCAAAGAAGATATACAGATGGCCAACAGGTACATGAAAAGATGCTCAATATTGCTAACTATTAAAGAAATGCAAATCAAAACTACAATGAGGTATCACCTCACACCAGTCAGAATGGCCATCATCAAAAAATCCACAAACAATAAATGCTGGAGAGGATGTGGAAAAAGGGGAACCCTCCTACACTGTTGGTGGGAATGTAAATTGGTACAGCCACTATGGAGAACAGTATGGAGGTTCCTCAAAAAACTAAAAGTAGAGCTACCATATGACCCAGCAATCCCACTCCTGGGCATATACCTGGAGAAAACCATAATTCAAAAAGATACATGCACCCCAATGTTCATTGCAGCACTATTTACAATAGCCAGGACATGGAAGCAACCTAAATGCCCATCAACAGAGGAGTGGATAAAGAAGATGTGGTTCATATATATAATGGAATATTACTCAGCCATAAAAAGGAATGAAATAGTGCCATTTGCAGAGACGTGAATAGACCTAGAGACTGTTACACAGAGTGAAATAAGTCAGAAAGAGAAAAACAAATATCATATAATATCGCTTATATGTGGAATCCAGAAAAATGGTACAGATGAAGTTATTTGCAAAGCAGCAATAGCGACACAGATGTAGAGAACAAACTTATGGATACCAAGGGGGGGGGAAGAGGGGGTGGTGCACCCCAGTGTTCATTGCAGCACCATTTACAATAGCCAAGATGTGGAAGCAACCTAAATGTCCATCAACAGATGAATGGATAAAGAAGATGCGGTATATATGTATGTGTATATATATATATATACATACACATATATATGTATATGTATATACATATATATGTATAAAATGAAATATTGCTCAGCCATAAAAAAGAGTGAAATAATGCCATTTGCAGCAACATGGATGGACCTAGAGATTATCATACTGAGTGAAGTAAGTCAGACAGAGGAAGGCAAATATCATATGATATCGCTTATATGTTCTAAAAAATAATGAAAATTAACTTATTTACAGAACAGAAACAGACTCACAGACACTGGAGTGATGCAGCCACAAGCCAAAGAATGCCGGCAGCCACCAAAAGTTGGAAGAGGCAGAAAATGGATTTTCCTCTAAAGCCTTTGGAGGGAGCATGGCCTTGTCAACACCTTGATTTCAGAACTCTGGTCTCCAGAACTCTGAGAGAATAAGTTTCTGTTGTTGTAAGTCACCTAGTTTGTGATAATTTGTTATAGGATCCACAAGAAATTAATACACCCACCCTCACAGAGATCCAAAATGCCTTTGTTCTGTATTTCTGTAAATGTCCAAGCACTGGCATGGATGAGGTTTAGGATGAAGGGCAGAAAGTCTTGTTTCATGATTACCTTTACTGAGCCACCATTTGTTACCACCCCAGAGCAAAGTGTCCATGCTGGGATGGCCCCTGGCTTGGAACAACAGAGTGGGGAATTAGTTATATGCAGTAGGTGAGCTTTGGTGGCATTTAACGTGCTCTTGGAAGAAAGATCAGGTACTAGTCGAACCAACATTGGTGGCACAGACTTGGCAATACTACTAATAAAGTATATATTGAATTTATACAGCTCAGTGGTTTTGCTGTTTTCCTGTCCATGTAAGGAGGCTAGTTAGCAGAGATTAAAAAAACAAAGCAAGTTCTGAAGCCTCCAAATGTATCAGAGAAACCCCAGACCGGCTTCTCATGGGGGAATATTCTTCAGCTTCTAGGATTTCCCTTTGGATTCTCATCCCTGCCCAAATATGTACTTGGTCTATTCCTAGTGGCTGATACAGAGACAATTCCAATCTCTATTTCTCATCAGTCAGCAACTATAGAAATAAATGCCTGGGACATGCTTGACCCTGGGCTTTGGTAAAAGGAAAGATCAAAATGAGCCTTAAAGGTGGGCCAATTTTAATGGGAAGACTTACCTTAGACTCACAGTGTTTGAGAAAGAAAATAACCTTAAACATCAGTGAATTCAAGCTCTTCATTTTACAGGAAAGGAAACAGGGTAAGTGATCTGTCCAAAGTCACACAGCTACTTAGTGTCAGAACCAGAATCTGGGTCTCCTGTTTGTTCGTCCATTGGGTCCATTGTCCTGTGCTACCTGACCTGTGAGATATCAGCTTATACAGCATCTTCCTTTTAAAAACAGTCACGACAATAGATAATGCTATGGATTACCTTCTTTGCCAGGAGCTCATAATAAACCATGAAGAAGTTATTGTTATCCCCATTTTATAGAAAAAGAAACCAAGGCATGGGGCAGTTCAGTAATTTACCCAAGGCCCATAGCTGGTGAATGGCAGACCCCACCCCTCCCCCCCCCATTCAAACTCAGATCTTGATTCTGGAGCCACGGTCTTAGCCACAACCCCTGGGACCACAGCCTTAACTTTGCCAGTAGGCTACGGTCCTCGCCCCCATTCTTGCTCTTAGAAATGTTCACCCAGAGGCAGCCCGTGCTAACACCTCAGACCAGTGAAAGGTTTTGTCTACTTCCCCTGACCTCTCTTTCTCTCTCTCTCTCTCTCCCCCCCACCCCCTCGTTAACATGGGATTCCAATAGTAGAAAGAAAACATGACTTTTAAGGCACAGTAAGGCTAGAACAAGCTTCAAAGCAATCGCGTGCACTTAGCCTTCGCGCCACTAGGTGGCGGTGTGACTGCTCGATGAGGCCGCCATAACTTTCAAGGGTGTAGAATTTCCCCCAAAACCACCTTTACTGAACTTTGAGTCCAGGAAAGGGGCCTCTGGATTCCCGCAGGAGCTGGGAAACATTTAAAGTGCACTGGTAGTTAAATAAATGGATGGAAATAACATGTAGGCAGCATGGATTTGCACTTTTAAAATAATTTCCCAAGAGAAATGGAGTCCTTCCCAGATATTTCTCTTTGAAACAGAAGGCTAACTTCTCCAGGGTGTCCCATGAATACACCGCGATTCCATTGAAATTCATGATCAACTTTAATGGAGCATTTTTAAAGATGTGGTTTTATTGGAAGGAACAATCTCGTCCTCCTGCCCCTCATTTATCATTAATTTCTTGGAGCATCAGAATCTGAAGTTTGTGCCCCATCTTGTACATGCACATGTTTTGATCAACATAAAATCTCCCCTGACAGTCTCTCAGCATGGACAGAAAAGCACAGCCATGATTCTGCCTTGTGTTCATAAACCCATCTATTTTTCTACACAGAGTAATCCCTAATGCCAAAATATTTAAAGTGGCAAATATTAATGATCTCTTATTATATATTAGTACACAATAAGTATATATAATTTTATACTCACAACAACCCTGTGAGGTAAGTACTATTATTATCTTCGTTTTTTTAGAGGAGAAAACTGAGGCACAGAGAGGTTAAGTGGCTGGCCCAAAGTCACACAGCTGGTAGGAGACAGAGTAAGGGGCCTATGCTCTTCTTTTAATTGCCTCATTGTAAGTTTAGTTAAAAGGGGGGGGGGGCAAGGAAAGGCCCTGTGATTCTTTTCATGAGAGGTAGCAATTCATACAAGAGGGCCAAAGTCTCCAACTAAATTTTGGAGGTACCGGTTGCTCTGAAAAGATTTCCTCAGATGACTTGTAGCACTTTGTCATCATTTGTCCCACTTTGCCAGGATTCCTTCTGAGAAGGCAGGGTTGATGGCAGCAGAGCCCCCTTTCCCTAGTCTGTGTAGGAATCCCACATGAATCCCCACTTCCTGCCAGCTCCTTAAGCTTTGGGGGAAGTGAGATTTGTTCCCCTTCATCAAAAGGTAAGCACAGGCTTGTCAGTGGCCAAGATGAAATCAATCGTCTGTGCCCAATTAGGACCATGGCTCTGGTTTTGTTGCAAGACTTCATTTAATACCAGCAGCACCAGAGGTTGGAACAGGCATGTGTGACAGGCCCTATCCAGTTATGAAACAGCAAGTGACAGACACATTTTTATCTGCTTATCACCCTTCTGGCTACAATGAGGCTGAGTTGTGGTGTCTGATGCCCACCTCTTCTGCTATTTGCCAACAGAACATGCTTTTCTGTCAATGATTCCAGCCAGCACAATCTGTGCTGCCAGAATTTGGAGGCGGTACTTTTCCTGCTGTAAAAAAAAAAAATCACACATTGGTTTGAAAAAGGAAACCTGGATAGAGCTGTTACCTGAGCTCCTGAAGAATGAAGTGGGAGGGTGGTCTCATTGAGTAGGTCTTCCTGGGGCCAGGGGCTGGGCTCCCTCACTTTTGGCTGTTGTGTCTGCTCGGCATGTAGAATCCAAGCCCTGTGGCACTTTCTGAGCCCTGGCCGGAAGATGTCCAGGGGAATGGTTGAGTGATCCACTCTTCCCCGCTCCCCGCCCCACCAGGCTGACCTAGACAAGAAAAGTTCTATTGTGCCCTCAGGATATTGAGTAAGAAGGAGGAGAAAGAGGGGAACTAAAAAGAGTCTTTTCAGCCTGAATGCTTCTGCTGACAGTCCGACCAAGCATGTGACATTTAAAAGAGCAAAACCAAGTCAAGGCTCTTCTGCTGCCACCATGGCTGTCAAAAGGAAGAACCTGGAAGGCCTTTGGTTCTGTAATCTGCTTGCACGCCCGGGGTTGTCCGCCTGCCGTGGAGGTCAAGGATCGGGGGCTGTGACTAGGGATGTCCACTCCAATATGTGGAATGTTTGGGACCCAATTGCATCTGTAGTTGGGAGGTGAAGTGGGCTGCTTGACTGCAGGAACTGAAGGGGATTGCAGAGGGTGGAAAGCCCAGTGGATTCACTCTTGTCTGTTCTTGGTTAGACTTTTCTTCAAACTCTGGAGAAAATGGAGTATTCAAATGACAATCCATGTTAAGAGACTGCCATTGGCACAAAATGGGATTCTAAGAAATTGTGGCTATTAAATTAACCTCCCCTATCTCCCTTCTATTCATTCATTCATTCATTCATCAGTCATCCACATTAAGCACCTACTATATATGCCAGCACTGTGCTAGCCAGAAAGGTGAATGAGACAAGGCTCTTCCCCTGAGTGGTTTATAGTCTTGTAGAGGTTATGCCAGGAATGGCCACTTTCCTTCTTATATAATTTTCCTTTCTTCCATAGGGTTGACAGACTTTGACTTGTGTGCCCAATCTGGCCTATGGCCTGTTTTGCAGAGCCTCAAGGTAAGAATGGGTTTCCCATTTTTAAAGAGTTGTAAGAAGAACAAAGAAGAAGAAGAGCAACGATACATGACAAGGAGTGTATATGGCCTAAAATATTTACTATTTGGCCCTTTGCAGAAAGCTTGCCAACGCCTGTTCTACAGTAAGATAATTCCTGCTTTTTAGCCAGGCATACAACTACAACTACATTTTCTACCCCTCTTGACACTAGCTGTGGCCATATGACTAAGTTTTCGACCGTGGGATCAAGGCCGAAGAGATCTGAAAAGCTTCTGCATAGTGCTTTTAAGCTGGGCCCACCATGCTTTTCTCTGCCAGAATGCTGTGCGGGCCTGAGCCATTCAGATTTATTGATGACTAGGGCTTATTAACACCCTAGTGATGGCGGAGCCAGAGATGGAAGGAGGCTGGGCCCTGGCACCAAAGAGCAACTCTACCATCCCTGGATTTACTGGATGGTTATGAGGGAGAGAAAGAGAAAGAAGAAAAATGTTAACTTTTTATTTTTTCACTCTCTAATTTTTTCTTTTATTGGAGTATAATTGCTTTACAATGTGGTGTTAGTTTCTGCTGTACAACAAGGTGAATCAGCTATATGTATACATATAGCCCCTCCCCCCTGGACCTCTCTCGCACGTCACCCCCTCATCCCACCCATCTAGGTCATCACAGAGCACCAACTGAGCTCCCTGTGCTATGCAGCAGGCTCCCACTAGCTATCTATTTTACACATGGTAGTGTATATATATATGTCAATCCTAATCTCCCAATTCGTCCCACTCTTCCCTTGCCCCCCATGTCCACAAGTCCATTCTCTATGCCTGCATCTCTATTTCTGCCCTGCAAATAGGTTCATCTGGACCAAAAAATGTTAACTTTAAAAAATTAGTCTCATGTTTCTGCCCCTGCACCAACCTGCCCCTGAGGTCAAAATCAAAACAAAATCCCAGGACCCAGAATGTGCCCTGTCTTCATGGAATGCACCTCCTTTCTTTTCTTTCACCTGGTTAACTCCTGCTCGTGCCCCAAAGCCCAGTGCAGATTTATCACCGACTCCTGACCTCAGTCCCTAAAGACTGGGGAAGGTGGCCTGCCTTCCTTTGGCTTCTGTGCTATCTTTCAGTTGTTGGAATCTGTCTCTCTCTAGACCTCGAGCTCTGTAAGGGTGGATTGTGACATTTTTGTCTTTGATTCCTAGCTTCTAGTACGGTGCCTGGCACACAGAAAGTACTGTATAAACATTGTGGAATAGAATCAATTTATTAGAGGTCAAGGATGGCTTCCTGGTTTGTGGGGCAGTTGATTTTTTTATGCATTTATCCCAGGTGAAGGTGAGTCTAGCAATTTCTACCTCTGAGGTGTAGACATAAATTTTGCTCTCCAAAATGGGGAGAAGAAATATACACATTTAGAAAGATTGTATTTTAAAAATTGAATGTTTTATTGGGTTTGGATGGTAACTCTGTTTGCTGATAGTTCTGAATAGGTTTGAAGATTTAATAAAAACAAGTAAAAAGCCATGAAGCCAGTTTAGTAACATGATGATATGTTCCTGAAATAAATGGAAGTATAGACATTTTCCCAAATCTATCTTATCTTGAGCTAATCTTATAATTATGGAATAATAAACACTCAGTTTTTTCCTATTTTTATAAATCCTTCTAAAGGAAAATTTGGGCAATAATCTGTTATTATTGATAACAATTACATAATAATGAAGATAAAAATTCCATTGGGTTCTCCCCATTCCTCTCTATGTTACATAGCTTATAATCAATAAGTGGAAAAGCAAAAACACTGTTTTTGGTGTAAACCTCTTTTACCATATGCTCTGGATATATGTAACCAATTTTCTGAACCAACAGATTAATATTAGACTTTCAAGACATGATATAGCAGTAGTACTTTTCCCATTATTTAGAGGAAAGAATACAAGATAGGAGGGGCGTATTTTTTTTCACATATAATCCTTCTTGAGGTGGTGTTAACAGAAGGTAGAGTTGGAAAGAATTACTTGTACTATTTTTTTTTAAAGGAACCAATAATGTAATATGGGGTTAGTATCTGAATATCTACTTTTCATTATTTTTGTAGCTACTCCCTAAAGCTTTTCATAAATTACAAGGAACCCTGAGCAATAAAATAAAAATAAAATAAAATAATTCAAAGGTTTCTTAAATCAGATGTTAGATCTTATATTACATCTGCTACAGAAACATAGCTAACACCTCAGTGCTTCTGGGTATTTTATTAAACGTTTAGGGCTCTCCCCCTCCCCCAGCAAAAGCAATTCTAAGCAAATGATGAAGGTCTCAGTGAATAGCTCATTCTTCGTGCACCTGAGTACCCGGCTTTTTCTTCCCCATCTTGAGCAATTCTATTGTGCCACACAAGGAAATAAAATACTATAGGAGGAAAATTAGTGAGTTGGGGAGTTATGGATGAGGATGGAGGAAGTCAGCTTACTCAACTCATGACTACTAGTAGCAATACTTATTTAGGATATCAGAATTTTGGTCTTTATAATCCAGGCAAATTCTTCTACTATCCCTATCTCATCCCATCCTCACCTCTACCCCAGGCTGCGGACCTTACCCTATCTCTATCTGTTAATTACTACGTATAGCAATGGCCTGTTTATACCTATGGCCCGTGAACAAGCTTACTTTTCTGACTCTAAATGAAAATACTGTGTGTATTATTGTTCTTACACTTTAGCAATTATGACGTTTACTTTCCCTCAGTTAAAAAAAAAGATAAAGTTCATCTTCTAGTTCTGATGGGAGTGACACAAAGCCGATGGCCAATCCAACCACCGCTCAAGGAGAGGTGATCTGCTTCCGGGGGCTACGCCCGCTCTGCTGTGCCATTTAGAGCCTCTAGCGACTTATTCAGAAAACAAATCCTGAATGTGTTTGTGAGTGAAAATGATTTGGCCTCAAGTTAGGCTTTCGCACAGTCCTGATGGCTTCCTTTCCTAGGGGCATCTGGGTGTAGTGTGAAGACACACGGGGCGGGCTTCGACCTTCTGCTTGCTCAGCACGCGAACGCCTTGGGCAGGAGAGCCCGAGCCCCGCCCCGCTCCAGACTGTGGAGCGCAAGGTGAAGCACAGATGAAGCCACGCCCTTCCGACACTTCGCCCTTGCCCGGCTCCGTACGCCCGAGTGTCGGGAATTCCGTCTCTAAGCCAATGAAGTCCTGATCACAGGTCATCGAAGGTGCGTGTTCCTGGAATGAGCCCACTGCCTGCCGTCAGAAACACCCTACTGCCAGACACACTGGCGATTAGGATGAGAATGGATCACGTAGGAGGCAAGCCAAGAAACAGGTTCTGCTTATTTTCTTTGACTTTAACGGCCACTCGCACACCCCCGCAAAACTCCTAAACACGAATCAGAGGAATAACACAACCTGCCAGATGCAGGACCAGCTCCAGGTTAATGTGTGAAGAAAGGGTGGCTTTTCTTTACTTTACTCTCCTCTTTCTCCCTCTGACCCCAGCTTTCTTCTCTAACCTCCCTTTTCTTCTTGCTTCTCAGGAAAGCAGAAAACTAGCTGATCAATGTCAAAGATTTTTTTCCAACTCTCAGCATCTAAGATTCTAAAAATGCATTCAAAATGGGAAAAGGTAGAAGGGACTTGAACAACTTCCAGGGGTTCTGCCACATGGGGTTCTATCAGCCGGCAGGACCTTTTGAAAGAGGCCAGTGATCTCTGAGTAGTGGGTATGCAAGACCCACACCTACATCCCACCTTCTCATTCTTGAGTCTCTCCTTTCCTGAGTTTTGTCATGCAGAAAAGTGGTCATTCAAGATTTTTTATTGTGTAAGGCTAGCAAAAAAAAAATATTTGAGCATGTGCCCCTAATATCTGGGTATTTATTACTGATATCTGTCTATCTATCTGTCTATCTATCTATCTATCCATCCATATATCTTGCTTTGGGAATATACTTTACCCATTATAAAATGTAAACAAAAATAGAAAAGATGAGATTTTTAAAAAAATCTAGTATTTCTAACAATTTTTCTTCATGCTCAACAAACTGTCTTAAACCCTCCTTTGGAGGGTCCTCCACTTTGGAGGCCACTAGAGAAAGGAGTGGAGAGAGGAAATTGTAGCACCAGGAGTCAGCAAAGGGCACAGGGACATCAACAAAACCAGGGTCCCCTAGTGGTTGGTTCCACCCATTCAAATGGGTTAACCACTTGCTTTCTGTAGCAGGCAATCCAACCACACCCTCTGTCTGATCCAAAGGCTGACTCCTCACCCCGTTCTGCCCCAATGCATGGCCTCTCCTGGGTCTCTCCTGGGTCTGAGGCTCTCACTACTGCTCTCCTAACCAGGTAACCACCTAAGGAACGTTGTCACTTAAATGTCCAGCAGGCACCGCAATCACCTATTCACATGAGACCGAAACATGAGCCCAGAATCAGCTTTAGCCTCCCTCCTCCGACTCCCAGGTTCACGTCTCCACTGCCCATCCTGGTGCTTCTCTGTCTCAAGAGCTTGCCCTCCTGCCCCACTGCGCTGCCTCCATCACTTCCTGCCTCTGTAGCTGCGGTGGCCTCTTACAGAATTGCTCTGCCTCTGATCTTTCCTTCTCAGGCCTGTCAAGCATGGTCTTCCTATGATCGACTGGATCATGGTTGCTTAAAGCCCTTCAGTGGCTCTCCAACCCTTCAGAAAAAAAAAAAATTAAAACCCCTCACCATGGATGAGACTCTCCTTCACCCATTCTTGGCACACCTCCAGGTGCACGTGGCAGAGCTTCTGCTTCTCTCATTTCCATACAGTTCCCCATCCTTCACCTGGTTAACTCAGCCTTCATCTTCAACTCCACTCAGAGCTCACCTCCCCACCCTCACCCCAAAGCCTTCTCTGACCTTCCCTCTGGGCGTCCAGAGAACTTATTGCCTCAGTGATAACGTTTTATGTTTTGGTTCTACTAGAATTTGCCAGGGGTAAGGCCCCATCCTTAATTTATCAGTGTGTCTTTAGAATAGTAGCCCTCAAACTTTAGTGTTCAGAAGAATAGCTGGAGGTGTTTTTAAAATAAGTGCGATTCCAGATTGAGCAGGTTTGGGGTGGAGCCCAGCCGCTGGCATTTGTAACTAGATCCCTCTCCCAAGTGACTCTCATCCAATTCCTCCTCAGAGTTTAGCCAGGTATCAGTGCTAAGACCTTCAATTAATAGCAGTGAGAGAAGGAATTCTCTTTCTTTTTCTCTCATCTTTCCGTCCTTGATAAGTGAATGCACTAATATGGGCTGAGACAGACCATATTGACTCTGCTTTTGGAAGTGGAACCTTTGACGGACTACGCTTGGGTGCAGAGATGTACCCCACAGTGTGAAGCTGGCCTGCGGAACTGCTTTCGTTGCCTATGTGTGGGTGTGTGGGTGCATACACCCCTCCACACACACACACATTCATATAAATCATATTCATTACCAACAATTAAAAATAGTTTTGAAAAACAAAGAGGGTAGAAGAACTCTTCTAGATTAAAAGATACCAAAGAGATATAGCAATGAAATACAATATGTAAATCTTGATTGGATCCTGGTTTGAACAAAAAAAAATTATAAAATAATGTTGGGACAATTGGAGAAATTTTCATATGGGCAATTCAATGATAAATTGTTGCGTTTCTTAGGTGTGATAATGGCTTTATGGTTAAAATGGAGAAGGCCCTTATTCTTAGGAGATGCATTCTTAAATTTTTACAGATGAATTGTCGTGATTTGCACAACTTACTTTCAGATGGTTCAGGAAATTATTTATACATATACATAAAATATGGCAAAATGTTAGCAATTGGGTGAATCTAGCTGAAGGGAATACAGTTATTTGCTGTGCTATTGTTTAAGCTTTTCTGTAGATTGAAAACTTTAAATATTAAAAAAATGGGGAAATGTAAAAAACTAGAGTGATTTCACATAATTATTTATATTTGTGGCTTTCATTGAAAAGTCCAATTTCCCGATAAAACAATTGGCTGGAGTTTCACGGAGCCTCCATAATTTGCTATAACTACTTAGCTCATTAAAGTCACCTACCTGGCCAGAGGAGGCATTTGATTTGTAGCCCATGAGATGAAGGTCAAGAGCCCTTGAAATTCTCCTCCTGAACTCTATAGGATTGTGTCTCTTGAATCCAAGATCTAAAGTGTCTTTTGTTGGGCAAGTCCTTCCACCTTGAGGAGGCCAAGTGGGAACCGGGGAACCAGGCTTGGGCTCACACCATGTAGGCTGCATCTGTTCTTGGCACACACAGAGCCTAGAGCATCTCTCCAAGATCAGCGACCAGATCAGGATATGAGGTGAAAGACCCAGTCAGCAGCAATGGGTGACTCTTAACTGGAGCAGTCATCATGTCCATCTTCTGGGGTTGGGGATCCTGGCCACACAAGTCAGGTTGAACAGCACTGACCTTGGCTAGTAGGTAAAGAAGTAACCCTAAGAGAATCACAGTGAAATCATGATGGAGACTATCTTTGGGAAGCCCTGAGGAGGAATGATGACTGATTTCAACTTTCTATATACAGTTTATTCTTTTCATATTAGAAAAGACTTCAAGCAAATATGACAAAATTCTTGGTCATGGATCCATTGGTGTTTGTTATATACTTTTTTTGTGCTTTTTTCTCTTATTTTAAAAATTTCTCAAAAACAAACAAACCAAAATATTGCTTCTACCTCCCACAAATGTTCCATGCCCTGAATATGCAAACTTGGGAAATGTTGTCCCCTACAGAAATGTGCTGTCAGTCTCTTTCCAGAACTGAAAGAAGCAGAGGTAGAATCATAAGCTCTAATTTTGCTGAAGACGAAGAACCACAGATTTTAATTTTAAATCACCAGGGTCAATGTTTTTTGATATTGTATTTCCCCTTAATTTCCCAGCAGTTCAAGGAAGAGGTTAGCAAAGGAAAATACAAGACAAAAAATGTGGGAGATCTTTCTTATGTATGATATAATTTCCCTTTTCTTTTTTCTGACTCTGGAAACTAATAAAGTAAGATCCCTCACTTATGATGTAATCTCCCTTCTTTTTTTTTTTTTTTTTTATTTTTATTTATTTATTTATTTTTGGCTGTGTTGGGTCTTCGTTTCTGTGCGAGGGCTTTCTCTAGTTGCGGCAAGTGGGGGCCACTCTTAATCGTGGTGCGCGGGCCCCTCACTATCGTGGCCTCTCTTGTTGCAGAGCACAGGCTCCAGACGCGCAGGCTCAGTAATTGTGGCTCACGGGCCCAGCCGCTCCGCGGCATGTGGGATCTTCCCAGACCAGGGCTCGAACCTGTGTCCCCTGCATTGGCAGGCGGATTCTCAACCACTGTGCCACCAGGGAAGCCCTCCCCTCATTTTTGATTTTGGAAGCTAATAAAATTTTAAAACACAGTTCTTCTACTACAATTGATGACTTTAGCTAAACATAGCCTTTTCTCACTATAAAATTAGGCAGGTTCTTTTGGCCCATTCTAATTCTCAGCGATGCATGAAAATAAAGCAGGATAGTAAAGGGGTTTTGTCTAGTGGTAACATCATGCAGAGGGTCTCATCTTTCTGTGGGACAGGGTGTGGCTGCCACACAAGACTGGGGTCAGTCCTGATTGAATGTCCCACCTCATGGGCTGGGATGGGGCTTGGGCTGATGAAAAGAAGCTGGGGCTTGGGATCCCAGGCACGGTGAGCTGAGTCTTTTAGAGAACGGGGACTGGTACTCTTTTACTAATGGAAGGACTTAAAACGCCAGTAGACTATGAGCCTTGTTGGGATGGGCCTGAGTTTATACTATCCCCATGGAGACAGCTGGCTACGTGCACATGATGCTAAACTGATTTGTCCTGCAGGCTCTGCCGTGTGAAAGGAGAAAACCTAAGGAGAAACCAGTTATCGCCCAGAACCAAATGCAAGGACGGCAGAAACTAATAACTCTCCTGAGACATATCAGTTTATAGGCAATCTCACCAGAATTAGTTGGAACCCTAAACTTCTTTAAGTCTGATCAAGAGGGGTGAGTTTGGGGCATATTCTTGGAGATTCATTTTTGATATTTATGTTTGCCATTGCTTAAGGATGTAAGTTGGCCTGCTCTGTAAAATTGATAATTATGACTACCTTTTATTGAGGGATTAACATGTTCTAGGCAAGGCACACAGGACTTTATGTATATTATCTAATTTAGTCCTCATATGATTATTATGCCCGTTTTTTAGATAAGGGCACTCGGGTTTAGAAAAATAAAGTGAGTGACCTAAGGGGCTGAAGAGGTCCTCAAACTTAAATTTGTGTGATGGTCCAAATCCACTTTCTTAAATACACCCAGTGGCTCTCAAATCTGGCTTCACAACAGAATAATCTAGGGTACTTTTAGCAAATGCTGATGGCCAGGCCCATGTGGCCCAAGTAAATTTTATTATTTGGGTGAGGTGCCTGGGCATCTATTTTCTTTAAAGCTCCCAGATAATTCTAATGTTCAGTCAGGATCAGGAATCTCTGACTTATCTTGCACAGCTTCCAATATAATCGAAACTGTCCTATAGTGTGGTAGGCAAAGTAATGCCCCGCCTACCAAGATGTCTACATTCTAATCCCTGGAACTGTAGATATGTTACTCTACATGGCAAAGGGGAATTTGCAGGAAAGTGATCTTGAGATGGGCAGATTGTCTTGGATTATCCAGGTGGATCCAATGTACTATATGGGTCTTATACAGGGAATAGGGAGGCAGGTGTGCCAATGTCATAGTGATGCAGTCTGAGAAAGACTCTATCAGCCCTTAATGGCTCTGAAGGTGGAAGGAAGACATGAGTCAATAAATGTGGCAGTCTCCAGAAGCTGGAAGAGGCAAGGGAACAGATCCTCCCTTCGAGCCTCCAGAAGAAACACAGCCCTGCCCACACCTTGATTTTGACTCAGTGAGACCCATTTTAGAGTTTTGCTCTATGAAACTGTGAGATCATAAGTTTGTGTTGTTTTAAGCCACTAAATGTGACCTTTTGCTTATACTGGAAGTGGTATAGTTATGTGTCAGACAATTTTACATATGCTGATGGCTCTCTATCCAACCATCCATACACCTGCCTACCCATTCATCCACCCATCTATCCATCAATTCAGGAAACATTTACTGAAAACCTACTAATGGTGTGAGGCAGGGATTGTCATCTCCATTTCACAGAGAAATCAACAACTGAGGCAGGACTTGACTCCTAGTCTTTGGATCCCTGAGTGTACTGCTCTTTCTCTGTAGTATGTTACCTCTAGAATTTCTGATTACTAGAATCCCAGGCCCTGTGAGTAAGCGTTCAAATATGGCCGTAGCTGACCAATAGAAGAAATGTTTTGGTGCATGTAGATTTCTGTAGCATTCTTCAAGTCATAAAGTTGGTGAAGTGAGTTTGCCCTTCATTGCTGTAAGGCTGGCTCTGGAGTAGTCATGCCTAGATCAGTGTTTGGTGTCTTCTCTGACCTCTACAGCATGGGACACCTAGCAATGATGAGGTCATATTTTGGCCTCTCTCTGAGATTGGTTCCTATAGCAGCATAGAACCCAAGATCTGAGATTGGGTTATATCTGATTTCAAAAATTTTAAAAGCTGTAGAAGACTTTCTTTTGAATGAAATTTGTGTTAATAAAAGATATAAGTTAGGACTTCCCTGGTGGCGCAGTGGTTAAGAATCCGCCTGCCAATGCAGGGGACATGGGTTTGATCCCTGGTCTGGGAAGATCCCACATGCCACGAAGCAACTAAGCCAGTGCTCCACAAATACTGAGCCTGTGCTCTAGAGCCCACGAGCCACAACTACTGAAGCCCGCGTGCCCTAGAGCTCACGTGCTGCAACTACTGAGCCCACGTGCTGCAACTACTGAAGCCCGCGTGCCTAGATCCTGTGCTCGGCAACAAGAGAAGCCACTGCAATGAGAAACCAGTGCACCGCAACGAAGAGTAGCCCCTGCTCGCTGCAACTAGAGAAAGCCCGCGTGCAACAATGAAGAACCAACGCAGCCAAAAAAAAAAAAAAAAAAAAAGATATAAGTTAAAATCACTCCAGTAGAGGCAGAGATGTCAAAACTCATTTCTCCTACCCCAACTCGCTGATGTGTCTCCCTGGAATTCCCAGGACTCCTCAGAGCAATTTGAAATTACTGGGCTATAGTATTAGTGAAGAGTGGGACGTCTGGTTGCCCTAGGCTAGCCACATTAAGAATGGAGCATAACCTTGAAGAAATATCTTTTCATTTTAAAAGGAAAATATACTCATTTTATATCATGATATTGATTGAGATTGATTAGGAAGAGGAGGAAGAGTAAGAGCTATTAATCAAGAAATATTTACTTAGGGAGGCAGTGTGATGAAATAGAAAAAGGTGTTTAGCTCAGAGCCAAACAACTCTAGCTGCCAGCCCCAACTGCTGTTACCCTTGGATTGCTGTGTTATCTTGGACTAGTCCCTTCATCATTTTGAGCCTCAAGTTCAAGGATTAAATTAGATGATTTATGCAAAAGCACTTGGCACAGTGTTTGGCACATGGCAGGTACGGAATAAATGTTGCATCTGTACTGAGTACTTTTCAGGCTACAAGGCATTTTATAATCAAAGATGAATAAGAGAAAATCTCTGCTGTCAAGAAACTCAAGGCTATTTGGAAAAACAACATATTTTTGGAAAATTCATAGTATAATAATTGTTACAGGGCAATATAGTTCAAGCACCAAAGAAGAAGTCCAGACATGAGAAATTATGCACTTGAAGTGATCCTGAAATGCTACTTGAGGCATGGCCAGGGTTTGGTGGGATGAGAGACAAGGACAACAGTGTAAACAATGGGAGAAAGAGGGCTAATAAGGAGGATCTCAGAGGCTACATAATTCTGGAAGGTGAATGGACAAACAGATAAGTATTTCTCTTCACTGAGTGGGGAACTGATAGAGGGAAGTCTATGTTCTCACAGTGTCAGCAATTCCCACATGCACCCTGTCCGCCAGGGTGTCAGTCATTAGACCACATTGCCATCAAAGTGGTCTTTGAAGGGGTGTAAAGGAAGGTTGGATCGCCCAAGTAATAATAGATTTTTAAATAGGTGATGAGACTTGAAAAGTGATTGTAAGCAGGATACAAGCCAGAAGAGAAGCTACAAGACACAGAGAAGTACATCATCAAATATTTTGGCTTAGTTCTGAGCTCTTGGGAAATGGATCAGTGTAGAGCAATTAGGAATGGTAAACTTTTTCTGAGCCAAAGATAAGACTGGTTGAAAAAAGGAGACTGAAAGACATCTATTTGAGAATATGCACACATGCACACACACGCACATGCACGTGAATACCAATGCCCTTCAATAGTCAGTTTTTATTAAAATGAACTTTGCATTCTTGTATAAAAAGGATCAATTTAATATAAACATTCCTGCTATCATTAGCCCGTATTACTAAAAATACATCATGTGAAGCTAAACAAACTAATAAGCCATTAGGAAAATAGGCAGGGCTGATTTGGGCACCAGTCTACCCATTCCCTTTGCAGTAACCCACAGATGCAGCAGGTCTCAGAAGTAGCATCTGTGCGCTGTGACCACACGTCCAACCTCAGCCCAGGTTGCCTACAGACCTGACCATGTTCTCAAATTAAAATTGAATTGTCATTACCTACTGTCTAGTGCAGGGAACTCTACTCAATACTCTGTAATGACCTATATGGGAAAAGAATCTAAAAAAGAGTGGATATATGTATATGTATAACTGATTCACTTTGCTGTACACCTGAAACGAACACGACATTGTAAGTCAACTAACTCCAATAAAAATTAATTTTAAAAAACTGAATTGTCATTGAAAACCATTGTAAGTGTGACATTTTAGAGTAAATATTTTATGAAACAACACAATTTGTATGCAACTGGAAAGAGTTGGCAAATATTTGGCTGGCAAATGAATGGCTTGGTTTATGAGAAGAGAGTGAAGTAAGACTTAGATGCAGCCTTCAAAGAGCTATGTGTAGTTAGTTGATTGGATAAATAACAATGGTCAGCATTTTTAGCAGAGTCTTCTGGTCAAGCTTAGAAACAGGGTTCCATTTGCTTTTTCCCTTCCTCAGTTAATGATTGTTTGGGAGCCTATTTATTTTATATTTATACTCATCATATTCTAGTACAGTGGTTCTCAAACTCTTTGGTTTCAAAACCACATTGACTGCTTAAAAATATTCATTGCAGCACTATTTACAATAGCCAAGACATGGAAGCAACCTAAATGTCCATCAACAGATGAATGGATAAAGTAGATGTGGTACATATATACAATGGAATGCCACTCAGCCATAAAAAAGAATGAAATAATGCCATTTGCAGCAACGTGGATGGACCTAGAGATTATCATGCTAAGTGAAGTAAGCCACACAGAGAAAGACAAATGTCATATGATATTGCTTATATGTGGAATCTAAAAAATATATATATATGTATACAAACAAACTTATTTACAAAACAGAAATAGACCCACAGATATAGAAAACAAACTTACAGTTACTGAAGGGGAAAGGGACAGGGAGGGATAAATTAGGAGTTTGGGATTAATAGACAGTACTTACTATATATAAAATAGATAACAAACAAGGACCTACTGCATAGCACAGGGAACTATACTCAATATTTTGTAATAACATATAAGGGAAAAGAATCTGAGAAAGATATATATATATATATGTGAATCACTTTGTTGTACACCTGAAACTAACACAACATTGTAAATTAACTATACTTCAATTAAAAAAAATATTGGAGGACCCTAAATAGTTTTTGTTAAGGTGGGTAATAGCTGACAAAATTTTCATTTATTTATTAATTCATTAAAAATAACGATAATAAATTATTACATTTATGTAATAATTTTTTATGAAAATATACTTTTTTTATGAAAAATATATTTTCCAAAACAAAAAATTTAGTGAGAGGCATAGCACTCTTTTACATTTTTGTAAATGTCTTCAATGTATGGGGTAATAGAAAACAGCTGTATTCTCATATTTGGTCTACATTCAATCTGTGGTGACATATTGTTTTAGTTGAAATATATGAAGATATGGCCTCATGCAGATATGTAGTTGGAAAAGGGAAAACTAACTTAATAGCCTTTTCAGATAATTTTGGGGTCTCTGGAAAATTCCACTGAACATTCATGAGAGAATGAGAATGAAAAAGGCAAATAACATCTTAGTATCATTATGTAAGTAGCTCTGACCTTGTGGATTCTTTGAAAGGGAGTTGGTGATTCCCAGGGGGTCTTCAGACCATACTTTGAGAAGCCCTGCTCTAGCCTTTCTCTAGCTTTATACGGCCCAGATGTATTTCCAGGGGACATGGGGTTTCCTGTTATCTGTGGATGATTCTTCAAGTAAACTAAGTGTGCACTCCAAATGCATGATAGTCAGGCTTCCAGGCTTGTTTCTAGGTATTCTAACAGAATCTTCCACTTAGTTCCATTATAATGGCCCCATGACCACAGCACACATATGTCAGATAGTCTGATTTTGCATGAAACTATGAGGAATCTGAAAAAAGGTCATTCATGGAGGTTGTTTTGTTCTTAATTGTATTTATGTTTTATTGTTAATATGATTGACTTGAAAGACTTAACGCCAGGCAAGGAGACACATTTGTTAATCTTAGTTAATTTATCTATTTAAAAATACTTATTGGTAAACAAACAAACAAAACTTATTTGTTATCTCCTATGGGGCCATGTCCTAGGTAATGGGATTATAAAACTGAATCAAACAGCCCTATTGTGCCGAAGCTCACAATCTTTGAAATATGAACAAGTAATCACAAAACCATACAGTTCTTAAACACAAATGCAATAATCAATTTAAATTCCATGGAAGAAAAGAGGTCAATTGGCTCGTGAAGCAATGGAATTACTTTCCTGTTTGTATTACAACTAGGAATGGAGGCAAGAAGTGATGACTGTCAGAAAGCTTGAAATGAAGAGGGAATTATGGATAACACCCTAAGGAACAGCTTTTCCTTTCCCAGTCAGCCCTGGATCTTAAAAATATTTTTCTTGAGAAATGAACAAAGGTGACATTTTTACCCTTTGGGCTTAGAAGCGGGTCACTGCACATTTCGAAAATAAATAACTCCTGGCTGATTTGATGCAGATGTCATTCACAGCTGTCCAAGCAGGGGCAGAGGGGGTGTCAACAATTTGCCACAAATTTACATTTAGAATTTGGCAGAATTCATGAAATGTAGATTACTTGTGTATAGAATAGCTTGCTTCTCTATATGCTGCTTAAATATTTCCTTTTTTAAAAAAAAATTGTGATGTCAGACAACTGAGTATCTAGTATCTGTATAGGAGCTGCCATCTTTATCCGACACAACTTGTTAAACACTTCTGAGCACTTATTAAGCACCAGGTGTTACACTGAGTGAATAAAATGTGAACAAAACCCTAACTTAGCTACTCATTTACCAGAACTTGTAGCTAATATATCATCAGCTGCTATGAATTACCTCAAACATACATATTTTTCAACAAAACTTAGAGGAGTGCTGTCCAATAGGATTTTTTGTAATGTAGAAATGTTCTATATCTGTGCTGTCCTATGTGTAGCCATTAACCATTTTCCACTACTGAGCACTTGAAATGTGGCTAGTGCAACTGAGGAATTGAATTTTAAATTTTATTTACTTTTTTAAAAATTTAATTTAAATTTAATTTTTTTAAACATCTTTATTGGAGTATAATTGCTTTACAATGGTGTGTTAGTTTCTGCTTTATAGCAAAGTGAATCAGCTACATGTATACATATATCCCCATATCCCCTCCCTCTTGCGTCTCCCTCCCACCCTCCGTATCCCACCCCTCTAGGTGGTCACAAAGCACCGGGCTGATCTCCCTGTGCTATATGACTGCTTCCCACTAGCTATCTATTTTACATTTGGTAGTATATATAAGTCCATGACACTCTCTCACTTCATCCCAGCTTACCCTTCCCCCTCCCCGTGTCCTCAAGTCCATTCTCTACATCTGCATCTTTATTCCTGTCCTGCCCCTAGGTTCTTCATAATCATTTAATTTTTTTCTTTAGATTCCATATATATATGTTACCATACAGTATTTGTTTTTCTCTTTCTGACTTACTTCACTCTGTATGACAGACCCTAGGTCCATCCACCTCACTACAAATAACTCAATTTCATTTCTTTTTATGGCTGAGTAATAGTCCATTGTATATATGTGCCACATCTTCTTTATTCATTCATCTGTCGATGGACACTTAGGTTGCTTCCATGTCCTAGCTATTGTAAATAGAGCTGCAATGAACATTGTGGTACATGACTCTTTTTGAATTATGGTTTTTTCAGGGTATATGCCCAGTAGTGGGATTGCTGGGTTGTATGGTAGTTCTATTTTTAGTTTTTTAAGGAACCTCCATACTGTTCTCCATAGTGGCTGTATCAACTTACATTCCCACCAACAGTGCAAGAGGGTTCCCTTTTCTCCACACCCTCTCCAGCATTTACTGTTTGTAGACTTTTTGATGATGGCCATTCTGACTGGTGTGAGGTGATACCTCGTTGTAGTTTTGATTTGCATTTCTCTAATGATTAGTGATATTGAGCATTCTTCCATGTGTTTGTTGGCAATCTGTATATCTTCTTTGGAGAAATGTGTATTTAGGTCTTCTCCCCATTTTTGGATTGGGTTGTTTGATTTTTTGATATTGAGCTGCATGAGCTGCTTGTAAATTTTTGCAGATTAGTCCTTTGTCAGTTGCTTCATTTGCAAATATTTTCTCCCATTCTGAGGGTTGTCTTTTCGTCTTGTTTATGGTTTCCTTTGCTATGTAAAAGCTTTTAAGTTTCATTAGGTCCCATTTGTTTATTTTTGTTTTTAATTCCATTTCTCTAGGAGGTGGGCCAAAAAAGATCTTGCTGTGATTTATGTCATAGAGTGTTCTGCCTATGTTTTCCTCTAAGAGTTTTATAGTGTCTGGCCTTACATTTAGGTCTTTAATCCATTTTGAGTTTATTTTTGTGTATGGTGTTATGGAGTATTCTAATTTCATTCTTTTACATGTAGCTGTCCAGTTTTCCCAGCACCACTCATTGAAGAGGCTGTCTTTTCTCCATTGTATATTCTTGCCTCCTTTATCAAAAATAAGGTGACCATATGTGCATGGGTTTATCTCTGGGCTTTCTATCCTGTTCCATTTATCTGTATTTCTGTTTTTGTGCCAGTACCATACTGTCTTGATTACTGTAGCTTTGTAGTATAGCCTGAAGTCCGGGAGCCTGATTCCTCCAGTTCTGTTTTTCTTTCTCAAGATTGCTTTGGATATTCAGGGTCTTTTGTGTTTCCACACAAATTGTGAAATTTTTTGTTCTACTTCTTTGAAAAATGCCATTGGTAGTTTGATAGGGATTGCATTGAATCTGTAGAGTGCTTTGGGTAGTACAGTCATTTTCACAATGTTGATTCTTCCAGTCCAAGAACATGGTATATCTCTCCATCTGTTTGTATCGTCTTTAATTTCTTTCATCAGTGTCTTATAGTTTTCTGCATACAGATCTTTTGTCTCCCTAGCTAGGTTTATTCCTAGTTATTTTATTCTTTTTGTTGCAATGGTAAATGGGAGTGTTTCCTTAATTTCGCTTTCAGATTTTTCATCATTAGTGTATAGGAATGCAGGAGATTTCTGTGCATTAATTTTGTATCCTGCTACTTTACCAAATTCATTGATTAGCTCTAGTAGTTTTCTGGTAGCATCTTTAGGATTCTCTATGTATAGTATCATGTCATCTGCAAACAGTGACAGCTTTACTTCTTCTTTTCTGATTTGGATTCTTTTTATTTCTTTTTCTTCTCTGATTGCTGTGGCTAAAACTTCCAAAACTATGTTGAATAATAGTGGTGAGAGTGGGCAACCTTGTGTTGTTCCTGATCTTAGTGGAAATGGTTTCAGTTGTTCACCATTGAGAACGATGTTGGCTGTGGGTTTGTCATGTATGGCCTTTATTATGTTGAGGTAAGTTCCCTCTATGCCTACTTTCTGGAAGTTTTTTTATCATAAATGGCTGTTGAATTTTGTCAAAAGTTTTTCTGCATCTATTGAGATGATCATATGGATTTTCTCCTTCAATTTGTTAATATGGTGTATCACATTGATTGATTTGCCTATATTGAAGAATCCTTGCATTTCTGGGATAAACCCCACATGATCTATTTACTTTTAATTAATTAAAATTTAGAGACTTCCCTGGTGATCCCTTAAATTTAGGCAGATTTAAGAATCTGCCTTCCAATGCAGAGGACGCGATTTGATCTCTGGTTGAGGAACTAAGATCCCACATGCTGCAGGGCAACTGAGCCCGCGCGCAGCAACTACTAAGCCCACACGCTGCAACGGAAGATCCTGCGTGCCACAACTAAGACCCAACACAGCCAAAAATTAAATAAATAAATATTTTAAAAAAATTTAAATAACCACATGTGGCTAGTGGCTACAGTATTGGACAGCCTCATTCTAGAGTACCAGGGCCACACACTCTACCTTTGTTTTCTAAACCTCTCAGCAACATGAATTCTAGGCAGGTAAGGGGTTTTTTTTGTTTTGTTTTTTTTAATAGTACAAAGTTAGGGCTCTTTATTCAGACAATAGAGTAAGGCACAGCACAGTGAGATGGCAATGCTGTCTCCATGGCAACAGAAAGTCTCATAAACAAAGTCCTTGGCTTCTGTCAGGCCGACTCTTCCTGTCTCAGGAGAAACATGTTTTAACTTGATAAAAACAAAACCAGGCAGCCTGGCTACAATGTGGAAGGGTAACTGGCTGTATGGTCTCTGGTCAGGCCTTCTGGAAGTGCTTGGTGAGAGCATTCCAGCAGCTCCTGCTTCTTCGTCCCGCTCTTCAGCCTGTACACCCTGCAGGCTTCCTTCAGTGTGGGCACAGTGAGCTTACCCAGTGTGCCCTTGCTGACGTGGGTCTTCAGCTCCTCTTCAGATAACTCCACCTTGGGCCTTTTGCTTCCAGAACTTTCATCATCTTGATTTCGCTTGGGAACTTTTTCCTCAGGATTGTAATCTGGTGGGTAGACAAGTTCCTTAAGCTCATCCACCAGGGAGCCCAGTCTTTTGTCCATTTCTTCAACCTTGGGCAGTGTCAGATCCATGGCTTGTTCAGCCTCCATCAAATCCAAAGCCAAGGCCTCCATGTTCCTAAAGTGCTGCTGCAGCACTGGGTTCTCAAAGCTGTCACTTCTGTACTTGAAGCGGAGCTTCTGAACAATAGCCTTCATCTTGTCTACCTGCTCTGGGTTTGCCATGACTTTTTCAGTAAAGGGCACCTTCCGTTTGTCATCAGCATAGGGCAAGAAGATGAGCTGGAAGCCTGGGGGAGTCACCTGAATTTTCTGGTCATCCAGCTCCTCTTCCTGTGGCATCAAGGCCACAAAACAAGGGGGGATATTCTGGCAGGGTGTGTATCTGCACACTGCCATGACCTCCTTCTCCAGACACTTGGTGAGTAGAGCACTGAATAGGGTTGAGCTCCCATTTATCAGGGACTCCTCGGGGTACACGAACAGGGAGGGCCTCAGGTAATGGTGCTTCTTCAGCATTATCAAGGTCTTGAAACAGATGAGAATCAAACCTGGTTCATCAAACCATTTAAGCTCTTCTGTTCCCTCTTTCTCTAATACAATCTGACGACTCCCATAGGTCTGGGACCTCTTGGTGTCGCTAGGCAAAAGCAAACTGCCTGTATTTACATTAAATGTCCGGGTCTTGGTTTTCACTGGTTCATTTGTTTACCGATAAAGCCTCACTGGAGAAGGTTTGAGAGCCTTCTGGACCATATTATAATTGCCAACAGTAAGCGCTACATCTTCGTTGAGCTTAAGCTTCAACCTGTAGAGCACGCGCTTCCTGGTCTCCTTGGCGGGAACCTTCCTCAACAGGTCTTTGAGCTTGCTCGACTCCTCAAAGTGAACCCCTATGTCCTCATCCTTTGCTATGCTGATAATATCTCTGTAGAACAAGGATATATCAAAGCCCCCACGTTTCTTTAGGTGCAACAAATCAAGGAAGATACCTGTGCCGTGGAGATCCCCAGCTTTGGTCGTGGCCTGGCTGGCTTTGGCCTTGGCCCGGCTGGCTTTGGCACTGTCGTTGCCGTGGGGGTCACCTTCATTGGTGAAAAGCATGACCCTCTTATGGCTCATCTTGAACTGGACATCGCTAAAGAGGTTGGCACAGACGCACAGTACTTCACTTAGGGAGTAGTCAGATCCATGGCCAACTAGGTCTTGGAAATGTTTCTTCCCCTCCTGCCCCTTAACGTGGTCAAGCTCTAGCACTCGTTTAGCACCTGGATTATCCAATTCCTGCAAGACGCAAATATTTTTGAAATTCACTGAATTTTCGTCCTTCTTGGTACCATAGAACACCACTGCCAAGAGATCTCGATCACTGCTTATGATCTTATTGGTGTATACACTCCGGATACACTGGATGCTCATGTCAAAAGGAGTCAACTCATCTTCATCCTGAGTTTCAAACATGGCCTTGGAAGCATCAATCAAAAAAATCAAACTATCTCTTCCTGAATATTTATAATCTCCACCTGCTTCAAGGCCCTCCTCTTGATCTTCTTCTTCCTCATCACCCTGATTTTTGTAATAAGACTCCCACCCTGACATGTTGGTTACTTGAGCGCAATGAAGAGATCAATTTGGGCAGAGGTAATGGGGTTTTAAAAGATACTTTTACATTAAATTATATTAGTCATATTGTTATTAAGGCCCAAATCTGGGTTAATGAGAAGATTAACTCACTACTTACTTTGCTCTGAAATTAAGAACAGATTTGGAACCTTCACTTTAAGAGTTGTTAATGTATCAAGACAATGTTTGTTCAAGCTCAGTAAAGTGCAGTGAGGAGGGAAGGGTCCTAGATAAGAAGTTGGAGGGCTGGGCCTGGGTCGTAGACCCCCCTCTGCTTCTGACTGGATGTGTACTTCACCTCTGGCCTCAGTTTCTTCATTAGTGAAAGAAGGAGGAGGAGAAGGAGAAGAAGAAAGAGGAGGATGAAATAAAAAAAAAGAAAGAACAGATTTGGAAATAATCACTAGAAGATTTATGGGACTAGATCTCTCATTTACAGTGACCAATTTTCTTGGAAAATCTGCCAGACAGCATGGACTATCATAGGCTAAAGAAGGCATTGGGGCTTTTTGATATTATAATAATCTATGAACTGAAAAATTAAGCTATTAAATAACTGGCAAAAGAGTAAAAGCAAATGCAGAAAATAAAGGCCATTAATGTAAATTCAATTTCTTGGGGATAGTGTGATGTAGCACACGTGGGCCAAAGGAACTATAATGCTTTGGCAAAAATTCAGAAATTGAGATATCGTATCCATAGAGACGTAGCAACACCTAAGACTTATACGGGATCCAGGTTTTGCAGTCATAGGTTCTCAGCACAGTTGGACAGATGAAGACAAAAATGCAGATGACTACATAACAATGCAAGAATCAGAGAATAAGAAAGAATGATCAAAGGATTATCATATGATAGCAAATTTTTAACTGCCAAATGAGAAGTTTGGAAAGAAATGTTTTGAGTTCAGAGTAAACTAAGCTTACATTGGACAAAAGCAGTAGAAAGAGTGTGTTGTTTGAAGTTACGCTGAGATTTGAAGTCTTAGCTCTTCACTACTTAAATCAATTTTTCTTTTTGGCCAAGTTACTTAACCTGGGTTTCAACTTTCTTATCTATAAAATCGGAATAACATTAGCTAACAGGAAAGACTGCTGTGAAGGTTGGCACGGGGCCTAACACCTAGTAGGTGCTCAAGACTACAAGACTACCCAAGTAGTTATGGCTACTAACTACTACCACCAGGATCTTCTGGAAGCAGAACAAATATAAGAAATGTGATTCTGTTGGTGATAGGCAGTGAATAAGTGAATTTAACTTGAATAGAGATTGTTGGAAGAAGTAGTAGGAGATAAGTTTAACAGGTAAGATGGGCCTAAATAATTTCTTTTCCTTGAAATCTTGACAAAAGAATTTAGGTTTTACTGTCATTGGTAATGGGAGACTATTGTAGACTCATGCCAAAAGCAGTGGGTAAGTAGATTCGTCAGTGGCACCACAAAAGATAAACTTGGGAAAAGGCAAGGAAAGCAGTTAGGTGGATGTTACAATAATCCGAGTATGAGATAATGACCTTGACTAAGATGGTAGCTGCAGAAATGGAAATAAAAGGGCAAATATGAGGTATTTTAAGAAAGAATAGACTAAATTTGAACTTCCCAGCTGTGTGCCCAGGTGTTACAAGTCAGTTGAGATACTGATCCGCAAAGGCCTTGGGGGCTGTGGGGGACCCCTTACCCACCATCAGGCAATAAATTCCAGACACAGGTAGCTTTTTTTGGTTTACCCAGCCAATCCCATATTGTCATTTCCTGTGCAGGACTTGAAAAATTCTGAACTAAAGTGCTTAATGCCAGTCTGGATATAAGGAAAGAAGGGAAGAAAGAATTATAATGACCACAACACTTTCATTCTTCAAGACAAGATGGGGAGGTGTGGATGGAAATGGCATAGGTAGGGAAGGAAACTAGTTTAGAGAATTTTGTTTTGGGTATTTCAGGGGCTCTGCATGTGAAATAGTTGTGTGAATAGTTCGTTGGGAAAACAGGATTAGAACAAAGATGAGACATATCTTAGAGATAGAGATTATTTGCAATTGTACTTGATGCCACTTAACTGATAATGGAATACAGTCAACTACATTTGGTTAAAGCACTACTCATAGGGTGTGAATTAATGGTTTGCTCTCAGCCTGCTCTATCTCCTTTGTCTTAAGGTCTGTTCTATTAATTATTTTAATCTTCATTATAGATAAAGATATGGAAGCATTCTGATATTTACAAATCATACAAATATGGGAGAACTAGCTAAAACATTGGCTGATATAATCAAGATTCAGAATGATTCGTTGACCCTAATCTAAGAAGATAAAAATAAAAAAAGGGTACCCAACGATGCAAATGCACTTGATGCCACTTAACTGTAATATATACTGGGTTGGCCAAAAGGTTCGTTCGGGCTTTTCCATATATATATTCTGTGTGTATATATAAACACACACACTCACACACACACTATATATGTATATAAAATTACTGTGGATGTAGGTTTTAAGGAAGCCTGAGAAGAAAAAGAGAACGCTTTACCCTTTGCTAGGTAAACTTTTAATTTCTTTCTTTGGGTCTCTCTTAAATAAGTCACTCTTAACTTGACAAAGATCACAATTTTTAATTAAGCCAAGATTCATTTGTTTGCATCACTATTGTGGGACCGTCTACCTGCCTCCTGAGGAAGGGGCAATAAGGAGCAGCTATCGTGTGAGGAGAAAGCTGGATAAGACAATGCAGTCTCTCCAGTCAGACACGGAACTCTTACCAGGATACAGGGAGAGAAAAAGGAGCTCTCAAGCCCTCTAAGTATCTGTGCATAATTTCTTCAACAGGCCCCATCAAATCAGCAGAAAGTGTGTCTAGCAGCTTCTCCAGGATAATTAAACAAACAAAAATGAAGTAACACAGTTGAGAAAGTTTTACTAAGCCCATAGGAAAGGTGAAAGGTTATCAGAATGGAGCTTTAAGTTTTGTTTACTTCTTGCCTCCAACAGGTAGGCTTTCAAACCACTTGCCCTCTAACACGTAAAAACTGGCTTGTTGTGTGTTAGATAACGCTGAAGATTTCTGCACATGCCAATGTGTCTTGTTGGTCAACCCAGCTTGTTTATGGAGGTTTGGGCATAAGTGGAGCTACTCTCAAGGAAGTGTCATCACCCCAGGGTGTCCCAGACTTGATTCGAGGACATGGGCAAAGTAGAAGGGGATATGAGCTTCAGTTCCACTCCTGGGCTTTGGAGCTACATGTTCTCAGCTCAGTGTATTCCCGCCAATTTCCCATTTATTTCCACCTCCTTCTCTTCCACTTCCCCTTTACTCTTGTTCCTCAAAACCTAGAGTGATAGAGAGGTGGTAAAAAGGAAGGGAAATGAGGTCCAGCTTGGGAGTTGGGGAGGGGTTCCACCTTATTTCCTTTTTTCTCTCATTTCTAGGGGTGGCTCTGTGCAGGCAAAGGAACATGTATGGTTGAGTTGATTGTGTTCTGCACAACCCTAGGGGGCGCCATTCGCAGTGTGGCATACAATGAGGAAAACTTCCCAGTGAGAAACCTACCTTATTTGAAAAGCAGGTGCTTTGGAAAAGAGCCTTATCATTTTGGCTCATCTGATTTGTTCCTGCTACATTTAATTACTGGAGGGCACCTATTTATAACCATGTTCAGATAATTTGTTACTTAAAGTACAATTCTCCTGTAAATTTACATTAAAGCCCAAAAGGAAGTTTTATCAGGCCAAGAATTTTGCATTATGTTCCCTCTTGGTTGTAATCCACCCCTCCACCCCTCCACCCCTCACTTTTTCAGTCATCCTGAGGGTATGCTGCTGAGATCCTTCAGGACTCTTACATGTTGTTTCATAATCCAGAAACTGTTAAATCACTTCACAGTTGTTTTTTCTTTCCTCCTTCTGGTTCAAATAATCCCAAGTCTCCTAGGTTGCCCCAGAGTTTTTCTTTTCAGTCTATTTCAACAGTTTTCTTAAAGCTGTCAAATGCTGGAATCCAGAGTTAATTTCTTAAAAATTCATTTTAAAAAAGTGTATGTATGTGTGCATGAATTGGGGGAGGGGGTGCTTTCATTTTGTACAGGGATATTTTCCCAACTCAAAATGAGACATATGTCATAATAACTATAAATCTCTGCACTGAACAAGTTGTTAGTAATTATTTGTCAATATTTGTGTGGGTGTGTGTGTGTCTTTGGGAGAGTGAGGTAGAGGAGATGCAGAACAAAATTTATCAGGTTTCTCTGAGAAAGAAGCAAGAATAAGATGACGGTTAGTTAGATGGTTAGTCCTGTGAATTTTTGAATGAGTTCTAGCTGAGAATTCACTGTGGTCTCACATGACCCAACAGCCCCTTAGACAAGAGACGGCAGAGCAGGGAGTCGCATTTAGGGACATCTGAGAGAAGAGGCTTCCTCTATTGGGATGTCCCAGCAGGATGAAGAGGGACAGGCTTTTGTACAGCTTGGCAAGCAGAGTTAGTAGCTACTAGAGGACCCTTCTTCAAAGAAGACTGCATGTAAGACTTGGAGGTGGCCATTTCGTTTAATTCTACTAGAAGAATTCTAATTTCTTCTTTAGAAATAGAGACGCAGACGTAGAGAACAAACGTATGGATACCAAGGGGGAAAGTGAGGGGGTGGGATGAATTGGAAGATTGGGATTTACATATATACACTATTGATACTATGTATAAAATAGATAACTAATGAAAACCTACTGTATAGCTCAGGGAACTCTACGCAATGCTCTGTGCTGACCTAAATGGGAAGGAAATCCAAAAAAAGAGGGGGTATACGTATACATATAGCTGATTCACTTTGCTGTACAGTAGAAACTAATACAACATTGTAAAGCAACTGTACTTCAATAAAAATTAATAATAAAAAAAGACTAGTGAGCAAAAATAAATAATACAGACCTGAAAAAAAAAAAAAGAAGAAATTTCACAGCAACTCTGTGTGCCAAAGGATAAAGAAAAAGATTTTTTCCCCTCTGTTTTGTTTTGTCCATGCCTAATATAGAGAGAAAAAGTAAAGCAGTGTACCTCTGTTTGGGATGAACAGGTGGCCCAGAGGATAAAAATGAGAAAACCCTAAATTAGAGGATGAAGCTTAGCGGCAAATGGAAAGGGACTCCTGGGGCTAAGAAAGACCCTAACCTCAGAAGTGTTCTACAAGTTCATCACTGTGTCTCCTAAATCATGAAATTGTCATTTTTATTTATTTCTTTTTCTTTTTCTTTTCTTTTCTTTTCTTTTGGCTGTGCTGCATGACTTGTGGGATCTTAGTTCCCCGACCAGGGATTGAACCCGGGCCATTGGCAGTGAAAGCACAGAGTCCTGACCATTGGACCTCCAGGGAATTCCCTGAAATTGTAATTTTTAAAGCCCAAGGGTAAGAATTATCTTTTCCCTTGTATGATAACCAATAAATGCATGGGCATATATTACATAATAAACATAATTGTGTGATTACAAATCAGCTTGGGTCTATTGCCTGCCAATTTCATTTTTATCATAATGATAACAACAAATGATTAGGTAATTTTTCCACATCAATATCCTAACCCTTCTGAGCTCCTATCACACAAGATATCATTTCCTCCCAGGAGAGCTCCAAGTTATACTGTCCACACACTCTTTTCACATGGTTCCTCTCTTATGTCACACAGGCAATTGTTCTGAGAGTTGAAAGTGACTTTAATAGTGAAAAAATAAAAATTGAAAGTCCACAGAGAGGGAAAAGTTTAGACAACATGTAGTAAATTGAGATATAGGAATATTATCCGGCTATAGGGACTTTCCTGGTGGTCCAGTGGTTAAGACTTCGTCTTCCAACGCAGGGGGTGCGGGTTCGATCCTTGGCCTGGGAGCTAAGATCCCACATGCCTTGAGGCCCAAAAACCAAAACATGAAACAAAAGCAATATTGTAACAAATTCAATAAAGACTTTAAAAATGGTCCACATCGAAAAAAAATCTTAAAAAAAGAAAAGGTGCTATAGATCCATATGAACTGAAGGGAAAAGATGGTCATATGACAGTCATGTGACAAGGAGCAAGATGGAGACAGCATCATCCCATTCAAGGCAGAATAACACAGAGCTTTAGAGCCTGGACCTTGGAGCAAGACGGCCTGGGTTTCAGCATTAACTGTGGGAGCTTGGCCAAGTTACTCCTCTGTGTCTCAATTTCCTCATCTGAAAATGGGAATAATGATGACAATAGTACCGTCAAAGAATCGTGTGAATATACAACAATGCTACACACTCAAAGGAAGTCTTAAAGTTTAAATACTCTCCAAAAAGATGCCTTTCAAAAATGGTCACTTTCCTGTCTAATGGATTATAGTTCCCAGATATTAGTTTTTGAAATATTTAGAAGATTTTCTATTTTGCATATTTTTATTTGGCCCTGCACGACTGATAATATTTTCCATCATTACATAGCATATGCATGAAAAATTGATCCCCACATAATTTTGACACATGATAAAATCTTTAGTTTGTATTTACAAATGGAGTCCAATATTCTATTTGCCTTAAGTCCTTATTCCAAGATTTTTAGTTGTAAAAAGGATATTTATAGTTTTAGCTCAGCTCAATAAACTGAGTTCATGTCTCCAGATTAGTAACCCAAATGGTAAGAACTATGATTTAAAAAGAAAAATCTCCCCAAATAAAAAAATAGAAATATCACTTTTATGAAGTGTCATTTATATTGGACATTTCTTACCCTAGAAGTATACTTATAGGCATTTTTCTTTATGTGTCAACTGTGACATTTCACCATCTTTTAATATATTATGTGGGGGAAATAAACATCTTCATGGTTAATTTTAGCAAACTTCATTTGCCAAACATTTGTTGGGCATCTAGTATATGCCAAGATCATACTGTGCTTTTAGTAAAGTTTGTACTTATATATATTTGACAGTGTGATCCATTGGCAACATTTCCTTTACTAAGCTCTGGGTGTACTTTCCTGTATTTTTTCAGAGAGCCTGTTTTCCCTCTTCTGAGGTTTTGGGAATTTGGTCTAGCAACTTAGAAAGTCAAAGCAAACCTTTTTGGTAGCTCCTGTGTAATAGGGGGAAAAGTATTTTTTTTTTTTTAAATTAATTAATTAATTTATTTATTTTTGGCTGTGTTGGGTCTCCGTCTCTGTGCGAGGGCTTTCTCTAGTTGCGGCAAGCGGGGGCCACTCCTCATCGCGGTGCGCGGGCCCCTCACTATCGTGGCCTCTCTTGTTGCGGAGCACAGGCTCCAGACGCGCAGGCTCAGGAGTTGTGGCTCACGGGCCCAGCCGCTCCACGGCATGTGGGATCCCCCCAGACCAGGGATCGAACCCGTGTCCCCTGCATTAGCAGGCAGGTTCTCAACCACCGCGCCACCACAGAAGCCCGGGAAAAGTATTCTTATTTAAGGGGGTTCCTACGCTGTGGCCACGCTCTGGGCGGGTCAGGAGTCAGGTGGAAACATTCTGCAATAATCCATTTTCTAAAACTCAAAGCCTCCTATTCAAGTTCACTGATAATATTTGGTTCTTTCTTTCATATCCCCCAAGAAATCCCAGCTGTTTCTGAGCATTGTTTAGAAAGTACACTATTGATTTTTTAAATAAGAATTTTGAACCCCTCAAAACCATTTTGAAGGGAATCAAAAGCTTTCTAATTTTAAACCAAGGTTGTGAAAGCATTTGCATTTGAGGTTTGAAGCATTTTAAGTAAGACAAATAAAATATCAAACATTCCACGAGTGCCTATTCTGTGGTAGGCTCAGTACTAAAGGCTCCTGCAGTATTGGCTCATTTGGTATGCGCTGGCACCCACAGGGTGGAGGTAATCATTGCCCCCATTTTACAGAGAGGGAAACTGGGCCCCTGAAAGTGAAGCAGTTTGCCCAAGGGGAAGCAGGAAGCAAAGAGTAGAACTTGGATTTGTACACAGACTGGCTCTGGAGGCTGTTCACAACAACTGTGCTAATCCATGAGACAGATGATCTCCAGGAGTGTGGATGGGCAACACCGACTACTTGGTAGGAGGATGAAAACAGAAGTGATCTGATAAACTGCACCCTCATCATTCATCATTTTATCCTTTTTCTCTACGTTCCTGATCCTACAGGGATAAAATACTAGAGTATAAATACGATATTAGAGCCTTAAAAACCACTTGAAATGGATTAAAATTATCTGATTTTAAACCTCAACAATTGAAAACATGTCAGCGTTGAGAAAGTGTAAAGCATTTTGAAGTAATTTATCTTAAAGCATTCTTAATTCTACACAGGCAGAAAGGAGTTCCTAAAATTGTCAGTATTTAAGTTGGAACCTCAAAAAGGAAGCGTGTGGAAGCTTTGCTTTGATACTCTGAACGCTGAGAACATGTGTAGTTATAGATTCTTGGCTGACTTTGAAAGCTGACTGGGCTACATTCGCCAACATTCTCAGAACTGGTATTGACATTTTTTGGCTCTTCCGGACTGTTGATTGTTGTCGTTGGGTCACGTGCAAACTCAAACTCTAGAGTTTCCTGTCATCCTTAGTTTAGATAATGTTAAAAGTTGCTACGACTAAATAAAAAACAAATTAACTATAGTAGCTAAGGGGTCACATAAGCCACAAGTAACCAGTGTGTTCTCAAAAAAGGCCGAATGAACACGTGTCATAGAGGTCAAACAAGTAGGTTGGCGGAACGGTCATGGATTCCTCATTACTACTTTTAGAAGAATATGGCATTTCTGACTCTAAGTCTGAATGATGCTATTATGAAAGTGAACTTTGAAATGTGTGAACAAAATCAGGTTGCTGAGGGGATTGTTATCAGTTATTTTTCCCAGACAGAAGTCAACATCTCATGGCGGGGGAGGGGGGGAGGGGGAGAGGGGGAGAGGGGTTACTAGGATATTTTAGCACTTGCACAAGCAGCCATTCTTCATCTGTCAAAGAACTGTAAGTGAAGAAAAGAGCCTGACATGTTGAGAAAGAAGTTTGAATGTGGAATTTATCTATTTGACCAATATTAATTAAGCTTCTGGCACAAACCGGCCACTGGATTAGGGGCTTTTTAAGCAGACAGAGACAAGTTGGGCCAGGATCTGCATTCGGGGACTGCTAGTCTGGTTGGGGGAGATAGATCAGAGTCAAAAAAAAAGTTTTCCTGGTCATATGATGCCTCAGTGAGGGCACAGAACAAATACCCAGTTCTTTGTGAAGAGACCAGGGTTTAGGAGTCAGAAAAGCCTCCTTAGAAGAGGTGAACCTTAAGTTCACTGTTGAAATGTGTCTCCCAGATGGACAGGGTATTCTAAGTATTTTAAATATTCCTGTTAGAGTGAACAAAGATATGGTTGGAGACACAGTCTAGAATAACACTGTCCAATGTAGTAGCCGCTAGTCACATGTGGCTTTGCTTAAACTTATGTTGATTACAGCAAAATACAATTTAACATTTAGTTCTTTGGTTTCCCTAGCCACATTTTAAGTGCTCAACAGGCACACGTGGCTAGTGGCTATTGCACTGGACAGCACAGGCACACAACATCTCCATCACCGCAGAAATTTCTACTGTTCAGGGCTGGGAAACTGCAAGCAGACAAGCACTGCTAGAGGGTCATTTTTACGGGGTATGTGGCAAGAGCTAAGCCTGTGGGTAGAGGTTGCAGCCAAAGGATGGAGGTCTCACATGTCATACCACAGAGTTCAGACTTTACCCACTGGGCTAGGCATTAGCAAAATTTTCTGTAAAGGGCCAGATTGTAAATATTTTTGGCTCTTGGAACCACATGATATTTGCTGAAACTATACAACTCTACTGTTGTAGCATGAGATCAACCACAGACAATATATAAATGAACAAGTGTGACTGTGTTCCAATAACATTTTATTTGTAAAAACTGACAATGGGCTGTATTCGGCCCACAGACCACAGTTTGCTGACCCCTGCACTAGGCTATTAGGAACCCCCTGAAGGGTTTGAAGCCAGAAAGTTGCATAATTAGATGTGTGCTTTGGAAAGACCATTCTAGTAGCAGAATAAGGATGGATTTAAGGAGTGTGAGATGCAAGATTGTTAATAGTCCAGTCAAAGAGGATAAGGGCCTGAATTCTGAATGCAGCCTATTGAATACGGCTGGAGAGAAGGGAATGTGTATGTGCTTTTAAGTTAGGTGGTGGGGCACTGGTGGCAATGGAGAGATATTAAACGACATAGAACTACAAGGCTCAGGTGACTGGGTAGGCGGTGGCTGTACCATCTTGGCTGCACCAAGTTATACAATATAGGAAGAACAGATTTGGAAAAGGATGATGACTTCAGTTTGGGTCAGGTGGCATTTGTGATGCCACACATGGGAGTCATTAGCAGAGGGCAGTAGCTGAAGCCTTGAGAGTGACAGAAAATACCCAGAGAGGGCGGGCAGAGGGAGAGGGAGGCAAATGATGGTGCTTTGAGTGTTACCAAAATGGAAGACATTTGGTAACGAGAAGGAATTGTTACAGGCACAGGGAGGAAAACCAGGGAAGGATGGCATTGCAGAAATCAAGGGAAGGTTTTCAAGTGCTATTGAGAAGATTAAGAGGATTCCATTATGTTTGGCAATTAGGAGTCATTTTTAGAATGTTTTCCAGAATAGATTTCATAAAAGGAAATAAGATATATTAGTGGAATGATAGCTATGACTTTTCATGTTCTTGGTTTTTGTGTGTGTGTGTGTTTTAAGCATTAGGATTGCTTAAAAGCAAGGAGAAGGTTAGAGTCCTTTGAATCTGCCCTTGTACATTAATATGGTCCAGCCATCACTCTCTTTGTGGCTGGACGGGCAGGTGAGATCTTGCCTGGTCTTTCATGAGGTAATCTCTGTGCAAACCTCTTGGGAGAGCTTCATGCTTTGAGTGTCAGAAAGCAGCTAGATAACCTCTTAAAATGATATGTTTTCTGATTTTAGGGTATGTGAGAACAAAAATGGACTTCTTAAGACAAGGAATCCTTGAGTTTTATGTAAGAACCACGCTTGATATATATAAATGTTTTATCCTGAATCCACCTTAATAAAAAAAAAAAGCTAAATAATAACAGCTTTAAGATAGAATCATGTGATTTGGGAGTGCTCCATTTCACAATTTAATGGTCAAAAGATTAGTCATCCCTTCAATGGAGGAGTTTCAAATGATGATTTATAGCCACCTCGAAGAGGTTTATATTAGGAAAATATTTTACATGCCTAGTGGATGAATATAACTCACTCAAACTTTGCATGATTTGCTGTTTAAAATTTTGTCTTAAAATATGGAAAAACTGACGAAAACATGCTTGTGGTTTTCAAGAGTATTTCGTGAGAGAATAAGAATTGGTATTTGTTCCTGAAGGAATTGCTTTAGTAGAGCATGAAGATCTAAGGAACACACATTTCTGAACACTTTAAATGACTTTTACCTCACTAAACCACAGCAAGGGAAAAGTGAAGTTGAATGACAATAACACAACAACAGTAACAATAACAACAAAAATAAAAGAAGGACCTTCTTCATCACCAGTGACCAGTTGGCTCACTAGGTTAGACTAGAATACAGTTTTTTGTTGTCTCTTTTTTTTTTTGGCCTCACCACACAGCTTGTGGGATCTTAGTTCCTTGACCAGGGATGGAACCCGTGCCCCCTGCAGTGGAAGCACTGAGTCCTAGCCACTGGACTGTGAGGGAATTCCCTGGAATACAGTTTTAACTAGCACTAGAGTTTTACTGAGGGATAACTTTATTCTCTGTACGGGCTGCTCTCTACTCTTTGGCCAGACTCTGCTGTGACCTGAAAAATCATCCTAAGACTATGTGGGGCTACTTGAGTAGGCGGGAACATCTCTGAAGCGCGAAGTGTGAAAAGTAAACTGAACTTTATACAGAGCTATACTGAAAAGGAAAGCTGGATACTGTATACTAGTTTTTTAAATTTTTTCTTTTGATACTGAAAGAGTGATGATTAGAATCACAACTGTAATTTTTGAAGAACTTAAAAATTATAAACTTTACTTAGAAAAATACATGGTTGAAAACATCATTGAATATTGTGAAAAAAGAGGAGTAATGATGGAAGGGATGAGGGAGATTAGCCCTATTAGATATCAGAATATATTATACAATAATAATTGAAACAGTATGACACTACAAAAATAAGACACAGATGGCTCAGAAGAGAGCCATAATATATGATAATCTAAAAATAACAAAAATAGGGAAACAGAATATGCAAATAGATATTATTTTAACTTCACATTGAATTACTTCTGTAAGTCAAAATAAATTGCAAATAGACTGTAAAATTAAAAGGAAAATCAGCAGAGTATGGATTACAGTATTTACACAAAAATGTGTTGACTTCTAACGAATTTACAGCAGAGAAGACCAACTCATAAAGGAGAAAAACCTGTCATGCAACAATGGACAACAGCAATAAAATAAATGGAAAGCAAAATGTATAAATAATTTGCACCAATGGGATCAAAATTTAATGTATTCTAAATTAAGAATTTAAATATGAGAATATCATTAAATGTCAATAGATAGCCCCTCACCCCTTGTACACCCATAAATCCTGTGTGAGAGGAAATATTAACCTAATGTAACTGAAAGTGTTCAATAGTAATTGAAGAAAATTTATTTAAAATGGTTCTTTAATATTGTCTTATTTATTAAGTAATTAACCTGAAAAAATTAAAAATCCTATTCTGTCAGTGTATATACCCATACAGTACTAACAAATTTATTTATTTATTTTTTGATTACCTTTAGGACTTTAAGAAAATCATCCAAATTCAGAAAACAACTATCAATTATATGCATGAAAATGTTTATTGCAATTTTTCTAATTGGAAAAATCCTGGCCGTCACCAAAATATCTAAGTAAATTATGATATCTTAACGTCATGGAATGTGTTGCAATCATTAAAAGAACTATGAGCAACATGTAACAACATGGAAGAATGTTCATGAATTACCCTTAAGTGAAAAAATGCTATGACAATTATGTAAAAAAATATATATATTTACTTGTAGATAAAGAATGAATGGTCATATGATATGAGGGAAATAGTTATGACTGGATTATTTCTCTTTTCAAATTTCCTTTGTTTTGCATAACAGACACAAAAAGAAAAAAAAATCCACTGTGCACAGGAGAAGAGGCAAGGAAACAGAAGTCAACCAACATAAATTCATTCTGATTTTTTTAGAAAACGTCAAAGCATATGTCTTAAGAAAAAGGCTCATAGCAACAATTTAGTACAGTTAACTAGTAATCTGATACTAACCTACTAACAGCCACCTAGAGAAGGATAGACTCATTCTAACTTCATGAAACAAAACAGTAAGTTCCCATCATGCCCTACCTCTAGGCTATTCTAGTGCCATTTCTTTGTAGCCTAGAGAGTCAGCCAGGTGAAATGGTTTAGGCAGAGGCCCTGGAGCCAGTCTGGGTTTGGATTTTAGTTCTACCACTTACTTGCTGGTTGCGAATGGTTTAGTTTCCTTTGGTTTCCAGATCCATAAAATGGAGTAAAAGTAGTATATCTCCCAGAGTTGTAAGAATTTAATGACCTGATATTTTTAAAACACAACACAGTGTCTGGCATATAGGAAGCACTTAGTAAGATGTTAGCTATTGTTACTATATTTCTTATTTCCTTAGTACAAAATTTGAAAAGTGATTCAAACCTTGATATAGCTCGGGACAGTGCTATACTAAAAGGAGGAAGATAGAAACAATCCGTTTTTCTAGTCCTAAAGAAACGTACACTTTTATTGCCAAGATTATGTAGCCTATTAATCTATTATTTGAGATTCCCTGAAAGTTTTTCATAGGAATAAGTAAGATGCTTCTATAAAATCAGGAAACCACTTAAAAATTTACAGTGCAAAAAAGTGAACTCATAGAAACTCCTTGAAGTAGATTTATTAAAGATAATTCTCAAATATGAGTAAAGAATATTTCTTTTTGCTCTTAAAGAATCAAATCCATGAAATAAAAATGTCCATAAAAACTGCCAATACCCATCTAGGGAGTCTGAACCTTCCCTGCTCTGCAGAGACTATACCAATTACTCATTATGAACCCTTGGGAAATGTCAATGACAAAATCTAAGATAAAACTGCGTGAGCTGAGAGGTTGGCTTACATTTTCTGAAATAAGAATTCTACGTGTTATAATCTCTGTGTTTCCCATGATTTAGCAGAAATGGATTGGCACAGATATCCTCATTTCTGTCTCAAGTGAGAATTTTGTTTTAAACTATGTAGTTACTAATTAAATCAGGAAGATAGTTGCTTTAATCAGATTAGGCTCATGTAAAATTATGAGTCTGACAGCAAACATGTATTGGCAGCTTAAGGTATGCAAGATAGCATGGTAGGATGCAAAATAACTGGGGAGAAAATGCCTTTGAATATTAGAGGTGCTTGATGAGAATTTCAAGGAATTGACAAGAGAAATGCTGAAGGCATGGCAAGTCAAGGGGGATTAAGAGTGGGGTAAGAGTGAAAAGTGGAAGGTTTCTCAAAGGAAGAAAATGGGAGTCATGAATTAAAGGAAGGGTCAGAGCTGGTTGGGCAGAGCAGAAAGTGGAGAAGTAGCATGAGTATAGCTACAAGAGGCACATATGGAAGATCTTAAACTCTCTGTAATGATATGTCTAGAAAAATAATTACTAAAATGTTAACTGCGTTTTTTTTTCAGAGAGTGAAATTTTTACTTTCTCTACATTTTCCTATATTTTTGGAAAGTATTCATCATCATCATGCATCTCACTTTTATAAGAGGGGAAAACAATAAACCTACATACTTTTAGAGGAAAAAACATTTTTTGCTGATATCTCAGTGGATAAATGGAAGCTGTATAAATAAATGCACTGATTAAGAATATAAAAAATGGAGCATTGTACTAAAATACCCAGCTCCGTTTGCCCAGTTTTTTGACCTTAAACTTTTTATTATGAAAATTTTTTGACCTTAAACTTTTTATTATGAAAAATTGCAAGCATATCTAAAGTTGAAATTGGAATTGAAAGTGAATGCCAAAATACATCCCCCCCTCCCCAGATTCTACAATTGTTTGCATTTTGCTATTCTTGCTTTTGCTTTATATCTATTCATTTATCCATTCATCTTTGTTTTTTGATGCATTTCAAAGTGAGTTGCAGACATCTATACCCTGTTTGATACTAAATTTTATCCACCCACCAATTCCCTCTGCACACATACACTAGTCCAGAACCTTCCAGCCGGCTGTTATGCAGTGAAATCTGATCTCATTAACCATATCTAGACACAGCTTCCAATCCAAACACGGCCCAAATCAGCTGCCAACCCAGAAGGCAGTTTGCTAAACTTTACCCTAACTGTTTCTATATATCCAGACCTATGTAATTTATTCAACTCATAGGATATCAAAGCCAGAAAGGGAAACTATCTGCTCTGGGGTCAGCAACTCCAACCTTTCCAGGAACTAAGCAGGTAGTATAAAAAGTGGGTGTCTCCTGTAAGATAATCCAGTGGATCTAATAACGAAGACTGACCCGCCTCCGTGTGGGGAGGCGACAAGGAGCAGCGGAATGACCCAGGGAGTTGAGAAAACAGAATTAACACTGGGGCAAGGCTTCCAGCCTCAGCCTATGGTTCCAAGGGCCCGGCATTTTAACCACAGCTCCCTTTTTGTCTCCTCTGCGGGTCTAGGACACCACTTAAAGGCACGTATTTGTTAGAGTAACTGAAAGAGTACACTGTTAAGTAGAATCTTTCTTTAATTAAAAGTATTTATGGATGCAGTACTTATAGCCTCTCAGTTAAACACAGACCTTAATGGTGCAAACAGTAGCACAGATGTTATAAATGCAATGATGTGATATATGTCTAGTTTTTGCACGTTGCTTGCCCAAGAAGGCAATATTCCCCCACCTCTGGTGGATTGACTACCTGTCTGTAATGAACCCAAAGAAGAGAGAAACCAGTTTTCTCACTGATCAAAGGGTAGATGTAGCATCATTTCTCTGAAATGTGCCTGCATATATATATATATATTTTTTTTCTTGGTCTGTGTGGCTTACAAATTCAATAGAAGGCATTACCGTGTGGAAGTGGGGAAGAACGGTGAGAAAAATGGGATGTAGAAGGGTCAAGATGTATAGAAACTATGTCTGGTTTTTCATGCCCATTAGCCACCTAGACGTGGTTATTTGGCCTACTTTCTGGAACTTCCTCCCTCTCTCCTGGCCCTGCTTATCAAATTCTATCAGTGTTTGCTCAGGTTGGCTAACTTTTACATCTATTGAGAACTGAAACCATCTATTGATACTTTTCACATGTGCAGTAGCTACAGGTGGATGTTGCTTAGAAATCAGAAGTTACAACAATTCCACCCTCACAGTCTTTTCTTTGTATGCTTGATAATTAACAAGAGATAGTTTGGAAACTCCCCCCTCCCCCAACCCCCCTTCTCCCCACCCCCCAACCCCCCCCCCCCGCCAGGAAACTAATTTAAACAGTGTGTATCTCAGCCTTACTGTGTTGGTATAGCTAGTTCTGCTATTAAAAAAAAATTCCACCCCGGCCTGAAATGCTGTCTCATGCAGTTGTGGGTACATGTGATAAAATTAGTTTCTTTTGGGTGAATGTTCTCTTGTGATAAAGTAAACTGAACTCCTTTTCTTCCAAAGTTATAATGAATAAAACTGCCAGTAGTTCTTTTGGACTATGCCCATACATGGACAAATCAAGATGTATTAATGTAAGTTAAACCTCCTAAATGTCTATCTATTAAAGGGTTTTTACAAGATTTCACATGAATTCTTTCAACTTAATGTCTGTCATAGATCAAATTCAGCAGATGTTTATTTCAACTCCACTTCTTTTGATTTCTACCAGGATTTACATAAGGATTGAATTTATTGTTGGCTTATCAGTTTTTGTAGCTCAAATCTGACTACAGACCAGTGATTCTGAGCTGTGGTTCTACAATCCCACTGGCTGGTTTTAAAAGGCATATAGTAAAATTCTGAACATTTTAATTAAAAAAGTTATTTTTTATTGAATTAATATTTAAAAGAGCATATAGCATTTTGAGGAAAAAGTGAGTCATATAAAGCAAAAGGTCCCAATATGAAAAAAAAGAGAAAAATTCTTTAAATGCTTTTAAAATTCCCATTCTCAAAACACTTATTTTGACTGGTTTGTTTTGCAAGTTCTTTGCATATTTTACTTATAAAATAAATAAATATTTTAGAAAAATTTTGTATAGCTTTTGCTATGCAACAGGCATTATTCTGAAGATGTTCATTTGTAAACCTAAATAAGCCTCATAACAACCTTAGTAGATAGTAGGTATAGTTATTCATTTTTTACACATAGGGAAACCAAGGCACAGAGAGGGTAAATTGATCAAAGTCACATAGCTGAAAATGGGCAGCACTGAGATTCAAATAAGGAAGTCCAACTCCAGACCAGACTCACTTTAAACCCTATTCACTAGAAGTTTACCAGTTTCCACTTAGAGTTCCCGAAACACTGGGTGAGACTTGGCATAAGTGATCATCAACATGGGTTAAGCAGTAAATAAATAACTAAAGCAAACTTTGGATGTTTGAATCATTTAGGGAACTTACAAAAAAAAAAGTACCTGAGCCCCACCCAGGCCAGCCTGAATCAGTATCTCTGGGGTGGGGCTTATGCAACAGTGTATTTTAAAGTTAAACAGCCGATTCCAATGTGCTGCCAGATTGAGAGCCACTGATCCAAACTTCTAGCTAAGTCGTACAGGGGATCTCAAGCTAGAGCATGCATCAGAATCACCCGGAGAGCACGTTAATACACAAGCGGCTGGGTCCGACTCCCGGAACTTACTCAGTCTTGGGTGGAGCCCAAGGATTTCCATTAAGTTCTCAGTTCAATGATGTTGATGCTGCTGGTTTAGTGACCACACTTTGAAAACTACTGTCTTAATAAGCTGGGATAGGGATAAAGGTGGGTAATAGAGACCTGGAGGAAACTGGACTAATTCTAGTATCTCATCAGCCCTGATGCTGACGTATTTCCTCTACTTTGTTGATTTACCCAATAACACTGACTGAGGATGAGAGAAGAAAAGAAAAAGGAAAAATATGAAGCTAAAGGGAAGTGAGGGAAAAGATAGAAAAGGAATTAACTTCTTCAGTAAACTGAAATTTGTGACTCTCTCACTGACCTAATCACCTGTCAATGATAGAATACGAAATGAGAAAATTTAACAATAGCTACACTCAAAAAGAAATGCACCTTTCTATGTCAGAAACAGAAAAGAAACATAAAACAGTGAGTGAGACTGGAAGACTGGAGGGCTGGCAAGTCAGGCTGTTGGTTTAGGGTACAGAAGTATTTATTAATTCAGCTCCTATAGGTAACCTGAGAACCTGAGTCACTCTTTGAAACCAAGGGCAAGGACAGATATGCTTTTTTCCCATCCTTAGCACCATGAAAGGAGACCAAATGATCAGTGCTAAGAATTGCCTGGGGATAGACCAGCAGTTCTCAACTGAGGATGAGAACATGGCAAGGGGAGGGGGGGAGCACATTTTGTAATATCTGGAAATGCTTTGTGTTGTCACAGTGAGGGGGACAAGGGTGCTACTGGGTCTAGTGGGTTGGGACCAGAGATTCTGCAAAACATCCTACAATGCAGAAAAGTGCTAAAGTTGAGAAATGCTGGGCTAGAACCAGGATCTGGGCCAAGATGCCAGTTGACTTAGTAATGAATATACTAAATGTGCAAAATTATTGTGTGCCTGTATCAGCTGTCAATACAGACCTGGTTCTGGGCTGGAGGAACCTCAGAAAGAAATAGTAGAGGTAAGCACAATATTAGAGATGGCAGATAGAAAGCGAAAACTAAGCAATCAACCAAAAAACCTTCTCAAATGGGTCTACCACACAATTCCAAACTACAGAAAGAAGACTATTAATAAGAAATAAAAACACAATGAAATCAACAATTGAAAGATGGGTTTACCTCAAATAAAATTAAAATAATAGAACAATCTGAAAGTGACCTTAAGAATTTAGGATACATCAAGAAAAAAAAAGAAAAAAAAAAGAAAAAAATGAATAATACCTATAGGAGAGCATAAGAATATTTGAAACAAAAATGGGCAGACATTAGGCAAAAACAGGTGATTATCAAAAACAACCAATTTTAAAAACTGGAGATAAAAACTTAACCATCGAAACATAAATTCAATATATGGGATAAAATATGGATTGGACACAGATAGGGTGAGCAACTATCCTGGTCTGTCTGGGACTGAGAAGTTTCTAGGGCATGAGACGTTAGTGCTAAAACTGGGAAAGTGCTGGGCAAACTGAGACAATTGGTCATCCTAGACACAGATGAAGAAAAACTTAGTGAACTGGAAGAAAAAGTTGATAAACTGATTTAGCATTCATCACAGAGGAACAGAGATAAACAAATTTGGAAGAGAAGTTAAAATCACGTAGGATAGATTGAGTCTATCTAGCTTTTACCTAACAGGGACTCTAAAGAAACAAACTAGGAAGGAAAAAATGGTAGAGTAATAGTTTTTGAAGAAATAATAGCTGAGAATTTTTTAGAATTGAAGAAAATCATTAGACTTTACATCAGGGGTTGGCAACTACAGCCCATGGACCAAATCCAGCCTGCCACCTGTGTTTATAAATAAAGTTTTATTGGAACACAGCTGCAGCCATTTGTTTATGCCATGTCTACAGCTGCTTTCATCTACAAAGATAGAGCTGAATAGTTGTAACAGAGACCACAAAACCTACAAAGCCTAAAATATTTACTATCTGGCTCTTCACAGAAATGTTGTAGATCCCTGCTTTAAATTGCTACTCTGAGTACCAAGCAGGATAAATAAAAATCAGTTCACATGCCTACGAAGCATAGTAAAGCTGCAAAACATAAAGACAAAGAGACATCTTGAAAGGAATGACAGAATTTCATCTACAAGGTAAGACAATTAGACTTGATAGCATACAATTCCGCAACACTAGAAGGCAGAAGCCAGTGGGGTAAGTCTGTAAAGTGCTGAGGAAAAGTAACTATCAATTTAGAATATTTATATACGGCTAAACTATCATTTAAGAGTGAAGTCAAAATGAAAATGTCTTCAGTTATACAAAACTCAATATACATTGTAGTATATAATATTACTCTTCTTCCAAATGGGTATCCATCTCTGCTATTACCCTGAATGCATAAAAATTATACATCCCTACATCTCTGTCCTGTTTAGCTGAGGCATGACTATGCAACTTATTTTGGCTGATTAAATGTGAGTAAAAGTGAAGTACATATCTTCCAAGCAAAAGTGTTAAGAACTAGAAATAGGGTTGGAAGGTTATGTTAAATGGGTAATTACATTTTATTTAGGTTCTTGTTGTGTTTGGGAGAATATTAACAGAAATACTAAATAGTTGTAGAAATTGTTAGAAAATAGGTAAGAGCATGTGTACTTGGGTAAGAAGATATATGAACCTAGAGCACAAGAGTAAGATGTAAGAAACAGTGATAAACATGGAGTTTTATGAAGTATATGGACCAGTATGACAGAGTTAAGAGCTTAGAAGCAGAGTCACACATATGTGGGAAATGGATGTATGACAAAGGAGGCAACAGAAAGAAGTAGGCGAAAAAAACAGACTAAAATAAATGGTACTTGACAATTGGTTATCCATTGGGAATATATTAGATGCCTACCTCACATCACAAGTATAAATAAAGTCCTGATTATTAAAGACCTAAATATGAAAATCAAATCTTTAAAATATTTAGAGAAAAGGTTAGGAAAACAGCTTTAACATTTGAGAGTAGGGAATAACTTTTTTAAAAACGACATCAAAGCAGAAATGATAGACTTATTGTAAAATTTGACAGCATTAAGATTTAAAACTTCTGTATAAAAAAGAGACACTAAAACTAAAGTAAAAAAGAAGCCATAGATTCAGAGCATAAAATTAGCAATGCACTAACTGACATAGAATTAATGCCTAGAATATATAAGGAATTCCTAAGAATCAACGTGAAAAGATAATCTGTAAGAAAATGAACAAAGCACATGAGGTGAATTTACAGAAGAGTTACCTGAACAGTCAATAAGTTTATGAAAACACATTCCATCTTAGTAGTAATCAGGAAAATTGAAACCAAAATGAAGTAGAGTTTTGCTATGCCGACAAGGGATTAATTTCCAAAATGTACAGACAGCTCATACAACTCAATATCAAAAAAACAAACAACCCAATCAAAAACAGGCAGAAGACCTAAATAGACATTTCTCCAAAGAAGACATAGATGGCCAACAAGCACATGAAAAGATGCTCAATATCGCTAATTATTAGAGAAATGTGAATAGTATGGAGTTTTCTTAAAAAACTAAAAATAGAGTCACCATATCATCCAGCCATCCCACTCCTGGGCAAATATCCAGAAAAGACAAAAACTCTAATTCAGAAAGATACATACACACCGATGTTCTTAGCAGCACTATTTACAATAGCCAAGACATGGAAGCAGCCTAAATGTCCATCTACAGATGAATGGATAAAGAAGATGTGATATATCTGTATCTATATCTATATCTAATAGAATATTACTCAGTAATAAAAAAGAATGAAATAATGCCATTTGCAGCAACATGGATGGACCTAGAAATTATCATACTAAGTGAAGTAAGTCAGATAAAGACAAGTTTTTATGATATCACTTATATGTGGAATCTAAAAAAATAATACAAATCAACTTATTTACAAAACAGAAACAGGCTCACAGACATAGAAAACAAACATGGTTTACCAAAGGGGAAAGGAGGGGAAGGGACAAATTAGGAGTTTGGGATTAACAAATACACACCACTGTATATAAAATATAAAAACAACAAGGATTTACTGTATAGCACAGGGAACTATATTCAATATCTTGAAATAACCTATAATGGAAAAGATTTAGTTATATACACATATAACTAAATCACTTTGTTGTACACCTGAAACTAACACAGTATTGTAAATCAAGTATAGTTCAGTTAAAAAAATTTTTTAAATGAAGTAGAGTTTTGCAAGTAATAAATTCTCAAAACTCTATCAATAAACTTGACAAAACCAAGTTTTAAGGATGATGCAGAGAAATGGCAACTCTCATACAAGGTTGGGGAGAGATAAATTGTTACAATGATTTTAGAGAACAATTTGCTAACATTCAGTAAATTTAAAGGTGCCCAGACCCTCTATGCAAAAGAACATTTATTCTAGTACTGTTCAAAATGGAAAATAATGACAACGAATTCAACGCTGGAGAATAGATGAATATTGCAATATAATTACAGAGAAATTCAATAGGTTGAACCAGAGCTGCATGGGTCCAAATGGATACATATTGAAAACATACCAATGTCGAGTGAAAGAATGCAAATGCAGAAATCATAAAAATAAACTGGGCAAAACAATATTATATAGTATCTTATGGATACAGGCAGATGAAATAAAAATATAAAAACATGGCGGGGAAGGCGAGACAGCACTATCAGAGCAGGTGTTCCTCTGCTCGTGGAAAGAGGGGTGTGAAACTGGGAAGGGCAAAAAGAGGGCTTCAACTTTGCCTTTTTTAGTTTTGAAAAGATGGCAAAATGACAATAATATGAAAAAATGGTAATATGTGTGGACTCTGGGTGGTGAGTATGTGAGCATTTGTTATGTTATTTGTTTCTTAACATACCATAGTATTTGAAAAAGAGAAGCGCATGGGAAAGAAGAGGCAGATGGAATTCACCTCCAAGAATTAGGGAAGTGATATTGAAGTTACTAAATCCAGAACTGGAGCCCCACACCCATTCACTTCAAGAGCAAGTGTGTTGCACATTTGGCGGCTGCTCATACGTGCTCTAAACAAGTGCCTCTCATTTCCTCCTACGTGCATTGACCTGTGAATGAATGACATCTAGAATTTGAACCTCTCGCTCTTGGCTTAAAACTCTCTTGTCCATCGACAGATGAATGGATAAAGAAGATGTGGCACATGTATACAATGGAATATTACTCAGCCATAAAAAGAAATGAAATTGAGTTATTTGCAGTGAGGTGGATGGACCTAAAGTCTGTCATACAGAGTGAAGTAAGTCAGAAAGAGAAAAACAAATACCGTATGCTAACACATATATATGGAATCTAGAAAAAAAAAGATGGTACCGATGAACCTAGTTGCAGGGCAGGAATAAAGAGGTAGACATAGAGAATGTACTTGATGACATGGGGTGGGAGGCGAAGTTGGGGTGAAGTGAGAGTAGCATCGACATATATACACTATCGAATATAAATAGTTGGCTGGTGGGAAGCAGCCACATAGCACAGGGAGATCAGCTCGGTGCTTTGTGACCACCAGGAGGGGTGAGATAGGGAGGGTGGGAGGGAGAAGCAAGAGGGAGGGGATATGGGGATATATGTATATGTGTAGCTGATTCACTTTGTTATAAAGCAGAAACTAACACACCATTGTAAAGCATTTATACTCCAACAAAGATTTTTTTTTTAAGAAAAAGAAAAATGTGGGACTTAAAAAAATAAAAACTCGTTTGTCATAACAGAGGAGTTTTTTTTTTTTAACACAGTGGTACAGATCTTGCAGCAAAGGGGAGGCAGCCCATTTTGCAGAAGCAGAGGATATAAATAGATCGAGAGTAGAGAGTAGGGGTGTACGTGAAGGGAGTGTGTGGAGGTGAGTGGATTTGTATTTGGGGACAGTATTGTGTCGTTCAGGACTGTGACAGACCCCCTCCAGCTTACATGATAAGGACGAGAATCACCGCTCGCCATGAAAGAAGTGGCTTGGAACCCCAGCTCCCAGAGGGATTCTTCTAGCTCAGATTTTATTTTCTGATTTCCCTGGAACACCAGCTCTCAAGTGGGCCTCCACTGCAGCCCCTCAAATTATTTGCGGGGCCCCAAACTCATCCCCCTCAGAAATCCTTCACAAATTAAACACTTGGCTGTGTTTAAATTTGGGGTCACAATTTTAAAGGATGAGGGAGAGAAAGTCAGTAGTGAAGCCCCACACCATGGTCAAGGCTGCCTGGGAAGGATGCACGTCACTTCAGAAGTAGCCCTCCTCTCAAAATGTGAATCGGATAATGACACTCACTCCTTTGCTTGGGAGCCTCCAACGGCTGCCCGGGTGAACAAAATAAGATCAAATTCCTTGTCATGGCCCTCGAGACCCTGCAATATGTGACTGCTGCCTGTTTCTAGAAACCATCTCTTTGCCCCTCTCCTCTTCTCTTGCTTTTCCTCCTGCCACCCTGTCTTCTTGCAGATGCAAGCTCTCCCCTGCTTCTTGCCTTTTGTACCTGCCATTTCCTGTGCTTGAAATGGCCTTTACTGCCACCTTCCCTGTGGCCAGCTTATTCTCACTCTTCGGTGCCGCAATTCTCAACCTGCACCGGACCCCACTTCCCACCTTAAGGGTTCGATTTAACTGGTCTTGGCTGGGGCCTTGAGAATGGGTATGATTTATAAGCTACTCACGCGATTCTAATGTGCAAGGAGGGTTGAGAACCAGTGCTTTAGCTTAAGTATCACGGCATCAAAGACCAGACCACTATCTAAAGAGGATGTTTCCTTCATATGTTCTATCTCAGCTCCTTATTTACCTCCTTCAGAGCGCACTGCCTGCTATTTTACTTATTTGTTTACTTGAATTAACTTTCCGTCTTCCAGGGAACAGTGGGTCTCCAAGCGTGGTCCCTGGATTAGCAACATCGGCATCACTTGGAAACTTATTAGAAATGCCAATTCCAGGCTTCCCTGGTAGTGCAGTGGTTAGGAATCCGCCTGCCAATGCAGGGGACACGGGTTCGAGCCCTGGTCCGGGAAGATCCCACATGCCGCGGAGCAACTGAGCTCGTGTGCCACAACTACTGAAGCCCGTGCTCTGCAACAAGAGAAGCCACCATAATGAGGAGCCCGCACACAGCAACGAAGACCCAACGCAGCCAAAAATAAATAAATGAATTTATTAAAAAAAAAAAAAAGAAAGAAATGCCAATTCCCAGGCTCCTTCCCCAACCCTCCAGGTGATTCAGACACTTGCTAAAGTTGGACCCACTGCGCTCAATGTGAGCTCCAGGAAGCCAGAACCCCACCTGTCTTCTTCACCCTGCATTCTTGTCCAGCAGAGCCCAGCATGGAACAGGGCCTCAATAAACCCTCACTGAATAAAGAGTGACAACACATTTCTTTTGTTAATTGCTCACACGTGAACTGCAAGCTGACTGAAAGGAGCAAAACAAACTAATAAAACCCCCAAACCAATTTTTACTTCATTTCTTAAAACCTTCTAAGGTTTATTGATAAAAGATTTTTCCCCTCACTAACTGTGAACATACAAAAATTTGTGCATGATTCGATATCTGCCCCTCCCTCTTTTTCAGAAAATCTGCAACTTGAAAGGTACCTAAACACACTTGTCATGTGGACAGGTATCAGTCTGTTATTTCCATTATGTTAAGTGACATAATTTGTCTAAGGTCGCAGATTAAGTCAATTTCCACAGGACTGTCTGTTTGAGAAGTAGAATCTTACTGTCGCTTCCTTCTGCTACTGAAACGTGGAATCATAAAGAACATTATGGAACACCTAGCCCACCCTCTACCTTAACTGAGCAGCTTGAGAGAGCTGGAAAGACCGAGTCAAGATCCCACTGCGGGTTATGGGGAGGCTGGGCCTGGAGCCCAGCACTCCTCGCCACCGTGTAGCTAAAATCCATCATTCTCAATACCTGATGTCCTTGTCCTCACAAAACCCCACATACTTTTCCACCTAATTCCCACAAGTTTCTACAGTTCCTCTGCCAATAAGTTATACGAAGAGGGTGATAACAGGTGAATTTCCCAATAACCACTTGGGCCATGACGTGGTTCCACTTTCTGAGGCTCCCTTCCTGCACTCAGCCTGGAGGAGGCGGGGTTAGTCACACCAGTAACACAGCAGGTGAGCTTGGAGGGAAGGCAAGGCATTTGATCATTGAATCCCCGTTTCTAAACCTTGGGGTGGAGAACCACGAAGCCAGGAACTCCTTTAGTCTCTTATCCCAGTGGCTCTCCAAGATTTCAATAAAGTGAGCATTCTGAAAATAGGATATAATTCATAATGGTAATAGCAGAAGAAGTTACAACCACTGACTCCCAGATCAAACAGAGGTGGTCACCAGCCTGAGGAAAGGCCCCTGGCACTCCTAAAAGCCAGTCCTGGGCTTTTCTAGGACCACCTTGCTGTCTTCCTCTGTACCTACTTTTTCTTGGATGCAGCATAATGCAGAAAAGCTCAGGCTCTGAGAGCAGACAGAATTGTGCTCAAATTCCAGTGCTGTGGAATCTGGAAATTCAGTAGCTGTGTGGCTGCGAGTAAGGGAATCACCCTTCCCAAGACTCAGTTTTCTCAGCTAGGAAATAGGGACAGTAGCAGTAACTATTTGTAAGGATTATTATAGGGATTTAATGAGATGGCGTATATCAAGGCTCACAAATGCTAACTGCCATTGTATTCTCTTCCTGTGTTCATTGAAGTCGTTATACCTCCTTAGGAAATCATTTGTTTGGGGCTGGAAAGAAAGAAACCAACATTCATTCAGTGTCTGGCTGGTGCCTGCACTTTAATAGGTGTTTTGTAATCACAATCTTATTCACTCCTTAAAACAACCCTGCGAGATAGTTACTGTCATCATCATCAACATCTTCATCGCTGTTGGACAAGGAAACAAACTCAGAGCCCAGGTGACTGATGAAAAAAAACATACAACTAGTAAGCAAAGCATAAGAAGCCAGGAATAGGGACTTCTCTGGTGGTTCAGTGGTAAAGAATCCGTCCTGCAACACAGGGGACACGGGTTCGATCCCTCGTCAGGGAAATAAGATCCCACATGCCATGCGGCAACTAAGCCCACGTGACACAACTACTGAGCCCTTGCACCTCAACTAGAGAGCTGAGCCCTTGCACCTCAACTAGAGAGCTGCCGCAAACCACAGAGCCCGTGCGCCACAACTAGAGGGAAGCCTGCGGGCCGCAACAAAGAGCCTGTGCCACAATGAAGACCCGATGCAGCCACCCCCCCAAAAAAAGAAGCCAGGAATGTGGCCTTTTGACTGATCTATGATGTCTTCCAAGGAGAAAAAGTAGAAAGTTTTTTCCTTCTTGTAATATGCTATGTGCCTTTCTGTAACTTGTCATAGAATGTCAGAGGCAATGTTAGGGAGAGAGATATTAAAGGAAATCTACTTCCTCTTTAAGTATACCCTTGCTATGCTACAAAGATAGGCATGTATATACCATAACTGCCACTGGGAAATTCATTTGCCATGCCATTATATAGTAGGTAAACTTAAAATATATTGTTTAACAAGAGGGTACTGTGTTCAAAGTCTAAATATATGTTTTTTCACCTACCTATTCGTCTAGTAGTTCTGACAATGGAAAATTATCAGGCAATGTATATAAAAGAATGCTTATGACAGTCTTGTCTGTATTACCATAAAGAAAGAAAAGTAAAATAAGAAACAATCTCAATGTCCAGCTATATGGAACTAAAATAAATTATGGAATACAATGCAGTCATTAAAAATGATTCATTATTAAAAATGCTATCATAACTCAGATATTATTCAAGATACTTTAAATTAAAAAGCAAGTAAGGAAATAAAGTATGATAGTACTTATAGAAAATTATATTTATAAGATATAGTTTTAAATGACAAAATTCTAAAGGGATCGGTATTAATTTAACAATGATTGCCCCCTAAGTGATAGAACTATAGAAAATAAGTATTGTGTCATTTCTTCATATCTATATTTCTAAGAAATTTTCTTTAATAATATGCGTTACTTTTGTAATAAGATGGTGATCTCTTAAGAAAACATTATGTGTAACACCAAACACACACTATCCAATTAAACCTCTCTCTTTTTTTTCTTCTATTATCATCTATTTTTCCCTAAGAAAATGCAAATAACCCTGTCAACCACAGTGCCCTCATTTATTTTTGAAGAGGATATCGTAATTAAGGTCAAGATCTTTTCTAAGAATCCTGGATCTGAAGACCGAGTTTGGAAACACTAGAGGGACTTGTAAATCCCATCTTGATAGGTGACCGCCCTCCTCTACAGATAGGGCTGCAAGGAGAGTCCACGTGCTACCATTTCCTCTCTGTGGTATTCCTCTCCCCGTGACTCTGCAAGTCTGACCCCATCTCTTCTCCTCTCCCTATCTTTCCCCCATGGTGAGATTACAGTCTCTCACATCTGCCCTTTCCCCATTCTGGCTCAAGAGATTTTAGACTACAAACTCATGCCATGAATCTTTCTGCCCTCTCTATTCCAGAGCCTGCAGTGCACTCCCTGCCCCACTGAGTACCTGCAGGGATCATTGCCTCAGTCCCCATCTTCCCACTGGGAGGTGGCAAAGGAAGTAATCCTCTCCATAACAAGAGAAGGGATAACCAATCTCTATCTTCTAGGGGCTGAGGAGTCTGGGAGGGGTGTGTGGGATAGAAAGTTGACTCTCTTCTAGACTCTGTGAACCTGAGAACACCACATGTATAAGAACACAGCCAATTATACAGCGAAATAATAGGAAACTGTAGCAGAATATTAATGCTGTAGTTCAGCTACTTTATGGGTTAAGCTAGTTTTTATGGTACACTGGGAACCCAGTCATGATTTTAAGTGCACTCCACATAATGACTTTCAATTAACTTTGGAACACGACCTGTCCCTAAGATTTGGACTACTTGGACTTTGCTTCTCTTAATTAAAATAATAAAATGCATTTTTCTAAACAAAAGAGCTCCTCTTGTAAAATTCAGGTGTTGTCAAAATGGCACTCATCCTCAGCAATATTGCCCAACGTATATCACTGGAGTTCTCTTCAGGGTTCCAAAGTGCTCATAAAAGGAAACGACTGCACCTCTTGTTATAGCACCCAACCATCTTAAGAGGCAAGACAAAGAACGCAGCTTTTCTTTCTTTAAGGCATAGCTCTTCCTCTATTCTGAAGGCTAGAATCAGAAAAGGGAACTCTTGCAGCCACAGTCCCTCAGCTGGTATAATAAAGCCTTAGCAGCTTTATAAGCAAATGGAACTATGATGAGATAAGCAAAAATTCCAAAGGCTTGGAGGACCTGGCTGTGAAGCACTCCCACACCTCTCCACTCTATGTAGAAAAGATTAGATGTTTGCTAGGAGACCAAGGAGAGTCATAAAATCTATTACTTACCATTTTTATTGAAGAGTTGACGTGCCTGGCACACAGTGACCCCGAAGATGCTGTAACTCGGACAGTGAATGTGCAAGTTAGCTATGCAGGGTGTACTTCCTTTTTTGAACCATGTGGTCTGTCCGGTTTTCACACATTGATATATAAGGTTTATTTGCATGTTATCTCAGCCTTCGGAGCATTTGTATAACTGGCCAGGTTTATCCAGTTATTATGCTTTAATAATATGAAAACAGCTACAGGTGAAGCTTTGAAGTCTTAAATATTGACACAGAATTTTTTAAAAAGTGCCTGAATTGTAAACTCTGTGTATGTTATTAACCCATTTTATATAAAATGTGTGTTTGTGGACCTATCTATGTATCTATCTATTTATCTGTCAAGGACCCACATTAACATGTTAGCAGTGGTTCACTTCGGTGGAGGTATTATTACAAATAATCCTTATTTTGTACTTTGCTGACTTTTTGACTTTTTAATTTTGAGTATATGACACGTTTAAAACAGAACTATAATCTTAAAAAGAGCAAAAAAATCATGATAATTTTAATCATCAATTCCAAATGCATTTAAATCTATCTCACCAATATTTGAATGGTGGACATATTTTAAGCTTATCATAGGATGTTACTCATTTCATTAAAAATATAAAGTACATGTCAGTCTAGGTTCATGAATTAATTTTGGGGTAATATTTGTTAGCATCAGATGCCTCAATCTATCACACTGGTGAACTAGATATTCTTGAGTTAAGGGCATAATATTTGATCCCAACTAGTCAGAGTTCCCACCAATCTTCTCTAGTGCTTGTTTGAACTCATTCTGGTACATGGATTTTTACCTCCTTTATTTTTAATATATAGTTTATATATATATACTGATAATAAAGTAATTTTAAGAGTAGAAGATCATCTTCATGTCCCATTGCAAAGGAAAGGCAACTGACTCCTTAATTTTGGGTTGCAAATTTCTAGATCTTGTATGTACTACCGCATTAACCTAGTAGAGAGACACCAAATTTTTTCATTTGATCCTGACCTAATATTAATTACTACCGTGACAATAAAAATTCTTTATTAAATGGATATTCCCTATTATTTATTTCTTAAAATGAAAATGTTTTTCAAAATCAAGATGTGGTTAGAAATATGGATAGAATCATTGCCAGGACAAGGCAGAAAGGCAGGGCAAGGGTCAGGTCCCAGGGGTAGAAAGGAATTTGAGATTGCCTCGAAACTGTAGGTATTTTACAGAGGAGTAGGGCTTGAGGATAGTCAGGAACTAGGAGGATAGTCAGAAATTGCACTGTCTCTGGCACATAATAAATACTCAATGAATTAACGGAGGAGGAAGATCAAAGCAAGGCAGGTATGAGAACCACGCATTCTTTTAGACATAAGCCATTGCCAGAAGACCTTAAAATGGAGACATTCTCTAGCTTAACTGAAAAGCCTCTCATCCACTATCTGTTGGAACAGTACAATTTAGGGTCTAAAGCAGAGGGTTTTCATCTGGCAGCACGTTAAAATCACCTGGGAAGCTTTTAAAAATCCAAGTTTCCGGGCTTAACCCCAGACCATTAAATAAAAATCTCTACTTTGAGACCCAGGCATCAGTGTTTTTTAAAGTTCCCCAGGAGGTTTCAAAATGCAGGCAAGCCCAGGCTCTAAAAGGAGGAGCAAGCAACTCGTACGAGGAAGGTGATAGATTAGCAGGCAAAAACTTGCTAGTACTGTAGAAATAATCCTGATGCTCTGACACTGTTTACTACCAAGTTTATCAACATATTTTCACCATGCACTCCATAATAATTACTTATTCTTGGTCATTCTATGATTTTCTCTCTGGGCCGGTAATTGGGACAAAACTTACACGATAAATGGAAATCGAGCAATTTCCATTAACAATGTAGCTAACTGTACAAGTCTCTGGTTAAGAGAATGTTGAGTTTCAATTTATTCATTTGAGTTCCATTTCAGTTTGTGTTTATTTCTAATTGCAGATTAAGGTGATTTTTAGTTGTTATTGACATAAATTCAGCAGTCTCTCAAAAATATATTTAAGAGAAGTATTTTGGCTAAGAAAAAACAGGCTAGCTGTAGCTCTCACCCATAACTCATAACTCACCAATAAGTGTTTATTTTTAGTTTTTGGAGCATAATCATTTTACTTAAAAAAACATGTTTCAAGTATCACTTATGTGAGCACATTTCCTGTGAACTCAATGAAGTATGTAAATCCTTGAGCGGGAAGAGGAAACAGGAAATGCAAGAAAGCTGACACACAATACAATGATACCATCTGAAGAAGATAAAGTTATTTTTTTGTGGTATGGGCGCTGCAGTTATTCCTGCTAGTGAAAGGGAGAAGTAGCTTAGAGAACACAAAAATGGTTATAATTCTTCAAATCTCTTTTCATAAATTTGCATTCTAGAGAACTGTTTTTGTTCAGGCAATGGTAAAATGAGGCTGTCTCCCTGGTATAAAGTGACAGCTAGATGGAGACTGTGAGGCCCAGAGACATGGTGGGGTTTGGGGGGGACTGGTGAATCCAGCTTCATTTTTTTAAAAGTCAATTTACAAGATGGGGGGCGAGAACACTAATGACAATGTAAGTAACACTACTTATCGAGCCTTATTTAAAAACGTTATCACTGTTGTATCTATCTGGTTTTAAAAGGAGTATGGTTGAAGTTGTTAGCACAGAAGGTTAGAAAGACTTATAAACTCTTACACAGTTTCAGCTTTATAACCTGAATGGCTAACATTTTAGAAAAGAAACAGATGATCATCTGCTTTACGTGCCCAACAATCACAGGCCTGGGCAAGACCCCTGAGATAGGAGAACAGGAGGATGTTGAGTCTCACCTCTTCCAGGAAGCCTTCTGTGCCGCTGGCTCACTCATCTCTCCCTTTTTCTGGACTCCTGCAGACTGCACCACGAAATGAAGCTCTCTGATATGTTTCCCTTTTATGGTTCTCCCATTGTATCAGTCGCATTAAGTTTGGCTCCCTAACCAGATCTGAAACTCCTCCAGTACGAATTAATTTTCATACTTCCTTCTGTCACCCTAATATCCTAGAGTAGCTTTATTTTTTAATGCTTTTTTTGTGACTCACGGGTTCCTTTCAGAATCTGATGACAGCAGTATATGGTTTGCACACTAATTCTGCGTGTGTACAGCCTCCCTTGAAGCCCATCCTTTATGGGAAGCTGTAGGAGAACTCTTGGCTAAGATATTGTCAAACACTGGGAGATGGTCACTACATTGGTGCTTTTTGATGATGAAGTGAAAGCACAGAAATGTTAAGTGACCCCTTATGTTTCCAGACTAGGAAACTGGTCAGCTAAAACTTCATTATTTTGTAAACTTGTCTTTTATCGACATGCATTTGAACTTTGCCAGGAAAGAACAACTCAAACTCACAAAATAGATTCATAGAAATTCAAGGAAATTCTAGTTTCCTTGCATGGAGAGATATGGAATAGCCAAATGGAAAGGAGCAGGAAAAAAGCAGGATAAGAAAAGGCACGCTTTAAAAAGTTGTGCGGGAGGAAACGGCTAGTTCCTTGATTTGGCTTATTTCTCTTTCACTTTTTGTTTTGAAAACAAAATGGATTTTTTTCACTCTTGTACTTTCTATTTTTGATGAAAGGAGGCCTTAACCCTTTCAGAACATCAATGCACTAGGAAGAAAAAAAGTATTAATCAACTTCAGTGAAAAATCAATTCATGTTTCAGTAGAAGGAGAATTCCTACTATATTTCAATAGGATTGTTACCCCAAAACTGGGTTTGCCTCTTGGTGGGTGTTGTGCTAAAAGACACAACCAAGCCAAAGCCCAGGAGAAGGAAGGATTGATTACTTGCAGCCAGTAAGCAGAACACCAGGGATCTTTCCCAAAGCAGCATCTCCCCGAACAGCAAAACCGGGGGAGTTTTAAGGTAAGGATATATGCATATTCATGAAGGGGCTTGGGCGGTCAACGGAATCCAAGCTTTAGTTGACTGAAGTCTCGAGGCTCAGCAAAGGTCAACATCATCATCTCTTAGATTCCAGCTGATCTGGTGGTTGAGGGTTTCAGGCTAATCTTTACCCTTGAAATAGAACTAGGAGTCTTTACAACTGATATATTATCTTAGCTATTGTTATTTTTCTTGCCTGATAACAGTCATTTATTTGTTCCTTTAAGATCATTAATTACTGAGACCTGTTAAAGGACTTTGTGGCCAGGCTTAGAGAACTAAATGGCTTAGGCCAAAATTGGCTTTTCTTATGTCAAGAAAGCCATGCCTGGTTCTTTTTCTCTAGGCACCCCCTACCCTATCTGCTTACAAGATGAGTAAACTGTATTTAAACTCAAGAAGGGCAGGGAACAATTGTCTCTACGATTTAAACCCAACCCCAGGCAAATGTTTACTAAACTCTAAAAAAAACCTGCTGAAATAGGACAATGGAGAAATAATCTAAACTTTACTTAAGGAGTCTTTTATCAAACCAATTAACTTGGAGAGCAAAGAAACAAAGAACAAAGCTTCTAGAAGAATTCTATGTTATATATTAATTCACTTACTACTTTCTTATTTGGGATATAATTTGTATCTTACCCTCTCTTGGGATTTGGGGAACTGGTAGAGCTCTGTGGGAGTCTGTTGAGTCTTGTAATCCTTTTATCTCACTGGATCTCCAACAAAAGGTTTAACTGACACCATCAAAATACACACCCTCATTGGACTGATTGTTGCACTTGAAGATTTGTTAACAATAATTGCTCTTTAATGAATAAAAGAAAGAAAAGGTCCTACATGAAAAATAGATCTGTTTTTCTTTTTGTCCTTCTGCATTCATTCATTTATTCCCAGTTTCCTTCCAAACAGGAAGGTTAGGCCAGAAAGGTTGGAAAATGAACTGAAGCGCTTTGGGAATTTACAGACTCAGAGAAGATGACAAAGGGGAAATAGATCACTCCCCCATTCCTGGAATTCTTATGCTGTCCCACTGTCAATTAAGTGCAGGTGTGAATATACTCATTTTCCTAGTCTGTTGTGTGTTTAATTTTAAAATAGAAATATTTCCATTTCAGTACAAGATAAATACTGATGAAGCCTTACACCTTTTTTTGCACTCAGAATATATTTCAAATTTGTTTAAATTAGTCAATTTAAAAGCATCTCCAGTTTATACTCTTTTTCCTTGAGTTTCTTTCTTTTTTTTTTCACTTTAGAATCACCCTATTCTCTCCTTCTCTCCATTTGAAAAATTACTCAACCTGTCTTTCTTTTTTTTTTTTTTTAATTTTTATCGGTGTATATAGTTGCTTTACATGTTGTGTTAGTTTCTTTCAACCTTAGTCTTTTTGGTACCCTATTGCTCAAATGAAGATTTGTCAGACTGGAAGCCTTCCTAAACACAAAATTATTTATGACTTAATACAAAATTGGTCATACCTGAGTGTAACCTAGTGACAATTTTCTTTTTGGTCAGAAGAATAGGAATATTTCTATTTTCAATTCTGTAGTACCTTTTGGAACTAAATACTACTATTTAATAATGCTATATGGCAGACTTAGGGGTATCTATAATGTAGCTATGAAAACAAATGTAATAGAACACAATTTGTGAAATGACTCAATGTCACCCTGACCCTCTTTTCTCTTGTCCTTTCCAGGTAGACTGACTTTAGTAGGCTAACACACGGTTAAAAAAATCACCGATCAACAAATGATACTGGGGGGCTTCCCTGGTGGCGCAGTGGTTGAGAATCTGCCTGCCAATGCAGGGGACACGGGTTCGAGCCCTGGTCTGGGAAGATCCCACATGCCGCGGAGCAACTGGGCCCGTGAACCACAAGTACTGAGCCTGCGCGTCTGGAGCCTGTGCTCCGCAACAAGAGAGACCGCGATAGTGAGAGGCCCGCGCACCGCAATGAAGAGTGGCCCCCACTTGCCGCAACTAGAGAAAGCCCTCGCACAGAAACGAAGACCCAACACAGCCATAAATAAATAAATAAATAAATAAATAAATAAACCCAAAAGTTAAAAAAAAAAAAAAAATCTATCATGGATCTTTGTTAAACAAAACAAAACAAAACAAAACAAAAAAACAAATGATACTGGGATGTTCACATTGCAAAAGAATGAAGTTGGAACCTTACCTTATACCATATACAACAATTAACTCAAAATGGATCAAAGACCTGAACATAAGAGCTCATAAAACTATAACACTCTTAGAAGAAAACAGAGAGGAAAAGCTGCATGACATTGACATTGGATCCAGTGATTTTTTGAGTATGACACCAAAAGCACAGGCAACAAAAGGAAAAGTAGATGAATTAGACTTCAACATTAAAAACTTCTTGCAAATCAAATATCTGATAAGGGATTAATTTCCAGAATATATAGAGAACTCCTACAACTCAACAACAACAAAAAACCTGATTAACAAATAGGCAAAGGACTTGGACATACATTTCTTCAAAGAAAATATACTAAAGCCAATAACCACATGAAAAGATGCCCAACATCATTAATAATTAGGGAAGTGTACTTCAAACTCACAAGGAGATACCACTTCATACCCATTAGGATGGTTATTATAAAAAAACAAACTAAAACCCTCAAACACAAAAGATATTACACTAAGTGAAATAAATCAGATACAAAAGGACAAATGTTTTGTGAGTTCACTTATCTGAGGTACTTGAAATAGTCAAATTCATAGAGATAGAAAGTGGAATAGTGGCTACCACGGCTGGGGCAGTAGGGAATGGAGAGTTACAGTTTAATGTGTACAATACAATGCGTATTGTAATGAAACAGCATACGGAGTTTCAGTTTGGGATGATGAAAAACTTCTGAAGGTGGAGAGTGGTGATGGCTGCACAATGTGAATGTGCTTAAAAGCCACTAAACTGTACACTTAATAGTGGCCAAATGGTAAATTTTATGTAATATGTATTTTGCCACAGAAAAAACACCTTCTCCATTTTTTTTTATTTCATTTTTTTAAAGTATCATCAGGGTAAAATTATATTCAGGTAAGTGGTTACAAGAACAGAAAGCATATTCAGAACTTAACAGTTTGTAAATCTAACCAGGTTAATTTTTTTGTGTTTTCTTTTTGCTGTTAAGTTTTTTTTTTTGAATTTTATTTATTTATTTTTTATACAGCAGGTTCTTATTAGTTATCTATTTTATATATATTAGTGTATATACGTCAATCCCAATATCCCAATTCATCCCACCACCACCTCCCTCCCCACCCCCCACTTTCCCCCGTTGGTGACCATACGTTTGTTCTCTACATCAGTGTCTCTGTTTCTGCCTTGCAAACTGGTTCATCTGTACCATTTTTCTGGATTCCCCATATATGCATTAATATATGATATTTGTTTTTCTCTTTCTGACTTATTTCACTCTGTATGACAGTCTCTAGGTCCATCCACATCTCAACAAATGACCCAATTTCATTCCTTTTTATGGCTGAGTAATATTCCATTGTATATATGTACCACATCTTCTTTATCCATTCGTCTGTTGATGGGCATTTAGGTTGCTTCCATGACCTGGCTATTGTAAACAATGCTGCAATGAACATTGGGGTGCACGTGTCTTTTTGAATTATGGTTTTCTCTGGGTATATGCCCAGTAGTGGGATTGCTGGGTCATATGGTAATTCTATTTTTAGTTTTTAAAGGAACCTCCATACTGTTCTCCATAATGGCTGTATCAATTTACATTCCCCCAACAGTGCAAGAGGGTTGCACTGTGCAAGGTAGATTGCTTTGGGTAGTATAGTCATTTTCACAATATTGATTCTTCCAATCCAAGAACATGGTATATCTCTCCATCTGTTTGTGTAATCTTTTATTTCTTTCATCAGTCTTATAGTTTTCTGGGTACAGGTCTTTTACCTCCTTAAGTAGGTTTATTCCTAGGTTTTTCATTCTTTTTGTTGCAGTGGTGAATGGCACTGTTTCCTTAATTTCTCTTTCTGATCTTTCATTGTTAGTGTACAGGAATGCAAGAGATTTCTGTGCATTAATTTTGTATCCTGCAATGTTACCAAATTCATTGATTGGCTCTAGTAGTTTTCTGGCGGCATCTTCAGGATTACCTATGTATACTGTCATGTCATCTGCAAACAGTGACAGTTTTACTTCTTTTCCAATTTGTATTCCTTTTATTTCTTTTTCTTCTCTGATTGCCGCAGCTAAGACTTCCAAAACTATGTTGAATAATAGTGGCAAGAGTGGACATCCTTGTCATCTTCCTGATCTTAGAGGAAATGTTTTCAGTTTTTCACCATTGAGAATGATGTTTGCTGTGGGTTTGTCATATATGGCCTTTATTATGTTGAGGTAGGTTCCCTCTATGCCCACTTTCTGGAGAGTTTTTTATCATAAATAGGTGTTGAATTTTGTCAAAAGCTTTTTCTGCATCTATTGAGATGATCATATGGTATATCAATTTGTTAATATGGTGTATCCCATTTATTGATTTGTGTATATTGAAGAATCCTTTCATCCCTGGGAAAAATCCCACTTGATTATGGTGTATGATCCTTTTAATGTGTTGTTGGATTCTCTTTGCTAGTATTTTGTTGAGGATTTTTGCGTCTATGTTCATCAGTGATATTGGTCGGTAGTTTTCTTTTTTGTTGTATCTTTGTCTGATTTTGGTATCAGGATGATGGTGGCTTCATAGAATGAGTTCGGGAGTGTTCCCTTCCTCTGCAGTTTTTTGAAGAGTTTGAGAAGGATGGGTGCTAGCTCTTCCCTAAATGTTGGATAGAATTCACCTGTGATGCCACCTGGTCCTGGACTTCTGTTTGTTGGAAGATTTTTAATCACAGTTTCAATTTCATTACTTGTGATTGGTCTATTCATATTTTCTATTTCTTTCTGTGTCAGTCTTGGAAGGTTATACCTTTCTAAGAATTTGTCTATTTCTTCCAGGTTGTCCATTTTATTGGCATAGAGTTGCTTGTAGTAGTCTCTCATGATGCTTTGTATTTCTGCGGTGTCTGTTGTAACTTCTCCTTTTTCATTTCTAATTTTATTGATTTGAGTCCTCTCCCTCTTTTTCTTGATGAGTCTGGCTAATGGTTCATCAATTTTGTTTATCTTCTCAAAGAACCAGCTTTTAGTTTTATTGATCTTTGCTATTGTTTTCTTTGTTTCTATTTCATTTATTTCTGCTCTGATCTTTATGATTTCTTTCCTTCTACTAACTTTGGGTTTTGTTTGTTCTTCTTTCTCTAGTTCCTTTAGGTGTAAGGTTAGATTGTTTATTCAAGATTTTTCTTGTTTCTTGAGGTAGGATTGTATTGTTATAAACTTCTCTATTAGAACTGCTTTTGCTGCACCCCATGGGTTTTGGATCATTGTGTTTTCATTGTCATTTGTCTCTAGGTATTTTTTGATTTCCTCTTTGATTTCTTCAGTGATCTCTTGGTTATTTAGTAAAGTATTGTTTAACCTCCATGTGTTTGTGTTTTTTACGTTTTTTTCCTTATAATTTATTTCTAACCTCATAGCATTGTGGTTGGAAAAGATGCTTGATATGATTTCAATTTTCTTAAATTTACCAAGGTTTGATTTGTGACCTAAGATGTGATCTATCCTGGAGAATATTCCGTGCGCACTTGAGAAGAAATTGTAATTTGCTGTTTTCGGATGGAATGTCCTATAAATATCAATTAAATCTATCTGGTCTATTGTGTCATTTAAAGCTTTTGTTTCCTTATTAATTTTCTGTCTGGATGATCTGTCCACTGGTGTAAGTGAGGTGTTAAAGTCCCCCACTATTATTGTGTTACTGTCACTTTTCCTCTTTTATAGCTGTTAGCATTTGCCTTATGTATTGAGGTGCTCCTATGTTGGGTGCATACATATTTATAATTGTTATATCTTCTTCTTGGGTTGATCCCTTGATCATTATGTAATGTCCTTCCTTGTCTCTTGTAACATTCCTTATTTTAAAGTCTATTTTATCTGATATGAGTATTGATACTCCAGTTTTCTTTTGATTTCCATTTGCATGAAATATCTTTTTTCATCCCCTCACTTTCAGTCTGTATGTGTGGGTCTGAAGTGGGTCTCTTGTACACAGCATGTATACAGGTTTTGTTTTTGTATCCATTCAATGAGCCTGTGTCTTTTGGTTGGAGCATTTAATCCATTCACATTTAAGGTAATTATTGATATGTATGTTCCTATTACCATTTTCTTAATTATTTTGGGTTTGTTTTTGTAGGTCCTTTTCTTTTGTGTTTCCCATTTAGAGAAGTTCCTTTAACATTTGTTGTAGAGCTGGTTTGGAGGTGCTGAATTCTCTTAGCTTTTGCTTGTCTGAAAAGCTTTTGATTTCTCCATCACATCTGAATGAGATCCTTGCCAGGTAGAGTAATCTTGGTTGTAGTTTCTTCCCTTTCATCACTTTAAATATGTCATGCCACACCCTTCTGGCTTGTAGAGTTTCTGCTGAGAAATCAGCTGTTAACCTTATGGGAGCTCCCTCTTATGTTATTTGTCGTTTTTCCCTTGTTGCTTTCAATAATTTTTCTTTCTCTTTAATTTTTGTCAATTTGATTACTATGCATCTCAGTGTGTTTCTCCTTGGGTTTATCCTGCCTGGGACTCTCTGTGCTTCTTGGACTTGGGTGGCTATTTCCCTTCCTGTGTTAGGGAAGTTTTCGACTATAATCTCTTCAAATATTTTCTTGGTCCTTTCTCTCTCTTTTTCTTCTTCTGGGACCACTATAATGTGCATGTTGGTGCGTTGAATATTGTCCCAGAGGTCTCTTAGGCTGTCTTCATTTCTTTTCATTCTTTTTTCTTTATTCTGGTCTGTGGCAGTGAATTCCACCATTCTGTCTTCCAGGTCACTTATCCGTTCTTCTGCCTCAGTTATTCTGCTATTCTGATTCCTTCCAGTGTAGTTTTCATTTCAGTTATTGTATTGTTCATCTCTGTTTGTTCTTTAATTCTTCTAGGTGTTTGTTCTTTAATTCTAGGTCTTTGTTAAACATTTCTTGCATTTTCTTGATCTTTACCCCCATTCTTTTTCCAAGGTCCTGGATCATATTCACTATCATTATTCTGAATTCTTTTTCTGGAAGGTTGCCTACCTCCACTTCATTTAGTTGTTTTTCTGAGGTTTTATCTTGTTCTTTCATCTGGTACATAGTCCTCTGCCTTTTTATTTTGTCTGTCTTCCTGTGGATATGGTTTTCTTTCCACAGGCTGCAGGATTGTAGTTCTTCTTGCTTCTGCTGTCTGCTCTCTGGTGGATGAGGCTATGTAAGAGGCTTGTGCAAGCTTCCTGATGGGAGGGACTGGTGGTGGGTAGAGCTGGGTGTTGCTCTGGTGGGCAGAGCTGAGTAAAACTTTAATCTGCTTGTCTGCTGATGGGTAGGGCTGAGTTCCCTCCCTGTTGGTTGTTTGGCCTGAGGCGACCCAGCACTGGAGCCTGGAGGGTCTTTGGTGGGGCTAATGGTGGACTCTGGGAGGGCTCATGCCAAGGAGTACTTCCCAGAACTTCTGCTGCCAGTGTCCTTGTCCCTGTGGTGAGCCACAGCCACCCCCTGCCTCTGCAGGAGACCCTCCAACAGTAGCAGGTAGGTCTGGTTCATTCTCCTGTGGGGTCACTGCTCCTTCCCCCTGAATCCTGATGTGCACATTACTTAGTGTGTACCCTCCAAGAGTGGAGTCTCTGTTTCCCCAAGTCTTGTTGAAATCCTGCCATCAAATCCCGCTAGCCTTCAAAGTCTGATTCTCTGGGAGTTCCTCCTCCCGTTGCCAGACCCGCAGGTTGGGTAGCCTGACGTGGGGCTCAGAACCTTCACTCCAGGTGACTTCTATGGCATAATTGTTCTCCAGTTTGTGAGTCACCCACCCAGCGGTTATGGGATTTTATTTTATTGTGATTGCACCCCTCTTACCATCTCACTGTGGCTTCTCCTTTGTCTTTGGATGTGGGGTATCTTTTTTGGTGAGTTCCAGTGTCTTCCTGTTGATGATTGTTCAGCAGCTAGTTGTGACTCTGGGCTCTCACAAGAGGGAGTGAGAGCATGTCCTTCTACTCAGCCATCTTGAACCAATCTCCAAAAACACCTCCTCTTAAAATAAGTCAGTGAACCCACTAATTATTTAGAGGAGAGTACTAAGCCACTCTGCCATATACAGTTATCCTCCATTTTCAGGTTTAATCCTCTTGGCTATCTAATGTCACAAGCATTAGAGTGAAATTTGAAAAGATTTATATCAGTAGCCTTGCATGATACCATAGCAACAGCTACAATTTATTGCTATTAGGCGCCAAGGTTATTATATGCTTTATCTCAATGAATCAACCTAACAATTCTATGAAAGATATATTACTAACCTCGGGCATATCTTGGGGTTTAGGAGTTTAGTAATCTGTCTACTGTTAAAAAGCCACACCATTCCATTCTCTTGAACCATTTCACTGCTCTTAGTATAGTAGGGGGTAATGAACATGAGGTGGTGGTGGAGGGGCTGGGAGAGGGTTGGTGGGCAGAAAGATAGATGGTTGTCCTACTAATTATTTATATGTGTGTGTGTGTGTCTGTGTGTGTGAGTGTGTGGAAGAGAGAGAGAGAGAGAGAAGTTTTATCTTCTTTGAAAATAAATGTAAGCTGAGCCTAGTCTTCATTCACCATTTTGGGTTGTTTTTCATAAATATTGGGACACTAACTCAGGACCTGCTCTTGTGGGGTTTTTGGATGCAGTGTTCTGCTGTGTTTACAATCAAATACACACTCAAAAGGCCTTGGGGAGACCATGGTGTAAAGCTGGTATGTGTTGGCAGTGAGCAGGCATATGTCTACCAATGTCATCAGTAGAATGAATAAGCAACCTGAGTTTTACGTATAAAAAGGGAAAAGCGTAAAAACGTAGCAATTCTCTGAAGCTTTTTTTCTTATTAGGACCAAGGAAACACGAATGCCCATCCAGCTTTCCCAGGTCCTTTGATAATGGCTGGAGCTCAGTATAATGATCTGAATGTAAGGCCTGAGCATTAGAAGACTGTTTCCCTCACACATCCCTTGCTCTTTGAATTTGTGGTGTGCCATCTCAGAGAGCATGTGTGGGTTATACTGCAGTCAGTCTGGCCAGACCAAGCTAGGACTTCCCTTCTCAGGAAACCTCAATCCAGGATGAGCCATGTAAGCCTTAGCCTCCGGGAGGTCCTCATCTCCCCCAATTTCTGGTGATTCTTCCTCTATGCTGATTCCTGCCGGGCAGTTTCTGGTGTCTCAGTGGTGCACCCTGCTGGAAATGCTCTACCAAATTTGCCACCTTTGGAGGAAGTTGGAGAGTCTCACTGTCAACAGTGAACCTACAATCTTTCCCCCATTTCCAGGAAAGGGACTCTGATAAATCATTAAGCTGACCCTCAGGAGTCTGGTCGAGGCTCAGCTCTTTTCTTGTTTGACAATTTGTAATTCACAAGGATGCAAGGAATTCTCAGTAGTTACTATGGTAACTCTACCTTAATCCAGATGCTCTACATCAGAAACTCTCTCAACAGTGGATTGTCTAAGAACACACCAGAGTTCAGTATTTGTATGTATTTAACATCCTAATTCTTTCTGATTCACTCAGGTTTCTGGGGGGCAGGAAATAGGTATTTTCTTGAGCACCAATGCTATTTTATACCCTAAAGGGCCTGACACTTTTATTTTTAGAGAACTATCTCTGTGTCCTACCTTACATTAAAATACATCTCATATCCAACAACATTTTTCTGTGCTGGAAAAAAAAAACCTTGAAAATTAGTTTTTAAATTTTGCTTTTGAAATTATTTGTATTGTGATTTCTCAGCAATCATGTACATTCTTGAGAATTTCTGTGAAGTGAGGAAAACTAACTTAAATTTATTTATAAAGGTGTGAAAATTTTATTAATATAAAAACAATGAGCGAATTGACATGATAATGTTGACATTTAATTAAAAATGTATTAATTCTGCTGCTGAACTGAATGAATAAGCATTTTCAGAACTCTAATGAAAAACTGATGAGCTCATAAAAGTGCTAACAAAAGATCAAGATGAAAAAAAAAAATTAATTACATGGGACTGAGTGAACTGATGAGGATGAGTATAATTTTTGTGACTTTCTGGTTGAATTTAAAAAAAGAAAAAATCCCACAAGAACTCAGAGGCAAAGAATATACAAATCAATTTTCACTGCAAAGTAAAGGAGCTGTTGCAGTGGAGGATTACTGGACTGAATGTCAATATTATGACATAGTATGAGTGTGTTTCATGTTTGGTAATTGCAATCATTGTTGCTTTTGTTGTGGTCATCCATGTACAATGCTTGGTGTCAGTCTATTTATCTCTTGTAAAAATAAAATACAGTGTGTGTGAAAAAAAAAAAAGATGCTGACACAATTAGAGATTTAATAAGCAAAAACTGAGATACAAAATTATATAGAAAAATAGAAGGAAGGAACAAGAAGCTATGAATGAGCTAAAGTCTTTATGTTCCAAAGCAAGAAGACAACAGATGTTTACGATTAATAATCAAGCGATGGCAGTACGTACGTATTGTATATAAATGGAGGTAAATATCAGAATAAACTTTTAAAACAGTTGGAAAAAAAAAAATGTATTAATTCTGATTTTGTCTTTTTCCCCTTGTACCTTGAGCCCTTCTTTTCTCCTTCCTTCTCCTTCTTCTTCTTTTAGGGTTCTTGGACCTTTTCAAAGCTCTCAGGTCTTAAGTGCCATGCTATCTAATGAATAAAATTGTATAGCCAGCTCCTTTAATTAGCTCCTTATGTGGGTAGACTTAACCTTATGCAACTCATAAGACTAGGTATTAAGTTGGATCATATGAAATCACTGGATTTGGGGTTTTGTTTTGTTTTTGGTAAAATATGACTAAATAGAGACAATTTCACCTGATTTAACCTAATGGTTTTTGGTTGCAAATCCAATACACTTTTCTCCTTGGAGACATAGAGTTAAATTGGAGAGCTAAGACTTAAAAAAGCAGGGTTCTGTGCTTGCGGTAGGTGTTCGGCAAGTATTTGCAGAATGAATGCATGCATGTATCCAAGAATGACAGAACAAGATGCAAGAACGTAAACAAGAGCACAACGTCATGATACAGACTTGTGGTAATGGAACTGGCTGAACGTATTCATCATACAAAGAACTTTCGCAATTACTTTAAGTCTTTTTAACCAACACTCTCTTTTTAATTCAATTTTGTTTTGTTAGCAAGGGATTGGCATTGGCTGTGGGAGAAAGCAGTCCTGGCATATTTCACTGCTGACTCTCCTCATTAGGGAATAAAAAATGGAAACATCATAGGAGTTTAAGGAGGAAAAGAAGCATTGTGGATCTAAGAGAGAGGAGACTTCAGAGGTTGGCAGGATTTTCATGAAGCACGTTGCTTTTCATTTGGCAGGTCCTGATCTCTGGAAGGTCCTGATGTTTTTCTTTCCATACGATCCCAGGGAAACAAACAGCAGCTCTTTTTTTTTTTTTTTTTTTGGCTGGCGATCCTAGGGAAAAAACAAAAGATTATCAAATCTTAATGATTAATAGAACTTCAATTTTGGGTCAATCCACCCACCCATTTATTCATCCTTTTATCTTGTTGTACCATAATGTGTGAGATACTGTCTAGGTGCTGGGAGAAGAGTGAGATTTAAGATATAAGACACATTTCCAAACTAGAGGTGATGTTCATCTTGTGTCGGGAGAGTAAGTGTGATTAGTGCTGGAAGAGCAGGGGGGAAAGTGCTCAGGGAGCGTAGACAGAGAACTGATGCCTGAAGATGCTGGAGGAGATTTCATTGGAGGTGTTAATTGGCCTGGGTCCAGAACAGAGGTTTTTAACCCTGGCTATAGATTAGAATAACCAGAGGATTTAAAAGAAGAAAGGAAGAAAAAGAAAGAAAGAAAGAGAGAAAGAGAGAAAGAAAGAAAGAAAGAAAGAAAGAAAGAAAGGAAGGAAGAAAGGAAGAAAGGAAGGAAGAAAGAAAGAAAGAAAGAAAGAAAGAAAGAAAGAAAGAAAGAAAGAAAGAAAGAGAAAGAAAAAGAGAAAGAGAGAAAGAAAGAGAGAAAGAAAGAGAGAAAGAAAGAGAGAAAGGAAGAAAAAGAGAACCATGGCCAGGCAATATCCACCACAAAGGTTCTGGTTTAATTAACTTGGGATGGATATCTGTTTTGTTGTGTTTCTCTTTTTGCCCTTTTTGAAAAAGCTAACCAGGTAAATACAATGAGTAACTTGATTGAGAACCACTAGTCTGGAAGAAGTAGAAACACATAAGGAGAGGGAGGTTGGATTGGTTGATGGAGGAGAAAGTTGCAGAGCCTGTCACCCTAGGTAAATAGTATGCAAAAAGAAAAATGATGTCTTAAGGTTTTCAACTTCATGAAGGGGGTCGGCCCAGTTTGTGCAGAAAGCTGGAACTGAACATTCTGCAGAAAACTGGATACCTGGAAGAGCTCCCTCAATGGAAAGACTCAGCAAGAAAGGTTTCACTGTGGTCTAGTGTCTCAGCAAGGAACTCGTGGACCATGATTGATCAGGCATGAAAAGTCAACCAGAAGATACCAGTGTTTTCAAAAATGTGATACACATATAGGAGGAGGGACCTTGATTTTCATTATCCATAAATCCAAAATGTAGAACTCAAACCAAGATATTTACATGAAAAACTGGTGCAAAGGGATGAAAACAATGGGGCTTCCCCAGAAGCAAACAACCTTAGGAATACCTTCACTACCCAGAGTAGACAAAGTTCCCACAGGAAACAAATTCCACTGAAGACTAGGCCTGCGATGAAAAATTCTTAAGTACTCAAGGAAGAAAAAAATGCCATGAGAATGAGTACATGCAGAAACTATATATTGTGGATCAATCTGAGAGAGACTTCTATATAAACATATTTAACATGTTCAAAGAAATAAAAATAGGAAAAATCCAGTAGGCCAGGAAAGAAAAAAATAGACTTAAAACAAAACAAAACATACAGAAATTAAATTTATTTATAATTTAATTAAAATTATTTTATAATTAAAATAATTTTTTATAATCCTCTATAGATTGGTTAAACAGTATAGCCTATACATAGCTGAAAAAAAGAACTGAAAAATTAGCAGGCAGAGCTGAAGAAATCACAGAAAGCTGCAGAATAGTCCACGTAGAGAGAAATAGGTAGAAAACAGTGGTCTTGAGTATGGATTTTTGGAGACTACTAATGCTTTTTGGAATACAGAACATTGGGTTGACATTTTAGATAGATGAGAGACAGAGATAGTATACAGGAAAAATCAATTATCCTAAAATTTCAGAGAAATCTAAACATGTATATCGTCACCATGTTGTTGAGTTTCTGTGTTTGCTAAGAAGGGCAAAAGACATTCCTGTAATATTAAAAATTTTGTAAAAAAATTTTTGTAGCAGTAGTTGAAAGTATGTTTGAATGATAAACTTGAGACTGTGAATCTTTGTTTGAGGAAACTACATAATTGTTTCAGACATTTTGTTGTAAGAAACTGCTTATTCAATCAAAAATGTAAGCTATGATTTTCATAGGAAGTTAATCTAATTAACTAATCTTGTGATAATTAACAGTTGAGCTAAATCTTACTTATCTATTAGGATTCTAATTAATTCTACCAGAATGAAAGACCAAGGGATCCTCTTAGTATTAGAAACAGAGCTAAAGTCATTCTTCCTTGAAAAAAGTAAAATAATATGATTTCAGATGATTAGCTGTAAAAAGTGCAGAAACTCAGTTTTCTTAAACACTAGTAAAGTTAAAATTGCAAAATTAAAATTCAGTAAATACCATTTATGTAAATTTAAAAAATCCAAAACAACACTGAGTATTTTTTTATTGGTACAGATGTATTTAGTACAAGTAAAAAATATGGACCAGAAGGATACACTCTAACTTAATGAAAGTGACTATAAGAGAAGGAGGGTGAAGGAAAGAAAGAAAAAGGTGAGGGAGATTAAGAGGTACAAAATATGAGTCAGGAGTATGGAATGTACAGTGTAAGGAATGTAGTCAATAACTACATAATATCTTATATGGTGACAGATGGTAACTAGACTTACCATGGTGATCATTTTGAAATGTATAGAAATATTGAATCACTATGTTGTGTAACAGGAACTAACATAGTGTTTTAGGTCGATTATACTTCAAAACCAACCAAATAAACAAACAAACTCATAGAAGAAGAGATCAGATTTGTGGTGACCAGAGGCGGCGTTGGCAGGAGGGGGAAGCGGATGAAGGCAGTCAAAAAGGTAAAACTTCCAATTATAAGATAAATAAGTACTAGGGATGTAATGTACAACATGGTAAATATAATTAACACTGCTATATGTTATATATGAAAGTTGTTAAGAGAATAAATCCTGAGTTCTTATCACAAGGAAAACATATATATTTTTTTCTATTTCTTTAATTTTGTTATTTATAGACGAGATGAGGAGGGATGTTCACTAAACATTGTGATAATCATTTCATGACCCATGTAAGTCAAATCATTATGCTGTACACCTTAAATTTATGCAATGCTCTATGTCAATTATATCTCAATAAAACTGGAAAAAGAAAAAAAAAAAGAAAGTGACTGTATCTGAGTAGTGTGGGAGAGAAGAATGGACCTGGGCTTTTTTTGTGGGGGAGGTGATGTGGTACAAAGTACTCTATTGTATCTGTGACTGTTTTTCTTATAAAAGGGTTCTGAAGTATTTACCTATATGTATACACACACATATATACACATGATGAGTATATGTCCACCTGGATGTTTGTTATATTTCTGTAAGCTTTTCTCTTTATATGAACATTTTTTATAATTAAAAAGTAATACAATCATTACAATTTATTATTTGTTTATAGTTCTGTTTAGATGTAGAGGTAGATTTTTAAACTGTGTGCTAAATGACACATAAAGGCTGATTTGTCCATTTCCACTATTCATTCAATCTTTATCCTCTGTCTATATGGATAATCTAGAAGTCTAGCGCAAATTAATTCAAGAGCTAGTTTTCAAATTAAATAACCCCCAAATGTATGTTTTTGTCCTTAATAATATCAAAGGAGTTGTTCTCACCTTCATAGATTTTCTATTTTTTGATTTCACAGGCAACTCCCTCGAACTTGTTTGGGCAGGAACACAAACATTGTCCGTCCAGCAGAATCACATTCCCTCCATTTTGGCACGGTTGGCATTTTCTTACACTGAATTCATTGATGTAGTCTGCAATGGCTCTTTCCAAATTTTGTTTCTTTAGGTGTGCATCTTTTATTTTCACTGGAATCAGATCATATATCGGAGACAGCTGCAAGAGAGCAAAACATTTAATTTTAGGTCTTTTTCTATAGACAGAGCTTGTGCAATATTTTTCACTAAATTATTTATTCATTGCTTCATTAATTCAACAAAGGCTTATTGAATGATTATTATTGCCAGATATGATGTTAGCTTTTAAGACTACCAGTGATCAAAACTAGTCATGATCTCTGTAATCATGGAGATCCCATTATGGAGGTAAGGAGACTGATATTAAAATAATCATACAGACAAATTTAAAATGGAAACTGTGACTAGGTGCTATAAAGGACAGGTATATATATTTTAACAATGAACAGTCAGGGATTTAAAGTTTTAGCAGGCTAATTTACTGACATATTGTGAATCCTTTTTGCTGCCTTTTTTCTGCCTCCCCTTTTCCAGAAGGTAGGAAAGTGCTCGTGATCTCTTGTCTAAGAGGTGGTTTGTGTGTGATGCCAAGTCCAGAATGCCCCTAAAGGCAAACTCCTTATTGATATTTTTTTCTCTAAAAGCCTGAACTCATTGATAAATTTTTGTTGGGAGAAGGAGTGTGGGAAGAATGCCACCAAGGTGGGGGCATTCCTCCAGTCCAGGAAGGGGGTAGAGTTAGCATGTACCTCAAGTAGCAGGAAACCATAGCTAGATCTCTAGCAGCTATTTTGGGAAATAGCAAAATCTTTGGAGTGCCCCTAGGGAAGGTGGCTATCAAGGAACAGGCTACAGCTTTGTCAATGACTCCCATGCCCAATGTTGGCATGGAAAGTTTGCAACCACCTTACTTCAAGTGAACTTGTAAACTTGAACAATGAGGTTATCAGGATGACCACCATGGACTAAATACTTATATATATCGTATCTTCATTTCCCAGACAGAAGCATCAGGACAAGCAAGAGCTGCCCTGAACCCCATCCAACAAATGAATGAAGGATGAATTTTCCAGCAGCATGGAAGGATGGGATCTCAATGTCAAATTTAATTATACTAAAATAAATGAAGTAAAATGATTTATTTTGTACACTTAAATTCCTGGAATAAGATACATAGTTGCTATCATTGAATCAGGGAAGTTTGGAAAGGCTTTCCTGAGAAAATGACTATGAAGTTGAGATTTGAGGGTGTTAAGACGGAAAGAAGATTACTCTAGTAATATAGGGCAGAATTCAAAAAACTCTTAGTTATGTTACATATATAACACATATAGAATATACAGGGCTATGTTTTATGTACATATGTAAAACATGTATAGAAAACTTGTATCATATGCCTATTTAATGTAAGCAAATTCAATTGTGTGACTATAAAGGTGTTTGAGTAGATAAACTGTAAGAAATTGAGACACTTTGGTGGCACAGTACTTTGAAATAAGAGACCACAAAATTTAGAAGCAATTGGAATCAAAAGACAAGATTAAAAAATATACCACAGGACTTCCCTGGTGGCGCAGTGGTTAAGAATCCACCTGCCAATGCAGGGGACACGGGTTCGAGCCCTGGTCCAGGAAGATCCCACATGCTGCTGAGCAACTAAGCCCGTGCGCCACAACTACTGAGCCTGCACTCTGGAGCCTGCGAGGCACAACTACTGAGCCCGCATGTCACAACTACTGAAGCCCGCGCACCTAGAGCCTGTGCTCCACAGCAAGAGAAGCCACCTCAATAAGTCCACACACCACAACGAAGAGTAGCCCCCGCTTGCCACAACTAGAGAAAGCCGGCGCACAGCAACGAAGACCCAATGTAGCCATAAATAAATAAATAAATTTATTTTAAAAAATAGTTATATATATGTATACACACACACACACCACAAATTCCTGCCGAAGAGTAATGATGGATTAAATAAAGTCAACTAATCCTTTTTCTGAGGCCAATGAGAAAAGCTGAACAAGATAAAAGTAAAATTAAAAAATTTGCTTGAAAGCCCTGGAGAACTAACAAGGTAACAAAACATTACTAGGCTAAGATCTGGGAGGAGGTGGAAGTTCAGTGAGGTGAGCCCAGTACTTCTGGGTCACCAGTCCCCTTGACACATTTCCTAAATCAGGAAGAGGCAGTCGAGGAGCTAAGGGGTAGAGCAGCACGTTACTGGGCTGGGGAAAAAAGTTTGGAATTCAGGACAGCAAAGGTAAACAAGTTGTGCTTTGGCTTGGGCCCAAAGGACTGCAGCCCTAGAAGTAAAAGGGAATTGGAATTGAGGTAGCCCTGGCAAAGACTGCAGCTGGTTTTAAAATAATCCTGAGTCATTAGTACCCCAGAGGCTTTTCAGATACAAATATATATTTCTTTTGAAGACAATAAAAGCATCTCAGGCCTCAAGCTACTCTGATAGCAATTTTTAAAGTATAATATCCAGCCCACAATAAAAGTAACTAGGTACACAAGGAAATGAGCCAACGTGAATGAGAATCAGTAGAAATAATAGAAACGAGAAACAGAGCTTGGGAATGCCAAGATTTGAGTTACCAGACGTAGACTTTAAAACAGCTATGTTTACATAAGTGTAAGAGACAAGATTAAAGATTTTAGCAGAGAACTGAAAATTATTTTTAAAAATAGAAGATTTGAAAAAAATAAACAAAGAGAATTAGAACTTGCTATATAATATACAAATTAATGGACTGGTTAAATAGCAGATGTGACACAACTGAAGTAAAGTTAATGAATTGAAATATAGGTTAGAAGAAGATATTGACAATGATGCATGAAGAGATACAAAGTCAGGAAATACAGAAAGACAATAGGAAACATAAAAGATAGAGTGAGAAGGTAAAAGATCTACGTAATTTGAGTCCCCGAAGGAGATGTATAAGAAGCAGTATTTGAAGAACTAATGGTGGAGAATATTACAAACCTGGTGCAAGGCATCAAGATACTGCATTAATGAAAAGCAAGGTTAAAAACTGTTCTTTTCACACCTAGGCACATTAGAGTAAAATTGCTAAAAAACAAAGATAATGGAGAAGATCTTCAAAACAGTCTACTTTGAAAGTAGACCGATGCTTGATTCTAATAGATACAATAAGTAACACAATATAAATTGTTCTAGGACAATGAGATATTCCTAGTGAAATTTTTAAAAAAGTGACCTTCAAACTTATAGCACACATAAAAAACAACTCTAGGTTGATTGTAGATTGAAATGTAAAAGCAATACAATAAAGGTTCTGGAAGATAATATATAGGAGAGTATCTTCAAGACCTTGAGGTTGGGAGAGACTTCAAATAGGACACAAAAGCACTAACTATAGTGAAAAGAAATATACATTTGACTACATTAAAGAAATCAACATCATAATTCCTGATACGAGGCACTAAGAAGGACACAACATCACTTCTTTGGTATTCTTGCCAAAAATGCAGAACCTCAATCTACTCTAAGCCTAAACTGAGAGACAGTTGACACAATAACTGATCAATGTTCATCAAAAGTGCCAAGGTCATGAATGACAAGGAAAGTCTAAGGAACTGTCACAGACTGGGGACTAAGGAGACATGACAATTAAATGCAGCAAGGGATCCTGCTTGGATCCTGGAACAGAAAAAAGGACATCAGGGGAAAAACTAGTGAAATTTAAATAAGCTCTGTGATTTAGTCAATGTTAATTTTTCTGATTTTGATAACTGTACTATGGTTCTGTAAGCTGTTAACATGTTGGGGCTGCTGGGTGTAGGGTATGTATGAAGTCTGTGCTGTTTTCGAAATTTTACTGTCTGTACTATTTGCGCAATTAAAAGTCTAAAATTATTTCAAACTAAAAAGTAAAAAAGAGGATATCTGTTATCAAGAATACTATTGAAGGGTGAAAGTTCCCCAATGAAAGAAGACATTTGTAACAATTTTATGTGAGAATAGGCTCATATCCAGAATATATCAAGAATTTCTACGAAGTCACCACAACAATCCCCTAGCATAGTCTTTTATGAATTAGCACGTAGGATTCAGATTTCAACTATGACGTGTTTATTTGGAAGAAAGAAACCTCTTACCAATGTTGCCTCATTGGCACAAACAACATAAGCGTGTGGTGGAGTTATCTTGATTTTTAAGAAAAGAAGTCCATTTTGTCTGACCTTTCAAAGGCAAGTCAAGGCCAGATAACTGAAGATACAAGAATAGCGGGTCTTGGAGAAAATACAGTTTGGATGAAATGCATAAACAGTGTTTAAACAGACAAAGAGGAAGGATGTGCAATGGCAAATAGTTTCAGAGGAGCCTCAAACCCAGGAGTCGAGAATCCCACAAGAAGACAAAGAACGATTAAAATATACTTCTTGAAGTTTGCTTGAAGAATAGCATGTTTTTCTAATGAACTTTGGCCTGCGGTTAACTAAGAAAACAGTTTTCATTTTTCTCCTATACTAGCTAACTCCCTTCTATTTCTACCATTTTCCGTGGATGTAATCTATCACACAACGTGCTAAAATACAAATAAATTGACAATACTGTTTGATATTAAGTACATTTAGGTTTATTTCAGGCTTCCAAACTGATGAAACTATATGTACCAAAACAAATGTAGTTTGTTGAAAGAATGAGTGGTTTTTTTTTTTTTAATTGCTATACAAGAGAGTTAGGAATGATTTTTACTATATAATTATAACTGTAATGACTATAACGTAGAACACTGGTACCACAGCTCTTTAAAATTCTGATGTTCTTTAACATCTGGTGCATCACTCTAAGAGTTGTATAATATAACAAAAATGGTAGATAAATTAATTCATTATTATTCAAAGTTGCTCCAGAAAGAGCTTAATCTAACTTGACATGTGTGTGGATAAGAGTGGCTGAGGGAAATGAGGAAAGGAGAATTGAAAAAGAACGGAAAAGGCAAGATAAAGGCAAAAGAAACACAAATACACAAAATTCATGCAGGAGGACCCATCCATTTGCACAAGGTGAGTCATAAATTTGGTTATATTTCCAGCATGTTGAAAAAGACAACTGAATTTTAATGATTATTTGCATGTTAAGAAAAGCTCACCTGATTCCCAAGAGAAACAAAATGATCCTTGAAACTGAGAATGAAGAGTTGTATCTCCCATGAGTTCTCATAAAAGGGACATTGTATTTTGTAACATCCTTTCAGTAAATAAAGCAAGAAAAACTTTGTTCTTTAGCATGCAAAAACAAAACTTTTCAGGAAGCCAATATGCTGTATGCTAGCTCTGCGGATTTTTACCGCTACTGCTCTGGAGGAAATCCTAAACTTTTTATCTCTCAGGCAATCGTTACTAAATGTAATTTCTCTCACCTGACATTTTTATAACTAGTTTGTAGCAGTAAGCTTAAGAAACCAAAGTTCAGCTATTCTATTGAGGTAAAATGTAGAGCCATTTGTGTTAACATTCAGGTAAGCTGGAATGGAATTAATACACTTTCATGAAAGTTGAAGACTATAACAAAGTCAATATTGAAAGAGAGACCCAGCCAATCTCCTCGGCAGGGAGAAGGGCTGAAGGAAAATTCTTGGACTGGGCCAAGACATTCCTCAAGAAGTGACCTGGGGTCTGTTGATGCACAAACAAAAGGATAATCAAAGCCACAAGATTCTACTTAATATAGCATGGTCATAGTTACTTTAGTGTGGAAAATAAATATAAATAAAACCAAGTGCTTTACTTAGAAAATCTCAGTAATATATTTAAACAGCCTTTAATTAAGAGTGATATAACTTCTTCCTGTTTCCTCCAAGAGAATCTCTTTGCAACATAAATACCTAGGTAATTGACAAATTGCTACAGAGAATTAAATATAAACCAGTTTAGTGTGAGTGGGGAGAGGTTTTATCAATTCTTTACATAATTAAATAGGAGGGCCAATTATTTTAATATTAAGGTCATCCCCAGTGCTTGGACATGTCATATGCAGACAATGGAATGCTTCAAATTACCAAAGAATGAATTAGTGATTATAGATTGTTTAATTACCTCATGGAAATGCCAGTTGACCAAAGGAGCACTTGCATTTATGAGAGCAAAATAACTTGGAGTCTATTTCAAGGTCAAATTAAGCTACATCTCAGGTCTCTTTAGAGATTTAAAAGCCATACAAAGTCAATAAAAACCATAATATTTTACTATTTTTTGAACTTCTCCTCCAAGAAGATAAATTTAAAAAGTGTTTCGTGGTGGACTAACTATGGTTGCCTTCTTCTTCGGCAGAACATTGATACAAAAAGTCCAGGTTTCCAATTCATGAAGAAAGAAACATACAGCTATTTTAGATGGAATGCCCACCAATCTAAAAATCTGGGGGTCAATAGTTGCCCTTAAAAATAGGATAAAACTATATTTGCATCCAGCCAGTAGGATTGTGCCAACAGAGTTGTGAAGGTTTTTGAATAGTTCTAGTAAATCCAGTAGTAAATCTTCAGCAGATACTTTATTGACTTGAGATTTTAAAAATCAGCTCTGGAATATGATGGCCTATTATTAAGACCTCCTCAGAGAACAGTCTTGGATCCATACAAGGACAGTTGAACTTCCTTTGTAGAAATGAGAAGACAAGACACTTTAGGTGTCCATCTGAATGTAAACATCCACCTAAATCAATTTTTTGTTTGTTTGTTTGTTTGTTTGTTTTGGCCACGCAGCTTGTGGGATCTTAGTTCCCTGACCAGAGATTGAACCCAGGCCCTTGACAGTTAAAGTGTGGAGTCCTAACCAACTGGACCGCCAGGGAATTCCGAATCAATTCTTTTTTTATTTAAGATCTTCTGAAACAGATTTATTTCACTGAGTTCAAGATAATGAATTTAAATATTATTTAAATATGACAAAATAAAAGGGGTCTCTTCTGATTTTAATTTTATATATGGGCATGCTAATTTGGACAACTTTTTTCCTCTCTTTGTCCTAGTTTTGGGACAAAATATGTGAAGACTCTCACAGATGTGCTTGCACATTTACAACTGGGTAGATTTCCACAACCTAAAGGGAGAGTACATTACAATTTTCCAGTTTCTGAGTTTCTCTCTCACATAAATGAAGTAGTTTTGGTGGTTTCACTCACTCTTTAAAGAGAATAATGAAGAATGAAGGAACACAATTCTGTAATAACTAGTCCTATCAAAAATGTCAACATGTTGGACTTCCCTGGCAGTCCAGTGGTTAAGACTCCGCACTCACATTGCCAGGGGCATGGGTTTGATCCCTGGTCGGGGAACTAAGATCCCACATGCTGTATAGTGTGGCCAAAAAAAAAAAAAAAAAAAAAAATGTCAACATGTTTATAACTCAAGTTAATCAAAAGGAAGTAGGGGGCAATCAAAGATAAATTTGACCCGAGGGAAGAAAATTGTGAAACATACAGGGAAAATTGAAAGCTATAGAAGAAAGTAGGAAAAATACTTTCTAATAATATCGGGAACAAAATAGCAATAAAGGAAAACACATAGCCTTTACAGTTAGTTTGGGGAGAGAATGATGAGGCTAAATAACATTGGCATTTATATCTTTACAATTATAATGTAGCTTTTTCCCTTTAGGAATAAGCACCAAGACTGTAAAGTCCCAAAAGGTTTATAAACAGAAGACTATTATAATCAAGATACAAAAAGGAAAGGATTTCCTGACCATGAGAATTGTTAACTCTTGTTCTTATTTTCTGAGAACTTATGAACTTCCCTTTCACAAAGGCCCTTGATAAATACAATTCTCCTGTGTTGGAAGTGGTGGTATGATGTCACCTGAAGGCAAGGGACAACTGGGGCAGAAGGAAGGGAACTAACAATTTCTGTGCAACTATTTTGTACCAATCTGTGCTATAGTCTCTATACAAGCAATCACATTAAATCCTCAAAATAAACATGGAGCCCTGGAGAATTCAGTGTTGCAGAAGTCAGAAAAGATTACACATCTAGTGAGGAGCAGAGACTCAGACTCAGCCCGGTTGGTCTGATGCCCCCTCTGTGCCTTTCTTCTATGCCATGCTTCTTTCAGGGATGGGATGGGAGTGCATTTGAATGCTCACATCTCTTTCAGATGAAGTTAACTGTTCATCTGAACCAGCAATTACATTTAGTAAGAAAATGACAAAATCTTCTATGTGAAAATAAATATTTCTTACCTTTTGATTTATGAGCACTGGAGCATCATTTAAGGAAGAGGCCCAATTTACAAAGTCAGTCACGTTAATCATCCTGGCTCCTTTGAGAAGCTTCTCTTTCAGTTCAGTTGCATGTTTTCTTGTTCCTCCTCTTATGAATGAAATAACATCATCGATGAGGTCATCACTCATGATGTTTTCTGAGAAGAGAAAGAAGATATAAGTGAAGCATGTATAGTTCTGTGACATCTGATAGACATTTATTGAACCCCTTTCATAAGGTATAGTCTAGTACATTTATTGAATTTTACTTATGAATATTACTTATGTAATTTTTTTCACCCCAAATCTCCAAGGGTAATTTTTATTAGTAGTCAATTATAGATTTCAATCATCTTTTTAAAGAAAATATAAATGGTATGATGCTTGAGATACATTAATAATTTAAAGTTCATCACCTAAGCACATGCACACATGGGAACACGACTCTTGATTGGATACATTTTTTGTTGCAGACTTACCTTCATAATTATATTTTGTATAAGTTTGCTTTAAACTATTTTAATATTATAAAAAACTTCAGAGTATAAAAATGAATAAAGTAAAAAGCACAATTTCTTTCCACCCCAATTTTTACGTTATTTCTCCCTCAGTCTCTCCCAGACTAAACCGCTTTTAAAAAGCTTTTGGTGAATCATTTAGAGTTGTGAATTTTTTGAACTAAAAAGTAATTTCAAGGTGATTTTTGTTCATCCTTCTTTATTTTTATAGATGAGAAGACTGAGCCTCAGAGAGATGGAGTGACTAGCCCAAGATCACACAGTAAGCTTAATGGCCAAATTTTGAAATTATGACATTTGATGGCAAGGTCAGTTTTCTTCTTACTTCATCAGTAGTTTCCAAGCATGGCCACATGTTAGTGGCTGGTATGCTTTTAAAATTATGAGGTTTTCCTCTCTTCTACTTCTCCACTATCAGCTGACTTTTTTTTTTTACAGCTTTATTGGAGCATAATTGCTTTACAATGGTGTGTTAGTTTCTGCTGTATAACAAAGTGAATCAGCTATACATATACATATATCCCCATATCTCCTCCCTCTTGCGTCTCCCTCCCACACTCCCTATCCCACCCCTCTAGGTGGACACAAAGCACTGAGCTGATCTCCCTGTGCTCTGCGTCAGCTGACTCTTTAAATCACTCTTTAAGTGAGTCTCAAGCATTTGTATTTCTGAGAATGCTCTCAAGTATTTCTGATTAGAGTACAAATTGAGAACTCCACTACCTCATGCTTATAAATCTGCTAATGATTAGCAACAGAAGTAATATTTATACCAAAAAAATTATATTTTTAAAAATGTTATGCACTGATTTAATGTTAAGGATGGATTAGGTATTTTCTTTTTTTCACCCAGTTTTATTGAGATATAATCACGTACAATATGGTATGTTTAAGGTGTACAGCATAATGACTTGACATACATATATATTGCAAAATGATTATCACAATAAGTTTAGTTAACATACATTACCTCATATAGTTACAAAAATTATTTTTTCCTTGTGATGAGAACATTTAGGATCTATTCTCTTAGCAGCTTTCAAATACATCACACAGCACTGTTAACTAGAGTCATCAGGTTGTACATTACATCCCCAGTACTTATTTATCTTATAACTGGAAGCTTGTACCTTTTGACCAATTGGGTGAAGGTGAATTAGGGATTTTGAGTCAGGTGGAAGATTGAGTTAGGGAGATGGCTTTGGCCTTCTCCTTTCTTGATGGACACAGATAGCACTGTCACTAGGCCATTTGGAAGCTTTGTTAAAATTAGGGGAAAAAAAGAAAACTTTCCTCAAGATATTTTTCTACCATCAGGCTTCTACCATTGCCATGATAAAAATACAAATCTACAATGACCACAGTGTGAATGGCTGTATTCCCCAGAGCTGTGCAGTTCATGACCTGCACAATGATGATACCATTGAATACATGTCCCCGGGTTACTTGTGTTTATAATGGTTTGGGAACCACTGTAAAGATAAAATAGCTTTTGGGAATTCCCTGGCAGTCCAGTGGTTAGGACTCCGTGCTTTTACCACCGAGGGCCTGGGATCAGTCCCTCGCCAGTGAACTAAGATCCCGCAAGCTGGTGTGGCTTGGCAAAAAAAGAAAAAAGAAAAAAAATAAAATAAAATAGTTTTTTAGCACTTTCAGTTTGTTGTGGTTGTTGTTGATTTTTATAAAGAGGGGAGACAATAAAGAAGGCTCATAGTGACAGGGCAGTGCTCATTGACCTTTCCTCCTTCTTTTTACCCTAGTAAGTTAGGCCATACTTACCAATTTTACCATCACCCCTCTTTAAGCAATTGTCTGAATTAATATTTCCTGTGATTTCAAGTCCAGCATTCAGAGATAAATCCAGATTAAACCCGAGGCATCTCTGTATATCCCTTAGTTCAACACCTGTTTAATATATTTAGTTAGAAATTATTAGATTATGTCTATCAACATCATAAATAAATTCCAATTTTGCTATTTTGTGAGAAACATACTTACTTGGATTCCTAGACATTATTACTGAACTCAAATGCAAGGTTATATCTGCCCTGCTTTGCCCTCATATTAGAATCTAGTGGTCTCCTTTGACTTTGCTTGTCAATTTAATGGTAAAGGTCCTATAAATTTACCCCTTGTTAAAAGGGACATGAGTCAGACAAGGGTGGCTATAGTCCATCCTTTACCTCTAATACCATAAAAGGGAGACAATGTCTAACATGTATTGAATGATTATATGCCCAGCATCATTCTAAGCATTTTGTGTAAATCAACTAATTTAATCCTCTCATTGACTTTCTGAGGTAAGTTTTATTATTATCCTCATTTTACAGATGAGCATAAGGAATCACAAAGCAGTTAAGGAACCTGCTGATGGTATTCAATTAGTAATTAGCCAAGTAGGTATTAGAAACAAGAGCTGTCTGGTTATTAAGCACTTCTCTGTATCAACTTCATAATTTGGTCATGGGAGGCATCAACATCTCCTGATCCTCTTTGGAAGACTCAGTTCATCATTGAGGTAGCTAGTTTGTTGCTTTGGGTAGATGGCTTAAATATATGACACTTTATTCTGGTCCTACGAATGCTGTTTAGTAGACATTGGTCTTGGGAGCTGACTCATTGTGGTGTGTGGTTGCTCCAGTTATAACGAAGAAAAATCCCAATATTTACTCAAGTATATAATTTATTGTCTATTCTCCTGATTTAAAAGAGGAAATTACTTCTTCATTTTAAGAGTAACTTCCCAGGCCTGAGCTCATTGACCATATCAGTTTTTGCTCTTATTTATTATTTCAGATCACACACACACATACACACACGTATACAAACACGTGGTTGTTTGTCCTGGAAGCCAAAATGCTTTACGAAAAAGGAAAGGGAGAAGTTAAGTTAATCCCAGGATCCCATGGTGAGATTTAGAAGTAGAGATCTGAGGCATTTAGTCAATCATTCATTCAACAAGTATCTTTTGTGTACCCACAATTACTGAGAACTTAAGAAATATCCAGTGGAATTTCCCATGGTGAAGGAGGACAGAGGCTAAAAATGGAAGATAATGCTAGAAATTCAGAATACTAGATTTCCAACCTTAACCTAAGAAGCATGAGAATTCTGATTCGAAGATGAGGATGAAAATACCTAAATGACCCCCTAAAGCTTAGATTCTCTACCTCAGCTGTGGACCTCTCCATGACCAGACAGAGTCTGGATACCCCAAACTGAGGTGGAGGACGTGGTTTGGACCTTGGGTGTGGCAAAGTAGAGAAGTGAGAAGAATGACTTCCTCTTCAAAGACCCAGAGTCCATCTAATGATCTTTGTCTACTAAGACCAGAAGGTAAGTAGATATAAGTAGGGAGCTCTGAGTTGTCCAAGATGAAAGATTTCAGCCCATAGAGTTTTTTCACCAAAGCAACTCTTAGCCTGAAGAGTTCTTTGTGTTTTGATCACCCTTGCTGAGCCTTTCTCTTCTGATTTTCGAGTTACTCAAGACACATTCTTCTTGTGCCCCTCCCCCATGTGATATCTATCAATATAGCCTACTGGGCAGGGCTCCTAGATACCCCATTATGCCATCTCACTGGAATAGCCTTGTGAGGCAGTATAAACCAAGAAACCTCATACTCCACTCCCCCTGGAAATGCATCTACTGGCCCAAGACTAGACTGAAGCATCAAGAGCAACTGGTTCTGGCCATTCATATTTGTTTCATCCATAAAGGGTTTATCCACTGTGGGGACAGTGTCAGGCTTTAAGATCAGAGCTGAATCCCATTTTTTGCTCGACACAGCCAGAGGCTAAGGAGAAAGAGCCATGGAAGTGCTTTTGGCAACACTTCCTTCCCTAAGAGAGACACCCCAAAACTTTGAGGGCAGAGAGAGGAGATATGCTGGCATCTTTCACCTCTTTAAAGAGTGCTGTAACTAAGCCTTAATTACTCACAAGATAAGTAATTAAAACTTATTAACATAGAAACTTGGCATCTAGTTTATTCTTAAAAGGCTTTGAGGAAGTCTTTAGGTCAGGATGGTAATTATGTAGCACATAGGCCTATTCTGTGCATATGGCAGACACTGATGATCAATCATAGACTCTTTTCCATGATTCAAGTGTGGTCAGAAACCTATTTATGGACCCAATTCAACCACCACCCCATAGTTAGAATTGTCGTCATATGAGGTAAAACTAATTTTCCACTCTTGCTTTAGATTTACAAGCTGTTAACATTGCTTCTTCCTTCCTCTCTGAGAGAAAATTTAGAACATTTCCTTTCCAATTCTGAAGAATACTTTGGAAGATAATTGGCATACATATAATTGAACCAGTCTATGGATTAAGCAAGAGGTTATGTAAATGACGTCTTTTGTACTTTTCACCTTTTAAATAGTATTTCACTAAAAGCAGCACCACCAAATAATATTATATTGCAATACGATTTTGTGCATTTCTCAGTAGTGCTGCTGAGTAGTGCAGGGCCAAGTCATCTTGTTTGAGGTGGAAGTCAATTTGCTGTTTGATAGGATTTTAGAGGCCAAAGGGCAGGGATAGAGTTCTCTCAAAGAAGCAGGTTACAAAACTCTACTCTAAAGCCTTTAACCATTGGAAGAGGATAACACTAGAAATAGTGGATGGTTACAACAATGTTGGAAGTTAGACCTCTATTTCTAGGTATACCTTTCTGGTTCATGGAAGCTTTATCCAAAACATATATTAGTTCATAGAGTCCTCCTAGAGACCCAGAGCTACTGTAATGGGTTCCATAGGTTTCCAAAAATGCAAAATATTCCCCCTTTTCATAGGTAGCTGGTAGAGCTTTTATAGAATCCAAGAAAGTTGTCGCCAGCATGACATCCCGAGTTCTCATCACAAATCTTCCCAGGTGAATGACTCCTTTTACATGCATAAATATTTTTTCCTTTGTTGTAGAGCAGAAGAAAAGAAATATGAGTTTTATCACCATTATTTTGAGTTCAAAAATCACAAAATTTAGAATTTCCATAGTCAATACGTTTTTAGCAGTGACCGCAAGATACCGCTTTAACCCGCTTGGAATGGCAAACTTAAAATCCTATCAAAACTGTTGATGAAGATGTGCAGCAACTGGAACTCTCTCACATTACAGGTGGAAGGGTAAAATGGTACAACCACTCTGGAGAACTGTTTGGCAGTTTCTTGTAAAAGTCAACACACATCTACCCCAATGGCCAGCAACTTCACTTCTACATAAGATCAGTAAAAAAGTAATTTACAAAAAGACCTGTATGAGACTTTTATAGAGGCTTTGGTCAGAATAGCTTAAAATTGAAAATGACAAATGTCCACTGACAGGGGAATTAATAGACAAATTGTAGTCTATTCACACAAAGGAATACTAGTTAGCAATAAAAGGGAACAAACTACTGATACAGGCAACAATATAAATAAATCTCAAAAATATTATACTAAGCGAAAAAGTCAGGCACCAAAGAGTATATACTGTATGATTCTATTTATATGAAGTTCTAGAACAGGTGAAACTAAGCTGTGGTCAGAGAAATCTGGTCAGTAGTTGCCTCTCAGGCAGTAGGGGATTGATGCAAAGGGCATGAAGGAATTTTCTTGAGGTGATGGAAATATTCTACATCTTGTTTAAGGAGGTGGATACAATAGTCAAAACTCATTATGGAACTATATGCTCAAAATATTTTCATTTTATTGTATGCAAATTATACCTCCCTAAGTTGACTTAAAAATGTTAACAATGGAAGGAAATATAGACATTATATATGAAGCCCAATTTTATTTTACACATGAGGAAACTCTGATACAAAGGTATCAAATTATTTTCCCCAAATCACACAGAGTCTGTGGCAGACATTTGTCCCAAAAACCTAGGTTCAGGTCTCTCTGTGCCTTCTACTAAGTCCTCTCAATTTTTGATAACAGGAGGGACAGATAATATTTTAAGCTGTGGCTTTCAAGCCAATCTAAACACCTCAGCAGTTAATGTTCCCAGGGATGATGGCTTAAATTTCCAAAGGAAAACTGAGGCAGTCACAAAGAACTATGTGATTTAATGCTATAGACTGTCCTGGCCAAAACTAAACTACAACTGACATCCATGATTTTGTGGAAGGTTCTTTTGAAGTTCTCCTGCTGTAGTTGTGGTTAGCACGTGTTGATTGCATAGGAGTTTAATACGCTTTATTATTTCTTTAAAGGTACATCTTGGTGTATACGAACATCACACCAAACTTTTTATGTTTTAGAAGCACAATTGTTCACACTGCATGACTTAACTTCAGGTGATATTGGGTGATTCAGTATCTAACAAAAATCTTAAAGAAACTTACTCCATATATATATGTTCTCCACCTGATGACTTGCATAATAATTCTTAATGCAACCTCAAAGATGCACAAAACATATTTGGATTCCCTTTTGTTTTTGCTAAAATTAGGTGTATCTTGTCAGAAAGACATTATGTTCTTTGACTCAACTTATTTTAGAGGTAGATCTTAGATTATTCCCATCCAGATATACTCTTGTTTCTTCCATCTTAAAGGAATAAAAATAATCTCTTGGCCTTACTTGTTCAGCCATTTGCCACTCATTTCTTCACCCTCATTAGAAGCAAAATTCCTTTAAAGAGTTTTCTGTACTGGCTGTTTCCAATTCCTCTCTTCCCAGTTTCTCTTAAATCTAACCCAGTCATGCTACCGCCCTCACTACTCCAACAAAACTTCTCTTTTGTTCAAAACCTCTTCTGAAGGTCACCAGTGACCTTCACAATGCTAAAGCCAGTGCTTCTTAGTCCTCATCTTTCACATATTAGCACTTTTGACACAGTTCATCACTCTTTTCTCTTCGATAGAATTTATTTATTTTTTGTTATCTAGGGTAGTTCTTCTCAAAATGTACAGTGTGAACAAATCACCTAGAGAATCTTGTTAAAACACAATTCTAATTCAGTAGGTCTGGGGTAGGGTCTGAGATCTTAACTTCCCAGTGATGTTGTCGCTGCTGGTCCATGGACCACAGGTTGAGTAGCAAGGTTCTACAGCATTACACTGGCCACATCTTGCTTTCCTTCACTCCTCTTTCTTCAGACCTCTTTCTATTGAAGTTCCCTGAGTTTAGTCTTTGGTCTTCTCTTTTCTATCCACACTAACTTCATTAGTGGTCTCACCAAAGCCTATGACTTTAAGCACCATCTATATATTAACAACTCTGAAACTTAGAGCTTAATTCCAGACCTCTTTCCCAAATTCCAGACTCATAACATCAACTTCCTATTTGACATCTCCAGTGGAATGTCTAATAGACATCTCAAACTTAAACTAACTAAAACTTAACTACTGGTCTTCTTCTCCAAACCTGCACTACCTGAAATTTTCTCCATCTCATTTGATAGCAACTCCATCCTTCCGGTTGCTCAGGCCAAAAACTTTGGCGTCTGTAGAGTCATGTTTGACTCTACAACTGTCCTTTCTGAACTGTCATCATCTCTCACCTGGATTCTTGCAATAGTTTTAACAAACCTTCTTCCTTTTGCTCTTAACTTTCATAATCTCTTCTCAACAGTACCCAGAGTAATCACTGAAAATATATTAGAATATGTCAACCTTCTATTCAAAACATTCCAATGGTCCCTCATGTCACTCACTGAAAAAACCAAACTCTTAGAACAGGCTGTGAGGCCCTTTATGATCTGATTCAAGGTAACCTCTCTAACCTTTTCTCCTTCTGTTCACTTTGGCCCAATGGGCAGGTATGTTCCCATCTTAGGGACTTGTCTTTAATAGATTCTTCTGCCAGATATATCATCCCAAATATAACTATTTGACTATTTCCTCTCCTTCAAATCTTTATTCAGAGCTCATCTCCTCAGTGAAGCCTACCCTAAGCTTCTTTTTTAATACTGCCATCTGCCCAGGAGTCCTGATTGCCATTATGCTACTCCACATTTCATTTTATTCTATAGCACCTATCATTTTCTAAATACAATATAGCTTCCTTTTTTACTGTTATGTTTGTTTCTGTCTATCTCCCCCTGCTAAACTTTCAGCTCCATGAGAAGATTCTTTTTGAGTTTGGTTCACAAATGTATTCTAAGCACCTGGAACAGTGCCTGGCCACATAGTAAGTCCACAATTAAATATTTGTTGAATGACTTAAAAGATTTTCCAACTGCACCCTTTGGGCGAGTGTGCATGTGGATATAGAGGCAATGTATTGATCGACCCATTATACAATTAGGCATAATATAAGTACTAAGAGTGAATGAGTATTATTTTTCAAGTGGAAGAAGGATATCTAAATAGGTGACTGTGATATCAGAAAAGAAAGAGTGAGCATTTTACCAGCATCATACTGACTACAGAAAGTATATTCTATATTTATTCCAAAGGTGATGAAACAAACTTCTAAATCTGGCTTAAATATTAAAAAACAAACACACTTTCAAAGTCTCAAATTAAAGGTATGATTACAAAGTAAGCAGACCAATTTCATATGCAATGTGTACAATTTCATGGCATTGTTACTTTAGAAATACACTTTACAGTAAGTAAATAGCCATCATTCTAAGACATTACAGTGAATTACCAAAATTCCTTAGTATGATTTTTCATTGTACTTCTGAAGAGAATATAAATTTAACAGTCTATCACCACAATCTCAGTCAAAAAGCATGCTCTGAATTCCCTTTTTTCTTTGTTGGCGCCACGCGGCATGTGGGATCTTAGTTCCCTGGCCAGGGATGAAACCCGTGCCCTCTGCAGTGGAAGCACAAAGTCTTAACCACTGGACCACCAGGGAAGTCCTAAAAAGTATGCTCTGAACTCTTAATATGCTTGTTCTGTTGACAGCCACAAACATCTCACCCACTTATTACTGCTATACTGAAGAGATTTTTCTCCAGTTAGCATTCTTTTTCTGGGTCTTCAAACTACCTACACATTTGAGGATTTGTTGAGTGTTATTTTTCTTTCTCTTATGCGCTCTATCTGCTCTAAACGATTAAACTTAAAAGAGGAGGTTTGGTTAGTTTGAAAAATATTCCATTATATTCTCTATATTAAATGTTTGGTCTTACCTTCTTCGAAGAATATGACAACAACAGTTTGTAAGTTTCATTTTTGGAATATGTAAATCGAAAGGTACCCTGGGCATTTAAAGGATTTGTAAAGTCTTTTTTGTCAGAAGGTTTTGAATCTTTACTTTCAAACCGTCCAATTGCTTCAAAAGGTGTGTATTTTATACTTAAATCTGCATTAAAATTTGATTTCTTCTCTTGGATGATACTTCTGAATATTTGCATCTGTCCATCATAATATTCAGTTCTGAAATTTTTGTCGGCTTTGGTCTAAAAGAGAATAGCAAAGTGTTTTTGAAAACAACATACAAAAAAACCACCCAAAATAAACGGGAAAAGACAAACATCAGGCAACTTATTTGAAAGGGAGTAGAACAAAGAAGTTGAGCCAAGGCAAGAAAGTGAGACTGCTAGGGTTCAAATACAGATCTGATGACTTTGAGAACATTACACGATAACCTCTCTGTGCCCAGTCTGATTCCTAGTGTGTAAAATAGGGATACTCACCATACCTGGCCCAAAGGTTGTTATAAGGAGTCAATGAAATAAAGCATATGAAGGACTTAGAACATAGCCAGCTTTCAAGAGTTAATATATTAATAATTAAAAAGCAAGTTGCATAACAGATCAGATGCACAATATACTCCCATCTGTGTAGAAAAAGAAGGAAAGAAATGATAAAGCTAAGCCTTCCTGAAGCGTTATGGACCAGGCACTGTTTTGAGCATTTTACACATGGTTAATTAATATAAGTAGAAAGGCCAGGACTTGAGCCCTGAACTGCCTCTTAACATTTACACTCTACTGCCTATTTAAAAGAAAAAAAAAAAAAAAGCCTTTACATGCATAGAAAATTACTGGAAAAATAGACAAATCATGGAGTGATTGCCCTGGGTAAGGGGAACTGTGAGTAAATGGATATCTGGAGTGGCAACAGGCTTGCTTTTTCTTGCATCATCTTTTATGTGGTTTGGACTTTATTTATTTATTTACCACATTCATTTCTGTATTTAAAAAACTAAGTAACCTAGTTAAAAATTAAAACTTTCAATTAAAACAAATGAACTTATTTACAAAACAGAAACAGACTCACAGACATAGAAAACAAACTTATAGTTACCAAAGAGGAAAGGAGGGTGGAGGGATAAATTAGGAGCTTGGAATTAACAGATACACAGTACTATATATAAAATAGATAATCAATGAGGTATTACTGTATAGCACAGGGAACTATATTTAATATCTTGTAATAACCTATAATGGAAAAGAATTGAAAAAGAATAAAACTGAATCACCTTCCTGTATACCAGAAACTAACACAACATTGTAAATCAGCTATACTTCAATAAAACAAAGAAAGAAACAAACAAAAACTTTCTTTGCCAACTTGGTTATTGTCAGGCATCAACGGGAGGGCTGTTAATCTCAACAAACTCTCTTTCCAGAAGTCCTCTGTAACAGGCTGCAACTCTTGTCTGGAAAGAGACACTCATCTCTTCAGTCAGTGGCACAGACGGGACTCAGTAGCATGCACTGGGTGACTGTTCTGCATGAGGAATGCTGTGGTCTGAATGTTTATGTCTCCCCTTAAATCCATATGTTAAAATCCTAATGCCCAATGGGATGGTATTAGGAGATGGGGCCTTTGGGAGGAGCCTTCTTGAAGAGATTCGTGCTTTTATAAAAGTGACCCCCACAGAGCTCCCTAGTCCCTGCCAACCATGTGAGGATACAACGAGAAGTCTGTAACCCAGAAGAGGGCCCGACCCTGCTAGTGCTCTGATCTGAGACGCCCAGCCTCCAGAGCTGTGAGCAATAAATTTCGTTGTCTCTAAGCTACCTGGTCTCTGGTATTTTGTTATAGCAACCCAAACAGACTAAGACAAGAAACCTAAAGTCACCATCTAATGGGAAAGACTAAAATGTATATAATTTTCATTAAAGAAAGGCATGATGGGAAAAATGCTCAATGCAAAGGGAAGAGTAGCCTAACCATGTCACTTCCCTGTTTAAAATCTTTTCACCTTCCCACTGCCTTTAAGATAAAGTCTAAACTAGACTTATTCCAAGTTAATCTCTCCCTGACTGTACTCCAGACCTCTGGCCTCCTTTCTATTTCCACAGCCTATGCTTCTTCCCACCACAGGGCTCTCTTCTGCTGCGTTTACTTTCTGGAATGTTCCTTAATCCCCCAGCCTCCCTTAACACAGACGTTATACACACTCACACACACACACTATATACCCCTGGCCTGGTGAATCCCTACTTCTATTTCAAGTCTCAGCTTAACCATCACTTCTTTAGGGAGACCTTTCCTGATCCCACAGACTAACAAATCTGTTTCCTATAAGCTCTCATGGCTCTTCTTTTAAAATAAAACAAAATGAAAAACTCTTCCCTTTTATAATGGCTTATTTAATAGACCTTCAGATGGTAAACTCCAAGAAGTCAGGGACCACATCCATCTTACCCACATGCCTCCATAGCCTCACCACTTAGTAAAGTGCCTGGCAAAAAGTAGATTATAATAAAGATGTATTAAATTTAATATGCAGATCCAATATGGCTAACAATAGTAACTCATATGTATTGAGTGCTTACTCTGTGCCAGCAGCTGTTCAAAGTGTTTTATGTAGAATAAATATTTAACTTCCTACCTTTAAGGTAATTTCTATAATTATCTCCATTTTACAGATAAGAAAATATAGGTTAAAAAATTTGTCCAAGATCATACAATCATACAGCTAGGAAGTGGCCCAGCCAGCAATGAAACCCAGGAAGTCTGATTCCAGGGTGGAGCTGTTCATTCTTATTCTACACTGCCAAAGAGGGCTTGACAAGTTCTGAGTGGTAAAATGAAGAAAGGATTCATGGAAAATGTTGCCCTGAACATGGCCTTGAAAAAGAAAAAAAAAAATATATATATATATATATAGAGAGAGAGAGAGGTGATTCAGTTTGCTGTACACCAGAAACTAACACAACATTGTAAATCAACTATACTTCAATTTTAAAAAAAAGAAAGAAAAATGAATAAGATTTCTATTGCCTTGAAATCTAAGGCTAGTAGAAGCAAATGAAGACAATTCCACTCAGTCTTCCATGATGAGAAGTGCCAAAGCTGAGCAAAATGGCACCAGGAAACCACCTCTCCCTCACTCTTCTAGAAGGCTAAGGTCTTCTTAGCTCACTGGCTTCTAATTGGTTGCAGGATAGGAGTGGCGTAATTTGTAGGCTCTTGCACTTATACCTGAACTGGTTAGAAAGGAACTGGCTCTAGGCAGGGATCAACTTAGCAGTGTGAAGGATTGCTTGCAGGTATAAGGGAATGTTGGTCAGGGTGTCAATTAGAATGTTGTTGAATGGTCCTCTTTCACTAATGCTAGGATGGTAGTAGTGAGTAGAGTCTGAAACAGTGAGGGTGGGGTCACCCCAGAAAACCTAAAGACAAGAGCTGGATTGAAAAGCCAAAAATCCATCCATCAAAAAGAAGTCTGAGCTCCACGATAGGCATTCAGAGGTGGACCAATATATAGAATCGTTTTGAAGAGAAGAGCAAAGTCTTTGAAGAGAGGTCAAGAAGCAAGATTATAGAAAGTAGGAAGACACACAGATGGAAACAAGTTTCTTTATGAGAACCAAATAAACAGATGTTGGAGAAGCAGAAATCAGAGAGAAGGGCAAGGGTGCTTACATCTTCCAGGAGGCCAGGCATATTATAGGGGTTAGTGAAATCTATCTTGAAAAGAAATAAACATTACTCTGACACTGGGAGCGGAGGAGATAGAACACCTCCACACACATTCCAAAGTTCAAATTGAGGAGGCTTGGAGAGCAAGTGGGAATAAAAGGTAAAGAGAAAACTGTTAAAGATGCCACTAAGATTTTGTATGTACAAATAAAGGATAAAACCATATACTATCTACTATTATTATTAAAGCCATCTCTCACTAATTGAGAGAAGGAACCAGGAAAGAGCAGATTGCCTGCAACCTTGTGAGTCCTCAGCTAAAGTACCTAGCCAAGCCACACCTACATTCCTAAACTTTTAGCTGTTAAATTTTGGGGTAATTTGAAATTTAGCAATAGATAATGAATACAACTATCTTCAAGAGATCATCTTCTCTGCCTAGATCTTCAATATTGGTGTGTTCTAGGACTCCATTCTCTATGTTCTTTTCTCTCTCATTGTGCACCTCCTGGATGATCTCAAGCACTATCAAGACTTCAATGATCCTCTCTATGCTGATGGTATTTAAATCTCTGCCTCCAATTCAGGCTCCATCCTCACATTCATATAATCTACTCTTGACAAGATAACTCCGTCCAGATGTCAATCATTATCTTCTTCTTGGATTTAACTCTTCTTTTGGTAGATCCCCCACTCCCCCTTCCAACACACACACACACACACACACACACACACACCCCACACACACTTCTCAGGTCTTCTTTGATGGTCTATCATCCACTGGGGGTCTCCATATTTTTCATCTATTGTGAGTTTATTTTGTGTTAGACACTCTTCTAAGCACTTTGCACTTATTAACACATTTAATCTTTCCAAATTCCTATGAAGTATGTACTGTTATTATACCACTTTATGATAAGAAACTGAGATTCAGGAAAGATAAAGAAGTTGCCTGGAGTCACATGGATGGTAAGTGAAGGAACTTATCAGAATTCAAATCCAGGGAATTTAATTCGGAACTGGGCACTTGACCATATGCTCCACTATCTCCAATTCTGTACTGAACTCTTAGTTCTCAAAACTGAGCTGGATTTCATCTCTTCCTCTCAGCCTCTACTATTATAGACACAGTTCAGTTTTTCATCATCTCCTTCTTGGACCATAAAATAGCCTCCTTCTGTTATTATCTCTGGTATTGTCTCCTTAAAATTCATCTCCACAAAACACAAAGATTTAAAATGAAACTATGACCACATTGCTCTCCTCAATGGCTCCATTACCATGCTCAGAATTATGCCCAAGTTACTTAGTATGGCATATGAGCACCTTCATAATTGACCCCTGCCTATGACTCCAAATTTGAACTCATATAAGTTCATTGTAGGCTGTAGTTCCTTTCAAGATAGCAGTTTCTATAGGCACAGTATTATTTATTCCTTGGGAACAGCAAAATGTAATAAATAAATCACTGTGTATATAATAAATTTTATCTGTACACCGCCAGGTTTTCTAAATGGGCTCAAGCTGACAGTAGAAAGAGTAGTTGAAATGTTTATTAAGCCTCTGTTTTCAGTTGCTGTCAACTTTAATGGTGATTCCAATTATATGTTTTCTTGAATATGGGTTCTTCCCTTCATTAAAAAAAAAAAAGCATTTGCTTTTTGAAAGAAGAGTGTCAATATACTGCATGCATTTATTTATTAATTCAGCAATCATTTATTTAGCCTGCTTTACGATGTTAGTTTCTCAGGATTCCATGGTAAATAAAATGACTAGAAATTCAACTAAGGGTATATATGATACAGCAAAATAAGGACCAGAACAGAAAGGAAAGCAAAGGCTATTACATTAATTTGCAGGAAAGGCATGTAATGGAAGATTCAGAGGAGAAAGCTGAGGGTAACGTGGCAATCAAAAGCCAGATCAGGAATGACCTTTTTCCCCCTGCCAAGGGGATTGATTATTATCCTGCAGGCTGTAGGGAGACATCACCAAATTTAAGCAACAGAGTGATAAGATCAGATTTATCATTTATCTTCATACTGAAGTGTGTGGAATGAATTGAAACTGAGCAAAACTAGAGGTCTCAAACTGATAGGAGGACAAACATAGTAGCCCAGAGGGAAAATGATGGGAGCCTAAGGCAGTGGGCATGGCAGTGGGAGTGGTGAAGAAGAGACAGACTTAAGAGTCTTTACAAAATAATGAAACTTGGAGATTGATTGGATGTTGTGGGCTTTGAGGGAGATGTACCTGTAGAGGAGATCTTTAGGAAGATTTCCATATTTTGAGTTTGATGATTAGGAAGATATTGTTTCATTTACCAAGTGGAGAATTCAAGAGCAAAGAACAGAGAATTGGGAATAAGATAGGATATAAGCTTTGGATATGTGAACTGTGTGATGTCTGCAAACTACACAGGTATCCAGTTGAGAGAGGGACCTGGGTTGGAAATGCAGTATTTGTAAGTCATCAGGATGGAAGTGAAAATTGAAGCCACAGGAGGGGATGAAATCACCCAAGGAGGTTATGTAGAGAGAGATTAGTGAAACAAGGTAGGAACTCTGGTAACAGAAATATTTAAGGGCTGTCCTCAGTAAAGGGAGCTCAAAAGAAACTTAAGACCGACTTTGACGAAAACAGTTTGAGTAACAAGATAACAGAGGTTTGGTATTACGGGCTGAACTGTGTTTCCCCCAAATCCATGTGTTGAAGTTCCTAAGCCCAATTACCTCAAAATGTGATGGCATATAGAGATAGAATCTTTAAAAAGGTGATTGAGTTAAAATGAGGTCATTAGAGTGAGCTCTAATCCAGTGTGACTGGTGTCCATATAAGAAGGAGAGATTAGGATCAGACTGGCATGGAGGGAAGACCACGTGGAGATAAGGGAGATAGACACCTACAATCAAGGAGAGAGGCCTCAGAGGAAACCAACCCTGCCACCATCTTGATCTCAGACTTCCAGCCTTCAGAGTTGTGAAAAAAATCAATTTCTGTTGTTTAAACCAACCAGCCTGTGGTACTTTGTTATGGCAGCCCTAGAAAACTAATACAGTTGGGAAATTCATGCGAAATACAAAAATGGAGAGAGCAAGTGTAGATGAGAAGAGTATGCAGAGATGAGGGTGTCCTTTTATTGTTTTTGTTTTTTGTTTTTAAATGAGAACCTTGAAGATATTTATATATTAAGGGCGGGGTGGAAAATGAGAGAGAAAGAGGTAGACCTAAGGCTTAGAATAATAAGCAAGGTACTTGGCATAAGATCCAGAGTATTGGGTAGAAAGATACATTTTGTACTGAGACAGACCAGAAGGATGTAAGAATAAACTTTGTGTCAAATAAGTTCATACACAAGTACAACTATGAAAAAAAATAAGAATGTACAACTTTGAAAAAAATAAGAAAATTCTTGTCTGTGGCTTGGGTATTCTCTGTCCAGTTGGAGCTCCTGCCATCTACTGTGCTCAGAATGGTGAGGTAAAGAACTTGAGGAGGTTGCTGAAAGTTTTAAACTGCCCCCGCGGAGGGTGGGGAGAAGCACAGACTACAGGGAGGCGTGTGGACCTACTGAGCTGCGTGGAGGTTATAAAGCTACCCGTTCCTGTATTATTAGTATGATTTTCTCTACAGTGCCCAGCAGGATGAGTTTAGGCAGAAAAGTAATAGGGTTCATCCAAAGTAGGAGTTTTTCTAGATTATAGAAGGAATAGAAAGCAGGACATTGATAATATTATCTGGTGGTCAAAAATGGATGTGGATTGATTAGAAGAAAGAACTGAACATAAGAGGAGCAAGATAGATTAGAAGAAAAATAGATGCACCTGAAGAACTGGGTCTAGATGGGGTCCAAAGGTATGTTAGTGGTCATAAATGAGGATAAGAGCTGAGACACTGGATAGTTATGATGAGGCAAAGGGTTACATGTTTCAGATTTCAGAGGCAGCGTAGTTCTGGTGAACACAAGGTTAAGGATGTGTCTGGAGATGTGAGTGACTGGAGTGGGACAGATATAGGAAGTTAAGAGATAGCAAGAAATTATTGGCAATTCACATGATATAAAAGTTATTCAGGATTTTGTTAGGGTTTGGGGTGGAAAAGATGATTATAATCCAGGTGCATTTTACAAACCTTTGTTGACCTACAAAATTTTACATTCTCATGGAGATCCAGATTTAAAGAGAATTATAATGAAAACCTGAAATTTGATTTACAAGTTGTTACTTTCAACAACAAAAGCAGAGAAGACTAAAGAAAAGCAAGTGAAAAGGAGCTAATTCCTAGATATAATCATCACTTTTTTCCCCCATAATTGCAAGCTTCAGTTGTTCTTGATCATTACTTACAAAGTACTTACAAAGCAGCCAGTAAACCTTCACCTAGAATGTAACCACTAATTATGCATTTAACCATAGCTAAGTCTTTTACCATAGCTAAGTGTTCTTATATTCTAAAAAAGAATAGAAAATATTTTTTTAATTGGAGTACAGTTGCTTTACAATGTTGTGTTGGTTTCTGCTGCGCAGCAAAGTGAATCAGCTATATGTATACATATATCCCCTCTTTTTTGGATTTCCTTCCCATGTAGGTCACCACAGAGCATTAAGGAGAGTTCCCTGTGAAGAATAGCAAATATTTATTGAGTGTTTGCTAGTGCCAATAACTTTCTGAATGTTTCACATACATAGACTCATTTATCTTTACAAGGTAGGCATTATTATTTCTGTTTTACAGATGAGGAAACTGAGGCATGATGAGGATAAATAATTTGCCCAGATCTCACTGCTGTTTGGGGCAGAGTTGGGATTCTAACCTATGCAGTGTGTTCTAGAGCCAGAGCCGCATTTGAAACAAGAGGCACTGAGGGAGTGTGAATGTATCAGAGTAAGGTCTCATTATCAAGGGATATTCCCCATGGAATGATAGGTCTGTAGAATTCTTTCAAAAAATGAAAGACAGTAAATGATTGCCAATAAGTAACTAAAACAAGATTTAAAAAATTAATTAATCCAGAAAAATGTTGTTGAGCACCTACCCTATACATATATTGAGTTGAGTATTGGTAATAGCTATAAGGAAGAAAAATATGGATTCTTTGCCTTCAGGCACTATAATAATAACATACATGAAAAAGTAGGTAAAATATGTCATTGAATATTAGAAGGTGCAGAAAGTAGCCCTCTCTAAGAAGTCAAGATTGAGATTTCCACTCAATAAGCTCACGCACATTCTTTTATGTTCAGCTATTCATTTTCCAAGACCATAACAGATTAGAATAAGGGGAAAATCAGCATTACTAGCACCAAGGGTGTGATCTGGGGACTTTAACAAGCCCCCAGCCAACTCCATCAGCACTCTTTCTCAGGTGGCACCAAATTAATACTCAGGTCCATAATCCCTGTTGGTTTTTTTCTAAGCTTGATGCCAAAACTCATTTGAAGGCCTTAATCTGATCTGAACTGATAAAAAGTTATTGTCTTCATTTCTTCCACTTTGTGTGAACATTGGTTAATTTTGCCATAGATATATTAATGTGTTTGATTCTAAGATGCTGCTCCCAACTCCACCTGGGGTGTAAGTAATATACAGGGTAAGCACCACATCACCTTTGCAAGATCCAAACCCTTCTGAATGTGGAAGTACATCTGTTTCCAGGGTTGTAGATAAGGGAAAACAGCATGCTTACTCTCCAAATGTAGCTTCAAGATCAGTCCCAGGCAAGCCCCCAGCCCTCACTTCTTGGTTCACATCAGTTACTAACCCTACAGAGAAGCTAGAAGGCTGGTGACAGTGACAAAGACAGGAAGACCTTACAGCACAGACCTGAGAACTAAAAAAATAAAACAACACAACAATAACACTTCTTGCATCAGCAATGACAGAGGTTCCCTTATCTTTGGCATACTCTTTCGAAGAAAGTAGAACATGTATAATTCTTCTTAGAAAGATGATAATCTTCCCCTTGAAACATGTACTTAAAGAAAGTTAACCTGGCATGATGGGAAAGATCAATAATCCAAAATGTTCCCTGCGATTTGTGAGAAACTGATTTTATTCTGGACTTACAGGCACCAAAAATATGACAATGTGGTCACATGTGAAAACAGATGCCAGTCAAATAAGTAGGGACATTAAATCTTTAGCATTCATGGGAGAGCATGATCACTTCAGGCTGCAATGGGTAGAGGTTGATTTACAACATTGTTAGAAATAAAAGGAATATTAACTACAATTATTGAAAAGTATATATGTTTTTCAAACTGGTGGGAGTGACAATGATAATGAAGGACATTGTAATGACTGAATAAAGTGAATTTTATGGGTCACCAATGGGACCAATTAAAGAAACAGATTATTGTAGCTACTGGTTCAGAATAAACTAATTATTATTCTTTATTATGTCTTGTTTAGAGCCCCCAAAATATCTCTAAAGGTGATAAATATTAATCCTTTGAATGAGGGGGTAGAGTTTGTGGATGGCTCTAGAGAATTTAGGTGACTTGTAGAAAGGTGGTAGGTTTGAGGTAGCATTTTGTAGAGTAAAAATCACTTTAAGAAATAGTTTCACTAGAACTGGAGGGGTTTGAGGTGAGTGACTACAGCCACTCACATTAGTCAAGCAGGTTTTACAAGGGGGACTAGTGAAGGAAAACAAATGTAAAGATGGTTGTTCATTGGTAGGTTAGTGAAAACCGAGCCTCCACAGCATGGAAGCAGTGTACACAGTCTTTAAATCAGCACTAATTTAATTTTTAGTTTCCTCAGAACCTTAGATGATTCTTTTTACAGAGTTTAAGTATTTGTCAAAACTCTATCACTGGGTGCATGTTACTGAAGATTGTAGACTATTGCATATTTTCTAAAGAGACCCAAGCTACATCTCCTCTTTTTTAAGTCAATCTTACGTTCACATTAAATTTTCATTCTACTGAATTTTTCATATTATTTAGTAGGAAACTTATGGAAACAATTTTTCAGCTAAAGCTGAACAATGTGTTTTCTTCTGAGGATACTTACTTCATAGACCAGGGAAGCCACGTTCCAGGGTCTGCGGTAGTACGTCAAGGTGTTGCCATCCCAAACTCGATCACAGAGTCCGTTGTAGAACTCGTTGTTGAAAGGGGTGCTGAGGGTATCCATCCCTAGGACGTTGATCCTGAGAGTGAACAGAGTAACATCAGGCGTGGAGACACCAGGAGATAATGCAAGGCAGCCCTCGGTCACTGGGGGAAGAGAGCTTCAGCTCATGTCCCCACCACCCATGTGATGATGGGATATAATCAGGAATAGAAGCAAGAGCCTGGTCACCTCTGCTCTGTGTCCTGGGCGGGAAGTACATATTAAGAAGGTCTTATAAACGCTTCTAGGCAACTAGGGCACCGTTGAGCACAATGAAAGAAATGCAGTAAGTAGGAAGCAAGGGTCCATCTGGCTTCAAGAGTGGAACTCCACTGATGTAACCCTTAGCTAGCCTCCCTTGGTGAACTAAAAGCCAATGCTGTAATACCACTGCTTTAAATTATTTGAGAACAGAGCATCTCAGGGGGGCAGTACAACTTATGCATGTAATTTTTAATCTGTGAATCAACGTTGGGGCTCTTTCTCTCTCCATTCTCTTTAAACTTAAACCTTTCCCTCCAGCTGTCTCATTGATTGTCAAGAACCTTGTTCCCTCCAGGCTTATTTTACTCCTATTATACTTACAAGAGGAACACTAAAATGTCATCATCCAGCAAGGCATTCTCAAAAGTTCTACTTTTTTCTCCCAGCAAAATATTTTTATTTGGCAAGCTTTAATTCAGAAATAGGAATCTTGTTTAGCCTTAAAAGTATTTACTTTGATTTGTAGGCCAAAAACCAATGTATGAAAAAGAAGCAGTTCATTCTTTGTGAAGTACTAATTGGCGAAATAGTCATTGCTGTCTAGACTGTATCTGGAATAAATGGCCCCAGGGCAGGGAGGCCAAATGGAGTTTTGCTCCTCACATCTATAACTTAGCTTGGCACAAAAGCATAAAGTCTTCCATTGTTCTGGACCACATCCCTAACTCCAATGAGCTGGATTACAAAGCTGGTTGTTGGTTTCAAGAGCAATTTGTCAAAGGGTGTGGATGTCTTACTGCAGACCCATTGCTAATGCAAGAAAAATAAGTGGACGAGTATCCTATTGCCAGTTGGTTAGTTAAAAAACATCTTTATATAAATAGCACATTCTTAATAAACTTTGAATCTACACAGAAAATGAACATTATAGCTCAACTTGAATGAAAGGCAAGTTAAGGAACTGATTCAGGAATACCTTTCTCAAGGCTGACTGTATAGTTAGAATTAACTCCTCACTTTTTTGCTCCCCCAAAAATACTTTTCATGAAAAATGCTATGGCCCTAATTTCTAATAAAGGGCCAAAAATTAGACCTAGTCATTCGAATAAAAAAGAGAGGAAAAAAGAAACACTATGTATCTAGTTTATTTTCTTAAATATCTTATCCTGGATGGGAGATTACAATTTTGGCTTCAATTTTTCACCCATCCCTGCATCTACAAACATGTGAGCAATAAATAGTTTAAAAAATATTACTAAGGCTTCAATACAAAGACATATAATACTGGAAACAAATGATCTGTGTTGGTTTCTTAAACAAGGCCTCAAGTACATTTTCTTTATTTTGTAGTGAACTTGTCTTCCATATATCTCATTAACGGAGACCCTGCACCTCTTTGAGTTCAGTGAATAAGGACATTAATCTTTGCTTATAATGGTGATGAATTCTTAAGAGTACTATATCTACGGGTAGTGTAGTGTTTGTAATAAACAGTGGGTAATATTAAGACAGTTAATACAGTCCTTGATCTCATTAAAATTATATTCAAGGTAAGGGGTTGGATATAATTACCAATTTCAAACAATAGTCCAAGGACGAATATGCATGTGCCGAATGAGTAGTACAGGTAAGTGATGTACAAAGTTCCCAAGAGGAAGAGGTCCCCATGGCAGGGTCATAAAAAAGGGTTTTAGAAGGAGTAGGATTTGATTTGAGTTTTGAAGGATGGGGCCTGAAGGGCAGGAGGAATGAGGGTGCAAAATTCTGCAGGTGGAAATGTATATGGTATGTTTTTGGGTAGTAGTCTTCAGATTTTTCTGCTTGTCTAATCTATAAAAAATGTTGATAAACTATGCCTCCTTGAACAGTTTTAGTTGGACATCTAAAATGTTCCCTCTTAAGTTTAAGTAGTTGCAAAGGATATAACTTCTCAGCAAGCTGTAAATATTTATGCTTTAAAATATAATTATTTTGCCTCTTTTAAAAATAAATCTAATGGAATATAAATTCTATAGTGATGATGGGTATCAAGTGACTACAATGTTTATATTTCTTTAACAGTTGGATGTTTTATGGTATTCCTTTTGATTCTTTCTTCTTTTAAAAATAGACCTTATTTCTTAGAGCAGTTTTAGATTCATGGCAAGATGAGTGGACGATAGGGAGATATCCCATATGCCCTTATCCCCCTTTTATGCTTGAATACATATTTCTATTCCATTTCTGATCCAGAATTTTAACCTAATGTAATGTAGTTTTATGCTTGGAAGTTTTAATTGATCACTTTTTCACACTTTTCTGTATGAAAAAGGTATTAATTGAAAATTTTAAAACATTAAATATCCTTTGACCATAAGGTCTAAGTATTTAAAAAATTCTTCTGGATTTGAATTACCATTATTAGAAGTATATTTAAGTATATTAAAATTTAAAAATAGTTAATAAACCTAAGTAAAATTTTATTGGATCGTTATCTCTCAATGAAATGAATGAGGCTTCCTTTTTAATTAATTGATTAGCTACTGTACCCATGGATGAATATTACTTATTGCTAGAAAAAGATAGGGCTGAGTACCAATTGTATTTCTACTTTCCATTTTTATAGAGGTAAATGCTGAGAAATTTTACTCACATAAATAAGTAGATAAGAATAGAAAGAATTTTGCCACAGCAATGTCACTCAATTCTTTGATCTTCTGAGTTTTATGCCCCCCCAAAAAAAGAACACATACTAGTCTGTCATTAAAAGTTATTTTTATAGTCCATTACCTGACAATTGATTAGGACATCATTCAATGCTGTTGGTAAAAAGAATTGGAGACCACTTGACTTACAAGGCTTGACTTACTTGAGGAAACTATTATCATAAAACTCACCTATCTCCCCCTTGGAAAGTCATTTTGTACCCCATGCTATACATACCCCAGCTTGAAGGTTTTTGTTTCACAGAACAGCAAATTGCCCAGTAGGCTAGATCCATCTGGAAAGTTACAGTGAAGCTGATCCACAGTCTAAAGTACAACTAAGGAAGAAATGTTTCAGAACTTCTGACTTGGTTCCACTACTACAGAGACAGCCAGTCTAGTCTAGAATGAGCCAATATATTTTTCTGCCAAGAAACATGAAAGCTTCTCATGGATGGAATGTCATCGCCTGGGAAATAAAAAGCCTGTGTTCTTTGGCAGCACTTAGAGATGCCTGTTTCACACCTTCACCTAGAACCGTAGGCAGTTCCAATTTACCAGGTGAACTGAAGAGCAGGCTCCCTCCGCAGAAGTGGTGTTATGCTTAGATCACACACAAAAGTAATTCCTTGTGTAGAGCACATCATTTACAGCTGGTTTGGATTTATATTTTTTTCAGTGAATGCAAGATGGGTTGGGGATTTCCCAGAACACCTGTGGAGAATCTCAGATTCCTACAAGACAAGAGGCTGAAATACGTGTGATACAGGTGAATTCTCCTGGCATGAGAATTTAAATGAGAGTCCTTCAAATGAAAACAAGTATAAATGTATTACTATGAGTACTTGTGACTTTCATGTGTAAAAGAATCTGACTGTATATTACTTCCGATAAAACTTGTTGAGGTTTTCCAGACTGGACAGTTTAGAAGCATGTTGCTGTGATTAGGATGTTTACTGCTATTACTTCTATTTCAGTGTAGTCCCATAGCCCCATATAAGTGTAATGAAGATGTATAGTAAATAAATATGTAATATCAATGATATTGAAGAATATCATAACTGTAACAAAGCATGTTATTTTGAAACCTCTTCTTAAATCTTAATTACTGATTTATACTACTCTTCTAAGCTTTTAATTCAAATATTTGGGTAATAAATAGCTACTTAAGGAGTTTCATCTTCTAAGGTTAGTTTTGCTTTGAAGTCAGGGAGTTGACCTGTGGGCTTTGTAGTGATGTAGGGGGAGTGACGTCGGTGCTGATGGGCATGTGGGGAGAAAGAGAGGGTTAGGTGGCAGGGTAAAAAAAACGTAGTTTCTATCAGTCAGGGAAGCTTGGATTTTAGTTCTGCTAGCAACTAATGTGTCAAATAGCCTTATTTATTTCACTCAGTTCTGATCTATAAGGTGACTGTAATACCACCCCTAACCAGCTCCACAGGATTTTTATGAAAAGCCAAGAGAGGGAATGTGCAAAAAAGATTTTGAAAAATTCAAAGTATTATGCACATGAAAGCTGTCAGAGAACAATGATTATAAAGACTAAGTTATAAAGACTTAGGTTATAAAGACTAAGTTAGCTATAGATGACTGCTCATGGTAATGGGGAACTTAATCAAAACCACTGGTGGGCTGATTCTATCAGAGCCTACCTCACTTTCCACCTCTCAGACAACCTTTCCACGCAGCTGGGTCCCCACCTTCTCACTTAGTCCTGAAGGCTCAGCCCTGTGACGTCCGTCATCACCAGCCCTGACCGTGCTAAGGCAGGTATTTAAGGAGTCCTGGCCACTCTTGGGTGTGCCTCATTATGAAACTCCCTGGCAAATGCGATAGAACAAATTTTCTTTTCCCCGAACGAAGGAAACCTATAGATTACAAATGATTGTTTTTCAGCCAAGAGGGCTACGGTTTCTGTATCCTTTTCCTATAAAATCAGATGTAAATTTGCATAGACGGAGACATACGTAACACAGGCAATGCCCTGCTTCAAGTCTGTTTGTTTAGATTAGAGAGAAAACCGTTTCTTGGATCCCAAATAAAGCAAGTAAAGTAGTAATGGGCTTTTACCATAGACTCACAGTCTCTCCCTGAGGAAGGCTGCAAGAAGAGTCAGGACTCATTGGAGTACGCTGTGGCCATAAAGTTTCGGACAACCCCCATTCCATTTCTGCCAACTGTGAAGAGGCCCTGCTGAGTGTAGGGCTCAAGGCCATCCCATCTGATTCGAGATTCCTACTTTTAGGCTCTGGGCAAAGGCACTGTGGGTTACATTTGGACTCTGCTAGGATAAGATTTTATGAAGGGATAAAGGATATGTGAAATGTTTTATGTGGGGTCTGACTCTTGGTATCCTGAAATTTTATTGCTACGGTGATTAAACAAGTGGATGTTTCATCTGCCATAGAGAGAGGAGACATCTCTGTTTTCAGCAAAACCTGATACACAGGTCCTGTCTTAGGAACTGCCCAGTTCCTCAGTGTAGGGTTCTTCTCAACCTCAGCATTCCTGACATGTTGCTGTCCTGTGCACTGTAGTATCATCCAGGGTCTCTACCCACTGGATGTCAGTAGTTTTCCCTCACCCCCTCCAGAAAGCTCCCAACTTCCATGTCCCACAGTTGTGGCCACTGACAACTTCTAGACATGACCAAATGTCCCCCAAGAGGAAAATCCTCTCTGGTTGAGAACCACTGCCTTAGTCCCTCTATCAGGCCTTGATTTTACCATCACCCCCATCTTCTTTCCTCATTCCCATTCCCAGGACTCAAGTCCTGAGCCTGAAATTCTTTCCAGGGACCCAGTCTCAGTCTTACCTGATGCAATTGACAGTATTTTAGAAGCATTTATTTTAATTAATTAATTAATTAATTAATTAATTAACTCACCTATTTATCAACCCACCAGTATTAATTGAGTGTCTATTATGAACAAGGCACTGGGGTTATGAGGATGAAGAGACACATTGCATTACAGGCCATGAAACACAGTCATGTACCATCGCTGTCAGTATACCACTGGATGGGGGAACACCTGTGTCTCTGTTGGGGACAATTTGCCAACAAATCCACCCAAAGTACCTTTACTGAAAACAGATCAGAACAACTAATGGAAACTTTGCTGTGGACATCCCTGGAATGTTCTCTAACTAAATGAAATAGAACAGTACAGAACCTCAGGCCTATGTTATTTTCCAACTCTGAGAGCACAGATCTCTGCAAATGGTCTCTATTCTGTGTAACTCTAAGTTCTAAACTGTCTAAGACGTCTCATCCGAGCTGACCCTGCTGGAATGCCTATAGTTTGTATGGGAAACAAGCGAAACTTCAGTTCTTTGATGAGAACCAGAGTCTCAACACCAGCCCCATCTGGCATCAGAACTGCTTCCTCTGTCCTTTTCCTCTTGGGTAAACTCCAGAACGCTGGCACCTCCTGAGAGAGAATTTATACCCAGGTATATATCCAAGAGAAATTCCAACAGAAGACAGGCTTCCTGGCTATTCAAATATTTGAATTGAATTGCCAGACCTATGACTGGCAATTCAATTTCAAATGTTAACATGTCATTTCAATATTGCTATGGTCTTCCAGAGGTTGATAAACAAGGTTTCTCATCTCTTACTGGACTCGGAAATAGTCACCTATCATCCTGATGGTCTAGTCTATTCTACAGATGCCTACTGAGGCCAGGCAGTTTGTCCAAATTATCTTGAGATACTGATTCAGCATTTACCTTCTTTCAAGCTCAAATGTAATTCAAACAGAATACAGACTCATAGGCTACTCTTTGTACCAGCTCAAACCCTCTACCACGTGGGGTACAGACCCGTAGCCTGCTGTCCGTGCCAGCTCCGACTCTTCCACCACTTTGTTGCGGCAGGGAGGACGAGGATCATTTTCACAGTCATCCTCATCTGAAAAGTCTCCGCAGTCATTGTCACCATTACACAGAAGTCGCCTCTTTATGCACATGCCTGCAATCAAAATCAGGAAAGACAGAAAGACACCGTGTCTCTCAGGCCAAATTCTCTCTTCTTTTCTTAAGTTATCAAACATACTTTAATGATAGAGGGGAGGGACCACATCTATATTTGAATTATTTGTATAGACTATATAGATGGCCCTTTTTTCAGCCCCTTTCACGCTTGGAAGCATGAGCGTCTGGAAGCACATTACTTTTCTTTTCGCTCATGAGGGCACATCGAAACCCGCACTAGGCAACGGGAGAATTACCTGTATGGCATCGAAAGTCATTTTTACAGTCATCCTCAGGGTCTTCGCAGGTCTCCGTGGGCACGCACTGACGTCTATCTCCTACAGCGTCCACGCACTTTTGCCCGTTAAATTGTCCAAAGAGCTCAATGCTCCTTGAGCGAAACTGCCCAGGAACAGCTGGAAATGTTAACGTTTCTAAGGCCAAAAAGGGATTCTGATCTAAAACTGCATCCACACCACTGCAGCCCTCCAAACCCAGCTGAGTCAAAGGTTTTAAGATGGAAGCCCAATGTCACTTGAAGGAACAACTCACATGGTGGGGTTGGCGGGCTCTTCTATAGAATATGGTTCCTCCTGATACTCATTTAGTCACTGTGCAACCCCCAGGTTTCCCAGCAAGGCTAGCCTCATCCATTTAGGTATTTCCCTTTCCTTCCGGGTTTGGAACTCAGCTGGGGCCCTTCCTGCCTCATAGGCATTTTCCTGGAGATGCTGGCAGTACAGTTTCCACTTGGGGACATCAGTGGGGAATGGCAACAAATGCTTACCATTTGTTTGAGGCAAGGGTCACATTTGGACCAGCTGCTCCAGGAACTCATCCTGCAGTCTGTGGGCAATGGTGTGCCACAGTTTTCCACGGGCTCCAGGTCATAACTAAGACAATAAAACACATCAGCTTATAATGACCATCATGTGTGCTTCTTTCTAAAAAGTCTTCACAAACCCATTTAATTTTATTTACTCCTTTCCCCCTTCTGAACCACAGTACTTATCCTTTTATTCCATCTCGCATTTGACACTTGATCACATGCTGTTTTGTATTTTCAACTCAACTTTTTGTTTAATTCTTGTACTGCATTGTAATTTAACCTTCGCCCTAACAACAACAATAATAATGATGGTGATGAAGAAAACTAGCAAGTCATCCAGCTAAATATAAGACTACTGATTAGTCTTATATTTCCAACTAGTGTACAGATTCATTGAAGCTAGAAGCCTTGTTTCGCTTTGTACCCCCCAGAGAGTCTGGCAAAGCCTCAAGTTGCTGGGTTTTCTTGCAAATTTAAGCCAGCGCACCCAGCAGTTCCTGTGGTAAGTACCTCATAAATCAAGCTCTCCTGTCCCTACTTTCTGTATGTGCTGAACTTCCCGCTTCACACTCTGTGTCTGGACTTATTCCTCATCTTTCTGAATTTCAATGTATATTTTTTGGCACTTCTAACCTTCCCTCCCACCCCCAGCTGTGCTTTTCTGGCTTTGAACTGTTCTATCTCTCTTGGTTCACCATTTGGATCTCTTCTGGTTGCAGCACCACCTTGGATTACTATCTTATTCAGTGACAGAAAGAAATCCAAAAACAGAAGCCATGAAACAAGAATCTTATCAACTTCCTGCCCCACTTTCCCAAACTGGCACCTATCCTTTTTATAGTGTAGCCTCTTATTTCAGAGGGATGGTAAGGTCAATCCCTCCCCTAAAGCTCTAGATCCCAGCATCTCTTTGAGCTCTTGATAACCGAGATTCTCCTCCACTTAAACCTCTCCCTTACAACCAGCTCCTTTCCATTTGTATACAATGTGTTCAAGTCTTTGACATTAAACATAAACAAAGGAATGAACAAATAGAATACTCTTCCTGAACTTTGCATTTCCTTCAAGCTATCCCACCTCCCTCCCACCCTTCACAACGACACTCAAAGGAATTGCTATAAACATATTTCTGTTTCTCTGTCTTCCAAAATAAAAACAAGTCTCATCTCCTCCTTTTAGCTACCGCCAAAATTCTCTCATCTTTTTTAGGCCAACTTTCTGGAAAAAGTAGTTTGCACCCTGGTTTCTTGTTCCTTACCTTCCAATTACAGCTCAATCCTCCTGACCCAAAGTCATCACTCTTGACAAAGTCAACAATGACTTCAAGTGGCCAGCTCCGTGGTTCCCCTCAGTTCTTATCTTACCAACTGCTTCACAGCTGTCAATACGGTTGACCACTCTTGCTCTTTAAAATAATCTCTTCCCTTGGACTGAATGATATTAGACCCCTTTTATTGCTTCTTTCCCCTCCATCCTGTTCTCCTACTCTCCTGTTCAGGCTCCTTCTCCTTTGACAGTCTCAGAAATGCTGTTTTTCCTCAAGCTCCTGTCCTTGGATCTCTTTTCTTTTTCTTTCTACACTTTTCCCAGGGCTTTGGTTTCCATGTATATGTTAATGACACCCAGAGATAAGTCTGCAGTCCAGACATCTCTTCTGAATTTTAAACCCTTGGATATAACTCCCAATTGGACATCTGCACTTAAATGTCTTCATGGCTCATGAATTTAATGTATCCCCAGACAAATCCGTTCTTTTTCCTCTTCTCTCAAGGCTTCTCCTCCTGTATTTATTGTCTTGGTAAACAGTGTCTCCATTTGTGCAGTCACCCTAACCAGACTAGGGTGGTACTTGTCTTATCGAAGCTCATCCCCCATATCAAATCAACCACTAAAACCTATTCTTTACAGTCATAAATGACTCTCAAATCCTTCCACCCATCATCTCTTCCAGACACGTCTCTGGTCTACACTAACATTTCATCTCTCCTAGACGACAGTCATTTTTTTTTAATCCTGTTTCCCTAAATCACCCAGAGCGATCTTTTAAAAATGCAAAGCTTATCATTCATTCCCCTACTGAAACTCTTCGGTAGCTTCTCTCTGTTCTGAGGATAAAGTCCAAATTTTCTAACATGATATGGTAGGCAGAGTAATGACCCTCCAAAACATCTGTGTCTTAATCCCCAGAATCTGTGGATATGTTACTTTACATGGCAAAAGAGACTCTGAGCATGTGATTAAGAGGAAATTATTCTGTATTTTACCTGGATGAGCCCATTCCAATTATGCGAGCTCTTAAAAGCAGAAGAGTGGTTCAGAGAGATGTGCAGACAGAAGTGGCAGGAGAAATTCAAAGCATGAAAAGGGACTCCATCCACTGTTGCTGGCTCTGAAGATAGAAGGAGTTTCACCAAGGAATGCAGGCAGCCTCTAGAAGCTGGAAGAGGCAGGGAAATAGATTCTCTCCTAGAGCCTCCAGAAAGGACTGTAGCCCTGTCGGAGCCTTGATTTTAGACCAGTGAGACCCATTTCAGATGCCTGACCTATACAACTGTAAGATAATAAATCTGTGTTGTTTAAGCCACTAATATGTGGTAATTCGTTACAGTTGCTACAAGAAACTAACACACATGGTCTAGAGCGCTCTACATGGCCCATCTTCTTCCTAATTCTTCACCTTCACTTTTCCCCCAGCCACGCTGAACTTGAAATGCCCAAGATAAGCTACATTTTCTCACAGCCTCAGACCTTTAAACCTACTGTTTCCTATTCACCACACTGATCTCATCTTCAACATATATTTTTTTTCCAGAAAACCTTCCCTAACCCCTCATGTAATTTACTTTTCTATGTATATATTCTTATAACGTCTTGTTCCTCCCTATATCATAAATGCCTTTGCAATGACATGTTTAATTTAATTTATTTATTCACTCATTTATTCACTCATCAAATATTTATTGTCTATTATTTGCTAGGTTTTGAGGATACAATGGTATGCAAAACAACAAAACAAAATAAGACAGAAACCGTGATCCCCAAACTAACAGAGCTTACGTTCTAGATAAAAATGTCAGTGAGTTAAGGAAATTTTCAATCTTGCTCAGCTTACATATCAAGTGTCTGGAACATAGTAGGTGCTCAGTAAATGCTTTATGAATGAATAAATGAAAAACTAAGTGTATGAAGAGGAAGAAAGTTCTTGATCGTGTGGTCTAGGACAGACCTAGGTCTGTATTTCTCTAGGTTATCATCTCCTGGTGGACCACTCATATCATATTTTTGCAAGACTTGCTTGTCATTAGGCAACCCTAATGACTGGAGATACCATTTCTGTTAAAAACGTATTAGACAAGCTGCCAAAACTCCTTGAAGAAACTGATTTCATGGAGGTTTGAATATTAGTATCTATCTGAAACCACATGGCTGAGAAATTTGCTGCTAGAACTTTTCCATCAGACTAAATCCTCATCTGGAACTGACCGGCCTCATCAAGAGGCAATGGCAGATGCACTTTTATGACCTATAGCAGCAGATCTCACTACTGATTGCATATCATAATCCTCAAAGAGTAAAAATAGGAACTGTAAAATTGTGATTCCCCATTCCACACTAATTAAATCAAGCTTTCTGAGGATGGGCTTCAGACATCAATGTTTTTAAAAAGTATGCCAGGTGATTCTCGTGTTCACACAATGTTGAGGAAAACTTCTTGGCACCATCTGGTGGGTATCCATGAAATCTGAAGGGGTGGAATTCAAGTATGGGGGTGCCCATTTCATCACATAACCCACGCTTGAGGTCGCCACTGACCTGAGTCACTGAACTGCTTTATCATTGGTTTTAGGAATTACTCTAGGCTTTGCCTATTAGTGTCCCTATGGATCTTTGCAATCTGTGGATCTAGTTTTTCCAGTATTAGTTAGGCCTGCTGCCATCAACTGGATTATCTGTTCCTGTCTATCCTTTTTGTATTTATCACTTACTTAGAAGATCATGTTAGCCTTTTGTTTCAGCATCTCCCCCAAAGAGACTGGTTCTAGAAACCACACCCTAAATAGATCTGTGGTATGACACCTTAATCTTTCTCACCTGCCATTGAGACCAGCTTCAATGAATAACTAGTTCAGAGAGTACAGTACAGACGGGGGGATCATGTATGGAAGGGAAAACTCACTGCAAATACCGCAGAGTGAGTTGCAGTCCTCTGGTGGGCAAGCCTAGAGCCCAGCCAGTGAAGGGGGCCGATCAGAAAGGCTGTTCATCTGTCTCACACATCAGTGACCAGGTCCCTGCTCCAGTGATACTGGCATTGCCTGTAGATGCTTCTCTAACATCCGTCACATTAATAATAGCCCCATATTAACAATGTGCACACGAATTCCCTTCCTTCTAACTTCAGGACTCCTTTTTTTTTTTTTTACATATTTGACTCACACCTTGGACTTAGAATAGAGCACCAGAACTTCGCCTTTGATCTTTTATTGCCCTCCTAGACTGTGATTTAGATTCATTTCCTGAATGATTCAACCTGGTCCTGTGGGAAGGTCTGCGCAGATCCCACCCTTGCCCTCAGAGCGGGACTTACACCCCACTAGATTTCAGGCTCAGTGTATTTTTTCATTTGCTAGGACTGCCGTAACAAGGTATCACAGGCTTAAACAACAGAAATTTATTTTCTCACAATTCTGAAGGCTAGAAGTCTGAGATCAAGGTGTCTGTGGGGTTGGTCCCTTCTGAGGCCTCTCTTCTTGACTTGCAGATGACAATCTTCTTCCTGTGTCTTCATTTGGTCTTTCCTCAGTACATGTCTGTGTTCAAAGTTACTCTTCTTTCAAAGACACCAGTTGTATTGGATTAGGGCCTGCCCTAATGACCCCTGATACAGTCACATTCTGAAGTCTGGGGGTTGGAATTTCAACATTTAAATTTTGGAGGGACACAATTCAGCCCATAAAACTCATCAAAGTTTTTCGATTAAGCAATACCTATGTTTTCTACTAGTTTTACTAGATAATTTCCAAAGCTCGTTTTCTCATTAAACCTTTATTCTACCACTGAGGGTAAATTTTGTAGGTGTTATACTTTATAGGTGGGAAACTAAAAACAGAGAATTATGCTAATTATTCAAAGTTAGACAGTTAGTAGCAAAACTGGATTTAGAATCTATGTCTCTCCACTCCTAGTTCACTGCAATTTTGCTCTCTCTCCTGTGCTGCCTTTCCCCCCCTCCGCAACCAACTCAAATCCTCTTTGAAATAATCTAAAGGGTCATGGCTTATTCAATAATTGCTGGATGTAATAGTCTGATGATTTGTAGACATTTGGAGACACATTAAGTTAATAAGAATATATTTAAAATATAGCAGAATATATTTTTAAAGAATGTATTTATATTTTTAAAATATAGCAGCTCCAGGTAAAGCACAGCAATTGGACAACCTGGCTCTTGCCTGGATATATTTTTGAAGCTTACACCTAAATGTTGTCAAATTAGGCAAAAATAAATTGAAAATTGTAGGAACACCTGGATGTTTTGCCTTCACTGCACCAGGTACCTGGATATTTAGAGGCAAAATAAAGGCAGGACTTGAGGGAATTATTAAGAGGAAATAATAGATTATGCAAGGGGAACATGTTATTGAAATGAATGCATTCCATAAATATTAAGAAAGAGGATGAGTGATCTTGGATAACTCCTTCTGAGCTCAGTACCCCCTCCCCAGGCCCTTTGACTCACTAGACAGACAATCTTTTGTAGCTCAAACACTGTGCATGTACAATGCTTACCACCTGCCTTTCACCCCGCTGAGCTATTAGGCTGAGCGGAGAAGTATTTGTAAAGCACTTTCTGGATTCGTAGATGAAATGTGTTTATCAAGTAAAGCCTATTTCCAAGTGTTTCAATCTCAGCTTGAAAGTCATTTCCTAGATCAAAGTGATGTACATCAACATGGCAGGAGGTCTAACTCCAGGCCAGAAATGTGCTGAATGAAGAGCCATTGATGTACACCTGGTCCCATCTCCCTGCCATGAAGAGAGGTTTCCAACTTTAGAAAAAGAAAACCTCAGGAGCAGTTCACACCCCAGGACACCTTGTGGTGGGCCCAGGCAGGAAAACACCTGCTGTAGGAAGGAATCTTTTTGTCAATAAATAAGACAATGTGGCTCCTTTGAGTGGAGAAATGTAAGCTAATTAGGACTGCATCCTTAACCCATGGATCTGCCAGTTTGTTTAATTCCTGCAATTCATCAAGGTGAAGAGATAATATAACAGCAGTGGCCAACACTCTAAAATTTCAGGACTTTTCTGGTTTCCCAAGTCTTAGTCAAGAGCTTCTCTCATGTGCTTCCAATGAGCCAACATTCAGTAACATTTATGGAGGGTCTGCTCTATGTCACAAATTGTTCTGGTAACTGGGGCCACAAGACAACATCCTGGCCGTCACGGAGCCTGCGTTCCAGTGGGTGAGATACAGTAAAAGAGTATACTAGAAAATACAACATGCAGTATCAGTTAAGACATGTGAGCTGTGAAGGAAAATAAACCAGGGTAAGAGGACAAAAAGTGCCATAGGGCTGTGCTGGAGCCCCACAGGGCTGGGGGTTTCTTAGCGTGGTGAGAGGACCCTCTCAGAGCAGGCGTGGTGCTTTACAAACATGTTCACAAATTCTTTGAAATTAGGCTCCTCAAAGATGGGGTCTATGTGTCCCCCTTTTGAAGCTGGTAGGGTCTTTGTTAATGCTTTTGAGGGGGAGAATGCAGTGGAAGAGAGCCTGCATGCCTTTTAAGGCTGGGTTAGAGAAGCCCATGCTGGTTTATCTAAAGACACTTGCTCTGGGAGCCTTTCACCACTATGTATGAAGCTAGCTACCCTGAGTCCACCATGTGGAGAGCACACACACACACACACACACACACACACGAGAGAGAGATTCCTAGGGAGACTCAATTGCGCTAGTCCCCCAGCTGTTTGGGTCTTCCCAGCCCAGGTGACAGACATGAGTGAAGAAGTTGTCATGATCACCTCAGCCACAGCCACCATCTGCCTGCATCCATGTGAGAGACCCATGACAACCGCCCAGCTGAGCCCAGCCAACCCCCGGCTTCAAGAACCAAAGAAATAATTGGTCTTATTTTAAGCTACTGTTTTGTAATGATTTGTTACACAGTAAAAAATGACCAGAACAGGGAGGTGCTGTTTGATTAGGTACCTGAATGAAATCAGAGAGAAGCTATGCGAGGGTCTGGGAGAAGAGTGTTGTAAGCTAGGGAAAAGTAAGTGCAAAGGCCCTGAGGTGGCATGTTGGAGGCACAGCAAATAGAGCAGAGTGACCACAAAGGAGGGTGAGGTGCATCTGGAGGAACAGGCAGGAGCAGCTCATGTCTTGTGGGCTGCGGTGAGGAAGTTGGATTTGATTCGGAGCTTGACGGGACTCCTTAGAGGAATATGAGAGCAACAGTAACACTCAGATTTACATTTTCCAAGCTTTCCCTGGTTTTTGGGTGGAGAATTGACTATTGGGGAGTGGACAAGAGTGGATGCAGGGCAGAAAGGATAGTGATTTGGGCTAAAATGGTCACAGTGGAGACAGGGAGAAGTGGGTAGATTTGGGACATATTTTCGAGGTAAGGCCAACAGGACCTGCAGTTACATTGCATGTGGCAATGACACAAATAGAGGAGTCAAGTATGGTTCCCAGGTTTTTACGTGAGTAACTTGATGGGTAGTAGTGCAGGTTGGATGAGGATGGGCAGAGAAATCAATAGGTATGTTCTGGACATGTTAAGTTCGGGATGCTTGTTACATTTTCAAGAAGAGATGTTGACTAAGTAATTGGACACTGGGCTCAGGAAAGAGATCAGCATCATAGATATAAATTTGAGAGATGTCAGAATATAAGCGATATTTTCACTCCATGAGGCTGGAAGTGAGTGGGTGTGTTGAGTAAGTCTGAGGACTGAGCCAACATTTAAAGGAAATGTTACAACATGTTTGCAAGCTGATGGGAATGATTTGGTACAAAGGGAGATACTGATGATGTGGGGGAGGGGGCAGAATTAAAAGAGCAAAGTCCTTGATGAGGCTGGAGCCGATGAAGCCAGTGCACAAGTGAGTGGTTAGGCTCAGGGGAGCGTGTTGCCCTTAGCATCACAGGCCTCACTCAGAGAACTTGGTTGAATTGCAATTGCCATTTACTTGTTGATATTCCCCACTAGTCTGTAAGTTCACTGAGGGCAGAGACCCTTGGTAATAACATGCTCTGTATTACACTACAGCTCTCGAAGCAATGTCCAGCCCACGTTGCAAACAATAAATATTTCCTGTATTAAATGGGTGAATAAAAAAAGACCATACTTGGCCAATAATAATTCATAAACAAATATCTGTTAACTTATATTAAATATAAGTTAAATATAAGTTAAAAACACAGATGGATACAACCAAAGAAGGAGAAAAAAAACTGACATTTTGGATATTTTCAATTCTGGTTTTTTTTTTTTTTTTTGGCCACACCGTGTGGCTTGTGGGATCTTATACTTTCCCAACCAGGGATCAAACCCCGTGCCCTCTGCAGTGAAAGCATGGAGTCCTAACCATTGGACTGCCAGGGAATTCCCTGGACATTTTCAATTTAACAGTTTTTCCCAACTTTAATGAGTGTTTGGGTATTTTTCCTGATTGTTAAGTTTAATTAAAATAAATTGAATGATAATTTCTAGCATTTCTGAGTGCTTAGTTTATGTCAGGATCTCTTCTAAACTTGTATATTCATTATCTCATTTAACTTTTTACATCAGCGCTATGAGATATCTTCTACTAGTACTATCATTCTTGAAAGATGAGAAACTAAGCCACAGAAATGGTGAGTAATTTTTCTCGGGTTACAGAGCAGCTACTTGGTGGCAGAGCTGGGATTCAAACCCAGGCAGTTTCTCTCCAGAGGTGACCTACTCAGCTACTCTCTGGATTTCTAACTCCCAGTCTAGAATTCCTTAACTATTAGAAAGATGAAGAATAAAATAAATATGACAACTATAAACACCCACATATGTAGCCAAAAGATGAATGACAAACTGGGAAAGACATTTGTAATTCATACCAGAGAAAAAGGACTAATATACTAAGTCATCATAGAAATCTCTAAGTGAAAGACAAGAGACTCAATAGGAAAATGGGCAAAGAATATGGATAGTTCATCGCCCCCAAAATACATACAGCCTTTAAACATATGACAACATGTGTAACCTAATTAAGAGAAAGGCAAACTAAAACTATTCAAAGATACCATTTTTCACCTATGAGATTGGCAAATAAGCAAATAACAAGCTGTTGGCCTAGAGCTCCCATTGGCAAAGCTTTGGAGAAACAAGCACTTTTACACTCTGCTGGCAAAAGTGCAAAATAATACCCACCCACGGGACTGTGGGGCAATTTCCGCAAAAGCTTGAAACCGATACCTTTTGATCCAGTTATATCACTTCTCGGAATTAATCCTCAGGTACAATTATCCATTTGCAAAATGATATGTGAATAAGGATATTCATTGCAACATGGCTTATAATACAAAACTGGAAACAACCCAAATGTTCGTTAAGAAAAGAGGTTATCTGAACTGTATATCCAGACAATGGAAAATTAATCATTTGTGAGGAGAAGGAGGAAGTTCCTTTTCTACTGATACAGAAAGGTCTCAAGGATATACTGCAAAGTAAAAAGAGGAAAAGCAAAGTACAAGATAGTATATATGATATGATACCTTTTATGAAAGAAAGGGGAAGAGTAAGATTATAGTTAGCTCCATGCTTTAATCCACATAAAGACATACTGGAAAGACACAGGAAATTAATAAAGGTGATTCCCTGTGGGGAAAGGGTGAGGTGGGAGACGGGGAGTGATCTAAGTACTTTACATATAACACAAATCTCATGAAAAGCTAGGAGTAGGGAAATCAAGACTTCTCAATGTATACTTGTTATATTTTTTGACCCTTGAACCAGGTAAATATTTTGTTATTTACAAATGAAAAGGAAGACACTAACGATAGCTATACTCACAGCACACTCACAGCTTGCCCGTCACTGTGCTAAGCACATTGCATTTATTATCTCGGGGATTTCACAGCAGGTCACATTTTTATTCCTATTGTGCAGGTGCTAGGAACAGGTTTAGAGAAGTTAAGGAATTTGCTTAGGGTCACACAGCTAGTAAATTGTGGACCTCAAACTCAAACCCAACTGCCTGGCTCTGGAACCTATATTATGAGCTGTTATTCTACTTGTACAGGGTTTGTTTTTGTTTTTGTTTTTTCACATTTCTATTCTACCTTGAGAGACATAAGAGATGATGTCCCCTCGTGACCTAGTCTCATGGGCATGCTTGTGTTTGCAAATAAGTGATTGTTGGAAATCCCCAATTGTGGCTCACTGTAGCAATGGCTTAAGATACAATGTCTGTGGCCATGTGCTCTCCCCTGAAGGCTAGCTGTAATTCCATCCTCTCGTCTCCTAAACCAGAAAGCATATCAAAGTAAAAGGAATAGCAAGGTGATTATTTTAAGGAATACTTCACATTTATTGAGTTCTTACAGCATGCCAGGCACAGATGTTGTAAGTATATAACATGTATAAAGATTTAATGTTCACGTAGAACCTTATTAGGTAGGGACTATCGTTGTCACTGTTATGGGCTGAATTGTGTTCTCTCAAAAAGATATGTTGAAGTTCTATACCCTGTACCTCAGTATGTGACTTTATTTGGAAAGAGGGTCTTTTCAGAGGTCATCAAGTTACAATGAGCTCATTACGATGGACCCTAATCCAGTATGACTGGTGTCCTTCTGAAAAGGGGAAATCTGGAGCCAGACAGACATGCACAGACAGGAGACGATGTGAGGATGGCCATGTAATAACAGAGGCAGAGATCAGAATGATGTAGCTGCAAGCCTAGGAATGTGAAAATTGCTGGCCACCACCAGAAACTAGGAAGGATCCCCCCCAGAATTTCAGAGCGCGCATGGCCCTGCTGACACCTTGATTTCAGACTTGTAGCCTCCAGAACTGTGAGACAATAAATTTCCGTTCTTTGAAGACACCCAGTTTGTGGTACTAGGAAATGAATACAATCACCATCTTACAGATGAAGGAACCAAGGTACAGAGATGTTGAGTAACAGTTCATAGAGGTTGCCCAGATTTATACGGTTGGTAAGTAAGTATTGGCACCTCAACCTGAGCTTGGGAAGGCTGGTTCCAGAGGAATGCTTCATTCTGATCAAATCTGTATCTTAAAATCATTTGCAAACCTCAGTTCTTTGGCTGAACTGTGTGTCTCACTTCATGGCTGGTCTGAACACTCTGTTTGACCTCAACCCTGTATCAAAGGGCAGAGCACAGAGTGTTTGGAGCGGGGCAACCCTACCAAACTCCCGAGGGCATGGCAGTGAGAGTGATTGCAACCAAATCCCAGCCAGAGGTGCAGCTGCTCAGAGCTGGGGGGCAGCCAAGGGGGCTTTCTGGTCCTCCCTGAAACAGATGAGCGTGGCCAGGACCCAGGGGGTCCAAACTTCAAAGCAGCGGAAGCCTTCCTCATGGCCTCTCATTTTTTGGTCAGCAGGAGTCACAATCCAGGAATGTGGGTTGTTTAAATTACTTTTTTAACTTAAGAAAGGGTCAGGGTAAGTACAAGAGGGCTAAAGCGACTTTCAGTAACTGCCTTCCCAAATCCCCTTTGTACCCGATGCCCAGTAAATGCAAATATTTTCTGAATAGAACAATGATTCTTAAATAACATGGGAAGAGGAAGTGATGGGATGAAGGAAAGCCTGGCGGAGCACTTCACCCAAGCCCGGGCTGGTCCGTAGAGCGTCTCTGTGTGCCCCCTCCTAGAAGATACAACCCTGTGAGCAAACCACGTGCCTGGTGGGGTCCAGGCGGAATGGCAGCCTCCACTGCAGCCGGGAGGCTGGCAAAAATGTGCTTGAGATGGACGTTCGCGTCCAAAACAGAATTTGGTGAAACCGAGAGTCAAATAACCAAAGGGAAACTGGATACAGGTCACAGTCACATCAGGCAGAGGGACAGTGTTTGGGTAGATAATTTCCCCCAGCTATATTGTCAAAGCCCGGAATATTTTAATGCCATCACCGGATGAGATCATGCTGTATCAGATGACACAGGACTGTGTGTTCTCCAGCCACTCTGGGTACAGTGTAGACAGTCAGTGAGCACATCTTGTCTGGTTGGTTTATTTCCTGGATGGGCTTGGTGTGGGTTTCATGTTCCCAATTAGGATCAGAGCATAAGAAGAGAAAGTGTCTTTCCTGGAAGCCTGGCCGACAGGTCTGCACCATGGTGATTCTTCTCGAATGGAAGAAAATACCACCCTAAACCTAAGGACAAAATGTGTGCCTCTGGATACAACTTGGGATGTCACAGAGAAGCAAAATGCTTAACCTTTGCCTGATGTGGGGCAAAAGGAGGATGTAGCCAATAGTTAAGAGTGTTAGACACTGAGGCAGAGTGAGGGAAAGATTTATTGCCTTAAATTTAAACTTCTCAGACCTTAGATACTGATATACCCAGGTTTATTATACTCTAGTAAAAACCAACTTTGTTTCCTAAGTCCAGTATTTGAAGACTATCTCAGCCTTCACACTTGAATACCTTGTTTAAAAGAAATCCCTGGAAACAGCAGCAGGTATCCTCAGAAGACTCTGAAAGACACCCTCAGGCTTTTTCTCACCCTTTTTCAAAGTTTAAATTCTGGGGCTCTATGTCTCGATGTGCGTGAAAATGTTTTACCTGCTTTGTTGCTCTGCTACTAAAGCAGACTCTGAAATATCGAAGCCTACAGGGAAATTCCAGAGACAAAGGGAAAAGCGACTCACCTGCGAGTGGGCTCCGCTCTCAGGAGACTTATTTCTAAAATGCAGATTGCAAAGGCGAACCTCCGGCTGGTAGACATCTGCTCTAGCTAGGCAGCTCCGAGTGGAATGGCCAGATGGTTCCTGGAAGACATTTATTTGCAAAGGACTGGGGAACAATTATTGTTTGTTTTTGCTTAGGACTTTTGTCAGATTGGGCTTCCTGGGTGCCAAAGTCCAATCAGAGGAGAGTCATTTCATAATTTGGGCTTACTGTTTTGGCCAAGAATATACTTAACAATTGTGTATTCAGGCAAGGGGCCTGTGAATGCTAAACGGCTGAGTTTAGCAGCAGTGCTGTGTTGAAAAAAAAAACAAGCAAACAGAAAACTCCAGTGGTTTTCATTTTGGGAGACTCTGGAAGGGATGATAAGGGACTGTGTAATTTGGGGGAAAAAAGGCCTGTGGATGATTCTCATAGAGGCAGAAGCTCAAAATTAGTAAAAGAATTTCACTGACCAGAAATGGAGGCACAGACGTAGGTGTTCCAATCTGAGGGAGAGCTGTGTGGGTGATTTCCACATGGGCAAAGTGTAAAATGCATTTACAAGCCTGGCTTTCTTTAACAGGTATAGTGGGTCATTTTGAAGAATCCAGGTACCCTCCCTAAGGCCTTTCCAATATCTTCCAGAAAGATATGGTCTCTTTATCTCAGAAACACACCTGTCAGCAAGATAGAGTCTGAGATGGAATAACTTGCTCTAACCCATCGGAAAGAATTTTTTCCCCCTCACTTTTATGTTCTTCAGGACTTGTGGAAAGGGCAGGATATTTTGGACTTACCGGAGAATGGGGACATCACAGCGGCTTTTAAAACACTGGTTGCACAATAGAATGACTTGGGGACCTGTGAAAAAACACTGGTGCCTGCCCACTCCCACCTGATACTAATTATTGATCTGGGATGGGGCCCTGCATCAGTATTTCTTAAAGCTTACTGGGTCATTCGAATGTGTGGTCAGGGTCGAGAATTCAAATGACTACCTTGAGAAAAAACACATGAAATGCGGTATATTGGTTTTTAAAAATTTGCTGACACTTAAGGGGACTTCATAAGTATTCATTAAGCAAAAATAGGCAATTTTCAACCATTAGCACAGCAAAACAGAGGGTAGAGTTGAGGAGATAACAGATATAGAGCTAGTTTTTCCAGTACTGCCTACCTTTTGATCTTTTCCATGGTCTTACCTAGAGTAAAATTACCTAGTCTTATCACCCTTTCTTGCCCCCTCTTTTCTTTTTCTTTTTTTATGCAGGGCTAGAGCTCTCTAATGGGACTAATTTCATCAGTTCCTGAGTCTGCTGTGTAGACAATTTTCATGGTCGACATGTAGGTCATGCAGAGTTGCCAAGTAATAAGGTGATTCGAATGTGTGCGGCGACACTTCTAACTACATTGATGAATAAATCTATGCCACAAGACATTTCTTGGGAATCTTTGCAAATGACAAGTGGGCTGTATCCAGATACGGTAGGAATCTGTCAGATATAATGGAGGAATGCTGAACCCCCTCTCTTACATGGCCTCTCTGAACCCTGCCAGGATATGTATGGAAAGAAGGACTTGGAAGCAGGCAGGGTACAATGATGCTTTATGCTAGTTAGACTTAATGCTAATTGATTAGACTTCGTGATAATTGACTTCACAATTAGATGTGACTGGAGATTGAAAAATCACCTCTCTCCTTGGAGACTGACTCACTGGAGGTGGGGAATGGAGTATAGGGGGGTTTCTTAGCTGACTGGTTTGAATGTTGAATTGCTCTGTAGAAGTTATATTTATTTTTTTCTCCATGGTTCAGGCAAAATGTAATGTAGCAAAGTAATGGAAGCGGTAAAGTATAATAGTAATATACTATAATAATAATTATAAAAATATAGTATGTCTTACATTTTTGTAGCACTTTTAACTCTTTTTTGCCCTTAACATCTATCACGTATAGGACATGTTTTGAAATGAGATTTGTGTTTATCTCAGGGAAATGAAGACTACAGAAGTGAAAATGATAACATTTTTAATTTGTGTAATACTAATGGCTTCCAAAGAACAGAATGAATAAATATTTATGGAATTTCTGTAATATGCCAGGTTATATATGCGTAATCTCATGTAATCCTCAAGATAACCCATTTTACAGTTGAGGAAACTGAGGTGCACTGAGATGACATCATTTGTCCAGCATCACCCACCCCCAGTGGTGAGTAGCTGGAATTTGAACCTGGTGAATCTCAGGCTTGTCCATCAGTTCTGTTGTTACTATTCTAATTATGTGATGTGAAACAACATGAAACTATAAAATTCCTCACTAAATCCTCTCAACTCCATAAAAGGTAAGCTTTCAGTCTAGTCTTACAGATGAAGCTCAGAAAAACAACAGCCAAGGTGACATGTAAAGAAATGGCAGAGGTGGGATTTGAATAAACCATGTCTTCAAACTCTAATTCTAGGGTTTCCCACTCTGTTGAGGGTTCTCAAAGTTTTCACCACTCAGGGGCCTTTTTTTTTTTAAATCTACTTTATTTATTTATTTATTTATTTATTTATTTATTAATTATTTTTAGCTGTGTTGGGTCTTCGTTTCTGTGCGAGGGCTTTCTCTAGTTGCGGCGAGCGGGGGCCACTCTTCATCGCGGTGCGCGGGCCTCTCACTATCGCGGCCCCTCCCGTTGTGGGGCACAGGCTCCAGACGCGCAGGCTCAGCAGTTGTGGCTCACGGGCCCAGTTGCTCCGCGGCATGTGGGATCTTCCCAGACCAGGGCTCGAACCCGTGTCCCCTGCATTAGCAGGCAGATTCTCAACCACTGCGCCACCACGGAAGCCCAGGGGCCTTTTAAAATAAAAAAATAAAATAAAAATTCCCACTGGTTTCAATTTGCTTGGGAAGTTTGTGAGCTTAAATTATATTTATCGCACAATAATAATACTTTGCCCTATTTTTAAGGCAGAGGCATGCACACATGGACATTAGAATGTGTGCCCATCAAGCAGAAACCCTGAATTTTTACTGAGGTGATATAAATGAATGCATTGAGCAAAATTTCCGTTTGGCTCTTTTAAAGTGGTAGAATCAGTGTTTTGAAAGTTTATTATTAGTAATTTCATGGAATCCCTTTTAGGGTCCAGAGATTTCAAGTTGGGAACAGTTGTCTCATTCCATATAGGCTTCTAGCTGAGTCCCAAAAGATCCATGTGTCTTACAATGCTGTGAACTTGTTGTGCTTTTACTTACAACACATGCACTTGCTGTAGATAATTAGAATCATTGAACAGGGAGAACTTGGAGATGACTGTCAACTGTAGACCCCTTGGTTTTAGGTGTGTTTTCCTTGCTGCTAGGTCCTTAACATCTAGGATTGTGCCTAGCACATATTAAGCTTCAATAGATATTGCAAGTTATATGCATTAATAGATGAATGAATGAATACAGGTGGGGAAAGTGATGTCCAGGACGGGTAAGTGACACATCCAAGGTCACACAGTCAGGGGCAGAGGCAGCGTCAGATTCCAGCTCTCTTCACTGCTGGTTCTGTGCCTGTTCATTACAATATTCTCAGCTGAGCTCTTTTACAAGAAAAGGGAAAGAATTTCTCTATCGAGTGGTTTTGGGGCTATTGTGGGGTGATGTTAAGTCTGGCTATCCCTTTACAGTAACGAGGATTCCTGTGGCTCAGATCTGTTTACAATCACATGGAACTACTTGGGAACCACTTGATTGCCTTACAGCACTTCATTTTAAGGGAAGATTCCACACAGTCCCTTTCTCTTTTGAAGTTCACAAAGTCTGGCTCTGTCACATCCTATCTTTCTGTTTACCAGCACTCTTGACCTCCTACCTTCACGGAAGGCTTTGACATCACATTAGAATCTCCCTCTCCACTCACACCCCAGCCTTTACTTTAGTTATTCTTAAAGGCACCATACTCACTGCCTTGATTTCATCAGTTCTATCAATATTTGTCTTAATTCCATTCAGCCCACTGCCATACTCAACTTCATCCCAACACTTGTCATGGCTTTACCTTGAGAATGTCAATGATCTCTTCTCTGACCACAATTTCCAATTCTTCCAGCTACCTCACTCTCATAATACTCTCAACATCCCCTTTCTTTGGCTTTACTGAGACATCCAGCTCCTTGATTTCTCCATTTTCCCCCAGATTAACACCCTCTTGCTGGCCTCTTTTCCTTTCCTCCTCTGTGTGGATTCCCTGCCCATTAATGGACCCTTCTCACAAGCTCAACCCCCTCACACCTCTTCCATCCCTTGGACCATCGTCTACAAACTCTCATCCTGGGATCAGTCCTGTCAGTTCAGTTTTCTGCTGCTTTGCCTAAATTGAGTTGGACACTCATCTTTGTTTACTCATTGGACTTCGGACAGATTCTTTCCCCATTTCTCTTAAAGGCTCCTTCACCTCTTGCTCTACCGAGAAATTCAGAAACACTTTGTCTTCCAGTGGGTGCCTGTCATGTCAACTTCCATGCATCTCAATCAAATCTCGGAGGACGGGGAGGCTTGCTTTTATTTAGGAAAATCTGGTGCTCTATAGTTATCTCTTGACTTGCCAGGATTCTTCTGTATTAGCTGTCCTGTCCCTTATATCCTCCATTTCTTCATTTTGATCAATTTCTTCTCCTCAGCCTTGTGAATATGCTCAAGTCTCTTTTATCTTTATAGAGTTCTACTGAATTCTTTGATTTTTTTCTCATTGCTAACACCCTTGCAAGCCAAACTTTTGCAGTCTGTATCAATTTTCTTCCTTTACCACATGGTTCTTCCTTTACCTTCAACTTATTGCAGCCTGCCTTTTATTCCATTGAAGACCTCCTTACTGCCAAATTTGAGGCACATTTTTTGGCCCTATCTTTGTCTCATAGAGGCATTTGACCCTATTGGCTGCTCTTATGCTTTAAAATTCTCTGTTCCTTTGGCTTTTGTGATACAGCATTTCCTGTTCTTCTGCTTCTCAATTGTTAGCTCCTCTCCCTTGTCCATCATGCAAATTGTACTATTCCCCAGGGGAGTCTGTCCTCTGCCTTCTTCACTTCTCAATCTCTACCTACTTTTCTTACCTACACTTTAAGAGTAAACCTATCATTTAGAACCAGAAGTCTCAAAGGGTGGTCTGTTGAAGTTCCTTTACCAAAATCTTCTGAGTTCTTGTTTTGAAATTATAGATATCTAGAAGCAATAATTTTCAAAAATGTAAAGCATATTGTGTTATTTTCCAGCTTAACAATCTTCAAGTACTTCTAAGAAATCTCCAGGTGGATTTTAATTTGTCCATGATAAGTTGAACTTGCCATGTCTAAAATCAGATGCGTAATTCTTTCCCTGTCCCTGTCAAAGAAGCTCTTTTTATATTCCTTATTTCGTTAATGAGTCACCACCTGCCTTGTTTTTCTGTTTCTATATCTCAAAATCATCTTTATCTTTTATTGCATTGATATTCTGACAGTATATGAAATGTTAAGCAGTTACTTCATACTTATTTTATAGTTACTGAATGATCGGTTGATTTCACTTGGTTCAGGTATATTTGGCTTCTGGAACTTGGGACTTTGACAGAAAGAAACTAGCATTTGAGGACCAAAATATATACAGACTTATTAGTTAACGATATGTAAACCCAGCTAAATATAATAGGGGATGATGCTTCACAAATATTAAATTCTCTTTAATTTTCTCTTTTAAAATTATGTTTTCTTGATACTTTGCAATTTCAGGGCTGAACCCTGAGGCTTAATGCCCAGGGAAGATGGTGAAATAAAGGAGCAATCGATCACCTGTGAATCTCAAAGCAGTGGGGACAGCACAGGTTACAATACAGAGAATGCTGCTTCTCAGGCTCAGAGACTGGAAGAGGGAGAGGGCTAGAGATGGCAGAGGCAGGCTTGGAGCTGTGTGTCCTAAGTCACTTTTTCAGGCCAAATTCCAGAATGGGGTCAGCATGTTAAGTAGGTTGAGGTCAAAGACAGATGTTTCTGTCCTTGCCATCTGGAACTCTGGGAGAACAACTTCCAGACTTTCCCAGTTTGGGGGAAAAAGCTAGATCAAAATAGAAGTGTTTGTGCTGTGTGTTCGGGCAGGGAAGGAGGGATTGATTTGGCTTCCTAGGTTTCTTTGTCTGTCATGTGTCACAGAGGATATTTGTTCCCCTCTGTCCTGAGGAGGGGTGGGGAGGGTAGCTGGCAGTCTTGCTATGTCAAAGACAAAGTGGCTCTGGAAGAGAGGGCAGGGATGGAAAGGCACTTACAGTCACAACTCAGGAGTCTAGTGTTAGTGAGGGCCACGTTGGGGGCCCAGGCAGCAGGGAGGACCACTAGGCTCTGTAGATCCTCCAACTTCATGGAGAGGAACAGATGCTACATTCCTCGGCCAAAAGCATTGGCTACAGATACCAAGATGGTAGTGCCCAGGTAGACGAGATAGATGCTGTAAATACCGGAAGAACAAGAGGCTGGTATAAGGACCTGACTGAGGGTCTAACCCCCTTCTCAACACTCCCCTCCACATCTCCCATAAAACGAAACATCAGCGTGGAGAAAAGCAGGAAGAAGGGGAAGAGATCGAAAACATTGGGCACATATGTGAAAGAGATGGTGTCACCTAGAGAGGAAGGTCCTAATGACTGCATTGAGGTTCCAGGACCGGATTTTGCATCCAGCAGAGTGGAGACTTGTAAGAAAGATCAGATTCATAGGAAGAAAGAAAGAAGGAAGGGAGGAAAGAAAGGAAGGGGGGGGGGGATGGAGGGAAGGAGGGAAGGAGAGAGGGAGGGAAAAGAAAAAGAAAGGAAGAAAAAAAAGAATGTGGATACATTTTTCTTTCTGCACCTGAGTGTAGCGTAAGCAAAATTTTGACCCTGTTTCAGAGGCACATGGGTCTTCTCTAGACACGTTTTACTAATCCATCTTCTCTAGGGATGGGGCCAGTCGATAACTATAGATGACTTAAGTCAGGAACTTCATCCTGTTTCTGATCCAGCATCACCTCCTTCATTTTTTCCCTCTCTACTGACTTGAGTTTTTCTTTGTCTTGAGGTTTTGTATGAATTGTTGAAGGACTGCAAGGTGTCTCCCTGCTTTGAGTTCACCTTGTCAGTTTCCAATCTCTGTAGGTCTAGGGTTTGTGTTTGTCAAATTAGGAGACGAAGAAAGTCACCACCACTGAAGAAATGAGGAGGAGAGAATAAGAAAGCACTGTGTAAAATAAACCATGTGTCATCAATCCATAGCTTCGATCCAGTTCATGAAGAGCATGATACCATCGGATGTTAGATTTTGATGAAACTGTACAACAGTGTTACTGTTATAAAATGTGCTTGTGTGAACAGCTTTCCTCATTGACCGCGAGCCACGCACCTGGCCTAACCGTGGGCAGATGCAGGAGAGTTTGCTATTTACAATGTAGTAGAAATCGGGAGAACATTACGCACAGCTCATCTTTCACTGTGAGCAGTCTGAGGCTTGCATTAAAAACACTTAGACATGCTGATGAGGAACGCCTGAATTAGAATGAACTGAGCATGAGGTTAAGTTGGTGTGTTGCATTTGTAACAACTAGAAAATTCAAACTTTGTAGTGATGCTTATTTCATCCTGAAAATGAGCTCTGGAAAGGTCAAAGGAAGATCAACTTGCCTAATGAAAAATGGATGAGAAATGTTTTTTCATTCAATTTTATGGTAAGCATATTTGTTATAGGAAGCATAAGAGGAGAGATGTACTGTGGGGAGAATACAATCTGGGCGAATGTAAGGTGTGCCAGCCTAGAGGCAATGGTACCAGTTTCTGGAGGCAGTGAAGTGGATAAGTGGTTAACTTGAGGTTAAGCGCAAGGACGCTGGAGCCTGGGTTGGGATTCCACTTTGGCCACTAGCTGCATGACTTTGGACAGTGGCTCAAGTTCTTTGTGCCTCAGTGTCCTCTGCTATAAAATGCTGGTGGTAGTAGCAGCCCACCTCATAGAGTTAATAGGAAATTAAATTGTTTATTGTTACATTCTCAAAAGAGTGTCTGCCTGTGGTACAAGCTGGGTAGGTGTTTGGTGGTATTATTCCACGACTTCTGTGGACCATCCCTGAATCCACTACCCTTGCTTTTCAAATCTGGCAGCGTTGTGCCTGCAATGAATTGCAACGTCCTTAAAATGAAGAATCTCAAAGCCCTTTAGCAAGTAATTACTCAGGAGTTTCACAGTCCTCCCCTCAGGATCCTTTTAACTGAAATGGCACATCCCTTTGAGTTCAAATTAGGTTGTACTAACATTGAAGCCTCCTGGACTTCCCTGGTGGCGCAGTGGTTAAGAATCCACCTGCCGATTGGGATCAACATGTATACACTGATGTGTATAAAATTGATGACTAATAGGAACCCGCAGTATAAAAAAACAAACAAACAACAAAAAAAACAACTAATACTGAACTTTCTTTGGGTTATTTGTATGGAAATATGTTAATATAAATGTTTCAGACATTACATGAAATTTCTAAAAATCTTATATGTTCTGGTATAATGTTATAAGTCATAATTCTAGTTATTACTTTAAAATGTATATCTCAGAAATAACTAAATTTCCTTGTCAATTGCATTATTATGGACTTTCATCAAATCTTTAACCATGGTCATTTTTAAGTCTTTTGTCATTTATAGACAGTTCTGGGTGTACTCTGATGCTTTTGCAAAAATGTTCCTATAAAAGGGTTTCATCTTCAAGGAATTCATGGAAAAGACTCTGACAAGTACAGGTTTCTGGTAACTGACTATACTGTTGAACTGAATGAATAAGCATTTTCAGAACTCTTATGGAAAACTGATGAATTCATAAAAGTGCCAACAAAAGATCAAGATGAAAAAAAAATTAATTACATGGGACTGAGTGAACTGATGAGGATGATTATAATTTTTGTGACTTTCTGTTGGAATTAAAAAAAAAAAAAGAGTAGTGGTAACAGGTAGGGAGGCTATGAGCTGTAGTCATGTGATATGATTATTGATGACTGCCCAAGGCACGATAACAAAAATCCTATTTATTTTGAAAACGGAAGTGCATTAGTTACAGTGGGAATTTTTACATGCTATAAAACAGTCTTATGAAAAGATTTAGTAATGAGTTCCTAGCTTTTATAGGCCAGGGAACATATCTTATCTTTAAGCATTAGGTACTATTTTCTCTCAGAACCATTTACGTTCTTATACCTTGTCTGTGTGACTTTTCATTTACTAATTATCAATGTTGCTGAAGATTCATCTATTTATATTTATGAAAACTGAGCCTCTTAAACCTTATACAATTAAAAAAAAAAAAAATCCGCCTGCCAATGCAGGGGACACAGGTTTGAGCCCTGGTCCAGGAAGAGCCCACATGTTGCGGAGCAACTAAGCCCGTGCGCCACAACTACTGAGCCTGCACTCTAGAGCCCGCAAGCCACAACTACTGATCCCACACATCACAGATACTGAGCCCGCGTGCCACAACTACCAAAGCCTGCGTGCTTAGAGCCGGTGCTCCACAATAAGAGAAGCCACCGCAGTGAGAAGCTCGTGCACCGTAACGAAGAGTACCCCCGCTCGTCACAACTAGAGAAAGACCACGCGCAGCAACGAAGACCCAACGCAGCCAAAAATAAATAAATAAATAAATAAATAATAAAAAACGTTGAAGCCTCCTGTGCAGTGACTTGTAGTTTCCCCCCCCACTTCCATTTTATTATGTGTGGTGACCTTCATGGTACTAACTCACAGAGACTAGTCCTCTACACTCTTTAGCTTCTCCCTTCTAGTAAAAGTGCCTCACCATTAGCTTTGCTGACTGTGCTCTCAGCTGTGCTTCTCTTCTGCCCTGAGGGTGCTATGGAGTCAAAGACTGCTCTGATCTACATTTGGAGGTCGGCCAACTTGGGGTTAAACTATGACCCAGGCATGTGGGAAACACATTAACTAATCCATCACCCATTTCCAAGGCCCTCTTGCCAGGACTGGCTTCATGGGCCACGTGAAGTAGCACAGGGCTCAGCACTCAGGAGCGCCCCAGGCTTTGTTTAAATGCTCTGCTGGTGCCATCTTGAAATTCTGAATTTTACGTTGGGACTTCTGTTTTGAAAGCAAAGTTTGATGGGAAAGTGGAGCCTGTGCACAAGCAGAAGAAATATGCACTGTGTGTCCCCCTTTCCACGACACCCCATTTGCACAGAGTGTTTATGTTGCCCTGTGAACATGGGATTCAGGTGGATTTATGATGTGTGGGGGTTCAGTGGCTCAAAGTAAAAGTGAGTATAAGGTAAGTGTGTTACGTCTAAGACTAAGTTGGGGGGGTGAAGTGGCTGTGGGTGGGACACTGACAGCCCTGAGAAGTCACACTCTCTGAACCAGAACTTCCTTCCAACCCACACAAAACCCCACAAAGGACCAAGAAACATTATCATGTCTTTCTTACTAGTGTTCCTTCCCTGCATCAGCATCCATGTAATGCTGAAAATAACAATATAGAAGGAAAGAAAAAATAGGGCAACACGTAGTTTCTTTTTTTCTGTCTTTTTTTACTCAGTGAGATGTGCTGGTAGGATGCACATGTGTCAAGAAGTGAATTAAAAACAGTTGAGTTAGCTTTGTGCAGTGTTTCTAACGGTTCTGGGAAGAATGAAATACGTGCAAATACATGTGCATATATGAGTAATGAAATACAAAAATTGTGTAATTTCAGTGATTCCACATATAAATTAAAGATTAGAGTTAAAATTCACGCTAATATTTTAATTTTTCTTTACTTAGAACAACACTAAATGGCAAACAAAATACATCATGTTAAGAGAGAGATTTCAGAAGAAAGGAGATAGCTTTATATTTTAATGCCTTTAACGGCACTTTTTCCCCTGCTTTTTGAACAATGGATTTTTGCTCCATTTTTGTTTTTATTTTGCTCTGAGCCCCACAAATGATCCAGCCAGCCCTGCCTCTTCCTTCCTATAGAAGTTGGGAAAGTTAAAAGCTTGATTTCCCAGCCTCCCTTACACTTAGCAGTGGCCACGTGACCACATTCTGGCCAGCGAGCCATAGCTAAGTCCACTGGAAAGGCTTGGGGAAAACCGAAATGCCTGGTTCGAGGAGCAGACATTGATTGTACTGCCTTTCCCCTTCTGCCCTCCTTGAACAGTAATATCCTATTTGGTGCTATGTAGCCATCTTGTGACCATTAGGAAATAAACATAAGAAAAAAGCCAAAGGCTATAAAAGTTGGAGTGAAAAGCTAAGCGTCTGTGTCCTTGAGGGTCTTGTTGAGCTGCTGAGCCAACACCAGCAGGCATCAATCTAGACTTTTTTGTGAAAAAAATAATCCCCTACTAATTTTAGCCACTGTGAGCCTTCCATTACTCTTGTCCATTCATTACTAGTGGACTCGTGGGCCCTGAACTGCCTGCCTTGCCCAAAGTCTTTCATCAGAAGAAGAAAATTCCTCCTTCTTTTAGCCCTATTGTTTCCACCATCAAGGCTCTCTACCAGTTTCACAGGCCAGTGAGGGAGACAGGGAGGCAATGTCCTATTGACCCTTCCTTCTCTTCCTCATCCCTCTCTGCTATAGCTCCTGTGTTCCAGCACTCCTCTTAGCTGCTCCCAAACAAAAGGTTCTGTGATGATCCATCAGTGTAAGTAGGTACCTGGTGGAGGCAGCCTCAGACACACGCCAGAAACATCCAAAACCCAGACTCAGACCAGTCGGGTCACCCTGTAACTTTTGGACCAGCAGTAATTTCTCTTTCTTACAATTAAGGTAAGATAATAGAGATTGAAGTCAAGCAAATGAAAAAGAATTGACAGAAAACTCCACAGCTAACATCATAAGGAAAACTTAGTCTGGAGCCCTTCATAGTTAGATTTTTTTTTCTTCTTCTTCTTCTTCTTTTATGATCACTCCATCTTTGGTCCCCGCAGAAGCCCAGTTTCCTTGCCACGAGCAGCCGCCACTGACATCTCCCTGGAGACTGGCACTCGTATGATTTCAGCACATGGTAGAGGTCCAGTAATTAAGCACATACTTTCAGAGAAGCAAGGGAGAACAAGGGGCTCAGTCCCTCATTAAGTGCGATGACACCTGGGTGGGCCTTGTCCATCAGCATTGCTGTAATTAGGACACGTTAACAGGGCTGCTGCCGCCACAGCCCGTGTGTGTCCATGTTTGGCATATCGACTTAGGACATGAGACATAGTTGTTTTTAATAGAAGGGGGTTCGTTAAAACATAGCATTTCCCAGCAAGAATTAGGCATTTTATTATTTAGCAATCTCCTCCAATGGTTATAATAGCTTAAATATTTACCAGGGACTGTTGGGGAGCTCCTGTCTTTCACTAAGAGACTTTGTATTGAAGCTATTGCAGGAATATGGGTCAGAGTCCTCACTTGTCAGCTTATTGCAGGGTCAACCAAACTCCTGAGTTAGCTATATCCTCTGTTCTTTCCCCTCCCTGCTGTCACAACAGGAAAGACACAGAATCATACTCTGTTTGGCTCTCGAGACATGATGGTTAACATTTTGACGGAGGAGTTTGAAATCACTGCCTGAAAAGATCTCCCTACATAGCTGAATGAGACCTCAGCTATGGTTCATTGTCCAGAACGTGGTCACATGGCCACAGCTACGTGCAAGGGAGGCTGGGAAATCAAGCTTTCAGCTTTACCAACTTCTATAGTAAAGGTAGTTAAGATGCACAGTTCCACAATCAAATACCTTGGAAACACTCAAAGAGTTGAAGCCGATTGTAGCCATTGTAAAGCATGGATGACATTCTCAGATGAGCTGGAACAATAACAGATCCCACCTCGCAGAATTACAGAAGCAACAGAATGAAGTTATGTTGTATAAATGGTAAAGCACTTCACAAATGCAAGATTATTTTGAGAAAATCAATACCTTCTCCCTTTGTATTGCCTGTATGTGAGAGAAGTGGAGGCCCAGGCTGGCTGTTAAAGTTCAGCTTTTAGCTTAGATCTATGTGATGCTTAAATGAAACCCTCTTCCGCGATAATAGTGTTACCCTAAAAGCTGAATTCCTGGCTTACAGGTGTGAACACCACTGCTACTAAGAGACTCTAAAGAGGTCTGTTTCTACTTTGCAGGGACACTTCAGGAAGCACCTCCCTCGGCTTGGTCAACAGTAGTTCCTACTGCACTGAAGTGAATGTCATCCCTTGTACACACGAGCAAGGGTTAACCTCGGGCAAGATCTTGCTTAAACCACATGGCAATATCACACAGGTTCAGTGGGTTAGATACACTGCAGAGCATTTGGATAAGCCACATAATTTGTGCAACCTGTGCTTATCAGCAGCCTTCTCCAGTTCATCTGTGGTTTACTGGAAGCTGCTTACATGTGGGGTCTGTTTCTCTATATTCTACTCCTTTTCAGAAAGACACCAGATGTTTCAGTTAAAGGGAAAGGTAAGGCAGTACTACCAAACATCCCCTAACAGTAAATGTCAATCAATGACACCTACTCTGTCAAGTTCATCTTATTCCCTAGAGGAGTCAAGTTTAACACCAAGACTTCTACACTCAAGCAGGGTCTGCCTTGGGGTCATCTTCCCTGTAGCTCTAGGTCTTCTTGAAATGAATGAGAGCCTTGAACTTTTTTAATAGGGGAGAGTGTTTAAGAGTGTCCTAGTGCTAAAGACATTTGAGCATTGGCCTGCCCACCTAACTCAGAAGCTCAGAAGCCTCTTCTGAGTAGCTTATACAAGTCTGGACCAGTCCACACAGTTGTGTTTTGATGAAGTCAAACATGGCTAACTAAAGAACAAGGGGAGGCAAAGGGTAAAAGGCATGAACCAACAGTTCACTAAAGAATGATTTTTATACTAGACATAATTGAGGTTGTTCTGGTACAGGTCTTATCCGCTGGACTTCCATTAAACTCCCAGGGAAGGACTATGTATAGGTCTGAGAGAGAAAATAGAAGCTTGAAAGGCATGAGACAGTAATTTACCTGTGGTCCTATTTTATGGATTTCCACTTTTTCATTTTTGTGACAATCCAGAATCTATTATAACTAACATTTGCCGACCTTACCCTGGTGTACGCTATACCTTGACTCTACTACGTCAACTGAAAGAAGGGGTCAAATGAACTGACGGTAACACATGAGATTCTGCCATTCCAGTTTATTGAAATGAGTAAATTTATAGCTTTCTTTGCATACAGAAAAGTGCACAGGAAGATAAGTATGTACAAAACAATTGTGTGGCTGGTCATCACTTTCAAAATTTTTCTACTTTCAAAAATTCAATTCCCTAGAAATAATTGCCTCCAGTTAGCACATTTAGGTATTTGGACATATAAAATACTATTTCAAGTCTGTGTTGATAATGACTGAGTGGGAAGTCAGATGGAAAATGATGCCATACGTGATCAGCTATTATCATTCAACGTAAAACCACAGGACTTTAGCTCGGACTACTTGGAGCTAATCAGTCGAGGTTCATGAGGCCATCATCTTGTTTAGATCCTGAGCAGTCATCCTCTTCTTCCACCTAAAGATAACATTGTATGTGGTTGATTAACACCCACAAGAACCTGAGCACTAGGGGTCAAGAGACAACATTAAAAAACCCAACATAAACAAAACAAAACAAAACAAAACTCATATGGCAAGAACAAACCCTTTGAACTGTGCTGACAATAGGACTGAAAATGAACTGGAAAGGTTTCCAAGGTTATGAGGAGAAAAATATTGCAGGCATTAGATTTTTAATGATAACACCGCAGATTTTTTCCCCCATTTATCATCCTACTAACTGTAAGACTGTGTGGCATCAAGAAAGCTTTCCAGTTACTTGATAAAGGCCTGACATTACCCTAAGTAAGCACCTAACATGTTTGGCACTATCACATTTAACTTTGTGATGTGTTTCTCTTCAGAATACGGTCCTTCTTTGCTGAGTTGAGTTCAATTTTTCTTCAACATGAACTGTTCTTCTGGAACTTCAGCTCAGGAGGATGGCCTCCTATTCCATAGAAAGGATAAAGGTTGTGCCCATTTGCAATTCTAGTTACTGGGATTAGAGATTACTGAGAAGGCAGAGAGGCTTCAGATCTGTGAATCATTAGATTTTTTTGCCCCATAAAACTCTGTTGTTTGTGAAAGAGCGGTAATGTTATATAAACCCAGGAGTAAAAATGACTGAAAAGAGAATCAGAGGGAAAAGAAGAGGAGAGATGAAAAATGGTTTTCCCTCATTTGCAATAGCTAGCAAGAGATTGGAGAAAGGACAATTTTGCCCTTGAGAGAAGAATAATGTTCAGAAAGAGAAGTTATATCTTTAAAAACGTTCTTAGGTGTGTTCAAAGTCCCCAGAGAGAAACTGAACTTGCTTCCATTTTACTTTAAAAATGCTCTGTAAGTGATGGTCTGAAGCAAGGTTTAAGAAGGTGCCTTGTTCTACCACAATCTTTAGGTTTTATGCTCTGAAACAGAACCCTGAAACAGTCTGAACAGTAAGGATTTTAAAATTTATTCGAAACAGTATGATCTGAGGGGTTGTGGTGGCTGCATCACCCAGCCAGAGGGTACACAGCACAGTGTTCTAGAAGGTTCTAGGGACACAATAAACAAGGGTTCAAGGAGGGAAACTACTTCATTTACATTTAAGCTAGAGAGTTTAGGTTCTTAATTTATTTAAAGCCATAGATTCAGTTTAGCTAAACAGAAAGTGGAAGGCATTCTACAAGTGGAAGAGGCAGCAAGAAATAAGGCAACAGATAATATGTCAAAGCTAGAACAAGGGCAGAGGTCAGGACTTTTCTGCTTATTAGCTCTGTCCTTGACTACTAAGGCCAACCTTTTTGTTCCTCTGGATAGTCAGCATGCCAAGTTCCTAGAGAAGTGTGGAGAAGAAAAAACCCATGGTTAGAAATTTTGGGTTGACTATCAATGTATTAAATATTAAGTTATTATTTTAAAATGTCAGTCATAGTATCTCCTAGGACCGATTCAAGAGGATTGGATAAAATAGTCGATGTAGAATCTGTAATAAAGTGATTAACACAAGTGCTCAATAATGTTAGCTATTTTCTCCCATGGCAGTTGTCCTCCCTACCCCTCGATCTATATATTTAGCAGGTTGACCAAAATTATCCTTCCTTCATGACCTAAAGAAGAAAGGGCCTCCAAAGAGAACTCTAGTCAATTCAATTTAGCGCAAACAATCCTCCTACACTTTCAGTGCAGTTTGTTCCTTTCTATTGTTCGTGTGTGCCTCCCCTGGAGAGGAAGCAATGATGAGTCTCTGTCAAGACTTCTAGCCCTTCAACATCTTCCATATATTACGCTGCTTTATTAACATTAGAAATCATCTGGACGCTTGTTAAAATGAAGCTTTTCCTCAGCACCGAGGGGGATTCCTTAGGGCTGGGGCCCAGGAATTTGCCTTTTCAGTAATCTCACTCGGTTCTCTGAAGCTGATTTTACGGAAAAGCACTTTCAGAAATACTGTAATTACAGAAGTGGAGTGAGGGGGGCTAATCCAAATTGCAAATAAACTCAAATCTTATTGTTGGTATCAGATTTAAGATATTTATCTATTTAAAAGAATCCAGTTCTACGTGGGTCAAGACATAGTTTGGTAGTCTCACTTGAAGGGGGCAAGACTGAAAAAAAAATGGGTTTGGGTTCTTTTCATTCTTCCTGTTGTTCACCCCTTTCAAAATGCAGATAAGTCTCCTCTCCTCCACTAACTTCAACCTTTTAAGATTAAAGTTGCTTCCACTCACTGTTGAGAAAGAAAAACACCCCTTCCCCTTTCCCCTTCCCCGGTCTCAGTCTAAGTTGGTTACACACAATAACTCAGCGAGGATAAAACCCACCAGCAGACTCATGTGAGCTCATACTACTTTTGACGGAGGTACCGGCAGCTGTCACCACTTTGGGATTTAACACCGCCAGACTAGTTCAGACTAATTTGAGGCCACTCACAAAGAAATACGTATTGATTTGGGAGGCAGAAGTGTTGTGATCATGATCTGTTTGGCTGCCCTGTTTGGTGGCTTCAGAAGGTCTTCAGATTTTGAAGCTTCTATAGAAAACTGAGTAATTACTAGGAAGCTTTGCAATCACTTCAATATGAAGGTCAAAAATCTAGAAGGCTGTTATGTGTTATATTGAGTTTTACTTCCATACGGAAGTGAAATATCAAAAACACAGGATGACAGAAATCCATATCCATATGAGTATAGTACTGTTTTTTATATGTATGAGAACTCTATTCATAAATGTCCAGCCTATTCATTACTGAATTAGTTAAGTATAGCGTTCCATATCTTTTACTTCTCCATTACAGAGATTTAACTTCTTTCCGATTCTAAAATTAAAATTTCACCCTTACCCCCATGCCACCCTTTTTCACCAAACCTAAGCTTAGTAGGATCTTCTACTTACAGAAGTTAGGCAAAAGGATTTCCAAATGGATCCCTATATACATCAGAAGATGTGGATTGAGGAGAAGCCATCTATGGAGATAAAACCATCTAGTCAATAACTATAATTACAATTATAAGAAAACACCTATAATTAAGACTTCTCAGATCCCTTTTAAAAAAATCACTTAGGTCACAGACTAATCAGATATTGTATGGGTCTATGATGATTTGTGTTTGCCTGCTTGTGATTGATGTGTGTGTGTGTGTGTGTGTGTGTGTGTGTGTGTGTATATTATTTACATCAAAACCAAGTTTCAGAATTATGTTTGCCTCCCAATGCAAAATATTATTTTTATGAGCTAAGTAATTATGGGTGGGAAATTAGGAACTTAAATCTTTAAAAAATTTTTAAAGATAGTATTTTGGCTCAATTTTCTTTCAAAGTGCTTTCCCAAGCTAGGTTAAGTGAGATACAAAGGACTTTTCTATATGATATTTGTTTCTCAAGTTCAGGAGAGTAGATCCTGCAAAAATAATCTTTCCCCAGTTTGAGTTGAGGTTTACACTGCGATGGTTCTCAATGATAAATCTTATTCAAATGTCCTTTACCGTCAAAGATACAAGCAAGGTTAATTCAGGAGGCGGTAACTCTATGTGGCATGTACTTTGGAGCATCATCTTCTAATAGTTGATACTTACAGAGGCTGGTGATGAACGGAAAGAATCTTTAGAGAAGGGGTTCTCAAATGCATTGTCAGCAGATTTGGTAATTGGCAGGGCACCTTGTCTGGGAGCTGGCTTTGGTAGTTCTAGAAGGTGAAAAAGTAGTCAGTAGACAAGCTTTCCCCAAATACATGCACAAGTTCTCCAGTCAGGCTTATCTTAGAAATTAAGTTCCATACTTTTGAAATTGACATCAATGGAACAAAAATCACCACCAAATACCAGGACTCCCAGTGATTATTACAGGCAAATTCATCCCTTCTTGGAAGAGGAAGCCATGCATATTCGCTTGAAGTGGAAGAGATTCAGAATTCCCTCACTTAAAAGCACCTACATGGCAAACCTGCACCAAGCCTTGAGGCCAACACAGAAGTAAAAGCTCCGAGAGATTAAATCACTAATACAGTACAGCTAGCATTCAAATACTGGTTGCATTTTGAAGCTCTTTCGTTCTACCACACCTTTTTAACTTTCCTCATTAGATGGGTAGTACCGTCCATACATACCTACTCATGAAAAAATGAGTCCTTATCATACATACAGCCTCCAGGTGCCATGACCCATTGAATTTCAATAGCTCCTGGCAGCCCTTTTAAGAATTGTCACAAGAGGGCAGCATTGGGCCAGCCCTTAGAAACAGCTAACTAAGGTAAACAGTTAATTCCATAAGGTAAATGGTTAAGTTGTCTCCATAACCCCTGTTAAGCAAAAAGAGCAAGAGTAAAGCTGTTGGTGGGTCGGGAGAGGGTTCTTCTGAGGGACTCTGTGGGCCCATGTGACAGTGAAATACTTGTTGGTACAGTTGACAGAGAAGTAGGTAGCTTACCATTGATCTTTCTCAACAGTTGATTAGCGTCAAAGTCATCATGGTCTGCATTCTCCTGAGGGATGCCAACTTTGTTGTTGAAGTAGTTGGAGAAGGCACTTGAAGTCCCAGAGGAATTCTGTTCTCCTTTCCTTGCTGGCACAGTAGGTGGCTGCCGCAGTTGGAAGTCCTTAAACATTTCTTTCACTTCCTTGACTTCTTTGTCCCCAAGTGGGTCCAAGGCAACAAAGGCATCGCTGGAGACGTCCTTCGGAGGGCCAGTTCTGGGAGGTGGTTGAGGAGGAGTGACCAGGAGAGAGGAGAGCATGGAAGGGGGCTGGGCTGACACAGCAGGAGCTGGAAAAACATTGCTCTGAAACGGATTCCCCAGCGGGCTGGTTGATGACCAAGTATTGGGTGTCACGGATGCTGACGGGCCCCAGACTACAGGTGCTGGAGGTGAAGCTGAGGCTGCAAAGGATGAAGGCTGGTTCCAACCTGGAACAGCTGGGCTTGTGGTAAAGACGATTGGCTGACTGAATCCTGAAGGCTGACCAGCCATCATAGTGCCCGGGACCATTGTAGTGGATTGACTGAAGACTAAGGGTGCTGGGTTCCACGGTCCTGTCTGAGCAGATATAACTGGCACACCACCTGAAGGAAGGAAGTGGGATAAAGGACTTATCAGGAAACTAGCCTGAAGAGGATTCTTGAGTTTCAGAAAGTCAACTCTCCGGAGAGCAGTTTTAGAGAGCATCTACATGCCAAACCTTTATTAAGCCTTGAGGCTGACATGGCTTTTATTAGATTATTTCACTCTAAAGACGAATTAGCTGTAGCAAGCATTTAAATGCTGGTTGCATTTCGAAGCCCTTTCTTTCTTCCACACCTTTTTAAGTTTCCTCATTAGACAGATAATACAGTCCATAAGTACCTAGTCATAAAAAAGAAAATGAGCCCTTCTCATACGTACACTGATGTAATTCAAACAGCTAGAACAGAGCCTGTCAATAGCATGAACCTACGTGTTGAGTAAATACATTTACATATAGAAACCATGCTTGTTATGAAGTAAATTAATATAATCCATCAGATACTCTTGAGACACTGGTTTAATCTTTTCATTTGGCAACTGGCTCATGTCTGAGGTCTTATGGAGACTAGCTATCAGGCATGTGCATTAGGCTTTAACATGTTTACATCCTGAAGAAACCATTTCAAAGCTTCCTTGCTTTTAAATGCTGCCAAGGTGGACACAGCTATATAAAAGGATGATAAAATTTGGTTGATGCCTAGATAGTTTTAGACTTTTATATACAAAAATGGAGGAAAGGCTAGTTTTCCTAGGAGAGCTGTTTCAAATAAAAGTGCTTCCTGCCATGTGTCACTCACTAAACTTTGCCAGAAGTTAGAACAGAGTATTTAAAAGAGGAAGAGGAAGAGAGGGTGACGAGATAAAGTGAAGCAAAATAACAAAACAAACAAACAAAAAAAACAACCTTTGCAATGTAACTAACCGCCTGTATCCAGGCATCTGCTCTTTGTGGGGAAATGGCTCTATCACCTGCACCCTTGCCATTGTTGATTTGTAATTCATTAAATCACTAAAATCTAGGTCTCGCCAATGTGTGCCCTCCTCTCCTTGAGAAGCTCATTCCCTACATCTTGTTCTGATACGTAGCACATTTTCTCTTCTGCCTCTTCCCAAGTGTATTAATGACCCAGTTAAACTGTCACCACTAACAGAAAACCTAAATTCAGCCTCATACCTATTCACAAACGACACTGCTCTCAAAACCTACTTGCTTTGAGCTTTGGAGCAGAGCATCCTTTAGTTATGAACGTTTTCTAACCAAAGTAGGAGAAAGCCTTCAAACTTGGGTTAGGAATGTGTTTGTTTCCAGAGTGAGAAATATTTTTAAAATAACGTTCAGGGGCTGATATAGTAAGATGTTGTATCTTGAATTTTCTTGGGATTGGAGCTTGGTGTTACTTGACTCAACCGTCATCAGGAACAACAGCCATTTGGCCGTGAACACAAGGTGTGCTCACGAAGACTGCTGGGTTTCAGTGGTGGGTCATCTTACTAAATCAACATGCTTATTTTTGGGGTGAGGAAACTGGGTACAAGAATATGAATTATTACAATTGGGAGGGTCACAGTCTGTGACAGAGACTAAAACTCAGGCATACCACCTCCAAATCCAGCACCCTATCCTCCTGTTCTGTCTCCTTGGCATCAAGGTACAGAACTATATTTTTTATTAGAATGTTAATTCAAATACTGATTTGACATATACAGAAATTAGACTTCATGTACACTCAAGAGTATACATACAGGCAGACCTCAGAGATACTGCAGGTTTGGTTCCAGACCACTGCCATAAAAGGAATATGGCAATAAAGTGAGACACACAAATTTTTTGGTTTCCCAGCCCATATAAAAGTTATGTTTACACTATACTGTAGTCTAGTAAATGTGCAGTAGCATTATGTCGAAAAAAACAATGTACATATCTTAATTTAAAAATACTTCATTGTTAAAAAATGCTAACCATCACCTGAGCCTTCAGCAAGTCATAATCTTTTTGCAATAGTAACATCAAAGATCATCGATCACAGATCACCATAGCAATATAAGAATAATAAAAAAGTTTGAAATATTGCAGGAATTACCAAAATGTGATGCAGAGACACGAAGTGAACAAATGCTGTTGGAAAAATGGCGCTGATAGACTTGCTCGGCTCAAGGTTGCCACAAACCATCAATTTGTAAAAAACTCAATATCTCCAAGGTGCAATAAAATGAAGTGCAATAAAATGAGGTATGCCTGTATTCCTTTCACAACCAATCAAGGGAACAGTTCTCTTAGATCCTATAATACAGGCTTCTAGAAGTGGGTTGAGTTTGAACAAAGTTATTGCTGGCATTTTAAAACAAATTACTTAAATTTTATTAACTGAAGCCAGAGTCACTCACTAATAATTTACACCAATTGGATGTGCAAAAATTGGGTAGAATTTTACCATCTTTCATGTTGGATGACTTGCCTTCCCTTAGGAAAATGTGTGGCTTTAGTCCTAGATGGTATTAGTGGGAGTGGTGGTAAAAGAGAAAAATACTTTTGCGAGGAATTAAAGGCTTTCCCAGTGTATACTTAGGCCAGCCTTCATTCCCATCTACCAGATCCCATGCATCACGTTTCCAAGATATTTAAGGCCCTGCTGGAGAAAGGTAAGGAAAAAGAAAGTGTGGGTATAAAAAGTTAGTTTTATTAACCTTGAGATGATAGATTAAAGCACGGGGCAGCTAGTCAAAGCCGAAGGCTCAGCTTTCTACAATGCCCTTTCCCCACCCCCAGTTCTCCAGAGGAAACGGTCCCCCAGCTGGGTCCAGCGGAAGCCAGACCTACAACCTTCCATGGCTTGGCTGAGGATCCCTGCTAGTGGACAGGGGCTATACTGTAGGGCTCAGTTTGAGTCCCATGTCCAAACTGGGAAGAATCATCAGTATTCTGCAGTTGTATACCCCAAGGCCTCAACAGGGGCACCTAGCCAAAAAGCTTCACTTCGTCTGAATAAATTAACAGTTATAGGGTCCAGCTGTATTTTCAGGCTGACTTGTCAAATATCGGCTGTAAGAATTCTTCGGGGCATTGATATGAAACTACAAAGCTCTGCGATGTGGCCTAGTCGCAGGCACTGCATGCAAGCTCTCTATCCTTCTGCAGGGAAAGCACCAACCAGCTCCACTTGAGGGTGGAGGAGAAAGGGATGCAGAAAGGGGAAGACCCCAAGAGCTATGAAGTGCTTGGGGAGAGTCTCCTGATGGTGTAAATGCCAAGCAGAGACCTGGAACGAGTGGGCTTCTCACACCTGCAGGGATTTCAGCCACTCAGCAGGTGGGAAACAACCCTCCTGTTGCTACCACACTCCAGATATGATGGAACAGATTTAAGATGACAGAACCAAAATATTTTCCTTTGCCGGAAAACAGCAGGAAAAAAAAAGAGTCCTGATGATTGACTCAGCAGGAGGCAGAGAAAGCCAAGATCCTTGGTCAAATTTTACAAAATAGGGGAGAGTCTCTCTTCACCTATAGCCCCCCTCAGCCGCCTCCCAAGACAGAGTCTATTTGGAGCTTGTAGAGGAGCCAAGAAGTAGAAAAACAAAGAGAAGCTTCAGCAGGAGAGCAAAGACCATTGTCGGGGTTTCTGAAGACAGTTCCATGGAGGCAGGAGAGAGCTGGAGGCTTCAGGCAAAGGGTAGCAGGGCCAGCCCTCGGCCGAGTGGCTTTCCCTAATGTCCTGCCACAGAGTGGCTCAGTGGCTTGCAGAGCTGGTGACACATTTTTGAATGACAGCAGCATCACCTCTCAGGTATCTGATAACATTCCATCTCTTCCCTTATTTCTGTGTTCTTTTCAACTTCAGACTTCTATACTGTGGACTCACTAACTCTACTAAGGCACCCAACTAGCCAAAATACCAGCAAGGAGCTGCTAAGGCTTAAGTATTCAGAGACTGATCAGGATATATGCCTGTCTCACACCTACCATATGCCTAGAAACAGAACTGGGTTCAGAACCTGGCACTTTCATTCAATTACTCACACTTGCTTCAGATTTAACTTATAGCCCCCTCTTGGGGTGTATATCCCTTCCAAGAGGGATATTGGTTAAATAGGGGATAGGGCTTCAATTTAGTAATGGCAAATTGCATGGAAGACATGCATGTGGCTACTTTTTCAAATAGAGACGATAGACAAGGCTCTCTCATCTCAACCCTGTTTCTCCAATGAAGCTCGTCTGGGTTTCAGAATCCCTTACAATTGTCTTCAGTAAGCCATGACCAGTTGGTTCAGGTAAGTGCAATACTAAAAATGGATTTCTTCTCACATGCCAATTCAAGGAGTCAAATTCCAGTTACGAGTCAAGAGTACCTAATAGTGGTGGGTTGTACAGAAGTAAAAGTGGGAGAAAGGCTCCCTAGGATGCTCAGATCTTATGCCCCAGGAACCCCTATGGATACGAAGTGCTCCCTCCTATGAATTACCATCTTAGAGTGAAAGTAACAGAGCCAAACCTAACTCCATCTCTAAACACCTACCTAGACCCCCAAGGGGCCCTACTGGGGCAGGAGCACTGGTTTTGAAGAGGTCCAGGGGGTTGGTCTGTAGGGTTGCAGGTTGTCCTGTAGATGTCTGGCCTGGAGGTTCTGAGACGGGAGGAGCAAAGATGTCTGATGCAAGTAAGTCTTTTGCTGGAGACTGACAGGGCAGAGAGGGACACAGAGGAGTTACTCAGGAACAGTGAAATACAGCTCTATTCTGTTCCCTACTCTGTACCTCGAATTTGGGAAAACAAAAAGAGAAACTTTTTCCCATTATTGATAAATTACTATAACAAACTCCAAAAGACAAAAAAAAAAAAAAAAAGCCACAGATCCCGGCAATGGACAGAATATTGGGTCTTGGTGACTGATGCAATGGAGGACCTTCAAAGTGAAATCTATTTTGCTGATTTACACATTTGTATCTGTCTGGTCTCCTTATCAGCTAAACGCTTGAAGCTGGGAGAGAAAGGGGAACTATAAGTAAGTAGCCTAAATATTTTGATCCTTCTTCTGGATTTAAATCATTCTGCATAAAGATGATACAGTAGTCTAATCATTAGGCCAGCATACTCCAATGAGATTTTTTAAATGAAACTTATATAAACCACATTTTAAATTGCTTTTGAAGGAAGTGGTAATAGTAAATATATGTTTCTTTTAAGACAATGGATTGTTCAGTCATTAATCAGAGGAGACAAACTCAAGAATTTTAGACCACCACCTTGGACATGAATGCAATATGGGGGGTGTATGGGGGCGTGTGTTAGTACGGGGAAGGTACATAGGGAATCACAGGAACCCTTGCCCTCCCCTCCCAGAACATGATGATCAAACTTACCGGAGGTACAGAAGCATAGCAGCATTAAAAACGGAAAAACTTGTGTTTAGTTAATAATATGTGACGACATGCAAACGGAAAGCAGGGTGTGACAAATACTGCTGAGTGAGAAGCTTAAAAAGGGTGACAATTAGAGGAAAGTATTCCTGGAGAACGATGTGCCTTATCCCACCTTCTATTTTACAGCCACACAGGAAACTACAATAGCAGCAGGAAAGAGAGCTTGCATCACACCACCCTTTGGTACCGAACATGCATTCTGCCAATGGATATGTGAAGACAATTCACCTTAGCAGTCCTTCTGCCTCTTCCCGGTTTGGTACTTTGTGGAGGTGGGATAATGGCTATGGAGTCATGTGGTGAGGACTGGACAGAGCTTTCCAAGTCCTGCTTTACGCCATTCGGTACGGGCAGTCCTTTGGGAGGGCTTCCCACAAAAGGGTTCGGGGAGGATTTGATATGGAAGTCGTTCTGTTCTCTTTCAGATACCCCATTGTGAGTTCTCACTGCTGGCTGTGTTTGCGTACTTGATAAGGGCCACAGGCCTGCCTGAGCTTCCTGTTTGCCAGTCCGGTTAGAGATTTGGTCAAATTGCTGACCAAAGTAATCAACATCCCCATTCAGGGGCCCATTACTCAGAGGGGTAGACGAGCTACTCAAATTCTCTTTCTTCTGATCTGGAGATTTGAGAGAATCAGACGAAGAGGGTGTCGATTGGTCTGGCTGTGCAAAAGGATCGTCACGGAAAGGATCAGGGTTAGGGGTGGGAAAGAAGTTGAGATTGGCAGAAAAGGCATTTTCAGGCAAGAAAGATGCCTGAGGCTTTGGTCGAGGAAGAGAGCAGGAGGTGATGCCATTTGTTAAGAATAGATTTTCTCGTAAAGGATTCTGATTGGTGTCGATTTCAGAGTTTAGATCCACTAACAGGATATCTTTGCTTTCCTATCACATTTGGAAAGAAAAAAAAAGAAAGTGTTAGTCCATGTTGTGACTTCAAATGAGAAAGCTACATAAGATGACTAGGATTATCAAAATTTCCATTAGATTTCAGTCTTACTGGTTGACCATTACCTCCTCCCATCGCGTCCCTGAGTGCGTTTACTAGTTGTAGAATAGGTCCTCCCCGCCCCTCCCAGGCCCTTTTAAGTCTCAACTTCATTGGCCCTTCATTCAGTGAAATCTTACTGTTGTTTACTTTACATGTCTCCCCTCACCCTTTCAGACTGGCTGAGTTCATAATCATCATTGTTTCAATTCATGCCTTTGACAGTCTTAAAGGGAATTGATTTCGAGTCACTCTAAGTGACTATCTAAGTATATTGAGCTTGAAGGAAATGGCCTAGCCTCTCTTCCTACATGATGTACACTCCTATTGTACCCCCAGAGTCACCTAATATCACCTCTCTAAATGAGTGAATTCATTGCCTAATGTAGTCATATCTTATAATTCTAGTTATAATAAAGTTTAAAGTCAAATATATTTCCCTACAATTGGTCTTTCCTCTAGGGGGGCAAAGAAGATTTTCCCCTCACATCACAGCCTGCCAGGTATGCCTCTTTAAATACTTAAGGATCTTTTTGAAGGTGTAGCCAAGTTGGATCTCTCATTCTCATCATCCTAGTCTCTCCTCTGGACGTACTCTTTTGTCTATGTCCTTCTAAGAACATGATACTCAAAATACTGATATAATCTAACATAATATATCACATTAACCTCTCATAGTTGTACCTTTTTTCATAATATAGTTTAGTGTTGCCTGTGTCATGACAGGAGTCTCCTCTACTTAGTGGATAAATTCAACTAATGTTTAAGTCACCTTTAATTTATGTATAATCTAATCTTTAATTTATGTATAAGGTAGAGATATGGGTTTAAGAGTTAATTTGAAAGATATACTAAATGAATAACTCTACAAATTCTATTCCTTCCCTATTATTTTTCAGTTATGTTAATTATTTGGATTCTCAATTGTCAGATATGACATTCTTCTCAGCATAAAAGCGGCAAATTTGATAAATCTGACACGTCTTTATTCAGGTCAATGACACAACTAATTAGGATTCACCCTGGGATATAGCTGTCATACTGACAGACCTTCCTTCTGATTGACTTTGATCAATTAAATACTTAACTATGCTAGCCACAGAAGAATATAAACAATAAAAACTGTCGAGCTGAAATGGAAGTTAGTTTTCTAGCATTATCCTGGGCAGATTATTAAATATTTTGGTCATTGGGACAATGATCTCAAGGGAATATAAAATTCTCAAACTAGTAAATAAAAAGGGAGACTGAATAGGTCTCCTCAGCTTTAAGAGAAAAGAACAAAATTTTTAAAAGTTTAGGTCCTAAATCAGACCTAATTGGTATTCTATATTTTGGCTTCCTTCACTGTTAGGTATAAAGGCACAATTTTTAAAAGCCAGCTTGTCTCTTTATAACCAGAAGAACTTGTCAGAAGAGAGAGCTTGTAATTAAAAAAAGAAAAAAAAAAAAACTTAAAAAAAAATCAAAGAAATTGATTGGAAGGCTTCTTAATGTAGGGATCTTTAACAATCAAAAGGTAGGACAAAATGTATTATGAAAGCTTGTGATTGTAATATTTATTCATTTATTATGAGCCACCTCTGGGTTAGAACAGTTGGGTGTTCACAGCTGGTAGAGTTCTCCTTCATTTACTTCAGAAGAAGTCCTTAGGACACCAAACAGGAGCCACAATGTTAGACTTCTGAATAGTCACCCTACAAGTAAAATGTATAAGGCTCTCCTCAGGTTGAGGTTGTTGTTAATCCAAGATTAAGAGTCTGATTCATAGACTACAACTGAAAGATGTAAGACTTCTCGTCCACCCCCTTGGTCAGCATTTCTTTAATTCTGTGTTGTACTGTAAACACTGCATCCACGTGGCCGTCATGTAAGCACCTGAGAGACAAGAACTGAACATGAAATATAGTCCCTGCTGTTAAGGGGCTCCAGTAAGAGGGTCAAGCAGGCAACCAAGAAGGTGTCTGCACAGACAAGGTTTAAAATACTAAGTTCTAGACTAGCTCTTCTCCAGGTAGCTCATCTTGCCTAACCATTCCAGCCTACCAAATCCTGGACCTCCCTACTCAAAGCCTTCAGTGACTTCCTGCCACTCCCCAATATTAAAATAATCTCCATTAGCCAGACTTTCAAAATGACCCACCAGGCGACCTCGTTCACTTTTAGCCTAACTACTACTCTATTTTCCTACATACTTCAAAGACCCAACTCAAGTTCAGATTCTTTACAAAGGTTTTTCTCATTGATCCTTCTATTTCAACTTCACCTGTGCCCACCCATGGCATCTTACGTATATATGACACTGTGCTTTGTGCCCTGATTCCCATCCCCATACCAGATTTGATGGGGAAACCACACTTTATGTTCTTTTCATAATAACCATGCTTTCAAATGGTCAAGTTTTTAAAGTTAGAGATCATGCCTTTTTGGTCTTTTTAATCTTTTCCTTTTTTTTTTTTTTTTTGAGATACAGTATGGAAGAATATTGTTCAAGTGGTTTGGCGATAAAAATTACATTCTAAGGTATGTTACTTAATTTGCAACATGAGCTTTACTTGAAATGCAGAAAACTATTTTGTATAAATGTTGGGGGAAGGGTAGCTGGGTTAGGGAACCACTAATAAGGTCTAGGTAATTTAGATTTCTTCCTTTCTTCATCTCTTCCAGAGCAACTGATGTGAGATTTCAAAATTTTTAAACATGCTGGTTTTATCAAGTAGAGATAAATCTATTTCGTGACCTATGAATATGGAGTCAGTATGTAAGAACACACTGGCAAAGTCTAACTAGCACATAATTAGCGCCATTAGCATTCTTTTACTTATCAGATACCATTACTTTGATGGTATTTATCATTTTAATTTATTGTTAGTTTAACTAAAACTTGCATTTTATTTCAACAAGCCAAAAATTCTTAGAATGCATAAAGTCTAATAAGAATGAGACTCAAGATTACTCGTGTTGTTTTTCATTTCCTTTTTAAGAACTTTCTAGAAGTCTACAGAAGCAGATTAAACAGTCAGTGCTTCCTTGCCTATCCCACTGGAATTCTACACCATAGCTTGAGTGTTTTGATCTCTTTCAATATACTACTGGTTTCAATGTCAGTTATACTTGGAATGAAGGTCATTCAGATGTCAATTTACTTTGGGAAGGGAGCTACTCACGGAGGAGGTTGGCAAAGTTGCCTAGGAATCAAAAAACCTCAGATCTACGATGGACCTTTCAGGATGATCTAATCTGGTATTTCAAAAAGTTTATCCTTACACAATGGTAACAAATGTTACAAAAAACGAAAAGTTTTACAGACAAATGAGTTAGGACTCACTACTTGAAAGAACATTAAATGGGCTTCTCTAATGCAGGCTCTTTAGGATCTCTAAACGCTGTATTATGCATTGTGATTCTCATAAAAGGAGGGGTAGAGAAGAGTGTCTGCAGCCCCTGCTCCTCCCCGTCTCACCGGGCCTGGGCGTTTGTGTGAAATTGCATAGGCATGCCATTCTCTGCAGTACTCCAGCAAGTGGGACTTTTAATTCTCAGTCTGCTGCTGCTTTAATTCCTATGACCTTCTTGGTCACAGAGGCTTGCTTGATAATTCCCTGATATAAGAGACCCCTAGATAAACCTTCTCCCCAACGTTCTAGACTGATACCCTTTTTGTCTAGTTATTGCCTTCTCATCTTTTATGTTCAAGTCCAGAAACTCACTTACTCAGAGGCATTATCTGAACCTCTAAACTGGATAAATACCTTGTAAGTAACATCAACTGTTAGGCTTTGTGATTAGTTTTAATGTTGGTCTCCCTGCTAGACAGTAAACTCCACGATGTCATTGACATTGTGCCCTGCAAACAGCAGGTACTCAAGAAACTGTTAAATAAATAAAATAAGTTGTAAGAAGTCATTCAAAATTACAAGTAATTTCACTTGAGGACTGTTTTGGAAGGTCTGAGACTTACGCTTAAGCCTTGAAACTGGACCTCTGCTTGGGTCAATGAGAGTTTTTTTGAATCACCATTTCCTTATTTGTAAAGAAAAATACTGCTCCATTCTCACAGAGTTGTTACAGATCAATCAATAATAAGACTTGATACACTATAATATCCTGTAAAGAATGAGCAACTTTTTTAACAAAGACAAGCTTTGGTTCAATATAACTGAGCCTCTTGTTTTAAGTCTTATTTTACACCAAGCTTATGCTGCTAAATCACAACAGAAAGAATAGGAAAAAAAAAAAAATGAAGAGGCCAGGAGTCTATACAATTAGTCATCTAGCAAACATATTTCCTTCAAGTATGCTTACACCAAGGATTAATATTCAGCTCCTCCTTCTGATCCTAAGCAATACCAAGACGGACTACATTGCCTGACCTATTGCTCAGATTTAACTTCTAAGCAATATTAATGTATCTGAAGTAGTGCTGATAGGCTCCCGTGGTGACTTAAGATGCAAATTTGTTCTAGTAGCCATTTACACTTTATGCAGAAAAATCAGCAGTCACCTTCCAAGTTTCAGTCTTGAGATGCTCAAGATTTCCGGTTAATTGCCAATTTGAGTTATAGATGTCATTTCCGTTACATTGCAAATTTAAAAACAGGCACTTACTGTTGGACTATTTAGGTCAGGAGGTGTAGACATGTCCCCAAACAAATCCATCTGGTCAACACCCTTAAAAAAGTATTTTGATTAGATTCAGATGTGTCTATTAAAAAAGATTATTTTGTATATTGTTGTAATTGTTTCCTAAACTAAAGTTTAGGAAAATAGTTGTCACAATTGGATTTTCACTTAACTAATACAGACTTGATATTAGGTTATTTAGGTCAGGAAGTGTAGACAAGTCCCCAAACAAATCCATCTGATGTACACTTTTAAAAAAGTATTTGGATTAGATTCAGAAGTGTTTACTAAAAAGATCACTTTGTATATTGACATAAATGTTATACTAACAGTTAGGGAAAGAGTTGTCGCAATTGGATTTTCATACAGATTCAATACAGATTTGGTATTAGCAACATCTTTAGGAAGTAAATCCCATGTTCAGGTAAGTAAGAATCATAAAAAAGCACATACGTACCAATTTCAGTTTGCAAGCTTGGTCATCAAGATTCATTAAGGCCTCACTCCCATTCTGAAAAGACGGCAAATATTAAAGGTTTAGTTGGTGAGTTTTCCCTACACAGTTTAATTTCCTAGTGTATTGGCTTGCTAAGAAGTTAAGATTTTGGCACTAATCATTCAACTGTACATCTTCTATGACCAGAGGGGTCATGAACACATAGTAATAAAACTAGGAGGGAAGCCTGCTTGGGCAGGTGGCAAACAAGGGCTTATACACATCACACGTGCAATTCATAAGAAGTAAAGATGCTGTTTTACCTCTACTGCTTTGTTGGCTTCTTCCATCTAAAAAGAAAGACACAAATTCAGTGACCTTAGTAAATTATAGTTAAAGAGAATTAAATAAAGGATAAATATACCTATGGGTTCACAAGCAGAAAGCAAGAGAGAGTCTTGCATATTATTTCTGCCCTACATTCTCCTCCCCTTTTCATATCAATACTGGATTTGAATAGAGTTATTGGCTTGGTAGCCCTGGAATCAATGTGAAGTTTATAGGGAGAAAATACAAGAGTCAGGCACTAGAAATCAGAAGGGCCTAACTATAACATCCAAACATTGCCCTATTGGGAAGAACAAAAAATATATCACTTTCTATACTTTGAAGAGCCACATAGACGCCAACACTTCAGGCAGGCCATGTGTTCACATAATGTTCAGACATGGTCTTGAATGTTGTCTTAAGTCTAATAGAGCCTGTATTAGATAGTACTTGCCTTTTTCTTTTCTTCTTCCTTTTTCTTTACATTATAGATAACTTGGAAAAGGTCTTTAAGATCAACAACTAGTGGCTCAGCCTGAAGCAAGAGAAAGCATCTTTATCAGTATTTTCATCTTACTATTTTCTTCCCTTTGTCCCCCATCAGTTCTGATTAGTAATGTTTTCTTCCTTTCTCTTAAAGCTCCTTCCTACCCTCCCCTGGTTTGTGGAAGATCACCACCACTCCCATCCCAACCCTCAGATACATAAAATACTTAGATAAAACAAGAAGCACAGTGATAATTTTCCAAGTCCTTTCAAGATTTCTGGGAATAATTGTCTATCGTTCTAAAATCAGCAATGATCTTATGAGAAAGTCCATTCTAACAATGCTTGTGCCACACACTACATGGGTATCAATGACATTTAAAGAAGATTCCTTAGACCAATTAAAGATAATCGTCCTCTGAGGTACTGTTTAGTCCTCCTACATCCAATTGTTTCTAGCAAGCTCTCTAGTTGAAAGACACACACTCTTATATTCAAGTCCCCCTCCAGGTATACCTCAAGGCTTAGAGCTTACCTGTTGCCCTGTTTTTATGGCAAAAAACTGGTGTTGGCCTTCTCCTCCACACACATAACCAAATGCTCGGTTGTCTGTCACATCACGGGCAATGAAAGAAATCTTATTTACTGGATGTTCATGTTCTATTACCTAAGAAAGGAACATCAAAAACGGTGTATTGAGAAAACTAGAATCTATTTGTAGATTCTATCTGGAGCACAACTAAGCATCAGATACCAAGGCATATATGAAAAGGCTAAAACATTTGAAGATTTTTTCACTCCTGGTTGAAGGCTACTGCTACATTTATCGTTGCTAAGAAGGGCTCAAAAGGGGAAAACAAAACAAAACAAAAAACCTAACAACAAAGAGTAGAAAACAGAAATAGAAAGAATGATCCTTCTTAAAATACCTATACTTGATTCTCTCTATCCCAAAGACATGATGCCACATCGCAAGGAAGGATTGAGGATTAGGAGGCCAAGAATTTCTAAAGCGAAGATGGAACATATAACCTCTAAAGCATTCCAAGGAGGTCTACTTTCTCAACTCAACAAACTCAAGTGAATAGCATAACTAAGCTAGAGGAGTGTTCACAAGGGTCCTCTGACTGGCTCAGACTGGCCAGAGAACCCTCCTAAGTATTATTGGGACAATTACCCCCAATACATTCTGGAAGTCACCAAATTCTGTCATCAAGTATTTGTCAACATCACATAGATGTCCACGTCATCATACAGGAGTTTCATGTGGCACGGCTTATTGGTTTAGCAGTGCTTTCCCTTCTATTCCTCGCCCCCCTTTCTCTTGACCCTTTCAAGTAGATGGTAGGACTCAACTCTTCATGGATATTTGTAATGCTCAGAATGTGTCTTGGCTTTTGTTTCCAAGCACCTAAGACCACTGAAAAGTTTAGATTGGGCATCTTAGGAGGTTTGGGAGTGAGCGAATGCTTGTGTGGGAAACCTGCCACCATTCTCTGGCAGGCTTGTGAAAACAAGAGTCAAAAGATAAGGGACAGTGGAGACAGCAGTGCATGAGGACATCAGGGTGGGTGAGCATGTTCCAGGGTTCCAGGGCCCTAAGTTTGACCAATGGATTTTGCATATTAGATAATGGGAATCTCTAGGAAGGGCTGAATAGTAACTTGAGGTCTTCCCACTGTATCTTGATACAATAAACTATTGTGCAGCAATGAAAAACATTTTAAGCAGATGAATCTGATGATGTTATATTGAGTAGAGGAAAAACAGTCCCAGAAGACTTGAAGTATAATAGCTTTTGATAAGGCCCAAACAAACAAACAAACAAAAAATAAGCAAGACTGTTCATGTGATAGAATAAGAGCAACCACAAAAAATGAGCAAGGTTACATCTATGGGGTAAGGAGGAAGGGAAAAGAGAGAAGGAGAAAAAAAGGAAGATGTGCTTCAGATAGTATTCTATGTTTGGTTAGCCAGTAAGTTCACCCGTGACCTTATATTAAAATGAGACCCATACATAGATCTATGATAGCATCAGTGATTAGGATTGATCTAGTGCTGTATATCTTGGTCCAAAAAATACCTAACTGATATCTATGGCATACCGGTGTTTAGGTTAGACTTATAGACTTGAGGTTCACATCTATTATAGGAAATAAGTTTCAAAATAAAGTATCTTGACTCCTCACCTCTTACCCTATCTGTTTTTTGCCTGTTACCTCTGGAGAAGTGCAGTAATATGTAATTTTTTTTTTCCCTACAGAATTTTGAAAAGGGAAAAGGGGAGCTGAAATTTATGTCACAAATTATTTGTCAGACTCAGGTGGTCAGAAAGGTGTCAGTGAAAGTGAATTCTTACCCCAGTTTTCTCATCAATGATTTTTATTCCAGAAAGAGAAATGTTGACCCAGATCCTTTGTTTGTGTTGTCCCTGAGACCGAGCAGCTGCCGCCATTCCCTGATGAAATTGGGAAAACAAGAAAAATCTAGTTAAAAAAACCCTATGATGCTTCTGATTCTAAAATTTTAAAAGGCAATCAGCTTTGTTTTCAGCTTGGTTTACCATCTATGAAAGAATTAGGCATCTTTCATAAGAGACAGCAGAATGAAATAGAAGACATTGAGCCAGGCAATTACTAGTTAGCTCTGTGAACTTGGACAAGTCCTCATTCCCTTGGCCTCCGAATAGTCATTGGCAAAGACAAGGAGACTGGACCAGAAGATCTTCAAACATATTCAAAGATGTTCCTTCTAGGCCTTGTCTTATTTAATGAGTATTACTTCCTTAATTAGTTTCACAGCATGGCAGTATTAGAATTTAAAAATTTAAAAAAACGAAAGGGCTAACACTAAAGAACACCAGTTTCGAAGCCGACTCCTGAATTTTACCTGAATACCTCCAGGCTCAGAAATTTGGTCTGCTCAAAGGAAAAGGCATCTAGGGTCCTGCTACACTTGATTAAATCAGGTCTCTAGACAGCACTCAAAATATGCAAACAAACTCATGGCTTCTCATAAAATTCAGCACCACTGGATCAATTACGTGATTAGAAAAGTTTTTCTTTCAAATAATTGAGATATAGGTAAATACAAACTTCTAATATCATTTCCTCTGTTGCATATTTGCTTAAGATAGAGACAAAGTATGCTTTTCCCCTTTACCTTTAGTTTCATCATAGAATCTTGGCTCATTTTATCCCCTCTTGCATCGGGCACATCATCAATGCCGATTAGCTTGGCCTTGTATTTCACACCATCACCTTTGAATCTGGCCAAAAGATATTCATCTGTCTTTTCAGTGCCTGAGAAAAGAAAGAAATAGAGGATAAAGTTTATAAATCTATTGAGATATCAGCCCCAGGTATGACCAAATATACTCCAGGATCTAAAAATCTGCGTAGTAAGTATCTTGATTATTCTACAATTGATCAAATATGCAATATTCTACCCTTATCCTTGCTTCCTTTGAGTAAAAAAATCACACTGTGTAAAACTGTGTATGGCATTGGGGCAGAGAGAAAATAAACTCTTAAAGATGCAGAATGGGCTGAGTTATGGGAAACTTACGGGAATATGTGAGATGGGATTGGGGGATATTCTTCAGCATAGTTTTAAAAATATTTTTTAAAAAGAATATAAGGAGGATAATACTTTTTTTTTTTAATGAAAGGAAAATAAGCCACTGCACGATTTACTAGCATTTTTGAACTGTCAATAAAGCGGAAGAGAATTGTGGGTAAATTCCCTTGGAAATAACTAAGGTAATTATCCATCTTTATAACTTCTTCTGCTTCTCTTCTCATTCCCATTTCTAAAGCGTGGACATGAAAGGCAAGGAAATCACGGCATATTCTCAAACTATGAATAATTAAGGATGCTGACACTTTCTAGTGGTACTTCAGGTCAAAAGAAGAGGGTCTCATAAAATAAAGATCTTGATTTTTATAAAACAGCTACTTCAGTAAAGCGAAGTGGTATATAGGTTACTGAAAGATAACCATGTAATACTTATAGTTGCATTTCCCGACTGAACAAGATGTATGAAAGCTTCCCAGCAGGACCCAAATTGGTGCAACCACAGAGTTCACAGATACGTCTTATCGTATATGGATCGAACCAATCTCCTCTGCCAAAGTCTTACTTTCTTGTTTAGGAAAAGTTGACACTTGGCTGAGATTGAATTAAGGCAAGGGGCAGCTCTTACTTTGCCTTGAACATCACACTTCATCACTGGTAACCACCACTAGCTCCCCTCATTGGCCTCAAGAGGACTTCTCCATACCTTTCTTCTTTTCCTTCTTTGATGGTGCCTTTGGTGCGGCCTGTTGGTCAGGCTGACCATTAGTTGCACTCGTTTCTGCTTCGTTAGACATGGCAAGAAGGCAGACAGCCAACTCCAGCACCAGCAGACACTTAGCGACACCCAGCGATCCCCGATGGAGACGTCTCAAACAAACATAACCTGCTGCAGACACCTGTGGGCAGAGTTTAGAGGCATAATGAGATCATAACATAGCAAACCCAGACTTTATGTCCTAATAGGCCCACAACCAGTGATTTGTGAGCGTAGTTCTTCAGACTCATTTTGTTCTTTCTTCTCTGTTAGACTGAACTCTGACAGCAGGGGAGTGGGTAGGACTGTTTCCTTTGTAATTTCCAAAATACAAAGAGGGTATTTACCAGATTTTTCTTTAAGTAGTTGATATCTGATAACATTTAATGTGATTATAGGTACAAACTATTGATACTATGTATAAAATAAAAAAGCTACAAGGATATATTGTACAGCATGGGGAATATAGCCAATATTTTATAATAACTATAAATGGAGTATAATCTTTAAAAACTGTGAATCACTCTGTTGTACATCTGAAACATATAATATTGTAAATCAACTATATCTCAATAAAATTTAAAAAATAATGTTATTATCTAGCTAAGAAATTCATATTGGAACTTTGGCATAAAAATGTAGTATTAAAGATAGGGATCAAAACGTGTCACACGTAGATGAATAAGTTTTCATAGCAAAGTTTAAATAAATTGAATGCTGAGCTGAGAAGATTGCAACTGGCATCTGAAATTGGGCATTATAAATTATGGTTCCTCAAAAAATCATGTAACTATATAGAGAGTGATGAGGAGAGTTATGAATTTTATCTTATTCATAGATAAATATTTTTTAAATATTAAGATTCTGCATATGATCTCCAGAGCTATCTAAGCACTATATTTTAAAAGCCATCCATTTTTTGACACTAACGCACATATCAGGGAAAAAATGGATTTATGGGGTGTCTCATTGTACATGTTTTGTGCTATGATATAGTATTACTATCCTCAGAACACTTTGGTATGTCCTCCATAAAGCTCCCTATGTATCACAGTAGGTAAAACAAAAAGAAAAAAGTAAAGTCATTGCTAGCACACAGAAGTCAACTAACATTTCAAAAGGTTCTTTCACCTCCCAGGAGTGAAAATTTCTACACAGCTCCTGAGAGCGCTAGGGGAGGTTAACTTTCTATGAGAACTGAAGACTAAAGCAAAGAAAAGCCACTCATGGTGGTGTAATCCTGTGAAGACCATGCATGGGATGGTACACTCGTCCCACCCCCAAAAGCTCTCTTCATTTTTTATAATCTTAATAGTCTTTTAAAATACATACATACACAATTACACAAATCTATGTATGATTAATGTTATCTGAATTATTTCATTTGAAGATTTAGTAGTTAATTTTTTTTATTAAAAATTAAAAAAAAATTTTTTTTTTAATATTTATTTATTCATTTTGGCTGTGCCGGGTCTTCGTTGCAGCATGTGGGATCTTTGTTGTGGCACGCGGGCTTCTTAGTTGTGGCATGCAGACTCTTAGTTTCAGCACACATGCAGGACCTAGCTTCCCGACCAGGGATCGAACCCGGGCTACCTGAATTGGGAGCATGGAGTCTTACCCACTGGACCACCAGGGAAGTCCCATTAGTAGTTAATTTTGCCCAAAGACACCTGACTGGTAGGTGGCTGGGGAGACAGTCTATTTACAGGTGAAGACTATAGGGGACTCAAAGCCTTATTTACTCAAGATTTATTTGGGGGCCAGGCACTACTAGCCCTTTAACTGTATTAACTGCAGAACATTCATGGTAACCCTATGAGTATTACGATACAGTATTATTTCGCTTTTCCAGAGGGAAAGCCAAGGCACAGAGGTTTTAAACAACACAGCTGCTAAGTTGAAACCAGGTCTCCAACCCAGGCTGTCTGGCCCCAAGCCAGAGTTCCTTAAACACTACACTGATGAGTCTCACATGGAAAGCCTCATGCTAGCTAGAGAGATGCTCTATTATATACTTATAGTGCCCCTCACCTCCCCCCAAAAAAGATACATCCAAGTCCTAACCCATGAACCTTTGTATGTGACCTTATCTGAGAAAAGGGTATTTTCAATTGTCTTTAAGTTAAGGCTCTTGAGATGGGATCATCCTAGATTTAGGGAGGGTCCTAAATTCTGTAACAAATGTCACTATAAAAGAAAGGCAAAGAGAAGTTTGAGACACACAGACACATGGAGGAAGTGATATGAAGACAGAGGTAGAGATGGGATTGATACATCTACAAATCAGGAACGCCAAGGACTGCCAATGTCCACCAGGTGCTAAGAGCGAGGCACGGAATGAGTTCTCCCTCAGAGCCTCCAGAAGGGATGAACTCCAATGACATTTTGATTTGGGGGCTTCTGGCCTCCAAGACTGTGAGAGAATATATTTCTGTTGTTTCAAGTGACCCAGTTTTTCGTAATTTGTTATGGCAGCACTTGGAAACTAATACAACACCTCTATTTTGTGTGCCTTGGTTGGTTTCATGGTTCCAAGATTTATTTCCTGACAACATGATAAATCTCTCAGTCATATCCATACTCTTCTAATTTCAGGAAGCCAATAATACTCTTCTTAATTTCAGAGAATGTATTCGAAATCAAGAGGATATTTACCCACATTAACAATATCAGGAGGTGAGATAAGCTCTGATCTAAGGAGACGCATCAACATTCATCCTCCTGCATCCTCACCTTCTCCCCAGTGGGCCCTTTCCTTTATTAGTTGCTCATCTCATCTTAGAAATAAGGAAAACACTTCCGTGTGACCCTGTAGTCCTCCAGTTATCATCTTATGATCTAAACATCTAAAATTGATGGGCACTTACCCTCCACCTTTTCACATCCCCTTCCCCTCAAAGGACCGTTCATCTTAATGTTAGTCGCAGGAAGTCAACTTCAGCTGCTAATGACTCTCTTGACCAAATCCAATTACTTTGCTTTCATCCTTTTGGGGGTATCCGACTGCATGCATCAGATACCTACACCTCTTTGAGAGCCCTTTTCCCACCATTTTTTGCTCCCATGACAACCTTGAAGCTCCAGTGCATGGCCTGTGTTTATTGAATTGGAATAATCTGGATTTTTGTTGTTAAATGATGAAGCCCCCTAAATTTTAGAATAACTTTGAAAGCTTTCCTACTTAATCTTGGGGCTCCCCTTGCATTTAGGACAAAGATTGAGACTTTTTCACTTTATATATGAGACTCAAATATTTTACCCCTACTTATCTTCAACATCCTTTTCTTTCATTCTTGGATAGAAACCCCAATACTTCTCATTTCTTTTAGAAAACATTTTGGTTTTGACTCCTTCCCTTTTCAAATTAGCATAGCTCCCTTTCCCCCCATTTTCCTGCCCATCCCAGTTACCTATTTGTCCCTGAAGACTTTCCCTTCCTCCCCTCCAATTCTGGCTGGAAAGTAACCTGGCATAAGAGTTTGCCGCCCACCTTTGAAGCTGATACCATATTTTTCTGTAGGATATTATTTGACAAGAAAAGACTTAGCTCATTAAACATGGGAAGTTTTATCCTAAAGTGAGAGTATTTTAAAGGAATTTGAGAAGTGCCACAGAGCACTTTGAGGGGGCTTGGGAGAGGGAATGGTGGTGTGTGGTTTAGTCATGAAAGTGATACAAGATGTAACAACCTTATAACTCAAAACCAGCATCAAATCTGGTGTCGGCAGACAGGGCCAGAGTGGAAGAGCTCTAAAGTGAGTGGTGCTACCTTGGTTTTACAGCAAAAAATTTCTCTTGTTAGATACTGACGTACAACATTTCACAGCACTGGGATTATCTTAAGGTACTTGGTATCTTTTGACTATATCCTTTCACTGTTGGGAATGAGCAGTTACAAGGGGCAAGGGAGAAAAAAGTAGGGAGAAAAGGTTCCTTTAGCATCTTCCCATATTCCTCGAAGAAAAAGGATGTGTATGGTGGGTTGTAATAGCCAAGGGCAGGTCTCCATTGTAGGCCATACAATTTAAAAGGTATCTATGCTCCCTGAAATGCTTGGAAGGTAGATTCTGCCCATAGGCTCCAAGACTCAAAGATAAATCCCCTTACAAAGAACCATTAAAGTTTATCGAAAAATTTTAACAAAAATGTACATCCAGTTATGTGTATACCAGAGTGATAAACATTCTCCTTTCTCCACAGGTTTGAAGAGAACAGACTTCCCAAATGTCCAAGTTACCATTTGACATGTGGTAGACAGAAGAAGTCTTGCTTCCAGACTTAGGTCCCTCCATAGGAATAATCAACTTAAATCCAATGTTTAAAATTCAAATGCATAATCCTTCCAACAATGTTACAGAATTGTCAGCTGTGCTCATAAAACCTTTAGCAGGTTTTATAATGAACTGATTTTTGGAAAGGCTTTGGGTGTGAAAAAGGGGGCTGGGGGCCAAAAGATGCCCTACCTTTTCCCGTGACTGCTTTCCCAAACCTAGGCATTGCTGAAGAAAGTGTCTAGATTGCATTAAGCTAAGGGATTTTTTTTTTTTTAAATAAATTTATTTATTTATTTTTGGCTGTGTTGGGTCTTCATTTCTGTGCGAGGGCTTTCTCTAGTTGCGGCAAGCGGGGGCCACTCTTCATCGCGGTGCCCGGGCCTCTCACTGTCGCGGCCTCTCTTGTTGCGGAGCACAGGTTCCAGACGCGCAGGCTCAGTAGTTGTGGCTCACGGGCCTAGTTGCTCCGCGGCATGTGGGATCTTCCCGGACCAGGGCTCGAACCCGTGTCCCCTGCACTGGCAGGCAGATTCTCAACCACTGCGCCACCAGGGAAGCCCAAGCTAAGAGATTTTTTAATAAAGGGGAACAAGTGGGTGTAGGACAACCAGCAAGTATAGTCCTTCTCATTCACTGGGTTTAGTCCCAGGGACTCTTCTGACCAAGGACCAAAAATTAATCAGGAAACACACACACAAGGGATGTTATCATAAAAGAGGGATTACTAATTAAAGTTCAAAAACATATACAAAAGGTCACACAAACAGCTACCCATCTAAACCTAGCTGGTTTGCTTTTCTAGTTCTTAGGTCTGTTTCCTTCTTTAGAAGATTGAGAAGAGAAATAAGAAGATACATCTGAAAACAGATGAGGGTCTAAAGTTACTGTATATTTTTGACTCCTTTTTAAGGCCTAATATAGAATAGAAAGTTGTAAAGGAAACTATGCTGAGTCAATAAAATTAGCTTCATTTGAGTGACGATATCTAACTTGGATTTTGGACTTAATACAAACCATGTGGGGACTTCCCCTTTCCATGGCACAAGAATCAGATGACCAGGAGAGATTTTGCAACACTTTTTTTTGGTTTCTGAGAAGGCTCTGAGAAATGTATACCAGAAGACTGTGTGAGTCATCTTCAGATGACTATGTCCTTTGCACTAGAAAACAATCTGCTATAGTTTATTTAGCACTTAAAGTGATTCATGCAAGTATTTAGAACCTTGCAATACTCAGAATAGGGACAAATTTGTGTAGGGACAAATTTGGCTGGTGCCTCCTTATTCCTCCTTAGCTTTTCCACCAATAGGAGTGTATTGGTATCAGCAATGATTCTAATTAATGATTACAGGGTTCTAAAGCAATATCATGACACATTTTTGCCACCTCCCTCCCAGTCTATCTTTTTATCTATTCTCCTGAGCAGAGAGATATTTTCTTGGTCAGTCTCAATGCTGGTAAAAGGAATAACTTGAGTTAAGAACTTATTGAATGGTAGCCCCATTCCACAAATGGTAGAGGACTTGTTTTTTTTTGTTTTTTTTTTAATTTTTTATTTTTATTTATTTATTTATTTATTTATTTATGGCTGTGTTGGGTCTTCGTTTCTGTGCGAGGGCTTTCTCTAGTTGTGGCAAGCAGGGGCCACTCTTCATCGCGGTGCGCGGGCCTCTCACTGTCGCGGCCTCTCTTGTTGCGGAGCACAGGCTCCAGACGCACAGGCTCAGTAATTGTGGCTCACGGGCCCAGCTGCTCCGCGGCATGTGGGATCTTCCCAGACCAGGGCTCGAACCCGTGTCCCCTGCATTGGCAGGCAGATTCTCAACCACTGCACCACCAGGGAAGCCCGAGGACTTGTTTTTAATGTTAAGGGGAATGGTACAAACACCTAACCTACCAAGTCCTTAAAACACTTACCCTGGCAGCTCTATGGAATAGAATATGTATCTATTTTATGAATACTGAAATGGACTCGGTAACACAAGATCAATCACTAATAAATCGCTGGGCTCAAACTGAACGTGATCTGTGTTCCCTTTCCTACTATATATGCTGCTGCACTTACCTTTTTTTTTTTTTTTTTAATTCCACTGATTTTAACCTGTATTTTTTCAGCTGGTTTCAAAGTCATAATCCCATTGACTTTAACATATCAATTAACTTTCCGGAAAGAGCCACGTAAAATAGACACAGGAAAGGGAGTTAAGGAGAATCAAGAACAAAGCAACGTAAATGTCTTTGCTAGTGTCCAGCACTTTGTACAGGTCAGAAATGTGCTTTCTTGTCCTTTGGAACTTTATGTCTGTCTCAGCTGAGCTAATGAACTAGGACATGTGAAATATTAACCTCTAGGGAAGATCTCGGGGTCCAAGAGGGCAGCAAACAGCCTTCACCACTATCTTCAAAGTAGCCTTTTGAGAATAAGGGACCTTGCCAGAAATGATGCAGCCAAGTTTCTGGTATTTGATGTAAAGCTATTCTCCTTTAACTGCTTGACTTTCTATGCTTTTAGGAAGGTTTATTCTTCTCTGTAAAGGCCAAGTTGAGTAGACAGTAAGATTTTTGCAGCCTATTTAACTGGGGAAATAAGACTATGTTAACACACACTGAAAAGGAGTCCTTACGAGATTTTCTGGTAAATGCTGACACTGCTGTAGGGGCCTCAGGAACAAAACATGCCTAAGTCAAGGAGGTATACACTAGCTATGCATTTACAGAGAGCACATATCATTGCTGTTAACCCCTAGGAAGGATGCTGCAGGACTGATAGGACCTATAAAGCTCTGAACCAGAAAATTTCCCCCTATCTTTGGAATCAAGTCAGACCAGAGTTAAGAGTTCCTCACACAGTTAATTCTGGGTAGAGGTGAGATAGTATAGCAGCTCAGAGTTCAGGCTTGGAAGTCTTACATACTTTCACTACTTTCTAGCGCAGTGGCTTGAGGCAACTTATCTAATATTCATTTCTTCACCTGTAAAATGGGAATATGGTTTGCAGAGTTGTTATAAAAATCAGTAAGAACTGATGTAGAGACCTCAGTGCCTCGCATACAGAAAGCGCTCAACAAATGGCAGCTGTGATTAAGTCACATCTAGGTTTCATGGACACTGTGTGCTGTGTATGTGGTCTTGTGTTGTAGCCGACATTGCTCTTCCACGGCAAGTGTTTAAACGATTTTAGAACAAGCGGGGCCAATAGGTGAACAGCTAGTAAGTAGAAACACTGTTAGAGCCACATCCTGTCCAACTCTGGCTTCTGTGACTCTAGAAGGTAGGTTCTGACAGGAACAGGACTGTGGGAATAAAAACTACTCTAAGTTACCCAGAGAGGCCTGTTCTAATGAATCCCGAGTCACATCCAAGCCTACATCATTACCACTGGCAGTTTAGAAGGTCTACCTCACATCCTCTGGGGAATTTTATGTGGAGCTCTTAAGACGCTGAAGTCTATGTCACACCCAGATCCATTAGTTCAGAATCTATGAAGGAAGAGATGCAGGCACCAATATATTTTCAAGATTCGCAGATGATTCTAATGTACTGACAACTTTGAGGTACAGTAGTCTAACTTCCATAATCCTTTGTGCCCTTAAAGAAATACCAAGTGGGTTAAACTACTGAGCTGGAAGAAACCTAGGGAATAATTTGGTCACACCCTTTCATTATAAAGATTAGGAAACTGAGGGCAAGAAAGAGTATGTAACTTGTCTAACTGTTAAACAGCTGGTTGTGGATAAGAGTTGGTACCAGGAGAAATCTAGATCCTAAAATGAGACTCTAGTGTCTTATTTCTAGAGATTGTATGAGTCAGCTTTTTTTAAAACTATTTTTTAAGAAGGCTGTACAAGGCCCATGATATAGAGACTGAACCAAGAACACCTCTCATTTAGTAGATACACCAAGCAAACAACAGGATAATTTAGCAGAATAGTTTGAACATGGAATTTCATAGATATTTTCTGAACCAAAACAGAAAAAGTATTTGATGTGGTCTAATGACACATTGTCACTGGATTCTCTTTTGCCTTTGTAGCTGGAGTTCTGCTTGGTCAAACTGGTTCATTAATGTTAATTTGGCTGCTTGGAAGAAAGTATTTGGCTAGGTTTGAGATGCAACCCACAGATCAAAGAATTCACATTATTTCAGTACATTCTCTACTATTCAGTGCTTGGCCTTTTAGTGTTTTTGTTTGTTTGTTTTTGTTTTTTTTTTTAAAGCACGATAGGAAGTTTGAGTTCTTGAGTTGGCAACTTCCAATATTCTTGACTCATTATGACCTCTCCTAATTTTGTACTCACCTCCACCCATTTTGTTTTTAAAATAACTTTGTATTAGGAGTATCTCCTAACAGGGCCTAAAGAATAGTCATCATACGAAAAGTGTTTGGGAGAGTTTAAGGCTTTAAGAAGGAGCTTAATGTTATCTGAATGAAGGCCCATTCTCTAGACTGGGCAATGCAACAAATTCACTAGAAATGTCTAAAAATAGCTCACTAGTCTAACTGAAGTATTGTTTGCAATCAATTTTGCAATCACATTACTTAGTTGTTTCAGTGCAATGACTTATTTTTAACACTTTACTAGGGTTAGAAAAAGTAGAATGTGTAGATTCACAATTAGAGTATGCTCTAGCCTCTTGGCAAGCTGGGCACAAGTTAATATGCTTGTATGAACAAAAGCATAGCAGACTGATTCTAGAATCCCTCCTTACACTTAATCAAACTCTAAGAGAGAAAGTACTGTTGGAATATCTCTGCGATCTTTGGGCTGTGTGGAATTTTTGTGAATACAGACACATGAAGCTTGGGGTTGGATTAATTGACATGAGAGAGTATACCCATCTCAACTTTAACATTTCAGCCAATCATTCTACCCCAGTTCTTGAGTATGACTTCCTCTAGCTTAGAGTGAACAGAATAGGAAAACTGAAATCCAACTTTATCCTTTAGCTCCCTTCTACAAAGGGAAGGAAGTGACATTGATACTTTGGAGATTTGAAAATCATGTTTGTGCCACTAGTTTACATTCCTAGCATTGGATCATTTGGGGTAGGCTGTGGTAACCCTGACACCAGGGACCATTTGGACATGGCTCAACTAGGCTATGGTACATGTGCTCTGTGTATCTTGAATGAGTTGGGCAGGGTGATGTAGCGGGTGCAACTGGACATGGAAAAGAGAATGGGGGATTTCTGGTCTAGTGTGCAGTGTGCTTCAACCTAGATTTACCAGAGCTCTGCATTTGGTGGTTATTGGGCCCTGATCTCCCTAATGATGTGGTATTTGTTCCTTATCTGTTGCTATTGTCCTTTTTTCACTTGTCCCTCAGGAGCTATGTGGGGAAGAGAGATTGGTAAGGTAATGACTGCATCCTTGAGTGAAGTTCATAATATTAAGTACCATCTTGAACTACGTTATTAGCTGCTTCTCTTTCTATTAGTGAGATACCAAGTCACCTATGGAAGGAGCTAGGAGTGATTCCCATTAATTCTGAGGAAAGGTTATTAGGAATCCATTGTTCTGGGGGAAAGGATAATATGGCTTTTGAGGGAGTGGGAGAGGCTTGACAAAGGCTGCTCTTCCCCATACACCTTGAGCTTTAGGCTCAGAGATAGCTGACGATCTAGTGGGTAAATTTGTATACCAAGCCAAGACATTTCTGGGAAATGGCCAGTGGATTGAAGTGGTCCAACATGGGGTGGTGTGTGTGGGCGGGGATGGGAGAGAGGGGTGGGAAAACTCCTTATGTCTGAGGAACGGGTAGAAGACAAAACGTCTAGACTCAAGACCTGGGCTCAAATGTCAGGGTTCCCATCTAACCCAGCCAAGAAGATATGTTGGCACTTGGGGCAGGCCTCAGTACCCTGGCTGGTGGGTGATATGTATTAGCACACTGAACAAGCTGTGTGACTAGAGGGCCTGTGGGGACATGATGGAACTCTGCAGAGCACTTCTCCCCCTACCCTGGGTCACCACTGCAGGACCAGAGAGAGCAGCACCTGCCTCAGTCACCAGAGCACTTGCTTCAGTGGACAAAAGCCATCATGGTTTAGTGGTAGCACAGTAGCTCACACTGGGTGCTGTCATAACGCTGGGAACACATGCTGACAGTGACAGAAGGGGGTCCTCGCTGAGTCTGGTCTAGTTATGAAGTGATAGTAACCAGAAAGTATACCAAAAAAGCAAGTGGAAGGAATAAGATTCTAAAACGCTAAACGTTCATAGATAACCAGAATGGGTGAATGGAATAAACCAGTTTTAAAATCTGAGTTTAGAAGAACTCTATTTTGTACTATTAGATGGTGAAGTGGGACACTATACTCCATTCTGCTTCCTTCCCATCCTAAAGGCAAGGGAAAAGAGTATTCTAAGGATTGAACAATTTATATGAAATATTTTAGGGTTTTAAATTAAAAAAATAAACAAACCAAAACTACTAACATGGAAGCCTCTGGAATTTTTCTATTGCAGGGCCTCTGGGGCAATAATTTGAGAAGCATTATGATACAAAAACACAAAAACACATGATTTTTACTTTGAATTTGGCATCTAAATGTACAGTGGATATTATGCTTGTACCTTACAGGAAAATGTAGTCAAAATACTAATGAATCAGAGTGAGGGAAAAGGACTGTCATTGCACATTTGATTTCTAGGCCAATACACTGACACTATTCCTACCTTCTTCAATAATCTTCCCTCATATCTACGTATACTTACCCAGCTGACCAGCAAATAGTTCATTGTTTTCATGTCTATCCTTCCCAAGTTACTTTAACATACTTCTACCAAAACTCACCCCTCTTCCTAATTCCAAGCTAGTTTTTAAATAAATCATACAAATGAATCTTAGCAGTTTGTTTCCTAGAATGCACAGTATCAAGTTGTGCTTTCTCGTTCCCAAATGAAATAACCAGAATGACGTCAGCCCAGCCATGTAGCACACCTAGCACGTGGACTTCAGGATACACAGTTTATTCATTTGAGCCCCTCTGTGATTTCACCTATGATGCTTGCACATGTAAATCTTAACTGGTTTTTTGTTTGTTTGTTTGTTTTTAATTAATTAATTAATTTATTTATTTTTGGCTGTGTTGGGTCTTCGTTTCTGTGTGAGGGCTTTCTCTAGTTGCGGCGAGCGGGGGCCACTCTTCATCGCAGTGCGCGGGCCTCTCACTGTCGCGGCCTCTCTTGTTGCGGAGCACAGGCTCCAGACGCGCAGGCTCAGTAGTTGTGGCTCACGGGCCCAGTTGCTCCGCGGCATGTGGGATCTTCCCAGACCAGGGCTCGAACCCGTGTCCCCTGCATTGGCAGGCAGATTCTCAACCACTGTGCCACCAGGAAAGCCCTCTTAACTGTTAAACATGTTCCACTTTCTACTTGAGTGCCATTACAATAGTCATCTTTAAAGTCCACGTGGATATTAGAAGAGCTCAAGAAAGCACGTTATTTAGAAGCACCTGCATTTTATTTATTTACTTAAAAAATTTTTTTGCTTCTGTGTCTGGTTTATTTTATTCAACATAATATTTATGAAGTTCCAGCCTTGTATGTTGTTCATTATCATTGCCATATATCTCATTGTATGAATACACCACAAATTTTGTCCACTTTGGAGCTGTGATGAACAGTGCTTCTATGAACATTCTACTACGTATCTTTTGATGCATGTATATGTGCATTTCTTTTTATTTTACTTTATTTTTTATTGAAGTATAGTTGATTTACAATGTGGTGTTAGTTTCAGGTGTATAGCACAGTGATTCAGTTTATATATATATACTCTTTTTCAGATTCTTTTTCCTTATAGGTTATTAAAAATTACTGAGTATAGTTTCCTGTACTATACAATAAGGCACTTGTATTTTAAACATTAAGCTACAAACAAACATTTACATACACTAGTAGAATTATTTTATGATATACCATATCAGGCCATTTTAAAAGCAGGCAGGTCATCTTAAACTTTCCCTCTTCAGAAAACCAGTGCAAGAAACACTGCTTGATATTTAGTTTCTTCTTTAATAACCTGGCTGAATTATATTAAATTCCAACGTGGTTTCCGTTCCTAGGCAGAGCCCCACGTTCATATAATCTTCAAAGCCATGGCTTGAGTGTTTCTGTATCTTTCTGTAACTCACGTTTCAGAGATGTGCTGTATTTTGGAGAGTTTAAAGGAAGAAGAATCCAGCTGCCTTGTAACACCCGCACAGAGTAGTCAAACTGAGGTGTATGTAGTAAGTGTGTGTAGACAGTCAGGACTTCTTTTTTGTTACATTTCTGTACATAGACCAAAACCATGAAAAAAGTTCTTATACCTATGTAGACCCAACATAAGATGAGTTTAAGTTATTTGATTCTAATATGTTATCTCTGGTTCTGAGTGGCCTTTTCAGTAGAATATGCCCTTTGTTTTAGTGTTCAATCTACCCTTAGAGTTGGCATTAACCTTCCATGAGAGACTTTGCCACTGGCTCCTATTTCCACTTCTGACACGATCTCTTCTAGTTGGGCAAGATATCTACAGCCAACAGGGCATTTGGGCTTCATCTCCAAGAATGACAATGGCCCTGCTAACCCCATAGATAAGAACAGTTTTTTGTTTTTTTTTTTTAAACACTTACTGTTACCTGTGTGCTGAATATATTAACCATCACTTTAAGGATTTTTTTTTTTTAACCGTTTAAAAATGAACTTTAATTGTAGTCTGAGAAAGACGCTACTTCAAAGTGATTAGTGTAAACTGCCCTAAGGAGGAGAAACAGGAAAAAATGCAAATCTTTGAGAAAAACCTACTAATAAAAACCATATATTGAATCACCTGGTTAATTTAGTAGTTACTATAGTGAAATCCACAGAGAAAAACAGAAGCCAAAACATAATTCAATATACGAGTCAAAGGATATGTTCTTCATGATTTAGCTGATTTCCCTTAGAGAAGACTTGGTTGTTTTCAAACAAGATGAAGGAAAAAGGAGTCATTTAAAAATAAAAAGGGGGACTTCCCTGGTGGCCCAGTGGTTGAGAATTTACCTTCCAATGCAAGGGACACAGGTTAGATCCCTGGTCGGGGAACTGAGATCCCACATGCCGTGAGGCAACTAAGCCAGCGTGCTGCAACTACTGAGCTCACAAGCTCTGGAGCCCAGAGCACCAAAACTAGAGAGAAGCCTGCGCTCCGCAACAAAGATCCTGTGTGCCTCAACTAAGACCCAATGCAGCCAAACAAATAAATAAATAAGTAAATATTTTTAAAAATAATAAAAATAAAAAGGGACTTTCTATTTATTTGTTGAATTTCAGGTTTACAGAGAACCAGGAACCTGAGAACCAGCCCTGTCCCCCCACCCGACACCAGTGCTCTATCATGCTGAAGGTTAGGAAGTCTCCAGAATGCTATCTAAAAGGCCAGGGGAACTCATCCAGAAGAAATAAGCATATAGGCTCATTTGCTTACTTCTTAGTTGCTGGCCAAATTAGATAAGTTAACAGATAAGAAATCCCCAGGTAATTGCAGATTCTGTTAGACAAGGAGAAAGGCGAGTCTGCCAACTTGTTTTCTTGCTTCTTGTGGTGATATATTAATTCTACTCAAGTACTAAAAATTTAGGAGACAGGTTCCAAAAATGGTCTGAAATAGCTAGCCCACCTGCTTTGAACTTGTGTGCACACAAATACTCTAAGAAGCTGCTGCATGGGACTTTCCTGGCAGTCCAGTGGATAAGACTCCATGCTTCCAACTGCAGGGGGCACAGGTTCCATCCCTGGTTGGAGAACTAAGATCCTGCATGCCACGTAGCCAAAAAAAAAAGAAAAAGAAAAAAGCTACTGCAGAGTGAGATGGACAAAGTGGCAGAAATGCACAAGCACCCTTGAACTTGAACTAAGGTTCACACGCCATCATTATTCTCTCATCTTTTGGGAAATGGTATTGCAGCGGTCCCCGACCTTTTTGGCACCAGGGACCGGTTTTGTGGAAGACAATTTTTCCACAGAGTTGGGGGGATGGGGGGTGGGAGACGGTTCAGGTGGTAATGAGCGATGGTGAGCAGCAGATGAAGCGTGGCTCGCTTGCCAGCCACTCACCTCCTGCTGTGCGGCCCGGTTCCTAACAGGCTGCAAACTGGTACCAGTCCGCGGCTGGGGGTTGGGAACCCCTGAATTGGACCAAATAAGCACATGGGGATAAGTCAGTGCATTTTTAAACTGAGGGACGGAAAAATTCTATATGGCAGCACATTAACTCATGCTAAATGAAACAGATTTGGGATTTTAATTGCTTCGCAGTTGAAGCAACTACATTGAACAATGAATGTAACAAAGTGTTCTAGTTTATCGAAATATCTGTATATGGTTCATTCGCTGCAGAGATAGATGAGCACAGGTAGTTCCAATTACAAGAAAAAAAAACCTACCACTTAATATCAGACTTTCACTTATAAAGTCTAAGTAGGTGAGACAGGTTTTGTTTCATGAATTCTATACATAAATTCATGAGAATGCAACCAAAATTATACCTGTTACAATCATGTAAGTCATCACCATTAACTGGTCCTCCCTTCCACAAACATGTCTAGATATCTACCTTAGGGATCATGATGTACAATTGGCAAGTTTGGAAGAGTAATTCAGGGAACCTTGTATCTACTAAAGCCTTTGGGAAAAAGCCACCCCTATATGATTCCAGACATTAACAATTATTAATCTAAAGAAGCTTTCAGGAAGTCAATTTCTATTCCACCTTTGGCAATCATTTAAGTGATTCTACAAATAAAGTTAAAATGGAGGTGGTGTTTCAGAGCACCAAGTTAAGAGTTCTTAGAAAATGAAGATACAGCTTACTGATTTGCTTTCTTGGTTGTAATAATCAAAGAACACAAGGAAAGATCTCAAGTATCACCTTAATCTGTACAGATTTCGAAAAGTTTATTCTGGGATTTAAAGAGTGACTTTGAAGATTTTCTAACATATATATTCCACTGGATTGTGTTCTTAAGTCATTTCTTCTAATATTAAAATCATTCCAGAGCTGGGAGACAGGGGGAAAAAAATCAAATTTGTACCAGCTGCATAAAAAACAAGGTATGTAAGAAAATTGCCCTGGTTATGTCATTATACACCATTTTCAAAGGCTCAAGTCTTGAATATTTCATTTACTATTTTTCTCTTTTTTTAAAGATAAGTTCCTCGGGTGGCATTAACCAATGACTTTGAGGAGCCTAGAAAAATGATATTTTTCTTCCCCAGGTCCAACATAATTTTTTTTTACTTCTGACCTAGATATTATTTTGCAAGATAGAAGAAGTAATCAGTGTCTTAACTTTATATTTACATGAAGTAATATTCAATGCAGTATGCTGTTTCCTATAAACCTACACTGGTAGCCTGATAAACAACTCAGTTTGGGTATTTTAAAAGGCAGTAAATGCATTAACTAAATAAACCATCAATTCATATAGAGACAAAAGAATTGCTACTTCCCAAAGAGCTTAACAGATTTGAAATGATAAATTTATATACTAGGACAATCTAGTTTCTCTGGCTTTTTGGACTGTAAAGACTCATTTATTAGATCTATGTCTGTGTCTTTTAAAATGTGTTATTCAAAATCATCTCCAGCTGCAAATAGTGTTAGTGTGAGTCTAGTGCTGGTTAACTCTCTACTCCTTCCCCGTTAAATGAATTTGACTTAAGTTAATAGTGAGAATACTGTATTGTCTAACAGTTGCACTAAAAGCCTGTGAAGTGTGTCTGTTTTCTAGTTCTCAGAGCTTTGGCTAGAAACTGTAAGAAATTAACACAACATTGTAAATCAACTATACTTCGGTAAAATTAAAAAAAAAAAAGAAATTGTGTCGAGTATTTGCCCTTTGCATTGTTATTATTTATAACCTGCCTAGCACTCACAGTCACAAGTATCACCTAATGGTCAAGGCTTGGCTTTAGGGCAAGCGATTGGTCAAAAATGTGACTTACTATGAGGAGACTTTCCCAGAATAAGCAGATGAGGTGAGAATTCTTCCTTCTCCCAGGCCTGCTGCATGTACACCATCCCTGTTGGGTTTCATTGCCTTCTTAAGATGACAAATCATGGGGGTGCCACATGGGTCTACAGTTTTAGCATGAGATGAACTAGTAGGCATGGTTCCTTACTGCCGGCCACTTTGCTGGGCTTGCACTGAGACATCCTGGCCTATTATGAGATGTCATATTTATATTCAACTACAAAAAGGTTTCTGATTAGTCTACACAGGAATGCCAACATCAATGATTCACTGTGAAGGAAATTTACTTGATTCATAAAAAATGTAATATTTAAGCAAGCGGTTTCATTAGCTTTTAGAGCAATCGCATCTGTTCTCTGAACCATTAATGACCTGTTGCAAAATTCTGTGTCTGCTAAATAATTGACATTTAAATACTTGAGGAAAACATGAATGGATATAAGTGATTAGATAAGGACCTCATTTGTAGCTTCTCTTTATGATCCCTATTATATATGGTCATTAAATAAAAGGAACTTCGGTTGGTCCTTGAAGATTTAGATTCACTCCACAGTGGCATCTGCTGTTTTCTAGTTTTATTATGTAGGCATTTTTAGCATCAGAGAATGCAATTAGATCATTTGTTTCCTTAGCTGAACTCTATAGCCCTGTGCAAAGACAAGTCTTTGAAAGCCACTATTAAGTTCCTAATCCAATCTTTATTAAAAAGACTCAATATTATGGACCAGGAGGTTAAAACAAATCCTTAGAAAAGTAATGATCAAGCTTTTCTATAACCCAACGATGCCTTCTACTGCAGTAAAACTTGAAGTTAGGAATATGTTTATAGTTTTAATGTTTTTTTTTTTCTTTTCCAGTATGGATTATTACAGGATATTGAATATAGTTCCCTGTGCTCTACAGTAGGACCTTGTTGTTTATCTATTTTATATATAGTAGTTTGTAATATAGTTGTAATGTCTTTAAAAAACAGAATGTAATCCTTAAACTATAGAAGTGTGTAGACAATGAGTTCCACCAAAGAAAACAGTGAGGGAAACAACACTAACATGCTTCCTCAGTCTCTCTAAGATAAGCAAGTTTTACTTTCAGGACTAATTATCACAAGTAGGATACGAATAAAATTTCTTTCTCATGGTCATTCTCTCCAGTGTTGAGGTTCTCTAACTGAAATGTCATTCTACATTTGCACCTCCACCTAAGAAATCCCTTAAGAGTCAAATGACACCTAGGTTGACTCTTTCCTTTTTTTTAAATAAATTTATTTATTTATTTATTTTTTGGCTGCATGGGGTCTTCGTTGCTGTGCCCGGGCTTTCTCTAGTTGCGGAGAGCTGGGTCTGCTCTTAGTTGCGGTGCATGGGCTTCTCATTGCGGTGGCTTCTCTTGTTGCAGAGCACGGGCTCTAGGCACACGGGCTTCAGTAGTTGTGGCATGCGGGCTCAGCAATTGTGGTTCACAGGCTCTACAGCGCAGGCTCAGTAGTTGTGGCACACGGGCTTAGTTGCTCCGCGGCATGTGGGATCTTCCCGGACCAGGGCTCGAAACCGTGTCCCCTGCATTGGCAGGTGGATTCTTAACCACTGCGCCGCCAGGGAAGTCCCCACCCCTGTTGACTCTTAAGAGCACGTCATCTGTCTCACACTGTGCTCAGTCAGTGTGACTCCACAGATGGTAAATCACTGGCTACCCTAGAGTTTGCTCTGGAGCCGTGCTAATAGAAAATTAAAAAGGCCTTCTAATATGGGCAGCTTTTTTTCATACGTTGCTGAGAGCATATGGGGTTTAGTGACTGATCCCTGCTCAAAGCCATTACGATTTAGAGACTGGAAACAAAGTTAGCCCCTGAATGCCAGTGGTCAGTACCATCAAGTTAATTCATGTAATAAATCTACATCCCTACTATGTGCCAGGCACTCTTCTAGCGCTTGGGATATGTCAGTGAGCAAAATAAAGATCTATTCCCTTATAGGGTTTACACTCTAGCAGGGGAAAGCCATAAATGGATTATAGTCTTTAAGAAGGTGACAGATGCTCTGGGAAAAGAGAGCAGAGTAAAGCAGGTTGGGAGTTCAGGGTTGGGGATGGCTTTAATAGTTTTTTTAGGGGGGTGGTGTGATGAATTGGGAGATTGGGATTGACATATATACACCAATATGTATAAAATGGATAACTAATAAGAACCTGCTGTATAAAAAAGTAAATTAAATAAAATTCAAAAAAAAATAGTGTTTTAAGAAACACAGAAGGAATACCAACGTTTTAAAAGTTAAATTTATTGAATGTTTATTATAGTCCAGGTGTGATGCTATGTCTCTCTCATGTAGTCCTATAAGAAAGTATCTTCGGGCTTCCCTGGTGGCGCAGTGGTTGAGAATCTGCCTGCCAATGCAGGGGACACGGGTTCGAGCCCTGGTCTGGGAGGATCCCACATGCCGCAGAGCAACTGGGCCCGTGAGCCACAATTACTGAGCCTGTGCTCTGCAACAAGAGAGGCCGCGATAGTGAGAGGCCCGCGCATCGCGATGAAGAGTGGCCCCTGCTTGCCACAACTAGAGAAAGCCCTCGCACAGAAACAAAGACCCAACGTAGCCATAAATGAATAAATAAATAAGTAAATTTAAAAACAGGAAGGATGAAGATTTAAAAAAAAAAAAAAAAGAAGGTATCTTCATCCCTTTCTGACAAGAGTGGAAGCTGAAGTACAGAAGTTAATCAACCCCCTGAAAGTCACATGAGTCTAATATCTATGCTCTTAATGTCTTTGTTTTAGAACAATACAGGCAAAAGAGAGAATTAATCTAGTTCTTCAGATAGGTGGAATGGGCGTTAGCCAGAAAATACTTTTGGGAAAGAGGAATTGATAGCAATGGGAAAAGGATATTTATGTAATCTTGGCTAGAATACCAAACCCGTGCTGGGTTATACGATGGGAAAAGGTTGAAAAGTAGGTCAGACTGGATTAGGGTGGGTTAACAGAACTCTATTTTGTCTAGACGGTGTTGAGAAGACTTTGAGGTTTTGAGCAATGGTGTAGAGGTCGGGGTGGTGACAAATCTGTGTATGGAGCCATGGTATCAAAGAGTCAGATAGCTTTGTAGTATGATAGTTGCATGAACTTGCCATTTTGAGTGATTCAAAACTGCCGGTTTCTTTCATTTAATTACTTGGTTAATCTTTTGGAAACAAAGCCTTTTAACTGAAAGGTTAAGGTCTAACAATCTCAAATGTCAGATTCAAGGTTATCCCATCTTGCCAAGCTATGATGCTTGGTGACCCTCAAACTTCAAATAAACAACATGTCCTAAAGGTGGCTTAAAAAAAAAAATCAAAGGCCATTATGTCTTATAACTTTCATTCTAAGACCCTAGAAAAAGAATTCCCATAATATCAGTTTTATAAAAACTTATGTAAGTATAATGATATTTGAAATGTGAGCGACTAAAGGAACTTGTAAAAGGCAGCTATTGACTAAAGTAGTCATGTCATTATAGCTCCTTGCTTAAAGCAGAATAGATAGCATTTTCCCATTGTATGTATGTTTCTCCATATAACTACTGAAAGACTAGAAGGAAGAGTAGCAAGGAAATGCTGGTTAAGAAGGGTGGCAGTAGGGTGAGAGACAGATTTCTGCTTCTTATACAATTAGAATAGTGATATTAGGGTGACATGTGCCTTTCTGCATTTTTAAATTTAAATTCCTTAGAGATGTACTGATTTGTCAGATAGCAATATTTAAAATGTAGGCAAATCTGTAGTCTTACTTGGACTAAAGACAAAATCATAAAGCTACTCTAGTATCAGTCACATGAAATTAAACTCAAAAGCTAAGAGAACCTACAAATTGAACTTGAACATCTCTGCAAGCACGCAGAACACTGCTCACAGCAAGCTTTCCACACTGTCATCTTAGACTTCGTTAAATGTTTACTTATCCAAAATTGTTGAGAAAAGCTCCTGATATATTTAAAAAAATGAACAGTAAGTTTTGAATCAGTTGCTCACTAGGTTTTGAAAAAACTCTTATGCTAGCATTTTCAAAGTTGATCAGAGTATGGTCTATTGCCTATTTCCAGACTGGTTTGCTTGGATCCAATGGGGTCTGTGTAGATAGGAACAAGGTGGCAACCTAATTTAAGAATTAAAGAACCTAATTTGTATGTTCAGTACAGCTGCACATACAAATTTAAAAAAGCAGCTTTCTTTGATTTGAGCAGAAATTGTGTAAGTTAAAGGGATAACCTTAATTATTCAGTACTGAGCCAAAGGTTTCATCTATTTTCTCAATTTTTATTAGTTCTTTAGTAGATAGTTTGGTAGATGCTCTTAAAAGGAGAAAACAGGAGGAGAATAAGAAGTTGTCCTTGGATGAAATATCAGGTTGAAAACTATTCGCCACTATGATTACTATTGACCCTTATGATAATATCTATTAGGTTAGATAGATGTATGCGCCATGATGAATACTCCAGTGGTAGAAGTTAAACCAAAGACTTGAAAAGACCACACCATGTGGATAATTTCAGTGACAGCTTGTTGGCTTTTCTCAGGACCTGAGCAGATATAAACTAGAGGAACCTAGGGATATTGCTCATTATAAATAACCTTAAAGTCAAAAAAAGACTCAAAACTATTTTGCTTATACCAACAGATAAGGCAAGCTGAAGTTCTCTGTTTTGCTCCCTTTATAATAAATTCCAATTAATGTTGCAGATGAGAGTAGCTTGAGTCACTCATTAACCTGGCGATCTGGTTAGTGTTTATCAAATACCTACTGTGTTCCAAGCACTGTATTATGCTATATATACAGTGACAAAAATAGATTTGGTCTCTACTCTCAAGGGGCTTACAGTATAGGCAGGGGAGAGAGAATAAGCAAGTAATAGTTACAACTGGTACTAAGTATTTCAGAGGAAATGTTTCTGATTAGGGTAGAAAGTTTCACTGCCATTAACAATGTTTAGAGGAGAAGGCAAAATTAGACTACTTCAAGGAATTCTATATATTGTTTTCTTATTAATATCAACCACGGAAAGATGAAAATTTTGTCTTAAGCTTTTAATTACCCTCTTCAATAGACAGTTTTAAAATGATGACATTTACTTAAAACATTAATTAGATGGGAGATATTTACATTAAATATTTGGGAATCTCCTATAATAATATTGCAATCTGGAAGACCATCTGTGTGACAGAGCCAGTGGGAGGAAAAAATCTTGTGATGTGCTAGGTTATGAAGGAAAGTCAATGATGTTTCCTGCAAAGTTATCTTAAAATCCAGAGTTCTGAATCAACACTCTTTTCGTAAACACAGGAAAGAAACATATGCTCATTTGGCATCAGTTTTGTCACTTCAGGAGTACAAGCAATTCAGAGATGACACAAACCTCTATATTCTAGAACCAAACATGTTCTGTGGCACTCTTAATTACCAGATTTTTCTAAGAGTACAACAGGGTCACTTTCAGATCAGGCCAAACTACTGAACTGTGGATTTAAATGAAGCAATATTTTGAAAATGTAACCATGGGTCCCTACTAGTGGCTTTAGTTATTTAAGGAGCACTACCTAGTTTACGAGAGCATTAGCAAGAGAATATTAGGTAACAGTTGGTTAAGGTTAGCCTTCATCAAGAAAATGGACTTTATTATCATCCCAAATAGTAAGGCGCTCAACAAGTGTTGGCTGCATGAAATATAAGAATTTGGATCCTAAAACAGAGCAGAATTGCATCCATTGTTTCTATAAAAGAGTTCTTGTATACAAAGCTGAAGATTTCTATCTCTACACACTATCTGGAAACTGAACTACAGATTTTCTTTTGTTCATGGATATACCTAAAAGATCCACAACAGTATTGTCTGTAGCTTAGAATGAAGCTAAGATTTTATCTTAGACTGTTCACATATCTACTGAATCTGGCAAACTTTTGACCCTCTATTTTCCATAATTACCCTTTATTTCCATACCTCTCCTCCCTCTCCACCAAAAAAAATTTTTTTTTACTTAGTTCCGGGATTCCTCCCCAGTCTTGCTTCATCGCCATTCCGAGTTCCTGCTTCCAAAAAAGCTATACTATCTTGTGTCACGTACCTTGTTCCTCACAATTAGCCAACTCTTAGTACAGTGTTATATTTTTTATACACACAGCACAGGTATTTCATATTTAGAATACTTGAAGTAAAAAAGCTCTTTGTGGGATTAATTCTTCCTTCCATCTTCTCAAAAGGATCCAATGAGAATCTAAGTTGTAAGAGCCTCTAGTTGTCTCTGACCCACTTTCATGGCTGAATTCTTGTAGTGGTGCCCTATCAGACCTCAGGGTCTTCCTGATTTTGTATTAATCAGGCATCAGTGTTCAATTCCTCTATTCACAGTCAATCTGAAATGCAAAGCCTTGTATATTTAGAGCTCACAGTAGATATATACATAGCCACCTGTTCCCTGGAGAAGCTGATCTCTTCCATTTACCCTGGACACACACACACATGTGCGTGCACACACAAGTACACAGTGTCTTCTCTTGTTACCTCCCTAGACTGTAATACTTACTGCTTTCACCTACTTGAATGCCTACCTGTCATTCAAAGTTCACTCAAGATGTGTTGTCTTAGGTCTTCACTTACCTCTCACTGACCCTACCATTTCTCTGCACTTGACCTATTGTTGTCCTCTGATTCATGTGGAACTCTTCCCTTAACTCAATGAAATTCTGAGGTCAGGGAATCATTTATCCTACTTTCTAGCCCCCATGCAGTCTGGTAGAAGGAGTGCACTTAAAATATTAGAGGTAATACACAGTTGCAATTTGTTCCTTAATATTAAAATCTTTTCTTTACCTTGCTGATTTTTCATGAAAGAACAGGTCTTTCTTCAACTGCTAAGCAATTGCTACTCAAACTCATCCTGCCAATACAGCCAGGTGAATTGATCTGAGTCAGCATTTTGTCTTCCGGATTTAATAAAGAGATCTACCGCTTAGCAGATAAAGATCTAAGTCCTTGCCCTGACATCCAAAGCCCAGTGCAGTCCATCTCTCCTTTCCAAATGATATCACCCCTTACCTCTCTACCACCTGTACTTTCTCTTGGCCAAACTGGCCAAGCAGTATTCTTTGGGCATACATCTGCATGATGTACTTATGAGCTTCTGCCTAGAATGCCTTTTTCTTCCTACCTTTGCTGATTTGGCTTCCACCATTCCTTTGAAAGCCAAATCCATCATCACACCTGCGTCCTTTTCTTTCTGTACCACTCTGTAGCACTTAATTATAATAAAACCATATGTTAGTTGAGTCGTTGTCATTTTCTCTGAATTTCATGTAGGCAGCAATTGTTGACACTTATGTGTTCCCTAGCAGGTGTTAGGTAAATGCTTTCAGCCAACTTTCAATTACAAACAATGAAAACTTCAGATCACCTGGACAAATCAGAAACCCCAAGAACAAGTTATCAGGCAGCCAAGCAAACATCTATGCATCAAGGTATCCTTCAGAAGACAGGTTGGACATTGAATGAAACTATCATTTCAATTCAAGTACACGAATTCTTCTGAAAAGCCTTAGCTATAGTTGAACCTTGGTCCAGGCAGAAATCAATATTAAATCTCCTTATCGTCAACCAGCTATGGATGGAAGAGCCTGTTCTATTTGTTTTCTTCTTCAAAACTGGGATTTTATTTAAGATATCTGACTTCAGAAGCAAAGGGTAAAAAAAGAAATCCCGAAACAAAAACAAAAAATAACACTACCACCAGCCAGTGCTGATGTAGTAAAGCACAGCTGGCATTTTCCTTTTAGGGAGCTTTGAGCACCTACTATGTGTACCATTCCAACTTCTGATCCTCTGATCTACAAGTAAATTACATGTTTCTCATCTGGATTAACATTGTGTCCCAAAGCCAGACTGGTTTGGCATTCTTCATAGGACTATGAGAGCCTTCTGACAAATAGTCAAACACATTTGGCTTATTTCTGCTGCCTTAAATGGTAACAAAAAACACGTTAACATCTGCATTACATATTATAGAAGATTAGAACAGCTCTTGGTCCCATAGTAGGAAACTTCAAATATGTAAAATAAGTGAGATCCTTTGGGTGAAATGTTTAGAACAAGGAAGGCAGATGCACCCAACATGGATACATTAGTGAAGATATTTTTAACTTTTCAGTTACTTGGGCATGGATTAATTCTAGACCTCAGGAGGACTTAACTGTCCTGCCCAGAGGAGATTTAAGTGGTACCCTAAGAATTAACATCTGTGTGCCTGTACTTGTTTATGAAGCATTGCCACATTTTCTTGCTTGACCTTCACATTTAATAGTTTCATGGTAGGTAAGAAAGATGGTCTCATTTTCAGCCTGAATGTGTTCATCTCTAGATTTTAGCTTGTCTAAAGACCACAGACAATGAGAACAAGACCACTTTCCAATATCAATTTAGTTATTTCATTGAGAATTATAGTCCTAGAGCAGGTACATTTCTGAAGCAGCAGCTCTGAGGAAGTTTTTTTTTTTTTTTTTCATGGCTTCTCCTTTAATTTTAGTTTGGAGGCAACTCATTTTATTGATGGAGAAAATGAAGCTCAGTTGTTATATCCCTTGCCTTCAATAGCAAAGCTGGGTTGTGGACACCATCATTTGTAGTTCAAAGCCCAAGCTCTTAACCACTAACCTATGCTGCCTCTTCAAAGCCAGAGTTCCAATTCTCTCCTTCTAGATCACACCCTCATATCTTTCAGTCTAAGGCGTGATCTCTGCTAAACACCCGTCTCTGATTAACACTGGTCATTCTTAGGACTGTTTTGCAAGGAGGGTGAGGTGACTAAGGGTCAGAGACATTGAGTAGCACATTCCACTGCAGGAGTAGAGTCTACATTCTTTACTTCACGTAAAATAGAATTTCTTCTAGACTTCCTTCTAGACTTCTATTCACTGGGAGTTCTTCCGTTGCTAGCCTAGCAACATACTTCACGTAACAGGTATTTACTAAATATTCTGACAACCATCAAGATTTGAATCATAAAGATTCACGCTTGAATCCTGGCTCTACCACTTAATGGTATGACCTTGGGCAGGCTGATATCTATTGATCATACTGGAGCTAAGAAATGGAGATATCTTTTCTACCTTAAGTTATTTAAAGTGAAAGTCAAATGGGAGAATGGAATAGTACTTCATAAACCATAAAGCGCTATAAAAACTAAGTGCAGCAGATTCATTAACTATGATGGCAAGGCCTACATCTGCACTCCGGGCAAGGCACGAAAAAACAAAATAAAAAGTTTTATAGGTTAGAGAGAACCATCTGGTTCAAGAGTAATGATCTAGTTTACGGAAATCTTTTTAAAAAGAAGCAACTGGGACAGTCTTCTAATAAATGGAGATTAATTATGTTTTTTAAAAACCCCAAAGGGAAAAGGATTTGGAAGCGAGGTGACAATATAAAACTAAGGAGTAGATAGGTTTTCCTAGAATCAAGAAAGCAATTATGTGAGATAGCAGGAAAAATGTCAAGGTTTGTGCTTTTTCATCTTTCTAAGATTCAGTTAAACTGAGGGATGTTTAAATGCTTTATTATTTCCATGACTGTAGGAATTCAGTTACTTTGTTATGCTTTCCACTGAACAACTGAAATATGAAAGTTACTCTTAGATCATGTGAAGGGCTTGCTGAAATACAGCTGGATGGGCCCTACTGCTCATATTTGCTTTAGTGGATGTAGCATGGGAACCAAGAATTTGCATTTCAAACAAGTTCCCAAGTGATGCTGATGTAGCTGGTCTGGAGACCGCACTCTGAAAGCTAGTCTGAGATGAGTTCTTTCTAGCTGTGAACTATACATTCTAGCTAACTACGTGTCCAATCTTGAAAGAATGAATGAATCTGACTGTTAAATGAGAACTTACATGGCTCATCGATTACATAAAGTTCTAAGTCTGTTTCAGAATAACACTTTGCAACACATTGCTAGGGAGAAATAGGGTAGCTTTTTTACCCAGAGAAAACATTAAACCGTAAATTCCTCACCCAAATCTCTTCCAGGTTGGAGAACATTTCAAACCCAGCTTTTCCAGTATTCTTACTTCCTAACCTACCGGCTCTTTTTCCTCCATGGTTACCTAAAAATATGTGACAGCCCTCATGCATTCTGCCTCACCGTAGCTCCACTGCCACTGATCGCTCACTCAGCCTGCTCTGTTCACTCAGAACTCTTACTAGTTTAAAGCAGTTAAAGGTCACTTGCCTCTAGCTAGCTTAGGGGCTAAGTTATAAGTTACAGCAGCAGAAAAACATTTACTGGCTTGCTCTATATTGAGGCAACAGCTTTTATGTTCCTGAAATTTCATAAGCCATAATGTTTGTGTCGTGATGATGTAAGAATTAGCAAGAGTTGGACAATTTGGATTACAGTTTTGGATGAAAATAGCTTTAGAAGAGAAGGATGAGGTAGGTAGAGAGGAGATTCTACCTCACTTAATAAAAAAAAGTAACTTCCATTTTTAGACCAGGAAGCAGTTTGTTCAGATTCTGCTTACCCTAGAGTGACAGGCTTCCTTCCAAGGTAGGAGAAAGATTCGGGAAGGGGAGTAACCATGGCAACCTGCCCAGCTACGTGGGCAAGGACAGTATGGGGCCCTGTGTACTCAGAAGACTTTTTATTTCTAGCCGAGCCCCTCAGTTTAGTTCCCGTGGTCCTCTCCCTTCCCACTTCCTTCTGCTATAATGCTGACTTCAGGGGGAAGGACTGCTCCTTCTCTGTAGGGGGTCTGGGGGTAGGGGGTGGGGGCAAAGACTTAAATGAGACCAGAGGAGGTCAGCTTGACCAAAGCAAACTGCAGGCTCCAGGCAGAGAACAGAGAGTAACTCCCGGTCGGTTTAGTGTTAAGCACAGCAAACTCCCTGGCTTTGTTAATATTAAGTGCTTAAGTGATTAACGTTTTTCAGGTAGACAGGCGGTGTCCAACTTCGACAAAGACATTCCCCGTTCCGCCTTTAGTTTTCACAAAGATACATAATTCAGTGGTTCGGGGGCAACATGAAAACAAAACATCAGAACAAAGTATTCTAAGCATACCGGATTAACAGTCTTCCCAACAAACCTGGGGGTAGGTATTATTATTCTCTCCAGATAAGAAAGCTTAAGGTCAGAGAAATGATGCAATTTGCTCAAGGTCACATGAGAAGCAGTGCTGTCCCTGGGATGTGAACTCAGGCAATGGGGCCCCAGAACCCACACTCGCAACCACTCCCTGGCTGAGCAAGGTGTGAGGCAGAAACGGCCTGTGTGCCAGCCCTTTGTGTCCACACGCAGCGTCATCTGTTCCCCTCACCAGAAATCAGCGTACTCTTTATAGAAGGAGGCTCGATGGCCTGCTTTCCTTCTGAGTCACAGGATTAATCCAGTCAGGAAACATTACCATGAGTTAGGTTACCCTTAAATACATAGATCTGAGGTTACAGCTATTTCAGCTAAATGTGATTTTGGCCAACCTCTGTGCAATCCAGTGGCACAGCTTCAACTTTAGAATTACACAGCAGCGCCAGAGAATTTTCAAATACCACATCCTGTTCCTCAGGTGTTTCATATTTCGAGTCGAGTTCTTATTCTGGTTCTGCTTGGAGTGTAGAGAGCCTTATGCATTTGGTCAAATACCAAAACCTCCCTAACTGGTCCAGTTTCAAGGCTTTCCACCTGGGGAGGCATCTCCTGCTGCCCCTTAGGGCAACTTAACACCCTGGAGCTCTTTGGCAGCCTTCTCAAGTATTTCAGCATTCTAGGTTTGTCTTTAAGAAAAGCATTAATTAAATCCTCAAGTCAAGAGAGACTGAGGAAGGGAAACACATGGAAACTTCAAAACTACCAAGGTGAAAAATATCGTGGTAGCAAGTGTAGGCTTACAGACATATGAGGGGAGAGAGAGAAATGAAGCAGCACATACTGGCTGTACCACCAAGAGCCCATGTCTCCACAAAGCCTCCTGATGACCAGCAGCCATGACCAAGGCTTCCGTCTTCCTGCTCTCTAAATCTTCAGGTAATGGCAGGCATGGCCGAGCAGGCCAATAAATATCACACCAACCAGCTGGTCAGCAGCTTCCAGGGGTCCCTGTACCACCTTCCTTCATGCCAACAAGTGTCTTGAAAGCAATTCCCTTTAACCCAAACAAGGTGGCTGAAATCCATTCAACCTTTTGGGCAAGGCAAGACATAAGCCTAATGCACAGGAATTTGGACTTTTAGTTGAATCTCCAACTATAAAAAGTCTTGAGTGGAAATGCAGACCCTGGATTCTGTCCTTAACAATGAGGCAAGGCTTTGAACAAGCGCTGTGGCTCCCTTCCCTCTCTCACCTCCTCAGGAGAAGATCAGCTGTGTCCAAGATCACCAGAATGGTGACTACCTATGTGCCACAGCTCAAAGTTGGAAGACATTCTCCTACCATCTACTTTAAAATGGAGGAGGGTATAGCTTAAGAAGAACTGGTTGCTAGGGCATCCATTTGGATAAGAAGGGAGAGAGTTGGGAGTGGGAAGGGAAGGGGAAGTGAAGTTATTCATCACCAACAAGAAAAAGAATCCAGTCTGCCTTAGGAGGATACTGATTAGGGATTTAGAAGTAATCTGCTCCAGAAATACACATTGGAAAAAACCACTAGGCCTCCTTTGTGCTTTCTCAACAAGATTGCACATTGCATTAGGTGTACCATTATTTATTAGCACATACGTAGCACTTCAGCCAAAAGGATCCTTCCCCAAAGATGAAGGAGAGCTCAATCTCAAATACTTCTGAATTCTCATGGCAATAAACTTTCTTGCAGTATCACAGAGGCCTATCTATCTCCCCTCAAAGAGGGAGAGACAGAACCTGGGGGCGGAGGGGGCGGGCACCAGGCCTAGAGAAGAGTAGCCTGATCAAGGTCTGGCTGCTGGTTTCAGAAGCCAGGTGGAGGTGTCACAGAGCGTGGAGGCAAGCCATTTGGTAGTTGTCAGTCTCCCCCATTCCCAGCTAGTCCCTCCTGCCCCAACAGCCAGTAGATGCTCCTGTGTGGGGAGCAAACCTCAAGCCTGCAGGAAGATCAATTACATACCCCATCAAAGCCATTCCAAGAGCCTTATCGGACCTCTTGAGGGCATTTCTGCAGCTGCCTTCTTTCCTCAGCCATTCCTTCTGTTTGAGTTAGCTGTGTCTTACCTCCCTCTCCACCCCCCCTCCCCTGCTTTGCCTGATTAGGGCCAGAAATTTTTTCATTAAGTCACTTTATAGTGCAATAACAACATTTACTATTCATGAAGTCGCCCCTCCATAATGTTTAAGTCTTTCCATGTGTCTGGAAGCTTACTTCTGCTCTTCTAGTTTTACAGAGTGCCTCTCTTCCTTCCAAACACAAACTAAAAAGAAAGAGGATAAGGTGGGGGGAGGAGGGGAATGGATGGGGTGGAGATAACATCCAGATTCTTTAAGTGTTTTTAATCCAGTTCGATTTCTCTTTGGACTCAAAGGGCTCCCTGCTAAAATTGACTGCGGACCTGAATTCCAGGCTAAGAATTAAGTCAAGAGGAAAGGACGACAGAAACAAATAACAGCGTTGGCTCTAGGCTATGAAACCCGCTATGTTGACTGGGGCTCTACGGCTTTAACCCATTCATTTTTTTCCCCTTTTCCAAAATTTTTACTTAATCTTTCCAGATTACAGCAAGCAGGCAAACACCACTTAAACACTTGGAGTTATTTCAAACAAGTTTGTTCAGTCTCTTGGGCAGATACTTTCTTAAGAATCGGGTGTAAGACAAAGTTCACATTTTAATGCCATACGTTGTCAGTCACCGGGAAAAAGCTTCTCGCGGGCACAAACCAGGTCCCCAGCCTTTGTCACACGGCAAAAATAACCCCCCTTGGAGGAGTTAATTAGGCGGTCAGCAGCCACACCGGCGTCCGATCCGGGCTGCCCACAGAGCTTTTCAACAAGCACACACACACACACACACACACACACACACACACACACACACACGAGGCGCTTGTTAAATGTCACTAGCTGGACATCTGGATTCCGACCCCAAAGATAAACGCATTTCGTGGGAGCATTCCTCGGATGTCAGGCCACAAAACCGCCTGTTTGCCCAAGTACACCGTCTCCTTTCTAAGATGCCCCAGCAGTCCCACGTCTGCATCCCAAGGCGGAGCGGGGTGGGGGAAGCAAAGGAGGGAAAGAGGTCGCCAAAAATGGAGCCAAAGGGAAGAAGAATCGGAAAGCTACTCACAGGCTAGCTAGCGCCTCCGCGATGCGAGCATGACTTCCCGGGGGTGCCTGAGCCTCCTGGCTACCGCGCAGCCGACACGGCGGCCGCGCTTAAATAGCCGCCGGCCCGGGAGCCTCGGAGCCGCGGGCCACTCCCGGCGAGATATGGTTCTAATCAGATGCTGGCAGCTGAGGACTCCCCAGGAATGCGCCGGGATGTTTTTGCTGCCTGGGCGGGGTAACTCCCCCTCAACGTGTCTGCTGAGTCTTCCAAACTTAACTGTTTATTAACTCGAGCTGGGGCCGCGCAGAGGAGCCGGCTCCCGAGGATTGGGAGCCCCACCAGCGCGGGGCGATCGCCCGGAGCCCAGCGAAGGGGAGGAGGAAGGAGTCAGGGCGCCGTCCGGAGCCCAGACTCGCGGGGCTGGGGACAAGGGACAGGGGAGGGTGCGCTTAAGGACAGGAAAGGGAAACTCCGCAGGAAAGGGGTGGGACCCAGCGACCTTCATCTCACAAGTTCCTTCTCTGCGTTGCCGCTTCCAGGGATGTGGCGTCCCAAGTCGTCCTAACCCAGTAGGGCCCTTTGAACAAAGGGCTGCCTCTACTCCTGACTATCCTGGCAAGAAGCAGTGGAGGCTAGCTCAGATCTGCTGTCGCTCCAGTTGCACGTGTGATTGCCCCCTTTAAAGGAATTCGTGTCTCTTTCACGACAGATGTGGGTGCACTTAAGTGCACCGATTTAAATTGGTGGGTAATCTGTGCGTATATGTAAAACATACTGTATTTATGTATGAAATATAACCCTGTATATACAGATATAAAGACAATCCTCTCTCTGAGAAATTGATATAAACAAAAATATGCACGCCTATATAACCTAACTAATTAAGCTATATATTTGATATAAACAGAGAGATTATATACTGGCTTCTCCCACAGTATGGGCATCCCTGTGCAGACACATAACATGACTTTATCTGCAGTGATTTCTATAGTGTTTCCTATACTTCTAAGAAAACTCTGAAATATGAGAAATAAAATGTTTGAAAATATTGACATACAGTACTCAGCAGTAGAAGGCACTCCATAGCGTATCTTAGTGGACCTTAACAAGCTGGGGATTCATCTTCTCTGTATTTTAAAATCATGAACAATTGTAAAACATCCCCAGAAGCTTTGTTGATTTCTAAGAATTATGAAATTATTCTTGTGAAAAGTATGTCTATGTTTCCTTCTTTTTTTTTTTTTAGGTCTGAGACAGTGTGTACTAAATGTGAAAAAAGCTAAATTGTGACTTGGATGGGAAGGGGTTATTGATTTTATTGAGTAAGTAACACACAGTGGATTTGCACTTTACCTCTGGAAACTGGGGGTTCAAATCAGGCTCATGGGACACCAGATATGTATTTTGTGGTCCCAGCCTAGCTCCGACTGCAAAACCATGTAATTTGGGACAGCTCAGTGTGAATGACAGTCCCTGCTCTCAAGTAGGTCAGGCTTGGGACAGCCCCGGAGCCAGGCGTGCAGAGCAGCAAAACCTGTCAACGATGACAATACTACCTCTTTTGACCTTTACTCTTTCTGCCACCTGTCTCATCCCCTCATACCTGGGGAGGTAGACGTGAGGAGGGTGGTGCTGACAGTTTTCAATATTCCTCTGAGGTAATTTGCTATTATTTAAAAAAATGACTTTGTGTGAATGACAAGAGGTATATAAAATTTAGTCTTGGGACTGTATTTATAACATTTGTGCAGAGAAATTTATTTATTTATTTATTTATTTTATACCACATTCTGTGTTTTGTTTTATTATTTTTCTTAACATCTTTATTGGAGTATAATTGCTTTACAGTGGTGTGTTTGTTTCTGTGCAGAGAACGTTAATTCTGGTACGTTTTAGGACATAGTGCTTTATTTTTAAGATCCAGAAGTACAGAGGGTTGGTTTCCCTTCCAAAAGCTAAGTAGCTGGAACAATGACAGCAGATTTCAGGCAAACAGAGGCTTTTGACAATTTGAAGAAAAAAAAAAATGGGTCTCTCTTTTAACCTCACTATGTAACACTTTCTCAGAAGTGACCACCCACATCTATTTTTTTTTTAATCGAAAGACTCTTATCAAGAAATGTTGACTTATGTTTGCTCTACCCCACCAAATGGAAGGGATTTGTCTAAGAAGCCAGAGGAAGAACATGATTTCATCTGCCATAAGCTGTAGTTTCAAGGGACGGTTTCTGGTGAAAACAGTGCATCTGTGAGCAGGGGGCGCGCACGTTCAGCCTGAAGAGGACATCTCTGTCATTTCACACAGATATCTTACGAGTCGACAGTGGAGAACTCTGATTTGACTTGAAGTGTGTTTTTATATCTCTAGCGCTCTGATATTGCTTCTGGCAGTAACTCAGTATCCTGCTCACGTTAAGAAAGAAAGAAAAGAAAAAAAAGACAGAGAGAAGAATGAAAATAAATGTAACCCTTTTTATCCCTGGTAGAACATAGTCTCCTGTCCCATGGAAGTTGTTGGCTTTTCAGTAAATCTAAAATGAACATCCCTGCTGCTGGAGAATCACACCCAAGCCCACCCAGACATTAACCCTGTCTAAACCACGGTCTTTTCTTATCACTTCTGAAATTAATGTTTAGACAATTAAGGTGAGGAAAATTGAGTGCAATGTTTGAAAAACTGTGGTCCTTGCATGACTCTTTCTGTGCACAAAACCTGCTTGTGAGGGAAAAGGAAGAAAAAAAAAAAAAACCCAAAACTGACGACTGTTCCCAGCCTAGGAAAGGGGTAGTTAATCCCGTGATGGCTTGCTGAAGAATGCATGGTTTATTATTAAAGTAATCTCTTAAGATTTTCCTGGAATGTGCTTCCACAGCAACTCTGCCTGTGCGAGCTATCCTATGTGTGTGTCTTTTCTTCCATAATTAAGCTGGGTTTTTTTCCCCCTATAGCTCACAGACGAAAGGCTTTCTCTCTCCCTTCTCCAGGCTTTCTCCTATCTCCTTCCCTACTGTTCTTGTTTCCCTTAAACATCCCATTTTGAATCCTGCCATTTCCCATGAATTGTAAATGGTTCTTTAGACTTGGCCATAGGTAGACTGTCTGTGCACCTGGATTCCTTGCTGGATGCTTCCAGATGTTCTAATCAAACAAGGACTGGTTGAAATCTGTGGATCTAGCAAGGTCACATCTTTTTTTTTTTTTTTTCCTCCTCGGTGTTGTAAAAAAAAAAAAAGAAAAGAAGAGAATAGCTATTGTTCCCAGAAAATGTTCTTTGACCTTCACTCATTCTGCACATTCACAGATGCAGAAAAACTGGCGCTATCAGATTTGGTCGTTGGCAAGGCAGGGCAGACATTGGAGGGTTTTCCCTATCACCTATCTATCTATCTAAAATCTAAGATATTTGGAGGGTCGTCTACTAAAGGCAGCCTGTTTTTGTTTTGTGTTGTTGGTTGCTTCTGTTTGTTTTCTTGGTTACACCTGTATCGCACCTCAGAACTCAATATTTATTATTTGCTTCTGATGTGAAACATTAGTGAAACTCAGATGTTACTTGAAAAGCTGGAATGTTGTAAAGTGAAGGAAAAATTCAATATGATAGATTTACATAACTAGTTACGTTTTGCTATAATACAAATTTTTATAAGAAGAAGTTGTAAAGGGGAAAAAGAGTCCACATGGGAATTACTCGTTAAAATATTATCTTATTTGGAAAGTAAGTTGGAAAGAGTTATTAAAAATAAAAATACATGTAATACTACAAAATGCTAATATTAATTATTATTGTAGCAAATACTTATACAGTTCTCTATCCTATGAACAAGACTCTATCCCCTAGAAATAAAATATACATTAAAAAATACAAAGATGTTACTTGCTGCATTGTCCACAACAGCAGGAACCTGGGAACAAATTATGTCTGTCAGTAAGGGGATGATTGAATAAATTACAATTCATCTGCACTATGAAATCATATGCAATCATTAAAGAATAAAATTGGAGTTGAAACTTGTAATATGGAAGGATTTCTATGAGGTAGTGTTGAGTGAGAAAAACAAGATATAGAAAAAAATGTAAAATATGTTTCTATTTTAGTAATACAAAAAGCAACTCTTAGCTATGTAGGTTTGAGTGTGTGTGTGTGTGTGTGTGTATGCATGGTTATCAGGGACACTAGAGACTAGTGACGATACAGATTACTGGGGACCCAGTGGAGATGAGGGTAGACAGGGGGAGGAGGAGGGTGAGAGCCCTGCAAAAAGGGAAAAGAAATTAAAAGAGCCTGAATGCAGATATAGTTATGGATCTCATTTGTGCATTTAAGTGAAATGATACATGCATAGGTTTGTATAATCTAAAAAAAAATACACCAAGTGATTTTAAGATAAGGAGAGAGAAGAGCTGTAAAAGCTATAAAATGGCTTTTCCCTGAGGAGTTTTCCTCAAGGTCTTTCAGAAGTGAGTGTTCATCAGTGTTCTCCTGATCTAATTTGGCCTCTAGAGCACAGTTCTCAAACTTTACTGTTCACCACAGGCCTCCTGGGAACTTGCTCCAGGGAAAATTCCTGGGTCCAGCCCCAGAGCCTGGAAAGGTGTGGTGGCCGGTGAGGGGCGGTTGGTGTGGGAGGAGAGGCATGCAGTGCATGGGAATCTGCAGGTTTAACCAGCCCTTCCGGGTGATTCGGATGCTGTGGTTTTGGGGACCCTCTTTGAGAAACACTGAGTTTCTCCTGTGGTCAAGAAGACACTCATTTTGTTCCTCTCTGAGCCCCGAGAACTGTGTGGAGAGGGAAAACAGCAAGGTTGAGAGGAAGCAGGTGCCACTGGTCTTTAGATACTGCCCTTTCTCTCTCCCCTGATTCTCTACAGCCTCAGACAGTGACCTGGCTCTGGTGGTGACTTCTCTCCCTGCCCCCTCCCCTGTCAAGTCTTGTTTTCAGAGAAGGACCTGTTACCAGTCATTTGCATGGACCTGTACCCAGATATTTGCATTTCCAACCATGACCCTTACTTGGTATGAAAGGCACTGCCCAGTGTTAAAAGGATCTCAGACATCAGTAAGACCAGGGACAGATTTTTTTCCTATTTTTGAGCGGGTGGAGGCGATTGTCAACTCCACTCTGCATCCAGCTTAAGGTTACCTAGAAAGAGAAGATTATAGGACCTCCAACTCCTGGAATGGCCCTTTGCTATCCCTGAAGTCATTTTACATCTTGGCTTCAAAGGGGCCATTTGAAAATTGAAGCTGTATATTATGTACATAATTGTTTTTCTGATACAGCAAAGGAAAGTGAGATTTAAGATCAGATCTGGGTTATTAAAGTTCAGGCTCCATCTCTTACCAAACTACAAGATTTCTGCAAGTTTCCTAACTTCTCAAGGACTCAATTTTCTTATCTATAAAATGGGTGTGCCCTGTCTTCTCCTCCCATTTTGGCTTCTGGTGGGAAGAAAAAGAAGTTATATACCTGGGAGGACTTTGGAAAGTTTGAGATTATATAAATACTATAAATTATGCAAAAATTATTCAAAAAATACATTATTGGGGGGGAGGGGGGCAAGAAAGGTGTTTTTGTCCCAAATGATTTCCGCCACCAACATCAGAAATTCTATCACTAGTAAATCATGTGTCTAGATAATGATGCTCCTCTGGCTGCAGAGAACTTTCCTAAGGCTGATCCCCTGGGCTAATCCCAGACCCTGATTTTCTAACATATTAGTGAGGATTACTTTAATGGATCAGTTTCATCCTGTCAAAGAGAGATGAGTGAATTTCTGCTGAAATGGGGATATTAAAAGCAGGGGAAAGGCAGAAAATGAGAAAATGAGCACCAACCTCTTTTACTTTGGAGATCTGTTGCTACTACTGAGAAAGGGGCCTCCGAATCTAGACACTCAGTTCGATCCAAAAAAGATTCTACTCTGCTCCAACTGTGGCCACTTGCTGTGCTGGGGTTCCTGGGTTGGCTTAATAATCTCAGTTCTAAACTGGAACAGCCACTTCTGAATCAAGGGGGAATACTATTTGCTGCACTCATTTAATCCTCAGGCTCAAAATCACTTCTTAATTAAAGAATGAAGGGAAACCATGTCTGGACTCCAGGGTAATTTAACTCCCCAATTATTATTATTATTATTATTATTTTGGCTGCATGGCTTGTGGGATCTTAGTTGCCTGACCAGGGATGGAACCCGGGCCCCCTGCAGTGGAAGCATGAAGTCCTAACCACTGGACCACCAGGGAATTCCCTCCCCAATTACTTTGAAGCTTAAGTATATGTGTGTGCCCATGCTCATGTGCATTTTCCGAAGAGGTGCACCACAGATTTCACTGGATAATCGAAGGACCCCATGGCGTAAAAGAAGATTAAATTCCATTGCATTTTGGTTGTCTAGTCACATTCCTCCTATTCATTTTTATCTGAGGATTTTTATCTGAGTGTTTTGTACCAATCTGATTTGTGTCCTCACAGCATCATTGTCAAACAGGTTAGGGCAAGCATTCCTTTTTCTAAAGGTTAAGAAATATAAGCACAGAAACCTTGATTTACTTCTGTTTACAAAGTTAGAGACAGAGCTAGAACTATTACTTAACTTTCCTGAATGACCTAGAACGTATGGATTGTGTAGTCATGACCCAACCATAATGATAGTGGTTAGTGACAACACTTAGGGTTTACTGTTTCCTGTATTGGTCTGTCCAATATCTGCTGTAGATACCCCTTCATGCAAAAGGCACTGGCAAATGGAAGAGTGTCCAGAGCAGGGCCACTTGGACAGTGGGGGAATTTTCTTGGGGACTGAGAACTACTGGATGCGCTGCCAGCATGGCCTGACTGAATAGGGCATGTTTTGCCAGGGGTTGGGAGTGGAGATCTATGGGTAGTAGAGCTCTTTCCGAGTATCCGAATGCTTGCCCTCTGGAAAGTAGATTAGACTCTTCTCTTTGGCCACAGAAGATAGAAGGGGATCCTATGCTGGGTTAAATAGTGTTCCCCCAAGATTCATGTCTACCCTGGAACTTCAGAATGGGCCTTATTTAGAAAGAAGGTCTATGTAAATGTAATTAGTTAAGATGAGTTCATATTGGATTATATGAAGTCTCATCTCCTTCAATGAAACCTTTTTATCTGCCTTGTGATACTTTTTGGTCGGAATTTCTTGGCTTTTTGTTATATCCTATTTTCATTTATCATAACTCTGGAAACTGTGTATCTAGGTGTGAATCCCAGCTCCACAGCTTACCAAATGTGAGATCTGAGAATTGCTGAACTTCTCTTCAATAAAGTGAGGGAAATAATAGAATTTCCTTCCTAGTGTTGTTATGAGGATTAAACAAGTCAATTTGTCTAAAAGACTTGTAGTCGTAGTTAGCACAAGTAGAGTGCTGATGATAACGTGATTTTTGTCTGAATATCTTAAAAGAATAGTTTTTAAAATATCAAGTAATTTTGAAAATAAGCTTACCCTAAACCTCAGAAATTTCACTTCTAAATCAGCTTAGAAGAACTCTAACTCATTTGCTAAGAAATATGTCTAAGAATGCTTAGAATAGCAAAAAGCAGAAGCAACTTAAGTGTCTATCAATTGGACAGCAGCTAAATAAATTGTGGTGCAGGCATCCATTGGGAATACTCTAACAATAATAGCAATGACATGGATGTATGACCCAGAACTGCTTGCATCAACACAGATGAACTGTGTAAGCAGAGCAAGGTATAGATGAATACGTAAATACTTCATAGATGGTTTAAAATATAAAAAATAAAATTGTGCATTAGAGACACAATACTCATATAAATGAATACAAAGATGCGTGGGGATGATAAATCACAATTTCAAGATGGTGCTTTCCTTTGAGAGAAGGAAAAGAGATAAATAAAAGAGAGGTCCAATCATGCTGATAATTATTTTTCTAAGACTTGCCGCAGGGTACATGGATATGTATTGCTTTACTTTTATGGCTTTTTTATATAGACTCTCTTCTAAGCACATTATAGATATTACTTTACTTAATCCTTATAACAATCCTGTGAGTTAAAACCTGTATTATTTTCTCCATGTTACAGATTAAGAAACTGAGGAAACTGATGAACATAACAGGCTAAAAATTGCCAAAGCCAGGTTTTAAAGCCAGGTAGTGTGGTTCCAGGGTCTGTGAATTAACCCCTATGCGATCCTGACTCTTGTTAGAAGTTATGAAGAAATGAAAAGGCTGTAAGTGACACGGACTCTCCAGCACAACTCTGGAAGGCACGCCAGTCACTTCCGCTTGCTGGTTTCTGCAACTGCTCTGCCCCTCCACTGCCCCCCGCACACTTGGGCTTCACCCCTCAGCTCTCCTTGCTCTGCTCCCCTCCCTGGATCTATGGCCTCATTTGGATTCATTTGTCTGTCTTTGATCATGACTTCAGCATCTTTCCAGGCCATCTCTGGTGTCTAGATGTTGAGCACAAGGAGAAAGTTCTATCCTGACCTGAAGCCTGGGTCTGGCCCTTTTAGACAGTGGTCATGAGAGGGAGAAGAGAAAATGGGAAGTTATACACTCCAGCTGAGCACAGCAGTGACGAGGCCCTGCAAAGAAGTGTTTCTCTGAGAAAGGTTTTAAGAGAGATTGGGTAGGAGTAGAGGTGGTAGCAGGTGTGTGTGTGTGTGTGTGTGTTGGTTCAGGATATAAGCTGCTGTTTTCTAAAAGAAATACTGGTGGAAGATACAAGGTGTGGGGATGATTCAAAATAACCAATAACCCTCAAACAATTTCTCCTTGGCTTTCAGAGGTAATCACTCCATCTAAATGAAGGTATCCTGATTTTTCCCCATGGCAAGGAAAGCATACTTATTTGGGTTAATATTCAGGCTGATTCCTCTCCTCAGTCTCTCCTTGGTGAAAGAGCATTCCTCCAGGCCAGCCAGGCAATTGGCCGGCCTCTGCCAGGATTGCTGTGGCTTTGATCTTCCATGGAGGAACTGAACTCACCAAAGGTGTGCTTGCTGAAGAAACACCACCTGCCAAAGCTAGGCTAGGTGTGTTGGTGTGAAGGGAAAACCAGTCTAGAACTCTGCAGTTGCAGGTGAATGCGCTTAAGTCCTATAGTCATTTTGCTGAGGCCAACCAGGAAACGTGTAATCATAAACTTTAAATGTGTTTATCTGTCAAGCGGACACTTTCTATTATTTCGTTTTATATTGAGGCAGTTTTTAGACTACTGTTAGACATTAACTATACTTAGTAATTTGATAACACTCTGCCCCTCCCCCATCTCTGCCTCTCCCTCCATCTCTGTCCCCCGCCCCACACCTTTATATTTAGTTGTGATTGAGTTATAGGCAATAGTATGTTGGTAAACCAGGTCTCTGAAAAAGAAAGCTCTGCTTTAGTGTGTTAGCTGATTTCCACGGGGTAACTACACCCACCAGGGCTTATTTCAAAGTATGATGTGACGTCACATCACTGAATGTAGAGATGGAAAGATCAGCTCTTGTGAGCATGGGTGCCGGCTGTAGCACAGCCCTGGTATAAGGCATGTACTAGCCTCTTTCTCTCCCAACACCTTCATTACTGAAGGGTCTATTTTCACAATATTCCTGGTCAATAACCATCAGTTACAATGATGAATCAACTACGTATAAATGAAGAATGTTTCTCTGGAACAAGATCTGGGCCATAATGATTAGATATGGAAACAGAATAATGACTTTTCCTAATTCACACTGTAGTACAATGAAAATCACATGGGATTGAGATTAAGTGTGTATAAATTCGAACTCTGGCTCTGTCATTAACTATTCTCATATGACTGGATAAATTGCTTAACTTCTCTGAACCTTAAACTTCTTATGTGTAAAATGGGAAACAATGCTTGTGGTACAGGTTTATTTTCAGGATTAAATGATATAATAATGGATGTAAGATAACAAATTCTTGGCAAATAACTCATATTCTTCTCATTTAAAGATTTTCTTATGAAAAGAATTCTTAAACTTTTGGTGCTGCCTCCACTGTCTGGGGGTGAGTACTAACAGGTGACAAAACACTCCATAATGTAGTAGATAGGTATTGATGGAAAAAAATTGGAACTTTTTAGTTTATAGTTCTTATCATCTGAGAGCCTCCAACTCCCTCCACTGTGGTCCAAACTATCATCATTCCTCACATGGATTATTAAAATAACCTCTCTCTACTTATGCTCTTATCCCTCCCACAGGCTACTGTCATCAGAGGAGAGAGTGATTCTCACAAGAAAGGTCCAATAATATCACACTTTTGTTTAGAACCCTTCAGAACTCCCTTCTACATCAAAGTCAAAGCCAGAGTCTTTAGAAATGGCCTCCACGGCTGTATTGACTGCCCTCCACCCCCGTGTTACCTGCGTAACTGCCACTCTTACTGACCTTCCCCTCCCTCACTTCACTCACCAGGCCTCTTCACATCTCAGATCTTCATACTTGTTATTCTCTGCCTGGACTGTCTTTCTTCAGATTCATGACCAGTTAGCTCTCTAACTGCTTTAGGTAGTTGCTCAATTGTCACCTTCTCATGGAGAGTATTTTTGACCATTGTACTGGGTTGAATAGTGTCCTCCAAAAATTCATGTCCAGCCTGGAACTTGTGAATGTGACCTTATTTGGAAATAAGGTTTTTGCAGATGTAATCAAGTTAAGATAAGGTCATACTGAATTAGGATGGACCCTAAATCCAACAACTGGTGTCCTTATAAGGAAAAGGAAATTTATGGAATCTAAAAAACAAACCAAAAAAATGAACAAACATAACAAAACGGAGTTAGAGATACAAAGAACAAAACAGGTGGTTGCCAGAGGGGACAGGGGTTGGGAGAGAAAAGAAATAGGTGAGGGAGATTGAGAAGTACAAACAACTTCTTCTTCTTCTTCTTTTTAAAATTTTGGCCGCTCTGCATGGCTTTTGGGATCTTAGTTCCCCAACCAGGGATCAGGGATCAAACCCGTGCCCCCTGCAGTGGAAGCACGGATCCCTAATCATTGAACCACCAGGGAATTCCCGAGAAGTACAAACTTCTGGCCACAAAATAAATGAGTCATGGATATGAAATGTACAGTGTGAATAACTATGTAATATCTTTGCATGGTGCTGTATTGTAATTAGACCTATTGTGACCATTTTGAAGTGTATGGAAATATACATTTCTATGTGTGTGTGTGTGTATATATGTGTATATGTTGGGTAACAGGAACTAACATAGTGCTATGGGTCAATTATAGTTCAAAAACAAACAAACAAAGGAACTCAGAAAAAGAGATCAGATTTGTGGTGACCAGATGTGGAAGGTGGGGGAGGGAGAATTGGATGATGGCGGTCAAAAGGTACAAGCTTCCAGTTATAAGTGCTAGGGATGTCATGTACAACATGATAAAGATAATTAGCATGGCTGTATGTTATATATGAAAGCTGTTAAGAGAGTAAATCCTAAGCCTTCTCATCTCAAGGAAAAACATTTTTTTTCTATTTCTTTAATCTTACATCTATACGAGATGATGGATGTGCATGCAACTTATTGTGATAATCATTTCATAAGTCAAATAATTCTGTTGTTTACCTTAAAATTATAGAGCTGTATGTCAATCATATCTCAGTAAAACTGGAAAGAAACAGAAACAAAAGGGAAGTTTAGACACAAGACACATAGGGAGGAAGGCGATGTGAAGATGGAGGCAGAGGTTGGAATGATGCTGCCGCAAGCCTAGGTAACCAAAGGTTGAGGCTGTTAACAGAAGCCAAGGGAGAAACATGAAAGCGATTCTTCCCTAGAGCCTTCGGAAGGAGCAGGGCCCCCAATGCCTCCTTGATTTCAAACTTCTAACCCCCAGAACTATGAGAGAATAAAATTCTCTTGTTTTAAACCACCTAGATTTTGGTAGTTTGTTACAGCAGCCCCAGAAAGCAAACAAAACCATTTGATTTCAAATTACTGCCCCACTACCTTCTACCTTCTACATACCTTCTGATTTACATTTCTCCATAGCACCTCTCACTAACTGACAAGAGCCTGATGGCTTCTAAGTTTCCCTTAAGCAATATGGTTCATGACTGTGGCGATTAGCAAATCACTGTAGTCTCCAAACGTGACTTAACTTTCCCTTCTCACCCACTCTTCCAACTGGAAATGTTTATCCCTACATGTGTGACATTGCTTCCTTAGTAAGGGGAATACCTGCTAAACTCATCTAACTTCTACTGTTCCTCCTGTCTCAGGTTCAAGAAAATAGCTGTGCGTAGTTACTGCACCAGTACAGATCCATTAAAACAAATAAGACCAAAAAGAAAGAGTATATGTTATTTAATTTGAGGATTGAATTTCTAGTATGTCTGGAATATGTGCCTGCTATAACCTATATATGGCATATAGACAGACCAAATTGATTTCCTACCATTTGGTGATTTTTCAAAGATCACTTCTGTGAGATACTGTAGGAAGTACCCAGCTAACTATGAACTATATTTGAAGCAGACTGAATCTAAGAAAGCCTCTAGATACATCTACCAGTTTAGGGGAGATACACATATAGTGAATCAAATTAAATGACACCACCAGGCATGTAAGCCAAATCCAGAATGTGGCACATTCTACAGAGAAAGCCTACTTTCTTCAACAAGTCAATGGTATTAACAAAATGGAGTGGGGTGGGTGGGAAAGACCTCTATAGATTTATGAAGACAAGGAAAAAACTATGCAATTTTGTGAGTCTTGTATGGATTCTGATTCTAGCAAACAAACATTAAAAAATATTTTTGAGGCAGAAAAATTGGAATTTTAGAAGATACTAAGGAATTATTAATTTTGCAGGTGTGTGAATGCATTGTCCTTATGAGTTAGAGATGTAAAGTGTTTACGGGTAAGATGATAACCTACTCCATCCCCCAAAATGAGGGAGAATAGACAAAACAAGATTGTTGAAGCAGAGTGATGGGTATATGGGGGTTCTGTATACAATTCTCTCTATTTTGGTTTATATTTGAAAATTTCCGTAATAAGAAAAGTTAAAGATCACTGCTACCATTAGGTGTTCCGTGGAGTTCATTCATTCAATTTTTCCACGTGCTAGTTACTGTTGGGTTACCAGTGAGTGCTGTAGATAAACAAGCCTTAACTTACCCTAGGATTTCCATGATTTAGCTCAGAGAACTTTTCACATGGAGCTATTTTATAGGAAAACCAATATTCTGTCAGTGTTGAGAAGCTCAGGAATCAGACTCCGGATATAACAGTACCCCTTGTCTGAGAGGGTGATTTTGTTTTACCCTAATTCCTCTCCAGAGGGGATCCAGACATCTGTGTTTGCTGGAGGAGTACCTTCTGGGATCAAGGATCAGCTGAGTCATACTCACTACCCTCCACTCAACATTAGGCCTTATCAGCAAGCCCAGGCCTGGCCCCTTCTTTGATGACCCTATGGTCCCAAGATTTTTTCCTCTGGGTTACTGACTTCAGGCTGGAGTCAGATGATTTGCAAAATGACCTCGTCTCTCCTGTCTGCTTCACACCACGGGGGTGAGAACAAATAGGTGCAAAGTCTGTTTGGCTTCTGAGCCCTAGACAGAGGCCTGTATTGCTGTCATGTGCTTGTCTGATGAGATGTTCCAGAGTTTGTTTTTTCTTTTTTTCTGGCTTCATAGAGTGAGGAAATCAATCGACAGTGCTTCAGGTAGATTTTGTTTCAAGGGTGTCTTTGGTAGTCAGGATATGGCTACCAAAGGCAATTCTACATTGTGAAGTTACCGTTGATATTTGGGGAGGGGGTGAGGGATTTCACTTCTCTTCCTTTTTCTTCTGTTGCTCAAGAGTTGTGGCACCTCTGTCAAGGGCAGAAGAGGGATGGGATAGAACTCGGAAATTGTTTGACCTCGATGAAGACGATGCTGGTTATGCATTCTTTGCATGCAACTTTATAGTTTAATAGACTTTCAAATATATTCTTATTTGATCCTAATATTCATCTTGCAAGTTAAACCAGTATAATCGCCTCCATTTTAAGGATGATACAATTATATCTCAGAAAAGTCAGGGAACTCCTTCAAGGGCACTTAGATTGCTTGTGAAGGTGACAAGATTCAAACCAATTCTTCTAGGTCTTATTACCCCACCCAGTGACCTTTCAACTACTCTGTATGACCTGTTAAACATTTGATGAAAAACAAGGAAGAAGCGTATAGATATTAGAGTTTTAAAATTATCCATAATGTCTTCATTAGCACAGATGCTGTGAACTTAGCTATGTTTTATTATTATTATTATTATTGCTAGATACATTCTCTTTTTAATCTCCAAGAATCTCTGGGCAGAGTCTTCTATTTTGCCTAAAATATTTTCATTGGATCAGAATATTATTTTGGTACTGTATATAATATATGGCACAATTCAGGGCTGTCTCCAAACAAGTTGATTAATTGCTAGACAAAGGTAGGATCCTCTGGCTTATGCCTGCCATCAAGACAGGAAAACTGTCCTTGGTTATTTGGATTAACGTAAGTCTCAGAGTAGTGGTAAGTAGTGGTAAGTCAGCACACTTGTCCCTTATGAAGGAGGACTGCCCAGAGGACACGTGAGGGGAACATTAACCTCTCTTCATGGCCATCTGGTTCTTCTTAGCTGAGGAATGCTCACTGATTATGGCACTCCTAAGCAAAGCCCATAAAAGAGATACAGCCTTCGATCCAAGCAAGAAAAACAATGTGAAGGAATAGAGGTAGGGTTGGCAAAGAAGTGTTTATTCACACAAAAAAGTAAAGCCTGAGATGAATCAGGTGGAAAACTTACTCTTTGGATTGGGAAAACTTTTGGGTTGAAGTTATCTTTTTGAAGAATTTGTACTCTTTTCATTTTTGGCTGCTTTGGATCTTCGTTGCTGCGCACAGGGTTTCTCTGGTTGCGGCATTCGGGGGCTACTGTTTGTCACAGTGAGCGGGCTTCCCATCGTGGTGGCTTCTTTTGTTGCGGAGCGCGGGCTCTAGGCATGTGGGCTTCAGTAGTTGCAGCACGTGGGCTCAGTAGTTGTGGCTCGCAGGCTCTAGAGTGCAGGCTCAGTAGTTGTGGCGCACAGGCTTAGGAATTCGCCTGAGGTCGCATAGGTAGTAACCCAGAGTTTGTCAGGCAGATCTTTTTTTTTATAAATTTATTTATTTTTGGCTGCATTGGGTCTTCATTGTTGCGCGTGGGCTTTTCTCTAGTGGCGGAGAGCGGGGGCTACTCTTTACTGTGGTGCGCGGGCTTCTCATTGCGGTGGCTTCTCTTGTGGAGCATGGGCTCTAGGCGTGTGGGCTTCAGTAGTTGTGGCACGCGGGCTCAGTAGTTGTGGCTCGCCAGCTTAGTTGCTCCATGGCATGTGGGATCTTCCCAGACCAGGAATCGAACCCGTGTCCCCTGCATTGGCAGGCGGATTCTTAATCACTGTGCCACCAGAAGTCCGAAGAATTTGTACTCTTTATTATTATTGAATAGTCTCCAAGTTGAACTACCATGTAAGTCCAGAGATAACAAAAATACAAGAATTTTTTTTAAAAGCAATAAAAGTATTATGTTAAGTAGAGAAGTAAGTAAATATACTTGTTATTTATCTGAATGGATCTTCTTAAAATATAATAGAAGACACTGTAAAGAACACAAAGGCTAATGAGGGCACAAAATCATAGGATAATTTACTTAACAAAGGAGCCTGAAGTTTGAGATTTCTCAGTAGAAAAGATACTTTTTTTCAATCCAATAGAGGGTACACTGGGCTGAGGTAGAGTTGACGTGGTGATTAATACTGGCCCAGTCGCTACTTTGTGTCCTGTGGCAAATGACTGATCTCTATATGTGACATTCTTCAATTTGAAAAATACCTGTCCTGCATATTGTGGTAAAAGAGATAAAATCAATCATGATAGAAATGTTATATAGAACACTTCTACTGTTGGAAGAGCTCTCATTACACATTTTTGGTGTGAAAGGAGAATGAAACATATGTTTTTGCTTTCAACTGATTTACGTAAATCATCAAAATTTTAAATTGCAGATAATTTGACAATGCTCTGAGTTAGAGATCATTTTACTTTTTAGGGGACCCTCAACATGCTTAGTTAGCAAGATTTATGTTTATTAACCTTTCTCCAAATTACAAATGAAAGATCAGGCAGAGAAAGATGTCACTGCATTGAGTATACAATATGTCTACAGAGTCTAAATAAATACATGTCCGAAAGCAACTGGCATTGGAAATTGAAAGTGGATTATGACTCATTTATCAATAATGATATTAGATGATTCATATTTGTCTCCTAGCAACTAAATACTATGGATAGGTAAAGAAAAGTTCTGAATCAGACTTTAATCATTATTATTATTATAACATATATAAACAGAGTGTTTAAAAATGTATCCAAATATATAATCTTCTTTCAGTTATAAACATTATGCAGACCCAACTAGTGGATTATACAGTGATGAAGCCAAAATATTCCAATTCAACCTTCTAGGAAAATCAAATGAAATAGATTTTTTTTCTCTTATTATGTCTACAGGCAGCTATGAAATATTGAGTAGACTTTTTAACTCTTCTGATAGCTGTAGGATTCCTCACAAAAAATTTTATTCTGGCACAATTCCCAATTTTACTCTTTCATGCTTCCCTCTTTGTATCAATTAGAAGTTGATGTTTGTAATAACCAAAACCAGAGTTTCTCTTAAAATAGTTAGATGTTATCATACAACATGATATGAAACTGATTTAATAGAATGAGAAACATTCTGCTTCTTGGGGATACGTTTTGGAAGTTACTAAATATTAATCAATGTGTCAGGAATTTTTGGTCTAAATACCAGGATTTACTTTCTCTTCAGCTTAAAGCTGAGGTAGAGAATGAATATTCCTTTAAGAGTTACTATAGCAATACAATTTGCATTTGAAACTGTAAACATTAATAAAAGCTTGGAAGGTGACAACTTGCAAAAATATTTCAGTTATTCTGAATAAGACTTGAAACAACATTTAACTCTGGATGAAGGCAGGAGGCTTGGGCATCCAAACAATGCTGCTTCTATTAGAAAGCAGGCCTAAAATGAAATGGAAATCATATTTACTTTCATTGCCTTCCCTTCACTCTCTTTCTCTCTCTCTCTCTCTCTCTCAAAAGAGAAAGAAAGAGAAAAAAAGCAAAGAAAGAAAGACACGCTGAATCAAACAAAAGCTGTCGGGACATATTTTAGGAATGTTGCATGCATATGTGTGTGTGTTTATGATTGTGTGGGTATGTGTATGTTGGATTTCAACTAGAGAGTATTTTCTACATCTCCACAATTTCTACACCAGCTTAAAACCAAATAATATTTAATCACTTCCATAAAAATGCCAAAATAAGAAAAACATGCATGAAAAAGGCAGCAGTAAGAAGAAGGCATGCTATATATGATATAGCTGACCACAAATGTCATTCACAAAACAAGCAAGTGGCCTAACCAGGAATTTTCCAAATGCTTTTTTTGGGAGATGTTAACTCCCATACAGAGAGCTTCAAAATAGAAGAGGAAAATGACAGGTTAGCACAGACCCTTTTTACTGATTTATCCCTAAAATAAAGACCACATCTTGAATTAAAATGCAAGTCCCCAGAGGGTGCTTATGAGAAAGCATCATAAATACAAATAATAATTTAGCATGCCAACCTTTTTCAGAGAAACAAAAACCCAGTTCCGACCAGGAGGAGACCTCTGTGTAAGCCACTGGCCCTGCTCTTTCAACCTGGCCCAGCCCTCCTGGTTTTGGAAGCTTTTCTACTTCTGACTCTGTTCACTTTTCCTTTTGGTGTTTTAGAGAATGATAGAGTTTATCCAACAGGAAATACTGGAATAGTTTTTGCAAGACCTCCATTTCTCCACCACTGGCTTGAGCAAGAATAAGGACTACCACGTGGTGGTGTTGAATTTTGCTAAGAGGGCTTTGAGGCATTATACATAACATCTGTTTAACTTTAGCTGCATTTGGGGAAAATTGAAATGGTATGCATATCACCTAGAACCATAGACTTTCAGGATCTTAAAGAACCCCATCCAGTCCAGTCTCCCAGCCAGCGCTTACGTTTCTTCTACAATACCCTCCCTGCCCTAAGACGTTATTCACCTTACTCTAGAACACTCTCAGCAAAAGGGATCTCCTGAGGCATTCTGTTGTGTCTTTACTCAGCTTAAATACCTTTTCTGTTTGATCCTCATCAAAAGCAGATACAGGAGAAGATTCAGCCTCCTTTTGCAAGCTACAGGTTTTGCTTGCATCTTTTCTTTTTAAGGCTCAGAGACATTGCATAAAACTAACCCAGATGTCAGCTGATGTATTATGAACTTAAAGTGGGAACCTTGAGTTCCTTCCTATCTCTCTGTGGATTCTGGAGGGGAGATGATTGACAGTTTTCTTGGCTGGCTTGGATGTTTCTGCTACTTTTTTTTCAGCTCATTGTTCACCCTGCTGCTCCTTGTCTGCCTTCTCTGTTTTGCACCATGTCAAACTCAACATCCTTCCTTGATCAATTCACTGTACCGCATATGAAACCCACGTAAATAAAGACCTTTGTGAGTTACAGCAGTCTTTTCTGAAGGTGTATGGAAGTGAAATGGGATTTATTTATTTATTTATTTTTAAGGTGTTCTTTTTTTCCTTCTAGCTGTATTGAGATATAATTGACATACGGGACTATATAAGTTTAAGTTGTACAGCAGAATGATTTTACCTACAAATGATTATCACAATAAGTTGAATGAACATCCATTATCTCATATAGATACAAAATTAAAGAAATAAAAAAAAATTTGTTTTCCTTGTGATGGGAACTCTTAGGATTTACTCTCTGAACAACTTTCATATATAACATACAGCAGTGTTAATTGTATTTATCATGTTGTACATGACATCCCTAGCACTTATAACTGGAAATTTGTACCTCTTTACTGCCTTCATCCAATTTCCCTTCCCCCTAACCCCTGCCTCTGGTCACCACAAATTTGATGTCTTTTTCTATGAGTTCTTTTGTTTGTTTGTTTTTGAAGTATAATTGACCTACAACACTGTTAGTTCCTGTTATACAACATAGTGATTCAATATTTCTATACATTTCAAAATGATCACCACAATAAGTCTAGTTTTGATCTGTCACCATACGAAGATATTACATAGTTATTGACTATATTCTTCACACTGTACACTTCATACCTGTGACTCATTTATTTTGCAGCTGGAAATTTGTACCTCTTAATCTCCCTCACTTATTTCTTTCCTCCCACCCCCCTCCCCTCTGGCAAGCACTTGTTTGTTCTCTGTATCTATAACTCTGTTTCTGTTTTGTTATGTTTGTCAGTTGTTTTTCTTTTTTTAGATTCTACATATAAGTGAAATCATACAAAATTTATCTTTCTCTGTTTGACTTGTGTTGAATATACACATTTTATTTGATCTACATATATTAATTAAATATATATTTTAATAGATATTAAAATTCATATATATTCATTTTGACATATATACAACACAATATATATTTGAAGGTTAGAATCCCTATTGTTAAAAGTCTTATTCTTTGCTCTTTATAGAGCCAAACTCTTTTCCCAAGCCCAAATTCCTGTTCTTTTCATATGCAGTGTTTAGAAATCCCTTTTGTTTGCTCCCTAGTGTCTTTGCAACCATGAAACTCCTAGAAGAGAACATAGACAGAACAATCTTTGACATAAATTGTAGCAATATTTTTTTGGATCTATCTCCTAAGGCAAAGGAAACAAAAGCAAAAATAAACAAACTGGAACAAATTAAACTTAAAAGCTTTTGCACAGCAAAGGAAACCATTGACAAAACAAAAAAAACTACTGAATGGGAGAAAGTATTTGCAAGTGATGTGACCGATAAGGAGGTAATATCCAAAATATACAAATAGCTCATACAACTCAACATCAAAAAACCAAACAACCGGATTAAAAAAAATGGGCAGAAGATCCAAATAGACATTTCTCCAAAGAAGACATCAGATGGCCAACAGCACAGGAAAAGATGCTCAACATTTTTAATCATCAGAGAAATGCTAATCAAAACCACAGTGAGGTATCACCTCACACCTGTCACGGTGGCTATCACCAAAAAGACCACATATAGCAAACATTGGTGAGGATGTGGAGAAAAGGGAACCCTTGTACACTGTCAGTGGGAATGTAAACTGGTGCAGCTCCTGTGGAAAACAGTATGGAGTTTCCTCACAAAACTAAAAATAGAGCTACCATATGACTCAGTAATTCCATTCCAGGGTATATATCTGAAGAAAATGAAAACACTAATTCAGAAATATACATGCACTGCAATGTTCATAGCAGCATTATTTACAATAGCCAAGACATGGAAGCAACCTAAGTGTTCATCAACAGATGAAAGGATAAAGAAGATGGAATACTACTCAGCCATAATAAAGAATGAAATTTTGCCATTTGCAAAACATGGAAGGACTTGGAGGGTATTATGCAAACTTCTAAATGCTTGTTGGTGACATGCTGATATATCTTTATCTCCTTTACTTCAAGCATTTTCATGCTCTCAAGTTCTTATCATCCACCCCAAAGGTTTACCAAGACATTTTAAATTAAACTATTTCCTCCTTGGGGAGAATACATATGTATATATTTAAAAGTTTTTGGTGTCTGAGAATCTTTCCAGGTTTTGCTCCATTTACATTGCCTTTGTTGAGAAGGTTACAAGGATAATGAAAGAATTCAAACAACTGAGCAAGAGAATAGTGAATTCTGGATAAACTCACTGACTACCACAAAGTGCAGATTTTTAAGCCTTAGTTGTTGGTTCAGTTGTGCTGTGCCACATGTGAAAAAGTAAAAATAGATATCCTTCTGAGCCAAGAGTGGAAAAGTTGACCATTATCTAGATTAAAAATATGTCTAAGTCTGAAATTGGATGTATAAATTCCTTGGAGTATTGGTGAAAGTACTCTGGGGGGAGAGAGTGAGAAAGTTGGGATTGGGGGTGAGAGTTTCCTGGGTTCAAGTTTTCCTGACATATTACTATTTCATTTTGGCTTATGACTAGAAAATTTAATTAAGACTATAAAAAGTATGAAAATGAAGCAGAGAATAGGTGTCAGTTAGGAACTGATTGTACACTCTTAATTTTTCAGGGTAGCTCTGATTGCAAATGTTCTATGGTTATTGTCTCTCATAATGTTCATATCATGCTTATTAATTTATGGTTCATAAAATATATTTATCCCATATATGAGCATAAGAAATTATTTGAGTTAAAATATTGCAAATCTAAATTGCAAATATAGTATTCAGTTAAAGAAGGCAGACTGAACTCATGTGTTACCCTGTCTCTCTCCTAAGCCCCCATTAAACTATTATTAAATGAGTGAAAGGCTATAAACCCAAAAGGACAGAGAGAACAGAAGACGGCATCAGCAGGCAAGCTGTTTAAAAAAATCATTGAAGGTGTAGACGTTGGTGTATTAAGGCAGAAAAATCCAGACCTCATGTACATGCAGGTAGCACAATAACTATAAAGAAGCAGTTGACACTGCAGAACCCTGGAGAGGCTTAACTCACGGCAGTAGCTGGTAAGGTAGATGGAGGATTGAGGCATGGGGCTGGACCAGGGAGTAGATGGTAAGGTTATATAAATCGATCCTCTCCTCAAGTAATAGAACACTAACAACCAGGTCCTTTCAACTCCCCAATGCCCACCATGAACAGACATTAATGCCTACCACATCCCTAACTTTGCCAATCATTACCATAAGAAATCAGAGCTTTATTTATCAAATGGAGAAATTAAATGAGAGTGGCTGATGATTCATAGACACCAGACATGGTGGAGGGTGAGTGAAGGTGAGAGTCATAGTTCAATACAAGGAAATGAATAAAATCTGCTCATTGGAAACTTCTAGAATAGTTTGATTCTTCCAGACCCCTTTTCCTTCCTATGCACACAACACCACAACCAGGAAGCTGTCCCCAAGACAAGAGGTTAGAAGGTCTCTAGAAAAACTGAATCACATAGAAGAAAGACCCCCTATAGACTAGTGGTTGGGAAGCCCTAATGGAATGGCCAGCTGCCTACAAGATCTACTTGAAGGGTAGTCAGCTAACCCTGTCCGTGTACACTGAGTTTCCGCTCAGGTCTTGAAGCTCCATTCTTAAATATGAATGAAAAGCCTTGGATCACCAGAATGTAAAGGGATGCTCTCACCATGGAGAGAGGGGCCAAAGTAAATGAGGTGAAAACAGGGAAAGAGAAGAAAATGGAGATAATGCAGGGATAATACATATGCTAAAACTCTATAATAACATTCTTAGGGAGATGTGAAAAGCTATTAAATTCATAAACAATAACAGGTTGTTGTAAAATAAACTCTATAGAGCTCGTAGAAATTAAAAATATGATAGTGCTATTCCTTCCATAAAAAATGAGTAGTAGGGTTGCAAGATAAATTCTAGGAATGCTCCCTGAAGTAGAACCATAAGATGAGGAGGTGAAAAATTTGAGTAAGAATCATAGAAGATCAATTTAGGGAGTCAACTATCTGACTTGTAGGAATTTCAGAAAGAGATATTAGAGGAAGAAAATTATAAAGAATTAAAGGACATTTACCAAAATGGACAGATAGGCATCTCCAGAAGGAAAAGACAAAACTGAGTATTCAGTAAAATCAAAGTGAAACTTCAGAAGCCAAGGATACAGAGATGACCCAATTATTCATGATTAATTTGATCCTTACAAAGTAAAAGTGAGACAAATTAAAATAAAGGGTTAAACTAATCTTGTCACTTTATCCTTAAGACCTTCACTGGTTCACCAATTTCTTCAGAATCAATTTTCATCTCCTCTGCACAGTAGGCAAGGCCATTCACCAGCTGGTCCTAGCTCACCTCACTTCTTCCAGTCCGGCAGTCTTATGGAGATTCTTGCATTTGCCAGAACACAATGCTATTTCCTTTACCTGAGTATCCTTTCTTCATCTGCCTTGTCCTTTTGAACAAGGACGCTGCCTTTCTTTATGGAGTGCTCTCCATAACTTCTGTAAGGCTGAGTTAGGTCACCTTTCACTGTGCTCCCATAGAATTCTTGCTTCTGGCTAGTATAGTGATAGTCACTCTATCATAATTCTCTAGCTGCTTTCTGTATCCATTCCCCAAGTGAAAACATCTCGAGCGCAAAGACTGTCTCTTGTTTATTGTGTGTCCTCAGCACTTACCACAGGACCTGCACATGGTAGGCTTTTTTTTTTTTTTTGTAATGCAGAAAGTGAGTGAAGGATGAGATAGTCAGGGCTGTAGACAATCGGTAAATCAAAATGGAAGAAAGTCAGTGGTTCTGTTAATGCCTTTCTAAGGATATTTAAAGGTATTCTCTTTTCTTCTTGCCTTAAATTACCATAGTTCATCAATTCTACGATAAAATTTTTTTCACATTTTAATATTTCTGAAGTTGGAATAGGTCATACATTTGATGGCTTGCATAGATTTTTTAATTGGTAGCATTATCAATCTTTTTAGTGGTAGATAAAATAATGGTGCATCTTGCAATCAAAGGAGTGGTAGAGTTCATGAATTGTGGCGCATATAAGTTAACTATATGTATAATATGTACACCAAGTTTGTGAAGGAATAGAGTGGGAGTCCTGAGTTGGACTTCTAGAGCACGAGGAATAAAGACTGTGAGACCGTGGAGCTATCAGTTTCCTGGCTCAGAGAGAAAAGAGGAAACAGAGTCATGGAGGAAGAATGGGAGCAGTGTAGGGAAGTTGTGGGGTTTCTCCTAAATAAACAAGATAGGCTGCAGGTTGATAAAACTCCTTACCGCAATACACTTATCCAGGTCTATGACAAAGTGAGTTGTAAAGCTTAGTTTGACTTATTGTTTGGTAGTGTTGAAATAACATGTTTTAACTAAGTTTCACAGGCCATCCTGCCAGAAGGGGGAACAAATTATTGAAAAGAAAAACAGGGATTCTTGTTTCAGGATACGTCATCAGTCAGTTAAGAAAACTTGGAAAGTGGAAACCCTCCATGTTCTTACAGGCCACGACGCCAAACCAAAACCCAAATTAGCCATTGTTGGACAAAACCCCTGATTTTGCAAAACCTAGTCCCAAACCAACTCTGGCTGAGTACAATCAAGTGACAGACAATATTTAGAAAGTATTTTTCAGAAGAATAGCAGAACGTTCACTACACAAGGAAAAAACCCTACATTGAACCACTACTGAAATTAAGTGACGGCAGGCTACAATAATATGAGAGACTGGATTGTGCTAAAAAATATTTATTTTGGCAATTTGTGAGCAAATTAATAGTATATATTTCCAGATAAGCAGCCCTTCCATCAGTGACTTTTGGCAGTGTACGCTATAGGACATATAGATTAACTTAACCTGAAACAGAATTTAAGATATCCTGACTGCATATACTCCCTCCTTTCACCATTACTTTATTAAGGTTTCTATTCTTTTACATTTTGTCTAGATTTTATTTAGTTCTAAATGTACAGTCATGAGTAGTTCTACAAAAATCATTGTTAAAGGGAAAACAAAGAAGTAACCAACAAACCATTTTTAAAACATGAATCCTAAAAGGACTAAATAATAGTAGTATCTCTTTTTTTATTTTTTTTTTTTATTTTTGGCTGTGTTGGGTCTTCGTTTCTGTGCGAGGGCTTTCTCTAGTTGTGGCAAGTGGGGGCCACTCTTCATCGCGGTGCGCGGGCCTCTCACTATCGTGGCCTCTCTTGTTGCGGAGCACAGGCTCCAGACGCGCAGGCTCAGTAGTTGTGGCTCACGGGCCCAGTTGCTCCGCGGCATGTGGGATCCCCCCAGACCAGGGCTCGAACCCGTGTCCCCTGCATTAGCAGGCAGACTCTCAACCACTGCGCCATCAGGGAAGCCCCGTAGTATCTCTTTTTAATGCTGAGTAAACTGATCTTTGGCAATAAACAGCTCAGCCCTAAGAACCGAATCAACTGTTTCCTGGTAAGAAAATTCTGTTTAAGTACAGCAGAAGAAGCCCATGATTGGCTGTTGCTTATCCAGTGGGATATATCATTAAAGTGCTCACAGACTGTATAACCATTAGTTTTTATCACAAGTCAGTCATAGGTATTATTGTAAAGGTAGAATTTTTATCTTTTAAGTGATCATTTTTCTTTTTTTTTTTTCCTGCTGTGAAGTTATGATTCCCAGGCCTTAATTATCAGGGGACATTTTCTTGTTTTCTTTAAATCAGAGAGGCAATGAAGAAATGTTATCCTTTACAATTGATTAAAGAAAGAGGGTAAATTTAGATCGTCAATTTTCTGAGCTACTTCACTGTACAACTGGGTGGTAAACTTACTTTGATACAGAGCTTCATTTTTGTAACACATTAGGTTTGATTTTCTGACTATTATTGAAAAGTCCAAGTGACTCATGATTGCACTTTCCTACAGCACTTCTGAGAGCTCTAGAGATATTTCATATTCCCAAAGAAGCATCATTGTTGTTTTTGCCCAGGTGTAAAGAGTTTTGTGTGAATTGGTGCTGCAAGCAAACAGCATGTATCTACAAATTGAGTGTTTCTTAGACAAAGACAGCTACTGTAGCCTCAAACAAGTCCATTTATTTGGGTGAAGGGATTATTTTGTCAAGGAATGACAAGCTGACATATATTTATTAATGTCTCTCAAACTGTGTGACAAATTCTGGCAGAGTAACTGTGAATGCAACAATTTGTCACAATTTTATGGAATCCTTTCACACGCAGAATTCATGCCTTTGTTCAAGTTGCCTAAAGTATTTAAGTTTTCTAAAAGATTTCTTGGGCAAAATTCCCACAAAATTTCCCCTATTATTTTCAAGGCTTTCAGCTCTTCCTTATATACATGAGATAACCTTCCTGATTTTAACATTCTCCCCAAGAGAATATGTCTCTTTAGGAACATCTTGGAAATAAGACTTGAGTCTTCAAAGAAAAGTTGTAGAACTTACATTTATACTGGATATTTTCTTATAAAAATGTTAATAAATTATGTGATGAGCATTTTCTATGCATGTATTTGAAAGGATCAATGTCAATGAGAATGTGGCCACTTATTGTTTTTTAGATAGCTGATTGCTTGTGCTATCCAATACTTTCATTCTGGCATTTTTCCTTTATCTGGTTGCTACTTCTGTAATTTTGATTTTTTGATATTTACCTCTAAGAAGTGGTTGTAATTGCCACTCAAATAAGATATGTGATAGAGCCCAAAGATGTCCCACAATATTTTAGTAGTAGTAGCGTAAATGTATTTTTAATATATTTTAATACATTCTATAAAATATATATTTACATACACGTATATATAAAATTTTAAATATTAAATATACATGTGATTTTGCAAAGCTTAGATGGCTGACCACAGGCAGAATGGTGAAGATTTTAGGGAGGCAGAATTTCAGTATCTGCTTTCTAACCATCAGGGCTGTCCTGGCACAGAAAGGGCTGCTTTGGGAGCAGTAGGTTTTTCATTCCTACAAGTGTTCACACAGAGACTGGGCCTTTTGCTGAACATACTGTCAAGCACTGCAGGCATATACGAAATGGTCTCTAAAGGCCCTTTTACCTCTGAGACTCCATGCACTAAAATATCATTTGAGGGAAATTGAGTTTTAATGACTTGTTCTTTTGAACCAAAAGGAAGTCTTCTGAGTGGAGGAGAGAAACACTGTTAAAATTAATTGAATGCCAAATGTTGAGATTTGGAAGATCAGTTTATACAGCATGGTATTTGCTGTCCAAATGTTTATCTCAGAACGGATCAGGACCACAAATAACACTTAATCATGCCTGTATCACTTAACTAGTAGTCTTTTCTTATTAACCAATTTTCAGGTTTTACTCTAAGCCCAGATGGCCATATCCTTCTGTTATGGGTTGAATTCTGTCCCCCTCCAGCAAAATATGTTGAAGTCCTAATCCCCGGTACCTCAGAATGTGACCTTATTTGGAAATAGGGTTACTGCAGATATTAAGTTAAAATGAAGCCGTACTGGAAAAGCATTGGTCCCTAGTCTAATACAATTATTGTTCTTATAAAAGAAGACCATGTGAAGACATAAAGACATGGGGAGAAAGTCATGTGAAGATAGAGGCAGAGATGGGAGTGATGCATCTACAGGCCAAGGAACATCAAGGATTGCCAGCTTTCACCAGCAGCTAGGAGAAGGGCATGGAACAGATTCTCCTTCACAGACCTCAGAAGGAATCAACTTGGCCAGCACCTTGATTTCTGACTTCTGGACTCCAGAACTGTGAGAGAATAAATTTCTGTTGTTTTAAGTCACCCAGTTTGTGGTACTTTGTTATAGCAGCCCTAGGAAGCTGACACATCTTCCTTATAGTCAATCACCTATAAGAGACATCTATGTATTTATATTTTTCCAGAAAATTTCTATGCATATGCACACATAAATATCTTTTTTCCTTCCAGTATACATTGGAAGTATATCATATCTACTCTATATTTGGCTTTATTATCTATTTTTATATTAACATAATTGAAGATTTTTCTATATCAATACATGAAAAGCTACTCTGTTCTTTTGAATGGCTGTGTACTAAGCCACTGCATGGATTTAATAATATATTTGACTTGTCCTTTACTGATGGTCATTCCAACTCTTTAATTACAAACAATGTTGCAGTGGACATTCTTGGATAAATGCCTTTGTGAACACATTCAAATATGTATACATGATAAATTCCTGGAAGTAGAAATGTCACGTCCAAAGATAGATGCATTTTCAAACATGACAGTTTTTGGCAAATTGTCTTCCAAAAAGGTAGTTCTAGTTAACATTTTTATCTACATATGACAGTTACTGTGTCTCACTGAATCTGTATGGGACCACACTTCTGGTTTTTTCCCTGTCTTTAACTATGAGTGAGGTTAAGTACGTTTTCATATATTTTGGCTGTTGGTATTTCGTTTCTTTTAAAATTAGCCAATTTTTCTAATGGGCTATTCTTATTTATGTGTAGGAGTTCCCTTTTAAAAATTTATTTCTTAGCCCTATTACATTGCTATGAGGGATATAGTGCAGGTGACAACTATTAAGTATGAATATTTTTGTCTTAAAAGTAGTTTCTGTATGTAGAAAAGACTATTCAGAGATTTACTTTTGCTTAAAAACTTAGCATTTAATTGATTAAAATTAAAAATCCAAAACCATACTTCTTATTTAAGCTTTTAAATTCAGTTTACAGATTTATTACTCTATTTATAAATCTGGATGATTTTAGTAACCATTTTTAGTGAAATTTTGAATGTGTGTAATCACATTTATGCACTTAGTTAACTAAACTCCTCCATGTACGGCTGCGTTGGGTCTTTGTTGCTGCGCGCAGGCTTTTTTTTAGTCGTGTCCAGCGGGGGCTACTCTTCGTTGCTGTGCGCGGGCTTCTCATTGCGGTGGCTTCTCTTGTTGCGGAACATGGGCTCTAGGCGCACAGGCTTCAGTAATTGCAGCACACGGGCTCAGTAGTCGTGGCACGCAGGCCCTAGAACACGCGGGCTTCGTAGTTGTGGCACATGGGCTCAGTAGTTGCGGCGCACGGGCTCTAGGGCGCACGCGCTTCAGTTGTGGTGCGCGGGCTTAGCTGCTCCGCAGCATGTGGGGTCTTCCCGGACCAGGGATTGAACCCATGTTCCCTGCATTGGCAGGCGGGTTCTTAACCACTGCGCTGCCGGAGAAGTCCTCCTCCATATATTTTTAAACTCATTTTGTAAATTTCATCTGCTTGACTTCCTTTTCAAGTATGTCGATCATCTATCTGAAAAACCTTCCAAATACTTAATATTTTAAAAAATCTTTAAAAAAAACAAGCACATAAAAATAGTGAAGGTTAATCTTCTTTCATATTCCAAAGCTTTTATATATATATTGTATGAGTTAAAATTGCAAGTCTATATCAATTATTTCATTATGCATTTTAAATTGCAATACTGACCTCATTTCTCATTTTTATATGCCAAGTTCCTTCCAAACATGGATATATCACTTAACCAAAAACATTAATAAGATTGTTTTGATCTTCTTAAATGTTTCTATACTTAATTCTAAGTTTCTCGAGGGTTGAAGGATGCTTAGCTACTAAAGGAATTATGTCATCTAATATCATTCTTGGAGTTGACTTCTCAGCTTGCTTGAGGTTACTTAACAACCAGAAATTTAGGTCAGGACATTCACTGAATTCCGATAGAACATACTGAGGCCTGTTTAAGAGTTCATAAAAGGGACTTCATAATTTGAAGGCTGGTATTTTAGTCCTACCTCGTGTTAGCAGAGACCCATGGTCTGTTGAAAGGATCCCTTATCTCTCATCTAATTGATTACCTGAGAAGCTTAGTCATTTTTTGGAGTTTTAAGATAGAAACTGATTTTCGTATCTAACTCTAGTTTGTAAAACTTGGTGGGAGCCTGCATTCTTTATATATACTTTCAAACGTAACTCTTTTATATATTAAAATAATATCAACTGAACCTGTATATTGTCCCATGGCATTCCCTTGCTATTCAGTTGCAACCTCAAAGGACATTCTACTGACAAGAAGAAGGTGGGGCATTGGTTTCAATCCATCTGAATCTCAAGTACCTTTGTTTAATCACTTGTGATTTGACTGAAAGACCTCATACATCTTGATAATATGGTCACCAAATGAAGGTCATATACATAACATATACACATATTCAAATATATCCACAAAGGCATTTATCCAAAAATGTCTATGGCAGCACTGTTTATATGAAAAAGATTGGAATCAATCCAAAGGCCCATTAATAGAGGATAGGTTACATAACCTATTAAAAGGCACTTAGAATTCTTCTGCACATTTCAGGACTGAAGATGACATATTAATTGGCTTTAATGCTTTAGTTTCTGGCAAGCTCAGCACCAAACCCTCCTGACTCCTGACTCCATGATTCTTGGATGCAGGAAAACAATCTGAACTGCTGATGCCATAGTACAGAGAAATAAGGACTATATTTGGATGGAAATAGTTATCCTGATAATTCATGGCACCACTACCAGTATATTCATCTGATCTACTTTTCCTTAGTGTGATGTTTGTGATGAAAGAATATACAGTATTTGGAAAGTAGTAGATTTGAACATCCTTTTCCCACAATGGGTAATGTTCTAGGACTATAATCACGAGAGTCTGCTTTTCTGTGTATATGTTTTAAAAACAGGGACTATTGAGGCACTAGGCACAGCTTTGCCTTCAGAAATTTATGATCAGAAGGAGGAATATTTATCTATTCTGATAAAATTTTATATTATGACGAAGAAAATGTTAGAGCCGGAAGAAATTGTAAACTTCCTCTTTGCATAAATAAGGTAGAGCCCAGAGAGCCTAAATGATGTTCTCCATGTTCTATCAGTGAGGGTAGAACTCTTAGCGCTGGGATCTGAGAACCATGGAACCTGAGTAAAGAATAGTCCATTCATTCATTATTATGCCATGCTCAGACTGAGGATGAAGATAAAGTCCATTTTTCTCTGAACTATAGGTCAGAATCCAACCAATACTGACTTTCATGAATTCCAAACAGGGATATTTGAAAAAAATTCTAGAACCTCTAGCAAAAAGATAAGGAAAGCAACACATTTCCTTTTTTTTTTCTTATCACTTTGTGAAGTTGGTTTGGATGAGGTAGGGGATCAGGAGTCAACTGATGAGAACAGGGATTGGTTGTATTGGTTTGGGGCAGGCAGGCCAGGGAGCCGCATTTCCCAAGTTTTTTGTTTTTTGTTTTTATAAATTAGTTTTTATCAGAGTATAGTTGATTTACAATGTTGTGTTAGTTTCTGTTGTACAGCAAAGTGAATCAGTTATACAATATACACATATCCACTCTTATTTAGATTCTGTTCCCATATAGGTCATTACAGAGTATTGAGTAGAGTTCCCTGTGCTATACAGTAGGTCCTTATTTGTTATCTATTTTATATATAGTAGTGTGTATATGTGAGTCCCAATCTCCCAATTTATCCCCCACCCACCTTATGCCCTTTAAAAACACACACAATATAGCTGGGCTTTTAGATATAGGGCAGTAAATAAAATCCTGAAATGTTACACAAACTTTTGCATTTATGTGAGTGTGCTTCATCTGGATGGAAGATCCACAGTTTTAAAAAGATTCTCAAAGTTCCATGGAACTAGAAACAGTTAGGCATCAGTAATAATTTCCTCCTAGGCACTTTGACTAAAATTCTCTGCTTGGCGAAGAGTATGCAAGCAAGAGGTAACCCCTTCTAGGGTGTAACATTTAGTCCACAAGCCAGTCAATGCTTAATTTTTTTTCCTATAGAGATTGTAACTTTTTCATAAAAAGTAAGGATTTCAACAACGATAATTATAAATTACTATTTTTACAAGCTAAATCATGCCAATATGACATAATACGAGACGTGAAAATAGCTGCATTGGAAATTAAATAATTTCTCCCAATGAATTTACCTATTGTTAATGCTTATGTAATCCACATGTCAAGGGGGACGTCTTCTCTTTCAGATTTAAATACAAATGAGGTCCTATACCTCACTTTATATTCTTACTGTTCCTCTAAATATATCTAGGAATTGGTGGTGCGGCGGGGGAAAGCTGGTGTTTCCCTTCCCATCTCATCAACTGAAGCTCCTCTTTTCTCTCTGCTCCAGGCCATTCTAAGCTTGAACAAAGCCTATTGCTTGTAATTTTCTAAAAGCCTTGGTGCACACGCGTGTAACAGATTTTGCTGAAGCTTTAGCGCAATGCAGGGGATTTCCATCACAGCACTACAGATAACTTTAAACTGAGCATTAACACTGCTGTTCACAAATGACCCCCAGTCCCCCGCCACTGGGCTTTCTCATGGAGCCCTGCTTCTACAGGCTTTGCAGCCTGCTGTGTTTCTTAGCTCCTTTATCCTTCTCTTAATTTTCATCCCTCTCTTCTCTTTTTTGTTACCCCAATCACTGATTAACTGTTAGCTGTTTGTGAAGAGCAGCTTATCTAATCTCTCAAAAAACCTGTCGTTTTACACACCATGTTTTGGGAGAGGTCTCATTTTTTCTACCCAAAGCAAACTTTCAAGGTATTTTCCTAGATGAAGATGGTTGATCTCTTTAAGTGACCTACTATTAAAATTACATTTGCATATATAATTTTAATAAGAAATAAAATAAATAATAAAACTATTTTCATTTTTTTCCCCATCATGCTACCCTTAACTTTCCTCTTTATGACCAGGAATCTCTTATTTCTTCTCACCTGGTGTGTATCCAGCTGTACTGTATGGGGTGTCAACATTTCCTTGCTTTCATCTAATGCTTGATTTTGAGACCTCTTGAAGGCTTCCTCTTCCTCAGTTCTCAAAATTTATATTTCTCTGTCAGAAATAGGGTTGTCTTAAGATTTTTGGGAAGGCTTATATTTATCTCTTCTCTACACTTAGAGTGACTTTATTTTTTTCCTTTTTCTTAGCATGGTCAGAAAAGTATGGGGAAAAATCCCACTCTCTACATTGCTAAAACCATCCTCCAACCCCGAGATGCTTTTCAATTAAGAGAAAGCAGCCAATAAACACACGACTGACTCATTCCATTTACTTTTCCTCTCACTACACTATCAATACTCAGTTTGCAATGCAGCCTCTTTTATAATTCTAAATCTTTAAAATAAACTTTACTCTTATTTAGGGACTACATCTTTTATTCTCTGAATGTTTAAAAACACACGTTGAACAAAGCATAGCAAACATTTTACACTGGATCGCCTGGTATTCCATTGATATAAGCAGCTAGTAATGTTTTGGAGATGTCCGAGAGGTTGGGATTTCAGGTAAGGCCATGTGGATACTCTTTTGGAGGACTAGAGACACAGAAGATGTAATCAGGAATGAATTAAAAAGCCCTTCTAGGATTTCCAGGTAACAGGATAAGATGCTGCTCTGGGAATGGCAGTGAGAGAACGTATGAAAGGGATGGTGTTGGGAAGGGGTTGCCCAGAAGGAGGAAGGTGATCCAGATGAGATAAGATGAGAACCACAGGGTTAGAAGTGGAGTAGTTGGACTAAAGAAGAAGAGATATGAGCTACAGAAAGTACATGTCATGTTTGGTTAACTGACTGAACACGGAATGCCAAAGACAGTAAGAAGCTGAAGATTTCTCAGTGTCCATACTCAGAATATTTGAAAGATGATTCATTACTTGCTCTGATAGAGATACAGGAAATGGAGGATAAATTGTTAAAGCTTTGTAATATTCAGGGTCAGTTGATATTTCTACACTCATTTCAAGTGCATCAAATATGACTGATTTCCTGGGAAAATTTATGTATCTGAAGGAAAAGAGTTTCTAATTAGGATCTGTTTCACTGAGACCATATACATGGCAAAGACCATTCAGGCAATCTGTCATGTGTCCTAAATTATTTGAAAAGCTGTCTACATTAATCAAATTAATTGTGTAGGACTAGCCTTTGGGTTCTCAGACTATTTTTAAACATACATACAAAAAGTTTCTACTTGTTCTGTAAAAAGTCTATTTATTAAAACATGGTTATGTCTAATGACTTTTTTCCCTTCAAAATCCTGTGTTTAGAACAATCACTGATGGCTTGCAATAAATCATTTCCAATTTCACTCCCTTCTCAGGCAATGTTATCCAAATCCGTGGTTTAAAAAACCATTTATATACCAAGAGCTCCTAAAGTTATTTTCCAGCTCTGACCTCTCTCCTGAACTCCAGACTCAAATACCTGCTGCCTTTTATACATCTCTACTGGGAGGTCTAAGAGGCATTTCAACCTAACAGGACCAGAACTCTTAATTCTCTCTGTTTCTCATTCTTCAACCTGCTTCTTCCTCATTTTTCTCAATTGATGGTGCCAGGATCCACTTGGTTGCTCAAATAAAAATTTACAAAGTCATCCTTGGTTCTTCTTTTTTTTTTCTCTCATCCTCAACATCGACAGACACTACTAATAAATTGGGTTTACGCTATCTAAAAAAGCTTTTTGTGAATCTTTCCACTTTTCTTCATCTCCTTAGCTGCTACTTTGGACTATCTTTCCTTCCAACACTGAATCCATTATAGACAAGGTAGCCAGAGTAATCTTCAAAAAATTCAAATCAAAGCATGTCTGTCCATCTCTCTCACACTTAGAATAAAAACCTATGTGATCCTGCATCCATCTGCCTCTCTGGCTTTAACTGATCACCGTCCGTTCTCACACGATGGTACAGCTGCACTGGATTGCGTTATGCTTCTTAGAAAGTCCAAGGCTATTCATTCTTCATGGGCTTTCATGTTTATCAACCTGGACTGTCCTCCTTCTAGAGCATCATACGTCTGGATCCTTTCAGTTTCCTAGTTCTTATCTTAAATCTCGCTTCTTCCGTTTAGTCTTACCTGATACTCTGTCACGGTCAGAGGCTATCCAGGAAAATGAAACCACTCTTAAGTATTTAAAACAGAAATTTTAACACATAGTGTTGTTACACATGTGGTGGGAGAGCTGAGAAGCCAAAAAGGAGATGGAAAAATAACCCAGAGCTTGCAAACAGCAGAAAGCTACTACCAACTCTGGGTTGGAGAGACAAAAAAGAGGAGGTAGGTTTACTGAAATCCAGGACCACAGCAGAAGCTAGAAGCACATCAGGCATGACTGGCAAGAGTCAGGGAAGGGATGTAGCCTCTGCTGAAGACATTACCCAAGGCAAGGAGAGAGGGGAAAAACACGTTAATTTCTCCCGTCTTGCAGTGCTCCAATCTCAGTGATTCCATTTGTTAAACCCAGCCGTAAGTTAGCTAACATAGGAGCCTGTAGAATGTAACCTGCAAGGTCAGCCTCACTCTGGTACAGAGCAGAGCAGGACATGGAGGAGAAATTAATCTGAGTGGAATCAGATCAAGGATGGGTATATTGGGACTTCCCTGGTGGCACAGTGGTTAAGAATCCACCTGCCAATGCAGGTGATGCGGGTTCGAGCCCTGGTCCGGGAAGATCCCACATGCCGCAGAGCAACTAAGCCTGTGCGTCACAGCTACTAAGCCTGTGCAACACAGCTACTGAGCCTGTGTGCCACAACTACTGAAGCCCGCACCCCACAACTACTGAAGCCTGTGCACTTAGATCCCGTGCTCCGCAACATGAGAAGCCACCGCAATGAGAAGCCCGCACACTGCAACGAAGAGTAGGCCCCGCTCACCGCAACTAGAGAAAGCCCGTGTGCAGCAGCGAAGACCCAATGCAGCAAAAAATAAATAAATAAATAAATAAATCTTAAAAAAAAAAAAAAAGGATAGGCATATCACCCAACTTAAAGTAGTCACCCTTACCCAGACACATCCTAAGTCATTGTTGTTTTTTCATCACAGCACATATCATTCTTGAAAGTTTCTTATTTGTTTATTTTTTATCTGTCTTTCTCTAGTTCACATCCAACACAGCATCTGGCATATTTTATGCGTTCAAAAATGAATACAAAGAGAAGAAATTTTTCTCTGTAAGGTCACAGTAGGAAAGATACATAAAGAAGTCCTTTAATAATCTTCCAAGTTTGTACACAGTGTAGCTAGAACTCAGAGCTGGGTTATTGATTAAATCAGTAGTAGATGCCCATTCCTTATGGATTCTCTACCTTAGCGGGGGAGAGTGGTGCTATATTTTTCTGAAGAGACAATTATAATGCTTTTAAAATAAATACCTGTTGATTCAGTCTTAGAGTTTAGCTTTTAGTAACTTTCTTTTTCAAGAAAAACTTTACTGAAATATAACACGCTTTTAAGATATTGTAGAATGTTTTTGGTTACAGATGAATGTTTCTAAAATCAAGAAATACTAAGAAAGACTTAAGTATGTAAAAATTTCTGAGGGCCTCCTTTTCCTTCAGTTCCCCCAGTTAGTAATACATACACGTGTCCTTGCTGCTTATCACACCTTCAGCTCAAAGATCTCGGAGCACTGTAGGCACAAAGTTACTGTTCTCCTGTTTTTAGCTGAGAAACATGAGATTTAGGTACCAAGCGGTTTCTTTCAGCATTATAGCATCACAGCACCAAAGGACCCTTAACGAGATAATCAAATCCACTCCCTTTGCCTCCAAAGTATGCATTGAATTATTGAGTTAAAACAGGATTATATCTAAATCCTCATTTGTTAAGGCTCTTGGGGAAGGAGATTGTAATGACCCCATTTTAATAGCATTTACTGTTCATAAATGTTTCCTGATATTTATTCTCCATTCTTCACACTACAATTTCAGCCTGTTTTATCTCACTCTTTCCTGACCTCCCATAATGTGCTCAATTTTGTATTGCTTTTTAATTTTTTCATACACAAAAATCTCATCTCTATAACAAGATCATCAGTAGGAATTGCATTGCTTTACACTGTTGCAGTTTGCCCCAGAGTACAGGTTCAGGGGTGTGTCAACTAGCTGATGGGTTGTAGTGTTAGAATCTATTTTGAGTGGAGAAAGTTAGTGATTGAGTGATATCCACATGATATTGGGGCATAAGGAGATATAAGAAGAAGAAGAAGAAAAAGAATCCAACCTTTATTGAGTACTTGTTATGTGCCAAACACTCTTCTAAATCCTTTTACACGCATTAACTTACTTAATCTTCACAATGACTCTATGGGTTGGCACTATTATTATCCCATTCTAAAAAAAAAGGAAAGCTGATGTACAGAAAAATGTTAAATGTCCAAGAGCATGCGGTTGATAAGTAGTAGTGCTGACATTCAAATCCAAGAACCCATGCTCCTAACCACTAAACTACAGCTTCTGTGGGTGAGGGGAAGGGGACTTTAATAGAAAGTGTCCAGGAAATGGCATATGGTGGTTCTGGTTTCAGTTCTCACTACAAGAAGAAGTGACTGTTGCTTGCGACAGCAGACAGATGACCACTGTTCTCCCAGAGGAAACACAGCTGCCAGGGAGAAGGCACTTACAGACACAGAGTAGAGTGCAGCAAAGTATAGTCAGCATTTGAGGGAAGCAGAACTTTATGAAGAATTTCATCAATAAAGAGTAGCCGTGGCATGAAGAATGACCTAGACTTAGGAATAAGGATCCTGAAGAAAGAAATGGACATTCCAGCCAGACAACCCAAACCAGACATCACATTGCGCAGATAACTGTGTACACACGGAAGAGCATCAGACAAGATCAGATCTGTTTCCATAGCCCCTAGTCATGTAGACAAGTCTTATGACTACTTGCTTAGTAGAACATGTTGATGGTCTTCTTTACATCATTGTTTATAATTAGAAAATTAAGGTGCATAAAATTCTTATTTGAGAGTGTGGATGTCATCATTTCAGGTAAATTCTTTCATCATCTTACAAAAGTTTCAAGTCAAAGGGTCCTTCTATATATTGCTAGATAAGAGTTCCTGGTTGGAAGAGTAGGATGAACACACACTCTGACACCAGAATTCTTTCATTGTTGACAAGATTTAAGTGCTACGTGCTACATACACATAATATATATACATACACATACACATAATATATATGTTAGCATTATCACCTGATGTTATATTGGAAATGGAAGTTTCAACAGTTTCCCCAGCTGTTAAATAAATACACATGTACATACACATATATAACCGTACGTGTATTCACACACTTATTCCTCCAGCGCACTGCCCTCTCTCATTCCAGTCTCCTCAGCTGATTGTCAAACTCTTTCCATGGTCCTGCCCCACTATACTGAATGGATATTATTTTATAATTTTCCATTATTTTCTGCAGGCACAAAGTGATGCCAAGTCCTCTACCGCCACATGCTGCCAGGCTTGTTCTTATTGCTTTGGCCAGGAATGGCTATCCAACTTCTAGATTTATCCAAATCCAGTCACTCTCTAAGGTCCAAATCAAATTCCTCAGATGATATTCTCCACAAACCCCAATCATTCCCACCTCTATCCTCCTTTGGTACCTCCTGTGAATGCCACTTTGACAATCAGTCACATGGCACCCTGCACATTGCTGCTGTTCATGTGTGGGTGACTTTTCTGACAAATCAGTCATATACTTATTGGGTCTAGGAACTGACTCTTAAACTTCCTGCCCTTACACATCCCCTAGGACAATGGCAGACATATAGCTGACTCTCAATGCACAAGTGTTCGAGATAAAATGAATTGAAAGCACTTAATTGTTCTCCTTCAGACTAACTGACGTCAATAAGTAAATTATTTTTGAAGGACTTTCTCCCCTCTTGTGTCCCAGAAGGACCTGTGGGGCACACTGCATATCAAAAAGATTCAGAGTTCCCTTTAAATCCACAGCACGTTCAATGAGATCGATTGAGTATATTGTCTTCTCTCCACATGCTTTTTAAATCCGGGTAATTTATGCATCTCTAATGTTGGACACAAAAGCATTTCACTGGGAGAGAATTGGAGGGGAAAAGTCTTATTATTATAGAAGCATGCAATTGTTTGAGCATAAACATATTTTTATGATAGTCCTGCAGTTGAATTTTCTCACGTGGAGTTGATGCCTGTCATGACAGTTTGAGTCCTCTGTGTCCAGAAACTGGTACAATTCTGTTTAATCAGCATTGGTATTTGGGCAGGCAGCCTGAATGGATTAATGAGAAATGATGAACATAAAATATAAGATTTACCTAATGGGTTAAACTCAATGATCATATATCACAGTGATATGCCTTAGCCTCAAACATTCTGATACGCCTTGAGAACTACAGTACCTGTGAATCCATCAACTATGAAGTTACCTAAAAGGCTCTTCAACTAATTTGTGCTTTTAGTCTCAACCACCTCCTGATGTGATGACTTTAATAATACTAATAATACCAGCAGCTAACATTCAGGAAATACAATAGGCCCATAATCGTCTCAGTTAAAATCCTTACAACAACCTTGTGAAGGGGGCACTATTATTACTCTCTTATTAGTTGTTCTTTGGACTTTATTTTTTCTTTCCTCCATTTTCAGTATTTTGAGTGAACTTTTAGGGGATTACCTCTAACCTTCAACAACATATTATTTCATTTGTATTTCTACAGTCATTTCTTCAATCCTTTACGGGCTTCTTAAAAAGGTATGTTAAAAGAAGAATGATGCTAAAATCACATTTAGAGAGAGATTCTGTTCATCTTTGTATGGGGAAAGTATCAGTACTCCCAAAATCATTTTTCATGTGCCCAGCATTGTATTGGCTCCCTCAACCCCCAGTTTTATTGAGGTATAATTGACATATAACTTTGTTTTAGTTTAAGGTGTCCGACATAATGATTTGATATATGTACATATTGTGAAATGATCACCCCAATAAGTTTAGTTAACATCTATCACCACACATAGTTACACACTTTTTTTTTCTTGTGGCTTTTTAAAAAAGTCAGGGACACACACTGACCAGTGACCTTAAGGAGCAATGACTACCACAACCTTGGCTAAAAGAAGTGCTCACTAATTATGTATGAAATAGGAAAGAATGAGGCAAAAAAATATATTCTGATTCTTTTGCTCTAGCCCTAAATTATTCATTCACAACCATTCATTCCATAATTGTAACTGAATCCATGAGTCCCTGCCCCTCCGCCCTCACATTATTTCCTAACTCAGTGAATGACACACCGTCTTTTCAGTTATTCAGACCATAAATCCAGGGGCCTTCCTTGATACCTCTCTTTGCTTTTCTCTCTGTCCTTCTATGTATGGTTTTACCTTCTAGATTTGTCTCAATTCATTCCAGTCCCTCATGAACTGCATTAATCCATGTCACCATCATCTCTTACCCACACTATTGCACTAGCTTCCCAGATAGCCCACCTACAACTCCTTTTGCTCCTCCCGCCCCACCCCGATTCAATAGGCAGAATAGCTATTTTAAATACAAATCTGATTGTGTTACACTTCCCATTGGCTTAAGGTACTCAGTGGTTTCCCTTTGACCTTAAGATAAAAACAAAATCCCCACCTGGTCTTAGAAAACCTCCTCCCCCCTGCTTGCTTAGCTCCCGGTGCCATCTTGCGTGGATGACTCCATTCCTCTTTATGACACCCACCCCAGCCCTCCTGTGCCATGCTTCCTCCCTTGCACATGAATTCGCTGCCATAGCCTTCCCTCCCTTCTTTACTCGATGAACAACCTTCAGAAGTTAGTTTCATTAAGGGGTCCTCTTCCTTGACAACTCTGACTGTCATAACCTCCTACAGTCATTCATTTATTCACTTATGCATTCGCTCAAATAATTCAACAAATACCTACTGATCAACTTCTCTGTGCCAGGCTCTGTGCCAGGGCCTGGGATACAATAGCAAGCGAGGCGTGTGTGGTTCCTGATCTCATTGTCCAAAGTGGAAATCAGAGCACGAGTCTGCCTTCTTTCACAGGACTTATTGCAAGTACAACTTGACGCCTATTTTTATTATTAGATTTACATCTCTTAACCTCCATGCAAGCAAGAATTTTTCCCCACTGTTTTGTTTCTAGAAACCAGCACCCTACCTGAAATATAATGTGAACTCAATTTGAATTAATTTTAGAGATTTAAACCTAAATACATTAAAATTTATCTACCATATATAGACTTATTAAATCTTAAAATATTTATTTTTTTCTTTGTCTTGTCATTTCATGAATTTGGTGTTATGTTAGTCACATTTTTATTAACTTATTTTTTGTTAATTTATTTTATTAAGTTAAATTAATTTTTTATTAATTTATTTCAGAATATTTATTGCTCACTGATCAACGCTAGCTCATTCCTCTCTATAATTCCTCCAGATATTAAATGATAATACCTGTTTGGGGAAAAAGATCTGAAGTATCTGGGAACATTAATTTTCTATTTTTAAGCTTTATTCAAAGTTTCTCATTCATATCTAAACATTGCGCCCAATCGCACACTGACTGAAGTTCTAAAACATATTTTATAATGGCTTTCAAAATCTGAACATATTATGCATACTTGTTACTTCCTTTCCATTTCTTGAAAAAACAGTATTTCTCAGTTTAAGTTCTAAGGGTTCCATGGTCAAATGCTACTGGCTTAAACACAGCAAAACAAATTTCTTGCTGCAGCATTTTATAGAGCCCTTGACCAGTTATTTAACACTGTGAATTCCTAAAAGTCCGTGTGTGTTGTGGGGAGAGGGTGAAGGGGTGGGAGGAGTGGAGGGATGGTGGTAGTACATATTCAGAACACCAGCTTTCTCAAAAACATTTGATAGCTGGACTCCTTTTTCCAAGAGCTCTTGTCCATACATTTTGGGAAATGCTGCTTTTAAATCAGCCTGATTCTAGATGTGGGATAAAATGTTGGCAGATCACTATTTCGGTCATCATTAAAAAAATGAATTTTGCAGTTTTCTCTGGAAGTCAACTGACTCCTGAAAGAATGTGTGTCCAATTCAACCCAGCAAATGGTTATTGAACACCTATTATCTGACCATCTAGAGCTGGCAGTTTTCTTGACTAAGAAGACTACAGTGACATGCCTGTTCCTGTGGATGGGGAAGAGAAGATCATTGGGACTGAGTCGCTATGTTCCAGGCCTGCTGCAATGCCAACGCACAGCACCCTTAAATGTGGAAGTTCTTATTCCTGATGATAAGACAAGGGATGCTCAGGTAACACAGTTAGCAGAGGGGAGAGCTGGGAATCAAAGCAGGGCCTCCTTGCTTCCAGGCCTGTCTGTCTCTTTTTCCCTGGCCACAGCATCCTGATTTATGTACAATCTTGTGTGAGAAGTTCACTAAAAATAATGTGAATATTGTATAAATAAGTCCTATGGAAAACATCAGGGCTGTTTTCCTGTTTCCAACAGATGGTATGCTTCCCCTTGCCTAAACTGGGTTTTCGCCCAGAACCCAGTTTGGAGAGTGTGTTTTGGAGAAATATGTAGCTAGCAAACCCTCTGCCTCCACTGCTCTGTCTTCTTTAAGTAAATTGTGAAATTTCCATTAATGCAGAAGTAGAACTACTTCTCAGCAGAAATTCCTAGCTTGTGTCTGTGGTTTAGGTTGGTGGCAGATGTGATTTCCTTCATAAAATCTTAGAACTGGAAGGAAGTGAAAAGACTGTCATAACATCCTACTCAGGCACAACCAGGGCATTTGAAACCTGGAAAGAGATAATGATTCATCCAGAATCACATCAGAAATAATAATACAAGTAAATATTAATGATGATGTCAGGATCATTACTCCTGTGTATTGAGAATCTACCTTTATAAGGTCCTTGTTATGTAGTATATATCATCCCTATTTTCTGATAGGGTATCTGAGGATCAGACAGGTTAAGTGATTTATCCAAGGCCACACAGTTAATAGGTGGTAGAGCCCAGGTTGAAACAGTCAGTCTGACTCCAAGGCTTAGGCCCTTTCCACCATGCTGCTCCCTGCCTCCATTCTGTGGGCTCAAGATAAGCAACAAGGAGTGATTCAGTCCAATCTCCCTCAACCCCAAATCAAATGGAAAATTGGGGAGCCCAAGAAAGCCTTGAAATTACATCATTTGCATGAGGTATGACTGAAGAGAAATAGGCCTGAATTTTTAAAAAATGATGGTCATTGATCCAAAGAAGGGCATTTGCTTGACGTACTCATCATAAGAGGATGTATTATTTCAGCAGTGATGCCACAGCCTGAAACCACTTTGGAATTCCTTTTTATGCAATTATTTTTGTAACCTGCCATATGTTTCTTTGAATAACCTCATTAGTGGTAAAATATTTTCCTTTGAGAACAGACTTAATTTTTCCCATTATTTCGAATTCAGCTTGGTGAATAAGTGGGGATCAAGTTTGGTGACAATGGTCAATATCATGTAATGAGACCTGTTTTCTTGAGTGACTTGATATACAGACTCAGAGGGTTTTAATTAAAGTTAAGCTTTGTCCTTTGGATCAATAGTGATGTCAGTGGAATCCAAGACTCTCTCAGATCTGCGTGGAATCTGAGAGAGCTTCTAGACCCAGCTTATATGTGCTGTATGAAGATAAAATAATTCAAAACAGCTACATATGAATAAACAAATTCTTTTTTTTTTTTTTGAGGCATGTTTTCTTTTTTTTTTTTTTAAATGTAATTTTTATTTATTTATTTTTTTGGCTGTGTTGGGTCTTCGTCTCTGTGCGAGGGCTTTCTCTAGTTGCGGCAAGCGGGGGCCACTCTTCATCGCGGCGCGCGGGCCTCTCACTGTCGCGGCCTCTCTTGTTGCGGGGAACAGGCTCCAGACGCGCAGGCTCAGTAGTTGTGGCTCACGGGCCCAGTTGCTCCGCGGCATGTGGGATCTTCCCAGACCAGGGCTCGAACCTGTGTCCCCTGCATTGGCAGGCGGATTCTCAACCACTGCGCCACCAGGGAAGCCCAACAAATTCTTTATTATTCTTTATTTCAAGTGAGTGTGAGATTATGATGATTGTTATAGTCATTTAATTTTTTTTTTTTTTTGGTGTAATCAGTTCCTTATTTAGAGTTCTTACCTGTCTTTGAAGGCCCAGCTGTATCCTACTTGGTTCAAGACAACACCCTACCAAGAAGAAACTCTGAACCATTATAACATTTGCTCTCTTTTCCAATTTCTTAGAATCTAGTCAAATAGTATATTGCATTCTTATTTCACCTTTCATGGTGTCTGCCTTATCTTCCTACAAAGACCGTAATATTTTTAAGGACATAACTCAATTTGTTTTGTTTTGTTTTGTTTTATTTTGTTTTGCTTTGTCCTGTGGTGGATGCACTATAAAATGAATGTTTTGGGGATGCAATGCTTCTCTCCATCACTTCCTCATTTTTATATGTCTGTTCTCTATGAGTACAAACTGAGTTCCTGGAAGATTGTCAGTATTCAATACCTTCTTCCCTTTGACCTTACTCACTGTGATCTCAATTTTCCCTGAAAAGTTCCATTTACCAACATTTCTTTTTTATGTGAGGAAACTGGATTGACTATGGTTATATTCAGTGGTTGACTGAAGTGTAAACTTGAGCTATTTTCAAGGGCTTTTGGTCAATGTAGGCAGCCTTCATCACTAATTTAGGCCCAATCTTCTAATAGAAAGTTTGTATATTAAGAACTAAAAAAGTTTTCTGGGATAAACAAAATTTCTCTTCTACTGGGTTAAGAGGCAAGCCTTTCTTGAATTTATGGCCTCAGGACTGTCTGCCACAGGTCTGTTTTTGCTGTTTGATAAGACAGAGGTCAAGTCAAAGGTATCTGTTGAAGTGTGTTTATAAAACAGCTACTTTCTGCCCAGCCCTTGCAGATATTCTCCTTTCTGCAGTAGTAGGTTAACTCTTAGCTATAATTGCATTCTGAGAGCCTCAGAACAAAGTAAGGCAGCATGGGTGACTACCCAAATCCCAGAGTTTAAAATTCATTAGCTCCATGTAGAGGAAGTCAGTGGTGAGAGGGAAAGTGGACTTTTCTGCCAGTGGATAAACCTCCCCTCTGAATAGGAAGTATGCTTGGTCATAGTAGAACTGGAGAAAAATGCAGAGAGGGTGTCTTTCTACTTTTTCCATTATAGAGAAAAAGTCAATTGAGAGGCCTGGGAAACCACAAAGAATAAAATATTGCTGGCCAATGGAAATAGGCACATTTGGAAATCAGGAAGTCAACCTTCTGCTCCAGCAGTGGTTTAGTGAATGATACTCCAGCATTGGAGGACACTCCAGCATTGGAGGACACTCCAGCATTGGAGGACAGCAGGGCGCTCTTTAATGTTTGCTAAAGGGAAACTTTCAGAAGAGTCAGTCCAGGGGGAGAGACTAGAAAGGTAGGGTGATGTATTATGGTAAGGATCTATAATGAAGCTCAGTTTTTAAAAACCCGAAATTTTTGTTTCCTTCCTGGTTCATCATAACATGTGGCATGAGTGTTCACAGAGCATATCCAGCAAGGAATTCCAAAAGCACAACACACAGATTTATAAGGGCAGTCTTTATCAAAGCAGTCTCATTATCTTGTAAAAAGTTGACAGAGAAAAGCCATCTGGAAAGTTAATCTTGAATTGTGTTGTATCAAGCAAAGTCAAGGTAATATTCTCAATAAGACTGAAAACAGTCTGAACCAAGTGGTATGACTTAGTAGATTACTCATTTAAGCAAACCAAAACATGAAATCAGAATTGTTCCTAAGAGTTGGGATGGTAAAATGAAGTGACGTCCCATAAAGTACTCTTAAAATACAGATTTCTGCCTCTTATCACCATGTCACCACACCCCCAAACCCCTCCTTCACCCACTCCCACTCTTAAAGACTTTGATTCAGTCCTTCTGTACTTAGGAATCTGTTTTCAACAGTATTTAAACAGCCATGTTTGGGAACCTCTAGTCAAGGCAACTAACGAATCAGGATAATTTCTACCAGTGGGTTTCCATTCTGAACACATGCTGAATCACCTGGGGCACTTTTAACAATACCAGTGTTGGGGGTTCCTCTCCCAGAGATTCCGATTTAACTTATCTGAAGAGTAAATTCCTTAAAAGCCATTCAGTCAATCCTAATATGTAGCCAGGGTGGTGAACCACTGAATTGAGACAAATCAGACCCCAAACTTCCCATTCTGAGACTTTCTGGCTGACATTCATTTGACTTGCAAAATAGTTACATCCAATTTTTTAAAATTTCATACTTTATTATTTCTACCCTTGATCAAAAATCCCAAACTATTATAAAGCAGACATTTATCTTTTAATATTAAAATTAATTTTGTTTTCATAACTGTTGACCTTTCTTAGGATATTACTTGGCTGCAGTAGCAGCAGGAGTGGGATTCTGTGACACAAGACCTTTTTCCCCAAATGTTTAAATTTCTCTTGCAAATCCCCTATGCTTTCTTCAGGGAATGCACCTGCCAAAAGATAGAGAAGGTGAGGCCACCTATTCAGAATAGACAGAAGATCCTCCAAGCCCAAAAGCCGGGCCATGAATAAGAAGACTGAGCAGGGATGCCTCAGTTGTCCTAAGAGAAAAGGCAGCAGAGACTTCTGGAAGCTGCAGTACAGGTCTTACCTGGAGACACTGAGCTGCTCCAAGCCAGGCTCTGCTTCCTGACTCATTTGACTAAAGCCCACTATGCTGCCCTGTAGACTATCCAAGACACCACATGCCAATTAAATCTGCATTTAATTTAATCTGCAGTTAAAGTATTTGCATCTTCTGTACTGCATCTGAGTCCTGGAGATCCTGGGTACTGCCAACATCATGACTACCCAATCCCTCATCATTCTATTTAACTTATCTGAATTCATGTTGATAACCTGAAGAGTGTAACCCCTGCCTACACTGCTGGCCAGTGGACTAAGACCCAACATAGTAAGATGGACATTCTGGACTGTCCCTAGATGGTTATGCCATTCTCTTTACTTTTTATTTGACTTGTCCAGGCCATGGTAATGACTAGATGGAACCTTGAAAATGTTAACCATTACACGGTAAAGTCTTTTTGGTACAGAGTTCTAGGAAAAAGCTACTTTAGAGTACAAGAGGGAATTCTGTCAGAAGCTGGTAAAATGCATGTTGTGAATGAAGTAGTTAGAATACACTTCTTTTGACCAACAAAACTTTAGGAAAGGGAGTGTATGGGAAGGGAAAACAATATTCAACCATCCCAAAATAGCTGGTTCATTACTACAGGAAAAAGATAAGACGAAGGCAGATTAGTCACATTTCCTTATTTGTTATTGTACCAAAATTATCCAGTGAATTGCAGTGTCATTTTGCATTACTACTGAGACTTCTTAAATGCATCAAATCACTGAGAATGGAGTAGAAGAAAAAGAATTACTTAAATCAAAGCAAAAGTTTTTAAAACAGTGAGTGACTCAGGTTAGTAATATGTATTCCTTTTTTTTTTTTGGCAGCAGTCTAGCCCTGTTCCTTTAAGCTATCTGGTTCACTCCGGGTGTACAGAGCTGACAATGAAACCAGGTCTTGGCCATCTTAGTTTGCTTCTATTTTCTTTGCTGTTCTCATATTCGTACAGATTAGCTTTAAATCTTCTTGGCCTACAAATGGGACCCTCACTTATTAATATATTCATTCAACATATATTTATTAATCATCTATCTTGTGCTATGTACCACCCTGTGGTTTGTCATCTTGGCTTACTTCATCTCCTGCCATAGGAGTGATTCACATACAACAATGATGTTTCCAGCTTTCTTTTTGTTTCTCTATTCGCCTGTAACAATAAAAATAACAATAGCTAATACTATATGGCATTGACCTTGTGCAAGGCACAGTTCCAAGTGCTTTATATAAGTTAACTTTTTTGATCCTCCTGAGAACCCCATGAAGAAGGCTTCATTTTTATCTCTATTTTCTAGAAGAAAAAGCTGAGGTACAGTTTAGATGTTAAATAATTAAATAATATCTCTGAGTATAGCACAGCTAGTAAGTGGCACAACTTGGTTTTGAACCTGGGCAGTCTAGCACCAGAGGCTGTATTTTTAATCACCACGGAATCTCTGGTTGCATCTACAAAGCCCCCATTAGTGGCACATTTCTGCTTTGACCTAGCCCTCGATGGAAGTCCTTCCACCTGATTCATTCCACTCTGAAGCAGAACTCGGAAAGGACATTTGAAACTGAAGACCTGCCTACTGCATACTTTTAGCTTTAGTTACAAAGACAGTTCCGGTAAATATAGTAAATTTTTTTTCTAAGCTAGTAGTTTCTTTTTTTTTTTTTTTAATAGTGTTAATTAGAACATTTGCTTTCCCCTAAATGGAGGCTGTATTTTCTTCATTAGTAAGGTATCATATGTTCTCATCCTAGTTAATTCTAAGATGATTTATTTCTGTAATGTCAAGTGTTTCTTAAATATGAGGTCATTCTGTGTATTTAATTTTTCTTGGCTAACGTTCAGCATAATCATTTATACATTAAAAGAAGTAAAAGTTTTAATTCAAGGTCAAAGCCTTGGGCACACATTACATTTAGACAGCTCCCTTTGTGGCAGAAGTCATGTTGTTTAGCTCATGATCCAAAGATGGCACATGGGCCAGTATCGAGTAGCCCATGAGCCATTTGTCATCACCACTCATTTCTTTTCCCGACACCTCCTTGATTTTCCATGGACCTTCTCTTAGATTCACCAAGATTCCTCATCTTCCACTCATGAAATTATACTGATTCACAGTCTCTGTTTTCTATCTTTTCATGTGAGAGGTTTACTGGGATATAAATGAATGATTGAAAAGTTCTAAATAGAAAAATATATTAAATAGGGAGAAAGCCCTTTTTAACATTTTATAGCAACAAATAGCTTCACAATATCCAGAAAATGGTCACATAAATCATCTATAAAGTGAAAGAAAACAAGAACTTTAGACTTAATGAAGGTAATGATGATTGCTTTTGTGGTGTGTGTTTTGGTAGAGAATATATTTGAAGATCATAGGAATTCCTAAGACCTTGTTGGGAAATAACAGGATGGCAGGAACTAGGATCCCCCATATAGCACCCCTACCCCATTACACACTCACTTCTGATATGCCATGAGTTGCCAGGAAAACTCTACACACACACACACACACACACACACACCACACCATACACCACATACGTATGCTTCAACTCTTTTCTCCTTTCTCTCTGCAAGGTCCGATACCTCCTTCTCTTTCCAAAATAAGCAGAGGAATAGGCATATAATTTCAAATGACAGACTTACTAAAGACATCTCTTGATGTGCTAATTTGACAAAATGCCTTCACTTGGAAATACATTATGGTCCAGACAGGAAATCAGGAGGTGACATTGTAGTCCCAGCTTCAATTCATTGATCTCTTGAGACAGATAAGTTGAATAATTCAAAATGAAAAATAAAAAAATTACTCTGAGAGCTGAGTCATCCAGTTTGTATCCCATTGATCCAATTATCTGGACGAATGCCAAATCCCCATTTTATGTTATGCTGTGAATGCCTTTTTGGTTGGTATGTCTTGTGAAAGTACTTTGTGGTTCCTGGGGGAAAGTCACCCTGTGGTACTATCAGCAGTTTTTCTCCTTCTGACTTGTTAGGATAATAACTTTTGTTTTTACAGTCAACACTTAGAAATTCAGGATAATGTAAAATGCCCTAAGCTTATGACCCAATTTTTATAGAACTAAACTCATTTGAAATATTTTATCTTACCATCCCCATAAACCACTGTCTTAGAAAAGTGAAGCTCTTACAAATGTTGTCTTTGGATTTGGATGGACTGAAATTTGAATCACAGCTCTGCCACCCACTAAGCTGTGTGAACTTAGGTAAGGTGTTTTACACTTTGAAGCCTCAATTTTTTTTCATATGTTCTTCCATTTTAGAGTTTGAGGATAAAATAAGATTATGCATGCAAAGTTGTAGTATAATGGCTGTTTAGAAAATGCTCATAAATATTAGCCATTATTATTGGTTAATTCAAATATTTTGGGGTCATACTGTTTATTCTAGATTGCCTTTTATATCTAGAAACTCTCCCCAAATTATTTTTGAAGGCTAACGTATTTTATTTGTAAAATATGATGACTCTATCCAAAGAGAATGGAGATTATATTAAACAGATAATCTCCATGTCTGTTTTAAATTAGTATTTTGAACTTTCTTCTCCTCAGTTACAAAGAAATGAGTAACTGAATGGATTTGCTTGAAACTTACTTTTATCCCTTCTTTAACTATTGATGTTTTATGAAATTGCTAAGTGAAATAGTGCAGGGAAAGAAAAGAAGAGGTAAATGACACAAATAGCAAATTGCATAATTATTTCCTGAATATTTAGATGAGACAGAACGTTTCTTCCAAAGTGTTAAAATAAATCCCTGTTTGTTCTAACTGCAGCTTTGTGACCTGGTGAAAGGGAGGAATGATTAGTCAATTTTATGGTGGGGGAAACCGAATATGGAAATTCCCAGAAAACCTTGGCCCAATTATTCATTGCTTATTAATGTTGCTTCCTCCAATCACTGAATCATATTGTCTATTGGCTGATCCATTCTTTCATTTCGATTAGGCAAATATCTATTGAGCATCTTCTATGTGCCAGGCACTATTCTACATGTTAGGGATAGAGAAGTGAGCAAAGCAGACCAAAACCCCTGCCTTCGTGGAGCTGACAAAATAAGTAATTAAACTGCCTATTATGTTATATGGTGATACATTCTATAAAGCAAATTAAAACAGGAAAGCAGGATGGGGAGTAGGGTTACAATTTTAATGAGAGTGGTGATTAGCAAGGTGCTCCCTGATAACATGACATTTGATTCAAGGCTTGAAAGAGATGAGGGAGAGAGTCATACGGGTACCTGGGGGATTTGCCTTCCAAGCAAAGGGAACAGCATGTGCAAAGACTTTCAGTAGAAGGATACATACAAATTTAGGAACAAACTGTCCAGGGTTGAGTGGACAAAGGAGGGAGTAAAGGAGGCAGGGGGAGTGTCAGGAGTTACAGGGTCTGGCAGGCCATTCCGATGACTTTGGGTGTGAATGGGACTAAGCTGCAAGGGCACTTGGAGGTTTCTAAACAGAGGAATGGCATGATCCAACTTCAGTTTTATTGGGATCACTCTGTCCTGGGTGGAGAATAGACACTGGGGAACGAGGACTGAAGCAGGAAACCACCTAGGAAGATATCGGAATAATCTGCACAAGGCTCTAGCAAAGGAGGTGGTGAGAAGCAGCAAGGGCCGACAGAATTGGCTGAATATATTGGATGAGGTCTGTGAAAGAAAGAGAAGAGCTGAGAATGACTCCAGGGTTTTTGGCCTGGAAAACTGGAAGGGTTGAGTAGACACCATTATCTGAAAAATTCAATGTCTTTGGTCCAGAAATAAAGCTGCAAATTCAATCAATGGTAAAATCATTTTATTTGCACTGTACTCATTGGAAATGTGTAAATTTAATTTAAGTAGGGGCTGACATAACATCTACCATTGCTTTTTCTGGAAATAATAGATGGTCTAAAGAAATAAATCATATAAACAAGACTCCAGAAAATGCTCTTTGGACAGGAGTCTGTTTCAAAACTTAACAAACAGATTTTTAAGCAAGAATATTCTCCTGCCTCCATGGCAGACGTAAGCAAAGATAATGGACAGGGTGTGTCCCAGGTTTGGGTATTTTTAAAAGTCTCCCTAGATGATCCCAACCGCCAGCCTTCTCCTTCTCCTCGCCACCCCTTCCCTTTAGGCTGGTGAGAACTACTGTATTCTATGAAGTTAGCTGATGTTTTAAGTACGTGCAAAGCAACTTGGAAAGGGTTTGTATATCATAAACCGTATATTAGTTATGTTTTTGCATTCCTTAAAGTGGGTTCCTTCAGGAGCTCTATCTGCATTTTGGAATTATAGTGCTCCAAGAATCTCTGAAATCATCTTAGTACCATCCTAGACTTAATGGTATATGCTGAGGCTGAGAGATTGATGAATGTTTCCTGGAACTCTACGCTAAGAAACATTCTGAGGCTGCTTCTGGGCCTAATAGAAGGTTAACTGAGACAGATCAGTAAAATTGGCCATGGGAGAAGGATGGAAAGTTACTTGGCACATACCACGTATCTGCCAGGCTGCCTTGTCCCAATCTCTCATTTCAAGGAACTTTGCCTGAGGCCCAGAGACTGTTAGGGGTCCCAGTGCTCCGTCCAGCACGGTCCACACGCTAGGTCATCTATGCTACCCTAGAAAAGAAATGCCCCGACACACACACGTGCACCTATCTCTATGTATAAGAACCTAAATGTTGAAACTCTATAGCCTGCAATCCAGACTTTTCACTAATCTAGACAGATCTGAATCAATGAACTTTTACTGTATATGAAGGGCAATTTCCTTGAAAGAGCCTTTCTGTTGTTTTTATTTGTTTCTTCCTTTCATTTTATTTTATTTTTAAAAATTTTATGATTTGGCATGAAGTGGAAACAATGACATAAAAACAATATTTTACAGACTACAGTGGATTTACAGCTAACACTATGATCCACAAAACCGGGCATAAAGAATTTGTTCTTTCTGTCTCCCGGGCCATGGAATGTAAAGGAAATGGCTGAAGAGCAGCTGCAAACAATTACTAAGCATTTTCAATGGTCTTGCGAAATGCCCTGAATTCAGAGCATCCCTTCAGAAGCCCAGATTGCACCCCTCTGAAGAAGTGCCCCACCATTGGCCAAATCCATATTCTACCCCTCTTTGGCAGGGTTTACTCATCAGACTTTATGGAGGCTCTGTCTCCTGACACCCTGAAATAAGAGCCCCTCTCTCTTTTTCTTCTCGAACTCCCTCTCCTTGCCTTGCCTTCATTCTGTCTTCCAGAATGTATTTCTTATGATTTCTTTAGTTTCAGCACATCACAATTGCAGACACTGGCTGCTGGAGAGACACAATCCACCCTGCACACGCAGGAGGAAATTTTCCTTTCGTCCTGTCCAACACGAGTGAGCTAATCATGAAAGGCTGCCCGCATGAACTTTCTTATTATTGCACTGGGGATTCCTGAGTTTTAGTCAACTAGAAAAGAGACTTTTCTGAAGAAACTTAACTCCTTAGACTGACATGTGAAATCCACAACATAAAACGCAACTAGAATGTGCGTGATAAACTGTGGTTGCCATAGCCAACTTTCACTTGTGTCCAGAGAGAAAATACACTGTGGGTGATTGGTAGGAAGGGTAGCTGAAAGAAATTTCAGTAACTCAAATGAAGATCTGGATGGGAAGACTGGATGTACTGATGGCATTTCAGCCCTGTTTATAACCATCGCACCAGGCTCTTGATTACACAGTGGCCTCAATTTACATCACAGAGACCCGAGAATGTCAGCAATTATGGACTCACCTGGTCTTTTGTTAACAATTTACCCCTCTGTCGCGGCCACAGTGAAAGAATAACTTTGCACTGTAGTTATTCAACCCAACTAGGTCAGGATACGGATGAGCAGAAAACTGGTGGAGGCTTTAGAAAAGACACTTTGATCTCTCTTTTTCTATATTTTAAAGGAGTAAATAATTGGATGAAATAGAAACAGTTTTCTGACTACCATACACTCAGGTGTTCTACATGTTAGGAAATAGGAAGAAAGGGCTGACTTTGTGCTCTAGCCCATCTGGCAGGATGTGGTAACTGTGTCCCCTGTCCTGGGTTACAGCATGAGGACCAGGGGGAGGAAAGGAGCAGAACAGCTCCCTTTACGGGCCTCCTCCCCACCTCTCTGCCCGCACATCTTGCCCCCTTGGCATAGACGTTCTTATCCAACTTCAGGCATAGGCTCAAGGGGAGGGGAGTAGAGACAGCAAAACTCTAGAATCCTTGTCACTTCCACACTGGGTGGTCTCAGATCTCAGGGTGAAACCATGTTAAGGAAAATGATTCTCTTGGTGAGTCCAAAGCAAAATAACATGTTCTAATGGTCTGTCCTCAAGTATGGGAAATATTCCTGAGAACGTCATGTACGAAGCGTGAGCAAAAGAATGTTTGCTGGTGAGGTGTCAAAGTTGAACTTCAGGAACGCAACTGAGAAAGCGTAACAAAGGAGTTTAAATCATGTAATGAAAAACACATAGTCTAGATTTAGGGTTAGAAAGAAAGTATTCCCATAACTCTGGATAAATTATTAGGAAACAAACATTTTAAATTGCAGCCATCTGAAGCCAAGTTTTAGCTGCTGTTTTTTCCCTTTTTCTGCCCCCGCTCCCATATTTTTAGTAAAGAAACGATGTTTTGTCTACACGTGGTGTTACTCTCCACGGGGCCACATGACAGAATCATCACCTGCATGTACTGGGTGAGCAGCGGTCTGCATAGCATGACAAATCCATTCTCAAATAAGGATTTTTGGTAACGAATGACCTCTGTGTTTATTTTTTTTGAGCAGTTCACATTTAAAATTTTTTAAATTTAATAGGCAATCTTTGTAAAGAGAAAATAAACATCCACCCTATGGTTGTAGATGTTACAAAGATTGGCAGGAAGTGAACCCAAAAACTAATTGGAGAACTATAAGAAGTCCTACAACTGCTGAGCTTTACAGGGACCCGGCCAAAAACTGGGACTGTTTAAGCTCAAGTAGCTAAGGCTGAAGATACTGCATTATTATTGAAAGAAACTGAAGTCATATATATCTTGTCCATTTCCATTTTCTGTGGAGATGGATTAAATAGGAGCACAGAGGAATTAGGTAAACTAGTCGACATAATAGATTGTTGATGAGAAATTTAAAAGAACGAACAAACTAGGGATGTATGTATGTGTTCAGATGAGTGAATCATATGTAGGAATTGAAGACAGTGAGCCCTTCACTCCTTAAAGACCCATTCAGTTGATTCTCTGGCATTATTACTGGCTTCACAGACTTTTTCAGAGAAGTTACTCATTACGTTAATACTTATAACTTGTTTAACCATTTCAACCAAGGTGACCAGTCACTCTCGGTACAGTTTTACATGTAGAGCCAGTTTAGATCTCTGAATTCCTTCCCAAAGAAAATGAAAGTAAAATTTTAAAAAAGGAATGTTTTTGGCTCATAGTTTGCCTTGTTCTGGGAAATGAATATGCTCCTAATCTTAGAAGTTAGTTTCCTAATTTTGGAATCTTCCTACATCACACTTTGACTCCCAAATGTCTGTCATTTCCACTCCAACCAAGCATTTGATTCTTCAGTAGAGATTCCAATTTTCAGACATCAACCTGCTAGTCTTTTTTAAAAATTTCTTTCTTTTAAACTTTGAATTCTGCAACTGTGAAATATAATGTACATTCAGAAAAACAAAATCTAAAACTAGGGTTTAACAAAGTGGTTATAAAAAGAATATCCACGCCACTATCACCCAGAACAGAAATACAAAGCATAACCCACCTGAAACCCCTTCTCTCTGCACTTTCCTCATCATAACATCCTCTCTCCTTCACTATAATAACTTTTATGGTATTACTTTCCTTGGTTTTCTTTACGGCTCAGCCATGGTTCCTGAAGTGCCCGAGAACTCAAAGTAGTAAATCGTAGGTCTTGACTCCTCCTCCAGTGCTCTTAAGAGTTGTTAAGTGTTAGGAAGAATCTTTCTCCCACAATTCCAGTTAGCATAGGTCTCCTCTTTGGGGCTTGCTCTCTAAAAACTGTTTCTAATATTAAACAAAAAAAATCAGAGTCTTGAGGAGATGCAGCAAATTTAGTTTTTCTGTTACTTCTTCTTTAAAACAGTTTTACTACTACTATACGCATCCTTAAATAATATAGTCTTATTTGTCCTATTTTTGAACTTTATATCAAGGGAACCATACTATAAATATTCATTTACTCAGTATTGTGATTTATTCATGTTGGTTAGTTAGAGCCTTTTCATTTGCTTTGCAGTATAGCATTCCTGTGTATAAAGACAACCCATGCTACTGTTGGTTAACATTTGTGTTGTTTCCAGACTGGGGTTATTATGAGCATGCTATGAGCATTCTTGTTCATGTGCCTTGGAAAAACGTCACGCATTTCTGGGTCATAGTGTTATATCACAGGCTTCAACTTTACTATATGTTGTGGAACTGTTTTCCAGAGTCATACAAATTTATCTTCCCACCTACGGTGCATGAACGTTTCTCTTTCTCCACATCCTCACCATCACTTGAACTCGTGACACTTTTTAGCTTTGCTCATCTATGTATTCCTCATCATGGTTTTAATTTGCATCTTCCGGGTTACCAAAGAAGATAAGCATCTTTTCATATGTTTATTGCTGACGTAGTTGCCCCTCTTCTGTGATATGACTCTTCAAGTCTTGACCATTTTTCTGTAAGCTTGTCCTTTTTTCCTTATTGATTTGTAGGTCTTTATATACTTTGAAATCTAGTGCTTTGTCGCAGTTTTTACATATATTATAAAATTATATACATATATACACATTGTATATATATAAAATCTCCCACAATGTACTAGAAAATATTCTATTTTATTCATATATATACAGATAAAATCTCCAATCTTTTCTTCAGTGAGCTTTAAGAATAGAGGGTGGGCTGTGCACTAATATAATGATTGATATGGATTTAGAAGACAAAACAGTGTTAAGATTTACACTGGCTTGATGTTAATATTGTACTGCCTTCTTATTTCTATTGTACTATCAAATTCAGAGTGTACGAAATCATTAGCAGAATAGTATCATGCATCAAAAGAACAAAAGAAGACTCTAAACCTAGAAAGGATCCTAAAGGTAATTATTAATATATCCCATCAAAAAATTCATGTTGCTGATTTAAAAATGTGGCTCAGCCACGGTTCCTGAAGTGCCCGAGAACTCAAAGTAGTAAATCGTAGGTCTTGACTCCTCCTCCAGTGCTCTTAAGAGTTGTTAAGGGTTAGGAAGAAATCTTCCTCCCACAATTCCAGTTAGCATAGGTCTTCTCTTTGGGGCTTGCTCCCTAAAAACTGTTTTTAATATTAAACAAAAAAAATCAGAGTCTTGAGGAGATGGCAGCAAATTTAGTTGTTCTGTTACTTCTTCTTTAAAACAGGAAATACTTGGGGAGAAAATGTCCCTTATTTATTTCCTACAGAATGCTGGCTTTTCAAGCTTTCCGATCAGGCTTCCTGCCTAGGGGGCTGGGGATCTTAATTCCAGAAATCTGCATTGTCGCTCAGACCCAGAATCCATCTGTGGTCGATGGCTGCTGGGAGGCCCAGTGCCCCTGACCTATACAAGCATCATCCCTTCTTGATTCCCAAGGCTCCAGGCAGTATGTTTATTCAGGACTTTGGCATTTATGTTTGCTTGGCACATTTAGTCCAATGGAATCTTTAATGGCCACTCTGACTGTTCAGTGCCAATTTCAAAGCTGGGCCTCAAAGGAAAGAAATAGGGAAATAGGAACAGAACTTGGTAGGGAGGAAGACAGCTTAGAGAAATGGCAATTAAAAATTTGTTTTTTCATGTTATGCTTTCAGGAGTTATTCTGTTTTCTTGATGGCATTAATAGAAGCATTTGTTGGCTTATGCTTGAGTCTTTATAAACTGTATTTTATATGACTCTAAAAATGAAATAGAGCAAAAAAACTAATTTTAAACTTGCTGCATCTCCCCAGAGCAGAAAAAGGATGTGGCAGTGTATAAGTGAAGCCCAAACTGACCATGACAAAATGATAGAGCAGTGTCATTTTAAAAAGGAAGCTCACTATTGGGATATATAAATAGACATAAACCAGCAGTTCTCTAAGTGTGGTCTGATGACCACTGGTGGCCCTTATGTATGCTCCAGGTGGCCTTTGGGCTGGTCTCTTATAATTTTAGTATTTAAATACAACTACCTTAATACTTTCTCTGTAGTCTAGCATAAATCAGTTTATAGCCCTTATCACTGTCTCTTTAAAAACAGCATCTCTCAATCATTTTGGTCAGGATATGTGGTCTCTGATGCCCTGTGCCATATGGAAATGGTCTGTGGGCCAGAAATATATAAGATGCCCTGGAATCACATAGATAGACCCTTTAAATAAGCTAACATTTATTGCATGTCCAATATGTGAGAGGAATTGCACCAGGTAGTCCTAAAAAAGGATTTATTGCCCCCAACTACTTATTGCTCTATCCTAGCTTATGATGGAAGGGAATGAGTTCTAGAAGGGTTAGGAGTGTAGACTTTAATTCTTTTATAATCTTCTGAGTGTTCACATTTCTTCCAGAAAATGGACATCTATCTATTTATAAAAATCTTTTAAAAATATAATGTTATCTAAAATTAATCGAGTGATTAGCCAGTGACAGGCACTAGTCTAAAGCCTTACGTATATTAACTAATTTAGTCTAAGTTTAAAAATACTAAGTTTGGTGTATTATTTTCCCCATTTTATAGCTAAGGAAACTGAGGTACATGGACATTTCTTATGGTCACACAATTAGTAAGTGATGGAGTCAGAGTTTAATCTCAAAAGTCTAACTCTAGATTCTCACCCTCATCTGAAACTTTGTACTGACTTGATTCCCTAAGGATTTTATATTTGGGGGAAAAATCAGCAACACAGAAATTCAAGAAATAACAACAAATATAAAAGCCTACCATAATCAGCATTGGGTTCAGGGATGTTTGTGCAGACTCTAGCTGGTAATGGAGAACCATTGATTTTACACTCTTACGGGCCCATTTGGATAAAAGGCTATGTGTCCAAAAGCTTACATCAAAATCTCACCCTGATGTGGTTGCATCAGAATGTCTTACTTGGGGGAGCACACTGCTAGGGTTCCATTTAGCAGCCTGGAGCTAAGTGCCATTTTAGTACCTCTGGGAGGCCCTGGATTCATGTCACGAGCACAGGAATCAGTGAGTAGCAGGTGCAGCAAAAGTGTGGGCAGAACCCCTGAGAAAACAGGCTGCCACACCCATAGAAGGCTGGCCAGTCCAGGGCTGCCCCTGAGTCGAAGGTCCATGAACAGCAAGGCCTCCAGTCAAGCACCGAGGCTGCACCAGGGGAGGCTGCTGCAGGTACAGAGGTTATCATGGGGGTTGCTTGTTCCTTGGGGCTCTCCTCTCTTCCCACCACTTCTCAGGTGGCTAGGAACCCACATATGTCAGTCCTCTAGCTTAATATCTGAGAAAGGGTATTTAAGAGCAACCTAGGAACCCTGGAACATGTACGCATGCAGTTTGGAGAAATTCCCTAATGCACATTTTCTTATTCATATATGAGTAACAGGACAAAACATCATGGGGCCCATTAAAAGCTTTCATAAGACGGAAGAAGAGATTTAAATAAAGGTGTTGTGGGAACCACAAGTGTTTGCAGAAATGAGAAATAATTTTACAAGTACCTGCTTTGATTCTTAATAAAAATCAAGAGCATATGGACTTGTGAACTAAATATGAGGTGAGATGACAGCAGACTGGGATTTCAAAACAAAACACAACAAAACTTTTCTGGCTGGGAGGCAAGCAGAAATAAATAGGAAACTGTAAAGGGGTTAGGGAAAGAATAAGAGAAAACCAAACTATGATAACAGGATTACATTTACATTAGAAGAAGAACTGGCACAATGGAAACTGTAGGAGATAAATGGAGTGAGTAGGAAGACACAGATGAAAATGTGTTCCAGAATCAGAAGGGACAAAGAGACAAAAATGATTTCAGAAGATATTCGATATGAAAGGCATAGAAGGAATCTCCAAATATGAATAACATATGCCCCAAAGGAAGAGATCAGAATAAATAAGAGGGAAGGAACAACAACAAATATAATAGAAGAAAAATGTGCTGAAGACAAATCTGATCCTGTAGGTTGAGTGTCTTATCCCATCTCTGGTAAAATCAGTTTAAACACCAACACTTTAAAGGGCTTCTGCTGCCCAGGACACATTCCCCTCCTTGAATTCTTCTTAATGTGGGAGGACCTCTTAGTAGGATTAAGGGAGTGGAAATCAGATAAAAATAGAAAGATAGGTGTGAGCTCTCAGACATGGCTTGTGCTCCAAGATACTAAAGAGGGATATAATTAACATATAAAATAGATGGAACCTCATGTGCTCATGGGTATATTAATAATCTAAGCACAAAAATTAATTAAATCTTCCATTTTGCTAAGAGCACAGGCCACACACTCAGAACGTTGGAGCACGTAGTCTGAGCCCACCGCCAATTCAATGCGCAGCTACACATTTCATTTATCCCCTCTTTGCCCCACTTTCCTCCCCTGCGAACCTATTGCAAGATGGCATTATAAGTAGCGAACAAAACCACACACATAAAACTTTCCCATAAATGTGATGTTACTAGGAGCACAGGCACTGCTAGGTCAAACCTGGTGACTGGACTGCATCTCTCAAGGTGAAGGAGCCACACCAGGTGATTCTCTAAGAAGAACGTAAGTTGAAAAGCAAGATCTCAGATTTGTGGATAAAAACATCTTCACTTGTTAAGAAAGACACGTACACTAACCTAAGCAATTGCATTTCTCCAGTTCCCGGACACATCAGATAAAAATCATTAAACATACATCAATCATGTGGAATAATAGAAACAGTCACAATAGTGGAAAGTTATCACAGGATCCACATCTCTTGCTTTGAAAATAAGCTTGTCAGCTTTGCTTCATCATTTATTTTCCATAATGTTTCCACTTTGCTTGATCAGTGTTCATATACCAGCAGGAGACTTCTATCTCAGAATAAATAATATGTGCCTCAAGATATTCTCTTCACTGTACTTTAGAATTTTATACTTATTATAAGAGCACCTCACAGCAAAACTCAATACAAGAACAAAGAAATAATGTTGTAGGGAATGTGTCTTTAGGCTGTACTCAAATGTTTTCCAGAACATTTCTAGAAGGATTCCATAGAAACACAGCTGCAGGAAGAGGTAGGCATGCTATTGTCTTTCTGGGTTCCAGCACTACTGACTCTGGTACAAGGGAGTTTATTATTAGAACCTCATGTTTTCATGGATATATTAGTACTTCCAAAGAGCTTTGGCTGTTGGGGCCATGACAGAGGGAGGGCAATGGTTGTCCAATCCCTGAGTGTAAGCCTGCTGATCAGGGCCAGCACTAGGGCAAGGCCACGGAGTCACTTGCTTTGGGAACAGAATGTACAGAGTGCCAAAAAACTCAGTCATCAAGACAAATAATATTTGAATGCAACATTTTGAAAAAGAAAAATAAGTGCAAAAAAATCCACGGTGAACAAAATCTGGAGGGAATCATTGTATCAAAATTTCAAATGAAGACAAGATCAGAACATCGTTTATGGAGCTGAAATCAGATTACAGTGAGCACAGGACTGTCTTAAAGAGGGGGTAAAGTTAGGAAAGGACAGACCAAGGAAAATGTACTGAAGAGGGCAGGAAAACACTTCTGACTGAGTGATGGTGAAGGGGTTTTAAGATTGATTATTGGCAAGCTCACCTCAGGAATGTTTTTTATCCCTGGCTAGAGAGAGCCACGGCCCAGTTACCAACAAAACTCTTGCAAAGCCTAGAATTTAAGCGGAGGTGTAGGGGGCACCAGGCTTCCTCTGCCTTCAACGCAATTTATACAGATTCATTTGGAAGCAGCAATGTGCTCTTGTGTTTGAGGGACTGGGGTGGATATTTAAGTGGATGTTAACCCAAGAGGATAAACGTTTATTCTAAAAGAAGAAACCGCCCTTAGCCACACTTTTTTCAATCCTTGATACACAGACGCTGGCCAGTGAGCGTGGGCGGAGTAATGTTCTTCTCCAGAGGGGACCGTGAGCTCCTCTGGGGGTAACTCTGCTGCCCTCGTGCATGGTTGCTGGCTGCACCGCAGGCTATTTGCATAATGTATGCGTGGCACACTGCCACAGCCCAGCAGGTCAACTGCCCGGTCATGGGGGGGGAGCCATTCTCCCACCCACACCCAACCTAAAACAGTTATGGTTGTTCTGGGTATTGATTCCTTCCCTTTCCCTCAGCAAAGAGGAGGGAGGTGGAGAGGAATATGATTAGTAAAAAAAAAAAAAAAACATCTCAAGCTGAGAAGTGAATAGATGATTCAACAGTCTTCCACATTCTTTCTACTGCCTTGCTCAAAGTAAGTGGCAGGGATTTATTTTTCTTCTTCTGTTAAATTCAAGTGTGGGTTACATGGCTTTCGGGGTGGGCAGTTTATTCTTTGGTCCACTTTCAGCTTTAGTTCATACCTTAGTACTGGAATACATATGTGTGCTCCTAAATTAACATCGATTCTAAATATCCACCCAGACCGAAAGGTTTAGGATCAAACTCGGTGGCAAGAGCCACAGTGATATGCAAATCACTATTCCAGCAGGTGAAGGATGAGTGGTAGAATTTGGAACTTGTTCCTGGGGCCTTAGCCAGCGGGAAGTCTGTGCTGGCCTTCCATGCACTAGAAGCACGCCCCTGCCGCACTACCTCCAAGTATCAGATGAGGCAGCAATCTTGAACATGCACAGAGTCACTGAAGCTCAGTTTATCACTCTTTCTTTTCTATCAGCATGATGAAATAGGCCCGTAAGAATTGAACAACTCTCTAAAGTAGATTGGGAAAAAGAATTTTTATAATCTTAGGTTAGGAAGGGCTTATAGCTACTGTTCCTCACTCTGTATATGGAATGCTTCTCTTCAAGGAAGTTTCCCTGCCATAGTTGATGCCACATGAAAGATGTCATATTTCACATGGCATTTTTATACTGCCTTGTATTCCAATTACCTGTGAATATGTCATCTATTCACATACATGTATATGAATTTCTGAAGGGAATCACTGTAGCCTATTCATCCTGGAATTCCTTGCATAGTGCCTTGAATATACTAAGTGTTTACTAAAAGTGTGTTAAAAGAATAAATGAATGACTGAATAAAACTATAAAGTTTCATAAATTTAAGTTGGTCAACATGCCATTAGGCAAATATATTTTTAAGAAATTGGGGCCTGTAGCTTGTAATACTCCCCAAATTGATCTACATACTCAATATAATCCCTATCAAAATCCTGGATAGCTTTTGCAGAAATCAACAAAGTGGTCATAAAATCCATATGGAAAGGAGCTGGATAGCTAAAATAATCTTGAAAAGGAATAAATTTAAGGGACTCACACGTCTTAATTTCAAAACTTACTGCAAGGCTACAGCAGTCAAGACTGTGCAACACTGGCAAAAAGATTGACATACAGGTCAATGGAATAGAATTGATAATCCAGAAATAAACCACATTTACAGGCAACTGATTTTTGACAAAAGTACCAGACAATTCAATGGAGGAAAGAATAGTTTTTTCAACAAATGGAGTTGGGACAATTGGATACTCACTTGTAAAAGAATGAAGCTGGACTCCTACCTCACACCATATACAAAATTACAAAATGGATCAATGACCTAAATGTAAGACTAAAACCATAAAATTCTTTAAAGAAAACATAGACTAAATCTTTTTGACCTTGGATTAAGCAATGGTTTCTTAGATAGGATACAAAAAACATAAGCAACAAAAGAAAACGATAAATTAGACTTCTTCAAAATTAAAAACTTTTGTGCTTCACCATGAAGAAAGTGAAAAGACAACCCACAGAATGGCTTTTCAAATCTTCTAACAAAGACATGAATCTTGAAGCAAAATACCCCTTTCTAACTAGAACAAAAGTATTTTAGCAGTGATACAGTTCAGATTTGGTGACTGTGGGAACATAGGTGCTTTCATTCTCTGCTGCCTTTTAAAAGAATGCTTTGGCAGTACCTATCAAAACAAAACTCTAATGTTCCTTGCTTTTTATTCAGAAAGTCTACCTCTATGAATCTACTTTACCAAAATGCTCACAAAAATACACAACAATTAATGTACAAGGATGGCTATAGATGGATCATTTATGGTAGCAAATACGGAAAAAAACAAGGCCTATCAATGGGGAGAGGCTTAATAAATCATGGTAGAGTCTTCATTTATATGATGGCTGTTATCCCATTTCCACAGGAATGACGTAAAAATCTGTATAAACTGACGTGCAAACTTGTGCACAATAAATACAGTGAAAAAAATTCATGATACATGACAATATGTACAATGACTTATTTCATAATAAACATAAAACAAAGCTATTGTGTCCATTTTTTTCTGAAGAGACACCTAAATATTATTAATCAAACAAATACCTGCTGTAATTTATCTTGGCTTATGCTGTAGATCAGTGTTCATATGAGAAGCAGCTTAATTCCAAATAAAAATACATGGAATTCAAATATTTGCCCTTTTCATGTTCAATGTGGAGTAATATTGGAAACTGCTCTTTGTTTATTTTATCTAAGATGTCTTCAAGTATATACTCGAAATTTGTTGACTATTCACTGAGCCAATTTCATGTGATATAGTAAAAGACTAATAGGCAGAAATATAATTCAAATTTAAAGACATGCACATATAAAAGCCTGCAGATATTTACACCAAACAATTTTCAGTGGCAACGTCTTAGAGTATGGATAGAAAAAAAAGAAGAAATGAACAGGGCGGGAGGCATATTTTACCTTTTATTCTCTCCTCTTTTAAATATATTTGAATTTAATACTGGCATTTAATACTATGCTTTCATAATTAAAAAATAAAAAGTGAGCTAAATTATACATAAATTAAAATTACTAAAGGATTAAAATGCAACTACATTTGGAAGATAACTTTTTTTTTAAATAGTGTAGTTTGCTTTTTTTTTTTTTTTTAATTTACTCTTTTTTTTATCTCTATTCCTGGAGCAGTAAAAAACTGTCCACTTCCTTGAGTCCAGTTTTTCTCTCTATAGATTTGTCTCTTCCTAGTTAAGTAGTATTGAGACAGACTAGCTTAAATTTATTATATTTAAAAGCCCCAGCATTTTGCAGTCTCTAATATGCCTTGCATTCTGCCTCTCTACCAGGATAAGGTCTCATTTGTGTTCAACTGTTAATATTCACTTTTTGTTATTCTGTTGGTTGGCCTGACTTTAAGATTGCATGAAAATATTTGTCAAATGGCATGAGCCATTATTAAGAATCTAGAGTGTTCCAAGTTTTGAGACTTGCACCAAGTGTTTTCAGTATCACTTACTGTTTTATGTGTATGCTTGTCAAAAGCAATTTCTCCTGATTCAGCAAAATTCAATGCTTTCTAACAAATGATCGGGAGGGTAAACAACTCATTTACATGGGGAGGTTTATATTTTCAGAAATGCCTCAAGGGAACCTTTCCAAGAGGCCAGAAAGGAATTCAGCGAAAAAGCAACAGCAGGAGGATCCTGTATTTCTCTGCAGTTCAGCAGTACTGGTTGCCAATACCAACATCATAACATTTCAGAGCTCAATTTTCCATATTTTGAAACTTCATACAGAGATTCTATCAAGCAAGTCAATCTGCTATCAAACTCGACTTTGTCTGTTAGTTGCTGAACTTTCTACTTCATGGCTCCTGAGCTAAGCTGCAAAAGTTTTACATCCTGAGAATAAATCAGAAATGATGGGGGCTTGTATTATTAACTCAGTGATTCTCAGACTTTGGCTTGCAGCAGAATTGCCTGGAGGGTCTGTTAAAATGCAGATTTCTGGGCTCGGCCACAGAGCTACTGATTCAGTGAGTCTGGGAGAGAGCCTGAGAATTTGCATTCCTAGCAAGTTTTTAGGTGATGCTGCTGTGATTCTGGGCACCACGCTTTGAGAACTGCCATATTAACTCTTTAGGCTACTAGGGCCCCAATAACTAGGTATTTTAGCTCACTAAAAGGTATCCTTCTGGCTTTCAAATTTTAAGGAACCCAGATATTAGTGACATGGTCTCTGAATCTGGTTATTCTAAGAGGAGAAGAGGATGGTACATGTGGCTACAGGTTTTCTAAAAGAACTCATCTGGGAGCTGGTGAAAATGATTCATCATGAGATGCAGATTGTCTTTTACAAGGGTGCTGATTATTTCAATGTGAACAACTTCTCTGACCTTTGTTTGACACTGTTGAACTAACTGGGGGAAGTGGAGACTCTGGGCTTAAAGGTAGGTACCGTGCTTTAAGATTTCATAATTTTAACATTCCAAAATAATGGCCTCTAACCCTGTGCCAGTCCTTGCTGGAATTATCCATAGCCCCCAGGGACAGAATATTGAGGAGTGACGGATGCTTCTAAGTCACTTCATTAGGCTTCTGATCATATAGATAGTTTTTTTAGTCTTTAAAGCAAAATCTATGTAGTTCTGCTGTGTCATTCAGCAAAATCACCATACTTGGGATTGGTTTCTTCTGGTGTGGAAACTCTGCTCGTTAATTAATAATTCTATTATTAATTAAAAGTGAAATCTATTAGTGTTACAGCATAAACTGGATCTGTGCCAGGAAAACTGGGACCATATAAATATCCAACTGAATCAGCAAATCCAGATGCAGTGTTAATTGTTTTATATATACTTCAACGTTTTCTTTTTACTGTGTTCTATTGAAATGGGCCGAACTTTTATTTTACCACCAATTTAGTCAAATTGATTTTCAACTGAATCATACTCATTGGCACAGTTTTCCAGAAGGCTGAGGTTTGCCTTATGAGAAGCCAAAGGCAACTCTAATTTTTGTTTGAACCATCACTTAGAGTGGGAGGAGGCTGTATGAGCCTTCACTCCACACACACTTAGCATGCAAGAGGACTACGAATTCATCTTCACTGGGAATTTGGGGGAATTATAAAATTGGAGCACATTATTAAATTAATAATGATATTTAGTATTTATAGATGTTTTCACCATTTAAGCATTCCTATAAAAGTGCAATTATCATTTCCATTTTACGGTTAAGAAAAATGAAACATAAAGGGATAAAGGGGTTTCCTTAGGTCCTAAAACAGCTACCTTGTAATACAGAGGGGGCAGCATGGGGACACTGCTGGGACTGGAGTCGAGGTTCCCTCACTCCTACTTTATAGTTAATAATATGAAGGAGAGAATGGACTTTCTAGTCAAAAACAGCTGGTTTTGATTCCAGCTTTTGTCCTTATTAGCCACATGACAGTGAACAAATTACATAACCTCTCTGAGCCTCAGTTTAGTTATCTGTAAAGTGGGGCTATTGTCTTCTTACTTCACACAGTTGTTGTAAAGATTAGAGCTAATTTATGTAAAGTACCGAGTGCATAAGTATTCAAAGAATATGGTGATTATTAGCACATATCGGGTATTGGGATTCCAAATAGTAGACTCTGTGAGGCCAAGAAACAAGTCTCCCTTGCTCACTGTATGCCCAGAATCTAGCACAGTGCCTGGCAGAGAAGGCATTCATTGAATATGTGTTGAATGATTAAAGCACCACAAATAGTAGCTACTTGTCATTTAATTAATCACACGCTTGACATGGCCATCCTTATCCAGATCGTAAAATGCACAAGAGGCCATTCCTGTGGCCTGATCACATCTGATTGCAAATAAAACCAGGGAATCATGATAGAGACCTTTTACCATTTGCGATGCTCTCTCCTAAAGAAAGAGAATAACAAATTGCAGTTTTTACTCAGAAACCTGGTGGAGATGGAAGTAGAAAAACTTGGAGTGGGGGGAATTCCTGAGCTATTATAGAAAACCCAAATAGATTCCTGATCCTGGGATGGGAATGCATAGCCCAGAGTTAATTGCTATGGAGTAGACCCTTGTGTCAAGACTTATGAGGCCCAGGCCAGTAAGGGCAAGCCATGTCTTCAGCTTGTACACAAATGTGTGTATGCACACAAAGTATTCAGAGTAGTATGCGGGGAGGAACCTCTCCTTAGATAGATTTCGGGATGTGCCTGGTGTCCACCTCCCCTAAACTGGTAGCCAAAATTGATCATGTATGAGGTTAAGTGTATGGGCCAGACAAGTCTGGATCTGAAACCCAGCTCTTCTACATTCTAGCTCTTTACCCTGTGCAAGTTGCCTAACCTTCCTGAGCCTCAATGTACCCATCCATTAAATGTGGATGATAATAAAACCTAGACACCTAATAGGGCTGTGGGTGTTAAATGTGATAATGCATGTAATATGCCTGCACAGAGAAAACACTAGATAGATACTGGCAACGATGATGATGATGATGATGTATGAAGTTGGAAAGGGTCCCAAACATGATACACTGGTCAGGGAGGCTTGGATAGAGCTCAGGATACAGGATTTTCAGTTGGGTGAACAAAGGGGAATTGGTGGGTGCCAAAAGCAGAGATAAGGGCAATCCAAACCCATTTTCATCTATTTAACAATTTTACTTGATGATAACTCTGAAAGTTGTGAATATCAGTGAAAACTGCCCTAGTTATTGTACTTGACAGGTCAGCATTATCTAGTTTTTTACTGTTCTGCAGATTCAAGATTGGTTTGAAATCTGAGTTTTTTTGCATACCTTTGCAATGACAGAATAAGAAAAATGCCAGAATATGTTCAGAGATAACACTCCTATTGGGATCCAGCAGACCAGTTTACCATCACCATCCATCTCACTGATGGTGTTGCAACTTGTGTTTTTTGACGTTCTCTGTCTTGACCAAAGACAAACTTAGAGTTTATCAATTCAGTCCCTCTCACCTCCAGGCATCTTGTAATCCCAATATGACATTCTTTCCCCTCATCCAGGAAAAGTAGGCTGACAGCCTCAACCAAACAAAGGTGTTAATGATGTATATATTATTTCTCTCAAACCATTTGCAATTTGAAAAAAAGGAAAAAAACCTGGAGAGGCTAATCCTTACCTCAAAGGGATTAATATTTAATGATGGAATTTCAGGCTTTGTAGTACATGGGAATGAGCATGCACTGAGGTAGAAACAGGATACACATTGGGGAAAAAAACAAAAACTAGGATGGCTTCTTTTCATCCCTACTATATTCCCCCAATTCTGTATGTCTCTGTCATCCCCTGTTCTAGATTTCACACTCAACTATCGAAGGGAAAATTCACAAACACACAGAATTTGGAATGGTTGTGTGGTCAAATACATTTAAGAAATACTGACTTATGTAATTGTTCAATCCCATGTATTAAAATTAAAAGATTAGGGTAGAACACAGGCAGGATCATTTTATATAGTTGTGTGCAGATTCTAATAAGTAAATGACAACAAACTCAGTCCACAAATAGACACTTTCAATTAAGATCCAAAGTAGTCATTTTCTTAACCATTAGCAGTGGGCAACATGTCTCTAGTGAAGGAGAGCCTCATTATCAGGCAGTATTTTCAAGGGTATTAATACACTCTACAATATACTCCATGAGGGTATAGACTTTGCTTGTTTCCTGTAGAGTCTACAGTATGGGACATGGTGCCTGACACATAGTAAAATCTCAGTAAATATTTGTTGAATAAATGAGTGAACAAATGCGATCCACAAACTTTGGTTATGATGACGCTTTTCTTAATTAAAAAATTTTAAATTGTGGTTAAGAAAAACATAAGATTCACCATCTTAATCACCTTAAGGGTGCAGTTCAGCAGTGTTATGTATATTCACATTGTTGTGCCACAGATCTCTAGAACTTTTTCATTTTGCAAAACTGAAACTCTATATCCTTAAACAACAACTCCACATTCCTTTTCCCTCCAGCCCATGACAACCACTGTTACTTTCTGTTTTTAAATTTTGACTACTTTAGATACCTCATATAATGGAATCATACAGTATTTGTCTTTCTGTGGCTGGCTTATTTTACTTAACATAATGTCCTCAAGGTTCATCCACATTGTAGCATATGTCAGAATTTCCTTCTTTTTTTTGAAAAGCTGAATAATATTCCATTGTACGTATATAACACATTTTGTTTATCCATTCATCCACTGATGGACACTTGGGTTGCTTCCAACTCTTGGTTATTGTGAAGATAACCACCACTTGGTTCATGTGCAATGAACACAGGTGTGCAAAGATCTCTTTGAAATCCAGCTTTTAATTCTTTGGGATATATACCCAGAAGTGGAATTGCTGGATCATATGGTAGTTCTATTTAAAATCTTTTGAGGAAGCTTCATATTGTTTTCCATAGTGGCTGAACCATTTTATATTCCCACCAATAGTGTACAAGTGTTCCAATTTCTCCACATCCTTGATGAGGCCTTTATTGACAGAGAGTGGTGGGCATTAGAATGTGTTGTTCAAGTCAACTCCTGTAGGAAGCATAACTGACAGAGGGTCTCAGCTGCCACCCCTCTGAATCCATCACTGTGTCTGTGCTGTGGTCATGTTTCCCAAGGACTGCTCCTAGCCGTGACTGAGCACAGGGTGTGAGCTGGAGATGGGGGAGAATAACACAGGCCAATTGCTGTGAGATGCAGGACTTTCCACCAGACCCAAGGAATTCCCGTTGGCCTGGCCAAAACTTTTTGAAATTTCATTGCCATCTGCAACTCTTCCACCCAACCCTCCTTCTTTTCCTCTCTCCTCCTACTGGTAGCAGACCTGCAGCCCCATATCAAGGATCTCTTTGCCTTTTTCTGCTTCCTTCCCCAGTAATCTCTTGCATATCTAATTCTGTCTTGGCATCTACTTCTAAGCAATCCTGAAATAACACACAGATATATAATGGCTAAGTCACAGAGAGACTGGAAAGGTCTACACTATGAACAGTTTAAATTTAACCTGTGCAAATCCAGCCATGTAATTTGTTTTTTTAAAAAATGAATAAGTAAGTACATTTCATCATATCAAAATTATCATTAGTCTTACTCAAGTGGACTCAGTGTCGACCTTTTTTCTTAGAAACATCCTCTCTCCCTCTATCACAAGAAGGTCACCCAATAGATATGAAATGAGAAAACTATTGATCAGAATATACATTGAGAAGCAACAAATGCATTTATAGAACACCCACAATTTCAGATTTAGATGAAAATCCATCCATGTGCATTAAAAAAGCAGGGACAGAATTACTTACATGTTAAACTTACTGCTTAATATCCCTTCACAGAATCCAGCATCATCTGAAACCCTGGCATGTGAACCAAAGCTTAATTTTACAGCTGGGCTTAAAATCTCCACTTTGGGTAATTTCTGACATAGTGACAACTTATGTGCCTAATACACTTACAAATGAGAATATTGCTTGGAATTTGAATGTCTACCTAATTTTGACACTTAATCATATATCTAATCTTACATAAACCAAGAATTTTTGGCTCTGTATGAGTTTTTTACTTCCTATAGAATGCTCATTCCAGATAATGTTTGTGCAATGCAGAGAAGAAGGTAGGTATTCAATATCAACTTGTTGATGAATATATGAAAAAATCGATTACTAAGATATAGAAACAGATTCAAATGGACATTTTAGTATTTAGGTCAAGATGTCTTCAGCAGACACAGTTGGTTAATAAAACCCAACAACTGAAATGCAAAAGATGATATTTGTTCTTGAACTTAAAAATGATTCTTTCCAGCATGCAGGGAAGGCCATTACCCTGAGGACCCATCTTGCCAGGTCCAAGCCGCTCCCAGGGATCTCGCAGCAGCCAGCAAGCACAGTCATGAACTGGAATAACATTTACTGGAATGGGATGGAGAGGCCTTGAGGGTGACTCGAGGGTGATTCACAGGAACAATTTATAAAATATTCACAGGGTCTCAAATTCTTTCTTGTTTGGAAAAATGTAAGTATTTCTACACACAGGGCAAAGGAAGATAAAGAGGGAAGGGTACATTCCCTGGTGAATTCAATGCAGTTCATTGTCCCTGGTGATTTCACTGCAGACCCTGTGGTTGCTCTTTTTTTTTTTTTTTTAATGTAATCCAAAAGGCTAAAGGAAACACAATCCATCAGCTGTGAAAAATGACTAAGTGCTAGCTGTTTGCAAAGGTATTACCCATGTGACTCCTACACTTTGATGGTTAAAAAAAGCCAGCGTGGGTTTCTTTTTCATGCCTGTGTGTGTGCTCACGTGCGTGTCTCAGGCTGGGTCGGGTTTGCTCTTGGCCTGGGTCTGTCCAGCTCCGGTTTCAGTTGTAGGCAGCCATGGACAACTTGCCTTTTTATTCTCTTTGGAAGCTCTGCTCATAGAGCTGTTTAAAGGGCTCAGGTGCTGACAAGCTGGGCGCTGTCAGTATCTGGGATTACAGGAAGTCCATCAAATCACAGAGCTGCTCTCACTCCACACACGGTAGCAAAGAAATGAGCATGTCGTTGTCCTCTTTCCTTGTCTGTCTGTCACTGGCAGCCTGAGCCCCTTCTTCAAACTCTGATTCAATATTAATTCTGTATTCGTGATGTTTTAGCAAATACATCATGCTGTTATTATAAATAAATAATAATCCCTTGAATGTTTTTCCTTTAAATTTTACAAATATAAGGTTTTATTTTGAGAATCATATACTCCCTTCCCCTAGCATCTTGAGTGCAGCACAAACACATACCCACACATAGGCCACAAAAGCCTGGAAGACAAACTGAGTCTTTATCATATTCACATGCAGTAATGAGTCTCAGAATCATGAGGTGAAGTGGGTGTTGTTAAAAAACATAGACTTCTGGTCTTTACTCCAAAGGCTCCGATCAGCATCTTTAGGACTGAATATCTGTATCTTACACACCAAAGTCTGAGAACAATGGATATATTAATTCTCTAACATGGTCTCTACCCAATACAGTAAGACTTTTACCTTTCTTTTAAAGTTCCTTCTCCGATCACTCTACCCTCTGCCACAAGCTATTTCAAGAGCGCAGTCTCACTTATCCATCTTAGCTATCCTGTGGCTCTGGGGTATTTCTCTTGCCCACCTCAGCTCCCTTTGGGCACATCTTGCTGAGGTCTCTGCTGTAAACATATTCTCTGGCTGGTTCCATTCCCGTACCTGTGCCCAGAGTCTTCATTTACTCTCCCACTCCTGTCCAAGCCTTTGCTGCTGGCTCCTTTCTGTAGAACCTGCTGCCCACCCAAGTACAGCAAGTCCTACCAGGTACAGTGCAAACCGCCGGCTCTTTGAATTGCCAGCTCTGTGAGTAGGATGAAATTGCTGATCTGTTTCCCGATCTGTATAATAAGAGTTGTAGGAGGTACATTTCTAAAATTCTCTGCTTCTGGACAGCCAGTAATTTTCTGTACTCGCATCATGTTGGACTATTAGCATCTCCCACGGCAGCTGTTCTGGCTCACATGATTTCCCAATCTGTCTGTTGGCCGCCTTTTTGGGAGGTGTCCTGTCCCACGGGACAGAACTTAGCAGAAATAGTCTCTGGGGGGTGTGACTAGTCCATTACAGGAGGTCAAAGAGAAGGATACACTAACCAGAGATGGGAGGGTGGAGCCCAGAAAGGAGCCCAGAAGGCAAATGGGGTAATCGTGAACAGAGGGTGAACATTTGGCTAGTCTAAGCTAGTGGCAGGTATACACAGATCTTAAACCAAAAAGCAAAGCCCATTTAAGAACCAAAGGAAATTCAAGTATTATAAACAAATATTGGGGTTGGCATTTATAAGAGAGATGTTTGGGGAACCTAGGCTACTGGCAGGTAAAAACTCAGATTTAAATCCCAAACCCATTTAAGAACCAAAGGGATGTTAGGTAATCATAGAAAAAATTTGTGGGATGGTTGCAAGAGGGTATCAGGAAAACAACTGCGAATTCCAAGTTGGCTGGCAATGACCTCTGATTCAGCCTCTCTATGAGGCATCAGCTGTGCCTGCTTGCTATCTTTCCCTACAGGCACAGGGAATTTCAGCCCTTTTGTTCTCGACCCACTCAGACCTTGGACTGGCCAAAGCATTGGGGTGTAATGGGAGGCTTGGGCCCCCAGTGGGTAGTGTGTGAGATCGGGCTTGCTCTCTTTCCAGTGTCTGGGATTTGTGGGGTGGGGACTGAGACGGCATGGACAAGTTGTAGCCATCCCCTCCTTACTTCTGCCACATCTGCCTAGTGCCCGTGACTGCCCTTCTACCTTATGTCCCAAGTGTTGCTTGGTACCCCAGCTCCCTGGAGCTTTGCCAGTTGACTTGACTGGGGGTTTATATTAGTTTCCTGGGGCTGCCCTAACAATATACCACAAAACCAGTGGCTTCAAACAACAGAAATGTATTGTCTTCTAGTTCTGGAGCTGGAAGTCTGAGATCAAGGTGTCAGTAGAACTGGTTTCTTCTGAGGGCTGTGAGGGCTGTTCCATGCCTCTGTCCTTGCTTCTGGTAGTTTGCTGACAATTTTTGGTGTTCTGTGGCTTCTGCCATACTAATCCACTCTTTCTGTAGTGTTCTCCCTGTGTGTGTGTGTGTGTGTGTGTGTGTGTGTGTCTGTGTCCAAATTTCCCCTTTTCATAAGGACACCAGTCATATTGGATTAGGTGCCCACCCTGTTCCAGTACGTCCTCATTTTAACTAATTACATCTACAATGACCCTATTTCCAAATAAGGTCACGTTCTCAGATACTGGGGGTAGGACTTCAATATACGAACAGGGGAGGGACACAATCCAACCCATAACAGGATTCTTGCCCAGTTTTTTACCAATGTATTTTTCTTCTCTCTGCAACTTCCCATCTGCATCTCTAGTTGTTAATAGGAGTTGAGCTTTAAGCCAGATGGACCACTTGGAATCACGATACTGATCACTGGTCACCTGACTTCACAAAGCACCCCAGCCTAGAATCTTGCCATTATGTTCTGTCTACCAGATCAGACCCCCCTGGAAAGCAATGCTGATCCAGGAAAATATCAGGCATGCCTTGAAAGTTATTTTCAGTGCTTTGACCTCTTTCCTCTTCCCTGTTTTGAGGCCCGTTCTGTAGACAGGTTAGTGCTCTCCATCTTTCTCTGTTTCTCAATGTCTTCTTTACTTATTCATATACTCTTTCTACAGACAGCTCTGTGCAGGCAGTATCTCGGCAGCCTCATAGCTGACCTCTCTAAACAGTAATAGTGCTTCCACAGGCTATATGCATTATTAATTAAACTAATAAATCATACGGGTTAAAGCAACACTTTGTGCTTTAGAATTCATAAAGTACAATGAAGAACACTACCAAGAAGTCACATATGACCTACAAGTGCTTCAATTATGAGCACTTTACAGGAAATCTCTAGGTAATGCGACAATGATGTGTTGAATTACCAGAAAGTTACTGAATATCTACATATCTACTTTACCTTTACATGTAACTCACTGGACTATTCCTGAATTCTCATGAATCATTCATTTGGCAAACCTTCTGTTTTGAGCATTGCTCAGCACCATTATGTTAGATTTGGGGGGTACAAAAATGAATGAGAGTCTGTAAGAAGAGTGTGGAAAAACTGATTCTTATATCTGGGAGTGAAAAATGAGTATAGGAGGTGGGGAATTCGGCCTGTGCTTTTTGCTCAAACACTTAGACCATCGCATTCTCTGGAGATGGTTTGTTATTAGAAGCTAATTGGTTCTCTTGGAGTGAACTTGAACAATTTCTTCCTTCTGACATTAACTGTGAATCCTCTCCAGGCTGTAGGGCATCAGGACTAATTCCTGTAGTTGGTTGATATGTCAAAGAATATCTCCAAGAAAAATAATGAGTCCAGAGAAGGAGCAGGGGTGGGGATAGGTGGCAGGAGTGTGAGGGTGGGAAGTTATAGGGGGGTGCTAAAATAAAGGGGATTGAGAAGCTGCTAGATTTTCATAAAAACACAGCAGTAATAGATTCTTCCAACACAGCTGCCCTGAGCTCTCTCCTGTTTACAGTAATATGGCAGTAAAGGGAAATTGTAGATGGATATTACCCAAGGAACGAGTTTTTTCTCACAAGTGTAAATTGGCCTTTAGGCAAGATAAGAAACAAGGCAAAGAGGAAAGTTTCTGTATGGGACACAAGACAATTTTCTGTCAGGTCAGGCTGCAAAGCTGGATCCACCTCAGCTGCCTGGGTGGACTTTACCCAACACTTGCTCCATTACCTGAGGCTTGGGTGATCCATGGCTACGAGCTTGCCATATGGCACTAGAGTCTGCCCTGTAGCAAATCATTAGGCCACCAACATGAGATCAGCACAGTCATGTTAAGTAAGTGAGAGAGAAAGACTGTAGACCAATGTGGTCAACCCAGCTCCATAGGCTAGACAGAGATTTTGGAAATCACTGCAACTGAATTCCCTTGTTCTGGGGAGCTCTGGGTATTATATTCTAATTTTAATCCAAACTTTATAGCTGAGGTTCCTCAAGTGTTTTTATTTGAGCTGAGCTAGTCCTCCCTCAGCGTCATAAAGAGTTCTAGTCTTCTGAACTAATAGGTTTTCCTCTTTCTCTTATTCTTCATTTTCCTCTTCTTCCACATTCTACTTTAATTCCTCATCTGTTTTTGTTCTTATAATGGTTATTCCCTCTGTGCTCCTTAAGTTGTTCATGACTAGCACTCTTACTGCATGTCTTGCCTTTAGGAGAGTTATATCTATGCAACCCTTCCCCCATCCATCTGTCTTCTTCCCTGCCACCACCTGGACTTTCCTGGGAGCAAAGGCTGTGTCTCAGTCACCCAAGTCTCTAGCACAATGCCTGGCAATTTGTCCTAACCTGGAGGTGACAGAGGGGCAATTCTGATTTCCTCACAAACATTTCCTGGTGACACCACTAGTATTTCACATCAAATCCAACTTTATTTCTTGAGCATCTATGGAGTGAAAGACACCATGTGCAGGAGAGTATGTAACGAACAGGGTCACAGCTCCTGACCTCAGTGAGCTTGTCATCCAGTTAGAGTGACAGGGCACAGATAAAGGAATGGTCCTGTAATAACCTATAGGTAAGTTAGTTGGATGACGTGGGTTAGTGCACAGAGCTCAAGGTCAAGAAACTCAAAGATTAGTCTCACTTTGTCAGAAGCAAGGTAGGAACCCATTTTCTCTGGGGCTAAATTCTTGAGCAAAGTGAAGGGAAAAATTCCATCAGTGTTTCTCAAAGTATGATGCATAATATATTTTTTTTTTGGTGACATATAGACTCAGAATTAAGTATGATTAAATCACAAGCAGAGAAGGTCATTTCTTTTAAAATTTTCCTTTCGGTCACAAAGAAATGGGGCAAGAAACAGTCTCAAGCTCAGAGTCTGCCTACTCTAGCAACTAGGACTGAACAATGTCTTGTTTTCATTTTATTTATTCTCAAGCAAATTATTTTGCAAGTTTTTCTCCATTTATGTTAATAAGATTTACTTAAAGAATATTGTATTTTAGTAAAATAAATGAGTCAATTTAAAGAAATTATCAAGAAAATAATAGACTATGACATGTGAGTATAACAAAAGTTGTAAATATTAAAAGTTTAGGAAATACCAAATATTTGCTGAAATATTAAAAGTTTAGGAAATACCAAATAAGTCAATTCTGAGATTCTTTTCAGCCCTACACTTCCTCTGATTTTGCAATCTTTCCAAAGGAATGGTGTGGCTAATAGGAGATAATAAGTGCATCAAGATGATTTGCTGACAACACAATATGGCAAATGATCCATTAGGATATAATCTGTGATACAGGTAGCTATGGAGAGAGATACAGATAGATAATAGAGATGTAGATATAGCTATAGATTGATATATAGAAAGATTCAGATAGTTAATATATAGAAGTAGATGAGTAGACATTGATAATAGCTATAAATATAAATAATTATCTGTGATATAGAAAAAAGATGTGATATGTTTTCATCCTCCCAAGAAGAGAGAGAACCTTTTGAATTCTTTAGTCTGGATTTTTCTCAATTCAGGGAAAACATTATTTTTTTCTTTATTTTTTCAAGTTTTAACCTGCAGAGATGTTTAAACTGCCTTGTCTAAAATGGAGAGGATTCTTGAGGATATAAAGAGAAGTGGTCTCACCTCAAGAAGGTGGTTGGATGGTGGGGACTAGAGAAGAAAGGGTTGCAACTTTCTATCTCTCAAATGTGGCAGACTCTCAGGTTGGGGGGTGGGACCTGTACTAAAAAACTTGGCATTAAGACCAGAGGTTCCCACCGTTGTACACCATTGGTGGGAATGTAAATTGGTGCAATCACTATGGAAAACAGTATGGAGTTTCCTTATAAAACTAAAAATAGAACTACCTATATGATCCAGCATTTCCTCTCCTGGGTATGTATATTAATAAAACAAAACCACTAATATGAAAAGACACATGCACCCCTATGTTCATAGCAGCACTATTTACGATAGCCAAGACATGGAAGCAACCCAAGTGCCCATCAACAGATGAATAGATTAAGAAGATGTGGTATATATATACACAATGGAATATTACTCAGCCATAAAAACGAATGAAATACTTCCATTTGCAGCAATATGGATGGACCTAGAGGATATTATGCTTAGCAAAACAAGTCAAACAGAGAAAGACAAATACTACATGATATCACTTATATGCAGAACCTAAAAAATATTACAAATGAATACATATGCAAAACAGAAACAGACACAGCTATAGAAAACAAACTTGTGGTTACCAAAGGGGAGAGGGAAGGTGGGAGGGACAAATTAGGGGTATGGGATTAACAGATACAGAATACTATATATAAAATAGATAAGCAATAAGGACATACTATATAGCACAGGGAATTATACCCATTATCCTGTAATAACTGATAACAGAATATAATCTGCAAAAACTCTGAATCACTATGCTGTACACCTGAAACTAACACAATATTGTAAATCAACGATACTTAAAAAAAAAAAGGCTAGAGGTTCCCATGATACCCATGGACCACCCCTGCCCCCCTCACCAACACACAGCCCATCCAAAGTGTCCTGGGCAAACATCTGTGCAAGTGTCCACAGTGTGAGACCCATGATGGAGTGCCACACCTAACCAGCTTCAAGGTCCGAGAAGGAGAAAACATAGAAGGTTGGATGGGGACGGAAAGTCCTCTTTCTGGACATCTATGAGACTTCAGACCCCAAGAACAACTGATATCAAACTTCTTATCAACCTTGCTGAGTGAGGCACTGAAATTAGGTTTATTGAAGAAACAGCAATGTGACATTTGTGGCTTAATTTGTGGAAAACTGCATTCTCTCGACAGAGTAAGGAGGAATGGAAACATCTGGAAAGCACAGGCTCTCTTTCTTCTCAGTCTCTTCCCTTCTTTCCTTCCTCCATCCCCCACCCTGTCTTTATTTTCTTTGTACCTACTCATCACATATATGTGCACATAAATTAAATGTGATTTTATATAATATATGCAACATATTATTATAATAAACCGTATACCAATTTTACATGAATAAAAGATATAAAAATAATAACATCTGAGACATGATGTCTTGGAAGTAAAATAGATGGTTTATTCCATATCCAACACTTGGAAAAGACATGGCCACAACACTGATGGAATACCGTTAGCATGGGCTATGACGGTTATCATCATCATCTTATGAACACATATTTAATTAAGCCCAGTCTGCGGCTGTGTTCTCACAGTTTAGGTCATTTCTGTGTTAATCTCCAGAAGCATCATGCACATCCATTGGAATGTGTCAACTAAGTATAACTTGTAATTGTACAAAATTACTTTTCAAAAGTTTCCTCATAGCACCCAGCAGAGTGCCATGTAGATAATGACTATTTGTGAAATAGATAGGGGAATACTGAATAAATTATTTTTAGGCTGATTTTCTCTAGAGTCAAAATTTTCCACCCTATAAAAACTTGAGGAAGGCTTTCCTGTGACGTTTAGCTTCCAGCTCTGTGAAGTGGAAAACCATGATGAATATGGCACCATATTATACCATGAGTCCTCCTCCCAAAACTGTGACTTTTAGAAATGTGGTGTCATTTTCAGACACACAACCGATTACAGTGAGTGCGAGTTAGAGACTCCAGAAAGAGAAAGACCCCAGGAAAAGTGTCCAGCCAGGAGAAAAAGGGAAAATGGGCTCTTTTACCTCACTGTCTGGTCATTGAGCTTTCTGGTTGATAGCACGTGAGCTCTCCTTTGTTTCTGAGGATGAAACAGGAATATTTAGAGTTGCCAAGAGAAAGGATGCACAGTTACTTCCATGAGAATTCTGGGTAAGGGGACATTTTGATAAAATGGATTCATAGATCCTGGTTCTTGCCTGGTTTCTATTAAATATTCTAGCCTTTCCTGTGAAAAATGGGAGCGATTTCATGCTTTCATTATTCCAGCTGATCTGGTTTCACTGGACACTTCATGGCTATAGTCAATTCAAAGAGATGAAATATGTTTCCTCAATTTTACATGAAGTTAGGAGGAAAGACTGCTGGGTATTAGACCCACTGTAGGGGCCATTCTAAGGGGTACTTGATGGCAGAAACAGGGGACAACAGAAACCCAAAGATTATTTACTTGTACTGAGAATACTGAACTTTGCCTTAATTTTATCCATTTAGTTCAATGAGTTTTATCCAATTGAGAATAGATGCTTAAAAGTCTTCAATTTCCCCAATGTCCCTACAACATCTACAATTCTATTATAAGGAATTATTTATACTAAAAATTAACAATGTCATCACCATTCTAATTTTTCTGCCCCATTTCCACCCAGTGTTGTCTGGAACCTCGTGTCCTAAGACTGCCATCCGTTCCCTGTCTCCTCATTATTCCCTCATAGCCTCTCCGGCTGGGTGCCCTCAGGGTTAATGAACACTGATTATGAGTTCATTCTGACTGAAGGTTAGAATTAAAAATAGAGCAAGGTTCTAAACCCTTCCAGAATGAAAGAATACTGGATTCTTCCTGTTGAAAATAACATTAACCCAATATCCTTAGCTCACGCATGGAATTAGCCTACCTAAGCCACAGTTACCCCATCTTTAAAATAGAAATAATAATACCATCCTCATGGGGCTGTTTTGAGAATTAAGCAAGCTATATACAGAGTGCCTAGCATACTGTGTGTGACATAATATAATATGCCCTTAATAAATGAGTTATTAATTTTTTGTTGGAAACAATAGTGTCTCTCTGTGTATGCTGTTAAACCTACCCTCTTCTGTACTTCTTAACTAAGAATTACTTGAAGGCTCTTCGTTGCAAAAAAACAAAAAAGCAAAAAGCAAAAATAGTCCTTCAAAGATGCTGAGAGACATATGGATAAATCATTGGTAAGTGTATCTGATGAAAAGAGAAGCCAGTGGCTAAGGGTGGCAGAAAGAGATTCTAATGTAGGTTTTATTACTTATCCTGGGACTATTTTAACAGGCTCTGAATAAATTCTGCGCCATAACTTTGTCTCCTGCTCTGTCCTTCCTATACATTCCTGCTGGGTGAATACACTTTTGTCCAACTGTGAAAATTCCTTGCTCAGAAACCCTCATTGACTTCCTGATCTTTACTGGATTACGTCTCAAACCCACATGATCAGTTTCCAAATTCCTTTAAAACCTCAGCTCTGCCAGCTCCTCTTCGTAAACTCCAGCCAGATCAGACATGTTTTATTCCCATGGCATGCCCTATTCTTTCCTGCGCCACGACTTCTGTCTGTGGCTCCCTTCTCTATAAATCTCACAAGGAGGCCAGTTCAAGACACGACATTCTCCTTAATATTCTTCCCTGATCCTCCCAGTAAGAAGAAATCTCTCGGACTTCTGAATTTCTAAGTTCTTTTTATGTACATCTGCAATGCCTGTTAAAACATTCTATACTGCATTATGGTTATTTTTCTGAATTTTATAGTCACTTAAGGCACCGAAGACATTTTAATTATTTACTATGCAAGACCTAACACATAGTTGGTGATCAATAAATGTTTGCAGAATAAATGAATGAATGGCAGTGATTGTATTAAAATTTCTCAGTGTGGTTGAGAGGCAAGATAAAAGCCTAAACATAGATGACAATGAAATCACAGGTAGTGCTAGTACCAAGTAGGGGGTCTGAGCAACTGGTTGCAAATTTCAGAGGAGAACAAAGTAATGAAATTGACAGGGAGATTTAATCTTGGCCACTGAAGATTTTAGTCCTGTCTCCACAGGGTATTAACAGTTGAGAATAATGCCAAGACCTTCGCATTACACACAAAGTAAATTAAAGCCAAAAAGCGGAATCATTTTGCTCCATATATCAAAAATTTCTGTATTTTCTGCATATAAATATTACTGTTTAAAATATATTAGAAGTTTTTTTTTCCCCCCCTTGGGACAAAGAAACATTCTAGAACTCACAGGTAGAACTCATATACTATCTTTGTTGAAAATGAGCAAACTCTTTTTAGGTCATGATTTGGGTTAAAAAAATCTACAACTTCTCCTTCATGGGGAGAAATCTCTAGCAATGATTTAACCCTTAGTAGTTTCTAATAAGCATTAGGATGATGATGCTTGAACAAATTATAACACACAGATTTATATTTCTCTTATGGAAATCATTAGTAGTAAAAATAATGAGGGTTTTTCACATATCTGGAGTTTTCTGAAGCTTTAGAAAAACATTCAAGAACTGAATGAATGAACCCATAAGACAGTGAGTGGGAATGTACTTCTTTGCAATTTTAATGTGTTCATTTGGGATTATAATGCCGTGAGGAAGATTGAGAAAAGGGAAAAGAATGCTTCCTCTCATGGCCTAGGTCAAATGTCAAGATTCAGGAACCCAGAGGTGGACATTGATGACGCACGGGAATCTGAGGGCTTAAGGTCCGTCTTTTCTGGATGGTGCTCCCCATCCACACTGAGGGGATCAGTAGCATCATCTGAAGACACACGCAACATCTCCTGTGACCACATGGCGGGTGGCAAGCCAGCACAGGATGCACTCCAGGCCCACAAAAGAGGAAAATACTCACTGACCTCTCTGCGGAGGGGCCCAATGCACTAGTCCTATAGACCAGGTTATCCTGGTCTGCCTGTGACCTGCTTAGCTTTAGCACCGAAAATTCCATGTCTCAAGCAGCCCTTAGTCCTGAGTCAACAAGAACAGTTGGCCACCCCAACTCCAGTCAAGGGTGTCATTTAAAGCAGTGCTTCTCACCCTTCAGGATGCACCCCCAGCATCTGCAGTACTTGTTAAAGTTCATATCCACATTTGGTAAGTCCCGGGTGGGGCCTAAGATTCTGCATGTCTAACAAGTTCTTAGATGATACTGATGCTGGGGCCGGCCTGGGGACCACACTTTGAGTATCAGGCTTTAGAGCACACTTTGTGGGCTTGGAGGTAGATGGAGACCTTGCTTCACCATTTATGAATTGAATATCCTTGGTGAAGTGACTTAACCTCACTGAGCCCCAATTTCCTCATCTCTAATAGAGATTGATAGAACTACCTTCCTCACAGGGCTGTTGTGAGGATTAATCAAGATAATTATGAGCACAGAAGAAGCACTCAATAAGTACTAACTAAGTATTGGCATTTTTATTGTGTGTCATTGAAGTAATCAAAGAGGTGGTTGAGACTAAAAACACAAATAAGTTGAAGAAAGTTTCAGTTAAACTCATGGTTGAAGGAGTCACAAGCACTGGCGTTTTCAAGGCAAATTAGAACGTTTGAGGCAGAGGCATATCACCAGGTTGGATGGAAAATAGGTTTGACTCATAAGGTAAATCTTAAAATGTATGTTCACCATAAAATACTAGTCTTTTACACTTTGCTGTACAATCTGCCTCCCTATTCTGAGTTCCCTGGAACAGTAGGCAGATTACAAAAGTCTGAATATCTGACTAATGCAGAGGAAATTGGACCCACTAAGCAGTTATGCCCAAGGCTCAACCTCAAGTCCAGCTGGACTTCATGGACTTCACGGCCTGCACTGTCACTTACTCTGCGAACTTGGAGAAGTTACATAACAACTTTGAACTTCAGTGTTCTTACAGCCCACAAGGATAATAATGCCTACCTCATAGACCCATATGAGGATCAAATGTGAAGTACAGGTCTGGCCCATGTTAAGTGCTCAGTAAATACTGACTAGTGTTATAATTATCCTTTTGGTGTTATAACAGGACTATTTATTATATAGTATTTATTTATTATATATTTATTATATATAATATTTATTATATATAATACTTATATAAATATTATTTATTATATATTTATAATATATTATAAATATATAATAATATAAATTATTATTAATAAACAATAATATAATTATCACAATGATAAATAATAAAAATTATAATATTTATTATATAAATAATATTTATTATATATAATATTCATTCTTAATATTCATTAAGAAAGGAGAGCCATTGGATCAAGTGCTTCTTGGATGTACTGGTTCTCAAAGTGAATACAGCCTTCAGACCTTGATTGCCAGATCCTGCTGGTACCTGACCAAAAGGTGAGAAGCCATCTAACCTTAATTCCCTACTCTGTTATGAGACCCCTTGAAGCATAACGCATTTTCATTCTTACTGGAGCAGGGATAGAGTTTGATTATTTTCTTTATAAAGAAAACCGTTGTTGGAGCAATGGGCTGTACCTGAAGATCATCACTTTCCAGGCCCTGGCTGATTTGACCTGTTTTATTACAGGGGCTGAACCTGTGGATTTGAGAATGAAAATTTATGAAACCAATGTTAGGGAGTGGCAGTTCCTGGTGGTGATAGGCCAGGGAAGATGCAGAAAATTTTTAGATTTGAGAGCTGTGAGGCAGTGATGGTCGTGTCAGCAGTTGGGATAAGTACTCATTTATATATAAATCCTTACTTTTATGTACGAGACATATTTTCTGAAGCAAAGCCACATTTCTGATGTTGCAAGAAAGAGGATCAGAAATACTTAATCCCAAATCTAAGAATCAAGACTATTGTCCTGTCCAAAACTTGGCAGGGCCATGTCTCAGAAAAATAAAACAGATGCTCACAAACTCTTCTTTGGAATTACTTGACCAAACCCACACATGCTGTTTTGCTTTTCATACCTGGATGCCCTCATTGGATATAGAAGTGGGTTATGAACTCAAGTCTCAGTTCAGTGGGAGCAGCTTTGGTTTGGAATTAGTTCAAATTCTGGCTCCTCCGCTGAGGAACGGTGTAATTTTGAGGAACTTATTTAAACTCTCTGATCCTCATTTTCCTTCTTTGTGAAACAGCTATAATCCCTTCCTCAAAGGGTATTGGGAAACTTAAATGATATAATGTTCAAAGTGACTCCCATGGAGCTCAGCTCATAGAAAGTATTTAATACATACTCATTTTCTTCCTCTCTTCCCTTGCGCTTTGCACCTTAATGTGCATTTGCCTGTTCCTCACATTGCTTCACCTTTGAGTTATAGACAAAGTTTATGCCTACCTGTAGGTGTTCATGATCTGATCTGGGGCATCCCTGGTTTCTATGTCCTTCAGGTCACTACTGAGCATTGGGTACCATAGGCCCTCGATCCAGCTACCCTAGAGAATGACATCATCAGCATTCCTTACCTAATATTGATTTGCATTAGTGGGCATAAAATCTGAATATCTCCTGTATATCATTCTCTGGTGGCCAGGACATGTCGACATGGCAATGGTGCCATTGGGAGGTCAGTGATCTTTCGTCCTACCACTTACCAGCTGGAACAGAGCAACTATCAGTGGAAAACCCTGTTGTATTTCAGAAGAAGATTTCTCAGTTTGGCTAAAAAAAAAAACTGAGGGTCTCAATTTTGAAATGGCCACACTCTTCTTCGAGTAGCTATAATGCCCTTTGGCTATAACCTTATGGTAGACTTCAGTGCGTAATTGCAATTGTTTCCTACAGTTTTAAAAACAGATGAATCTAGAAGTCCAATCACAGCCTGAGAACCAAGATCTATATTCATGTTTATCCCAAATTCCTCTAAATCTTGGCAAAGTGGGGCACACAGTTTCCTGCTATTTAGACTTCCAGTTTTCATATTTTAGAGCTACTAAAACATGCAATGTATAGGTTATGAAGCTCATTCTGTTGGAAGCTTGGATCAATGAGGATAATTTGGTCCTAGATGAATATTCAATAAAATGGACTCAAATAATGATTGAATGAAAGCTTTAATTTATTTTTCCTTTATGTCTTCCTAAGAATCCAGTTTCCTTCATACACAGCAAACGTACGTGTCCCTGTGTGTTTCTGAATAGAAAGAGCAAAAGCCATGGAATTAAGTAATTTGAATTTTAGTTAGAACCTTATCTTTTTGATTAAGTAGTTTTTTTGAAAGTGGCTAACATCTTTGGGTTTAATTTTCTTTATCTCTATAATGACAGTTTGGACTAGTAAACTTTAATGGCAATCTCCAACCCTGAAATTTTATAATTCTGTAAAAAATCCTCATTTTTTAATGTAAAATGTGCAGTTGCTAATTTTGCTATCTGTTGTTCCTCCTTTGTAGAAATGTATGGAAATTATTCCTAAGAATGTATGTACAATTGTTCAATGTATTAGAAAGCAACATTCCTTATGGTAGAGCACAATGTCCTCATAACTGAGTGGGCAATGACTTCACAGCCTGGGCAAATTAACTAGAAAGCTGAACAACCATAGGTGACCCAACATAATTGAAATTAGGTCATTGGTGACCCAACATAACGGGGAAAGGGGGGAATGCTGAGATTACATTCTAACTAAACAAGTATTTTTTTTTTCTTTCTTCCCTCATTGACAAGTCATAGGGCACATTGACTGTTCTAGGTTTAAAGGAAAATCCATCTGTACTTTTCCTAGTCAAAAATGAAATATTAGATGGAAGCTGTGATTTTCAAAATCTGTAACAATATGTATGGCATGGGCTCTCACCAGTCAGAATAGATGTCAACCACAAAGAATAACCATTCTGGATACGAGCCTTAAAACACTAAACCAAATCAAAGAAAAAACAACTTAAAAGTACTTTTCCTGTCCCCGTCCTCAATGAGAATAATTTATTTTTAACAAATATGTATATCTCCACTTTGAAAAGAAAAAATCAAATGGGGAAACATGCATCTGATTCCTGCCTCCTTCCTATTCCATCTCGTCCCACCTCCCCCTCACTCTCACCGTCCATCCACATGGGCCTCCTTCCCACCTCTGCCTTGACTGCTCTCCCTGCATCCTTGGACAACAGATTCTTAGCCATCACCTATTCTGTGGAGAGTATCGCACCATATCCCGAATAGGCTCTCTTAACCATTTTAGCTAATGGTCACTCCTAGTAATTCCCAGAATGTTACCCTGTTTTGTTTTCTTCCCAGCATTTAGTGATAGCTGAAATTCTGTTTTATTTATGTTCAATATTTGTTTATTTTCTGTCCATTCCACTAGGGTCTGCATAGAACAGAAGACTTGGGCCATCTTATAAATGCCTGGCCAATAGTAGGCCATCAATTAATATTTCAATAATAATAACATTAATATTAATGATAAACCTAAAAATGTATGGGCATCTACTACATGTCACACTCTACCTAGATTATCTCCCTAAATCTCAAATCAACTCTGTGAGGTGGATTTTCATTTCAACAAAGGAGGAAAAAAGAGGCTTCTAAGAGGTTAGAGAAGATAACAGACTCAAGATCTCAATGTTTTTAAGGGTGTTAACTGGGATTTTAATGTCAACATCTGAATGCATTCCTTGCTGGACTGCCTCCTAATTAAATATGCCTCCATATTCAGTAAATCAAGCAAAACATGTGCATTGTCTTGTATTATCAGAGACTATTGGATTGTATTACTCTTCAGTGAGCAGTAATTCTTAACATTTTTATCTTCAAGGTCTTTGCACCCCCTTCCCTAATGAACCACATTTCTGGAAGAAATATGTTACCATGGTGTATCATTTCTTACCATAAATAAAGGTTTTAAAATGTAACACTTTGAACACTCAGATCAATGTATCTAATATTTTTTTTGGACGGACATTTATAGAATTAATATTTGTGTCCCTCCAAAATTCATATATTGAAACGTCTTCCCCCAATGTGATGGTATTTGAAGGTGGGGTCTCTCGGAGGTGTTTGGGGTCATAAGGGTGTGGAGCCCTCATGAACGGCGTTAGTGCTCTTATAAAAGTGACCCCAGAGAGGCCCCTCATCCCCTCTGCCATGTGAGGTTACAGCTAGAAGGCGTCATCTATGAACCAGAGGGTGAGACCTCACCACACACAGAATCTGCTGGTGACTTGATCTTGGACTTCCCAGCCTCCAGAACTGTGAGAAACAAATTTCTGTTGTTCATAAGCCACCTATCTATAATATTTTCATTATACATGGACTAAGAGAAAGATGTTGGAACAATGCAAAAGGTCAGATACTGAAATAGCAATAAGATTTAAGATTTTAACAAAAGGGTAGATTTCATGAAAATAATTCAGAAGCTAATAAGTTAGAAGAAAAATAACCAGGAATAGTAGATTTGGTGGCTGTTCACAGATATAGTCTTATTTTTGACTTTTGAAAGGTTTCTTAAAAGTTCCTAAAGGTTTCATACTGGGTCCTGAGAAAGACTGGAGGTGATTCTTAAAAACAGAAATTCCAGAGCCCAACCCCAGGTCTACTGATTCAGAATCGCAGGGTCGGGTAGGGGAGGAAGGAAGAGGTATCCCAGAAGAATATTGGATTTAAGCAAATTTGGGAAGACTGAGCCAAAGAATGCTTATTATATGAGTAGTACAGGATGCACAGAGATGATTACATTAGGCAAGCAAGAAGACTTTACGAAATTCTTTACATAAAGAAAATTAAACCTACTGTCTACTCACTATTGTATTTTTGTCACTTTCCATTGCTTCTCATACATCTAAGATCAGAACTCAGTAACTACTTTAGATGAAAGAATTAAAAGTTTAAGCATTCAAAACTCCCATCATTAAGGTTTTTAGTGTTGTTGTTCATTTGTTGACTCTAAGGGTCTATTTCTTTCTTTTACTTTTAACGTATGTATGCACGCCTGTGTGCATGCATACACACACACACATGCACACACATTTGCACAGTTCCATGGCAGCAAAGAAATCCTCACATTCCAGATATGTCTTAGTGAAGCATGATGGTTAAGAATTCTCAATATTTTAATGTTACTTAGAGCACCAGTAGGTATGTTACCCTGGCTCCATGCCCAGAGTTTAACAGTAGGGGCCTTGTGAAATGCTAAACGATGTGTATAACCGTATTCAGACTCTCCAAGAGCCAATCCGTCAAAACATTTGCTGCTTTGAAAATGTGTTCTTCAAAAAAATGGGCATATGGAACTTATTACACTGCTTGGTGGAGTTCAGGCAGCAGGGTCCAAAATAAGCATAAAAACCTTTTGAGGACACAATCCTACCTTAAGGTAACAGGGTCTCTAAAACTGTCCTTCCCTGACCTAAGAGGTATAGAACTCTCACAGGAAATAGCAGAGTTCCAAATATTTTCCTGGGCTTCAAGTGTTTGTTAGAATAGCACAAAAGTTGGTAGAAGTTTTGAAAAGACCAAAAAAGTAATGTTTAAGTAAGAGTTTGTGAAATATTTGACCTGATTCAGTAATGATCCAACTAGCACAGTCGTTGGCCCATAACTGTTATTTAATAAATAATTGTGAACAAATAAATCTGACATTTTACTGCTACATATTCAAGTAGAGATTACAATGCATAGCTACATATGTGTGGAAATTTGATGGATGAAAGAGAAAGCTAATCCTTTAATCTCCATGGAAATAAAAGAAACATTTTAACAAAGAAGAAAATAATCAAAAGAAGGACCATGATTAGCTTACTCTTATTTCCCCCCCACTGCTGATTTCTATGACACCTGGATTTAAGAGGATAGACTTTTTAAAAAAATTTACATGTCCTTATTTAATTGAAATATTGAAATATCAAAGGAAGCTAATTGATAGGATTTATGAAGGATTAATTTACTTTGAACCCGCATTAACGTAACGTGTGCTATGTGCTGTACTAGGTGTTAAAAGAATACCCTTGTTTCCTCTTCATTAGCAGCAAGGACAGAAAATGCTATTATCAGTTATTGCAGACAACAAGAACAGAGTTTAGGTTTTGAAGCTGAAAAGCCTCAAACTCCTTGCTGTGTTTTATTATGCTTAACTGAAATTCTTCACAGTTACAATAGTGTAAACTCCTCTTGATTGCATCAATATGTACTTGGAACAGGGAGGTATGTAGACCACTCATTGTGAAGGAACTCTGCAGCTACATTTTGATTTGCTTTGAAGGAATAAAAGTAAATCAAGAAAGTGTGCTTTTTTGTGAAAGCCATGGGGGTATTTCATTTCTAACTTCTTGTGGATCATAAGGTGAATTCATTTGCCTTGTAAAGTCTCCCTCACTTGAAATTTCCTGACAGTTAGAGATATTCCCTTCCCAGCATGTTTCATCACCCAAAGAGCTTTGCGTGGACCACTCTTTGATGGTTTATATTCTCCCAGTGCAATGCTCACTTCTTCTCGTTACCTTATTTTTCACTATTTCATGATTTGTCTTTTATATTTTATCACTGCTTCCTCTGGGATTTTTTTTTTCCCAAGAAAAATGACAAGAATGATCCACATTAGTCCATAAGAGAGGTTGTAAAATAAACATTATACCATGTGTGGCGTAAAAAAAAATAACTACAAGTGGCTGTTCTCACTTTCTGGCATTTACACACATGGCCATCTGTTTCAGGGCTGTTTTACTTGGCTTTTTCCCAACATTTATGTAACTGGCCAATTGAAAGGAAATGACATCACCAAGTTTCCTGAAGACTATCACTGGAGCCACAAAAAAGTTAGGAAACAAATTGCTTAGTAAAGAGAAAGATGTTTTTCAAACGTCTCTTTTCTTTTCCATTTCTTTCTTCCTTTTTTTCTAGAATTTCTAATAATTTTTTCCCTACTTCTGCACCTTCTGTGTTAATACTTAATATTTTCAATGTCTGCTTTAGAGCTTCTCCTCTTTGAATTGTGAGGAGTTAAGAGAAAAAAAAAATGCTCTTTTTTGGATCCACATGATATGATCACAACATGTTGAAAAGTAAGGAGCTCTCGGACCTACCTAACATCCAGTAATAGATTTGATTGCCTTCTTTCCCTCAAGTGACAGCAGATTTTGAACCTGTAGATCTGGGCCTTGAAAAGATCTGAAGAAATTCTCACAAGACCTAAACTTTTCTGCTACCAAAGGGATGCCTCAACTATCCCTTACAGCTAGGCCCACAGAGCATGATGGAATGAAGAGGAACATTTGGAAAGTATATCATATTTGTTGGCAACACCAAGATGTCAAAGCTAGGAATGGTAGATTTTTTATAGCATAGTTTATAGATCCTCTTATCCCAGTATCTCAGTAATTTGTACCACTGGACCAAGAAGGCCTTTCATCTGATTCCAAAATGAAGCCATCTCTAGGGGAAATATAGCAGCTGTTTTTAAGGCTCACAATTGCATGGAAAAAGTATTAGTGTTAGAAGAAATTAAGTATACCTGCTTAATATTTTCTCAGGAGTTCAGAGAAAATAGAGGGTTCATCTAAACAGGAATCTCTTTAAGCTCCTATGTTAAAAACTTTGAGATTTTAAATGCCTTATATATCATTCCAGTCTACTCATGGTCTCCTATAATAATGGACTGTTGCAGCTGCATCGCCCTGAATCAGCATTCTTCCAATTGGGACGGGAGCATTACTTTGAAAGTGTGCCCTTTTGACACTACCTGGATTGGTTTGAAACTCTCCTCCCCACCTCCATTTCCTTCTCTTCTCTTTTCCACCTTCATCATCATGGGTAATAGATTCTGTTGGTTCCTCACCCTGATTGCCTTTGCCAGCTGGTGCATCTGCCCCTCAAGTGTTTTGAGTTCTTTCTGGAGAATTGCCAATAGCTGATGGGAGCCACCTGCTGGGACAGTGACAGCGCCACCATTCCCCCCACTGTCCTGAGTGGCCAATGACTGACAGGTTTAGATATATAAAATCCTCAAGGCCACATATCCTCAAGGTGAGACAAGTCTGTGGTGGGATTTATGTTCCAGTCTCCCATGCACCAGCCAAGGCTACACTTTACCTGAGTCCGCATCCTTCCTTGGCTCTTTCCAGCTTGATCTACTTCCTTTCAGGTTTTTCCTAAAGACTACTCCCTTAATAAGTCACATATATCTGAAGCCCTGTCCTAGCCTTGGTTTTTTAGGGCCTCCTATCCAAGACACTCTGATTATCAACAATGATATCTGAATGATGAGAACACAAAGAGAAGTTCTATAGGAGTCTAAGTATGAGAAGGGTCCCTATCAGAGTTTATACAGCAAGACAAAGGGAACAATTGGGAGAGTGTCAGCAGCAGCTTCTAAAGAAAACAAAATTTAAGGTAAGAATGTAAGAAAAAGAAAACATCAGTGATAGGTTACTTGACAGATCTTAAAGAAGTTGGTGGAGAGTGCAGAGATAGATAAAAAAAATGTTGCTTGGATTTAAAAAAATGTTAACACATATGGATGAAGAAAATTTGGAAAACACAGAAAAGTAGAAAGATAATATCAAAATCACCTGTAATCCTGCTATCCAAATATAATCACTTTTGATATATTTCATTCCAATTTCTTTTTTTCTATCATTTATCTATATTTGTATTTTATTCATATGCATTTATTTACATACATTTATACATGGGAATTGCTACATATACAATTTAATACCCTGCATTTTCTTCTTGAACATTACTAACTTTTCATGTTATGTACTACTCTTTGAAAACTAATTTTCAACGTCTACAGAACATAAATTCTATAGATTGACTATAATTTAAATATACACCTATTTTCAGAATTTGGGTTGCTACCAATCTTTTGCTGTTTATAACACTGCTGTAAGGAACAATAGACTTGTACATAAATCTTGATGTTCATTTTAGATTTTCATTTATAGACTACACTAATAGTAGTAGAACTACCAGGTCAAGTGCACGCAAATTTTAAATAAACCATCAACTTATGTTCCGATTTTTGCCAACATATTGGCAGTTATTTTCCAAAAAGGACGCGCCAATGTGTAATGACTCTAATAAGAATACCATTTTATAGTGCCATTGCCATCGTTAAAGTAAATTAAATAAAAGTAAATTCAGTAAATTAAAGCAAATTTTATAGTAAACATTGTATTCATTTTTTTTCTTTTTTGACGTGTGTGTGTGTGTGTGTGTGTGTGTGTTGCTTGGACCTTGTTTCCTCTTAATTAAAGTGAAAGCTTTTGTTGTTGTTGTTGTTAACTTTAAAATAAGCATGTTCCTTGGAAGCAACCTAAGTGTCCATCGATGGATGAACGGATAAAGAAGATGTGGGGGGTGTGTGTGTGTGTGTGTATATATATATATATATATATATATATATATATATATATATATATGCAATGGAATATTACTCAGCTATAAAAAAAAGAATGAAATAATGCCATTTGCAGCAACATGGATAGACCTAGAGATCATCACTGTAAGTAAAGTAAGTCAGACAGAAAAAGACAAACATCATATAACTTTGCTTATATGTGGAATCTAAAAAAATGATACAAGCGAATTTATTTGCAAAACAGAAATAGGCTCACAGACATAGAAAGAAACTTATGGTAAAGGTAACCATAAGTGGGGGCAGGATAAATTAGGAGTTTGGGATTAAAATATACACACTATGATATATAAAAGAGATAATCATAACCAACAAGGACCTACTGTATAGCACAGGGAACTATACTGAATATCTTGTAATAACCTATTATGGAAAAGAATCTAAAAAAGCATATATGTATACCTAACTGAATCACTTTGCTGTACACCTGAAGCTAACACAACATTGTAAATCAACTATATTTCAATAAAAATTTAAAAACAGAAAGTATGTTCATAAAAAAATAAAATAAAATAAGCATGTTCTTGGTTGCCTTTTTCCTCTTTAATATGCCTTATTCAGGTCTAGAGAAAGATACTCCAATGAAACCCTAGGTTTCAAAAACATGAAAACAACCTAAATTGTTGAGGGAGGAGGGAAGAAAAAGCTGGTCAGTCAGCTCTTTGTTTTGAGCTCATGAGGCCAACACACATGAATTTCTTCACTCCACTACAGTAAATTGATCCTTTGCTCCACTTGAATTTTCTTGATATGCTGACCTACTATCTCACAAACACAACTACTGTATGCTTTGTCCTGTGGACATTCATCCCCAAATGAACATTGCTTGTACCTGAATGATCGAGGAACTGTGAACGATATCATAGGACTTGGTAATAGTGAGAGCATATAAATCAGTATGGTACAAGCAAATTTAAAATAATGTGAAAATATCATGTGGCAAGAAGAATCAGGCCAAGGACTGAAAGAATCAGGCCACGGCTTGTAGGACTGAAACAGGAAATGCGGAAGGAGGGGTGGGTACTAACACTATGCGGTTCCGGGGCTGCCGATAGGAAAAGGGAATGAACCATCTTCCGATTTCTCCTCCATCTCCCCAAATGTCTCTTATGGAATTGGGTCTGGTATGTTCCTTATTTTATAAGGCACCAAGGGACACGCTAGGTAAAGTGTAATGCCGTAATGGTTAATTCACTCATCTATTACGTATGCTATTAAAAACAGCCACAAATTTCTTTATGTATTTGATTTACAATAGTAAGCAGACTGTACATGTGTGTGTTTGCTGTCTGTATACATATGGATTTGTGGGCATATGATTTCAATAATAAAATGGCATTTCAGTGTATAATGAATTATAGGTTTTGCTGACAGTATGGAGTATAGAGAAAGGAGAACAAAGGAACAGGTAAGAGAAACAAGTAAGGGAGGGGATCCCCAGAATGACTGGGAAGGAGTGGAAAGGCAGAGGAAGGGAAGGGGTCAGGACGCATGCCTGACAAACTCTGCCGAAGTGAACATTTTGATAAGAAACAGAGTCAAGCTCTCTATGACCTGATAAGTCACTTTCCATTTGCTGCTGCTTTGACATCCAAGCTCCTCAGTGGTTGAGGTACTTCAACCAGTGCCCCGATTCTGGTTTCCTTTCTCTTTTTTTTCTTTTAAGTATGATGCTCTTGTACTTTTAAGAAACTTGTGTCTTGTCTTAACACCTTGATGCGCATAAATGCCACAAAATATACATTTTACCATATCACTTTAACGGATACTTTTTACAAACAAAATACAATTTGAGGTGTTGCAGGTTTTGTCTGTATATCAAAAATAATATGACTAAATTTTAATTTTAAAAATCTGTTAAATTCAGTCAAGTGATATTGGCTTTGGACTAAACTGTGCTACTTAAACAGTCTGCTCTGGTATCGTGCAGAGCTCTATTTACCTCTGCCCTTTGTTCTTGCCCTTTCCTGTCTACCTATGAGTTAAAATATGAACCCCATGAAGTATTTACCTCCCTGGATAGTTACTGCTGTGCTAAATTGAACCATATAAACTTTCACATTCTCTAGCTTGTAATTTAGAAATTTGATATACCTTAAATCTGAATTTGGGGCTGCTAATATTCAACAAGTGTGCACCATACTTTATCAATTCCCTAAGTTTTGTTTTCTACAGATGGAATTTTTTATGTCAGGTGATTAAGTGGTAGTCCTTGAGGCCACTTCTGACTTGTACATGAACTCTTTAAAGCTACTGGGCCACTGGGTTATTTAGTGCATGGAGTGGTTATAGATGGTATCTGAGACAGGCATCATGATTCCAAAAGTGCCTGATTTTCCACCTCTTCCTCTCAAGGTGTAGTAATGGATATGACTGCTTTAAATGACTGGTGAAATAAGAATTGAACCTATGGCTATTTTAAACATTCTTGTGGAAAGATTTTCATGAGTAGACTGCCCAGTAGACAGTTCAGCTGAGATAATTTTTTATTATGTGGTATGGATAATTTAAAAATCCATGTTTAATAAGCACATAAAAGACACACCGTACTTTACCTATGTGTGATTATATACATATAGACATACATATATATGTATATCGTTTCTGTGTGTGCGCACAGAACTTTAATGAAGAATACTTTTGTAAACAAACTTAAAGAAGGGAAGGAAGCAGAACTGAACAGAGAGAACTGAACTGCTACAGTATAAAATTACAAAAATTAAGTGTAGTCTTGGTGGAAGAATAGACAAATATTAGAGTCAGAAATTACCAATACATATACAGTCAATAGGTATCTGACAAGATGCCAATGAGAAATGCAACTTGAGAAGCTGTTTATTCATACAGAATATAACTTGAGAAGCTGGTTATCCATACAGAAAAAAATGAACTATATATATATATGTATGTATATATATATATGTGTGTGTGTGTGTGTGTGTGTGTATATATATATAGTTTTGACACATTCCACCTTAGCTATGTGATAGTATCTGTATGTATATGTATGATTTAGAAATCCTATTTTAGCTGTGTGTTAGTTTTTTCCCTTCTGACCATATGATTCTATTTTAAATATGAATTAAAATGGCTTAAAAGTATTAATTATAGAAGGCAGGTTTCTCTGAGTCATGCAGCGCCCTTCCTCCACCCTACCCCCAGCCCACCACCTCCCACCGTTATTTTTGTATATTTGGCATAACCCGTTTCTTTAATGAAACAGATTTCCTTTCCAAGAAATGAGTGCAAGCTCCAGACTGAAAAGATGAAAATAAAGATGGCGGTGTTTAGTCTATACAGGTTCATTTCTCCAGGTATGTGCTATATAAGTGCTGTTATTTTGCTGGTCTCTTAAGAGTCAATTCTTTTAGCAGAATTGTCTCCTATCTCTAAGGTAGCAAGAATGACCACTAAGAAAAAAAATATATATGACATTACACTGCTGAGAATTTTCATGCTTTTGCCCCTCTTTTGGTGGTGGAAGGACCTTTGTCTTACAAAGGCAAAACTAGCAAGAACTTTATACTTTTGGCTTAAACATTAAACAGAAATGTCCATTTAAAACTTTGAGTAGACAGATGGGTTTAGGTTCAGCCTCAGGAAAAGCTGGAATGGGTTTAAGTGTGAAGTGGGTAGAAGGCACTGTTTTGTCTTTTCATGGCAGGTTTGATCCAGAGGAAGTAAAAGGCTTTATCTCTGAGTCTAAAGAATTAAAGGAGGATGAAAACGGGATTACAGTATCTGATATGGACTGCCTATTGTTTGTGTGACAGTTTAAACCCTTTGTTCACAGTTGGTCACAAGACCACAGTCTCTATTCCGTGCTAGGAATGTATTCTTTCAAAAACAGGAAGCAACACTTGAAGTAACTGCAGTTTTACAGTGACTACCAGGTTGATCCCTGGTTTTTGTCGCCGCTTTCCTGTTGGGTCTGGAGGAAGTGGCAGAGAGAGAAGAGAGAGAGTGGAGGAGGCAACTCGATTACAGCGACGGGTTAGACTGAGCCTGGATTCATCTTAGTGGAAGAGTGATGAAAACACTTTAAACAGTTGCCAACAGCTCAGTAGAAAGTATTTGACATCTCACCTACATCAACAAGCAAGAGTTAAAGGTTAAATCACACACACTCAAGTGCTGGGAAAAGGATGTGTTTATGTCATCAACTTTCTTTGTTCTAGGACCGCCCTATGTCAACAAGGGGACAGACATTGCCTGGTTGGAGCCACCAGGACAATAGAGACAAATCCACAATTTGTGCATGACAAATCCCCTTCTAAGCATTTGTAGCTTGCTCCTAGTTACATGGGCTTCTTTATCATTCTCTACGTGCTTCCAAATAGCTATGTATTTAGAACAATGTGGTTTTGATCTTTTCTCTTTCTTCATCTAGATTCTTGGGGTCCCAAGCATGAACCTCAGTTTAAAAAGAGGAAAACCTGGGAAGAGGAAGGTTTTCTTTTTGTACACGGTTCCTGTGTTGACTTCAAATTCAGTGAGCACCCACTCTAAACTCCTTCAGGTTGTGGTGGTACGTAACTGGTGCTCACACACTAGAGGGGCTTTTTTGGAAAGGAATTTAGTGCCCTTCACAAAGTTCTGAAAGGCTGAACAGGAGATTTCTTGACCAGGTTAAGAAAGATTTAGATTGAAATTGTGAAGAAAAGAAAATATACCCAAAAGAGCAATGTAAAGCTATTGCCAAGGAGATCAACAGGTGTGCCCTGAAAGGAAAAAATAGTTTAGAAAAAATGCTTCTTATCTTTTGGCAGGTCAAGTCCCTTTTGAGAATCTGGTGAGAGCTGTGGATTACCTATTTGTACTAAAGTTTGTACCCATGTTCAGGACGATCAGAGATTCCTTGATGACTGTCCACAGAAGTCCTAGAGGTCCTTGTAGTATAAGGGGACCAGCAAAGGCAACTCCCTTGCTTCCTCACCGTATTTTGAGAGTTAAACTAAAAGTCAATGCACAGTAGGTAAGAATAGGTATAGTCAAAAGCACCTTTACAACTAAATGTTTTCTAAAAACAAGATTCTGGACCCTGGATGGTGCTCGGTGAGCAAGGCTTTCTACCTTCACATTTTCTGTTACCTGTAGATTTTGTACACCCATCATTTGCTGGATTCTTTTCATATATGAAAACTGTCATTTAAGCTACAATAAAAGTTACTTGCTCTTCTTATTTTTGGCCTAGAAAACATTTACTTACATCTATGGACTTATTTTCTTTCTGATCTCTGTGTTAGGAATATGTCTAACTTGAGATGGATACATTAAACCATCATCACCTGATACCATGAAATATTGGCGACATCGAAAGAGCATCCTTCACCAACAATCTGATCAATTTTCATGTAGCATTACAGTTATTGTAGATACCCCAAGATAAAATTTAGATTCATTACTTAAGAAGAGCTACAGTAGTTTTTAAGCCTCACTATTCAACGCTTTAAAAGAGAAGCACAATTTTTATTACATTATTTTTGATAACTGCATTCCAATATAATTGGCTTTCTTTGAAATATCATGGGTTTTTTTTCCCTAAATATATTTAAAAACATTATCCCAAGAAGTAGTCCACTCTGTGTCAAACTGCCAAATGGGTCTATGGCACAAAATGTTTAAGAACCCCTGGCAAAGAGATGATAGAAATAAATTTTCACTGATGTTTCACTGGCATTCAATACTGGTGGTTGTGCTGGAAATGCTGTAAAGGTACCCTTGTCCTTGCATGAATGGGAAGCAACCTAACAAGGGTAGAAATATCCTGCCACTCCACGAGGATCCTGTAACTTGGTCAGACTAGGAGGCTGGCGATTCAGCTGCTAGAACATCACTACCTCTGGCTTGAGTAAACCATTCCTGCAATGTGCTTGAGGTGGAAGCTGAGGTTTCACTAGATTTTTAAGGCTGTGTGACTATATTTTTCTTCTGTCTGGTTGCTACTAAATGTTGAAAAGAATGTCAGATTTTAGACTGAGACTTGCTCTCATTACAGTATACCAACATGGCGTGGGGTGGCTCCTGGAAGGAACCTATAGCCCTTACCTACTTCTGACTATCAGAGGCTATACAGATCCTACCAAGAGAACCTAACAGTTTTGAGCAGCCAACTTGGCTTATGTCAATTTGCTCCCATTTTTTAAATTGGTCTTAGCATTAATTTGTGTTTTCCATGAGTAACTGGTTTGTTTTACTTTACAACACTATGAACCTTGTATCTGTTTTCTTTCCTCTTTGTGTTGACTGTTTGACAGTTAAGAGTTAAACCTGTTGGTCGCCTGTAGCAAGTTTATAAAATTTCATGGCATAACTTTTGTACTTCTATTTCATTTTTAGAAGGCAGCATAGTGAGTGATTAAGAACATGAGCTCTACAGACAGACATCTTGGGTTCAGATCTACTAGGTCACTAACCAAGTGACCTTGGACATGTTAAACTTCCAGTTTCCTTATCAATCTTCATAGGGGTGGCTATGATTGTTAAGAGATAGCACATGCAGAGCACTTAGAGCAGTATCAGAGTCCCAGGAAGAACGAATAAACATTAGATATTATTCCTGGCTCCATCTTTTTTTCCTAGATTATTTTTGCCTGGCCTCATGTTTTATTCTTTTGTTTGTTGAAATCTTACTACTATACAGAATACATGTTTTATAAAAATGCCTTAATTCCTTTTGGTGTTCAGACAGCAGTGTGAAGGATATATTTGGAGAGAATGGAATTAGAAGTATGGAAGTCACTTAGAAGAATATAAAAATAATCCATCTGATAGAAGATAACTAAAATAGTAGCAGTAGGGATACAGAAGAAGAGAAGTATTTGAGGTATTTATGAGATTGAATTGACAGGACCCGGTGACCCATTTTATGTGAAAGGTAAATAACAGTAAATCTAGGGTGACTCCTAATTTGCTAGTTTAGGTGACTGGGCAAATGATGATACCATCAATCAAGATCAGGAATATGGAAAGTATCCTGGAGGTGCTCAGGTGTAGTGATAAATAATAAATTAAGTTTTGGCCATGTTGAGTTTGAGATTTTGGGGGGATAATTAAGTCAAACCCAGTAAAGCACTGAAAATAAGCATTTAGAGCTTAGGAGAGATTATAAAGATGGATACATTGATTCAGAATTTAGCAGAATATATGTTTTTAGCAATGTTTATAGGTAAAATTGCACAGTATTAAGTGAAGGCCAAGGGACTTTTGGGAACTGAGCTGGAAGACAAAGGCTGTGTCTTTCTCATCTTTGTATTTCCATCCAGAACACCAGCCCAGTCCCTGGCACAGAGGAGATGCTCAGTAAACTTTTATTTCACGACCTATCAAATGGACGAGTGAATAAGTAAATACAAGAAAGCCTCAGAGGAGACTGAGAAGGAGCAATTAGAAAGATGACAGAGTACTAAGAGAGAGTGATTTCTCATAAGGGAGAGAGTTTTAAGAATGTGGGTACAGTCAACATTTTGGGGTGTTGGATGATATAAAACTGAGACAGAGAGCAGGTGCACTGAATGACAGAACCAGGACTTGAAGAGATCTCAAGAGCATGAAAATTAGAGTTAAATCTCATTGTTATTTACTAGGGATAAGTGGAAAATCCTAACAGGTTCACAAAATCAAATGCATAAGTAGTAGACATAGACGACCTGATTTAATTGCATTCCTGGGGTTTAATAGTAAGCTGTAAGTTCAATGTAAATTAATAGTAGAGCCTGCCTGCCAGGGTGTGTAATTAGGCACTGCTAATAAAAATATCCAGCATAAAAATATGGGGATAATAATACCTTAGTATATATCACAGGCACAGTTTGGGACAGTGCATTTCAAGAGACAAAATTATAAAACTAGAGTATATGCAGGGAACAACAAGCAGAGTAAAGAAAAGTCTGGAAGACATGTCATTCACTTGAAGATGGTTGAGGGAAGTTGGCATGTCCCAACTTCATACTGAACAGGAACTAATCTTATTCTGTGTAGTCAGGTCTAGATCAAAGGGCAAAACCACAGAAGTGACAGACTGAGAGACTCCAACTCACTCTGAGAAGGAATTTTCTGTAATTAGGCCTGTCTCTCAATGGAATTAGCTATTAGTGGGAAAAACAGTTTGTTTATTTATTTATTTATTGAACTAATACTTTGAGGGCATCTATCAATGTTTCTAAGATACATATCCCTTGGCAGTAGGGATACAACAGACCAGTGATAGATGATTACTACCCTATTGGAGTTTACATTTTTAGATTCATTTATTTATTGAGTGTTTATTGGGTTCATGCTGTGTGTTAGATTTGTCCTATGCCTCAGGGATATAGTGAGAAATGTCTCCATTCTCATGGCCTTGATTGTCTGTGGGTGAAGAAGATATTAAACATATAAATATATAAATATACATAAAATCATAGACTAGAGGATCATTTGTCCTATGTAGCCAGATGAATTCTAAACAGGAGAAACTAATGAGGGGAACTAATATAGTTTGGTGAGTTCTAGAATGGTCGTTCTAAGGTTGGGCAGATTGTGGGTAAACACGGAGGGAATAGTACATGCAACGCTGTGTTCAAGGTTGGAGAGAAGGCCAGAGTCACTGGAGAGCAAGGTAAACAGGGAGATGAGTTTGGTGAGGGCAATGGTCAGCCCAGGCAAGCCTTAAGAGTCTCTGTAAGAATTGGTTTTATTCTGAGTGCAGTGGGAAGCCACTGAACAATTTTAATGAGGATAGTGATACAATAAAATAGAATACATTAAAGGAAAAGGAGTTCTTTGGATTCTGTGTGAAGAATGCATTAGAGAAGGGAAAACTGGATGTGGAGAGAACAGGAGCCCATTGCCTCAGTCTTGATGAGAGGTAATGGTGCTTTGGAAGAGGATGGAGGCAGTGGAGATGGAGAGGAATGGTTGAATTCCAAGTGTATTTCAGAGCAGGCTTAATAGTAATTAAGGACCTGATTTGAATTGCACTGATTTTACATGAGGAGTTAAGATGAGGAGGATTTCAAGAACAATTCTCAAGATGCCAGCTCCTGTAACTGGCTGCACTCTGAGAGGAGGCCCTTGGAGAAGCTCCATGTTTGGGGGTGATGGGGAGATTGGCCGTGGATTTGAGTCCTCTTTGGACAGGTGACATTTGTTTGGATGAATCAAAGTCAGAGGATCAATATGTGTCCTATGGATAGGCCCATTATATTCCTTGGTGTTCAAGAGCTCTGTCTCCCTTCCGCTTTCCCCTTTATATCTAGGATGGAGGGAGAATATGAAGCTCCCTCCCTTCTTTTTGTCAACAGAAAACTGTGTGCCACTGAATTTTCAAGACTTTTTTTTATTTGAAGGAATTCAGATAGAAGCCTTGTTATCTGTGTTGATTCAAATTCAAGCTTTAGAAATGCTGTTTTTCAGACTATCTGTGGTCTTTTACCCATGACTTTGTAGTCCTCATTCTTTGTTAGTACTGAGGATGACTTCAGATGCCTCTTCCTGTAATTAAGATGGTTTCTAGAGGTTTGATTGCTTGTTAGCAATCTGAGAGAAAGCATTGAAATGTATGTCGCAGATATTTCTCCCACTGAATTATATTGTATGAGTCTCCTATGAGAAATTGAGAAATCACCTAGAAGTTGTTAAACAGCAGAGTTTTTTGATAATATTGGTGATAGATATGAGAGAGAAGACCATTAAGTCAGGGAAGATAAGCATTCCTAAGAAAGTATACTTCAGCAGCCGTAATTGTGCCAAAAGGTCTTTCAAATAAACACTTACATTAGAAGAGAGGAAAGAGCCATCAAATGGAACGACACTGTTTCATCATTCTCCTTCACCCACAATACCAAGTCACTTTTCTTTATATATATCAAGTCGTTTTTCTTGATCCACTACTTCTACACTTAATCCAACAATTTAGTTTACTACCTTATTTTAACCCATTATCTGATATGTGGGCTTTTGAAATAAGGTCTTTGGTCTCCTCTCCCTTCTGCCTTCCTGCACTCTATCATCAAAGTAAATCTTCAAAAATGCTTCTTTCATAATACCTATCTTGGGTTCAAAATCTTCCACTCGGTCCACAGGTTATGATGGTAAAAAATCCCATCTCCTTTGGCTGATGGTTAAAAAATTGCAAGGACTCAACCAGTCCTAGCAATTGTATTTCCCCCCATTCACTGTCCTGTAAGCGCACTGAAGTGTTCCCACCTCAGCATTTATGTTGTTTGCCCCTTCTGGAATGCCTAACTCCTCCCTGACTTTGCCCTTCTTTCAATCCTAACACTGACCTCCACCTCTGGAAACACTCCTAGGACACTTGATCCTTACAGACTCTGCATTGCTTGTCACTTGCTTCTTTATATCTTTATGAACTTTCTACATGTATATGTCCAAGACTTTATATCTGGGTGTTACTCTCATCTACTGCAAGAGAACCCTCCTTATGATGCTTTCCCACCCCAGTTCTCAGCAACCCTCACCGGAGTGCCCCCCGAATGCCTGGCTTGAGGTCAGTGGGATCATTGAGGTCATCTACATTTAGATTCAAGGCATTTTCCAGTGAGGAAGGAGACAGGCTAATTTGAAAGTCTAGTTTTAGAAGTAGGAATGAAGAAAGACAGCTTTTGCCAGATGCTCTAGGAAGTATACTGTGCAATAAAATGTAAGACATTTTTATCTCTTCGCTCTTTCTCTGTCTCAACTTTTAGAATGAATTTCCCCATTTCTTGAACTGACTTACATTTTCTGGTTTCTTCCAGAACCTGCTTCCTCATTCAGTCTTTTCATAACCCTTAAGCATATGCCCTTTCGTTATCTGACTCTTTTTCTCTCCCAAATCATCTGAACAAAATTATTTATTTCATTGTCTAACCTTTTCTCTCTTTTCAATTATAACACTTGATTTCCTTTTTATTTATTTATTCCTTAAGCTTTGTTTTTATTCATTCATATTTTCTTGCTGAGTCAAGAGAGACTTCCCCTTCTCTTTCCTTCCCCCTGAATAGTTCATCACTAAAGGCATTGACAATTCTTTACAGAGGACATCTTGCATTCAGAGCAGAACCACAGAGCAGTAGTCTCTTTTTATTCCTTGTGTTCCTGGCCAGTTATAGCTTCGTGTACATTTTAATACTGTCTGACTGTTTATTTGGAATTGAAGATTAGGTTTTATAATAAATTACTTTAGAGTAATTGGTTTTGCAGTCAAATATGCTATCCTACCTACCATATTACCTACTATTTACATATGAGCTCGATTACTGTTTTTAAATGGCTTTGAACTATCTAATAATCAATGAATGTTTTTCTTTGTCTTTGCCTTTAAAGTTCTACCATTTAAATCTCTTGTATCTAAAGGAAAATGTTGCAGTAGCTTATCCACATGATATGCAGTAAACAGTACTGCCAGATACATATAGAGGATGGGGACTGTTGTCATTTTTTAAATAAATGGATGCCTTTCCTAGCCACATAATCTCATCAACTCCTTCTCAGATGAAGTAGTAGTTTCCTTCCTTTTGATTAAAATAAGTTCTTGTTTGAGCAGTCCTAATCTTGTGGACTCTAGTTACTCAGCATTATAATAGGGAGGAATAAACTCAGAACAGCTGTCCAAATGGGAACTCTATCTGTCCTGGGAGAGGCAGTGGGGAGTGAGGTGCGTAACATTTAGGTGAGTATTTTTCGTGCCAGTACTTGGTGGGTTCCTCTCCATGCTGGCAGTAACTTATCCCTGACTGGGACCAGAAAAGTCAAAACCCTTCTACCCCCAAAGATTCCCAGGATGCAAATGAAATATTCATTCATGTGAAAAATGCTACTTTCTGTTTTTTAAGGCATGGTTTGAAACTGTGCTTCTATTTTTATTTATTTATTTTTTTGTCTTTCCTGTCCAGTATTCACTCTACTTAGATCTTGAATGTATATTGCTGTAGCTTGCAGGGACTTTGGCTTTTTTAGCTGAGTAGCCTGGACTCTCATTTAAAACATGACAGGCTTGAAGGTTTTTATATATTTTGGCATTCCATACTGCACCTTGTCTTAGCTTGCTGTATTTTCAGGAACTGAGTAAAATGAAAACAATAACAGTACTGAGAATAGTTTATTAAACACTTAATGCATGCAAGGTACTGTCCCAGAAATTATCTGTAAATTACCTTAACTCATCTTTGCAATAATCCTATGATGTAGGTACTATTGTTTTAATATCCATTTTCAGATGAGGAAACCAAGACACAAAACTATTAAGCTATTTTGCTCAAGGTAGCTCAGATCCACCTGGGGGAGCCATGATTAAAATTGGACTCTATTTCTCATTATTTTAGTTGCTACTTCATAATAAAATCATAGTGACAGAAATAAGAATATTTTTATGAGGTGGCAACGATTGTTTGACTAGACAGAAGATAGAATTGATCTTCCAAATTTAGTTAGCTTGATTTCTGTAGTCCCTAAAATGCTTGATGAGGTCAGGAAGTGGGATTATTTACTGGATGCTAAAATTTCATGCCCCAACTTTATCCAAGAATATCAGGGCTTCAGTGGAGACATCATGCAGATACCTCAGAGAGCGTAATTCTCTTACTTTACTGAGAATACAGTATCCAAAAGAGAATCTAGTGGCAGGGTATTAGGGAGTCAGTAGGAAAGTTTGTTGTGAGAAGGGGAGTTTTGGAGAGAGGACAATGAAATGTTTTATATTAAGCCCATGGTGAAAGGATCATGCTGATTGCAGTGTTATTGGTCACTGTTATCCAGTGAAAATCATTCTTGAAACTCAGAAGTAGTCTTATTCCTTGCTTGTGATACTTGCCATTATTTCACGGGTTTGAAAATACCAACTTTGGAAGTTCAAGTCCTATATGGGTTACATATTTCTTTTTAGGATCATATGCTTTCATGAGAACTGCAATGAAGTGATGGAAGCATACGTCCAAGGACAAGGTCATTCCTGTGTGTGAATAATAAAGAGGAATGGGAATAAATAATTAGAATAGCACTTGGGCTTTTAATACAGAACAGCCTTGCTCTAAATTATGCACTAAACAAGAAACATGACTTTCCTTCAGAATCTAACAAATGAGACTATATAGAACAATATTTAAAATCAATATTTAAAAAACACTTAAATGTCTTTAAATTGTCAATTGTCATAATTACCGTTTAATATAATTCTGGTATTTTCCTTAATCCAGGTCATCCTACTCTCTTCTTATGGCGAGACACCTCCAGATTATGCTCACTCCCTGAGGGAATGTGATGTGTTAAATGGATACTCCTTCCTCTGTCCTTTACACTTATTATGTTATTTAATCCTCACAGCAACACTTCATTACAATTGAGACCTAGAGAAATTAAATAATTGGCCTCGGGCTACATAGCTAGTGAGCGGATTTGAATTTTGGCAGCTCTACTCAGAGCCCAGGCTCTTAATCACTACCAATCTGCTCCTTTAATTCTGTTAACTTGTTCTGGAGCAGAGTTCCAATGATCTTAGTATAACAGTGTCAGGAACAAACTCCCATCACTCCACAGAACAAAACAAAGAGAATACACCATTTTGTAAAAAGATTTCACTAAAAAGATCACTTGTACATTCCAGATAACTTCAGATGGCTTGTGAATCAGGTGAATTACACCCTTCAGCTAACTCCCTCAGCTTGGCTTTCTCAATATTAAATCACAGCTGGATTACTTTTACAACCTGTTCCTTAGGGGATGGGGGCACATTTCAGGCATATTTGAACAAAAGAATTTTTAAGCAAGTATAATTGCCTCTTTTGATAGGAAAGAATGATGGAAATTAAATATTTTGGGTGCCCCTTAAAAGTATCAGTGTGTCACTAGGGGCTAGCCTATTATTTATTTCAGTTAATCTTTCCAAAGAATGTGTGAAGTAATTATTATTATCTCCATTTGGCAGATGAGAAAACTGAGATTCAAGAAAGCTTACTAACTTTCCTAAGGCCACAAAAGGCAAAGCCGGACTATAAACCCAGATTTTTTGGTATTCAGAATCCACATCTATCATTTTAGGGTGCCCAAAGTTTGTTCTGTTGGATGCAGAATATGGTTTTTAATTTTAGGGATAGATTTGCATTAAGCTACCCACACTCTTGTATTCAAAGATGTGGGCTTGGGAAAGATGCCTTCCCCTAAGGATCTCTGCAAGAAAATGAATGTGGCAGAGGAGTGAGGGCTTGGAGATTTCTAGAATGGCATCTAGATGGATAGTGGTGCATTCACTGAGGATTTGACTTGCTTGAAAAACTGACTGCAAAGGAATTTAGTGAGTCCAATTTGGGAAATATTATGTTTGAAGTGACATTGGAACATAGTGACACAGCTGGCTGGTAGGCAATTGGGAAGACAGCTCAGGAGTGAAGTTTGGGCTTAAATTGGGAGCACACAGTGTATAGTTGAAGATTTGAGTTAGTGAGAGGACGAGATTTCCTGGGTTGAATATGTACAAAGAACAGAGGACCAAAGATAGAATTCTGTGAATTGCCAAAGCGCTGGGAGCTGAGGAGGAAGAACCAGTGAAGGAGGCTGTAGAGCACTCATGGAGGTAGGAGACGTTTCCAGGGGCCAGTGCCTTTGAAGAAAAAGCCGGTGAGACTTTCAAGTAGAAAGGAGCTGTCACTCATATACAACAATAAAGATAATTGAAGACGATGAAAGCTGAAAAAGGGTCACATGATAAAAAATTATATAGTAAGGCATGAGGGATACATTTTAAAACAATAATGTGCTTTATTAATGGAGTTTCTAGACAGTGTTTTCAAATCACAGACAAAGCTATTTTTTCACTGTAGACCAACCTAACTATTACAAGCAATAGAAATCATACTGAAAAGAGAAAACCTGCTGGGAGATAATTAGGCATGCAGCACATAATCATCTGAGATGAGGCGAGTCTCCTGGCAAGCTTGAGGAACTGTGTGGAAGCCTGTGTGGTTGGAGCAGAGTGAGTGAAGCGGAAAGCTGCAGGAGACGGAGTCAGAGAGAGAACCATGAGGGTAGAGAGCGTGGGTCCTGAGAGCTTATTGTACAGACTAGGATGCCACTCTGAATGGGATGGGAAACTTCAGTGGGATCTGAGCAGAGTAACGGCATGATCTGACATATGCTTTCACAGAACACATCCAGATGCTACGTTGGGAATAAAGTAGGGCAGACTAGCGGCAAAAAATGGGAGGACCACTTCAGAGACTATTGGGATCCAAGAGGGACATGATAGTGGCTTGCGCCAGAGTGGTAGTGGAACACGTGATGATAAGAAGTCAGACAGCAGATGTATTTTGAAGGCTAAGCCCACAGAGAAAACATCAGGATAGGAAACGGGAACTATAGACACAACACTTTCTTTCCTAAGATTTTTTTTTTTTTTCCCTGTAAAAAGTAGCTGGTTGGAGGTGGAAGCAGGGTTGAGATGAATTGTTTTCCAGACTGGGAGAAATCAGAGCATATTTGCGTGATAATGAGAAAGCTGTAGCAGTAAAGAGAAAATTAAAATGGGCAAATTGCCAGCGTGATGTCCTTGAATAGGTGAGAAGGCAAGGGAGGGAGCTACGCCAATGGGAAAAAATGGCTCACTTCTACTCATTACTCTGTACTCTGACCAGGTAGGTCCCGAACTTTGCACGTACGGATGTCTTTTTAACATGAACGATCTTCAACGACTGTCTATGTTAGCTTTGTACTTTGAGTACTCATGGATGAAGAAAACAAAATTATGACTGTGCTGCTAATTATAACAGCTGTAAAGTTACATTGAAGAAGAGTACAGTTATGTGAGAGGCATTGTTTTTGCTCAATCTAGCCCCAATGTTTGGTGCATACATAGACCACCATATCATTGGAAACCAAAGATTCATGCCTACTGCCCACTGCATGGCCCCTCGTTTTCTGAACATGCCCGGGTGCTTCTGCATGTGCAGTCTCCTTCAGGATGCCCTTGTATCTTACACATCCTTCAGGGTGTAGCACAACTCCTGTTCCACAAATTATTTTCAGTCACAGGCTTCATCCTTTCTTTGCATTCCAGAAATTAATTTCTTCCTGTCCTTTACCTGTATTCTGTTTGTATACCTCTGGACCCTTAAATACTTTAAACATGTGTCCTATGCAAACACATACTTGTCTGCGCATCTTCTCTCCTGTATTACCTGAGATTATTTCAGCCTGAAATGATGTCTTGTTCATTTGGTTTCCCAGCAATGGACAGTTCAGTATTGAATGGAATGGAAATACTTGAAAACTGGATTTATTTTGTGGCATTCCAGAGGATGGAGTTAGTATTAGTGGGCAAAATTAAGAATACGATTTTGGCTTAATCGACGGAAAGACATTATAACATTTTAACGTCTCAAAAATGGGAAAGACTATTATTTTAAAAACAAGTTCCAGGTAACTGAAAATAACTGACCCCAGTCAGTTCTTCTCCTGACTACCATTTAAGCTCGGAGCGCTATACCAAGTGTATAATATATAGCATCACATTTAGTCTTTACACTAGTCCCACAAATGAGGAATTTTAATCATCCCCATTTTACTTTAAATGGTTAAGCAACTTGCCTCAGTACACAGCTTATAGGTGACAGTGCTGGTATTGGAACTCAAGTCTGTGTGATGCCCAGGTCTAGATATTTGACTCAGATGCCTCGCTGTGTAGGGGGGGATTCCCACATCGGGTAGGATGTAGGAATAGATAAATCTCCGAGGTTATAAAGGAATATACAATTCTAGGAAAATGCAAATTAGGTAGACTCCTATGCTTTTATGATAGTTTAGCAGGCCTGCTTTCCAAAAGAGAGCCAAGAGATAGAACCTAGTCTATCCATAGTGACGTGCCAAGATAATCTTTCACTTCGTTCATCCCCATTTATTCTTAGGTCCAAGTTATCCCTGATTCAGAATGAGAACAGGTCCACAGTCTTTGCTAACCGCATTATGATAGGATAAACATTGAGTGGGGCTTGGGGAGCTTAGAAGACCTCTGCCAATGTTGAGGACACTCTAGCTCTTTGAGCACTGGACACAACTCATCGACTCTGTCATTAATATTACCAGAATTCTCAGCATGTGCCTGCAGTAGGCAATTAATTTTATCTCCTTTCTCCTTCATCCTCTTCGAATCCACACATACCTTAAGATACTTTCTAGAGTAGAAATAACATAAAGATATCATTTTTATTTGATACTGTGTCATCTATGAATATAAGAAAAAATACTGTATACTTATATGGTGAGCCATTGATCCAATTCTTCACAAAAGGCAAATGCCATATTTTTTAAAACGTTTTATTTTTGATGTTTTGTTCAAGAAAACATGCATTTACATGCATACAATGGAACTAGAATAAAGAATGTTGAATAGAGAAATATCATTTATGCATTTTCGCATCATATTTCAAGATGTTTACTCTTTCAGCAAATAATCTGACTTGACATTTAGAATCTTGGAGCATGGAGAGAGGCATTAGCACCCCAGCCTTTTGTGTTTCTGCTGGCTATTTTGACAGTCCACTCAGGATAAATGAAGAAAGCTTTATTCAAGTGAACATCAACTTCACTTTTCATTGAACTATGACCTTAAAAAGCCAATCTTTTAACTTCCTTCAGGGAGCCCTGTGACTGACTGCCTTGTCAGCAAGCTACTTTTCCTGAATCTAAGTTATTTCCTTTCCTACAGAGAAAAACTGCTGCTATCACTTCCAACCCTTTCAGTAATGGCCATTTTCATGTATAGTTTACCCTTTCAAAAAAAAAAAAAAAATGAATGTCTTTTCCTTTTTGCTTATTTGCTAAAAAATTGTTTATCCTAAAGAAAAATGTAAGGATATAAGCACATTTCATGGTCTGTGGAAAAATCAGCATTTGCAGAGATTTCTGATCCAAGAGACAGCTAAAAGTTCTCTAAAACACCTATTTTAAGACATTCATTTCAATTATCTAAACATAAGAAAAACATGGTCTGGTTAAAGCCAGCATCACCCAAGTTACTTCCCAATTTATCTCATTACCTTTTTTTTTTTTTTTTCCAGTTTCTATTCTGCATACTTTTCTCTAACATTTAACACTGGGGCTACTTCTGTCTTGTTTGACATAACCCCAGCCTTGGCTTTTGAGACTTGGCGCAACCTGATTTCTTCGCTTAATGATTTTTCTCACCCTTTTTCCCTAGCTCCTCTCTCACCTCTTCTGGCCCTTTAAATGTTCTATCTTTAGAATCCTGCTCTGTTTCTACATATTCTAACTGGATATTCTCACATCCACTCGCCTAGCCTCAAGCCTTGTCTACTCACTGATTATTCCCACATTTAACCTAGACTTCTCTCCTGAACTCCTGCCCAAATACCTCCTAGATGTCCCACAGTTCACCTCCAGCTTAACATGTCCCAAATTGCACCCAGTATCTTCCTCTCAGCCAGATCTTCCTGTGCTCCTTATCTCAGCAGACTACTTTCATGCACCCAGACACGCAAGCTTAAAATCACTGAGTAATTCTCAATTCCATTCTCCTCTGAAAGATTTCTCCTATCTGTTCCTCCTCTTCCTTCCCGATGCTGTAGACTTAGTTCAGGCACTAACCAATTCTCCCCCAGGTGATCACACCTGTTTCCCAACTCCCTGGTTTCTTATCCTAGTCTACCTTGATGTCAGAGACTTATTATGAAAATGACATTCGGTGTATCATCCTTTTGCTTTAAAACCTTTGATATTCCCTATTTCACATACAGGAAAACCCCAAACCCCTTAACAGACAATTTAAAGCCATTTGCAGTTTAGACTCAAGTGACTCTGCTGGGCCCATCTTTTACCGTCACCCCACCCCAAAGGCATGTGTGCTAAATTCAGCATAATCTCTATATCTTTTTGTCATTGCACATGCCATTATTATCTCTACTTGAGATGTCTTCCTCTATTTTCTTTTCCCTACCTAATGACTGATGCCGTTCATTTTTCAAGAGCCACATCAAATGCCATCTCTTCTTTGAAATCTGCCCTGGCTTCGGCAGGAGCACGTCCTCCGCCTGCTCTTAGTGCCCTTAGCCTACCTTCCCACTCGCATCAGGATGCCGAACTGTAAACATTACACAACAGTAAAGGACTCTTAAAGAGCAGGGGATATGTCTCCTTCTCGCATTACAAAAGTCTATCATTATGTTTGACTTGTGATAAACTTTTAGCTCTTATTTATTTGTTAAAGAAATGGAATTAATAGTTAATAATGAAAAATCTTAAGAATGGCCCACCTGATTCCACATATCTGTCCTAAATATTTATGGTTACTCCATATTTTCTTTCTTCCAAAGATCTTTGTTTACTTCTAATCTATAACAAGCTATCAGTGGGACACCTGGGATTGGCAACTAGGACCCAAGACTGAGGACAGAGAAAGAATTTAATAACTTCGCCGACAGACACTGGAGTCAGAGCCAACATTCTTAAGAGACGATGGGTGTGGCCAGCTGCTACCAGCCTCCATCCGCTACATTATAAAACTGGGAGCTAGAGAGAGAGGTGGTAAATCCAAGGGTCATTAGAGTACAGTGTGTGTGAGATGAGAGGCAATTCCCTCCCCTTCCCATGGGGAATGGAAATAGGGGTACCCGGTCTTTCTCCCTAAAACCTCCTTAGGGGTTCTAAGAGAATTATTCACAAAGACTGTTGTATCCTTTGGTTCCCTATTTGGGCATTTCTGAGGAAAAGGACTTGTGAATTTATCATGGGAGCAGGGGAGATGAGTATTCGTGAGAGAGGGGCTAGAGGGGGGCAGTGTTAACCTGGGGGCACCCAGTTTAATGGCCAAGACAGGAGATCTCTGTGGGCCAAGTGGATGCTACTTAGAATGTAATTGAGGTTGTTTCACGCCGATTCCAAGACAGTTTTCCCACCACACTCCAGCCGCAGAAGACTGTGGAATCTATGGCCAGTGACAAGAGCTGAGGGGCTTGCATGGCTGAGATGGATTTCCAACTTCCCAAATCACTGGGGCTCAAAGGACTCCTACCTCTAATCCCCAGAGACAGCCAGAATCTGGAGGCCCACCTCCAGAGGGCATAAACGGCCAGGCTGTGTCCAGAGAAGCAGCACTCACCAAAAGAGAGACATTATGGTGGTGGCCTGTTTGCACGATGCTCTTCCCGTTCCCTGTCTTACCTCTCAGCTCAACACCCTGGAAGGGTAATCCTAGAAGGGAGATACGAGGTGGTGGTGCCCTGAAACAGCCCTCCAGACAGGCAGGGCACCAGTTCATGCTTGTACTGGGTAAAGTGGAGGAGGGCAGAAGGTGAAGATAAACTCATGTTTAATGACTGGCTGGACTGAGGTTTAATATCTGAAAACAACTGGAAAATTATGGAGCTGCCTCAGATGCCTGAGCAGATCCACTACCCAGCAGAGAATTAATACTTGATATAGTACAATTGGGAAGAATGATTTAGAAACACAAAGGCTTTGTATTTCTTGTTGAGTGAACACTGCTTTATAAATTAGGTACATGTGGAAACCCATTTACATTCATAGACACTCTGCACAGAAAGGATAAAATTCAACCCCAAACCACTATCAAAGCAAAACTTCCATGACTGATTTATCCCTGAATCTGACAGGTAACACCATTCACTAATGTCCCTAGTGGGCCCTCTGGGGATCAGAACGTGGTCAGAGGTTCCCATGGAGGACATGCAGAAATGAAGTCTTGTTCTGACCCAAAGGGGCTCATAGTATAAAGATTAAGTGAAGATATATGGCAGCTCCTACTCAGATCACAGTTTAGAATGTGTACCTAAGCAGTTTCAGGATGATCTGGAACTTTCTGGAACCCCTGAGAACTCTGCTGATTAGTGTATCAGGAGATATTCAATGTATTATGTAAGCCGGCCATGTTTGGAAATAGCTGATGTGTTTGTTCTTCTCTCAAGAGCAGAAATGCAAAGTATTTCATGATACTATAGAATATTAATAGTAATTTCTCCCAAAATTCTTCTGAGGGAAGCCTAGGCCATCCTTGAACTCCTTCTAATTCTCTCTCTGTTACCTCAACTCTTCCACCTCCATTACAAACATGTATATTGCATACTGCTTGTTTGTAGACTCTGTTCCTGCCAATCCTTTACCAGTCTATTTTCTGACCAATTTCTTGCTTTCTCAGATCATTTTCCCATAATGTCTCTGAAAATCTGAGGCACTCTGCTGTAATAGAATTCCTTGCATCATATAATATTAGTCTTTCAGGTATTGGATTACCCATACACCTGTTTGTAGAGGTCTTTGATTTTTCAACTTCCTCCGTGAAAGATGCCTCTTCTCCTCTTGAATCTTTTGTGTTCCAGCCAATTCCCCATTATCTCCCTCTTCTCTGGGACTCAGTTTCCCTGAACTTCAGCATTCCCTTTAGCCAGCTTTCCCTGGAAGCCTATTTTACTACTCCTGGGGGCATCCTTGACAATGTATAAGCAACAGCCACAGAAATGTGTACGAGAAACACCAATAATTGTCAAAGTTTAGCTTCAGAAGGTTTTATACATACGGGTTATGTTGATGCTAGAAGGAACCAAGTAATCAGAGGTAGGCGGCCATGAGAATTAGCTAAAATGCACTAACATTTTCATAGTAACATATAGTTACAGATAGTAGAGCATACACATAGTAACAACATAGTCATTTAATCCTTAACTCTGTGTGAAGTCACATTGTGTGTTTTATGTTTTTAATGTAGGACCTCAAAACGATCCAATAAGAAATTGAGCAAAGACTGTTTCTAATGATAAGCAGTGAGTCTGGCCTCCCAACCTCTCCCTCAATTTTTAAATGGGCCCAAGTAATTTAAAAACCAGAATTACTGGACAGAAGTAGTCTGGGCAGCCCTGATATACTTTGTGTGGTAAGGATAGGTGAATTTTGGTACGGTGGTTACAGTGGCTCTTTTTTATGCCCTGGAAGTCCAATTTTAAACATCCACTTCCATCGGGGACTCTGGGATTGCAATAAACAGTATGAGATATGCTTTATTACACGGTGATGGAAGTAATCATGGAATACTCTTATGCTTTGCAGATGCTGGCAACTTCTTCCCTTTTGATGTAAAATATAACATGAAGTCTTTGCATTAAAATCAGAGGTATAAAATTTGCTAGCATCTGTAAATATTTTATTCTTTAGGTACTCCCTGGTCCTGAAAATAAAAGGTAGGGAACGTTGACTGAATTTCAGAAATCACCTCCATCCAAGAAGAAACCACCCAGTTTCTTTATCATAACAGCTCCCCCTGCTGCTTCAAAGTGAAGGTTTCATGATTGTTTGCCGTTTTCCTTTCATTCTTTGAGGGACTCTGGAAACATGGCTGGAAAACATTATCCTCAACTGAACCGTAGCCAGGAAAGTCTCAGGAGGGAATTCTTTCCTGACATAAAATTAAACCTGGCTTCAGCATATCTTTGGGGGGAAAAAGGAGGAAAACTTACTGTTGATGTTTCTTGGCTTGGCTTTCTTTCTGTCCTTAAAGCAACATTATTTTAAAAATCTGTAACAAAACCTGTCATCTGCCAAGTCAACCCAAGCCTCTCAGCCTCTCTCAGCTCAGCTCTCTCCGTCTTGCCCTCTTCCGTTGCCTCACTCCACTCAAACTTGGCAAAATTTATCCATAAACAGATGTCTTTTAACTCACCGATGGTAGGAGCAGTGGCTCTCTCTCTCTCTGCTGTGGAAGGGAACCTGGTGCCGAAAGTCCCACGGAGTCCCAGGCACAGGTGGCACCAATGTGGCAGTGGAGCCGTGGAGTAACCAGACCTCCAGGTGACCTGCCTTTCAGCCCTGCTCCATCGATAGCTGTCTCACGACTTCAGAGGTGGCTCAGGAGCAACTGGCCGCAGGCGATATATTTTCAGGTCCAACTGGACGCACTGCTTATTGAGAGCGGAAAATCTGGAAGCTGCGGTTGGAGAAGGCCTTTGCCTCTCTGTGCCTGTGGTAGATGGTGTGATGAACATTACTGTGTGACCTGATGCCACTGGTGGGGAGATGCCAAGTTATTCACCCAAGGGGCAGATGTTGTTAGAATCATTGACTTTAAAAAAAAAAAGAATTGCCTCCCTCAGGGCTCTGATGCTCTGGTGGATGAAAGAGATCTTGCATCTCAAGATTAGCCCAGACATACTTACTAAACCAATGCTGGCCTGGGGTCACCCTTTTCTCTGGCATGACCTTCCTTTCTATTCCCATCAAAAACAATGACTTAGAAAGTTTGTCTATGGTGTGAGAGGATTACAGCAAGTGCACTAACACCTGTCAGAAGTTTTGTACAATAGCACACAGCATGATCATTATGGGTTCAGGAATGTTCAGGCATTGGTCTCTGGCTCTGAATCTACTACTCTCATTAAAATGCATTTGTAGGATAATAGAATGCTGTGTTTGGCATCATCTAGTTAAATGGCACTCTGTGTAGACCAGGGAACAGTATACGATACACTCCATGTACTCTGTTAAGAAAGGGGCAGAGATGGGATGCTAGGAGGCTAACACGCTGAGAACTTGCCTGTGTGGTCTGGTTTAAGACCTAATTGGTTTCCTTGCTTAAGAATTTCTCCTTCAACTGGCCTATACAAAAGGCTGCTTTTTGGAGGTGAAGGTATTCTCCATCTGAGGCATTCATTTAAAATTTAAATATTCCAGAACAGGATAGTAAAGTAACATTTTACAGTGAACTGTGTTTTTAGAGGAAACAGCTAGCCAGTTGCCTAGCTAGGCCCTGAGGATGGGATGACATTAGTGATCAGGAAGTGGTTCTCTGAAGGAGGTGGGTTGAAGCAGAAGGGTCAGGCCAGAGGCAGTGGGTGTCACCTGGGAGGGTCTGGGAGGGCCTGGGGGGGGATCACAGGTGGGGAGACCTGGGCATCTTGGGGACAAAATGAGAGCACTGTGAGCTGGGGCTTGGTCAATAGGGATGGAAATTGTGGGATCTTGTGAAGAGAGAGGTGTAAGGAGAGTGGGCTCTGGAGACAAATCCAACTTCTCTTTCATAGTTTTCTGAGGCCTAACCTGAGAATTGGTCCTGTGTCCCTCAATGTCCAGACACTTACAAAGTGATTTCGTTGTTTTGCATCCTAACAGGTGACTTTCCTCTTCATCTGCTTGATCAGGTCTTAGAATAAAGACTAGGGAGTTGGGTTCTGGAAGAGAGGGCACAGTTAATTCCAGCTGTTGCAACTTCAGCCTGCCTGTCATCATCTCCTTCCTGGACAGAAGCAGTATTATTCTCCTCTCCACTCCCCCCGTTCCAGATTCATCTCATCCAAAGGCAACGCTGATGGTGTCACGTGCCTACTAAAAGATATTAAGTGTTTATATTTGGTCAACTGAATGATTTCTCACCTGTGGTAGACAGATTTATTGTTACCAACTATTTAGCCCTCTTTCCTGAGAGAGGACCATACATCCTCTTTCATGGCAATGTGACTTTTAGTGCTTCCTGTGTTGGAGGGGTATCTTTTGCTCTGTTGATGTCAGGGTTGGCCATATGATTTATTTTTGCCAATAGAATATGAGCAGATATGACATATGGCTTGTTTCTGGCAGAAGCTTCAAAAGCCATCGTATGTTTCTGCCAGTCCTTTGCCTTGGGAAACCAGGTTTCCCAAGTAGGAGCATATCCTTCAGTCTGAATCGAAGAATAAGATGAGAAGACACATGATATGGAGTCATAGCAGCCACCAGCAGGGAACACGGATGAGAAACAAATGTCTCTTGCTGTAAGCCACTGAGATTTGGGGTTTGCTTGGTACAACAGCAGAATTAACTCATATAAATCCATTCCACAGTGTATCCTCAACCTACTTTTCTAGACTTATATGGCATTACAACAGCACAATTAACTCATATAAATCCATTCCACAGTGTATCCTCAACCTACTTTTCTAGACTTATATGGCATTACAACAGCACATGTACCCTACACTCCAGCCAATCTAGAAGAATCTCCATTCCCCAGCCTCTGTGTTTTATTATTCTCCTAACTCAAATTGCCTGTCCCCAATCTTCAACAAATCTCACTTTAGAGAATCTTCCAGCTAGCTCTAAATCTAACTCACCTACAAAATCCTTCTGAATGTCTTGGTTTGAAATGACTTTTCCCTTCTCTGAATTCCCACGAGCATTCACGGTTATGCTACCTATCACTCTATTCGTTAATAATAAAAAGCACTATTTATAGAGCATGTACTACATACCAGGCATAGCTGTACATGTATGTGTATCTATGAATACCAGATGTTGGTTTTTACCAACTGTGTTTGTAGACACTAAGATGGGGTAAAAACAAAAAGGCTTATTGTGGGTGAAAAACCTGTAAAGATAAAAGGGGAGGAAGTAGTAGAAAGTGGCATGAGTCTTCCTACCACAGTGATCATCTGACACCTGTGGAAGAAGACAGGGAGGATGGAAGCTTGGGTAGGAAGAGTTTTGAGCTGCAATGCAATTCCAAGAAATGTTCTGCCAAGTCAGTGGGACTCTTTAAACCAAAGTCATCTTTGGGAGGAAGGGGTCTCATATCTCAAATGACCTGCATTGGTCCCCCTATCATGCTTGGCCATTAGCTGGGAGCAGCCTTGTGGGAATATATTATAGTGGATCCCAAACAACAAGAGCTGGGGTTGTTCATCAGTGATGCTCCCACAAGATAAAAGATGAACAATTCTTTATCATGGCCATCACATCAACATTAGCTTATTGAATCTTCACAAAAACCCTATGAGGTTAGGACTGGTATCATTTTTGCTTTAAAGTAAGGACACTGAGGCCTAGAGAGGTAAAGTGACTTTATTGCCATCACCCAGCTAGTAATGGGCTGGAGCCTGAGCTTGTTCTCTAAGCTATCATTGTAAGCGCATGAATGAGTAAATGCACCTTGGTGTTGCCTGTGAGAAGGTGGAAACCTGAGCTGACAGTGATCAATGCCACTCTTGTTCTTGTTGGATCCAGAAATGCACAAGCCTCCCTCCAGTTTTCATGACACACAAGCTCTTCCCCTATCTGTGGGTCAAGGAATAGAACCAGATGTTTCTGATAAAATATTATGAAATATTTTATGAATAAAACAGCTCCATAGAAGTGCTTCCTAAAACCCCAAGGAAGCAGGGTTCTCAGATGCTTTTGCCTATAATTCTCTTTTTTCTTTTTAAGAGAAGGTTGAGAATAGGGTGGATGATCAGAAAAACAAGGTTTCAGAATTCTGAGCAGGGTTGGAGAAGAGGTCCAAGAGAATACAGAGAGCCCTATGGGGTAAGAGACCGGAAATGTGGAAGAGCTGGCAGGCCCCGGCTCCTTGTGACCACAGGCGTAGGGCACCCCGAGGGGGCAGGATGGCAGGGGCCGACCATTTAAGGCATAACCACCTGGTGGTCAGGCTGCCTTGAATTAGGGAAGCGCACGGAGCCTGTAAGGCGGCTGAAGTTTCCGTTACCTGGAGACGCAACTTCCACAAAGCCGATAAAACTAGCTCTTGGGTTTGGGGTTGCTGCCACTCTGAGAGCTACTGAAAAAAGTCCTTGGGCCAACGATAGCACCAGCATAGAGTGGTAATAATGAAGACACTCACCAATAACTTGCTTAAAAACCCACGAAGGTCAATGCCATACCGAAACTAAAGAGAGCCATCCACTGGCTGCAAGTCCGCGGGTGAAGCCAAAATGGGAAGAAAAGGAAACAAGAGCGCCCTGCGAAGGTACGGTGGGCGGAGCCAAGGCTGCATGAAACCTCGCGAGAAAAACAGTACCTCACTCGGGCAAGCCAAAGAGGAGCGAAGTGATGAAGAAAAGGTGAGGAAGGCAGAGTCTGCCCTTTGTTGTTATGAGGGGGGGGATGCACCATTCCTGGAGAATACCAGGTCCAGGTGTGGAGTGAATGGAGCAAGCTCCTATTCCAATTCCCAGCTCCAAAAATTTGCTCCATTTACTGTATTGTCCTCAGATATTAACCTGATGAGAGCAGATACTACACTTGATCGTAGCCAAAAGGCCGGGAAGCGATTCTCTCCTGTAATTCTTGAGCCATTATCCCAGTCCTATTTCCTGCTGCATCTAATCAATGATGTGTTGTTATAGTATGCCTATTGTTTTGGTCTTATGAATCCATATCTTTTTTTCTCCTGAGATTAATTTTTTTCTTTCTTGTTATGTTTCCCATCATTGAGAAGTTGTGAATGGGCTTGCTGAGAAAAGCTGATAAGGACTGACTCAGATAGATAGTTGGTATTTTGAAAGGAGACCGACTACTTTCCCCATCCCCAAAAACAAATAAAAAAAGAAAACAGAAAGACTTTTAGGGTTAGGGTAAGTAAACCATTGCTTCCTATTTTCCTATAAGCACCTTTCTCTTACCTTTCTCTTTGGGTCCAGTTTAAAAAAGCAAAGCAAAACAAAAACACCCAACAAATAACTCACAGCCATTTGATTATATGTATATCTATTATATATATATATATAATCAAATATGTGTATCTATTATATATACACATATATGTATATATATAATAGAGAGATGAGTATATGGTATGATATATAGATATATCTATATATATGGTATGAATACACAAGATAGACTTCTTTCTACTGCAGTAGGTGGGGTTACATAGAATGCTGGCATGTGGTAGAATCAAAAGACTTCCTAGGCCGAATGCTATCCGCAGAAGTTGCAAGGAAAAACTAAAAGACACCAAGCAAGCAACCATACAATCAACCTCCCAAATCCTCCCTGGATGCTTGCACTTATCACTGCTCCCCTGACCACAGTGTGTGGCATTTTACTTTTCAGCTCAGGGTCAAGACCTGCCCTGGACATGGCACTGGAGGTGGGATCAACTATCCTATAAGCTCTTTTAACTGGTGCCATAAACAAGCCTAGTTAATGCGCTTATAATTAAAAGGCATTTTTCTCCCACTGCCACTTTAAGATGAATTCATTGAAGAATTTTTTTTTTTTTTTTTTTTTTTCTGCCTTTGGAAGAAAACAATCAAGCACCACGCCATTTCTGGTCATCCTCATTCTATAAAAAGAGACCTCCAAATCCCCTAAGTCTTATTTCAGAAATTAGGATCTTCAGTCATAATATGTTAATTAACACCACGATTTGCATTTGCAAATAAGACTTGTACTCCATTTGCTAGAGGTGGCACTGGACAAGTCTGTCTTTGGAGAAAAGGATGTGATGGGTTTCTTGCTTCTTTACCCATCTTTCCTGTCACCCAATAGCTGTTCTTTCTGACTTGGGGCTGAAAATAGGAGAGGAAAGACAGATAAAGGGGAAAGAAAAAATCCACTTAATTGTCCTGCCTGTAAGCTGGCTTCTTGTGCTCAGAGCCTCACAGATGGTCCTCCAGACTCACGACCTGCTCGGCCCCTCGGACAGTAACAGACAACAGTTCTCTTCACCTTTGACCTATTGTTCCGATTACCCCTCAGCCTCTGATTTGCAGGTGCTTCATTTTACACAGATCCTCTCAGTTCCAATTCCCTTCTGGCAGAAGTTCTTTTAGGCACGTCTTTAGGATCCCACATAAAAGGGCCCCCACCGGGCATCCCTTCCCCAGAGCCTCCACCTGGCTGTAGGCCTGCCAGATCTTGACTTGCAGTCAGAGGGGAGCAAAGTTATCTCCTAGCCGCAGTTCCCCTCTGCTCCCCCAGAGCACCAGAGGGGATTTGGTATGCATCAGAGGAACCTCCCAAACCCAGCAACAAAAGCAGTTTCTCAGAGCTTGTCTCCTTTGAAAGCCCTCCCACTAGACTCCAAGTCAGGAGCCAGGTCTCACCCTCACCCCTTGCCATGGGGTGGAGGGTAGAACTCAAAGTACAGCTTTTTCTATCTAAAGCTTTCTCTTAAATCTTCCTCTTAATTTCCAGTTTGGGGAATCTTTTTACCCTTGAAGTGGGTTAAGGCCCCAAATCATGTACCTGGTTCTGAGCAATTTCCTTTGAAATTTGCATCTGGATTTTCAGCCTCTCCCCTCACTTGATGTTGTTTACATGGCATTTCAGTTGAATCTTCCATTTCGTACCATGTATCATCTTTTTTCAATGTTCTCTGCCCTTTTTAGCATCTTCTGTGGAAATTTCCTTGTTCTTATGCTGCATACTCTACCAAGTCCCTAAAATGTGTCACCTCCCTGGGGCTTAGCCTTCCTGGGTCCTCCTCCTCCCTTTTTGACATCTAAACTGCCCCAGTCCTCCCTAACAGCACACCCGTCATATTTTAGATTTGGGGCTTCCATCCTCAGGGTCCTGATCTTTGCTAAGGGAGCTTCGGTGACTCCTGTGAATGCTCTGTCCCGTGTTCTTTTTCCACATGGCACTGGGCATGTTCATACACTATCAACTGAAAGTAACAACTTGGCCCAGAAGTTTTCTAAATTTGAGGATGGTTTGTTGTTCTTCTTGTTGTTTTTACTTTTTAGCAGAACCCTTTTTACAAACTAAATATTTCAATCCATTTGCTAGTAAAAGTTTCAAACAGATAAAATATGAATAAGTGGGAATAAAGTGAGAGTGGGCTCCCAGAGACCACCCATCTGGCTTCCTCCACAGCCCCACAGGCACTGATAAAGAAGCCTGAGGCGTCAGGAAACACACTTGGAAAATCTCGACTTTTAAACAAAACGTGACTTTTAAAACGGGAGCAAAGCACGGAAGATTGATTTTGGGGAAGGGATGTGTGCCCCACAGCCCTTCAGAAGTCACACCACATGGGCTGCCTCCTCTCTATGAAAATTAGTGAACGCTAGGGGCCCCAGCCCCAATTCCCTGCTTACTTCTGATACAGTCAGCTTCTAAATGGCCACCTCTTGGCAAGACCTCAATGCGCCTTGGAATTTGGTTTATTTCTTTCTTTAAAACCCAAGCTTCTGAAATGGAATCCCTATGAAGAGACTCATAAAGGCAAGGGCTTCTTTTCTTTAAAAACCAAAAAAACAAAACAAACAGCTCTCAAAACTTTATTCTGTGGATTATGTTTATGGCATTTTAATGCCATTCCTTAAATCTCTAAACCATATGAACTGCTGAGACTTTAACAGACTAATTATGCTGCTGGCCTTTTGAACCTTGACTGCTAGGGACTATGTTACTGCTTTGAGTTTTAAAAGGAGAGCCAAAATGTCCCTTTACCTTTTCCATGTCAGTTTTTTTTCCTATAAATGTACCAACACTCTGTGATATTGACATCATCTGGCCAACACAGAGGAATGGACCCTACCCTTTAGCTATCCCACCCGCCAGCCATGTGGGTATTTAGACATTCTCATACATATTCAGATTTCCTGGTTAGGCATGTGGAGCAAATCAAGTGGTTGCTACTTAGGGAGGAATTGGCAGGATGACTTTACTTCTTTTTGGGTGCAGAAGGGTTCAGGAAGAGTAGAGGGAAAAAGATTCAGAAGTAACACTAGAAAAAGAAAATAGTCTCTTTTCTCCCTCACAATCATTTCTCTCTTGGTGACCCCATAAGAGCTGGTGTTTGTGAAATAGGACTCTTAAGGACTCCGCTCTAGTGAATAAAACAAGCTACCATGATCCTGACAGGCCACACACTAGGCATGGTCAGAGTCTGAAAGGCCTGGACCCACAAAAATTTTGGACTGATTATTTAGCATTGCCTGCACTTTATCCCTGGGAGGAATGAAGCCCAGAGCTGAGAGGGGAAGCCAAGGAGGCTTGTGAGGGCATCTGGTGTGCTTTCCTTACCCCCTGGGGATCCTTGATTGTGGAGCAGTCTAAAGAGAGCTGAGATTCTCAGAGCTTTGCTGAGGAATGACAAATGGCCAATGTGAGCTGTGGAAGCAGCTTTCAGGAGGCATCTGCTCTGATTAACCTCTTTTTTTTATTTTTTATTTTTATGATTAACCTCTTTTTGACATCTGAGGTGGCAAGAAACCCTCTGCACTGCTTGGAAAACATTGTTTAAAACAATTGCTACCTTTAGAAAGTAACCATTTTTACTTAAAATTTACTTCCAAAGAATGTTGGACTGAAGGATTGGTATCTAATGATTAAAATCTAGTAATTAATCTCTGGAAGCCAGAAAGAGAGGAATCAGAGCTACTTCACCAAGGATGTCAGCTCAGCTCCTCCACAAACACCCATGAACACCCCAAACCACTTTTCTCTCTTTTGATGTTTATAGTTCACACATGCAACTTGGCACAAGAGTATGTACTGTCTTACATGGTGAATGATTGTTTTATATGTTCTGTCTTGACTCCTCAGTGATCTATTTCTTAAAGGCAGAGAACGAGAACATGGGTTACATTTTTAATATACCACACAAGGTTTCCCTGCTCAGTGCTGGGCACAGGACGGGTCCTCAGAAAATCTTGGTTTGTTGGTCAGTGATTGGCAAGTCCCAGTAATTGTCAAATGCATTGAAGAGCCCGACACCAAGCCTTGGTCTGCTTCTGCTGATTGATGGTATTGGCCAAAGAAGCAACAGCCACGGGCATTCGGGAAGCTGCGGTCAGTTTTATGGCATTCCAGGCAGAAAAGTATCATCTGCTCAAAATGCTTAAAACTAACTTGTATATTAAATATGACTAATTTTTTCTTCCTTGTCAATTTTTGTGCCTAAGTATTCTCACTGCAATATAACATAAAAGTTAATACAGACTTTGGAGCATTCACATTCCAGCTCTGCTATTTATTGGTTGTGACCTTGAGGAATTCTATAAACTCTAAATATCTTTTCCACTCTCTTTTTTTTTTTTTCTTTTCTCTTATCTTCAGACAGCATCCCTAAAATTGTTGCAGGATAACTTGTTTGCTTGGAAGTTAAATCTCCCACTCTACACTGTTCAGGAGACTAACCATTGATGTAGTTCAAAATACTTCCACAGATACACACAAAAACATACCTAGATAGAGAATGATAGATAGATAGATAGATAGATAGATAGATAGATAGATAGATAGATAGATAGATAGATGATAGATAGTAGAAGGTAGATAGATGATACATGATAGATTATTCTAATTACTCTCTTAAGAGGATAGATTATGCTAAAGAGAGACTCACTCACAATCTAAACCAGGATGGGTTGAAGTGTGCAGTTTGGGGTATATACTTGGGGCAGAACATTGATATTTGTACAAATGGCAGAAGCATAGAAAATGTTGAGGCAAGGAGGGGACCCGGGAGAGAGGAGAGCAGGGTGGTTGGAGTGGAGCACAGGATCAGAAGAGGAGGAAGAGCTGGGAGGTTCCCACTGGTAGAGTAGACCAGAAGGAGCTTTGAAGAGAAAAATTACTAGGAAGTTATTAATTTGTTTGCCATGGGGTATGTTGGCATCTCTCTCCTTGTGTGTCACCCTCGTGTCTTTAATAGAATACCCTTGACTGTATTATGCTCACTGGGGCTTTTCTGTGAAAGTTCTTTCCGTTGGGAATATTTAGAGGATAAACTTCACTTTCTTTATCTCTAAAATGGTGATAATGATGGGGTTAGATCATCAAATGAGCTTATGAAATGCTGGCATATAATAAATGATTTTTTTTTTACATTTTAAATACATTGTGAATTGATTTATCTATAAGTTCATAACTGCCTATGATTTTATACTTACTATTGATTAGAATTGCTTTTGTGTTGCAATATAATGAATGTTTGAGAGTGCAGGTATTGGAGTCAGACAAACCTGGGTTCAAATGCTGACTCCGCCCCTTTTTTTGTGTGAATTCAGGCAAATGCCCTCTCTTTTCTTATTTGTAAAATGGGGATTATATTTATGTCATAGAGACATGGTGAAGGGAGAAGGCTAAGGAGACAACATTCCAAGGCTGTATTACTCAAGGTTCCCAAAGGAAAAATGATTAAACACTCAAATGGGGGTAACTGGAGGAGAATTTAAGAAAGGGACAATTTATAAAGTTGTGGGTAGGCTGTAGGGGAAGCAGCACAATGGCTGGTACTGAATCCTCAGACTAGCAATAGAGGGCATGAGAGGTGTGGAGAGGAGCGGAGATGGAGAGGGTAAGGAGTGCAATCTGGAAGGACTGTTGTGTGGAACAGAGGATAAGGGAGTCGCTTGATGTGGTCCACACTGATCAGTATCTCTGGGCACAGAGCAGAGATGGGGGGGGCAGGATGGAGGTGGATACAGAGAGGCATGGAAAGTGTCCAACATGAAAATGATTAGCAAAGTGCCTGGTGTAGTAGTACTCAATAAATGATTGCATAGATTAAACAGAATAAGGTATATATAATATTAATTATCTTGAATCTATAGCTTTTTCTGTACCCCAAGAAATCAAAAGAATATCTGGTTTTATATGCCTAGTGAAATCAGTTTGATTAAAATATTGGTTCTTGCCAATTCACCAGGGTTCATTAGAATCCCCTCATATGTACCCCATCCTCAGGAGGCAGGGGCAGCGTTTCCAGATTCCCTGCTAAACTGTCTTTCTCATGACAGGAGTATAAATATGCTCTATGATGAGGAACTTCACTGCCAGTGATAAAATACCTGGCTTGCTCACTTTCCAGCCATGCTACCTGAGCCAAGGTACCATACCTCTTTGAGCCTCATGTATAAAAATGGCCTTCTATTTTTGTGGCAACATGCATGGACCTTGAGGGTATTATACTAAGTGAGATAAGTCAGATGGAGAAAGACAAATACCATATAATTTCCTTCATATGTGGACTGTGAAAAAAAAAAAGAAATGAAAAGCCAAAATAAAAGAACCAACCAAACAAAAAACAAACACATAGATACAGAGAACAGAGTAGTAGTTACCAGAGTGGGGTGGGGTAGGGTGAAATGGGTAAAGGGATCAACTGTATGGTGATGGATGGAAGGTAATTTTTTTGTGGTGAGCACACTGTAAGGTATATAGAGGTAGAAATATAATGTCCATGTGAAATTTATATAGCGTTATAAACCAATGTTACTTCAATAAAAATAAATATTAAATTTTAAAAATGATTTTCTAAACATTGATGTACCCCAAGCCTTAGTCCCCTGCCCTTTACTCTTCTCTGTCTAATCTCAATTCTTGAGTGATCTCATCTAGTCTCAAGGATTTAACTATCATTTATAAGAGATGACCTCAAGCCCAGACTCTATTCTGAGCACCACATTAGTAGATCCAACTGCCTACGTATCATCTCCACTTGGACGTTAAAAGGCATCTCAAATAGAATTTGTCCCAAACCACATTCTTGATTCTTCCTTCTCCACCTTCCCAGGACCCCCCCCCCACCAAAAAAAAAAAGGAAAAAGGAAAATAAAATTTTTTGCCCCTACCCACATTCATCTCATCTAATGGACCTCCATCTCTCTGGATGCTTAGGTTTAAACCCCACATTCTTCCTTGACTCCTCTTTCTCTCGTACTTCACATGCTATCCATCAGCCAGTCCTGTCAGCTCTGTCTCCAAATCACATTCACACGCTCAGCACCTTTACAGAAGAGCCCTGGACCGAGCCCCCATCACCTCTCAATTAGAATTATTTGGATTAACTGTCTCTAACTGGTCTTCCTGCTTCCACAGTCTTCTTTCCCACACTATAGTCATAATCTGCACAGGGATGATATTTGTAAATATAGGTCATATCATACCACTTCTCTGCTCAGAACCCTAAATTGCTTCTTGACTCACTCCAAGTAAAAGTCAAAGTCTTACCATCATGTCCTGTGAAGTCCCTACATGATTTGTGTCCTCACTCTCCACTGACTGACCTCATCTCTTATTTTTCTACCCCCTAGTGACTCTGTTCCAGCTACACTGGGCTTCCTTGCTGTTCCATGAACATGCTAAGTATTCTCCCATTGCAGGCAGGTTGTTTGCATTTGCTGTCTCCTTTGCTTGGTACTGTCTTCTCTGTCCCCAGGTGTCCTGAGTAGTCCTACATTTCCATCAGGTTCCGCACAAAGTCCCTTGCTCAGCGAGGTCTTCCCTGACCCTGCATCTAAAATAACACATCTCACTCTCAATTCTACTTCCCTGCTTAATATTTCTCCATGGTGTTATTATCATCTTACATATATTCATACTCATTTCTTTGTTTGTGTTTAGCCTCCTTCCTCTAGAATACAAGCTCCAGGAAGTCAGGACTGTGTCTCTTATATTCACTGCTATGTTCCCATAGTTACGATAATGAATGAATTAGCTCATAGCTTAGAGTTGTAGGGACCGTTAACAGTTGGTGGTTCAATGAGATGAAAGTCCTGAAAGGGTCTTTCTTAAATAAAATACACATGATCTGGGATTCTGGGCTAGTCTGTTAAATACTTACTTATTTTATGTTCTATTGCCAATAAAAGTACTAATAAATAATGTAATTTTAAGTTGTTTTTGGTGTTAAAGGAAATATATGTTCATACTTAAGTATACTTTTCATTTACTTAGGAGTTTTAGGATACAAATATTAAGACCACAAATATTTCAATGGAATGAGATAACATTTGTGAAATTGTCTGTCATGGGGCCCAGAATATGGAGGCGTCTTAGCAGATGTTTGTTTTCTTCCTGCCATCCTACTGGAGGCAGAGGAACTTCTGTTGCTCCTGAACTTGGGGTTGGAGTACGCATTTTATCAAACCTGTTACTCCATTTACACACCTCTTTCAATTCCATTCAACAGAAGTCAGTGGGCAATATGCAAAGGCAGGAACACTGCCATGAAGACGTGTGATGATTTCTGCAGATTTCCCAAGTGTTCTCCCTTATATCCAACATAAATTATTACACAAATAATTCCTAGAGTATCTTACAGTGGCATAGTGCAGTGTTTCCCAAACTGTGTTCCAAATCAATGCAAGCATCTACAAGATATGAATTGAAGTTCCTCAAAGGCCATGTTTCATGGTCAAAGAAATCTGGAGAAGATGGGGTTAAAGAAGACTAAACAGATTCCAAATTACAGTCCTTCTTTTTGTGTTTTATCTAATAACCTGTGTTGTGAGTCTTCTGGAGAAAAGTCATACATGTAGGATTTTCTAAACTTACTTCACCATAGAACCCATCTTTATAGACCCTCAAGTTCAACTAAACACACTTTGGAAGATCCAGCATAGTTTAAAAAGACTTAATTCGATTTTCATATAATCCTCTAAGTTAACAGAAAAAAACATAATTATCCCCATTTTACAGATAAAAGGAAACTCTCAGCATGATAACCAGCTTCTTCATGGGTTGTAAAAAGGTAGAGTGAACTAAACTAAGAACTTTTGCTGAGAATTTTAATTTTCATTCCATTGCAACATATTGCCATCTGTATTAGTTTCCTAAGGCTGCTGAAACAAATCACCGCAAACTGGATTGCTAAACAACAGAGTTATTTTTCTCTCTCATGCTTCTGGAGGCTCTGAGGGAGAATCCATTCCATGTCTCCTTCCTAGCTTCTGGTAGTTGCCAGCAATTCTTGGAGTTCCTTGGCTTGTAGCTGCAACACTCCAATTTCTGCCTCTGTCTTCACATGAGTTTCTTCCTCCTGTGTGTGTCTCAGTGTCTCCCTCCTTATAAGGGCACTGGTCATTGGATTTTCTAATTTTTTCTGCTGCAGAAAGGCTTGCTATGTACAAGCTTGAAGGCTTCATTTTTCTAGGCTAGAATCAAATCTTTATTTTATGACCCAATCAGGAGTCCTCTTCACACCTTTAGTCAGAGTAATTGTCTCTGTTTGAGTATTTGCCAGCTTATTTCTTTTACTTTATTGGAATTTACCAGAATTCCATGCAGTATTCTAGGCACGATGCACCCATATGACACAAAGAGTCTGTGATAATAATTTTCTAATGATTCTCAGATTTTTTATGGCTTTGCGGTCATGCCAGCCTTTTGGGACATTCTCTATCAAGCTATTGGAAAGAAGTGTTCTCCCCTTTCAAGACTGCTCAGTCAGTAAAATTTAAGTCTAGAGCTGCTGGCACCTGTCTTTGTCACTTCCGGGAAGAAGACTTCTGAGCATGGAGCCAACTTCAAGGAAGAAAGAGGAAGGATGGAAGGAAAGAAAGAGGAGGAGGGAGGTGGAGGGGGGAGAAGGAGGAGGGGAAGGAGAGATCTAATAGACCTAATCCAACTGAGGCCCTGGATCCAGCCATCCCTGAACTGCCCTATTACAAAGAACAAAAAAATTCTTTTCCACGGGTCAACTTGTATCCTTTGCCTGACATTGTCCAGACAAATATAGTATGAAGTTCCTTACGTCCAATTAAAATCTGCTAAAGGCGAGGGAGATGGAGCTGTGAGCAAGCGCCTGCCTTGGGTCAGGCTGTGTTAGGTCCATTATATGTTATGTCATTTAAGTCTTATAATGACTTTATCAATTAGGTATTGCTAACGCATAAATTAAAAAATCAAAACATTAGGATAATATTTTCCTTTAACTTGCAAGAATAAGGTTTAAAAATAAAATGAAGATGTATGTGTATATATGTCTGTGTGTTTATATGTATATATAAATACATCCTCTATATATACATATATCTCTTAATGTCATTTACATTAAGAGATAAATGTATATGTGTGTGTGTGTGTATATATATACATATATATATATGTGTTTATATATATAAGTGTGAAACAAACAAAATTGACCTGCTAGTGGTGAAGAGACTTCAGCTCCCTATTTAGAATCAGTGGGAGGGTTTCCAGGGCTGTCAACTCACTCGCCAGGAAAGTCAACTCTCTATTGAAACCTTGAATTGTACATATAAATACTGAGAAATGTATTTTAATTCCCCACAGACAAGTATTCTGAAAAAAGAGACAACAGGGGTGTTCTAAATTACTGGAAATCAAGTGGAAGAAGGACTGTAGCCATAGGAAAATAGGAACAAAGCATCCATTTCTGTGTTGAGTACCTTGGAGGGAAATGTGTGAGGCTTTTAAATGGAACTTCATTCCATTTAATGCCCCCTGGCTGCATGAGTTCCTCTGAAATGGCCATACTGTTTAATGTCAAAATGAAGTGGAGTACCTAGAGATTATCATACTAAGTGAAGTAAGTCAGTCAAAGATAAATATCATAAGACATCACTTGTATGTGGAATAAAAAAAATGATACAAATGAACTTACTTACAAAACAGAAACAGACTCACAGACGTAGAAAACAAACTTACAGTTACCAAAGGGGAAAGGTGGGGATGAGGAATAAATTAGGAATTTGGCTGTAACATATACACACTACTATATATAAAATGGATAAACAACAAGGACCTACTATATAGCACAGGGAACTATACTCAATATTTTGTAATAACCTCTATGGGAAAAGAATCTGAAAAAGAATATACATTTTATATATATATATATATATATATATATATATATAAAACTGAATCACTTTGCTGTACACCTGAAACTAACACACATTGTAAATCAACTATACTTCAATAAAAAAATATATGTAAAAAGATATTTTAAAAAATAAATAAAATAAAAATTTTAAAAATGAAGTGGAGTGACCCTACTATGGAAAATAATACAGTAGTTATCTACTTGCAGTTTCTTACCCTTGCCACGATAGGCTAGCTGTGTCACTGCCATCCTCACACACACGTCGAATGCCTAGAATCTTTTAGTGACTTGACACCATTCATAGGATAAAAGCTCCTTATCTCCAAACCAGGGAACGCATTCTCCCAAAGTCCCCATCTGACCAGATCTGACTCTTGTCTACCCGGCCAACCTCATGTCCTCACCTGTGGCTTACGCTCCAGCTAAACCAGTCTGCTTCCAGTTACACCAACACGTCGTGCTCTGTAGTGCTGTCCAGCCTTTGCAGGTGTGTCCCTTCTGCCTGGACTCCTTTTCCCAGTCCTATTTGCTTGACAAACATCATTTTAATCTCTTGCAGGGATCTCCTTGATGAGGCACATAAACCCAGAGTTAATACCTTGTTCCCTGTGCTACTTATATCTTTGCTTCCATAACACATACATTTTTTTTCTATCTGCAATAGCAAGGATAACACTTCCGTCTAGTACCCATATAAGTGGGGGATTTTTGCTTTGGAAAAATAGTCAATTATACTGTATACAGCCATAGGCTTTGGGATTAAACTGCTTGTGTTTAAATCTGAATTCTACCTCTTATTACCTGTGAGACCTTGGATATTTATCTTCTCTGGGCCTCAGATTCCTCATCTATCAAATGGGGATGGTAATACTAACACTCCAGGGGATTTCTGTGAAGATGAATTGAGATAGTCTAAGCCAAGTGATTGTTGCAGGTATGTTCTCAACAAAGGTGTATTATTTTGTCTATTAACTTAGGGAAGAAGGATACTTATTGTCAGGAATTGGCCAAAGTAATGCTAGAGCATAATTAGGCCATTTTCAAGACACTGCAGGACATCTGTTCTATTTTCCTCTCTTGCTTGTGCACATCAGCTGCTTACAAAGCTGACTCAGGATAAGGACACCAGCCTTGTCAGTCACCTAGGGAGACCCCTCTGTCTTGCTGTTTCCAGAATCCCCCAAAGGTTCCAATCAAATTGTCAGCATATAGTACTGCTGGTTTGGGGCACAGACAGCCCCAAATTCAGCCTTCTCCCAAATTCCATGCCATATTTTGTCACCTGAGCCTTTAAAGTTTTGCCATTTTAAGTCTCTTTTGAGTAGGTCTAGCTGCTTCTGAACCCATTACAAGAATCTTCTTGGGAAGGAATGAAGGAAATGGTTCTGGCAGGTTCTAGCACTCCTCCTATAATCTAAGGATCTCAGACATTAGCCACCATTCTCTCCTTTACTTCCTGCCTCAAACAGCACATCAATAGACAAGTATACGGTGGGAGCTCTGCAGGTAACAGCGTGGCTTTCCAGCACAGCCAGCCCAAAAGCTCATTTAAACCAGCCATACTGTTGTGCTTTGCTAACTCTTGTCTTTACCAGTGAATTCTATGTTCTGGGTAAGTCCAGGGCGCAGACCACTGTGGAAAGGTTCCAGGCCAACCTTTGTGCTGGTGAAGCCCAATTAAGCAGAAGTACACCAGGCAGGAAGCACTCCTGCCTGTAGGTCAGTGTGTGTCTCACAAGTTGCTTTTTGAACAAAATCCAGTGCCATTTATTTGGTTAGATAATCCAAGGCATACTTTCATTAACCAGAGTCAATATATCTCTTTCCTCCAAAATGAAAGATGCATTTAAGTTCTCTGGCTTTCTCTTTAGTGGTAGATGAAGGCAATTTAAAAAACTGACTAAGAAGAATTCCGCTTGGATTCATCCTTCTACCTTCCTCCAAGCGCAGCATTAAAGATGAAGCAGCATCACGCTGTACTGAGCAAGGCACCAGATTATACTTTAACAAAGCTAATGTGAGCTTTGATCTTTAACCCTTGAATAGTGGTCACAGAGAGCAGTTTCATTTAATCTATTAGCATCTATAAACACAGTTTCAGGCATTTACTTTTTTTTTTTTTTTTTTTTTTTTTTTAAACATCTTTATTGAAGTATAATTGCTTTACAATGGTGTGCTAGCTTCTGCTTTACAACAAAGTGAATCAGTTACACATACACATATGTTGCCATATCTCTTCCCTCTTGCATTTCCCTCCCTCCCACCCTCCCTATCCCACCCCTCTAGGTGGTCACAAAGCACCGAGCTGATCTCCCTGTGCTATGCGGCTGCTTCCCACTAGTTATCTATTTTACATTTGGTAGTGTATATATGTCCATGACACTCTCTCACCCTGTCACAGCTCACCCCTCCCCCTCCCCATATCCTCAAGTCCATTCTCTAGTGGGTCTGTGTCTTTATTCCCATCTTGCCACTAGGTTCTTCATGACCTCTTTTTTTTTTTTTTTTTTTTTTCCTTAGATTCCATATATATGTGTTAGCATACTGTATTTGTTTTTCTCTTTCTGACTTACTTCACTCTGTATGACAGACTCTAACTCCATCCACCTCATTACAAACACCTCCATTTCATTTCTTTTTATGGCTGAGTAATATTCCATTGTATATATGTGCCACATCTTCTTTATCCATTCATCCGATGATGGACACCTAGGTTGCTTCCATGTCCTGGCTATTGTAAACAGAGCTGCAATGAATATTTTGGTACATGACTCTTTCTGAATTATGGTTTTCTCAGGGTATATGCCCAGTAGTGGGATTGCTGGGTCATATGGTAGTTCTATTTTTAGTTTTTTAAGGAACCTCCATACTGTTCTCCATAGTGGCTGTACCAATTTACATTCCCACCAACAGTGTAGGAAGGTTCCCTTTTCTCCACACCCTTTCCAGCATTTATTGTTTCTAGATTTTTTGATGATGGCCATTCTGACCGGTGTGAGATGATACCTCATTGTAGTTTTGATTTGCATTTCTCTAATGATTAATGACGTTGAGCATTCTTTCATGTGTCTGTTGGCAATCTGTATCTCTTCTTTGGAGAAATGTCTATTTAGGTCTTCTGCCCATTTTTGGATTGGGTTGTTTGTTTTTTTGTTATTGAGCTGCATGAGCTGCTTGTAAATCTTGGAGATTAATCCTTTGTCCGTTGCTTCATTTGCAAATATTTTCTCCCATTCTGAGGGTTGTCTTTTGGTCTTGTTTATGGTTTCCTTTGCTGTGCAAAAGCTTTTAAGTTTCATTAGGTCCCATTTGTTTATTTGTGTTTTTATTTCCATTTCTCTAGGACCTGGGTCAAAAAGGATCTTGCTGTGACTTATGTCATACAGTGTTCTGCCTATGTTTTCCTCTAAGAGTTTGATAGTGTCTGGCCTTACACTTAGGTCTTTAATCCATTTTGAGTTTATTTTTGTGTATGGTGTTAGGGAGTGTTCTAATTTCATACTTTTACATGTACCTGTCCAATTTTCCCAGCACCACTTATTGAAGAGGCTGTCTTTTCTCCACTGTATATGCTTGCCTCCTTTATCAAAGATAAGGTGACCATATGTGCGTGGGCTTATCTCTGGGCTTTCTATCCTGTTCCATTGATCTATATTTCTGTTTTTGTGCCAGTACCAAACTGTCTTGATTACTGTAGCTTTGTAATATAGTCTGAAGTCAGGGAGCCTGATTCCTCCAGCTCCATTTTTCGTTCTCAAGATTGCTTTGGCTATTCGGGGTCTTTTGTGTTTCCATACAAATTGTGAAATTTTTTGTTCTAGTTCTGTGAAAAATGCCAGTGGTAGTTTGATAGGGATTGCATTGAATCTGTAGATTGCTTTGGGTAGCAGAGTCATTTTCACAATGTTTATTCTTCCAATCCAAGAACATGGTATATCTCTCCATCTATTTGTATCCTCTTTAATTTCTTTCATCAGTGTCCTATAATTTTCTGCATACAGGTCTTTTGTCTCCTTAGGTAGGTTTATTCCTAGGTATTTTATTCTTTTTGTTGCAATGGTAAACGGGAGTGTTTTCTTAATTTCACTTTCAGATTTTTCGTCATTAGTGTATAGAAATGCAAGAGATTTCTGTGCATTAATTTTGTATCCTGCTACTTTACCAAATTCATTGATTAGCTCTAGTAGTTTTCTGGTAGCATCTTTTGGATTCTCTATGTATAGTATCATGTCATCTGCAAACAGTGACAGCTTTACTTCTTCTTTTCCGATTTGGATTCCTTTTATTTCTTTTTCTTCTCTGATTGCTGTGGCTAACACTTCCAAAACTATGTTGAATAATAGTGGTGAGAGTGGGCAACCTTGTCTTGTTCCTGATCTTAGTGGAAATGGTTTCAGTTTTTCACCATTGAGGACAATGTTGGCTGTGGGTTTGTCATATACGGCCTTTATTATGTTGAGGAAAGTTCCCTCTATGCCTACTTTCTGCAGGACTTTTATCATAAATGGGTGTTGAATTTTGTCGAAAGCTTTCTCTGCATCTATTGAGATGATCATATGGTTTTTCTCCTTCAATTTGTTAATATGATGTATCACGTTGATTGATTTGCGTATATTGAAGAATCCTTGCATTCCTGGAATAAACCCCACTTGATCATGGTGTATGATCCTTTTAATGTGCTGTTGGATTCTGTTTGCTAGTATTTTGTTGAGGATTTTTGCATCTATGTTCATCAGTGATATTGGCCTGTAGTTTTCTTTCTTTGTGACATCTTTGCCTGGTTTTGGTATCAGGGTGATGGTGGCCTCGTAGAATGAGTTGGGGAGTGTTCCTCCCTCTGCAATATTTTGGAAGAGTTTGAGAAGGATAGGTGTTAGCTCTTCTCTAAATGTTTGATAGAATTCGCCTGTGAAGCCATCTGGTCCTGGGCTTTTGTGTGTTGGAAGATTTTTAATCACAGTTTCAATTTCAGTGCTTGTGATTGGTCTGTTCATATTTTCTATTTCTTCCTGGTTCAGTCTCGGCAGGTTGTGCATTTCTAAGAATCTGTCCATTTCTTCCAGGTTGTCCATTTTATTAGCATAGAGTTGCTTGTAGTAATCTCTTATGATCGTTTGTATTTCTGCAGTGTCAGTGGTTACTTCTCCTTTTTCATTTCTAATTCTATTAATTTGAGTCTTCTCCTTTTTTCTCTTGATGAGTCTGGCTAATGGTTTATCAATTTTGTTTATCTTCTCAAAGAACCAGCTTTTAGTTTCATTGATTTTTGCTATTGTTTCCTTCATTTCTTTTTCATTTATTTCTGATCTGATCTTTATGATTTCTTTCCTTCTGCTAGCTTTGGGGTTTTTTTGTTCTTCTTTCTCTAATTGCTTTAGGTGCAAGGTTAGGTTGTTTATTCGAGATGTTTCCTGTTTCTTGATGTAGGCTTGTATTGCTATAAACTTCCCTCTTAGAACTGCTTTTGCTGCATCCCATAGGTTTTGGATCGTCGTGTCTCCATTGTCATTTGTTTCTAGGTATTTTTTGATTTCCCCTTTGATTTCTTCAGTGATCACTTCGTTATTAAGTAGTGTATTGTGTAGCCTCCATGTGTTTGTATTTTTTACAGATCTTTTCCTGTAATTGATATCTAGTCTCATAGCGTTGTGGTCGGAAAAGATACTTGATACGATTTCAATTTTTTTAAATTTACCAAGGCTTGATTTGTGACCCAAGATATGATCTATCCTGGAGAATGTTCCATGAGCACTTGAGAAAAATGTGTATTCTGTTGTTTTTGGGTGGAATGTCCTATAAATATCAATTAAGTCCATCTTGTTTAATGTATCATTTAAAGCTTGTGTTTCCTTATTTATTTTCATTTTGGATGATCTGTCCATTGGTGAAAGTGGGGTGTTAAAGTCCCCTACTATGATTGTGTTACTGTCGATTTCCCCTTTTATGGCTGTTAGTATTTGCCTTATGTATTGAGGTGCTCCTATGTTGGGTGCATAAATATTTACAATTGTTATACCTTCCTCTTGGATCGATCCCTTGATCATTATATAGTGTCCGTCTTTGTCTCTTGTAATTGTCTTTATTTTAAAGTCTATTTTGTCTGATATGAGAATTGCTACTCCAGCTTTCTTTTGATTTCCATTTGCATGGAATATCTTTTTCCATCCCCTCACTTTCAGTCTGTATGTGTCTCTAGGTCTGAAGTGGGTCTCTTGTAGACAGCATATATATGGGTCTTGTTTTTGTATCCATTCAGCCAGTCTGTGTCTTTTGGTGGGAGCATTTAATCCATTTACATTTAAGGTAATTATCGATATGTATGTTCCTATTCCCATTTTCTTAAATGTTTTGGGTTTGTTATTGTAGGTGTTTTCCTTCTCTTGTGTTTCTTGCCTAGAGAAGTTCCTTTAGCATTTGTTGTAAAGCTGGTTTGGTGGTGCTGAACTCTCTCAGCTTTTGCTTGTCTGTAAAGGTTTTAATTTCTCCATCAAATCTGAATGAGATCCTTGCTGGGTAGAGTAATCTTGGTTGTAGGTTTTTCTCCTTCATCACTTTAAGTATATCCTGCCACTCCCTTCTGGCTTGCAGCGTTTCTGCTGAAAGATCAGCTGTTAACCTTATGGGGATGCCCTTGTGTGTTATCTGTTGTTTTTCCCTTGCTGCTTTTAATATGTTTTCTTTATATTTAATTTTTGATAGTTTGATTAATATGTGTCTTGGTGTGTTTCTCCTTGGATTTATCCTGTATGGGACTCTCTGTGCTTCCAGGACTTGATTAACTATTTCCTTTCCCATATTAGGGAAGTTTTCAACTAGAATCTCTTCAAATATTTTCTCAGTCCCTTTCTTTTTCTCTTCTTCTTCTGGGACCCCTATAATTCGAATGTTGGTGCGTTTAATGTTGTCCCAGAGGTCTCTGAGACTGTCCTCAGTTCTTTTCATTCTTTTTTCTTTATTCTGGTCTGCAGTAGTTATTTCCACCATTTTATCTTCCAGGTCACTTATCCGTTCTTCTGCCTCAGTTATTCTGCTATTGATCCCATCTAGAGTATTTTTAATTTCATTTATTGTGCTTGTCATCGTTTCTTGGTTCCTCTTTAGTTCTTCTACGTCCTTGTTAAATGTTTCTTGCATTTTGTCTATTCTATTTCCAAGACTTTGGATCATCCTTACTATCATTATTCTGAATTCTTTTTCAGGTAGACTACCTATTTCCTCTTCATTTGTTAGGTCTGGTGTGTTTTGACCCTGCTCCTTCATCTGCTGTGTGTTTTTCTGTCTTCTCATTTTGCTTATCTTACTGTGTTTGGGGTCTCCTTTTCACAGGCTGCAGGTTCGTAGTTCCCGTTGTTTTTGGTATCTGTCCCCAGTGGCTAAGGTTGGTTCAGTGGGTTGTGTAGGTTTCCTGGTGGAGGGAACTAGTGCCTGTGTTCTGGTGGATGAGGCTGGATGTTGTCTTTCTGGTGGGTTCGTCCACGTCTGGTGGTGTGTTTTGGGGTGTCTGTGGCCTTATTATGATTTTAGGCAGCCTCTCTGTTAATGGATGGGGCTGTGTTCCTCTCTTGCTAGTTGTTTGGCATAGGGTGTCCAGCACTGTAGCTTGCTGGTCGTTGAGTGAAGCTGGGTCTTGATGTTGAGATGGAGATCTGTGAGAGATTTTCGCCGTTTGGTATTATGTGGAGCTGGGAGGTCTCTTGTGGACCAGTGTCCTGAAGTTGGCTCTCCCACCTCAGAGGCACAGCCCTGATGCCTGGCTGGAGCACCAAGAGCCTTTCATCCACACGGCTCAGAATAAAAGGGAGAAAAAATGGAAAGAAAGAAAAAAAGAGGATAAAATAAAATAAAATAAAGCAATTATAATAAAAAATAAGAAAAAAAATTATTAAGAGTAAATTTATTAAGAAAAAAAAATTTTTTTTTAATTTTTAAAAATAGATTTATTAATTTTTTATACTAAAAATAAGAAAAAAATTATTTAGAAAAAATTTATTAAGAAAAAAAATTTTTTAATTTTTTAAAATAAAAAACATGAAAAAACTTATTAAAATTTTTTTTAAAAATAGAAAATAAGGAAAAAATTATTAAGAAAACATTTATTAGGGAAAAAAAAAATTTTTAAGCCCAAAAAAAAAAAAAAAAAAAACGGACGGACCTAACCCTAGGACTAACGGTGAGAGCAAAGCTATACAGACAAAATCTCACCCAGAAGCATACACATCTACACTCACAAAAAAAAGGAAAAGGGGAAAAGTTAATATATCCTGCTCCCAAAGTCCATCTCCTAAATTTGGGATGATTCGTTGTCTATTCAGGTATTCAACAGATGCAGGCACATCAAGTTGTTTGTGGAGCTTTAATCCGCTGCTTCTGAGGCTGCTGGGAGAGATTTCCCTTTCTCTTCTTTGTTCGTACAGCTCCCGGGGTTCAGCTTTGGATTTGGACCCGCCTCTGCATGTAGGTCCCCTGAGGGCGTGTGTTCCCCGCCCAGACAGAACGGGGTTAAAGGAGCAGCTGATTCGGGGGCTCTGGCTCAGTCAGGCCGGGGGGAGGGAGCGGTACGGAGGAGGCGGGGCGAGCCTGCGGCGGCAGAAGCCGGCGTGACGTTGCAGCAGCCTGAGGCGCGCCGTGCGCTCTCCCGGGGAAGTTGTCCCCGGATTACGGGAGCCTGGCCGTGGCGGGCTGCACAGGCTCCCGGGAGGGGCGGTGTGGAGAATGACCTGTGCTCGCCCACAGGCTGTTTGGTGGCGGCAGCAGCAGCCCTAGCGTCTCATGCCCGTCTCTGGGGTCCGCGCTGATAGCCGCGGCTCGCGCCCGTCTCTGGAGTTCATTTAAGTGGCGCTCTGAATCCCCTCTCCTTGCACGCCGCGGAACAAAGAGGCAAGAAAAAGTCTCCTGCCTCTTCGGCAGCTGCAGACTTTTTCTCGTGCACCCTCCCGGCTAGTTGTGGTGCGCTAGACCCTTCAGGCTGTGTTCACGCAGCTAACCCCAGTCCTCTCCCTGGGATCCGACCGAAGCCCGCGCCTCAGCTCCCAGCCCCCGCCCGCCCCGGCGGGTGAGCAGACAAGCCTCTCGGGCTGGTGAGTGCTGCTCGGCGCCGAGCCTCTGTGCGGGAATCTCTCCGTTTTTCCCTCTGCGTCCCTGTTGCTGTGGGATCCGCGCTGATAGCCGCGGCTCGCGCCCGTCTCTGGAGCTCGTTTAGGCGGCGCTCTGAATCCCCTCTCCTTGCGCGCCGCTAAACAAAGAGGCAAGAAAAATTCTCTTGCCTCTTTGGCAGCTGCAGTCTTTTTCCCGGACTCCCTCCCGGCTAGCACCGAAGCCCGAGCCCCAGCTCCCAGGCCCCGCCCGCCCCGGCGGCTGAGCAGACAAGCCTCTCGGGCTGGTGAGCGCTGGTCGGCACCGCTCCTCTGTGCGGGAATCTCCGCCTTGCCCTCCGCACCACTGCGGCTGCGCTCTCCTCCGTGGCTCCGAAGCTTCCCCCCTCTGCTACCCGCAGTCCAGGCATTTACTTTTAGAGAAAATAACCTGCTCATTTCAGTGGAACAAGATGGACAGCCAAGGTCAATGAAGCATCAAAAGTAAGTTTTCCAGCCCGTCGTGGAGGCGGAATGGGGGAATGACTTTTTTTTTTTTTTTAATGGTATTTAACAAATAGTATCTGAATGGAATTTTAAATCAAAACCCCAGAAGATAAAATCTTGGCAGAAGAACCTACTTTTTTTAGCACATTTTTTTTTTTTACCTTCTGACATCTGTTCTTCTCACTTTCTGAAATAACCATTTCACTTAGCTAATGCTGTGAGGTATGGGCTGGGAAGTTACTCATTTTCTCCCTCACCCATAGAAACAATTTCTCAAGACTTAAAGGAGATTTTTTACCCACCTCTTTCATATGAGGTAAATCCTTACCAAACTTGAGAAACAAAATTCAGAAAGTCTCAGAGCTACCTCATGGAATCCTGGCTTGCTTTTCTCAGGCAGGAGAAATATATCACTTGCCCCACCTACAGGTATGACTTGGAATTGCCTGTAAAGGGGATTCTGGGAGCAGAAGGTCTTTACTGAATTTCAAATTTAAACCAAACACTATGAAAGAGCAGAGATAAGAGAGAATTAAGAGATAAAATTTCTATTCTCAAAGAACATATAATGTGTGGGAAAAGTAAAACTACTTAGAAATTATAACAAAAGTGTAATATATAATTTGCCAAGGATTCTGTGAAGATGGTAGGTTCAATACATGTGCTTGACCCCTTTCTCTCCCCAGGGTCCCCACTGAGACCCTGAAGACTTGTTTTGTATAAGTTTGGGGCAGGAAGGAGGGAGGGAAATGTTAGCCAGCTGTAGAGTCAGGAGGGGGAGGAGTCCCACCTGCACAGCAAAGATCAAGGGCTCCTGGCCACAGTCTGGGGCAGCCAAGTGATTTCCCTGTAAGGCCCTGGGACAGGGGGGCAGAAAAACCCTAGCCCCTGAGAAGAGGCTAGCACATCCAGAGGAGCTTGGGCCAAAAATCCAAGGTTACTGCAGATACTTGAGGAGGTCAGCCAGCTGTCGAGGCCTGTCACCTCAGTGACCCCAGGAGGGGCTGCCAGTTTCCAGAAGAGGCCTGCCTGGCTGAGCCAAACTGTTCCCCTCTGGTGTTAACTTTCTTTGCCTCGAGATCAGGAGAAGCCCAGGAATCTGGTGGCTTCTGTCCCTATCCATTAATCCCAAGATCACAGCTGGTTGGCCCATTGTCATCAGCCTCCTGGAATAGTAAAGCAATTTCTTTTTTTTCTGTCTGCCAATTCACAACTCTCATGGAAACAGATCGCCAGTTCTAAGGAATCTCCCTCCTAATAATAATATGCTGGGCTGCTTGTGGGTCTGCAAGGATGGTGATACTTTGTTATTTTTAAAGAACATACAAGCATATTGTAGTCAAAAATATTAAAAGACTGAGAAAAAATATGTTGGTGTTTATGAGACTATGCTGGAAGCTTATTATGACAAACTGTCCGCATGGGGTGCATGTTTCTGAATGACACCTGATGGGTGATCCAGGTCTCCTGGATCTTGTCCTGACAAATCTTGTTTCCTGCTACCTCTGCTTCAAACTTCGTCCTCCTCTGCTTCCTGAGACTGCAGCTGGTAGGATATTTGCATCTGCAGTAGCCTGCTGTACTCTTGGGCTTAACCTTAGCCTCTTGCAAAATTCTCCTACTCTCTGTTAAGTTCTTCAAGACCCTCATTTGTGTCATCCTGTTCCATAGCACCTTCTTCCTGTTCTTTTCCTTTTCTTTGCAAGCTTTCTTGCGCTTGAACTTTTCTTGTACACATGACCTCATTCCCACGTTGTTTCCTTTCCTTCCTGTCAAGTCACAGCAAACTGTCCTTCTCAGCCAACTTCTTTTCCTTCTTTTCCTCTATTATTCTGTCTAATTCTTTCTCCCAAGCATCCTCCTCTTCACGTTGCTCTGCTACATATCCCTGAGAAAGCTTCCGTTTTCTTCCCATGTCTTCTCTTTTTTTGCTTCTTTGTTATCAGTCTCTTCGTGGAACTTTTGAAGGGCCCTTTGCATGAGCTTCATGTTCAAGTCCTGCTCTGTTCTCTCTTCCTGTTGAATAAGTCCTACCTTCTCTCAGAGGGCATTTTGCAAAAAGGTCCTAATTTCCTGCTTTGTCTTCTCTTCCTTTAGCTTATCCTGTTCTTTCTCAAGTTTACCCTTTGTACCGTTGTTTCTCCTCTTCTCTGTCGCTGCACCACATGCTCTTGTGCTTTGATGCTGGTGACCTGGGCGCCCAGCCCCAGGTGTGTGTTCTCCACCAGCTCTTTCTGTCTCCTCGCCTCCTGGGCATCTCAGTTTTTCTTGGCTCATTGGTCTTCCTCCCAGGATTCTGAGAACATCTCCTCTTCCACCAGCTTCTACCTCTTCAGTTCCTCACTGAATTCTGCCTGTGCTTTCCACTCCTCACACACCTTCTGATGGATATAAAGCAACTCAACATGGACCTTCTCGCAGCACTACTTGAATTGTCATCTAACTTTTCAGCCACAAAACTCTGTCTTTATTTTTCTTCTTTCTCTTTCAATAATGATTTTTCTTCTCATTCTTTGTTTTCCTCCTCAATTGTTTCTTCTTTCAACTGCATTTCAGTAAAATACTGATTCTCTTCTGAGGTTAAATGTTCATGTAGTTTATTTTATCTTTTGTCAGTGTAGATGGAATACTGTACTTACATTTTTTTTAATATATTGAGGTAACATTGGTTTATAACATACATAAGTTTCATGTGTACATTATATTTCACCTAATGTATACACTACAGTGTGCCCATCACCAAAAGCTTAGCTTCTATCCATTGTGATACATAATTCCCTTTACCCGTTCAGACCTTCCCACACACCTTCCCCTCTGGTAACCATTACTCTGTTCTCTGTATCTACATGTTTATTTTTGTTTGGTTTGGTTTATTTACTTGTTTATTTATTTACCACATATGAGTGAATTCATAAGGTATTTGTCTTTCTCCATCTGGCTTATTTCACTTAGAATAATAACCTCAAGATCCATCTATATGGATCTATATGCAAATGGCAAGATTTCATTTTTTTTCTGGCTTAGTAGTATTCCATTGTATATATATATATACCACATCTTTATATCCATTCATCCATTGATGAGTACTTAGGTTATTTCCATATCTTCAGTATTGTAAATAATGCTGCCATGAACATAGGGGTGTATGCAACTTTTTGAATTAGTTTTTTCATATTCTTCAAAAAATATCCAGAGTGGAATAACTGGGTCATATGCTAGTTTTATTCTCAATATTTTGAGGAATCTCCATATTGTTTTACATAGTGACTGCACCAATTTATATTCCCACCAACAGTGTGTGAGGTGTTTCTCTACCTCCTTTCCAACACTTGTTATTTCTTGCCTTTTTGATAATAGCCATTCTAACAGGTGAGAGGTGATAGCTCACTGTGGTTTTGATTTTCATTTCTCTAATAACTAGTGATGTTAAACATCTTTCCATGTGACTATTGCCCATCTGTATGTCTTCTTTGGAAAAATGTCTATTCAACTCCTTGTCCATTATTAAATCAGGGTTTTTTTTGCTGTTGTTGAGTTGTATGAGTTCTTTATGTATTTTGGATATTAACCCCTTATCAGATATATGATTTTCAAATATCTTCTCCCATTTGGTAGGTTGTCTTTTCATTTGGTTGATAGTTTCCTTTGCTGTGCAGAAGCTTTTAGTTTGATGCAGTCCCATTTGTCTACTTTTGTTTCCTTGTCTGAGGAGATGTATCCAGAAAGATATTGCCAAGACCAATGTCTGCACAAAGTCTTGTATGCAAATTTTCATAGCAGCTTTGTTCACAGTAGCTGAAACCTAGAAACAATCCAAATATCTATGAAATACTAATATGAAATAAAAGGAATGAACTACTGCTATACAAAACAACATAGAGGGATCTTAAAATCATTACACTAAGTAACAGAATCCAGACACAAAAGATAGCATATGGTATGATTTCATTCACATAGAGTTCTATCTGAAAGGAAAGCTATAGTGACATATAGTAGACCAGTGGTTGCTAGGGCTTGGGGGTCCCTAGGGGTTGGGGGTAAGAACAAGGGATATATGAAAAAGGGCATAAGACATATTAGGGTGATGGAAATTTTCTTTATCTTATTTGTGGTTATGGTTATTCAACTGTTGTCAAAACTCATCAAATTGTACCATTAAAATGGATAAATTTTAGTGTATGTAAATTATACTTTAAAAATCTAATTAATTTAAAAATACCTAATAAAGTCTGTCATTTAATAATAGTACTATTATTAGTTGTGGGACTCACTGCTACCTCTTGGGATTTTTGCTGCATAAGCATCATACCTGTAGCAATATGCTTGATACTATCTATTAATTCTTAAGGGTTTACTACATGGCAGGCACTTTTTTGAGTGATTTTACAGTTCTTGATAAAATAATCTTTCTAACAGCCCTGTGAGGGAAGCATTGTTATCTCCATTTGACAGAGGAAGAAACTAATCACAAAAATATTAATTAACAGCTAGTAAGTGTCAAATTTACATTTTGAAACAGGTAATTTGACTTTAGAGACCAGATTCTTAACCATGACTGCACGGTGAGAGGCAAACACAGGAAATGTACATGTCAATACATTGCAGTCTGTTTAATCTCCCAAATGAAGGGTATATGCAAATAGTAAGTCCTACGAATTCAAGAAGGGTGAGACTTGGCATGGGAAACCTTCATTGGGAAAGGTAATTCTAGTTCAGCGTCTTAAAGTTTGAGAAAGATTTGAATGGTTGAGTAGCATCAGAAAATGTGACTTTCTGAAAGTCACCTGATGTGAGACAAGGCACTTTACTTCTCATAAAGTCAATCATTTCATTCTTGGACTCAACTGGGATATGGGTGAACACTCACAGTCTCTCCTAAGCAAAAGTCATGTCAATTTGTTCATTGTAATTTGGTGTGCTTTAAAATCAAAGGTAATTCTTACCTGAAACTTTAACATCTGCTGTTAGATTAGACATTAAAAGCCGTATTCAGAGAGAATTTTAAAATATTGAAGCCAAACCTTTCACACTTTTGAAAAAAGAAATTGCTTCAAATGTTGTGCTCCAGTCACTCCAGCAGATGGCAATACAATCATTGTTAAAAAAAATTCTTTCACTCTCCAACTTAAAAAAAAAAAAAAAAGACAAAACCAACTTTATTTATTTATTTACCTCTGTGGTGAGTCCTTCTCTGTGGTAAGCTAAAACAATGAATTCTACACAAGATTTTTAAAGATTGCAAAGCTTTCTTAACACCCTAATTATAAAGGACTTTAAATGCTAAACTAAACACTGATCTTTATTCTGTAGAAAATGGGGAAAAAGTACATGGTTTTTGAGTCAGGACTGACAAGGTCAGAACTGTACATTAGGAAAATCACTCTGACAGGGAAAGGACGCACGGAAGGATGTGGAAAGAGGGAATAAATATTGCTTGAAATGGTCTAGAACAGAAGTAATAGGAACTTGATCTTGGCCATGGCAGTAAAAACTATGGCTTAGATGAGGAAATAACTGCAGGCACACAAGTGAGAGACCTGAGCAATTGATTGAACGTTAGAAGTTCCAAAGAAGGAAGAGCCAAAGATAACTCTTGTGTTTTAATCCTGGTTTGGGCGAAAGCTTACTAGAAGGAGCAGGAATGGGTTTGGACCAAAGGGAAGTTTTTGCAGTGCCATGATGCACCTATATGCTGATTTAACTTAGCAGTTGACCAGCCAGTCTGCTGTTTCGATGAGAAGCAAAATTTAAGAGACAGATGCACACATGGTGGGTATTTGCAGCCACAGGAGTAGATGAGAAAGTCTGAGAGAGAAGAAGTCTGAAGTCCTAGAAACCTTCTGGAGAATGTTTGCATTTAGGAGAAACTGATGATAGGATTAAGTTTAGCAGGATTTTCCGGTGAGCATGCTGTCTTCAAGGGCGTACGAACAAGGACAAATGGAACAAGAGTAATAGATATTTCACAAACTTTGAGATCCTTTGTAAAGAGGTCATTGGACTTTGAGAAACCATTAAACAAATGGATGGAGGCAGAAAGATTATTATGAGAAAGGAATGGAGAGCTTAAGAAAAAGTGTAAACTCTCCTTTTAAAAATTTTTTTGACGACGTTGGGTCTTCGTTGCTGCACGCCGGCTTTCTCTAGTTGCGGCGAGCGGCGGGCACTCTTCCTTGCGGTGCGCATGCTTATTCAAGTGGCTTCTCTTGTTGTGGAGCATGGGCTCTAGGCACGTGGGCTTCAGTAGTTGCAGCACGTGGGCTCAGTAGTTGTGGCTCGCGGGCCCTAGAGAGCTCCGAGGCATGTGGGATCTTTCCGGACCAGGGATCGAACCCGTGTCCCCTGCATTGGCAGGCGGATTCTTAACCACTGCGCCACCAGGGAAGTACCTGTAAACTCTCTTTTGAGAAGTTTGGCAGTGAAGGGAAGGGAAGACCTGGTTCTGTAGATTAACTGGACAGTGGGGACAAGGGGAAATTTTTATACAACACAGAGCTTTCCGTATGTTTGTATCTGCCGTGAAGGAGACATTTGAAACTATACGAAAACTGTTTTCCTTTTTCTTCTTAAATGGCATCTAGATAATTTAATGAAACTGCATAACTTCATTTTACTAGAAATTTGTAGATGTAAGAAAAATGGGAAATATAATTTGACAGTGAATGTTACAACATGTTTCTCATTATTTATTATTTATCCAGTGTCTACCTGGCTCCTCTCTGTTGCTGATGCCTGAAGCTTTGGGACTATGAAACTTAGTCATGCTAATCAAGTCTGTTCCCAGAGTCCAAGATCTTTTGAAATGGCAGCAAGTGATAGCTCTGAAGGGGCTGCTGTAGCATCAACCAAGCATTTAGAATCATAGAAAACTCTAAAGTGCATTGCTCTGTTATGATATGTGAGATGTGAGCATGTTTTCTTGTCCAAACTTTTAATTCTACCCTTTCTGGTTTTTTGTTTTTTTTTTTTTCTTAAGGAAAAGAAAAATCAGTTGGCAATGCTTTATCTTGTTGGCAGAATTCCTGAGGTATAGAATTTGCTTCTTGCCACTAGAACTTTTGTGTCATGGTGTCATTTTTGTGCAAAGGAATCTGCAGAGGCTGCCAGTTGAATCTGTCTGAGGAAAAAATAACATAGCCTTGAGTTGCAAACAACCAAGTCTGCCATCAAATATGATAAACATACTGGTTTCATTAAAAACTAATAGCAAGACAGAATTTTCAAGCACAGAGACAATGGAAAGTAAAGACAGGGAGAAGATGGGGGAAAATCCTCCAGGAACTCTTATGTGTTCTTTACAGCACAGTTTGTTTATAAATTCCCAAACACCTGTCTCTGCTTTCAATTCTTTTAAACCACCCTGTACCATTTCTGTCAACATCAAGTGAAAGATGACGAAATTACTCCCGCCTGCTAGGTATCTCACCCCACATGTTGACATGTTTGGAGGGCCGGGAATGTTGTGGTCTGGTAAAAGATAGGGCCACCATGGACGGCTGCACAATACAATTTTTATGTATATCAGAACCCAAACAGAGAAAGCGAAGAAATCAACTTTTTTTTTTTTTTTTACATCTGTAAAGATCAGAAATGCAATTTTAACTCCGACTTTCAGTAAACAGAGATTTATTTTTAACGGGGAGGGCATGTCATTCATTTACTCCTTTTTATATTTTTTGCAGAATCGATTGATTAGGTGGTAAACGCATTATACACCTATTATCCTGATCATTGCTTTGGAAGTAGTGGGAATCCAAATTCATAGAGAAAACAGATTCTCAAAATAGATCCTCCTACTTTCAATAAAGTTGTTTTCTTAGGTTAGATCTTAAGATCCTTAAGGACAGGAACTTGTTCTTATCATTTTTTATTTTTTATTTACTTATGTGTTTATTTTTGTCATACAGTGTATTTTAAAAATACTACCTGTTTAACTCTTAAATTTTGACAGTCACTTTCAGTTTTCAAGTCAACAGCCATTCCCACTTCTGAGCCAACAAAACCTTTATTCCGTTTAACTCTCTGGTGGCAATGGACTCTAGAAAAGGAGGGAGGTCCTCCCCCCAGCCCAGGAGATGAATGGTGATTGGTTTTAAACCAAATTGGGCTGGCTCTCCTACATCCTCATTTATGATTGGTTTAGAGTGGGACATATAAACCGGTTCTGGCCAATGAGATCTGAGGGGAAGTCTGCGGGGACTTTTGAGAGTTTTTTCTCTTCTGATGCAAAGAGGGAAACGTAGAAGAGACCCTTTCACCTTTCCTACTTTTTAATACAACTGTGTGAGGACATCATGTTTGTAGCAGTGCCACACTCGCGGGGAAAGCTAGAGAACTGAAAAGAGCTGAAGCAGAATGCTCACTTAGTGGCAGGATTCACCAACGTTGGCAACTACTTTTGGGCTTCCGGCCATGAGAGATGATAATAAATGCCCTCAGGACTTAAGCCACATTTAGTTGGATATTTTGTACTTTGTAGCCAAAAACATTCTAACTGAGGCAGCAATTTAAAAAGATCTCTCACATTACCTCATTGATTCTGCTAATAATCTTGTGAGTGTTATCTGGAGTCTACAGGGGACGTCGAGACTCAGAAAGTTGAGCTGACTTGACTAACATTGCAAAACTAGTAGGTGGCAGACGTAACACTGAAATCCTAGCTTTGGATGACCCTGCACGTGCTCTGTGTAATGCACCTGATTGTTTACCTTGGGCTGAGTAAGGATGAGTAAAGATTTGCTGAGATGAGTGGAGCTGCAATCTTGGGGAAATTTCCTTTATTCCTCAGGCAATCCCTCATGAACTTTCAGGTCTGCTAAAGGCTGGTCTCTTCCTAACACTCTGGGGGAGTCCATTGTTAGTATTCCTAGACATAAAGATTTGGAAGGAAATTCTTTTTCACATTTGTCCCATCTTCTTCCTGCCTTTCACTGATTTGTACTGAAAATTCAGTCTGCTCTTACTAAAAATGGAATGCCCTGTTCCGAGAACCTCACTGTTATCTGTGAGGTGAGATGGAGTCCAGCCTCACAGGAGAACTCCTGCCCTTCCTCTTTCTGATCATTTATCTTCCTTGGGCATGGGTAAGTGTGATTCCCAATTCCACTTCTATTTCCAAAGGAGGGGATAGCTTCTCTGCTTCATACTGGCTCTGACTTAGACCTGTGACCATCCCTGGATCTTACCAGGCCCATTTCCACACTCTTTAAACTTCACAAATGCCTAGCACAAAATCCCTGCCACCCCTGCCTTATAAACTACTTCTGGGAGCAGGTGTGATTTTTATCACTCTCTATCTTAACATGGGTTTCTTAGAAAACAAAGCCCAATGTATAAGCTTAGAAGCTAATGCTTTATTGGGGGTTCAGTCCCGGGAAATCTAGAGTGCAGGACAGTGGGTGCATTAACAGATCCAGCAGTGCTCTAATCCAGTTTCTTCTTGGCAGTTGGTGTCATATGTGGGATCTATAATGGTGACTCCACTGGCATTTGGTGCCTGCCTCTGGAACCACTCTTGCTGGCCAGTAATCAAAACAAGTGGTCAAGTGTGGGCAGGAAGGGTCTGTTGAGTTAGACTTATTGGCTTTGAGTGATGCAGAAACTGGGTCTGAACCCAATCTGTGTTCCCAGCAAGCTGAGAAGGCATCTCTTTTTTTTTCCTTCTAGTTTTATTGAGGTATAATTGGCATACACTGCTGTACGAGTTTAAGGCGTACAGCATAATGATTTGAAAGACATTTCTTCTTTTTTCCTCAGTTTTCCTCACTGTAAAGGGGTTGGATCTCTCCTAGAGGTTGATATCCTCACTCCTGGTCTCTAGTGCTTACCTGTTCTCCAGAGCCATAGGTAGATGGGCCAGTGCTTATTTTCATGGATGAATAAAGGAGTCCCTACCCACCCCCAAGAATGTGCAAATTATGAAATCCTATTTTGTATCTTCACTGTGTGGAACATTCTTTAACCATAAAGGAATAAATTCCATTTTAGGATCTGAGATCCTCTTGATATTGGCTAACTTGTATTGCTACAGTCATTACACTTTATCAGAAGAAAACGTAAATCGAAAACTTTTGTCTTGTACAGTATGTTTTGATGGGTGCACCAAAATTTTTATTTTCTCTATTGTTTTCATAAAACAAACAGAAACTGATGAGTTTGAATTATATAAACCCAACAGGGACAGAAAGCATTAGATTAGTTCAAGGAGAAGGAGATGAGGCAGGAGATATAATTCAGATAATCAAAAATGGTTGTTTTAGTTCTGGAGCAGATTTTTAAATTATATTTTTTCTTCTTGTCTAAAATTTTCTATATTTGTAGAAAATTTTAAGAAAGGGTTTGCTTTTCTTTAATAATAAGCCAGTATCCACCAATGGAACTTCTTCTCTGTAAAAATCTCTCAGCAATATATTTGGAAACTCATGTCTATAAAGGCAGATTTGGGGACATAAGTCTGATTTAACTCCACATGTCAGCAGCAATACTTGAGCTGCATTCCTTTTAGCACTTGTCACCAACAAATACAATTTAGCCAATGATTCTTGATGAAAAGCATCACGTGTGCCATGGGAAGCCCAGGGATCCCACTCTCTGTGGTGAGGACAAGCTCTCAGGCTCACTGTACCACATTCCCATCTCAGCTGCATATTGCAATGTGTTGACCAGGCCCTGCCTCTCATGACATGTTTGTGATGGAACTGGAGCATTTTAGCTGCCCCCATAACCACAGTCCTGGAGCAGATTTAAGATCTGGGTGAAGTGCTCTGAGTTTTGGTCAACACTGTCAAAATAAAATAGCGTTCGAAGAAGAGTGGCTGCTGAGGAAAAAAGTCAACTACAGTTGTTCTGCTTGGTCTGATACTTCATTTTGGATACTAGAAAGAGCGGAGTGTCTGGATTTAGACCCAGTTCAGTTTTATTCCTGGCTTCATCATTTATTAACTCTGTATATTAGAGTGTGTTTTAAAAAATTTCAGAATCTCAGTTTCTTCTCTGCAAATTGGGAACACTCATTCTGACCTCAGAAGACTCCTGTGAATAGGAAATGAGAGGCTGAATGGAACTGTAGGCTCACAACCTGACTCCTAGTAGGTCTTCATTAGAGTTCTACCTCTCTCTTTCTCCTTCCTCCTCTGCCCAACACACCCTCCCTCCAACATTTCTACAGACCAGGTATCCCGTAGAACCTGGTGCTTGGCTTACACAGCAGTTCTCTCTGATCTGTCTTGACGCCTTCCATTGTCCATGCGAGGAAAGCTGTATTTTCTTTTCCCAGCTTCCTTTGCATCTAGAGATGGAGGACACACTTCTGGCCAATAGGACATAAAAGGATATCTCCCGAGAATTTTCAGGGAAAGTTTTGGTTTACTGATAAACAGACAGAAGCAGCTGGAAACGCTCTTCTTCCTACCTTGAACGCCTGGATCTGGGACAGCCATTTTGTCACCATGTGGCAATAAGCATGCTAGAAAATCCAAAAGAATCACAGAGCCTTGCAGAGATGCAAGTCCTGACTTCGGCTTGTAGCTGCCTATCCCAGTTTTTCAGTACGTAAGAAAACAACTTTATTTGGTCAAGCCACTTGACATACATAATTAGGTAAATGGGACAGGGGTTAGAAGAAGAGGAGAAAGAAAGGGAGAGAAAGAGGGAGAGAGTATGAGAGAGAGACAGAGAGAGACAAACAGACTACTCCCATAATACGCAGCTGGGGAAGCAAATCCTCCGATTTCTGAAGTTCTAAATATCCATGTGGCAGGCTACATAATGGTTCTCCCAAAGATATCCAGGTCTTAATCTCTGGAACCTGTGAAGATTACCTTATATGGCAAAAAAGCCTCTGTAAATGTGATTAAGTTTAAGATTCTTGAGAAAGAGCAGATTATCAGAGTGGGCCATAAATACAACCGTGTGTAGCCTTATAAGAGGGAAGCAGAGGGAGACTGACACAAACACACACAGAACAGAAGACCAGTTGACCACAGAGGCAGAGATTGGACCCATGAGGTCACAAGCCAAGGAATACTGGCAGCCTCCAGAAGCTGGAAGAGGCAAGGAGTGGAAAGGATTCTCTACCAGAGCCTCTAAGGGACCACGGCCCTGTCAACACCTTGATCTCAGCCCAGTGATACAGACTTTGGACTTCGGTCTCCAGAACTGTGAGAAAACGCTTCTGTTGTTTTAAGCCACTCAGTTTGTGGTAATTTGTAACAGCAGCCACAGGACATTAATAGAGTTAGCTGTCAAAAATTGTATGATTTTATTTTAGGGTATGAGTAATAGTGATAAATGATATTTATTGAATGCCCTCTATGGATCAGGCAACCACACTAACCTCTCTGCATGGATTTCCTCGTTAGTCCTCCCAACAGTCCTCTGAGGCAGCTTCTCCTCTTACCTCCATTTCCCAGCAAGGAGAGCCACTCCAAGGAAGGTAAGGAACCTGCCCAGAATCACACAGCAAGTGAGCACTGGAGACGGAATTTGAACTCCAGCCACCTTGATTCCATAACCATCCTCGCTGTGCTGCTGAAGAAATGATGGTAAACTTGCTGTCTATGTTCCCAGTTACATCTCTAAGACAAGTTACTAAATAAAACAATCGTGTAGTATTGACATCTGTAATTGGATATACTAGGTCCTTCAACCTCCTCAAGAACATGTCCTTCACAGATTAAAAAATGAGTGCTTATCAAGTGTCAGATGCTGAGCTGAGCAAAGATGGCAAAGATAACTAAGACATACAGCCTTGTCTCCAGAGGCTTACAGGCTCTGTACCCTCCCATCTCACACTATTGCTTTATGAAGTGGTACTGCATGGCAAGCCTAGCCATTATACCAAAATTCCACATCAAAACACAACTTCTAAACTGTTTACTTAACCCAAATATAAATTGATGTAAATTAATTGTAACTTTGAATGATCTACATTGCTATTCTTTTCCATATGTCTAAATACTGGAAAATAAATATATGAAAAGGAAGGAAGGAAAGAAGGAAGGAAGGAAGGAAGGAGGGAAGGAAGGAAGGAGGGAAGGAAGGAAGGAGGAAAGAAAAAAAGAAAGAAAAAAGAAAGAAAGAAAGGAGAAATAACTATTTTCAGTAACCACAGCAGGATTACTAATTACCTCATACCTCTGCTGAAAAATTCCTTCGTTATTCTTTCTAACTGGCGTATCAATATTCTTCACGTGACATTTTCCGAGTCTCTGATGATAAAACGTGTGTTTTGTTAGTACAAACCCCCTGTATTTTAAGGTTAAAATTTCCTGTTTTTATTAAGCTTTTCATTTTTAATTCGCTCCTGTGTTTCTTCTCCTGTCTAAAAAGTGAATAGCTGAAGAGAAGTTTTCTATTGCCTTCCAGTGTTCCACAGGATGGCTCTGAGCCTGGTTAAGTCATTGAGGCCTTAATTTGTGCATTTTATTGTTTTCAGTTTTCTTTCCTCTTCCATCTGGTCCAATGAGGTCGGCCTTTGTAGCTCTGTATGTAGGGCTTTTGCCAAGGAAAAGTAGAAATATCATCATGTCAATAGTTCTTTGTATCTTTTGTAAAAGACTAAACTATTTGTCCATGAACCCAGGTTAGATCCCTTGCATTAAAACTTCCTGCTAAGAGTGAAAAAGCGTCTGATATTGAAAGGTGTTTAATCAAATAATATGTCAGTGCAACATCAGTTAACATAGATGATATATGTGGTTAGCACAGATATTAATCCATTTGCAGTGAAAGGGTATTTATACCATGTATTCAAACTGTTATTAATACAACTGTTTTATTTACAGCTCCTCAAAAATTTCTTCTTGAAAGATAAATCTGACAATACTTCCTGAAAATAGAGATAATTGAAATTGAGACTTTTAATAAATGTTTAGAGACCTATAGCTTAATTTTTGTAAGATTTTACTTTTATGGTTTTAAGTCAATTGTTTTTCCTTTTTTTAGTTTTGGAATTGATTTTAAAAATAACAAAATAAAAAATTACCTTCTCTAAGCTACTTATTTGTTTAAGTGGGCAAATAATTAGTTGTTGGCCTATTTAAAAAATATCTTCCAAATGTTGAGTTAAGAAACAAGTCTGGATTTAATTTGTGAAAAATGCACACACAAATTGAAAAAAAATGAAATTCTGTCTTTTGCACTCCTTTGCACTTTCAAAAGCTGCTGACACTTTAAAGTCAACCACTGAAAAGTATTTTTTATCTGCACTTATAATCTATGAGATTATGTTAAATAATCTTGATATTCTCTCAGTGAAATCTCCGTACTTGTGGTTGTGATAGCATCATCCAAATCTGTTCCCTGAAATCTTGAAAAACAAAGATGCTCATAAAAAGGATTAAACAAAACCAGCTTGAGTTCTTCATGAATACACTTGGAAGAGTCCAGCTCTCTGTACCATACTGACATTCTTTTATTGAATTCCCTAAAATATTACAAAACAACCATTTAATAAAGCACAGCTAAATATTGGGTTGGCCAAAAAGTTCGTTCGGGGTTTTCCGTAAGATCTTATGGATTATGTAAGGTCAATAGATTAGAAGTCACTGCAGTGAGACAGAATGCCATCTTGACTGATTTCAGCAGTATCTCACAAAAGGGAAGTATGAATGGACATCTATAGGGGGTTAGGGTCTGGGCAGGTGTTTCAAGGTGTAGAGATGATGAAATTGCCCCAAATTTGTGACATGATAGTTTAGGATTGGTGGACAGAGTAAGGTGAGTGTCTCAAGGGAAGATTTGATGGATAAACTGCTATTTGAGAAGACAACTCTTTGCTCAAGTAATCAATGCATGAATATTTTGAAAAAATAATATTTATTGATCTATGGTCTTTTCTGGGCAAAGTTTTATTGAACAACTAAGTCAGTTTGATACTGGTAGTCTCAGTTTACACTTTTTGTCTCAATATATATTTCTAGTTTATTTTTTTCCCAAAGACTCAGAGTTGTGAGCCCAAGGGGATGCCTTTTAGAGGTAAGCCTATGAGCTTTGGATAAATTAACATACTGTTATGTTTACTCTGCCACTTTCACCAAAAAGGGTTGTGGAAGGGTTATAGTTAGTGGAAGATGGGAAATGGGAGAAGAAAGAAGTATGCTAGTAATTCTGTGGCAATGAGCAATCTTGCCTGTATTTGAGGAAGAATAACTTTTACTCTGTCCTCTTTAGGGTATGACACACCAGGGCAACTGATTGTGACTCTACTTTTTACAGCGTTCTGTGTTCAAGTTGGGCCAGGGAACTTGGAGAAGGAGGCAACGTTTTCCATCAAGACTCTTTAATGCTCTTAGAATAGGTGTTGCTCAGAGTTTTTGTGTAGGGAAGAGGCAAGGTAATTGTTGATAATATATCTGCCTGGCAAAGATGATGTTGACATTCATTTGGCCTAATAAATCATTTTGGCTGATTAACAGTAAAGCATGTTAGTTTCTAGCTTTTCCATATCTAGAAACTTGGCTTCTCTTAGCTAATGTTTCTAATATCAGATTTGGCACATTTTGGAGGGTAAAATTGATTCTGTTTGAACTCTGAAAAGTAAGTCCTTGACCAAATTCATAATTATACTTGTAGTCACTTGGGTACAATTTATATTTGTAATTGGTCTGTGACTCTATTGCTTTACTTCTATTGCTCATTGTTTAGCTTTTCTTCAGGGAATGGGTGGCTGCAAGTCCAGCCGTTCTTTGATATCCAGAAATAAGGCTGAAAGGACATCATCTCTATTTTCCCTGCTAAAGTAAGAGATGTGGCTGCTCAGGGGTATTAGAAGCGATGGCATGAATAACATAAGACAATCAATGGATGCTTACTGAGTGTGCCTCACTGCCACTGAATCTCACTGAGCCTCAGATTCCTTATCTATCAATGGAGACAAACATAATGCTTATCTCTTAAGGTTGATATGAGGATTAAATGAAAAAAATGCATATAAAGCATTGAGCAGAGTACTTGGCATATAGTTAATGATAAGTGATTGCTGTCAACATATTTATTAAAGATTAATTAAAATGTTATATATTTATGATGTAATACATAGGGTGGAACAAAATAATTAGTATTTTTATCTTTGTACTCTCCAAATCAATGATTAGATGGATTGGTAACCTTGTCAGTAGAAAATCACAAGAAAAAAAATGCCAGTGACAGGGAAATGATTGGAATGTGGTGTCTGTTTATAGTTAGTGGCAGTTGTATACCTACAACGTATGCATTTGTAACTTATATCTTACACTTTAGTTTTTTTCACTGAATACTAGCGGTGTTCTAAGTATGTTGGCAAATGTATTCTCCCTACCGGAGCATTAGTTTCCAACCAGAGTCTGAATAAAACACTAAGTATTCAGTAAGTATGTCAGGGCTTCGTTGAAGAGTGTTTGGTCACAGTGATAATGCTAGAGCACTATTTGCTCAAATCTTGCTCATTAAATCTATTCCAATACCACACAGTGATTCAAATGATAGGATGTGGAAAATCGAGGAGAATAAAGCTCTATAGCTTCAGTATTAGAAATACAGCAGACAAGTGGGAAGCTTATGAATCTATATCTTCTCTTATTAAAATTTACCCCATAGAAAATGATTTTCTCCTCATGCCTTTGTTAAATCATCCTCAAATAGAAATTGAAAATTAGACTGAAATTGGAGATCTTTAGAATGAAAACACTACAGAAGTCAGAGTCAATAATATTTTTATAATAAACTCTAAAGATAGAACAAATGTTATTTTTAAGTACCACATATCCATTTCCATTTGCTTTGATTATATTAGCTTTCTTTAAAAAACATACAAAATTAACTTATTGTCAAAATTTTTCAGTGCCACTTCATTTTCATTGTGTCTTACTTCCCACCAGTTTCAATGGACGGATCTACTTTAGTGTTTTGGATCAGGTTTTTATTATTTGGTGGAAGACTATCAAAGTAAAGGGAAAGTTGTTTTTCCTTTCTTATTAAGTATACAGCCAGAAAAAACAACAATATTTTCAAGTTAAAAAGTCATTGCAACCTAATTGAAAACTCCAGGCTAAAGGCTGGGAACACTGTGTGGTTGACCATTCTAAAACAAATTGAAAACAGATTCTAGTTGGCTTTAAAAGTTAATCTGGCTAATAATCAAGGTAGATAATGAATAGACACATAAAGGACAATTAAAGAAGGAAATATTCTGAAATGAATAGAAAGGAGAACCAGGTTAAGTCAACAGAGTTAACAAATCCACTCATTTGGCTAAAGCATGAAGATTTTCATTTGTGTGGTTAATACAGAGTGACTTGATTTTCCAAAGATAACACTGAAGGAATGCTGGAGAGAGCTCTGATGTCTCTGGATTTTGCCCAGTTCTAAACAAGGATTAACAGCAACAATGCATATATCTGCTGTGAACCCAAGCGATCTCTTAAGATTGTTGCATCTTTTCTCCTATTCTTTGAGGATCAGAAAACAAATTAAAAATGTGTACCTTACAACCAAGAGATTGCATAAAACTCATGGAATTGGCATATTCTGTAAAATTTAAGCTACTTATCCACAAGGGGTAAGACATATGTTTTAAGTTATTTTCCCAGCTTGCAAGTGAATTCAGGTCACACATCTACTGGATTCTTTTTTGTTCATTGAAGAACGTGTGTGTGTGGGGGGGGGTATGCATATATATATATATATATATATATATATATATATATATATATATATATATACACACAAATAGATGTATAGATTTAAACATATATATAAAACGTATCCAAGACACACACACACACGTATGTGTTATTCGGTGAACAAAAAAGAACTCAGTAGAGGTGTAACCTAAATTCATTTATAAACTGAGAAAATAACTCAAAACATATGTTCTACTAATGGTGGATCAGTAGCTTTAATTTTATACTTATAGTAGCTTAAATATATATATGTAGGTAAATGTATACCTATGTATCTATATATGTATTTTTTCCATTGAAAAACTACATCTAAACATATATGTTATATGTAACATATATATAACTTCAAATATATATACACACACACATATATATATATATATATATAAAATATCATATGTATATATAACTTGAAGTTAGAAATCCTGAGATTGAGTATTGAATTCTGGCTCTATCACTTCATAGCTTCATGCCCTTGGATAAGTTACTTAACTTCTTTAATCCTGCAATAATATTTGTAAAATGAGTATATTGTAATATACTTCTTAAGGTTTTGTGAGAATAAATGAGAATGTATGTAAAGCTCATAGCATACTGGCTGGCATATAGCAAATATTCTATATGTGCCAACCACTGTGTGAAAAGCTTTACATATATTCCCATTTGTTATAGTATAATATTTAATATAGACATACACACATGTATGTGACAGAAAGAGAGAGAGAGAGGGAGAAAGAGGAGAGGCACCTGTTTGGGGTCAGATAAACTACAGATCCCACTCAGGCCAATATTGCCATGTCCTTGACATTACTTCCATGAACCTCATGTCCTAAGCAACCAGGCTAATAAACTGTGAACCTGGGACCAGCCATCCTTGCAACATGATATGTAGCCTTTCTTGTATAGGACAAAGGTAGATTTGTTGATCCTGGTATGCAGGCTGGTGTTGGGGAGCATCTTCCTGCCACAGCTTCTTAGGCAGCTGGCCACAATGTCTCTAGAAAGCAATAGAGGATAGGTATTCTATTAAGTGTCAAGAGGAACACAGGTAGATGACAATCACCCACAGGCTACTCTTGGCCCATGGGCTGTAGGCTGGTGTTCTGCAACAAAAATTATAGGACTCAGGAGAGCAATTGCCCATGCCTGGAAAACAGGGACTGCCTCATACATGGTATGCTTTGGAGTGTGTTGTATAAGTTTTAGGTCATAGAAAGAAATGAACTAATTTGAATTCACAACTGATTCTTAGTTCTGAGTACACATGTTAGGGCTAGCAATCATAACAACATCAGTAGTTTGCATCAGTGTGACTGTAGCTAAACTTTTATTCCAGATTTTAGATGTTAGCACTTTTGCAATGATCAGGAATAATACATACCACTGGAGTCATATTATTCAACTTAAATATGAATCAAATTTAGCGCATGGATTTTGGTACAAGAAAACATAACCTTTCACTGAGCTTGTAGTGGACACTAGGTGTTGTGCTAAGTACTTTCATGCACTGATACCTAACCCTGTGGAGTAAGCACTACTGACAGCCCCATTTTTCAGATAAGAGAATTGAGACTCAGAGGATCATACAGCTAGTAAGTGGTAAAGCAAGCAGTCAAAGATCAGAGGGACTTCAGAACTCTTTCAAGCATGAAACTGTCTTGCTTCTCTAGTGTTTGGGCGAGGGGTTCTTAGGAATGGACTAAGTACAAATAATTTAATGCAAAAACTTGAATAAACTTGCAGTTACCTCTTTTGACCCCTAGATGACAGTTCTGTATTTATAAAATAAATTACAAACAGAAACTAATAGTTGGAAGCCATGAAATAGTTTTTTAAAAAGTACATACATACACATGTGTTCATGGCAGGGTGAATTTAGAGTAAAGGTAAAAATTGCCCTCATAAAATACTTTCTCTCAACTTCCCTGTATATTTTAAAGCATGATTGCTCTATTTCATAATGTGTTTCCTATCAAACACATAGAACAGCTGGGTGCTTGTCAAAAATGCAGATTTCTGCTTGGGCTTTGCCTCAGACTGAAAGGTAAAAGTCCAAAAATCTGTATTTTTTAACAAGCACCAGGTGGTAATTCTACATATTAAAGTCTGAGAAGCATTGCTTAGCTGTGTAATTCTCAAATCTGCTTGTGTATTAGAGTTTCTTGGGGAAAATTAATGAAATACAAATGCTTTGTCCCCATTCAAGAAAATCTCAGCCTTTCTAAGGGTAGGGCTCAAGTATTTTATGTTAAAAATTTCCCTCACTGATTGGGGACGCACAGGTGAGAAGCAGGCAGGGTGGAATCATTAGTGACCAACCCCCTTCCGTTTGCTAAGACTGGAATCATTGCTGCCATGATTTCATGGAATCACATTGTCCACTTATACACACATGCATACAGAAATGTACCTTTGTGTTAGATAGATAGTTATTTTATTATAAAAATGATTCATGGTTACAGCAAAAGAAGGAAAGAAAGAAAAAGAAAGACAGGAAGGAAGGAAGGAGAGGGAGGGAGGGAGGAAAGAAAAATACAGTAGAAAACCAAAAGATAGAAACAAAGGCCATTTCCCACAATCTAGAAAACAACTGCCAACAATTAGATGTTCTTCCTTCTGGTCTTTATTTTTTGTGTATTTATTTCTACTTAGAAGATTTTGTTGAAATACTGGGACCATACCATACAAATAACTATACATAACTGCTATTTCATAGAACATCCTTTATGAACAATTTGTCTGATGGCTGAGAATTCTCTGAAAACAATTTGCACTGGCTACATACTCTTCCACTGTTTAGTTACACCATAATATTCTTATTCATTCTTTTTCCAGTGGAGACTCTTGAGGTGGTATCTCATCTTTATAATGGTTAAATGATCTTTATTATAGAAAATAGCACTTCATATTTTATACTTGGTTTATAATGTTTAAATTAACTTGAGGTGAGCTAGTTTCTAAAGAAACCACCTTGAGTGTTGGAAGAGAGATCCAGGAAAGACTGGCGAGGTCATCTAGATGCACATTTACTTCAGAGTTAACGTCCAATGTGCATGCTCTGAGATGAAAGGTCCAGAATATCATCTACATCACCAATTAGCATCATTTATTATGACAAATAAAGGAAAACTTTCTCATAACCTCTTATTGGGTTTCTTTTTCCATACTTTTTGCATATAATTTTCCCCAAATAATAAAAGTTATGATATAGTTGATAAAGGAAAGGAGTTGACTCCAAAGATTAGCTACAGAGTATTAATCTGAATCTTAAACACAATAGTTTTATGTATTCAGCATCATTAGGAGACCATTAAAAACCTCTAGGGACAATGTTTCTGCTTTTATTAATTTTTATTGGAGTATACTCGCTTTACAGTGTTGTGTTAGTTTCTGCTATGCAGCAAAGTGAATCAGTTTTACGTATGCACAGTGTACATATATCCACTCTTTTTTGGATTTCCTTCCCATTTAGGTCACCACAGAGCATTAAGTAGATCCCCTGTGCTACACAGTAGGTTCTCATTAGATATCTATTTTACACATAGTAGTGTATATAATGTCGATTTCTAGGGACAATATTTCATTGTCATATTATGGATACATATCTTTTGATACACATATTGCAAATATTTCCCACTTCATTATTTTTGTTTTAACTTTGTTCATTTAAAAACTTTCTACTTCAAAGCTTTTCATTTTGACTCATGCAAATCCAATAATCTTTTAATTTCCAGCTTTTACCCTTGGTCTCATGGAAAAAAGATTGTTTCCTACCCCATGATAACCTATATTTTCATCTATGACTCTTCCCCAATATTCTATTATGAAATATTTCAAACTTAGAAAGCCTGAAAAAAAAATTCACAGTGGAAACCTATATTCTTACCATCTAGATTCTACCATTATCATTGTACTCTTCCTTTCTTATATATCTATCCATCTTTCCATCACTCTATCCATCACATCAATCTAGTTTTGTTCATTTCAAAGTGGCACTCATCAATTACATTTCCCAAATGCCTCAGTATGCATACCGTATGTATTTGATATATATATTTTGTCTTTTTACTTTTACATGTAGTTTTGTTTCCTATGGCAACTGAAACTAATTACTAAGAACTGGGTGGCTTAAAAGAACATATTTATTCTCTTATAGTTTTAGAGGCCAAAAGTGTGAAATCAGTTTCACTGAGTTAAAGGTGGCAGGACTGGTTCCTTCTGGAGGCTCTAGGGGACACTCCGTTTCCAAGCCTTTTCTAGCTTCTAAATGGCTGTATCCTTTGGCTGGCAGTCGCTTTCTTACATTACTCCATCCTCTTTCTTCCATTGTCACGTCTCTTCTGTAGTCAAATCTCTCTTTGTCTTCCCCTTTCTTATAAGGACACTTGTGATTACATTCAGTGTGTACCCAGATATTCTAGGATAATCTTTCCATTTCAAATCCTTAACTGAATTACACCTGCAATATCTCTTTTGCAAGATAAGGTAACATTCACAGGTTCCAATGAATAAGACCTGGGTATCTTTGGGGCTGTTATTTAGCCTACCACACATGCAAACATTCATTTCATCTTTTTTTTTTTTTTTTTTGAAAGCATGAAGTAAGAATCTGATTGAATTTTTTCCAAATAATTGCCCCATGTATTTGAAAATACAAATATAAATGATTTTAAAATGAAAAATTCTCTAATCTAATTGAGATGATACTTTTATCATATACTATGTTCCTCATGTTTTCTCTATACACTGATTTAAAGTTTAGTAACTTTTTGTCATTAGTATGACAAAATATGGTAATAATTTGATTTATTGAGTCTAACTCTAGGTGTTTTTCTCAGCAAAATTTCTTTAAAGTTGGAAAAAAGAAGTGAAAAAATTTGAAGAATGTACGTTGGTTGCTGCGGGAAAATGGCTACCAAATTCCTATAAACTAATTTATTCTCTGCCAGAAAGTTTATATCAGATAATTATTTCATATGAGAGTAGGCTATTTCAATTCATTTGTGGAATACAAGAAAGAAAGAACAAAATAACACACACTCAACTCTGTCAGATATTAAATGATAAGGAGCTAAAACAAATGACACTCAATCAGAAAACAAGCCAGAGGGCTAAAAGCTGTGTATATCAGAATCTTCATGCTAATTCTAAAATATGTAGGGCATTATAATTTGAGAGTTATCTTTGAGAGTTAGCTTCCTTCCAGTAAAAGCAACACTTGTACTTAATAAACATTGTTTTTCCCAGTTGTCTGTTTTCTAAGCAAGTTATGGAATTACTAGCATTAAAATATTTTAATTGAAACAAAACATTTGGCACTGTAATATAGTCTTTAATCTTTGGTAAATAAACATATGACTTTGCAAGCAAACACATTACGGGATAAACGCTCCATGTTGAATTGATCAGGCCCATTTCTAGAGAGTGTGTTGCCAATTAATTGGTTATACAGAGCATGCTTTTTACAAAATAATGGATGATGCATCTATTCCCAGGGCCATACCTTAAATGAATAAATTGCCATGTTAAGGTTTCTTTGTAATTACTATTCTAAACTATGGAATCATGGCTCAACATGCCTGTAAATTAATTATGAATAAATTCTGTCTGCATGGCTCTTTCTTTTAATAGGATTTATTTTTCAGGTTCACAGTAGAATGGAGCAGAACACCGAGAGTTCCTACATACTCCCAACCACACCAACCACATCCCACACAAGACTGGTATATTTGTTAGAATCTATGAACCTATATGGTTACACCATTAGCACCTGAAGTCCGTAGTTTATGTTAAAACTCACTCTTGGTGTTGCGCCTTTTATGGGTTTGACCAATTTCTAATGACATGTGTACTCCATTATAGCGTCATACAGAGTAGTTTCACTAACCTAAAAATCCTCTGTGCTTTGGCAATTCATCCTTTCCTCCTCCACCACTCCCCAACCTCTAGCATTGATCTTTTTACTGTCTTCATAGTTTTGCCTTTCCAGAGTGTCATGGCTGGTATCATACAATTTATAACTCTCTCAGGTTGATTTTTTTCAGATCGTAATGTACATTTAAGGTTCTTCCATGTCTTTTCATAGCATTTCATGACATTTCTTTTTAGTGCTGAATAATATTCCAACTGTCTAGACGTAACACAGTTTGTTTATCCATTCACCTATTAGAGGACATCTTGGTTGCTTCCAACTTTTGGCAGTTATAAACAAAGCTGCTATAAATATCCATGTTCAGGTGTTTGTGTTTTGTGTAGACGTAAGTGTTCAATTCATTTAGATAGATACCAAGGAGTGCAATTGATGGATCATATGGTAAGAATATGTTCAGTTTTACAAGAAACTGCCAAACTGTCTTCCAAAGTGGCTGTACCATTTTGCATTCCCACTAACAATGAATGAGGGTTTCTGTTGTTCCACCTCTTTGCCAGCATTTGGTGGTGTCAGTGTTTTGGATTTTTGCCACTTTCATAGGTATGCAGTAGTATCTCATTGTTGTTTTAATGTGAAATTCCTTAATGACATATGATGTTGAACATGTTTTCGCATGCCTATTTGCCATATGTATATTTTCTTTGGTGAAGTGTCAGCTCAGACCTTTGCCCATTTTTTAATCAAGTTGTCCATTTTCTTACTGTTGAGTGTTGGGAGTTCTTTGTGTATTTTGGATAACAGTCCTTTACCAGATATGTCTTTTGCAAATATTTTCTTCTACTCTGTAACTTGTCTTCTCATTCTCTTCAGTGAACATATATATTTTGTTTTCCTTGTTATTTTATATATCTGACATTTAAGTATATTTCTCTTTCCATTTGAATGTTTATTTATTTAATGTTAACTATAATGATTGTTTAATTAATGTTGACTTTTAGAGGCATTTGAAAGAACTTCCTGTGACGTTCAGATACTCCTTAATACAATGGCAATATAAAATCCTCACTATAAATTGTGTGGGTGACAAGGAGTTAAATGTTACAGAATCACACTGTGATGGATGTTGGGTCAGACAAGCCTTACTTATTAGCAGTAACTCACTTGGACATAAAGCAAAATTCAAATGGTTGCCTCTGCAAAATGACAAAGTACTGAATGCCAAGAACCTTCTGAGTTGCTTAAAAATAGCTGAAATATGGAATGCTAAATACACAAATGCTGAGAAATTACTACATTTCAAATGAAGAAATGTAAATATATTTAAATCACATTTGTTAAAGCTTGATTTTCTTCCCAAAGTTTTATAGACTGGATTTCATGGATCCTTAGGAGATGCACAGATGCATTAGCAGTGTTTCTCAAACTATCTATTGTGAAGGGCTATTTTATTTTCTAATTTGTTGTAGGTTGATACATTTGCCTTATATATACCTCTCCTTTATTTTTACAATTATGAGTGTGTGTTTGTGTGTGTGTGTGAGAGAGAGAGATAGTGATAATGATAAAGGTCAGGAACATTTTCAGCTTTAAAAAGCATTTTGACTGTTTTCTGTTGTTTGTAGTCCCTGGTAGAGAGAGTGCTATTGAGATCGGTTCCCATATTTCAGAGAAATGAAAGACTCTCAAGTTGTCGGAGACAAATGACATCTAAATTTCCAGACAATAGATGGGCTATGTTTATCAAAGTAGGCAGAAAGTGTGTAAAAGTAATCAGAAAGATTTGAGCACACAACAGAAATATATGTGTAAACCACTAGTTTAATACTTGATTTTTATAACTGAAAGGACTCTAGGTCTAGCCACCAGAGACCTGATTTAAGCATACAACCGAAATATATGTGTAACCCACTAGTTTTATACTTGATTTTTATAACTGAAAGGACTCTAGTTCTGGCCACCAGAGGCCTGATTTAGGCCATCACCATATAAAGTCAAAATATCTCACCCCAAATCCAAATCTAGCATCCCCTGAATTAAAAAGAAGCTGGGTAACTTTGAGGCAGGATGGATCAATCACTTCACAAATACTTTCTGTAAATTTTCTTCTTACTTTTCTCTAATATGCTTACATCCATTTATCAGAGTAAATGTGCACTGGGCAAAGGGAAATAACCAGACCCTTCAGGTTTCATTGAGTACAGACTATGAGTCAACTCCAGCTCCTGAGATCACAAACACAACAGCCAACCAGGAATAGTGGAGCCTTGTGTAGTGAGCTGATAAATGTAGTTTTAATTTGATTCCATCTCACAGTAAGCTCAGTACATACTGAGTCCATCTCTATTTCCAAGTGTGTGCTTGAAATAAATATTCTCTACAACTAGAAGAATCCCAGCCTGAGTTTCTGTCACTGTGAAGAGCCATACCAACCTGGACAGGATATCTCCAGACCCTTGACTATGAGACAGTAATGAGTAGCTAACTTGTTTAAGCCACTGTGATTTTGGGTTTTTCTCTTACACTTAAAATTAATCTTAACCAATATATTACTTAGTATCCTTTCATAATTATTCGAGAAATGCAAATAAAAACTACAAAGAGGTATCACCTCACACTTGTCAGAATGGCCATCATCAAAAAATCTACAAACAGTAAATGCTGGAGAGGGTGTGGAGAAAAGGGAACCCTCTTGCAACGTTGGTGGGAATGTAGATTTATACAGCCCCTATGGAGAACAGTATTGAGGTTCCTTAAAAAACTAAAAATGGAACTACCATATGACCCAGCAATCCCACTCACTACTGGGCATATACCCTGAGAAAACCATAATTCAAAAAGACACATGCACCCCAATGTTCATTGCAGCACTATTTACAATAGCCAGGACATGGAAGCAACCTAAAAGTCCATCGACAGGTGAATGGATAAAGAAGATGTGGTACATATATACAATGGAATATTACTCAGCCATAAAAAGGAACAATATTGGGTCATTTGTAGAGACGTGGATGGACCTAGACACTGTCATACAGAGCGAAGCAAGTGAGAAAGAGAAAAACAAATATCATATATTAACGTATATATATATGGAATCTAGAAAAATGGTACAGATGAACCTATTTGCAAAGCAGAAATAGAGACACAGACGTAGAGAACAAACATATGGACATCAAGTTGGGAAAGGAGGGGTGGGATGAATTGGGAGATTGGGATTGACATACATACACTACTATGTATAAAATAGATAACTAATGAGAACCTGCTGTGTAGCACGGGGAACTCTACTCAATGCTCTGTGGTGACCTAAATGAGAAGGAAATCCAAAAAAGAGGGGACATATGTACACATATAGCTGATTCACTTTGCTGTACAGCAGAAACTAACACAACATTGTAATGCAACTATACTCCAATTTTTTAAAAAATGCTTTCAACTCTTTTTTCTAAGTTAAGTTGTTTCTTTATAATCAAAAAAACTTAAATAGGACCTATTCAAATTATATCAATTCTCAAAACACCAAGAGTTTGGCATTATTATTTTTATATGTTAAGGATCTGGTGCTCAGGAAGGTTAAAGATATTGGAAAACATCACAGGGGAGGAAGTAGTATATCGGGAGTTGGAAACCTCAGCTTTTTAATGCTACAGGCCATTCTCTCTTGATGCTTATACAATATTACCTCTTAAGTTGAGAATACCCTACTTTATGGGTCTATTTTCTCTGTGAAATAGAGAATGAGATAATTTCCTGACAGTGACAGGGATAGTGCTAGGTTAGTGGAGAGCGATGATGAATATTTGAAATAAGAGAAGGCGATAGAGCCTTGTGACTCAAAGAGTAGCCATCAGTCAAGTAGCTTTGGCATCCCCTGGTAGCTTGATAGAAATGCAGATCTCAGCACCCCACCAACTGAATCAAATCTTCTCTTTGAAATATCCCCAGGTGATTTGTGTGTACATTAAAGTTTGAGATGCACTGGGACAAGCAGGCGTATTGTCAAGTACCACTGAAGTGCCAGCTGAAAATGGAGACTATACATTTATAAGCATCAATATCAATGTATAGTAAACACTTATCGTTGACTATCCAGAAGCCAATCCATGCTTGGTGACAAACCTGAACTCCTACTAAAATGCCAGATCCTTGCTTTCTCTCTCACATTTATATCAAAGGCTTATGACCCAAACCTGGCCAATGAAAGCTTAGGGGAAATACACCGAGAGAATTTTCAGAGAGACTTTCATCTCATTCAAACAAATGAATAGGATTAAACTCGTGCTTTCTTGTTCTGAATATTTTTCTATCTATGTGTGATGCATAAAACTGTAGCAACATTTTGCAGTCTTAAAGGCATAAGCCCAATGACCAAGCCAAGATAACAATCTGATGAATCAATGTTAGGAATGAAGCACCATTCCTTTGGATTTCTTGTTACATGAAATAATAAACATCCTTATTGTTTAAAGCATTTTCATTTAGTTTTTCCACAACTTGCAGCTAAGAGTTTCCTAAGTAAAAGAAAACGGTTTTGTGGTTTTTCTGTTAAAATCCTCAGAACATTAGATTAAGGTAAAATGAAGCAAATTACCGAATTACCGGTGGAAGTTTTGCAGGGTGAGTTTGTCTGAATAAAAGCAGTCGACGGTGTAGGCGTTTCCCTAAAGCACTGAACCACGAGGTTGGCGCTGGGTAGGGACATGCCAAGAGCCAGGATGGTTTTGATGGGATGACCAAAAACAGAAAGTCAATATTTGATGAGACTAAAAAATTGTCACATTGGGAGAAAGAGTTAGAGGGGAAGCTGTAGTCAGAAAAAGGGCTTTAGAATTTAAGATTTCAGAGGTGAAACAATTCCTATGGATGCCATCCATGTAGATGGATTAAATATGAAGACCACTGGGGTTCAGGAAGTCAAAGAAGTGTCAAACTAGGTTGTCAAACGAGTCAACCACATGGATATTGGAGACACTTGGAATTATAATAGATCTTTAGGTCGAAATAGAATTTGATTAATATGGGGGAGCGATTAGGACACTGGGGAACAATGAAACTGAGAAAAGCTTCATAAAAGGAGGGACATCTGACCTGGATCTCATAGAGAAATAGGAATGATCTACATAGAGAAAATGTAATGGTAGGTATGTCTGGCAGAGGAAATAGTATGTGCAAAGTTCTTGGACACAAAAAACCACTCAGGGGATGGTGGGTGGTTCTATGCTGCTAGAACAGAGAGAGGAAACAGATTTGCGCCAGCTTATGAAGGCTCTTACATGTTATAAAAAGGGGTTTGGATATATTCTGGTTAACGACTGTTGCTGATTATAGTTTTCTAAACCTAGGGAATCAAAAGCTTTTATTTTATGTGTGTGAAAGGAAACATTCTCCACAATACAGATAAGACAAATATCCCACCTCCACCCCTTTCTTTTCGGACTTTGTGCATTGCTTGGGACAGTTAGGAGGCAAACAGGTCCGACTTAATTACAGTTTTATTTCCTTTGCTTTATTGAATCCATTTGGGCATGGGTAGATGTAGTTCATCACCCATGTCTGACTGAAGGAGGGGGAAGGATCAGGTGATAAAGCATCTTCCAGGACAAGGATTTCATGGTTTATCAGTCAGCTTTGCTACAGCAGTAAACAATCGCATATAGGAAACAACATTCATTTCTTGCTGTGATTATCTGCTACTTTCCCAGTCTCTACTGGGATCTATTGGACGTCACTGGCTTCACTGGGCTCTCTTGGGTTTTTCTAGGCCTTTTCAAGCTCTGTTGGACTCTACTTAGCTCTACTAGTAGGCTTTTCTGAGCTCCATTGGGTTCTGTGGGCTAGACTCAGCTCCATATATCTTTTGGTAGTTACTTTTGGGGATATACTGTTACCATGATGGAAGGCCAGAGCAAGAGGGCAGCATACAAGTCATTCTGTGGTATTTAAAGCTTCTTCTGGACAGCATGATGGCAAAGAGGGTCTCTTTGACCAAACTCTAGTCAAATTCCTCTGATCCTTTTTCTCCACTAGGCCTTAATCTTGGCTCATAAAAACATCAGATCCTCAGCACACCCCTCTTCCCTTCCCCACTCACACACATCTTGGATGACCCTAACCCTTCTTAAAATGCATGCCTGAGAAAGCTCAGTACTGCCAGGAATATTTACTGTTTGTTCCAGCCCAAACCTGGTGATAGGTAGGTTCCTAAACCCCCTCTTAGAGCAGTTACTTGAGAAAGCTTGCAATTATAAATCCCTTCTCTGCCTCTTTGACATGTAACTCTTCCACCAACTAGAACCACTCCTCTGGGACCTGAGAGCCATCTCTTTGAAACTCAAATATTTGATGACTCTAGCTCCCGCTCCCCATGGGAGGATAAGAGCCTAACTTCTTACATCACTACCTCCTGTCATAAAGATACAGAAATTTGTTTCTCCTCCAGATAAGCACCAGTTAACAAACCCAGATGGCCTGGTCACATTATCTGACCCCCTTCCTGCTTTTTGTAAGTTTTCCCTTCCCCGATTCTGCTCAATCTCTATTCCCTCACTCTTCCCTAAAATCCCAGTGGCCTCTGCGAAGTTGAGTTCAGTTCATGTTAGACCCTTTTCCCTATTGCAAGAGTTTATTACTGAATAAAATCCATCCTCACTGCTTTAACTAGTGTTTATGTATCTTCGACAGTGGCAAATGTCACATTTCTCATACAAGGGCGGAGAGAATAAGCAACTAGATAAACCAATGATAACACATAGAGTTTTTTTAACAAAAATGAGTTCTTCAGATTCCAGAAAGTGGTCTTCCTATCAGATTTCATGAAAGAAATGTTAAATAACAGTGTTTTGACACAGCAAATATGAATAGAAAAAGTTACAACCGTGTTGCTTTCTTAACTGGCCAGTACAAAATTTCTTCAAGGGAAATAAACCCATAAATTGAAAAAGTGTGTAAACTTTAATATCAGAAATATGTTATTCATTTTCATTCTGAACTGATGAGTAATGTTCAAATGCTCTTTAAATCAAGCCAATTAGATGTACTGCCTTGTTATTATTAAAAATGTGTATTTGGTAGTGAAAAATAGGAAAAGCCATAAAAATTGCAGACAAATCAGAAGTTTAAAAAGCATCTAAGATCCCTACTTCCTGTAAATTTTGTTAAAAATCTCTCCACCAGATTTTACTTTTAGTTTACTTAACAAAATCAAGGTACACTGTGTGACTGCCACTTAATGTGCCTTCTCAGATCTTTTACAGCCATTTTTTTTAGGCCACATTAGGATAGATAATGCCAATTATTTAAGACAGTAGGGTATCTAGCGAAATTGTTCAGTCTTTTAAATTTCAGTTCACTATGCTCCAGCAGACAGTACAAAATGTACTATTTGGATCATATTCACAGCCCAGTGTTGACAAACAGTCTCAGAATATTAAATTCCACCCTAGTGTGTGTTCCCTTATGTTCTGTGATATTTGACTTGAAAGGAAAATACCTCTGCAATGTAGTGACAAATTTGAAGTGAGAGAGGTAATATATCTTCACTTCAAATACATATGCTTAACATTTTTAGTAATTAGTCGGCGGGGGGGGGGCAAGAGACAAAATAATAAGTGGACAATTATATTGAAAGATTTGAAATTACTTTGTTCAAGGCATTAAATGATCACCTATTAGGTGAAAAGATTATCTGCATTTTGTAGGTGGGGGAATAGAAAAAAAAGGGAAAAATTAATAAAGTATCATCTTTGCCCTCCATGAATTTGTTGGGTAGTGAAGAGTTCTAGGAATTGATGTTAAACATTTGTGTGTTTGATGTTGCTCGTGACATAATCTGTGTTCACAACAATATCATACTGAGTGGAGAACAGGAAAAAAAAGAGGAGGAAGCTGCTCTTTAGAGAGGATTAGATTTCAGAATTATTTGAACAAATTGGAAACATAAATGAACACTGCCAAAATAACATTTAAGGAGAAGCAAATTTATCTAAAAATAACTTGTAGTAAATTTGGGGAGACTGTTTTATATAAATATGACTAAAGTTTACATGGTTACAGCAAATCAAATAGGAAGCCAAATGATCTAAGGAATTAGATCAGATTTAAAATAAAACTAATGACAGAAATAACAATATTAACAATAGTAAAAGCTACGTATTCACTGAGTATTTGCTCTGGTGCCAGTCATTGTGCTAGGCCATTTATATACATTACTCTTTTTTTTTTATTTAAATTTTTTTTGCAGCCATTTTTAAAATTGACGTATAGTTGATGTACAATATTATACAAGTTACAGGTGTACAATACAGTGATTCTCAATTTTTAAAGGTTCTGCTCCATTTATAGTTATTATAGAATACTGACTAATAAGAAAATAAATAAATAAATAAATAAACATTAAAAAAATACTCTTTTGTATTTAAAGGAAAAAGCTTTGTATTTAAAGATATTGCTTTCAGTGTAATTTATAATGATGAGAAACTGGAAATAACCAAGTTTTCCAAATAAAGAAAGATGGTTAAAAAAAAAAATTGGCTATATTCCCTGTGTTGTACAACATATCCTTGTAGCTTATTTTATACCTAATCATTTGTACCTCTTTATACATTACTCTTTTAATTCTTAAAACTGGCCTGCGAGTTTTGGTGCTATTATTATCATGATTTCACCAGTGGTGAAAACTAAGGCTTGGCATCATCTGGTAACTTTCCCAAGTTTGCAAGCTATTAAGTTAGTGGAACAAAGATTTGGATCTGACTCCAGAGTTTGTATTAGCCTGAATAATCAGCTGGGGTACCTTTTTCAGTAGTAAGAAGTAAAAAGTCTCTAATTATATGATCACAGTATCATAATACTGTACAGACTACCAAATAGGGTACCATGAGTTTTTGGTTTTATTTTCTCTACAGAAGAAATCATAGTTGGTCCCAGGAGAGTAATTCTTTATGTTTGTCCGTGTCATCCTAGGGGGAAGTAAGTGACTTTAAATGGGGGTGAAGGGCAGGCACAGAGAACAGACTTGTGGATGCCAAAGGAGAGGAGGGTGGGGAAGGGAAGGATTGGGAGTTTGGGATTAGCAGATGAAAACTCTTATATGTAGGATGGATAAACAACAAGATCCTACTGTATAGCACAGGGAACTATATTCAATATCCTGTGATAAACCATAATGGAAAAGAATATGAAAAATAATGTATATATATGTATAACTGAATCACTTTGCTGTACAGCAGAAATTAACACAACATTGTAAATCAACTATACCTCAATAAAATTTTTTGAAAATGGGGTTGAAGGAGATGAGATTTTTCTGACGTGATTAGCTAAAAGAGACATGATTTTAGAGAAAACAAAAACTGGAACAATCTTATTCTGGAATCTTTCTTGCTAGAAAGAATCTATTTACAAATATTATTTTGCCTTATTGCGATTTTGCTATTTAGGAGTGAGGCCTGACTTCTCCCAGCTGTTGCGTGGAGTCTATAGAGGGTAAATAATCCTGAGTCCTGGCATTTGGGAAATACATGTGAGATTGTCCAAACTCCTGGGTTAACATTCCTGCCATCTAAAGTTCTCTGAGCTGAGCATGGGGTCTTGGTGGCAGTTGAAGTGACATTTCCCCTCATCACTTGCTCAAGAGAACCACAGTATAAAGTCAAGTCAGTCAAGGAAAACTATGATAAAATAGATAAAATCTGGTTTATGTAGAGAAATTCTAGACTGAGACTCCTGCTTCCTAGAGAGACACTTCCACCCTGGGAGTGATTTCAGTGATGCTTTACTGCTAGTGTCCCTTCCTCACTGGATCTCCAAAACTAGAGAATGCTCTCTGTGCTGCAAAGATTTTCCCAGGATAAGCCCAGTTCCTGGTATAGGCCTTGGACATTGTCTTCTACAACCCCAAACAAACTGGCCCCGTCAGGACACAGAGGAGACTTGACGAACTCAAGAAGGTCTCCAAAGACTCTCTTGGGTCAACTCTTACTACAGTTTCAGCAATATCATGGTTTTAAAATGGTTGGATTAGATGATTTTTTAGGTCCCCTTAGCTCTAACACTTTATGACTAAAAAGAGCTCTTGAGCAGGCCTAAGAACTCACCCATCACATTTCTCTGGGAAAATACATTACAAATCCACACAGGCTCAATAAATGGACATCTGGAACACAATTTATTAACGCTGGGAATAGACTAAGTGGGGGCAAAGCATATAGGCTTTGGAAGAGAACATGTTGTGTCAATAGTTGGGAGACCCTAGGGTCACTTTGCTACTCCAAATGCTGAAGTAAACATGGGGCCCATTCTTTGGGTCTAAGAATAATCCTGAATGCTTTGACTGAATTGGGTGATGATTTTTTTTTTTCTCTCTGAATTGATCTACTTAGCTGGTTGTTTTATTATTACAATGACTGTTCACTCACAAGGAGAGTTTTGAAAGTAATAGAAACTTTGGAAAACTGACTTCATGAGGAAAAACTCAAATATTCAGTGTATGTTGCTATGAAGGAACTTAAATTTTTTCTTATTTAATTTGATGTTATGTAGGTAGATATATAGATAAAACAATGTTACTTCTTGTACCAAAAATGAGGACACAAAATAAGCTAAATATGAATATTCTTAAAGGGCAAAATAGAAAATAGTTTTTACTATCCTTGAAAATCTGAGAACTATATGACTGTCAAATTTATAGGTTTTGTGTTTATTTCCTAAGCTTGGAAAATGAGAATGTGAGATCAGTGGATTAAAAGCTAACAATGAGACAAAATCCTGGTTATGAAAAACAGGAGTTTTACATGGTGAATAGTTGCAGATTCTTCTTTTAAACTTTCAGGGAATAAATTTCCTCTTCCTCCTCCTCCTTCTCAAATGTATTTCACCAAGGGGGTGAGGAGATGAGGTTGGATTTTAAAAGTGAAGTGAGGTAATGTTTGGTATGAGACAGTGATGTTCTGAAACTTGGGAATCATGCATGCTGTTGATAATGATTTTGAGCTGAGATAGAGAACTACTGCCAGAAGATGACCCAACCCCAGAGATAGACTATCATAGCAGTAATGTGGTGAACTAATGGTAAGAATGCAATTGAGAAATCCAGCCTGGATACAATATATGGTCAATATCTATTACATGTTTGTCCAATGAATGAAAGATCCTTTATATCAGGGATTCTTAATTGGGATTGCAAGGGGATGGGGCTATACCCCCAGGGACAGAGTTAATCACAATCATAAATCATTTGGGGGATCATTTTTACACTATGTACTGTACTTCAGAAATGTATATCTAGGGTTGTGTTTTGTATTTTCTGTCCTCCTTCTCTCCTACCCTGACATTAAAGCAGTAAGAAACCCATGTGTTTGGGGTGGGAAAAAGAAATCCTGACAACTAGTGTCCTATATGAAGATAGAATGTATATGAGAAGAATAGTTGCTGGAAGCAAACCAGAAAGAAAAAATATCCTTTTTTAAATATAAAACTTTGGTCACTCTGGTATCTCTGTAAAATACCTAGTTTCTATACATGTACCCACACCTCTATTTCTTTCTTTTATTATTAAGTGTATTACCCAGGTAACAGTTGGATTCTCCTGGCCTTGGGAGCATCATGTGAACCTTGACAAGATTTTTACTAGTTCTCAGAGCTTATTCTATCTTGATGCTGTTTGGATCTGTGCACTGGCACAATTTGGAGTGGATAATTTTTTTTGTCAAAATTCTCCTTCTACATGTTAAAGTATTTTTAATGCTAATCATGAAATTAAACAAATAATACTAGTGGCCAGAAAAGATAGTGAAAATTCTCGGGTATTGCACTGTATATATATACATATATATTTTTTTCTTACATATATACAATTATGACCATAAAAACATGAAAAATAGAATAAATACAACAGTACTGAAAGAAAAAATTATGGGCTAATATTTTTAAGTTACACTGATGCATTTTTGAAACAAAGACATAAGGACTTATAACTACATATTAGTCTGTCACAATAATAAATAACACTACTGTGTTTTTAATCTCTAACTTCTGAAAAATTGAGGTGACTTCATAGAAATTATTTTTCTTTGTGTATTTATGTTCAATAGAAAGCATAGTCAAATTTGCTCATACTTGATGAAAGAACAATTTTTATTAATTTTAGCTTCAAAATTTTTCTTCCACATGCAATAATAATTATATAAATCATCATGAAGCTAGCTCAAAGAGTTCCCATATACCACCACCCATTTCCCCTATTAACAAGCTACATTAGAATGGTACATTTGTTACAATTAATAAACTGATATTTAAGCATTATTATTAACTAAAGCATGTACTTTATTTAAATTTCCTTAGATTTTTACCTAATGTCCTTTGTTTGCTAGTTAGGAAAAAATGTAAGCATAAGAATGTTAGGCAGAGATCCATAAAACCCCCCCCATTTTACAATACATTCAGGAAGTTGCAAAACTGTCATGTCTGCCTAGATCAATTTTAGTTAGTGGCTTTCAAATGATATATTCACCAAAAACTCATAATTTCTGTATACGGTTTGAAGAAGTTTGAGATCTAATATTACATATTCCTGAATTTAAATAGTCAATTTGAGTTGATCAAGACGGCAGAGTAGGAAGACCTTGAGCTCACCTTCTCCTATAGATACACCAAAATTACAGCTATTTACAGAGAAACAAACTAACTATGAGAATGACCTGAAGACTAGCAGTAAAGATTTTCCAGAACTAAAGAGAAAAAGAAAAAGCCACAGCAAGATAGGTAGAAGGGGTGGAGACGCACTCTAGTCAGGACCCACACCCCCTGGTCAGTGACCCATGAATGGAAAGGATATCACAACCACAAAGGTCCTCCCTGAGGAGTGAGGGGTCCAAACCCCTGCCCAAGGGTCCTGCCCAGGAAGATGAACCCCCCAAAAGTCAGGCTATGAAAACTAGTGGTGCTTACATGAGGGCTATAGGAAACAGAGACTCCACTTTTTTTTTTTTTTTGGCTTTAATCAACAAAAATTTAATATTTCTCATAATTCCATGAATTGGCTGGGCAATTCTGGCCTTGGCGGGCTCAGTTGGGACTGGGAGATCTAGAGGTCCTCTACATTCATATGTGCAGCAGTTGGCTCGATGACCATGCATCCCTCATCATCCAGTGGGCTAGCCCGGCTCCTCCCCACAGTGGTGACTGCAGTGTTCCCAGCAGCAAGAGGCAACAATCCCCAGTGCACAAGTGCTTTTCAAGCCTTTGCTTGCATCATGTTTGCTAGCACCTAACATGCCAAAGCAACTCACACGGACTGGAGAAATGGAGTCCACTTCTTTTTTTTTTTTTTTGCTCATGAATGTAAAATTTTTTTTACATTTTAAGTTATTATCAATTTACAAGGTCGAAACCCATTGTTGTTTATGAGACCCCACACTTAAAGGGAGCATGAAAAAATCTCACACGCTTCGAGTCCCACCACAGAGGACAGTGGGCAGACCCACATGCTGGAGAGCCTCCTTCAGAGGCAGGAGGCAGCAGGGACACCCCCTGGGGACTGATACACTGGTGGCAGCCATTTTGGGGAGCTTGGATTATTTTTTATTTCTTTCACTAGCCTGATTGCCATGGCTAGGATGTCCAATCTTCTTAGATTTACTGCAATTGTTTTGTGGCCTGTCATGTGATCTATCCTGGAAAATGTTCCATGTACACTTGAAAAGAATATGTATTCTGCTACTTTTGGATGGAACATTCTATACATATAACTATTAAGTCTATCTGGTCTAATTTGTCTTTAAAGCCAATGTATCCTTTTTGATTTTCTGTCTGGATGATCTGTCCACTGATGTAAGTGAGGTGGTAGAGTTTACTACTATTATTGTATTACTGTCAATTTCTTCCTTTCTGTCTGCTAATATTTGCCCTATGTATTTAGGTGCTACTATGTTGAGTGCGTATGTATTTGCAAGTGTTCTATCTTCTTGTTGGATTGGTCCCTTTATCATTATGTGATGCTCTTCTTTGTCTCTTATTACAGTCTTTGTTTTAAAGTGTAATTTATAGGTATGCTACCCAAGCATTCTTTTTGTTTCCATTTGCATAGAATATCTTTTTCCTTCCCCTCACTATCCATCTATGTGTGTCTTTAGATCTAGAATAAGTCTGTTGTAGGCAGCATATATTTGGGTCTTGTTTTTTTACCCATTCAGCCACTCTTTGCCTTTTAATTGAAGCACTCAATCAAAATTACCATATGGAGATCTGTTGCATTTTTATACACTAATAATTAACCATTAGAAAAAGAAATCAAGAAAACAATTCTGTATACAATTACATAAAAAACATAAAATACCTGGGAATAAATCTAACCAAAGAGGTAAAAGACTTATACTTGAAAAACTATTAAGACATTGGTGAAAGAAATTGAAGATGACACAAACAAATGGAAAGTTATACCTTGCTCAAGGATGGGAAGAATTAATATTGCTAAAATGACCATACTACCCAAGACAATCTACAGATTCAGTGCAATCCCTATCAAAATACCAATGGCATTTTTCACAAAACTTGAACAAGTAATCCTAAAATTTGTATGGAATCACAGAAGACCCTGAATAGCAAGCAATCTTGAGAATAAAGAAGAAAGCCAGAGGTATCATGTTCACTGACTTCAAACCATACTACAAAGCACAGTAATCAAAACACTATGGTACTGGCACAAAAACAGACACATAGGTCAATGGAAGAGAACAGAGAGCCCAGACATAAACCCATTCTTATATGCCCACTAGTCTATGACAAAGGAAGTAGGAATACACAGTGGATGAAAAGACAGCCTTTTCAATAAATAGGGCTGAGAAAAATGGACAGCTACATGCAAAAGAATGACACTGGACCACTTTCTCATACCATATACAAAAACAAACTTGAAATGTATTAAAGACTTAAATGTAAGACGTGAAACTAAAAATTCTAGAAGAAAACATAGGCAATACACTCCTTGGCATTGGTTTTAGCAATATTTTTTTTGACCTGTCTCCTCTGGCAAGGGAAATAAAAGCAAAATTAAACGAATAAGACTGCATCAAACTAAAAAACTTTTGCACGGCAAAGGAAACTATCAACAAAATGAAAAAGTCAGCCTACTGAATTTGCAAATGACATATCTGATTAGGAGTTAATAACCAAAATATACGAAGAACTCATACAACTTAATACCAACAAAACAATAGGATTAAAAAAGGGCAGAGGACCTGAATAGACATTCTCCCAAAAATGTGCAGATGGCCAACTGACTCATGAAAAGATGCTCAACATCATTAATCATCAGGGAAATTCAGATCAAAACCACAATGAAATATCACCTCACAGCTGTCAGGATGGCTATTATAAAAAATAAAATAAAATAAAATAAATAAAAATAACAAGTGTTGGCATGGATGTGGAGAAAAGGGAACACTTGTGCACTGTTGGTGGAATTGTAAATTGGTGCAGCTACTAATGAAGATGGTATGGAGGTTCCTCAAAAAATTAAAAATAGAACTACCACATAGTCCATCAATTTCCTTTCTGGGAAGGAAAGAAAACCAGAAGCAAAAAAATCTCACTAATTAGAAAAGATATATGCACCCCTATGTTCATTGCAGCATTATTTACAATAGCCAAGTTATGAAAGCAACATGTGTCTACTGACACATGGATAAAGAAGATGTGATATATATAGTGGAATATTACTCAGCCATTAAAAATGCCATTTACAATAACATGGATGGCTCTAGAGGGCATTATGCTAAGTGAAATAAGTCAGACAAAAGGAAGACAAATACCATATTTTATCACTTATATATGGAATCCAAGACACAAAACAAATGAATAAACAAATAAATGGATAAACAAACCAGAATGAAAATAGACTCATAGACACCAAGAACAAACAGGTGGTTGCCAGAGGGGAGGAGGTGGGGGGATGGCAAAATAAGTGAAGGGAATTAAGCAGTACAAGCTTCTAGTCATAAAATAAGTAAGTCATGGGGATGTAATATACAGCATTAGCCTTATGGTCAATAATACTGTAATACCTTTGTATGGGGTCAAATGGTTACTAGACTTACTGTGGTAATCATTTTGTAATGTATTTAAACGTTGAATCACTACGTTGTATGCCTGAATTTAACATAATATTGTACATCAACTATATTTCAATGGAAAAAAAAGCAATTTGAAATGAACAATGATACCACAGTGACTGTAAAATGAAAGAAACAGTTGACTTCTTAGTCTTGAAATGAATACATGACACCAAGTCTGCAAATTTGGGGGCTGATGGTTTAATTGGAATTTCTTCAAATTAACTTCTATGTAGAACACAATGCTTATTAAAAGATAAGTAATAAAAGTGTGCCCATTTTTAGCTTGCTTATATGGTATTAAATTTCAACAGTAATAAGGACAATTGTTTAGATTTAGAACTTAGAGCAAGAAAAAACCAAATTTTTTTCCAAGGAAGAGTACTGTATCACTCATGTTGTTTAGAATTGGTAGCCTAAACAGACAGACATTTAGTTCATTTTAGTAGTGTCTTTAAATCTCCTACTGGCAATCCCCTTTCCCATCATTCACTGTGCCTCTCCCACTACCCACAGCTCTGCACTTGGTACCTCACTGGGTATGTCAGGCCTCATAGCACCTTAGATGCAAATCTCATCTTCCTTCAGCTGTTTTCACAGGAAATCTGTTTACTCCAGTCCAAGAAAGCATTTTCCCTCCTCTTTTATTTTGGTATAATTGACAAATAAAATTGTGAGATATTTAAAGTGTACAGTGTGATAATTTGATATAAATATATATTGTAAAATTCATCCCATCTCGATTCATCCCAAGTTAATACATCCATCACCTCTCGTATTTATCTTTCTTTGTGTGTGTGAGAACATTTAAGTTCTACTCTCTTAGCAAATTTCAGTTATACCGTAACAGTGTTATCAACTATAGTCATCACGTTTTACATTAGATCCTCAGAACTTTTTCATCTTATAACAAAGTTTGTACTCTTTTATCAACCTCTCCCTATTTCCCGCACCCCTAGCCCCTGGCAGTCACTTTTCTAATCTCTGTTTATATGAGTTCACTTTTTTTTTTAAGATTCCATATATAATTGATACTATGAGGGTATTTGTCTTTTTCTCTCTGGCTTGTTTCACTTATCATAATTCCCTTTGGGTTTATCCATGTCATTGCAAATAGTAGGATCTCCTTCTGTTTTAAGGCTGAATAATATTCCACTGTCAAATTTTAGAAGATGTACTGATGATGTGATGTGTTAAGGGCAGCCTCACAGAGTTCGATCTCCTGTTGGGGTCAAGGCTGACACTGCCGCACCCACCCATCTTTTTCCTTCCTCTCAGAAGCAACAAACAAATCCCTATCTCTCTTTGTCGCTGCATGCCTGGTAACGCCCCTTACCAACTCCCTTCCCCTCCACTGCCAAGATTATAACTGATTGTTTTAACAAATGTGTGTCCCTCCATAAAAGAATTCTTGTAGGGACTGCCAAGAGAATGGCATTTTACCTATTTTGTTACATAAATGACAGGTTATATGTAATTTTTTCAGAGAGTAGTTCATTTTTTTTTCCCAAAGGATTTTAGCTTTGAGAATGTATTGATAGTCATCACTGGTCAAGTTCATGATCTGTAGCTAGAAAAACATAAACACTAAGAAGCAAATTGGTTTCTCCTTTCTAGAAAGACTGATTGCAAGCCTAATTCTACAGCTTGTCCCAGGTGCTTAAAAACTATTGCACTTAAGTTTTGTCATTGACTAAGCCCCTTTATTAACATTTTGAGGAAATTAAAGGAAACGCAAGAATTCTTTTATATATTTTTTGCATAGTTGTAAGCAGTTATTAATAAGTGCTTGCCTGTCTTTTCCTTTTAACCCGATTGCATAAATTTCATGTGAAACTTTCTCTCCTGGTTACCATTTTCTAAAACTCTAATCATACCTCTTGCTCTTTTCCTAACTTTTCTGCATTTAACATTCTTCGTACTTATTTGATTAGTTGTGATTAAATAGTAAAACTATACACAAATAATTTGGATATTTTTACTGATTATAACATTTAATAAATATATTTTGATTTTAATTGTATTTAATCCACATGAATTAGTGGATTCTAATTTCATATAAGTACTTTAAGTGTCTTCCATGCTCACATTTTGGTTATTTCCTTTACACAACCCATTTCCTGCTTTTACTGGAAGTTGAGCAGGGTTTTTCTATTTTTGTTTTTAATTTTACTGTTCCCCAAGGCTTTCTTAATTGTGTTTTTCTTGGGTAGGCAACAACTTGCCACGGAATATTTGAGCAATCACTAAAGTATACCCACACACCATTTATTAAATGAGTTATTTTTTTTTAAATGAAGTATTTGGTTAATAGGTAACAAAGACAATTTCCAATACATCACTCCACAGCCCAGTATCTAGAATTTTCCTAGTGAAATACAATTCTAGAAGTGATCTCCTTTCATATTTGTTATTTAATATATCACATTATGGATCGCAAGAGTTGGTGGTAATAGCCAATGAAATACTACGCTTAAGAAAGAGGGTAAATAATGTTATTTGAATGCATTCATTAGTTTTGTGCTTTACATAAAATATTTTATTCTATTCTCTCAACTGTTATAATATAATTAATTCCAAAATTTAGAGATGAGGAAGTTAGGATTTATAGATGTTCAAAAGCTTGGCCAAGGTCATATTAGTAAGTGGTAATGCTCCTTTCCCCTACTGCTTAAGTTTTTTCGTGATTTTTGCAGAGCCCATGAATTTAAAGACTAAATTGTTTTATTTTCCTGGTGTACTTAGGCCTACACTTTTTAGAAGAATGATGTATCAAAAATAGTATCAAAAGGATTTTCAAATGAAATCAGCTCTACAGAAAGTCTTCCTGTTCCTTTCCCTTATTCACTCCTATGATTGTGATGAGTGCAACAATGTGTTCTATTCCATATGCTCTTCTTGCAACTAAATTTTGACACTGTTCCCACCAAGGAATGGGATCTGTGTTCTTTCCACTTAAATCCCGTTGTCAGTGGTAGTGACACTTTGTGACTTCCAATGCTAAATCATAAAAGGTGATTTTTTTTTTTTTTTGGCCTTGTTCACTTGGGACGCTCACTCAATTCAGTCACCATAGTGTAAGGAAGCCCAAGAAGCTCGTAGAGAGGTACACATGGAGAGCCTCCAAGGGTCCAGTCATCAGCCATGTATGACTAAACTCCCAACAAACAACCAGCACCAACTTGCCATCCATGTGAGTGAGTCACCTTGGAAGTGATCCCATAGTCCTCAGCTGAGCTGATGCCACGTGGAGCAGAGATGAGCCTTCCACACAGATCACAGTCCAAATTGAAGGTATGAAAGCTCAATAAACTATTGCTGTTGTTTTAAGCCACTAAGTTTTGTGGTGATTTGTAATTCAACCACAAATAACTATTGAAAAGATACATGCACCCCCATGTTCATAGCGGCACTGTTTACAATAGCCAAGATAATAAAGCAACCTAAGTGTCCATCAACAGATGAATGGATAAAGAAGATGGGGTACATATATATAACGGAATATTACTCAGCCATAAAAAAGAATGAAATAATGCCATTTGCAGCAACATGGATGGACCTAGAGATTATCATACTAAGCGAAGTGAGTCAGACAAAGACAAATATATGATATCACTTATATGTGGAATCTAAAAACTAGTACAAATAAACTTATTTACAAAACAGAAACAGACTCATAGACATAGGAGAAAAAAACAACTTATTTTTACTAAAGGGGAAGGCAGAGAGGAGGGGTAAATTGGGAGTATGGGATTAACAAATGTGCACTACCATATATAAAATAGGTAAACAACAAGGATTTACTGTATAGACCAGGGAACTATATTCAATGTCTTATAATAAACTATAATGGAAAAGAATAAAAAAAAATAGATATATACATATATGTATAACCAAACCACTTTGCTGTACACCTGAAACTAACACAATATTGTAAATCAACTGTACTTCAATTAAAAAAAAACAACCTAAACAAGTATCAAATATTCTTTTGGATTCATGGAAAACTTACTTTTAAAAATCATTTTCATTGCACTATATTTCTGAAAGTTTCCTATCCATTAGGTGAACTCAGAACTACTCTGATAAACATGACCCAAGCAAAATTTCCCAGCTCCAGGAAGCCTTGCACAAGTGTGAAATCATTTCTGTTTTGTACTTTTATACTTACTCTGCTTTACTATAAAGCTCTGTTTGTCTATTTTGACCAGAAAGTTCTAGGAAAAAGGAAATTAATTTATTTGACCTGGACTTGCTGCAGTGGTATGAATAGAGGAAGTAACCTTTGTACTAGTTAGCAGTTTAAAATAAATGTATTTGAACCTCAGACTGTTCTATTGCTACAAGTTATCTAACTTCTATTAATTCTATAATTGAATAAATATTTTATTTAAGTTAAGGATTTTTTTCCTTCTAAAAAACCTGCTTCTTGCAGTCACAGCTTATCTCCCTTTAGTTCATTTCTCGTGTCTTATTTGCAGATATTTTAAAATGTGATTTTTCTTAGAAATATAATTTTTCTTTCTCATTTTCCTTAGTCTTACCATGATAATTGGTCATAAACACCAAGGTCATGGTTTTCAATTATCCAGACTTAGACATCCATTTGATAAGCTTGTAAGATCATCAATTATATTGTCTATCTGCATATTTTAACATGACATAAATAGACCACATTCTACAATGTTGTTGAATATATGTACCAATAAATACATGACTCATATTAACTATTTGAAAGGGTAAGTGTACAGGAACTCAGGAAATTTGTATAGGTGGCCTCAATTGTTTCTGAGGGTCCATTTTCTAGGGACACTAAATCCGAATGTCTAGTGTCACAACTGCCCTAGCCTCGGTTTCCCTTCCCTTTCAAACAAAGTTTGAAACAGGGGCTTGTGTGTAGGTAATTCATTTAGGAAGAGACCCCAGGTAACAGGAATGGGGACTGAGGGAGTGTAACCTGGAAGGAGGGAAAGGAATGATTGGAATAATTTATCAAATTGGTCATTACTGTAGCTACAGGGGCTCAATTCCAGCTTCTGGTGAGCTGTTTAGAAGGTACATGCACCATTGTCCCATCAGACTTCACTTCAGAAACACAAGTTCAAAGACAGAATAATTAAGAATTTCAAGAGAGTTACAACAGGGGACTAAACTCAGGTCCTTCTGAATGCAGGACCATGCATAACTGCAGTGGTTACACGCTCATGAAGCTGGCCCTGCTTGTGATCTTTGAGATGTGGCACTAAAAGGCTGGAGATCGTTGTCTCAAGGCAAAGCAGAGACTGAAGTGTGAACGCAGGAGCTGGGGGGCTGAGGGGATTGTGAGGACATGAGCTCACAAGCTTTAGGAATGCACGGAAGTCCAGGGAAGCATTTATATGTAAGCAGCTTAGAAATTGGCAATTCAGTGCAAGCTCATCTAAATCTAATGGAGACGAGGCCCCAGCCGGCATTTGGGTTACACCTGTATTAGGACAGCTTTGGCTGTATTACCTTTTGGAACAGCTTTAACACATTTGCAATTCACATAGAGTTTCTGATGAGAAACTTTTTTTTTTTTTAATGTTTATTTATTTATTTATTTTCTTATTAGTCAACCATTTTATACACATCAGTGTATACATGTCAATCCCAATCTCCCAATTCATCACAACACAACACCCACCCCCCGCTGCTTTCCCCCCTTGGTGTCCATACGTTTGTTCTCTACATCTGTCTCAAATTCTGCTCTGCAAACCGGTTCATCTGTACCATTTTCTTGGTTCCACATATATGCATTAATATATGATATTTATTTTTCTCTTTCTGACTTACTTCACTCTGTATGACAGCCTCTAGATTCATCCATGTCTCTACAAATGACCCAACTTCATTCCTTTTTATGGCTGAGTAATATTCCATTGTATGTATGTACCATTTCTTCTATATCCATTCGTCTGTTGATGGGCATTTCGGTTGCTTCCATGACCTGGCTATTGTAAAGAGTGCTGCAATGAACATTGGGGTGCATGTGTCTTTGTGAATTATGGTTTTCTCTGGGTATATGCCTAGTAGTGGGATTGCTGGATCATATGGTAATTCTATTTTTAGTGCTTTAAGGAACCTCCATACTGTTCTCCATAGTGGCTGTATCAATTTACATTCCCAACAACAGTGCAAGAGGGTTCCCTTTTCTCCACGTGCTCTCCAGCATTTGTTGTTTGTAGATATTCTGATGATGCCCATTCTAACTGGTGTGAGGTGATACCACATTGTAGTTTTGATTTGCATTTCTCTAATAATTAGTGATGTTGAGCAGCTTTTCATATGCTTCTTGGCCATCTGTATGTCTTCTTTGGAGAAATGTCTATTTAGGTCTTCTGCCCATTTTTGGATGGGGTTGTTTGTTTTTTTAATATTGAGCTTCATGAGCTGTTTATATATTTTGGAGATTAATCCTTTGTCTGATGATTCATTTGCAAATATTTTCTCCCATTCTGAGGGTTGTTTTTTCATCTTGTTTATGGTTTCCTTTGCTGCGCAAAAGCTTTTAAGTTTCATTAGGTCCCATTTGTTTATTTTTGTTTTTATTTCCATTACTCTAGGAGGTGGATCAAAAAATATTTTACTGTGATTCATGTCAAAGAGTGTTCTTCCTATGTTTTCCTCTAAGAGTTTTATAGTGCCCGGTCTTACATTTAGGTCTCTAATCCATTTGGAGTTTATTTTTGTGTACGGTGTTAGGGAGCGTTCTAATTTCATTCTTTTACAGGTTAACTGTCCAGTTTTCCCAGCACCACTTATTGAAAAGACTGTCTTTTCTCCATTGTATATCCTTGCCTCCTTTGTCATAGATTAGTTGACCATAGACGCGTGGGTTTATCTCTTTGCTTTCTATCCTGTTCCATAGATCTATATTTCTGTTTTTGTGCCAGTTCCATGTTGTCTTGATGACTGTTGCTTTGTAGTATAGTCTGAAGTCAGGGAGTCTGATTCCTACAGCTCCATTTTTTTCCCTCAAGACTGCTTTGGCTATTAGGTGTCTTTTGTATGTCCATACAAATTGTAAGATTTTTTGTTCTAGTTCTGTAAAAAATGCCATTGGTAATTTGATAGGAATTGCATTGAATCTGTAGATTGCTTTGGGGAGTAGAGTCATTTTCACAATATTGATTCTTCCAATCCGAGAACATGGTATATCTCTCCATCTGTTGGTATCATCTTTAATTTCTTTCATCACTGTCTTATAGTTTTCTGCATACAGGTCTTTTGTCTCCCTAGGTAGGTTTATTCCTAGGTATTTTATTATTTTTGTTGCAATGGTAAATGGGAGTGTTTCCTTAATTTCTCTTTCAGATTTTTCATCATTAGTGTATAGGAATGCAAGAGATTTCTGTGCATTAGTTTAGTATCCTGCAACTTTAGCAAATTCATTGATTAGCTCTAGTAGTTTTCTGGTGGCATCTTTAGGATTTTCTATGTATAGTATCATGTCATCTGCAAACAGTGACAGTTTTACATCTTTTCCAATTTGTATTCCTTTAATTTCTTTTTCTTCTCTGATTGCCATGGCTAGGACTTCCAAAACTATGTTGAATAATAGTGGTGAGAGTGGTCATCCTTCTCTTGTTCCTGATCTTAGAGGAAATGCTTTCAGTTTTTCACCATTGAGAATGATGTTTGCTGTGGGTTTGTCATATATAGCCTTTATTATGTTGAAGTAGGTTCCCTCTATGTCCACTTTCTGGAGAGTTTTTATCATAAATGGGTGTTCAATTTTGTCAAAAGCTTTTTCTGCATCTATTGAGACCATCATATGGTTTTTATTCTTCAATTTGTTAATATGGTGTATCACATTGATTGATTTGCGTATATTGAAGAATCCTTGCATCCCTGGGATAAATCCCACTTGATCATGGTGTATGATCCTTTTAATGTGTTGTTGGATTCTCTTTGCTAGTATTTTGTTGAGGATTTTTGCATCTATATTCGTGAGTGATATTGGTCTGTAATTTTCTTTTTTTGTCGTATCTTTGTCTGGTTTTGGTATCAGGGTGATGGTGGCCTCATAGAATGAGTTTGGGAGTTTTCCTTCCTCTGCAATTTTTGGGAAGAGTTTGAGAAGGATGGGTGTTAGCTCTTCTCTAAATGTTTGATAGAATTCACCTGTGAAGCCATCTGGTCTTGGACTTTTGTTTGTTGGAAGATTTTTAATCACAGTTTCAATTTCATTACTTGTGAGTGATCTGTTCATATTTTCTATTTCTTCCTGGTTCAGCCTTGGAAGGTTATACCTTTCTAAGAATTTGTCCATTTCTTCCAGGTTCTGCATTTTATTGGCATAGAGTTGCTTGTAGTAGTCTCTTAGGATGCTTTGTATTTCTGCAGTGTCTGTTGTAACTTCTCCTTTTTCATTTCTAATTTTATTGATTTGAGTCCTCTCCCTCTTTTTCTTGATGAGTCTGGCTAATGGTTTATCAATTTTGTTTATCTTCTCAAAGAACCAGCTTTTAGTTTTATTGATCTTTGCTATTGTTTTCTTTGTTTCTATTTCATTTAGTTCTGCTCTGATCTTTATGATTTCTTTCCTTCTGCTAACTTTGGGTTTTGTTTGTTCTTCTTTCTCTAGTTCCTTTAGGTGTAACGTTAGTTTGTTTATTTGGGATTTTTCTTGTTTCTTGAGGTAGGCTTCTATAGCTATAAACTTCCCTCTTAGAACTGCTTTTGCTGCATTCAATAGGTTTTGGATCATCGTGTTTTCATTGTCATTTGTCTCTAGGTATTTTTTGATTTCCTCTTTGATTTCTTCAGTGATCTCTTGGTTATTTAGTAACGTATTGTTTAGCCTCCATGTGTTCATGTTTTTTACATTTCTTTTCCTGTAATTGATTACTAATCTCATAGCGTTGCAGTCTGAAAAGATGCTTGATATGATTTCAATTTTCTTAAATTTACTGAGGCTTGATTTGTGACCCAAGATGTGATTTATCCTGGAGAATGTTCCGTGCGCACTTGAGAAGAAAGTGTTATCTGCTGTTTTTGGATGGAATGTCCTATATATGTCAATCAAATCTCTCTGGTCTATTGTGTCATTTAAAGCTTGTGTTTCCTTATTAATTTTCTGTTTGGATGATCTGTCCATTGGTGCAATTGAGGTGTTAAAGTCCCCCAGTATTATTGTGTTACTGTCGATTTCCTGTTTTATAGCTGTTAGCAGTTGCCTTATGTATTGATGTGCTCCTATGTTGGGTGCATATATATTTAGAATTGTTATATCTTCTTCTTGGATTGATCCCTTGATCATTATGTAGTGTCCTTCCTTGTCTCTTGTAACATTCTTTATTTTAAAGTCTATTTTATCTGATATGAGTATTGCTACTCCAGCTTTCTTTTGATTTCCATTTGCATGGAATACCTTTTTCCATCTCCTCACTTTCAGTCAGTATGTGTCCCTAGGTCTGAAGTGGGTCCCTTGGAGACAGCATATATATGGGTCTTGTTTTTGTATCCATTCAGCGAGCCTGTGTCTTTTGGTTGGAGCATTTAGTCCATTCACATTTAAGGTAATTATTGATATATGTTTTCCTATTACCATTTTCTTAATTGTTTTGGGTTTGTTTTTGTAGGTCCTTTTCTCCTCTTGTGTTTCCCACTTAGAGAAGTTCCTTTAGCATTTGTTGTAGAGCTGGTTTGGTGGTGCTGAATTCTCTCAGCTTTTGCTTGTCTGTAAAGCTTTTGATTTCTCCATCGAATCTGAACGAGATCCTTGCTGGGTAGAGTAATCTTGGTTGTAGGCTCTTCCTTTTCATCACTTTAAGTATATCATGCCACTCACTTCTTGCTTGTAGAGTTTCTGCTGAGAAATCAGCTGTTAACCTTATGGGAGTTCCCTTGTATATTATTTGTTGTTTTTCCTTTGCTGCTTTCAATAATTTTTCTTTGTCTTTAATTTTTGCCAATTTGATTACTATGTGCCTCGGCGTGTTTCTCCTTGGGTTTATCCTGTATGGGACTCTCTGCACTTGCTGGACTTGGGTGGCTATTTCCTTTCCCATGTTAGGGAAGTTTTCTACTATAATCTCTTCCCGGGTTCTTTCTCTTTCTCTTCTCCTTCTGGGACCCCTATAATGCGAATGTTGTTGCATTTAATGTTGTCCCAGAGGTCTCTTAGGCTGTCTTCTTTTCTTTTCATTCTTTTCTCTTTATTCTCTTCCACAGCAGTGAATTGCACCATTCTGTCTTCCAGGTCACTTATCCGTTCTTCTGCCTCAGTTATTCTGCTATTGATTCCTTCTAGTGTAGATTTCATTTCAGTTATTGTATTGTTCATCTCTGTTTGTTTGTTCTTTAATTCTTCTAGGTCTTTGTTAAACATTTCTTGCATCTTCTCAATCTTTGCCTCCGTTCTTTTTCTGAGGTCCTGGATCATCTTCACTATCATTATTCTGAATTGTTTTTCTGGAAGATTGCCTCTCTCCATTTCATTTAGTCGTTTTTCTGGGGTTTTATCTTGTTCCTTCATCTGGTACATTGCCCTCTGCCTTTTCATCTTGTCTATCTTTCTGTGAATGTGTTTTTTGTTCCACAGGCTGCAGGATTGCAGTTCTTCTTGCTTCTGCTGTCTGCCCTCTGGTGGATGAGGCTATCTAAGAGACTTGTGGAAGTTTTCTGATGGGAGGCACTGGTGGTGGGTAGAGCTGACTGTTGCTCTCTGATGAGAAACTCTTGAGTCTGTCACATTTGCTATTCATCTTCTCTGTTCATCTTTTATTAGTATTGTCTTAGTCAGATCAGGCTGCCATAACAAAGTACCATAGTCTAAGTGGCTTTAAATAACAGAAATTTAATTCTCACAGTTGTAGAGGCTGAGAAGTCTAAGATCAAGGTGTCAGCTGATTTAGTTCCTGGTGAGAACTCTCTTCCTGATTTACAGATGGCCACCTTCTTGGTATATCATCATATGGCCTTTCCTCCATGCATACTAATGCGAAGAGAGACAGATAGAGAGATAGAGATAGAGGTGGAGAGAGAGGCACTCTTTTCCTCTTTTTATAAGGCCTCCAATCCCATTCTATTAAGATCTCACTCTTATAATCTCATTTTAACCATAATTACCTCCTAAAAGCCCTATCTCCAAATACAATCATAAAGGTGGGGGGGTATGGGTAGGGATTCAATATATAATTTTTTTTTTGGCAGGGGATGCAATTCAGTCTATAGCAAGTATAAACTTTAAAATCCTAAGTGATGGATTTCATATTTATCAATATTCAATTTGATATAGTTTTATTTTGCCCATCTTTCTAACTGTCTGTAATACTTTGAGCTTTTATTCTGTGGAGTAGACACTTATATAGGTGTATTGCCATCTCATGTCCCTACACTTTTGGGAAACTCTTCACATGGAAAACTGGATGGACCTCACCTCTTCCCCAAATATATCAAAATGCTAATGAGAATAAAGGGTTCTTTCATTTCTCAAGATTTACCTCATTGAAAGGCAGTTTGGGCTGTAATAGTAATATTTTTCTGCATCAGAAGAAGTGTCTATACAGCAGAAAAGCTGGTTCTGCTTTCATCTGTTCTAAGGAGTTGACACTGGGAATTTGGCGTTCACTTCTGGATGCTACACTTAGGAGGGACACTGGGATGTCCAGCAGGGATGGTGAATGTCTTCAGGAGCATGGTCTAAGAGGAACAGTTGAAATTCTCAGTAGAAAAGAAAGTGGGGGGACATGTATCTGATTTTAAATGTTTAAAGGCTTATCATATGAAAGAGGGATTAGGGTCCTCCTGAGTGCCCTCATAAAACAGAGCTAGTATTAATGGATAGATGTGAGAAGAAGGCAAATTAGTTTATGAGGAAAAACCTTTAAACAGCCAGAGCTGTGCAAAAAAGGGTGGCGACGGGGAGGTTCTCTGAATCATGACATAGGAAGCTTTTCTTTATTGACAGTATTGAAGCAGGGGAAGAGTATTTTATACGAGGGTCATTGTCCAAGACTGAATTTGTCCTAGGGCAGTGGAATTGTGTGTAAATAGCAGGGAATGGTTCTTAAATTGTGAAGCACCATTTGGTGCTCTGAGAAGGCTGATTTTCTGTTATTAAGTGCTGTGTCAAGGAATGCATAGTGTCTGTATTAATTTCCTAGGTATGCCATAACAAAGTACTTAAAACTAGGTGGTATCAAACAGCAGAAATTTGTTGTCTCAAAGTTCTACAGGCTAGAAATTTGAAATCCAGGTGTTGGCAGGGCCAGACTCCCTCTGAAACTTATAGGGGAGAATCTTGCCTTTGCTTTTCCTAGCTTCTGAGGATTGCCATCAACTCTTGGCATTCTTTGGCTTGCAGCTTTGTAGCTCCAATCTTTGCCTCTGTTGTCACATGGCATTCCTCTTCTCATAAAGATACCAGTAATGTTTGATTAGGGCTCACTCTAATGATTTCAACTTAACAACATCTACTAACACCCTATTTCTAAATAAGGTCACATTGACAGGTACCAGGGCTTACGACTTCAACATATCCTTTTGGAGGACACAATTTAACCCTTAACGGCATCCCCAGGAGGCTGATATACTGTGCTTTCATACTGGCTCTGTCCCTGCCATGCTCAATTTCCTAAGCAAGTCAGTTTACCTCTTGGCACTTCAGTTATGCTTCTGTAAAATGAGAGCAGTAACTTTCTCTGGCCAGACATAGAGAAAGAACATGTGGACACAGTGGGGAAAAGGGAGGGTGGGACGAATTGGGAGAGTAGCGTTGACATATGTACACTACCATGTGTAAAATAGATAGCTACTGGGAAGCTGCTGCATAGCACAGGGAGCTCAGCTCTGTGCTCTGTGATGACCTAGAGGGGTGGGATGGAGCTGGTGGGAGGGAGGCTCAAGAGGGAAGGGATATATATATATACATATAGCTGATTTACTTTGTTGTACAGCAGAAACTAACACAACATTGTAAAGCAATTATACTCCAATAAAAAAAATAAATGAATAAATAATATAATAAAAAAATAACTTTCTCTGGCCAACTGACAAGGTCTGATGTGACTATGTAAAGTGTTCACACATGGTCATGTGATCTCAGAAGCCCTCATATATAGATATGTTTATTGTAACCCTCTCAATATAGGTGCATCTCCAAATGATAACCTTTTTCATTTGAGCATAATTAAAGCATGAAGTGCTTAATCTCTAACAGGTATAAAAAATCTCACAGACACTAGCTACAAAAGGCCAAAAGGCAGGGTCTGCAATAAGAACTTGAGAAACAGCACAGCTTTATTTCATTTTGGAAGTCTGAGAGAATGAACTAACTTAATCAACACAATCTACCCAGTCCACATGAGGAAGAGGAAAACACAAGAGATCTGTTTTAGGATTTATTCTAAGATTTATGATCTAATTTTTCACCATGACAGTCACTTTGTTCCCACAACATCCTATTCAAAGACTTTCTGGTGACCTAAATCTGTCATTTTCTTTTAAAAGCCCCTGTTTTCCATCCTGTCCTTGATTTCCAGCTGTTCTTTGTGTTGATTACCATGAGTGATAATTTGGGGAGGCATGCAACATGTTTGCAAGCAAAGGGAATGAATGGTCTGGCATTTGAGGAAGGACTAAAAAAGACATTTCAGTCTGGAACCAGGCAAGCTGGAAGAATATGTTCTCAACAGCTTAAAGTAATGGATGTGGACTGAAAATGGCAAAAACAATCTTGAAAAAGAAGAACAAAGTTAAAGGACTCATACTTCCTGGTTTGAAAACTTATTACAAAGCTACAGTAATCAAGACAGGGTGGTAGTGGCATAAAGATAGACATATAGATCAATGGAATAGGATTGAGAGTCCAGAAGTAAACTCTTACATTCATGACAAATTTATTTCCAACAAATGTGCTAAGATAATTCAATGGAAGAAAGAATAATCCTTTTAACAAATGGTACTGGGACAATGGAATATCCACATGTAAAAGAGTGAAATTGGACATCTACCTCGCACCATACACAAAAATGAACTCAAAATGGATCATAAACTTAAATGTAAGAACTACATCTAGAAAACTCTTGGAAGAAAACATGGGAGTAAACCTTAGTGACCTTAATTTAGGCAATGGTTTCTTTGATATCATACCAAAAGCAAAGAAATAGCAGAAAAAAATAGCTAAATTGGACTTCATCCAAATTAAAACTTTTTGTGCTGCAAATGATACAATCAAGAAAATAAAAAGACAACCCACAAAATGGGAGAAGATATTTGCAAATCGTATGTCTGATAAGAGATTTGTATCCAGAATATATAAAGAACCCTGACAACCCAAGCTATAAGGACAAATAGCTCAATTAAAAAGTAGGAAAAGGAGGGAGGGGCAAGATGGCGGAAGAGTAAGACGCGGAGATCACCTTCCTCCCCACAGATACATGAGAAATACATCTACACGTGGAACTGCTCCTACAGAACACCCACTGAACGCTGGCAGAAGACGTCAGACCTCCCAAAAGGCAAGAAAATCCCCACGTACTTGGGTAGGGCAAAAGAAAAAAGAAATAACAGAGACAAAAGAATAGGGACGGGACCTGCACCAGTGGGAGGGAGCTGTGAAGGAGGAAAGGTTTCCACACACTAGGAAGCCCCTTCGTGGGCAGAGACTGCGGGTAGCAGAGGGGGGAAGCTTCGGAGCCACGGAGGAGAGCGCAGCCACAGTGGTGCGGAGGGCAAAGCGGAGATTCCCGCACAGAGGAGCGGTGCCGACCAGCACTCACCAGCCCGAGAGGCTTGTCTGCTCAGCCGCCGGGGCGGGCGGGGCCTGGGAGCTGGGGCTCGGGCTTCGGTGCTAGCCGGGAGGGAGTCCGGGAAAAAGACTGCAGCTGCCGAAGAGGCAAGAGAATTTTTCTCACCTCTTTGTTTCGCGGCGCGCAAGGAGAGGGGATTCAGAGCGCCGCCTAAACGAGCTCCAGAGATGGGCGCGAGCCGCGGCTATCAGCGCGGATCCCACAGCAACAGGGACGCAGAGGGAAAAACGGAGAGATTCCCGCACAGAGGCTCGGCGCCGAGCAGCACTCACCAGCCCGAGAGGCTTGTCTGCTCACCCGCCGGGGCGGGCGGGGGCTGGGAGCTGAGGCGCGGGCTTCGGTCGGATCCCAGGGAGAGGACTGGGGTTGGCTGCGTGAACACAGCCTGAAGGGTCTAGCGCACCACAACTAGCCGGGAGGGTGCACGAGAAAAAGTCTGCAGCTGCCGAAGAGGCAGGAGACTTTTTCTTGCCTCTTTGTTTCGCGGCGTGCAAGGAGAGGGGATTCAGAGCGCCACTTAAACGAACTCCAGAGACGGGCGCGAGCCGCGGCTATCAGCGCGGACCCCAGAGACGGGCATGAGACGCTAAGGCTGCTGCTGCCGCCACCAAACAGCCTGTGGGCGAGCACAGGTCATTCTCCACACCGCCCCTCCCGGGAGCCTGTGCAGCCCGCCACGGCCAGGCTCCCGTAATCCGGGGACAACTTCCCCGGGAGAGCGCACGGCGCGCCTCAGGCTGCTGCAACGTCACGCCGGCTTCTGCCGCCGCAGGCTCGCCCCGCCTCCTCCGTACCGCTCCCTCCCCCCGGCCTGACTGAGCCAGAGCCCCCGAATCAGCTGCTCCTTTAACCCCGTTCTGTCTGGGTGGGGAACAGACGCCCTCAGGGGACCTACATGCAGAGGCGGGTCCAAATCCAAAGCTGAACCCCGGGAGCTGTACGAACAAAGAAGAGAAAGGGAAATCTCTCCCAGCAGCCTCAGAAGCAGCGGATTAAAGCTCCACAAACAACTTGATGTGCCTGCATCTGTTGAATACCTGAATAGACAACGAATCATCCCAAATTTAGGAGATGGACTTTGGGAGCAGGATATATTAACTTTTCCCCTTTTCCTTTTTTTTGTGAGTGTAGATGTGTATGCTTCTGGGTGAGATTTTGTCTGTATAGCTTTGCTCTCACCGTTAGTCCTAGGGTTAGGTCCGTCCTTTTTTTTTTTTTTTTTTTTTGGGCTTAAAAATTTTTTTTTTCCCTAATAAATGTTTTCTTAATAATTTTTTCCTTATTTTCTATTTTTAAAAAAAATTTTAATAAGTTTTTTCATGTTTTTTATTTTAAAAAATTAAAAAATTTTTTTTCTTAATAAATTTTTTCTAAATAATTTTTTTCTTATTTTTAGTATAAAAAATTAATAAATCTATTTTTAAAAATTAAAAAAAAATTTTTTTTTCTTAATAAATTTACTCTTAATAATTTTTTTTCTTATTTTTTATTATAATTGCTTTATTTTATTTTATTTTATCCTCTTTTTTTCTTTCTTTCCATTTTTTCTCCCTTTTATTCTGAGCCGTGTGGATGAAAGGCTCTTGGTGCTCCAGCCAGGCATCAGGGCTGTGCCTCTGAGGTGGGAGAGCCAACTTCAGGACACTGGTCCACAAGAGACCTCCCAGCTCCACATAATACCAAACGGCGAAAATCTCTCACAGATCTCCATCTCAACATCAAGACCCAGCTTCACTCAACGACCAGCAAGCTACAGTGCTGGACACCCTATGCCAAACAACTAGCAAGAGAGGAACACAGCCCCATCCATTAACAGAGAGGCTGCCTAAAATCATAATAAGGCCACAGACACCCCAAAACACACCACCAGACGTGGACGAACCCACCAGAAAGACAACATCCAGCCTCATCCACCAGAACACAGGCACTAGTTCCCTCCACCAGGAAACCTACACAACCCACTGAACCAACCTTAGCCACTGGGGACAGATACCAAAAACAACGGGAACTACGAACCTGCAGCCTGTGAAAAGGAGACCCCAAACACAGTAAGATAAGCAAAATGAGAAGACAGAAAAACACACAGCAGATGAAGGAGCAGGGTCAAAACACACCAGACCTAACAAATGAAGAGGAAATAGGTAGTCTACCTGAAAAAGAATTCAGAATAATGATAGTAAGGATGATCCAAAGTCTTGGAAATAGAATAGACAAAATGCAAGAAACATTTAACAAGGACGTAGAAGAACTAAAGAGGAACCAAGAAACGATGACAAGCACAATAAATGAAATTAAAAATACTCTAGATGGGATCAATAGCAGAATAACTGAGGCAGAAGAACGGATAAGTGACCTGGAAGATAAAATGGTGGAAATAACTACTGCAGACCAGAATAAAGAAAAAAGAATGAAAAGAACTGAGGACAGTCTCAGAGACCTCTGGGACAACATTAAACGCACCAACATTCGAATTATAGGGGTCCCAGAAGAAGAAGAGAAAAAGAAAGGGACTGAGAAAATATTTGAAGAGATTCTAGTTGAAAACTTCCCTAATATGGGAAAGGAAATAGTTAATCAAGTCCTGGAAGCACAGAGAGTCCCATACAGGATAAATCCAAGGAGAAACACACCAAGACACATATTAATCAAACTATCAAAAATTAAATATAAAGAAAACATATTAAAAGCAGCAAGGGAAAAACAACAGATAACACACAAGGGCATCCCCATAAGGTTAACAGCTGATCTTTCAGCAGAAACGCTGCAAGCCAGAAGGGAGTGGCAGGATATACTTAAAGTGATGAAGGAGAAAAACCTACAACCAAGATTACTCTACCCAGCAAGGATCTCATTCAGATTTGATGGAGAAATTAAAACCTTTACAGACAAGCAAAAGCTGAGAGAGTTCAGCACCACCAAACCAGCTTTACAACAAATGCTAAAGGAACTTCTCTAGGCAAGAAACACAAGAGAAGGAAAACACCTACAATAACAAACCCAAAACATTTAAGAAAATGGGAATAGGAACATACATATCGATAATTACCTTAAATGTAAATGGATTAAATGCTCCCACCAAAAGACACAGACTGGCTGAATGGATACAAAAACAAGACCCATATATATGCTGTCTACAAGAGACCCACTTCAGACCTAGAGACACATACAGACTGAAAGTGAGGGGATGGAAAAAGATATTCCATGCAAATGGAAATCAAAAGAAAGCTGGAGTAGCAATTCTCATATCAGACAAAATAGACTTTAAAATAAAGACAATTACAAGAGACAAAGACGGACACTATATAATGATCAAGGGATCGATCCAAGAGGAAGGTATAACAATTGTAAATATTTATGCACCCAACATAGGAGCACCTCAATACATAAGGCAAATACTAACAGCCATAAAAGGGGAAATCGACAGTAACACAATCATAGTAGGGGACTTTAACACCCCACTTTCACCAATGGACAGATCATCCAAAATGAAAATAAATAAGGAAACACAAGCTTTAAATGATACATTAAACAAGATGGACTTAATTGATATTTATAGGACATTCCACCCAAAAACAACAGAATACACATTTTTCTCAAGTGCTCATGGAACATTCTCCAGGATAGATCATATCTTGGGTCACAAATCAAGCCTTGGTAAATTTTAAAAAATTGAAATCGTATCAAGTATCTTTTCCGACCACAACGCTATGAGACTAGATATCAATTACAGGAAAAGATCTGTAAAAAATACAAACGCATGGAGGCTACACAATACACTACTTAATAACGAAGTGATCACTGAAGAAATCAAAGGGGAAATCAAAAAATACCTAGAAACAAATGACAATGGAGACACGACGATCCAAAACCTATGGGATGCAGCAAAAGCAGTTCTAAGAGGGAAGTTTATAGCAATACAAGCCTACATCAAGAAACAGGAAACATCTCGAATAAACAACCTAACCTTGCACCTAAAGCAATTAGAGAAAGAAGAACAAAAAAACCCCAAAGCTAGCAGAAGGAAAGAAATCATAAAGATCAGATCAGAAATAAATGAAAAAGAAATGAAGGAAACAATAGCAAAAATCAATGAAACTAAAAGCTGGTTCTTTGAGAAGATAAACAAAATTGATAAACCATTAGCCAGACTCATCAAGAGAAAAAAGGAGAAGACTCAAATTAATAGAATTAGAAATGAAAAAGGAGAAGTAACCACTGACACTGCAGAAATACAAACGATCATAAGAGATTACTACAAGCAACTCTATGCTAATAAAATGGACAACCTGGAAGAAATGGACAGATTCTTAGAAATGCACAACCTGCCGAGACTGAACCAGGAAGAAATAGAAAATATGAACAGACCAATCACAAGCACTGAAATTGAAACTGTGATTAAAAATCTTCCAACACACAAAAGCCCAGGACCAGATGGCTTCACAGGCGAATTCTATCAAACATTTAGAGAAGAGCTAACACCTATCCTTCTCAAACTCTTCCAAAATATTGCAGAGGGAGGAACACTCCCCAACTCATTCTACGAGGCCACCATCACCCTGATACCAAAACCAGGTAAAGATGTCACAAAGAAAGAAAACTACAGGCCAATATCACTGATGAACATAGATGCAAAAATCCTCAACAAAATACTAGCAAACAGAATCCAACAGCACATTAAAAGGATCATACACCATGATCAAGTGGGGTTTATTCCAGGAATGCAAGGATTCTTCAATATACGCAAATCAATCAACGTGATACATCATATTAACAAATTGAAGGAGAAAAACCATATGATCATCTCAATAGATGCAGAGAAAGCTTTCGACAAAATTCAACACCCATTTATGATAAAAGTCCTGCAGAAAGTAGGCATAGAGGGAACTTTCCTCAACATAATAAAGGCCGTATATGACAAACCCACAGCCAACATTGTCCTCAATGGTGAAAAACTGAAACCATTTCCACTAAGATCAGGAACAAGACAAGGTTGCCCACTCTCACCACTATTATTCAACATAGTTTTGGAAGTGTTAGCCACAGCAATCAGAGAAGAAAAAGAAATAAAAGGAATCCAAATCGGAAAAGAAGAAGTAAAGCTGTCACTGTTTGCAGATGACATGATACTATACATAGAGAATCCAAAAGATGCTACCAGAAAACTACTAGAGCTAATCAATGAATTTGGTAAAGTAGCAGGATACAAAATTAATGCACAGAAATCTCTTGCATTTCTATACACTAATGACGAAAAATCTGAAAGTGAAATTAAGAAAACACTCCCGTTTACCATTGCAACAAAAAGAATAAAATACCTAGGAATAAACCTACCTAAGGAGACAAAAGACCTGTATGCAGAAAATTATAGGACACTGATGAAAGAAATTAAAGAGGATACAAATAGATGGAGAGATATACCATGTTCTTGGATTGGAAGAATAAACATTGTGAAAATGACTCTGCTACCCAAAGCAATCTACAGATTCAATGCAATCCCTATCAAACTACCACTGGCATTTTTCACAGAACTAGAACAAAAAATTTCACAATTTGTATGGAAACACAAAAGACCCCGAATAGCCAAAGCAATCTTGAGAACGAAAAATGGAGCTGGAGGAATCAGGCTCCCTGACTTCAGACTATATTACAAAGCTACAGTAATCAAGACAGTTTGGTACTGGCACAAAAACAGAAATATAGATCAATGGAACAGGATAGAAAGCCCAGAGATAAGCCCACGCACATATGGTCACCTTATCTTTGATAAAGGAGGCAAGCATATACAGTGGAGAAAAGACAGCCTCTTCAATAAGTGGTGCTGGGAAAATTGGACAGGTACATGTAAAAGTATGAAATTAGAACACTCCCTAACACCATACACAAAAATAAACTCAAAATGGATTAAAGACCTAAGTGTAAGGCCAGACACTATCAAACTCTTAGAGGAAAACATAGGCAGAACACTGTATGACATAAGTCACAGCAAGATCCTTTTTGACCCAGGTCCTAGAGAAATGGAAATAAAAACACAAATAAACAAATGGGACCTAATGAAACTTAAAAGCTTTTGCACAGCAAAGGAAACCATAAACAAGACCAAAAGACAACCCTCAGAATGGGAGAAAATATTTGCAAATGAAGCAATGGACAAAGGATTAATCTCCAAGATTTACAAGCAGCTCATGCAGCTCAATAACAAAAAAACAAACAACCCAATCCAAAACTGGGCAGAAGACCTAAATAGACATTTCTCCAAAGAAGAGATACAGATTGCCAACAGACACATGAAAGAATGCTCAACATCGTTAATCATTAGAGAAATGCAAATCAAAACTACAATGAGGTATCATCTCACACCGGTCAGAATGGCCATCATCAAAAAATCTAGAAACAATAAATGCTGGAGAGGGTGTGGAGAAAAGGGAACACTCTTGCACTGTTCGTGGGAATGTAAATTGATACAGCCACTATGGAGAACAGTATGGAGGTTCCTTAAAAAACTAAAAATAGAACTACCATATGACCCAGCAATCCCACTACTGGGCATATACCCTGAGAAAACCATAATTCAGAAAGAGTCATGTACCAAAATATTCATTGCAGCTCTGTTTACAATAGCCAGGACATGGAAGCAACCTAGGTGTCCATCATCGGATGAATGGATAAAGAAGATGTGGCACATATATACAATGGAATATTACTCAGCCATAAAAAGAAATGAAATGGAGGTGTTTGTAATGAGGTGGATGGAGTTAGAGTCTGTCATACAGAGTGAAGTAAGTCAGAAAGAGAAAAACAAATACAGTATGCTAACACATATATATGGAATCTAAGGGAAAAAAAAAAAAAAAAGAGGTCATGAAGAACCTAGTGGCAAGATGGGAATAAAGACACAGACCTACTAGAGAATGGACTTGAGGATATGGGGAGGGGGAGGGGTGAGATGTGACAGGGTGAGAGAGTGTCATGGACATATATACACTACCAAATGTAAAATAGATAACTAGTGGGAAGCAGCCGCATAGCACAGGGAGATCAGCTCGGTGCTTTGTGACCACCTAGAGGGGTGGGATAGGGAGGGTGGGAGGGAGGGAGATGCAAGAGGGAAGAGATATGGCAACATATGTATATGTGTAACTGATTCACTTTGTTGTAAAGCAGAAGCTAGCACACCATTGTAAAGCAATTATACTTCAATAAAGATGTTTAAAAAAAAAAAAAAAGAACTTGGTAAATTTGAAAAAAAAAAAAAAAAAAGTAGGAAAAGAATATTGAATATACCTTTATCCTAAGAAAATATACAAATGGCCAATGTGCACATGAAAAGATGCTCAACATCATTAGTCAGTAGGGAAATGCCAGGCAAAACTACAATGAAATACCTATAACTTCAAACTAACTAGGATGATTATAATAAAAAAGGTGCGTAAGCAAGCTTAGTGAGAGGAGAGTGTTGGAGAGGTCTCTGAGCCCTGACGTTCCAGGATGATTTCATCAGGCATAAGGATCTTAGACCAGGGAAAGATGAGTGGAGACAGAGGCAAAAGTTTTAGCCAGCCTGCGGAGGCCAGTGCAAATACCCAGAGTATGAATCACTGATCAGACACACTCCACGTGCCTTGTGGCTTGATGAGGAGCCAGGGCCTCAGAAACCAGAACATTCTTAGCCAGTTGATGGAGATGATGGTGCATTTGCTGTAGATCACTGAAGAACATATCATGCAGCTGATGACCAAGCACATGCAGCAGGACCTGGTGCTGGAAGAGCAGAGGCACAATCAGGCCAGTCAGGAGCAGGAAGCCCTCCTGGGCCACTTAATATGCCAACTGGTGTACCTCCTGTAGTCTGGGGCCATGGGTGGCCTGGGATTCCAACTGTCTTGCCCTTCCCAGGACTCTAGGGGTGAAGTCAGAGGTGGGCAGTGGGCCCAGCAGCCAGGCAGCCTGACCAACTAGTTCATCAACGGAGTGATTTTGAAGCTGCATTTGCCAGCCATGACCTATCCAACTGTGGGACTGACATCTCTGCCTTGTACCATTCCAGCTTCTAGGGCTACAAGAACTGCCATGGAGACAAATACCATGAGGACAAGAACACTTTGGGTTTCATTAATCTTGTTACCAGTGAGAATAAGCTGTGCATTGATCTGATTACTGAAATCTTGAATCAGAGTGACATGAACTGCATTGAGGAGATCCTGCTGCAATATCCTGATTAGAGAGGGCAACCATCCCTGTGGGAAGAAGTGGGCTCGTTCCTGACCTACTACTGCAAGACACCTGCCCACCTGGATCCAGAAAACTTGCTTGTTCTAAATGGCTGCCACCCTGTCTTCTCCGTGCTGGCCATAGTGCTGTGCGATTCAGGCGAGGCCTTTCTGACCCCTCACCACCTTCTATGGTGGCTTCCTCTTCAGCTCCCACCGGTATGTGAAAGTTGAGCTTGCCCACCCGGACAGTGAGATCACTGATGTGAACATCCATCCTTTCCAGCTCATGTGTAGAAGGTGGAGCAAGCCCCACTTGAGGCTATTCTTAAGGGCAGTGAGGTCAGAGACCTTGTGTTAATTAACCCTCAGAATCCTCTGGGTGACCTCTACTCCTGGGACCCACTGAAGGAGTACCTGGAATTTGCCAAGAGGTGCAACCTATGTGTCATTATAGATGAGATTTACATGCTATCTGTGTTGGATGAATACATTATATTTCACAGTGTTCTGGGCATGGAAAGTTTGCCTGGTTTCAACAGGGCCCACGTGATCTGAAGCACCAGTAAGGATTTTATCATTTCTGGCTTCTGCTTTGGCACTCTGTAGACCCACAACAAGGAAGTGGGCTCTGCCGTGAGCTCCTCTGGCTGCCTCTGCAGCGTTTCTGGCATCACCCAGCACAAACTGTGTTGGCTGCTCCAGGACAGAGAACAGATTGACAAAGCGTATCCACCTGCTGACCCTCACAGGTACATCATTAACAAGTTGAAGGCATTGAAGATCCCCTTTCTCAATTGTGGCTCTGGCCCCTATATCTGGGTCAACTTGGAAAACTTCCTGGACCTGTGTGCATTTGAGGAAGAGCTGCTCCTCCAATGCTGCTTCCTGAACAATAAGCTGATATTGTCCCGTGGTGAGACCTACAAGTATAAGAAGCCTGGAATTTTCCACCTAATCATGGTGGATAATCTCATCGGGCTAAAACACACTTCCCGCATCAGTTCTATCAGGTGGTAGTGAAGCAGAAGCAGGATTTGATAGCGAAGCAGCAGGAGGATGTGCAGAGGGAGTGAGCGCTCTGCCCTCCAGTCAGTCACTCCAGCCAGTCACAACGCTCAGGGGGCCCTGCTATCAGCCTCTGGTCCAGAAGGCTGGGGCACTGAACCGGTGCTGTGACTGAGGAAACAACGGGCTCCTCCAGGAATGGGCTCATGTGACGCAGTCATCAACCTCCTTCAGCTGAGCATGTGTAATTTTTGGAAGCTTTGCATCTTTTTAGTCTCTGCTAGCCGTTGTGTGTGCAAAACATTTTTATCGGTTGGGGCCGAAAAGCCTACAGGAATAAAGGGAACTTCCTGGGGCCCTATTTAGATGGGTGTATTTTTGTATCTGATGTCCTCTAAATTCTATATTCTCTTAAATTCCGGGCCTGTTCTATTTCTTGTTGATATTTTTCATAATCACCTTTGGGAGCTAGATGATTTTTTTGTCTTTCAAAAATTCTAAAGCAGGTTGAATGTGAAGAATAATGTCAGAGGCAGGCCAGAAAGGAAGGGAAAAGATGATCCCTAACTGATGGAGCACATTCCAGGCGTTGGAGGCACTGTCCCATAGGATCCTGACAAGATCACACCATCCTTACCCATGAATGACTGAATGGCAGGGTGGGGATTGAATTCCAGAAGTTCCTGCTTCCGAATATCAGTTCTTTCCATTCTTGCCTTTTCAAAAGACTTTTAAAATGAATCTCTGTGACAAGCCTGGGGTCTTCCATTTCTATCTCTAGTGTTTTCAACTGTTCTAATCACACCACTTGTGAGTTTCTCTGCAAAGCTTTTGCATATCTGAGCTTCAGGCTGAGCACTGATGCTGTGAGATGGGTGGGGCAGGGACCACCATCATTTTATAGATGATGAAAGGGCTTTTAGCACCAACTGGTGGCTTTGGTCAATCACTTCGGTTTGTGGCCATCTTCCCTCTCTTGAGTCTATGTTTGGTGGTTCTTGTTCTTCAATGACAATTTTCCTTTTAAAACATCAACAAAAAGCAGCATACCAACGAATCCCAATTCTTGAAGGTTGTTGTTTTTATTTAATACCAGAGAGTGTTCTTTAGAAATCGACTACAGCTAATAAAAACATAAAGGGAATTCATTGGAAAGATGAAGGAGTTATTGTGACCAGAGATGCTCTTGGGATCTCTGTTAACAGCAGCTAATAGACAGTCTCACCAGGGAACCGTCCCTGGGATGGAAGCGTGGTGCCTTCCGTGGAAGGGATAGGCTGTTTCTGTCTTCTGTTGCAAAGATTCAAGTAAGAGAGTGGAGAAAAAGAACATTTTCACATCTACAAGCATGGAATCTCCCTCCATTATTTAGGTCTTTAATTTCTCTCAGCAACGTTTTTCTGGATTTCAGTGTAAAAATCTTACATACATTTTGTTAAATTTATCACTATATTATGCTTTTCATGTTATTTTAAAAGTATTGTTTATTAATTCATTTTCTAATTATTTGTTGCTAGTATATTGAAATAACTGATGTTAGTATATTGTATCTTGTATCTATCAAGAACATTGAAGGCTCTGAGGTTTTACCCTACTTGCAAGCTAACAGGTTTCACGAATGCTGACAGAAGGCATGAGAAGCCTGGGTCAGAGACAAATGACAACTTATTACTGACGGTAATAGCAGTAATCAGAGTATGACTTTTGCTTTGGTTCCCCAAGCCCTGCTTTCTACAGGGCAAAATGTGGAGGACCAAGTGATGCCTGCATAGGCAGTGGGGTGGGTTGCAGGAGAAGAGACCCACACGTAGGGAACCTGATTCTTTTATAATCAGCAGTAAGCCTGCCTGAACTTTAGCCCTGAGAGAGGCATTATTTTTACTATGCTGAATAATTATAGTCATAATTTTAGTTCAACAATCCTTGTTTTACAGGTAAGGATACTGAGTCCAGTGAGGAAACCCAAGCTTTTACATCCATTTCTTTTCTTCTTTTTATCCCCGTGGTGCTTATTCTTGGTCAGTCTATTACCTCTTGTCTAGTTTATTGTCACAGATTCCCATATACTATGCCAATCTTCCTAAAGTTCTTCTTTGATTATTTGTTAGTTACTTAATTAGTTAAGATGCTATTAATTCTTTAATAAATACATGTTGAACATTCTGTTTGTTTCACCCATGTTCCAGCCTCTGAAGTAAACATGACAGAGTTGTGCTGGTCATGCCGCATGAAGTTTATTTTTCATCTTCTGGTAAGGGAGACAGATGATAAATAAACAACAAAATGTATGTGTCTCTGTGTGAGAAGGAAATATGTTAGGTAATGCTATGAAGAAAACTAAAGCAAAGTATAAAAGTATAGAATGGTGGTGTGGAAGGTGCTATTTTTGATTTATCCCAGCAGGTACAACAGTGAAGTGAGGGACCCAGGTAAGCAAAGATCTGAGGGGAAAGCACGGCAGTAATGATGTACCAACCAACAAGTGCAAAGGCCCTGAGGCAGGAAAACCTTGATGAATTTGACAAAGAGCAAGAAGGTCAGTGTGGCTGGAACAGAGCAAATCTGGTGACGATCGGTAGGAGATAAAGTCAGAAAACATACAGAATGGCCAGGTCATCAGAGTCCCATGCCCCAACCTGTTCAAATGTTTCCATATATTTCAATGAACAAAATTCAGACGCCTTGATTGGGTAACCAAGGCTCCCCACTGCCTATTTTTTTTTTAACCTTTTCCAACTTTACTTTCATAGCCCCCTAACATGAATTCTTCACATCAGCCCAGCTAGTGTATTCATCAGACCCCAAGTTACTTTTCATAGCTCTGCTACTAGAACTTTTTTCCACTATACAACCTCTGACTATTGAAATTGGCAAGATAGGTCTAGTTCAAAAGTCCTGCTTGTCAGTGCCATGTATGAAGTTATATCTCCACGTTAGAATTTATGTGTGTGTGTGCGTTTTGTCTTTTCTATAGTGCATTCCAAGCTCCTAGAGACTTGCTCATAGCACCTTTGTATCTCATTTATATCTGGTGTGGAGTCTTATAGATATTAAAATATGATTTAAAGGTTTTTTGATTAAAGAACCATATGTTTATAACTTTGGAAGAAAAAAAGATTGCAAAGTTGCATCCTTTCATCTGAAGGATAAAATAGGGGAATGATAGAAACATACATTATAATTTATTTCTAGATTGTTAGTTAGCTGTTATTGAGTAAATACTTATATGAATGAGAAAATCTCATAGAGGAATGATCTAGGTTTTTCCCAAGTATGGTAAATTCTCACATCCTTAAACAAAAAATACTTTTTAATCGCTTTTCATCTGGAGAATAGACTGTGTAAACTAAACCATCACTTATGAATCTCCCATTGTAAATAATGAAACTATAAAATTGTAGATGATATACATTAAAATAACAATGTATTTATTATAATAATTTATAATAATAATATAATTAATATAATAATATAACATAATTTGTTATAATAATAATAAACTCTTAAAATAATATACATTTCTTTTAAGAGTTCCAGTACTCTCAGAAGATTTTATCAGTGGTATCATTGACAAGGAAATTGTACAGTTTGTTTCAAATACATTTAGGAAACTGGAATTGATTTTTTCTCAAGGCTTTTACAAACTCATCTTTCAAGACCTGCTATAATTTTGATGTCTCAAAGTAATACAAGCAACTTTGTGCCCAGTTTGTCTCTTTTTTTTCTCTTTTTCTTGTTCTTATTGCTTTTTCTTTCCTTCCAAATTGTGAGTTTTCTTTGTTGTTTTGTTAAAAGCATGCATACTAATTTTAAAGATCAAATACTATGGAATATATATAACCAAAAATATCATTCACATAAAAATATTATTAGCATTTTAATTTAATATTCTTTAATCTGTATCTCTATTTCACTTAGTATTATTGAATGGATATCAATAAATATAGATCTATATCTTTATTTTAATTACCTCACAATATTTTTTTGCATGTTTGTGTATACTTAGTTCCCACTTATTTCTAAGGACCATATTTCTGGTTTCAGAAGGAATGCATTATCTTCCACTGAAATAATGGAAGAATTATTGTTATGAAATAATACTTCCATGAAATAATTTTACAAGCAATGTTGAACATTTAAGGATGCTTTAATATTTTGTAGTGACATCAATTTTTCAATAGAAAATATTTGGCCAAGCGTGACATAGACAACGTACATTTGAGCTTGGGTGAGTTTCTAGAGGTGATTTAAATGCTATGTGATAAAGTTATTTTTACCCTAGCTCATTGGTTCTTAATCCTGGCTGCATATTATACTCATGCCTTGAACTTTTAAAAAATATTGACACCCAGACTACCTCCCAAACCAATGAGATTAAATCTTTGGATGAAACCAGGGCTTCTGCTGGTTTTAGAAGCTTCTAGGTGAATATGAAGAGAGAGGGTTGAGAACCACTGAGACTATTTCTAAAATAATTTGTGCAGAATTTATATCACAAGCTTAATTTAAAATTTGTGTCTTTTTAATTTTGAGGAGAATGGAAGTTTATCTTAAAATCGGGGAAATGTGTATACATATAGAGTTTGTTCATTCTAGTTTGTAGAATCTCTTTTTCTGTATGCAACTTACTCCTAGATATTCTATGAGAATCAAAATTAAAGCTATTGGATGGTTTGAAAATAATATCTTATGGCTACTTATCTTTCTACTGAGTACATGCCACAGTGGTTATCTTGAAAGCTCCAAGCTCCTGGAAAAACATTAGTTTGTGAAAGTTTTATTCTAAGTGGAACATTTTGATAATGCAGCATTTTGGATTAGCTGAATTGAAGTATATATGGTTTCCTTTGAAAGAGGACAAAATGTAAGAAGGGGGAGGAAAACAGGAAAGGTGAGAGGGAGTTTACTGTCACTTTAAGTGACAGAACTGAATTTTGATATGAATGATGCCTCAAGGCTGTAGGGTTAGGTAGGGACAATATCTTACTTTTCATTTCACCAGCTACAGAAATAAATGGAACTTTGTCTACTTGCACAAACTTCAAAGCATGAAAACCTAAAAGCATCCAATAAAGGTGGTTTTCATTGAAATAAAGTCTATAGAAAGCAGTGTTTTCAATGAAACATTGACAAATGATAGGTAAAAATATCTCACGAAAACACTGATTTTTTTTTTTTTTTGGTGTTTCTCTTTCTTGTATTTTTTTTTAAAAATCACACATAAAATGATGGTAGGGTAATGGCTAAAGGGCAACTCTGAACAAATGGAAAACTTTTGTCTTCGAATTAACGTTATCTCAATTCTCAAATACCAGGAGCGTTTGCATTTTGAATAGAATTTTAAGACATACTGTCATGAAAGAAAAGTAATGAAAACATATTTGCTGCTGTTAAGAGTTTGTAAAACAGGCTAAGATGCAGGAAATAAATCAATATAACTGGATTTTTTCACCCAATTATTACTGTGTAGGTGTGGTATTTTGAATCTAAGATTATTATAGACTACACCTCTCACAAAATAATTCAGGGGTGGTTTTTGTTTGTGTTTCTTTAAAATTTCATAAGCAGTTATAACAAATTGAAATAAATTATTTGATGCCATTTAATGATAAGTGTACTTTGCAAGTTTTGTTTTTGAATTGTTTGTGTTTAAGTCCGTAAAGAACCCACATTACTGTTACAGCATAATTTATTGTTGTAGCAAATACTCACTGATCAGGACTGACTATTTAATAGTAGGCAGTCCTATAATTTCATGTGAAAATTATGTGGAAAAAAATAAACAGGATAACTCAGACAACTGTGGAGGTTTTCAATATCTAGAAATTTGACAATATGTAGATAAAATGGTCAGATAATTATTTCAATATTTTAAAATATTGGGATAATCTTTAGGTATAAAATTATACTTCCTCTTCTCCATAAATTAAATGATCTTTCATTTAAAGAGATGGCTTTAGATAACAGCACTTCACAGATAAAAGGGTTTTGTAAAAGCTCTTGAAATTCAGACAATTAACACTCCTGGAGCACTGCGTTCACAAAATGATTTAGAAAACTATCAAAAATAGAAGAGATAAATGAAAAGTTTTTAATGAGCAGAATTTCCAAATTGATCACTAGAATCAATCAGAGTTTAAGTCATTTTTCCTGGGAATGATTTAGGGCAAATAGGTATGAGATGGTGGGACTGGACCAAAAAGTGTTCTTCTCTTTTTTTTCCTTCCAGTTTTATTGAGATATAATTGACATACTGTATAAGTTTAAGCACTATATGTTTAAAGTGTACAGCATAATACTTTTACTCAGATATATCATGAAATGATTACCACAATAAGTTTCGTGAACATCCATAATCTCAAATAGATACAAAATAAAAGAAAAATATTTTTCCTTGTGATGAGAACTCTTAGGATTTACTCTTTTAACAACTTTCATATATAACTTGCAGCCTTGTTAATTATTTATCGTGTTGTACATTACATTCCTGGCCGTTATTTATCTTATAACTGGAAGTTGGTACCTTTTGCCTATCTTCATCCAATTCTCCCTTATTCCCACCCACCGTGTCCTACTTTTTTAATCCTAAGAGTGCATACTTAAAGAATTTAGTTATGATCATGTGATTTTTTTTCACATCACTATTTTTTGTTTCAGTTCTGTTCTAGCCTGAGCTCAGAATTGTACTGCTTGAAGCAGTGTTACAGTAAGTCCCCGACATATGAACCTTCAAGTTGCGAACTTTCAAAGATGCAAACGTGCGTTCGCATGTCCAGTCAGGTAAGTTAGTTCACGTGTCTGGCGTACATTGTCACGTGCGTGCATCCTCTACAGGTGGTTGTGCTTTTGTGTTCTTTACTGTACAGTACTGTATAGAGTACAGTAGTACAGTATCTTTATTTCAAGCCCAGGATGTCCGGAAGCAAGCGTAAAAGCAGCAGTGATGTAGCTGGTAATGCTAAGAAGCTCCAAGTGTTAATGATGGAAACAAAAGTGAAAATGATTGAGAGTGGAGCGAGGCAAAAAGATGGTAGACCTGATGGAATTGGAGGCCCAGAGAAAGGACAAAGAAAGAAAAGAGGAAGAAGAAGTAACTGAAGAACCGAAGAGATTCAGGACACAGGAAATGGCAAGGGCATTTTCTTTATTTGAGGAGGCACTGTTAGTTTTTGAGGCACAGGACCCGAACATAGAATGGTACACGAAGGTTGCAGCAACTGCTCACAATGCAATCCAGTGCTACCGTGTCATCTATGATGAGAAAAAAAGAGCTACTACCCAGACATCACTGGATCACTTTTTTTCAAGAGGGTAGATAGAATTGAATCCAGCAAGGAACCAGAACCTGTGCCATCAACATCAGGCGTGAGTGAAATTGCAGCTTGCCCTCTGTCTCCTATTGCTGACGATCCTTCAGCTTTATCATCTCCCACCTCCTCTCCCTCCTCCAGTCGGTAACTCTTCTTGCCTGTTCACTCGATGCCAGCCCCTGTATGCCAGCTGTTGTACTGTACTATTGTACTTTTCAAGGTACTGTACTGTAAGATTAAAAATGTTTCCTTTATTTTTTGTGTTTGTTTTTTTATGTATTATTTGTGTGAAAAGTATTATAAACCTATTACAGTGCAGTGCTATATAGCTGATTGTGTTAGTTGGGTACCTAGGCTAACTTTGGTAGACTTACGAACAAATTGGAGTTATAAATGTGCTCTCAGAATGGAACTTGTTCGTATGTAGGGGACTTAACTGTAATTTCAGCTTATGTGAAAATTTTGTGTTAGAGTTAAATATTACTTTTATTTTGCACTAAATATGATAGTGGGTGGAGGGAAGCTATGAAAAAAATGTACAGTATTAGGTAAGCCTAATTGCATACGGTGATGAGAACATGTAAGTGGTAACCAGGAGCTCTGAGTTCTGGCTTAAAATTTGCCTCATTCTCCTTGTGTGGCCGTGGCAAATCATTTAACTTCCCTGTGGTTCTGTTACTTCATCTGTCAGATACAGACAATAATATCTATGCATTCATTCACAGATTACAAATTCCTTAAGGGCAGAGATCTTGTCATTTTCGAGAGATTTTTTCCTAGCATTTTTTATAGTGCTAGGCACTGGTAGGTACTTGAAAACAGTTGGTCTAAAGTTTAATAGGTGAATGAAATGAATTGAGGCATTAGGCACACAATTTATTGAAAATTGTAAATATTAAATAATTATACCATGGTATTATCAAAGAAAACATGTAGATGGATTATGGAGACATATGTCAATTAAGTTTGATTACTTTCATTAAATCGAAGATGATAACCGTACGATTTAGCAGAAATATCACTGCACTGGGAATCAGGAGACTTAGGGTCCAAGAACAGCCTGGAGTCCCCCCCAAAGGCACTGAGTCATGGAGTTGTGTAGGTGGAAATGTTCTCCGAGGTGTACTTCTCTTTGTTATTTTATGGAAGAGGAAAGCAGCGCTCATGTATCTGTGGACCTAGAGCTGCTGATAACCAGGTCTCTTTGCTTCATCTTTCAAGCTCTTCCTTCCATGACTTGGCCAAGTCCCTGACTACACTAGCTGGTTGTCTTCTCTAAAAGGTTGAGCTAGGTGATCACAAGAGTTTCTTAGGGTTACAAATTTCAGATCATTTATGGGGGATATCTCTTTCTTTCTTGGTTTTTATTTCCTATTCGCATCTTTAGTAAATTAAAACAAGCCTTCCTTCAACACATGGATGGATAAAAGATACTTCAATAATGTTTGTTGTCACCTTGCTGACACTTTATTTCTGAATGAAACAAATGAACCACAAAATAACAACAGCAACTCTATAATACATTTTAAAGGAGCTTGATTCTCAGACTTCTTCGCCATGGAATTTGTCTGGCCTTTTCCCATTCCAACTTGTGCAAGGCTTAATCATGTTTCAAGGCAAAACATTTCCAAAGTTGCTAGTGAATATGGAGCATACAGTTCTGGAATCACTCCTGGTAACCTGAACAAACTATTCTGCAAACTTTCATTATATGGGGGGAAGGAGACCACAGTGACAGGAAGGCCCTTCTTGCCAAATGGGTAAAGTTAGAAAGAAAACAGGATGTTGACATGGAGAAGAAACGAAGAGTTGCCTGAAATCCTTCAGAGAATGCAGAAGTTTCCACAATTGTTTTACTCTCTGGTAACGATTAAGGATGCTTTAAATTTGTTGTGCCTTAGAAAGTTAGGTGTTGAAACATTGAATATCCATTAACATTTTAAAATATTACATTTTTCTATCTATCTTTCTTTTTAAAAAAATTCCCTTCCAAGAGATTTATTAGTTTCCAAGGTTCGGACCCACCCTGATCTTTCAATGAGGGCCCCACCTCTCTCAGGAATCCATGTTGTTTACTGATGTATACTTACCAAGGCTGTAAGAGGCATTGTCATTATTTCCTGGTTTCTCATTCATTTGTGCAGTTGTCAAGGCAATACATGGAAAGGTGAGTCCGAATACCTGGGTCTTACTGTTAAATCTTATTTGGTGACATTGAGCAAGAACCTCTCTAGGCTGGTTTCCTCACCTATTCTATCCTCAACCTGGGGGTCCCCAAACCCCTCTGGGTCCTTTAGGATGTCAAGGGAATCTGAAAGCTTTATTGAATTTTAAATAAAGCTTAATTGAAATCAATTATGTCGTTCTCAATTGGGTCACATGGTCTGAAAAAAACTGTTTCTTTACTTTTTACAGCAATAATAGCAGTTTAATGTAACCCCACAAGTGGTCCCATGTTGAGCAGCTATTCTGATCGAAAGTCATTATGTGCATTAAATTATTTAATTAATAAATTATAATTTGGTAGGTACAAACGTGTAAGGCAAAAGACATTGAGGGAAAAAAGGAATATTGTATTTTTTGAAGGGTCGAAGATGGGAACCCATGCACTGGGGCATCTCTAAACTGTTCCAGCTCCAGGATTCTAGGTCAGGGGTTGGTGAACTTTTTCTGTAAAGGACCACATAGAAATTATTTTAGATTTTGTCTGCCAAATGATCTCTTCCATAGCTACTCAGTTTTGCCACTATAGTATGAAAGCAGCCATAAACGATATGTAAATGAATGGATTTGTCTGTGTTCTAATAAAACTTTATTTATAAACACAACCAGTGGGCCACATTTGGCCAGCTGACACTAGTTTGCTGACACCTGTATTTGGTGATCCCTGAAACTCTGAGACTGCTTACTCATCAAGGAAATGAATACAGAGATGGAAGGAAAGATAAGCAGGCAGGAATATTTTATGCTTATTAAAGGCTTGTACCCCAGTTTCCTGTTCCAGGTGCAGTGATTATAAAATGATGTCAGATAAATTAAGCTTTTAGAAAAGATTTTCAATAATTGATGCCCTCATGTTGTCCTACTTGCTCTCATAAACTCAAGCCTAGCTTCATGGTAGCCAGCACTGAGGACAATAGTTGGATGCAAAATAAGTTGTAGCAGCTTTAACCAAAGAGTATGCTGCAGGGCACCAAGCTCAGTCCTCCTTTTGAGATTCCTAACTGGGGCAAGTAGAAGACTTAGTACGGTGGACAGAAAGTCCCAGAAGATGGTTTGTACTCTCTATGGCAGAAGCTCCTAGTTTGGACCAAATATCTATTTTTTTCCTTCCTTTTCACCAGAACTTCTCATTTGTAGCTGCAATCATGGCTGCTTGGGCTAAATATTTATTTTCTGGCTTTTTACATCTGGTTATGGGTTTTTGACTAAGGTTTGGCTAATGGGATGTAAACAGAAGTGTGTATATGACTTTAGGGAAATATTCTGGAAGGGAGATGGTGTGTTCTTCTCATTTCCTTCTTCCTATTAGCTAAAATACCGACATGATGGCTGGAGTTCCAGAAGCTATATTGGACTACAAAGAGAAAGCCACATGCCAAAAATGACAGAGCTGCAAGATGGAAGGAACCTGGGTCCCTGATGGTTTTGTTAAGTTCGAGACTTCTTTTAAGTGAGAAAGAAATCAATTTCTAGTGTTTAAAGAATGCCATTATTTTAGATTTTCTTGCTTTAGAACAGAATTCTAACTGAAACTTCAACTTTTCCTCAGAAAACAGTCAGTTTTGGCTTTACTGTAGAAACTTACACTCATCTAGAAGAGGGATATTCCCTACATCTGTTCTGATTTGGACAGTTCTGGGATTTCTGGTGCATTTCTAAGTCATTCATAGATCAGAGGACTCTTCAGAAAGCAGTTCTTTGATGGGGGGTGGAGGCAGTTTAGAAATTTTGAAATTGTCTTTTTATTGTCATTCACCTATAAGTATTTTCTGATTTGCTTTATTTCATTCTCCTTTACACAAGGATTACTAAGTATATGTTATCTATTTATTTCTTTATGTACTTTTTCTTTATTTATTTTAGTTTCCATATGGTGGGGTTTTCGTTGCTTCATTTTGCTATTTAACTCACTGCAGTTCCAGGAACTGATTTCCTGATACTCACAGGACTAGGCTGGATCTGGATTAGATGGTATGGTAAGGCCTTTGAGTCCTCCTTATGTTGGCATTCACCCAGCTGTAGGATTTTAAAGGAAAAGGTCAAGCTCAGCCCTTCCATTGGCTCTGTGGGATTTCTTGCTCAGTTTGCCCAATCTAATAGTTTTTCCTAGTTCTAATAAGCCTCAATTTTTGATATGCAAATGTTGGCATTGTTTTCCTGAAGAAGCTCTCAATTCCTTGCTGCTTTTGTCCAATAAGAACATAGAGTGGGAGACCATTAGCATCCTGTGGGCCAGCATCCTGCTTTCCATTCCTATTGGTATTACAGACGGACTGCTTTTCCTTCCTTCCTTCAACAAATATTTATTGAGAATTCACTATGCTTCAGTGCCTGGGATGTAGCAATAAAATGGTAAATAGTACAAATAAACTTTCTTGATTCTTTCCTTTTAAAATTGTCTTCCTTTTCTTTTGTGAGGAAGATGTTCTGTTCCTCATTTCTTGATTTGAATTCTTGACTCTTATGTTTTCAGTCTTTCCTGTTTTCTAGTATGACTATAGCCATTTGTCATGTAAAAGTGCTGCTTAGCTGCAATTCAGAAATTTTGAAATTGTCTATTCATTGTCATTCACCTATAAGTATTTTCTGATTTGCTTTATTTTTTTCTCCTTTACACAAGGATTACTAAGTATGTGTTTATATATTTATTTATTCATGTACCTTTTCTTTATTTATTTTAGTTTCAATATGGTGGGGTTTTGTTACTTCATTTTGCTTTTAACCCACTGCAGTTTTCCTTCAACCATATAAATATAAATAATACATTTATATAAATAGAAGTCCCTGAAACATCTCTTCCTAATCACCACCCATGATTTCTTAGCTTCTCTCATAGATCTTTCTTCTCCTACCATTCCTTCAGTTTTATTTTCCCCCACGATTCTCATTTCTCGTGTAAATTCAGTTTAAAAATAAAGAAATATAAATAAAATAATGAAACTCATAACTCTGAGTATACAAGGGGCTTTATTAACCTAGAAATTAAAATGTGTCAGGAAGTGCAGGCTGGTTTAGACCAGTGTGACTTCTAGCTCCGAAAAGTTCACAAGGCTGTTTCTGAATTTGAATGTCATTCAAATGCTTTGGAAGACTTGTTGACTGATGTGGGAAGAATGGCAGAGGAAATGTGACAGGTTCCAAGGAAATGAAAATATCTTCTCTAATATAGGATATAATAAATGGTAATAATAATAAATTAAGTAAAAAGTTTTGGTGTGTGTTTGATTTTTTAAAGGAGTGGTTCATGATAGGAAGCTAAGTGATAAATTTCCTTGGCTGGGAAAGAGGAATCTACCTTGTCCCAGTTAACAAAATATGACCAGGTACCATAAAGGAGAGACTCATTAAAACGTTGTCCACATTCTCTGAGCAGAATGGAGAGTTTGAAGACAAACATAATTTATTGAATGTCAGATTATGTCAGGCCTATGAGTGTCATGCATTTTTACCAGTTACTTAATTGCACTGAGTCTCAATTGTATACATTTGAAATAATGTCACCTGCTCAAACATACCTAGAACTCTTTTATGTATCAGATGAGGTAAAGATGTTCTAAAAATCATGTAGTTTCAAAAAATGTAGTATATCATTACTATTACATGTCGCATAGTAATAGTAATCATCTCCTTGGAAGTAAAGGTCCACAATGACATGAAATTTGTGTTATGACATTATTTTTAAACATAATTCTTAAAAAATACTGCCCAGAGAATAGTAGATAGAAATAATAATAGCTTGCATAAATTGAGCATTTTCTCTGTGTCAGGCACTATGTTAAACAGTTTTCATGATTATATCATCACATTCTCATAATACTAACTATCGTTGCCCTTTGCAAAGAGGAAATTGAAGCTTAGGGAAGTTATGCCAACTTGCCCGGGGTAAAAGTACGTAGGGGTAATAAGTGGTGGCTCTTGAATTAAAACCAAGCCAGTCTGACTCCAGAATTCGAGCCTTTAACCAAAGTGCCCAACTGCTTCGCCAGTTTGAAATCTGAAATTTGATTAAACTAAGTGTATGAGAATCGTGGGTTTGGCCAGTGGTGACAGTTGGAAAAATAATTATTAGTTCAATATAACAAAAAGCCCAGAATTGTTATTGCCTCTGACAACCACACCTCAACTCTGGTCTAGACCTGCATGAGCCTGGTCATTCTGGGTGGGGGAAGTCAAGGAGATGGGGTGGGGTCATAGCTGCATGGAGGCTATTGTCAAGGGCCTTGCTTTTGTTTGGGGTGGTGGGTCCATCAGGCTTACTACATTACTGAAAAATTTCAGTTCAAGGACTCACTAACGAAAAGCAGACCTTGCCTTAAATGCAACAGTGATGACTCTGCCATGAACCGGGATTACGACTAATCCAAAATCCAATCCTCTGTACTCGATGATGCAAAATAAATGACAATAAAAGGGAGAGGGAGAATTAAATTTGAGTGTTCTCAGTTTGAGAACTTTCCTTTAAATACCATTTTAGAAGTATCTGAGGAGACAATATTCTCTTTTCCCAGCGTGTGGCACTCTTCTTCCATCTGATCGCCTGCCCTTCTCAGAAAACCATCGCCTGAGAACTTAAAAGTTCCTGTCTCACTTCTCAGTCTCACCTGATGACTTATTTTGTCTGGAGTCTACCTGTTAGAAGTTAAGCGAATTATTTTATTAAAGAATCTAATCTTGAAGAGAACTTAGGAAATTGGACATGTGGGGAAATTTTGAATGATCGGGTTTTAAAAATGGAGAGGGAACAAAATATAAAGCTGACCTGCCTGATGGACTTATGACCACGGATCAACAGTTTTAGAGAGAGTAGGACCACATCTTCTACTGTGATTGACTGAATGTAGGGCATGGCTGTGTGTGTGTGGTCTTTTCCACCTGGGAATCTGGAAACCTGAGCGCTTGTTTCCTCCTTGTCCCTAACTTTGTGAGTTAAGAAATAATAAACAACTCCGGCTTAGATTTTCTTTTCTTTAATATTAAGAGACTTGAGCAGATGGTATTTAAGCTTCTCTTTACAGAAATAGATAGATGATAGATGGATAGAGATAGAGATCTCTGTCTCTCTCTTGAAGTACCTTGCCACATTGAATAACGAGTCAAGTTTATATAACAGTATTCTTACTTTGCAAATTATTTGTTGAATACTGAATACTAAATGTCATAAGAAGATAAAGTTTCTGCTTTGGAAGTTTATACTGCAAAAGTCCTCTCTAAGTAGCCTGCAACATACATGAATTGACTGCACATTCACAAATTGCTTTTATTCAGCCTAGGTTCCCTAGGCTCTCTGCTATGCCTCAACCCCTTCCTTTCTATGTATGTTCTACTCTCTTACTTCCTCTGGAACCCTTATTTATCCCTCCTTAGAGTATTGCAAATGGGAGTCCTTGTGTAGGCAACTTGCTTAAAGGAAGAGAATTGCACATAAATTATAGTCTGTTTTACACTTTATTCTCGTTCCCTGTGATTCCTCTGCCCAAGTTGGGGGTGGGGAGGGTGGAAGTTGGGGAGGGGTAGGGAGTACTTCCATTTAAACAAAAGAAGTGTTTTTGTTTTAGACTTTGCAGCTGGTTTGGCTTTTGGTGGTCATAGGTTAGGGGGACATACATGTCTATAAAACTCAAATGAGGAAGATCATTCACAATCAGTGTTTAACATGCATTACTTCTTGTTCTCACAATAACTCTGCAAGATAGATTATTACAATCTTTATTTACAAATGAGGAAACCAAGGCTTAATGAGTTAAATAAGTTGTCTATGGTGGCAACATTAGTGAGTGGCTGAACTAGAGTTGTGGCCAGGTTCACTGACAGCAGGGTATGGCACCCCACAGGTACGGGGTGTTTGGTGAACAAATTCAAGAGAGCAGAGGTTGTGGGGTGCCTTCTTGAATTTATTCACCAAACACCCTGAACATTAGATCATTGATCAGAAAGAGAAGACATCTAATTACTGTCTACAGTGGAACTTTAGCTTCCTAACCATCATATCAAAGAATTTCAGAAAGAAAATTTAATTTTTTTGCTGAATTGTAGGAAGAAAATGATTCATATTACTTATTTAACTAATATCCTAACTTGGTTTCCCCACACAGTTGATGATATTGTTTCTTGAAGCATCTGAATTGAATTTAGCAGTATGACTATGTAAAAGAATCACTTTTCACATCTCACTGATATTAATATGGGAGTGAATTCACTATAACCACGATAAATTCTGAAGCTAAAGGGCATGCTAAGAGAATTAAATTCAACCCTGGCTTGGCCTCTTATTACTTTTGACCTTCAGTGACAATATATCCATGAATATGAACACATACACCTTACTTATTTCACGCAGTAAAGAATAAAATTAATAAGGTTACAAACAAACAAAAAAAGAATGTCCCAGAAGCTTTTAATGCTGTTCTAAGATAACTTCTTTAATTTGATTTTGGCCCTTATCACCATTATTAATTGTTTTTAACTTTCTTTTTTTTTTTATAAATATATTTCATTTATTTTTATTTTTGGCTGCATTGGGTCTTCGTTGCGGTGCGTGGGCTTCTCATTGCAGTGGCTTCTCTTATTGCGGAGCACGGCGTGCGGGCTTCAGTAGTTGTGGCGCACGGGCTTAGTTGCTCCGCGGCATGTGGGATCTGCCCGGGCCAGGGCTCGAACCTGTATCCCCTGCATTGGCAGGTGGATTCTTAACCACTGCGCCACCAGGGAAGCCCATTAACTTTCTTTTTTGATTTGTATTCTTTCCTCATTTTGAAGTCCAATGAGGGATGAACTCAAGGGATGGACTTAGACATACATCATCAGTGTTCAATCATATCTGTATCATTTCACTGGGCAACAGTTCTAATGCAAAATTAATGGCACATGATAGTGGCAGGAAGATGTAGATTGCTTTAATTAGTGCCATAAATTGTCTAAGTATCTGTACATAAGAATCAAATGGGATTTACATTCAGCCTCCCAAGTTTCCTTACATGATCTAATTTTTAAGATTTATTTCATGTTTTACTTATTTAACTTTGTCATTACTTGGGATATAAAGGCTTAGTAAATCAAGACAACAAACATTATCTACATGACATAATCTGCCTCTGGAACTATTGCAAAATGGTCAATTCTAGAAGTGTTGCTGCTGGAATATTTTAATAAGCCAAGCTACATTTTATGATTTGAATGCCAATTGTAAATATATGAACTAGATACAGTTCATGGCATCTTTGGGATATAAACAGAGCTTTAACATGAATAATTTAGTTAAAACTCCTATGTAAAACTGAAGTTAGTTACGGGTGCTAATGGACTTTCTCTAGGAATCTTTGCTAGTCACAAAGGGAAATTGCTGGGAGGATCTAAAACTGTGGCCTTAATCTAATAAAAACAACTGTTTCCTTACTCTCATCCCTCCTCTATAGTTTCTGCTGCCCCAAGTGGAGTTGATAATGTTGTGGGATTGACTTGGAAGACAAGATGAATGGACTTGGAAGAGAAGCTACAGATCCTCTTACGAACTCTTTTTTGATTTAACAGGTGAGAAAAACCGAGGCTCAGAATCCAATTAGGCAGCCTTCTGATTCCCAGTCCCTTGTTCTCTTTTCTACTCTCCTCTACTTCTGTTTAGCACCTTCAAACCACACAAGGTTAACAGCTTATTTGATGCATTGTCACTAACTGTCTGCTTTCTACACAACCTAAATGAGGTTTCTAACAGGTTGTTGAAGAGCTGCACAGCTCTTGTTTCTACCTATAATAACAAAATTCCCCTAAAGTAAAAGATCCCTTACTCAAAAGCTATGAGAGCCAGAAATATGTATTTCTTGTTATGCAGTAACAAGTTTTGAGAAAAGAAAAATAAACTTTTTAGGTGGCTTCAAATACCACTACACTCTGTTAGGATAGATTTTTCCTAGCTTACTCCCGTTCATCTCTTTAGGAATTTAGACTTTAAATTTTAACAGTGTTTGACTTCTATGATAATTTCATGATATTTAATGATAAGACTCTCAGGCCATTGCACACTTGAAAAATCTATATAATGCATTTTGGACTTCATAGACTCTTGGAACTAGGAAGATATTGTGGCGTAAATAATAAAATGTAAAACAAATCCACTAAGGTATACTTCTCTGTTGGATGACATACCTACTAGCAAACCACTTTTTAAGAAATGTTAAGTACTCTTTAATGACATATGACTAAGAGGGCCCATTTTAAAATACCATTCGATATGTACTTAGTAGCAAATCAAAATCAAATGATTCCAGTGTCAAGGATGCCCCCTTTTCATATTCTATTATGTACATAATTGAAATTTGAAAGGGAAAAGTTTGTTTTTCTCAAAGAATGCTACATTTACTTTGAGCTCTAAGTGATTTGTAAAAACAGATAGGAGTACCAAAGTACTTTCCAGGTAAATGAATTACATGCTAATTTTTAAAAGGTAATGTCTTCTAAACTATTTGTCTTATAATTTTTAGTATACAAAGTAACTATTCTGGGTAGCATCAGGGAAAAATGAGATGTGTGAAAAAAGTGGTTCCCTGCATGATAGGATATACATTAATAGGAACAGACAGAGGAAAAGCAAAGGGGCACATTGTGTCCTGAGCACCACAGCTCTCTATGTTTTAAGCCTCTCATCTAGGTCAATTGAAGCGCTAGCCATCACAGACCTTCCCTGGGTAGTGGAATCAGGGGGAGGACCCTGACCAGGACAGCCAGCCACAGGCTCCCAGCCAGGCTTCCTTTCACCTCTCCTTCCCTCTTCTCCTTCCCTTCTTCTCCCTTCTTCTTCCTTTCTTCTCCATCCTATGATGGTACTCTTTATGGCGTTTCTCTTGGCTAATTCCTGGAATAGGTTGCCCTGGTTGGACTTTTTATAAGAAGCTATTTGAGAATGAAAACAAGGTCCTTTGTTTTTAAATTTCATTTGATCAGATGGTGCCTTGTAGAGATGATGCCTTAATGGTGGTATTTTAAGCATCCTGGGGAGGACGTAGGTGAGACATTTAAAAATACAGGCTTTCCTGGTTCCTCTACTCAAATTATACAGTCAGCCACCATAGCAAGCTGATCAGTTCCAATAATGTGAATCTCCCAGGCAATTTGTATTTTCATTCATTTATTCATCCAACAAAAATTTACTGAATGCTGACAAAGGGCCAGAGACTGTCCGAGGTGTTGGGCCAACAGCAATGAACAAGATAGGCAAAATCTTTGCCTTCATGGAACTTATAATATGACAAGTGAGATACATGTGATGCATATAATGAAATGCGAAGGACAGGTTGTTATGGGAACACAGGACAGGGAGAGCTAACGTACCTGAAGAGGCAGAGAAAGACTCTGGGATGAAGTAATAAGCCAGAAACAAGGGCTGACCAGGTAAGTTAGCCACCCAACAGAGCCCCAAATGCCTGCTATCTTGCTAGCCAAAGACATTTCTCTGCTTTCTGTCAGGCTGTTCTCGTCATTCCCAGCCTAATGATGGTTGGCACAGAAATGAGAGAAACCATAACCTTTGCTGAGGACTGACATTTATACTTCACTTTCTGTTATTTACTTGGTTGATTTGGCGTGTGCTTCATTAAAGAGTAGAAACTTAGGACATTTTTTGTAAATGTGGTAGGTCTTCTGATCAGTTTTCATTAGTCTGAGATGAAACTGAAGGTTTGGGAAATAGATAAGTACTTAGAATTATAAAAGATTAATATATAGTAGGGGCTGAGCCAGAAAGAATGCTGAAAAATAAGGCAAAGTCAGAATATTTACTTAAAACACGACTAAACAGTTCAAAGACTAAATTCAGAAAAGAAGACCTTTTAAATGACCTGGTAAGAATTATAATTCACTTTTCATTGGACACTCCACACTAAAATACACACACAACACACACATACAACTCTCTCAATGACTATGTGTTTTTCTTAAGGTTAGAATGGTGCTTTAGTAATAGGAATATTTTAAACATTGTGCTGTTAGAAATTTTTGTTTTAAAACAAAGTCAATATTCTTTAAACAAATACTATCTGGATAGCTGCAGGTGGCACTCTGCCACGCGCTAGAAATGAGGAAGGGCACAGGACAAAAGCAGTCCTGCCTCTGCACTGCTTGCAATGTATTTTGATTGTTTTACTCAAACTCAAGAGTGTTTTCACTGCTCTAAAAACTTTCAAATATGCTCTTTTATTGGAAAACTTCAAGACATTATTCTAAAATAATAGCATGTAAAATTTTGTCATCTACTTCATCTTAAGTGTTCTATAAAATACTCTCAAGTTCAAACGAGTACGGTTTTCATTTGACCAATCCACCCAATAAGCACTAGATTGCTAAGAATTTTATACAGTACCTACTTTTCACCGCTCAAGGGCTGACACACTGGTCTACTAGATTATTTCTTATATGACTGTACCATTAACAGATTTCAGGAAGTTTATTTTCTTTATTGGACCCATTGTTTCTTTAATGCCTTTTAAAAAAATTATTAATTCTTGTTAGGTAGCAATCACAAGTCAGGCCCTCTCCTATGTCTGTCTCTTTTGCTTCTGTATGCGCCATTTTTTCTGAGTTTGAACTCTAAGAAGAAAAGCATCATCATTTTTTACTCCACTCAGCACAAGTTTTGTAGGTGAAAGCAAGATACTCTGAGCAGAAAGCTAATTCAAGTAAGATTAAGTATTGTGAAGAAGAAGCTATATAGACCTCCTTTTAGAAAATATTTAATGAGTGTAAGACAAGTGTATATAGGAGGCACTAGTTAAAATATGAAGGAGTTAGTTTTAGAAAAGGCAGGTGCTAATTTTAACAAGGGAATAAAACAATCTGTGAAACTCATTCATTTTAATGACTGGTATAGACCTCCAGTAATCTTTACATCAGGGTTGTTAAACTCTGCCCTGCAGGACAAATCTGGCCCATGGTCGCTTTTTGTAAATAAAGTTATAGTGGGACACAGCCTTGCCCATTCCTTCATGTACTGCCTATGGCTGCTTTTACACTATAATGTCAGAGTTGAGTAGCTGCAGCAAAAACTATATCACCCACAAAGCTGAAAATATATACTATCTGCCACTTTACAGAAAAACGCCTACTCTAAATAATTTTGCTTTGTTTCTCCTTCTTTGATTGACAGTAGATCAACTTCTACTATTCAAAGACAGCTGTCCAACAGAAGCCTTCAGTGTTATATAAAATTGGGCAAAAGAATCAGATTTATAAACCGATCATGAATTATATTGCCTTTTACTACAGACAGTAAGTTATATGATATACGAACCCAACTGATCTCTGCAAAATTATCTGGAACTCAGATGCAGGGAGGCAAAAGTTTGTAAAAATGCAAACTTCAGAGAAATATTGTGTCTCATTATGAAGCGAAATAATTCAGAAATACCTCTGTGATTTTTTTCACAAACACAGATAGATATAATGATTACACCCTCAGGCAGCAATCTATTTCAAAAAGAATAGGCTATGAGGATAAGTACATCTGCTTTGAATTCTTATTGATTTTCTAAGTCAGTGTTTATACAACAAATGACCTGATTACTTGCAAATGTCAACTTCATCTAGGACTCAAGTAGAAAAAAATGCTAATTGAATGACTATTGCGAAATGTATGTTTCATAGGTTTGTACATGACCCAGGCTTAATCCATCAAAAATCATCTTCCTGTCTAAATTATTTACCTTTCCAACCTATGGTTTTTTTGATGAGCATCTTTATATTCCTATTCCTTATATAGCTTTCTTTTCTTTATAGTCCTATAACCTCATGCCTGAGCTTGATACGTGGGTATATGATAAAATAACAATACTAACCTATATCAAATTATATCAAATATAAATTATTATAGCTTATACAGAGCATGTGAATATTATCTGATCCCCTCAACAACTCCTTGAGATAGAGCAGATATCCTCAATTTGTATGAAGAAACTGAAGCAGAGAGAAGGTAAATTCTTTGTCTATAGTTTAATAATAATAAGTAGAATCAGTACAAAAAGCAGGTTTTTTCCCTACATCCAGGGCTTATGTCTTTGAATCTACTGCCTTCTCAGACAGAGAATCAGGTTATTTTTAATCTGTGAAATGTCATGATATATAACCATTATGTTTATTACTATTACTGTCATTCATAATGCAATAGTTGGTTTTCCCACTGTGAACACAGGCTAAAATTTGAGTGTTGAGAGGATCACAATAAATAGCTATGTTAAAAATATTTGTATAACTTGTAACTCTGATTTAATCAGGCACCATACTTTATTTTCATGGAACTAGTTTAAGGGTTCCCTGAGAGAATCAATGGGTTGGGTGGGATCATTATAGAAATTCCATTTGTATATTATTTTATTACCTCTATAAAGCAAATTGTATACATTTGCAAGATAGCAGCAGATTTTTAAGGAGTAAGGGTGAGACACAAAGGCCAATGATATTTAATTAAATTTGTAAGCTCATTTCCTTCTTTCTTTCCTTCTTTTTTTTTTTTTTTTTAAACTGAAGTATGATTGACCTACAACACTATGTTAGTTCCAGGTGCACAACATAGTGATTCAATAGGAGTTACATGGTTTCAGGTCTTATGTTCAAGTCTTTAATCTATTTTGAATTTATTTTTGTTTACGGTGTGAGAAAGTAGTCCAGTTTGATTATTTTGCATGTAGCTGTCCAGTTTTTCCAACACCATGTATTGAAGAGGTCATCTTTCCCCCATTGTACATTCTTGCCTCCTTTGTCATAGATTAATTGACTATATAAGTGTGGGTTCATTTCTGGACTCCCTATTCTGTTCTACAGACCTATCTGTCTGTTTTTGTACTAATACCATACTGTTTTAATTACTGTACCTTTGTAGTATAGTTTGAAATCAGGGAGCATGATAACTCTAGCTTTGTTCTTCTTTCTCAAGATTGCTTTAGCTATTCAGAGCCTTTTGTGTTTTGTGTTCCATACAAATTTTAGAGTTATTTGTTCTAGTTCTATGAAAAATGCCATTGGTATTTTGATAAGGATTGCATTGAATCTGTAGATTGTCTTGGGTAGATGATCATTTTAATAATATTAATTCTTCCAATCCATGAGCAAGGTATGTCTTTCTATTTGTCTTCGTTGTCTTCTATTTCTTTAATCACTGTCTTATAGTTTTCTGAGTACAAGTCTTTTACCTCCTTGGTTAGATTTATTCCTAGGTATTTTATTCTTTTTGATGCAATCCTAAATGCAACTGTTTTCTTAATTTCTCTTTCTGATAGTTCATTGTTAGTATATAGAAATACAACAGATTTCTGTATACTAATTTTTTTTTTTTTTTTTTTTTTTTAGATTCCATATATATGTGTTAGCATACGGTATTTGTTTTTCTCTTTCTGACTTACTTCACTCTGTATGACAGTCTCTAGGTCCATCCACCACCTCACTACAAATAACTCAGTTTTGTTCCTTTTTATGGCTGAGTAATATTCCATTGTATATATGTGCCACATCTTCTTTATCCATTCATCCGATGATGGACACTTAGGTTGCTTCCATGTCCTGGCTATTGTAAATAGAGCTTCAATGAACATTGTGGTACATGACTCTTTTTGAAGTATGGTTTTCTCAGGGTATATGCCCAGTAGTGGGATTGCTGGGTCGTATGGTAGTTCTATTTTTAGTTTTTTAAGGAACCTCCATACTGTTCTCCACAGTGGCTGTATCAATTTACATTCCCACCAACAGTGCAAGAGGGTTCCCTTTTCTCCACACCCTCTCCAGCATTTATTGTTTGTAGATGTTTTGATGATGGCCATTCTGACCGGTGTGAGATGATATCTCATTGTAGTTTTGATTTGCATTTCTCTAATGATTAATGATGTTGAGCATTCTTTCATGTGTCTGTTGGCAATCTGTATATCTTCTTTGGAGAAATGTCTATTTAGGTCTTCTGCCCATTTTTGGATTGGGTTGTTTGTTTTTTTGATATTGAGCTGCATGAGTTGCTTGTATGTTTTGGAGATTAATCCTTTGTCAGTTGCTTCATTAGCAAATACTTTCTCCAATTCTGAGGGTTGTCTTTTCGTCTTGTTTCTGGTTTCCTTTGCTGTGCAAAAACTTTTAAGTTTCATTAGGTCCCATTTGTTTATTTTTGTTTTTATTTCCATTTCTCTAGGAGGTGGGTCAAAAAGGATCTTGCTATGATTTATGTCATAGAGTGTTCTGCCTAGGTTTTCCTCTAAGAGTTTGATGGTGTCTGGCTTTACATTTAGGTCTTTAATCAATTTTGAGTTTAGTTTTGTGTATGGTGTTTGTTAGGGAGTGTTCTAATTTCATTCTTTTACCTGTAGTTGTCCAGTTTTCCCAGCACCACTTATTGAAGAGTCTGTCTTTTCTCCACTGTATATGCTTGCCTCCTTTATCAAAGATAAGGTGACCATATGTGCATGGGTTTATCTCTGGGCTTTCTATCCTGTTCCATTGATCTATATTTCTGGTTTTGTTCCGGTACCATACTGTCTTGCTTACTGTAGCTTTGTAGTATAGTCTGAAGTCAGGGAGCCTGATTCCTCCTCCTCCATTTTTCGTTCTCAAGATTGCTTTGGCTATTCAGGGTCTTTTGTGTTTCCATACAAAATGTGAAAGTTTTTGTTCTAGTTCTGTGAAAGATGCCAGTGGTAGTTTGATAGGGATTGCATTGAATCTGTAGATTGCTTTTGGTAGTAGAGTCATTTACACAATGTTGATTCTTCCAATCCAAGAACATGGTATATCTCTCCATCTATTTGTATCATCTTTAATTTCTTTCATCAGTGTCTTATAATTTTCTGCATAGAGGTCTTTTGTCTCCTTAGGTAGGTTTATTCCTAGATATTTTATTCTTTTTGTTGCAATGGTAAATGGTTGGTTTTCCCACTGTGTTTTCTTAATTTCATTTTCAGATTTTTCATTATTAGTGTATAGGAATGCAAGAGATTTCTGTGCATTAATTTTGTATCCTGCTACTTTACCAAATTCATTGATTAGCTCTAGTAGTTTTCTGGTAGCATCTTTAGGATTCTCTATGTATAGTATCATGTCATCTGCAAACAGTGACAGCTCTACTTCTTCTTTTCCAATTTGGACTCCTTCTATTTCTTTTTCTTCTCTGACTTCTGTGGCTAAAACTTTCAAAACTATGTTGAATAATAGTGGTGAGAGTGGGCAACCTTGTCTTGTTCCGGATCTTAGTGGAAATTGTTTAAGTTTTTTACCATTGAGGACGATGTTTGCTGTGGGTTTGTCATATATGGTCTTTATTATGTTGAGGAAAGGTCCCTCTATGCCTACTTTCTGGAGGGTTTTTTTCCTAAATGGGTGTTGAATTTTGTCGAAAGCTTTCTCTGCATCTATTGAGATGATCATATGGTTTTTCTCCTTCAGTTTTTAGTATGGTGTATCACATTTGTTGATTTGAGTATATTGAAGAATCCTTGCATTCCTGGGATAAACCCCACTTGATCATAGTGTATGATCCTTTTAATGTGCTGTTGGATTCTGTTTGCTAGTATTTTGTTGAGGATTTTTGCATCTGTGTTCATCAGTGATACTGGCCTGTAGTTTTCTATACTAATTTTGTATCCTGCAACTTTACTGTATCCATTTATTAGTTCTAATTGTCTTTTGATGATGTGTCTAGGATTTTCTATATATGGTATCATGTCAACTGCAAACAGTGACAGTTTTACTTCTTCCTTTCCAATTTGGATTCCTTTACTTTATTTATTTATTTATTTATTTATTTATTTATTTATTTATTTATCTTGTCCAGTTGCTGTGGCTAGGACTTCCAATACTATGTTGAATAAAAATGGCAAGAGTGGACATCCTTGTCTTGTTTCTGATCTTAGAGGAAATGCTTTCAGCTTTTTATCATTGATTATGATGTTAGCTGTGGGCTTGTCATATATGCCCTTTATTATGTTGCGTTATGTTCCCTCTATGTCCACTTTGTTGAGAGATTTATCATAAATGGATATTGAATTTTATCAAAAGCTTTTTCTTTGCAGCAACTGAAATAATCATATGATTTTTATTTTTCAATTTGTTAATGTATTGTATCACATGGATTGATTGATGATGGTGTGTGATTCTTTTAACATGTTACTGAATTTGATTTACTAATATTTTGTTAAGAATTCTTGCACCTATGTTCATCAGTGATATTGGTTTATAATTTTCTTTTTTTGTATGTTATGTCTTTGGTCTTGGTATCAGGGTAATGCTGGCCTTGTAGAATGAATTCAGAAGCATTCCTTCCTCTTCAATATTTTGGGAATAGCTTCTTTAAATGTTTGGTATGTAAGCACATTTCTTATGTAAGCTAGTATATCCTTCTTTGTAGCTTCATGTTATAGCCCCAGAATTTTTATTATTCTCCTTTATCATTAAAGAACACTTGAGCATATATTGATTGAATATGCTCCTATAATAAATATGCATATTTTCATTATTCTATGATTTATATATGTATTTATAGTCTAATACATTATGCAAATTTTAAATAAAAATGAAATAGAAACAAAATAGTATGAGAAAATAATTTTAAATTAGTTTCTAATTTTAGCTATTTGCAGTCATCCTGTCTCTTCCCTTCCCCCGTAAACAAAAACAAAAACAAAAACAAAAACAAAACTGAACCCATACGGATTGCTTGACTGCGATTTTTGGAAGGGAAGAAATGTGATTAAAAGTAGATCAGTGTTTTCTTCCTTAATTTCTATGTAGCTCTTTGTGACACTTATTACTACTGGTTATCATAGCTGAGGAAGATTCCCATAATTGTATGCAAACCCGAATAAAACAAGTGCTTTATTGGCTGCTTTACTAACTCAGGATACTATTATTTTTAAATGTCAGTCACAAATTAAATAAAGGGCTTATTTGGTGATTTTATCAGTAAATTTATATAGTCCTTAAGGTCAATTGTTTATTCATGCAAAACAATCAGATTTTGTACAATTTTAATAAATTAGTTCAAAATCCACTGAAATTCCTCACTTGAAAAATTTTTAAATGAGTCAGATAATTTTATGTCCAGGTGATTTTTTCCAATGTTTTTGCACATTGCACACAAAGTTTTATTAATTTATTTCTGCATCCAATCATGTAATAATGGAAATTTCTCCAAACATCCATTTTCAACATACTCTTTCTACAGCACAGATATTTTTTAAAAACCAATTACTTCTTCAGTGATTTAAAAAAAGTCTTCTTTACAATAAGGAGATGGAAAAAGATCTTTTATTTTTTTCCCCAAATACATCCTAGGTAACATTAGCTTACGAGATCATTACTTGTCACCTCCTTGCCCCCATGTGGCTAACAAAGACAGAAGAAGAAGTCAGCTCTGCCATTTTTTTGGTTGACTGCTTTTGTTTATATGTGTAATAATAATGATATTATGTTCAATCCCTAGTTTCTTGGAAAAAAATTTTATGGACCTTCCCCATTTTAAAAATAAGTATTACTTTAATTAAAACCACATAATATAATTTACTAAACCACTTAACTGGCTAGCTTTAAACCCGTGGGACTCTTACTCTTCCATCAGGATAATTCTCTTCTTTATGTTATAGAGGTCTGAGTGAGCCTGACAGCATCAGCTTTATATTAATATTAGCTGAGCTTAATTTTGTATTTTTTCATAACAGTTAAATATACAACAGCGTTCCAAAATTTTCTTCTCTTGTTCTAGTCTAGTAGACGACCTTATACATCAATGTATGCACACAGCCCATTTTGGAGCAAACATGGATCCATGGTTCTACTGGTGAGACAATTGTAGTTGACTACAGAGCATTTGAAATGCAGATGCCTAAGCACTGACACTAAGCCTCTGGAATCAGATCCAAGGGTTGGAACTCCACTTCATTTAATGTATGAATCTAGAGCTTATGGAACACCAGGTCCTGGGGCAACAGTGTATGCCCCCATTCTGGTACCCTTTTGAGTAACTGCAGGAACTTTGGCAGCACTGGAGTTTGTCATACCTCAGAGCCTAGAGAATTGTAATGACCTGTTGTACCCTAGGATTATCTCTGTGACAGCTGGAGAAAATGAGTCCTGAGTTTTCAAAAATACTTCCAGCAAGATAGTAGCAAAGCTGGTCCAAAGGTGATGACAAACACGACTGCTGCTTTCATTTAGAGCTCTTACTCTTAAACCAGGCTAATTAATGCATGAAGTCACTACAGCTTTCTGTCAAAGTGAACTTTACTTGAACCTGTTTCAAAGGAAAATACAAGGGGCTGACATGGATGCATAAAATTTTGATAATTTGGACATTAAAAAGAGCCAGATGTCCTTTCATTAAATATATACTCCTATTCTGAGCACAGTCAGTATTAAAGGAGGTGAGTAGGGATGGGAACATTCAAAACAGAAGCAATAACACAGTGTAGTTGTTGCTGGAACATTTTTAGTTCTTGGATATGATTACAGGTGTATCTTTGATGCTGGAAATTGAAATTATTTTATACAAAGTTGTTAAATATCTATGTCTAAGAAAAAAACAAGTTGTGTTACAGTTAATGATATGTACCTTTTGTCAGAGACTAGCCAGATGTTTACCAAAGGCATTTATTTTTCTTTCTGGATAAGCAGTTAGGCTACAAATCCCATTCTCCCTTGCAGTCAGGTCTGGTCATGTGACTGAATTATAGCCAATGGAATATCAGTGGAAGAATGGGTGCTACTTTAAGGCTTGGGCTATAGAATCTTTCTGTGCATGATTATTTCTTCCTCTGTCTGTTAGCCAGCTTCTGAGAACCTGGCAAAGACCTTGGAGATGGCCTAGTTGTAAGATGGAAGGAGCTGGGTCCCTGAATCACTGATTAGAAGATTCCGCAGTAAACACGTCATTGGACTGTGATGGACTCTGTATGGATGTCCAGTGGATTGTGCTAAGCCACTGAGAGCTGTCTGGTTACGCAGCAAGACATTCTGCTGGCTGACACACCGTGTACCAGTCCCTTTCTCTTCTGCAAGCTCATGCCACATCAGTGCCATGTACAAAAAAGAAATGGTCAATTGTATTTAAAGAGATGGAAGATACTATCCTTGAGTGGTAACTTGAAAAATCACAAGGTGAAGAGCAGTGTTATGTACAGGAGGACAATTCTTCTAAAAAGGAATTTGGAGTTTTGGGTAAGACAACTTTGAATTTATAAAATTGATTTTTTTATGTAGAATAATATGAAACACAATAAAACCCCTTCCTTCTCCTTCCAGACGTACCATCTCCTTCTTGGTTTGTTATGGTGTACAAAGGCCCCTTTAGCTTAAGAGGTTATCTTCAGAAATCTGGTACTAAAACACATATTTTAACTAAAAGGGAACAAAGTTATGGGGACCACCTTTTTTCTAAAATACTGCGCATGTGTTCATTTATCCTAGGAGCCTGTCACTTTGGAAATCAGAGAGTAGAATATCTAAATATACAGAAATCCTTTAGCGGGATTTCTCTTTATTAATATCCAAATAAAAAGCTTGAGCTTCCAGTCTACATTTTGTGAGAAGTCTCCACGCTCTCTCAAAGTATGGAATTTCACAGGGGATTATATTATTGGGTTTATTCCTTAGTCCATATTTCTGATAATGCTGAGTTATTAATCATGTCAATTGTTGCCTCATTTCCTTGGCTGTCTTCTTTTCTTCACACCATTCTGGGTACCATTCTTCCTTCCACTCTTCTTTAATTCCTCAAAATAATAATGTAAAACTTTTGAGTGCATCTGATTGTGAAGACAATGATACTTTGCCCTGCTGACATCATGGATAAGTGGAAACTTCTTTCAGTAAATAGAGAGAACAATCACTACATCCTGAGATAAGTCCAAACAGCAAAACAAAACCAAAAGCAACAGCAGCAACAACAAAATAGGTTTCTGGGGCTTCCCTGGTGGCGCAGTGGTTGAGAATCTGCCTGCCGATGCAGGGGACACGGGTTCGAGCCCTGGTGTGGGAAGATCCCACGTGCCGTGGAGCAGCTGGGCCCGTGAGCCACAATTACTGAGCCTGCGCGTCTGGAGCCTGTGCTCCGCAACAAGAGAGGCCGCGATAGTGAGAGGCCCGCGCACCGCGATGAAGAGTGGCCCCCGCTTGCCTCGACTAGAGAAAGCCCTCGCACAGAAACGAAGACCCAACACAGCCATAAATAAATAAATAAACAAATACTTTAAAAAAAAATAGGTTTCTGATTGAATTCTAGTCTTCCGAAGAAATGAAAACTCTAGCATTCACCTTAAGTTGCTGACTTCCTAACACAAAGAGCTTTATTCCTGAATTTTGCAATGTAGTACCTGATGATATGAAGACATTTGTGGGTCTGACATTCATGTAAGAAAATTGTTTTACATTATGAATAGATGAAGTCTAAACTCGGTAATATGGTTAAACTTTTATAATAAAGTATGTTTTATTTTTTATTTTTAACGTCTTTATTAGAGTATAATTGCTTTACAATGGCATGTCAGTTTCTGCTTTATAACAAAGTGAATCAGTTATACATATACATATATCCCCATATCTCTTCCGTCTTGCATCTCCCTCCCTCCCACCCTCCCTATCCCACCCCTCTAGGTGGTCACAAAGCACCAAGCTGATCTCCCTGTGCTATGCGGCTGCTTCCCACTAGCTATCTATTTTACGTTTGGTAGTGTATATGGGACCTAATGAAACTTAAAAGCTTTTGCACAGAAAAGGAAACCATAAACAAGATGAAAAGACAACCCTCAGAATGGGAGAAAATATTTGCAAATGAAGCAACTGACAAAGGATTAATCTCCAAAACATACAAGCAACTCATGCAGCTCAATATCAAAAAAAAAAACAACCCAATCAAAAAATGGGCAGAAGACCTAAATAGACATTTCTCCAAAGAAGATATACAGATTGCCAACAAACACATGAAAGAATGCTCAACATCATTAATCATTAGAGAAATGCAAATCAAAACTACAATGAGATACCTGTTTTATTTTTATTTGATTAGCCAGTCTTCTAAAGTCTAGATCCCTTGTAATCCTTTGCAAATAACTTTTTTTTTCTTTTTCAAATCCTTCCTCTCTAAAGGGAACCCTCCTACACTGTTGGTGGGAATGTAAGTTGGTGCAGCCACTATGAAAAACAGAATGGAGGTTCCTCAAAAAACTAAAAATATAGCTGCCATATGATGCAGCAATCTCACTCCTGGGCATATACCTGGACAAAAATATAATTCAAAAAGACACATGCACCCCTAGTTCATAGCAGCCAAGGCATGGAAGCCAAGACACGGAAGCAACCTAATGTCCATCAACAGATGAATGGATAAAGAAGATGTGGTACATATATACAATGGAATACTCTCAGCCATAAAAAAGAATGAAATAATGCCATTTGCAGCAATGTGGATGGACCTAGAGATTATCAAACTAAGCGAAGTAAGTCAGAAAGAGAAAGACAAATGCCATATGATATCACTTATATGTGGAATCTAAAATATGACACAAATGAACTTTTATGAAACAGAAACAGACTCACAGACATAGAGAACAGACTTGTGGTTGCCAAGGGAGGGGTGGCGGGAGAGAGATGGGGTTGGGAATTTGGGGTTAACAGTTGCAAACTATTATATTTAGAATGAGTATGGTCCTACTGTATAGCATAGGGAACTATATTCAATATTCTGTGATAAACCGTAATGGAAAAGAATATAAAAAATACATATATATGTATAACTGAATCATTTTGCTATACAGCAGAAATTAACACAACACTGTAAATCAACTATATTTTAATTAAAAAATTAAAATCTGGGAAAAAACCCCAACAAATACTTCATCTCTGAGTATGAGAAAACAGAGAAATCTTTCCACAAATTTAAGGGATTTATATGTTTAGGGAAATGAAGGAACATATTTTTCTTCTCCTATTTGACCAGGAACGTATGTTTTCTAAAAGCATGTGGTGACTGACCCTACAAACATAATTTCACAGGTATTTGAGAAACCATTTCAAGTGAATAAATTCATGCTAGTTGAAGGCAGAAAATAGTTTTCTTTCTTAAAAATCAGAGCTGAATCCAGCACACTGTCACCTAATATAGTAGCAGTAATTTTAATACAGGAATATTATTACATACAATAAAATAAAATAAAACATAATTCAGAAATTCTTGTTTTGTGTTTCTCAGTATAATGTGGCCCAAATCCTTACCGATATGGGCCTCTTTTCTCATGTTCTTTTTTTTTTTTTAATAGATCTTTATTGGAGTATAATTGCTTTACAATGTTGTGTTAGTTTCTGTTGAACAACAAAGTGAATCAGCTATAAGTATACATATATCCCCATATCCCCTCCCTCTTGAGCCTCCCTCCCATCCTCCCTATCCCACCCCTCTACGTGGTCACAATGCATTGAGCTGATCTCCCTGTGCTATGCAGCAGCTTCCCACTAGCCATACATTTTACATTTGGTAGTGTATATATGTCAGTGCCTAAAGATGTGTTTACTGTAGAAATAGGCCATATGGTTCTCTAGTAATGAAGAAGCTGGACACTGGTCTGTCATCTCAAGCTCACAAACATGAAGACAATTCCTGGCTGCTTATTTTTTGCTGTAGCCCTGGTTGGGCCCCCCCAATTATAGGTGAGCACACATAGAATTTTCCAAATGAAGACAAGTGTGTACTGCTGGACTGTTGGGTCCTGCTGTCTGTTGTGCATTTGTTATTCGTTATTTTGGAGTCTCCATTCCAGACTCAATTTTCATTTGCAAGGATTACTACATTAAAAGCAGTAGCTCTATTAAGTCAAATATGCAATAACAGCGCTACCTGCTTTCACAGGGAAGGAACTATAGGAAGAGGGCCTATACCTCCAAAAAACAAACCATAAGATCCTTATTTTATCTCAGAGTGATAGGAAAAAATAGTGAAAGCAAGAGGGAAACTACTGGCAACTGAACCCACTTCCCATTTGAACAACTTAGATCCTTACAGACATCGAGTTCTGGCTCCATTGGACCTTTCTGAATCTGTACCTAGGGAAGGGACTCAGGATTTGGAAAAAGTTCTCCCAGTGGGATCAGTGTTTGACCAAGTTCTATTAAGATTATTTCAATGTTTACTCTGTGCTTATTCAGTTACGAATAGATTCTAGTATTTAAATTAGAAGTAGGATGATGTTCATTGTATTATGTTTTTCTTCTCTATTGCAGATGACTTTTTGAAAGCGGGCCTGGAAAGTTGAAGTAGAAATGTGTCTTTGAATTTGTCTCTAATGAAATGGAAATGGATTCCAAGCTATTGGAAATTTTGGTTCCTTCTAGAAGAGAAGCAGGGCTGCCCACAACAACAACAACAAATGGGGAATTGCTATATAGTAAGTGGGATAAATAAACTGGTACAAGGTTCCTTATGGGATGATTTTTTTAGCTAAATTTGTCTTCACCCTTGACCCTCTTCCTTCCCACTCAAAGAGGGAATCAACCTCATGTCTTCTTTTCCTGGCCTCATTCCAATGATGCCAAAAAAGTTGCTCAATTTAATAAACTTAGGGAAATACGTTGGTAAAACCATCTTGAAATCATAAAAGTAGATATTCAGTTGATTGAACTATTTATTTTTCAATCTTCAACTGAATTTCACAACTTTTTTCCCCTCACTTCAATAGAGTATTACTGACAAGCAAATTGATTTGATTTCAAGTGCAATCTGAAAACAACACAGAAGCCAGTAGGAGAAATAAGTCTCTGATCCCATCACCTTCCCTTTTTGCAGCTAGCTTACTATTTTGCTTTGTTTTATCTTATATCTGCCCAAAGGTACAAAATGCCTTCCTAATGCTCCTGGTGAACCAAGCATGTTGCTCCAGTTTGCCTACTTATGGGAGGGCTGAGACACTGTACTAGCCCAATGTCCCTCATTCTTTTATAGTCTACTCTTGATGTACATGCTTAGAAAGGAGTTGATGTACTTAGCACATTATTCACTTCAGGAGTGTTTAAACAAGAGATGTACTCATCTCATGACTAAATGAAGCTCTAATGGTGAAATGTTGGCATCTAGAAGTCCAGGGGGAGTCAATTTAGAGAGAAATTGTCTCATCAAACCTTAAAATCCCAAATGTAGTTGGTTTTGTCTACCTCCCATAAAGTCACCACAGGACAATACCCAAATCAATTCTTAACGCAGAGTTTATTTATTTCCCCTCATCCAGAACTGAGTGCTTGGGTCATAAATTGTGCATAAACCCACAAGGCTTGGTAAAGTCTGAGTGCCCAGCAGAAATAAATGTTATTGGTGAACTGAAGGCCCACCACTTTCCATACTGAAATTGAGATTGGCAACAAAAATCAATGGTCTTGGAAATTTGGCCCCAAGAATAGTAAGAACTAGGAAAATATTTTGAGCTTGGGTATGTCGTAGTGCATTAGCCTTGCTGTCTGCACATTTACATATGCACATTTACAAGAGTTTTTTTTTTTTTTTAGCATTCTTCTTTGATTTTAATAACTCTACGAAAATATTCTCTCACGATACAACCTGTTTACTCTTGTTGCCAAGCCAAAAACAAACTTATTCAGCTCTCCCATAGGTATAAAGGAGGGACAAAAGACTCCAAGTTAGTCAAAATATGTTTTGACTAAACATATTTTGAAGTGCATCAGGGCTATGCTCTTAAAGTTTGTAAAAAGCAATCCAGTCCAATTTTTCAATTGATTGTCACTTAAGATAGAAGTCATTTTAATTTTCAAGATCTTGAGTAATGCATTTTCCCACCAACGTGCTATTACAGAAAAAAATCAAAGTTACAGTTTAGCAATAGCTCTCTATTTTTAGTACTCTGATGAGAGGTCGTGTTGATAGAGAACTGGCATTTTCAAGGACTCCTGATGAATATAAGTTCTCAGACTTGAGGTTGGAAATCTATAACAACAGAGACATATTTCTAATTTCTAATCTACCACAAGGAGGAAAGAATGGTAAGAATGAATGGTGATACTGATGGTAAGGTTATTCACTTTTATTTTTGTGTGTGTACATAAAAGTTTATATTATTGTGTTAACTGAGATTAGGTTCAGGTGCATGTTATAGAAAATCCCAAATAACAGTGGCTTAAATAGGATGGAAATTTATTTTTCATTCAGGTAAAAGTTCTAAATGTGTCTAAGGCATTGCAGCGTATCAATGACTCAAGATTCTTACAGAATCCTGCTCCACTGTGTCTGACCGCCATTCTCAAGATCACCTCATGACCCAAGATGGCTGTTGAAGATCTAGCCATTACATCTGCATTACAGCAATCAGGGAAGAAGGCAAATAAGAGAATATAGTTTCTCCCTCTAGGGCCACTTTCCATCACTTCTACTTTTACCTCATTAGTCAGAATATAGCCAAGTGGCAATACTTAGTTCCAAGGCACTGTAAGAATGTAGTCACTATTTTTGTGAATATCTGTTCAGCTAAGACTCAGGGGTCTAGTAATAGGAGAGAATGAATATAAGAAGACAACTACAAGTCTCCATTATAATTATATATATAATGTGTGACTTTGGACATGTTACTTTTCTCAGTCTCAGTTTTCTCACCTATATAAAGAGGATGATATTTCCTATCTTTTAGAGTCATTGGCAGGATTATATGAGATAGTATATATAGACACATTTGCAAGGTGTTTGACATATGACAAATTCACAGTAAGTCCTGTTATTGCAATATACAGCATTTTGGGTCCAAAAAAATGTGCCCGTGATCCTTTATAGCAATGGTTCTTAACATCTTCCATAATTTATAATGATTAGATTTAGCTACCCACACCATACATCTAACTACACCACTAGATTTCCCTGTGATCCTTTCATACCAATATGACCTCAGGATTAAGAAGAGTACTTCGAACATGCTAAAGCGTGATGTTGAGAGACAAAGGAAGCAGTCTTAAAGAGACTGAGAAATATCTAAGCATTTAGCAGTAAATCATTTACAATAATGCTAGGCCTCTCACAAGTATTAGGTAAGTGTTAGCTATTACTATTGTTATTATTATTGTTTTAATATTATTATCATCATCATCATTTTAGTGGATAGACTCAATGTCAGAATGTGGTTGGAAATATCTCATTTGAGAGGGTTGAAATTAGAGATCATAGGTCTAAAATAATATGAATGCATTAGTCAGGGTTAAGTCAGGGAAGCAGAGCTCCTTTGAGCATTTGGGGAATGAGAGATTTATTATAGACATTAGATCTTAGAGAAATGTGGGAGCAGCTGGTGAAGTGAAGGTCTGGAACAGGGAGTAGAGATCAGACAAAGACTTCTAACCAGTTCATCTGTCAAAAACACTGGCAAGAATCGATAAGTCAGAGCTTGAAGGTAAATACAAAAGCTAAGTGTGCCCAGACAATGAAGTACGTGCAGAGGGGAATGCCATGGAGATGTCTACAAGAAGCTCTTAACCTCCATGTAGCCATTGCCAAACATCTGCTTGTGGGCCCAGAACAGCAGTTGCCCAGCCTGGCCCTGGGCTGGGAAGGTAAGCTGATTAGAGAGCAGGAAGGAGTGGGGACAAGCTAGGATCGCTGGGTGCCTCTGTATACGAACATCTTTGTAAATGATCCCACTGTCCTTCAATGAATCATGGCTGCTATTTAACTTCCACCTTCTAAGTCCCATCTAGCACAGAGAAGGAGATTCAGGAAAACATAAATCCCAGCTTCACCAAGTTGACGTAGCACAGGCCAGCACCGGATTTAATAAATGAAAACCTTGTTTTCAACTAGAAAGTTCAACTAGAAGTTCACATTAGTTAGTAAATTTGCTCCCCTTAAATCAATATGTATTTAGTAACTTTAAAGTTTTTATATTCTTTAATAATTTATTTATGATGTTACAGAGAACTATTCTTAACTTGGAAGTAAATCAGCAAGATGATTGTGCAACCTTTTAATACTATGCCAAAGCGTTATCCAACACACCTGACTCCCTCAGAAAATGGAACTTTCACTGTAGTAATCAAAATTGATTAAGAACCAGGCATTTTACAGCTTTGAAATACAGAATTTAAGTTGTGGAAAACTGATAAGATGCAATGATTTGTTTTTCTTCTGTCAGACTTGAGGACTTCAAAGTCACAGTTTTATTGCTCTGTAGAACATAACTCAATTTGCATCTAATTTAGCCATTTTATTTCAGCACCTTTCTTCACTGACCATATTAAATTCCTGTTTTTCATTCTACTGGTTCCCTCGTTAATGAGTTAAATAAAACTGTTAGGTATGCTCACCACTATCTATATATATGTGTGTGTGTATACACACACACACACACACACACACGCACACACACGACAATTATTTTTTTAACATTTTGAAAATTAAACTTTGACAATCATCACAGGCTATTATTATTTTTATAAACAAGAGGACTTTTCAAAGCCTGATAACACATAAAGGTAGGTAGGACTGAATGTGGGGAATCTGAGAATATTAGCACCTATTTTAAAATGACAAAATAATAATGCTTATGAAAACACCTAGCACATTTTAGGCTCATAATTGTCCTGAAAAAAATTTGCTACTATATTACTTTCACATGGACAATGCTTTGCCTAAGCAGAAAGAATTATCTGTTGAAGAATTATCATGAATTATTCAAGATTTAATTGCGTCAGGATAAATTAAGCTTTCACGTGGTTTAGATACAACAGATCTTTGCAGAGCTAAATGAGCTTACTGACTGCTGAACCTTTTAAATTAACTGAGTTTAACTTTCACATGACCAATTATTTTTATGGCTTATATAATCATTGACCATTTTTTCAAAAGCATTTAAAATGACTGAAAAACAAAGGTTTCCAAAGTCTATGAAATAAGTAAAATCATATCAATTAGAATTAGAACATTTACCTTCTTCAAGGAAAAAAATGTTACTGGCTTGATCATTTCTGTCTACTCTGAGTTGAGAAAATGAATTCCCTTGGAATTTTTGTCTCAATTTTGCTAGCAAATATTGAACTACTTAGAAGCTACTCAACAGTCTTAAACCTTCAACTCACATCCCACATCTTAATCATCCCAAGCTGAAGGGATGATTAATATAAGAGCTCTTCCCTTCCTTTTCTTTACTTTCTTTCCCTAATTTTAGGCAAGAATCTCCATGACTGTCAGGTATTCGGTGTGTGTTCTTCAAACTATACATTCTTTTGGTTACCAGACTTTTTAGCGATGATCAAATATTTAGGAAGCATTCTGAAAAAAGAGGTCAACATGTTCACCTCAAATAGTTACTCAAACTTCAATAACAAAATTTAAAATATTGGGTTAATGACACACTACATGGATAGAGGAGACAGGATCAGCTGTGGAAGTTAATTCCTATGAGATGTGAATTATAATCAGTTCCAAGATAATCTAGGTATCAGAGTAGAACATATATTCTCCACAGGGATTAATGTGCAATTCTGTGGAATCGAATGTAAACAAGGCAACATATCTCAAGAAGATCATAACTACATTTTCAAATTTTACATCCTGTAGAGTATTTCTTTGTCATAAGTTTCCTTATTCTAGGTGATTATTTATTAATCTGGATCAGAGTAAACTCCTGGAGAAAGGGGCTATGGATTATTCATCTTTCAGTGCCCAATGGATAGCCCAGATCCTGGCCCTAGGGCAGACTCTTAATAAATGTTTATATGATTCATAATCGTGAAAAAGAAGAGCATAACTACTAAAAAATTAAGTGAGAAATTTGATTTATATACTGTTGTATATAATGATAAATCAGAAGAAATAGAGAGCTATGCAATCTGATCTTTCACATTTCTAGATCCTGGTAGTTGAAAGTCTAACTGTCCCTCTTCTGTACAGGACACTCTTGAAAGATTAGAGGTTTTTATGTTCTTAATTCAATGTTGTAGTTCTTAGATAATATTTCTTGCATGTTTTCTATTGTATATGAAAGTATAATACGAAGCACATTTCAATGGACGATTTTAATAACTTACTCTCTTTTTTCTTGCAATGGAGCCAAGGGTCACTACTAAATTCATACTTAATTCTTATTACTTCATCATATAATCTATCACCCAGTCCATGGCAAAAAATGTTTCCTACATTTCCTGTTGTAATAGTATAATGATCTCAGGAATCACCACTCTCATTGGGCCCCACTATTTATTTTCTTAGTAACTTCTATTTTTTGTATCTACTATTAATTCAAAATAGAAAACACTTAAAATTTTATCATTTCTGTTCAGATTCTTGTAGTATAGGTATTCAGAGGGAATACACAAAGCTTGTTTCCCTGAATTATTTAGGTACTAAATAATTAAATAAATAAATTAATTTAATTAAATATTAAATTAAATAAATTAAAAAACAGATTTTTAAATTAAATTTATCAACATTATGTGCTAATTACCTTCAAATATCATGCTAATTATGGAATATGTACAGGAAAAAGACTAGCACAATCCAGAATCCTTTAGCTGATTTTTCAGCATGAGATCTTTAGTCACAAATTTTACCTAATCCCAATTCATTCCTTCCCTTGAAAGATCTGCCTTTCATCACTGGAGCTCAAACCCCAAACCCTATAAATATTCTCTCTTAAACTTTCCACTCTAAGACACGATTCAGACTCCGTGCATTTGTTATTCTTCCTATCTGCGGTTGAGTCTTCATTAACCTCATTTGATCACCATTTTCTCCTGGTGGTCCCTTGGGGAGTTGAGAGTAGAAATAAGGAAGTCATAGTGTCATTAACAGTGGTGAGCTATTTATCACCGTGTTGGAAATCTAGAGTCTCTTTTTCCAGAGGAATATTCTAACCAAGTTATACTCTAATTTTTTTTTTTACAATAAACATCTGCTGAGTCCCTGTATGTGCCTTTACATGTATTGCCTTCTAAAATCCTTACAAAACCCTCCTCGGGTTTGTAGTATGAGTATTTCTATTTTACTGAAAGGAAACTGAGGCAAAAAGAAGTTAACTTTCCCAGAGTTACCAGATAGTAAGCATCAGAGCCACTTAAAAATTTCTGGCCAGGCACAAAGGCTCTGGATTACTAGATGTAGCTTTATGAGAAAAATGGCATTAACGGGCTCCAGCCAGACTCAGATTTCCCCGTGTCCCACGTCTCTTGCCACAGCCTTAGACAGGGTTCTGCTTAAGGCTATCTATCGGGATTGGAAAGACGGGAAGACAGGTTCACACGCCAGCCTCTTTCTCACTCACCATTGCGTTTCCCTTCCTGTGCTGACTGGCTACAGACTTACCCCTTGAAAACTGGTGGGACTCGTCTCCAAGGAATATTCTCAATCACAATTCAAACAAAAATATCTCCTCCGAAAACTTAAAACTTTATCATTTTTGTTCAGGTTTTCATAGTATAGATGGTCAAAGAGAAACAATACACAAATCTTGATTCCCTGAATTATTCAGGTTACAGATAGGAATACCAGATTTTTAAAATTAACCTTATCGACATTGGCATCTCCGTGGTGTAGAATTGTCAACCTGCCCATGATTAGTTTGTAAGAAGATAGGATTTGCCACACTGCCCTATGCTTACAATCTATTTAGCTCTCCGTTTTATTGCCAACAAAGTCTCCAAGGGATAGAAAACATATTTGATATATAGTCTTTAAAAAAATTTTGTTGCTATCAATTTTCTATTTATAAACTCACTGCTTGTGTAAATATTTTGTTGTGCTTTTTCCCAAAGATTTACTACTATTATTATTCATGTCCATTGGGGGAAGGAGAAAGAGAGAGAGATGAAATGCTCACTTTTCAGCCTTGGTAGTTCTTCAAAAAATTTAAAATACAATTTCCATATAATTGAACAATTCTGCTTTTGGTTATATACCCAAAAGAAGTAAAATCAAAGTCTAGAAGAGATATTTGTACACCATGTTCGTAGCAGCATTACTCACAATAGCCAAAAGGTGAAAGTAGCCAAACTGCTCATGTATAGACGAAGGGATAAACAAAATGTGGTCTCTATCAATATTTACAAAGGACAATTACTTTAGCCTTAAAAAGGAAGAAAGCTCTGACACATGCTACAATATTGATCAACTTCGAGGATGTTATGCTAAGTGAAATAAGCCAGTCACAAAAAGATGAATACTGTGATTCTATTTATATGAGGTACCTAGAGTAGACAAAATCATAAAGACAGAAAGTAGATGGGTGGTTGCCAGGGGCTGGAGGGAGCAAAGAATGGGAAGCTGTTGTTTAATGGAAATGGAATTTGGGGTTTGCAAAATAAAGAGAGTTCTAGGGACTGGCTGTACAACAAAAACGAATGTACTTAATACTACTGAACTGCGCACTTATAAATGGTTTAGGTTGTAAATTTCATGTTATGTTTATTTTACCACAATTTAAAAAAATTATTATCACTAAAAAAAAAAAAAAAACAACCATGATGCCAGGCTCATAGTAAATGATCAAAAAAATTAGCCATTACAATTTGAATGTAATATTCTCTTTAATGATTAATACTGCAAGGTTGAGGAGAAGCAGATATTTTGTTTATATTTTTCAACTGAATGAACTGAGAAGGGAGGTAGGATAGTTGAGTTCATACAGAACCAGTCCTAAATATTCTAAGGACTAAGTGTGGCATAGGGAAAAAAGGCTTGAACTGTCATTTCAGAAGACATTTGTTCTAGTCTTGATCCTATTAATAACTAAGTGGGTGATCTGTAGCAATTCACTTTGCTTCTCTGAAATTGAGTTTCTCCAACTAAAATTTTGTTGTTAAAATGGATCATCTCTAGATTTCCTTGCCCACAAAAATACCATTCACAAATTGTGATTTAACTCCACTTGCTTCCTAGTGCCTTGCATACATGTGTTCCTCGTCAACAAGTTTACAGTCAAGAAGCAAATTACTACTGCTACGGGCATACTGTTGACTACATATGAATCTTTGATGTTTTATTTCATAATAAGCACATGACTTTATAGTACTTCCCTAAACAATAGTTCCAGATACATGAGAAGTGATATGAGTATAATGGGATACACAATATAAAATACAAAACTAGATCAATTTTAAGGCTTGAATGTTGGATTGGACCACCTGCCCACAGATCATTTAGCAGAGAACACAGGGAATAATTCTGCCAAGGAATAGCAAAGGAAATATTAAACTTGTGAAAAAAAATTGCGACATTCAAATAAGAGTATGTGGGTACAGATTCTTATATAGTCATTTACATCTTTTGAGAACACAGTATTTACAGTAATATCAGCCAAACCTGTCATCCAATCGCTGATGAAAATCTAAATATATTAAATGAGCTTCAAAAATCTCAATAGATATGTACCAAGACCCTAGAAGATGTGATCTGCATTTGTAATATCTCATGAAAAAAAGGGGGTGAATACCCAAGTGACAGTAAATGAGTAAAATATGCATACACTTTCACCTGATAATTTCATATGAAAATTCATTTCATAGAAATAAAACTCCTAGTACATATGGATAAATGTTCAGGATGTTTATTGCAGCACTGTTTATAGTGGTAAAAAATTATAAACAGCTAGCATCCTCATCACTTAAGGAATGGAGAACTATATTCATACAATATAATGTCATGTAGTTGTTTAAAAAATGATGCATTAGTGTGGTCCATTTGTTACAATTGATGAGATGATGTTGGTACATTATTATTAACTAAAGTCCATAGTTTACATTAGCACCATGTTAATGCAAGATGTTAATAACAGGGGAAACTGTGTGTGTCTGCGGGAGTATGTGGGAAGTTTCTACTTTAGCTCCATTTTTCTGTAAATCTAAAACTGCCCTAAAAATTATATTAATTTAAAAAAATACACAAAGCAATGATAAAAAATTGAGTCAGATGCATATTTTCTGAGTTGAAAAAAGGATCTTTAATGCATTATTAAGTGAGAAAGATGGTCAAAGATTAGCATATATAAGTTGAGTTGTAAAAACAAATATAAACAAAAGCGCCCTATTTCTTTATTGTGATTATATGAAAAGGGACAAATGAGTGAAATAATACACACTAGGCTACTGACCTGTTTATTTGGATGCAGTTATGTGTTGAGAGGATGGAGAAGAAAAAATGACATTATAAAAATAGAAAAATATAAAGTTAAATGAAAGTGAAGAATATAATTTTTTTCTATTTTATCATTAAAACAAATACAACAAATATGAAACTGAATATTCATCATCCTCCATAACTAAGGTAAACCTCTGAGCTCAGACTTCCATGATTTAATATGTAAAGGAAAGCTTTTGTAATACAGAAAAAAACTTTCATATTTCAAAGAAACCTTTCATGGCCATAATGTCATTATAGATTCAAAAATTTATTTTGAGATTTGAAGTTACGATTTCCTTCTTTGTTCTCGGTGATATCTACAATCTGTGGGTACCTGCAGGGAAACTTGAACTATGAGAAATTGATTTAATATACCAGTTTAATGTTTTTCAAAGATATTATTTTTGTTATTCAGGACAAACAATTATAAAACAAAGTTTTACTCTCCCCAATAAAAGTGAAATAAAATAGTAAGAAAATAAATATAAGTTCTTCATTATGTTAAGTGTGCTTATAATCTATGAAAAACAAACATTTCTCAATGTAATTCTTAGAATGAAAGGTAAGTGGGTGATAATGACTTACTATCATCACAGAGGCCTTCTTCACCTTAACAGAGAAGTGGTTACCTGCTAGGGTTGGTTGCCTGCCCTCCAGGTTATAGAGGCAAGTACAATGGATTAGGGAGGATAATGCTTCCTACCCCTATTTATATACATCTCTTAGCCCTAAATTTCTATATGCTGACAATGAGTTAAGACTCAGGTAGACTCAGTGCCACATGGGATATGAGGATGGGTTGATGAAGGGGGTTGGATGGCTGGGTGCAAAGAGGGAGTAGGCTCTTAGAAACAGGAAGAGAAGTCATAGCTGTTGGAGAGTCAGCTAGCGTTTGGGGTTTAATCACACCCCTCTCCCCATCTGAGATATTTGCATATCAAGTGTCAACTGATAGACATTAAAATATCATTGTTATGATTGGTAGAACTGGTTTTAGAGAATATGACTTGGATTAAAAGATAAATAGACTTCCTTAAACTTTTTCATATTCCCTCAAATTGGAATAATTCCCAAATAGTCCTAGATTCTACGGCCCTCACCACAGAGGCAGACCTCTTATAAAATAGGCAAAAAAACGTATCTGCTGTGAGCAGGTTGCTCCAAAATAAAGGGACTGAACTACACATACAACTTATCCCAACCTCATAAGTCAGATAAGAAGGTAAAAGAGTGGCCTGAAGTGTAGAGTTAATGGATAGGTCCTCAAGGAAATATGAGGATTGGGGACCAGGATTCCTTCAACAGTAAGTGTGTAAAATCTCAAAGAGGTGATGGCTGTAATTATCTCACACTTTGCTCTCTAAAAGCAAATAAGTAAATAGGAACTAGTAAGGGTGACTAATTATAAAAGGAACCTCTAAAATGTGTTGAATATTATATATTATTCCGGCCTGCCAGTTCAGTATGATTTAATTCGTTGCAATTTAATGCTCTCTATCAACTACCACACCAGGCAGAAAAAATATAAAGATGAATAAAACATGCTCCCACCCCTCAAGGAATTTATAACTTGTATACCTTTTCTTAGCATTGTTACACAAGCTTCCCAAATCATTTGAAGGGCATTTTTTAAAAGTCTATCAATCACTGTATAACTGTTTCTAAATTTTGGGTTTTCTGGGAACCATAGTCTGAAACACAGTGTAGCAGGCATTTTGCAGGGAAGTCAAGTTGAAGTACAGGCCTAATAACAGCCTCTTCCAGGGAGCTGTAGAGTTAAAGTGGCACGGGGAGGGTTGGACAGGAATGGATCACCCCCACTCCATCAGTCATTGAATGTGGGTCCCCTCGGGAAGGACATGCCTGTGGGTATGCTGACTCTCTTCAGATGAAGCTGGAAGCCGGAGACTACCCATTGACAAGCTCCCTGAGGCTGGGCACCATGTCCTTTCTGGAAGGAGATCTGAGTGTTATATCTCCATGTCCATCACAGTGTAGGCCTGCACTGCTTGGAGTCACTTCTTATATATTTGGGGAGGAATTCCCCTAGGCATTTGGTGGGCCCCTCTTCCCAAGAGAAACAGGAGAAAGAGGCGGGTGGGACCAACTACAGCTCTCTCCATTGCAGCTGACTTTGGGGTCACAACAAGTGATCATGGTCTCCTTCTTCCACCATCCATTCTAGATTTCTCTCGATTCAGTGAACAGCTTTGCTGGCCTCAGTGGCTTATCTGGTGTCAGGACTAAGACCATATCCCTGGCGGATCTGAGACTGTGGTTACGATCCTCAGACTGTGGCGCTGCAATTGTCCATTTAACATCTCAGCACGGCAAGGGAGTGACAGGAAGTGCTCTAGTCGAAATCAAATATATTCCTCGCTGCTTCCCTCTTCAGGGAGCAGTCCTACCTCCTCCCAATAGTTAGGATTAATTGCCAGCTACTATGATGATTCTTCTTACTGCTGGTACTGACCTAAAATGCCCAGAGAGCAGCTAAAGTTTATAGTTCAATGGGGTTCTTTCTGTGTCCCCTGGAGGAAGTGTCCACTCTTTGGAACCATGAACTCTTAACTCTGCAGAGGCCAGAGTTGTGGGTATGAGAAGAACAAGTTCCCCAAGTGGGTTATTGGAAGTGAGAGTTGGTAGGGCCACTCCTGCTTCTATCACTTGGTTCCTGACCACTGTATTCTTTTTTTTTTTTAATTATTTAAAATTTTTTATGTAGCAGGTTCTTATTAGTTATCCATTTTATACATATTAGTGTATACATGTCAATCCCAATTGACGAATTCATCACAGCACCACCCCCCCACCACATTCCCCCCTTGGTGCCCATACGTTTGTTCTCTGCATCTGTGTCTCAATTTCTGCCCTGCAAACAGGTTCATCTGTACCATTTTTCTAGGTTCCACATACATGCATTAATATACGATATTTGTTTTTCTCTTTCTGACTTACTTCACTCTGTATGACAGTCTCAAGATTCATCCACGTCTCTACAAATGACCCAATTTCGTTCCTTTTTATGGCTGAGTAATATTCCATTGTATATATGTACCACATCTTCTTTACCCATTCGTCTGTCGATGGGCATTCAGGTTGCTTCCATGACCTGGCTATTGTAAATAGTGCTGCAATGAACATTGGGGTGCATGTGTCTTTGTGAATTATGGTTTTCTCTGGGTATATGCCCAGTAGTGGGATTGCTGGGTCATATGGTAATTCTATTTTTAGTTCTTTAAGGAACCTCCATACTGTTCTCCATAGTGGCTGTATCAATTTACATTCTCACCAACAGTGCAAGAGGGTTCCCTTTTCTCCACACGCTCTCCAGCATTTGTTGTTTGTAGATTTTCTGATGATGCCCATTCTAACTGGTGTGAGGTGATACCTCATCGTAGTTTTGATTTGCATTTCTCTAATAATTAGTGATGTTGAGCAGCTTTTCATGTGCTTCTTGGCCATCTGTGTGTCTTCTTTGGTGAAATGTCTACTTAGGTCTTCTGCCATTTTTGGATGGGGTTGTTTGTTTTTTTAATATTGAGCTGCATGAGCTGTTTATATATTTTGGAGATTAATCCTTTGTCTCTTGATTCGTTTGCAAATATTTTTCCCCATTCTGAGGGTTGTCTTTTCGTCTTGTTTGTAGTTTCCTTTGCTGTGCAAAAGCTTTAAATTTTCATTAGGTCCATTTGTTAATTTTTATTTTTAATTCCATTACTCTAGGAGGTGGGTCACAAAACATCTTGCTGTGATTTATGTCAAAGAGTGTTCTTCCTATGTTTTCCTCTAAGAGTTTTATAGTGTCTGGTCTTACATTTAGGTCTCTAATCCATTTTGAGTCTATTTTTGTGTATGGTGTTAGGGAGTGTTCCAATTTCATTCTTTTACATGTAGCTGTCCAGTTTTCCCAGCACCACTTAGTGAAGAGACTGTCTTTTCTCGGTTGTATACCCTTGCCTCCTTTGTCATAGATTAGTTGACCATAGGTGCGTAGGTTTATCTCTGGGCATTCTATCCTATTCCATTGATCTATATCTTTGTTTTTGTGCCAGCACCATATTGCCTTGATTACTATAGCTTTGTAGTATAGTCTGAAGTCAGGGAGTCTGATACCTCCAGCTCCGTTTTTTTCCCTCAAGATGCTTCGGCTATTCGGGGTCTTTTGTGTCTCCATACAAATTTTAAGATTTTTTGTTCTAGTTCTGTAAAACATGCCATTGGTAATTTGATAGGGATTGCATTGAATGTGTTGATTACTTTGGGTAGTATAGTCATTTTCACAATATTGATTCTTCCAATCCAAGAACATGGTATATCTCTCCATCTGTTTGTATCATCTTTAATTTCTTTCATCAGTGTCTTATAGTTTTCTGCATACAGGTCTTTTGTCTCCTTAGGTAGGTTTATTCCTAGGTATTTTATTCTTTTTGTTGCAGTGGTAAAGGGGAGTGTTTCCTTAATTTCTCTTTCAGATTTTTCATCATTAGTGTATAGGAATGCAAGAGATTTCTGTGCATTAATTTTGTGTCCTGCAACTTTACCAAATTCATTGATTAGCTTTAGTAGTTTTCCGGTAGCATCTTTAGGATTCTCTGTGTATAATATCATGTCATCTGCAAACAGTGACAGTTTTACTTCTTCTTTTCCAATTTGTATTTCTTTTATTTCTTTTTCTTCTCTGACTGCCGTGGCAAAAATTCCAAAACTATGTTGAATAATAGTGGTGAGAGTGGTTATCCTTCTCTTGTTCCTGATCTTAGAGGAAATGCTTTCAGCTTTTCACCATTGAGAATGATGTTTGTTGTGGGTTTGTCATATATGGCCTTTATTATGTTGAAGTAGGTTCCCTCTATGCCCACGTTCTGGAGAGTTTTTATCATAAATGGGTGTTCAATTTTGTCAAAAGCTTTTTCTGCATCTATTGAGATGATCATATGGTTTTTATTCTTCAATTTGTTAATATGGGGTATCACATTGATTGATTTGCATATATTGAAGAATCCTTTCATCCCTGGGCTAAATCCCACTTGATCATGGTGTATGATCCTTTTAATGTGTTGTTGGATTCTGTTTGCTAGTATTTTGTTGAGGATTTTTGCATCTATATTTATCAGTGATATTGGTCTGTAATTTTCTTTTTTTGTCATATCTTTGTCTGGTTTTGGTATCAGGGTGATGGTGGCCTCATAGAATGAGTTTGGGAGTGTTCCTTCCTCTATAAAGTTTTGGAAGAGTTTGAGAAGGATGGGTGTTAGCTCTTCTCTAAATGTTTGATAGAATTCACCTGTGAAGCCATCTGGTCCTGGACTTTCGTTTGTTGGAAGATTTTTAATCACAGTTTCAATTTCATTACTTGTGATTTGTCTGTTCATATTTTCTATTTCTTCCTGCTTCAGTCTTGGAAGGTTATACCTTTCTAAGACTTTGTCCATTTCTTCCAGGTTCTGCATTTTATTGGCATAGAGTTGCTTGTAGTAGTCTCTTAGGATGCTTTGTATTTCTGCGGTGTCTGTTGTAACTTCTCCTTTTTCATTTCTTATTATTGATTTGAGTCCTCTCCCTCTTTTTCTTGATGAGTGGCTAATGGTTTATCAATTTTGTTTATCTTCTCAAAGAACCAGCTTTTAGTTTTTTTGATCTTTGCTATTGTTTTCTTTGTTTCTATTTCATTTAGTTCTGCTCTGATCTTTATGATTTCTTTCTTTCCACTAACTTTGGGTTTTGTTTGTTCATCTTTCTCTAGTTCCTTTAGGTGTAACGTTAGATTGTTTATTTGAGATTTTTCTTGTTTCTTGAGGTAGGCTTCTTTAGCTATAAACTTCCCTCTTAGAACTGCTTTTGCTGCATCCCATAGGTTTTGGATCATTGTGATTTCATTGCCATTTGTCTCTAGGTAGTCTTTGATTTCCTCTTTGATTTCTTCAGTGATCTCTTGGTTATTTAGTAACGTATTGTTTAGCCTCCATGTGTTTGTATTTTTTACGTTTTTTCCCCTGTAACTGATTTTTAATCTCATAGCATTGTGGTCTGAAAAGATGCTTGATATGATTTCAATTTTCTTAAATTTACTGAGGCTTGATTTGTGACCCAAGATGTGATCTATACTGGAGAATGCTCCATGCACACTTGAGAAGAAAACGTAATCTACTGTTTTTGGATGGAATGTCTTATAAACATCAATCAAATCTATCTGGTCTGTTGTGTCATTTAAATCTTGTGGTGTTTCCTTAGTAATATTCTGCTTGGATGATCAGTCCATTGGTGTAAGGGATGTGTTAAATTCCCCCACTATTATTGTGTTACTGTCAATTTCCTCTTTTAGAGCTGTTAGCAGTTGCCTTATGTATTGAGGTGCTCCTATGTTGGGAGCATGTATGTTTATAATTGTTAGATCTTCTTCTTGGATTGATCCCTTCATCAATACGTAGTGTCCTTCCTTGTCTCTTGTATCCTTCTTCATTTTAAAATCTATTTTATCTGGTATGAGTATTGCTACTACAGCTTTCTTTTGATTTCCATTTGCATGAAATATGTTTTTCCATCCCCTCACTTTCAGTCTGTATGTGTCCCTAGGTCTGAAGTGGGTCTCTTGTAGACAGCATATATATGGGTCTTGTTTTTGTATCCATTCAGCGAACCTGTGTCTTTAGGTTGGAGCATTTAATCCATTCACGTTTCAGGTAATTATCAATATGTATGTTCCTGTTACCATTTTCTTAATTGTTTTGGGTTTGTTTTTGTAGGTCCTTTTCTTCTCTTGTGTTTCCCACTTAGAGAAGTTCCTTTAGCATTTGTTGTAGAGCTGGTTTGGTAGTGCTGAATTCTCTTAGCTTTTGCTTGTCTGTAAAGCTTTTGATTTCTCCCTCGAATCTGAATGAGATCCTTGCCGGGTGGAGTAATGTTGGTTGTAGGTTCTTCCCCTTCATCACTTTAAATATGTCCTGCCACTCCCTTCTGGCTTGTAGACTTTCTGCTGAGAAATCAGCTGTTAACCTTATGGGAGTTCCCTTGTATGTTATTTGTCATTTTTCCCTTGCTGCTTTCAATAATTTTTCTTTGTCTTTAATTTTTACCAATTTGATTACTATGTGTGTCCGTGTGTTTCTCCTTGAGTTTATCCTGTATGGGACTCTCTGCACTTCCTGGACCTGGGTGGTTATTTCCTTTCCCATGTTAGGGAAGTTTTCTACTATAATCTCTTCAAATATTTTCTCAGGTCCTTTTTCTCTCTCTTCTCCCTCTGGGACCCCTATAATGCGAATGTTGTTACATTTAATGTTGTCCCAGAGGTCTCTTAGGCTGTCTTCATTTCTTTTCATTCTTTTTTCTTTATTCTGTTCCGCAGCAGTGAATTCCACCATTCTGCCTTCCAGGTCACTTATCCATTCTTCTGCCTCAGTTATTCTGCTATTGATTCCTTCTAGTGTAGTTTTCATTTCAGTTATTTTATTGTTCATCTCTGTTTGTTTGTTGTTTAATTCTTCTAGGTCTTTGTTAAACATTTCTTGCATCTTCTCGATCTTTGCCTCCATTCTTTTTCCGAGGTCCTGGATCATCTTCACTATCATTATTCTGAATTCTTTTTCTGGAAGTTTGCCTATCTCCACTTCATTTAATTGTTTTTCTGGGGTTTTATCTTGTTCCTTCATCTGGTACATTGCCCTCTGCCTTTTCATCTTGTCTATCTTTCTGTGATTGTGGTTTTTGTTCCACAGGCTGCAGGATTGTAGTTCTTCTTGCTTCTGCTGTCTTCCCTCTGGTGGATGAGGCTATCTAAGAGGCTTGAACAAGTTTCCTGATGGGAGGGACTGGTCACCACTGTATTCTTCTTGTTGGGCCACAGAACCATATCAAGTTATTTGATTCAATGTAGATACTGTGTCCTAGAGTATGTAGGCACCATCCTCAAAAAGAATTATATCTGAGATGATGCTTCAGCTGTGCCTTTGGGAAGTTGTTCCAGCATTCAGTGAGGCCAGCAGCTTCTGGATGGCATGATATGTGACATGATTAGTGGATGCTATGTCATGGACCTACTCCCCAGTATCCTTGACTGTAAAGTCAAGCTGCCTGGTCTGTTGTGATGGTATGTGGGATTCCACACTAGAGGGTCAAATCTTTTATAAGCTCTTGGGTAGTGCTGCTGGTTGCAACTGTATCAAGAAAGAAAAATCCATACCCAGAATATGTATCTATTTCTATCAAAACAAATAGCTGGCCTGTGAACTAGTGATTAATGATGCAGCTAATTGGTCTCCTTGAGGAATGATGCCATATTTTTTTGTATGTATGTATGTGTGTGTATGTGCATGTGTGTGTTCTTCATTTTAATTTAATTTTATTGTAATAAGAAACAACATAAAGTATATACTCTTAATGAATGTTAAGTGCACAATACATTACTGTTGACTATAGGTACAGGTCTCTATAGCTTCTTTAGCTTACTTAACTGAAACTTTATGCTCTTGATTAATAACTCCCCATTTCCCCTCCCCCAGCCCCTGGTGACCACCATTCCAGTCTTCGATTTTATGAATTTAACTATTTTAGGTTACACATATAAGTGGAATCATGCAATACTTGTTTTTCTGTGTTAGGCTTCTATCACTTAACAGAATATCCATGTTGTCACCTATTGTAACATTTCCTTCTTTTTAAAGACTGAATAGCATTCCATTGTGTGTTTATATCACATTTTCTTCATCCACTCATTTGTCAATGGACATTTAGATTGTTTCTACATCTTAGCTATTGTGAATATGGGAGTGCTAATACCTCTAAAGATACTGGTTTCAGTTCCTTTGGATATATACCCAAAGTAGTAAGATTGCTGGATCATATGGTAGCTCTATTTTTAACTCTTTGAGGAACCACTGTACTGTTTTCCATAGTGGCTACAGGAATGGTGCCATATTGGGGGTTCAATGTTTTTCCCTACTGAGAATGGTATTAGTTCTCCACTCTTATTGGCAGGTTGGAGGTTCAGTGATAGCACTCGTTATATCATCTTTGGTCCATCTTTGCCACCGTGACCATTTTTTTAATGTGCTTATCATGTCAGCACTGGAGTAGCTAATAATAGATGCTGGCTTATATCAGCTGCCAAATCATTTTGTGTACTTGGTGGTTTGGTGCCTCTTCTGTGATGGTTGATCTCTTGTGCATGTTAATATACGCTAGAAAAATCTTCATATTTAGTCTCCTCTGGTAGGTCTAGCCACATACTCTATTCTAATCTTTCTCTCCTCCAGGCCCTTGACTAGCTAGCTAAATCATTTTTTACTGCTCATGAGTCCTTTCCTTGGATGTGATTATTTTTCTGAGTTGGTACCTTTGCCAAGAGTAGGGAGTATAGTGTTATGAGCTTTCACTTGGCTTCTTCCATTGTGATACCTCTTGCTTCCCAGGCCAAGGCCTAAAAGTGGGGGTTCTTTCAACTTCCAAGTATGTCTGTGGCAATTATCAGTCAGGCCTAAAAAGGGAATCTGGGTGGCGCATTTCTGTGTCTATCACACATACAACATGTGATGCTCTGAATTCAGTGGATAGTGTGTTGATTTGAGAAATTGTATTTTGTCACACATTTATTATGGCTCTAATAAAGGAAATAAACTAAGTTTCTGATAATTCCATGTTGCAATTGATTTCTGGTTTTACTGCTTTCTTCTTTTTCTTCATCAATGGGATTGAAATGGTCTTTGTCACTCCTAGAGAAACTGTTTAGTCAGGAACCAGACCCTAAGTTATCAACAATAATTTTTTTTTAAAGAGCAGGCATGGCGCAATGGTTAAGAATCTGCCTGCCAATGCAGGGGACGCAAGTTCCATCCCTGCCCAGGAAGATCTCACATGCCACGGAGCAGCTAGGCCTGTGCACCACAACTACTGAGCCTGCTCTCTGGAGCCCATGAGCCACAACTACTGAGCCTGAGTGCTACAACTACTGAAGCCTGCATGCCTAGACCCCGTGCTCCACAACAAGAGAAGCCATGATAATGAGAAGCCCATACACCACAACGAAGAGTAGCCCCCGCTCGCTGCAACTAGAGAAAGCCCTTGTGCAGCAATGAAGACCCAACACAGCCAAAAATAAAAACAAATAAATAAATTCATTAAAAAAAATTCATTTAAAGAGCAGGCATAATCACATAGTCCTTCAGCTCTAAATATTTCAATAACTTCCTACTGTTTCCAGAATAATCAAATAGGCAATCATTGTAATAGATCAAATGAGAAAATTTCAATTTATGAACTAGTGCTAAATTTATGAAAGTTAAATGTATGAACTAATTTGTGTATTAGAAGAGAAATATTCAAAAACATTTTGGAAATGAATTATGCAGACTCTTATAACCAATGTTGTATGATACATGAGGGGGAGAGAAATTTGAGGGGGATGCTGAGATTTCTAGCTTGAGCTAAGTCAATGGTAACTCCATTCTCCATGAAAGAGAATAAAGCAGGTATAAAGGTTGTTTATGTTTAGATGTTAATCTCTTCCATTGGATGCTAATCTATTTGATAAATACACTAATTCATCTTTTTACTTCTTACAGTATTTAATATACTGCATGTAATATTAGTCTCAAAGCAGTACTTGATTTATGAGTGGATAAATGTGGACTACCAAAATCTTATCTACAGACCACAAATCTTCTGAGGTTGTTTGAGAAACCAGTCAGAGCAAAAAGGCTGTTTTAAAAAATCCTGACATTCAGATACACATGTAGGGAATCCATATTATATCACTGACACGAAGGCAAAAATGAGTATTTCTCCTTCTTTTAGAGTCCACATTGACCAGACTAGGACTTCTGTTTTCTTTCAAGACTATTCTTTTTTTTTTTTAACATCTTGACTGGAGTATAATTGCTTTACAACGTTGTGTTTGTTTCTGCTGTATAACAAAGTGAATCAGCTATATGTATACATATATCCCCATATTCTCTCCATCTTGCATCAAGACTATTCTTCATGTTGATATGAATGAGGAGGGAGCCCTGGGGTGGGAAAGGGAGACTTGTTCACCGGCCACATCAATTGTGCTAAAAAAAAATGTAAAAGTCTCATAGGATTGTGAGTTAAAATGCAACTTCAAGGTCTTTGTTCTTTAAACTTCAGCTGAGTATAACTACTTAGTCTGCCTCATGGGCAGGGTCAGTCTTTTCCACTTCATATTTGGGGTAGTGAAGCAAATGATAAAGGGAGGATGTAAAATTCTAGCTAGAAGTGGTGACAGGTCCAAGAGAGGTGATTTTGAAAACTAAAGTGGAAAGTAAAACAAAAACCTATTTGCCTTGTTTGGACTCCAAAGAGCATCCAAGGTCAAAGAAGATATCACATTAACAGGCTGTGAATAAAGCAACTGCTATCCTTGGAATATGTCCAGCTCAGAGCCCAGGTGGCCTGGCTCTTTGCTTGTGGGACTGACAAGATATCTGGCACTGAAAAGACATCATAGAGGAAGAACAAAACCCTGCCCTGGGCAATGGCATCACTGAAGAACACTAATTCACTTAGCCTGGGACGGCTAGGTCTTTTTGTTTGCACCAGCATATGGACAGTATTATTGGAGTAGCTGTTTTGCTCTACTGCATCTGTTGCTAATACAAATAGAACCTCTCTGGCTGCCTTATTTATACCTTCTGCTTGCATGACCAAGAGAATGATTTTCAGTCCTGTCGTGGCACATCTCATAGCAACACATGGCTGTTATTGTAAATAGGTTAGTTTAACTTACTGTCTCCCCCACATATGAGGAACAGTTTGCTGCCTATGCAAACAGAGCTATAGGCTTGGATGGAGATTCCAGAGGCTTAAGTGAACTGTAACAAAGGGAACTGGGGAACAATTGCCAAAGAGAGAAAAAATTACAGACAAGGCAGAATGGATCAAAGCAAAGGGAGGACAATTATACCAAAACACCTCCTTAAATGCCACAAATAAGTACATAAGAAATGGGGTAAACTGGTACAATGAACCTTACAAATGGGAAATAGATTATTATACCACTATGTTGTTGGTAACATTACTACAAAAATAGTAATAGCGACCAGCATTTTTGTTGCTGTTTTACAGTTTACAAAGCAGAGCAAATAAGAAACCAGTATGGCAGTCACTATGGAGAACAGTATGGAGGGTCCCTAAAAAACTAAAAAGAGAGTTACCATATGATCCATCAATCCCACTCCTGGGCAAATATCCAGAAAAGGCAAAAACTCTAATTCAAAAAGATACATGCACCTCAATGTTCACTGCAGCACTATTTACAATAACCAAGACATGGAAGTAACCTAAATGTCCATCGACAGATGAATGGATAAAGAAGATGTGGTATATATATATCTATCTATATATATACAATGGAATACTACTCAGCCATAAAGAAGAATGAAATAATGCCATTTGCAACAACATGGATGGACCTAGAGATTGCCATACTAAATGAAATAAGTCAGACAGACAAGACAAATATCATATGATATCACTTATATGTGGAATCTTAAAAAAATGATACAAATGAACTTATTTACAAAACAGAAATAGATTCACAGACATAGAAAACAAATTTACAATTACCAAAGGAGAAGGGGTGGGAGGGATAAATTAGGAGTTTGGGATTAACAGATATACACTACTATATATAAAATAGGTAAGCAACAAGGACTTACTATATAGCACAGGGAACTACATTTGATATCTTGATATAACTTACAATGGAAAAGAATCTGAAAAAGAATATATATAGCTGAATCACTTTGCTGTATACCTGAAACTAACACAACATTGTAAATCAACTGTACTAAAAAAAAGAAAACAGAAAACAGTACGAAAATATTATATTTTGAATTTATATATTAAAAATAAACTGTTCATTGAGGAATATCTAAATTCTCAAAGCTAGTTAAGGACTGAGTCAGCCCTGGGACCTAAAGCTTCCTTATACTTTGCCTGTTTTTTCCAGAGGCCCAATTCTAGCATTTAAAATAAAAGTCAAGCAAAATAAGCTAAAATATTAACAGTAAAATAGTCTCATCATCTCATTATGCCTGCACTGCTCATTCCTCTCTGTATTTTCATCACGAATATATAAAGATTGCATATGTCATGGCATGTACTTGTACGAAGACTCTCAAGCTCATTTCACCACTGGGTGCATGGGTCTGGGTAATATCAAGTCTCAGAACACATAGAAAAGATAATCAGTGTGTAATTGTAACATCTTGGAAGTTGAGGCACTTGTCTTCTCCATAAAGATCTACTAGATTTGGGGAAGAGGCAATGGTATCAAAAGTCATCTCCAGAGGGTGGAGCCAAGATGGCAGACTAGAAGGACACAGAATTTGTGTCTCCGCATAACTAGGGCACCTACCAGGCACTGGTGGGGGACCATGGACACCTAAGGGGATGGAAGGAACCCCCCCCCCATTGACTGGGTAAGACGTGGTGTGTGGAGGGAGTGAGGGGAGAGGAGAAGTGGAGGTGGGATGGGACTGGCACCGCTGAGGGGCGTCTGGGGGAGGGGAAGGGATCCCACACCCGAAGGGGGAAATCGGGGGACCATTGGGAGGGAAGAGGATCAGAAGGGAGCGTGGCCAGGTTTCCCCTGCCCATTTGGGCCCCCAGGAGCCTGCTGAGATCCCAGGCCTGATCTTCTGCCCACCTAGGCCCCCTCCAGCTGCGCAGGTCCTGAAGGAGTGGGAGGGAGGGAAGGGGGAGCAAAAATAAAGTCCAGACCTCCGGGATCGGCACTCCTGAGGGGTGGCTGGGGGAGGGGAGGAGCTCCTACACCCAGCGGGACCCATCCATGGTTAGGGGTCCAGCCAGGATGGGGGAGACCCTGGGGAAGATGTGGGGGGATGCGGAGGAACGGAAGGGAACGTGGCCAGTGCTTTCCCTGTCCACTTAGGCACTGGGAAGCCTGTTGGGCTCCTGGGTCTAATCCTCTGCCCTTGGAGCCTCCCTCCTGCTGTGCAGAGTCCAAGCCTGCCCCTACACCCCCACCCAGGGTCCCACCTCTACACTCGGAGACCCCCTCTGAGACCCCCTCCAACACGCTGGGCCTAAACCCCACCCACACACCCTCACTCAGGGCCCTACCTCCAAACTCCGGAACGCCACACTCCAGAGGCCCTCCTTTCCACATGCTGCCTCTCCCCTTCTGGGCAGGTCCTAAGCAGAGGCCCTGCCCCATGCTTGAACGTCGCCCCACTGAGGTTCCTTCCCCAGGACCTTTTCCGATCCTGAGCCTAGGCCCCACTCCACACTCAAACATCAACACCCCCACATGCCTAGGTTATGCCCCACCCTAAACCCTGCCACTGCCTAAGTTCCATCACCACCTAAACTCCCCCCATAAAGCCAAGGCTTTTTTTTTTTTCCTTTTCTTTTCTTTTTTCTTCTTTTAGATTGGGAGTCTATTTTACCTTGTTGATTCATTGCTGTTCATTCATTTATATTTTTATTTTTTCTAATAAATCTTTTATTTTTCTAATTTTATTTTACTCTTTATACTTTGCTATTATTCTCTCCTTTTGGCTTGTTCCCCCCACACCCCCTTTTTTTTTTTTTTCCTGTTGTGGTTTTATATTAACTTGTTGCAGTTGTTTCAATTATATTTTTATTTTTCATAATTTTTTTAATCTTTCTAATTTTATTTTGTTTTTTATTCTTTGACATTGTACTGCTCTTTCTTTTCTTTCTTTCTTTCTTTTGTTTTTTTTTGTTTTCCCGTGCCACACAGCTTGCGGGGTCTTGGTCCCCAGGCCAGAGGTCAGGCCCAAACTCCTGTGGTGGGAGCTCTGAGTCCAAACCACTGGACTAACAGAGAACCTAAGAACCCAGGGAATATTAATTGGAATGAGGCCTCCTGGAAGTCCTCATCTCAGCACCAAGACCCAGCTCTATCCAACTGCCTGCAAACTCCAGTGCTGGACGCCTCAATCCAAACAACCTGTAAGACAGGAATACAGCCCCACCCATCAAAAAAAAAAAAAAGAAACAACAAAAAATATGTTACAGACAAAGGAGCAAGGTAAAAACCCACAAGACCAAATAAATGAAGACAAAATTGGCAGCCTACCTGAAAAAGAATTGAGAGTAATGGTAGTAAAGATGATCCACAATCTTGGATCAGATGGAGAAAATACAAGAAACATTTAACAAGGATCTAGAAGAACTAAAGAGCAAACAAACAGCAATGAACAACACAATAACTGAAATTAAAAATACTCTAGAAGGAATCAATAGGAGAATAACTGAGGCAGAAGAACGGATAAGTAAGCTGGAATATAAAATGGTGGAAATAAATGCCAAGGAGCAGAATAAAGTAAAAAGAATGAAAAGAATTGAGGACAGTCTCAGAGACCTATGGGACAACATTAAACGCACCAACATTCGAATTATAGGGGTCCCAGAAGAAGAAGAGAAAAGAAAGGGTCTGAGAACATATTTGATGATATTATAGTTGAAAACTTCCATAACATGGGAAAGGAAACAGTCAATCAAGTCCAGGAAGCACAGAGAGTACCATACAGGATAAACCCAAAGAGGAACATGCAGAGACACATATTAATCAAACTATCAAAAATTAAATACAAAGAAAAAATATTAAAAGCAGCGAGGGAAAAACAACAAATAACATACAAGGGAATCCCCATAAGGTTAACAGCTGATCTTTCGCAGAAACTCTGCAAGGAAGAAGGGAGTGGCAGGACATATTTAAAGTGATGAAGAAAGGGAAAAACCTACAACCAAGATTACTCTACCCAGCAAGGATCTCATTCAGATTCAGTGGAGAAATTGAAACCATTACAGACAAGGAAAAGTTAAGAGAATTCAGCACCACCAAATGAGCTTCACAACAAATGCTAAAGGAACTTCTCTAGGCAGGAAACACAAGAGAAGGAAAAGACCAACAAAAACAAACCCAAAACAATAAAGAAAATGGTAATAGAAATATACATATCGATAATTACCTTAAATGCAAATGGATTAAATGCTCCAACCAAAAGACATACACTGTCTGAATGAATACAAAAACAAGACCCATATATATGCTGTCTACAAGAGACCCACTTCAGACCTAGGGACACATACAGACTGAAAGTGAGGGGATGGAAAAAGATATTCCATGAAAATGGAAATCAAAAGAAAACTGGAGTAGCAATTCTCATATCAAAAAAAAAATAGACTTTAAAATAAAGACTATTACAAGAGAAAAAGAAGGACACTACATAATGATCGAGGGATCAATCCAAGAAGAAGATAAAACAATTGTAAATATTTATGCACCCAACATAGGAGCACCTCAATACAAAAGGCAAATGCTAACATCCATAAAAGAGGAAATCGACAGTAACAAAATCATAGTAGGGGACTTTAACACCCCACTTTCACCAAAGGACAGATCATCCAGACAGAAAATTAAAAAGGAAACACAAGCTTTAAATGACACATTAAACAGGATGGACTTAATTGATATTTATAGGACATTCCATCCAAAAACATCAGAATACACTTTCTTCTCAAGTGCTCATGGAACATTCTCCACGATAGACCATATCTTGGGTCACAAATCGAGCCTTGGTAAATTTAAGAAAATTGAAATCACATTATGTATCTTTTCCGACCACAACGCTATGAGACTAGATAGCAAGTACAGGAAAAAAACTGTAAAAAATAAAAACACATGGAGGCTAAACAATATGCTATTAAATAACCAAGAGATCACTGAAGAAATCAAAGAGGAAATCAAAAAATACCTAGAAACAAATGACAATGAAAAAGTGAGACCCAAAACCTATGGGATGCAGCAAAAGGAGTTCTAAGAGGGAAGTTCATAGCAATACAATCCTACCTCAAGAAACAAGAAAAACCTCAAATAAACAACCTAACCTTACACCTAAAGCAATTAGAGAAAGAAGAACAAAAAACCCCACAATTAGCAGAAGAAATCATAATGATCAGATCAGAAATAAATGAAAAAGAAATGAAGAAAACAATAGCAAAGATCAATAAAACTAAAAGCTGGTTCTTTGAGAAGATAAACAAAATTGATGAACCTTTATCCAGACTCATCAAGAAAAAAAGGGAGAGGACTCAAACCAACAGAATTAGAAATGAAAAAGGAGAAGTAACAACTGACACAGCAGAAATACAAAGGATCATGAGAGATTAATACAAGCAACTATATGCCAATAAAATGGACAACTTGGAAGAAATGGACAAATTCTTAGAAAAGCACAAACTTCCAAGAATGAACCAGGAAGAAATAGAAAATATGAGCAGACCAATCACCAGCATTGAAATTGAGACTGTGATTAAAAATCTTCCAACAAACAAAAGCCCAGGACCAGATGGCTTCACAGGCGAATTCTATCAAACATTTACAGAAGAACTAACACCTATCCTTCTTAAACTCTTTCAAAATATAGCAGAGGAAGGAACACTCCCAAACTCATTCTATGAGGCTACCATCACCCTGATACCAAAACCAGACAAAGATGTCACAAAAAAAGAAAACTACAGGCCTATAACACTGATGAACATAGATGCAAAAATCCTCAACAAAATACTAGCAAACAGAATCCAACAGCACATTAAAAAGATCATACACCATGATCAAGTGGAATTTATCACAGGAATGCAAAGATTCTTCAATATACACAAATCAATCAATGTGATACACCATATTAACAAATTGAAGGATAAAAACCATATGATCATCTCAATAGATGCAGAAAAAGCTTTTGACAAAATTGAACACCCATTTATGATAAAAACTCTCCAGAAAGTAGGCATAGAGGGAACCTACCACAACATAATAAAGGCCATATATGACAAACCCACAGCCAACATCATTCTCAATGGTGAAAAACTGAAACCATTTCCTCTAAGATCAGGAGCAAGACAAGGCTGACCACTCTCACCACTATTATTCAACATGGTTTTGGAAGTTTTAGCCACAGCAATCAGAAAAGAAAAACAAATACAGGAATCCAGATCAGAAAAGAAGAGGTAAAACTGTCACTGTTTGCAGATGACATGATACTATACACAGAGAATCTTAAAGCTGCTACTAGAAAACTACTAGAGCTAATCAGTGAATTTGGAAGAGTAGCATGATACAAAATTAATGCACAGAAATCTCTTGCATTCCTATACACTAATGATGGAAAATCTCACAGAGAAATTAAGGAAACACTCTCAGTTACCATTGTGACAAAAAGAATAAAATACCTAGGAATAAACCTACCTAAGGAGATAAAAGACCTGTATGCAGAAAACTATAAGACACTGATGAAAGAAATTAAAGATGATACAAACAGATGGAGAGATATACCATGTTTTTGGATTGGAAGAATCAACTTTGTGAAAATGACTATACTACCCAAAGCAATCTACAGATTCAATGCAATCCCTTTCAAACTACCAATGGCAATTTTCACAGAAGTAGAACAAAAAATTTCACAATTTGTATGGAAACACAAAAGATCCCGAATAGCCAAAGCAATGTGGAGAAAGAAAAATGGAGCTGGAGGAATCAGGCTCCCTGACTTCAGACTATACTACAAAGCTACAGTAATCAAGACAGTATGGTACTGGCACAAAAACAGAAACATAGATCAATGGAACAGGATAGAAAGCCCAGAGATAAACCCACACACATTTGGTCACCTTATCTTTGAGAAAGGAGGCAAGAGTATACAATGGAGAAAAGACAGCCTCTTCAATAAGTGGTGCTCGAAAAACTGAACAGCTACATGTAAAAGAATGAAATTAGAATACTCCCTGACACCATACACAAAAATAAACTCAAAATGGATTAAATACCTAAATGTAGGGCTTCCCTGGTGGCGCAGTGGTTAAGAATCCACCTGCCAATGCAGGGGACACAGGTTCGAGCCCGGGTCTGGGAAGATCCCTCATGCCATGGAGCAACTAAGCCTACAGGTACTGAGCCTGTGCTCTAGAGCCTGCAAGCCACAACTACTGAGCCCACATGCCACAACTACTGAAGCCCACGTGTCTAGAGACCATGCTCTGCGACAAGTGAAGCCACCACAATGGGAAGCCTGCGCACCACAATGAAGAGTAGCCCCCCGCTCGCTGTAACTAGAGAAAGCCTGCGCAAAGAGACGAAGACCCAATGCAGCCAAAAATGAATAAATAAATAAATTATTTAATTTTAAAAAAGACCTAAATGTAAGGCCAGACCCTGTAAAACTCTTAGAGGAAAACATAGACAGAACACTCTATGACATAAATCACAGCGAGATACTTTTTGCCCCACCTCCTAGAGAAATGGGAATAAAAACAAAAATAAACAAATGGGACCTAATGAAACTTAAAAGCTTTTGCACAGCAAAGGAAACCATAAACAAGATGAAAAGAAAACCCTCAGAATGGGAGAAAATATTCGCAAATGAAACAACTGACAAAGGATTAATCTCCAAAATATACAAGCAGCTCATGCAGCTGAATATCAAAAAAACAAACAACCCAATCCCAAAATGGGCAGAAGACCTAAATAGACATTTCTCCAAAGAAGATATACAGATTGCCAACAAACACATGAAAGGATCCTCAACATCACTAATCATTAGAGAAATGCAAATCAAAACTACAATGAGGTATCATCTAACACTGGTCAGAATGGCCATCATCAAAAATCTAGAAACAATAAATGCTGGAGAGGGTGTGGAGAAAAGGGAACCCTCTTGCACTGTTGGTGGCAATGTAAATTGGTACAGCCACTATGGAGAACAGTATGGAGGTTCCTTAAAAAACTGAAAATAGAACTACCATATCACCCAGCAATCCCATTACTGGACATATACCCTGAGAAAACCATAATTGAAAAAGACACATGGACCACAATGTTCATTGCAGCTCTATTTACAATAGCCTGGATATGGAAGCAACCTAAGTGTCCATCAACAGATGAATGGATAAAGAAGATGTGGCACATATATACAGTGGAATGTTACTCCGCCATAAAAAGAAACGAAATTGAGTTATTTGTAAGGAGGTGGACGGACCTAGTAGAGCCTGTCATACAGAGTGAAGTAAGTCAGAAAGAGAAAAACAAATACCGTATGCTAACACATATATATGGAATCCAAAAACAAATATATGGTTCTGATGAGCCTAGGGGCAGGACAGAAATAAAGATGCAGACATAGAGAACAGACTTGAGGACACAGGGAGGGGGAAGGGTAAGCTGGGATGAAGTGAGAGAGTAGCATTGACATATATACACTACCAAATGTAAAATAGATAGCTAGTGGAAAGCAGCTGCATAGCACAGGGAGATCAGCTCGGTGCTTTGCGACCACCTAGAGGGGTGGGATAGGGAGGGTAGGAAGGAGACACAAGAGGGAGGGGATATGGGGATATACGTATGCATATAGCTGATTCACTTTGTTATACAGCAGAAACTAACATAACACTGTAAAGCCATTATACTCGAATAAAGATGTTAAAAAAAAAATTGATCTCCACCACCACTTGCTTGACTGTGAGTTGAATGGAAGAAGAAACAGTTTCTATGAAGCAAAATAATCAGAAAACACTAAGTTTTTAAAATCATGAGGCACAAAGTATCAAACAGGAAGGCATGGAAAAGAAAAGTCAGCAAGTCATTTAACTATCTCTCATGCTACTGCCTCATTATTCTGCCCTTATTTTCTTCATTTATTTCTCTTTTCACTCTGCCTTTTCCTCCCCTGCCTTCTTGAAATCCCTCTCTCACTTTCATTTGTTCTGTCATCTTTTCTTTTTGCTCCCATCTTCCATTTCCCTTCTCTATTTCTGGAAAGTTGAAAACAGGAGGGGCTTTGTGGTAAGATGACTATATGTGTTTGCTAACATCCATCTCTGGGATCTTAAGTGATTATTTTAAATTAATTATATTTTTAACTGAATTCAAATCTATCTATTTTCTGTCATGCAGAGAGAGAAAAGGAAAAAAGATAATTGAATTAAAAGTTTTGATTTAATTTTAATGTTCTTGGTATTTTTTAGATAGAATACAACTTTTTCTTTGTTAGAACATTTGACCACTAAGCTTCCAGGTTCAGAGCATAATTCCTTGACAAATTGGCATAGCTAAGAGACAGGCTTTTTAGCAAATACCCTGTGGCAAGGCTAGACTAAACCTGGAACCCAAACATTTTGCTCACTGATAGCTACACTTACTTTGGATTGGCTGCGTTTACCAATGAACCTAAAAATGTAATTAATTAAATCACTGTTTGTCTGAGAGAGAATTTCAGGGAAAAAAGTGTAAAGAAGTCATAAACATTCAAAATTATTCAAGTGGATTTGTGGGAAAATGTAAAAATACCAAATTTCCTGAAAATTTTTCCAATGCAATTTTAATTCACCTAATCTGGCAAAATCTACATCTACTGAAGACAAATGTCTTAAATTTATTCCTTAGCAGAGCTCTATTTCTTTAATATTACAAAGTCCAGAGTTGTTTTCATTCTAATTTTCCCAACATGCTGTGTCAAAGTGTGTACATTCCTTTTAGAGCCTGATAAGTAGAGAAGTAATCTGTCATCTCTGATATCATTTATGATAGCAAAAGTCTGGGCAAAAATTTAAATAAATACCCATGAGCAACACTGAGATTATGGGCTATAGAAACTATTTATAATTTTCCTTTGGAATTTTCCAAGAGAGAAAGGTGCTTTCCCACCCTTATCTCATGTAATTTTCAAAACTCTCTGGAGTTTGGGGACCAAAATAAAGCAAAAATTCCCAGGGGTCATTCAGAGAGTTTGCAGTGAAGCTAGGAACTCAATTGGGGCCGACCCGGATATCCTTCTATCTAAATGATGTGTGTGTCCAGGCCCTGAGAGCTCCTTTCAGCTTCTTATCACTGGGATTTTTTCTCTGTAGCTTATACCATCCTGGAGTTGCTCTCTCAGAAGATGTTCCTGGCATTCTAATTCTAGAAGTAGAAAGACCTTGGGGGTCATCTAAGTCATCTATACCTTTCATTTTTTATAGAAAAGAAATTGATCCCCAGAGAGGTGGAAGATTCCATTACAGTTAATAAATTCTAAATCCAGGAATAGAACCTGCATTTCTTACTTCCATATCACTGCTTTATTTTCAATTCAACAGAATAATTCAGGTTATTTAATTTTCCAGTAAATCTTCCTACACTCTGGTCAAAATTTAATCTATGTATTTACAGATTTTCACTCTTGTCATTTTAATTGGCTAATTGTTAGTCAATGGTATCTTTAGCTGTGTGATGGAGTTGCAATTTGTATTTAACAGTTGCCATTCCACTGAAGCGTAGCTTTTATTTCCTTTTTTGACTCAAGAGTTTCCCCATGATTGAACTCTAGGAATTTGTGCAGGTAGCTAGTAAAATGATATAGTCAGAAAGGGCCACAGTACTGAGGCATACTGGTAGATTTTTCGTAAGTATCATGTCTGAGATTTCAAAATTTAATTAAGAACACTGAACAAAATTCTTCTTTAAGGGTGTTCCCTCTTTAATTAAATAAATTTCCAATAAGGTGCATGACAACCGATATTGAATATTATTTTCATACTGTTGACATAAAGAGTAACATATGAATACACTATTTCAAAGATCAAATACTATTACAAAAAAAGCATATATTTCCATGTAGAAGTTGTAATTTTCACTTATTTCCTGGCCTATGCTTTGTATAAAACTCCAATTAGTCTTCACAGAATTTTAATAAAATAGGCGATCTGTATAGATGGTGACTGGAGTATAATTCTAGTACTTTATGATTTATACAGAACTTTTCATTTGTGATCTCAGTTGAGATTCATTATAGTCTTATAATTTATAGGTCTGTTATCATTATATTATGAAAACTAGCATTTAGTGATGTTAAATTATTTACTCAGCCACAAAATGAGTTAATGGTGTGATTTGAGATTTAACCATGTTTTACAACTCCAGGCCTGAAGAGGTACCATTTAAGATTCAAGTTATGAGAAGAAATCAACTGGTAAATACTCCAGGGGAAGTCTTCCAAGCAGAGGAACTTGAGATGGGAATGTTCATGGTGTGTCCAAAGGAAATGATTAGGAGCAGTAGTAAGAGATAAGGATGGTGATACAGGCAAAGGAGAGATTGTATAGGACCTCACATACTGTGTGGAATAGTTTGGAATGTTTTATAGTTTCAGTGCGCAGCCATTAAAGGATTTTGAGTACAGGTGTGGTGGGCTCAGATTTGTGATTTAGAAAAAACACTCAATGTAGTGTGCAGGAGGATCTCTTGGGCCAGAGGGCAAAATTGGTGGTGCGGAGAAAACGGTTAGGAGCCTACAGAAATATCCCAGTGAGATGGTGGTATCTTGGACTGAAAGTGAAAAGCAATTAAGATAGTGAGAAATTTTAAGATGTGGGATGCATTTTGAATTAGACTAACAGGATGGACTGTGAAGGGTGAGAGAAAGAGAAGAATTAGGTATAATTCTGGGGGCTTTCATTCTGAGCAAATGGGTACACAGTGATGCCATTTTCTGAGCAGGAAAGACTTGTTGTGAGGGATATTAATTTCACAAATATTTTTGAGTGCACATTACTAGCCCATGATTATACTTAGCCCTGGAAATATAGCTGTGAAGGCAACAGAATAAGCCTCTATCTTTATGGAGCTACCTTTCCTGTGGGGAAGACAATCAATAAATAATAGATGTCAGATGGTGATGAGTATAATAAAGAAAATTTTAATGTTACAAGGCAAACAGGAATGCTTAAGGTGGATTTGCTCTTTTAAATAGGTTTGTTGGGGAAGTGTCAGCAGGGAGGTGATGTTTGCAGAAAGACCTAAAGATCATGAAGATACAATCTGTGCCGAACCTGACTGTTTATTGGACATCCATCACATATATGAATTGAACAACTAGATATTCAAGTCTGGAGTTTAGGAGAGAGGTTGAAGATCAAGATGTAAATTTGAAAACCTTTAGTATACAGCTGCATTTTAATGCCGTAGAATTTGTGGGGAAAAGATGAGGGCTCAAGATATAGACCTTGGCCTTGGGCATCAACATAGAGACCATATGGGGGAAGAGTAGCTAGGAGAGACAGACAGACACACACACACACACATGCACAGAGCAAGTATCCAATAAAGTATGAAGAACACACTTAGTTTTCTCGGTTTTCCAGCTGTGAATTTTTTACTTCCCATTATAATCAACAGAGAGAATATGATTAACTCTCGTGTCAGACCAAGTGATTAAGCATCCCATGGATAAATTGCCTCTAATCAGGGACTAGTCTTGCTTCAATTAGCTGAGGTAGGTAATGAGAGGGGTGTGATCCTGTGGCTACTTGGGCAGCAGAGGTTGTGGATGGGTAGAATACTTCAGAGGGATACAAGAGCACGTGGGCGATGATTGCCATCACTACTAAGTTGTTTCAGGTCAGAGAAAAACATGAGCAAATGTCAAACTATTTACATTTTTGGATTGGGGAGTGATCATCAGCATTCTGAATTCATGTATATCTAGTCTTCTGATTGTAATTTTTATTATTGCATGTCCCATTTGAGCTCATATTCTAGAACTCTTTTTAGAAACTAGTATATGAACCACAGGAAGGGAAATGATTTAATAAGAAAGTTCTCACAGGATTGTCTTATTACTTTTTCTGGAGACTGCTGAGCATTGAGTGTGGGGATATAGAGGAAACATATTTGATAGAAAATTTACAACTTACTACTAAAATATGTTTCTGTTCCTAAAATTACACCAAGTGAATGGAACAGATTGTCCTTTACTAATATAACAAATGTAACCCTTAGTACAACTATGTCTCTGCCAGGATAAGGATGAGATAATTTGAGGAAGGGAATTTGGGGATACTCATCTTTGACTTTGTTTAAGCCTTGTTTCCCTTCAGCCAAGAAAACAGACTTTAGTGAACAACCTGGTACTTCCTACTTGTATAAACTTTTAACCCAATGTTATAGAAATCAAAAAGTTTCCATAGACTTTGTGAATAAAATTAAACTATTAAAAAATTTCAACTAGTGCTTTTCATTGCTAAAATCTTTCTTAAAATCGTGCAAAACCAGGTCAGCCACCCATGTTCTTTAATCTTTTCAATAGATTGCAAGGATTCAAATGATTTCTTCCTCTTTTGTAAGGGCTACCTTATCTTCTAGCCCCTTGGACTTCCTTTCTGCCCTACAAAATAGAACTCATAAATGAGACACCATCACCCTAGTTCCCTTGGTATCTACTGTTCTCAAGGATAATCAGGAAGGCTACTACTACTAATAAAAAGTCCCTATATGGGACTTCCCTGGTGGTCCACTGGCTAAGACTCCATGCTCCCAATGCAGGGACCCTGGGTTGTATCCCTGGTCAGGGAACTAGATCCTATATGCTGCAACTAAGTGTTCCCATGCTGCAACTAAAGATCCCATGTGCCACAACTAAGACCTGGTGCAGCCAAATAAATAAATAAGTATTTTTTTAAGTCCCTATAACAATGACAAAATTGCAAACATAAGGAAAGATAAGACTTTCAAATTTCTTATAAAGGTAGTTCCTAACCTGCATCTAAGTTGGTAACTGAAACTCCCATAGACTTCTACTCTTAGTTTTTTTAAGCCTTTCAATAGGATTTATGAAAACTCTCATCTTTTCTCACATTCCATCCTTCCCTGATGACAGAATAGAACAGATGGAATGCTAAGTCTTATCTTGGCTCAAGATTTTCAAAGACCACCTGATTAATTGACAACTACTCCACTAGACATTAGCCTTGCTCGAGAAGAATCTTCTTTGGTGCATTTCTTCCTAAGGCCCACAATTACTGTTTCCTATTGATTAAGGACAAAAGGGCTTATCCTATACAAATGTCCTTATGGCCTCCCCTGTTAGGCTATGCCATGAATCCAGCTCCTTGCCCTCCCTACAGCTGAGAACCCATATTATTCGTCTCCACTGGGCTTTCATTTTTAGTCGGTCTAATGTTATTCTTCTTCAGGCGTGGGGTTAGCTAGACAAGTCAACCCAATTCCATTTATCTCTATCATATATTATAGAAAGAGTTTGGGGTTAACATATACACACTACTATATATAAAATAGATAACCAATAAGAACCAATGTATAGCACAGGGAACTATACTCAATATGTATATATTTTTAACATCTTTATTGGAGTATAATTGCTTTACAATGGTGTGTTAGTTTCTGCTTTATAACAAAGTGAATCAGTTATACATATACATATGTCCCCATATCTCTTCCCTCTTGCATCTCCCTCCCTCCCACCCTCCCTATCCCACCCCTCTGGGTGGTCACAAAGCACCGAGCTGATCTCCCTGTGCTATGTGGCTGCTTCCCACTAGTTATCTATTTTACGTTTGGTAGTGCTATACTCAATATTTTATAATACCCTACAAAGGAAAAGAATTTGAAAAGGAATATATATATAAATGAATCACTTTGCTGTACACCAAACTAGCATAACATTGTAGATCAACTATACTTCAGTTTAAAAAAGAAATACATAAAAAGCTTGCAAAGGAGAAAAAATATGGCAATAAATCTTGTTTTCTCTCTTCCATGTCTCATCACTAGCACCAGCCACAAGGATTGCTTCAGGCCTCCAAACTTCAAGTTTGCATCCCTAGGACCATGTTTACTGTTCTTTTTGTAAAGTATCTAAGTGAAAGTTGGGGTATGGGATGGGAATACAGACATTTTTTCTTTCTTGGAGAGTCATTTGTTCCAAAAGGGGCTCACAAGTCAGATCAAGGACGGATTAAAGAGAAATAGATCCCTGCAATCTCTAGAGGCTGTACAACTGACTTTATCAGTTGTAGCTTTCAAAGAAATTAATGAAATATTGATTTTATCTAAAAACTAAGTAAGAAGCTGTGTCTTACTATTTACAACATAAATGGGATCATTTTTCACAACCTGACCTTTACTCCAGCTATTTTTTCTTCAAAAAACATATCAACAGAAGAGAAAGAGAGCAAGCGAGAGAGAGAAAATATGAACGAATAGTTCATTCATTAGTATGAGATTAGTATGACAAATATGAAACTATAAATCTACTTTCAAGACAGAAGGCTTGAAATCCTTGAACACTGGGTGGAGTTTCTGTTTTCCACATAAATCAAAAGGCTTATCTAAGATAATGCATCCTACTATTTGACTACATCTTACACAGAATAGAAGTGGGTTTTGAATTTATGGGAAATGGGTTCCTTTTCCACTTGTAACACAGACAACTTTAGGTTCCTGATAAGAAAGCAACTGAACTTGATTTCATCTGATAGCTTGAGGACAAAATTAAAAAATGGAAAAACTAGATTACAGTAATATTACATCAGTGAATAGCAGAATGTTTAAATTGAAAATAATTTGTGCCAAAAGATGTTGATGTTATTTCTATTTCTATTACTTCAATATTTAGAGAATTTATTCAGTACAAACATAGTGCCATTCAAAGAGTAAAAATGTGTACCCTAAAGGTGCAAATACATTACTGCATTTTTTATTACATTTTTTCTCATATTACCAAAAAAAGTGAAATTCAGCCTCAACCACACTATTACACAATTATATAAAGGGTGAAAAATTTCTCCAATACCGTTTCCAACACAACCACTTTTAGGACTTTAGCATGACTCCTCCTTGATTTTCCTGTGCTTTTTCTAACTCTCTCTTTCTTACACTTTTACCTTATATGGTCCCATACTGTTTCAATACTTACAAGTAGTTATTTTTAATCAAAAAAGGTATAAAAGGACATGGCTGATTTTGAAACTTATTCCAGTTGGGGACTGTGGGTGTATTTGCATGACCTGGGACTGATGATTAAATGTGTGAGCACAGAAAAAGCTAAAACATTTTGGGACTCATGCACCATTGCTGTGGAGTATTCCCTGACTAAGCAAAAGATATGAACATGGTAGATAGGTGGAAAATACATATTCACCTCACCACATATAATGCTGATCCTGGGTAAATCAGGAGGCAACCTCGAAGGCAGAGATGGCAGTGGTGGTGGTGACACTCAAGGTCAAGGGAACTGGTGACTGCATAGAGCTGCCCTTCTCAGTGCATGCCTGGGGCTGTGAGAAACTGTCTGGCCATGTTCTCATATGACAAGTGGAAAGAGCGCTATCATTAGCTACCAGGAGATTTTAAGGCATGAACCCCTTGCTATAGGACCTTTCCCTAAATTGAGCATCATGCAAGAAGAGTGGTGAGGGCTTCCCTGGTGGCGCAGTGGTTGAGAATCTGCCTGCCAATTCAGGGGACACGGTTTCGAGCCCTGGTCTGGGAGGATCCCACATGCCGCAGAGCAACTGGGCCCGTGAGCCACAACTACTGAGCCTGCACGTCTGGAGCCTGTGCTCCCAACAAGAGAGGCCACGATAGTGAGAGGCCCGCGCACCGCGATGAAAAGTGGCCCCCGCTCGCCACAACTAGAGAAAGCCCTCGCACAGAAACGAAGACCCAACACAGCCAAAAATAAATAAATAAATAAATAAGTAAAATTAAAAAAAAAAAAAAAGAAGAGTGGTGATACAGTAATGGGTCAGGAGTAGGATTTCAGCTCCAAGGTGGTACCTGTGCAAAGACATCTACCAGGCTGAGGAAAAGCACCGGTAGCAGAAGGAGGCAAAAGGCCAGAATTGATGAGACAAATCTTGTAAGCACCCGTGAGAGTCCTTGAAGACAAACACTAAGAAGTGATCTCCATAAGTAGGCAAGTAGGGATCCGGAGCTCAAGATTTGCGTACTAATGAATATTAATGTTAATAGTCCTACATTGTATTTGCTTTGTTGTGAGTGTATTGGTGGAGGGGATGTCTCCCATTTTACCCAAGATGAGTCTTGAACAAGTTTTTCATAGACAATAAATTGGAAATTTTGCTTCAAGTCACTGTGGCTACTTTTCATGCATATCATCAGATTAAGAATTGTGGTTTTTAAATGTTTTAGATCACTAAAACTTATTTAGTAAGGTCACAAAACTATATTTTCAACAAGTGAAGTTATTAAATTAACGTTTTGTGTGTGTTTATTTGTTTCAGATTTTGCCAAGAGCAAAAAACTAATACTTGTTTGGCTTAGAAAAATTTGAAGATCAAGGAAAGCATAATGAAAAATAAGTATTAGCCATAATTCTACCATAATTCTTTCAAAAACCCACACAGCCAATGATCAGGATGTATCAAACCAGGGAATTCTTTTATTCCTAGCTCTGTTTTTGACCCATCTAAGAAAGAAATTAATGCCCCAAATTCCTTTTATCTCAGATTTTCTAATGCAGAAGTTAAATTGACTATTCATAATCTCTCAAAATAAAATGCTATGCTTGTGAGAATTATTATTCCCAGTTCTTGATCTGGTGAGTTGATAGCATGATTTCATGGTAGCGTGACAATGAACAATAGGATATCACCAAAATGTATGGAATCTGGTAGCAATAGTACCAGGAGCTAAAATATTTTGTACTTAGTATATTTCAGACTCTGTTCCACGAGTTTTACATGTGTTATCTTATTTGGTCCTTACAAGAATCCTGTAAGTGGATGCTATTATTATCTCTACTTTACAAATGAGGAAATGAAGGCATATAACATTCCAGTAACTTGTCTAGGGCTACACAACTATAGTCAGTCCATGGTCACATATGCAGACCACTTTAGTTTATTTAGTGTGGGAAATTAGTGGATGGGCTGGCATTTACTGGTATGCCTTCCATTTGGTATTGGGTATTGACATATAATTGTTGAGTTTCTGAATTAAAATAGGGCATATATGAAGGGTTGCATTTCAAAATGCCACTTGGCAAACATCACAAAGGAATGTAACTCCCTTTGAGAGAGGCCAACCTTTCCTGTTAGGGAGATGTTAAGTCATGGTGCTTTAATTACAGATCACATTTCCAACTTACTCTGAATAAGGAAAGGACACACTGCTGCATTTTAAGTGTTAGCGTTAAGCAATGTTAAATTGTTTGTGAAATTGGCCAATTTATTCTGGTCAAAAGAAAGAGGTATGGAATTGAATATTATTGTAAATTCATGTTGCCTCATACAGTTCCTCTTCCAAGCATCTAAATTTAATGTCATTGTTTTGGTAAATCTAATAAATTGTACAAGAGAAGATGGATCAAGTTATTCCAGATGAACACAAGTGAACCATTTCCAGCGAATGGAAAGCATTATTATCCCACACCATTCTTTTATTCATTCAAGGTACAGAAATGTTAAGCAATGAACCTTATAGTTGGGAAGCTTATTCATGTTGCCATTATCAGAAATTGCACCTGATGTGATCTATATTTTGCCGACCTTGTTTGTTTGGGGTCATGAAATATAGAGGGTGGGAAGAAGAAGACATAATAGAGAAATTTAATCACAGAGAAATCCAGTGTAGATAACTTGCACATTGTGTAAAAGAGATCTTTCTACTTAAAGCAGCACTTACCTAGAAGATATCAAAACCAAATGCTGTTTTTCATCACAACTCATTGAAACCATGAAGAGACCCATCCACTGAAGGAGATCAACGACAAAGAACTTGGAGTGCTATCAGTAGCCGATACCCTCATGAGATCTAAATAAAGATTCTTTCCTTAACAAGGAATAATAGGATTTGTTAATTAAGCACAGACTTAGTAACTTATTCCATCCTATCCAGAAAGTGATTTGCAATGCTTAATTAACATAACTATAACGAACCCCACCTTTCTAGCACATTAAAACCCCTTGATATTTTCCGCTAAGATCATCCCTTAGTAAATTGCTTTATTGGTCTGTGTTCCTTTGCTTGGCAAGGAAATAAACTCACTGGTCACATTTTTAATCATGGCAGTAGTCCTTGTCTTTTCTCTAACAATTGCTTCCGCTCTGCTTCCAAAAGTTAATATGTTACATTTGTTTTTCAATACTTAAATTTTGCTTTTCATTTAAAATCCAAATACAAGTTTATGCCAAAAATATAATTTTAATGCATTGAGTTCTATATAACTAAAGCATTCTAAACATTTTTCATCTTGAAATGGGATTCTGTCACTTCTTGCTGGAGTTAGGTCATGGAGTTACTGCACAGATTACATGGGCTGCCAACATCAAAATTATGTTACAAGGGCTTAGGCCAGCCATCCTCATTTCATTAGATTCTCTTTACATTGTAGTTCTCATCTTCATGCCTTATCTGTATTACTCTGCATCCCTACTTAGAGAACTTCTTCATCTAAAACATGAAGAATTGCCCTTTTAAACCAGAAAAATCTGATTTTAATAATATAATCAAACATCTTCCTTCAAGAGCTGATTTAAAACTCATCTCCAGCAGATTTTCCCTGATCAACTCCATCACTCTGATTTTGCCTCATCTTTGATATTAGTATACTTAGATGGATTGTTTTTGATGTTTTATTTAGTAATTGTTCTTTATCTGTGATTTTTAACTTAAAAGAGTATTCCAAGTTTCCCATTGTTGTTCAAAATATCCCCTACCTCTTTTATAATTTCTCCCATCATCTGTTGGTTATGATAATTTATTATCCTTGGTAGAGTTTGAGAACTGATCAGTTCAACCATTTGTTAATTGTCAGGGTTTTTTTTGTTGTTCATTTGTTTGTTTTTGGAAGAAATAAATGTCAGTCCCTCTAGATTTTAGAAGCTCCTTCATAATCTCTTTATTTGGTGAAATGCTGTGGTAAAAGCAAGTTTAAACCAATATCTGTCAAATATAAAATAATTATTAGAAAGAAGGGACAAAACAGTAATAAATTCTAACCTCAGCCACTTTGGACAATCACCTTGCAGGAACAAAATATAAGAATCCAGTGTGTATGGCATTGCCATCCCAAAGCTCTGATTTGTCCAGTGTCACCACTCCTGTCAAAGAGGAATTTGTTGCCTTATCTGATGGAAAAGGTAGATTGATCCTGCTACTAAAAGCAGCTTAAGGCTCACAAGGACCCAGGGATAGCAGAATAGTCCCAACCAATGTGGGGAATCCCAACTAGTAGAAAACCATTCTTTCTGCAAGTCAGAACATCACCAAAAAGGTACTGAGGGGCACAATACAGATGTTGCAAAGCACATTTTGTGTATATTTGAGAACTGGAAATGAATCAGGTGATGATATTCAGGAATAATTTTTAGTTTTAGTAGGCATTAATTTATTTCAACAATGTAAAAAGATACTTTTGTCTTTTAGGGTGGGCTATTATATTGTCTGTGTAATGGCTGGTTGTGACTCTCCCTGCACTACCACTCACCCCTTCATTTCACAGAGTCATTTTGTGAACTAACTAGAAGGTTGGATAATTCTACCAAAAGGCTGGCGTTTCACTTTGCTTGTGTGAGTACATGAGGACAGAGTGGGGGTTCTCCTGGCTTGCATGACTAGACGGGGTGAATTCTTGTTCGTTAATAAATGTTTGTATATTTGGCAGAAGGTGGTTTAAAACTTGCTTCTGTTGTAACAAACCACCTGTTAGCAAGAGGGTCATAGTCTTACCCTCACATAGCTGGAGGCTTTCTACATATAACAAAAAGAACTTTGTAGCTTCTAAAAACAAAATTGATTTACACTGGTTTCAACAATAGGATTATCACTGAGTATTTGAATATGTTCTCTAAACCTTCTTCCCGCAATAAGATACTAACCGTCTAAGATAAACTATACTGACCTATTAGTAATGAGATAATTTTCTTCCAGACCTTGTCTCTGAAATTGTAGCTGCTTCATGAAGATCTTGTCTGAGTTTATTATTTTTTTCCAAATTACCATCTTCTCTCTTTAAGTAGTTCTAGATGTACTAGGAATTTAATCCAAAGGCTCATTTTGCAGTGAGTATTAGTCAGCATATTTTACAGGAAGAATGGCCAGTGTAGGTTATACAGCAAATCAGGTAAGTATAAGTCAGATACTATGGTTTCTGTGATAGTTCTCTTTCCCTTGCCCTTCCATGCAGCAGAGGGCAGTAGTGAACTGTGCATATTTCCTCCAGAAACAAACAAAATAAATAATTTAAAAATCATATCGAAAATGTCTCCATTCAGTAGTATTTTTGGTCACCTGAACGAACAGTAACTTACCTGAGCTACAATCCAGTATACAGTAGCTAATTTCAGATCTCAGACATGGTTCAGTTCAGACAATTTAGGATTTGAGTAATAACATTATATTGCATCTAGTCATTCACAAACCACATGTAGGCAGAAATTAAATATTTTAATTTTTTTCTAAGAAATTTCCTTAAGGAAATGTTATAGCATAAAGTTATCTTAACTAATTCTAGCTTAAAACATTGTCTTCTTCAAGGTAAATAGAATATTTTAATGAACTTCTATCTTCTTTAAAAGGCTTTTTAATAAATTAAATTAAAATATTGTTTCTTACCAAATAACCACATTTATGAATATGCAATTGACCTGAAGTATTAAATTTCAACTTTTAAATAAAATTTTATTTTCTGGTATTTACCTATATAGTTTTATGTTTATCTGCAGTTTTCCTTATTTTGTATCTTAAATGTCATCTACTGTCTTCCTAGTAAAGAAGATGAAAAGTCAGCTCTCTTACACTCCCCTCAGATATTCTCTCACCTTTTTCCTCCAAAAATGCCATTTTATTTATTTATCTTTTATTTATTTTTTAAAATTTATTTATTTATTTATTTATTTTTGGCTGTGTTGGGTCTTCGTTTCTGTGCGAGGGCTTTCTCTAGTTGCGGCGAGCGGGGGCCACTCGCATTGCAGTGCGCGGGCCTCTCACTATCGCGGCCTCTCTTGTTGCGGAGCACAGGCTCCAGACGCGCAGGCTCAGTAATTGTGGCTCAGGGGCCCAGCTGCTCCACGGCACGTGGGATCTTCCCACACCAGGGCTCGAACCCGTGTCCCCTGCATCGGCAGGCAGATTCTCAACCACTGCGCCACCAGGGAAGCCCAAAAAAAGCCATTTTAAATTACTCAGTTTTGGGCCCTGTGCCTTAATCATAGAAGGCAATTATTAAATATACGTCTATGGCAACATATTCAAACAGTTGAAAGGGATTTCCAATGAAGAAAAGATTACTCACATTTACTGAGTTCTGACTCTGTGCCCAGAATTTTCACCTGGTTTTAAATCACCATCACACAGAAAACCATTTCTGATTATCTTTCCAGATTGCAACATTTAAGCAGGTCTTTTCAAAGTAGAAAAGAACATGGGTTCTTGCCAAAAGCTTGGTAAAGCAAAAACGATCTCAGACTTCAGTTGCATAGCTCACATTTAAATCCGCTCTTTCACTTACTAGCTGTCAGACCTTCCACTTCACAACCTCTGCTTCCCATCTAAGGCTTCCCAGAGCTGGGTAGCCGTGGCAGTGACCATTTTCCTATCCCACTTACCTTGTTTGCTTACCTCTTATTGGAGGAACCTACCACTCCCTTGATGAGGGTCAGTATTTAAACACACATATATATATATATACACATATGTAATTATATTACATGTAAATGGAAAAATATTCAATTAAAATACACAGTTTGTTCTACTGGATAAAAAAAGAAAATTGAACTATATGCTATTTGCAAGAAGCATGCATTAATTACAACAACACAGAGAAGATGAAAGCAAAAGAAAGAAAATGATTTCCTATACAAACCCTAGCGAGAAAAAAAAAAAGCTGATGTATATTGATATCAAAGTAGACTTTAAGAGAAAAAGTATTACTAGATATAAGTGAGCCATTTCATATGATAACATGATCAATTCAAGAGAAAGATATAACACTTCAATATTTGTATTCACCTAATTTATTTTAAAAAATATATAAAGATATAAAGTGAGAGCTGACAAAATTGAAAGAAGAATAATTACAAAATTAATACTGGACTTTTTTTAATACTGGAGATTTAACCCATCTCTTTCTGTAACTGATGGAAAAAAATGTCAAAATCAATAAAGATTTAAAAGATTTGAGCAACATAGTTAAATGCCTTGATTTTATTGACATATACTGACTACAATTCCCTAAAACTGTAAAATATATATTCTTTTCAATTGCACAGGGAACATTTACCAAAATAATACATATCTTAGACCATAGAGTGAATCTCAACAAATTGCAAAGAATTGAAATCAAGCAGAGTTCTCTCCATGTGGAATTAAACTAGAAATCACCAAGAGTATAATTACTACAAAATATTTAAAAGTTTGGAAATTAATCAACACACAAATAATCCATTAGGCAAAGAAGAATTCACAAAGGAAATTAGAAAATATTTTAAACTGAATGATAATTCAAAATATCAAAACCTATACAATGCTGCTAAAGCTGTGTTTAAAGGAAATTCTAAAATTTGATATTTTTAAAGCCAATTTTCCTAGGATTGATCTATAGATGCAATGCAGTCTCAGTCAAAATTTTAATTTTTTCGTGTGAAAATTTTCACATGTTCTATGGAAATGCAGAAGACCTAATATAATAAGACAATCTTCAAAGAGAAAAACAAATGAAGGCTATACTTGCTATAAAACTACAGTATAAAGACTTGCTATAAAGCTACAGTAATTAAGACAGTGTAAAATTAACACAAGCACAGACAAACAGCCCAATGCACTAGAGTAAAGAGCCCAGAAACAGTTCCACACACGACATATGACATGGTATATGACAAAAGCACCACCGCAGTTGAGTAGGATAAATAGTGCTTGGTCAACTGGAGATCTATATGGGAAAAAAATGTACTTTGAACCCCTACATACTTAATTAATTAACTAATTAATTATTTAAGATGGTTCATAGACCTAAATGTAAAAAAGAAAACAGTAAAGTTACTGGAAGAAAATAGGAGAAAATCTTCAAGACCTTGGTGTAAACAAAGATTTTCTAAACAGAGCGGAGGGAAGACTGGATATGAAGGGGCAAAGATCCCGAACAGTTTATTTAATCCTTTATTTGTCTTTATCTATCTACATACCTATCTCTCTATCTACCTATCTAACTATCTATCTACCTCCTTATCTACCAAATCTATTTATTTTTGCCTTGGCTGATGTTTTGTGTGTGTGTGTGTGTGTGTGTGTGTGTGAAAGTTGTTGCATGTTTGAAACAAAATCAAATGGTCCAAGAGATTCAGAATCACAAATAAGAAAAATTTGTGTGCTTACTATATGCTAAGCATGTTGACCAAAACTTCAGGGCTTCATGCTCAAGGTACAGTATGACAAAATTTTGGCAGTGGGAAGAGGACATTAGCTAAAGACAGTAATATAAGCTGAAATGGAAATGTTTTAATGTTTCAAGGGCAAAATGGTTTTAAGGTATATTTTATTAAAATTTCCTTAATCAAAATTTATGAGGGAAGAGAGACCAGCATATATTATGATAGCTAATTGTTACAATTAATTTGATTGTTAGGAGATATTAATTTAATATAGAAATAATTAACTGTATAGGAGTATTTGTAATTTGAATGACAACCATTTGGTTATCTTATTATCTTAAAGAAAGAGTCTGCAGAGGGAACGTTAAAAAAAACTACCACATTTTGCAATGTAGGGTTTTTTTATATTAAATACATGGTTTTTCTTTGGCATGCAAGATGTTTTGCTTATTGTAGAAAATGGAATATATGATGCCGTGTTTTAACCATCAAAAACAACATTACATTTTGATATATTATGTACTAATGTCTTTCAACATACTTCTAAACATACAGACTTTTAAAAAATAATTATATTTTATGTATAGTTACTGATTTTGCATTGCAAATTAAGCATGAAAAAAGTACAATGATATATTATCTTGTTTTTCTAATTTATAAAGATGGATAAACTGATTACATTATTTGTACATCTTTTTAACCTTTACTGATTTTACTAGTCTATCTTTCATGTATATGCTGCAATTCATTTTTCAGTGGTTATTATGGTACTTTTTGAAATACTTTATTAACACTTGTCTGAAATTAAAAATGAAGTTTTTTTCTAAAATAAAAAGACTAATTATATTTGAAATGACAATGAAGGTTTGATTTACCAACTTAAATAATAAGGCAAATATTTTCCATAGGCTGAATATGCTAACTGCTGCAGCCCCAAGATTTGAAGAAAAGATATTGTATACAAATAAGAAAATTTAAAACATTTTATCAGAAATGCTGTATTGGTAAAGATGTAATACAGAAAAACATTTTGATTTTTCAAAGTTTTCTGAGCTAATTGAATTTAATGTAGAAATGAGTAACCAATGTAATTAATAGTTATTTGATACTTCTTGGAAAGGTCATTTGGGGATCCATTCCAGAAACTGAAGAAAATGAATATCATAGTTGTCTATTGCAAACAAATATTTTTAATAATATAATATCTGAGAATTCAATTAGGCTTTCTTTCAGTGTCATCTTGACATATAATTCATAAGATGTTCAAAGAAATAAATGAAATTGCTCTAGTACAATTCTTTTAATTACCCTCTATTTACATGAACAAGGTTTCTCAAAGCCTATAAATATTAAAATGAAAAATAATAGAATTGACTGAGTCTTTCTAGGACTGTATTATGTTTATGCATGGACATATAAACTAATTGGGTATTAAAAAACACTATTTGGTTCATGAAGAGGTGCATTTCCAGAAGTATATACTTGCATTGGACACATTTTAAAAAGTGTTGTAACAATTTTATTTTAAAATGTCAATATGTACTATATTACAGAAATTACACTCTCTGTTAGTGTTTAGGCTCCTATGAAGAAATAGATTGTCACTAAAATATGCCTGAGGTCCATACTAGTTTAAAATTCCTTGGGGAAGTTGTGAGCAAAATAGTTTTCAGAACAGTTATTTCTCTTAGCAACTTGTTTGTTTCCTTCACAGTAGTTGGCATTTTGCAGATGATTACATTATTGTTCAGAGAATCTCAGATGTAAATAGCAGACTACTCTGGTACCAGAAGGCTTACTAAATATTATAGACCCTTTCAGAATTTCCAAGAGTACTAAAGATATAGACCCTAAGACGATATTAAACTGGTCACAGTTCCCAAGCATGCTGTGGGGTCTTCTCTGGCAATAACACCACTGCCACCAGCACTCAGTCATGTGACACTTTGGACTGCCATCCCAGGATTTCAAGTGCCTTTGCCCACACCTGCCAGGTGACTGATTTCCCACCCTCCCCAACATTTACCTCTACTATTTGCTCATTTGCTTGGGTGCTAATGACTGGTGAAACCTAGACCATCTACCTGCACCTGACCTAAAGGGAGTTGGATGTATGTTTTTTGTTCTATCTTTAGAAGCTAGAACTCAAAATACAGAAAATTACTAAAATTAAAGAAGGAAATGTAATGATTCTGGACAAGTACAAAGGAAAAATGTCCACTGTAGAGATTTCTTTAACTGTCTTCTCCAATGGAGAATAATCTCCTTGAAAGCTGTCCCTTTGTCTTTTTCACTCCATCCACAGCAATGGACAGACCATACCTTCAGGGAAAAAGTGTGTCACTTGCGTTGCATAGATTTAGGAAGTAGAATTGGGATAAGGAGAGACTTTCTCTGGCAACATCAATGAGCAGCATGTTTGTAATAGATGGTCAACAGCCTCATATTTTAATTGATAAAGCCCAAGGTCTCTGAGCTATGAGACATAGAAGGAAAGAAATAAAAATACTTTCCTTATCCTTCTTTATGTGGATGTTGCTGCTTTTTCATGAGAGAAGCATAGGAAGGCCCAAATTGGCAATTTACACTCACTATTAGAGACAGTGCATGGTTTGTCAGTTTCCAAATTAAACGTGATTCAGGGCTCTTCAGAATATGTTGGGATGAGTATTGTCTAAACATGTTTGTGTTATGTTTTCAGTATATTCACTGAATGTATACTCATTTTTATATGCTGTACATTATTAATTTATTTATCACACCATTCTATTAGCCCAGTATAAATGAAAATTGATGTTACTTCCTTCTAACTTCTGAAAACATGTATTATTACTAAAAATACCTGGGAACCACTAAAAAATGTTCTTCTGCTTATAGCACATTACAAAGCCAGCTTCCTATACTTATTAATGTTAAAGTTCCATTGACCTTTGTTATAGATTGAATTTTGTTCCCCCCAGATTCATATGTTAAAGTCCTAACCCCCAGTACCTTAGGATGAGAGCTTATTTGGAGAGATAGGAGGTAATCAAGTTAAAGTGAAGTCATTAGAGTGGACCCTAATCCAATATGACCTGTGTCCTTATGAAAAGGGAAAGTTTGACCACAGACATGTGTTCAAAATGCTATGTGAATGTGAAGGCAGAGATAAGAGTGATGCATGGGGTGAAGCCAGGGAAAGCTACAGGTTGACAGCAAATCACCAGAAGCTAAGAGAAAGGCATGGAACAGATTATCTTCCAGCCCTCAGAAGGAACCAACTCTCCTGGCACCTTGATCTTGGACTTCCAGACTCCAGAGCTGTGAGGACTTAAATTCCTGTTGTTTAAGCCACTCAGTTTGCTGCAGTTTGTTATGGAAGCCTTAGCAAACAAATAACATCTTATCTAACATGAGCTCTTTTCATAATTTCTCTTTCTTACATGATTCTCTGTAGCCTTGAGGAATTTTTTAATCTATAGGAGAACTTCAGAGCTTGTTTTTACATTGTACTCCAGCTCCTGGAGAGGTGTTCTCGGGCACAGGTCACGTCTAAGGCCATTTGTTGGATCACTGTGCTGGATGTCAGCTTTTCTGGGGAACTGAGAAAAAAGGATAAAACGCCGGGAGCCAAAGAATTATAGTCTTTCCTTTGGGTCAGCATCTATTGGGATACCCCTTCTTTTGAGTTACCTGTCTGCCATGCAGCTAGTGGAGTATAATCTTCTTCCTACTTACTCCTGAGGGGCTCTATTCTAGGCAGCATGGAAATGAGCAGTTTAGATAAACTGAGTCAGGCCTTGGCAACAACTTTTGCCTTGTTTTTTCTTTCTGATCTTTCTTTGGATTTAGTTTTCTCATTCCATTACGATGAAATAGTCACAAATAGCTGGGATTCTGGTATGAGCTTAGAAGAAAAGGACCAAGGAAGCAGCTCACTCTGTCTTTATTATCTAAGGGTCCTTGCACCTCCATATTGCCCAGGAGACTACACCGAATTTACAGATGAAGTTGGGAAGAATTGAAATCTTAACACTATTGATACTCTAACAATAAATACAGTATATCTCTCCATTTATTTACATCTTTGATTTCTTTCATCAGAGTTCTATAGCTTTCCACATGTAGATCCTGTACATATTTTGTTGAATTTGTAACAAAGTATTTTTTGGTGCTTTTGTAAATGGTGTCGTGTTTCTAATTTCAAATTTCAATTGTTCATTGTTGGGACTCAGGATAGCAAAAATAACTTTTGTGTATCAAACTTTTATCCTGGAATCTTATATTTGCTTATTAGTTCCAGGAAATTTTTTGTAGGTTCTTTGGAATTCTACATAGGCAATCATGTCATCTGTGAACAAAGACAAGTTTGTTCCTTCTTCCAATATGTATACATTTCATTTCATTTTATTGCTTTATTGCACTAGCTATGACTTCCAGGGTAACATTTAACAGGTGTGGTAAGAGAGGACATAAGTGTCCTGATCCTGATGTTAGGGAGAAAGCATCCAGCTTCTCACCATTAAGTATAATGATAGCTGTAGTTTTTTTGTTTTTTTTTTAATAGTTGTTCTTCATCAAGTTGAGAAAGTTTCCCTCTATTCCTATTTTTCTGAGACATTTTATCATGTATAGGTGTTCGATTTTGTCAACTGCTTTTTCTGCATCAGTTGATACAATCATACAATTTTTCTTCTTTAGCCTACTGATGTGACTTTTTTCTTTTTTGAATGTTGATTTTTTGAATGTCGAACCAGCCTTGCATATCTGGAATAAGTCTCACTTGGTAAGACATACTATTCTTTTCATTCATTGTTGGGTTTAACCTGCTAATGTTTTTGTTGAGGGTTTCACATCTATCTTCATGAAAGATATTGGTCTATAGTCTCCTTTTTTTTGTAATGCCTTTATCTTGTTTTGGTATAAAAGTAATGCCACTCTCATAGAATGAATTAGGAAGTGTTTACTCTGCTTCAGTCTTCTGAAAGAGATTGTAGAGAGTTGGCATAAGATCCATCACATCATAAATGTGTGGTAGAATTCAGCAGTGAAACTATCTGGGTCTGGTTCTTTCAGCTTTGGTGGGTTATTAGTTATTGGTCCAATTTCTTTAGTATATATAAGCCTATTCAGATTATCTGTTTCTCCTTGTATGAGTTTTGGGTGGATTGTGTCTTTCAAGGAATTAGTTCATTTTATCTAGAAATTTATAAAACTTGTGAGCATAGACTTGTTCATAATGTTCTCTTATTATCCTTTTAATGTCCCTGTGATCAGCAGTGGTAGCCCATTTTTTATTTCTGATATTAATACTTTGTGTCTCCTGTCATTTTTCTTTAATCTGGCTAGAGATTTCTCAGTTTTATTGATCTTTTAACAGAATCAACTTTTGATTTTGTTGAGTTTCTCTATTATCTTCCTGTTTTCAATTTTATTGATTTTTGATCTAATTTTTACTATTTTCTTCTGGTTTCTTTAGACTTATATTCATCCTCTGTCTCTTCTTTCATAAGATGGAAACTTAGGTTATTTATTTTAGATCTTTCTTCTTTTATAATGTGTATGTAACATTATAAACTTTCCTCTAAGCATGACTTTTTTTGCATCTCACAAATTTTGATGTTGTATTTTCATTTTTACGTAGTTCAAAATATTTTTTAAATTATTTTAAGAGCTTTTATTTTCCCTATGTGTTATTTAGGAGTGTGTTGTTTAATTTCCAAATATTTGTGGATTTTTCCAGCTATCTTTCCCTTATTGACGTTTCATTTAATCCATTGAAGTCTGAGAACATACTTCGTATGATTGCTAGTCTTTTAAATTGGTTAAGCTGCATTTTATGGCCATGAATTTGGTCTCTCATTGAATGTTCCATGTGAACTTAAGAAGGATATATATTCTGTTGTTATTGGATGGAGTATTTTATAAATGTCAATTGCATCAAGTTGTTCAGGTCAATTCTATGCTTACTGATTTAGTGCCTGCTTGATTTATCAGTTAATAAAAGATGGATGTTGAAATCTCCAAATATAATAGTGGATTTGTCTATTTCTCCTTTTAGTTCTATCAGTTTTCAGTTCTCTATTAATTTTTACCTCATGTATTTAAGCTCTGTTGTTAGATGCATACATATTTAGGATTTGTAGGTCTTCTTGGAGATTTGATCTCCTATCATTATTTCATGTCCCTTTTTAACCCCTGGTAATTTTCCTTGTTCTGAGTTCTGCTCCGTCTGAAATTAATATAGCTACTCCAGCTGTCTTTTGATTAGTGTTAGTGTGGTATAGTTTTCTTCTTCTTTTCCTTTAACTTACTTGAATTTTATAATTAAAGTGGGTTTCTTGTGAACAAACTATAGTGGAATCATTTTTTTTTTTAATTTCAATTTGGGAAGTTTCTATTGATATGTCTTCAAACTAACTGATTCTTTCCTTGGCCATGTCCAGTTCACTGATCAAAGGCATTCTTCATTTCTGTTCCATTGTTTTTATTTTTATCATTTCCCTTTGATTCTTTCTTAGTGTTTCCATATTTCTGCTTGCATTACCCATATGTTCATGCATGTTGTGTACTTTTTTCCTTTAGAATTCTTAACATATGAGTTATGTTATTTTAAGTTCTCAGTCTGATAATTCCAATAACTGTGTCATATCTGAATATGATTCTGGTGCTTGCCTTGTCTGTTCAGACTCAGATATTTTTTCTTTTTGGTGTGCCTTTTAATATTTTTGAAAGCTGAACATTTGGATCAGTAATAGAAACTGTGGTAAATAGACCTGTAGTGTGAAAATGTACTAATCTGGCTAAGAGTTGGGATGTGTTTAATGCTTACCATTGTTGTTAGTGCCAAAGGCTTCAAGTTCCTCTATTGTCTTTCTTTGTGTCTCTCCTCTTGACTTTGGGCTTCCCTAAGCACTTCTTCTCAAAGAAAGTCCGTGTCTTGCAGTTTTTTCAGCTGTAATCCATGGTTACCATCCTGAGGCCCTGTTGCTGTGGTGGTCACGTGTGGGAAAGAAGTGTTCTATAATCTCACGATTAAATCTCAGTCTTTTAGTCCATCTCTCTAGGCTATGACTTTCACAGGCATTTCTCAAGTGATATAGCTTTTCTCCCCCTTACATAAGAAAGGAAGTCTAGAGGGGGCTAGAACAGGAGAAACGTCCTTTCTTGAGCTGGGATAAAGCTCTGGCAAAATCTTTTCCCTAGAAGTAAACCTTTTTTTTTTAAATTTTTTAATTTAATTTAATTTTTTAAGATTTATTTATTTTTGTTGCCTTGGGTCTTTGTTGCTGCACACGGACTTTCTCTAGTTGCATCGAGCTGGGGCTACTCTTCGTTGTGGTGTGTGAGCTTCTCATTGCGGTGGCTTCTCTTGTTGTGGAGCATGGGCTCTAGGTGCACAGGCTTCAGTAGTTGTGGCACATGGGCTCAGTAGTTGTGGCTCGCAGGCTCTAGAGCACAGGCTCAGTAGTTGTGACACATGGGATTAGTTGCTCTGCGGCATATGGGATCTTCCCAGACCAGGGCTTGAACCCGTGTCCCCTGCATTGGCAAGCAGATTCTTAACCACTGCACCACCAGGTAAGTCCCGAGGGTAAACCTTTTTTAATGGTGAATTCTCTAGACATGTTTCACAATAATTACTCTTCCCTTCATCCTGCCAGACCCAGGAGGGTATCTTTCTAGGATCTTCATCATGAGAATCTGGTGAGGTTACTAGAGGTAAACCAGTGAAAATGCAGGAGATTGCCTAAGATTGCAGCCCCTAGGGATTTCTTATTCTTAGGTTAGTCCATAGTCAGCCTCCAGCGATTCATCAAAATTACCATTGAAGAGTTCCTACTAGTTTATGCCTCCAGCAGCTTTTGTTTCACTTTAACACTTTAATCATCTCTGCTATGATTATCTGGATTACCTTTCTTCGTAGTTTTCAGGGTGTTAGTTTTCCCTAAAACCTCAGCTCTCTGTTGGACCCAAGAGAAGTCATTGATTTTCAGTTTGTTCAGCTTTTTCATATAGTAAATGCAGGACTGATAACTGCCAAGCTCTTTACATGTCAGTGCTGAAACTGAAAGTCTTAAGTCTCATTTCTAAAACCCAAATTAATAATGATGATGACAATAATAATAATAATTAATAGTAGCAGTAACAGTATAAATTCTAAAGGTACAATTGCATCAGATTTACATGCATATTAAACAGTTTCTTTGCTTCCATCCCTCTTGCATCTCAGATGTTCCTTATTTCTTCTGGGACAATCTTTCCTCTTTCTTAAAGTATATCCTTTCAAAGCTATGTTTAATTTTTTCATTTATCTGATATCTGAAAAATAATCTTACTTATACATTCTAATTCTAGATGCTAGTTGTTTGTGGGCCATGATTCTAGATTAACTTATATTCTGCATTAAAATGCTAAAGTTTTTATTATATTTTCTTTTGACTCCCTCAGTGTCATTGAAAATCTTTTCATCTGTCTACAAGCCATTTCTCTGGATGGCACCTCTTTCTCTTCATTTTCCTTTCCTATTTTTTTTTTTTTTTTTTGGCTGCACTGCGTGGCATGTGGGATTTTAGTTCCCCAACCAGGAATCAAATCCAGGTCCCCTGCATTGGAAGCATGGAGTCTTAACAACAGGACCACCAGCGAAGTCCCCATTCTCCTTTTCTGTTCTTCTTTCTTCTTCCCTTTCATCTTCTCCTCATCCTCTTTCTTTATCATTTTTTTCTCTGCCTTTAGATAGTTTCCTTTCTTCTTATAAGCTTAGAAATTCTTTATTGAGGCATCTCTCATCATTTATACAGTATCTAATTGTGTAATAGTCAGATGGCCTCATTATTTTGTCTACAATATGTCACACTTCCTTTATAACCTTAGCTTTCTTTCACTATTCCTTTTACTGAAACATGTATTAAATTGTTCCTGTAAGCTAGCATTAAGTCCCTGCACTTAATCCTCTCAGCAACATTATAAATTTAGGGGTTGCTACTGTCCCCATTTTATGGCTAACAAGACCGGCTAAGACATATTAAGTAAGGACAGAATTGGACTCTGAGCCCAGGTCTGTCTGGTCCCAGAGTCATCTCTCCTAAGTATCACCATCATGTGACCTTTCAATCTAAATTCTCAGCCTGGCTGGCCTACTGAGTCTTCCACATTTCAATTCCCCCTACTATTACTACCTATACTATTTACCTGACTGATAATAATCATTTAGTTATTTTCACTTTAACATTAATATACCTTTCCCTTCCCATGGTATTAGTCTCTTAAGAGCATAAAATGTGTCATTTGCCATGCTCCAGAGCAGCTCCTAATACAGTGCTATGGAAAAATTAAGTGTTCAATAAGTACTAATTAAACTATGATAAAATCCAATTATCTTAAAAGAAACAGGTAGTTTTTTCTCTGAATAAACATGCCAATCAGAATAATATAATAATTATGCTGAATTAAAATGCATGTATATGGCAATTAACCAAAAATAAAAGAAGATCTACGGCCACTAAGGGGAGTGCGGTAAAAGGAAGAGTGATGTTTGGGCTCATAATGTGTCGCTAAAATCATTAAAATGACTGTGGTCTATTTTGTTCATTGTTAACACCCGTGAATATATCGGGGTTATATTCTACATTTCTGAGTTTGTGTTTTAACTGAAGTAATTTATCAATTTTTAAACATACCCAAGGTTTCCACATTTCTCCAAGGCATACTGGATGATAATTTTAAAAGCAGGCATCAGAAAAGAGCCCGTGATCAGGGCCACAGTCAGTGTGGACAAAAATGTGCTGCTAGCATTACGGTAACAGGCTGAATTCTTAGACATCAACAACATGCTTTCCTTACCACAATGTGTTCCCCTATACTGTTTCATCATTACGAGTACTTATTTAAAACCCATTTACAAAGCTGATTGCCAAGTACTGTATTGTCTAGAACTACTGCAAGAGATTTAGGTGCATAAAGTTCACACTTGGTTATTAGACCTTTAACTGCTTTTTTGCTTGCCAAGCACAGTTAATACACGAAAACAGTATAATCAAGATGATGAAAGTTTGTTTCCCATGACTGCCTTTACTTGCCTACCCTTCTCCACATCCACCTTTGATATTCGTTCCAGAAAATTTACTGCCTCCCAAAAGATTCTTACATTCTTGGAATCAATTCCAGTAAGGCTAGTTATGTGGTGGTCTAATCCCTTCTTGCTCTGCTCCAAGTTGGCTTTTGATTGTTATTTCAAATAAAATAATTTTACTGCCTCCTTAATGTGTCCATGTAGTAAAAGTCTCAGGATAGTCTTGATGCCTCTTTTTGAGATGAGCGAATGCAGCTTTGGGGAAACTGCGGGCAGACTGGGGTGGTTATCGATATCATGCAGAACTCACGACGAGTCTGTGATTCAGAAACAACTACGCATGCAAGCATGTGTGCACACATACTAACGAGCCCTGTGACCAGAGGCATTGGCAAGAATGGGTGGCAGTCTGGCGACAGTGAAGTGGAGATTTGGGGAACGCAGCCAGAGGGCTGCTGGCCTGCGAGCTCCCCAGAGTCCTCGACCACTTACAACCACTGTGACGCAAATGTGCTGTCAAACTGAACTCAGGAACATAAAAGAACTGATGGAATGACAGACAAATATAGGGAGGAAGGCACATTAAGGAAGAATGGAAAAGAACAAAGGAAATAAGAGATCAGTGTGGGGAAGACAGAATTTCTCAACATTATCAGCACTCCAGGCGGGCATAACAAGATTCCCGAGAATCGTTCTGTCTTGACATTATAGTACGAAACTAGACAGCCAATCTCTTACTTATGGTGAGAATCGCTTCATTTGTGTCATTCATTAGTGGTGCTGAGAAAACTAATGATTTGTTCTTACTGAACACAGATTAGCTCATGGATCGCAGACTTTTGACATATTCAATGTACAGTCAAAGATGAGTTAGATTAGGCTCCCTAGAAAATGGATCCACAAGGCTGTGCAGAGCGGCTGCATTGTGCAAATGTGTTTCTAGTTTGTGTCCAGGCAGCTCTTTTCCTTCTTTCTCGCTTCTCATCCAGACCACAATTACACTTGTTATATGGAAGGCAGCTCCTTTGAAAGCATTTAGAGGTATAAGTAATTATATATTGTTTTTGTCCCTCAAACCCAGAAATATTTACTTATTTCTTGATATGAGTACATCTGTGGTATTTTAAAAATGATTTAAATTTTGGTTATTTTCTGGGATACTGAGATTTAGAAATTGATATGGAAATAAACACAATCCACTAATTTTTGAATTGTTGTTTATAAACTTTCAGCAGCTATAAAACAGCTTAATTGGAATTGTTTGGACTTCCTATGAGGTAAGTTTAAAAAAGAATTGAACCAGAAATCTGGGGATATGACTCCAAACTCTGATCTTAGATAAGTCACTACCAACTAGAGATCTTAATGTGAGAGAAGTTAGTTTTCTTTTCTTTTATATACATATATTATACATTTCATATATACATATATTATAAAGCTTTGGGTTTTTCCACCAAAATTTTTAGGGTAAAAACAATCTTGTGACACTTGTTTTATTTAGTCGAATTTAAGGTAAAGAGCTACAACAGATATTTGTGGGACTGTATTTGAAGAGGTTAAGTCACCTTAGTGTAATGTGTTTAACTTTTTCCTGCCACTTATTTGCAAAATTTGCAAAATTATAAACAGCAGGATACCCATAATCAACTCTCAGAGTTAAATAAAAAACACAACTAATTTTAAATTATTGATTTAAAATGTGATATTCTACAAATATCTTTTACTGTCAATTTTAATAGATAATTTTAATTGTTTCAGAAAAATCTTTAATAAGTATATAAAAATAATTTCAATAATTTGCTTTTACTTTCACTGTAGTTTATATTTCTAATGAAACTATGTTCCAACATTTTATATTCTATGTGCATTCACATGGTATCTTTAATCCTTCAGATAGCTACTGACAACAGAATACAAATTATGTGAAATTTTAAATTATAACAATATATAGTGATTGGAACTCTTCTAAACATCACTGGGACATCAACAGAATGACACATGTGCCAAAATAATTTAATATACTGTCTTTGATATTTCATTGACTTTTAATGAAGCCTTATAAGTATTTTTCATTTTATTGTTTTGAATGTGTGTTAATCAATGTAGGAGGATGGGGCATCTTTTATTAAATAGTTTGTGGGTTGATTTATACCTTTTAAATATACAGACATATGGTACACAGGCCTTCATTTGTACTCTTGCCCCAGGCCCTGCAAATGTTGAGACAGTCTAACTTTTGACAGCTTAGATATAGCGTGAATCTTACCTTTTCCAGATGTATGGAAAGGGCTGTTTTTCTATGTTTGTTTCATTAATGTGAGAATCCTGAAAAAAAAAAAAAAACATGCTTTGTAATTTATTTTGTATAGAAATCAACTCATACAATGTTCTAAAGTTGTGAGATAAATTATTTTAAAGTTGTTTTAAGTGCTTTTTTAAATATGAGAAGTTATTTATAATTTCAGTGAAGATCCTGGGTATTGAGTTTGGAATTATCTAGTAATATACCACCAATAAAGCAGAGTTCATGAACAATCATTTTTTAACTGATTATTCACTGTTGTTCTGATATACACTATATGTCTTTTTTTATGAGGGAGTTCCATGTGACATATTCCTTCCATTTGAAGAATGAAGATTGAGGCTGTTCACAGAGGACCTCAGTGATGAATCTATCTCATCAGTCAGTATTTTTCTCCCCCCACCCAATTGGTTGGTCTCTTTGACTCAATCTTCATGATTCAAGATGTGAGTCTGTCTAACGCTGCCAGGGACGCTTGGTGGGGCCGCCATGTTTCAGTGGACATCTTTGATATCTGACTCAATTGAAAACTCCCTCCTTTTGATATGAATTCCACAGTATATGTTGAAAGGTTCTATAGTTTGTTTTCCTTTCTGTTTTTTATATAAGCCCTCAACGTGCCTGCTTTTGAATTGTTTCAGCCTTTACTTTCAAAGAAATCATAATCTGTAAACTTTTACCTACCTTCCATAGTTCCAAGTTCAAGTAGCTTCACCAGGCATGGAGCCAGGGCATTAGGGTATGATACCTTGTCATTAGATAAGAGACATGGTGACTAGTCTTGCTCAGCCTTTCTTCATAAATTCTTTGTAAGAATCTTTACTTCTCTGGGCCTCTTACAGTCTGTAAAATAGTGACTGAATGGGCCTTTATGTATGGCGTTAAAACGCCAACATTTTTTGAATCATTACTATTCTTGGCTTTTTAATGAGTACTTTGGTACTCATTTATCAATGAAAGAATAATTGATACATAGTTACTCCAATATGTAAGTTGATAATACAAGGAAAAAGTAAAAAAATAAACTTTATGTTTCCTTCAACTGCCTCTTTCTAATTTCAAGAAGTGTTACACAGTTTTAGAATTCTAGGATAATGTAATGTTCTTTTTTTGTCTGTGTGACTGTATAAGAATAGATCTTTTCATGTCCTCTTCTTAATCTTTATGCATTGAAGAGCTCTTTTTAAGACTTTCCCTCTATCAATGATCCTTATTCTATTGAGATGTTTTTCAGCTCCAATACACTGCCGTTTTTTTTATTATAAGAGCTTTATTGAGATGTAATTCACATATCATACAATTCATACATTTAAAATGTACAATTAAACAGTATTTTAGTATGACCAAAGACATGCTACATCACATAGTCAATGTGAGGTTAAACCATAGTTTTATACAGGGATAGGCTGATGCAACAAATTAGAAGCATACTTTCTATTTTACTTATGTTTTGAAATAACACCCCCCCACCTCTGCAACACACACACACGCAACACCCTTTTTACTGGATTGGAGAAAATGGCAAGAATGAGATGGAAGCATAATGTTTTTTTAGCCATGTATTATGTTTCTATCTTTGAGAAAATAACATTGTATTACATCTGATGTGACATAATGAAATATAAGTCAGGTTGAGTATGGGTAGAATCCATTGAGCAATTACAAAATAGAAGAGGTCTCCTGGGTGCTAAAATATCCAGGTTTTAGTTGTAATGATCAAGGGCAACTTTGTACCTCCAGGTCTGCCCCATGTTTCTATCTTTAAATACATACATACATACATACATACATGCATACATACTGCCATTTCTATACAATGTATTTTGTTCATTCTCCTCCAAATATCAAGTAGTATTTTTAGGGACTTTCATCCTACTCTAAGTATTCATTATTATTTTCAGAGACTTTCAAAAACAGCATTATTCAAACTGGGATACATGTATCCCAGGGGTATATAAAGACTTTCCATGTGGTAAGAGGGCAAGATATTAATTCTAATGGGATAATGTTAAGATAATCAACTACTGAATCTTCAACATTTACTCCTAAATTTTATCTCCTAGAATATATCTCCCTGAGAACTCATCTGTGGTCCAAATATCCCCTTCAAAATCACTCTTCCCTCATTTTTACACAGTAAAGGCACAGCTCTCACCCATATTCAGTCTTACCTTACCCACGGGCATGTATCAAAACTTTTGTGGCACCAAACAAAGAGAGATATATCGGTGAGAGTGATGTGAAAATGAGTAGCTCTAATGAATAGGTAAGAAATCATTTTTGCATGTCTAGTGGTTTGCAATTCTTTACTTTCAAGAGCATTGAAGGAAGACATAATAAAAATGTCAGCCAATTCATCATTAAAAATATTTTTGATGAAAGATTGCTACGTGGCTTTTGGCATAAAACTTGGATGAAATGTAAAGAATTGATTGATAGTACACTAGGAAAACTCTTTGCATTTTTATTTACTTAGTATGTGAACAGAATTTCTCAGCCCTTACATCTATAAAAGCGAAAAATAGGAATAGAATTTATGCTGTCTAGCAAAAACTAATGTTATTCATAAACACATTAACTCATTAATGAATAAACCAACACAAATCAACAGCAGATGTACTTAAAAAAATACTTCTTATGATTAGTATTTTGTTTCAAGTTTATATTTACATCATTTTGATCAATTATGAACTAGCAATAATTGTAATGACTTTTTAATTCAGAAGAACTTTCTTTTTAACAGTTAGAGATTTGTGGGTCACAGAATTTTAAAATTTTAATTCCAATATGTACATATTTTTCTTAAATAAAAGTATGAGTGATGAGTATAAGATTTGCAAGCATGAAATTATATTACATTAGGCTAAAACGCTACGTGGGAACTAGGATGAAAATTGTAGCTCATGAAAAAAAAGAGATATAAAGCTTAAGACTATTGAAGACATTGTTTATGCATTTGTAAATGATAATGGTGAGTATGGAATCATCATGGTATTTAGACTGCAGGAGATACATTTAAGAGTATTACAGTAGCTTTATTTTAAAAGTCAATATTTACAATATGTTGGAATTCATATCTTTTGCAACTAATTAAACTTCCGTTGAAAAGTTATTGATATCGATTTGCAAATGTGTGTGGTATGTTTTCTTCAATATTCCTTTAGGAGTAAAAAAGCAAAACGTTTTGGAGACTCTAATCTATTGACTAAATCATCACATATCCTTTCGCCCCTTTTAAAGATAAAGAGTGAATGAGCCTGGGTAGCTAAACTACCCAGATATCCTCTAGACGTCATGATTTTTTGAAATTATTAAATATTTTCTTTAGTGTAGTATAAACATCAAATATTTTCCTTTAAATGAGATATTTCATATCTGAATGAAAATTAACTTTCCTATCATTCTGGAGTTACTCAGCAAAGTTGTGCTTTAAGATGTGTCTGTGGTGCCTTCACATTGAATTAATGGTGTTCACTGCCCTCACACCTGCCGTAATTTCTAGGTCATGGTTCTTTCATGATGCTTCTCTGGTTCTCCAGAACTCCAAATTCATCTTAGCCTTGCTGGGCAGAGATTTATACTTCTACACTTTATATTTTACTGAAATCACACCCTCGTGGGCTTTTAAAAATTATTATTAATTATTTTGTTTTTGGAAAGCTCCCGTTATTTCCCAGAAGTCCATAGTTTTAATTATTATTTGATAAACACTGCATAGAAAAGAATATTCTAACTTGCTTAAGAATCCTAAAAAGATGATATTATAAATAATGATAATTATAACACTAGCAATATCACAAATAACAGATAGAAAATTTACCCAAGGCAACATGACAACTAAGTGGCAGGGTAATTTGATACCAAAACCTAAACTCTTAACTGTTATACCAAAGTAGTAGCTGCAGTTATTACTAGGATCTACATATAATATTACACATATAATTGGCCTTCCAACTTTCTAATCTTTTAAAATCTAAATTTATTAATTTAAGTTTTAAGTGGCTAGGTCATAAAAATAATATAATTAGGAATAAATGGTCAAATCTCATCCATCCTAGATGGAAGATCACAGATTTCTCCCTTCATGTGGTCCATTTGTCTTCAAAATGATGCCATTGGTTATATTACAGACCAGTGTGGCCGGAACTGGGCAAAGGACCACCACTCCTAAAAGGCTTAGAGTTCTAAATTCTACTAACTGACATTATACTAGAAAGTCACCTTTATTAATAAACTGTATTACTGGAAAGGCAGAGAAATTAAATGTTCTTTACTGCTGAAGAGGTTTTTTTTTACCTCTTTGCAAGCCTGAGTTCCCAAATCAGTGTGAAATCAGATTTTGTTGTTAACATTGGTCTTAAATTTAAAATGTCATAATATGTTTTTTAAAGTTGATTTATGCCATCCCCAACCATGCCAAGGGAGAAAAAAGATGACGAACAAATTTTGTACTTGAAGTACATAATTCCTTTTACTACCACCACTCTGAAATATTTTTTTAAAATAGTCATGGGAACTGCAAAAACCACTTTATCCTCTGAAACAAACATGATGGAATCAAATAAAATGATTTTTGATCATTTTTTCCCTTTAATGAGAAAGTGTTTAACCAAATTGTACTTCCATTGCATAACACTGCATGTTCCCCGGAAATATCTTTCATATAAAATATCATTAAGCATTATTCTGAAATTATCACAATAGAAAAATGATTCTATAGATATGGCAACCATAAAACAATAAGAGTTAGGAAACAGGTTTCAGGGCTAGAGTGAAATATTAAATGAAAACCAGCCTACATAGGCCAAAATTGGAAGAAGAGAAAAGCTAGAAGTTGACTAATAAAGAGAGAAGTCCCAGAAATAGAAAAAATAAAAGTCATATTTTGTGCTAAGATAAGACAAAAAGCAATGGACAAATAGTTTTGAAACTGAATTCTTCTTTCCTGGGTTTTACGAAGATGGGTAGAACATTAATGATTCTGTAAAAAATGGAAGACCAAAAAATCACCTTTTGTGAAATTTTTGCTGAAAATATGTTTAACTCTAGTGCTGACTTATTCTTAATTGTAATTTGATATCTTTTTAGAAAGAAATCAATATATACATTGGATTTCATACACAGAAATTTATGAAGGATTGTGGAGTTAAAGGGAAACTTCAAGATGAAGTCCAGCCCTCATTCATTCATTCATGCATTTATTTAATATTCCATCATTCACTCAGCAAATATATTCTTCAATAACTGGGGACAGAGCAGTGAATAAACAGATAAAAATCCTTACTTGTAGGCTGGTAGGGAGATACAAATAACAAACAAGTAAATATATAAAGCAGCAATAAGGGCTCTGTAGAAAGAAAAAAGGTAAGGAATGGTGACAAAGAGAATGGAAATAATTGCATTAGTAAATAGGATATTGGGAGGAAGGTTTCACTGAGAAGATGACATCTGAGTAAGATCTGAAGAAGGTGAGGGATGACACCTGTAGATACCTAGTGCAAGAGTTGCTCAGAAGCAACAAATGCAAAGAGCTCAAGACAGTGGTGTGCCTGTCATCAGGGCAGGTACCAGGGGTATAGAACTTGCCAAAAGGTCCACTCTGGGCAGATACATTATTAAAAGATGTCCTATTATATGGTCTGATGCAGGATTTCAGCCAGGGCCACCCTTAGGTTGTATGGGGTCGCAGGCAAATCATTTTTGTGGTCTCTGTCTTTATAAACAATTTGATTAATTGGTATTACATTTTAATGGGTCTGTGCATGAAGATTTAGAATAATGAGTAGATAAGAGGTACTTATTTGTTTATTGGGAGCAATCGTCCTGGCTACAGATGGGCAGAGATTATTATTCAGCCTCTTTGTTCCCAGCTCCTAGTACTCAGATCCTTACAAGAGGCACTTTCTCCCATCCTGTTAATTCCATTGCCTGTTTCATTTGCCCTGCGGCCTAGTCATCAATTCAATCTCTAGCCCTTGGCAAGATTCTGTACAATTACTGTGCAATTTCATTAGACCAACTAGTGTACTTGAAATAGTGCCATCGGTAAGAAGACTATTGTAATAATCCAGGAGATTGATGATAGTGATCAACTGTGTCAAATACTGCTGAGACATCAAAATATATGAGGTCTGAGGAATGACCATTGGATCATCAGCCTTCCCTGAATGTTCATGTTGACTAACATGTGAACACCACAAGAAATAGAAAATTCCTTGCTAAAGTACTCATTCTATATTTCCACAGCTCTGGATGTTGCATTTCTGCTTAAGGTATGCAATGTCTAAAACTTAAAATTTAATCCCCTGATGAGTCCATGAACTAGTTTAGTTTTTAATCTTCTGAGACTACCACAAAGAACATATCAACATGGAAAACCTTCCTCCTTCATTGAATCTGTTAGTAAAGGAGAGATTCAGCTGAGAATTTGGAGACTGGTCCAAATAAACTTTAAATTCTTGTTCACTTTCTTAGTTTCCTAAGAAACTAATCCATTGTTGTTTTTTGCCAAGGGCCAGAGGTTGAATTGGTGATTTAGGCAGCAGGGCAAATTAAATAAGCAATGGAATTAGCAGGATGGTAAAAAGTGGTTCAGGTAAGGATGTGGGTACCAGGGGCTAGAAATGAGGGGGCTCTTATAATAGTTCCTGCCCCACATCTACAACCAGGGTGATTGTTGACACTGAGCCATGCACCTGGTTAGGCAAGTGGTACCTACATGCTTTTTGCTTTGGATCATAGTTAATTTCAGAATGTGGGTCAATTCAAACTCATAAATAGAGGTAAATAGGCACATTTGTCAGGCAGTTTCTGACATTAGAAACTGGTTAGAGAGGCCATAATTGTGGAATGATGCCCAATAATAGAAACTTAGAGCTAGGCCTTCCTTATGATAGCAGAAGTATATGCTATATGCAAAACAGGGCTGTTATATGGTTTAGATGAACTAATATATGTGAAATATTTTATTATATAAATTTAAAATGGTATTATGATAGTTTAGAGAGAGTTTTCTTTTATATCTGACATATATATTATGGCATTTTCAAGCCTCACTTGAGATATTTCTGGAAAATGAGGTACAGAACACAAAATATCAATCAAAGCTGCAGATAGTAGATTTTTCTCTTTGTGTTTTATTTTCTTAAAAAATTTTTAAGAAATTACTTGAGAATTTGGTTCAGGTTATAAATAAGAAGCATCCAGGGATAAGACCCATCTATGAGTCAGCATGAGTCAGTAATTCAGTAAGCCTGGGAACTGGAAATAAGTTGGAATGTAATAGATTTCTAGTGCTCAAATGTGAATAAAGCTTTTTGAACGCCTGAAATTGCAAATGTCTGTGGTTGTCTGTTTGAAGATGATTTTGTAACACAAAGAAATTCAGGGAAAGGTCTTTCATACAGGACAAAAAGCGGCTACCCTGTCACATTAAGAGAAATATTTGACTTGAGTAACTCAAATATGATGAAGTAAGAAGTTCTATCGTGTGAAATCCTGGAGCATCCACAACTAGTGAAAGCTTGGATTGCTGGAAATGAAACTTGAAATAAACCATTTCAGGGATAGATGCCAACAAATTTAATATTATAAAACAATAGGAACTTTGAAGTTTTTTAACACTGTAATATAAAGAGGGCTCCCCACTTATTGAAAGAAGTAGCTAAATTTTATTTCATCTATGTCTTTAGATCTATAGAGGGTAGGTTCTATGGTGAGGATGGTAAAAACCTCTAAATAAGTTTCCTGTGAGTTTCTGTTATAGGAAAGCAAACAATCAAACAGGCATATAATTACTCACTGCCAACTACTGAGCTAATTAACTTAGAGATGAAAACAGGGATATTGAGAAGTTATACATTATAAGCAGAATCACGTTTAATCACATTTCAAGTAATTAAAAAACCAGAATAACATAGATACCAATCAGAATGGGTGGCACAATCACCCAGGAAGGGTACCACCTGCAGCTAACCAGTAGAGCCTTACCGGTAAGTAATTGCTGAATATTAGTCCAGGTTATGAGTAAATTCATACAGCAAATTAACGATACAAGTGAGATTTTAATTTCAACCTAGTTTACTGAGTAACTCTCCCTGTATATGAGTAACTCATATACACAAATTTTGTTCATCTTTATATGTTGGAATTTGATTGCTATCTCACAAGCTGTTTGGAAAAGTATATGAACTGTTGAGGTTGCTGAGAAATAAATTTAAAAAATTTCAAACAATAAGCAAATTAATTTGAATAAGGGTAAATAATAATAGACTAAGTCACAATTATTTCTCAAGACCTTTGTAAAAGTATGATAGCTACTTATTTGACTCCAGTAAAAAAAAAAAAAAAAGAAATTAGCTCAGTTTGCAGGATATATTGAGGAGCCTCAGCTAGAGTATATGCTTTCCTATGACTTTGAGTAGTATTCTGTGGTTTGCATTGAGGGCTTGGTTAGAGAGATATGATCAGTGTTGTCAGTTTCTTATTTATGGTGCTGTAATTCTAAAAGCAGCAAACTGGAATTACTGATGTGGCAGCTGTTATCTTACCACACTTCTAAATCATAATGTAGGCTGTAAATTAGAGATAGATGATCCTGGATGTATTCCCAAGCTCCTTCAGAACCACTTGTGTTGTAGGCCTGTGCTAAGTTAACAAAAGCTTCACAATAAACTATGTACCTGAATAGGGAGTTGCAAAATAAATGCTATAGAGACATAAGTTTAGAAGCAGGAGACCTTTTTTAAATAATTATTTTAAATCAGATTTATCATATTAGATAATATGAAAGGCTTTTGATTTTCATATGTTTTTACATACTTACAAATTTTCCCAAGACCTATTCCATTTCTTTTCATTCTTATAGAGTACGTGGAAATACGATGGATTCAAAATAGGCAAAGTTCAGTTTTGCAAGATGAAAAGAGTTCTGGAGATCAGTTGTGCAACCATGAGAATATATTTACTACTGAAATGTACACTTAAAAATGGTTAAGATGCTAAATTTATGTATATTTTATCAAAATTTTTTAAACTGCTAAAAGAAAATGGGTAAAAGACAAGCAAAAAGCAATGACATGTGCTTGGGAAACTCCTAAGTCGCTTCACCATGAAAGGTCCCACAAATAAAATATCTTTAGTCATGTAACTTCTTAATCAGCAGCCGTTAAAGCACCCATAGTTACTTATTTCCTGTAGTTTGGATACATGAGGGCAGAGGCTTTGTCTATTTTGTTCAATGCTATATCCCCATTGCCTAGAAGAGTGCATGACATAGAGTAGACAACAAATATGAGGACACGTTTCTTATTTTCTATGTTACATTATCTGATAAAAGCTAAAAAAAAAAGTGAATCCACGAGGACAAGTTTTTTATGACCCTCAGTGCTAGAAGAAATGTATTTTAAAGTCCCGGTTTTGAGCATAATATACAGTCCATTTAAAAATATTGTTTATGCAGTCGTATTTTACAATCCCATAAGAGAACCTCCCAATACCCCACATATTTTATTGCTTTCTGGAAATTTAGCAGATGTATTGAGCACAGAAGAATTTTGGATTCCAGCAAGACTGGAAATGTCTAAGTTATACCTTCCCACTTTTCTTTACAGCAAGAAAACTCAAAATGTTTATTAAGGCAATGAACATCAGGAACCCTCAAAGAGGGAAATTACAATATGCTGTGCTTCCCAAACACACGTGTATGTGTGTAGTACTTGTTAAATATTTCCTGGAAAGAATGTTCTCCAGCCCAGCATTCATTCCACAGAACAGAGTTCGGGAAATCAAGCCTCGAAGTTGATTCTAAGGCACTATCTGTTAGGTGGAACCATATTAAGTTTCTACTTAGTCAGTTAGTGTGGCCCAGGTGTCCTGTTGGATGATCTAATCAGCTTTAATATTTACAGAATCTCAAAGAAATCCATAAATCCCCTTTCAGTATTAATTTAGCCTCTGACACTGAGATGCTTGGAGAGAGTGTTCTCAGTACAATTTATTTTCAGATCAGACTCAGCAGCCTCCCAGCAGACTGTTCCTTCCTGCTACTTTTTTTCATAGCTCTCCACTATTCATCTCTAAATTTCGACACCATTATTTTTTAATAATATAAAGCCATTCACTTTAATTGCATTTTTCCAACATGAGACTAATGTTTTTCAGTTCAGGAACAGGTAGAAAAGCACTTTATTTTTGGAGTCATGTTTTTGTATTATATTTGAAATCCATCTCACAAAGATTTAGGTGTATCTTCTTTTTTTCCAGTTGATGTGTACTCCATAAATACTATTTAAACTGATGTTTCATTATGGGGTATTATTGAAACATATGATTAACACAATTTATATGGAGCAACCCAAAAGCAAATTCTTTTGGTAAAGATAACAATCCTTTCTGTCTTATTTTAAAAGGATATATGTATTTGATTATTAAAAGGATAAATGTATTTGATTATTAAAAGGATATATGTATTTGATTATTTTCATAAAGTAGGATGTAACTGCAACCATGATATTTTAGTTAAGGTGGTGTTGGTAATAACATTATTGATAATTTGGAATTGCCAAAGAGATTTTGTCTATTTATTTTTATCTAATCTTTGTAATTACCCTGTAAGGTAGATATTATTATAAAGTACAAAATGATACTGAGAATCAGAGAAGTTTAAGTGACTTGCTTAAGTGTCTAGAGTTAGTAAGATAAGCTGAAACTTAAATCTAAATTTACCATGTCCAGTTTTGAGTCCTCTTTCATTAGTCAACAGCTACTTGTGTTCTTGCTAAACGTATGATGTAATTCAAACAATTCAGCAAGTGTATTTGTATGATAAATTCTTAGGAAAGGAATCAATGAATCAAATGAAACATGCATTAAACATTTTGATGTACATTGTCAAAATCTTTTCAAAGGCTGAGCCGATTACATTTTTACACAGGAGTTTCTGTTTACTCGTGCTCTAGACAAATGAATTTATTGTTAAATACTAAAAAATTAATAAATTGTTTTTCCAGTAGTTTTGATTTCTTAAGTGGTGAGTTATTTTGAGGACTTTTTAATGTTTTTATAGACATGTATAGTTCTGTTTTTATAAGATACTCTTTTACTCTTTTTAGAAAAACTGTTAGTTTTTTTCTTACTGATTTGTAAAAAATCATTGTACCTAAAGAAAATTAGCCTTAATTTATTGGCATATAAATTAGTGTGGAACCAAATTTATCCTTATGATAACACTCTTCTCAGTCACTTGCATGCCAATATATTTTCTCTAGTGGTAGAGGAGAGGTGGAATGCCAACTAATATACTGGGAATTCAACACAATCCGTGGTCTATTTTTTTCTGTGCCTTGCTCTAAGGCAGAGAAAAAAATAAGCAAATAAGCAAAGCATTATTTGCTTTATTTCCCATCAGATTTTCTTTTATGTCAAAATATGGATATGCTCATGGGAGAGTGTCACACATGCGAAAGTCATCTGCCATGAAAGTCACAGAAGAAAGTTTGAGAAATATTTATCTAGCATATCATCCCGTTTCTAATGAGTTGGGGGGTGGGGGTGGAAGTGAATAGGTGGGAGGGGAAGAAAACCCATTTGCAGGGACGTGGGTGACTCACTAAGAGTCATGGGATGAATGACCGTCAAGGCCAAAGACTAAGACCCACTTAGAATCCTTGCATTTCTATCCCCACTCTCCTCTGATGCATAAATTCTACTGCCCTGGCATTCCATTTCTTCCTCAGATCCAAGCAAGGAAAAACAGCATCCTAAGAAGCTCTGCAACATTCTTGCTATGGTTTCCCATAAAAATCCCCTTGATAATTAGCTAATATGAAGCATTCACATGAGTTTATTTGGGAATTGGCCGCTGCTCTGTTTTCACTGTTGTTGCTGCTGCTGAAATAGTTTGAGTCTGAAATCATTATGGCTGTGGTTAACATTTCTTTGGCCAGAGGATATTGTGAAAGACTCCATCACCACAGAAACAGATGAATATTCCTCCGCTCATACTGGAAAAAAGTGAATTGGTGACAGCAGCTCCACTACTTCATGGGAGGCCTCCAGCCATGACTCAGGCTCGTGAGTTGATGTCCCCAAACAAGATGATCCATTTCCTCTCCCGCTGGTCCACACGGCGGCTCACAGGATCCTTGTACACCGACCAGTTTCTTTAATTTGAAAAGTTACTTTTCTATCAAATACTTTCCATGTTTCTGTTGGCTTTCAAAAAGGAAGGATGGCCCCGTTATGCTATCTGGCAAAAAAACAAAAAACTTCTCTCTTAAAGCTAATGATTGAAATTCCTAGTTTCCAACTCTTGAGCCATAATCTTTTCCTTTAATATTCCAAAATAATAAATGTAATTATAGAAAAATTTCAAAAAACCCAAAGAAGTCACCTTCTATGCCAGCATCCCAAAATTAATTCTGTCGACATTGTAGTGGGTAGTTTCTTTCCTATGAATTTATGTCTCATGGCCTTTTAAAGATTTGATTTAATTAAAGGTAACCTAAAAGAATACAAGGTCAATTAGTTTTATATACTTAGATGATATAGTATTTTCATTTGGTGAAACATTCATCTCTTAGTGGTGAACTTAGTGGTGAATCTTTCTGTAAAAATCACTAAGCACTAAAGCTCTTTAGCTTTACTTTGCCCATCTCTAAAATGGGGTTTCATGACCCTTAAATTCTTTAAAAAATTTATACTTTTATGATTCCGCTCAAAGGCAAACAGGGAAATCCCTCAACTCAGTTGTGTGGGAAGCATAAGAACTAGTTAGAAGGTCTTAATTTACCATCTCAGAAACAGAAACAACATCAGACTAAGTGGTTATTTTTAGGTACAGATATATTTTGGCTTTCAGAGAAACCAAGAAAATGACTCTTCCTTTGCAAGAATGCTATCTGTTGCATAGTTTTATATTTTCTTTTACAATGTGATCACAGTTTTGAAAGGCTTCTGGTCAGTATCAAGATGGTATCTTTCTTTTTCTTGTAAATAATGGCCTCATTATTTTAATTAAAGAACATGAGTTCTTTATGGAAATTCAAACAAATCCAAAAAAGTACAAAGAAGATGTAGAAATGTCTCCAAATCCCATCACCACAAAATAACTAGAATTAGCATTTGGTCAACATCATTACAAATATCATCTGTGCATTTATATAAAGAAAAAGATGAACAAACAGATGAACAAAAAGATGGAAAGGAAGTACGACAAATTTACATAGTACGTATATTCCAGCTCTCTATGTAGGATTACTTTTATAATATTGTGATCATTCTATATGCACAATTTTAATACAATTTTAAAGTTTAAATGTACTTGAACCTATTAGAAAAAATAAGGAAACTGAATTTGAAGTGAAGGAAATGCTGAACTTCACTCAGATCAATGCTTCTTCAACCCAAAGGATGGAGGAAACGATTATGAAAAATATAAGAATGTTATAGTCATTTTTTCCTTTACTTTTTTAATTTTCTGAAAATTAACTTTTGATATCAAAGGTAAGGAGATCAGGGTTCTTACATTCTCTCTACCCTTCCTTCCCCTGTCTCATTTTTACTGGTTTTATTATCACTATTGTTTTTTAAGATTTTTTAAATTTCTGCAGACATAATTCTTACAGTTGTTTAATATTTGTTGTATGTTCAATTGATTCAATGCTCAACACCAGTTCTTTTCCCAAAGTTTCTCAATGTCTGAGTACTTAATTTTAATTCACCTCTTAATTAGTCTGATTTCATCCACAACATAATATTTCAAGAAGGGCTCTGGTTGTTACATTTCCCATAGTCTCTTATTTAAAATTGTTGAACTCTTGCCCTTTACAGGTGAATTATGATTCTGTTAGATAAAAATTTTGGAATAACAGTTTTTTTCTCTATGAATTCCACTGTTAAAGAGTCACAGTTGCATCGTATTATCATATATCACTGTGATAATAGTTGTAAAACACTTAGAACAGTGCCTGGAAAGCTCACAGAATGTCCTATGTAAATGTTTTTTAATAAATAAAAATCTGAGATCAAACATTTAAAAACCACTTTAAAAGTGTATTGCTTAGTTTGTTCAGATGTTTGAAGATATTTTTCTTTAGTTTTATACTTCAATACAGTGAGTAGGATATGCTACAATATTGATTATTCTGCATCAGTATTTCTTGGAATATGATGCATCATTTCAAATAGCAGATTAAATTTTCTCTTCATTTTAGGGAATCTTCTTTTATATCTCTGAGTACATTTTTCTACCATATTTATTTCTGCCTCTATTTCAGGGACACCAATTTTGCTTCAATTGTTTCAATTCTGTTTCTCCTCCATATTGATGAACATCTCATCTTTCAAATTCCTTTGTATTTTTCTTCCTGTGTTTATTTTGATTACCCTAAACTTTTCCATGAATGTCATTTTTAGTATGTCTTTGTTCTTCTTGTTCTTCTTAATTAATTTATTAAATATGCAACAGTATAGTTTTTGTTAAGATGTTTCCATAGCTCTATAATCACTATTTTCTCTTATTCTATTATTTTATTACATTTTCTTTGATTTCAAATTTTCCAGGTTTATTGAAATGTAATTAACACATAACATTGTGTAAGTTTAAAGTGTACAACATGAATATTTGATGCATGTATATATTGTGAAATTATTACCACAATAAGATTAGTTAACACATCTATCACCTCATATAATAACCCATTTTTTGTAATTAAGAACATTTAAGATCTACTCTCTTAGCAACATTCACATATACAATACTGTATTATTAACTATAGTCACCATGCTATACTTTAGATTCCCAGAACTTATTAATCTTATAACTGGAAGTTTGTACCCTTTGACCAACATCTCATTAGCCTCAAACCCCAGCGCCTGCCAACCACCATTCAAGTTCAGCTTTTTTTAGATTCTACAAATAAGTGAGATCATACAATATGTCTTTCTCTGTCTGACTTATTTCACTTAGCATAACACCCTCAAGTTTCATCCATGCTGTCCCAAATGGAAGGATTTTCCTCTTTTTGTGGTTAAATAATATTCCATTGAATATACATCCACATTTTCTTTATCCAGTTATCCGTTAATAGACATTTAGTTTACTTCCATGTCTTGACTATTGTGAATAATGCTGCAAGAAATATGGGGGTACAGATATCTTTTTGAGATAGTGACTTTGTTACTAAGTCCAAGCTCATACTGCTTGCTGTATGACAGACCAAATCGAGAGAGACAAGGTATTGGGGCAAGGAATAGAGACTCTATTTGGAAAGCCAGCAGACTGAGAAGATTGCAGACTAGTGTCCCAAAGAACCATCTTACCAGAGTTAGAATTCAGGCTTCTTTTATACTGAAAGGGGAGGGGGTGTGGCCAGCTGTTGCAGACTTCTTGGTGCCTGCCAGACCTCAGAGGGGATATGACAATCCTTTGTTCTTGCAGCTATCCAAGTAGGTCTGGTCACAATGTTCCTGTAAACCTCCAACAGGATGAATGTTAATCTCTGTTCTGCAACTTTTTATCTCTCTGTATATAGCTTTAGAGGTCAAGCCTGGGAAGCAGAGCCTTGAGAATGGGCAATCATGCATATTTCAGGCTATAGGCAACATTCTTTTACAAAGGTGCAGAGCCAGCATGACTAAGCACAGGCAACAGAGCACAAAGGTTAGAGCTAAAGGAATACATCCAATGTGGGGTCAGGTTTGTTTTTCTCTGTTACAATTTCATTTTCTTTTCTATCTGTGTTTTCTTATAGTTCACTGAATTTCATTAAGAGGATTATTCTGAATTCTTTGTCAAACAGTTCATAGATCTTCATTTCTTCAGGGTCAGTTATTGAAGCTTTGTTACTTTCCTTTAGTGGCGTCAGGTCGGCTTGACTCCTTGTGATCTTTGCATTGGTTTCTGTGCATTTGAGGTCTTCTCCTCCAGCCTTTCTCAGCAGTTGAGTGGAGCTACTGACTTGTTCCCTTCCCTTGCGGGCTGTAGGATGTGCTCCACAGCTGCCGGGCATCTCTGGCCAGGCTTCCTGGTTGGATGGGGCTGGATGCTATGCTCAGCATCTGGGTGGTACTGGGAACTTGCTTCTCTGTCCAGCTGTGGCTCTAGAATTGGCTAGAATTGGCTCTGCAGTTGTGATGGCCCACTGACCAGGGATCCAAATTGATCAGAACTATACCCCAAGCATACAAGTATAAATTCTCAATATTTTATTGAAGAATTTTCTCTTTTAAGTGCCACTCTTAAGAAAATGTAGGAACAGAATCATACTGAGACAGAATCTTGGGTACTTTTCCTCAATAACAATTTCTCAAGCAGTATTAGGTCCTACCTATTTCTTCTGGTGAATGTTTGTTGTGATTTTACAATTTCTGGTTCACTTAGGTCTTAGGAGAGACCATTTCTGTAATCTGGCTTTATCCTGACATCTGTACTTGGAAAAGCAAATGTGTTGATTTTTCTTTCCTTTTTCATTTCTTTGTCCTTTCATTCCCTTTCCTCTTTCACTTTATTATGTTTTCTTTTAATTTAACTTCTTTGTAAATGTAATACACTAACATGATTGAAAAACTAACAAGTTTATTAAAAAGATATGTCTCATTTCTATTCCCTTCCTTTAAGTTCCCATGCATCTCCCATAAATATAAGCTTCTATTACTCTTATATATATACTTCCAAAGATTCTTTCTGTATATAAAAACACAAATGAATATTGCATCTAATTTTTCCCATTTTACACAAAACATGCCGTATTATATACTTTGTTATACATATATTTTTCCAGTGCTTTAGATATTTTTTCATATCAGAACATAGAAAGCCTCCTCATTATTTTTTACAGCAGCCTCAAATTCCTTTGCATGATATATCACCACTTTACTTAATCAGTTTACTATTTATAGACATTTGGGTTGGTTTCAAATTTTGACATTATAAATAATACTAAAAACTGTTACATGCAATTTTAAATTTGATGTTCATAGGGTTTTAATAGTTTATACTCCTCATTAACTACATATGTGAGTATTTCCTACAGCTTCACCAACATAGTCTGTTACCAAACTTCTGGATTTTTGCTCATATGATCTGTGAAAAGTGATACATTAGTATAGTTTTAATTCATGCATGTCTTGTTCTGAGTGTATTTGGGCATGTTTTCATATGTTTAAAGGCCATTTCTATTTTCTTATTCCTTGTTCATTTATCTATAGGGTTCTTTGTCTTATGTTTTAATTTCAAATAGCTTTTTCTACATTATGGAGATTCCTATAGCACATTCTTAACTCATTGGTTGGGGTGCTCCGTCACTGAGGCAGATCTATGTCTACAGTGGGCATCAAGTTTAAGAACAACTGAGTTCGAGTATACATCCATGTATTTCCACTATATGTGTGTATGAGTGTGGGTTTAATGTACATATTAATATAACTACCATTTGTAATGCTGATTTTTCCATCTTGAGACAGCAAAAATGATTATAGTTTCTTTTTATTTCTTATTATAATGTGATTTCTTCCTCATTTCATTGCTAAATATTAGTTTTTCTCCCAGTGCTGTATGGCCCATTATGGAAGTGCTGATGCCATGTGCTATAGAACTAGATAATTACCTTGCCAAAGGGTATATATACCATATGGTCCTGGTAGAACAAAGGCAAGTTCTGCCCAAGGCAATTTTATTCATTATCCTAGAAGGCAGAAATTGATCCCAATCTCATAAATAACATTATTTCTATTTTCTAAAAATATATTTGGATTTTACAAAGGGAAATATGATGCTCACACAAACAAACACAAACATGCATACACACACACTCACATCTGATGGCTAGAAATTGTATGTGCAATTCTCTAGCTATCATCTATAATCTATTTTTACATTTATATATCCATTAAGATGAAGAGCAGAGTTAAATAAGGAGCTAGCAGAGGTAAAAGTAAAAATCACCTACTTTTTCTCCTTACTTTCCTTTAAAGCCAGTTGAGACTACATTTCTCTGCCCTTGACAGGATATCTTAGAAAGTTTCCTTTCTCTTCATTAATTTGTCGATAACATGTCCTATGGACTCTCACACAAATAGTCTCAATTAAGAATTAAAAGTTTTGTGCAGTTTAAAAATCACAATTTCAAATAATATTTTAAAATAAACTTTCTTCCTCTCTCAGGTTGTAACTTTCGACTGGGGAGCCCGCAATGGGGAGGAAAGTGGTGGTGGTAGAGGAGACTGGGTCACACTTCTGCTATGCTGAGCTGGGGACGTGGAAGGGAGAGGAGCAAGGATAAGAAAAATGTGCAAGAGGACAGCAAAGGAAGCCATAAATGAAACGAAAAGACAATCTACGGGCCGGGAGAAAATATTTGCAAATGAAGTAACTGACAAGGGCTTAATTTTCAAAATATACAAACAGCTCATACAACTCAATAACAAAAACCAAACAACCAAATCAGAAAATGGGCAGAAGACCTAAATAGACATTTCTCCTAAGAAGACATACAGATGGCCAAGAGGCACATGAAGATGCTCATCCTTGCTAATTATTAGAGAAATACAAATCAAAACTACAACAAGGTACCACCTCACACCCGTCAGAGTGGCCATCATTAAAAAATTTACAAATGCTGAGAGGGTGTGAAGAAAAGGGAACCCTCCTACACTGTTGATAAGAATGTAAATTGGTGCAGCTGCTGTGGAAAACAATATGAAGGTTCCTCAAAAAACTAAAAATAGAGTTGCCATATGATCCAGCAATCCTACTCCTGGGCATATATCTGGACAAAGCTATAATTGAAAAAGATACATGCACCCCTATGTTCATAGCAGCACTATTCACAATAGCCAATACATGGAAACAACCGAAATGTCCATCCATTCATCTGTCCCAACAGATGAATGGATGAAGAAAATGTGAGAGAGAGATATATATATATACATATATATATATATATATGTGTATATATATATATATATATATACACACACACACATATATAATGGAATACTACTCAGCCATTAGAAAGAATGAAATAATGCCATTTGCAGCAACATGGGTGGACCTAGAGATTATCATACTAAGTGAAGTCAGAAAGAGAAAGATAAATACCATATGATATCACTTATATGTGGAATCTAAAACACGACATAAATGAACTTATCCACGAAACAGAAACAGACTCACAGACATAGAGAACAGACTTGTGGTTGCCAAGGGGAAGGGAGGGGTGGGGGAGGGATAGATTGGGAGTTTGGGATTAACAGATGCAAACTATTATATATAAATGGGTAAACAACAAGGTCCTACTCTATAGCACAGGGAACTATATTCAATATCCTATAATAAACCATAATGGAAAAGAATATGAAAAAGCATATATATATAACTGAATCACTTTGCTGTACAGCCAAAATGAATACAGCATTGTAAATCAACTATACTTCAAAAAAATAAATTTTTAAAAAATGTGCAGGAGGAGGAATCTTCTTTGTCTGGTACTCTGAACCCTAGAGTTGGTGCTTTTATGTATATATTTATATAAGTAAATAGATAGCAAATAGTAAAACTGGCATTTCTAATTATTAAGCAAATGCTAGATTATTTAAGAAATAACCCTGAGAAAGCTGATTAACAATTTAGAAAAAAAAAGTAAGACCCTTACGTCACAACATACTGCAAAATAAAATTACATATTTAGAAAGAAACTGTAACAAATCAAAAAAAAAAAACAACCACTTAAAAGGACTAGGAGAAAAGTCATGTAAATATTTACCTTACTTAAGCCTGGGAAAGGTCATTCTCTGAAAAAAAGCACAGAAAGACAGGTCGTTAAATTTACTGCATGAATATTAATATATTCTACATTCAAAAAAGCCATAAAATTCATAGGCTATCTGAGAAACAGTATTTGCAAAGAAATAGATAGACAGATATTTCTCTGGAAAATAATTTTAAAAATAACAATCTCAATAGAAAAATTGCACTTTCAATCACGTTTAGGAAATGTTTAATGATACAGGAAATGCTAATGATTTAAAATTTAAAATTTAAAATTGTATAGAGAATCAATTGACAGAAGCACATTATGAAATGTTCATGGTCATTAGCTTTGCATGATGGGATTATGCAAACTGTTTATGTTTTCATACTTTTCTGAATTGTCTCAATTTTCTTTTATACTCAGAAAAAATTACTACATTTTTTAAAAGGCAAAAGTCTAGAATAAGTAAAGACAATTATTTATCTTCAGTAAATCCTTTTCAGGGGAATGGTGTGGGGAGCTATTTGAATAATGTATGTGTTCTTTTGTAGAAAGATTATTGTTAGAAATGTTCATCTTTGTCCTATTGAAAATGTGATTGAGATGACTCATTTTATTTCAGAAATATTGTATTTGAAAAGTTTGTTTGCATGTTTAAAACTGTATATCCTATTATCATTTTGTAAGGTTACAAAAATGTCACAAGGGCGAAAGGTAACACAGTAGGTTAAGCGTTGCCTAAACTCCATCACTGGCTATGTGTCCTTGGGTGCATATTTTACCTTTCTACCTTTTATTTATTCTACACCTGGGGTTTGAGTTTTAAACTTAAGTAACATCTGGGTATGTCAGGGAGCCTCTTGATGTGGGCAGCTAGATGTCTATTTGCACGGAAGGCAGGGGACCATTCAGGCCATAATATTCCAATATTAGCAGGGAGTCAGGTGGGGCAGGAGTGCCTATTAACCAAGTTTTAGCCATAAGCACAGAGAATTGAGTCTGAAAACACACAATTTCCCTTATTTGAACTTGTTTCTGACTTATTCCCCATAGTCTTATGACTTAAGAAAATAACATTCAAGTAAAAACCATAAAAACAATTTTAGTAAACATTCCATATGGTAATATGGAATTTAATAATTCATAATTCATAAACTGCCTTACTATGGAACCCAATTGTTTATCCTATCACCAGAGATTTCCATGGAGCTCCACAAAGTCAGGGCAAATGATGATGCCTGATAGAGAGGACAGAGTAGCCGTGATGCCAAAAAGATACGTACTGATAGACTCCCTAATGGGTCCTCCCAGAAGGACTGGAGAGGAAAGACTTTTGCACAAGGTTAGAAAAACACACCATTATTAGGGCAAGAAGAAAGAGCAAAGAGTCACAATTTTATTTGAGGCACAAATGAGATAATGTGGAAGACCTGTGGGAAATATGGACTCTTACATTGTGTATTTGCTCAGTTCAGACATAACGTGACCAACTGAAAAGAAGGAGAACAAAGCTTAGCCTTTGGATAGACTCTTCACTTTCTGTTCTGTCTTGCAGGGACCACAGCTCTTCACCATTAATGCTCTGTGAAGTGGTGTCTACATAAGTGATTGTAAAAAGATTAAAAAAAAAAAACAGAAAGAATTTGAAAAATTAAAATAAGGCCACATTTAAAATGTTAATGATCTTCATACTATTTCCATAAGTATAAACAAACTCATATACAATTTATGTATATTGGGTTATATCATGCATGCTATTTGGCAGTTTCATTTTTGCACCCAGTGCTATTCATTGACAGTTTCCTGGAAGACACATTCCTTTCAATTTATTTATCTATTTTTTAAATTAATTTTCCTTGGAGTATAGTTGCTTTACAATGTTATGTTAGTTTCTACTGTACAGCAAAGTGAATCAGCTATATGTATCCATACATCCTCTCTTTTTTTTTTTTTAACTATATTTTTTTCCTCCCCCTCTTTGTTTGCCAAGTGCTATTTAAATTTATTTATTTATTTTTATTTATGGCTGTGTTGGGTCTTCGTTTCTGTGCGAGGGCTTTCTCTAGTTGTGGCAGGCAGGGGCCACTCTTCATCGCGGTGCGCGGGCCTCTCACCATCACGGCCTCTCTTGTTGCGGAGCACAGGCTCCAGATGCACAGGCTCAGTAATTGTGGCTCACGGGCCCAGTTGCTCCGCGGCATGTGGGATCCTCCCAGATCAGGGCTCGAACCCGTGTCCCCTGCATTGGCAGGCAGATTCTCAACCACTGCGCCACCAGGGAAGCCCCCATCCTCTCTTTTTTTGGATTTCCTTCCCATTTAGGTCACCACAGAACACTGAGTAGAGTTCCCTGAGCTATACAGTAGGTTCTCATTAGCTATCTATTCTGTACATAGTACCAATAGTGTATATATGTCAATCCCAATCTCCCAGTTCATCCCCTCTCCCTTTCCCCCATTGATATCCATACATTTGTTCTCTATGTCTGTGTCTCTATTTCTGCTTTGCAAATAAAATCATCTATACCATTTTTCTAGATTCCACATATACGCGTTAATATTTCCATTCAATTTAGAGGCTGCATAGTATTTCATTGTATGGACAGATCATGTTTATTTACCCAGTCATGTACTGATGGTGATTCATTCATTCTACAAGTCTTTATTGAGCATCTACTAAGTGACAGACAACAGTGCTGAACATTGTGGTGAGCAAGGTGGAGATTTTTTCTTCTGTAAAGAGCGTATAGCCTGGTGCAGAGCTTCCAAACATGTGCAGAGACACAAAATGATGAGCCAGGAGATGCTGACCTCTTCTGCCCTCTCAGTAACTGGGCAGGGCCCAAGAGAGCAGGGAAGAATTTCGTTCAGTTGCCTCTGACTGTGAGCAGCCCTGTTTGGTGCTCCTCGGAGCAGGGCAGTGATTAACAAGGCAGTCCGTGGTCCTTGCAGGCTGGGAGCAGAATGAGTGCACCAAGTACGTGCTGCTGCATTACGACACGGTGAAAAGGTCCAGGAGGTGCTTTCAGAGGCCAGCTGCTGAGTTCACCACTGCTGCCCGTTGTAACCAAGGGCACGTGGGGCTATTGAAAGCGTTTGTATTCCAGGTGCCAAGGAACATGCTGAAAAGACCAAGGTGTGGCCAGATGTGGTGGAGGGGAAAGGAGGCCGGAGGGGCAACCTGGCAATGGCAGCTCCAGTTGTCATCCTCCAGTTCTGTTTCCACATAACAGAAAATTCTGTCCATTTGCTCTTGATGAGACTTTTGAGTGTTGGGTCCAGGGAGCTGCGGCACAACTGCTCTGACAATGCCTGCTCATTCTGAAATTAGAGCAGCCTCAATATTTTGAAATGCTTGATATGAAAACAATCTAGTTGGATTAAAAATCCATTAGCATTCTTAAAGCAAGAAGTTTCAAAGTTTCATTTGTTGAAGGAATAAAAGGAGAATGTGTTCGATTCCTTAAAGTCAACTCTCATGTCTTGATACAAAGAATCACCTCCACAAAGACAAGTTCAAATTTCTCATTTAAAAAATATTGGAAAAAAAATATTGGAAAATATTTTATTTGGTTCAACAATTAATGTCTTCCCTGTTTTGAACTATGCTTTTCTTATTATAAATATATGGTTTAAAGGTAATAACATTTTCACCCAAACCCAGCTAGAAAGCAATTAAATACCCTTGATTTTACTCCAGTGTCCCATATAAATATTATCAATTTTTTTTCATCTGTGCTGTGAAATGATACAGGCTAGGAAGCACTGGTCCAATCACCACTTCTTAAACTATCTGTGGTGAAGGATAATTTTTTTTTTTAATTTCTAGTCTGTAATGCATTATTACTTTTGTGACAAATTAAAATGAATGTCAGTAAAAATGAATGACTAAAAAAAGAATAAAAAGGCATAAAATACAAGCCTCTATTTTTTTAACCATTAAGTTCAATAGATATGACATTATCTTGTCAAATTGCTATGAAAGTTTAATGCTTACTCTCAATTCCTTAACTTACCACGTCATGGGCTCACTAAAAACCAGTTTGCAGACTAACGCTAGAAAGTGGACCATACTTTGAGTAACTGATCTGTAAGTGTTTGATTCAAATGTGGGCTATTAGAAGAACTACTGTAATTTAAATTGTTAGGCATACAACTTAGTAAAAGTTTCCAATTATTTCCTTACAATAAATTCTTAGAAATGGAATAATAGTCTTTTAAAATTTCTTTCTTAGGTTATATAGATCAACTTTTTAAACTGATAGTGGAATATTTCTTGTTACTGTACATATGACTGCTAATCTTAGCATTTCTGTTGTTAGTTTTATGTATCAGTAGAGTATGTCTATTTTCTTCAAAAGTGATGTATTCTGGCATAACAAAAACAATTTTGAAAAAGAATAAAGGGAACGGGATCAGTCTTCCTAATGTTAAGACTACAATCATCAAGACAGTGTGGCACTGGTAAAGGGATACAGACATCTATTGAACAGAACAGAGAAGCCAGAAATGTATCATCCACACATATATGTTCAATTAATTTTTTAAAATTTATTTATTTAATTTATTTTTGGCTGCATTGGGTCTTCGTTGCTGCGCGTGGGCTTTCTCTAGTTGCAGCGAGCGGGGCTACTCTTCGTTGTGGTGCGTGGGCTTCTCACTGCGGTGGCTTCTCTTGTTGCGGAGCACGGGCTCTAAGCACACGGGCTTCAGTAGTTGTGGAATGCGGGCTCAGTAGTTGTGGCTCGCCGGCTCTAGAGCGCAGCCTCAGTAGTTGTGGCGCACAGGCTTAGTTGCTCCGCGGCATGTGGGATCTTCCCGGACCAGGGCTCAAGCCCATGCCCCCTGCATTGGCAGGCGGATTCTTAACCACTGCGCCACCAGGGAAGCCCCCTATTAATTTTTGAGAAAGAGCAAAAGCAGTTCAATGAAGAAGGGATAGGTTTTTCAATAAATGGTGCTGAAGCAATGGAAAAATCTATAGGGAAAATATGAATCTAACCTAAAACTCACATTTTATACAAAAATTATCTCAAAAATGGATCATGAACTTCAATATGAAACAAAACTAAAATTTCTAAAAAACCATGAGAGAAGATTTTTAAGACCTAGGATTAAGCAAAGAATTCTTACACTTCACACTAAAATAAACAACAAGGTCCTACTGTGTAGCACAGGGAAGTGTATTCAATATACTGTGATAAACCGTAATGGAAAAGAATATAAAAAAGAATGTATATATGTGTATAAGAGCCACTTTGCTGTACAGCAGAAATTAACACAACATTGTAAATCAACTATACATCAATAAAAAATTTTAAAAAGGAAATTTTGATATATTGGACTTCATCAAAATTAAAATTTTGTACTGTGAAAGACAAAAGGATGAAAAGACAAATTGTGAGCTTGGAAAAATATTTGCAAATTACACATACAAAAAAGGACTTGTGTTTAGAATATATAAAGAACTCTGAAAACTCAGCATTAATTAAAAAAAATTAAATAATGAGCAAAAGGTACACATAGACATTTAACTAAAGAGACTATACAGATGAAAAATAAGCATATGAACAGATGTTCAACATTATCTCCGGGTCCAAATCTGAGGGCGAAGGAAAGGCAGAGTTTACCAGTAGTTCTCAAAGAAGGAGCTATGAAAAATATTATCATCATCGACATTGTAATTATCATTGTTAATCATTAGAAAAATGGAAATTAAAACCAAAAGGAGATATCACAACATACCCACCAGAATAGCTATTTTTCTTTAAATAGTGTTAACCCTAAATATTGGAGAAGGTGCAAAGAAACTGGGTCATTCATTCACTGCCTTTAAGAAGGCAGTTACCTTCAATATGAAAAATAGACTTACTACAAGACCAGGACAAAAATCACAGAGAAAAAATTTTTTAAATGTATGCAGAAGTGTGTATATGAATGCTTAGAGCAGCTTTTTTTCCCCTAATGACCAAGAACTGGAAACAACCCAGATGGTCCTTCAGTGGGTACATTAAAATCATGGAGTACTACTCAACAATAAGGAAAAAAAGAGCTGTCGATGCAGACAACAACTTGGATGAACCTCAAAAAAATCAGTCTAAGTGCAAAAAGCCAGTTTCAAAAGGATACATCCTTTTGATCCATCCATGAATCCACTTACGTAATATTTATGAAGTGACATGATTATAGATATGGAGAACAAATTAGTGGTTGCTAGGGGTTAGGCATGGGATTGAGACGGGGTGGATATGGCTATAAAGAGACAGGACAAAGGAATCTTGTGGCAATGATACAGTTAAGCATCTTGATAGTTGTTGACAGTTACACAGAGATACACATGTAATCAAATTGCAGAGAACTACATACACACACTAACATGCACAAACGAGTGCATGTATGACTGGTGAAATCTGAATAAGGTCTATGGATTGTATTAATGCCAGTTTCTGGATTTTGATGTTGTATTATAGTTAGGCAAGACATTAACAATGGGGGAGGTGTTAAAAGTTATATGTATATAATCAATTTTGCAGTTTAACATTCTATTTTTTAACAACTCAACATTAAATCATTTGGAGAAAAAAGGAGTCACACAATGACGTGAGAAGAGGAGGCTGGGAGCATTTTTAAAACAAGAGAAAGAACATGGCATTTACCAATATAAACTATATGTATTGACATCTCACTTTTATATCCCTGTTTTATGGTAAAGAAAAATTTAAGAAAATAAATAGGGGCCTACTAACAGAAATTCCAGGCAGGCTGGTGAGTTGGCACTCAGCCAGTGAAAGCACGCAGCATTCCTTGGTATAAGGGCACTGTCCAAGTTCATGGCATTATTATGTCTCTGATTCCAAAAGCCTTATTGGGTAAAAGCAAGGGGACTTTCTATAAACATCCTGTTTCTTCCAAACGATTTCCTAGAATAATAATGAAAAGTGATAGTGAAATATTAAAGGAATAAACACCAAGTAAGGAGATGCTTTTGAAATGACGCCTGGGAATATTTATACTTTACTCACTAAGACTTGAAACAATTCTCTTTGCCTATCAGTGATAGCACTATTGGTACGACAGAATCACCAGCCCACCAAATATTTCCCTTTCTGTTATACTTTTCCCTGAGTTGGTTGAAAGTCTAGGACCTTCCATCCCTGATGTGTATTGGGACCAATAGGAAAAGAGATCCCAAAGGAAACTTGAGAGGAAAAGAAAAGGGATTGAAGGTGAAGGGAAAGGGAATGATTCCAGCGAGAAAAACAAACCAACAACAACAAAACCAAAGAAACCCCATGCCCTCACATGAGTTTGTCAGAGAAAGCCAGGTATCTAGGACATAACTGATGGCTACAATTTCCTGTCCTGCATATTCTCAAAGGCAGAAGACAGAGAATAGGAAGCAGGCCCTGCCATATAAAAACCCATGTGGAAGATCTCCATCTCAGGCTTCCCAAGTGTGGCAACTCACCCATAATACCAAGGATGAAATGGCATGTGTAGGTTGTGGGGGAAGAGATAGGGAATGGGAATCTATCAGTATTTCCTTGGACCCTGAATTAAGTCTAACATTAGAATTTTTGCTGATTAACCTATCTATCTTAATAGATATTTACAGTCATAACTTTTACTGAATAAAATAGACCTGTCATAATTTTAAATTAAACTCTTCAGGGGCCAGATAAAAATTACATTTGGGCAAAAGTGTAAGTGGATACTTAGAAAATCTAGCGAGAAATTTATTTGCATTATTGGTTACCTTTGAGAGGTTTATAAGGTAGGAGTCTAATCAATCCACATCAACCGGTAAATAATAAGAGATAATTCATTTTCTTTATAATATAACAATTAGTTTTTATGCTTCTGCCAAAGGAGATGGATTTGGAAGTGTGACTAGGTGGTGAAACCAGTGAGAGAGACAGTTATGATGAAAAAAGAAAAAGAAAGAAAGAAAGGAGGGAAGGAGGGTGGGAGGGAGGAAGGAAGAAAGGAAGGAAAGAAAGGAAGAAAGGAAGGGAAGGAAGGAAGGAAGGAAGAAAGGAAGGAAGGAAGGAAGGAAGGAAGGAAGAAAAAAGATGGGTAGAGAGGAGGGAGGAAGAAAGAAAGAAAGAAGAAAATATTTACAAGAATATTATTCTCAGCTTTTTTTTGGATAAGATAATGAACATTGGAACCTGTTTGCATGGGTTTAAATCCTGGCTTTACCACTTACCAGCTGTGTAAACTGGAGTGAGGTATATCTATAGAACATTACTTATAATCTCTAACTATCTTGCATGATAGTTTGTGGTCTTGTGGAATAAAATTAAAATAGACACCTAGAGTTTTCTTTGCTAAAGGGTTATTTAATCTGCCTTTTCTCTCTTTATGTTAAGGTTGTTTCCTTTAATATAATGTTTAAAATTGTTTTCTGCCACTGAAAATGAATTTTGCTAGAAACTACTATGTATAGTCACTGCAGAATCTGAGGGTCAAGGAAAGATAGGGTTTACCAGATATGCTTCAAACAAAGAGTAATGAAAAAATACCATCATCATCATCACACAATCAATAGCAGATGTAACACCCACTGAAAACATTATGGCTTATTAGAGCTTTCTAAAGAATATCAATAAACACCAATGTTAAAGGAGCAGATATGACATTGATAAATAACATAAAGCAATGGAAATGGCAAGTAAGAATGGAAATATAAATAAATTATAAATATATATATATATATATCACAGGAGCTATTTTGGAGCAAAATATCATATTCTATTGGAATTAGATATTACACTGAAGTAGATTGTGATGTTAGAAATGCAAATCACTAAGAAAATAACTCAAAAAATATAGCTAAAACAATCTACTGAGAAGTAAAAATGATACTCTAAAATATTTTTAACACAAAAAGAGCAGTAAGGGAAAAGGAATATTAAAGACATGAGACAGAAAAAAAAAAACAACAATAAAATGACAGGCATTAATCCAACTGTGTTGATAATTGCAGCATATGTAAATAAACACTCCAATCAAGAAGGCAGAGATGCAGTTATCTGTGTCTATGAGAGACAAATCTAAGGTTCAAAAACACAAATTGGTTGAAGTAAAAGAATGGAAAAAGATACATCATGCAAACAGTACCCATAAAAGACCTGGAACGGCTACATTAGTATCAGTCAAAAAAGACTTTAAGACAAGAAATATTACTAGATAAAAAGAGATCCATTTCTCAGTGCTAAAAAGATCAATACACCAGGAAGACATAACAAGTGTAACAATTATAAAGATATATATACACTTCAAAATAGAGCCACAACATACATGAAGCAAAACCTGAACATTCAAAGAAGAAATAGACAAAAATGTATAGATTGGAGATTTTGATACTTCACTTTAATAATTAGAACAATTAAAAGCAAAATAAGTAAGGCCATAGATTTGTGAACCCAACTAACATATATAGAACACACCACCAAATGACTGAAGAATACGCATTCCTTTCAAGAATGCATGAGACATTTCTCAGGGTAGCCTATATGCTAATCCATAAAACAAATCAGTGAAAGCAAAAGGAATGAAATCATACAAAATATGCTCTATGACAACAAGAGACTTAAATTACTAATAAAAAAAAGATATCTGAGAAATTCCTAAATATATGAAAGTTAAAAAACAAAATTCTAAATAACTCATGACTCAAGAAATTTAAAATATTAAATTAGAAAATATCTTAAAATGAACACTAAAAAGTTATGTCAAAACATATGTAATGCTGCTAATACAGTGCTTAGAGGAAAATTTTAAACTATAAATTCTTATATTAGAAAGAAATATGTAAAGTCAAGAATCTAATCTTCCACTCCAAGAATTTAGAAAAAGTAGAGCAAATCAAACACATAGTAAGAAGGAAGGAAATAACAAAAAACAGAGCAGAAATTAATGACATAGAGAAAAATAGGAAAAAGAATCAATGAACCAAAAATTGGGTCTTTGTAAAAATCAACTTAATTGATATTCTAGCTAGACTGATCAAGAAAAAAGGTGAGAACACATAAATCATCAAAATCAGGAATGAAAGAGGGGAATCACTTCATATCCAACAGAAGGTATTATAAGGGAATACTATAAATAACTTTATGCCAACAAAATAGACACCTTAGATAAAATAGAACTGTTGTCATGTATAGATATACAGACTTTCTTTATTAATTGTGGGTACTGCTACAAATTTTCCAAATGTCAGAATAATGCACATCCTATTATAGACAGTGATAGCATGGTGTGTCATATTCCTCTTCAGTGTTTTATATATTGTAAATACATAGTAGAATCTATCTTGCCTAATGAGTGTATCTAAACCACCAGACATAATTCCATTCTTATTAAGTCACTGTGTCACATTCGGTAGGTTACACTGTCAACCACAATTAGCACTTTCATGTAGCTAATCCCAAATCCAGTTTGGCTGATATTCCACTGGAGGAAGGGTTCAAGTTCTTGGTCCCTGTCGAGTTGGAGAAGAGCAGTCAGTTCTTTCTACCTCCTCAACTTTTTCTTCTCCTTCTTCACCTCAAATTTAGAGACAGGGATATGGAGTAAAAGGGTCTGATATGCTTCACAAACCTGCTGAGATTCACCCTGAGCAGGAGCTGGTTCAGGACCCATTGCGTGGGGATACCAAGAGAATATATTTTAATTTCAGTGTCACGGAGATTGCTCCAAAGATGGCAGGTAACAGATTTGAAAGGTTTTTAGCAAAGTTTTATAAGTTGCCCAAAGGAAAAGCCCGGGACTTGAAGCTAGACATACTAGGTTTAATCCTACTGCTTATAAGCTGCCTATCTGAATAAGTTATGACACCTCTCTGAGTCTCTGTTTTTTTAATCTGTAAAATGAGAATTTTATGTAATTAGTAATCTCTGAGATGCCTTCCAGATCCTATATTCTGTAACTATTATGACTTTAAGCTTGGTGATGGTTCCACCCATCATCCCCTCCTCATACTAATCACAAGGGGATATTTCTGCAATGTATCAAGGACTCAGGAAGGCCACCCCATGGGATTCTTTATTTATTTAATTATTTGTAAAGAGATTGAATGTCCCATTCTTCATGTACTCCCACTTATTTCTCAGTTTCTTTGAATGCTTGATATGAGGCTCGGCAGCGCTTTATCTTTGGGATCAAAGGCAGAGTAGAAGGAACAATGGAAAGAGGACAAAAAACATCTAGTTACTCAGGTCTGCTGCTGGCTTCTGTCTAGCAGTAGAAACCTGAAGTGCGTCCCACAGAAACAAAGAGATCCCTCGATCACTGTGTCTATCCACCAACAGAGAGTCTTCAGAAACACGCCCATTGCATTGAGTTAGGTTGGTCCTAGATGAGAAATTTATCCACATCTTTTCATAACCAATCCCAACATCCTCTCTCTGAATAGTATCAAAGACTGATTGGGCAACCAAGCTTCCTTCCCCTGCCCCTGTTTCCCCATTCTGAGACTCTCTTTCTCTTATGATACATACGGTCAATTTACAAGAAAACGTTTACATGTATAACTACTTAAAATCTGTATTTACTTACAATGTTTAGGCCTACCACTGTAAATGGATAGAGTTGAAAAGCACAACAATTTGTATGCCTTGGCAAAAAGCAAGTCCTACATTTGTCAAGAACTGAAGGTCAAAGGAGATAGGCAGAGATCACTAGAAAAACAAGTTATAAAAACAGATTTCCCTAATAGTTTTACCAGATTTTCCCTATACATGCTACATTTTCTTGTTTGAAGTTTTTGGAATGCAGTGCTGTGTTTTCAGTAACTACAAAAGAATGATAATGCATTTTCTCATAATTGGGAATTATCTTTGGAACCGATGATATGCTGAGTTTGCTATGTCCTTAAAAACTAAACATTACAATAAAATGATTGCAGACTTTTGTCTGGGAACTGTAGTCTGGTAGAATGTGACTATAGAGGGAAAATTGTTTCTGCCTTCCAAGAAAGTCTAGTTTCCTCAATATTCCAAGTCAGTAAGACTCTTCCTTTAGGGGAAGCAGCTGGATTCTGTGTGAGCTCATGGGGCCAATACTTTCAGGAGTCGAGGGGCCTTTGCAGCTGCCTCCACCAAGCCAAGTATTTCTCTCCTGAACCCCGAAGTCAGCCCTGAAATACTTCCTGTTCCTTTCTGCCACCTTCAGACAGATCTTGAACTGGGTGAAATCTTTGCCCCAAAATGCATAGCTTTGAATCTTAAGTTGTTGATGCTGGTCAGTGGCTGAATGTGAATATCATTTGGCCATGTTTTAGCCAGACAGCTGTTGAAGTTTAGCTAAACTTAGAAACTCATAAAAATGACTCCAAACATTCCATATGCATTCTTTAATTGTTTTTCCCTGAATCTGCTTGGGGGAAGTCTCTTAGCAGATGTCCTGACCATATGCAACCATCGTGGTAATTAATTTTTATAACTCATGGGTCATCCCAATAGATGACCATGGATCTGGAGATTTTGAAACCCCCAATTAATTATCTCCATTCAAGGTCCACACTGATGGGCTTACTTTCTCTAATGTGCTATTTCCTCTCCTGGCAAGTAAGTACCCCTTCTTCGGTGATTATAGGGAAGTTGTCTTTTATTTATTTATTTATACATTTTTTTAACCAAGTAACATGATTTATTCTTGAGGACAAAAGGGTCACCCACCATGCACCCCACTTAATATTTATATTTGCACCTTGAGTGGAGGTTTATTTTTTTAATTAGAGAAAGTCGTGGTTTTATAACTCAGGCAAATACTGCTAACCCCATGAGGTTCGGGGCTCTCTCGCTGTGGCCTTTTGAATGCTCTGATCCCCTTCCAAGAGGGCTTTGAGGTGAAACAAAAACCTGTCTGGTGCCAAAGCCACCCAGTCCTGGGCTGATGGAGGTGGTCGGGCGAGGTGGTTCGGACCAGCCACCTGGAACAGCCATCGCCATGATACCAAACGAGAAGTTGTCTTTTAGACTTCTATCAAAGTCATGCTAAAAATTTACAAGACAAACATTACTGAGAAGGCCAGAGCAGTGTTTTATGAGATCTTTGTTGGCTTCTTACAAATATAGATTGGTTATAAAAGAATTCTTATTTAATTAATGAATTGTATTACTTAATAGATTTGCATTTTAAAATTATGATTATTTTAATCTGTATGTCCTGGTTATTCCCTTAGCACCTTTAGGAATACAGAATCCCAGCATCTGAGGGGGGCTGAGAGTGAAGTTTGTTTGAAGTGAAGTTTCAAAGTTTGAAACTCAAAGTTTGTCTGAGTGAAGTTTGACCACTGAGGAGGTCCAGAAGCACATCTTTTGTCACCACATAAAAGCGTCCGTCCCCCGATTTAAACTGTTCCAGATCCCATATTCTGTCCCTGTTTACTCCGTTAATGAGCTTTTCTGGGAAGTAAGTTTTGTTGTTGTTTTCAATCAGCTTCTCTCACCTTAAGAAGTCCTGAGAAAAGTAGTGACCAATGAAGTAGGAGAAAAGCTAAGAGAAGTGGGGTCCTGGGAGCTGTGGGAGAAATGAGTGGTTACCATGTCCATCTGATGACAGCCCATGTGAGGTGACCGCTGAGAAGTCGCCTTTCACCTAGTAACAAGGAAGTCTTTTTAATAGAGTGGTGGCAGCAGCATAATTGTCGTGGATTTAAGGAAAAAGGAAGGAGAAAAACTGCAGGCAGGGAGCATAGCTAAAATCATCTAAGAAATTCTGTAGTGAGGAGAAGCAGAGAAATGGATCAGTGAATTCGGGGGTAAAAGCAGGCCAATGTTTTTTGGTTCTGGTTTTTCCTTTAATGGAAAATATTACTGGGGGTATTTTTTTCTTGGTTTTTTTTTTTTCTGATTGTAAAGTAATGATTCAAGAGAAAGAGAAAAAGTCATTGGGGCCACATCTAGGAGGAGGTGAGAGGGGATAGGCAGCAAGGGGTGCGCTTGGCCTTTATTGGAGAACAGACCATTCATCCACACCGGTGAGAGGGAGGGCAGGGTATGTGGTCACACACGCATGTAAGTGGGTAGATTGCTGGTGCAAGAAGGATTTCAAGGGAATCTTCTGACTGCTTCTATTTCTTCCATGAAATAGGAAGCAGTGATTTTAGCTAATTTACGTAAAGCCTCTGCAGAGAATATGAATCCCTTAATTCCATTCCAGTACTATACAACTGCTGAATGAACATTTGCCCAGACGCTTTTCATGTATTTATGTATTTTACTTTCTGTTTATAAAACTTCTCATTCAACTCATTCCTTCCTCTTCTGTATAATTATAGCTTCAAACTCAACCCAGTACTCCCAAAATAAGGAAAAGCTTGCGGAGTATACTTGAAAGTAACGACTGTGTGCGTGTGTGTGTGTGTGTCTGCACTTTTTTCTCCTCAACTATTTTCCAAAGGACTCTGAGAAGGGTTGTACCAAAAGGCACACATATAATATGACTGACCAGATGTCCCTGGGGCCCTGCATCTGTCCCCCGGCCCACCTCTGAGTTCAGCCACAGAAGTCGTAGGGATTCAGAATAATCTGGCACTCTTAGTATCCTGTGTCAAAGCTTTCCACCCAAAGGCCTCCTCTGAAGCCTCATCCAGAGCAAGAATAACCGAGGAGTCTCCATCAATGTGGGACAGGAGCTGCGGGATAATCTAAGTGATCAGTCTTCTTTATATGCAATTTGTTTCACTGGATAAAGGAGGCAATCTCATCCTTCAGTGGCATTTCAGCCACTCCCCATCGCTCGCATTACTGCCTGAGCTCGGCCTCCTGTCAGCATTATGGTGAGTTGTATAATTATTTTATTATATGTCACAGTGTAATAATAATAGAAGTAAAGTGCACAATAAATGTGATGCGCTTGAAGCATCCCGAAGCCACCACCCTCCCCCACTGGTCCGTGGAAAAATTGTCTTCCACGAAACCAGTCCCTGGTGCCAAAAAGGTTGGGGGTCGCTGCTCTAAAATAAGCTAACGATGTTTGATTCACTTTGTAATTAAGCTGGTACATCCTCTCCCTTTGGGAAATGGTACATACTTCAGATTTATAAAGCTATGAAAAGGCAAAGCATGTCACACCTGAAACAACACTGCCTTTCGGTTTAAATGAAGATGTTTGCTGAGATAAGAATGCCTAGACTAGTTCAAAAAGACTGTCCTATCCTACTGCTTGCGGCCAAACCTACACAACCAGAAGCAAGCAAGCTAATGCCTGTTGTTCCTGTGGAGCTATTCAGTCTATAAATAGTAGTTTTGTGAACCATTACTAGAGAAACTTCTAATAATGCAGCACTCCAAGTAGGTAGAGGGAGTTTTGTTTTTTTCTGAGAAGTCTAAGATCTATTCCAAATATTGGTTCAGGGCTTCCTGGGTATGTTACCCCTTGTATCAGCTGGAGTTCAACCAGAGAAACAGAACCAGTAGGAGATGTATATTAAGAAATTTATTGTGGGGCTGACTAGACAAGTCCAAAGTTTGAAGGAAGGCAGGCTGGAACATTTGAGCATTAAGCAAAGCTGTTTCCCACAAGTAGAAATTTCATCTTCAGGGAAGCCTCAGCTCCTCTCTTAAGGATTCTGAATGGATTAGATCAGGTCCACCAAGATTATCTAGGATAATCTCTTTTACTAAAGTCAACTGATCACAGTTAAGTCACGTACAAAATACTTTCATAGCAACACCTATATTAGTGTTTGTTTGAATCACCGGGGATTGTAGCTTAGCCCACTTGATACATCACACGGACCATCACACCCCTAAAGAAGAATTATAAACTTTTGTAGGCTTTAGCAACACAGAAGCAGTCTGCAAAGCTTGTTTGGATAAAAGTAAGCAAGAAAAAAGGAATCGTGAAAACCTCTCTTCTTGGCAGTATCTTTCTGATGAAGTACTTTGTAATTAATATGATCAGTTCTTCAAGTACAGCACTGATCCAGCTTAAGTATTAGAATGCCTGTAACTGAAGTGTCTCAAGGTCTCCAGGGATTCATGACGGAACCAGACATATTGCCCAGAGAATCCCAGTCACAAAGTTCTGATTTTCCAGGACATCTTTTGCAAATTGACTAATGATCTTTGAGTAGTTAACATCAGAAAGATCCAAAAAATCTCTATCAGCGTAATCCCAGTGATATTACCATGGTCCCAGAAGATGTCTGCATTAACCAGACTTCTAGAGCATGGACTAGAGACACCTCTCATGCTACACAATACCTGCACTAATAACATCAGGACAGCTATGACAAAGACTGGTAGCTTAGGGTGTGACACTGGCCCTTGTAAAGACAGTCTGACATCCAGGGAGGTCACTAGCATAGATTTCTGCAGTAACATCCTTACCTTGTTGAATCCTCATGCCTGAAATTCTTTATGTAAATTTCAAAGCCTAACCTGAATTTGTATAATTTACTTTTCTGGAAATGTTATCTGGTTTAGCATTGATAGATCCATCATGCAGAATAAAAGAATATGTCCTGCCAATCTGCTTGGCTTATAATCCGTCTCTATTCAGAGCTGAGTTCTGAGTGGGATTTAAAATTTTACTGAATTTTCAACTATCCTCTTGCATTAACTCTAAATAAGTATGGTTGTAAAGTTAGAGAAATAACAAAAATTCTAAATACAAAGTTGGAACTAACATTGTACTTTCAAATGTATTATCCCTTCAGGTAGGCATTAGAGGCAAATAATTACACATTCCATGATCAAGTTGTTAACACATTTCGGAAATTTACTTGTTTAAATTTTCCTCAGAGACTGCATTAAATACTTACACATATTTTTGAATAGATAAATAAAATATACACCCATATAAATAAAATTTGGAGTCAAGGCAAGTTATCAAGTGAATAATTTTACCTTTGATCAATGAGTTATGAAGTTAAAGCTATATACGGGTATGTATCACTTAACTGAATCTGAAAACAATTTTCAAGAAGGATTTCTCCAAAAGTCTCTCCAGGTGTAATATACATATATACACTTACAGGAGTACAACATCAATTTGGATACATATTATTGGATATGGTTGTTTTAGAAAGTGATTTCATATGGGTAACACTTTTCTTAGGTGCATTAAAATTGTTTATATCTAATTTAAAATTACCAATTCATTATCACTCTACTAGGGAGTGTGATGGGGCGAATTATTGGTAGAATGTTTTGTTGTTCACCCATATGCACCCACATGTCCTTCTAGACACATGGCTGGATTTTACTTTTCCATTTTCTTGTAATTGGGCAGGGTCCTGAGACTAGTTCTGGACAATAGGTTGTGAGGGAGAGTGATATATGTAACTTACTGACAGTGATAGTACAAAGTCCACGTACAACTTCAGTCCCTGTTCTGCTGCTGTGACCAAGCAGACCATGTGTGTTCCATAAGATGCCGATAAAAGGTTGTACAACATACGGCCCCCTGAGCTCTGTGTGACTATGTGGAGCCGAGCCCCCTCCAGCCCATTCTGGACATGTTGGGTGAACAAGAAATAACTTTTCTTTTGTTCAAGTATGGAGTGGTCTTTGTAGTTGCCTGTTAGCACATATAAGGATGAAACCAAGCCAGACTCATGTTGTAAATATTTATATATTTTCTTACCTTATAATTTAAAGAATGTTGGGCATCATTTGATACTGTGGTGAGACCTAATTAATGTATCAGTTCCATTCTCTCTTTCACTACCAGGCATCAATTATCAGGTGATCACTGACAGGTAATAGAATTGTTGGGGTGAGTATTCAAAGGGACCTAGTTATTATTATGGTTAGGTGGTAGAAGACTGATTTCAAAGACCCAGAACAGAACAAAAAGACCCATAAAATATAAAACTCTTTAGTTTACTAGGTTGATGCAGAATTAGATTATGCTTTAAAAGTCTTTCTGATTAGGAACTGGCTTTCCAAGATGCTCATCATCACTAATTATTAGAGAAAGGCAAATCAAAATTACAATGAGGGGGCCTCCCTGATGGCGCAGTGGTTGAGAATCTGCCTGCCAATGCAGGGGACATGGGTTCGAGCCCTGGTCTGGGAAGATCCCACATGCCGTGGAGTGACTAGGCCCGTGAGCCACAATTGCTGAGCCTGCGCGTCTGGAGCCTGTGCTCCGCAACGAGAGAGGCCGCGATAGTGAGAGGCCCGCACACCGCGATGAAGAGTGGCCCCCGCTTGCCGCAACTAGAGAAAGCCCTCGCACAGAAACGAAGACCCAACACAGCCATAAATAAATAAATAAATAAAATTAAAAAAAAAAAAAGTACAGTGAGGTACCACCTCAACCAATCAGAATGGCCACCATTAAAAAGTCTACAAATAATAAATGCTGGAGAGGGTGTGGAGAAAAGGGAACCCTCTTACACTGTTGCTGGGAATGTAAATTGGTGTAGCCACTATGGAGAATAATACAGAGGTTCCTCAAAAAACTAAAAGTAGAATTGCCATATGATCCAGCAATCCCACTCCTGGGCATATACCTAGGCAAAACTATAATTTGAAAGGATACATGCACCCTATGTTCATAGCAGCACTATTCACAATAGCCAAGACATGGAAACAACTTAAATGTCCATCGACATATGAATGGGTAAAGAAGATGTGATATATATATATAATGGAATATTACTCAGCCATGAAAAAGAATGAAATAATGCCATTTGCAGCAACATGGATGGACCTAGAGGTTATCACACTAAGTGAAGAAAGTCAGAAAGAGAAGACAAATACCATATGATATCATTTATATGTAGAATCTAAAATAGGACACAAATGAACATATCTATGAAACAACAAACTCATAGATACAGAGAACAGACTTGTGGTTGCCAAGGGAGAGGAGGAAGAGGAAGGGAAGGATTGGGAGTTTGGGATTAGCAGATGCAAACTCATATATAAGATGGATAAACAACAAGGTCCTATTGTATAGCACAGGGAACTATATTCAATAGTCTGTGATAAACCATAATGGAAAAATATGAAAAAGAACATATATATGTATAACTGAATCACTTTGCTATACAGCAGAAATTAACACAACATTGTAAATCAACTATACTTCAATAAAATTTTAAAAATTATGTCTAGGAATTGGTTTTCCAAATTTCAATTTAAATTGAATTCATAGGCAATGTCCTATCTCGTAGAAGATAATGCCGAATTTACTTAAGTCAATTTTCACTAATGTATTTTAAAAAATAATGTATTTAAAAAAATCACCACACTGAGAGAAGAGCCCTGGCAATAAATGGAGATAATCTGTGATGGGAGGCATCGTTTAGGATACCCGAGGTCCAGAATATATTCCAGTCTTGTTCCAGGTGGACACTCCTGTGTGGAAACTGACACTTTGCAAACAAGATGTGTCATGAGGACGGAAGGAAAGGGATCAAAAAGAACTGAAGAAGCAAGAGAGAAAATGGAATGACATCCACATGTGCCTATTTTATAATTTTTGAGATATAGCTCACTGCCCATACTGACTTTGATTCTATTATTCTGGTTTTCTTTACCTCCAGCCTCTAGGTCCCTATGAAGCATTGTTAAGAAACACTTAATCCACTTTACTTCACTAAGGATGCTAATGAAGATTCAACAACACACACTAGTAATTATAGCCCCACTTTCAAATCCCTTTTCGCAGATTTTGCTCTTCAAACTGCCTCTTGTTAGCCACAGTTTTTAAATGGCCAGATTAGGAACACCTTGACCCTAATACATTTGTGAATATTTTCCATTATTTCATCAGCGGTTATGCTAACCCTCTCCCTCTAGTTGGAGAGAGATATTAGATTTCATGAGCCTGTCTTTATGTATTTAAAGAGCTTTTAAAATCAAATTGCAATTATTCGCTATATAATGACCTAACCAAAAGAAGCTATAGATATTAAAATTGCATCAGAAAATACATTCATAAGAGAGTCAAGAAAAGCATTGCTTCTATTTTTGGAAAGACTCTTTGAGCTAAAGTGAAAATGTTATTGTCTTAGTGGTTCTGTTTTTATTTTAACAGAAATGATCTTTATGCATTTACAACTGTTGGCTATATAAATGGAGCAATTAAAGCACATACAAAAGCATCAAAATTAAAATAATTAAATAGTCATGATCGGGCTTCGCTGGTGGCGCAGTGGTTGAGAATCTGCCTGCCAATGCAGGGGACACGGGTTCGAGCCCTGGTCTGGGAAGATCCCACATGCTGCGGAGCAACTAGTCCCGTGAGCCGCAATTACTGAGCCTGCGCGTCTGGAGCCTGTGCTCCGCAACAAGAGAGGCCGCGATAGTGAGAGGCCCACGCATCGCGATGAAGAGTGGCCCCCACTTGCCGCAACTGGAGAAAGCCCTCGCACAGAAACGAAGACCCAACACAGCCAAAAATAAATAAATAAATAAATAAATAAATAAACCCAAAAGTTAAAAAAAAAAAAAAAAGTCATGATCATAGTCAGTCAGAATGAGCCAAAAACATCAGCAAAAGTCACATACCTAATGACACATAGGTTTGTTCAAATAAATAAATGTGAGTTCCCAGATATTGTAGAGACGAGTATTATTTTTGAGAAACGCAGACTGACCTATAATACCTCTGGTTGCCTAAACATAACGAGAGGACAGCATTCCGAAGTTAACTGTGCCAGAAACAGAGAGAGACAGAAAATAAAGCAATTTCCAGTATTTTTATTTTTAGTCTTTGTTTCAAGACCATCTTTTGGAAATCTGTAGTGCCATGTAAGAGAAGGTTATATAGTATTCATGAGTAATCAATTCAAAATATCCTTGAAAGGTTCTAATTTGTTTCAAAGTCCCTGAAAGTCACTGTCAAACTCAAGGTTATTACATAGTTATGAAATGATGAGATAACCTCCTTTTGCATTAGTCTTCTGGGGCTGCCATAACAAAATATCACAGACTGGGTGGCTTAAACAACAGAAGTTCATTTTCTCACAGTTCTGGAGGCTGGAATTCCAAGATGAAGGTGTTGGAAGGTTTTGGTTTCTCCTGAGGCCTTTCTCCTTGGTCTGCAGTTGGCCACCTTCTCATGTGTCTTCACGTGTTCCTTCTTTTTCTGTGCACTCACCTGCCTGGTGTCTCTTCCTCTTTTGGTAAGGACATCAGTCACACTGTATTGGATTAGGACCCACCCATATGACCTCATTTAACTTTAATTATTCTTTAAAGGCCCTGTCTCCAAATCCATTCACATTGGGGTTTGTGGCTTCAACATATGGATTTGGTGGGGGACACAATTTAGTCCATAACACTTTTCAAATAAAATTAAGAAATCTGCTCTGAACTTCCAAATCAGAAAAGATGTAAAAATAAATTCCACTTCTCCACACATTTTAACATACTTCACAAACTCATCAGTTTCCTTTCAATTAAAGGAAGAAGCAAACATACAATCCTAAGAATGGTGCATAAAAATATTGGGTATTTAAAAAATAGTGGTTATAGTTGTAATGATAAGGGGGCAAAGCTGTTTTGAAGGATGAAATTCCAGATTCCCAGAAAAATTTTTCCTGTGGGGCGGGAGGGGAAGTGCAGAGAGGTGGCCCTACCATGTGCAGCAGGTGCTGTCCAAGCTCTGGCCGTAACCCCTGGATCTTCCCTTGTGCTCCAGCGTCTGTATAAGTATTCCCGAGCGCTTTTTACAGGAAAGTGACTATCCAAGCAGATAAGAAATTCTGGGAAATTAGCTGCCTTATTCCACGTCCCCAGCATTTCTCACATGGGCTCTCTGGAGCTGCAACAATTCTTAGATAGGTGCTTAGCAGCTTCCAGAGTTCCACATGGGATTAAGCCTCAGATGTCTCCTGTGGTCGATGGCTTAATACTGTACCCTTTATTGGCTAGTTTCCCTTTCCTATATCTCTCTCCATCATCCCCTGTATTCCACAGGTAAAGTACTTATACTTGAATCCTTGTAGCAGAAATCTGCTTCTGGGGAAACCCAGTATAAGATCCTATGGTCAATGTTTATTGAAGTATTGTTCACAATATTCAAGACATGGAAACAACCTAAATGTCTGCCACGGGATGAATGGATAAAGAAGATGTGGTATATATATTGTATACAATGGAGTGTTGTTCAGCAATGAGAAAGAAGGAAATCCTGCCATTTGCAACCACATGGATGGACCCTAAGGGTATTACAGTTAGTGAGATAAGCCAGACAAAGACAAATACTGTATGATATCATTTATGTGGAATATAAAAAAACCCGAACTCAAAGAAACAGAGAGTAGAATGCTGGTTTTCAGAGGCTGGGTGGGGTGGCAGAGGAATTGAAGAGATGTTGTTAAAGGGTACAAACTTGCAACTAGAAGATGAATAAGGTCTGGACATCTAATGCACAGAACAGTAATTATGGTCAACAATATTGTGTTATATACTTCAAATTTCCTAAGAGATTGGATCTTAAATGTTCTCACCACAAAAAAAGAAATGATAATTACATGATGTGATAGAGTTGTTAGGTAGTAGTCGGTATAATATATAAATATATCAAATCAGCTCAAAACAACAAAGGATTAATCTCCAAAATATACAAACAGCTCACAGAGCTCAATATCAAAAAAACAAACAATCCAATTAAAAAATGGGTGGAAGCCCTAAATAGACATTTCACCAAGGAAGACATACAGATGGCCAAGAGGCACATGAAAAGATGCTCAACATCAGTAATCATTAGAGAAATGCAAATCAAAACTACAATGAGGTATCACCTCACGCCGATCAGAATGGCCATTATCAAAAAATCTAGAAACAATAAATGCTGGAAAGGGTGTGGTGAAAAAGGAACCCTCTTGCACTGTTGGTGGGAATGTAAATTGATACAACCACTATGGAAAACAGTATGGAGGTTCCTTAAAAAACTAAAAATAGAACTACCATATGACCCAGCAATCCCACTACTGGGCATATGCACTGAGAAAACCATAATTCAAAAAGAGTCATGTACCACAATGTTCATTGCAGCTCTATTTACAACAGTCAGGACATGGAAGCAACCTAAGTATCCACTGACAGATGAATGGATAAAGAAGATGTGGCACATATATACAATGGAATATTAGCCATAAAAAGAAATGAAATTGAGTTATTTATAGTGAGGTGGATGGACCTAGAGTCTGTCATACAGAGTGAAGTAAGTCAGAAAGAAAAAAACAAATACTGTATGCTAACGCATATATACGGAATCTAAAAAAAAAAAAAAAGGTACTGATGAACCTAGTTGCAGGGCAGGAGTAAAGATGTAGACATAGAGAATGAACTTGAGGACACGGGGTAGGAGGGGGAAGCTGGGGCGAAGTGAGAGTAACATCGACATATATACACTACCGAATGGAAAATAGTTAGCTAGTGGGAAGCAGCAGCAGAGCACAGGCAGATCAGCTCGGTGCTTTGCGACGACCTAGAGGGGTGGGATAGGGAGCGTGGGAGGGAGGCTCAAGAGGGAGGGGATATGGGGACATATGTATGCATATGGCTGATTCACTTTGGTGTACAACAGAAACTAACACAGCATTGTGAAGCAATTATACTCCAATAAAGATCTATTTAAAAAAAAAGCACATCAGAACGTATCCACAATGTGTTTCACAGGATGATTCTAATCATAAACAACAGAGCTGAGTAGTGAACACCATGAACATGGGATGGAAATCTTGTTCTGCCATGCACCTAACTTTATACATATTATTTAATCTCTCTTGATCTCAATTTTCTCTTCTGTAATGTAGAATAACATATGTTTCTTGAAGACATTGAGAAGAATAAATAATTTGATTCATGTAAAGTGCGTAGCAAAGTAGCTGGCACACAGAAAATGCTCATCATGATTACCTGCACCGGGAAGGACGTGACATCAGTAAAAATCCATCTTTGTAGGATGCATGACTTAGAAACTCTTTGAAAGTCACTAAAAAGCCGGAGCTCTTTGAGATGTAGAAGGCATGGGTGACAAGAGGAAGCTCAACTGTTAGCATAGACATAGAACTTTGTAAAATACTGCCCATTAATCTACCGATCTGGAAAGAAGCATTATTTCCCTTTGAGAAAGTGTTATTCCCCTCTAGCTTACACCCTACCTATATCCCTACAGGTGTAAAAAGTCTACAGGCATACTTCGTTTTATTGTGCTTCACAGATACTGCATTTTTTACAAATTGAAGAGTTGTGGCGACACTGCATCACAAGCAAGTCTATCGGTGCCGTTTTTCCAACAGCATTTGGGTCTCTGTGTCACACTCTGGTAATTTTCTCAATATTTCCAACTTTTTGCCTGCGTATTCCTCACCAGCCAAAGTTCTCCATAAACTTCTCCAGATAATTGCCTATGTGCCTCACCTCCACTTGCTGACATCCCATCACTCCTCACATCACTCCAACCTGAGTTGCATCCCACCCCCATCCACCAACCACTTCAATGAATCTGCTTCAGCCAAGATTACTAAATTGTTCTGGGACCCATTCAAAACTGGTGAACTTGAACTTGGAAATGGAGTTTTGACAATGCAACTTATCTTTGTATGTCTCTGTATGTCCATTTATGGGTTGTATCCACGGACCGGACCAGACCAACCTGTTCCAGACCTTAGGCTTAGGTAAAGCCTAAGCTTTAACCAGGCTTAGGCTTCCAGTTAACGAATATTTCATGGTCCTATCAGTATCCTAAGTGCTTGTTTGTTTTTTTTTAGTTCATCTAAGAAGCAGATACTGAGATGGGATTACATGTGCAAAGATGATATTACACAGGAAACGCCTGAGTAAGAGAAGATGATCCCTCATGGTCTCTCCTCCTCCAGCCACCCCATGCTGCACACAAATGCACATACACTCCAGGGTCACCCGGAGCTGGTCTTCTGTGCTTTTACTCCACCCTTCAATTCTTTAAGTGCTGACATCTCCTCTGTACAGTCTCCCCACCACCCTGAAATTAACTGGATTGTGGGAAGGGTGGGAGAGTTGACCTTAAACATTCTCTCCGAGGAGCAGAATTCCCACTCAACTGTGAGCAATTCCTCAGTGTTCTTATCCTGCCCTGCAGCCCTAGCACATGGTGCAGGGGTTGGCATAAGGTGGGGGTCAGTGATTGCTGGAACAATCTGGCACTCAAGTTCCCCAAACGTGGGTCACCTCAAAACTGCCGTCACATAAGAATTACCAGAAATTACTGAGGAAGAGGCAGAAATGGCCTAGACAATGAATTATGTGCCCAACACAAAATCCTTCTCAGCTTTGTGCCAGGAGCTCAAGCTTCAGTCTTGGGGGCTCCTTCAGCTGGGCCAGTTCCAGGTGTATTTCAGAAGCAGGGCCGCTCACAACCATTGCGTGCGAATGTGTGTTTTTCCTTTCACTGGCTTTCAGAGCTTCCACATAGCCTGGAGTTCCTTTCACTTAGTAGAAGGCACTTGGATTTTTTCACTTTTTGGTAATTATCAAAAAGGTGCCATAAACATTCACATACAGGTTTTTGTGTGAACATGTTTTTGTTTATTTTGGAGAAACACCTATAGGAGTGGGACTAAAGGACCAGATGGAGTAAGTGTATGTTTAACTTTTTTTTTTTTTAACAAGGATTTTCAAGTAAACAATGTGGGTTGGAAGCTGCCGCAAATACTGCCTGAAATAATCTCAGTTCTCGCTTCTTGAAAGATTGCAGATTAGTCTCCTTAATATTTTAAATGCAAAGAAACCTCAATTCTTTTTTTTTTTTTTGCACTTCCTTTTTTTACTTTTACCTGTTGAAACCTCTCGCTTATTTCTCCCACCATCTAACAACCTGTTTTCTGTATCTATGAACTTGGTATTTTTTTGTTTGTGTGGGTTTTTTATTTGTTTCTTTTGCTTTTGATTCCTCATATAAGAGAAATCATATGGTAGTAGTCTTTTTCTGTCTGACTTACTTCACTTAGCATAATGCCGTCAAGGTCCCTCTATGTTGTTGCAAATAACAAACTTTTATTCTTTTTTATAGCTTAATAATATTTCACTGTATATATGTACCACTGGACACTTAGGTTGTTTCTGTATCTTGGCTACTGTAAATAGTGCTGCAATGAACATGGAGTGCATGTATCTTTTCGAGTTAGTATTTTTGCTTTCTTTGGATAGATTCCCAGAAGTGGAATTGCTGGATCATATGGTAGTTCTATTTTTAATTTTTTGAGGGCCCTCTATACTGTTTTCCATATTGGCTGCACCAATTTACATTCCCACCAATAGAGCACAGGGGTTTCCTTTTCTCCACATCCTCGCCAAAATTTGTCGTAATGTAATAGAATAGCCATACTAACAGGTGTGAGGTGATAACTCATTGTGGCTTTCATTTGCATTTCCCTAGTGATTAATGATGCTGAGCATTTTTTCATGTACCTGATGGCCATCTGTATGTCTTCTTTCAAAAAGTGTCTATTCAGATATTCTGCCCATTTTTTAATCAGATAGTTTGTTTTTTGCTATTGAGTTGTATGTGTTCTTTATATTATATATTTTCGATATTAGCCCCTTATCAGATACAGGATTTGCAAATATTTTCTCCCACTCAGTAGGATGCCTTTTCATTTTGTTGATGATTTCCTTTGCTGTGCAGGAGTTTTTAGTTTGATGTCGTCCCGCTTATTTATTTTTGCTTTTGTTGCTTTTGCTTTTGGTGTCAAATTGAAAAATTTATTGCCAAGATCAATGTCAAGGAGCTTACTGCCCATCTTTTCTTCTAGGAGTTTTATGGTTTCAGGTCTTATGTTCAAGTCTTTAATTCATTTTGAGTTAAATTTTGTGTTTTGTGTAAGATAGTGGTTGAGCTTCATTCTTTTACTTGTGGCTGCCCAGTTTTCCCACACCATTTATTGAAGAGACTGTCCTTTTCCCACTGTATATTCTTGGCTCCCTTAATGTAAATTAATTGACCATATATACATGGGTTTATTTATGGGCTTTCCATTCTCTTCCATTGATCTATGTGTCTGTTCTTAATGCCAAGAGCATATTGTTTCAATTGCTATAGCTTTGTAATATACAGTTGAACCTTGAACAGTGTGGGGGTTAGGGGCACCAACTCCCCATCCCCAACAGTGGAAAATTCAAGTATGACTTTGTAGTCAGCTCTCTGTATCCAAGGTTCCATATCTGTGGATTCAACCAACTGCAGATCCTGTGGTACCATAATACTTATTTACTGAAAAAAATCTGTGTGTAAGTTGATCTGCACAGTTCACATCCATGTTGTTCAAGAGTCAAGTATAGTTTGAAATGATGCTTCCAGCTTTGTTCTTCTTTCTCAAGATAACTTTAGCTATTCGAATTTTTTTGTGGTTCCATACAAATTTTGGAATTATTTGTTCTATTTCTTTAAAAATTGCCATTGAAATTTTGATAGGGATGGTAATCCCTATCAATCTGTAGATTGCTTTGGGTAGAATGGACCTTTTAACAACACTGATTCTTCCAATCCATGAGCAAAGGATATCTTTTCATTTATTTGTGTCTTCTTCAATTTCTTTTGTTAATGTCTTATAGCTTTTAACATACAGGTCTTTCACCTCCTTGGTTAAGTTTATTTCTAGGTATTTTATTCTTTTTGATATGTTTGACTTGTTAAGAAGAGATGGCCCCTTTATATTCAGCATCCTTCCTAAGGATGTGCCAATCCAAGAAAGTATAGTGGAACTCCAGGCCTTTCTGGGCTAACATTTACATAAAAAGGAATTCTAATCTAGAATATCTGAATGATAATAAAGCCACTGGAGTGAAAAAAAATGTTGCATATATATAATGGATGAACAATGGATAATTCTTTTGCAGGTGGGATTGAGAACAGAAATGTATGGGGTTCAGTGTAAAAGGAAAGAAGTTTAACTTTTCTTATCTCTTGGGTTATGGAAGTAATGGTGGCTAACTATAGCTATTTTGGGAGGTGGAAGAGGGAAGAAGGAGGCTTTTTGATACTGCCTCTCACTCTCTCTGCATCCACTAAAGATGAATGAGGCAACTGAGATTGACAAAGTACTTTGCATAGAATACTAGAGATGTAGAATATTTCTTGCTGTGGGGAATAAGGACAAGGATTGATTACAGATAAATCAAAGACTAGAAAGGTGTTCTAAGATCTTAAAATATTTAGACATCAAACATTTTTAATGGTGAAAATCAGCAGAGGTTTAGAGAAAAGCAGAGCACAATGGACAGTGAGAGTCCAGGTAAGTAATCAGTGGTCAAGAGATCTTCAGGAGTTGAAGGGTTGCACAAAACACAAAGGACAATGGACACATCACATGGGAGCCTACTAATTTAGATATCAATTAGGATTCATGCCACCTTTCTCAGACCCAGAATATATTTTCTGACTGCTGTTAAGGTTTAACCTAACTCAAACATTGGCACCAAAGAGATGCAGCAACTAGTGACAGTGAATATGGACATTTTCATGTGTGTCGATGAAAGAATAGGAGCTGTTTTACATACAGAGATGTGCAAGCTTCAAATCTTAGTCCTGCCACTTGTTAGGTCTATACCTTAGATCCTGTTACTTAAATCATCTCATTCTATGTTTCCTTATCTGTAGAATTGGAATGCTAATATCTACCTCAAAGTGTCGATGTAACAGTTAGGTGAAACAACACAAACAGAATAGTTATTTTTAAATAAATATCACTTCCTTTAATAACCTTAAAATATTAAAATGATTGAAGTACTAACTAATAATGGTTCCAGAATTTCCATTTTGAGTGCCTGTAGACATTAACCTGGATGGGAGGCTGGAGGCTAAGAAACTTCTCCTGGAAAGTCATTTGTAGCAGGCATGCTGTTTTTTCATAGATGTTTTATTTATTTGCGTTGTCTTTGGATGGCTGAATGGCTAGAGATAACAGGAAGTGCTAAAGCATCCCTAAGTTTGCAAGCCTCCCCTTGGCACTCCTGCTGGTGCTAAAGTTTGTTGCTTTGTGAAATGGACTGTATTTCACCATTTTTATAGACCCTAGCTGGTAGTAAGTGAATGTACCAGTCAAAGGTCAAGGCTATAGTTACACTGCATGCTTGTTGAAAGCCCAAGCTGGTGACAACTATTAAATCATCCTGTAGACAAAGATTCCAAGAGGGAAATGAAAGGTTAGAAGTGCTGCTTATTAAATTCCTGAAATCATGGCTTCCTGTGACTTGTGGTCATAAGCCTCAATGACTCCAGCATAGTTCTGAATTTTCTCAACAGACCTTTCTAGGAGGCATTCAGGAGAGTGACTGAGTAACTTCTGACTGTGGATTCTGACTATTTTTATGAGCAGTCCTTGGGCTGCTGTAAATAAACTCATAAAGTAAGAAATTCTCCTCTGAAAGCAAATCAAAGGCTCTAAAGTATATGGTCAAAGTTTAACTCTGAAATGAGATTAAAAACTGTCTCCTAAAACCTATTTGAAGAGTTTGAGTGAATCAGACATTTGGAAAAATCTGAGTATCAGAGAACAACCCACAAATCCTTCCCAGGAAGAAAATAATTGTAATAATACAGAATCTGAATTTTACCAGTTATCTACAAGGTTAGCTTTTAAATAAGGATTGCACAGTATTAAAGAAAAGGAAGTACTTACATATACATACATTTATGCAATTTAAGGCCTTATAATAAGGGCATAACAGTGTAATTGAGAAGGACCTCTAGAGGGTTTATGCCTAACATCTAGTTGCCAATAGCAACTAAAAGAGAACACTTAATGTTTCAGGGATTTTGCTCTACTTTTTTTGCTGGCTGAGGGCAAATTGATCAACTCTGATGTTTGCATAAATAGATTGTAAAAGGTTTTGACATTTCCTCTTTGTCACTTTTGCTCTTACTCATCTTTCTGGTATGAAAAATTCTTTACGATACTACCTGATATCTTCAGTTTTCCCAAGCAGGATTTAAGAAATCCTCAAAGTGAATTTGAGTATTAACTAAATATGATTCTGAAATTTGTCATTGTTATGTTTTCCAGGCTGTTTGCGCTTCTTTAACAAGCTGAGCAGATATTTACTTTCTCCCTCACTGTTTCATAAATCTCCCCTGAAACTGAGCTTAGTTATGATGATGAATGATCCCAGGTGGAGTATGGTCAGATGTATATAATGAGCTCCAAAGGAACACTCAAAATTAATTTCATTCCTTTGTACTCCTATTTGTATTAGTAATAACTATTATCTCTGCGTAATTTTTCCTAGCTTGAGTACATATAGTCTTTCTCTGTTTGTTGATAGTTTTGTACTTGTTCTAATTGAATTTCCCTTTTTCATTTATTGTATCATATTTTTACAGACTATTTCACAATACACCTTTTTTTTCTATTCCACAACTAGATTTTGAATTTCTTCCATGTAGCCACAAGATCTCACTTATCTTGAATTCTAAGAACTTAGTTCCTAGCCCAAAAAAGATACTCAACTGATTTCTGATTAGTAATTAAATGAATTAACAAAATAAGTTGATATTATATTCAAAGTAAATGCAGATTTCAAAGTAATAATAATTAACTTTGCAATGTTTCATTCAAAGTAATGTCCAATTATATTTTGGTCAATTACTTCTTAATTAAGTTGAGACACTGAACCTTGTTAATCAATGACAGCTCACTGAGAGGAAAGTGTTTGGTGTTGAGAGGAAAGGTTTGAATTGGTGGGAAATTAGAATATTATCTTTTGCGTGCTATGGTGATAAGCAGTTAATGAAGAAGAGGGCTATTTTCAGGAGTACAAATAGAAATCTGACTCAGGTACTTGCTGATTTTCTTTCTTTTTAGTTATGTCTGGCACCAAGATGTTGTTCATGGTGTACTATCAACGTCACAGTTGCTGCATGTTGGTGCTATTGTTATTTTTTAGTAATAGTAACAATGGATTCAAACCAATTCATCCGTATGCTCTCCCTCAGTACTGCTGGTGACCAGGAGAGATGGAGATGGTGTCTGAGATTAACTATATAGACTTTGCCCATAGATAGAGCAAATCTAAGTGTAATCTAATGCAGAAGAGCATTTAAGTAGGGAATTCACTATTATCTTGTTTTAAAACCTAAACAATGGTTTTAACAATGTATCAATGCTCTTCAAAAATAATGCTCAAAACATTATGGCTTTAGAAGAAAATAAGCAAGTGAATGATAAATTTGAGTACATACGAGTGGTACAGTTCTTAAAAATGCCACAAGAAACACCAAAGACATTATCTATCAGGAAAATATTTGAAATACACATATGAGCAATGGGTAAATTGTTTGAATTCACAGAGTTTATATAAACCAATAAGAAAACAAACATAGCATAAATATAATATGAATATTATATAGAGAGAAATACAACAGAAAAAATAAAAAATTACAGACAAGAGATATGGATAAATGAATCTCAGAAAATATACAAATGGACAGGCAAATGAATAAATGGTAAATTTTACTTAAAACTAAAGGAATACAAGACAAATCATAAAAGTGATGTTTTAACTCTATAAATATATTGCCAAAAATAATATGTTTGGTATTATTTCTTACAGAAAAGACTGAGGGATAATAGGGCTCTCATACTTTGGTAGGAGAGTAAATTGGTGTCATATGTTATATTTAGAGACTAAGTTGATATTTAACAAAACCAAAACTCCACACAGATTTTGACATATTTTTAGTGACTCATTCTGCAGTCATTCTTACAAAATAACACCAAGATAGAATATACCTTATGTCAGCATTTTTAGTTATCAGAAAAACCTGAAAATATCTTCATTTTCTCACCGATTAACTTAGTTAGATCCTGATCTTAGAATGCCCCCTCCCTAGTTTTCTGTCAGTTTAGCATTTGTCACTCTTAAAAATATCTTGCTTTAGGTGATAAATTATATGGTCACCCCTCCAATATGGAAATGGTTAAATAAATTATGAAAGACAATTGGCATACATGAGTCTAATTTTACATTTTATACTTTTCTATACAATTTGAATTTCTGCCATGTGTATGTACTACTTTTATTCTTAAATATTTTTTGTAAAATATATGAAACTTATTATCTGAAATTCCATGAATGGGAATGATCTTTTATATATTCCTACACAAACTATCAGAAATCACTGTTTTTATGGTTACTTTCAGTGGAGGTAATACTTCCTGCTGAACCCTAAGTTTATAATCCTCTGATTTTGATGCCAACAGAATTCTAGTGAGTTAGGTTTTAATTATTTTATTGAGGACATGTGATTTATTCTATATAAGGCAATATCAAATCTCTTAGTTTGGTATTAGTGTAATGCTTGTTAATTTCATGAGCAGGATGTTAATGATATCTAAATGAAGAAGTTTTATGCCTGAAATAACGTTCTCAATTTAAGCTTAGGTCATTTGGTGCTAAGTATTACACTGAAAATCAGAAGATGTAGTTAGAAAGAAAAGCTCAGCAACCTCTTAACATGGCCTTGAAAGAGACTAGAATTGAAAGGATAAAATGGCCGAGAGGCTCCTTCACAACACTCAAGCCATACTCATTGTTAATAGTGAAGGTGTCAGAGTCAGGCTGCGAGGGTTCAAATCCTGATTCTTATCACTTAGAAATTATGTGACTCTGGGCAAGATAGTTAACTTCTCTGTATCTGAGATTCTTTATCTATAAAATCAGAATAGTAACTGTTATAGACTTCACGTTTGTGCCTTCTTGAAAATTCATATGTTGAAACCTTAATCCCCAGTGTGATGGTATTTGGAGATGAGGCATTAGCAGGTCATTAGGTCGTGAGGGTGGGGCCCCCATGATAGAATTAATGCCCTTAAAGGAAGAGACAGGAGAGAGCTGGCTAGCTTGTGCTCTCTCTCTAGCCTCAGCCACCTGCAAACCAGGAAGAGGGCTCTCGCCATGAACTTAATCGTCTGGCACCTTGATTTTGGACATTTCAGGCTCTAGAACTGTAAGAAATAAATGTTTGTTGTTTAAGTCATTCAGTCTATGTTTTCTGTATAGCAGCACAAGCTAAGACAGTAACTATATCTAATTCATAGATGTATTCATTTCCTATGGCTGCTGTTTTAACAAATTACCACAAATTCAGTGATTTAGAACATCACAAGTTTATTCTCTTTTAGTCTAGGGGTCAGAAGTCAGAAATGGGTTTCACTGAGACCAAAATCAAGGTATTGGCAGGGCTATGTTTCCTCTTTAGGCTCTAGGGGAGAATCTGCTTCCTTGCTTTTTCCCACTTCTAGAGCTACATTCCTTGGCTTATGGCCCCTTCACCCATCTTAAAGTTAGTAGTGTAGCATCTCTCTTTCTGACTCTGCTTCCATCTGTTTCCATCACACAGCCTTCTCTTCTGTGTAGTCATATCTCCCTTTATCTCCCTCTCATAAAGACACTTATAGTGCATTTAGGGCCTTCCCCCAGATAATCCAGGGTAATCTCCTCATCACAAGATCCCTAATTTAATCACACCTGCGAAGTCTCTTTTGCCATATAAGGTAACATTCACAGGTTCCAGAGATTAGGAGCTGGGTACCTTTGGGGACCATTATTGAGCCTACCACAATAGTGTTACTATGGGAATTAAAGGAGATAATAAATGTAAATTTCTTGACACACAAACTGTTGTTCAACAAATACTAAATAGTATTATTATTTTTGTTACAGAGTTCTAAGTGGAAAAACAAAAGTATAACCCCCACATTTTATATCCAGTCAAATTGCCCTTCATGTATAAGGGTAACTGGTAACATGTAAGCAAACAAGAATTCAGGGAATAGCACCCAGGAAGACTTCCTTTAATCAAACAAACAAGCAAATAAATAAAATTACTGTGAAACTTAAGTAATCAAGATATACATTTTTTTTAAAGAAGAGAAAAAAGTAATAATGGTAACAGACCACTGGTGAGTATTGAATTTTTTTAAATACAAATTTTAGCTAAAAACTGTGCTCATTATGGTTAAAGAACAGCATATAATGTAATAAATCTCAAGAATATAAAAATATATATCATTAAAAAATTGGAAGGAGGTGAAGTAGGAGGAAATGAGCATGCTATTTTTTTCATTTCTCTTCTTAAAGATTCAATAAATGTGACCTAATGTTGCCATATGCATCTAACAAGAAATAGTGACTTTTCCTTTAAAATTTCCTATAATCTTATTAACTGTATAGATACATTTGAAGGAAATAATACGTTTTTCTGTGGTTTAATGTTTATCTGAAAATATTGGAGATCTTAATTTTGTAATTTACTGATAAATTCAATGTTAATATTTAAATTATAAAATAGTGTTCAAGTTATGATCTTATACTGATAAAATTAGTTCATATACTTAGCTATGATTCTATCACCTATCTAAACATAAAAAATGACCATTCTGAATGAAATGGAAAAAATCTTGATGCTAGTTATTTTATAGCAAAATTTGAGTTTTTATATACTTTTCTACTTCACATTCCCCTTTATTATTAAGATTAATTCATAATCATTCTCATAAGTAATGAAGCTATTATTTTTTTCCAATAATAAAAGTAACAACTGTCCTGGAACCCCAAATAAAATGTCTTAAGATCACTATCAGCCTCCCAGTCACTAAATCTAATGTCATTTACTCTGGCTTCATGTTCTTTTTAAATCTCTAGAGTGTTTAATAATAATAGTTACCTTTTATTTGCTCTTCTGATTTGACTTTTACCCTCTTACGATTTAACTTACTATAAAAACCTATCCTGTTGTCCTCTCATCTTTCTAGTGGCTCTTTTTCCTCATGGTCTTACTTTTCCCTTTTATACACCCATCTAAATGACTGTTTTTTCTCTTTCAAATTACCACTTTGACATCAGTTCTCAAACCTTGTAGCACATTAGAATTGCCTTGGGAGATAAATCATCATTCCCAGGCCGCACTTTAAACCAAAAATATAATTAGACTTTCTGGGGGTGAGAACAAGGCATTGTTTTTGTTTGTTTTTAATTTCTAAGATATTCCAATGAGTAATCACATTTGAGAACAAATGATATACTTTACTATCCAAAGCACGGTCATTAGACCAATAACTTGAGTATGACCTAGAAGCTTATCAGACATACAGAATCTCATGCCCCATCTCAGACCTTAAGGCCAAAAAATGTATTTTTGAAATCCCAGATGATTCATATCCACATTAAAATTGAAAAGTGCTGATGTAGATTACTAAATTTAGCACTTGTCCTAATTTATCTCCTACACTCTGTCCTTATGTTTCCAATGTCATTTGCTTGTGGAATATCTTCACCTATATAGTCCAGTAAGGACTTCAAACTCAATTTAAGCCTACAGTTGAACGAATATTTTGTTCTCTCAATCATGAATCAGCATTTTTCTTTGAGTCTTTATCCACTAACACTATCTCTGTTCACTGTATACCTTATAAAATTTTGTCCTTTTTTAAAAAAGAATTGGTCCACACACAGTCTCAATATCCTTTTATATTATCCTCTCCCGTATCTCTCAAGCTTTATTCCTTTCCATTTGCAGTAGTAACTCAGACATAATTACCTCACTTGAACTTCTGAGATGGTTTCCTAACTGACCTTACTGCCTTCAGACATCCCTTATTTCAATGTACTATGCACAGTTACATTGGATTAATTTTCCTAACACAAATCAGGATTAGCTAGCAGAGGTTAGCCTACTGTTAATGATCTCTAGAAGAGACTTTACATGAACAATTCCCTCATAAACTTCACTCTAATAAAAATATAATGTACCATTTTAATGACCAGATTAAAGCAATTTTCACATTTTCTGACTTCTTTGGAGATGAATAATTGGTGATTATAAAACATGGAGAGGTACAGACTGGCAAAATCTAAAACAGTCAAATCAAGAAAGCCACAATGTCCTTTGAGAGCAAATATAACAGTAATAAATTATTTTCACTTTTTAATTTAGAAAGAGCCCTGTATGTTTGCCATTGATTTAGTTCTTTCCATCATTTATAATTCAAATAAAAAAAGAAATTAACATTTCTAATTACAGCTGAAAGTACTTCATGTATTTCCTCAGCAACATAAGGTAATACAATTAGTTGTTCAGGTTATATCATTTTAATAAGTTTGAAATTTTTCTTCAACCAGTAACCATGCCATACAAGAATAATTAAATTATATCTGAACTCAGATATTAGTGATAATATAGTTTTCTACTTATCTTAGCCTTTACTTTTTAAAAATAAAATAAAATAAGCTCAACCTCAAAAAGATGATACTTTTACTTTTTATAATGTTTAAGCTCAATTTAAAAAATAAAGCAAAGAAGTCTTAAGAAAAAAGGATCTTTACATTTTTTTAATGGGAAATATTTAAAGTTTTTAAAGGACAGTGTTGGTAGAATTCCAGAAACTCAATTTGTAGGTGTGTTTACCTAGAGGAGGGATTGTTTGGAGGGTATGTGGAAGGATAGAGGTTGGCTAACACTAAAATAATTTCATGTAAACTGATTTTCATCTACACAGCTCTCTTGCATGTTTAGTAGCTATATAATTTATTAATCAGAGAATTGCAATATAAAAGTCATGGGTCCTAGGAACTGCTTTTGGGTCCATGAAGAAACTTGAAAAAGTTTATTATCCACTTAATTCTGTTTCCTGATGGGTAAGCATGCTTCCTGAATGCTCAGGAGTACTATGAGAAGATACAATTAGATAGCCTTAGGAAGGAAAACAATGAAAATCAAGGCATAAACATTTTCTACATCATTTTTTTAACTTAGGAAAAAATAATTGGCTCCAAAAAATGTTCATTAGTTATGTATTTTTACTCATTAATTAAATTATAGGATGAATTCATTTCCACTACCACTGGTTATTAAATATAGACAGATCCTGCTGATTTAACTGACTAGCAAATAATAAAATATCATAAGCCTTTGATTGCTACAGGCACAGTAGGCAGCACATGTTAAAAAAAAAAGGTAAAAGCACAAATTCTAACCAACAAAAATTTAAAGGTTGAATCCTCCTCTGGGCAGAAATTGAGACAGCATTTTGGAATCTCCCTTGCCCCAAACCCTGCAAAAATTTTTTAAATGTGAATCTCATAGACACCAAAACAAATAAACGGTCTCTTCTCAATTCCATGGGAATTTGAGCCAAATTTTTGAAGTGAGCAATGTAATAAGCTTATGCCCAAGTTGCAGGATCAGATGAACAGTGGTGGGGTCCAAACAATACTAATTTTTCTAACTATTGTGCACAGACCACATTGGGTGAATATGAAGTTTAAGGAAAAGGGTGAGGAGGACTGGAGCCATTGGTATGGAAGTGGGGGATGGCTGCCCCGGATGCCATGTTGACAACAAAGAAGAAAGTGTTACATTCTGTCTTATTAGGTTGTTGAGTTTTATTTGTAACCTGCCATGCTAATGCTCTAGGAGAGGAGAAGCCTGTGTTTAGATGCTTCTGGATAATAGGATAAAGCTTTCCTTCCCAAACAAATATATAAATTGATATGACTGGTGGTTGACTGCTTATTACAGAGCTAGGTTCATTGGGTTCAAAGGCCCTAGGTAAGAGACAGATAATGAAGGAAAGGTGACAGCATCCATATTCTGTTTATCCCCACAGATTCAGAAGTTTTAAAGATCTGAAGCTGAAGGAAGTGTTTTCTTGCCTTCTTTGTGCTGCTTTTGGCCCCCTATGGTGGGAGACCACCCAGCACACAGAGAAGGACAGAGCTGAACTCTTCACTCCTCAGATGTAGAAAAAGGTATCAATTCCTCCTGGAAATGTGGAGGAGCAAAGAGAACAATGGCAATACTGATTTGGCCTAGAAAATGTCAAGGAGGCAGTGACTGCCCAGCTGGTATGAGCAGCCGTGACCTGAAAGTGGTTTAAGAGCACTGTTGAGTTGTACTAAGAGGCCAGACAGAGGAGCATTCTGCAGACCTATTCTGGACACATATGTGGCCTTACTCTGAAGATTCACTGAAATATTTGGGGATCTGGGCTCCTTAGTGGATAAGATAACCCATGCTCAAGTATATAGATACTTACACCCAAGAGTTTTGAATAAAAGTAAAAAGAAAAGTTTCTCTATTCCCTGATGAAACCCAAAACACTCAGATTTACATGTTCTTTAGAGTTAACAGCTCCCTATCCCCACCTTCTTCCTGTACTGTAAGTATCTAGGCAAATTAGTTGCTGCTCCCTCCATAGTCACCATCTACCACACCTTGTGTAGAATTCTGACCACGTGCTTGCAAATTTATCTGAGGAGAGCAGGTAAGTGACATTTTCCAAATTTAATTCAAATCGTTTTTCTTCAACACATACTGCCTTGACAAAAATAGAAGGACCGAAAAGAAAACATTTCTTCCAATGTTCAGTTTGATTGGAATTGTTACTTTTCCAAATGGGAAATTCAGAGCATTGTATCCCTCTCTTTCCTTGATGTAAACATCTATTCATTCAGCATATCCTTTACTCTACTTCCTAAGTATTATTTGATTCTGCCCCTTCTCTACACCCACTGTAACTGCCTCAACTCAGGCCCTTAAATTTTCTTGTCTTGATTACTCCATTCGCTTTCTAACTGGGCACCATGTTTTCAGTTTTTCTTTCCTATGAATCAGATACCTTGTCTTATAAAAATCCAAAATGGATTTTTCTCTGATTAAACCAAAACCAAACCATACTAAAACAAACACAAACCTTCAAAAGCTTCATAATGTCTGCAGAATAAAATCTAAACCTGTCATTTAAGCTAAAGCCATCTCACAATCAGCATTTTGTTCTTCAAGCTCCCAGGTTTAGAGTAGAGTTTGAAACATGATAAAATTTTGTAATTATTTATTGACAGTATTTATAAATGAACTCAAAAGATCTGGTGTCCTACAAAGTCTACCATAATATTTCTTACTGCTTCTACTTAGTATTTTTGCTACCTATTTCTCTTTACCACACTGCAACTGTCTTCAACCCATATGAAGCCACATAATTTAGGTATCTTTTCTTATAAAATAGCTAATACAGAGCTAAAAAATAATGATGTCACAGAACCTCCACAGTCTGCTTCATATATCTGCATGGTGCCTATTTCTCATGTGGAATTGTCTGGAAACAAAAAGTACAGGGTAAAGGCAACCACTCAACATGCCATCAGGAAATAAAGTCCTACATGTTTTCTGACATCACAATTATAACTTTCAGGATAGAGTCAGGAACACAAGGTCACTAGATAGATTATAAGAAGATGTTCACTACACAAATCAGACCCAACACAAATAGGGTAAGAACTGGACAAAAGAGAGAATGTCAGAGAAGGTCATCAATCCAAGAAAGTATAAAATCAATGGTGTGGGTGGACATGTCGGAGCTTGCAGGAAGATCCAAATTATAGACTGCCCTTAAGTGATCCATTATTTGTTGTTTTCTTTTAATCGTTTTGCGACTTTGGTTAAATGAATAAGTATTGTTTCACAGTGACCTATGATCCTGTTGTGTTTTAAAAACCTTTTTGATATTTTTAACAAATTTCTCAAAATCTAACTAAAGCTCTTTTAGCCTCCAGCTGACTCTGGGATGCTTCAAAGGAACATCCTAAGACATCTCAGAGATGAATTTTAAACTAAGTTTATTTGGTATGTTTAATTACTTCAGAAACATTGTCAAGTGATTGGAGAGGAACCTTAGGTTATAGTGTATGGATACATATTATCAATACAGATATTCCAAAATTTATATGAAACCCCTAACATCTCATATGTCTTGATATAATGTCATAATTCTATTATTCTCAAATATTATATGTCACAGAAATATCCAAGTTTCCTACTAATTGCATTATATTCAGATCTTTAACCATGCTATTTTCAGTTCTGTCATGACACTGTTACAAAACGAAGATTTGCAAGAAGACTCATAAAAAGAACTTTTTAAACAAACATAAGTTTCTGATGGCCTTTAGATAATACCACTGAACTATGTAACAAATGATGGGAAACCTGATTACTTCATCCAAATCAACAGGAATCAATTACATGGGATTGAATAAACTGATGAATAAGATTTATAACTCTATGACTTTGGGAAATATACTAGCTTTAATCTTTGTTTTTCAGAAAAACCTTTTATCTTATGCTATGACCTACAAGTTGATAAAGTATACACTTGTAAACAAAGATAAAGCATTTATCTTTTTCACTCTACCTGTTGCTGCCAGAATTTGGCTTCTCCAGCTGGCTCTCATATGGACTTGATGGTTTGTTGCAACTGGATTACAGCTAGTTATACTAATTGTTTTAATTTGTTCTTTGTTCCCAAATTGTTTATGATTGTGTCTCCCTGCTGCATTATGACTTTGTCAATATTACTAGCTACATTACTTATCCTATTTCATAAGATCTTTGTCTCTTACAGTACTCAATGATAGTAACCAGGCTTAGCCTACTAAATTCTTAGGTCTCTATGATGAGAAAAGCAGTGCTGCAAAACCGCGTGGCCCTTGACATCCTTACAGCATCTCAGGGAGGTACCTGTGCCACAATTCAAACTGAATGCTGTGTTTTCATACCTGATGTATCCTCTAATATAACACGTTTAATTAACCATATGAAAAATCAGATTTCTGCCTTAAGTGATGCACTCCCAAGTCTTGACGACCTCTTAGAAAACTGGTTTGGCCTGGGAAGCTCTTGGCTTAAATATTTACTTATAACTCTATCAATGTTATTAGTGATATTATTTGTATTTTGCCTGTCTTACAAGATTATTGTTCTTTGTATTACTAAATGTGTGACTGAGCCTCCAACAAAAATAATGATGACTAGGCGACTTGAAGCAGTTGATCAAATATACAGTTCTGTATGCGATCAATGATTGTAATAGTGCAACTCTAAATATGGGAAGATGCAACAGGGAAAACATTTCCTGGATCATAATAGACTAGTAAGACAGAGGATCCAGAGAATTTTTAATCTGATTATTAAACAGGACGTAATCTGAAAATTAACACCTGAAATGGCATATCAACAAGAAATTTCGCCTGATCTCGGTTGAGCCTCCCAGTGCTGTGGGACAAAATTTGGTCATGAAATGTCTCCCTAACATTAGTCGAATTTCCGACCAAGACGAGGGACTGATAAATGGAATATTTAGAAATGGAATGGAATATTTAGAAATGGAATATTTCCTGCCATATCAATAAACAAAGGATGTCACAGTCACCAATGATTGCAGCCCTCCAATGTGAGTTGGTGAGCCCTGAGGAAACTCGGGATGTGAAAATACAGGCCCCAGATAGCTAAGGTGCATATCAAAAGAATGATTTCAGTGAGCCCAGACTCTTGCATCTTCCCATACATAGAAAAGCGCTAAATTCCTTAACTTGAGATATCTGGTTTTCTTTATTTAACAATAATCTTTGATGTTCCCAATTACATGCTCTCTGTTGCAAAACTCCTATATGTCCTGGCTCCTCCCCTCGTCTCCTCGGAGCAGTTTCTCAGAGTTATCTGAAATGCCGTCTTCCAGGCTGCCGTCCTCATTTTGCCCCAAATAAAACTTAATGCTCAAATAAATAAATAAATAAATAAAATAATGATGTCCCAACATGGAAAGAACTAAATAGAGATTATTAAATCGTTAATGGTACAGTTGTCCCTTGGTATCCATGGGGTGATTGGTTCCAGGACCCTCCATGGATACTAAAATCTGTAGATGCTCAAGTCGCATGGTGGGCCCTCCATATCCGTGGTTCCACATTCACAGATTCAACCAACTGTGGATTGTGTACTGTTGTTTGCATTTATTGAAAAAAAAAAATCCACCTATAAGTGGACCCGCACAGTTCAAACTTGTGTAGTTCAAGAGTCAACTGTATATTCTGTTGTATACATAAGTATCAATAGGTAGGTAGGTAGGAAGGTAGGTAAGTAAATAGATTGATAGATAAATATTGATAGAAGAAATGAAGGGAGAAAGAAAGAAAGAGCAAGAAAGACAAGTTGGGTTTACCATTTAATTCTTCCTACCACCAAGCTGAGTGGATTGAATTGTTGGGCCCTGTGCCGGAATCCTATGTTTATCTGCCATTGTGTCCAACATATTAGGAAAACGTGGAAATAGATTTGTGATGCTTTGCTAGAAATAATCAGTCTTTTAAAAATTAGTTGATGTAAGGGATAAATTTAGATAGCAAGTTCAGTGGAAGTAGCACTAGCTTGAAAACCAGAAAACATAAGTTTTAGTCATGTCTTTGACGCTTATTTACTCTAAGAACTTGGCAGATTACTATATGTTTTTTATTATTTAGTTTTGTTAATAATAAGCTGTATTTCTGAGACTATTACTTGAGCCTCAGTTGCTTGATAGATGAAATAAGGATATTAATACCTGCTCTATCTTTTGATACTCCATAGTTTGATACCATGAAGATCAAATCAGTTAAAGAAAACAAAATACCCCGACAACTGTAAAATACTATGGAAACTTATTTTCTCCACTCATTTAGCTGTTTAATAGATAAATTTAAAAGTACTTATTTAATACATTAACAAATAGCATTCCACAGAGCTTAGAAGTTTCAGATACATCTATGGCAATCTGGAAATTTGCTTTTTATAATGCTCTTCTGGGAATTTTATTATAAGGAAACTAATTGTCAAACATTTATTCCTTCTCAGCCTTCTCTCTAGGGGAGAGATGTGATAAAGGTGATGTTGATGTATATTGAAATTTACCATTTAAAAAGTGGAATACTTTGAATTCACATGAAATAAAAATCTTTCAAAAACTTTTTTTTGTTAAACGTTTTATTCCTAGGTTCCTATCAAACAATACCTCTCTTCAGATTTAATGTTTTACTTTGAGAACAGATTATACTTATGTATTCGATTACATTTGTTTTATTCTGAATATCTTTGAAGAGTGTATATAAAAATAAAACTTGTAAATTCTCCTTCACTTGAAGAATTTAATACATGGTGAAGAGTGGTGAACTACATATCTTCTTAAACGTGTTCTAGCCCCTACTTGTTCTACTTTAATATGTATTTCTCTCTCATAGTCACTTAGAGTATTGCATTCTGACCTCTGTATATTTTATGGGAAATAATGGGTTAAATCACAGCTGTTAACTGAGTCCCCTTTTGAAATCCACAGACCTGAGATGTGTATCTCCTTGATTTATTACACACAAATTGAAAATAACAAGTGGTTTTTCAGTTTCTCACAGTTTTATGAACAATCCAAAGTGCGCTGGTATTTCCTGTAAGGTCCTAAGTAACAGAACAGGAGTTATTATTCCCATTTCACAGATGGCTGTTCCTGGAGAGTTTTAAGACGCTTGTCTGACTGATTCTCACAACAGCACAAGGAACCTTCAAAGGGAAATGAATCAGATTTCCCAAAGTCTTTTTGGTAAACAACGTTGGTATTTACTGGCTGTGTGACCTTGAGTTACCCACCAGTCCCTGTGGACATTAGCATTCACGTCTTTAAAACTAGAGGATTAGAAGATGATTGCTAAGGTCTCTTCTGACTTTAAAATTTTACCAACTTAATTTAAGGGTAAATCCGAATTTATGTAGTGAATTGAATATGCTCACATGGTTAAAAGTGTTTTACTGAAAATTTTGGGTAAAGAATCAAACTCAATTTCACGGCAGTCAATATTTTTATAGCACTTTAAAATGCTTTCTTCATTCACGGCTCTCTTTTCTGCTTGCCATTTGAAAAATTACCTTCTCATACTACAGAGAATATATTGAGTCAAGAGAATTTCAAATTAGAAGATCATTTACTACAACCACCGTTAAATTTTTTTTTTACAAGGTCAATATTTATTTTAGAATGCAAAAGGAAATCACAACAAATTACAAATTTTGAAAAATTTGCAAGTATCAAGGGTATGACAAAATCCAGAAAACATACTTATTTTTCCTAAATACCTTCATCACACATCTCTCATACCTTTATCCTTCATGTTTTGGCTTCATGCTCTTTGATCACCTATTCAAGTGACAATAATTTTGTAATAGCATTTTTGATGGTGATGTTAGAGTGATAATTTAGTCATTCCTCTAACATGGTTGATTAAAATCTGTTTTTATTATTAATAATTGAGGAAACCTTTTTTTACAACTCCAGGACTCATCAGTGGTAATGTCAGCAAAATTTGCAGAACTGCTGTCACATTTGGGAAAACCTGGACTGAGTTCCTTTAATGTCCAAGTGGTAAGATTCCAGTCTGACACCAGGTGCCATGCATTTTAAACATTGTTTCTTCTCTGCAACCCACAAATATGTAGACCCTTGTATATATATTGCTCAAGTCCCTCTCAGGGCAGGGCCTTGGAAGGAACCCTTGTAAATGAGCTTAATTAGCTTCTGTGTAAATTCAGCTGTCTATGAGGTAGCTGCTACAGTTGATAACCCCACCCATATTTCAGATGAGAAAAGTCAGGTTTAGCAAAGTTGAATATTTCATAAAGCCAGGATATTAATGCTCACCTAGAAAAACCCAGAGACTATTCCTAACCTCCGTGATGTAGTCCCTCAAAGAAAACCACTTATAGTTTTCCAAAAACTGAATCTCTCAGATGACTTTGCAGCCATCCTTGCATTCTATTTCCCTCCCCCACCCCCCTTTTCCAACACACACACACACACACACACCCCCCAGCATTAAATTTTAAAGTCGACTTTCGTATTTATTTGTTGCTTTTATTTTACATTTTATTATGAAAATTTTCAAAGGTATAAGAAAGTTGACTTAAACACAACCTAGATTCTAAAGTAAACATTTTGCCCTATTTTTTTTATCACGTATCTATCCAACCATCCTTTTCTCTGTCCATCCATCAATCTATCTCATTTTTGATACATTTTAAAGTAAGTCACAGATATCTGTACTCTTCAACCCTGAACACTTAAGGATGCATATCTTTAATTAGAGTCAATATTAGTTTGTAGATCTCTTTTTTTGTTTTTAAGGTTTAAATTGACATACAGTGAATTGCCCAAATCTTAAGTACACAATGTGATGAGTTTTGGTAAATATAAATATCTATGTAACCCAAAGCTTTGTCAAGATAAATAATAGTGCCATCTCCCCAGAAAGTTTTCTTGTGTTCCTTCCCACTCAATCCCTGTATTTCCCCCCAGAGGCAACTACTGTTTTGATTTTTTTCCTACCAGGGATTAATTTTACCTATTATGGAATTTCATATAAATAGAATCATACAGTATGTATATTTCTAGATAACATTTCTTTTACTTATGGACAAAAATTTTCAGATTCATTCATGTTGTGTTTATCAGTGGTTCATTCCTTTTTGTTGTTGAATAGTATTCCACTGTCTGAATACACCATATATATATATATATTTTTTTTTTTTTTTCATGGGCTCTGAGCTGCTTCCAGTTTTCATCTAATATAAATAAACTGCAATGAACATTTGTTTTAGGTCTTTATGTGGACATATATTTTAATTTCTATTTGGTGACTACCTAGGAGCTGGATTGCAGGGTTATAGGGTAAGGTATATGTCTAGTTTTATGAGAATCTACCAGAACTTTTTCTAAGATGTTTGTAACATTTTACACTCCAACCAACAGGGCTTGACATTCCAGTTGCTTAATATACTCATAGGCATTTTGTGTTGTGTCTTTTAAAATTTTAAATATTCTGGTGTGTGTGGCAGCATCTTACCATGGTCTTAATTTTAATTTCACTGATGACTAATGATGTAGTTCACCTCTCCAGAAATGTATAGACCTTTGTCAGATACATATTTTGTGAATATTTTCTCTTGGGTTTGGGTTGTCTATTCATTTTTTAATTGTGTCTTTTGAGAACAAAGTTTTAAAAATTCTAATGAAGAGTAATTTATTTATCATCATAAAAATAAAATAATTTTCTTTTATGGATATTGGTTGCTGTGGCCTTCTATGAAACATTTGCTTACCTCCAAGCCCAAAGACCTTCTCTTAAGTTTTCTTCTAGAAGTGTTGCTATAATTTTAACTTTTATGCTCATGTTTTCTAATAGAGTTGTCCAGTTATTCTAGAAGAAGACTTTCTTTTCTCCACTGAATTGCTTTAGTGTCTTTGTAGAAAATCAAATAATCTGATAAGAGTGGGCCTATTTAAGGGCTCTTTATTCTGTTCCATTGATTTATTTGTCTATCCTTATGCCAGGATTATTCTGTTTTAATTATTGCATGTTTATGGTAGGTGTTGAAGAAGTAAGGTACTCTACCTTTCTTCTTCTTTTTAAAGATTGTTTTGTCCATTCTGTGTCCTTTGAATTTCCCTGTAAATTTTAGAATCAGATAATCAATTTCTACCAAAACATCCTGATGAGATTATGATTGGGATTTTATCAAATCTATAGATTAGTTTGAGGAAAATTGATATCTTAACAATATTGTTTTCTGGTCTATGGACATAGTATATTTATTTCAGGATTTTTGAGGAAAGTGATTGGAAGCTACATCTATTTTTAGAAACTAATGAGCAATGCAAATGAAAGCACAGTAGAAAATTGGGAAAAGAGGCAGCAAAAGGGAAGGTTGGAAAATATGGGTGTGGCTTATATTACATATTCAGACCATATACTTATAATATGAGTACTTTGGATACACTATAAAGCCAAACCTGCAAAGCAATAAACATCTCATTGTGCAAATTGCATAGCAACTTTATGCGTAGTTATTTTGTAAGAAAAAGTAATGAGGAGTAAAATACAATTTCTAGAAACTAATTTTAATCTTATCCTAAAAAAATTTAAAAGACACATGCACCCCAATGTTCATTGCAGCACTATTTACAATAGCCAGGACATGGAAGTAACCTAAATGCCCATCGACAGACGAATGGATAAAGAAGATGTGGTACATATATACAATGGAATATTAGCCATAAAAAGGAACGAAACTGGGTCATTTGTAGAGACGTGGATGGACCTAGAGACTGTCATACAAAGTGAAGTAAGTCAGAAAGAGGAAAACAAATATCGCGTATTAAAGCATATATGTGGAATCTAGAAAAATGGTATAGATGAACCGGTTTGCAAAGCAGAAATAGCGACACAGATGTAGAGAACAAACGTATGGACACCAAGGTGGGGAAGTGCGGGGTGGATGGGATGAACTGGGAGATTGCGATTGACATATATACACTAATATGTATAAAATAGAGAACTAATAAGAACCTGCTGTATAAAAAAATAAATAAATAAAATAAAATTAAAAAAACAACCCCAAATGATAAGATTATGCACATAATTAGGTTTCCGTTTTGAAGTTAATATGATTATCTCATACTCACAGCGATTATGGCAAAACCAGATCTATTGCTGGCTTGACTAATGAGAAACAATGGATAATCAGTTAAGGTTCTGAGCTGGATTCCCCTCCTGATGTTTCTGTTCCGTAAACATACTAAGTCATAAGGATACATAGAGTTATTAATGTTATATATCAGCTGAAATTTTTATCAGCTCCATAAGCTTGATAATAATAGTTTATTAAGGAAATTCTTTACAGAAAATTAAAATTTTTGAAGTGGAAAAATGACTTCATAGTGGTTTCAAATTTTCTACAAGATAGTCTATGACTAATAAACTTAAATGAGGTAAAGAAGTAACAACTGACATATCAGTAATGGCTACTGTTCTCTGAATTCCACCATGATGCACACACATACACACACACACACACACACACACACACAATCTCTATTTTTTAACAAACCAATTTAACAGAATACTTGTTCAGCAAGTTAAGTAGCTTTCCAGACTTACAAAGCAAATGTAATTGGTATGAGGACTTTCTGGCTTTGATAAGGCATATTTCCATATGCCCCTCAGCTTCCTGAGTAACCTTAGAAGGTGGCTGAAAGGAGCTGTGTGAATGACGTATCAACCATCCTCTTCAGTATTGGTATATCAACTGGATTTACAAAATTTTACTACTACAGAGATCATCTCTCAGCCAGACCCAGAAAAACTCTATTAGATTTTATTGGCTTAAGTTTTTTTTAAACTGAGCATTCTAAAATTATAGCTGAGCAGTAGAATGCTAAAATATTAAAACTTTTTGTAAATTGCTTTGAAGCAGATTCCATAAATCAAATGGAACTTCCATCCTTCGCATGAATGTTTCATTCCAATTCTAAAGCATAAGTTCTTTCTGTTTCTATCAATGTTCTGTTTTAATCCATTTCATCTGTATAATAGAAGCACAACACACTTTAAATTGTAGAGATATCCCAAATGGTATCAGTCTTAATATGCTCTTTTGCTTCGATTTGGTGAATTTGTCTTTTATTGATCATTCCTCACATCCCATAATAGGTGAGCAGTGAGTTGTTCCCTTTACCATACTCAAACAGTGAAAAACATACGCTTTTATGTTTTCTTCTCTAGACTACAGTTGGCGTTCCATATCTGCAGGTTCTCATCTGTGGATTCAACCAACAGCAGATGGTAAACATAGTACATGATCCATGGTTGGTTGAATCCATGGATGCAAAACCGGGGAATACAGAGGGCCAACCAAGAAACTTGAACTTCCACGGATTTTGGTATTGGGGCATCCTGGCACCAATTCCCCGCCGATACCAAGGGACAACTGTATGAATGAAATGCTACATTTTTTAAAAGTGTGAAATCTGTGGCTTCTTTTAAGTGTCATGTTTATAATACCTGTACTTTTTTTTTTCTTTTATAATAGTAATGCTGAAAAAGAACTTAGATATCAACTGTTTGGCCTCCTCATTTCATACATAGGAAACTGAGAACCAGAGATATGTAGTAATTCATAGAGATAATAAATGCTGAGCTCAAATTCGAATTCATCTGGGTCTTCTGGCTTCTAAAGCAATGCTGTTTCCATGATAGGAGAGGGAACAACAATGCACTTGTCCATTTACTGTCAAAATGGGTTGAGCAACAATCAAGAAGATCCCAAGCATACCATCTGGTCCCAAACATATTCCTCCCTGGCCCCCTTGTATGACCACAGCCTTACCAGTATCAATTACCCAAGGCAAAATGGTAAATTTCTTCTGCCTGCTGGTCCAGCACATCAATCAAATTTAGCAAGAGTCACCTAATTCCATAGTCCTCATAGATACTATTTCCTGCATATTTCTCAAGAGCCTGATATATTACATCATCTAACGAATTCTCTTCCACCGCTATTTCATCCCAGTTCGCCAGTGGAAGTTTTAACTATTACACCACCACCTTCTACCAGGGACCATCTGTGTTTCACATACCACCAGCGATTGGGATCTCACTGCCAGCCAAGTAGCAAATTCCATCCTACTGTCTGCTTTCTCAGACCACTTGTGGTGTGAAATTCTACAGAGTTGGTTCCTCAGAAGCAGATACTAACACAGTAATTAACATATAGATATAAGGGAGTGTTCTTGAGGTTAACAACTGTGGAAGGAAAAATAAAAAAGCGGGCCAGAGCAGCAGCTGAAATTGACCTGCAGTAGTCTCAGTGAGGCCTCAGATTAACTTTATGGGGAATTCTGAAGTCGGGATAAGTGAAGTGGCATTTATGCCCTGACATCAATTATTCAGTATGTGTGGCCACCCTGGCAAGGCAGCATGTCCTTGAGTGATGTGGCTCTCTTCAGCTGAGTCAATCCTGTAGGGGCTGGCACCCAAAGTTTTTCTTTCAGCAGTGGGGGAATAAATCTTTCATTCCTAAAGGGGATACACATGGTACATCACAGTGTCCACCATACTTCCTTGGAAGACTCACAATTTATCATTTGTTTTTCTTCTCATATCATGGTAATCTATTTATTTATATCATCTTGCTTACTAGATGGAAGGCATCTTGAAGATACGATGGTGACTTTTTCAACTTTGATCTGCCTGGTAATGTCAGCTACTCACCTTATATTTGCATTATTATGCTTCGTGAATGCATGCCCTTTTTTCTTTCATAAAATCACTATACTAAATTATTTTTGCTTAGCTAAAGTCAAACCTGCCCAATAATTGCTCCATGTGACCCTTTCTTTCTTCTTCTTTTGCTGGTACCTTTTACTCTGTCTTAAAGATACAATTATGTTGTAAATTTCTTCTTCTATCTTTACTTAGCTCTGGCTTTATCCAGGATCCCTCCCTTGTCTTCTACTCTGCTTCCAATTTTTCTGTACCGAGTATCTTGCAAGAAACTAGTCTTGCTGTTCATCACATTATTCAAAATATTATATATAGCATAGAGTCTTCCAGATAGAACATAGTTAATAAATATATGTTGAATTTGAATGAATCTTATCAGAGGCAGTTTATAAATTCTTAAATATTTGACTTTTAAGAGATGTCTAAAGTTTCTGTTTATTTTATTATGACATTGTGTGTGTGTGTGTGTGTGTGTGTGTGTGTGTTGAGATCATGGAAAAGATAAAATCCAAATGAACGTGAGATCATTGGGAATTTATCTTTAATTACTTCTTCATTTCGGCATAAAGCTTGTTGCTATTGGATATTCAGAATTTCTCTTTATTCACTCCACATATCAGAATGCCCAATGCTTTGGAGACTGTATTCAACACTGATGGATTAAGTACTCAGCTCACTAAGTGACTAGCTTCCTAGCAACGAGAAGTACAAACTAACCTCATATGTACCTATAGTTCCCTCAGGACAATCTGCTCAAAGTATGAGAACAACGGAAGAGGAAAGGGAAGCATTTGCAATGTCAAGCTTATATTTATAAACAATTCTAGTTGAACCAGAACTAACTGAACATTTGTCTAAGACTTCAAGGAGAAGAAAGTTAGAAAGAAAACTCCACATATAGACATGCCATAAGGAGTTCTAGCACCTTTTCAGCTTTGGCAAAGTAGTAGACAGGTTCCCATAAGAATTCCCTTTCTGTTGAGGCAGAGATATTATCTGCTCTACACTGCTTCTTTAAAACTGTGTTCTTTTGCATTTGTGTATTCTGCTAGGGGTTATCAGTCACAACTTGGTAAGACCACAGGTCCTTAGCAACTTGTTTGCTCTCCCTCTAGAAGCCAGTTAATAGTTGATGGGATTACATTCTTAGTGAGCTGGAGGCTGACAATATTTCATTATGACATAATAGCAACATTTACAAAAATAAGGCTTAAATAAGTTCAGGAAGCAATTTTTCCCCTAGGGAAACTGAGAATATGTATTATTTTTTCTGTGTGGAATCAATAACCAAGAATATTTAATACTGTACTATGACAGAATGTCTATATGCATGAGCTCCTAAGTTAATAAACAACCAAATAATATTCTTCAAAATTCAAAGTTTATAAAGCTATGGAACTAAAGAGGGGGATGTGAATCTAATCTGACTGTTGAAATGAATAAGGACATAGAAATGGTTGATGGCATCTGTTCTCTATTTAGCTGTCTGCTTTCCTATGCAAACGGCCATTTCTATTATTTGGAAAACAGACTTGTTACTGCTTTAATGTTACATATTTAAAGAAGAAACTGCAGCAATACAGAAGAATAAAGATTAGAAAATTCTCCACATTTTTCCACCTAGAACTAATCATGGTAGATATTAGGTGCACAATATTCCAAGCATCTATATATTTATGGAGAGAGAGATAGAGACATGAAGAAAGCACTTCTATAAAAATAAAATTACATCTTGCATGCTGTTTTTAATAAAATCATTAAACTTTATTTTTGTATTATACTTAATAGAGAGAAAAGGGAACTGAACTGAAAATGAAGGAACGGTGAAGCTCAGATTCATTTTTTTAATCTAAGAAGACAGTACTTACTAAAATTTCCCTAAAATAAGGGGAAAAATTGAAATTTTAGAAACACTATTTTTTTCTTATTTCTTTTTTCTGTTTGTATGCTAAGGTTTATAACATTTACATTATTATGTGACTATAGGACCCATGGTTATTTATTCTTAATTCTGTATTCAAATGCTCAACACTGATATTTTAGCAAAGATTATCTTATTAGTTAATTTATTTTTTATTTATCTTTTTTGTCTAGATGTGGTCATCAAGCAGTTTTTAAAAGAAAGGATCCTGGGTGCTATATTTCCTCAATTCTTTCATGCTTGAGGAAATCTGTGATTTGAATAAGTCTGGGAATTAATAAAGAAAAATGTGGCTAGGTATAAATTTCTTGTTATACTTTCTATTTCTCAGGGCTTTATAAATGTAGATGTTGCTCTACTGTTCTCTGGCATGGCACAATGGTAAAAAGATATCTAAGGCCACCCTGATATTCCTCCTTATAAGCAACTCAATTTTTTCATCTATACATCTAAGTAAACTATTATTTTCTAAGCTATAACTTAGCATCAACATATATTTATCTCTTTTCCTATAACTATGCGTGCCCTATGACCTACAGATCCATTTCAGTAAAAGTTTCAGCTATTATATCTTTGAATGGTTTTAAAAGACACCAATTATGCTTATGTTGGATGGTCTTTGTCTTTTATTTTTGTATTTTTCTGTTGATTACTTTCATCTCTTTCGATCTATTTCCTACTTCTTTACATTTACTGCAGTAATCTTTTTCCCCAAATAAGTAATTAAAATTAAGCTCTCCTAGTCCTTTACATGCTATTTCTATTCAATTTATTGGTTTGAATAGATTTTAATTCTTTATTTTTTCTTCTATAATATTTCTTTTAATATTACTATGCTATTTTTAATAATCTTATCTTTGAGTACTTTTTCCTCAAAATTCATGTCTTCAGAGAGACCTTCAAGATGGCAGAGGAGTAAGACGTGGAGATCACCTTCCTCCCCACAAATACATCAGAAATACATCTATATGTGGAACAACTCCTACAGAACACCTACTGAACACTGGCAGAAGACCTCAGACTTCCCAAAAGGCAAGAAATTCCCCCCGCACGTATGTATGGCAAAAGAAAAAAGAAAAATCAGAGACAAAAGAATAGGGACAGGACCTGCACTTCGGGTAGGGAGCTGTGAAGGAGAAAAAGTTTCCACACACTAGGAAGCCCCTTCACTGGAGGAGACGGGGGTGGGGGGGTTGGTTGGCCCCGGGGAAGCATCAGAGACACAGATGAGAGTGCAGCATTGTGCTGCAGATGGCAATGCGGAAAGATTCCCTCACAGAGAATTGGTGCCGACCAGCACTCACCAGCCTGAGAGGCTTGTGTGCTCACCCGCCGGGGCAGGTGGGGGCTGGGAGCTGAGGCTCGGGCTTTGGAGATCAGATCTCAGAGACAGGACTGGGGTTGGCTGCATGAACACAGCCTGAAGGGGGCTAGTGCACCACAGCTAGCCAGGAGGGAGTCTGGGGAAAAGTCTAGAACTGCCTAAGAGGCAAGAGACCATTGTTTCAGGGTGTGCGAGGAGAGGGGATTCAGAGCACCGGCTAAACGAGCTTCAGAGACGGGCACGAGCCGCAGCTATCAGCGTGGACACCAGAGATGGGCATGAAACACTAAGGTTGCTGCTGTCACCACCAAGAAGCCTGTGTGCAAGCCCAGGTCACTGTCCACACCGCCCCTCCCGGGAGCCTGTGCAGCCCGCCACTGCCAGGGTCCCGTGATCCAGGGACAACTTCCCTGGGAGAACACATGGCGCACCTCAGGCAGTTGCAACATCACACCCTGGCCTCTGCTGCCGCAGACTCGCCCCGCATTCTGTACCCTTCCCTCCCCCTGGCCTGAGTGAGTCAGAGCCCCCTAATCAGCTGCTACTTTTACCCTGCCCTGTCTGAGCAAAGAACAGACACCCTCAGGAGACCTATATGCAGAGGCAGGGCCAAATCCAAAGCTGAACCCCAGGAGCTGTTCGAAAAAAGAAGAGAAAGGGAAATTTCTCCAAGCAGCCTCAGGAGCAGCGGATTAAAAGTTACAAGAATTCAGCACCACCAAACTAGCTTTACAACAAATGCTGAAGGAACTTCTCTGGGCACGGATCACAAGAGAAGGAAAAGACCTACAATAACAAACACAAAAGAATTAAGAAAATGGTAATAGGAACATACATATTGATAATAACCTTAAATGTAAATGGATTAAATGCTCCAACCAAAAGACATAGACTGGCTGAATGGATACAAAAACAAGACCCGCATATATGCTGTCTACAAGAGACCCATTTCAGACCTAGGGACACAAACATATGGAAAGTGAGGGGATGGAAAAAGATATTCCATGCAAATGGAAATCAAAAGAAAGCTGGAGTAGCAATTCTCATATCAGACAAAATAGACTTTAAAATAAAGACTATTACAAGAGACAAAGACAGACAATACATAATGATCAAGAGATCAATCCAAGCAGAAGATACAACAATGGTAAGTATTTATGCACCCAGCATAGGAGCACCTCAATACATAAGGCAAATGCTAACAGCGATAAAAAGAGAAATCAACAGTAACACAATAAGAGTATTGTGGATTTACACTGTGTTAAAATCGGGATTTTAACACGCCACTTTCACCAATAGACAGATCATCCAAAATGAAAATAAATAAGGAAACACAAGCTTTAAATGATACATTAAACAAGATGGACTTAATTGATATTTATAGAACATTCCATCCAAAAACAAAAGATTACACTTTCTTCTCAAGTGCTCATGGAACTTTCTCCAGGATAGATCATATTTTGGGTCACAGATCAAGCCTTGGTAAATTTAAGAAAATTGAAATTGTATCAAGTATTTTTTCTACCACAATGCTATGAGACTAGATATCAATTACAGGAAAAAAATCTGTAAAAAATACAAACACATTGAGGCTAAACAGTAGCTACTAAATAACCAAGAGATCACTGAAGAAATCAAAGAAGAAATCAAAAAATACCTAGAAACAAATGACAATGAAAACACAATGACCCAAAACCTATGGGAGCAGCGAAAACAGTTCTAAGAGGGAAGTTTATAGCAATACAATCCTACCTCAAGAAACAAGAAACATCTCAAATAAACAACCTAACATTACACCTAAAGCAATTAGAGAAAGAAGAACAAAAAATCCCCAAAGTTAGCATACGGAAAGAAATCATAAAGATCAGATCAGAAATAAATTAAAAAGAAATGAAGGAAACAACAGCAAAGATCAATAAAACTAAAAGCTGGTTCTTTGAGAAGATAAACAAAATTGATAAACCATTAGCCAGACACATCAAGAAAAAAAAGGGAGAAGACTCAAATCAATAGAATTAGAAATGAATAAGGAGAAGTAACAACAGACACTGTAGAAATACAAAGGATCAAGAGAGATAACTACAAGCAACTATATGCCAATAAAATGGACGACCTGGAAGAAATGGACAAATTCTTAGAAAAGCACAACCTTCTGAGACTGAACCAGGAAGAAATAGTAAATATAAACAGACCAATAACAAGCACTGAAATTGAAACTGTCATTAAAAATCTTCCAACAAACAAAAGCCCAGGACCAAATGGCTTCATAGGCGAATTCTATCAAACATTTAGAGAAGAGGTAACACCTATCCTTCTGAAAGTCTTCCAAAATATAGCAGACGGAGGAACACTCCCAAACTCAGTCTATGAGTCCACCATCACCCTGATACCAAAACCAGACAAAGATGTCACAAAAATAGAAAACTACAGGCCAATATCACTGACGAACATAGATGTGAAAATCCTCAACAAAATACTAGCAAACAGAATCCAGCAGCACATGAAAAGGCTCATACACCATGATCAAGTGGGGTTTATCCCAGGAATGCAAGGATTCTTCAATATATGCAAATCAATCAACGTGATATACCATATTAACAAACTAAAGGAGGAAACCCATATGATCATCTTAATAGATGCAGAAAAAGCTTTTGACAAAATTCCACACCCATTTATGATAAAAACCCTCCAGAAAGTAGGTATAGAGGGAACTTAGCTCAACACAATAAAGGCCATACATGAAAAGCCCACACCCAACATCTTTCTCAATGGTGAAAAACTGAAACCATTTTCACTAAGACCAGGAACAAGACAAGGTTGTCCATTCTCACCACTATTATTCAACATAGTTTTGGAAGTTTCAGCCACAGCAATCAAAGAAGAAAAAGAAATAAAAGGAATTCGGAAAAGAAGAAGTAAAGCTGTCACTTTTTGCTGATAATGTGATACTATACATAGAGAATCCTAACGATGCTATCAGAAAACTACTTGAGCTAATCAATGAATTTGGTAAAGTTGCAGGATACAAAATTAATGCACAGAAATCTCTTGCATTCCTATACACTGATGATGAAAAATCTAAAAGAGAAATTAAGGAAACACTCCCATTTACCATTGCAACAAAAAGAACAAAATACCTAGGAATAAACCTACCTAAGGAGACAAAAGACCTGTATGCAGAAAACTGTAAGACACTGATGAAAGAAATTAAAGATGATACCAACAGATGGAGAGATATACCATGTTCTTGGATTGGAAGAATCAATATTGTGAAAATGACTATACTACCCAAAGCAATCTACAGATTCAATGCAATCCCTATCAAACTACCACTGGCATTTTCCACAGAACTAGAACCAAATATTTCACAATTAATATGGAAACACAAAAGACCCCAAATAGCCAAAGCAATCTTGAGAAAGAAAAACTGAGCTGGAGGAACCAGTCTCCCGGATTTCAGACTATATTACAAATCTACAGTAATCAACACAATATGGTACTGGCACAAAAAAAGAAATATAGATCTATGGAACAGGATAGAAAGCCCAGAGATAAACCCACGCACCTATGGTCACCTTATTTTTGATAAAGGAGGCAAGAATACACAATGGAGAAAAGACAGCCTCTTCAGTAAGTGGTGCTGGGAAAACTGGACAGCTACATGTAAAAGAATGACATTAGGACACTCCCTAACACCATACACAAAAATAAACTCCAAATGGATTAAAGACCTAAATGTAAGGCCAGACCCTATAAAACTCTTAGAGGAAAACATAGGCAGAACACTCTATGACATAAATCACAGCAAGATCCTTTTTGACCCACCTCCTAGAGAAATGGAAATAAAAACAAAAGTAAACAAATGGGACCTAATGAAACTTAAAAGCTTTTGCACAGCAAAGGAAAAGATAAACAAGACAAAAAGGCAACCCTCAGAATGGGAGAAAATATTTGCAAATGAAGCAACTGACAAAGGATTAATCTCCATATTTACAAGCAGCTCATGCGGCTCAATATCAAAAAACAAACAGTCCAATCTAAAAATGGGCAGAAGACCTAAATACACATTTCTCCAAAGAAGATATACAGATTGCCAACAAAAACATGAAAGGATGCTCAGCATCACTAATCATTAGAGAAATGCAAATCAAAACTACAATGAGGTATCACCTCACACCAGTCAGAATGGCCATCATCAAAATATCTACAATCAATAAATGCTGGAGGGCTTCCCTGGTGGCGCAGTGGTTGAGAATCTGCCTGCCAGTGCAGGGGACACGGGTTTGAGCCCTGGTCTGGGAGGATCCCACATGCCGCGGAGCGGCTGGGCCCGTGAGCCACAATTACTGAGCCTGCGCCTCTGGAGGCCGTGCTCCACAACAAGAGAGGCCGCAACAGTGAAAGGCCCGCGCACCGCGATGAAGAGTGGCCCCCGCTCGCCACAACTAGAGAAGGCCCTCGCACAGAAACGAAGACCCAACATAGCCAAAAATAAAATAAATAAATAAATTTAAAAAATAATAATAATAAAATAAAATAAATGTGTAAAAAAAAATTTTTTTTTAAATAAATAAATAAATGATGGAGAGGGTGTGGAGAAAAGGGAACCCTCTTGTACTGTTGGTGGGAATGTAAGTTGATACATCCATTATGGAGAACAGTATCGAGGTTCTTTAAAAAACTAAAAATAGAACTATCATACCACCCAGCAATCCCACTACTGGGCATATACCCTGAGAAAACCATAATTCAAAAAGAGTCATGTACCACAATGTTCATTGCAGCTCTATTTACAATAGCCAGGACATGGAAGCAACCTAAGTGTCCACTGACAGATGAATGGATAAAGAAGATATGGCACATATATACAATGGAATATTACTCAGCCATTAAAGGAAACGAAATTGAGTTACTTGTAGTGAGGTGGATGGACCTAGTAGAGTCTGTCATACAGAGTGAAGTAAGTCAGAAAGAAAAAAACAAATACCGTATAGTAACACATATATATGGAATTTAACAAAAAAAAGCGGTTCTGAAGAACCTAGGGGCAGGACAGGAATAAAGACGCAGATGTAGAGAATGGACTTGAGGACACGGGGAGTGGGAAGTGTAAGCTGGGACGAAGTGAGAGAGTGGCATGGACATATATACAATACCAAATGTAAAATAGATAGCTAGTGGGAAGCAGCCACATAGCACAGGGAGATCAGCTGGGTGCTTTGCGACCATCTTGAGGGGTAGGATAGGGAGGGTGGGAGGGAGACGCAAAAGGGAGTGGATATGGGGATATATGTATATGTATAGCTGATTCACTTTGTTATAAAGCAGAAACTAACACACAGTTGTAAAGCAATTATACTCCAATAAAGATGTCAAATAAATAAATAAATAATTCATGTCTTCACTGAATTCCCCTTTAACGTGGAGCAGTCATGAAGGTTTTCTTTTGATGTTTAATTTGTTCATTTATCTTTTGCTTAATATATTACCTATTTTTGCTGTAGAACGTTTTCATGTTTTCAGTGACAATTTTTCACTCACCCAGACTTTTTATTTACTTTTATTTAACTTTGATGATCTCCTCTTGACTCTTTTAAGCCCTTTTTAAGTTCTTGAACATGGAATCTGTGGAATAAATCGTTGCCTTCTACACACACCCCACTCAAGTCTGAAGGCACAGGATTGGGAGTAGATTATCTAGAACTTTGTGCAGTTGGAGGATTGAGCTTTACTGGTTCTTTTCAGATTTTGTTGAAATCCTTCAGTTACGTTCAGTCTATATAATGTTATGAGTTGAATTGTGTCTTCCAAAAGATGTTGAAATCCTAACCCCAGTACCTGTGAATGTGACCTTATTTAGAAAAAGAATATTTCCACATGATCAAGTTAAGATAAGGTTATAAGGATGGACCCTAACCCAATGTGATTGTATCTTTACAAAAAGGGAAATTTGGACATAGTGACAGACACGTATAAAGGGAGAATGCCATGCAATGATGAAAGCCAAGATTGGGGTGATATATCTACAAGTAAAGGAATACCAAAGATTGTCACAAAACTACAGGAAACTATGGGAGAATCATGGAACAGATTCTCCCTCACAGCTCTCGGAAGGAACCAAGTCTGCTGACACTTTGATCTCAGACTTCTACTCTCCAGAACTGTAAGATAATACATTTTTGTTGTTTAAGCCATCCAGTTTGTGGTACTTTGTTATGGCAGCCCTAGGAAACTAATACATCTACTTAGAAGTGTTTCTTTTTCTCCTGGGGAAAAAGAAAATTCAGCTTTGGCTCAGTCTCCCAATTTAACCTAGAGTTCTGAAAGTTTAGGAAAAAGTTATTTTTAATTTATTCTCAAAAGCTCATGAGACTTAGAAATTTTTCTAAATGTAGATTTTTACCTAAATCCTTTATCTGGATTCATGGTTTGATTTAGAATGCTCTTGGAAGAAAAGTTGTCTATGTGGTGCTGAATGTATTGTAGTAAGTCTTATGCCAAGGATCCTCTGAGCCCTGGAGTGGATCCCTAGTATGGGCCCTATGCAGATGTACCTTCTTAATTTCTTTGGTCTCTAGGTTAGTATAATTAAAGGGCAGGGTGAGTAGACAAAGCATCCAATAAATTGGAAAGGAGAGAAATTGGGAAGACATTGGAATACAATAAGAACTGGAGTCCCCAAGCTTCTGAATTAGTGTCCTGACTTAAATTTATAATGTAACATCTTTTATGCTAACTGCCAGTAAAATTAAGGATAATTATTTTTCTTAGCATTCCCCCAAAATCAAAGAATAACTACACTCAAGCTTAGGAGAATTGCATTGTAACAAAAACAAACAAACAAACAGAAGGTTTAATCATTAACGAATAAAATCTCTGTGCTGCTTCATTGTAATTAATACACAACTAATTAATGCCATTCGAATAAAGTAACATTCACTCAGTACAGAACACTTCGTTAGAAGGGTATTTCTAGTCCACTGTTAGGCAGAGTTGTAGTTGTCTATAGCTTCCTTTTGCACGTTGTTCTGTGGAGGACATTGATCCTCAGTGGCTTACACTGGTCCTGGCAGCATGTATTTTGAATACGAAGGTGTAGCAGTTTGGATATGCACACAGTAAATGAAACCCAATCGATAATGGGTTAGACAAATAGAACTTAATTTTTTCCTTAATTACAGAACCTTTAATGAAGGAAGATTTCATTATATTGTTAATGGGCTGAAGGACAGAGCGGTGGTGCCAATCAGGATGGTCCCTTTTATTAAGAAAGCAAAGGAGATGGAGAAACAAGTATTTGGCTAATTCTATAAAGAAAAGCAGGAAGACAGGATTTGGGAATGCTTATTGAATCAACCATGCATCAGGAAATAATATGAAAATAACATGTTCTACATGCTCTTGGTTTTCCTTTTAGCATATTTCCCACATTTGTCAGCAAGCTTCAACTGAGTAATGAATATTCATTTGTTTGATTAAATTCTTTGGATTTAAGGTATTCAAAGATCTCAAATTTTCTAATTAGAAAATAATCAAAACTGACTCGCCGGTCAACTCATTTTAGATTCTTCTAACATCTCCATTTGGAAAGGACTTTTGTAAAATATTTGCTGACTGAAAGCTGGACTTTTACTTGCTTTAGTTAAAATAGATTTAGCAATCAAATGAAAAATATGATGGTCATAAATACTCAAATTTCTATACTGATCCATTTCACATACATATTTGTGAGATCAAAACAAAACAAAACAACAACAGCAAAACCAGGATCAGTGAGCCAAACAAATGGAGAGTTGAAGAAATAATTCCAGAACTCTGAACTGATTTTAAAACTGAACAGTGCTCCTGAGGATTTGCCTCAGGGGAGCCAAGTTATTGGACTCTGTGGGTTAAACTAACAATGGGAAGCCCTAGATGTAAGGGATTAAAGTTAATATTTATGTGAGCTTTGAACTGTTGGGGCCCCTTAGGTTAACTAGCTACGTAATATTAATGGGAAAATTTGGTTCTATCACTGTTTCCCATAGAATAGGAATATATTTAATTTGCTTATAAATATTTAACAAAAATATTTTAAAATATCAGATTTACCTAGGAAAAAGTGCATTGTGGGAGGCACTCAAGGTGCTCAGAACACCAAGCTGTTTTCAAAAATAATAATAATAAAAAGAAAGAAAAAATGTTTGAACAATATCAAAAAAGCGATTAGATTGATTACCTTGAGTGGCAGGAACGAGCCTCTTAAAATCTCAAGACTCACTGAGCCCAGTAGAGGGTTCTCTTAACATTAGATCATAATGGAATCTATGGCTTGTGGGTGGTTGCGATAAGAAAATAAACTAAGTGCTGACTTTTTAAGATGTTTTTGGAAGCCTTAGAGCTTGGGAGTAAAGCGTTTGCTAAAGAGAACAGAACACAAACACTTTGGGTGATTATGTACATATGCGTGTAAAAATATAAAAACCTTTCATTGTCAGTAAGTAGGAGCAGGAAGTAGAGGAAAGAACAGACGTGTGAAGGAAACAAAAAGCAAAGCCTTTTATAAAAGAAGGAAAACAACAAATTCTCCCAGATAGGATATATTATTGTGACCTAGATCTGCCCTTGCTACCCACCCCAAGCTTACTCATTTTTCCCTTTGAGAAGGTACACAAATCAGAGAAAACGTACAGTCTGATTTGTAAGTCAGAAGACCTTGCTTCCTGCCCTGAATGTGGTCACCATCCTACCAGAGCCCCGTTTCTTTATGTACGAAGTTCCTTGGTGCAATCTTGATCTATGATTCTGTGCAGGCTGAGAAGGGCATGGCAGAGAGTTAAAGTACTCTGGTCAATCAGCCTAGGTTTACCCTTTTCTATAAGTAAAATGGGCAGTGTTTTACTAAAATGACCTCAATAATTCATGTCCTGTTGCCCTTAAGGAATGATTTTAACCACTTGTGAAATTATTGAGGTATGCTTAAATTGTAAAAAGGCCACATGCCTTTGACCAGTAGCAAGCTGGACAAAGCGAAGGGGCAGCAGAGTGCCAGCCCTCACAGTTCCACATCTTGTGCAATCTCCAGGCAGCACTGACTCATGTATAAAGATTGTGTTCAGCATCAGATCATCTCTCTCCTCAGTGTTTCTCTTAGCACTCCACCCTGTAGGCCTCAGGACGTCCCCTGATTAAAGAACTCCATCTTGCCTGTTCTTTCTTCGGGTTACTCAGCTCTTGTCTGACCAACCTAGCCCCAGTTTCTCATCCCAATAACCACCACAAAAGGTATTTATTTCTGTAACAAAGACTAGTATCTACAATGGTGATATGTTGAACTGTGAATTTCTTGAATCAGTGCTATTTTGGGTTACAGGCCTTTTTGAGCACTCTTGGCATTTCGCCATTTGAGTAATTCTTGCTTTGTTTTAATGGATGTTTTAGCTTTGGGTGTCCCCCCTCCGAAAGAGCCTGGGACAAAGGCTTGTTTGTGGGTAATTCATCAGGGAAGGAAAGAGATAAGACAGAAAGTAGAAGAAAGAAGGAAAAAAGCCAATAGAAGAATGTGTTACCTAATTACCCACGGTAGGTGGCTGGAGCTTGATCCAATGTGACTTTAAGAAGAGTCATACGAAATATGCCTCAGAACTGTCCACCATGGGACAAAGGAGAAAACATTCATCCATCGGCTCCCAGTCTCATTGGCCAGGAGTGGGCTCCTGGGTGTCAACTCCCCCATCTCCCTGTGTGCCTGGGTGAGTGCCCAGAACACCCTGCAGCACAGGAGAAGCCCCGTGGCAGAAGCAGAGCTCCGAGATGAGTCTGAGCAAGTTGTTGTCAGGATGCACTTGAAGGAAACTTAAGCAAAGGTTCACTGAACTGGTGTTTGTAGCAGTGGCTGGAGGAAGAGGTGGGACAAACAGAATGCAAAGTAGTACATAAGAGGTGTCAGATCCACTGGAGGAGGCCAGTTCTGATAACCCTAGCTTCCAGGGTAGTCTCTTCTCAAGACGCACAGTGTGGGGCTGGATAAAATACTTTCCCTAAGGGCGCTTAACCAAATAACCAAGTCAGACATCTTTTTGCTCCCATTTGGCTTCATTAACAAGAGAGCCCTGGGTGACAAATGGGCCTCCCTGGCCATGAGTTATTCTCAGATGTAGGCAAGTTCTGAAATGTCACCAACTGTTCAATAAAATGAATAAGGGTAAAAGCATTACATGGTCTATAATAAAATCTAAATCTCGAGAGGGATTACAGAGTAAAACATTCTGATTTCTTCATTTCTCATGCTTTCTTTTTCTTTTTTTTTCCAAAGGAAGGCAAGCTCTAAGAAACACTAAGAAAAGCAAAGAACTGCTTTGAAATAAACCAAGGTATTTAAGTGGGTGAACAGAGGATTCAGAAATCTAATTCCATGGAGGATTGTGTCTAAAAACCAGGAAGTTAGGATTTCTTAGTGCCCCCATGAAGCTATATAATTCCAGGTTTCCTGCCTCTGTAGCCTTGCATGGTTTACTCATCATTTCTTCTTAACCCTTCCATGCTAACCCAGTTCCACATTTCTTTCAACTTACCTCAAGACCTTTCTTCTACATTAACCTGTCCCTGAATCTGTCAGCCTGTGCAAGCCTCTACTTTTCTTCAACTTTGTTAATAGCCAGTGTTTCCAAACTGCTGCTTCACACACTGAGCAGACAGAATATTTAACAACATACCTCCATTTGCCTCATGTCTCCTTCACTGATGATAGAATTCATGGCCCAATTCTTCTCATCTCTACTTCATTACCTGATGTATATTTATATGAAGCATTACATAGTTTGGAAAACATCAGGCTACCTTTTAAAAAGTGATCATGCATTTATTCAGGTATTCATTCAACAAAAATATATTTAGCACTTACTCCAAAGCAGGTGCTTGGGCTGTGAGACATATGGAGAAGACAAACAGCATTCCTGCTTCAAAGAACTTAAGTGGGGCAAGGAATGGGGTACACACAAAGCATGCAACCTGGTTTTAAAAATTCAAAACTTGAAAGCTGAATAATGTTCTAAGAATGAAACAGTGCTGAGGTGGAGAATGACAGAGTGGACTTTAAGCCCAGTGTTCAAGGAAGTGCTCTCTGGGAAGGTGACACTTAAGCTGACCTAGCTCCAAGGAGGGCTTGGGAGGAGAGTATATTAGGAGAGGGTATAGCATGGGAAAATCCCCAGCGTTGAGTGGGCATATGAAGGAGGACAGTGCCCAAGAGAAGCCTGGAGGGATGGGCAGGGCTGTCTCATGCTGGGCCTTGTGGCATGGTAAGGATTGTGGCTTTTTTCATATGTGTAATGGCAATCCCTCGAAGGATTTTATGAAGAAGAATGGCATAATTGGATTTGCTTCAAAATGATTAGTTTACGGTGTGGAAATTTGTTTGGAGAGGGCAAAGACAGAAATGCAGGAATCAGTTGAAGAAGGTGGTTCAGGCAAAAGATGATTGGTGACCTGCACTAAGAAAGAAAATGAAAGAGTCAACATGTATTTTTGAAAATAAATTGTCAGGTATTGAAGAAGAGTAAGAAAAAATCCTTTCCTTATTGTGTACTGTCTTGGGTGTAATTAAATTTTTTGGTATGCTTATCTTCTCTCATCCACCAAATTAATGGCTCTTCAGAGTAGGGTCAATTTTTTATATGTATTGTATATTTTTCTTAAATTTCTGAGAACAAGACAGATGTTCAATAAATACTTTTTTTCCTTGTCCATCTTATATTAACTAGGCTACAAGATACTTTGTTGAAATTATATTAGATGCCAGAATAAAATATCTTGAGTGCTTTCAAGTCCTTCCAATGTTGTTATTACTCTGTTACTTGGTGAATGGATGCTAAAAACCAGAATGTTGACTTTTTTGTGGGTGTTTCATAAAAATGGGAAATCTCTCTGTTGGTTTAGCATTGATACTGTCAAACTATTAAGTGTGGTTTCCAAAAGAACACTAACTTGGCACCTAAAATAGGGCACGGTGTGTCCTTGAAGTTGGAAAATATCAAAGAATACTTAATCTGTGTAGACTCTGGAAAACTTTTATAAAACAAAGTCAAAATCTACTCAAGATAGTTGGAAGCAGAGCCTTCGTAGAGTAGGAACACTTTCTCCAGGCACGTTCGAAAGGGAAAACTCATCTACACACTTCCCTGTCGTAGACCTTCCCTCTTAGTGGCATCCGTTTTCTTCCCAGGTACCAACATTCACTCTCAAGTAAAAGCCCAATAAATTTATTCACAATTCTTGAAGGGTTATATTTCCCAGGAATATTTGGTGCCAAAAGTACTTCTATAGGTTAATTTTAGGACGAGCTAAAGGGATAGTGCTCTTCCTAAGGAAATCCTAAGGGCAAAGATGACTCTGTCTGCTGCTCTGACTTAAATGAAGTTTGGGAGTGTCTGAATCCAAAACTCCTAAGTGGACCTGGCTGAGGACAAGTTGGGAGGATCTTGGCAGCCCACATATCCAGGAACTTTCCTTCAAATTCAGAGGCCCCCTGTTTTCTCTACAGCATCCCTCCATCTATAGGTTTTAAAGAATTCCAGAAAAACTATACTGCCTTCAACCATAGAGGCTCTCAGCCTCTTCTGCTTAGAACTGGAAGATCTAGATGCAGAGGGAGGTTCTTCTCTCTTGTGTTGATAAGGTTTATCATTTATGCTGTCTAACATTTGAAGAGACTAGTCAAATATTTGGAAGTATCAGATAACAGCCAACATACTCAGACTTAAAAGCTCAGCTTTGGAATCAGAGTCGTCACATTTATTAATGGTCCCACAAGAGTAAGAGTGTCTACTGGACCCAAGTTGACCTGCATGATTCTCTCCTTACTGATTAGCATGTTGCTACTATGTCCAGTGGTTCCCTGATTCTGATACTAACACTGACTCTGACTTAGAAATTTTCATGTTATGCTCTTGACATCACCTCTATGGAACATTAGTACATGACTCTAGCTTCACACCTTTTGTCACCTCTTGCATACTGACAGGCCTTCATATGTGAACAGTGATCACCTATCATGAGCCTTTCCTATACCCTCTAATGTTTCAACCCTTAGTAGTTCTCTATGCTATGCTTGTGTAACTTTAATGACATGGTAATGACCTCTAAAAGCTCTTTGCAAAGCTCTAGGTCATATGAAATGTCTCTCTATGATGAGAAATGTTCCATCTCCATGCAGACCCATTCATACTAGTTTTAACCTCTGAGCCGCATGAGGCAAATATCCCTTTCTTTTATGAGAGGCTTTCAAATATTTTGAGTCAGCCATATTTCAGCCAAATATTTTGGAGTCAGTCAGTGTTCAACTATTTGTCTTCTTTACACTAATTGGCCCCAATTATTTCAACCATTCCTGTTAAGAAAGGTTTTAAGATGTTTTACTGTCCTGTGTGCTCCCCAATCACTATAGCTTTTCAAACATTTCTTTCACTGAGTGAAGCATAGCACAGAATACCATAACTCAAATAAGGAACAGGGAAATGACAAAACTTCCTCCTCCTTCATACTAGGTCCTATTCAGATCAAGGTGACACTTTCTTATCACCGGATCACTTCTCAGATGTTGATATTTATTTGCCATAACTCCAACTAAAAACTCTAAACAGTCTTCAAGGTATTCCTGCCATGTTCTTCTCGTGCTCTTAAGCTATTATTATTTGTTTCATGAATGTATAACTTAATTTTATTTATCCTTGTTTGATAAATATTCCTTTTTTATATTGACTTGTTTCTTACAAAAATTTTTTTCGGAGTACCTGCTACATGATATTCACTATGCTACTCAGTGGGAAGATAACTTTGAACTAGATATCATAGTCCCTACTTTTCGGAGTTTATAATCTAAGGGAAACAAAAGAAGTAACTATTTTATTACAAATGACTATAATGAGCTCTTGAACTAAAGGAGTAACTAAGGATGTTATTGGAGTATATAGGAGGCAGGCTTTTTATTTTTAATTTTTTTTTCTTTTTTTTTATAATTGACAAGTTTATCAAGAAACTTCAGTAGGTTTTTTAAAAGACTGTGTTGGTTTTACAAGACTGAAAGATGACAATCCATGACAGGACAAATATAAACAAGGATAATTAAAATATTAAATACCATCTAAATTAAAAGACCATAATTCAAATTGTTAATTATAATCTTTGTGTCTTGTTAGAATCAGCCTGACCTGATTCTTATTTCTGGAATAAGTGGCACCTGACTTAAGAAGTTAGCAATATGAAGCAGGAAAGGAGGAACAGTTCAAGCAAAGGAACTTCATAGCAAATGTCCAGATATGAGACTGAGTGTGGTGTTTGTTGAGACATAGATCAGTAGGTAGAGCTTATACTGATATATAGGCTAAGCGGAGGATACTACTGGGAGATGACTCTAGGAATATAAGTAGGTTCCAAATTCTGAAGAACTTTGGACTATAACCTGAAAGAAATTGGTAGCCATTAAAGGCTTTGATAGAAGGAAGTGATATGATCACTCTCATATTTTAGAAAAATTACTTTGGCTATTGTGTTAAAAATAAAGTCAAGTCAGGGAAATAAGATAGGAAATTATGGCAGCTATCTAGGCAAAAGATTATGGGGACCTAAACTAGGGAGTTGGTAGAGGGTAGGCTTAAAGGACATGAGAAATATAAGGACATATGTTATCAGGGTGTATTTGTTATATTAGATGACATTTGGCTGATAGAATTCATAGGTTTAGGTGCTTGTGTATTGGTAGATTGCTGAGGATGAGCCAAGTAAGGACTAATAGCTAGCTCTCTGGCTTGGAGAACAGTATTGGTTGTATTATCCATTGAAAAAAGAATCAGGGTTGGAAATCAATAAGAATAAGAGAAATTTGGATATACTGGGATAAAATAAATGTATCATTAAAATTAAAAAAAATAAGAGTAAGAGATTAGTTTTGGACATGTTGTATTTGGGTCATTCAAATGCAGATGTTCAAAAAGCACATATATATATGGGTTTGGAGCTTAGTTACCTAACCTGGGATATAAAAAAATAATAATAAATCTGTGAGTCAGTATACGTGCACTAATTGGAATAAGAGACTGAGTGAGTCAAGAGGGAGAATTGTAGAATGAGAAAAAAATAAACTCTGGACAGAATGCAGATAAATTTCACCACTGTGAAAAGATGAGGGTAAGAATGGGAAATCCAAAAGGAGGATGAATGGTATGGTCATAGAGATAATGTTAAAAAACAAACAGCAGAATGTGTTATCATGGAAGCCGAAGGAAGAGAGAGTTTCAGTGGAAGCAGTAAAGAGTGTCATATGGTGCAGAGACTCATGACCATTAGATTTAAAAATAGGAATTTGTTACAGACCATAATGAGAGTAGCTTCAGTGGAATGGTGAGGAAAAAAGCATTGGGTTAAAGAGTAGAGGGGATGATGAAATAGAATAATAATATAATATAATAATATGATAGTGATATTACAGACAACAGGCTACAAAAGGAAGATGAGATACAGGATAGTAGCGAAAATAGGATTTTTTAAAGGTAGAAAAGATGACAGCAAATTTAAATGATAATGGAGAAAAGCCTCTAGTAGAGAAAGGAGAATGAGAGGATGCAAAATCAACAAGGTGCCTGTGAAAGCCAGGATTTTCTTTTCTGATGCTTCTGAAAATAGCAATGTAGATTTTGCTTAAATCATTCCAGTGACTACATTGTCATCATTTCCATTTTTTTAGATAGGTTTTGTTTCTTTTGGGTTTTTTGTTTGTTTTTAACTTAAAATCATTTTATTCTGATATAAAGTTGTACATATGTAGGACCAATAAGTCTAACGATCTAATGTACAGCATGATGACCACAGTCAAGACTGTACTGGAACCTGGAAATGTGCCAAAAGGGTAGGTCAGGTGCTCTCACCACACACACCCAAAGGTAACCATGTGAGAAGGTGAATATGTCAATCAGCTTGACTGTAGTAATCATTTCACTGAGTATATGTGCATCAAATCATCATGTTGCACACCTTAAATATATACAATTTTTAAAAATAAAAGATGAAAATGAAAAAATACTCCTTATGGGATCAAAATATTCCTAGTGAACAGTTTTGTTAAAAATAATGCCTTATATTTAGGAAATTCTGTGTTTCTCTATTCATTTATTCATTACACATTCACAAATGCTAACTAAATATTAGACACTGGGCCAAGTGCTGGAAATTGAAGAATAAGGCATATCCAAGCCTTCAAAGGGACAAGAGCATATATAGAAAAGAGACATTAACAATCACTCTCTTTAGTGCTCATTTTGCCTTCTGATGCCTCATTGAATGAAGTTAATTCACTTTAAAAAGCTCTTCAACAGCAGCTCTTCAGCATTTGAAGACATATATTATGCCTCCATTTGATTACTCTGGCAACCATGCAAAATTCTAAGATATTCAATGTGGAAAACAAATCTTTCATTATCTAGATAGTCTTTGTGTAATTAGCTGTTAAAATGTGACAAGGATGGAAAACAATACTAATCATAATTAAATATGAACAGATTGTCAATCTAGACACAATTGATCCTGAATCATATTTAAATGGCATTAGCTTAGGACTTCCCTGGTGGCGCAGTGGTTAAGAATCCGCCTGCCAATACCGGGAACACATGTTCAAGCCCTGGTCTGGGAAGATCCCACATGACGCGGAGCAACTAAGCCTGTGCGCCACAACTACTAAGCCCGCGCTCTAGAGCCCGCGAGCCACAACTACTGAAGCCCGCGTGCCTAGAGCCCGTGCTCCACAACAAAGGAAGCCACTGCAATGAGAAGCCTGCGCACCACAACGAAGAGGAACCCCCTCTTGCTGCAACTAGAGAAAGCCCGCGCCCAGCAACGCAGCCAAAAATAAAATAAATAAACTTATTTTTAAAAATGGCATTAGCTTATTTTGGCAACTGAATCTTGATCTTGGCAAATAATGAGATTTTAGTCACGTATTCTTGAATTTTATGCACAACATTTAAGCCAATACTCTCCTATCTTGCTCATATTCAGTTGATATTGACTGTGAAAATATATGACTTCTCAACTATTTTTTAATACATTTCATTTCAGTTTATATCATTGTTACAAATTTTGTTAACCTTTAAAATTTTCATTCTATCATTAAATGCACTGCTTTCTTTAGAAAATTTAACTTATTTTGATATCAATTAAAATGATCTATTAAGACATCAAATAGTACAGGACTGAATATAAATTTGAGAACTATTTAGCCTGATGTCAATAGATAATATTCTTTAGGGATTTTGGTTTAATTATTCAGAAAGTGGTCCAACAGAACTCATCTAAATTGCATTTTTCACCACTTATACTAAAGACTATTATGAGAGACTTTTAAAGTTTCTGATAGAAATTCCAGAAATCTGAGTCTTAGAGGAAATATGTTAACCACAGGGGAAAAATCCACCATTTTTTAGTCAAAGGTTAATTTAATGGTAGAAGAAGGTCAGTGGGTCATAGAACTTCCATTACTTTAACCAAAGAAACCAATACCAAAACTAAAGCAAAAGAAACAAAAACACAAAAACCATCAACATAGCAAAACAAAATATAAACAATTTTCTCCAGGCATAGCAAGGCTTGTCCTACTCAAACAGTGATTTTCCTGTCTTCGCTTTGAGGTTTTAAATGTCAGCTAACAACCTTCTTGGCTTCTTTTTCTGGTACCAGCTATTTCTAAAACATCATGGAGACTGCTTCCCCATATACATATAATCAGGAGTTTTATAGCTAAAAATATTGTTTCCGTTTAATATTCTGATTACATTTGTGAAGTTCTAAGCCATATCTACCTTTACATTTTAGTCTTATTTTTGCTATAATAGAGAAATATTGCTCATCTTGAGGTCTAATTTTAAATAACTATGGTAAAATTCTTTCAAAATCACAAGTTCGTTTTTATTAATATTATATATTAATGTTAATATATTAATATATTAATATTATATTAATATAGAAAATGTGAAAATAGAGAAAATATAAAGATGAAAATAATGTAATTGTTTTATTTAATAATGTAATTGTTAACTTTTTTTTGTTAATAATTGTTAACATTCTGGTAAAATATCTAGTGACATTTTAAATACTACTTAATGTGTTTACAAAATATGGATCATATATTACAAATTTACTTTTTTCACTTAGAAATATATCTTGAATTTTCAGGGTTGCTTAAATTTTTTCCTACAGAATGATATGGAGGATAATAGAATTTAATCACATGGATGTACTATAATATATTTAATCCATGTGCTTATTTATACATTTTATGTTTATTTTTCACTATCTTTAAACATTATGTAATAAATTGCTGTATGTAACTCTGATTATTTTACAAGACATATTTCTAGAAGTAGAACACTGTACCTAGGTCAAAAAATCTGCATTTTTTAATGCTTTTAATACATTTTTCCAAACACCTCTACAAAGTTACCATTATCATAAACTGTATGGCTTTTAGCAATATTATTGATATTTGCTTGGCTTATTTTATCATGTATCTATTCACTCATTCATCCCTCTATCTTTCCATGAATCCATCTTATTTTTTGAAGTATTTCAAAGTAAATTGCAGATATCAATACACTCTCCCCTAAATACTTCAGCATACAGAATTAGTGTTCAATGTCTGTTTACAGGTTTTTCTTTTAATATAAAAATGCTCAAATCATAGGCGATTTTTGGTGAGTTTTGCCTAATGCATATGCCTGTGTAGCCCAAACTACAATCAAGATGTACAACACTACAGTGTAAGTTCTGCCCTCCTGTGTTTTGACTGATCCTGTTTTTTTTTTTTTTTGGCTGCGTGGTATGTGGGATCTTAGTTCCCCGACCAGGGATCCAACCCATGCCCCCTTCAGTGGGGGTTGCGGAGCCTTAACCACTGGACCGCCAGGGAAGTCCGCATGACTGATCCTTTTTAAAACTTCTCTTTTTCTCACCTCTCACATGTACTGATAACATGATAACAAGTCTAACCAAGTCTATCTCAAATTGGCTTTCATTTTCTTCTGCTGCTCCTCTCATTATCCCCTTTGCTTTGCCAGACTTCTACAAAAGCGCTCCAAACAATTCCTTTACTTCTGATCAGGTTCCCCTTCAGTCCATTTTTCATATGACAGATTGAAAGATCTTTCACAAATATAAATTGAGTTTTGTCGCTCTCCTGCTTTCAGTTCGTTCAGACTTCTTACTATGGTCTCCATCTCCTGCATGACCTATTCACAGCTTCCTTTTCACCTGCGTTCCTCATCCAGCTCCCACTTGGTCTTTACACTTTAGCCTTACTGGTCTGCTTCCAGTACTTTCTTTTCTCAGGACTTTTCACACCTGTTTATTCCCCCCTCGCCCCCCGCCTGGAACGCTGTAGCTCCCTCTCATTAAACTGTTGTCTTTATCCATCTCTTTTCAATGGAGTCCTCCCTGACAACCTACTATATCCTCCCAACTCCTCCCCCTCCATTGCTGATCTCTCGGATCACCCCTTGTGTTCTGTTCTTCAAGCACTTATTGTTGTGTACAATTAGAGAATGCACTTTCTTATTTCCTGTGTTTCTCAGCCACTAGACTGTACACTCTACAAAGGTAATGCAGGTTCGTGTACACTTTCTCATGCTTTTCTCCTCACATCACAGTGGGTGCTTAATATATTATCAGCGAATTGTGCAACAAATGAATGAACTGACAAATCCTTAAGTTTTGCCTTCTCAGCCACAAGCTGCTAAGGAAATCTCTAGTGAAATTTCTTTCACATGTTTATTATATATATATGTGTGTATATATACATATTATTTATATATATATATGTAATCCATGTATTCTAAACATGACTGAAAATGTACAAATGCTTCATAAGATATAAGATGAAGAAAAATAATAATCTAATTTGGGGCTGACAGACAGAAGGAAGGAATGGTTAGTCCTGATCTACACTCAGTAACATGAATTTTTCCCATTACACTGTGAAGAATCTTTCTGAATCAGCCCCTGTTTTTTTTTCTTTCATCTGAAATCTATAGCTTTAACATACCCTAGCACCAATATTAACACACAGTATTATTTAATTAACACTTTACAAGTGTACAAAGTGTACAAAGGCAACAGGATACACAATTATAAAGAATCTATCATGAAACAGAAACTGTTGATGGGGAAGGTGTTAATTTTTCTTCCTGCTTCATACCAATAGCTCAAAAATCATACCACGGCTTTAGCAACTTGTTAATTTTTTATGACATGTGGATAAAAATATGACATGTGGACAAAAATTACCTATGAAGTAGCAACAGCATTTTTAAGTAGAGAAGTTCTTTCTGACAACTTTTCTTGTAAACTGTGACCATATAATTGTCAAAGTGAATGTGTTGAGATTTCAAGTGCGTCATTGTGAATTACCTCCCCATGCCTAATATTCTGGCCACTGGAAAAGAAGGTGCAAGAAACGCTAAATTGCAATGTGGCAGAGGTGAGTAAAGAAATATCCATTTGCCTGCTCTATTCTGCTACAAAGAAAGGAGTAGAGAATTGAGTTCTGATTCACTTCCTTACTTTTTAGTCTCTCATGTGAGCTCCAAACTATTCTTATTTTCTAGCAACACAGCATGGTGGAAGGGAAATGGATGCAAAGCCAACATCTAACAGCTTTGTCATGTCTCTGTTTCTTGAGTTTCATTCAATTTGTGAAGAAATCCCATTCATTCTTTGAAGGAACTAAAAATCTGCTTTAATGCCCTCACAGGATGATATAATTAAGAAGATTTGGGGACTAGAAAGACTCAAAATACTGTTCCAACTCTACTTCTAAGAAGTTTATGACTAGGAAAATTATGACTTTGTTAAATCTCAACTTTATTAGCTTTAAAACAGGGTAAAATTAGTACTCAACTCTCAGAAGTGGGTTTTGAATATTAAAAGATATGATGTATGTACATTGCTTTCCAATTTACCCAAATGTTAATTACTATTGTTTTTGGTGATATTATTTTTATTCCCATTGCTTTGGACTCAATGAGTTATAGGAATGAACTTTACATTCTTGCCTAGGATCATACCAAAGTTATAAAATTCCTCTGAATCAAAGAAGAAAACAATCAAAAGAGAAGACAGTAGTTTGTATATTTAAATTCAAATTAATGTTGCTCCTTGGTTAGACAGAATACTAAACAGCCATATAATATAGTAAGTCATGTCATAAGCTGGTCTATGGTGAACAGCACAAGATTAAATAAAATAGAAGTATTGATAGGCTAAAGATATTGTGTTTTCTAAGCCTTGTTCAGCATTATGATGTTCAGTACTAATTTGACAGCCAAAGTGGAATTCATAAAAACAGAGTTTTCAAGGCTTCAGAAATCACCCAAGCCATTTGTCTTATTTTACACATGAGAAAACTGGGGGATTAAGAGGTACAAACAACTATATATAAAATACATAAACTACAAGGATATATTGTACAGCACAGGGAATTTAGCCAATATTTTATAATAACTGTAAATGGAGTATAACCTTTTAAAATTGTGAATCACTATGTTATACAACTGAAACTTATATAATACTGTAAATCAACTATACCTCAATAAAAAAAAAGAAAACTGATTGTTTAGCTAATCAAATAAAGTTACTTGAGGAGGTCATACACTTCGTTAGTCAAAAAGACAGGACTTCAACTTGATAACCTTCTCTCACATTTAGGCACTGGTAACATTCACACCAACCACTGCTCTAGTCTCCCAGTTTGGAAGCCATCTTTAAACTTTCTTTTTACGCTATTTCTTATATATAACCTAGCACCAGTCCTGGTTGTTTATTTCTTTGAAATGTCTATCAGGCTGATCTTCTCCTCTCTGTTCATACCTGAATTGCAACAAAAGCTTCCTTGCTGGTTTCTTTTCCATTGTTTTTCTTCCTCCTCAAATTTATCCTAACTATAATTACCAGTCTCTCTATAATGTAACTTTCATCATGGCTCTCCAGTGTTCAAGAATTTCCAAAGGCTTTATACCAATCATTTTAACAAGTGTAAAGTTCTCGACCCTAATTTGCATGTCTTTAGAACATGGCACTTCCCAGTCAGTCTTATTTCTGACATTGCTCATGCAGGCACAAATCTTGCACTCAGTTGTGCTGGTTTCCTCACTATCCCCTAAATATGCCATTTTCATTTCCATTCCTGAGTCTTTATTTGCACTATTACCATAAACCATGCCTCTGCCCACATCCCATTCAATTTATCTAAATCTTTCTCATTCTTCGAGGCTCAGATACTTTTTTTCCTCGATGATATTTCTAACACACAGGTTTTGTAACTCTCTAAGCATTTATTGCCTGTGTATTGGCTGCATACCTCTAAGTTCTTTGTCTTTCTATTATTTTATTATTGGTAGTGTGCCCCTTAATAGTGACAGGGAAGGTTTCTACAGCCCGTTTTCAAACAGCTTTATGGTTAGATAGTAATATCTAATTCAGAAAAATGTTCAAGATCTTTGCCTCCCTCATATGTCCCAATCCATAGAGAGAAATGGAGGCCTCTTCTAGTCAATACAGCTCCAGGTGTGAATTCTTCAAACTGGGATTTGGTGTCATCGTCACGACAATTACTCTGTGGTCATTAACAACTGTCTGCCTTTGAGAGTCTCTCTCTTTTCTCTTTTCCCTCCATGGTTTTTGAGTAACTAGAATCTCTCTGTTTGACCCAGAAGGTGCCACTTCACCTCCTTCAGCTGTGAATTAGTTACCTCCATCTTGCTTCACCTGAGATTGGAGGTAGGAAAGCACCTGGATTTTGTATGTAGAGAGTATAAGAAAAACAAAACTTCATACTACTTCTCTTTATATGGCCCCTGGCTCTTATTCTAAGAGAGTATTTTTCCCTTCCTCTGTCCTAAATATCATCATCATCTCATGTTTGTTCCCAAGTGTAGCCTTGATTCAGAGAAAGGGGATGAGCATGTGCCAGACTGAAGGAAGGGGAGAGAGGAGAAAAATAATCTGACTCACCACATGCTGTAGTGTTTTCTCTTTTTAACTTGACTGTAAGCTACTTGAATGCAAAAACTTGCCTCTGAATTCTTCTGCCTAACATACTGCTCTACATAGTAAAATTTCAATGAACACTTTCTTATCAAAAACTGATATTCGAGGATTGGTTCAAGATGGTGGAGTAGAAGGAAGTGCACTCATTCCCTCTTGTGAGAGCCCCAGAATCACAACTAACTGCTGAACAATCATCGACAGGAAGACACTGGAACTCACCAAAGAAGACACCCCACATCCAAAGACAAAGGAGAAGCCACAATGAGATGGTAGGAGGAGCACAATCACAATGAAATCAAAATCCATAACCATTGGGTGGGTGACTCACAAACTGGAGAACAATTATACCACAAAAGTCCACCCGCTGGAGTGAAGGTTCTAGGCCCCATGTAAGGCTTCCAAACCTGGGGCTCTGGCAATGGGAGAAGGAATTTCCAAAGAATCAGACTTTGAAGGCTAGCGAGATTTGATTGCAGGACTTTGACAGGACTGGGGGAAACAGAGATTCCACTCTTGGAGGGCACACACAAAATAGTGTGTGCATCAGGACCCAGGGGGAAGGAGCAGTGACCCTGTAGGAGACTGTACCAGACCTATCTGCTAGTGTTGGAGGGTCTCCTGCAGAGGTGGGGGATGGCTGTGGCTTACTGTGGGGACAAGGACACTGGCAGCAGAAGTTCTGGGAAATACTCCTCCCAGAGCCCTCCCAGCCCCACCAAAGAGCCTGTAGCTTCCGGTGCTGGCTCATCTCAGGGCACCGATCCCATCAGCAGACAAGCAGATTAAAGTTTTACTGAGCTCTGCCCACCAGAGCAACACCCAGCTCTACCCACCACCAGTCCCTCCCATCAGGAAACTTGCACAAGCCTCTTAGATAGCCTCATCCACCAGAGGGCAGACAGCAGAAGCAAGAAGAACTACAATCTTGCAGCCTGTGGAAAGAAAACCACATTCACAGGAAGACAGACAAAATGAAAAGCAGAGGACTATGTACCAGGTGAAGGAACAAGATAAAACCCCAGAAAAACAATTAAATGAAGTGGAGATAGGTAAAATTCCAGAAAAAGAATTCAGAATAATGATAGTGAAGGTGATCAAGGACTCAGAAAAAAATGGGGGCAAAGATCGAGAAGACACAAGAAATGTTTAACAAAGACCTAGAATTAAAGAATAAACACCTAGAAGAATTAAAGAACAAACAAACAGAGATGAGCAATACAATAACTGAAATGAAAACTACACTAGAAGGAATCAATAGCAGAATAACTGAGGCAGAAGAATGGATAAGTGACCTGGAAGACAGAATGGTGGAATTCACTGCCGCGGAACAGAAAAAAGAAAAAAATAATGAAAAGAAATGAAGACAGCCTAAGGGGCCTGTGGGACAACATTAAACACACCAACATTTGCATTATAGGGGTCCCAGGAGGAGAAGAGAGAGAGAAAGGACCCAAGAAAATATTTGAAGAGATTATAGTTGAATACTTCCCTAATATGGGAAAGGAAATAGTTAATAAAGTCCAGGAAGCACAGAGAGTCCCATACAGGATAAATCCAAGGAGAAACATGCCAAAACACATATTAATCAAACTATCAATAATTAAATACAAAGAAAAATTATTAAAAGCAACAAGGGAAAAATGACAAATAACATACAAGGGAACTCCCATAAGGTTAACAGCTGATTTCTCAGCAGAAATTCTACAAGCCAGAAGGGGGTGGCACAGTATATTTAAAGTGATGAAAGGGAAGAACCTACAACCGAGATTACTCTACCCAGCAATGATCTCATTCAGATTCGGTAGAGAAATCAATAGCTTTACAGACAAGCAGAGGCTGAGAGAATTCAGCACTATCAAACCAGCTCTACAACAAATGCTAAAGGAACTTCTCTAAGTGGGAAACACAAGAGAAGAAAAGGACCTACAAATAAAAACCCAAAACAATTAAGAAAATGGTATTAAGAATACACATATTGATAATTACCTTAAATGTGAATGGATTAAATGCTCCAACCAAAAGAAACAGGCTTGCTGAATGGATAAAAAACCAAGAACCATATTATGCTGTCTACAAGAAGCAGACTTCAGACCTAGGAACACATACAGACTGAAAATGAGGGGATGGAAAAATATTCTCCATGGAAATGGAAATCAAAAGAAAGCTGGAATAGCAATACTCATAGCAGATAAAATAACTTTAAAATAAAGAATGTTACAAGAGACAAGGAAGGACACTACATAATGATCAAGGGGTCAATCCAAGAAGAAGATATAACAATTATAAATATATATGCATCCAACATAGGAGCACCTCAATACATAAGGCAAATGCTAACAGCTATAAAGAGGAAATCGATAGTAACCAAATAATAGTGGGGGACTTTAACACCTCACTTACACCAAAGGACAGATCATCCAGACAGAATATTAATAAGGAAACACAAGCTTTAAATGACACGATAGACCAGATAGATTTAATTGATATTTATGGGATATTCCATCTGCAAACAGCAAATTACACATTCTTCTCAAGTGCACATGGAACATTGTCCAGGATAGATCACATCTTGAGTCACAAATCAAGCCTCGGTAAATTTAAGAAAACTGAAATCATATCAAGCATCTTTTCTGACCACAATGCTATGAGATTAGAAATCAATTACAGGGAAAAAAACATAAAAAACACGAACACATGGAGGCTAAACAATACGTTACTAAATAACCAAGAGATCACTGAAGAAATCAAAGAGGAAATCAAAAAATACCTAGAGACAAATGACAATGAAAACACGATGATCCAAAACCTACGGGATGCAGCAAAAGCAGTTCTAAGAGGGAAGTTTATAGCAATACAATCCTACCTCAAGAAACAAGAAAAATCTCAAATAAACAACCTAACCTTACACCTAAAGGAACTAGAGAAAGAAGAACAAACAAAACCCAAAGTTAGTAGAAGGAAAGAAATCATAAAGATCAGAGCATAAATAAATGAACTAGAAAGAAAGAAAACAATAGCAAAGAACAATAAAACTAAAAGCTGATTCTGAGAAGATAAACAAAATTGATAAACCTTCAACCAGACTCATCAAGAAAAAGAGGGAGAGGACTGAAATCAATAAAATTAGAAATGAAAGAGGAGAAGTTACAATGGACACCACAGAAATACAAAGCATCCTAAGAGACTACTACAAGCAACTCTATGCCAATAAAATGGACAACCTGGAAGAAATGAACAAATTCTTAGAAAGGTATAAGGTATAACCTTTCAAGACTAAATCAGGAAGAAATAGAAAATATGAACAGACCAATCACAAGTAATGAAGTTGAAACTGTAATTAAAAATCTTCCAACAAACAAAAGTCCAGGACCAGATGGCTTCACAGGTGAATTCTAATCAAACATTTACAGAAGAGGTAACACCCATCCTTCTCAAACTCTTCCAAAAAATTGCAGAGGAAGGAACACTTCCAAACTCATTCTAAGAGGCCATCATTACCCTGATACCAAAACCAGACAAAGATACTACAAAAAAAGAAAATTATGCACCAACATCACTGATGAATATAGATGCAAAAATCCTCAACAAAATACTAGCCAACAGAATCCAACAACACATTAAAAGGATGATATGCCATGGTCAAGTGGGATTTATCCCAGGGATGCAAGGATTCTTCAATATATGCAAATCAATCAATGTAATACACCATAAAACAAATTGATACACTTTGTGATCAACTCAATAGATGCAGAAAAAGCTTTTGACAAAATTCAACACCGATTTATGATAAAAACTCTCCAGAAAGTGGGCATAGAGGGAACCTACTTCAACATAATAAAGGCCATATACAACAAACCCACAGCGAACATCATTCTCAATGGTGAAAGACTGAAAGCATTTCCTCTAAGATCAGGAACAAGACAAAGATGTCCACTCTCACCAATATTATTCAACATAGTTTTGGCTGTCCTAGCCACGGCAATCAGAGAAGAAAAAGAAATAAAAGGAATACAAATTGGAAAAGAAGAAGTAAAACTGTCATTGTTTGCAGATGACATGATACTATACATAGAGAATCCTAAAGATGCCACCAGAAAACTACTAGAGCTAATCAATGAATCTGGTAAAGGTGTAGGATACAAAATTAATGCACAGAAATCTCTTGCATTCTTATAAACTAACAACGAAAGATCAGAAAGAGAAATTAAGGAAACAATCCCATTCACCATTGCAACATAAAGAATAAAATACCTAGGAATAAACCTACCGAAGGAGGTAAAAACCTGTACTCAGAAAACTATAAGACACTGATGAAAGAAATCAAAGATGACACAAACAGATGGACAGATATGTCATGTTCTTGGACTGGAAGAATCAATATTGTGAAAATGACTATACTACCCAAAGCAATCTACAGATTCAATGCAATCCCTATCAAATTACCAATGGCATTTTTTACAGAACTAGAACAAAAAGTCTTAAAATTTGTATGGAGACACAAAAGACCCCAAATAGCCAAAGCAATCTTGAGGGAAAAAAGCAGAGCTGGGGAATCAGATTCCCTGACTTCAGATTATACTACAAAACTACAGTAATCAAGACAACATGGTACTCACAAAAACAGAAATACAGATCAATGGAACAGGATAGAAAGCCCAGAGATAAACCCATGCACATATGGTCAACTAATCTATGATAAAGGAGGCAAGGGTATACAATGGAGAAAAGACAGTCTCTTGAATAAGTGGTGCTGGGAAAACTGGACAGCTACATGTAAAAGAATGAAATTAGAACACTCCCTAACACCATACACAAAAATAAACTCAAAATGGATTAAAGGCCTAAATGTAAGACCGGACACTATAAAACTCTTAGAGGAAAGCTTAGGAAGAACAGTCTTTGACATAAATCACAACAAGATCTTTTTGACCCACCTTATAGAGTAATGGAAATAAAAACAAAAATAAATAAATGGGACCTAATGAAACTTAAAAGCTTTTTCACAGCAAAGGAAACTATAAACAAGACGAAAAGACAACCCTCTGAATGGGGGAAGATATTTGCAAACAGATCAATGGACAAAGGATTAATCTCCAAAATATATAAACAGCTCATGCAGCTCAATATTAAAAAAACAAACAACCCAATCAAAAAAATGGTCAGAATACCTAAATAGACATTTCTCCGAAGAAGACATACAGATGTCCAAGAGGCACATGAAAAGCTGCTCACATCACTACCTATTATAGATATGCAAATCAAAACTACAATGAGGTATCACCTCACACCGGTTAGAATAGGCATCATCAGAAAATCTACAAACAACAAATGCTGGAGAGGGTGTGGAGAAAAGGGAACCCTCTTGGTGGGAATGTAAATTGATAAAGCCACTATGGAGAACAGTATGGAGTTTCCTTTAAAAACTAAAAATAGAACTACCATATGACCCAGCAATCCCACTACTGGGCGTATGCCCCGAGAAAACCGTAATTCAAAAAGATTCATGTACCACAATGTTCATTGCAGCTCTATTTACAATAGCCAGGACATGGAAGCAACCTAAATGCCCATGGACAGACAAATGGATAAAGAAGAAGTGGTACATATATACAATGGAATATCACTCAGCCATAAAAAGGAACGAAATTGGGTCATTTGTAGAAATGTGGATGGACGGAGAGACTATCATACAGAGTGAAGTCAGTCAGAAAAAGAAAAACTAATATCGTATATTAACACATATATGTGGAATCTAGAAAAATGGTAAAGATGAACCGGTTTGCAAGGCAGAAATAGAGACACAGATTTAGAGAACAAACGTATAGACACCAAGGGGGGAAAGTGCAGGGGAGGGGGTGGAGGTGGTGGGATGAATTGGGAGATTGGGATTGACATATATATACTAATATGTATAAAATAGATAATAATAAGAAACCGCTGTATAAAAAGAATAAATTAAATTAAATTTTAAAAAACTTATATTCATGACTCTTTCTTAAAAAGGGAACATTGATATATCATTATCCATGAGAATTTTTTGATTTTTTCATAGAAAATTGTTGATTAAACACACACACACACACAGTTAGCAAAAATAATAGATCATGCAAGCCTTGGCCCACATAATAGGAAGAAATGTTTTAAGATCTCTTTCAGGGTTTAAAATGTCTTACCAATATTTCTTTGCTGTTTGTACTATCACTTCCCACATTTGTGGCTCTAATTTTATTGTGGTATAAAGATAATGGAAAAAATCTTGAGAATTTCATTAAATATCAAATCTTGGGGAGAAAAACATTTTCACATGCACCCAGAAACTATACAGTTCAAAAATAGCATCTAATTGTCACTACAATGGCCATGTTTGCAGCCTGGCAAATATGGAACTAGTCAAAGCTGAGGTGGTGCCTGGAGTATGCTAAATTCATTTAGTCCCTCTCTTAATTGAAATGTTGTCTCTGTTTATGGGCTGTGTACCTAACCTCTTGCTTGCATTTATGATACAGATCACCCAGTTGCTAAGATATTTTCTAAATGCTTCATTTATTTCTGAGATAGGGCATTTCGCTGTGGATGCAAAGCACCCAGAGTATCCAGAACACTCCTCTTTGCCATTTTATTTAATTATATCTCTGGAACTAAGCAGCAATAAATTGAGACATCTCCCACCTTAGAGCCAGTGCCAAGCTCAGTGGATCAGGACAAAAATGCAGCTTTAGAAGCTAGTCTAAACCCAGTACTGCCAACTGCTCACGGTCTGCTTGGTTCCTGAAAGTCTAAGCTGGGCTGGAATGCTGACTTGACAGTCAGCAGGAGTGATACTCTACTCTGAGTAGAAAATTCTTCTGATTATTACTAATATTTATTAAAAACATACAAAGTCCCAGTAAGAGTTTAACATTCACTTCAGTTAACCCTCATAATAATCTTTGAGGCAGGTGCTTTTATTATGCCCACCTTATAAGTGAAGAAATGAGGCTTCACCCAAAGTCACAGAGTCATTAAGCACTGGTAATAGAACTTGATTCCTGATGTGTCTGGCTGTAGAGTTCCTGCTCCTCCTCCTTGTACTCCACTCCCTCCATCTGTATGGAAAGGAGGAGGCTCTGGCTCATTTCTCCTAGTGGCTCTGCTTTTCCCAAAGAGGGGGAGGAGAGACACCTTGGCATTGCCTGAGCTTTGCTGGGTTACCCTTCATTTAATGATGTTAAAGAAAAATTTTACACCAGTCACTTGTTAAAAATGTCAAGGAAAACATTGTTCAAGCCATTGGCAATAGGGTTCAAGACTACTGTAATAGAGAATAAAGATTGAATTAAATTCTGTGGATGCTCAAGTCCCTTATATAAAATTGTGTAGCATTTGCATGTAACCTACACATATCCTCCCATATACCTTAAATCATCTCTTGATTACTTCTAATACCTAATACTATGTAAATGCTATGTAAATAGTTGGTGTGCAGTAAATTCAAATTCTGCTTTTTGGAACTTTCTGGAATTTTTTTTTTCTTATATTTTTGATCCATGGTTGGTTGAATCCATGGATGTAGTATGGAGTGTCGACTGTACTGACTTAAAAAGAGAAGAGACATCGTGATGAAATTTCATATAATACCAATCTGGACTTGAATACAAGATCTGAACCATATTTACTATGATTAAACTCTCTGAGCTTTACTTTCCTTCAAAGGAAACACCCATGTAGAAGATAACACCATCCCCTCTTCAATTCCTTTCTTAAATGTAGAAATTCCCAGGGGGAAAGAATCCCAAAGGTTGTCTATTCCAACCTTCTTGTTTCATAGATAATGAAACAAGGACCTGGAGAAGTGAATAATTTAAATTTAAAAAGCTAATAAAGAGGTGTTTTGATTCCCTCCCTGTCTTTCCTAGATATTCCTTTGTCCCAGAGCCATTCACAGTGCATTATTTCTTCTCTAAAAGGAAATATTTGAAGACAGAAGATATTTCCCTTTGCCATGTTGTATTCTGAACATTATTTTTAAAACATCAATTACCTTTATAAGTACTTTCTTGGATAATAATCAGAATCATTATTATTTTTAATGTTACTTTTTAATACTATCACATTTCTGTTTCCCCAAACTTGAGTTTAATCCTGATTCTCACTATTAGTACTGCTAAGGGCTCCTTTTGCTGCCCCTTACACAATACAAATCTAAAATAATTTGTGTCTCCAAGTCTGCAGTGTAACTCTATTTTGAAGCATCTGAATTTGAGAAAAACAAAAGGAAATAAACATCTTAAGAGTAATTTGAGTTTACTTTAGCCTAATTTTCCAAGGAACTTACATGTATATTATATCTAAAGTTTAATTAGATTTCATTAGTTTTTAGATTTTTCATTTTGTTACTAAATGCGAAAGGAAAGCTGAAGATGTAATTAAATTTTATTATCTCAGTGCTATAATCCATAACTTGAGGGTTAATGCCCAATCTACAATAAAAAAAGGAAAACAAATCTCATTAGATACACAAATGAATACAAGTAACATTTTCATCAATGCAAAAAGATGTATTAATTCAGAGGAAAAACTCTCATCTAAATTTCACTTTAATTTTTTCCAAATGTCCAAATCTGAGAAAACATTTGAATATTTGACTTTGGCCCTATTACTGCATACCCACAACCTCAACCTGTATGTCTTTGTCACTTTTTATTTTTGTATATTCTTTGTGACTCTCCTTTCCAAACCCTGGTAAACTTCTTAGGATTAGCCAGAGAACAAGGAACAGCCTTGAAGTGGTAGGTAAGTCTTTTATAAACAAATACTTGGCAAATAGATGTGTATATTCATATGGTTACCAGTTTCCATTAGGCTGAAATGGCAGCCCCCGCAGGATTGTGATGGATGGAGTGACTAGGTGTGCTGGTTCTTTCTGGAAAATTTTAACTCACTTCTGTGCAGAGAATACACGTTTATCATTTCTGCACTTTTCCCCCATCCTATTTTATCCTGCTTCTCCCTTTCAACTTTCTGCCCTACCTCATACCTGGCTTCTCTGATAAAACACCTGGGGAGAGGTTGAAACTTTCAGCTGCGAGCTTCCATAATTACAAATTGCACTAAAGAGGTCTCCAAGGACAGTTGAGACTTCAATAAAGCACTATTATGGAAAGTTAGTCTACCAGCTGCTTTGTTCATTGCCAACACTCAGGGCTGGGCTGGTTCCTTTGCTTAAAAGCGAGAAGAAAGCTCAGGTTCTGGCTCAGGGCTTGGGCATGGCTCTGAAATTCATGGTTAAAAATTGAGTCAAGTGTTAGAAAGAATTCAATTCCTTTCAAAGTTCTACTTCAGTCTGTATCTAAAACTGCCACCGTTCTAGTAAGATCTATGGTCTCAAATCTCTAGGCCAAAGTTTCTAAAGGTAGAAAAGTATGTTGTCTTATTGCACTTTTTTATTTTTATTTTTCTGGAGCATCTTTCTTCACTGGTATGGCAACCGTAAATACTTCATGTAACTTTAAGACCTAACCCAACTACATAACTATAGGGAATAAGACATGCAGCTTCTGCAAATATCAAAACGTAAGACAAATTTGATTTCAAAATAGCGTTTTAGGATTTTTTTTTATTCTTTGTCATATTGCCCAAACTATTCATGAGGGAGGGATTAAGAAGTTCAAATTTTTTATGGAATTTGATATTTTTCGCTATACTCTTTTCTACAGTATATCACATATTTTCTAATTTATCACTTTTAATTTTACACATATACCAACAGACTAAATAGGAGATGGGTGACTGTTATTTAAGGCTATTATTTTCCTAGTTGCATTTCTTTAGTATGAGATTTATCAGGTGGTGATATATTGGTATGTCTTACCTGCACTTGCCACCCCAAAGCATAGTGTAGTAGATAAAAAAAATTATATAAATTATAAAAATTATAATAAAAATTATTATAAAAATTATATAAATTCTTTCCTCTAAGGCAGCAGTCCCCAACCTTTCTGGCGCCAGTGACCCATTTTGTGGAAGACAATTTTTCCACGGACAGTGCGGGGGGATGGTTCAGGCTGTAATGCGAGCGATGATTCAGGCGGTAATGCGAGCGATGGGGAGCAATGGGGAGCGGCAGATAAAGCTTCACTCCCTCGCCCACCGCTCACCTCCTGTTGTGCGGCCCGGTTCCTAACAGGCTGCGGACCACTAATGGTCTGCGGCCTGGGGGTTGGGGACCCTTGCTCTAAGGTAAGTATGCTTGTGGCCAGTTCTACAATAGAACAATTTAGTTGAAGAACAAGATATCATCCAGAGGAGTTAAGTTAAAGAAATATCCTCTCTCAGGCTTAATAGTCTACGTATTTATGGAAATGAAAGAAGTTCTTTCTTTCGTTTAAGTATTATGTACTTAAAATTAAGTATTATGTTTATGAGTGTGTGTGTGTATGAAATCTTGCATATAATTTATATTTTCCAACTTAGATGGCTAATTAAATACTTTAAAATATTTCCATTAAATATATAAATATAGAAATTTAATATTGAAATCCACTTATAAATGCTAATATCAAATCTTTATAAATAATCAATTATCCAATCTATATGAGCGTCCACTTTGAGCCAGCACAATATCCTTAGCACTTGAAATTTATCTGTGAAGAAAATTATAGGACTGCTGCCCTATGGAACTTATATTTTGGTGGACAGAAAGTATCAATAAGAAATAAGCATAATAAGTAGATTAAATAGTGTGTTAGAATTCAATGAGTGTCATAAAGTGAGAGCAAGTTAAGTATGTTATGAATGCTAAGGGAAAAGGGTATGTTGTAATTTGAACAAGGTGGTCAAGGAAGGCCTTACTGAGAAAACGACTTTTGTAAAAGACTTGAAGAAGGTGAGAGAGTGAGCCATGTGGATACAGGCAGACCTTGGAAACATTGTGGGTTGGGTTTCAGACCACCGCAATAAAGTGAATATCATGATAAAGTAAGTCACACACATTTTTTTGTTTCCCAGTGCACATAAAAGTCATATTTACACTATACTGTAGTCTATTAAGTATGCAATAGCATTATGTCTTAAAAAAAATGTACATGCTCTAATTTTATAAAACGTTATTGCTAAAAAATGCTATCACTTGTGCTTTCAGCGACTCATAATCTTTTTGCAACAGTAACATCATAAATCACTGATATAGATCACCATAACAAATATAATAATAATGGAAAAGTTTGAAATATTATGAGGAGAGCCAAAATGTGACACAGACACAAAGTGAGCAAATGCTGTTGGAAAAATAGTGCTGATAGACTTGTGGTAGGGTTTCCACAAACCTTCAATTTGTAAAAAACACACTGACTGCAAAGTACAATAAAGCAAAGCATAATAAAACAAGGTATGCCCATATATGAAGGAAGATTGGTCTGGGCAGACAAAGGGAAAAGCAAATGCAAAATCCTAACATTATAGTGTTCCTAGTGTGTTCCAGGGACAAAAAGGAAGAAAGAGGGCTGGAAAGGAGTGAACGAAGTAGAAAGATAATAGGGTGACAGATAACAGGAGTTCAGCACATATAATGGCTTGCAGGCTGTTATAATGTTGTTGGCTTTACTCTAAGTAAGATGGGGAGCTACTGATAAGATTTGAGCAGGGGAGTTCCGTGATCTGACTTATGTACTGAAAGAATCACTTTGTAATGAGACTAGATAAGGGTGATACACAAGGGTAAAAGCAGGAAGATCAGCTAGGTTAGGCTGGAATCCTGATGATGATGATGACTCAGACAATGGTGGCAGCATTAAAGATGGAGAGAAGTAGCTTTAGATAAGCTTATGGGTAGTTTATCAATGGGGAGGCTGAGCCTGTGGGTATGGATGGCAATTAGAGGGTAAATGTAGTTTATCTGATCACTTCAAAATTCTCAAGTAAGAAGTAAGATCAGCTGAGAGTGAGAATTGGGGATGAGGTCTTGGGAGTGTCTAGAGAAATGAGAAGATATGAAATAGTCATCAAAGAGAATAAGAGACTGAAAGGATTGGGGAATATAAAAATGATTTCCTGAGAATATTAAGGGCCCTCTGTGAGTTTCATGTTCATAAATATGAAGTAAAACAAACTCATCATGGCTGTGTATTTCTCCACAAGAAGAAACCACACAGGGGCTGGCAAAAGGGGGCAGAGAGTTGGATTTAACCAGGGTTTAGGTTTTGCCAAGTGTGTAAGACAAAGGGAGTTATGAACAAGAGACTGATTATGATTGACTATGGAACTTAAGCTTGCTAAGGAGAGCCAGAGAATATCAAGTGGATGAAGAACATTGAAATAGTGATCATATCAGTGGAGCAAGTGGAGGGGTTGAAAAGTTTGAGGGAGTGAGTTGAAAATTTAGGAGATGGTCATCAAAGTGTGAGGTGCATGAAACTGGAATTATGATGTGTTGCCCTTATTGGCTATGACTAGGTGTAGAATATGACCATGGAAGGGAATGGCTAAAATAGGTTGAAAGTCAAGATTACAGAATTGAGAGGAGTTCAATCTGATGACATGAGATTCAAGTTGCACTTTTGGTTGGTGAGTTTCATGGTTTTTTGTTTTCCATGGATATGGTGAGAAAGAAGGGAGACATGAGAAAATGGTTCTGATGAGCAAGGGGGATCCTGAGCGTTCCTCTGTGTGCAGTGCGATGCCCTGGGGAAGGCACGCTCTAAGTCCCTAGTGTGGTTCACTTTCAACCCCTGTTGGTTGAGAGATGCACTTAATTCAGTGAGTGGACACTCTTTTGACTTCTGTTGATAGAGCCAAGATTTATGGGGAACCAAGACCTGGATCCCTTCTGCCAAGCCCAGTGCTCTTTCTCCTACAAACTCCTATCAAACTGGTTTTAGTTTTCTATGGAAAATGATAATACATTGTTTCAAATAGTCCTTCGGATCTTTTAAAAAATTAAAACCCCCTAAAAACTGTTAAACATTATTTTAAGAGCCTTAATTTATTACTAAATTAATGTTTTTCATCTGTTGCACTGGCATTATTACAGCCAAAAATATGCTTCTGGTTTAACTAATATTATTGGATGTCAATGTTGATAAAATATGTTTTTCCCAAGATTCTGGTTTAAACTCTTCTCATGGCAAGTGTGATAGCAATTTAGTGAGACTCAAATCACCTTCTATTTGGACAAGGAACAGATGGTAATCTAGAAATCATCACTTACAAAATAGAAGCCACTAAGTAAGACCCACAGAAACATTAAAGAAGGAGTACAACATTGATTTCTTTTCCTAATTGCAGAAGGAAATAGCTTACTTAAATGGCTGATACAAAAAGTGAATTTTTTTTTTTTCCAGGAGGATTGTGATAATTTGAACTGAATTAGGAAGTGGAGTCTCAAAATAGCCATGTAGCATTCAGGAGACAGATGTTTCCTTTTTTTTTTGTTTTTTTGTTTTTACATAAACTAAAATACTTGGGCATCAGGAGAGTTTTTTCTTCCTAGAGGAATTAGAATATTCTAGTTTTCATCAGTGAACTGCTTCTATTTTAGCTCAGTAAGTTTTACAACTCATCACTTTAGGACTAATCACAGCTAATTCATAGCATTCTGCGTAAAGGAAAAGTTTTCTTTCACTTCCGGATTATAAGTGTTATTAAAACACCCCTTGAGCCAATACATACATAGACACACACACACACACACACACACACACACACTCCTTCTACTTTCAAGAAAAAAAAACCTTTCTATGGTATAGTGCAGTAGTCAGGGCTAAAGGGTAAATGAAGAATTAATAGCGAGAGAGAGAGAGAGATAAGAAAAGAAAAAAAATAAGAAAAATCCGACACAGCAGCAAGTATAGTTTGCTCACAGATTTATAGGCACAGTGTTTCATCTTTTTATTATTAGAAATCAGGTGAGAATAAAAGTCACTAAAGAGAAAGACAAGATTGGAACTAGGGGAAAATAAATATAGCACAGTCTATTTTTCTTTTTTAATTCTAATTCTTTCACCATATTCTACTTTCCCACCAACACACGGGGCCATCAAATTCTCTCCTAATTAATCCGTTTCTTGAGAAGGTATATGTAAATTATTGAAGTAGAATTTCTCTTAGACTTTTTTAGTTCATTATTTCTAATAGTAAAGATATAGTCCCTCCAACATCGTACAATTCAATGCTATATTTTTTTGGTTTATTACCTAATTCACATATTGACTCTTTAAATAATTGAAACCAGTGTAAGAATATAACACTTTTAAAAATAGGCAAGTCCATTATTAGGCAGCTAATAATTTTAATAGATACTTCAATGGCTCCACTAGACTTGAGCAGTTGGAAATTTGGATGAAGAGGGATCAAAGTGATGACCTATTATATTTGAGCCTTTGAACTCAAGAAGAAAAATGTCTGATAAGTTAATTTACTATAAGTTTATTTAAGTAATAATTATGCAGCATTTACCATGTAGCAGGCATTGTTTTAGAAACAATTAAACTAATAAATTTAACCTTCATAAGGATCCTATAAGATAAGGTCTAGTATGTTTATCTTTATTTAAAAGAAGACAATCCTGAGGCACCTAAGGGTTAAGAAACTTACTCAAGATCACAAAGACTGTGTGTTGGACATCTTTACTCCAGAAGCCAGGATCTTGATCAGTGTGCTATGCTTTCTTGAGATAAGTTTAAAATAGGGTATCATGGGTTTTGAAAAATCTTGAAATCCCTGACTTTGTACAAAGAATTTGTACAACTACACCTATAAATATTTGATGGGGATGAGGTTAAAATTTTGTAGTGGTGAGCCATAACTTTGATCAGTTTTATAGAAAAATCTAGAACAATAAAATGTACAAACCCTAGCAAGAAAGATTTCACTTCAAGCAAGGAGAAAATATAATAATGAACCCAACTTTGTGTTCCACCTTAGAAAATGGAAGCCTAAACTATTATGTAAGTGTTGTTTTCTCAATTTATTTATTTTAACTCAGAGAATGGGTCAGCTTTGAGATTGACCACCCACATGAAATTTTAGCAATTACATGCAACAAGTCATTGACCAAAAGAATTATCATGCAGGAAATAGTTGAGAAATCAGGCTTGACCACATAGAAGCCCAGGGAAATATTCCAAAATCTCTTGCCAGAGGCAATCATTGAAAATTTATGTATTTATTCAAATAGGCTGCTCTGCATGGGAAAGAAAGGTAAGGTCTAAAGGAAATGCTTTTACTATAATACAACTTATCAGAGTGGATGAATTGATATTAGATACACAATATAAGGTAATATAAAAAAATAAGAGGCATGAGAGTTTGAACCCCATGTTAAGGTGAGAAAATGACAGGGAAAAATAAAAGAGGGAAGGAAGGGCAGCTCTGCTGGAGCTACAAGATAAGCATGAAAGTCTTTTTGCAACTGAGGAGTCCAGGCTTCTGCATTCAAAGAAAACAAAAATCTAATATTTTATGAGACAGTACTGGGGAGAAAGATGAGAATTAAAGCTACAGTCATATTCAAAGGATTAACCTCCAAAATTTACAAGCAGTTCATGCAGCTCAATATCAAAAAAACAAACGACCCAATCCAAAAATGAGCAGAAGACCTAAATAGACATTTCTCCAAAGAAGATATACAGATTGCCAACAAACACATGAAAGAATGCTCAACATCATTAATCATTAGAGAAATGGAAATCAAAACTACAATGAGGTATCACCTCACACCGGTCAGAATGGTCATCATCAAAAAATCTACAAATAAATGCTGGAGAGGGTGTGGAGAAAAGGGAACCCTCTTGCACTGTTGGTGGGAATGTAAATTGATACAGCCACTATGGAGAACAGTATGGAGGTTCCTTAAAAAACTAAAAATAGAACTACCATATGACCCAGCAATCCCACTGCTGGGCATATACCCTGAGAAAACCATAATTCAAAAAGAGCCATGTACCACAATGTTCATTGCAGCTCTATTTACAATAGCCAGGACATGGAAGCAACCTAAGTGTCCATCAACAGATGAATGGATAAAGATGTGGCACATATATACAATGGAATAGTACTCAGCCATAAAAAGAAATGAAATTGAGTTATCTGTAGTGAGGTGGATGGACCTAGAGTCTGTCATACAGAGTGAAATAAGTCAGAAAGAGAAAAACAAATACCATATGCTAACACATATATACGGAATCTAAAAAAAAAAAAATAGTCATGAAGAACCTGGGGCAGGATGGGAATAAAGATGCAGGCCTACTAGAGAATGGATTTGAGGACACGGGGAGGGGGAAGGGTAAGCTGGGACAAAGTGAGAGAGTGGCATGGACATATATACACTACCAAATGTAAAATAGATAGCTAGTGGGAAGCAGCCGCATAGCACAGGGAGATCAGCTTGGTGCTTTGTGACCACCTAGAGGGGTGGGATAGGGAGGGTGGGAGGGAGGGAGATGCAGGAGGGAAGAGATATGGTGATAGATGTATATGTATAGCTGATTCACTTTGTTATAAAGCAGAAACTAACACACCATTGTAAAGCAATTATACTCCAATAAAGATGTTAAAAATAAAATAAAATAAAATGCAAATTTAAATAAATAAATTAATTAATTAAAACAAAGCTACAGTCATATCATAGTATGCATTAATGAATGTGTCATAGAGGAGGGATACATATAATCCACATGTCCAAAACCACCCCATGTACATGAGCCTTTCTCCATTCATATGAGAAGAGTGCAGAATTTCCAGTGAAGCAACATGGAGGACTGAGAAAGATCCTGATGGTGGTGGAGGGTACGGAGGGGAAGGTATGGGGAAGAGCCAGCCAAGAAGTGTGCTGTGGTTGAGATGGTTAGAGATCCACCCATGTTCATGCTCTCCCTTCCACAGTATAGAGTTGTCACTGGCAAGCAGCTGTCCATCCATGAACTGTGTTTCCAAGTCCTCTATCTGTGGCCATAAAACTAGTTCATACCAATAAACTCTGAGTGGAATTTATGCATGTCACTCCTAGGCAGTTCGTAAAAACTCCCAGGCATTATATCCCCAGTTTCCCATTCAAGGCCTTACAGACTGACAGAGCTCCAAGGTAGAAGGAATCTGAGTCCCTGAATTACCACATAGAGAAGTTACTTGCCAATCAGATATACAATCACATTGGACTATTTGCTAGTGAGATATAAAATTCTCACATAATATGTTGAGACACTAAAACTTTGAGGGTTATTTATTACGGAAGCTAGTATTATCCTGACACAAACACACAGACACAAATCCACCAGGAATGAAAAAATAGAATGCGAGTGTAAGCAGATTGTCAGTTAACTAAAACTTCTGTCTGCTACCCTTTACTTCTTGTTCATAGATTCATGATTGACACCTACAAAAATAAGTGATTAAGACTATAAAGGTTATTAAGAGCTTCTGAATCTTGAAAAAGAAACAGAACAGTGGCAAGGAGTGATGAAAATATTTTTATTCTTCACTAAACATGAGTACTTTAAAAAGAAAGAATGAATGGCATGAGAAATACACGGATGGCTAATAAAAGACTGAAGCCCAAGGTCTTTCTTAAAACTTCAATCTCTGGAAGCAAGTCATTTGCTCAAAGGAAGCTTTAAAGTAAACGCAAAGCAGAGAGAAGATGCCCAAACAAAATTGGGAAGCAAGTGACTATAGGGAAAGTGTCGTGACAGGAACAAAGGGCTACCAATAAACGAGATGCCCAGAGTTTCCAACAAAAACGTCGTTAGGTAAAAACAAGTAAACAAACAAAGAAACAAATAAATTAATACCAGTATGGTAAGCAGAATAATTGCTTCCGAAAGATATCCATGTTCTAATTCCCAGAATCTGTGAATATGTTACTTACATGGAAAGAAAAAATTAAGGTTGCCAATGGAATTAAAATTGCTAATCAGCCGGCCTTAAGACAAAGAAATTATCCTGGAGTAGCCAGTGGGTGCAATGTAATCAGAGTCCTTTAAACGTGGATAAAGGAGGCAGAAAAGCAGAGTCAAAGAGAGATGTGAAGATGCCACCATGCTGGCTGCAAAGATGGAGGAAGAGACCATAAACCAATGAATACAGGTGGCTGTAGAAGCCGGAAGAGACAAGGAGATGGATTCTCCTCTAAAGACTGAAGAAAGGAATGCAGTCTTGACAAAACCTTGATTTTAGCCCAGTGAGACCCATTTCAGACTTTTAACCGCCAGACTAAATGATTATAAGTTTGTGTTGTTTTAAGCCACTGAGTTTGTCGTGATTTATTACAACAGCAATAGGAAAATAATACAACTGATTTTTTGCATATCTCCATGCTAATTAACACAGTATAAATAATAAACAATGTGAATTTGAGATTAGAACACATTTTGGTAAATATAACTCCATGGATATGATGCAAACCTGGAGAGATGAGATTAAAAAATGGGAATAAGGTGATGGAAGAGAGTTCTGGACCAAAGAAACAGACATGTTTGCAATATTTTGTGCAATATGTTGTGCAATATTTCGTGAAGATATACACTTGTGTGGACCAAGACATTGAACATGAAGTGTTTCGAAGAGCACTGAGAAAAGTTTCAAAAAAAAAAAAGGGTATGTGTTATCATTACTGTTACTATACCTTCACAATGTCTTACTTTTGCTTAGATTTTAAGGAAGTGTGCCACCATACCTTTTTCCCCCATGATATTGTGAAGTAGTCAGGAACACAAATTAGGAAATGAGGACTTTGAAAATCATAGCCCAAGAGACAGAGATGGGACTAGAATGAGTGCCTTTTGCCCAGTTCACTTTCCACAATATTGATTGCAGAGGAAAAAAACCCAATATGTTCACAAAACTATAAAAACAACAAATAACAGTAATGAAGGATTTAAACCACCATAATATCTTCTAAAACTCCTATACAAAAAATTAAGTGCAATCATCTCCTCTTCAAAGATTTTCATGACTCTTCTCCCATTCCATCAAGTAAATTTTACCCTTCCTTCCTCTTGCCCTCCCTATGCCATATATAAGCAACCAAAATAGTATTATAAAATGTACACATAGCTATTCACACATCTGTCTCTTGTTAAGACAATTTAGGACAGGAATTATGACATTTATCTATTTAACCATCAACCTTAAAATTTTTTCTAGACCTTATTAGGTACTCACAAACGCCTGTTGAATTACTAATGAAATAAAATGCTCCTAGGCAGAGTTCAAAACTAACGTAAAATTTAGATACAATACAAAGAACATTTATTAAGAGGAATTACTTTTAAATGTTATATTTAGAGGAAGAGGAACAAATATCTTTGGATATTAGGCTTGGGGATTTTATTTTCTATTTTTCTGCAACTTCTCGAGTGAAAGGAATGGTATTTAACTGAATGGGTTGACATAAACACAAAACACAGCATAGTTTAAAGGCTTGTGAAAACCACAGTGAGATACCACTTTGGAAAAGGTCTGGAAGTTTATTGTAAAAGTAAACTTACATGTTCCTATGATCCAGTAATTCTACTCCTAGATATTTACCCAAAAGAAATTAAAACATATGTCCACAAAAAGACTTGAACAAGAATATTTATAGCAGCTTTGTTAATAATAGTCAAAAATTAAAACAGTGCATGCCTATCAATAAAAGAATGGTTAAATAAATGGTATATTCATACAATGGAAGACATCAATAAAAAGGAACAGACTACTAATACAAAACAACATGGACGAATCTCAAACCATCCGAAGTGAAAAAAATACTTGGGATGACAGAATCAAAATTAAACAATTCTTAAGCAGCAATAATGAGCTAAATTCAACATTTTTTAAGCCCCTAATCAGTACCTGGCAATGGGGGTAAAAAGTCACTTTTCACCTAAATTCCTTTACATTTATCATATTAAAGACTTATATTTGGTTCCAAAAATTCAAATAAATGTCCGAGAACAGACTGTATAAATGTGATTTATAGGTACTAAGTATGTTAGTGCCTTAGTTAAGTGAAAGCTCAGGATGGGTCACGTGGTGCTAGAGCTACCAAAATTCTACAGTGAACTACAGATGCATTAACAGAATATGAAATTTAGCAGAGGAAATGATAGACCTGTTGTCACTGCTTTGGCCAGACTACCTCTGGAATATTGTAATCAATTTTTAAAGTATTTCTTGCCTTATTAAACAAAAAAACCTACACAAAAAGTTTTAATCAGATAACTCAAATCATGATGAGAAAAACTAATATTTCCTAAAAGTAATTTTCTGTTAAAAGATACCATTATTTTTTCTCTCTTTAAAAAATTTAAAAGTCCTGCTGTGGGTCTAAAAATTATTTACAGATTAAGTTTGGAATAACTACCTGATGAAAGGTTTCGATATTGTCAAGTAATTCACAGCTAAATGTGTGTGTGTGTGTGTGTGTGTGTGTGTGTGTATGTGGGTGGGTGTGTGTGTCTGGGTAGGGAGAAAACCCAAAGGAATAAGCCTGCCTACTAATTCCAGACTAATTTTAGTTCAATTAGAGTAACAGAAAATTAGTTCTTTATTTCTCTACTCAAAACAGTTACAACAATTAAACTTACATAGAATTTGAGTGATATTAATCATATCAACACATATGCTTTATATCTAAATCCTATTCCATTCTCTTTGTAAGCTAATTTAGGGTTAAAACCGGAGGGAAGGCTTTACAAAGTACAATCACAATAGAAAAGAAAAGGATATTTATCTTCATGCCGGTTTAAAAAGAAAAGGATATTTATCTTCATGCCGGTTTTATATATAAGTCAAAACGCACACATTTACACAGATGTCAGCAGCCTCTCTATTGTGTGTCCTATTATGTGTCCATGGGAACTGACTTTGTAGGGCTTTCTAGCAGAAATAATAAACGTATGGCTTAGGAAATTTCTTTTACACAACTGCCCCACTGGTCACTGTCGTATATGAAAATCTTGAAGAATTTCTGTCCCAGATCTCTGCTGTTGCTGACCTTGTGAAGGTCATAGAATTAAAAGTACAGATTTTGCTCAGACATCTCAACCATGGAATGTGTCTTTGGCTCTGGTTCCCTTATTCATATGTGTGGTGCATTTGGAAAAGTCCTGATGACTTAGAAATAAAGAAACAAACCAATTAAAACTTCTTCAGGAAAATACCTACTATTGCACAACTAGAAGCCATCTTTTCAACTTAGAGCCCAGATCCCTAGTTAGTGGTAATTTCACCTTCTCTTGGGAGACATGAAAATATTCAACAACTGTATTATTAGTCAATTATACTTTAGCATGAATTAAGACTTTAAAAGCGATTTTAGGAAGGGAGGTATATACAAGGCATCCATGCTTCTTAGATTGTCCGTCCTCCTCCCCTGCTAACTCAGGCACCCATCATCTCTCACCTGTACTCCTTGAATAGCCTCCCAAGTTAGTCTAGTTTCCTCTCTACTTTCTTTTTATAATGTTATCTTGTTGTTATCTATTTTGCAGTGTCAATGACCCCAAATATAAATATGTTCATATCGTTCCTTTTGCAAAGAGCTCCCATGTCCACCCTCACCTACAGGAGGAAAGTCAATCTTCTTCATATGGCTTTCAAGGCTCTCCATGTTCTGACCCCATCAAATTCTCCAGGCACTCCTTTTATCCCACTGTTTTCCCCATTTTTCTGTCTATTCATAATACCCATCTGCTTATAATTTTTACAGATGTTTCCTCTGTTCATATTATTCTTTCCATTTAAAATTTAGTTCTGTCCCCCACATTACCCATCACTCACTCTAATTCTTTGCAGAAACTGTACCTTCTCCAGGAAGCTTTCTATGACTTTCTGGGTTGGAAGAGGTACCCCTCCACTCACTCCCATAAACACTATTGCCTGCTATTGCACACTATGTTTGTGAGATTCATTCATGCTGTTGTATTTGTCCTTTTTTCATTCTCATTTCTGAATTCAGTTATAAGAATATACCACAGTTTATTCTATTGTTGTTGAATAATTTCTCCAGGTTTTTGCTAATATGAGTACTCCTACTATTAGCATTCTTGTGCATGTATTTTGGTGAACATGTGCATGCATTTCTGTTGGGTATATGTCTAGGACTGGAACTGCTCAGTCATAGGAGGAGGTAGGCAGAATACTAAAAATGTCCTCCACGATTCCATGCCCCAGTGAAAGGGAGATTATCCACATGGGCTTTAGGGTTAGGGAGATGCCCAGGGGGCCTAATCTAATCACAACAGTTGCTTTAAAAGCAGAGAATTTTCTCCAGGAGCAGAAGAGGAAGTCCAGGAGATTTGAAGCCTATGGGATACTTGCTGCCTCACTGCTGGCTTGATGATACAGGGGTCCTCCTATAAGGACTAGAGCCACACTGTGTTGGACTTCTGACCTACAGAACTGTGAGCTAATAGCAGGTGTATTTTCAGCCACTGTTTGTGGTAATTTGGTGCACAGCAAGAGAAAACTAATACCTAGAGTTTGCATGTGTTTCATAGATGCTGCCAACAGTTTTTCAAAGTACCACTTTATATCCTCACCAGAAGTGTATGAGAGTTTCAGTTGCTCTATAAAATTTACATATGTTGCCTTTAGTGCAGTCGCAGAATATGAAGCATCTAGTAGAAACTTGCCTGTTTAATGTCTAAGTTTTAATCATTAATGAAATAAAACTAAAAATAAAATGTAGCATTCAATTTCCCATGTAAAACAAAGAAAATTTTAATAAATTATAATATTCACTTCTCAAATTTAGTCAAACACACACACATCATATTTTAGCAGTTGATCATTTAAGGGAAGTAGTAATGAGTATTTACTATTATTTAATGTGACTGGCGGATATTAAAATGATATCATTGTCTTTTTCATAAATCAAATAGCTGTAATAATAGGAAAGTTTAAAAAATCCTATAGCTATTTCATTCAACTTGTTTCACTGCTCTTTGGTGAACTTATCCCTAAAGAGATATTGGATAATGCCTTTTAAATATCAAGGATATATTATGTAAAACTTCCACAGGGACTCTGAAGAAAGACTATATTTTTTCTAAATTTAACATCATTTGGCCATTGGTGTTTTCATCTTTTCTATTGATACTTTTCTTACTAACTGTTCTAAATGTTACTCTTGTCATTTTGAATATGTATACTTGTATAATTTTTTAGAGCTTACTCTAGGAATTAAAGAATTCATACTTATTACTTACAGTCTATTTAGAATCAATATTTGACCACCTAACTGGAATGTAGAAACTATAAATTCCCTTTAACGTCTCTCCTTTTTGCTACAGCCGTCTAACATAGTACCACTACATACATGGAAACTTCCATCTGAGAATGTTGTATTTTATACTTTCAACCATCAAACATATTCTGCAAAATTCAAGAGGAGAAAAATAATGTATTGTGTATATATATATATATATATACATATATATATATATATATATATATACCTAAACATTTTCTCTCTGCGTTTCTCTTTCTTCGTTCCTGATGTTCCATGTTTCCTTCTGGTATCATTTCCCTTCTGTCTGAAGAACTTCCTTTAGCAAGTCTTTTAAAGCAGGTTTGCTGCCAACAACTACTGTAGTTTCCTTTCATCTGAGAATGTTTTTATTTCACCTTAAGTCCTGAGGGACATTTTCACTGATATAAAATTCTGAGTTGTCAGTACTCTTCTTTCAGCACTTTAAAGATGTCATGCCACGTCCTTCTGGTACAACACACAGTGGGGGTGAGCCCAGGAGTTCATAAACAACTTTGCAGAGCGACCATCCTGCGCTCTTCTTTCTTATTATCCCCCAGGCACGTCCCCATTCCACAGACTGCCCTTTCCAGACTTCCAACCAGAAACTGCCCCCTTCCACCCTGTTTAGGATTACGTATAGCAGGACAGAGAGAGAAGGAAAAAATCATCACAGTGGGTCTGGTGACAACTTCTTGGAGCCACACTTCAACTGAAGGAGAGGAAGCTTCCCCTCCCTCTAAGTTTTGGCTCTTGCTGGCTTCTCACTTGCCAGTTGTACTTAGTGGAGCTTATTTTATGATTTAAATATTGTACTGTACATAGGAAGCATGTTACCTTCTCCTTATTTGCCTGTTTACCATATACTTTAATATTTGAAATGTTATGTCCTGGAAAAGCCATTGATATTTCTAGAACATACCGAATTTTATGCCATATTTTCTCCTTCCAGGAAAGAATTTTTTTCTTCAAGGAATAATTAATAGCAATAATATAAATAATAATAATATAAATAATAATAAATATTATTATGTAATAATATTTAAATAATAATTATTATTATTTTATGCTATTATTTTATTATTAATAGCAATAATATAAATAATAATTTTATTATTATTTTATTATTTATTTATTTAAATACATACATAAATAAAATTTTTAAAAGCATCTTGCTATTACCATTCTCTCTAAATAATGGAGGTAAAAAAGGGGGAAAAATTCCAAGAAATCCACCCCCCCACACACACACAACTGTATCTGAGTTTTAAGAGTTTCCTTTCTGGTTCCATGAGCTAGAACCAGAAAGTTTCTCCTAGATCTCTCTTTCTCTTCACCACAGGGCTCATTTCTGGGTTTTGAAATGTGCTGAGTTCTGGCCAGGGCATACCAGAGGAGGAAAACAATGGCAAACTCACAGTTGGCTCAGTAGTACTTTGAATTCTGTTTGAATTTTCTTTGAATTCAACTGCCTTCTTATATTTACTTCCCAGGGCTCTCAAATAGCTGGCCACCCATTCTGTCCAGGTTCTATAATTGAGTTCAGTGGAAGATAAAGGGGTGTTTATCTTATCCACAAGCAAAAGTCTATAACTTACATTTTTTATTTTTAACATCTTTATTGGGGTATAATTGCTTTATAATGGTGTGTTAGTTTCTGCTTTATAACAAAGTGAATCAGCTATACATATACATATATCCCCATAACTCCTCCCTCTTGCGTCTCCCTCCCTCCCTCCCTATCCCACCCCTCTAGGTGGTCACAAAGCACCAAGCTGATCTCCCTGTGCTATGTGGCTGCTTCCCACTAGCTATCTATTTTACATCTGGTAGTGTATATAAGTCCATGTCACTCTCTCACTTCATCCCAGCTTACCCTTCCCCCTCCCCGTGTCCTCAAGTCCATTCTCTACGTCTGTGTCTTTATTCCTGTCCTGCCCCTAGGTTCTTCAGAACCTTTTTTTTTTTTTAGATTCCATATATATGTATTAGCATACGGTACTTGTTTTTCTCTTTCTGACTTACTTCACTCTGTATGACAGCTTAAGGTATCTTTCTCTATACGAACTGACTTGTTTTTAACTTTCAAGCAAGTAAATCTATCTTCATGTCTTCTGAATATGGTGCCAGTGTACGTTTCCCATCACAATTTTTAAATATTTTCTCCTAATTCATTCACAGATTAATATACATATACATATATATATCTTTATCTACCTAGACTCTTTTATATTGTTTTTATATAATGTTTTATATTAATGTTTTTTCTTCTTTGATATCATAAGGTAGTAAGTTGCAGTAATAGATTTTCTAACGTTGAAACATGCTTGTATTTTTTCAGATAGACTCTCTCTGTCCATGGTAAATTATTCATTCAATATATCACTGCTTAATGATTTTTTATGTTTAATTGGTTATTTATATTTTTTGTTTATTTATGAGTAAGTTGAGTTTATAGTTTCCTTTTTGTATATGCCATTCTTATCCTGTTTTTGTATCAGGATTCTGCTAGACTGACAGAGTGGCTTGGAAAATAGACCATTTTTTGTTATTATTTTAAGCATTCTGAACAGTTTAAACATTGTGTCCTTTTTAATCTTTTTTTTCTCTAACATAAAATATGAAGTCTGGCATATAGAAAGTATTCAAGAAATATGTGTTCATTGATAAAAGAACGGATGAATAAATGAATAATGAATTCATTTACTTTTAAATTATCTTGGCAATGATGTTCATTGGAAATGCAGCCATTTACCAGGTTCATATAATCTATCAAGTATTATACTTGGTATTATATTCTAGAAAAATAAAAGGCATTCTCAGCCTTCAGTTTTCTTATCCTGTTAAAAATCCTAAAAATATACCCCCTCCCAAATACTTGTGCCCCTTTAGAACAATAAACTAATTAATGTAATAGACACAATAACTAAGTAATAATGTATTCCCACATCATAAGCATATTTCTCATATGTATTTTTCCATAAGTATATATTTTTTTAATTAAATTTCATCTGCCCACTGACTTTTATTGTGTAAGTAGTACTGTGTTATTTTAAGAAAATAAACTTGGTCCCCAAATATGCTAATATAAAAGTTAGAAATATAGACTATTCTCTCTTGAGAAAATATAACAGAAAAATAATTTTCTATTAAAATATAAATTATACCATTTTAATTATCACCAAATATGAATATGTATTAGCTAATTGTTTTTCTTTAGGCCTTTAAACTGTATTACCAAACAGAAAATAAATAAATAGGAATTTCAAGAAAATAGTTTGAGAACTAATAATTGATGAGTTTCTCATGTGAGAACAATTTTATAGCTATGATCAAGAGAAAAATACAAAGTAAAATCATTATAAGCATTCCCCCAAATTCATATTAAAAACCTAAATGAAAAATTTCTGGGAGCTTAATAAAATCTTTAGTGTTTTTACAAAAGCTGACTTAATATTTTTCTCCTGTGTGTTCTTTTCATGAACCTTTTAGATTTCTTCCTAGAAGTTAATGAATTTCTCAAACAGACAGAGAAAAATAGAGCACTTTATTTATATCCAAACAAGTAGAAACAAATTAACTAAACTGAGTCAGTGACACAGATGTTAACTTTAAACTATAAGGTCCAGTAATAGCTATCAAAAGTACCAAAAAGTGCATAAATCCACTGTTCCTTCTCTAATCTCCGAATTTTCTTTTAAAACAGAGATGATCAGGTGTGGTAGAAGCATATTGCCTTAATGTCGTTCTCAATATAACTTCTTTTAGAGGTATGTCGTAAAAAGAATGGTGTACTACTAAGTGTAAAATAAATAAGCTACAGGGATATATTGTACGGCACAGGGAATATAGACAATATTTTATAATAAGTTTAAATGGAGTATAATCTATAAAAATATTGAATCATTATGTTGTACACCTGAAACTAACATAATATGTAAGTCAACTATACTTCAATTAAGAAGAATAATGGTGTACCATCGATGCTGCTGAAATTAAGTTGAACAAATCCTCTGATAACTGTTAATTGAGATAATTGAGACAGAATCATATAGCTACCCAGCTGCCAAGGCCCCAAGGTCCTCAGGGAGAAATAAATACCAGAAACTTCAGAGCGGGGATGATGGAAATGATTATTCACGAGCCTACCTTGGAAACAGCAGGTAGTAAGTGGTCTGGTCAAAGCACCATTGTTGCTTACAAGTCTCTGGCTTTCTCTGCTTTAGGAGAATGAATTATCTTTGACATTGGGCAAAGGTACAGATTGTAGATATTCCTCTGCTCTCCCCTGAAATAATTATTCCCCAGGAAGAAATGGGTAAGGTTAGAGATGCAACTCTGGCAGCAACTGAAGTTAAAAGATCATCGTTTTAAGCTTGTTCTGGCCTTCATAGTTCTAGCAGTTGGTGCCCCTCTTCCCCACCAAGGAGAATTATGGGAATATCTGAAGTTGTTCAAGCTCATATCACACAGCTGCTCCTGAGAGGTTCATCTTAGACCTTCCTCTCTTTATTTATTTATTTTTAATGGTATTTCTAGAAAAGTTTAGCTGAAAGTGCTATTGAGCAAGTTGGCAAAATTGTGCTTAATTCTAAATGTACACCCCAGATACAGCATCTGCTAGAGATGGTTCTGGTTCTAAAAAGAATACTATGACTGCCGCATACTTGATTCTTAATTTGCACAGTGTCTTGTGATGATTCTTATATTTTTGTCTTAAATTAAATTTATGAAAGAGTCATTTTGGAGAATGCAGTCTTTGAGATTAATAAAGATTTAACTAAATAAATCTCAATAATGAAAATAAACTATTTTGAATTGAAAACCTTTCAAATAAATTCACACATAGGGGATGCATTAAACCTCTTACTGATAACTGGGGATCATTGTTATACATTTCTGGACTATGCTCTAAAACACTGATTCGGCATGGCCTATGGGAGGCTGTGGGAGTGTTTTGGATGTGATTCCTGTGAGCATTTCAATCTTGCATTATTCTGCTTATTGTCTGACTGTTAAGTAGTCTACTTTCATTCCTTAATATTCTTAAAGTTCTTGCACATAGATGGTCCTCCACTTTCTAACTTGTTACTTTTAATCAGCTGAGGGTTGGAATAAGATATGATCAAATTCATTAAGAGTGTATGTAAGCTAAGAACAACTAGGTTCTGAGTGAAAATCTGGGGAGGTATGCAGGAACAAAATATGTGTGTTTAAATACTTACTAGTTGGCATCTAATTCAGCTGTTTTTTTCTTTTCTTGTTTATTCTTAGCAAACCAGCAATTTTATATCTACCCAGATAAGAAAAGTTCCAGGAACTGTGATGTATCACTGAATTGGATTATTCTATTTGTATTTGACTTTTCATTCATATTTTTCTAATCCACCTATTATATTTCACTTCCTTAGAGCTAGAAATTTTCCTGGCATCTTGGACAGTTTATTCCCAATAGTTCAACTCCTAATAAGCTCTGTAAGTTCAGTGACTATGTGAAAAGAAAAAAGTAAACTCTATGAGTTCCATCACTAGAAAATAAAGCTTTCTTTCAAACATTTACGATGCAGAATGACTATTTAAATGTCATCATAGTGATTAATTGGCAATGTGTTCAGATGCAAACTCATCCGCATTTCATCCTTGTCTCAGGCAAAATTGAAAACGTCTTGCACCAATGGTGAGTCAGCCTGATGTGTCCCTCTTCCCTCTATTAGCGGACATGAGCTCACACATTCACATAGGAGCAGGTGCTGATTAACTCATCCTCTAAAGCTTCTAACTTCATAAAGTTGAGTTTATAAATTGTAACTCAGTTTTATAGTCCTTTGCTAGTTGCCTGCTTAAAATTCAACTTCAAACCACTTTTAAGAGTTTTGTCACTCCACTAAAAGACCAATTTCAAATGTGCTATTCTTGAAACAGCGAAGCTCTACAGCTCTAGAATTCAGTGTAAAATCTCCAGGTCTCTTCCTCTATAAACTCAATTCATTTTTTCTTTTCCTTCTAAGACAAACCAGTTGTCTTAGGCCACCTCTTTTTCTTTAGGTTGTGCTTCCTTATACCCTAAATAGTCAGGAGAAGAGTGAGAAATTCAGTTCATCTTGTGAGTTAGTTGAGTGAAAGACAAAAATTTATACATGAGGAGTCCAATCATAACTTACATTTTTTCAAAGCAGACATTATCTTTTGAACTGTTTCTGTGAGTTTTCAGAAAAACAAGATGGTGCTTAGAACTTGTTACTTTTTCTCTGACTTCTTGACCCATCGCCCTTGATGACACAGGCCCAAATAACTGGCCCCAAATATTCCCTCATTTTCATCATCCAGGGAATTCTAGAGCTGGAAGTAAAACTCAAGATTGAAATCTTAGTGTGGAGAAACCCATAGAAGTTCAAGTGACTGATAATTGAATTACACATAGGACCCTATAATTGAAGTTATATAGGTATATACAAGGACAGTAAGTATTAAGGTAATATGCTTCCTCAACCCTGCTCTAAGAATTCTGCAAGCTCTTTCTTGGGCTCTCTTCATGCTGACCTGTGTTTAGTACATGTAGAGATGTTGTATTGGACAAGCTAGAGGAATTAAGCCAACTCAAAAGAGAAAGACATATAGCCTCCAGGGAAGAATGAAATATATTTGGGAGGCGGCAAAAGGACAGGTGGGGAAGATATAAAAAAGCCATTCAGCTGGCATCTAGGGAAAGAAAGAGAGAAAAAGAGAATAAGAATGAGCAGATTGATAAGCCGCTTTTATTCTGTGTGACTTTTTTTTAGAGGAAGATGGTAAGGGAGAGAATAAGACGTTTCGTTTTGTGTTATAAATATAAACCTTATTTGCCTTTTCAAGAGACTCTACTTCAATACACTCCACTCAAGGACTTTGCTCAAATTGGTCGGGAAGGGCAGAATAGTGTGACGTTTACAAGCACAGGATCTGAAGCCCGACTGCCTGGTATAAATCCTGGCTCTTCTATTCTGTTTAATCTTGAATAAGTTACTTAACCTCTCTTCCTAGTTATTTCATCTGTAAAACAGAAATAACATTTGTGTTGACCTTATAGTATTTGAGAAGTAAATGAATTAATACATGAAACATATTTAGAATAGTCCTTGGCATATACTAGGGGATCCAAAAAATTAGTAATTTGCATTTATATATTTTTTTGGAATCTGGTACTATGTGACATGAATAGTTAGGAAGAATCAAGTCTTACTTATGTTACAAATAATGACAAAATATATTCTTTGAAGTATTTAGAAGCTCCTGAAATAGCCATCTATTAAAACATATTTTTTTCTTTTTAAAAACAGTACCCTAGAAGTACTTTCTAAAACAACCTTATCAGAAAAAAAAAACAACAAAAAGATTATTTAAACTCCAGTTATTCACTTACCGATATTCATTTATCTGAAAGTCGCTATAACCACGGCCCAAACTGGTGAATGTGTACATCAGTGTTAGCAACTAAGTTCTATGGACACATCAAAAGGAAAGGCTCCGAGTACCACTGAGCTTCTTATTTTTTAGTGAGAAAATTGAGAACAAAAAGATTAAGAGAGACTTTTTCAAGTTCAGACAGCTAACTGTTGTCACATCGGAACAGCGTCGATTTTGGAGATGGGCCAGGAATCTATTTTCGCAGAACAAAGCTTAGGAAATTAGAGGGTACTTAGATAAGGTAAGCAGTCAAAATTCAGAACTACTCAAGTATAAGAAAATGGGGGAAAACAATGGGTTGGAAAGAGGCAAGAAGTCCAAATAGGAAACACAGGACATGAGCAACAAGGAGAACTTGAAATTGGAGCAATGCTGTTTCAGCTCCAAGCTCTTCAGGTGGTTGGAGTGAGAGAGGTGGTGTCCACAGAAAGAGAAAATCCTGACAGAGGAAGGCACTAGGGGAAATGGGGATGGGTTCAAGGTAGGATGGGTGGCTGAATAACTGAGTGATAGCCTAAAACTAGGTATTTGTATGGAAAATTCTTGGTGATAAATCAATATTTGGAAATTTGGGGGAAATTGTTTTGCCTGAAGATTACTCCTCACAACTGAACCAGTTGCTTCTCTTATCTACCTATCACATGACAAATGTAACCCATATGAATGCACCCAAGTTTATCAGGGGCATGGCAATAATTTCCATCTAATATAGGTCAGTGTGAGAAGACAGGTGTCAACTCGAATATAACATATTAGAATATAGTTTGTTGAAATTTCTCTCTTTACATCGTCTTTCCAGAAAGGATCAGAAATCATAAGACTTAAAAGACATAACCAGAATCTCTAACAGCTCTACTACATGCCCAAATAAGAGAATTAGACAGATTATTCTTCGTTGGGTTTTTAGAGACGATGAACTCTCGAACTCTCAGTAATTATTTTTGACGGGAATTTTTAACTGATGCTCAGATCACCCTAGAGTGCAATGGGAAAGAGAAAAACCACAAGAACTTTTCTTTTCTCATAAGGCACATGTTGTACACTTCTGGCTACTGCAGGGCAGTGGGCTATCACTGACACTTAACATTTGGATAAGAATTGCACTAACCCTAACCTCTCCAATATTAGTGAACTTGAATGGCTTATTTGTACAATAATTTACTGCTGCAGATAATTCACAGCCCATACAATTCTACTTAAAGCCCATCCTTCAGTGCCTGAGAATTATGACTTTGTCCTTTCACTGTAATCTGCTGGCAGGGAAGGAGGGTAAGTGACATTGGTGCACATTCTTTGCAAGTGTAAGTATTTTGTCCTGACAGATGTACAGAAAGAGAGTTCATCAGATCTCAGTTAAAAAACTATTGGCCAAAAGCACTGAGGGCATGTTCCCTGAGTGTTAGATAGGTTGAATATTAGATTAGAATAGTTAATGCAATTACCCTTAATCTTTTGTTGTAGTTTTCTGAGAGTCTGTGATGAATTTGTCTAATTCCTTAAAACTATAACCATAATAGTAATAATCCCAGTTTTCCTATCCATGAGTAGAATGTTTATGCATACATCTGAACCTCTGTGACTACCTTTGCAGGATGGAGAGTTTGAATATTCTCTACTCTTGCATGACTGGTACAGCATGATGCAAGGTCCCTACTCTTATATTCTTCACCTAGCACTTCCTAGACCAAGACCTAGGGGCATTTAGATTTTCCTCAGAGGACTAGTCCTATAAATTGCCTATCCCTATAAAAAAGAGTCAGAATCTGCAGAAGGTTGAAACGTGTCAGAATCTACAGCCATGGAAAGGAGTGCAGAAACTGGCAAGGAAAACTTTCTTTCTTTCTGCACTTGGAGACAGTGTGTCCTCTGTACATAAAGAAGAGAGAAGTATGGGATGGTACCACGAAATATATATTTTTTTAGCATTCTGGAATTATGGAAGCCAATCCATTAAATTGTTGCCAAATTGGAGGCTTACTGAGCCTTTTTTTGCAACTGTTTATAGTAGTAAGTATTCAGTTTTGATAAGACTAGCATTATGAAAATTATGTCAATATTGTCATACTATACATTACATGCAAAAGAGATCACATCTGTCTTTTTGACTTCTGTATCCCTAATCTTTAGCAGAGTATCTGGAACATAATCGTACTCAATTTATATACCTACTTCCTTATTGAAGAATGAAAGTTATAGCTGTCTTATTTATTTACAACATTCAAAATAGATGATTGGCACAGTACTTTACATTTTACAAAGTGCTTTTCACTTATTACATGCTCATTTTTTTTTTACTTCATTGGAAAATGGTTATAGGGCATGCCTGTTCCCTGCAACTCAAGTGAGTCAATGACACAGTAAGAAATAGAACCTGGAAGCATGTAATTGTGGTTCAGTAAGAATTTTCTTATTGGAAATAGAGTGGAGACTTGAATACTGAAGTTCCACACCTCCATCATCCTCATCCATGTCCACCATCTTCAGTTTCAAAGATTGTACATAAGCTACGGTTGGGAATCCTCTGAACTGATAGAGTTTCAGTCTCCCTGGTGAGCCCACCAGCCTCTGGACATGTTTCTGGGAAGAAGAAAGGGGGGTGACAGAGAGCCATGTCCACTCATTTGTAGCCTTGATCTGTTGTATATTTTTGATTGTATGTTTCTGGTTTGGTTGTAAAGCAAAGAGGAAATGACCTTGTATCTGAGTGATCATTCTATCTAGTCCTCAAACCTAAATTAACTTTTGTGGTCTGGCTTGGTTCAAATGCCCAGAGTATTCCAGTGTGGATGGTTTCTGTTTTGACTGAACATAGAATGCTATTTCTTTATGGGATCTTCAGGACAAGAAAGTTTTATTTCATATATGTGATGCAAAGAGTTCTTGAATTATCATTATTGAATATGTATGGAGCATCTCATGAACAAGTTAATTTCTGCTAGGAATTGTGAAGAAGAGAAATGAGGAAAATAGTTGTTATGGGCTGAATTGTGTCCCCCACCTCCAGAATTATATATTGAAGTCCTAACTGAGCCCTAGTACTTCAGAATACGACTCTGGTTTGGAGATAGGGTCTTTGCAGAGGTAATTAGTTTAAAATGAGATCACTGGAGTGGGCTCAAATGCAACATGGTGTCCTTATAAGATTTGGACACAGACACACAGAGAGGGAAGGCAATGTGAAGACACAGGGGGAAATTATCCATCTACAAGTCAAGAAGAGAAGCCTAGAACAGATCCTTCCCTCATGACCCTCAGAAGAAACCAATCCTGCCAACACCTTGATCTTGAACTTCAAGCTTCCAGAACTGTGAGAAAATAAATTTCTGTTGTTTAAGTCACCCAGTCTGTGTGGGATACTTTGTTATGGCAGCCACAGCAAACTAACACCACTTCATTTATGATTCTCCTTCACTAAGATCTTACACTTATTTCTATATCCATGGAAATGGGATAAAAATGAATAAAATTTAGACTACTTAGCATTTAAATACACATATAATGAAATAACATATTTCCAACAGCAGTCTTATGGTAGCATAAGAGGATTGTTTTTTTCTGTTACCAATCAGAAGAGGATTTACAGAATGATTGCATTCTTATGTGCAAAAAGCACTTAACACAATTTCTAGAACATATAATTCAACAAGTGTTAGTCCCTTTCTGCTCTGTTTCTCTACTACAGGATACTGGTAGAACCTGAAAAAAAATCAAGTATAGCTAATATAATTTATCTTGAAGCATTTGTTAACTTTTCCTTTCAGTTACTCTGTCCTTAATTTTGATAAGCTCTTTCCAAATAACCAATACTCTTAGATTTAGTGACCAAGCCATAGATCTAACCACAGAGATGCTATCAGTTCCAAGTCACATTATTCTTGACCTTTCACTTCTCTACCAAAAGTTACATGTCCTAGTGTCCATTTATTCAGGGCTGTGCTCTGCTATCTTATATGATAAATGTTCCATCCTATATAAGGTATGTTTGCTCCTGCATGTTTGTTACTTCATTCCCTAGGTAATTATAACTTAATGCATATTGTATATTTCACATCATGCCAAAAACAATGACTTACTCTACAGTTAGAACTCTTACAGTTCTAACTATAATGGTGAAAAAAGATACCTTGGAGTGAACTGATCTTTTGTTATTTATAAAATCACATTCATATTCAGTTAACATTTTTCTAAATACCCATTATGTACTAGATATAGAATTTTAATAACCATTTCACATATGTATTACAATCTCTATGTTACAAGGAAAATAAGCTTTAAAGAGATGTAGTAATCTGTTCTATACCACACAGTTGGTAAATAGTGGAATTGAAGTTCAAACTTAAATTCTGACCTAGGTTTATTTTTTTAATTATTATTATTATGCTCTACTGTTTCCCATTTTTGATGTCCCAATATGTTCATAAATATTAGTAGAAATCAGGGGAAAGAGAAGAGAAAATATTGAAACCAAGTATTTATTTTTCTATCTCCCATTCCCTGTTCTGTATTTGCATCCCCAGGGAGAAACACAAATTGTTTGGAAGCCTAAGAATGTGGTAAGAAATAGCAGGCATCACAGTGGCTCTTGTTATAAACAAGAGGTCCTGGGTGCTCCCCTAGGATGAATGCTGTTTAAAATACACATCAATGAAATATCTGGAAAGCATTCTAAAAACAGAGACACCTATTTAAATTCCTTCAGTCAAACAAATTGCATAGATATTTCATCTCAACACTTTGCTTACTTGGAAGAATGAACAAACTTAAAAAGGCTATGTGTTCTAAAAAAATAAAACAAAACTTGTCCACAGAATTTTCCTTGAAGCAAAACATTACTGATTTTTCTAGAAGTTATCCTGAAGGAAGTAAAAATTATTCGAGCTCGAGAGCAAAAGCATACTTGATAAATGTAAGCTTCTGGTTTTAGGGTGGGGAAACTATCTAACTATGTCTGAGCTGCATAAAAAACAAGTAAGCAAACGCTTAACCCTGCAGTTTTCTTTTTTTTTAATTTCTAGAAAACCTCCTCTAGGGAAAAAAAAAAAGACAATTCAGAAATTCTCTGAAAGGATTTTGATTTTATAACTTAAACTTTGAAGCACAATTCTAAAGAGAAGGATGTGTTCAAAAGGGGAAAAAAGAGCACTTTGCAGGCAAAAATCAATTATAAGTGTTTAGAAAAATAATAAACTTTAATAATAATAAACCTCTCAACCTTGATCTCTCCTTGATATTTACTAGGTATGGAAATTACCTTTGCCTTCCTCAAATGTGCAGCCCAGCCAGCCTATTAACAAATAAACAAACTTCAGTTAAGAAAGACTGCAGCATACATCAGGCAAGACAAATATACTTAATTTTGAGTGCTAATTGTGTTACTAGTTACTAATTGATATCAGTGGATTGAGAATAATGAGAACACTGTGATTGATTTGCTGAATTCACCTAAGCATCTACAAGTTTGAGTTTCTGCATCTGTGCACACATTTGTGATCCCCAATGTAGTCACTTGCACATATTATATCCAAATACTCTCACAGATAGAAAATGTGATGACAATAACATTGCAAAATTATATCTGGATATTTTTCTGTTCTGTTCCATTAGTATAAGTGTAACTATGAAAACTCATGACCTTGGATGGTTAAGTTCAAATTGTTCTAGTTTTTCCTGGAAGTAGAAAATAGCTCTGCCTAAAGAAAACTGATTAATGTAAGAGAAAGGAGTCCAATTTAAGAAACCAAAGGGTGCAGCCAAAAGAGAGAGAGGAAAAAAAGGAGGGGTCTAGAGCATCAACTGAGTAATTCAGTCTCAGTCCCTGGATAATTCACTGATGACTGCACCTCTCACAGTAGGAGAATATTTTCAATGATATCCCTTGAAAAAGAGCAAATTATAGAAAGGGGACAAACTTTGGGATTAAATTCTCCTGGTGAAATATCAACTCAGGTATTTACCAGAAATGTACTCGATCAGTACCCAATTTCTTCAAAATAAAATAGTGAGCATATCAATTATCTAGTTAGGTTGTTGAGAGTATTAACAATAATGCAAGAACAAAGCCTGCCATATGGTAGATGAATGGTAGTTTATATCATTGGCCTTTCTTTACACAGTCTTGGAAAATGTTAAGCAGAAATTTATTTCAATCGAGAAATGGTAATTTAAAAATGAGCATGAAAGTATGCATCTTCACATGAAAAAAAGGGTTATTATCTGCAAGGATGTAAACATATTCTATGTAATATTCATAGCCAACTTATCCCATTTCTTATGTTAGCATCTAATCCTGTATCCCTTATTCCATTTCTTATGTTAGCATCTAATCCTGTATCTCTCTCTCGATACCTGTCACTGATCTAAACCTCCCCATCCCAGGACATGAAAAGATTCTGGAAAAAAGAGGGATTAGTAAACAAAACAGAGATTTTTGTTTTTTGTTTTTAATTAAGCCAAGCCCTGCGAATTGAACTGCTGAGAAACACAGACCTTATGCTCCATCCCATTTCTTACCCCATGCTTTAAAAAGTGCTACATTGTTTATTGGAAAATTTGTTTCTTGGCTTGAAGAGAATGATCTCTGCCCTCAATGTGCATAAATTTAGAATTGGGAACTAGATGTGAAATCTTTAATCTCCTGGTGAAATAATTCTTCATGACACTTTGATAATTAAAAGGCTACCTCAGGTCACTGGGAGAGAAGAAAGACAATGCAATTCCTGTCCTCGGTTTTCAGTGCTACTATGGTTCTTTATTAGCCCCACCTTTAGACAGGTGATTTGAGTCCAACTTCTCAGATGTGTAATTTAGAGTCATTCCTGGAATCTCATATGGAGTGAAGGGAGGGTGATAAATGGACGTTTATGAACAAAAATAAAATTGAATCTGGGCTTTGATTGACTGTCCTGAACAGACCTGAGAAATGTAACACACACTGAGGCTTGCAGAATAATGTTTTTCCCCAAGGAAGTGCTCCTGCTCTTCTAGGAGGTTTCCCCATAGAATTCCCAGGGCTCACTTCACACATCACAAGACCCAAACAGAAGGAAGGCCTTCCTTCACTGAGGCCACAGAGAACAGGCATCCAGTTCTCTCTCCTGTTTCTGCTTAGAAACATTCCTCTAATTCCTTTCCCTTTTGATCACATTCTATCTCCCATAAATTCCACCTTTCTGCTCAAAATCTTCAGTGGAAAACTGGGAAGAGTCCCTTGGAATATATCAATCAGTAGTCTAGAACTATCCTTTCACATGGGGTTTTCATGCCTGTGCCATTGTCCTTGGAGTATATGAAGAAGCACTACTAATGGCTGCCAGTGTGGACAGAATGTCCCAGAGTGTGTGGGTCCAGCCACTACCGGAAGATCCCATAGCTGCTTACTACTCCGCCCTCATTTCACACAGAGCATGCACTTATTTCCAGTTGCTTGGAAGAGACTGTTACCATCACTCATTACCACCCACTTGCTTGCTACTATACGTCACCTAAACTGTAATTTCATAGAAATCCTCCTAAAAAATGAACATTAAAAAATGCATGCTGCAAAAATGTTCTCAGGTAAAAGTTTTCCATTATCTTTCTAGGAACTGAATGGTTTCATCAGTTCTGATAAGGGTCTCACTGCCTCTCTGATTTTGAAAAACTCTTTCCTAAAAAGAGGGGTGTTGGGAAATAATGCAAATTTACCTACTGATTTTAAGTTTGGGGTTTACCTATTGCTCTTAGCAGCTCCTTTGCAAAGTTTGATTGTGACAGCTCCAGTTCTTCACAGGGTATGGCAGGGATACGGTAGGCAGAATAATGAACACCGCCCACCCCCCAAGTGGCCACATCCTAATCCTTGAAACCTGTGAATATGTTCTCTTACAAGGCAGGAGACTTTACAGATGTGACTAAGTTAAGGATTTGGGATGAGGAGATATCCTGGATGATCCGAGTGGGTCCCATGTAATCATAAGGATCCTTATAAGTAAAAGAGTAGAGGGGAGAGTCAGAGTCAGAGAAGCAGAGGTCTTGGGGTGATGTGATTACTGGATTTGAAGATGGAAGGGGGTTACAAGCTAAGGTATGCAGGCAGCTTCTAGAAGCTGGAATAGACAAGGAATGGATTCGCCCCTAAAACTTCCAGAAGGAATGCAGCCCTGCCTGCATCTTGTATGTTTCTATCTTGCCTCATGCCTCATCCTAGTGCTTGACAAAGATCCTGGCACTTGGTAAGAGCTTATAATTGTCTATAAATTAATAAATAAAGAAATGATATCTCCAAGCTTTGTCAAATTAGAGACCCCAACTCTCCTCATCATATCTTCATTCTACAAGACCCATATTGTGGGCTGTGAATGCAGAGCCCCGATATACAATATATGTCAAACTTTGTGCCTTCCATTCTTACTATTTCCACTACCTGGACTTAGTTTTATCCCTCATTCCATCTGCACCACTGAGCGCTGTGCCCTGCAGACAGCAATACACATGTTTCATTATCAGTGATGGTTACAATAACAAAAGAGGTTGTGTGATAAGTAAGAGTACTGTGTGATTTTACCAACTGTCAGGTGAAGACAGAGGAAATGGAGTGAATAAGTCATGATCGAAACAGGAAAAGATAATCATTTCAAGTAGTTAAGACAGTAGTGGCATCGATTTAATAGATAGAGTTGAGACTCCAATGGGACGAAGGGAATAGACGGGGTTTTGGGAACACAGAAGCTTGGCTTCCCTGGGGAAAGCTAGGTGGGCATGTTGGGTAGAAGCTGGAGTCAGGGAGAGCCACAGGTATGGATGAACATGCCGTTTGAGGCAAAGGGAGAGGGGAAAATGCCTTGGATTCTCCTTTCTACCACCTGCCAATCTCCTGATAGTGCCTACCACTAGCCAAACCCATCCAGAGGCCATCTGACACATGGATAAGAGAGATCATCTTGGGCCCTCTAAAATACAGAGCAGAGCAGGCGATGCAAGGGGGAGTAAGTCTGAGTACAAACACACCAAGAAACAGCATGCAGAAGGAAAAGATTTCAACGTCTTCTTAAGTGAAAGCATATAGTAAATACATAAAACCTAATTACCTCTTAATCGGTTTGCAATTCACTTTTAGTAAAATGATTAAAATAATCTTAATTACGGTCATCTATAACAGAGTCTGGAAAAACTGTAATAAATGAATGTGAAAACCTGAGTTTAAGAGGCATACCTCTTAAACTGTTCAAAGCAATAAAAATAATATGTTATTTTAAAATGTCAAATGGAAACTAGTTTAGAACTCTTCGTACTCCTAATTTGCATTTTGTGTTAGGACATATATCTCCTAAGATAAACATGAGAGAAATGTAAACCATGCCAAGTCAAAGAAAAAAAGAAATGCAGCCAACATCAACTGATAGATATGTATTTCCCAAGAGATCTACCTAAAGTGTGGGCTGATTCTTCTGTTGAAGAAAATATAAACTGACATTCAGGCCGTGAAGAGTTGGAAACAACACCTAGAGCTAAAAAGATTTTTTTAAAAATTAAGTAATGTCATGGAATGTGTATATGATAAAGTGACATAGAGTACTTGCCAATTGTCAGGTTTTAAGCTAACAGGAATTTTCCTATAAGCTTAGAATAGTAGATTCCTGGCATCAAGATATCCTAAGTATTGCTCTATAGTTACCATTTTTCTTCCCTGCTTATTATCTGGGAGAGGAAAAAAAACCCTATCAACACCTGATGATTCATGACCTAAGTCTCAGAACTTTAACTCCAATGCCAGCTAGACAAAAGGATAAGTCATTTTGTTATGACTAATTAGCTACTTATCCATTGAAAACATTGGGCTTATGCTGGGTAGACTTAATTTATGTTATCATTGAAATGTTTATGACAGTTCATTTTTCAGAGTTGAAAGAACATTTTTTAAAATGCAATATGTTAGTCAATAGAATAATTACAAGTTTTGTGCTGTGAAAGCTATGTGGGTTTTTCTTTTTCAACTGTCTCCTGATAATTTCACCATCACTGATTTCCACACACTGGGACCAACAATTTTAACTGTGCCGCTTTATCCCCTTTATTCTTAAAGGCCCAATTCTAACTCAGCATCCTTGGTAAAGTCATGACTTTTTGTCACCCAAACCAGGCACTTTTTTAAACCACAGTGGAATTTGGTCTCTGTTAATCCTTATGGCACTTGCTACCACCTTCCCATCGATACATATTTTGTCCATTTTTTTTCCTAAGGATTCCTAAACATTTGAATATATTTGTTCCTAAGTTAGTTATGAGCTCTTTGAAGGTACAATGGCTTATTTTATCTGACATAGAAACCAATGTATGTTAAATTACAGCCTCTCCTAATATATATTTATTCTTACATGTTCTCTCATGATTTCTTTCCTTATGTTATTTTTAAATAGAAAAGTATATTCCTCACTATCCCTGAATATATAACAAGATCAGGAGTTTCTTTATGAGAGTAATTTAGTTGAAGGTAAGTCCCTTGGACACCCATCATTCCCAACCAAATGCATCAGGACTAGATAAAACTTCTTTAAAAGTGACAAAACATCATAGTTATATTCTTAAGCTTGTTGAAATCCATAAATATGTCTTTAGAATCAAAGTGATGGCTATAAAGAACACAAAGGTAAGTATGACGTGATTCCTGCCTTCAAGTAGTTCATTTTAGTTCAAGTAGAGAGTGATCAAATGAGCAAATGCAATATATTTAGTGTTATGGGCTAAATTTGCCCCTCCCTCCAATTCATATGTTGAAGACCTCACCCACAATACCTCAGAGTGTGACTTAATTTGGAGATAGAGTCTTTAAAAGATGAATAAGTTAAAATGAGGTTGGTAGGGTGGGCCTTAATCCAACCTGATTAGTGCCATTATAAGAAGAGAAAATTTGGACATATAAGGAGACACCAGGGAGGCAAGAGCACAGAGAAAGATCCATGTGAAGACACAAAGAGAAAATGGCCATCTGCACACCAAGGAGAGAAGCCTCAGTAGAAACCCAAACTGCCCACACCTTAATCTTGGTCTTCCAGAACTGTGAGCAGTAAATTCCTGTGGTTTAAGCACCCGGTCTGGGGTGTTTTGTTATGGCAGCCTTAGCAAACTAATTCTTACCGCTGTAAGTTCCGCAGTGGAACGTACAGCATACAATCCTGTAAGAGCAAATATAAGGAGATCATAATGTAGTTTGCAGTGTACTATTACCAAAGCTGTGAAAAAAAACTTCCTCTACGTTGTACTACATGTTATCTGGGTACTCCCTAAGGAATATTACTGGTTTTCAGTAGACATTTATCTCTATGGGTATGTGTACATATATAGAAATATACTATAATTCAAACTGGTGATTTCCAAGATAATGTGCTAAAGATAGCCAGGAGGCAGAAAGCCCAAATAACTATTAGGTTTGGCTAATGGCATTCAAAATCTGAATGTATGACCTGACTGCACAAATGGAAATTTAGACAACAGATTAGTAATTGTAAGGTCTTATGTAAAGTTATACCAAAAAATGATGAAAGACTCGTTTTAGAATTCTTTTTGTTGATTAGCTTTTCAACAAACAGGGCTACCTGTTTAAACAGCTACCATAGAATGATATTGTTCAGGCTGCTGCCTGATTTGCATCCTAATGCCTTTAATACTTAACACTCAATTTGTGCCCACTGAAACAAGGGGCAGCTCTACTGGTGCAGAAGGCAACCGAGGAATTCCTTCAAGCTCAAGGTAATTTGCCTTAGCCCTAGAACTGAATTTTAGAGAGACTCCAAGGCCCACAAGTATGTATACCCTCATGCGAAAAGGGCAGGGAGATGACATAGGCCTGATGCTGTCCAGTAGTGGAGCAAGGCTTTAAGGTAAATGTCCAGCACAATTAGAAAGAAAGTGAAATCCGCCATCAGCACCCTCTGTGCTCCCATTGTCTGCCTCCCAAACTCTCTTTGGTATCTGTTCTCCAGGTGCCCATGGCTCTTTGCTGCTGTCTAACTTTGCAGAACTCCTGTGTCTGCCCCCTACTCACTCCCCAGAGGGCTCAAAAGTAGGTTTGCTAAAAAGTACTTTGCTTTGCCAGAAAATACTTAATCTGATAAAACTAATGTGTAATAAAGTGTTTATGGTAGATATTCATAAGGCACCATTGTAATAGAGATATTGCTTTTTAATCCAAAGATGTGACAATTCAGTGATGGTGTTACAGCACCATGAGAGTTTAGATCAGGGGTCACTAACTCGGGGAATAGGCAAAGAGTATGAATGAGTAAGCAGCGAGGTGGGGACTAGTGAACCGGCAACAATGCTCCACCTAAAGGGACACAGTAGCTACTCATCTGTGCATTATTATTGCCAGGCTTGATTGTGGACTATTTTTTCCAAGTGTTGCAGTCTGTTTTGTTTTGTTTTTCTTTATTTTAAATCTCTCATTTTTAGTAGTAGAAACCATGTAAAAATATTAACTCTAAGTGGGCCAAATAAATATATGTACTGTCCAGATCAACCTTATGGGCCACAACTAATCTACAATTGAAGATATTTTGAGACAACTTTTTCTGTCAATGAGAATAACAACAGTCTTTGTTTTCAGCAGAATTTAGTGAACATTTTGTACAAGGATCAAGCAAGTGTAGTAGAGAAGAGAGAAGTAAAAAAAAATTGGATTGTAGTTTTCTATCTTCCACTCACCAAATGTGTGACACTGTATACGTTACTTGTCCTTTCTGAATTTAAACTTTATTTTTTATAAAAGGAAAGGGTTTCCTGTGACTTCGTGTGATTTTATGATTCTAATTAATATGTCACTGTAAAATTTCTGTTCAAGATGGTTTGTGAGCTTTTTTTTTCATTTATAAAAAATAATCTTATTGAATAGGTTAAATCTTTAAAAAATATTAAATATGTCTTTATCTTATTTAGATATTTAAAATATATAGTCAGACTCAAAACCAAAATCACTGTCTCAGTGGACCAGTGTCAGAATAAAAGCTGGAGAGAGGATCTAGTGGGGAGGTTACAAAGATTCCCAGGCAAACCACCAACCTAAGACTTGCATCAAAAGTTGGCTGTGTAGAAACAACTGAAAAAGCAGTAGATACGGAAAACTAGGTGTTGGAACAGGATTTAAAAAGAAAGACTTGGAACAATCTTGTAAACTAAAATTTCATACTTCTTGATGAAAATTAAGGTCATGAAAGATAACTTACACATTTTACAAATAGTAAACTTATTTCCTGAGAAATTAGAAATATCATGGCAGTCTGAAATTTAAACATACTGTATATATTAACAGAGATAGAAATAAACCATATTCATTAAAAAAGAACAATTTTCAGGGGAAAAAAGCATGTGGCTATGAATCAAAAACAAACAAAAGAGAATCAATTTAAAATCCTGGGAATAAAAAATATTTTGATATTGAAATAAAAATGTCAATAGACAAAAGAATAAATTAGAGGGATAAAGAGATAATTAATAAACCGAATGATATTATAGAAGGCAATGCACAGAGATAGAAAACGTGTTTAATTCTTGAGAGTAGAGTTAAGAGACATGGAAACCAGAATGAGAAGTATCCACATATGCATAAAAGGGGTTCTAGATTTTGGAAAAGATGAGTTGATAAGAAGGCAATATTAAAAGGAACATTTATTTGGTGTTTTTCAGAATTTTAAAAAGATCTTTCCTCAGATAGGAAGTGAATATCAAATGCCAAGAAGAATAAATAAAATAAATCTACATCTAAACACACTGCAATAACATTTCAGAACATCAAAGAGGAAAACAAAAAAACTACTAAAAGTTATCTCTCAAATAGTATTTCCCAACAAAGAAATTTCACCTATATGAAAAGGGCAATTAGATTGACAGCAGACTTCTCAATAGTAACAACAAATGTTGAGGGGAAATAGCAGTCAACCTAGAATTTCATAGGCAGTTCAAATTTCTCATGACAAAATGAAGACATTTCAGACATAGAGGGAATAATGGATTTTAATACCCACAGAACACCACTAAAAAGAACCATTAGAGCAGTACCTCATTGAGAACCATGATCCCAAACAGAGAAACGCAAGGAGCAAAGGTAAATGAAATTATTTATTTGAAAAAATATAAATAGGGCTTCCCTGGTGGCGCAGTGGTTGAGAATCTGCCTGCCAATGAAGGGGACACGGGTTCGAGCCCGGGTCTGGGAAGATCCCACATGCCGCGGAGCAGCTAGGTCCGTGAGCCACAATTACTGAGCCTGCGTGTCTGGAGCCTGTGCTCCGCAACAAAGAGAGGCCGCGATAATGAGAGGCCCGCGCACCGCGATGAAGAGTGGCCCCCACTTGCCGCAACTAGAGAAAGCCCTCGCACAGAAACGAAGACCCAACACAGGCATAAATAAATAAATAAATAAATAAATAAAGAATCCTGGTCAAAAAAGGTGATGATTTACTTTCTTCTAGAAATAGAAAAGGAGAAATGCCAAAAGACAGTACCAGAGTAAATCATCTTTAAAAAAAAAAAAAAAAAAAAAAAAAAAATATATATATATATATATATATATATATATATATATATATATAAATAGTTACTATGGACAATTACTTTTTTTTTTGCTTTTATAAAATTAGAATTAAAATTCTAGATGTGGAAGATGGCATGGGGGAGAGTTCAGATGGTAGTTGCTAAGTTCCATGTCTTTCTCTGGTAGAGGATAGGAATACTGAATATTTTAGACTTAGAAATGTAAAATATTGAAAGAATAAGAAAACTTCTTTTTTTTCATTATGTTAAACAATTTTTTAAAGATTCTTCTAAATTCAATTTCTTAAGTATCTGTAAATAAAGACAAAGTTTAACATACTTTAGTTGAATTATAAATTTTTCACAAAAAGAGGTCAGTGATGTAACTGAAAGTAATATTTTATTACATCAATAGTAAAAGTGGCACAAGCACATGAACATTATTACAGCAAGATACTTCGATCACCTATTCAGAAAATATTCAAGAACAGATAGGCCTTATATTCAGACAAAACTATGCTCCCCCAAACCCAAACACCTGGGTGACCATAGGCAGACTTCTCGATCTATCTGATGCTCAGTTAACTTATCTGTTATAAGGAGTAATAACATCCACCTTGCATGGTTGTGGGGTGAAGATTTGAGCTAAGGTTTGTAAAGAGCTTGGCACATGGTAAACATTCAATAAGGGGAAGCAAGTTCTATTTTTTACTTAACAACAAATAGGAATCAAATAACACTGGTGAATACATGGGACATGAGTGTAATCTCAACATTCATGTACTGACTAGACTGCAGAGAGAAAAAGGATGAGAAATAAATGCAAAGTGAACCATCAATATACAAACAATTCCTAATTTGTGTCTCAAGTATAGAATGAGCACATAATTTACATAAAAAGTAATGTAGAAAGAATAAATATGTTCCAGAGTAAAATACTTTTTACTTTTGTCCTTTTTCTTAAGTCTTCAGGCCAAATGGATTGGCAAATGTGACCTCAGATCACCATTTTTTAAAAAGTTAAATTGGGACCCATGGGAACTGAGTCAGCAGAGCTGTAAACCTTAGAAATGGGTTTTTAAATGAAATTTTTGACAGACTTTTGCTTATGGTCATAGAACCAGATGTGCTTGCAGCTGGCTTTCAGACATTCTTCTACCTCATAAACAATCTCTAATTCCTGTCACGGTGACTGTTTTCTCAATTATTTTTTGCTGATATTTTTGTTTCCCGAAGTATGACTGAGAGAATTTTAGCAAAGCCTCTGAAGGAGTAATTGGAAGGCAGACATTTTTCACTAGCTTCATTATGGACAAGAGATATAAAATAACTTGATAAAAATACTCTATTGGGCAAAGATGAGGACCAATGGAAGGGTTAAAACAAATTGAATCTATAATGAAAAGCAGGATTTCACAGTGTAGAGTTGTTAATTTTTTTTCTTTTTTTGATGCTCTTCAGAAATATTTATTGAGTATTAGGAACTCATTCTGGGTTCTGGGATTAAAATTCAGTCCAACTGATTCCAGAGGCATGCTTTTAACCATATAACGTAATAGTGCACATACATTTTTAAACTCATGGCCAATTGATTTCTTCAGCTAAATGTGGAATGTATTTTGTGGAAGATAACGCTTCTGATACAGTTGAAAGTTCAGTGAGTAGAGGCTTAAGTTTGCATTTATATAAATCTAGACAAATTCCAAAAATGTATAAATTTAGTACAACCAGAGAGCAGGTAGAACTGTTAGAGTTCATTAATTGTCACACTCTGTGTAAATTTGTCTGAATTCCAATTTTTTTCAAAACATATTTATTGGAGTATAATTGCTTTACAATGGTGTGTTAGTTTCTGCTTTATAACAAAGTGAATCAGCTATACATATACATATATCCACATATCTTTTCCCTCTTGCATCTCCCTCCCTCTCACCCTCCCTATCCCACCACTCTAGGTGGTCACAAAGCACCGAGCTGATCTCCCTGTGCAATGTGGCTGCTTCCACTAGCTATCTATTTTACATTTGGTAGTGTATGTACGTGCATGCCACTCTCTCACTTCGTCCCAGCTTCCCCTTCCCCTTCCCGGTGTCCTCAAGTCCATTCTCTAGTAGGTGTGCGTCTTTATTCCCATCTTGCCCCTAGGTTCTTCGAAACCATTTTTTTTTTTTTTGGTTCCATATATATATGTTAGCATACGGTATTTATTTTTCTCTTTCTGACTTACTTCACTCTGTATGACAGACTCTAAGTCCATCCACCTCACTACAAATAACTCAGTTTACTCAAATAACTCATTTCTTTTTCTGGCTGAGTAATATTCCATTGTATGTATGTGCCATATCTTCTCGATCCATTCATCTGTCAATGGACACGTAGGTTGCTTCCATGTCCTGGCTATTGTAAATAGAGCTGCAATGAACATTGTGGTACATAACTCTTTTTGAATTATGGTTTTCTCAGGGTATATGCCCAGTAGTGGGATTGCTGGGTCATATGGTAGTTCTATTTTTAGTTTTTTAAGGAACCTCCATACTGTTCTCCATAGTGGCTGTATCAATTCACATTCCCACCAACAGTGCAGGAGGGTTCCCTTTTCTCCACACCCTCTCCAGCATTTATTGTTTGTAGATTTTTTGATGATGGCAATTCTGACTTGTGTCAGGTGATACCTCATTGTAGTTTTTGTTTTTTTGTTTTTTTAATAAATTTATTTATTTATTTATTTATTTATTTATTTATTTATTTTTAGCTGTGTTGGGTCTTCGTTTCCGCACGAGAGCTTTCTCCAGCTGTGGCGAGCGGGGGCCACTCTTCATCGCGGTGCGCGGGCCTCACACTATCGTGGCCTCTCTTGTTGTGGAGCACAGGCTGCAGACGCGCAGGCTCAGTAGCTGTGGCTCACGGGCCCAGTTGCTCCGCGGCATGTGGGATCCCCCCAGAGCAGGGCTCGAACCCGTGTCCCCTGCATTGGCAGGCAGACTCTCAACCACTGTGCCACCAGGGAAGCCCCCTCATTGTAGTTTTGATTTGCATTTCTCTAATGATTAATGATGTTGAGCATTCTTTCATGTGTTTGTTGGCAATCTGTATATCTTCTTTGGAGAAATGTCTATTTAAGACTTCTGCCCATTTGCGGATTGGGTTGTTTTTTTGATATTGAGCTGCATGAGCTGCTTGTAAATTTTGGAGATTAATCCTTTGTCAGTTGCTTCATTTGCAAATATTTTCTCCCATTCTGAGGGTTGTCTTTTCATCTTGTTTATGGTTCCCTTTGCTGTGAAAAAGCTTTTAAGTTTCATTAGGTCCCATTTGTTTATTTTTGTTTTTATTGCCATTACTCTAGGAGGTGGGTCAAAAAGGAGCTTGCTGTGATTTATGTCATAGTGTGTTCTGCCTATGTTTTCCTCTAAGAGTTTTATAGTGTCTGTCTGGCCTTACATTTACATCTTTAATCCATTTTGAGTTTATTTTTGTGTATGGTGTTAGGGAGTATTCTAATTTCATTCTTTTACATGTAGCTGTCCAGTTTTCCCAGCACCATTTATTGAAGAAGCTGTCTTTTCTCCATTGTATATTCTTGCCTCCTTTATCAAAAATATGACCATATGTGCGTGGGTTTATCTCTGGGTTTTCTATCCTGTTCCATTGATCTATATTTATGTTTTTGTGCCAGTACCAGACTGTCTTGATTACCATAGCTTTGTAGTATAGTCTGACGTCAGGGAGCCTGATTCCTCAAGCTATGGTTTTCTTTCTCAAGATTGCTTTGGCTATTCAGGGTCTTTTGTGTTTCCATACAAATTGTGAAATTTTTTGTTCTAGTTCTGTGAAAAATGCCAGTGGTAGTTTGATAGGGATTGCATTGAATCTGTAGATTGCTTTAGGTAGTATAGTCATTTTCACAATGTTGACTCTTCCATTCAAAGAACATGGTATATCTCTCCATCTGTTGGTATCATCTTTAATTTCTTTCATCAGTGTCTTATAGTTTTCTGTATACAGGTCTTTTGTCTCCTTAGGTAGGTTTATTCTGAGGTATTTTGTTGTTTTTGTTGCAATGGTAGATGGGAGTGTTTCCTTAATTTCTCTTTCAGATTTTTCATCATCAGTGTATGGGAATGAAAGAGATTTCTGTGCATTAATTTTGTATCTTGCTACTTTACCAAATTCATTGATTAGCTCTAGTCGTTTTCTGGTAGCATCTTTAGGATTTTCTTTGAATAGTATCATGTCATCTGCAAACGGTGACAGCTTTACTTCTTCTTTTCCAATTTGGGTTCTTTTGTTTCTTTTTCTTCTCTGATTGCTGTGGCTAAAACTTCCAAAACTGTGTTGAATAATAATGGTGAGAGTGGGCAACCGTGTCTTGTTGCTAATCTTAGTGGAAATGGTTTCAGCTTTTCACCATTGAGGATATTGGCTGTGGGTTTGTCATATATGGCCTTTATTATGTTGAGGTAAGTTCTCTCTATGCCTACTTTCCAGAAAGTTTTTATCATAAGTGGGTGTTGAATTTTGTCAAAAGCTTTTGCTGCATCTATTGAGATGATGATATGGTTTTTCTCCTTCAATTTGTTAATATGGTGTATCACATTGATTGATTTGCATATATTGAAGAATCCTTGCATTCCTCGGATAAACCCCACTTGATCATGGTGTATGATCCTTTTAATGTGCTGTTGGATACTGTTTGCTAGTATTTTGTTGAGGATTTTTTCATCTATGTTCCTCAGTGATATTGGCCTGTAGTTTTCTTTCTTTGTGACATCTTTGTCTGGTTTTGGTATCAAGGTGATAGTGGCCTCGTAGAATGAGTTTGGGAGTGTTCCTTCCTCTGCTATATTTTGGAAGAGTTCGAGAAGGATAGGTATTAGCTCTTCTCTAAATGTTTGACAGAATTCGCCTATGAAGCCATCTGGTCGTGGGCTTTTGTTTGTTGGAAAATTTTTAATCACAGTCTCAGTTTCAGTGCTTGTGATTGGTCTGTTTATGTTTTCTATTTCTTCCTGGTTCAGTCTCGGAAGGTTGTGCTTTTTTAAGAATTTGTCCATTTCTTCCAGGTTGTCCATTGTATTGGTGTATAGTTGCTTGCAGTAATCTTTCATGATCCTTTCTATTTCTGCAGTGTCAGTTGTTACTTCTCTTTTTCATTTCTAATTCTATTTTCTTGAGTCTTCTCCCTTTTTTTCTTGATGAGTCTGGCTAATGGTTTATCAATTTTGTTTATCTTCTCAAAGAACCAGCTTTTAGTTTTATTGATCTTTGCATTGTTTCCTTCATTTCTTTTTCATTTATTTCTGATCTCATCTTTATGATTTCTATCCTTCTGCTAACGTTGGGGTTTTTGTTCTTCTTTCTCTAATTGCTTTAGGTGTAAGGTTAGGTTGTTTATTTGATATGTTTCTTGTTTCTTAAGATAGGATTGTATTGCTATAAACTTCCCTCTTAGAACTGCTTTTGTTGCATCCCATCGGTTTTGGGTAATCGTGTTTTCATTGTCATTTGTTTCTAGGTATTTTTTGATTTCCTCTTTGATTTCTTCAGTGATCTCTTGGTTATTAAGTAGTGTACTGTTTAGCCTCCATGTGTTTGTATTTTTTACAGATTTTTTCCTGTAATTGATATGTAGTCTCATAGCCTTGTGGTAGGAAGAGATACTTGATACGATTTCAATTTTTTAAAATTTACCAAGGTTTGATTTGTGACCGAAGATATGATCTATCCTGGGGAATGTTCCATGAGCACTTGAGAAGAAATTGTATTCTTTTGTTTTTGGATGGAATGTCCTATAAATATCAATTAAGTCCATCATGTTTAATGTATCATTTAAAGCTTGTGTTTCCTTATTTATTTTCCTTTTTGGATGATTTGTCCATTGGTGAAAGTGGGGTATTAAAGTCCCCTACTATGATTGTGTTACTGTCAATTTCCCCTTTTATGGTTGTTAGCATTTGCGTTATATTGAGGTGCTCCTATGTTGGGTGCATAAATATTTGCAACTGTTATACCTTCTTCTTGGATTGATCCTTTGATCATTATGCAGTGTCCTTCTTTGTCTCTTGTAATAGTCCTTATTTTAAAGTCTATTTTGTCTGATATGAGAATTGCTACTCCAGCTTTCTTTTGATTTCCATTTGCATGGAATATCTTTTTCCATCCCCTCACTTTCAGTCTATATGTGTCCCTAGGTCTGAAGTGGGTCTCTTGCAGACAGCATATATATGGGTCTTGTTTTTGTATCCATTCAGCCAGTCTATGTCTTTTGGTGGGAGCATTTAATCCATTTACATTTAAGGTAATTATCAATATGTATGTATGTTCCTATTACCATTTTGTAAATTGTTTTGGGTTTGTTATTGTAGGTCTTTTCCTTCTCTTTTGTTTCCTGCCTATGTAAGTCCCTTTAGCATTTGTTGTAAAGTTGGTTTGGTGGTGCTGAATTCTCTTAGCTTTTGTTTGTCTCTAAAGGTGTTAATTTCTCCGTCGAATCTGAATGAGATCCTTGCTGGGTAGAGTAATCTTGGTTGTAGGTTTTTCCCTTTCATCACTTTAAATATGTCCTGCCACTGCCTTCTGGCTTGCAGAGTTTCTGCTGAACAATCAGCTGTTAACCTTATGGGGATTCCCTTGTATGTTATTTGTTGTTTTTCCTTTGCTGCTTTTAATATTTTTTCTTTGTATTTAATTTGTGATAGTTTTATTAATATGTGTCTTGGCGTGTTTCTCCTTGGATTTATCCTGCATGGGACTCTCTGAGCTACCTGGACTTGATTAACTATTTTCTTTCCCATATTAGGGACGTTTTCAACTATAATCTCTTCAAATATTTTCTCAGTCCGTTTCTTTATCTCTTCTTCTGGGACCCCCTATAATTTGAATGTTAGTGCGTTTAATGTTGTCTCAGAGGTCTCTGAGACTGTCCTCAATTCTTTTTATTCTTTTTTTTTTTTTTATTCTGCTCTGCGGTAGTTATTTCCACTATTTTATCTTCCAGGTAACTTATCTGTTCTTCTGCCTCAGTTATTCTGCTATTGTCCTTCTAGAGAATTTTTAATTTCATTTATTGTGTTGCTATTATTGTTTGTTTGCTCTTTAGTTCTTTTAGATCCTTGTTAAACGTTTCTTGTATTTTCTCCATTTTATTTCCAAGATTTTGGATCATCTTTACTATCATTTTTCTGAATTCTTTTTCAGGTAGACTGCCTATTTCCTCTTCATTTGTTTGGTCTGGTCGGTTTTTGCCTTGCTCCTTCATCTGCTGTGTGTTTCTTTTGTCTTCTCATTTTGCTTAACTTACTGTGTTCGTGGTCTCCTTTTCGCAGGCTACAGGTTTGTAGTTCCTGTTGTTTTTGGTGTCTGCCCCCAGTGGCTAAGGTTGGTTCAGTGGGTTGTGTAGGCTTCCTGCTGGAGGGGACTAGTGCCTGTGTTCTGGTGGATGAGGCTGGATCTTGGCTTTCTGGTGGGCAGGTGTCCGTCTGGCGGTGTGTTTTGTGGTGTCTGTAACCTTATTATGATTTTAGGCAGCCTTTCTGCTAATGGGTGGGGTTGTGTTCCTGTGTTGCTAGTTGTTTGGCATAGGGTGTCCAGCACTGTAGCTTGTTGGTCGTTGAGTGGTGTTGGGTCTTGGTGGTGAGATGGAGATCTCTGGGAGATTTTCACCGTTTGATATTATATGGAGCTGGGAGGTCTCTGGTAGACCAATGTCCTGAACTTGGCTCTCCCACCTCAGAGGCACAGGCCTGACACCTGGCCAGAGCACCAGGACCCTGTCAGCCACACTTCTCAGAATAAAAGGGAGAAAAAAAGAAAAAAGAAAGAAAAATAAAATAGAATAAAATACAGTCATTAAAATAAAAAATAATTATTAAAAAATTTTTAAAAATTAAAATAAAAAAGAAAGAGGAGAGCAACCAAACCAAAAAATAAATCCACCAATGATAACAAGATGACAAGTGCTAAAAACTATACAAAAAAAAAAAAAAAAAAAAAACGGACAGAGAGAACCCTAGGACAAATGGCAAAAGCAAAGCTATACAGACAAAATCACATACAGAAGCCTATACATACACACTCACAAAAAGAGAAAAAAGAAAAAAAAATATATATCATTGCTCCCAAAGACCACCGCCTCAATTTTGGGATGATTAGTTGTCTATTCAGGTATTCCACAGATGCAGCGTACATCAAGTTGACTGTGGAGATTTAATCGGCTGCTTCTGAGGCTGCTGGGAGAAATTTCCCTTTCTCTTCTTTGTTCGCACAGCTCCCAGGGTTCAGCTTTGGATTTGGACCCGCCTCTGCGTGTAGGTTGCCTGAGGGCGTCTGTTCCAGCTCAGACAGGATGGGGTTAAAGGAGCAGCTGCTTCGGGGGCTCTGGCTCACTCAGGCCAGGGGGAGGGAGGGGTACGGATGCGGGACGAGCCTGCGGCGGCAGAGGCCAGCGTGACGTTGCACCAGCCTGAGGCGTGCCGTGCGTTCTCCCGGGGAAGTTGTCCCTGGATCCCGGGACCCTGGCAGTGGCGGGCTGCACAGGCTCCTGGGAGGGGAGGTGTGGAGAGTGACCTGTGCTTGCCCACAGGCTTCTTGGTGGTGGCACCAGCAGCCTTAGCGTCTCATGCCCATCTCTGGTGTCTGTGCTTACAGCCGCGGCTCGCGCCCGTCTCTGGAACTCGTTTAGGTGGTGCTCTGAATCCCCTCTCCTGGCGCACTTTTGGAAGGTTTGAGGTCTTCTGCCAGCATTCAGTAGGTGTTCTGTAGGAGTTGTTCCACATGTAGACGTATTTCTGATGTATTTGTGGGGAGGAAGGTGATCTCCACGTCTTACTCTTCTGCCATCTTGAAGGTCTCTCTCTAGAGCTGTTAATATTTTAAGATAAACAGTGTGTTCATTTTCTGATGCTTGCATCAGAACTCTCAAATGTGTCTTTATCTCTGTAATTTATTGTGTTTTGAAAATTATCAGTTGCGGATTTTATGGTTTCAAAGTGATTAATACCAGAGATTTGTTTTTTCATTAATCTGATGATATATTTCGTATGTCAATGTGTCATGTAAATATAGAGAATCTTGTTGAGGATTCAGCAGCATAGAATTCGAGGAAGCCTCATATGGCACAGATGTTCCTGTGAGAGCACTGCTACTTTTTTCTTCTTAACATAATCATAGAAGAGTGTGGATGTTCTGGTCAGGAACATGGTGATAAGATTCCAATTATAACAAGATTTTTTATATAAGCAAAATATGGTTCATGATAAGACTGAAAACTTTCAAATACTGAAAGTAATGTTTAGATGAAATGATATAGTGATTGGAGCTGAGGGAAGTAGAAACAGCTTCAGATGAAATATTAGCCACTTTAATGCTATGTAATGAGTACATGGGGTGCGCTATACTATTCTATTTTTGTCTCTGTTTGAAATGTTCCTTACTATAGAAGTTTTTAATATGATGTTTAGAATGTTTTCAATAACAGTAGAATAAAAAAAAAAAACAAAGCGGGTCACAAAATGGTAAATGCAATGTAAACTTGATGTAGAAAATATAGAGAGGAAAGAATTAAAACAGTTCAAGATATAAATAATAATTGACTCTTGAATGTGAAATAAAATTTTTTCTATATAATTATTTCCAAATTTTATGAAATTAATCTTAAGCACGAGAAATAATTGGAAGCATTGAAAAAATTTCGTTTGCCTATTACTCATAAGAAAGAACTGGAAGAAAGTACGTATTGATACGAAAGTCAATATTAAAAAAAAACATACAAAGCAGAAACTTCCTTAATCATGTTACTACCATACAGGAGAGTGTAAAAGACAATCTTTGTTCAAAACAGAGCTGTGGGGATTCAGGTTTAGCCTTGTGGTTTAGCCTTTGAACCCTGGATTGAGTTTAGCCATTTTCAATCTTTGTGACTATGGACAATTTACTTAATCCAAGTTTTCATTTCCTCAGAATTGTAAACGTACAATAGTACAATTATGCAATTGGACAAACAATAATAGGACATACTTCATTGGGCTTTATGAGGAAGAAATGAGATAATCTGGCAAAGCACTTATTCCAGGGTCTCAAATACGTTAACTAACAGTCACAGCATGGCCTTGTCAGTGGCTCCCTAGTATTTCATTCATATAATTTAATGTCTTTGTATTTTACTTTCTTCTGATGTAAAGTTAATCAGTTTAACTGTTGGTAAGACTATTTAATGCCTATGACACTTTGATGTGGTGAAGAAGGAATGCTAACCATTGTTTGCAATGTAATTAATGATCAGTCTATTAAAGTTTGCTATATAAAATCAGTTTGATGTGAGAAAATAATTTATTAAGATATTGAGAAAATTTTAGAAAGAATCTCTGGGGAAAAATTCTCATGTAGTTAATGTGGTAGATTAAAGACGGCTGCAAATTCCTTGTACTTATTCCACTGAGATGTGGAGTCTAATCCCTTTCCCCTTGAATGTCAACTTGCCTTAGTGTCTTGATGACCAGTGATGCTGTGGGACTTCCAAGGCTGGATGATAAGAAGCCTTGACACTTCTGTCCAAGTCTCTTGGAATATTCACTCTTGGAACCCAGACACCATGCAGTGAGAAACCTAAGCTACATGGAGAGGCCACATATAGATGCTCCAGTTTCAGTATCAACTCTAATTGAGCTCCTGGCTACTACTACTTCTAGTCATGTGAGTAAGCCTTCTTGGATGTCCAAACCAGTTGAGGCTTCAGAAGATTCTAACATCTGCATCTATTTGACGGCAATACAAAAGATCCCATGGAAGAACTAACCAGCCTGAGCTAAGTTAACCCACAGAACTACAAGAGATAATAAGAAATTTTTGTTTTAAGCCACTAAATTTGGGGGTTGTTTTGCCATGCAACAATAAAATACTTATTTAATTAAATTCTATTTTTAAGGATAAAAGCAAAGATGTTATAACAAAGAGACCTGAAAATGCAATGGCTTAAATTAAGACACATGTGTATTTCTTTCTTATATAAAATTCCACCCTTTCTAGCTGGTAGGGCAGCTCTTCCATAAGGTCATTCAGGAAGGGAAGTTCCTGCTATCTTCCCCTAGGCCTAGAGTATTGCCCATTGCTCTATAACAGAACTTGGGTCACTGCACATCTGTGTTCCCATCTGCGGGGAGAAAGAGGAAGTCCATAGTAAGCAGCTTGTCTTTAAGCTGAACATGATCCATAAATTGCAAACATAAATCTGTTCATATGCTTTTGACCCAAATTTAATCACATGGCCCCATTTAGCTGCAAAGAAGACTGAAAATGTTTGTATTTTACAGCTGGGCAGCCAAGTGCCAGCTTAAAATCTGAGGATTCTATTATTAAAAAAGAAGAAGAAAGTGAGAATAGACACTGAGGAAGGCTAGCAGTTTCCACTATGTCTGAAAAAAAAAAGTGGAAATTTAACCAGTTTAAAAGTGGAAATGACCAGTTTTCTTAAACACTTAAAAGAGGAGGCAAAACATACACAAATATGAAAACTACAAAATGCATTACTTTTTAAAACTATCAGTGCTGTGGGTTTTCTCGTCATTATTTCTACCCTTATAATTTTCAGTCTGATAGTAAGTATTTCAATACTGTTCTGGAGTATAACAATTTTACAAGACTTCTCCCAGTCCCCAACATGCACACAATTATATTGTCTATAACCCGCTAAGGGTATATGACTTGTGTTCCCAAGCAGTCAATTCGTGGTCACTGCATAGGATCACAGTGATGCAAACCTGAGTGACTAATGATGAGTCTGAGTACTGGTGCTTTTCTTTGAAATCATGTTTTTAAAGTTTCATTTGGCCAACGTTACAAAACCCATTCTCTTGCTATTCCCTATATTACCCCAATGCACTAGCATTATGAGAAACATTTGTGCCTAATAGGATAGTAACATAATATTGTATTGACCCAAAGGCAACAGATTTCAGATATCAAAATGAGGTGGAAAACAGATTGCCATTCAGATATTTCAAAAAAGATGGTCAAAGGAGAACAAGTTAGAGACCTTGCCCAGATTGAGAACATAAAAATTGTTCAGAAACTGAGGACAGAAAAGAGTTTTGAGCTACGTAAGGAGAAGTTCTTGAGAGACGCAGCAAAGAGTGGGGCTTGAGGGCTCTTCTCCCTTCACCTCAAGGCAAGAGAGAGGGGTTTCAATGGGATTTCTCAGAGAAGTTGCTGCGTGCTATCTGTAGTTAGGGGGTGTTGCGGTTTACTGTTAAACCTGCCAGAAAAGGTACAAGAAAGCAGAGGCCTACACGATCTACTGCCAAAACAGAGTGGAATATGAGAAAAGGGTTCGAGCACAGGCCAAGAAGTTTGCTCCCTCATAAGCAGCGACCTGTGGCATCATAAAAAGGAAGGGATTGGTGTGGCAAGAACTTGTTTATAAAAGTTTTGCAAATCTAACATTGCTCTCTACAATTACTGCTCACCTGGGGAGGGTTGGGCGGGCGCCATTTTCCATTTCCGCCACTGGTACAGTCTCGGCTCGCTGAATCGCCCAGTTTTTCATACAGGGTCTCTTCCTTCAGTCGTTTGTATTTTTGATTGTTATGTAAAACTTGCATAGAAGCTCTAGAAGCAGAAGCAAAGGAGAAAGCAAAGGTGGCTGCATTGGGCAGTCCTTACTCCCTACGTTTTCAAGGCAAGGATGGATAACTACTTCCCATGAACCAGATGTGGAGCCACATAGGTGAGGATAAACAGATCTGGAGCCATTTTAAATGCTGCCTAAGAGGTCACCTTGGAGTGACAATGGGACCCTTAAGGAGAGAATCTCTGTTTATTAGGCCACCAGAAAATCAGGGTTAAGGGTAGGGGAAGTAGCCAGCTGGAGGAAGATGGGTAACCAACATCATACACCATGATTCTCACCATGAGCCTTGGAGGAACTCACAAAAGTATTCAATACCAATGAGGAAAAAAACAACCCACAACCTGCTTTAAGGATCCGACATGCCTAGGAATTCTATAGCCATTTTATAGAGTACCCGCAGATAAAACTTTTCACAACCCTATTTATACAGCTAGAAATTCAATCTACATTTTATAAATTAGTATGTACTTAATAAAAGATACAAAATATCCATATCTGTTAAAACTCTTCTGCTCACTAAAAATAAGTTTTAGATTAAGCATATCCTAATACGGTCACTCTTCTTTTAGAGTATAACAACCCTGCAACATGTTCTACCTATTAATTTTTATCTTTTAGGCATCATTATGATTCATATCACAACCTCAACTTTCCAGTTAACTATAATTATGATTCTATTTGAGGTGTTTGATCATCACAAACTGAAGTAGGAGCACTTTAAGCTAACTGCATTACCTTTTTGTATGTGCTGAGATTTTTTTGAAAGCACACTTGATTTCTAGCAAAACCAAGATTTTCAAACCCATATTGACTTTTCCCTACCCCAAGACATGGAATCAGCTACTTTTCGAAGATACTTGATGCCTACAAATGGAGAATAATATTAGATGTCAGATATATGAAGAATCCATATGTGGTTGTTCCACATATGGATTAGTGATGGTCAGGATGATACTATTAGTGGACCACATGGGTCACAACACTGAAAAGAGATATTTTAAAATCATGAATTAAAACTAATATATGCAATGTAATACTAACATTATTACAACCTTTTCAAATTTTTTCCAATATAAAAACTTCAAATTTATTTTCTTTAAAACATACTCATATAATTTTTTAGTCTCTCCCTTGAACTGTATTTCTCAGTTACAATCCATTTATGTCTCACTGATCACCATCCTGTGGTCACTTTATTGACAGGTTTACATGGCAATGTTGTAATTGCTGTACTGGAATCTGATTCTCAGACTCTGGAGCCTGACCTCTGATGTTATACCTGGTAGAGACTAAAGTCTTCCCCCACAAGAAGTTTAAAATAAATGAGGGAAACAAGACAAATATTTCAAAACAAATCACCCAGTAACAAAATGCTAAAAAATGTGCAGTATGATGTAACACAGTATGTGAGTTGGCTCTCCCCACTGCTGAGCACAAATGTGTCACATTTCCAGTAAGACCTCATACTCAATCTTTTTTGCCCCCAACTATGAGTAGGAGTCATTTCAGTTGTTTTCTGAAAATCCTCTCTTCCAAGTCCTCTCCTTTAGCAGTTTGGCAGAACTTTGTATATATGACCAGAATTGCTGCCCAAAGGTCTTCTATCTACTACTCTTAGGATCTTCTGTTGGGAAACCAGACAAGGAATCCTGTAGATATAATGAAATAACAAGGAGGCTCACAAAGTATTATGGGTGCAGAGAGGAGGGCCAGCCAACGCATTTACAGGTTACTGGTCAAGGTTACTTGCCAGAAGGTAGGACTCTGAAACTGAATCTACAGAACAAGTGGAGATTATTCCAGAGAATAGGGATAGAGAGTGTATTATAAGCAAGGGAAAGTATGGACAAAGGCCTGGAGGAAGTGGTAGTGAAGAACAATTTTGACTGTAGTTTTGACAGGAAAGAGAGAGATTCTGGATGGAGAGAAGAGATAAGTCTAAGAAATGGGAAGAGAAAGGTTTGAGAAGGCCTCCATGAAGGCCCTTCAGAAGCATTACTCTGGGTGTAGTGTGGAAATGTGTTTGGAGAGTGACAAGATCCAAGGCAGGGAGACTGGAGTTAGAGAGCTGTCCTAGAATTCGAGAAACAATGGAGGTAAAACTAAGGTGGTGGTGTGGTAATTGCAAAAAGCAGAGCAATTTGAGAGCTTATTAAGGAGCACAATGAACAGAATTTGATGGAATGATTAAGGAACAGAATTCAGGACAGCTTTCAGGCTGTTGTTTTGGGAAAGTGGGCATATGAATTTTTCTGTTTACTAAAATGGAAAAACTCAGAGGAGGAGCACGTTGGGATTGAATAAGGCTGTGCATAGCACATCCAAGGGGAGATTTCTGTATGCAATAGATAGATGGATCTAAGGGGAGGGTTCTGAGCTAGAGATATGGACTAGGTAGTCAGAAGCATGTAGCCTATGAGAGTAGGATTGCCAAAAGATAGTATATAGAGTGAGGAAATCAGAGGAGTGAGGAAAGGAGAGCAGAGGAGAGTCTAAGGCAAAATTCTGAGCAACATTTATTTAAGCGAAGGTCATACAGAAAATAAACCACCAAGTTTAACCAAGGAAGTCAAAGGAAAACCAATAGTATGAAGTAACTGAAGGCAATGAAAAAATGTCTTTGTTGAAGGAAGAAGTGACCAACAATGTCTAACAGTTTTACAAATTAAATTTCAGAAAGACACTACCATAAATTAGGTGTCAAACTGGGTACCTTGTCAGAGGAAACTCTAGGAGTCTTTAAAGTCAGTAGAGATGAGACAGGGAAAGAAGGTTAAGGTGTGGATAAATATTCTAAATATAACGTGCAATGTCTAGGAACAATTACTACATTTTTTATTGTTAAAGGAGGTAAAGTTTTCAACACAAGTGTTTTTTAAAATTTATTTATTTTATTTATTTATTTTTGGCTGCTTTGGGTCTTCTTCGCTGCGCGCAGGCCTTCTCTAGTTGTGGCGAGGGGGGTTACTCTTTGTTAAAGTGCGCAGGCTTCTCATTGCAGTGGCTTCTCTTGTTGTGGAGCACAGGCTCTAGGCACGCAGGCTTCAGTAGTTGTGGCACACGGGCTCAGTAGTTGTGGCTCTCAGGCTCTAGAGCACAGGCTCAGTAGTTGTGGCACACGGGCTTAGTTGCTCCACGGCATATGGGATCTTCCCGGACCAGGGCTCGAACCCGTGTCCCCTGCATTGGCAGACAGATTCTTAACCACTGCAGCACCAGGGAAGCCCAACATAAGTGGTTTAAAATGCAACAATGTGTTTTGCAATCACTGGCAATCCTACTGTTTGGCATGTTGGCTGGTTAGTGATGCAGTATATCCCAAAGGAAGACAGAGTTCATTTTATTGGCAAGACTTTCCACAGTGTCTTAATCCATTCAATTAAACAGAAACTAGGTTTCCTTAACTGTGTTTAAGGTTAACCACCATTTTAAACCCTTCTTATAAATTCTTAAAAGCCCACTGACCCACATTGCTCCTCTAAATATGAAATTGAAATGAAAAGAATTATTTTGGCTTAAAATTTCTAACTTTTAACATTATCCCCCATTTAAACATGTCTTTTCCTAATTTCTGTGAAAAATGACACGTTTGAATCACAATGCTTACCTGTGTATAGAGTGAGTTTTTGGTGGTGGCAGGTGATATTAATCAATGTTAGAAAGGAATAAAAGTCAGGGCCTCAGATGCAACATAAATAGGAAATTATCAAATGCATCTACCCACATTTTTTGCACTACCTCACCTCCTTATCAATTGTTCCAAAGGTGATTAGTCTAACAGAAAAGCCACTTCAAGGCTAAAATATCAAAGAACAAGTAACTAGTACAATAAAAGTTATTAAAAGTATTGAAATGATAGTTCTTTATTACTTCACAGATTATTAAACAGCTATTCAATATTTTTTTTCTAAAATCACCATTAACATTAGTCATTAGAAACCTCAAGAAGCAAAACCATCAAACTCCAGAAAGAATGATTTTCCATGGTTAAGTGTCCAAGTGAAAAGAATCAATGATTCTTTGTGAAATGTGTATTTCCATGGAAATAAACCGCCATGTTTGGTTGGCATGTATGATATACACGGTCCACTGTAAATTCTTCTTAATAAGAAGATAATCAGAATTTTCTAAAAAAGTGTTTTGCTTATCTGGTAAACTTTCTGGATACTATTAATAGCAGTTAGAACAAAGAAATCCCAAGATCAATCATAAACACCATTTAGCTGATAGTGCTGTGAACTAGGCAACTTTCCAAAATTTAATGAACAAAGCAGGGATCACAAATTCGGATACCTGCAGGAAACAGGAAGTTAGACATCAACTGAGGAGAGGACCAAGTACTTCAATGCAAGCAGGATGATCAACAACAGAACTCAGTACTGGGGATCTATATAATAAGGAGTGGCAGAGATTAAGTAAAGTAACATTATCTCAGCTTTCAATACAAATAATATTTTAATGCAATATATTTTTTTAAAAATCCAAATGAATGCAAAACAAGCCATGATGAACAAAATATCAAAAGGCTAAATACAGAATTAGTAATAATGCCCTGCAGAGTCATGTTGAAACCTGAGGCAAAGGGAAAAATTGGTAATACTGATCCTGTTATCAAAAATATTTGCTCCATATGAATGATTATAGCAGAATCAATTGTGCATGCATATATATATACATATATATATATATATACATGTATATATATATATATTTACAAAGCCATACTAATTTTATAAGTGGATATAGTCATTTATCTTGCATTTCAATGCCATTTTTTTGTGCTTCATGAGAGCTGATATTTTCAAAGGATAGCTAAAATGATGCTTTCGTTACTATCAAGTTTAGGGAGTCCAAAAGGAGAATCAATTCAACAACTTGTCTTTGAAGTTGTTTAATTATGTAGTATGATTCCTGCTTATTAGATACATCACCTGGGATTCATTTAGAGGTTTGCATCAAGAACTAATTCAGTAAGTTTATTGTTTTGCCCTATGAAATTACATGATATTTCTTCCCAAATAGGCAAAAAAAAAAGGTGGTCATTAAACTTAATCTTCTAATATATACCCATTAAAACGCAGCTTTCTTTTCAGTTCAAGAGCATATCTGTTCTGTCATTGATCAAATAAAGTTAAGGACTGTGATAAATAATGGTGTTTAGAAAAGTTTGAAAATTTTCTATATCTAGCCATTTCACTTAAAATCAATGTTTACTAAGCCAGTCAAACTTTTAGCCTAAATTCTGAAATTTCTGATTCATTAAATTGTACCATCCAAGTTCAAATTCAACTGCAATCAAAAATCTCTTTCAAGTGTCTCTAGTTATACCCCTATAATACCAAAATATGAATTAGTTGAAATTCTTTTGTTAACCACATATTTTTAGTTCACATGACCAAATATTTAATTCACTTAAATAATTTTTCAATTAGCACTGCATGAGTGTTACAAAGATTATAAATTCTTAGTTCATAAACTCAATATCTCATGATTTGAGTTCATGACTCTTCCCATGAACTAATCTTAGACCCCAAGTGCTTTCAGGCACTTATTATATAAGGGGGTAGATAAAACTAATACACATTAAACATTTAAATCATTATAAACAGTAATATAAGAAAGTACTAAATTTGATCTAACAAACTGACAGATTATAAAGGATAGTCAACAAATCTTGTGTAGATAAAAATGATTAATATTTTTGTTGATGATGTGTTGTCTTCATATGTTAACTAATTTAACTTTATAATTACCTAATAACAAAGGTAGTATCATTTTCCCATTGTTCAATGAGGAAAATTAAGTTCTGGAAGTGTAAGTGACTTGCCCAAGGCTGCTTGACTGCTAAGTCCAGTGGGTAGCAAAACAAGGATGTAGTGTGTGTATGTGTGGCTCCGTATGTATACATATGTGACTGTGTTTAGCATTTATGGGTGATGGGGAGACAATCACAAGTATATTAAATATAAAAAATCACATGCAGATGGCAATGTGCATTTCTTCTTTTTATTAAATACCACCCTAATAATTGCACCTCCTTTTGAAGCTCTTGGGTATATCTCCTTAACTCACATTAATTTCACAATTTGATCCTAGAGAACTGAGTTAGAGATAGCTTTAGGACTTGTCGATTTAAAAGAAGAATCTTGGAACAGTAAAGTGAAAGTTGAAGCACAACTTTTAAGTCCAGCTCAGCTTAACATTAATAAGACTTTAAAAGAGAGTATCAGACACCTATCAAACACCATCACTGACACTAACATAGGATCTGTGACAAATATAGTGAAACACATAAAGGTCTTATTGAAAAATGAAAATGTTTACAACTCTTGACCATGCAGGACTATAAAATCAAACTACATTTTCACATTTACTATTGCAACCTTTAATGAAAAGTCATCATTTCTTGAGATCTGGAAACTATTAAAGAAAAAAAGGGTATTTTATTAATATAAAATTAGAAAATTAAATAACTTCTGAGTGAATTTCTGCTATGTCCCTATAACATCATTTCTTGTTTTCAGCCAATTTCCTCACTGTAGAAATGTTACACACGAACTCAAGTAGAAATATAGTTACTAATTTTGGTTTGGCTTAACATTCACGAAGCACTACAAACCTTCTTGCATTATCACAAGAAGCTGTTGGGGGAGGAAAATGATGTCTTAGAAAGTTGAAGAAGAGACTAAGTCATGCTAGACTCTTACAGGGGGCCACCATATTGCAGACCTCAGGAACTGCCATTTATATTGTTTTCTCTGTTTGCCCAGGTAATGTCTATTATAGAACACAAAGATCAGGCAAGTTTCTTAATTTCTCTTTTAATTTGCTGTTATTTGAGATGAATGATAACTATCTTTTGGGGTTATCTGAGATGTAAATGAAATAACATACAAAATAGTTCTCACGGTGCTTACATAAAGTATGTACCCCAAAACTTGCTCCTTTCCCCTCCACTCATTCCTACAGGATGCCTGCATGTCATGGAGCAAATCTTATTACTTTTGCTACCAGATACAATGCAAATATCTTGGAATCTTTGGTTTGTTACAGCCACTGGAGCTCAGCCAGTCACTGGTCTATTTTTGCCTAAGATTAGTAAGAAATTCTATCACTCATAGCAGAGGAAGCCAACAAAGGTTTTCTTTCCATTAAAAAGATAATATGCTTTTAGGTAATCATGTCACTCCTATTTAAAGCAGCATATCTCTTCAAACATCCTTTATTTTCTTTAATTTATTGCATTAGAGTTCTGCTTTATCTTTAGGTATCTGTGCTAGACAAAGGAGAACTGTCTAGATTGGAGTGTCTCTGTTACTTCTGACATGAATAAATATTGGACTGACTGGAACATGTGCTAATATCAGAATCCCAAATACTTCCTTAAACACCATATTATGAAACTTCGTGGTTTTACATACATATTTTTCCACTGTAATTATAAAATGACTAAGCTTGGTTAGTCAAAAAGCATTCTTAGGAATATTGCCTGCCTTAGAAAACTACCTTTGTGTTGTATGAATGAATGAATCTGAACATTTTACTAATAAAAAGATAAAAGCTGATAATACCAAATAACAGATGACTTTAGTTAATCCAGAGGGGATGAAAGTCACATTTTCATTAAAATCATACTTACTGGTTGCTGGGCTAAGTTTTTTTTTTTTCTACTTTTAAAGTATTTTTGCTTGCAAAACAATACAAAAAATCCTTAAAAATAATGAATAAAATGATGATACATATCGACTCCTGTAGGGTTTTATTTCTAAATAAGAGTATACAAATTAGAGTTCATCATGCTGAGCCAATAATTTCTTACACTGGTATGAATTATAATATTATTTATTAAGCAACTTGCGTCAAGTTTCATCTGTGCAATGACTCTCACATAAGAATACATAATAGAGAAGCTACAGTTGAGATCATTGGTGGCGTCACTGGGATAAAAGTCCCAAAGTAAATTGGAAGTGATTCTTTGGACAAAGAAAACTAATAGAAAGAGGAATATTTGGTGACTATAAGCAAATTTGGTGACTCCTCTTTCCTTCCTGAGTAATTCGGTCCTAATGCCCTGAAGCCACACAGGACAAATTAGGCATCTAGGTGGAGGCAGGGCCCCGTGTGGAGTTTTGAGGACCAAGCAGGGTGAGGAAAGCAGCTATGTGTCAGCAGTGACCAGTGTAGGATGTCAAAGTCCAACAGAAGGAGAAAGGCAGGAAAGCCTAAAATGGGGAGTCAGAGTCTGAGTAGGATGAGAAAAAAATAATCCATGTGGAGAGATGGCCTGGCTCCGGGCTTTGGAGCTTGAGCAGGATGAGGAGGGTACCTTTGCAAAGGGATGGCTTGTCAGAGTCTAGGTGGAGCGATGAGGCTGGCCACACATGGAAAATATTTTGATGTGGGTGACAGAGCCCAAATAGTAAAGGATGCATCTGCCTGAAGAAGAAGCCAGTTGTGGGTGTCAGAGGGACAACAGTACAGAGGAGACCTCCAGCAGTGCGGATGTTCCAGTGTGAAGAGGGTGCCCATACAGAGGTGGCCTGAAGTGGGGAGCAGTCAAGAGTCTGAGCCCAGTGAGATGGGAGTTGATGAGGGTGGTGGCGAGGGGACAGCGTGAGAAATCAGAACCTGAGCAGTGAGAGTGGGGATGGGGTACAAGCAGCAGTGGGAACCTGGTTACATACCAGGGTATCAAACAAATTCAAGATATTAAGGTTAATGGAAGCTAGATTGGTATTGCCAGAGAAGAGAGCTGCAAATACAGAACTGGAGAAAAGTGGAATGAACTCTGTGGTTTGGAGTTGGAATTGAAGATATTGATATGAAATGTGTGGTTTTCAATACATGTTGATAGATTTACTTATAGACATAAATATGTGTATATATGAAATATGTATGAATGTGTATACATATACTCTAAGTTCTGTCCACCAAGACAGTCTGCAAATAATGATAGCCCGATAGCAATGAGTACATCTTCCACTCAAATGTCAAATCTGGCTTCTAATTATTATTCTCCACTTGGAGGAACTAGGGTTCCTTGGAGAAATGGCTGAGTTCAGCTTGGGCAAGGAGAATACAAAAGGAACCTGGAACATCATTTTATGCCAGAAAACAAGTACATACTCAAGAATGATAGGGATATGTCAAGAGTTCACAGAAGCTAGCTTGAAGGGTCTTCACTGGACAAATCTGAAACAAGTTGAGCATCAAAGTAAATAATGATAGTAATGTCCTGTGACCCACTGAATAAAATTGTAAATCATGAGTTCATATTAATATTCCCAAAGTAACAAATGAAAACTTTCATGAGGAACTGGACATTTACGTATTTTAAAATACATCCCCACCATACACTTAAGAATTAAAAAGAGAAAAATAGTAAGTTTTTGGTGGAAAAGACTGGTAGATACCACCCTTAATCAAGGGATCAAAGTATATATTAATAATATTTAGAATATTAAGATCATGTACCACATAATATAATAAGTAGAATACAATATCACTTCTGTGATATTCCTCTCAAAGATGTACAACTTAAATCATGAGTAAACATCAGACAAACTCAAATTGATGGATAGTTTGCAAAGTAATAGGACTGTAATCTTTGAAAATATCAGAGATTAAAGAGATATGAAAACAAAATACAGCACCTGATTATGAACTGGAAACTTTGCTGTAAAGGACAATATTGAAATTGGCAAAACTGGAATGGATCTAAGGTTTAAAAGGTAGAAACGTATTGGCTCTAACTTCCTAATATTGATGGTTGTATTGTGATTATGCAGGAGAAGGTCTTTGTACGAATTACACAGTGGAATATTTGGAGGTGACTGGGCATCAGGTTGGCTACTTTTCCTCAAATAGTTCAGGGAAAAAATTCTTATATTGTACATGTAGCTCTTCTGTAACCTTGATATTGCTTCAAATTTAGCATTTATTTTGAAGAGAAGAGCAAAAATCTACTAACCTAATTTATGAAGCAAGGGTCTCAGAATGTACTGACATAGGTGTAATACAACAGTCAATCAATTAACATTTATCTGTTGAGTTTTCACATGGGTTCCAGCAGTCTACATGACAAGACATGGCTGCTATTTAATCAAAACTAAGACAGAAATATATGGAAATAGTGGATCACTTGGTATATGTATACTGGCATTAGATGAAATCAGCAGTCAAGAAGAAAGTGACCCGTGTGACCTGGAAAGGACTCCAGGTGAGATAATCAGTACAGGCAGGATTTCAGGGTGCAGAATGTGCATGGGTTCAGCAAAGGATGGTCAGGACACCAATTTGACAAAGAGCAGAAGGTTTGCAATGGAAAGTAGTACAGGATAAAGCAAAGGCAGACAGAACATGGAGATCCTTAAAAGTGATATTAAGGTGTGATGGTGAGGTGGGTAGCCTGCTACTCCAAGCAAAAGACCCACCTTAGCAGGTAAAATCAATTAGAACAAAAATCTATAATCACCTTCCTCTTGATTAGCTGGCAACTAAAGCAATAATTTTCAAGTGTCTTTCCTCAAAGGTAATCCTATTTAGAAGCCCAATGTATACAGTAGATAAAAATGAGGTTGCTATCATTGAATACAGAGTGGGAAGCCCAGAGCCTCGCCTCTTGACCTGTCTTTGCAACTATGACCACTGACATTCTGCTGAGGAAGACCTAGGACTCAAGGATCTCAGATGGAAGATCACTCTAATAGAGCAGCCTGAAGAGGATCTCAGAGGTATTTATGGTTTGAAAGGTGCATCTTCAAGTGGAAAGGTCCACAATAACAAGCATATATGCTGTTTCTCTTTATCTCTATGCACTAATGTATCAGTCTGCACACAAACCACCCATTCTTACTTCTGCCTGAACTTTCTAGGCCAAATGGAGTTGTTTTAATCAGTAAACTTTAAAATCTTTTCTTTCTCCATAAAATGATCATTTGGCACATCTCTGTAGAAATATATATGGAGATAATACATTTAGCATTCAGTTAAATACTTTTGAATCAAATTAAAAATATATCAAATTATTTTCTCTATCAGGTAGACATAGTTTGTGAAAATCTGGTTATATAGTCATTACCTTCAGGGATCTTCTTGAAAATATATGAGACTCTAGTCCTGGAAAAGAGACCCCTTAACTGATTCCAGATTTCAGCACCCCAGAGTAATTACAAATTATAGACTAAAGTTTCTTCAAACTTGATATAATTAAAATAATTTCAGAATATTAAAATAACAGAATATTGGGAAAAATATACTCAGAAATAAAATAATATTTAACTGTAATTTCCTCTGAATAAAGTAATTTTCATCTTTAATAGGCATTGATAAAATATAATAGAGTTATCAAATATAGACTATTATGTTTAAATTTTCATTTATTTGATAAGATCTTAAAATTGAGTCAGAACTTTTAATTTATCTAAGCCATAATTGGGAAATGTAAAAATACCTGTAGCTAAAATTGAAACAATGCACTGTATTAAAACCATCACAAAATGTTAATAATCTTGAGGTATCTTGAAGTTTGTATGTCTCTGTTTATACTTCCAAAATCACAACTATTAATAATTATGTTGACCACTGAGTTTCTTGCCAATCCATGTTAGTCAGATTCTACAATTTCTTTGGTGTGTAATTCTTCTTCCCTAACAGATGCAACACTTCCATTGTCAGATCATCCTAAGATTTAATCCTAATTATGGACCCTGGTGGTCAAGGAAATGTATGAAAGCAGGTGCTGAAGAAGGAGAGCATTGTCTTGTAAGACACTTACCTCACTGGAGGTAAGCAAGGGAGGTCTAATCTTCCAACAAGGGGAGCAGGCCAATTTTGCAGACTCAGAGGGTTCAGGAAATCAAGGAATTGAAGGATTTTAAGTGCATCTAGCCTAATATGCCCTGTTTCAGGTCTCAGGATCATACTTTCTCCCTATCAAAGACATTATCGGTGATGGATACTTTCCTAAGCTGAGAACAGTTTTCTCTCTATTATAGTCAAGTACCATGCCTGGTTTTCAGATCTGTCTTTTCTCTGGCTTCAAGAGATGAGAGTCTCTTTAAATACTGCCAAGTAGACTCTCTACCTTCATACTTTGCTTTAAATTCATAATGAATAGATCTGAGCTTGTCATTTTCTCTTTTCAACACACAAATAGTGTTTAGCAATAGCTACGCAATTCCAGTAATACTTATAGTTACCAGTTTCCTCATAGTTCTCAAACATCATAGACATTGACCAGTTAATCTATGCCCTTCCACCTGCATCTTATCTAAGTTCACCATAGGTGAAAGTTTTAGCAATCACAAAACCAAAGCAAGGCACAGACTATCAACTCTTCGCCTACCAAGTGATTGGGCTCTCACTGCCATCCAGCTAGTGAATTATCTAACCCTAGAGTCCCATCTTTAAAGCCTGCTTCCTGGCACCAATTTCAGCACTATCTCTGTTAGGTTCTGTGTAAATAATTTATTGATTAAGGATTCTCAGGAGAAAGGGAGTAAGTGAAACAGTGTAAGGTAGAAAACAAAACAAAAATACAAACCAAACCAAAACAAACCAGAATGTGGCCTCAGCTAGAGACTAGCTTTAGTCTGATTCCATGGGGAGTCTGAAGCACAAATTGCATCTTAGAGTTGGCTCTACCTTGGGCAAGGGAATCAATCTGGCCCATTTGTCAGCTTTCAGCCTCTGGCTGCCAGGGATGGAGGGTAGGGAAGTGGAGCCACAACCTCCTATGTAATGTTGTATCTGATTCAGCTGAGGTTAATCCTCCTGGGAAGGACCAGCTGTGAGTTTTCAGCAACCAGTCCTTGTGACTAGTGTGGGATAAGAGCTCCAGCCTGGTGAAGGAGATCTGGGCCACTCCACCGTTCAAACCAGGATACTCTTGAGAGTAAAAGGGACAGCTACTGATAAGCATGCAAAAAAACAAACAAACAAACAAAACAAATCAAGCATAAACCAGATGAAGACCATCCCAGGCAAACAGGAATGTATGCTCATCCTACCTCCATCCCATTACTCCCTTGCTACATGGAATACAGCACTGCGTACGCAAAGGCCAGGTTTCCCTAAAGGACATGCAGCCTTCTCCACTGAGGTCTAGGGGTGAAAGACCCCACATCTCCTCTATAAATCTTCCCCCATGGGCTTGGGCTTGATGTAAGGGTGGAGATGATTGAGGGACTGATTTCCTTTCTTTTACTCCTCATTACAGTCCCTCAAGACCAAGAAGAGAATTGTTTACTTTATACTGAACTACTGAAAAGTTTTAATCAGAGAAATAAGGATTATTCTTCATTTAAACATGAAATAAATTCAAGCCCATAGTGCAAAATACACTTCGCTAATTGAATGTTTTTAAATGATATGTCCAGAATCAAAAGGAAAAAGTGCAATAAATCTTTTAAAAATGGTATTAGACGTGCTAAGGTTACAACAAATGTTAAAAAATAAAGAAAATTGAGATGGAGTATCTTTTAAAAACACTACATTCAAGAAACCAAAGGACTTGAAAGAATTGTGAAATGTTAAAACATGTTTTAGAAGTTGCAGATGTGAAGTCATTTTGTAGTGTTTCCAATATATAATTTTAAGACATCTGTTTCTGGGAAAATTTTATGAGGAAACAAAACATAGTAAGAAAAAAATCGATTTTCCAAATCCATGAAAAACAGATCCTTGCAAAGAAAAAGAAAAAATATATATGTATTTAATACTGTTTCCTGGAAGTTTACTTAGAAACTAGGGAGAAGTATTTTCTGTTGAAAGGCAGCGATTCCAACTTAGGTGTGAGAGTTTAAGGCAGAAGGGTACACATTTTGCAACTTGTCACCACATTAGCAAGGCTTCATTGTTAATTCTCAGAGTTCTCTCATCCTGAGTGAAAAATTACTGGACAAATCCATGAAACTAGTGCTGTTTTGATTTTGAGTGAATTATCTGATCAAATCACAAGAATAAGCAGTATGTTGTTTTTGTTTTTCTGTTTTTTTGGTTTTTTGGTTTTTTTAGTTGAATTGGTATTTTGGGATGTTGAAGTGTAAAAATAATATTTAACAGCTTTGTTGAGATTCAATTTGACAAACAGCAAGCTGCACATGTACAATTTTTGACCTACAAGTATACACATGAAAACTCACTGCAATCAAAATAATAAACATATTCAATCATCCCCCCAAATTTCTTCCTACCTCTTTGAAATCGTCCTCCTTGTCCCTCTCTGGCCCTACCCTGTGCCCCCAAAAACCTCTCATCTTTCTTCTGTTACTATAGGTTAGTTTGCATTTTATAGAATTTTATATAAATGAGATCAGACAATATACACTCATTTTTCATCTGGCTTCTTTCATGCCATATAATTATTTTAAAGTCATCCAGTTGGTACATATGTCAATAATATGTTTCTCTTTATAGGTGGGTAATATTCCATTGCATGGATATACCACAATTTGTTCATCCATTCAACTATTGATGGATATTTGGGCTATTTCCTTTTTTTGGCTATTACAAATAAAGTTGCTGTGAATATTTATGTGCAAGTCCTTGTGTGCACATCCGCTCTAATTTCTCTTAGGTAAATACCTAGGAATAGAATGGCTGGATCACACAGTAGATGGATGCTTAAGTTTTAAAGACATTGTCATACTGGTTTTCCAAAGTGATTGCATATTTAACATTACCACGAACAAATTAGGCAAAGATTTCTTAGCTACAACAACAAAACCATGATCCATAAAGTTTTAAAAAATAATAAATTGGATTCCATTGAAATGTAAAACTCTATTCCTCAAAAGACATTATTAAGTGAATAAAAAGATAATCCACAGATTGAAAGAAGATATTTGTAAATTCTATATCTGATAAATCTGTGCTCCGCTTCTCTTGTTGCGGAGCACAGGCTCAGTAGGTGTGGTGTACGGGCTTAGTTGCTCTGCAGCATGTGTGATCTTCCTGGACCAGGGCTCGAACCCGTGTCCCCTGCATTGGCAGGCGGATTCTTAACCACTGCACCACCAGGGAAGTCCAAAAAAATTAAATAACTTCTATCAGTCTACTGCTTCAAATATTTCAATGACTTCTCCTAGCCCTTAGGATACAGTCCCTTTAAAATGATAAACTCTTCATAAATGGTAAAAAAAAATAAAAAATAAAAACAAAAACAAGTAAATTAGCCTTAGACCTAGCTTTACCTTACCTATTTTTCTTAATATCTTCTCTCATGCACTTTATTCTCAGTCCTACCAAATTCCTTCCTCAAACCTTCTATATTCTCTTTTATTTCACAGCCTTCCATAAGTTGTTCCAACTACTTGGAACATTTTCTTAGTTTTTCTTGACCTCTTTGCCTTGTGAACTTATATATAACTTCTACTTATCTTTCTACATAATTATCTTGGTGGTCATTTCCAACAGGAAGTTTTCACAGATCTTAACAATATTTGGGTAAGTTAGTTGTTTGCACTGTGTGCATCACATCACCTCAGACATGATATCTAAAAATTATAGCTATATTGAGCCATCTGAATCAGAAAGTACTGTGGGGACAAGTATCGTATCTGCCTTTTCCACAACTATATCCTTATGCTTAGAACATAATATGCATTTAATTAACATTAGTTTGCTTGAATGGATGAATGTATTAATGAATGAATACAGAAATGAGAATCCCCGTGCTCACAGAAGGGAGGCTCACAGAGAAGTGGAAAGACAAAAAGAAGTTAAAGGGTAGGAATGAGTGTGAGCAGAAACAAAGATGAATAAGCATTTGGTAGATGGCAAAAGGTTTGTCTAATCAGCTCTCACAAATAAATACAAAAGCCTTTGCTACCCCTAATTCAAGGCAGTCTAATATGACTCTGTTCACATTTGAGGATGTACACTAAGCTTTAGGAGTAACAAATTAAATGCAGCCAGGAAGCAAAACATAGACAAAGAAATTCTAAATAATTGCCCCTAATGACATTGGTACACACCACAGAAAGAATAGAGGATGGCTGGAGGTAAGAGAAAGAGGGAAGCTGTCTGATTGAAGTATGGCAGTCCTAAGTGAACAAAAGGATGGCATGTATTTCTTAGCCAAAAGAAGTTCACCAACACTAAGTAAATGTGCCTTCTTGAAGGTTGTACTTTAAAAAAGAAGAAAAATACACAAGATATCATTTTCAGTGCTAAAGACAAAACTTACCATTATCTTATTAAAATTTGACCCAGGATATCAAACTATTCAATGTATTATTGTCCTTTCCCAAACCTTTTATTTTACTCAATCCTTTTACTTCTATTGAACTTAAAGTTTTGCCAATATTTTCAAAGATTCCAGTGGACCATATGTTCTTCAGACAAAACTGTAGCACTCAGTTTTATTAAATATTTTTTGTATATGAAATTATACATTTGATACCTGGCTTTTATTGTTTATTGGGGATAATTTAAAAGTGCATTACCTGTAGGATAATTCATAATAATATGAAGAATTCTACAGATTTGGAAAACAGGAAATGGAGGATTGATGCCTTTTCCTGGGAATTAATCAATGATGAGTGAATGATTTCAAAGATTATGTGGCAAAGGGGCAGACTAAAGGTGCTTAGCAGGAAAAAGAATTATCTACTAATCTTTGTTTAGTTGAATTGGTACTGTTGAACTTCCTTCAGGGAAAGAATAAGTCCTAGAAATGTTTACCTACAGATATTGGCAAAGCTAATCCAAAACTGCCATTTTTATACAGACACAAATCCTTGCCTAGACTTGATTTCAGGCTGATAGAAACATTTTTTAAACACGTTTTTGTTCAATACATAACTATCTATGAATATGATTATTTCTTCCAAATCTACTTTGCTCATTGATATAGTTTTCCTTTGATAGGGTAACCTAAATACAATACATAGAGATATTTTCTTAGTATCCATATATAGATCTGTGCTCTAATATATGTCAATGTCATGTTGAATTTGTCTATGAAAAAACACTAGTGATTCAGCTGAAATAATGAGCCAAATCAATTTTATAGTATTTTATATACAAAGAATAGCCATCTGATTCAGCATTTTACCTTTTTATTGGTATTGTGGAATGTTGAGGGTTAGGGGAGGGAAAGAAAGATGAGGTCTCCATGCAGGAGATTAAAGATCCAGCCTGGAGTCCATCACCAATGAAATCAGTGAAATCATATTAATAAGCTAATGATAAAATATCCATTTAACAAATTCATAAATTTTGGTCATATTTGAGACCTAGTAGTATTAATGCTACTGTTCAGAGTCACTCTCCAACCTTCTCTTAACTGTTGTTTTATAGCCTACATTTCCCCGGACCATGATAGCTGGGGTTTTACATAAACACATGTTAATGGTAATTGATCAGTCACTGACTTTCACTCCTACCTGCTACTGTGAGACCATAATTTTCCTGCAAATGCCACCCTCCATAGTTATTTCCAGACATTCATTAAAGAATATTTCAAGTTTGCTTGTGTACAAAGTTTATGAGATACCACATGGCACCACCATCATCTTACTATTTAGCTCTGGACCCATCTCTTGTGATGCAGGAAGCCAGGGACTGTGTTTTTATTGCCCACAAGCTGTCCTCCTCTGTCCACTGTTCCACCACTACCACCCCCATACTCTGAAGCTCTTTCAGGCACGAACCAGTGCTGAGTTTGGGATTCCTCAAAGTCTAAACACTGTGCTGGTTTCTTTTCTTCATTTGTATGCTATCCTATAAATGACCAGGTTTAAAAAGAAACAAGATAAAGATTCTAATTCTAAAATGATAATATAATAATTTTAATGTGAAAGGTACTAGATAGGTTAAATGGCAGATAAGACATAGCTAGAGAAGGAAAAATAAGTTCAGAGAGAACAGAAAAGAGAAATTACACATAGTGCAGCATAAAGAGTTAAAAACATGGAAAGTATTAAACTGAAGGTAAGGGAAGACTTAACAGAGAGAACAGGAAAAATGTAATATTCAAAGAGATTAATGACTGAGAATGATCCAAAATGGCTGCAAGACAAAAAATCAGACTCTTAAAGCATAATAAATTCCAAGTAGTGTATATACAATAAAACCTATTTCTAAGCACATTTCTGTGAATACTAAGGACATGCAAATTCTAAAAATAGCAAAAGAGAAAGAAAAAATTAAAGACAGACATATTTGTCATCTTGTCATAAAATTAAAACTGTAAAAGAGTAGAATAATATCTCTAAGAGCTAATAGAAAATAGTTGATTGACTAGAACACCCTTTGAAATTATTTTTAAGGAATAAGGATAAAATAAACTTTTCAACCAAACAAAAAGTAGCCTTGAAGAAGAAAAGAATGAAAGCTAGAAGAAAGGACTAATACATAAAAATAAAAGATAGGGAATATAGTTTGTAAAGTCATGGGAAATACAGAGAAACAACTTTTTTATAAAATAATAATAGCAATAAATAGTAATCATTAATCATGGATGATAAAATACAAGATAAAACTAATATAGTATACTTCCTTCTTAACATTTATGAACAGAATATTCTAGTAAGCTTATAATAGTAGGAGGGGAAAAATGAATTAAATTTAGACTTCGTAAATTATGCTAAATGTCTAGATAATCAACAAAACAATAACAGTTTTATTTCTTCACACCAACAGAAGGGGAAAATCGAATTTTTAAAACTTAGTCATTCCAAAAGAAGTCAGGAAAAGATAAAAAAAGAAAACATGGGAAAAGCTGGAAACAAAAATTACCAAGTAAGATGTAAAAATAAAACTGAATAAAAAACCACAATAAATATAAATGGACTGCATCTGCCAACGTCAGAAGTTATCATATAGAAATCACACATAGATTATGACAGCTTAGTATAATTGCTATTATGTAGGCATACACAACTGGCTGAGAAGAAAGACAACTAATATTAACGAGACCCAAAAAAGGCTTTTTAGAGAAGGTGATGTATGAGCTGAGTATCTGAGTATGCATGGGAGTTTGCCAAGGACACAAAATGGACAAGAACATTCCAGAAATAAAATAGGCACTTGTGAAGAATAATTGTGGTGTATTTTTATCTTTTTCCCTCATTCAATGGAAAAATGAAAGGGTAGGAGAAAAAAGGGGAAAAAAATGTTAAAATCCTTTTCCCATTTATAAAAGATTTACCTGTTCTTGAAAATTTTCCCTGATGATCTTTTAAAATAAAAGATATTTTCATTATCTGGGTTAGTTCCATAGAACTTTAGATAAGTGATTATAAACATTGGCAGTAGCTCTCATAATAAAGTTTGCATGGTATATTAAATGTTTCATACATTCAATACTCTTGGATTTTTGGTATTAAGAAGATCTTTACATTGTGAATAAAGGTGGTAATATGCAATAGATTTTTGTTTGCTTCTTTGTTAGTTTTTAATGTCCTTTTTGGTAAAATAAGGAGTTGGCAATAAAATTAAATCTCTTTTTCCTTTGTGTTAAATTGCATTTTATTGTCCACAAAATCCAAAAGTCTGGAAACCACTAGATTAAATGACTCTCAAAACTTGTTTTGCAAAGAACTACGCAACTTGAAATATAATGTTTTCCAAAGACTACAGACGAAATCTGAAGACTTGGCTTTAAGTAGAACCAATCTGAAAACTATACAAGTAGTTTTCTCCCCGGTTTCATAAATGCACTTCTTCAGTAATGAATATACTGTGTCTCTTGTGTTCAGAATGGTAAACCAAAAACCAGGCATAAAAACTTCATATCCTGTTGTTTTCCTCTAGGGGGAAAAAGTCTCATTTAATAATTCAGTTGCTATGCATGTACGTATGCTTTTAAAAATCATTCAATATTTGCATATAAGCTTATCAATAAAAGACCATAATGATCAACTAGTTTCCTGGAATGATTAAATTATTTAACATTATGTGCCCACTGATACTTAGCAAATACACTATGCTTGTCTAAGAATTAAATACGATATTAGACAATGGAAACTTATCATACCCTATTCAATATGGAGCTCATGTTTAGTTTCCAAAAACAAAGAGATAAAAAGTTGAATTTGGAGGACTTTCAAGATGGCAGAGGAGTAAGACATGGAGCTCACCTTCCTCCCCACAAATACATCAAAAGTACATCTACATGTGTAACAACTCCTACAGACCACCTACTGAATGCTGACAGAAAACCTCAGACTTCCCAAAAGGCAAGAAACTCCCAACATACCTGGACATGTGGCTGACAGGGTCTTGGTGCTCTGGCCAGGTGTCAGGTCTGACACTCTGAGGTGGGAGAGTCAAGTTCAAGACACTGGACCACCAGAGACCTCCCGGCCCCACATAATATCAATTGGCAAGAGCTCTTCCAGAGATTTCTGTCTCAATGCTAAGACCCAGCTCCACTCAACAATGAGCAAGCTCCACTGCTGGACACTCCATGCCAAACAACTAGCAAGACAGGAACACAACCCCACCCATTAGCACACAGGCTGCCTAAAATCATAATAAGTTCACAGACAACTCAAAATACATTACCGGATGCAGTCCTGCCCACCAGAAAGACAAGATCCAGCCTCATCCACCAGAACACAGGCACCAGTCCCCTCCCCTACACAAACCACCAGAAAGACAAGATCCAGCCTCATCCACCAGAACACAGGCACCAGTCCCCTCCCCTACACAAACCACTGAACCAACCTCACCAACTGGGAGCAGACACCAAAAACAACAGGAACTAAAAACTTGTAGCCTGAAAAAAGGAGACCCCAAACACAGTAAGTTAAGCAAAATGAGAAGACAGAGAAATACGCAGCAGATGAACGAGCAAGGTAAAAACCCATCAGACCAAACAAATGAAGGGGAAATAGGCAGTCTACTGAAAAAGAATTCAGAGTAATGAAAGTAAAAATGATACAAAATCTTGGAAATAGAATGGAGAAAATACAAAAAATGTTTAACATGGACCTAGAAGAACTAAAGAGCAAACAAACAATGATGAACAACACAATAAATGAAATTAAAAATTCTCTAGAAGGAATCAAGAGCAGAACAACTGAGGCAGAAGAACAGATAAGTGACCTAGAAGATAAAATAGTGGAAATAACCACCACAGAGCAGAATAAAGAAAAAAGAAGGAAAAGACTTGAGGACAGTCTCAGAGACCTCTGGGACAACATTAAACGCACCAACATTCAAATTATAGGGGTCTCAGAAGAAGAAGAGAAAAAGAAAGGGACTGAGAAAATATTTGAAGAGATTATACTTGAAAACTGCCCTAATATGGGAAAGGAAATAGTTATCAAGTCCAGAAAACACAGTGAGTCCCATACAGGATAAATCCAAGGAGGAACATGCCAAGACACATATTAATCAAACTATCAAAAATTAACTACAAAGAAAAAATATTAAAAGCAGCAAGGGAAAAACAACAAATAACATACAAGGGAATCCCCATAAGGTTAACAGCTGATCTTTCAGCAGAAACTCTGCAAGCCAGAAAGGGGTGGCAGGACATATTTAAAGTGATGAAAGGGAAAACCTACAGCCAAGATTACTCTACCCAGCAAGGATCTCATTCAGATTCGAGGGCGAAATTAAAACCTTTACAGACAAACAAAAGCTAAGAGAATTCAGCACCACCAAGCCAGCTTTACAACAAATGCTAAAGGAACTTCTCTAGGCAGGAAACACAAGAGAAGGAAAAGGCCTACAAAAACAAACCCAAACAATTAAGGCAATGGTAATAGGAACATACGTATTGATCATTACCTTAAATGTAAATGGATTAAATGCTCCCACCAAAAGACAAAGACTGGCTGCATGGATACAGAAACAAGATCCATACATATGCTGTCTACAGAGACCCACTTCAGACCTAGGGACACATACAGACTGAAAGTGAGGCAATGGAAAAAGATATTCCATGCAAATGGAAATCAAAAGAAAGCTGGAGTAGCAATTCTCATATCAGACAAAATAAACTTTAAAATAAGGACTATTACAAGAGACAAAGAAGGACACTATATAATGATCAAGGGATCAATCCAAGAAGAAGATAAAACAATTGTAAATATGCACCCAACATAGGAGCACCTCAATACATAAGGCAAATGCTAACAGCCATAAAAGGGAAAATCAACAGTAACACAGTAATAGTAGGGGACTTTAACACCCCACTTTCACCAATGGACAGATCATCGAAATGAAAATAAATAAGGAAAAACAAGCTTTAAATGACACATTAAACAAGATGGATTTAATTGAAATTTATAGGACATTCCATCCACAAACAACAGAATACAATTTCTTCTCAAGTGCTCAGGGAACATTCTCCAGGATCGATCATAGGTTGGGCCACAAATCAAACCTTGGTAAATTTAAGAAAATTGAAATCGTATCAAGTATCTTTTCCAATCACAATGCTATGAGACTAGATATCAATTACAGGAAAAAAAAACTGTAAAAAATACAAACAAATGGAGGCTAAACAATACACTACTAAATAACCAAGAGATCACTGAAGAAATCAAAGAGGAAATCAAAAAATACCTAGAAACAAATGACAATGAAAACACGATGACCCAAAACCTATGGGTTGCAGCAAAAGCAGTTCTAAGATGGAAGGTTACAGCAATACAATCCTTCCTCAAGAAACAAGAAAAATCTCAAATAAACAACCTAACCTTACAGCTAAAGCAATTAGAGAAAGAAGAACAAAAAAACCTCGCAAAGTTAGCAGAAGGAAGAAATCATAAAGAGAAGATCAGAAATAAATGAAAAAGAAATAAAGGAAATGATAGCAAAGATCAGTAAAATTAAAAGCTGGTTCTTTGAGAAGATAAGCGAAATTGATAAACCATTAGCCAGACTCAACAAGAAAAAAAGGCAAAAGACTCAAATCAACAGAATTAGAAATGAAAAAGGAGAAGTAACAACTGCCACTGCAGAAATACAAAGGATTATGAGAGATTACTACAAGCAATAATATGTCAATAAAATGGACAACCTGGAAAAAATTGACAAATTCTTAGAAAAGCACAACCTTCCGAGACTGAGCCAGGAAGAAATAGAAAATATAAACAGACCAATCACAAGCACTGAAATTGAAACTGTCATTAAAAATCTTCCAAAAATGTATAGCTGATCCACTTTGTTATAAAGCAGAAACTAACACACCATTGTAAAGCAATTATACTCCAATAAAGATGTTAAAAAAAAAAATCTTCCAAAAAACAAAAGCCCAGGCAGGACCAGACGGTTTCACATGCGAATTGTGTCAAACATTTAGTGAAGAGCTAACACCCATCCTTCTCAAACTCTTCCAAAATATAGCAGAGGAAGAAACACTCCCAAACTCAATCTACGAGGCCACCATCACCCTGATACCAAAACAAGACAAAGATGTCACAAAAAACGAAAACTACAGACCAATATCACTGATGAACATAGATGCAAAAATCCTCAACAAAATACTAGCAAACAGAATCCAACAGCACATTGAAAGGATCATACACCATAATCAAATGGAGTATATCCCAGGAATGCAAGGATTCTTCAATATATGCAAATCAATCAATGTGATACACAATATTAACAAATTGAAGAATAAAAACCATATGATCATCTCAATAGATGCAGAAAAAGCTTTTGACAAAATTCAGCACCCATTTATGATAACACCCCTCCCAAATGTAGGCATAGAGGGAACTTACCTCAACATAATAAAAGCCATATATGACAAACGCACAGCCAACAACATCCTCAATGGTGAAAAACTGAAACCATTTCCACTAAGATCAGGAACAAGACAAGGCCCACTCTCACCATTATGATTCAACATAGTTTTGGAAGTTTTAGTCACAGCAATCAGAGAAGAAAAGGAAATAAAAGGAATCCAAATCAGAAAAGAAGTAAAGCTGTAACTGTTTGCAGATGACATGACACTATACATAGAGAATCCTAAAGATGCTACCAGAAAACTACTAGAGCTAATCAATGAATTTGGTAAAGTAGTGGGATACAAAATTAATGCACAGAAATCTCTTGCATTCCTATACACTAATGATGAAAAATCTGAAAGAGAAATTAAGGAAACACTCCCATTTACCACTGCAACAAAAAGAATAAAATACCTAGGAATAAACCTACCTAAGGAGACAAAAGTCCTGTATGCAGAAAACTATAAGACACTGATGAAAGAAATAAAGATGATACAAACAGATGGAGAGATATATATACCATGTTCTTAGATTGGAAGAATCAACATTATGAAAATGAGTACACTACCCAAAGCAATATACCGATTCATTGCAATCCCTATCAAACTACCAATGGCATTTTTCACAGAACTAGAACAAAAAATTTCACAATTTGTACGAAAACACAAAAGACCCCGAATAGCCATAGCAATCTTGAGAAAGTAAAGCGGAGCTGGAGGAATCAGGCTCCCTGCCTTCAGACTATACTACAAAGCTACAGTAATAAAGACAGTACGGTATTGGCAGAAAAACAGAAATATAGATCAATGGAACAGGATAGAAAGCCCAGAGATAAACCCACACACATATGGTCACCTTATCTTTGATAAAGGAGGTAAGAATATACAATGGAGAAATGACAGCCTCTTCAATAAGTGGTGCTGGGAAAACTGGACAGCTACATGTAAAAGAATGAAATTAGAACACTCCCTAACACCATACACAAAAATAAACTCAAAATGGATTAAAGGCCTAAATGTAAGGCCAGACACTATAAAACTCTTAGAGGAAAACACAGGCAGAACACTCTATGACATAAATCACAGCAAGATCCTTTTTCACCCACCTCCTAGAGTAATGGCAATAAAAACACAAATAAACAAATGGGACCTAATGAAACTTAAAAGCTTTTGCACAGCAAAAGAAACCATAAACAAGACGAAAAGTCAACCCTCAGAATGGGAGAAAATATTTGCGAACGAAGCAACTGACAAAAGATTAATCTCCAAAATGTACAAGCAGCTCATGCAGCTCAATATCAAAGAAACAAACAACCCAATCCAAAAATGGTCAGAAGACCTAAATAGACATTTCTCCAAAGAAGATATACAGATTGCCAACAAACACATGAAAGGATGCTCAACATCACCAATCATTAGAGAAATGCAAATCAAAACGACAATGAGGTATCACCTCACACTTGTCAGAATGGACATCATCAAAAAATCTACAAACAATAAATGCTGGAGAGGGTGTGGAGAAAAGGGAACCCTCTTGCACTGTTGGGGGGAATGTAAATTGATACAGCCACTGTGGAGAACAGTATGGAGAATCCTTAAAAAACTAAAAATAGAACTACTCTAAGACCCAGCAATTGCACTACTGGGCATATATTCAGAAAACCATAATTCAAAAAGAGTCTTGTACCACAATGTTCATTGCAGCTCTATTTACAATAGCCAGGACATGGAAGCAACCTAAGCATTCACTGACAGATGAATGGATAAAGATGATGTGGCTCATATATACAATGGAATATTACTCAGTCATAAAAAGAAACAAAATTGAGTTATTTGTAGTGAGGTGGATGGACCTAGAGACTGTCATACAGAGTGAAGTAATTCAGAAAGAGAAAAACAAATACTCTATGCTAACACGTATATATGGAATCTAACAACAACAAAAAATTGTTATGAAGAACCTTGTGGCAGGACAGGAATAAAGATGCAGACCTACTAAAGAATGGAATTGAGGACATGCGGAGGGGGAAGGGTAAACTGGGACGAAGTGAGAGTGGCATGGACATATATACACTACCAAATATAAAATAGATAGCTAGTGTGAAGCAGCTACAAAGCACAGGGAGATCAGCTCGGTGCTCTGTGACCACCTAGAGGGGTGGGATAGGGAAGGTGGAAGGGAGACGCAAGAGGGAGGGGACATGGGGATATATGTATACGTATAGCTGATTCACTTTGCTTTACAGCAGAAACTAACACAACATTGTAATGCAATTATACTCCAATAAAGATGTTTAAAATTTTTTTTAAAATAAAGTGGAATTTAACTAAGTCCATGCCCGTTATATCTAAGCTAGCTTACAGATTAAAGTACTAAAAGATTTAATGGAGTCATAATTGTACATTTTATCCTAGTTCTTTCATATTTATTCTCTGCATAGACCATACTGAATTCTCTGTATTTCCCTCATTCTTCAAGAACATCATTTTCTTACACAGTAGATCTCTCATACCTTATGGCTAGAATACTTGAATAGTAATACCTACTAGGCTTGACATGATGAAATGAGAGTGTATATAATCTATGTCATGTGATTCATTCATGAAAGAATCATGATGTGCTTGATCATAAGGAATGGAATGTAAGCACGGGTGTATGTACACAATTTTCACAGACATCGTTCTATGATGTCAATGATCCTTGTTAGGATCCCTAAATCTACTAACACCTATTATTTTCACTTTATTAGTAAATTAAGAAAAAAAGAAACGAGAGAACATAGATGAGCCAAAGATAAAACTTTGCTTACAGTTTTGTTTTCTTTTTAAAAGGAAGCCAATTTCATAGAATATTAATTTTCAAAGTGTGGTCCACAAACCCTTAGGGGTCCCCAAACCCCTACAGGGTTTCTCCTATCATGATCAAGACATTATTTGCCTTTTTCATACACCCTCTCACTCAAGTGTACAGTGAAGTTTTCTAGAAGCTATGTTAGGTACAATTCAGTTTTTGATGGTAATTATCAATTTCTTCTGTCTCTGTTCCCCTCTCCCTTAAACATGGCATCAGTTAGGCATCTCACGTAGATAACTCATATGCAACCCAAGTTCAACGTGTCCAATGCCATGTGTTTACTCATTTTCCCCTTCATCCTCCACCCTGTTTTCCCCCCTATGTTAATGATTACCCAAACCAAAAATCTGAGGGTCTTCTCTACCATTTGTCAAAAGCAAACAATTGAACAAATCTATTGATTTGATTTTCTAGAGATATCTATTCTTCATTTCCTCCTTCCTTTCTATCCCTCTACTCTGCCCTAGGTTCCAACTTAATAATTACTATTTGGCTATTGAAAGAGCCTGCTTCTCATCCTGCCACCTTCAAATATACTCTCCATGCCACACCTGGGTTGCTCTAATTAAAATGCAAATCTAATTGTGTATCACTCACTAGTTTGCTTAAAATGCTTACTCACAATGGAATAATTCCAAGATACTTAGCTCGGCATAGAATGTGATATGATTACCATCTTTTCAGTCACATTGCCACTATTCCCTATCTCACAATTAATGTTCTCAATATGGAAATGCCTGTAATGTTCCCTCACCCTTATGCTTCTTATATCCTTTTGCCTTTGGTCATGGTATTCCCTCTTTCCAGAGTTTCTTCTTCACCTTTATCTGGCTAACCTTTACTAATTTTCAAGTACTTAATACCTATAACATTATCCTACTTTGTGCATGTACTGTCCCTAAAACTTATCAAGACTCTTCAGGACTGGATTTGTGCCTGGGTAGAAAACTGCATTCATTAATCTCAAGTGACCTTCCAATTCTAAAATTTTAAACTGCATGATTTCCCTTACTACTCATACCCTCCCCAATCCTCTCAAATCTGGCTCCTCCTCTCCTTCCAAGCTTTATGCAAGTCTTTGCCAACTCAGAAAGAAAATGAATTCAAAGAAAACATGTCTCTCAGTTATCTGGATTCTGATAACTCATGTATAAGGTGCCAAATTTAGATAAGCATCTACATAAACAAGATCCACTTCCTTCTTGAAACTTCCTGGCAGGAGATTTGGCTGATATTCATTATTCTGCCAATTCCAAAATTTCCCAGTCTTTCTTCCAAAACACTTTTATATACAAGTAACATTGGCTGAGTATACAGACTCATAGAAATTTAGGTCTATAGGAGACATTACATTTAAGTAGCCTAAACTTCTTCTTTATACAGGAAATGGAATAAGCCCAAAGATTTTCTGGAGGACACATTGCTCACGAGTTTATATGTTTCTGCTACATGTGTGTTATGTGTGTATCACCATACTCCCATATATATTTACACACACATCTGTATCCCTATCCTATCACAGGTTTTAGAAGGATAGAAATAATAGCTTCTCCTTTTTCACCCCTTTCTTTAAAAAAAATCAACTCTCTGATTTTGTTCTTACTCTACAGGTGAAGGAAAATGTTGACTGACTGAGTAACTGACACCCCTACCACATCTCTCCTAACTGCTGTTAAGGCATCTCCCTGACCCTGACTTTGTTTCTACTGGCATGAATCTCAATCACTCACGTCAATGGCAGCCATATCCAGGGACCTGTGGTCAGAATGGAGTCTAGTGTGTTGTTTTTCTCTAATGATTCTACTTGACATTGTTCTGGTTTTTCTTCCTCCAGTGTGTGACTGGAAGTTTAACAGTTGAAATACTGGTTATATATGCACATTGGACAGATGGACAGTATTCAGTGTGATTTGTCATTTGCAGACCACTGCTCTGTCCTTTCCTAGCTTCAATAAACGCTTCACAATCAATGTTAACTTCTGCGATGACTCTAAAGCCAATAAAAGTTAACACTTTCCTCAAGAGGGGCAGGGCCAGAATGGATTCTCCTTCTCTGTGATCTTTAATGAAAGGTATCTGAGTTACATATGATTTGCAACTGTAATAAGTAAAAGGACCAACATCTTATCTCCTGTAAAAAACTGGAGTTCAGAAGCCTTGCCACAAGCTTCCTGAAAGGAAATCAGGGAGATTCAGAAAGAATGGATTCCAGGTATAAGTATCAGGTTTATGGCTGCTTCTACCCAAAGCCTACAGTTTGAGCAATTTGTTACTCACATACAACTTCCAAATGGGTCCAATGCCCAAACCACTTCTGACTGAGGAAGTAGGCATTGAAGAAGCTCTTCTTTATGCTATGATAGGCTTTGTTCAACCTGTCTCAGTTCCTCAGTCTGGTTTCCTGGGCCTTTGCTTTGTCCCCATGTAAGAAGTGAGTTATGATAATATATGTGAAGAACTAGGATTTTTTCCAATAGAGGTATTTCCAAACTATACATTCAAATTAAAGTAATATAAGTATTTAACATGATTACAATAATAATTTTAAAATGTTAAATGCCCCTATGAGAAGTGGGTATTTAAAATTCATCATTATATTTTTATATTTAAATAATTAATTTTTTTAAATTTGTTTAGAAAGTTGTATTTCCACATAACAAACTCTTAAAACTATGCTGTAAATCTTTACATAGCCAAGGTCATGTGGTAAACTGAATTATGCCTCACAAGTAAAAGACCCCTGGTCCCTTGGATACTACAATTTAGACTAGAAAGATAAGTTAAATACCCAGTATAGAATTAAACGCTTATTTTAGAGCAGTGAGGATAATTTTTTTCAACTTCTTTTTCCATAGAAGATTCTTGAGTCACGTGTTTAGTGACCAGTGGAGGGCACCACATACACAGCTGTGGATCTAAATCCTTAATGACTAATCGTTTCCATTCCCATCCCCACCCACAGGCACTCACAGCACGACCACCACTATAAGGTACAACCCAGACTCAACAAATGAAAAGAAACATATCCGTGCTTGCTTGCTTGTTCCATCACACCAAAAGTTAACCTTTAGCTGGAGAATAAATTACATCAAGATAATTGTTCTGATATAAATATAGCTTTAAGCTGGAACTTCTCATATATTCAGGGAAAATAGGTAGATCTCTCTGTACTTTGTTTTAACTCTCAACTGGAATTAAAAATTCAAATTACATTTTGCAAAAACCATTTCTTCCTATTATACATAAATTCTCACATATATAAAGTAAAATTTAATTGATATGTTTCTGATATTACATCATTTAAAATGTACCTTTTTATAGCTCTTTTGCTTCTAGAAAAACTTGGAAGGCTTTTTATAGCTGATGGCCAAGATGGCAAAATCGGAAGACTCTGAGCTCATCTCCTCCCATGGGCACGCCAAAATTACATTTTACAGAGCAACTATGTAGGAGAAGACCTAAAGACTAGCAGAAAATATTTTCAATAACTAAGATATAAAGAAGGAACCACAACAAGATGGGTAGGGGGGTGGAGACGTGGTATACTTAATTAAGACCACATGCCCAGGTAGGTAAACGACCCATAAGCAGGAGGATAATCACAATTGCAGAAGTTCTCCCCAAGGAGTAAGGGGTCTCCAGTCCAAGGATCCTGCATCAGGAAGACAAGCCTTCAGAACACCTGGCTTTAAAAACCAGCAGGACTTGAGTATGGGAGAGCTAGAGGGCTATAGGAAACAGACTCCACTCTTAAAGGCCATGCACGAAATCTCACACATTCCAAGTCCCAGACCAGATGCTGGCTGTAGCCATTTTGGGGAACTTGTTCTATCACAAGGACACTTGTGAGTCCTTCTCCTAGCCTATTAGCACCAGGAGGTTACTTGCCCACCAAGCTCTACCTGGTGGGGCTCCCATTCAGATTTGAAGGAGAGATAAAGAGTTTTATAGACAAGCAAAAGCTAAAAGAGTTCAGTATCACTAAACCAACTTTATAAGAAATGTTAAAGGGACTTCCCTAAGTGGAAAAGAAAAGAACACAACTAGAAAAATAAAATTATGAAAGGAAAAATCTCATTGGTAAAGGTGAACATAGAGCAAAGGTAGTAGATCAACCACTTTTAAAGCTAGTAGGAAGGTTAAAAGATAAAAGTAGTAAAATCATCTATATCCACAATAAGTAGTTAAATTATATACAAGACAGAAAGATGTAAAATATGATAACAAAACCAGTAAACATGGAGAGAGGAGTAGAAATGCAAGATTGTTAAAAGGCATTTGAACTTAAGAGAGCTGCAATATAACATAATCATGCATATACATAGGTTGTTAAATATAAAACACATGGTAACTGCAAACCAAAAACCTATAACAGATATGAACAAACAAAGAGAAAGGAAACCGAACATAACAATAAAGATAGTCATCAAATCACTAGTAAAGAGAGCAAAAGAAGAAGAAAGGAACAACAACAAAAAAAAGACTACAAAAATAACCTGGAAACAATGAATATGACTGCAACAAGTACACACCTATTAACTATTACTTTAAACATAAATAGACTAAATGCTCCAATCAAAAGACATAGGGTGGCTGAATGGATTAATAAAAAAACAAAACCCATATAATGCTGCCTAAAAGAGACTCACTTCAGATCTAAAGACACACAGAGAGAGACAGTGAGGGGATAGAAAAAGGTATTCCATGCAAATAGAAATAAAAGAAAGCTGAGGTAGCAATACTTATATCAGACAAAATAGACTTTAAAACAGACTGTAACAAGAGACAAAGAAGACCATTACATAATGATTAAGGAATCAATCCAACAAGAAGATATAACACATAAATATATATGTACCTAATATAAAAGAAATTGACAGTAACACAATGATAGTAGGGGACTTTAACACCCCACTTATATCAATGGACAGAATATCCAGACAGAAAATAAGTAAGGAGACATTGGCCTTAAAAGACACTTTAGACCAGGTCAACTTAATAAATATACATATAGAACATTCCAGCCCCAAACAGCAGGATACACATTCTTTTTGAGTATACATGGAACATTCTTCAGGATAGATCACAGGATAGGCCACAAATAAGCTTCAGTAAATTTAAGAAGATTGAAATCATATTAAACATCTTTTCTGACCACAACACCATGAGACTAAAATCAACCACAAGAAAAAAACTGCAAAAAACACAAATATGTGGAGGCTAAACAATGTGATACTAAAAGCTAATGGGACATTGAAGAACTCAAAGAGAAAATTAAAAATACCCGAGACAAATGAAAATGAAAACACAACAATCCAAAATTTATAGGATTCAGCAAAAGCAGGTCTAAAAGGGAGTTTACAGCAATACAAGCCTATCTCAGGAAACAAGAAAAGTCTCAAATAAACAATCCAACCTTAAACCTAACAGAACTAGAAAAAGAAGAACAAACAAAACCTAAAGTTAGTAGAAGGAAAGAAATAATAAAAAGCAGAGCAGAAATACATGAGACACTAATAAAACCATAGAAAATATCAAGTAAACTAAGAGCTTATTCTTCGAAAAGATAAACAAAATTGATAAATCTTTAGCCAGATTCATCAAGAAAAAAAAGGCCTGTACTCAGAAAATTTTAAGACACTGATGAACATAATTTATGATGAAACAAACAGAAAGATATACCATGCTCATGAATTGGAAGAATTAATATTGTTGAAATGACCATACTACCCAAGGCACTCTATAGATTCAATGCAATCCCTATCAAAATACCAATGGCATTTTTCACAGAACTAGAACAAATAATTCTAAGATTTGTATAGAAACACTAAAGACTCCAAATAGCTGAAACAATCTTGAGAAAAACAAAGCTGGAGGGATCATGTTCCCTGATTTCAAGCTATACTACAAGTTATAGTAATCAAAACAGTATGGTACTGGCACAAAAACAGACACATAGAACAATGGAACAGAATGAGAGCCCAGAAATAAACCCATACTTATACGTCCAATTAGTCTACAGCAAAGGCAAGAATACACAATGGTGAAAAGACAGCCCTTTCAATAAATGGTATTGGGAAGACTGGATAGCTACATGCAAAAGAATCAAACAGGACCACTTTCTCACACCATTTGAAAAAATAAACTCAAAATGGATTAAAGACAATGTAAGACATAAAACTCCTAGAAGAAAACACAGGCAGTATGTACTCTGACATTGGTCTTGGCAATATTTTTTCACTATGTCTCCTCACGTGGGGGAAGCAAGAGCAAAAATAATCATCAAACTAAAAAGGTTTTGCATAGTGAGGGAGACTATCAACAAAAAGGCCACCTACTGAATGGAAAAAGATATTTGCAAATGATATGTCCAATAAGGCATTAATATGCAAAATTGCAAAGAACTTATACAATTCAGCATCAGAAAAACAAACAACCCGATTAAAAAATGAGCAGAGGACCTGAACAGACATTTTTCCAAGTAAGACATATAGATGGCCAACAGGCATATGAAAAGATGCTCAACATCGTTAATCATCAGAGAAATGCAAATTAAAACCACAGTGAGATACCTGTCAGAATGGCTATCATCAAAAAGCCCACAAATAAATGTTGGCAAGGATATGAAGAAAAGGGAACCCTCGTACACTGTTGATGAGAATGTAAATTAGTGCAAACACTATGAAAAACAGCATGAAGACTTCTTTAAAAATTAAAAATAGAACAACCAAACGATCTAGCAATGCCACATCTGGGTATGAAAAAAACTAAAACACTAATTCAAAAAGATATATTGTACTCCTATATTCATTGCAGCATTATTTACAGTAGCCAGGATATGGAAGCCACCGAAGTCCCACTGATTGATGAATGGATAAAAAAGATGTGAGATATATATATATATATATACACACACACATTTGCATATATATATATGTTGTGTTATCGGCCTTAAAAAAAGAATAAAATCTTGCCATTTGTGACAGAATGGATGGACCTAGAGGGTGTTTTGCTAAATGAAATAAGTCAGACAAAGACACATACCATGTGATTTTACTTATATGTGGAATCTAAAAAACAAAACAAGTGAACAAATGTAACAAACCAGAAACAAACTTATAGATACAGAGAACAAACGGGTAGTTGCCAGGGGGGATGCAGGAAGGAGGATCAGTGAAATAGGTGAGGGATATTAAGAGGTACAAACTACCAACTATAAAATAAATGTCATGGGGATGTAATGTACATCATAGGGAAGATAGTCAATAATATTATAATAACTTTATATGGTGACAGATGGTAATTAGACTTACTGTGGTGATTTTTTTGCAATGTATAAAAATATTGAATCACTATGTTCTACACCTGAAACTAATATAATATTCTAAGTCAATTATACTTCAATTTTTAAAAGGTTTTTAATAGCTTTCTTATGCTATCTCCTTTTAACAGGAGACTGGTTTTTTGTAAATCTTTAATGTTTTTATTTAAAAAACTCAAAGGGCAAATTCATAGTTCTATTTCATGTGAGAAAGATTTATTTTCCTAGATATAGCCTTGCTGAAAAATTATGCACTGAAAAACTTCATAATATTGGAGGAAAATTAGAAATGAATAATGGATAGTGGACCTGACCTAGGTTATCAAACAGAACTGTTCTAAAAATGAAGACAAGACCCTCCCTTTCCTCAACCTTGGGAGTGGGAATCTTCTGAAAGAACCCCAAAAGAGAGAATAAGTGGAAAAAGTGAACCTTAGAAGAAGCAAATCACACGTTGATTAATTCTCATAGTTTCCATCTTTTGTATGCATAATCATTCTGCTTACATATTTATCCCACTACCAGCCCTGAAAAAGGAATACACACACTTCCCTGTCCAAACTTAGCGACAGTCTTAGGAAGAACCCAGGGTTCTTAGGGTTCTTAGAAACCTCTGGGTTCCCAATCATGTCCATGAGGAAAATGATCCTAGTTTCCTCTCTCCCCTACTCCAGGTCTCCCTGCTGTCCCACATGGAGGAAATGAAGGGACAGAGTGGCTTTTTTCAAACTCCCCTTCCCCCCAAAACACAGATTACACCCACAAACACACCCATTCGTACTCTGCCCTTTGGGATTTCCATAGAATAAAATAAATTAGAACTGTCATTGTTTGTCTTACCATATGCTGTCATCATTAGACCATATGAAATCACTGATATTTGGTCATTTTTTAACCTACATCACCTTCTGTGGTTCGTATTTCTTCAGCTTTATATGAACTCATAGGATTAAACACAAACCATTACATAGTTTACATGAACAAATATAAAGGAAAACAGAAAATCAATTTGACCAATTTTTTCCATATGTTTAATAGGCAGATTGGTTAGCTGCCCAATCCTTCTACAGAGATTGTTCTTATAATAACCAGTGTTTGGTAAAGGCCAATAGATGATTTCATTTCTATTCATTTTACTTGAATTCTCAGGGACATCTGATGCTATAGACCACTCCTTTTTCTTAGATTGCTAACTATTTCCAATTCATCCTACTTTCTGTCATACATTCATTTCTATCACATCTATGTTTTTTTCCTTCATCTCTGACCTCCCCTTTCTCAGTCTTCTTCAGAAAAAAAACTGCTGATTCTATCCTCTCCCTGAGTGATGCCCTCTCCTTTTATGACTTCAAGTGAGATATCTAGCTGAAAACTCTTTACTGAGAATTAAACCCACTTGTGGTCCTCTCATTAACCTCTCACTTCTAGTTCATTACCGAGTTTTCCAAGTTCTCCTGATCAGTAGATTTTTTTTTTTTTTTGCTTTTTTATTGTTGCCTATAATAAAAATTATAGCTGGCATTTACATAGCACTTAGTATGTGCAAGACATTGCTCTAAGGGCTTTACGAATATTAACATGCTGAATTTTTATAAAACTTTACAAAATAGACATTGTTATCCCCATTTAACAGACAAGGAATTTGAGGCAAACAAGGTAATTTTCTCAGTGTCATACAGCTAGTAAATATAGAAGTCAGAATTCAAACCTAGAAAAATTCTTTCCAGAGCCCATGCTCTTAACTTAGCCTTTACAATATTCTCCATGAAACACATTTTCTGTCATGACCTAGTAAACACACACACACACAAATACACAAACTCCACATATATAAATAAAACAAAGTTTCATAAAAGAATGTGTGTCCTTATTATGTATGATAAAGTAAAAGCATAAATATTAAATATAATTTAATTAATATTCAAATAAATACAAAAGATCCCAAAGTGTACCAAAAAAAAAAAAAAAAAAAAAAAGAGTACTAGGTAAGGCACACTAAATCGATTTTACCAACAACTAGTAGGTAGCAATCTGTAGTTTGAAAAACAACATTAGATTTGATCTCTTTAGCAGTTCTCAATTCCATCATCTCTTTCCACTGTCACCATCGCTGTCATAATTCTGGCTCTTGGCAATTTTCACACGAATAATTATTGGCTCCTAACTGACCTACTTACCTTAAGCCTGCTTACTCATTTTTCCATCCCTCACAAAACACATACTTGCACATGTGATTCGCTGGTTTAGAATTCTTGCCTCCCAATACCTTTCATGCACAAGAAGTCAAGACCAAAGGGTAAAGTTCATACTCAGAAACAAGGCTACACAATACCTTAGGTTCTGGCCTCCACTTCAACTCTCAGGCTCTCCAAACACTCATGCCTCCCTTCCCCACCTTTCTCCATCCTCCTTCCCTTCATTCCAGCCATATATGGAGGTCTTAGGTAAAGGGAAGCAGTAGAAATTAGATATAAGATAATAAGACATGCACCTGCTTTCAAAGAACACCAAGTCTCACTGGAATGTTTAAAAAATATACATAGTTCATATAATAAAAGTGAAAACTAAGAAATCAAAGAAATGATACATAGATGTAAAGGTAATAGAATTTCTTCAAGCCCAAAGGGTGATAAACACGGGAATTTTGAAAAGTCACTGGGACATTGTATCAAAGGTTTTAAAGTGGAGCCTGATGAGTCTAAGAGATATTTTTATAGATACTTTTAGTCTGAGTCAGACTTAATAACAGACAGCGTAAAACAGTAACAAAATTATTAGGAATTTCACCAAAGGGATGAGAATTATAATGATATTTTTCAAGCTGCTAGGAAAAGGCAAGACAGCTATATAGTATGTATATATTATAGATATTATATATTATAGAAAATAATAATTTACAGGAAAAGATTAGGGGGTATGATGAAAGTTGGAATGATGTGGAGAAAATTCAAAATTTCCCCTTTGGCTTTAAATAGTAAAAAAGTTTAAATTAGCAAGAGAAGGAGAGAGCAAAGCTTAGAAAGAAAATGAGAAGAGGGGAATTGTTTCTCAAACTTATTGATCTGAATGTATATATTGCTAGTAATGCAGCTTCTGGCTCCTCTTCAAAAAGATACTTTTATCCTGATTCTTGGAAGGTTGTGTTATTGATGAAACGTGGTTTCGACTGGCATAATGTTTAGATAAACTAATTATGTCACTGAGCAACTTCCTTGCAGTGAATGAATATATCTACAGTTGGCAATTAGATGAAGTCATAATTGCATATTCTGGATGAATCCAAACACACTCTACTGTGCACAGGTTATTATAAGGCCACCGCGGATTTTAGCACCACATGAGCGGGCTGAGCAAAAAGTTCAAAGCATTCTGCTTTTGATACACAGACTGTTAGAGATGAAAGAAGTGTGAAGATCATTCAGTCTAATTTCTCAATTTACCTATGAAAAACTGAGGCCAACCATGATTCGGCAACTTTCTAAGTGAGCTATGTTTTACTGTAACAGCTAAGAATAGAACACAGAGCTCCTGGATTCTCATCAAATGTTCATTCTACTTGTTCTCCTATAGTCTTGTCTAAATACAATCAGTATTTCTTTTTTTTTTAAATAAATTGATTTATTTATTTTTGGCTGCGTTGGGTCTTCGTTGCTGCGCGCGGGCTTTCTCTAGTTGCGGCGAGCGGGGGCTACTCTTCGTTGCGGTGCTCAGGCTTCTCATTGCGGTGGCTTCTCTTGTTGCGGAGCATGGGCTCTAAGCACGCGGGCTTCAGTAGTTGCAGCTCGTGGGCTCAGTAGTTGTGGCTTGCAGGCTCTAGAGCACAGGCTCAGTAGTTGTGGCGCACAGGCTTAGTTGCTCCGCGGCATGTGGTATCTTCCCGGACCAGGGATCAAACCCATGTCCCCTGCATTGGCAGGTGGATTCTTAAACACTGCACCACCAGGGAAGTCCCTACAATCAGTATTTTTAACAAAGATAAAACTTTTAGTTTTAGTTCTAGTTTAGTTTAGTTTAGTTTAGTTTAGAACTTAGTTCTAAAGTTCTAAACTTTAGTTTAGTCTAGTTTAGTTCTAGTTTAGAACTTAGTTCTCTAGAAGTATTTAATTTACTTCTACTTTATTTAAATGACTAGGTAAGCAACCATGAATAAGTCAGCTTTTCCTCTTCAAAAATAACTTATTTTGATCTAGAAAAAAAGGTAACATTAAGTGATGATTTAACATTTACCATATTTCATTTGAGTCCAAAATGAATGTCCATGCAAAAATCTTTACATGTTTAGCAATGATGGTGCTATCCTAGAAAGTTAACGTATCTTTAGAAAGGGATATATTTTAGAAAAGGATATAAATTATTTCCCAATTCAAATTGCTTTGTTTAAAAAAAAGTTACTATAATTAAATTTATTGCAAAGATATTTTTATACTGAGAAGAGACCACTGAAAGGCAAAATGGAAACAGTTTATTTGTAGTCAATTACAGGGCTTCAGTGAGAATATATAGGCTTGGCCCCCAAAATCTCAAATATGGGATTGGGCCAGGGAAAACTGTATAAAAATTTAAGATAATAACTATCGTGGATAAAAACAGTTTAATATTTGCAACATATTTTGAAAATATACTTTAGTATTATCATCTGGTTTAAGAGATGATATTCAACTCAGATATACAACCAAAACTATTTTATTATTTTCAAGAGGGCTTCCTATGTGTTATATTAATATTCCTGTCTATTATATTATTCCAAAAGGAAGGCCATCAAAAGACATGGAGGAGAGCAACAAAATAAACATTTTCCACCATAACATTTACTTGTTTCCATCTGGGCCTGGGCAATATGTGAAGACCTCAATCTTATTAACTATATGGCTACAGTTATGTCCTATATCCTCCATGCCACTGATATGTAGATATAGATATTTGTTTCTATTCACCCCCAATTCTACCCTAGCCCAACCCAACTTGTGTTGAATATCCTCCTAATTTGTCTCCCTGGTGCTCTCGTACTCCTACAATCCATTGTTCACAGTGAACCAGTATAATCTTTTGAAAACAAAAATCAGACTTTATGTTTCCTTCAGTGAATACATACTTATATATACCCTCTACAAGCCAAGCTCTGTTCTAAATGCTTTACAAATATTAACTCATCTGATTTTCACAACAACCCTATGAGGTTGATGCCACTGACATCTACATTTTACAGTGAGGAAATTGAGACCCAGAGAAGTAATATAACTTACCCATATCACGTAGCTAGGAAATGGAGCTGGGATCTGCTCCCAGGCAGGCTGGCTCCAGAGGCCATGCCTTTTACACCAGCTCTATACTGCCACATTCCCGGTGAAAGCCCTCAGTAGTTTCCCCTCGTGTTCAGAATGAATTCCTTACTCTGGCCCCACAGTAAGGATCTTTTCAAGCTCATTTCCTCTGCTTCCCTCTTGCCTACAGTGTTGCAATCACACAGGTCTTTCTTTTCCTGTGACAAGCCAACTATCCAATCTCAGGCCGTTTTCACGGCTGTTCTCTCTGTCATAATACCCAAACTCTTGATCATCAGGTGGCTGGCTTCTCTTTGGTCTTCAGACCCAACTTTAAATGTTACCTCCTAACACAGATCTTCATGATCACAAATTGAAAGAAGCCACCCCATTACTGCCTAATAGAACAACCTATTTTATATTTCTTTGTAGAAAGTACAACTCTGTTATTTTTCTTGTTTGTACATTTATCTGCTATTATTTTTTTTCTTCCCATGAGAATGCGAGCTTCTTGAGACCAGGGACTTTGCCTTCTCATTAATTTCTGTAGTCCCAATAACATTGCTTTTCAGCCTTTTGACATCATAGGAGAGATAGAAATAATAAAATTTGCTTGCCACATTTGGGTAAATTAGAGGGCATTTGGTATATCTACATGGGGCTTAATGAAAAATTATTATGTTTGTTATGTAATTATGATAGGACACATAGGATACAAATACTAGGGATCACATTAAGTATTAAACATGTATAAAATTTTCAAATAAAACCTTTATAAAATTTTAATATGGAATATGAGCTGGCTTTCATGAATATACTATCTTACAGTAGGCTCTGTGACAGCAAAACTGATGACTTTTTAATGATAGTATCTTCAAATTCTTGACCGTATCAATAAAAAATTTTTCACAAAAATAGATGATAAAAAATTTGCAACAGAAGAAATATATTTATAGTAACTAGCAGATCTTTCTCATTTTCAATAATAAACATAATGTTGGAATATCTTGTTATAATGCAAGTGTTCAAACTTTTCATACCCAGTATTTCAGAATAACAAAGAAGCTCTAATTTGCAGAATGTGTATTCATCATCAGAAAAGTCAGCCTTCAGCTAACCAGGCTGCTAGTGCAAGGACATACCTGCCTCAAGTGAGCGTAAGTGTCTATCATATGTCAGGACAATATTCAGCGATGCTATTTGGTGCACTACTCATTTGGAGGCTTCACCTGGTTCTTTACTTCTCCCTCTGTGATGGGCTGCAGGTTGAGCTGCACATTTTCTCCATGGGTATCAGGAACACATATTCTTCATCAGTTCAATGGGTCCCATGTTCATGATAGGAGAGAAGAGCTCTTAGCTAATTGTCCTAAAAGTAGATTTTCTCTTTGGCCAGGCTCAGTGAATTGGGGCAAATTCACAAGCACTGGATGTTGCTTCTTATGCAATGAAAGGACCACAGGGTGCTCTCTGAGGACCTCTTGATGAGGGCACTCAGGTAGTGGCTACTGACTCCAGTGAGCTCTGACCTCTCAGAGGGCCAAGGGAAGTAATACTTTGAGGCAGACCAATGGTGACCTGAGAAGCTTTACTTAGACACTTGCTTCTCAAAGCATGGCCTATACCAGCTTTATTGACATCACTTTGGAGTTTGTTAGAAATGCAGAATCTTGGTCTCCACCCCATTGTATATTAACATGCATTTTAACAAGATCCCCTCATAATCATGGTGTACATTAAAAATTTAAGAATTGATTTAGAACACTACTTAAACAGAGGATGTTGGCAATTAATATTTGTGGAGTCATATTGTATGAATTATATAATGAAAGTCCAGAGAACTGAAAATATATTTCATTGTTTCATATTACTTTTAAGGACTTCACCAGGACTTATCATACATAAACACACATGGTTTATTTGAAAATGACATGCAAAATGTAGATGACTGCAAGCAAGACAAAACTTGTCATGATGGTGCTACTTACAGTTTTTGTATGCTATCTAAGTAACCAAGTCATTACTTTTTTTTGTCCAGTTATCTTTCTGAAAGTAGTTATTTTCATAAAACACATGCCAGCCTGCCTCCTTTGCTTTTCGTCATGTTTCTGTATATAATATGTACATGTATTAAATGCATAAATACATATAATGTGTAAGCACATTTCAGACTGTCTCAAAGTAAGACCAATAATTTTTTTTAAATCACTGTTCAATTTGTTCAGTCACACAATTTGCCAACTCTATAAAACATCTGGCTTTCCAGTTTTTCCCTTCTTACCTCCTCCCCATTTCCTAACTGGGCTTTGAAATGAATATTCCAGGAATTGAGACGTCAAGTATTTGCAACTTCAGGCTGTTCCAGACTCATTCAGTACTTCCAAGGTCAATCAGAGTTAAGGGAAATTATTAAGCTTTATTTTGTATGTCAGTACAAAATCATCTTTTTGTTGTTGTTGTATGCTGTTTTCACTTTCTCACTGATATCCTTGATTATGCTTGCTAGTTATCACTGGGACTTTTCCAAAATGAATTATAAGTTGTAATTTCTAGTTTTTTTAACTCTTCACTCTGCAAATATTTACTGAATATCCACTATAGGTATGACACTTATCTTGGTTGTTTAATCAGATAGGATATCATAGGTTATGCTGCAGAAACCAAGAACACCCAAATCTTAGTGGTATATCAAAGGGACTATTTATTTCTCACTCAAGAGTACATACCCCTCACAGTTCTAACACTGTTGCCATGCAAGGATCCAAGCTGATGGAGATTCTATCTTCATATTTGTTTCCATGGTATCATGGCAGGGGATGGGAATGAGGTAAACCACACACTGGCTCTTAAAGTGTATGCCTAGAAGTGACATATATCTCTTATCTCACATTTCATTGTCCAAAGCAAGTCATAAGGCTGTACCTAACTTTAAAGGGATTGAAAAACTACAATCCAACCATGTGTGCAAAAGGAGAAGAACCATGTCTGAATAGTCCTAACACCACAGCCCTATCTCAGGAAAAACCAAATGATACATAGGCACCAGCCTGTTTTCAAAGACCTGAGAAACTAGATATAGAATACAGATTACATGAACAGAGTCAGGTATCAGGTACAAGTATCAGATATTCTCACTGTAAGACAGAGTGCGGTGCCAAAAAAAAAGTGTTCAAGAATTTCAAAGATAGAAGAGATAAATGTGGATGAGTGAGTCAGGAAAGTATACAGACAAGGTGAGATTATGTATAAATTGTTGGATTCAGAGTGGGAAATGGAAGGAGTGAGGACATTCACAGTAGTAACCATATTGGATGAAGCAGGGATGAAGAGCAGGTTACTGGAAAGTGGGTATGAATTAACCTTAAAAAACATTGAAAATATTTGTTTCAATAGAAGCAAAAAGTTTCTTATGTCTGATATAAGGTAAACCTGGATAGGCCAAGCAGAAAAAAAGGTTATTAAGTGCCTTGAATGCCAAGATTCGATGTTTGTACATAACCTTTGATGGTCTCCTTTGGAGATGCTCATCTTGGTTCCTCTTTAGCATGTGAAGAAGGTCCACGACACTACAATATATTGATGATTGACCACTACATTGCAGACTGATTGAGAAAATAAAGACCAGGGAAACATGTGGAGCACTGTTAGAGAACAGGGTTACATAGACATTTGTACCACTCTTCATGGAATGTAGGTACATTAACAATTTAGTAAGAAAGAAATGGCCATGAAACCAATCTGGCCCTGAGCACTTCGGGGTCATTAGAAACAATACAAAGGCCAAAAAAGCAAAAACTCTAGTTTCAAAGCAACATAGCTGGTTATGTTTCATCAGAGCTGCAAGAAACAGGCTTCTTGCATCAGATAAAGAGGAAGAACAGGAGAGGAATGGGAAAAGCAGAGGTCTGGACTTCAGGAGTCCTATAGTCCTCTTACTAGCAGTAGGATTTTGGGGTGTCGATTTTGCAGCATCGTTCTGGATATCGGTTTCCCCATTTGTGAAAATAAAGGTATTGAATTTATAATCCTCAAGGCTATAATTTTAAATATTTTCCTTCTTGGTTTATCAATAAATAAATATTAAGGACAACATATAAGGCATTGAATCAACAGAGATACACTAAAAGACTGACGTCTTTTTGATTGGGAAACATTTAGCAGATGAGAAAATATGTAACAAGATAACAATTAATGAAGCATAACTAACAACATCAAACTCTTCCCAATCAATTTCCAAAGCAGTATTAATGATAGTTTAGTGGTAATGATGGTTTAGTGGGTAGAACCTTACTGTGGGACTTAGAACAATCTGTTCCCATCAGCACCACAATCTTGCTTTATGACTTGTGCAAGTTGCCAAAGGCAAACCACCCATCTCATGTACAACTGGATGGGAGTCAGCTTTTAATCAGCTGCCCGACAGAAAGATGAAATAATATAAGTGCACATTTAAAGGGAAATTTGAATTTTCTCTTCTGCTATGTTATCTTTACCAACTTCACCTTATTGTCACATACATCCTATGACTTTGTCTTAAATTCCTCATTAGAATTTTTGTGTAACTCTTACACTTCTGTTAAATTCTGACTAAAGCATAGTGTTCTGTAGTTTTTTTGTGTGTGTGAGAATAGGATACTAATGTCCATTTTGGAGGCAAAAGCAAACTCAAACAAGATAAGGAATATGGGAGGCTTCCTCTGTCGTTTAAAAATAAATTTGGTGATCGTTCGTTCACCCTGCTGCTTTGATAAATGGATAAAGAGAAAGAATTTTACCAAGTCATGGATTAAAATTCTGCCCAGAATAGACCAAAAAATTCCCTGGCAAGATGTACTGATCACAGATGTTCTGTCAGTTGTTGCTAATTCAAATTTTGACCCTTTATTATCTCAGGGAAAACTGAAGTCTCCTTTGTGAAGGTCCTCATGTTATTTTATTCTTTATACCTGGAATTCTAGGTAAGCCCAGATAGAAAAGCTTTGATAAGGATTTTACTGTTATGCAAATCATTTTATCAACCATATTTTTTTGCAATAGAAAGTCTGATCTTCAAAGCAAGGAAAGATATCCTTCCACTGGACTTTTCATAATTAGCTAAAGACTATTTTTAAAATAACTTAGTTTCACCCTTTACTTAGCTTTGTTACCATCATGCTCTGAATATGATTCATCTTCCTGGGACTTTTATTAACACATATACAAAATTGGATCAGTTTAAAAAACTGAATTAGTTTAATTCATCCTAATTAGGACTCTATAAGGAACCAGAAGCCATTACCAAGCTCAACATTCTCAGAGCCATTGTTGGGAGCCATAATGAATAAAACAGGTGGATTCTGGAGTCATATTCCGCATGGCAAACTGAGGTCACCTTGCTTCTCTCTAGTCTGCTTGTCAACTTCCCCACCCCATGCCCCAGTCACCAAGGACTTCTCAATAGAAAAGTCCTTTCCATTCTCTTCTCCTGTTCAGTCCCTATTCACTTCTCTCCTAGATTATTGCAACAACCTCCTAACTATTCTCCCTCTCTCCCAATTTGCTTTTCTCCCCACTCATACTCCTTCCCTCCCACCACCATTCCTCCCAGTTTGCTTGAGGTTATGCTCACGTCCTCTGAAACATCTTTCTTGATTCCCCCAGTCTGAATTATGTGTTAATAACTCCTGAGTATAACCCCTGGGTACCCTGTGCTTTCCACAGTCCTAGCCCTTTTCATATCGTACAGTAACTGTGCATTTCTCTGCTCCCTACCAGACTGGAAGCTATTAGAGGTCAAGGATACTATCTTCTTTGGATCTTTAAAGCCTAGCACAATATTGGTACAGAACAGTGCCTAAATAAATATTTGTTGGGCGACTATATGACTAAATGAGTTATTGATAAGTTAATAAATAGTCAAACAAAAGAAATAGAAATACAAGAAATTAGTTATACAAGTAAAATTCCAAATCAAGGAACTTCGATTTGATTTCTGTCTACCGCTTGCCCAGTTTCCCAACAATTTAAGATGCAGCTCCACATCATGGCTGGATAACAGTAAATATACTATTATGAAGCATGCTAAGCAGTTCATCCCAGTTATTTTGTGCAACAGCTGTCAACAGTGCATTAATCAATATAAAAACTTTGCAATAAGCATTGCTTGGAAGTTTATTTCAAGAGTGCAGAAGTTGGGAAATGGGAGCCATAAAGCTCCCATACTCTATTATCAAATTGTAAATCACTTCTTAGAATAGAAAAAAAATCATATAAATTTCCTTCTTTTCTGCACCAAAATAGCAAGGTTTTCACTGTTTGTTCTTTTTCTTAGCCATGAAATTTTGATTGATCTGATAACCCTGAAATAGATTAGCCAGGAAATTGATCAAACTTTCCCATGGTGACCAGTCAGGTGAAATTTTTCTTCATCTTTTCTCTTGGAAACAAAAGGAAAAAAAATCTCTTTTTCTTAAATTGCAAATGCTTGATTCCAACTTCACCGTTAGAAGGTCTCTTTAATACACAAGCATATTTACAGGGTATAAAATAACAGTGATGTTTGTTACCCTCAAGGTTGGTGACCATACTAATGAATATCATCATAATTATGTGTATGACCTTGCATATGAAAAAAGATGACATCTGTTATTGATATCATCATTGCAAATGTGAAACACACCTTGATATTTTCCTTATTTACACTCGAAGAGTACTCAGACTATATCTTTGTCCATTCAGGCTGCAATAACAGAATACTATAGACTGGGAGACTTATAAACAACATAAATTTGTTTCTCATAGTTGTGGAGTCTGGGAAGTCCAAAATCAGGATGCCAGCAGATCCCACGTTTGGTGAGGAACCACTTTCTGGTTCATAGATCGCCGTCTTCTAGCTGGGTCCTCACATGGCAGAAGGGGCAAAATTGCTCTCTGGGGTTTATTTCATAAGAGTGCTAATCCCATTCATAAGGGTTTTGCCCTTATGACCTAATTAATTACCTCCCAAAAGCCCCACCTCCTAATACCATCACATTGGGGGTTAAGATTTCAACATACAAATTTTAGGGTGATTCATTCAGTCCATAATAGAATCCTTCAGGGAAAAGGGTTTACACATAATATGATTTGTGTACAAAATGATTCCTGTCTTGGTCTTTTTTGACATTTTTTGTTTGTTCATTTTTGTTTTCTGTTTTGTTTTGTTTTCTGATGGGTTAGAGATAGGTGTAATGTTCAGTTCCATTTAAGACATTCTCATCATCCCCCTTAGATTTTGTATATTGAAGTTGGATTGACTTAATGACCAAATCAGCTTCCCCTTATTCATACCCAGGATGTGGGCATCTACATTAAGAGTAACTCAATTTTATTGCTTAAAAGCCACATCAAAATTACAGTGAAAAATTCAGAATACATCAAAAGACACATGCCCCCTACTATATTAATGAATATTTGAATCCTAATGTATCTTTCTTGAAACTACTATCCTGAACGTAATGGCTGATTCAAATGATACTTCCTATGAATAAAAAAAAAGGATTTTTGCAAAAGAACATTATGATCAGTTCATTTTGAACAAATGAGTAGTAGGTAGGCTTCTCATGCGTTTTGTATGAGCTCAAGTTCTCTTTCATATTGAGGACAACCACCTGGGTCCTTAGTGATAAGTGCCATAAATGTGAAAATTCAGACAGTCAGTTACTCTGTGATGCCAGTGAAACAAGATATCAACTCTCCAGTGTGATATTCCTACCCTGCTATTTGAGCATCAGGCTTGGATTGGATCACTTCCATGTGACAGTTCAGAAAATACAGCAGTACAATGATTTTTAAACAAATTGAGTCATACTAAGTGATAGAAGGGTGATGGAAACCAAGAATATATTGATTCTATTTCCACACTAATCACTCACTGCAACAGCTGGTTCATTACCGCATACCTCTCACCTATGAGGACCGAAAGCCAAGGGAGAACGAGTCTGCCAGTAATTTCCAATTCACCACTTACACACATACTTCACGGCACACAGAAGAGCATCATCTGAAAGCTGTGTTCTGAGAAATGTTAATAGATATAACTAAACCAAAAAAGAGAAACTGTTGTGTTTGTTAGATTACATAAAATTAAATGTGATTCTTTACCAAAGGAGCTTTTTAAGATTTCTTGAATATGAAAATGTGCATAAACAGAATATGCACTGTGACTCACACCTGATCACAAAGCTTCCTTTTTGCAAAAAAACCTACTTACATTTCAGAAAACACTGGAATGGAGTCAGAAAACACTGAAACAAACGGAGCCATGGATTAAGAATAAGGGCCCATGTTTTTCTTCCTGCCTCTGAAACCTATTTATCAAGTTGTCAGAAGCTGGGCTCTGATTTCTCTTCACACTAACTCCAGATCTTAAAATTTTCCCACTTTTTTCAGAAGGAAAAAGAAAAAGCTGAGTAAAACAATCTAGATATAATCATTAAGATGGGCAGTGTAATTATATTTTGATTTTTTAAGACAGTCCTTCTCTTTAGGAGAGTATCATTTTAAATCTGTATGTCTTTCCCAATTATAGATTGCTGGTAATACACTTACAAGCCCTCTTACTGGCTTGTTCCTCAGTTTCCCTCATAATTTGGAGTAGATTATGAAAAATCACTTCATTCAGGAAGGATGGCATACATACAACAATCAGTACCATTGACCTCCACAGTATTGGTCTGCTTTTCTGCTCGAAATAGTCAGTTGACCTGTTACAGTGATGACATAAGTTGACTCAATAAAGTTAATGGTGTCCCAACTCCCTCTTTTTTTTTTGAAATTACTGCTGCTACCAGTAGACAATTTCTTTGAATTATAACCAGTGGAGAGCTAAGAAACAGAAAGAACATTTATCAACGTCTTTGACAACTGCTACTTCTAATTTGCATCATTCTTTGAAACTTAGTACATTGTGCTGTTATTGACCAACAGATTAACCAGTAAGATGTGGGTGAAACTTAAACACAATGACTGCACCTGCCTAAGCTCCCATGAATGGTTATATTTTAACAGGCAAGGAGTTAAATTTGTTTTATTTAAAATTAGTTTTGATAACTAAAGAGCCCCAGCTCCCCAAATATCTATAAAAGTAAACTACTGAATATATTGTAAGCTGTAAGGGAGATGACAATCAGTCAATGGTATATTTTGAGGAAATATATCCCAAGTTTGTAGAAAGTTGTTTCTATTCATATTGGCCTTTTCCAGCATACTACACCTAAGAGTTAACAAGGCCACCTACATGTGAAGCAACACTAAGATCCTCCTATTGATAGATTGGAAGTGCTTGGCATATACTTCATGTTTCATCATGTAATGATATACAAATTAAACACAAAAAATAGAACCAGTAAACTTAACTTGAATAAAAACTAAATGATATAGAAATGATTAAAAGCTGGCTGGCAGATTTTATTAATCCAATCAGTTTTAAATAAAGAAATAACCAGAGAGATTATTAATTACACTATTTTTACTTTTCTGACCATCCTTCATAGATGAAATAATTTAAAAGGGTTTCAAACTGAGACTGTTCTGATTCATTGGTTGCCAAGTTTTCTATTTACTGTGCCATGTATGTAAACAAATGTAAGCAGTCAATCTCAAGAATGAAGGCTCCAGATATATTTGTGGGCGCAATCTGAGAGATGTTAAATTCCTTACATAAGGTCCTGTGGCAGAGACATTTATTTACTTTTCATCAAGTGTCCATGTTCTCCCCACATCCCTGTCCTTGAAAGGTTAGGAAGCTTGTGTGACAAGTTGTGTTTTATAGATTATGAAAAAAGTGGCATGGGTCATGCCATACTAAAACATTCAAGAGAAGCTCCCTATTTAACCTTGATGCCTTGAGTTGAGATGTCAGAGCATGTGTCTGCCTAGCTTTTGAGTAGCTGCATGTGGCAAAGCCCTGAACCAACCTGTGTTGTCTATGTAATATAAGCAAAAAAAATCTTTCATTGTGATAAGCCATTGAGATTGGAAGTTAAATAGTTACCTCAGCATAATCCAGCCTACTTAGACCATGACCAGTATTCCTTTGCTGTAAATTCTCTAAGCATATAGGGATATAAGGCAAGAGGGCCCCTTTAACCTACTCTTAATTTTTTTTTCAATTTCACTTGATTTATTGAGCACTTAGTAGTTGCCAGGATATATACTAGATGCTACAGATGTAAACATTCAATAAACAATCCATAATGCCCAGGAGTTCATAGACTAGTATAAAAGGCAGAGACTTAGGCCTAGGCCACGTATTTTAAGATCAGTAGAGGTACGCACTGGATGCTACTGAAGGAAAGGCAACTAACCCAGACTAGACAAAATCAGTAAAGACACCAGGTATGAGTACCACTTGATCTGCACCATGAAGGAAGAGAAGGTGCTGACCAAGTTAAGAATATGTGAAACACAGTAAGGAGCATGGTCTGTACTGGGAAACTAGGGTGAGATATAGGCAAGGTCTGGAGCACAGAGAGCCTTGAACACCACTTTGAGAAGATAGATTTTTATTCTGAATGCAGTGAATTATTTTAAGCCACAAGAATTAAATAGGTGTTCTGGAAAAAAAATAGTTCTAGTTACTCTTCAGACAAGGAATTCTGCAGTTTCTCAAAGGATGGGTCAAAATTACCCAGGAAGCTTCTTAAAAGATGAACAAGCCAACAGAGTCCCAAACCGCACCCAAAATGAACTGAATCACAGCCTAACTGGTACATGACTGGTACACGGAGCCTAGAAATCCATGTTTATAAAAAACACACCACGTGTTATTTGTACATAGTAAAGTGTGAAAACTACTAGAGCAGAAGGGAATTGAGACTGGAAACCTAGAGTCCAGCCCAGAGTTAAGAAAAATGAGGACCTACATGAAAGGAGGACCAGAGAGAATGAAAGGAAGGCATTGATTGTATTCTGGGGGGTTAGGAGAGAATGTTTAGATTGATGAAAGGAGAGTGTGACCTGAGTCTTCTGGCCTGGAAACCAGATTTCTGGGTGTTATGTTGCTATGTATTGAATATGATACAATAGAAAGATACAAAGAATCTGTAGAAGAACTTCATATGTTCAGCCATATACAAAAATAAAAGCCTAACCCTACATTACTGTTTTAAAAAGCATTTAAATACATGTGGAAAATATAGTAGAGAAAAAAAAAATAACGGTGGGATTCAGCACTACCAGGGTATAGCATTAAAAAGAAAATAATAGATAAATTAGACTATGCATATGTGAATTCAATAAAACAATAGTGTTTCTAATGTAGAGAGAATAGCCTAAAAAGAAAGAGGGTTCATGAGTAAACAAAATGATTTTTTTCCAATAGAAAAAAAAAATAACTCAGATTGAATGGCTTTTCAAAATGTGTTTTTTCTTTTCCTCAGAAAAAAAAAAATATGGCACAATTATGTTAGCTTTTACTCACTTGGTTTTTAGTCTTAGATTTCCAGGTTTATTGGTATAGTCAATACAATAATAAGTAATCGTTAATTTTAGTAACAAACAGCACATTTGATTTAGAAAAACAAAGCCAAATAGCTAAAGAGAGTTCTTTAGATTCACCAACCAAGAAAAACCTCTCTTGGTTTTTTCCATGGAAAAGAAATGATTTGTGCTTATTTCGATCAAAAGAGAGAGGGAGTGCAATTCCTTCAGACTGCCAAGGTGATTTCTCCTGAATTTAAATGAAAATCTAAATCAGAAAAGGGTGTTGAAGGAGTGTTTTGTTTTCCAGACATGCCAGGATTTTTGCAAATGCTGGAACATTCAGTTCACCTAATAAAATGATAAAAAAATTCACCTGTGGAGATCTTTCTTTTTCTGGGTTATAGTTAAGAATTTAGAAGTGTGTGTCTGAGGCTTGTTTTAAACTCCTTGAAGTCCATTGGGCACAAAAGGTAAATTGCATTTCAATTCAGAAAGACCACTGTTGCCTTGGAAAGTAAAATGCGGCTCTACACCATTCCTATCTTCAAGAAAACATATGCAACGGGAAAACGCATTTGAGTACTATAATCATCAAGGTAAGAGGGCCTGATGTGAGTGAACATTTCTCTCCTTGAGTTCTGATGATTCGACCTACATTTTCTGATGGTTTTACATGTCTACTTTCAAAAACACTTATGCCACCTTTTGATAAATCCAGAATATTCAGAACACAAGGGCAAGTCACTTGATGTCAAATATTTCAGTTCTCTGGCTTTGGCCTCATACTTTCATGCTCCTTTGGTTACATTGCATTAAGTTTATTGCTTTAGAAAGAATGCATGTGACCATGACCATAAAAGAAGTAACTTATCTAGAATACTCCCCTTTAGGAAATGCATCTAACACAGCAGATACTTTTGTTCCTTACCTTAAAATATTAACACTCAAAGTAACCGCCAGAATTTCTTCTTTCTGCCACAGCTGACATACTCTTGAGGGATCCTTAGATTCCTTATCAATTTGTCCCAAATTCCATGTCCTGCCCTCAAAATAAGAAGCTAAACATTTTCTATCCTCTTTCTCTCTCTGTTTCAGGTACTTCCTGTGTTTCCCAAACAGGCACTTAATCTTCTCATAAAACTATACGGCTTATGTTTCCCTTCAAGTGTGTGCTGCTTGATTTGCCTTTTTTCCTTCTCATACTTTCCAAGTTCTGTATGTTTTTAAAGACCAAGTTCAAATATAATCACCTCTCTGAAACCTTCCCTGGTCATCCCCAGCAAGAATCAATTCACGTTGGTAGCATAGAACCAAGTGTCTTAGGGGTAGGAGATGGGGAGGATGGCAGATGTGCAGTATTTTACTTTTTACACTGTTTAGCTCATGTCCAAAAATCTTAACTGTGGTAGCACAGTTTACTGCGCTCGAAGACTGAAGTGATAGATCTCTCTTATCTATTGGCTTTTTAGTTTGGGTTTGCTCAAGTTTATAGGAACAATGTAACCACTATGGAAGGTTTTAATGATCTCAGTGGTTGTTCCTCAGTGATTTATTTTAAAGTATCCAATGAGGTTATACTTATTTAATTGTACTTGCACTTCCTGACACTTCTTCTTGCTACTTATACAAGTAAGGCTATTTTTTTATCCATTGGTCCTCACTTCATGTCACTATTTTTACAGTTCTGACTTTTAGGGCTCGAAAGTTTCTGTTCCAAGTACAATGTTTGGGAATTCAGAAGCATTTGTGTTTAGAAATCCCCCATCTTTAAAGATTCTCATGAACTTGGATAGAATTCCAGAACGTCTTTACAAATACATCCCTTTGGAGATATGTTGTCATGCATGCTATTTTTAGATGGTTCTGTGAAAAGAGTAGACAAGTAGGTTCCAGCTTCAGTAACTCCTATGTTTTTTATGCTTTTCCCAAAACTTGCCCACAAATAGCATTCTGTTATGATTTCCCCTATTCTCACTTGTCCAGCAGAAATAGAAAGATACATGCAAATTTTTAAGGTTAGAAAACAGTAGAGGAAATGAAAATCACACTCAAGGATTAATTTTAGAACTTGCCCCTCCTTTGTGTACAAGACCCCTACTAAATGTGATAGGAAGTGATTTGGTGCATACAAACTTAAGTGGAATTAGATTTTTAAAACAGTCTAAAGTAGAGCCCTGGATTATTCAAAAATAGGGACAATCATTTATTAATTTCATTCCTGATTTTCAGTGTCTCTAGAGGGAGGTAATTCACAAATCTTTGATTCTTGTCTTGAAATGGTGCATTCTTTATGGTCAAGTTTTGAAACCTATTTTTTAATGCCCAATTCATTATAATGCCCAGACTTCAGTTTCACATAATAACATTATTAAGCCTAGAGATCTAACTTAGTAAGAGTTTAAAAGCCTTCTAACCATTTTAATCATCACTGTATCCAGAAACCATATTTTATGAAATAGAAAATAAGCATTCTGTGAAAGATATTTCATTTGAATTTTTTAAAACTCAACCTCATACTGTAAGAATTAACACCAACCTTGCATCAAATATTTGGCTGACATTTGCTTTGGGATATACATACACAGTATACATGGCTTCTTATTTCCTAAAAATTCACCATATTTAAAGAGTAAAGAGATACTGAGAAGGTCACATCCACAAAGCACTCTCTAGTTTCTAGTTTTGCACCCAGATCTCTATTCTCATTTGCAGACAGATGGCCTCACCTCTCAGACCTGGGCAAAGTGGTGTTGCAAGAGCCTCAGCCTAACTGGAACAGAAAATGCCAGTGGCAGTGTATGAGCCTGGGTAAGGAAAATGAAAACACTCTAAGTAGTTCCAAAACATGAATTTAACACAGGGAATTGGCTACGTAGGTTTTGGAAGAGCAAGAACAAAAGGAAGTAGGTGGGGGCGGAGGGAGCTATAGAAGCAGAAAAGAAGGGGTGACACCGTGATGTGAAGCTGCTGAAACCACTGGGCTGGAGCCTGATAGCCTGTACCTGCTTCTGTGCTCTTGGAGACATTTGTCACAGTCACTCCTGGATTGCTGAAGAGGTGTTGTATCCATCAAAGCTGGGACCTACCAAAGGTGCGACCCCTACCAGCTTCCTGTAGTCAAGAATCACCCGACTCCCAACTGCATCCACCATAATGTAATCCGAAGTAGGAAGTTTCACTTCTTCCTCCACCTTTTCTCACTAGTGCCTCTTACTGTCAGAACCTAATAGGAATCGAATTTTCATAGGAGGCTGGTAAATGCAATCTGCAGACTCCTGTTCCACAAAAATACATAGCAGAGTCCAGAGGGAGATGGGACCTGAGAGTATCCAGATGCTTGTCCAGCACAGGAGGCAATCTGCTATTCTGCCCATGATGAGTTGTTTTCCTAGAATTAGAAGTAGCTGCCTGCACATCCATCATACTCTTTCAACTGGTGCTTTTTGTTTCCTGCAGCACATAGTGATGGGTCAAGTGAACAATTTATCCCATCAAACTGACCTGATCTGGTTGGCCCATAGGGAAGAGAAAGACATTTTGGGGCTTACCACTTCCATCCTATTATCGACTTGTGTAACAGAAACGTAAAGCAGAGGTTAATATTAGGGAGCAAGCATTTGCTACTGGACAGCTCTTTGAAATCTAGACATCTCAGTGGAAGACAATCCAATCCCCAATCTCTTGATCTCTGGTTGATGTTCCTGGAATAGCAGAACATCACCCTAGAGGACAGAAAAGCAGAAAGGGTAGAAGACCAAATCATCCAGTAGGGAAATGTTTATTTATCCTTGAGAATATTTAGCTTAGATTGGAACCCCTAAATGGAGAAACTTGTTTAATTTATTTTTCTTAAATACAAAACAGCCACAAAGTAATATTTACAAATTATATACAAGGTATAAAGCAAAAATACAATAAACACCTGAATATTTTTGTTCCATTCTCCCTCCCTTCTTCTACTATTATCAATTCTTTATTTATTTTCCTCTTGCTTATTGTTAGAATATTACCATGTATGTTTGTATCCCCAAACAAGACACTTCTTTATTTTGCATATTTTAATATTCATGTAAATGGATTATAATCTATATAATCTCATAAAATTAGCACTTTTACTCTAAAATATGTTCTGTTATTAATGTTTAATCTTGCATGTAGCTATGTTTCATTCACATCCATTGCTGAGTAATATTTCTATTTCAATTTTAAATGTAAGGGGTCAAAATTTCATGCTTCATTTATTCTTTCAACTCCTTATGGACTTTGTTTTTTGTTTCAATTTCTTTTAATATTCAGACAGTACTGCTACAGAATCTTTGTCATCATATCCTAGTGCAAATAGGCAATTGTGGGTGTACCCTTAGAGATAGAATTTCTGAATATCAAGAAGTAATGCATGTATTTAATTTCGTTTAAGAATTAAAAGCTGTTTTTCAAAGTGGATGAACACCTTTAAAATCCTTCCAGTTGTTTCAACTTCTCAGTAATACTGAAATTTTTCACACTTTAAAATTTTTTTTCCAATGTGGTTCATGTATCAGTTGTCTTCAGAACTATAAAACATTCACCAGAATATTGGCCAGTATAGGTTTATGACCAGATTACTTATTGAAAAATGCATGCTGTTACTAATTGTCATTACTTCACAACTTGAACATGTCTTTCTGAGAGTGCTTTGGCAGTCGAATACAGTCAATGCATAGAAAATGTACAATGTGTCTCAAAAAGAAATTTTAAAAAATTATAAATTGTTGAAATAAATATTATCATTTATTAAACATCTTCCAAGGCTGGATTTTTTTTTTTTTAAAGGAACTCCTTTATTTATTTATTTATTTATTTTTGGCTGTGTTGGGTCTTCGTTTCTGTGCGAGGGCTTTCTCTAGTTGCGGCAAGCGGGGGCCACTCTTCATCGCGGTGCGCGGGCCTCTCACTATCGCGGCCTCTCTTGTTGCGGAGCATAGGCTCCAGACGCGCAGGCTCAGTAGTTGTGGCTCACGGGCCTAGTTGCTCCGCGGCGTGTGGGATCTTCCCAGACCAGGGCTCGAACCCGTGTCCCCTGCATTGGCAGGCAGACTCTCAACCACTGCGCCACCAGGGAAGCCCCAAGGCTGGATTTTTGTACAAGGATTTTTTACTTATAAAAGATGATGAAATGGTGATGTTTAATTTGTTTTTAGTGGTTTTTTTGTATGTTAATTTACCTTTATTTATAGTAGCAAAAAGGTTGTTCTCAGTTGTGTCCAGTTACCTGGTCAAGCAAGTAAACTGTCAGATGTCTTAGGTGTAAAAAACAGATCACAAGCTCCACAGATGCTACCATCAGCTTTCAGTTTGCTAAGAGAAGCTTCATTTGTTACTGGGTTAATGCCTTACAAGATTATTGAAAAATTCATCAAACACACTAAAAGGGCCCATTTTATCTGTGGATTGACAGAGTTCTGAATTTTGTGTTGAAGCACATTGAAATAAAATATTAGTTTGGTAAGCTAATTGTGACTTTTGTACATTTGTACTTAGCTTCTTGAGGAATTATAATATCAAAAATACTCATAGGTACATTAGCATTTGTGCTACTAGATGGAGGAGGAATTATTTATTCTCGTTCAAAAAATACTTTATAAATTTCTAAATCCATTTAGTTAGGGAATATGTTGAACAATGCAGATAGATACGGGCCTAAACATATGCAGGTACTTTTTCTTGAGTTTGTGCTATTATTTTCAGAAATGTAGAGAAGAAAATGAAGACAAATTCTGTACTCTTAGTTTGCGGTCTTATTCCTTCAAGTATCATAGTATAATCACAAATAGAATAAAATGTCAAGTAAATCAAGGCATTTTAATGTGAATCCTTCCTAATTTTAGTTTAATTCCTATTAAAAACTTTTTAAGTCCAATTTAAGATCACAGAGCTTCTGTCACACTATGAGATAAACGGTTTTCATTAACCCTTTCAATAAATAAAGAATATGATGGAAACAAGCCTTTTTGGTGAGAATATACACTAGTATAATTTTTATGGAAGGTATAAAGGCATTTTTTTTCTGAGTCGAATCTTTATTTGGCAAAGTGTCTTCTTCATAGTGCAGCCACAAGAAAGAAGAAGCCATGGGCCATCACCCAGCCTCCAAAAGCATGCTCTCCAGAAAATGAGGAACGAAGAGTCCTCCTCCTCCACTGTCACTTCATGTCATGACGGAGACAGTACGGAGGACAGAACAGCAGCCAAGTCCCTCTGAGATGTTCACTCCTCCCCAGTCACAGAGCAGCAGTGGGAACTGGCCCCACGGGCTGGGAACCTCATACCCTTGGTTCACTGGGCGGTAGGGGGCTGGGCAGGAAGGAGGGACTGCCCACCATATGCAAAGTTTATTAAAAGTTTAACATTTATATAAATTTGATTCAGTCCTCTCACTTTCAAATTGGAGCCATGAAAGGAAGAATGGAAGGTGCAAAATACAAAAGCTTCTGAAGACAACTCTCCCAAGACATTTTCTGTTGAGAGTTGCATAGAAATTGGCTTTAGTTAGAGAATAAGGAAGAAGAAATCGTTAAAAGTTATTTGTCCATAGGACTGATTCAGCAGAGAAGGAGAAAGTGACTGTGCGGAAGAGACTGGGGGTGGCAGGAAGACAACTGCAGGAACAGCGCCGATGAGCAGGTGAGAGCGGTTAGGATCAGATGCAGGTGGATGCGAGGTCTTTGTGGGAAGCAGGGACCCTCTGTCCATTACATACATGTAGAGTGCAGAAGCGGTATGCATGCAAGTGGGTTATAGATTTCGTGGAAGGAAGATGAGTGGTCCCCATGTGTACGTCACAATGACCGAGTCACCAGCCGAAACAATCAGCCAGGAATGGGAAGAGAGGAGATGCTGAAGATAGACGAAAGATTGAGAAGGATAAAATAATGATCTAGGTAGGTGGGAAAAATATAAATGCAGTAGGTTTTCCAGAAATTGCTGAATGGCCACCTGATATTCGAGGTCATCTGATTAAAGTAGGGCTGCTCAGCACGGTAGTCAGATTATCTCCAGAAATGGCAGCTGCTCAGGTGCAGGGCTTGGGCGTGGAGCAGATGACTATTGGGTTGAACTAAGGTTGACATTTTTTTTTTCTGATAAGTATCATAGAGGCAGGAGGGCAAGAGAGTAAAGATAACTTGAGAGGAGGAGGTTTGGGGCTGTTCCATGAAATCGAATCTGGGTGGGGAGGGGCGTGAGAAGAAAAGGTAGGGATGATAAGTAAAGAAAAAATGGAAATACCAATGGACAGGAGATTCCTGTGGGGTGGGAGAATCATTTCCAAAGTGGTTTCATAAGTGAGTTCAGAGATGGAAACCACCTCTTATTTATGCCAATGAAACAAGGAATATACAGCAAATCATGGAGTGACAAAAGATGGTAAACACTCAGTGAACTGTGGACTTTTTAAAAGACTCTTTGCCAAGATGCAAAGGATGCAAATGACTTAGTGGTACAGTTGGTTAGGGAAGGTGTTTTCCAAAAGAGTGTTGCTCCTGTGGTTAACTAGGAAAAAACAAAACAAAACACATATTCTCCAGTCAGGCAAACAGAGGAACAAGAAAGATCTGCTGTTGCATATTAGTGTACATCTGCTGTGGTAGCTGAAAATCTTCAGCTTTGAATATAAGCAGTACTATGTATATTTCTCTTTCACTGAGCAACTCCAGAAATAAGAATGCCAAACACTCAGCGTGGCTCATTTTTCATCTTGTTCGGAACTTGGCATAACTTTGCAAAATTCAGAGCTCCTGTTGAATTCTCAAGGGCACTTCAGCCTTGGCTCAGATGCATGAGCAAAATGGGAAATGGCCTCTTTGTCCTTTGATCACATAAATCCAAACCAAATAAGGGCCAGCATGCAACAGGCTGGATGAGCAAACTTCAAAAGAGAGACAACATGCATATAGCAATGTTACTTCAGCATTTCCCCCATTCCTCAAAAGTAGGAAGCCTGATGAATCAGTGGTAATTCTACTCAGCAGAGGTTATGTTCCTTCCATGCAACCATTATTATTCTCTAACTAAAAATAAAAAGTTTGGGGGTTTAGCTTTCGGAGTAAGACTTTAGGAATGGTGAGGTCATTGTAAAGTATCAAACCAAGAAGGCATGGCTTTTAATCTGGGGCTATTTATTTCAGCGTGAAGACTACTGAAACTCACTTTTATTTATCTAAAGTTGTATGAAAACAGATATAAGTAATTATTCCTCCCTCTAATGATCCTCACCTCAGCTCCCAACCATGTATTTCGTATGTCATTAGATTTCTATTCCTTCATATCTTATTTCACTACCACCACTGTCTACCCCTCCTCACATTTAAAAACTTTCACTAGCTCTCATTGATATAGAAAATAATACAAAATCCTTTTAGCCTGGTATTAAAGGCTAATCCATTGATTCAAAATCTATAAAAATAGTTACAATGTGTATGTAATGTTCTAAGAAATGCATGGTGAATGAGATAGGGAAAGTCTCCATGTGCATGGAGTTCACATTATAAGAGGAACAGACAGAAGGAGCAGAGGAGACCATTTCAATAGCATTAAAGTCACACAGCACCATTAAAAAGTGGTGATGCACATCATCTCATTTACTCCTTAAAACAATCTCATAAAGAAGAGGCAATATTATCTCCATTTTACAGTTAAGAAAATTGAGGTTCAGATTAAGTAACTTGCCTACTTTCACTCGACCAGCAAGAGATGGGGCCAAGATGTGAATCTATCTCTACTTGACTCCACAGCTCTTAACCACTAAGTTTTTCCTTCCAGTACTGATTGTACTCAGGTGTGTACAAAATTTTACCTTTACTATTCTGCAGCACCAAATACATACGTGTCCAGAATAAAGAAATGTTAATGTTTTAAATGGCTTACTTTTGAACTGAACTTAGAGTAATTGAATATAAAGAATTGTTGAGAAATATTTTTCCTTTTCCTGGTGATTTTTTTGTATTCTTACATATATTGTGTATTCCTCATACATGTGATTTTTTCTTGCTTTGTTTTGTTGATTCACTGACTTGTAAATCCTGGGAATCCTGAGAAACCAAGTACATTTTCCACTCTAAACTAAAAACCACAATATGTTAAACTTACTAAAACGGTGGAAACCTTGTACTAAATATAACTTCTGAAATTCATACATAATTCTGTCACTGTATTTGTTTACAACATTTATTCAAGAGTTAAGTATCACATCAAAGTTGCAACTAACTTTAGATTTATAGAGAGGATGAAAACTTTAGTCTACCAAAGAAATAACCAAATAAGAACTTGATACGGGTTGTTTAAAAGTGGTTCAAATTTGAAAATTCCCAAGTTGGAAAATGATTCATAGCTAGATGCTTTGAAGAAAAAAATAAATGCACATCGTTATTTTGTTAAGCAATAATGAAAACACAAGTGTACATGTAGGGCATATTTTTAAATTTCTCCATCTTCTCTTCATAAAAACCGTCTCAAAGTTCTCCAGCATTACATTCTCAAAAGCTGGCTATCTTTCCAACCTGACAGTTACAATTATTATTTGTAACTAAAATAATAATGCATAAGGACAAATTAATCAAGTGAAAAAACAAAATGTAAAAGCACCTTTCAATATCTTTCTTTACAAATAAATACACTTCTGGCCCACACTAAATAAACATCTTCACCAGTACAACCTGCCACAAGTATTTCTGGATGCTTTTGTTAGAGATGTTAAGAAAACATGCAGATTCAAGGGGAGAAAAGGAATCTTCTCTGGTCTTGGAAAGGAAAGAATTGTTTGGTTTGGTTTGCTTAGGTTTTAATTTAGACACATGAAATAGATTTTACCTTAAGACATAAGTTAAAAAAGAGGCACATTAAGCAATTGGCTGAGACACCAATACTTAGGTTAACCTGACAGTACTCTTTGCGTTAGAATTTATTGCATTAAATCAAGGCAATAACGAGGAAGAAGTAAAGATGGCAAAGTACGAGGATGTGGAACTCTCCTCCTGCCACAAACACATCAAAAATACATCTACATGTGGGGCAATTCTCACTGAGAACAAACTGGAGACTGGCAGAAAAACTCTTATACAACCAAGGCTGTAACAAAGATCCAGACAGTCAGGTCAGAAAGGAAGAAAAGCAACCAGGTAGGGACCCGTGTTCCTAGGAGGGGACACAGAGAAGAAAGGGGATTACCTGGATTGGGAGATCCTCCCTGGGGAGTAAGCAGTTCAAACAACATATTGGGTGCTCCAGTCCTGGGGTCTGAAACTGGGAGGATGAGTCCCCTTAGCTGGTTTGTTAACCAGTGGGACTGACTGACAGCAGGGCTATAAGAAACCTAGACTCTGCTTTTGAAGAGTATGCACACACTTGCTTACTTCCAAAACAAAGTGGAGGAAGCAGATTGAAACTGCCTAGGACCCTGGTCGATTTCCTGTGACAGCACCAGCACATGCCCCAGCCCAAGCCCCATGCCCACTCAGGCCCCTCTTGCTCCAGCACTTCACCCCTCTGGGGTGAAGGTGCCATTGCTGGGAGTGGGGAGAGCACACACTTAGGCAGAACAGAACCAGCTTGGACCCAAGCCTCAGGGCTTCTTCTCCAGCAACTTGGTACCTGACACACCCCCAATAGGGTAGTATTGGCCACTGAGCAGAGGAGAGCCTTGGCTCACACCTGGCTCTGGCTTTAGCCCCTCCATATCCAGCCCCACCTCTTAGCAAGGTGATAGCTGCCAGCACACGCTGGGGGAAGACTTGACTTGTGCAAGTTAAGCAAAATGAGAAGACAGAGGAATTTGCTTCAAACCAAAGAACAAAGGAAAAAACAAGTAATGAAAGACAGATAAACAATTTACCAGATAGAGTTCAAAGCATTAGTAATAAGAATGCTAGCTGAACCAGGAAAAAGAATAGATGAACACAGTGAGAATTTTAACAAGGAACTAGAAAATATAAAATAGAACCAGTCAGAACCAAAGAATACAATTACTGAAATGAAAAACACACTAAAAGGAATTAACAGCAGACTAGGTGATATAGAAGAAAGCATAAGCGACCTGAAAGATAGAATAATGGAAATCACCCAATCAGAACAGCCAAAAGAAAAACAAATTTAAAAATGAAAACAGTTCAAGGGACCTCTGAGACAACATGAAGTGTACTAACATTAGAGTTATAGGGGTCCCAGAAGGAGAAGAGAGAGAGAAATGGGTCGAAAAAGCATTTGATGAAATCATGGCTGAAAACATCCCAAACCTGAAGAAGGAAACATATATGCAGGTACAGGAATCACAGAGAGTCCCAAACAAAGAGACCCACATCAAGACATATCATAATTAAAATGGCAAAAGTTAAAGAGAGAATTCTAGAGGCAGAAAAAGAAAAACAGAAAAATCACATCAAGGGAAACTTCATAAGGTCATCAGCCAATTTTTATGCAGAAACTTTGCAGACAAGAAGGGAGTGGCATAATACAATTGCTAAAAGGGAAAAACTTGCAACCTAGGATACTCTACCCAGCATGATTATCATTTAGAATTGAAAGAGAGATTAAGAACTCAGGCAAACAAAAACTAAGAGTTCATCAAGACTAAATCTACCCTAAAGAAGTGTTAAAGGATCTTCTCCAAGTGGAAGAGAAAAAGGCTACAAGAAGAAGTAAGAATCTATAGGAAAGGAAAATCCCAGTAATAAAGGCAAATATATAGTAAAGGCAATAACAACAATTCACATGATGATGATAATAATAATAATAATAAAAACATGATAGGAATAGGGCCATAATTTCTTCCACTCATTCTCTGACTCTCTCCTGTTCCTTGGCTTCTTGTTTTCATACACATATTCTTCCTAGCATAGATTGCTAGGGAGACTGTCACAGATCATTTGACTCTGAGGTTTTTATTTTGAGATTCATGAGCAGACTTTAGGAAGGATCCAGAAACCCCTCTGAAATTGAATGGTATTTGTTTATACATATGTATGTTCACTTTTCTGGAAATGGAAGCACATTCTCAAAGAGTTCTCTATGCTCTAATAATTATAACAAAATTCTAGACCAACATATACTTATTTTATAAATGAGGAAACTGAGGTCAAGAGAAGTGAAATGAGATTCAGGTCGGGTATTACATTATGCTCATCTGAAAGCTTTTATCTACATCCTAAATTTAGGCTTACTATTTAAAAAAAATGTGCTTTTGCCTTAAACATCACACTTGGTTAGGTAGACCTTATGTAAAAAGAATGATCAAATTGAATTTCAATGTGGAGGGAAGATCACTGATGTACCTGAGAGTGGATGGGTGAAGTAAGGTGTTACTTAGATTTCTGAAACTGATACCTAATATTTTCTTGGAAATTGCTTTAAGACATAATACCTTTTTAAAGCTTTAGGCACTAAGTCAATTATGGAGATGATACAGGAAATCATAAAAATATTCCTGAAGGATGTTAAGGAACAGGTTGTGTTATTTCGTGCCCTGAGTTAGCCAACCCAGAAATTTGTGAGTCACCCTCTATCCTATGTTCTCCCTCACGTGCCAGTTGGTTCCACCACCTTAATCCCTCTCTCCTGCCACGTGTCTTTGCCTTGTCTGTCAGCACTTTAGTGCATGTCATCCTCATTTTCACCTGGACTACAGCAACAACATCCTTAGTGGGTTTTTGTTTGGTTTTGTTCTTTTAAATCTGCCCATGCTCCCCCTTCTCTTTATTCATTCACTCTTATCTTGTCAAAGGTCTACTTTCAAGACTGAACCCACATCCTTTTATGTATCTCTTTTCCTGGACAGTCCGTTCTCTTATCACATTCCCAAAGCAATACTTCCTATAAGGCATTCTAACACCTACTGATATTGATAAACTTGCCATACATTTTCAGGCTTCTGTATCTTGGTTCATCCTGTTTCTCTGTCTAGAAATCATCCCCCCACCCTTTCCTACCACAGACACTCAGCTCAGGCATCCTTTAATTTAAGAAGTGTTTCTGGACACTTAAATCCTACCCTTGCCTCATGGTGCTGCTGATTCAGACTTAGGTGTCTCTTCTCTGAAATTCCATGACAGCTCCATCAGGGCATCAGTTGCACTGTGAAGTCACTGATTCTCATGCCGTGACCCCAAGCACACTAAACTTCTTCATACAGTGATCACACCCTACTCATCTTCCTAACCCTGAAGCATAGTGCTAAGCAAAATAAATGAACAAAATTGATAACTGTTCAATTTAAATATTTATCAGTTCTCTTTATCTTTGAACCAAAGCCATAAGGCTGATTATATACTTTATTCAGTTGGCCCAATCAGAGTGTTTTTGAAAGTTTAAGGGAATACAGTCTTCTAAATAATAGCCAGTATTAATAGCTAACATTTATAGTGTGCTTTCTATGGAGCCAGGAACAATATCAAATATTTTACATGCATTATGTCTTTTTAACCTTGAAACATAGACCCGTCACACCCCTCCAAACCCCGCTCCCAGCTCTCACTCCCTTCTCCCCACCCCAGAGCCTCAGGAATTCATTCCTTAAACTGCATATGTGAAGCTTCGGAAAGCTAAATGGCTAGAACACAGAGTGTCCAATGGGGCACATTAATATTTTCAAGTTCAACCAGATTTATTTGAAACCTGGCTCATGTTTATAAATCCTGCTGGCATCTGGCATTTGTTATGAAAGTAACTCAGCTTTAAAAATGTCTGCCAGCCCCATGGCAAGTCAAGTTGCACCCACTTAATGAGAAATATAGCTGTTAGCTTCTCTCCAAGGTAGCCAGATGCCACGTGCTACCAACTCATCTACCGCTAGAATATTAACAAAGTGCTGACACTTCCATGATTTGCATTTGGATCCAGATTACATAATAGAGTTGTGATACCAGCAAGCTGAATGATGACCCTTAAGTCAGAAACATCTGTTTAGTGGGTCCCCTGACATTTCAAGTAACTTTTTTTTTTTTTTTGCATTGTACTATATCCCATACCCATGCTTTTATGAGGTGCAAAGGATCCTGTTTCAATGCCCCATGGAGAGCTGACGCATAGGGCACATTATATGGGCTCCGAAACAAACCTCTACATGCTTGAATGTTAAAGCGTAAGACATGAAATAAAAGTTATGTAAATGGAAATTAAACAAATATTCCAAAAACTAGCTCAGGTTGGCAGAGAAGGTATGTGTACCTCAATTTTTCCCAATAATGGGATCTCTGCACATGTTGAGATCTCAATCTCTTACCAAGGTGTTTTCAAAACTGGTAAGTACCTTCATATCTCTTACTGTCCCCCCAGATATGAACTCTCCAGCAGCTGGCAGCTGTAATTTTTCTTCAGAAGAAGCATGATACATCTTTGGGGTGGTGGGTATGATGAAATAATCAAGAATTTTTATAGTAGAGATAAAAAGCTAACAAAACACAGAAGTCACATGTTCATTTTCAATTATGTTTTTGACAGAGCAGAAGCTTCCCCAGGGGTGGAAGTTTAATCCTAATCTGACATGTTTTGACCAATAGCATGGGGTTTGGAGGGAAAACAGAGAAATGATGGTTAGAACTGAGGAAATTCTCTCTCTAGGATTATATGTGATTTGCTCTCTTCTCTACAGAGATGTCTTAATTTTGTGATATTTTATAAATACCCTATTCCCAAATTGGGTAAGATTCAAGAAAATTTAAGATTGAGCAAATTTACATTCTCAGAGAATTTTTTTTTAACTCTTTGGAAATGAATATATCCTCTTCCAAGGTACTCAGTACTTACTTACCACAACAATTTATTTTATTTTATTTATAAGTGTGGTACACAGATGAGACCAGACCTTAGCCTAATACAGAGACAATATAAATGAGTTGTGTGAAAACTGCCTCCCTCATTCTTCTGCAAAAGCAGCAGATTTTCCAAAAAGATTGCCTTAGTCTGGTAGTCCCAATTCTCTTACCTGAAACTGGTAGGTAGGATCTGTTTTCACCCCTCCTCACCTGGCCACAGAATTATTTTTGTACTATATGATGCTTGTCTATATTTAATTTAGCATTTTGTCATTTACCTGTGGCTCTTGTGTCATGTGCATAAATCTTGACTCCCCCAAACTATTGTTAAAGGACCACATCATATATTGCTTTTGCTTCCCCAAAAAGGGAGACCCAAGGGAATATTAGAAATCCTGACGTTTAATAAATTATGGTTAAATCAAATTTTCCCTTAGTGTTTAAAGAGTATGTATGGTTCTTTTATGTACAGAAGGGTTGCTTCTTCCCAAGAAGGGAGGGAAAGAGGAGAGAAGAGGGAGGGGGAAAGGCAAAGAAGGTAATTAGCAGGAAAGGAAGAAGTGACAGAGAAAAGGAAAGATCATATGTAAAGCCACTAGGCTGTGTACTTACTAATTTAGCTATCTCAACAAATCTCATTATTATTATCTGTGTTTTAGAGATGAGGCAACTGAGTTTACAAGAGGTTAAGTAACCAGTTAAGCCAGAATTTTATTTCAAAGGCCATAAACTCTCTTGTGAGAACATAGGGCTCTGGTCTTTCCTGAAAAACATAAAACCAAAAAGTAACTTAATATTGCTTTGCCTTTTCATATTGGTGGAGAGTTCATGTAAAGAATAGAAAAATTTTGGTATGAAAAATGGGGAATATCTTTTTTTTAGGTTCCACAGATAAATGATGTCATATTTTATTTGCCTTTGTCTAGCTTACTTCACTTAGTATGATAACCTCTAGGTCCATCTATGTTGCTGCAAATGGCATTATTTCATTTTTTATGGCTGAGTAATATTCCATTGTATAAATATACTACATCTTCTTTATTGATTCATCTGTTGATGGACATTTAGGTTGCTTCCATGTCTTGGCTATTGTAAATAGTGATGCAGTGAACATTGGGGTGCATGTATCTTTTCAAATTATGGATTTCTCCAGGTATATGCCCAAGAGTGGGATTGCAGGATTATATGGTAGCTCTGTTTTTAGTTTTTTAAGGAACCTCCATACTGTTCTCCATAGTTGCTGCACCAATTTACATTCCCACCAACAGTGTAGGAGGGATCCTTTTTCTCCACAACCTCTCCAGCATTTATTATCTGTAGACTTTTTGATGCTGGCCATTTTGACTGGTGTGAAGTGATACCTCTGAACTTATATTCAAAACAGAAATAGACCCAAAGACACAGAAAAAAAACTAATGGTTACCAAAGAGGTAAGCGGGGGGTGGATAAATTAAGAGTGTGAGATTTAACATATACACATTACTGTATATAAAATAGATAACCAAAAAGGACCTACTGTATAGCACAGAGAACTATACTCGATAATTTTTAATAACCTATAAAATAGAATCTGATAAAGAATAGATATATGTATGTATAACTGAATCACTTTGCTGTACACCTGAAACTAACATAATGTAAATCAACTATACTTCAATTTTTAAAAATTTGAAAAAAAATGGGGGAAACTCTTCTTTTTAAGATTCTGCCCATGTCCCTCTCTAGGTCTTCATTATATCTTTAGTCCTTATGTTTTCTTTATTTAAACACCTTGTCTCAGAAATTATCTCCTATAATTTTTCCTATTACCTATTTTATTTTCTGTCCCCATATGTTCTACCTCCTCCAGAATCCTTTGATGCCTGAGTTTGACAGAGTAAAGTTTTGCTCCTTTTCTCTACAAAACTTGAATTCTCATTGTTCCATTTCTCTCCCACAATTTCATAGTGGCTTTGAAACCTAAACTATTAGTATAGTTTTCCCTATTTATAATAGAGCACTTAATTGCTCACTTGCAATCCCTAATTCTACTCATGTAGAAAGGTAGCTATAGGAGATAGAAGCCTTAGGGAAAACACTGTCTAGGGCATCCCTTTGGGAATTTTACAATTGTTTACTTAGCTCTTTTTGCTGTTTGACAAGATTTTTCAAAACCAAGAAAGAAGCATCTCAAAATAGTAACAAACAGTAACTATCTCTGTTGATTAGCAGACTTGGCTTCTGTGGAGATTAGGTTCTGGATTGAGTATCTGAAACATTCTCTCCTGCCTAGACCTTACATTCCTTTGCCAAAAACAAAAGCAGTATTTCCAACCGCCTGCCACTTGAACCAGAGAAGTTTTCATACTTATAAAGGAAATCATACCTATTATAACAGGGATACTCTACACATCACCAAAATTAGATCTGGGCAAACTGTCTCACCTTCAACACCCTAATCTATTCATCGGTACCATTGTGATGGTCACACATTAATTCTCAGACTTCTATTCATTGAGAAGAATGGATATATAATCCCTCACTTTGGTGGCATCAAGGGTTTCTTTTATTGTTTTATCATTTCTGTAGAACTCTAAGACTTTCACTCAAAATGGACATTGACCACTTACTCATTGGTCAGTCCAAGTACGTGAAACAATTCTGGCAATTTTAGAAGACATAAACTGTAAACTCATATATTCAAGAAATTCATATCTTTTTACTTTCCTTAAATCAATTTAAATCCGATGCATAGTTATTACTTTAGGCCAGTAGAAGTTGCAATTATGAAAAAAGACTGCCTGGTATCCTTTTCACATTGATCCAAGCATTCACAGTCCATCTAAACCAATGACCGCTGCTTCCATGTCACACTAAGCATAGGACAGAATATTTTCTAAGGTTGGCAATAAGACTAAGTTTCAAAGTCCCTAGATGAACGTCAAAACCATAGGCCCTGTAGTCAGTATCTCTCTTTCAACTCCTGCTGTCCTTCAAACAATTCCATCCTCTAAGACCCTTTCTCACTATCTTCAACTACATGGCTCAGGCTTTCACAAAACATAAGGAAGTAGTGTGACTTCTAACAACTTTTGTTTTCAGCCCTGAAATATTCCTGAGAATATTTATATTATTTATTCCAGAAAATAAATACCAGAGGAGAGAGATTACAGACAGGACAAATACAAATGTATAGCCTTATATGTTATCCTATCACACAAGCAAAGAGAAGACAATAAAATCAATCACCAACTATATTTTTTGTTTTGATTGCCTCCTTTTTACCCCATTAGTGAGGGAGGGGTTCCTACCCTAGGGTTTTGGGAGGACTAAACACACAACATCTGACATTAGAACAATGAGACAGACAGCAGTTCATTAGCGCATATACTCAAAGCACAGGGGAAGACATAGCATCCCATGCAGGACTACATGGGGGTTGCACTCAGGAACTGAGTGAACAAGCAAGATCTGTGGGAGGCAAACTTTGTAGTAACAAGAAAATGGAGTAACCTCTGTTTACCATGGAAAGATGTGATTGGCTTAGATGTGATTGGCTTGTTTGAATAATTTGACAGCCTGGCAGGGTGGAGCCTTAATGCAATAGAACTGGTGTCTTACAAGAAGAGGAAGAGAAAATGGAGCACTCTCTCTCCCTCACCCTCTCTTTTTCTTTCCCCTAGCTTTCCCCCCAAACATTTGCACAAAGGAAAGGCCATTGTGAGGACACAGTAGGAAGGTGAGTGGCTGTAAACCAAGAGGAGACATAACTTATTTACAAAACAGAAACAGATTCACAGATTTAGAGAACGAACTTATAGTTACTGGGGGGAGGGTAGGGGGAGGGATAGACTGGGAGTTTGGGACTGACATCTACACACTGCTATATTTAAAATAGGTAACCTACAAGGACCTACTGTATAGCACAGGGAACGCTGCTCAATATTTTGTAATAACCTAAATGGGAAAAGAATTTGAAAACGAATATACATGTATATGTATAACTGAATCACTTTGCTATACACCTGAAACTAACACAAAATTGTTAATCAACTATGCTCCAATATAAAATTAAAATTTTTTAAAAATCAAAGTTTTACTGAAAAAAAAGAAGAGAGGTATCACCAAAAACCAAATCTGCTGGCACCTTGATATTGGTCTTTGGACCTCCAGAACTGGGTGAAAATAAATATCTGTTGTTTAAGCCACCAGTCTGTGGTGTTCTGTTTGGCAGCCTGAGCTGACTAATACAGTCATGTTTATGAACAGAATGATTCAATAGTATTAAGATGTCAATTTTCCCCAAATTGATCTAAAGATTCAACATAATCCCAATCAACATCTCAGAAAGTCTTTTTGTAGAAATTGATTAGCAATTCTAAATTTACATTGAAATACAAAAGATCTAGAATTGCCAAAGTGATTTGAAAAGAAGAGCAAAACTAGAAGACTCATATTAAATGATGACAAGGGGAGACCTCCGAGATGGCGGAGGAGTAAGACGTGGAGATCACCTTCCTCTCCACAAATACATCAGAAATACATCTACATGTGGAACGACTCCTACAGAACACCTACTGAACGCTGGCAGAAGACCTCAGACTTCCCAAAAGGAACAGATGCCCTCAGGCGACCTACACGCAGAGGTGGGGTCATACCAAAGCTGAACCCCAGGAGCTGTGTGAACAAAGAAGAGAAAGGGAAATCTCTCCCAGCAGCCTCAGGAACAGTGGGTTAAATCTCCACAATCAACTTGATGTACCCTCCATCTGTGGAATACCTGAAGAGTCAACGAATCATCCCAAAATTGAGGCGGTGGACTGTGGGAGAACCTGTAGACTTGGGGTTTGCTGTATGTGACTGATTAGTTTCCGGTTTTATGTTTATCTTAGTTTAGTACTTAGAGTTTATTAGCATTGGTAGATTAGTTTATTGATATGGTTGCTCTCTTCCTTTTTATATATATATATACATATATATATGTTTTCCTTCTTCTCTTTTGGTGAGTGTCTATGTGTATGCTTCTTTCTGTGATTTTGTCTGTATAGCTTTGCTTTTCCGATGGTTCTGTTTTTTTTCTTAACACAGTTTTTTGCACTTGTTTTCATTTGTGGATTTGTTTTTTGGTTTAGTTGCTCTCTTCTTTCCTTCATTCTTTGTTCTTTTCTTTTATTACTTAAATTTTTTTTTATTTTTAATAATTTTTTTATTTTTTATTTTAATACCTGTATTTCTTTAATTATATTTTTTCTTTCATTCTTTTTTTCTCGCTTTTCTTCCGAGCCATGTGGCTGACAGGGTTTTGGTGCTCCGGCCGGGTGTCAGACCTGTGCCTCTGAGGTGGGAGAGCTGAGTTCAGGACATTGGTCCAGCAGAGACCTCCCAGCTCCATGTAATATGAAACAGTGAAAGCTCGCCCAGAGATTTCCATCTCAACGCTAAGACCCAGCTCCACTCAACAACCAGGAAGCTACAGTGCTGGACACCCTATGCCAAACAACTAGAAAGACAGGAACACAACCACAGCCATATCAGAGGCTGCCTAAAATCATAATAAAGTCACAGACACCCAAAAACACACCACCAGATGCGATCCTGCCAACAGAAAGACAAGATCCAGACTCATCCACCAGAACACAGACACTAGTCCCATCCACCAGGAAGCCTACACAACCCACTGAACCAACCTTAGCCACTAGGGGCAGACACCAAAAACAACAGAAACTACGAACCTTCAGCCTGCGAAAAGGAGACCCCAAACACAGGAAGTTAAGCAAAATGAGAAGACAGAGACACAAACAGCAGATGAAGGAGTAAGATAAAAACCCACCAAACCAAACAAATGAAGAGGAAATAGGCAGTCTACCTGAAAAAGAATCCAGAGTAATAATAGTAAAGATGATCCAAAATCTTGGAAATAGAATGGAGAAAATACAAGAAACTTTTCACAAGGACCTAAAAGAACTAAAGAGCAAACAAACAATGACGAACAAAAGAATAAATGAAATTAAAAATTCTCTAGAAGGAATCAATAGCAGAATAACTGAGGCAGAAGAACGGATAAGTGACCTGGAAGATAAAATAGTGGAAATTACTACTGCAGAACAGAATAAAGAAAAAAGGATGAAAAGAATTGAGGACAGTCTTAGAGACCTCTGGGACAACATTAAATGCACCAACATTCGAATTAGAGGGGTCCCAGAAGAAGAAGAGAAAAAGAAAGGGACTGAGAATATATTTGAAGAGATTATAGATGAAAACTTCCCTAACATGGGAAAGGAAATAGTCAATCAAGTCCAGAAGCACAGAGAGTCCCATACAGGATAAATCCAAGGAGAAACACGCCAAGACACATATTAATCAAACTATCAAAAATTAAATACAAATAAACAATATTAAAAGCAGCAAGGGAAAAACAACAAATAACATACAAGGGAATCCCCATAAGGTTAAAAGCTGATCTTTCAGCAGAAACTCTGCAAGCCAGAAGGGAGTGGCAAGACATATCTAAAGTGATGAAAGGGAAAGACCTACAACCAAGATTACTCTACCCAGCAAGGATCTCATTCAGATTCAACGGAGAAGTCAAAAGCTTTTCAGACAAGCAAAGGCTAAGAGAATTCAGCACCACCAAACCAGCTTTAAAACAAATGCTAAAGGAACTTCTCTAGGCAGGAAGCACAAGAGAAGGAAAATACGTACGATAACAAACCCAAAACAATTAAGAAAATGGTAATAGGAACATACATATCGATAATTACCTTAAAGTAAATGGATTAAACGCTCCCACCAAAAGACACAGACTGGCTGAATGGATACAAAAACAAAACCCATATATATGCTGTCTACAAGAGACCCACTTCAGACCTAGGGACACATACAGACTGAAAGTGAGGGGATGAAAAAAGATATTCCATGCAAATGGAAATCAAAAAAAGCTGGAGTAGCAATTCTCATATCAGACAAAATAGACTTTAAAATAAAGACTGTTACAAGAGACAAAGAAAGACACTATATAATGATCAAGGGACCAACCCAAGAAGAAGATAGAACAACTGTAAATATTTATGCACCCAACATAGGAGCACCTCAATACACAACACAAATGTTAACAGCCATAAAGGGGAAAATGACAGTAACACAATCATAGTAGGGGACTTTAACACCCCACTTTCACCAAGGGACAGATGATCCAAAATGAAAGTAAATAAGGAAACACAAGCTTTACATGATACATTAAACAAGATGGACTTAATTGATATTTATAGGACATTCCATCCCAAAAACAAAAGAATACACTTTCTTCCCAAGTGCTCAAGGAACATTCTCCAGGATAGATCATATCTTGGGTCACAAATCAAGCCTTGAAAAATTGAAGAAAATTGAAATCGTATCAAGTATCTTTTACTACCACAACGCTATGAGACTAGATATTAATTACAGGAAAAAAATTAGTAAAAATATAAATACATGGAGGCTAAACATTACACTACTTAATAACCAAGAGATTACTGAAGAAATCAAAGAGGAAATCAAAAAATATCTAGAAAAACATGACAATGGAAATACGACAACCCAAAACCTATGGGATGCAGTAATAACAGTGTTAAGAGGGAAGTTTATAGCAATACAAGCCTATCTCAAAAAACAAGAAACATCTGAAATAAACAACATAACCTTATACCTAAAGCAATCAGAGAAAGAAGAATAAAAAAACCCAAAGTTAGCAGAAGGAAAGAAATCATAAAGATCAGATCAGAAATAAATGAAAAAGAAATGAAGGAAATGATAGCAAAGATCAATAAAACTAAATGCTGGTTCTTTGAGAAGATAAACAAAATTGATAAACTATTAGCCAGACTCATCAAGAATAAAGGGAGAAGACTCAAATCAATAGAATTAGAAATGAAAAAGGAGAAGTAACAACTAACACTGTGAAATACAAAGGATCATGAGAGATTACTACAAGCAACAATATTCCAATAAAATGGACAACCTGGAAGAAATGAACAAATTCTTAGAAAAGCACAACCTTCTGAGACTGAACCAGGAAGAAATAGAAAATATAAACAGACCAATCACAAGCACTGAAATTGAGACTGTGATGAAAAACCCTCCAACAAACAAAAGCCCAGCACCAGACAGCTTCACAGGATAATTCTATCAAACATTTAGAGAAGAGCTAACACCTATCCTTCTCAAACTCTTCCAAAATATAGCAGAGGGAGGAACACTCCCAAATTCATTCTACGAGGCCACCATCACCCTGATACCAAAACCAGACAAAGATGTCACAAAGAAAGAAAACTACAGGCCAATATCACTGATGAACATAGCTTCAGAAATCCTCAACAAAATACTAGCAAACAGAATCCAACAGCACTTTAAAAGTATCATACACCATGATCAATTGAGGGTTATCCCAGGAATGCAAGGATTCTTCAATATAAGCAAATCAATTAATGTGATAAAACATATTACCAAATTGAAGGAGAAAAACCATATGATCATCTCAAAAGATGCAGAAAAGCTTTCGACAAAATTCAACACCTATGTATGATAAAAACCCTCCAGAAAGCAGGCATAGAGGGAATTCACCTCAACATAATAAAGGCCATATATGACAAACCCACAGCCAACATCGTTCTCAATGCTGAAAAACTGAAACCATTTCCTCTAAGATTAGGAACAAGACAAGGTTGTACACACTCACCACTATTATTCAACATAGTTTTGGAAGTTTTAGCCACAGCAATCAGAGAAGAAAAAGAAATTAAAGGAATCCAAATCAGAAAAGAAGCTGTCACTGTTTGCAGATGACATGATACTATACATAAAGAATCCTAAAGATGCTACCAGAAAACTACTAGAGCTAATCAATGAATTTGCTAAAGTAGCAGTATACAAAATTAATTCACAGAAATCTCTTGCAGTCCTATACACTAATGATGAAAAATCTGAAAGTGAAATTAAGGAAACACTCCCATATACCATTGCAACAAAAAGAATAAAATACCTGGGAATAAACCTACCTAAGGAGACAAAAGATCTGTATGTAGAAAACTGTAAGACACTAATGAAAGAAATTAAAGGTGATACAAATAGATGGAGAGATATACCATGTTCTTGAATTGCAAGAATCAACATTGTGAAAATGACTATACTAACCAAAGCAATCTACAGATTCAATGCAACCCCTATCAAACCACCACTGGCATTTTTCACAGAAGCAGAACAAAAAATCTCACAATTTGTACGGAAACACAAAAGACCCTGAATAGCCAAAGCAATCTTGAGAAAGAAAAACGGAGCTGGAGGAATCAGGCTGCTGGACTTAAGACTATACTACAAAGCTACAGTAATCAAGACAGTATGGTACTGGCACAAAAACAGAAATATAGATCAATGGAACAGGATAGAAAGCCCAGAGATAAACCCATGCACATATGGTCACCTTATCTTTGATAAAGGAGGCAAGAATATACAATGGAGAAAAGACAGCCTCTTCAATAATTGGTGCTGGGAAAACTGGACCGCTACATGTAAAAGAATGAAATTAGAACACTCCCTAACACCATACACAAAAATAAACTCCAAATGGATTAAAGATCTAAATGTAAGACCAGACACTATTAAACTCTTAGAGGAAAACATAGGCAGAACACTCTACGACAGAAATCACAGCAAGATCCTTTTTGACCCACCTCCTAGAGAAATGGAAATAAAAACAAAAATAAACAAATGGGACCTAATGAAACTTAAAAGCTTTTGCACAGCAAAGGAAACCATAAACAAGACGAAAAGACAACCCTCAGAATGGGAGAAAATATTTGCAAATGAAGCATCTGACAAAGGATTAATCTCCAAAATTTACAAGCATGTCATGAAGCTGAATATCAAAATAAAAAACAACCCAATCCAAAAATGGGCAGAAGACCTGAATAGACATTTCTCCAAAGAAGACATACAGATTGCCAACAAACACATGAAAGGATGTTCAACATTACTAATCGTTAGAGAAATGCAAATCAAAACTACAGTGAGGTATGATCTCATACCAGTCAGAATGGCCATCATCAAAAAACCTACAAATAAGTGCGGGAGAGGGTGTGGACAAGAGGGAACCCTCTTGCACTGTTGGAGGGAATGTAAATTGGTACAGCCCCTATGGAGAACAGTATGGAGGTTCATTAAAAAACTAAAAATAGAACTACCACATGACCCAGCAATCCCACTACTGGGCATATACCCTGAGAAAACCATAACTCAAAAGGAGTCAGGTACCACAATGTTCATTGCAGCTCTATTTACAATAGCTATGACATGGAAGTAACGTAAGTGTCCATCAACAGATGAATGGAAAAAGAAGATGTGGCACATACCTACAGTGGAATATTACTCAGCCATAAAAAGAAACGAAATTGAGTTATTTGTAGTGAGGTGGATGGACCTAGAGTCTGTCATACAGAGTGAAGTAAGTCAGAAAGAGAAAAACAAATACCATATGCTAACACATATATATGGAATCTAAGAAAAAAAAAAAATAGGTCATGAAGAACCAGGGGCAAGACGGGAATAAAGACACAGACCTACTAGAGAATGGACTTGAGGATATGGGGAGGGGGAAGGGTAAGCTGTGACAAAGTGAGAGAGTGGCATGGACATATATACACTACCAAACGTAAAATAGATAGCTAGTGGGAAGCAGCCACATAGCACAGGGAGATCAGCTCAGTGCTTTGTGACCACCTAGAGGGGTGGGATAGGGAGGGTGGGAGGGAGGGAGACGCATGAGGGAAGAGATATGGGAACATATGCATATGTATAACTGATTCACTTTGTTATAAAGCAGAAACTAACACACCATTGTAAAGCAATTATACTCCAATAAAGATGTTAAAAAAATAAAAATAAAAATAAATTTTTTAAAAAAAGATGGTGAAGTAGAAAGATCCTGAGCTCACCTCCTCCCATATACATACCAAAACTACAGATACATATAGAACAACTATTTCTGAGAATGACATGAAGACTAGAACAAATTTTCTACCACTAAGGATATTTAAAAAGGCCAATCAAGATGGGTGGGAGTGTCAAAGGCATGTTCCAGTCAGAACCCAAACCCCCAGTGTGGCAACCCACAAGCAGAAGGTATATCACCACTCTGTAGGTCGTCCCTGAGGAGCGAGGGTTCCTGGCCCCATGTCTGGCTCCCCAGCCCAGGGGACCCACAATGGGAAGACAAGCCCCTATAACATCTGGCTTTGAAAACCAGTAGGGCCTATGTTCAGGAGAGCTGGAGGGCTTTGGAAAATGAGACTCCACCCTTTAAGGGCTCTTGTACAAACACACTTGCTCTGAGTCCCAAGGCAGAGGCAACCGCTTGAAAAGAACGTGAGTCATATTAAAAGGAAATTCATTGAGAAATATTAGGGCATGTGCCAGAGGGGCAGGAATTTGGTGGAATTCCTTCAGGGATGAAAGCACTGGCAGTCACCACTTTTTTTTAACTCTCCTTCCAACTAGCTGGCTGGTCCAGGGCTGGTAGGCACCATTTCTTTCACTCTCAATCAACCTACCACCATGCACCCTACCCTGGCAGTCCCCTGAGGATCCAATCCTCCCAATCATGCCAGCCCAGTCAACTCTGGTGTTTCTGAAAGTGGCTCTGGCTCTGTCCCACAAAGAGAACTGCCCTGGCTGGCCTGCACCTTTCCAAAGTGGCTCCCACTCCAGGGGCCAGCCCTACATACCAGCACACCCACAGCAATCACAGCCAGGGATTATAGACAGCCAGGCCAGAGGCCAGCCCTACCCACCAGCATTCCCACAGCAATTGCAGCCTAACCACAACATGGAGACACACACAGGTCACAAGAGGCATACCCCTGGAGCACCTGGCTCTGGAAACCAGGAGGGAGTGTGCCACTAGGCTCCACAGGACACCTAAATAAGGCCACTCTTTTAAAACTGGGAGATGTAGCTGATATACCTAATGCATAGAAACAAGCACAGAAAGTTAGGCAAGATGAGGAGACAAAGGAATGCCTTCCAAATGAAAGAACAAGACAAAACCTTAGAAAAAGAACTAAATGAAATGGAGATAATCAACTTACTAGATAAAGAGTTCAAAATAATAGTATACAGATCTTACCAAACTTGGACAAGAATGGATAAACTCAGTGAAAACTTCAACAAAGAGATAGAAAATATAAAAAAACAACTAATCAGAACTGAAGAATACAATAACTGAAATGAAAAACACACTAGAAGGAATCAAAAGCAAACTAGAGGATGCAGAAGTACAGACCAGTAATCTGGAAGATAGGGTAGTGAAAAATCACTCAATTGGAACAGTAAAAAGAAAAAAAGAACCCCCCCAAAAATTGGATAGTTTAAGGGATTTCTGAGGCAACATCAAGTATATTAACATATGTATTATCGGAGTCCCAGAAGGAAAAGAGAGAGGAAAAAGGGACATAAAACCTATTTGAAGAAATAATGGCTGAAAACTTCCCTAATCTGGTGATGGAAATAGATATCTAAAGTCAGGAAGCACAGAAAGTCCCAAACAAGATGAACCCAAAGAGACCTACACCAAGATACCTTATAATTAAAATGTCAAAAGTTAAAGATAACAATAAAATTTTAAAAGCAGCAAGAGAAGAATAGCTACTAACATACAAAGGAACCTCTATTAGACTACTAGCTGATTTTCAGCAGAAATTTTATAAGCCAGAAGGAATAGGCACGATATACTCAAAGTACTGAAAGGAAAAAATTTACAAGCAAGAATACTCTACCCAGCAAAGTTATCATTCAGAATTGAAGGAAAGATAAAAGAGTTTCCCAGACAAGCAAAAGCTAAAGGAATTCTCACCACTAAACCAGTCTTACAAGAAATGTTAAAGGGACTTCTTTAAATGGAAAAGAAAAGGCCATAATTAGAAACAGGAAAATTATGAAAGAAAAAAAAATCTCACTGGTAAAGGCAAACATATAGTAAGGGTAGTGGATTAACCACCTGTAAAGTTAGTATGAAGGTTAAAAGACAAAAGTGGTAAAATCATATACATATAATTAGTTAAGCAATATACAAAATAAAAAGATATAAAATATAATGTAAAATACATAAAATGTGTGTGGGGGGAGTAAAAATGTAGTTCTTTTAGAAGGCACTTGTACTTAAGGGACCATCAACTTAAAATAAACTGATATATACATAGGTTGTTATGTATAAACCTCATGGTAACCACAAACCAATAACCTATAACATTAAATCACAAGGGAGAACAAGAGAAGAAAGAAACAAAGAAGGACTACAAAACAACTAGAAAACAATTAACAAAATAGCAATAAGAACATACCTATTAATAATTAGTTTAAATGTAAAGGACCAAACGCTCCAATCAAAAGACATAGGGTGCAGAATGGATTAAAAAAAATAAGACCCATAAAATGCTGCCTACAAAAGACTCACTTCAGCTCTCAAGAGACATACAGACTGAAAATATAGGGATGAAAAGATATTCCATGCAAATAAAAATAAAAAGGAAGCCGAGACAGCAATACTTATATCAGACAAAATAGACTTTAAAATAAAACCTGTGACAAGAGGCAAAGAAGGGCATTACGTAATGATAAAGGGATCAATCCAACAAGACGATTTAACACTTCTAAATATCTATGCACTCAACATAGGGACACCTAAATACATAAAGCAAGTATTAAGAGATAAAAAGGGAAATATTTACAGTAATACAATAATAGTATGGGATTATACATCAATAGATAGCTAATCAGACAGAAAATCAATAAGGAATCATTAGCCTTAAATGACACCGTAGACCAGATTGAGTTAATAGATATATATAGAGAGAACATTTCACCTACAAAAATGGCATAATACGCACTTTTTTCAAGTGCACATGGAACATTCTCCAGGATAGATTACGTTATACCACAAAACAAGTCTCAATAAACTGAAGAAGACTGAAATCATATCAAGTATCTTTTCCAACCACAATGGTATGAAACTAAAAATTAATTACAAGAAGCAAATGGAAAAAACCACAAACACATGAAGGTTAGACAATGTTCTACTAAATAACCAAGCATCAATGATGAAATCAAAGAGGAAATCAAAAATGCCTTGAGACAAATGAAAATAGAAACAAACATTCCAAAGCTGATGGGACACAGCAAAAGCAGTTATAAGAGGAAAGTTTGTAGCTATACATGCCTACCTCAGGAAACAAGAAAAATGTCAAAAAAAAAAAATTTAACCTTACATCTGAAGGAACTAGCAAAAGAAGAAAAAACAAAATCCATAGTTAGTAGAAGGAAGGAAACAATAAAGATCAGAATGGAAATAAATAAAATACAGACTAAGAAAACAGTAGAAAAGATCAATTAAACTAAGAGCTTGATCTTTGAAAAGATAAACACAATGAACAAACCTTTACCCAGACTCATCAAGAAAAAAAAAGAGAGAGGGCCCAATTCAATAAAATAAGAAATGAAAGTGAAGAAGTTACAACCAACCCCACATAAACACCATGGATCATTAGAGATTAATATGAACAATTATATGCCAACAAATTGGACAACCTAGAAGAAATGGATGAATTCCTAGAAACATACAATCTTCCAAGACTGAATCAGAAAGAAATAGAAAGTCCGAACACACAAATCACTAGTAACAAAATTGAATAATAAAAAAACTCTCAACAAGCAAAAGTCCCAGACCTGACAGCTTCACAGGTGGATTCAACCAAAGTTTTAAAGAAGAGCTAATACATATCCTTCTCAAATTATTCCAAAAATCCAAAAGGAAGAAACACTTCCAAACTAATTCTATTAGACCAGCATTACCCTGACACCAAAACCAAATAAGAACACTACAAATAAAGGAAATTACAGGCCAATATCCCTGATGAACATACATTCAGAAATCCTCAACAAAATATTAGCAAGCTGAATTCAACAATACATTAAAGGATTCACACACCATGAGTAAGTGGGATTTATTCCAGGAATGCAAGGATTGTTCAATATCTGCAAATCAATCAACATGATACACAGAATTAACAAAACAAAGGATAAAAATAATATGATTATCTTAACAGATGCAGAAAAAGTATTTGTCAAAATTCAAATCCATTTGTTAAAAACTCTCAATGAAGTGAGTATAGAGGGAACATACCTCAACATAATAAAGGCTGTATATGACAAACCCACAGCTAACATCATACTTAATGGTGAAAAGCTGAAAACTTTTCCTCTAAAATCAGGAAGAAGACAAGGATGTCCACTACCACCATTTATTCAATGTAGTATTGAAAGTCTTAGCCACACAATCAGATAAAAATAAGAAATAAAAGGCATCCAAATTGGAAAGGAAGAAGTAAAACTGTCATTATTTGAAGATGACATGATACCATATACTGAAAACCCTAAAGCATTCACCAAAATAACTATTCGTACTAATAAATAAATTCAGTAAGTTTGCAGGATACAAAATCAATAAACAGAAAATTGCATTTCTATACACTAATAATGAATCACTAGAAAGAGAAATTAAAAAATAAATAATAATCCCATTTGCAGTTGCATCAAAAAGAATAAAATATCTAGCAATCAATTTAACCAAGGAGGTGAAAGACCTGTACTCTGAAAACTATAAGACACTGATGGAAGAATTTGAAGATGACACAAATAAATGGAAAGATATACCATCCCCATGGATTGGAAGAATTAATATTATTAAAATGTCCCTAATACCCAAAGCAATATACAGGTTCAATGCAATCCCTATTAAAATATCAATGCCATTTTTCACAGAACTGGAACAAATAATGCTAAAATTTGTATGGAACCACAAAAGACCCTGAATAGACAAAACAATCTTAAAAAGGAAGAACCAAGCTAAAGGTATCACACTCCCTGATTTCAAGCTATACTACAAAGCTATAGTAATCAAAAACTGTATGGTACTGGCACACATAGATCAATGGAACAGAACAGAGAGCCCAGATTTTAACCCATGCTTAAACAGTCAAGAAATTTATAACAAAGAAGGCAAAAATATACAGTAGGGAAAAGACAGTCACTTCAACAAGTGGTATTAGAAAAACTGGACAGCTACATCCAAAAGAATGAAACTGGGCCATTTTCTTACACCATATACAAAAATAAACTCAACATGGATTAAAGACTTAAATGTAAGACCTGAAACTATAAAACTCCTAGAAGAAAACATAGGCAGTATACTCCTGGACATCAGCCTTAGCAATATTTTTTTTGATATGTCCCCTCAGGCAAGGGGAACGAAAAACATAAACAAATAGGACTACATCAAACTAAAAAGCTTCTATGCAGTGTAGGAAACAACCAACAAAACAAAAAGGCAGCCTACTGTATGCAAGAAGATATCTGCAAATGGTATATCCAATAAGGGGTTAATATCCGAAATATATAAAGAACTCACATAACTCAGTATTTAAAAACAAAAAAACAATCCAATTTAAAAATGGGCAGAGGACCTGAATAGACATTTTTCCAAGTAAGACATACAGATGGCACACGAAAAGATGCTCAACACCACTAATCATCAGAGAAATGCAAATCAAAATCACGAGATAGCACCTCAACACCTGTCAGAATGGCTACCAACAAAAAGACAACAAATAATTTCACTTCTGTGTATTTAACCAAAGAAAATGAAAACACTAATTTGAAAATATATATGCACCCTATGTTCACTGAAGCATATTTACAATAGCCAAGATACGGAAGCAACTTAAATGTCTATCGATAAATGAATGGATAAAGAAGGTGTGGTGTGCATATATATATATATATACATGCAAATATACATACAGTGGAATACTGTTCAGCCCTAAAAAGGAATGAATTCTTGCATTTGTAACAACATGAATGAACCTAGACAGTATTATGCTAAGTGAAATAAGTCAGACAGAGAAAGACGAACACCAGATGATTTCACTTACATGTGGAATCTAAAAAAAACAAAAGAACAAACAAAACAAAACAGATACAGACTCATAGATATAGAGAAGTAATGGGTGGTCCCCAGAGAGGAGAGTGGTTGGGGGTGTGGTGAAATAGGTGAAGAAGATCACGAGGTGCACACTTCCAGCTATTAAATAAATAATTCACAGGGATGCAGTGTAATTCACAGGGATGTAACGTATGTAATGTATAGCATAGGGAATATAGTCTAATAACCACAGATGATTATTAGACATATTTTGGTGATTGATTCGGAATGTATATAAATGTTGAATCACTATGTTGTACTCTGAAAGTAATATAATATTGTATGCCAACTATGCTACAAGAAAAAAATAAAAAGGAAAAAAGAATCTATAGTAGTCCAGACAAGTATAATAGTGGTATAATGATAACCATATATAATAGATAGATAAATGATGGATCAGAATAGGAAATTCAGAAATAGATCTACATATATATAGACATTTGATTTTCAAGAAAGACACCAAGGTAATTTTGTGGTGAAAGAGTTGTCTTTTCAATAAATGCAAAAACATTTGGATATGCATGTGAAAAAAGCAAAACAGAGCAAACAAGCAAACAAACAAAAACTCAACCTTAACTCTATATATAAAAAAGTTAACTCATAATAGGTTATATACCTAATTCTATGAGCCAAACTTATATATAACCACTAGATGAAAAGTTGAAGAATATTCTTTTGATTCTGGGTTTGACAAAGATTTCTTAGTACACACACCAAAAATTGTATAATAAAAAAAAAGACAAATTAGACTTCATCAAAGTAAAAGAAAAAAAAAAAGATTGCCTTTTGAAATAAGGCAATATTAAGAAAAATGAAAAAGAAAGACAGATTTGGAGAAGACATTTTTCAAGACACATATCCAGTAAACGACCTGTACTCAGAATATGTGTAGAACACTTACAGTGCAATTTAAAGAAGACAAAGGACTCAATAAAAGATAGACAAAAGATTTGAACAGATCTTCTTATAAAGAATATATTACAAATAACAAGTACTGTATATGAAAAGATGGTTAAAATGATCAGTCATCAGTCACAATGAGATACCCTCTACAATGGCTTAAATTAAAATGACTGAAAATATCAAGTGTTAGCATGGATATAGAGTAACTGGGACTCTTGTATATTATTTGTGGGAATTTAAAAGAGGCTTGAAGTCTTGGTATTACTGAAAAAGTAAATGGGGTTATCTAGATTTCATGTAATACAGTCAATTATCAGGGTGCAGGTCTGATTGACTTGCATATGCAGGTAGACAGATCCAGGCTACAATATAGGGGAGATATACTACACTAGCCTAGGGAAGAAATGGAAAAGATGGAGTGGAGGAGAAAGCAAGAAAGGCAGTTAGAGACTCTGGAACATTATGAAGAGTTAGAGCAAGGAGGACAAATACTCACATCCTTACTTTTCCCCTTTTGGAATCTGTAGGGGTCTTGGGGCACATTGTGGAGAGTTCTCAAGTGGCATAGAGGCACCTGAAAACACTGGGCCTACACTGTGAGGGAGCAGTTCCCATATAGCTTTGTATAACGTGCCTTGTATAATGTGGTACAGTTCCATAAGTACAGAATTTGAAGAGGGAAATGATTAGATAACTAAGGATGTAGCAACACTTTGATTTCCCCAAGACCTGTACAAGAAGTACAGGAAATCTAAAAGGTGTCAAGTGCCCTGGTTTGGGGGACCCAGAGACTCAGAGAAGAATGATCTGCAGAGGCCCAGGGCTGAGACAACAAGGCTGCGGGATGCAAGAACTTTAACACTAGAGGAAACAACGTCATAAAGTTACAGTCCCTATTGTAAGAATGAGGAAACTCTGGGTTAAAGAGATAAAATAACTTGCCTGAAGTCACAGTTAGTAGATGGTGGAATCAAGACTCTGAGGTGAATTATCCCCAAGCCCACAACCCTTAGTGTACACCCCTTAGTGTACATTTACAGCCATTTCTTGGTGTATAATCAATTGTGAAGATAGCAAAAATACCAGAAAAATCAATTTTATCTCACACAATTAGGTGTTTTTGCAATCACCCACCATAACAAGGGAATGAATTCAGAGATGAATTCTGGCCTGCATCTAACAATGAAACTAAATACTCAGTAGCAGAAAGGATGGGTACATCATGCTAATCAAAGCTTTCCATCAAGTTCATATGGTTACCAGTGGGTAAGGGTGGGGAAGAGGGATAGATTGGGAGTTTGGGATTGACATGTACACACTGTTATACTTAAAACAGATAACCAACATGGACCTACTCTATAGCACAGGGAACTCTGCTCAATATTCAGTAATAACCTAAATGGGAAAAGAATTTGAAAAAGAGTAAATACATGTATAACTGAATCACTTTGCTGTACATCTGAAACTAACACAACACTGTTAATCAACTAAACTCCAATATAAAATAAAATAAAAAAGCTTTCCATCAAGTTCAGAAGAGTAGCCTGTTTATAAGGAGATACAACCATTGGAGACAAACCTTTTATCTCTTTCAGATATAGTACCATGTAGGAGAGACTGCAAAGCTATTCACTTCACCAAGAAGTCTCTTGGTTACACCATCACTTTGCCTAATCTACTCAGGAGGTACAATTATTAAAGTATTGCTCAGCCTCAAAAGCCACTGGCTCCTCGTCCTGCTTCTATGTTATATGAAGAAACAAGACTATGCCAGGAAGTTTTAACACTACATAGAAAAGGGCCAAAGCCATAGGTTTTTGTTATGGCTAAGGACATGATCTACTAAAGCTTATCTCAGTCTGGCAACCACTTGGGCTCAAAGCATAGAATCAGAAGGATATCTAATTTTTACTTAATTGTGAATTACAGAAATGCTTTACCCTCATTGAAGAATAGAAATTCATTGCTATATCTTGACTGGAGAAGAGATAGATGTAAGACATATCCTAGGCAGGATTTAGAAGCAATCAGACAACAAATATTTATTAAGTGCCTACCATATTCTAGGTAATCCACAGGCACCATTCATCCTTGGCATTCTCCAATTTTTAAAAAATGTTCCCATCCTCCGTAACATACTTGAAATGCCTGATGGTCCCTTGCTGACACACGGATCCCCTAAGCCTCCTATTATTTCACTCCTTTAATGAATATTTTAATCATAATAAAGAATTCCATAAAATCAGCATATTGAAACATGAATCTCTTTTAACGACAAACTGAGGGAAATGTATTTGCCAAAAAAAAAAAGAATAATAAAGTGAAAGCAGAAATCCTTGATATGTGTAAAACACTTATAATTGGTTAAAAAATACAGAGTCTCAATAGTCAAAATAAATAAATAATTTTACACATACACGTGCACAAACACACACACACACACACATGCATAAAATCCAGAGTATTTGAATAGATACAAAAATAAGTAAAAAGTAAAGCGACAATGTGATGCTGGTGTTTTGTTTTTCACCCTATTAAATTAGCAAGTTTTATTTTCTTGCTTGTCTGTTTTCACGGGAGTATTCAACGTAGAAGGTATGGTAAACAGGGATTCTGACACACTGCTTGAGAATGTACACATTGGCATAATTCTTCTGAGAAATAGAAGCCACATAACAGTTGGCTTAAAAGAAACATAATTGTTGCAATAATAATATTTTTGAGACTATATTCTAGGTAATAATCAGAAATTTAATTAAAGATTATACACAAAAATATTCCAGATTATGCTGATTTAAAAATAATAATAATGGCAAATTAAAATGAATCACATTGTCTAAAAGTGAGGAAATGGTATATTTATGTAAGACTATTCTGCACATATTTAAATAGCTATTAATTTTAAAAGTTTATTAACATGAAGATGTACTCATATTAAGTATAAAATGGTTTTTAAAACTGTACTTAAAATAATATCTCAACTCTTAAAATAATACCTCAAGATCTTGAGTAGGCTAAAAAAATATACTTTAAACTGTTAGTATCAGTTGCCCTCTAGGGTTATGGGAATTTTTTCTGCTTTTAATACTTTTTAAATCTCCCATGTGGACCATTTCCTCCAGAAAACTGTTCTTTGTCCCAACTCCCATTTTCCTATTTGGCAGTACCTTCCTCCTAGGCAATAGACACAGTAATTTACAATCAACATTGGTAACATCTCCTCTTATGGTCAATAAATTAACTGCCAAACCTTCTACATTTTTGAAAAACACTTAGTTGGAGCTTCTTGTACCTCTGCTTTTCTCTTTTACATTTCACTACTTCTTACAGGTTAATGTAAAAACTTGCTAAATTGTCTAAGCACCCAATTTTACTTTTTCTTCCAACTGACTTCAAAACTGCTTCCTTATTAATATTCTTAAATTATATATCCCATCATGGTCATTATGAAGATTAAATATACACACACTATATATAAATGTGTATATATATGTATATACATATGAAATTACATCTAAAATAAAATATACTAGCTATTTTTTGCAATGAAATATTAAAAATTAACTTTATAAAAAGAGCTCATAAAATATAAAAAAATATAAACAGAGATATAAGGAGAGAGGCAAAGGACTTGATAGGAAATTTATAATTAAACATAGACACATATATACAGATATATCCATACATCCATTCCAAGGTTCACAAACATTTATAAAGTAAAAAGTTTGTCCTTATAGGTTCCACAAAAAATTCAGATTAAAGCAATACGGTATTTTTCCCACTCACTGACAAAACTGAAAAAAAAAATCCCTAATAATAAAATAGGCGGTGATCATGGAATCAGTGTTTTCCCATCAGACCTGAGTGAACTCCACTATTTGGATTAGTTCATCCATGGCCTCACCTGGAATCAGGGAGAGATCAGAGGATCTTGGTAAAAAGGAAAATATAGAAAAAAATCCAATTTTTTGAAATGAGTTGTTTTTCATGGGAAAATTATAATTGAAAAGTTTGGTGAAACTAAAACAAAAATATATAACATCTCAGCATTAATTTTTAGTTCTTTCTACTTGAGGAGAATTAGTAAAGTTTATACAGGTTGGAAACAATAGAAATTTAAAACTCTAAGTGGGTGACTTTATTTAAAGAATATTGGATAAGTTTTTCTTGGTGAAAATTTTCTCCCAGTTTTAAGTATTTATATGGGTATATATTTATACTGGGAGATGAGATAAAGTACACTTTTTATACTGAGTTTTAAAAAGTGCAGGAGAGACCTTCAAGATGGTGGAAGAGTAAGACGTGGAGATCACCTTCCTCCACACAAGTACATCAGAAATACATCTACATGTGGAACAAATCCTAAAGAATACCTACTGAACGCTGGCAGAAGACCTCAGACGTCCCAAAACGCAAGAAACTCCCCACGTACCTGGGTAGGGCAAAAGAAAAAAGAAAAAAAAGAGACAAAAGAATACGGATGGGACCTGCACCTCTGGGAGGAAGCTGTGAAGGAGGAAAAGTTTCCACACACTAGAAGCCCCTTCGCAGGAGGAGACTGCAGGTGGTGGAGGGGGGAAGCTTCGGAGCCACGGAGGAGAGCGCAGCAACAGGGGTGCGGAGGGCAAAGCGGAGAGATTCCCGCACAGAGGATCAGTGCCGACCAGCACTCACCAGCCCGAGAGGCTTGTCTGCTCACCCGCCGGGACGGGCGGGGGCTGGGAGCTGAGGCTCGGGCTTCGGAGGTCGGATCCCAGGGAGAGGACTGGGCTTCGCTGCGTGAACACAGCCTGAAGGGGGCTAGTGCACCACGGCTGGCCGGGAGGGAGTCAGGGGAAAAGTCTGGACCTGCATAAGAGGCAAGAGACCACTGATTCGGGGTGTGCGAGGAGAGGGGATTCAGGATGTGCGAGGAGAGGGGATTCAGGGCACCGCCTAAACAAGCTGCAGAGACGGGCGTGAGCCGCGGCTATCAGCGCGGACACCAGAGATAGGCATGAAATGCTAAGGCTGCTGCTGCTGCAGCCACCAAGAAGCCTGTGTGCAAGCACAGGTCACTATCCACACCACCCCTCCCGGGAGCCTGTGCAGCCCGCCACTACCAGGGTCTCATGATACAGTGACAACTTCCGCAGGAAAACACAAGGCACGCCACAGGCTGGTGCAACATCATGCCAGCCTCTGCCGCTGCAGGCTCGCCCCGCATTCCGTACCCCTCCCTCCCCACGGCCTGAGTGAGCCAGAGCCCCCGAATCAGCTGCTCTTTTAACCCCGTCCTGTTTGAGCGAAGAACAGACGCCCTCAGGCGACCTACACGCAGAGGCGGGGCCAGATCCAAAGCTGAACCCCAGGAGCTGTGCGAACAAAGAAGAGAAAGGGAAATCTCTCCCAGCAGCCTCAGGAGCAGCGGACTAAATCTCCACAATCAACTTGGTGTACCCTGCATCTGTGGAATACCTGAATAGACAACAAATCATCCTAAGATTGAGGCGGTGGACTTTTGGAAAACTGATATATATATCTTTTTCCTTTCTCTCTTTTTGTGAGTGTGTATGTGTATGCTTCTTTGTGTGATTTTGTCTGTATAGCTTTGCTTTTACCATTTGTCCTGGGGTTCTGTATGTCTGTTTTTTTGTTTGTTTGTTTGTTAGTTTAGTTTTTAGTGCTTGTTATCATTGGCGGATTTGTTTTTTGGTTTGGTTGCTCTTTTCTTTCTATCTTTTTTTTTCATATTACTTTTTTTATTTGCAATAATTTTTTATTTTAATAACTTTATTGTATTTTTGTCTTTATATACTTTTCTCTCCCTTTTCTCCTGAGCCGTGTGGCTCACAGGGTCTTGGTGCTCCAGCCAGGTGTGAGGACTGTGCCTATGAGGTGCGAGAGCCGAGTTCAGGACATTGGTCTACCAGAGACCTCCCGGCTCCATGTAATATCAAACGGCGAAAGCTCTCCCAGATTTCTCCATCTCGACGCTAAGACCCAGCTCCACTCAACGACCAGCAAGCTACAGTGCTGGACACCCTATGCCAAACAACTAGCAAGACAGGAACACAACACCACCCATTAGCAGAGAGGCTGCCTAAAATCATAATAAGGTCACAGACAGCCCAAAACACAACACCAAACGCGGTCCTGCCCACCAGAAAGACAAGATCCAGCCTCATCCACGAGAACACAGGTATCAGTCTGCTCCATCAGGAAGCCTACACAACCCACTGAACCAGAGAAACACACAGCAGATGAAGGAGCAAGGTAAAAACTCACCAGACCAACCAAACAAAGAGGAAATAGGCAGTCTACCTGAAAAAGAATTCAGAGTAATGATAGTAAAGATGATCCAAAATCTAGGAAATAGAATGCAGAAAATACAAGAAACGTTTAACAAGGAGCTAGAAGAACTGAAGAGCAAACAAACAATGATGAACAACACAATAAAAGAAATGAAAAACTCTCCAGAAGGAATCAATAGCAGAATAACTGAGGCAGAAGAACGGATAAGTGACCTGGAAGATAAAATAGTGGAAATAACTACTGCAGAGCAGAATAAAGAAAAAAATGAAAAGAATTGAGGACAGTCTCAGACACCTCTGGGGCAACAGTAGATGCACCAACATTTGAATTATTGGGGTCCCAGAAGAAGAAGAGAAAAAGAAAGGGACTGAGAAAATATTTGAAGAGATTATACTTGAAAACTGCCCTAATATGGGAAAGGAAACGGTCAATCAAGTCCAGAAGCACAGAGAGTTCCATACAGGATAAATCCAAGGAGAAACACGCCAAGACACATATTAATCAAACTATCAAAAATTAAATACAAAGAAAAAATATTAAAAGCAGCAAGGGAAAAACAACAAATACGATACAAGGGAATCCCCATAAGGGTAAAAGCTGATCTTTCAGCAGGAACCCTGCAAGCCAGACGGGGGTGGCAGGACATATTTAAAGTGATGAAAGGGAAAAACCTACAACCAAGATTACTCTAACCAGCAAGGATCTCATTCAGATTTGACGGAGAAATTAAAACCTTTAGAGACAAACAAAACCTAAGAGAATTCAGCACCACCAAACCAGCTTTACAACAAATGCTAAAGGAACTTCTCTAGGCAGGAAACACAAGAGAAGGAAAAGACGTACAATAACAAACCCAAAACAATTAAGAAAATGGTAATAGGAACATACATATTGATAATTACCTTAAAAGTAAATGGATTAAATTCTCCCACCAAAAGACAAAGACTGGCTGAATGGATACAGAAACAAGACCCGTATATATGCTGTCTACAAGAGACCCACTTCAGACCTAGGGACACATACAGACTGAAAGTGAGGGCATGGAAAAAGATATTCCATGCAAACGGAAATCAAAAGAAAGCTGGAGTTGCAACTCTCATATCAGACAAAATAGACTTTACAACAAAGACTATTACAAGAGACAAAGAAGGACACTACATAATGATCAATGGAACAACCCAAGAAGAAGACAGAACAATTGTAAATATTTATGCACCCAACATAGGAGCACCACAATACATAATGCAAATACTAACAGCCATAAAAGGGGAAATCGACAGTAACACAATCATAGTAGGGGACTTTAACACCCCACTTTCACCAATGGACAGATCATCCAAAATGAAAATAAATAAGGAAACACAAGCTTTAAATGATACATTAAACAAGATGGACTTAATTGATAATTATAGGACATTCAATCCAAAAACAACAGAATACACTTTGTTCTCATGTGCTCATGGAACATTCTCCAGAGTAGATCATATCTTGCGTCACAAATCAAGCTCTGGTAAATTTAAGAAAATTGAAATCGTATCAAATATCTTTTCCGACCACAACACTATGAGACTAGATATAAATTACAGGAAACTTCTGTAAAAAATACAAACACATGGAGGCTAAACAATACACTACTTAATAACGAAGTGATCACTGAAGAAATCAAAGAGGAAATCAAAAAATACTAAAAACAAATGACAATGAAAACACGACGACCCAAAACCTATGGGATGCAGCAAAAACAGTGCTAAGAGGGAAGTTTATAGGAACACAATCCTACCTCAAGAAACAAGAAACATCTCAAATAAACAACCTAACCTTACACCTAAAGCAATTAGAGGAAGAAGAACAAAAAAACCCCCAAGGTTAGCAGAAGGACAGAAACCATAAAGATCAGATCAGAAATAAATGAAAAAGAAATGAAGGAAACAATAGCAAAGATCCATAAAACTAAAAGCTGGTTCTCTGAGATGATAAACAAAATTGATAAACCATTAGCCAGACTCATCAAGGAAAAAAGGGAGAAGACTCAAATCAATAGAATTAGAAATGAAAAAGGAGGAGTAACAACTGACACTGCAGAAATACAAAGGATCATGAGAGATTACTACAAGCAACCATATGCCAATAACATGGACAACCTGGAAGAAATGGACAAATTCTCAGAAAAGCACAACCTTCTGTGACTGAACCAGGAAGAAATAGAAAATATAAACAGACCAATCACAAGCACTGAAATTGAGACTGTGATTAAAAATCTTCTAACAAACAAAAGCCCAGCACCAGACGGCTTCACAGGATAATTCTACAAAACATTTAGAGAAGAGCTAACACCTATCCTTCTCAAACTCTTCCAAAATATAGCAGAGGAAGGAACACTCCCAAACTCATTCTACGAGGCCACCTTCAACCTGATACCAAAACCAGACAAAGATGTCTCAAAGAAAGAAAACTGCAGGCCAATATCACGGATGAACATAGATGCAAAAATCCTCAACAAAATACTAGCAAACAGAATCCAACAGCACATTAAAAGGATCATACACCTTGATCAAGTGGGGTTTATTCTAGGAATGCAAGGATTCTTCAATATATGCAAATCAATCAATGTGATAAAACATAATAACAAATTGAAGGATAAAAATCATATGATCATCTCAATAAATGCAGAAAAAGCTTTTGACAAAATTCAACACCAATTTATGATTAAAAACCCTCTAGAAAGTAGGCATAGAGGGAACTTTCCTCAACATAATAAAGGGCATATATGACAAACCCACAGCCAACATCGTTCTCAATGGTGAAAAACTGAAACCATGTCCACTAAGATCAGGAACAAGACAAGGTTGCCCACTCTCACCACTATTACTCAACATAGTTTTGGAAGTTTTAGCGACAGCAATCAGAGATGAAAAAGAAATACAAGGAATCCAAATCGGAAAAGAAGAAGTAAAGCTGTCACTGTTTGCAGATGACATGATACTATACATACAGAATCCTAAAGACGCTACCAGAAAACTATTAGAGCTAATCAATGAATTTGGTAAAGTTGCAGGATACAAAATTAATGCACAGAAATCTCTTGCATTCCTATACATTAATGATGAAAAATCTGAAAGAGAAATTAAGGAAACACTCCAAATTACCAATGCAGCAAAACGAATAGAATACCTCAGAATAAACCTACCTAAGGAGACAAAAGACCTGTATGCAGAAAACTATAAGACACTGATGAAAGAAAGTAAAGATGATACAAACAGATGGAGAGATATACCATGTTCTTGGATTGGAAGAATCAACATTGTGAAAATGACTATACTACCCAAAGCAATCTACAGATTCAATGCAATCCTTACCAAACTACCAATGGCATTTTTCACAGAATTAGAACAAAAAATTTCACAATTTGTATGGAAACACAAAGGACCCCGAATAGCCAAAACAATCTTGAGAAAGAAAAATGGAGCTGGAGGAATCAGGCTCCCTGACTCAGACCATACTACAAAGCTACAGTAATCAACACAATATGGTACTGGCACAAAAACAGAAATATAGATCAATGGAACAGGATAGAAAGCCCAGAGATAAACCCACACACATATGGTCACCTTTATTTTTGATAAAGGAGGCAAGAATATACAATGGAGAAAAGACAGCTTCTTCAATAGGTGGTGCTGGGAAAACTGGACAGCTACATGTAAAAGAATGAAATTAGAACACTCCCTAACACCATACACAAAAATAAACTCCAAATGGATTAAAGATCTAAATGTAAGGGCAGACACTATAAAAGTCTTAGAGGAAAACATAGGCAGAACTCTCTATGACATAAATCACAGCAAGATCCTTTTTGACCCACCTCCTAGAGAAAGGGAAATAAAAACAAAAGTAAACAAATGGGACTTAATGAAACTTAAAAGCTTTTGCACAGCAGAGGAAACCATAAAGAAGATGAAAAGACAACACTCAGAATGGGAGAAAATATTTGCAAATGAAGCAACTGACAAACAATTAATCTCCAAAATTTACAAGCAGCTCATGCAGCTCAATATCAAAAAAACAAACAACCCAATCCTAAAATGGGCAGAAGACCTAAATAGACATTTCTCCAAAGAAGATATACAGATTGCCAACAAACACATGAAAGAATGCTCAACATCGCTAATTATTAGAGAAAAGCAAATCAAAACTGCAATGAGGTATCACCTCACACCAGTCAGAATGGACATCATCAGAAAATCTACAAACAATAAATGCTGGAGAGGGTGTTTTTTAAAAAGGGAACCCTGTTGCACTGTTGGTGGGAATGCAAATTGATACAGCCCCTATGGAGAACAGTATGGAGGTTCCTTAAAAACTAAAAATAGAACTACCACACGACCCAGCAATCCCACTACTGGGCATATACCCTGAGAAAACCATAATTCAAAAAGAGTCATGTACCACAGTGTTCATTGCAGTTCTATTTACAATAGCCAGGACATGCAAGCAACCTAAATGTCCAGCAACAGATGAATGGATAAAGAAGATGTGGCACATATATACAATGGAATATTACTCAGCCATAAAAAGAAACGAAACTGAGTTATTTGTAGTGAGCTGGATGGACCTAGAGTCTGTCATACAGAGTGAAGTAAGTTAGAAAGACAGAAACAAATACCCTATGCTAACACAAATATAGGGAATCTTAAAAAATAAAAAAATAAATAAAATAAAACATTAAGAAGAATCTAGGGGCAGGACAGGAATAAAGACGCAGACGTAGAGAATGGACTTGAGGACACGGGGAGGGGGAAGGGTAAGATGAGACGACGTGAGAGACTGGCATGGCCTTACATATACTACCAAATGTAAAATAGACAGCTAGTGAGAAGCAGCCGCATAGCACAGGGAGATCAGCTCAGTGCTTTGTGAACACCTAGAGGGGTGGATTGGGAGGGTGGGAGGGAGAAGCAAAAGGGAGGAGATATGGGGATATATGTATATGTATAGCTGATTCACTTTGTTATAAAGCAGAAACTAACACACCATTGTAAAGCAATTATACTCCAATAAAGATGTTAAAAAAAAAAAGGCAATCGCCGAAAAAAAAATAAAGTGCAAAAGCTTGTGTATAAGAGAAATTCATGAACATGGACATTGAGAAACATAAAAGAATATCTAGAGCAGCTCAATTGTAAGAAAGGAATACAATTTAAATGTTAATCACAGTATTATGGTATAGCAGAGAGTATGTCATGTGTTTTCCAAACTACTTTATTTTCATACTGGGCACATAAAAACACTATATTTTCCAGCCTTTCTGCCATCTAGGTGGGACCATGTAATTAAGTTCCATCTAAAATGTGGGAAAAATTATGTACACCAGTTTTAGTAATGGTCATAAATGTCTCTGTTCTGTTCTTGCAGTAATCTTTTCTTCCTCTCTCTCTCTCTCTTCTCTATCTTTGTCTTTCTATTTTTTTCTCTAACTCTCTCTCAGTCTCATGCGGGCACAACATTTATGATGGCGGCTACCTTTCAGTGGTAGTAATGGAATAAGTTAGGATGCCAAGGCATACCCACAGGGAATTTTGATTTAATAATAATGTTTTTTCAAAAATGGGTAGTGGATGTGTGGGCATTTTTTTGTATCTCCCATCTTTATACCTTGTATGTATTTTATTTAAAAAAAATTTTTATATCTATTTAGTTTTTCATATTTTTAGAGAAGTGTAATTGAAAATCAGTCCAATTATTGCAAAATAGAAAAAAAAGAGTTTCCAGTTAGCAATTCCTCCAAAAGAATTTGGCAAGAAGAAATATTACCAGGCAGACGTCCTGAAGAACTCTACTATATACAGCCAATAGAAATTGCAACAGAGTTATTCTGGAAAAACAAAAACATGTTAATCTAAAGTCAATAGAAATAATTAATTTAACTTATAATTTGCCCAAAGTGGAGGAATCCACAATCATCTGCTTCACTGAGATATGGTTCTCAAATGGAGGAATATAAACAGAAGTTCACTGAGTGTGAAGGTTCTTATAAAATCCCATCTGGCAGAAGATGATTGGAGAATATTTTTCCTTAGAAATTTTAAAAATAGCGGATAGAATAATAACATTTTAAAACTGAATGAGCCCTTAGGGAAGTTCTAGACGAAGATTTTCAATCTTGCCTACATATTAGAATCACCTAGGCAGTTATTTTAAAAATCCCAGTGCTCAAGTTGCATTAGAGACAAATTAAATCAGAATATCTGGGGGGTGGGACCTAGGCATTTGTGCTTTTAAAGATCACCAGATGATTCCACTGTTCAGCTAACATTAATTCCTTCATTCACAGCTGAAGGGTCTAAGGTTGCAAGAAGTGAATTGCACTGTGTGAGGTCACACTGTTTATTTGCTCTCTGTCTCGTTCTCTGTCTTCTGTCTTCCTTTTTTTTTTTTTTTTTTTCTTTTTAAGGTTGCTGCTTTCCCTGTATTCTAAACATTTATTTACACCACTTCAGGTTCTCTTGGCCTCACCTGTCTCTTAGTCTGGCCACCTGGCTTCATGCCAGAGCAACCTGATGGTATCTCACCTCAGATATGGCCCACATACCACTGACTTTCTGCCCAGGAGCATTTTAATGACACTGTAGTAGTAGATCCCATGGAAAAGCTCTTGGTGTTCAAAAATGTGCAATTTTAAAATGCTGAAGCGTTATCATTCCATGGGGTGAACCTATGACTAATGGGGAATGTAAATTGATGGATTTGCTTTCCTTTTTTATTCCCTGATACTGGTAATCTTGAGATGCATTTCATATGCCTCTTTAGAGGCAAATGTAGGAGTTCCAACAACTAGTCACCTGTCGCAGTGGCCAACTTCATAATGAATCTTTGCTCTGCTCTCTCTCCTTCCCTGCTGACCCAGCCCTCTCTTCATCTCCTTGAATCTCACTCCTTAATAAAGCACTAAGTCTTAAGCCTTTGTTTCAAGTTCTACTTTCTAAAAAATCCAAGTGAAGATATCACCTTTCTTTTGTTATCTATGATCTTAATTTCATGGTCAATACCCAATTTTCATACTCCAGAGGCTTTAATGATCTCATCACCATCATCATTAAAACATCAGCATCAAAACATCATCTACCTATGCCCTTCATGCATTTGTTCTTCTCAAAAGTCTCAGCAGACCCAGTGAGTGCAATGTATTTGTTGCTCTGACATCCTTCCATTCTCATTCTCTGGAGAAGGTGAAGATAGTAGAGAAATGTCAATGAAAAGTAAAAAGCACCCAGAAAAAATGGGAGACCACAGAGAAAAATGAACTGATTAATAGATGAAAGGAGATTGAGGAAGAGAAAAAGACGAAGAAAAACTTGGAATGGGAGAAAGAGTGGTGCTCTCGCTATCCAAACTACTCTCAAAACATTTCTTTTCCCCATGTTATTTCAACTATCATCAATATATCCAGTCATTTTCTTTATCTATCCCTCTATCTTTCTAGTAACTATATTCACATACAAGGTACTTACTCATTCTATACTGATCCAGCGTTAATTGGGTACAAATGATATTCTAAAAATCCATAAAGTTACTACATTGATGAGATTAGGAATGAGTAATTATTGAATTTCTACCTAAGTCCCAAGACAACAAGAGTCTGGGAACTACATTAAATATATCTGACTGACAAGTAGAAAAAAGATGGATTGTCTACTCTTCCAAAGATTGTCATAACCATATCTGGGCACTATATCCTTACTTGCTCCTACTCCTGAATATATCCACACCTACAGCTGGCTCACTGGTCATGATGGAACACACCACCTTTCTTGTTAACATTTGTCTAGAATTTGCCACTTGATAGAGCCTCTATTTTCTCAACCATCTGTCCCCAGATCGTTCCCTTTGAAATTCAAGAACTTTTTCCTCCCCTGGTATTTCCTGGCCCATATTTTTCATTTATTCAACAAATACTTTCCATTATATGAAATAAATCTGGTAAGAAAGCAGACAATATGACCACATATTTTATCCTTTCATTGACTTTTCTTTCTAGTGGAGGTGTCAAATAGGGATGAGATAAAGGAATAAGCAAGCTCAATACAGATTACAATAAATAGGACAAAATATATTGTAAATGCAGGAGCCAATTTTACAAAGATTAGTCAGGGAAAGTGTATCTGAGGAGGGAAATAAGACCTAAAGAATGAGACTGAGTCAGCCAGGCAAATGTCTAGGTTTTCTTTTTTTAAGTGTTCAAGGTAGAGATAGGCAAGTGCAAAGGTCCCAAGGTGGGAAAAGTTTTGATAAATTTCAGGAACAGAAACTGGGCCAGAATAGCTGAAGTATGGTAAAAAAAAATCAGGAGAATGCATAAGATTAAGTTGGAGAGATTATAGGTACCAGATCCTTTAGGGGTTTGGAAACCATAATATGGAGTTCAGATTTCATTATAAGAACAATTAGAAGGCTTTGGAAATTTTTCAGTCAAGAGGCAAGATGGTTTGCTTTTCACCCAAGTTGCTCTATGGAGAAAGTTTTGGAGGAGGGCAGAAGAGGCTGATATAGTACAGGAAAGAACTGCAAATAGTGTTAAAGAATAATTTTTTTTCAGGATATTTTCTGAGGGCAGCTGTTATTTTTTTCTTTTTTTCAATCTTAAAGAATAATTTTTAAGTCAAATCATGACTCTTGTAGAAACATAAAATGAACATGTGTCAAAGATGGTGCTTAATTAATTAATGAGGAAGCCAGTAAGATGTTACAACTAATTCACAGGAGAAGTCAAAAAGCTCACACGTATCAGCACTCAGAAATGCAGAAATGAATTTCAAATACTGTATATGCAAAACTGGCCAATATCCACATGGCAATAATCAACTGCAGTTGTATGAATAAGAATCATTTGCATTACTATCAGTTTTCTACAATTTAAAAGAGTTGTAAAATAGCTCAAAGACTATAAATGTCACAGATAACCAGGAAAATTACGCTAGACAAGACATCTGGCTTTCTGGTGGGGTTTTTTTTTTTTTTTTTTTTTCTCATTTCAAAGTCTTTCACAATGTTTTCCATCAGGAGCTTGGACAAGGACAGTGATAGCAAGCACAGAAAACTGCGCTGAATTATAGAGATGTTCTGAAATCTTAACTGATTGGACTTACTGATGGGTTAGCAGGGGTGTGTGTGTGTGTGTGTGTGTTTCTGTGTGAACACGCGCGTGCGTGCATGTGAGGTGGGTAGGTGACAGAAAGAGAGGAATCAAGGATGACTCCGAGTTTGTTCATTAAACCTCGTTCTTGCGGAACAGTCTCACTTGATGCTGGATCCCAGCAAAATTCCTTCACTGGAATGGGGCATATAGAGACCCAGGTAGAAGATAAGATGATGTTTATAGAAGAGAACCAAGAGAAAATTGGCAGATTCTCAGATAGAAATAAGATGACAGAAATAAGATATCTTCATAAGCAAGTTATACATTTAAAGTTCAAAGAGAAAGAGAAGGGGGGTCCCTTCTCTGAAGCACCAATACTGTGAATATTTTCTAATCAGTTCTTATGTAGTTTCAACTAAGGACTCTAAATACAACATGGTGGGATTTGGGGACCTCTCAATCCATCAGTCATCAGTAGGTCATACGTGCAAGTTTTGTCATCAATGGGTTCTGGGTATTTGAAAAATCCCTATTCGAATATGTATATGTTACTGAATTTGGGGTAGGAGTGTGGGATGGGGGTGAGGGAATATCTACCAAGGAAGACAGGGAGGCGCAGTAGCTGACAAGATGAAATGGGGAGGGTGGACTGAAGCAACACCAAGTGAAGCCCTCGGAGCGGGAAAGTCAGGAAGGCAAAGCTGAAAATATAAGAGACAGCAGAGACAAGTTTGGTCTACTTAAAACATCGCTGAGAATCAGTACTGGCTTATTACAGCCCTCTTTAATAAGGGGAAATAAGAATCATGTCCGATTTTTAAATTAAAAAAATTTTGCTAACAATATGTTCTATGATTTACAGAGCCAACAAAAACAACCACAAAAAAGTGTTTCCAAATGTTAATAGCAGTGGCATCTGGTGGTGAAACTATTGGTAATATAATTTTTACATCATATTCTGTACTTTTTAAGATCTCTATAATGAGCATGGTTACAAGAAAAATAATGACAAAATATGATTGTGGATAACATGGCAAAATAATTCAAGAATACACCCACTCAGTTTACTTTTGCATCTCCTCTCTAAACTGCATGATACAAGGCTGAACACATAAACCAAACCCAAACAAGGCCTATCCTTGAAATAATGATTAGTCCCCAAGCAATCATACCAGATTAATTACATACTGTTCCTTAGCATCATGAAGATAAAGAGATGAAGGAAAAATAATATTATTGCCTATTTTTACTCTCCTCCGTAGTTTTCAATTAAGAGTTTTGTCTGTAGATATGACCTAATTCAGCATTTATGAAGATACCACGTAATGTGTCACACCAGAGGAACTCATGAGATCTTACTATAGTGAAACTCATTATAAACCTCCCAGGTGTCTGTCCTAAGCAATTTAGTATATAAGATTGGCTTCCATTGAGAGCTCCTTTCTTGAAGTCTCTAACTGAAGAAGATATAATTATGATAGCATCTTCACCCTGTTGGCCCTACCAGCCTTCTGGCCCTACCCCACCAGCATGAAAGGCAGTCTGTCTCTGGACTGGGTCTTCTGATTCCCAGACTTCACATGAGCTGACTTTTACATATTCTTGCAAGGACAGTCAATAGGCGGCCTCCTGATTTGATACCACACACCATGGCCCCAGACACTTTCCAGCCATGACAGAGAAGCCATCATTTGCCAGCTCATCTCTGCATCACAGCTTCTGCACACCCCTACGTTTTCCACACCCTCCCAATTCCATTCACTTATTCTTATTGACAAGCTGTGCACTGGTACCTTTTTTTCTAATGGAATTACTGACCTGTTGTAAAAGACATGCCCCAAATTCTCCATATTTGAATAAAACTTCATCTTTGTGTTTTGAAAGCCCCCCAAATGTTGGACCAATCTGCTAGTAATTTAGAGGCAAGAAACATGTGCTTATTACAAAAAGAAAATCTGTGGGTTCTTACAGAAGGCATTAAAATTGTTGCTGTCACACATTATCAAAACTCAAGTAGACGTGGAGACAACCCAACATAATCACTTCATGTTGAACATGAAGAAACACAAGCCCAGTTGATGCACCTATTAAGGGGCGGTCAGAACTGAAATCATGTGGTTTTTATTTATTTTCTTCTCTCTTGCCTCAGGGAGACCCACACTACAGAGAAGATCACAGAAAATCTGAAAAGTCTCATGAAGCCCATTGTTCTGAATGCTCCAATTCTACTTATTAAGGATGCCTGGAAAGAGGGAGGCTCAAGAGGGAGGGGATATATGTATACATATAGCTGATTCACTTTGTTGTACAGCAGAAACTAACAAAACATTGTAAAGCAATTATAATCCAATAAAAATGTAAAAAAAAAAAAAAAAAAAAGAGATGCTAAAGAGAACAGCAATGAACATGGAAACCCAAGAGAAGAGAGAACAACTTCATTGCTAAGATCAAAATCATCCTAGTTTGGATATAACCACCACAAACAAGGTGAAGAAAAGGTATTGAATCAACACGAGAGAAATGTCTGAGGAACTAAGTGGTGTCAATCCTTCTAGAGGACAGGTGGTTGTTTTGTTTTTTTTTCTCCCGTTTGATGTCAGCTTTCTGGGATGGGGTAGCGAGACTTACAGTGGTGTTTGCTCAGACTTGACAAGCCAGTCGGGCCTGAGTCCTGTGATGGCTGTGTCACTGAGGTCAGTTTGGACTCCTCTGGGTTTTGCATAGCTGGCCATCAGATCCTGAGTGCTGAATGAGGTGACAGCACATGAGCTGTCCAGCTGTGCTTCCCCAAGGCCAAAGAGCTGAATGAAACACATGTGGGCCTTCATCGGGGTTCCAAACCCTGCAAGGCTTGAAGTTTGTTTTCAGGCCACAGTTCACACGGACTAGTAAGTAAAAGCAGCCTGCAGAGCTGTTCTTTTCTGAAATCTTTGCACTAGCTTTTCCCAAACATTCTTAACTAAGTTTGGAGTCTAGACTGTGAAATATCAGTGCTCTCCAATCTGCTGCATCTCTTTTCAAGATGCCTAAAAGCATTTACAGAAAACAACAGTCATTGGTTGATTAGATTAGTGATAAGGTACCAGGTTCCCTCAGTTAACTGCCATTCTCTATGTTTCTTACTTTTTCACTAGTCCCCACCCACAGGCACTATTTTCCCTATATAATTCTCTCTATATTCTCTATTCTTTCCTATTCACTCTCTCCACATTTCTTCCTAATTGTGGTCACTGACTCTTACTCTCTTCATTCTGAGACAACGTATGCAAAAACACTCTGTAAATTCTAAAACTCTATAACAATGTCAGATATCAGTGTTATCATTATAGCTCATCCTTTTCCAGTTGTGGGTAGGTATGTGTGTGCAGTGTGGGTGAGTTTATGTGTCCATGAGAGAAAAGCTTAGCTGTCATGAACGGTTCTCCAACCTGAACTTAGGTCTCCATTACCCCTTCCTGCCCAGAGAGAGCGTGAACTCACATAGATAGCAAGATATCTCTAACTAATGACAAATTCAGATGTGAGATTTTTTTGAAGGTACGCAGCAACAGGTCTGTCCTAGTTAAGCTAAGAAGCAAAGAAAATGTGTTTGAATTCTCCCATCTTGCCTGTCTCCTGACATTTCTTTTTCTCCACTCAAGTAGCCCACTGCTCTCTGTTGTCCTCCAGCAAGTCCAAATCTTCCCTACTGGTTAATGCCTCCAGCACCACTGGAGGTGCACCCTCCTTCCAAACCCGTCCAAATCTTCCCTATTGGTTAATGCCTCCAGCACCACTGGAGGTGCACCCTCCTTCCAAACCCAAATTCCCATGCATTTAGGCTACAGAAGAAAAATGTCCTGTTAATCTGGTCCACATGGGAGTGTGACAAAAGAATAAGAAAATCCACACGGTAAATGTTATGTTTAATAATTTGTTAGTCATAGAAATAGATAGTGGTTTTAAAAGGTCTCTAGAAAACATTTTGGAAAAGAATACTTTCAAGAGATCCCTTAATTTTGGAGGTGGCTATCTGCTCTGACATGCATGAGGCAATCTTTAACCTGGAAAATGCAAAACAACAAAATAAAGTGATAAATACCCTTCAAAAACCAGCTGGAGTACTGGTCAAATGCTGCATGGTGGCAGAGGCGATGCATGGCAGCTGTCAGAGCTGCTTGAAGGCATCCGTTAAAGCTGGGCATCAATTATTTTAATATCGATTAGGCTACTTCTAACCAGGCTATTTACTTATAGAAAACATTAATCTAGGGCCATTCAACTTTTCTTTTAAGGTTTATTTTTTCTAGAAAGAAATCTAAATTGCCTTGTAGTCTATTTGAACATTAAGAATAGAGATCATAAAAATATATTCACTAAATGGACTAAAAAATTATAAAAAGCAATTTAGTCTCTTGGTCATAAAATAGGAAGACAGTGGGGCAGACAAGCAAGAGACCAAGAGATGAGGACACAGGAATAGAAAGACAGAAAGTCAGAGAAAAAAATGGGCCCCAAAGAAACAGCAACAAAGAGATACACTAAGCAGACAAATGCAAATGTGTTCAAAACCTGCACAAAGAGGAGAAGAGAAAGACAAGAAAGGCTATACCTATGTACTCGATGACACCATGCACAGAGGATGGATTGAAAAGCATTTCTAAGAAGACACACATGAAAAGACACTGCAGTGGCTTTGTATTGTGTTCACTTGGCTAGGATGAACTACATTCCCAGATTTCCTATCCCTCTATGTTTCCACTGATGGCGACCACAGAGAGACTCAGGTTTGGAGGATGAAAAGTAAAGCAGCAGCCACTTTCCTAGGTCACACAAGTCATCACTTATCCTCTGGCTCACCTTGTTGGTGTGAGACAGGGGCTGGGCCTGAAACAGCTACCCCTTCCACTGATTTCTCTTTCTGCTTTTCCAACGTGTATGTGTGTGTGTGTGTGTGTGTGTGTGTGTGTGTGTGTGTGTAGCTCCAGGATGAAGAAGGGCCCCAGCTTCTGCAGGAAACCCAGGCCATGGAAGTGAAAGGCAATAAGAATGTATGCTTGTGGCTTCCAGCTTCTTCCTGCTCACCTCCACTTTACACGCACCTCCCTTATCCTTGTGGACTTCCAGCTGTAGGATCAGACCCAACAGCCTTACGATGCCTGTTCATCAGCTCCCACAACTGTGTAAGGTCAAACTCCTGTAATAAAACCCTTAATATAAATACATGAATGAATGAATGAATGAATGAATAAATTAATATAGCTCCCAGTGGTTCTGCTTTTCTGACTGTATCCTGACTGATATGGACATATAAACCAAAAATTTGGTTTCCAAAAGTTGATGGAATAACACCCCTACTGTTTAACCTTTAAGAACTGTAGGCCTGCTAGTGTAAACCTCTCTTTATCTAATGGAGTTCAGTTCAGAACGAGATTCCAGTGCATGTGAATTCCCCTACCCCTAATCTGACAGAGTAGTTGTTTTATCAATCAGAATATGAAGAGAGAATAACCAGAAAGATATATCCACAGGGAATCAGGATCTTCCTAAGATTTACTTAGACACTGTCACTATTGACATCACTTCTGATTAAACATTAAGAGTAAGTATAGGACAAGAGTATTTCAAAGATACATGTTCTGACAGTTAATACTGAAATTAAGTATCTCATCATTGCTGCCTCAAAGGGTTACTGAGTCAAAAATCACCTTCTTATTTGAATCATTCTTATGTAAATACCGATGCTATTTGAAATGCACATAATTTAACTACAACTTACACAGTCCCAGGTACTATCGACCATAAATGTTTCTTCTTTATGATTTTGATCAACAATAATAAAGCTCCTAGAGTCAGCTAGCGGTAGTCAAGAGTCTATGTAATTCATCTTGCTTTGGCAAATTATATTTCTACTACATGCTTCTATGAAGAAAGTATCTGCCTATTTCTTGAAATGGTCTTCAACTTCACTGGGACCTGGAAAGAGTTGAAATTTATATCCCCACATGGCTTGGGTCCCTAGAATCTATTGCAGTTCTGTCCAATGGAAATACTTGCCACATATGTAATTTTAAATTTCCTAGTAGCTACATTTTAAAAAAAGTAAAAATGGAAAACAAACGAAATTAATTTTAACAATGTATTTTATTTAATTCAGTATTTCCAAAATCCTTTGACATCATCAATATAAAAAACTGTTTAGTGATATTTAAATTTTTTTCATATTAAGCGTATCTTTGAGACTTCCCAGGTATTCAAAATTTCAGTACATCTCCATTAAGATCAGCCACATTTAAAGAGCTCAGTAGCCACATGTAGTCCAATACTTATTGGGCAATGCAGTTCTAGCGAGCTTCTTGGGTGAAGGGAGTGATAAGCTTGAATATGCTTACTAGACTCAGGCAGCGAAAGCACAAGATAATCTCCACCCGCCAGAGATTGCGAAATCATACAGGCCAGGAAACTTTCAGTGAAAAGTTCGGGTTCTTCTTCACTGAGGATGGCAGTTCCCTGAACAAGCTAGATGAAATCCATTCTACTTCCTTTGAGAGCAGGCAAGGTAGAGAGCGAGTTTGGAGCCGAAAAGCGTTTGTGAGTCCCTGTCTTGGCTCACTGTAAAGTTGTCCACACAGGCCTGCTTTGGGATGCCTGAGACCACAGAATTCTACGGGGTGGTCAGGGTCTGAACAAGCCAAGCTGCTAGAGCTCTGCAAGAAGAGATCTTCTTCTGTCACGAGCACTCTCAACTGCACACCTGACGGACAATTACATGGCTTGCACTAGGCAGCTTTAGTACCACTGTGGGGGGCGTGCTGGGGAGCAGGGAAGAGCAACACTGATAGAAGTCAGGCTGCAAGAACAAGTGAGGCGCAAGGAGGCTCAAGCCAACCAAATCCAGTGTGTGACACAGCAAACGTGCTTGGGGAGCCGGGGCATGGTGTGAGGAGGGACAAGGAAGAGGTGTGGGAAAGCGAGAGTTCCTTCTTAGGATCTTATTCAAGTGGGAAGCTAGATCTCAGGTTCACTCCAACAATAACAACAGCCTGAATAGTACCTGCCACTCAATGCTTGTCCCCTGCCATTACGATACAAAACCTAGGCAATGACTACAATTGCAATAGATACGCTGACCAGATGCTTAGCATGCACCAGCCAGTGTTTCAAGTGCTTACACAAACATTTCATTATATTTTATAACTCTCCAAGGTGAGTATTTTAGTTTTCACTTTAAAGATAAGGCAACTGAGACTCCAGAGTTACTCGTCCGATGTCACACTACTAAAAAGTGATAAACTGAAGTAGCAACACTACACATGATTTCTCCAAATTTACATTAGTGATTAGAAGCAATATAGAAGTTGCAATAGCATAAGAGTGAAAGGGGTTTCTCTTTAGGTAGAGAAGAGGTTGAGAGAGGCCCTTTTCCTTCCAGTACATTGTAGGTGCTGTAGATTTTCACAGTTGAAGCTGAGGACTTGGCTGCCCAGCTAGAAACTGCATTTCCCAGGCCCCCTTGCAGTTAGCTATGGCCGTGTGACTAAGTTCTCAATAATGATATGTGAACAGAAGTGACAGGAGTCACTTCCTGGCTGGATCCTTAAAACTGTAGGGATGACTCCGCTTTCTCATCCCTCTTCCACTGGCTGAGACCTGAGCATGTCACGCGTTTAGTTTTAACCATATGACATGATAGCAGAGTTCTATTTGATGGCAGAGTTATGTCTCAGAAGAAACTTGATTACACCAGTGACCATGAGGATCAGAGTTGTTGTCTCTTCCAGAATGCCTCATTCAAAACTATTACTACTATTAAACTATGACAGAGAAATAAGCAACTATGTTCTTTCATCTTCTATTTTGTGGTATTTTTTTTTACTTCAGCTTATCTCAACCCTACATACACAGAGAAAGCTGAAACTGTCAAGTGAAGGTTCTGCATATTAGCACTGCGGAAGATGCAGAGCTCTACGCACCACCCCATCCCCATATTTCAGCAACATAACTAAACCAGTACTCTAGATCTCTTCCAATGAAGAGAGACCTCAAGGACTTTGAGTGCCCAGAATTTTCTGAAAATCTTCTGTTACCTGATGTCAGTAGGTGTGGCTTAAGAGGAGGACTATGCCTGTCATAAGCAAATTTCATAAATGGCATCACAGAGATAAAGTATATGTAAAATTAGTCTATTTGTATTCTATATTTTTAAATAAATATAATGAAACATACCAAGCTTCATGAAAAATATACAAAATTATGTTAAGGCACATGATCTAATGTTAAAAGATATTTTGTTTCTTAGTCCACGGATTTCCATGAATGTACAGAGAGAATATTATAGCCATGACCTTCCAGACATGTGAAGAAATTAGATTTAAAACCATCTGAACAGCTTTGGGGAAAATCACTTGTGCATTCAAGATAATTGAGTGGGACTATATAGTAGTCAACTAGTGCTAAGATAATGCTAGGTAACAACTCTAAAGTTCTCACTAGCCAATAACAACCAGCACTCATTTATCATTTACGGGCCTAAAGGTAAACTGTGGATCATCCACTTGGCTCTGATTTGCAGTTTGGGTTAAGTTTACTCTACATGCCTCCTCATCCTTTTTGATCCAGCAGACTAACTTGGACATGCTCTCCTCATGCCAATGCAAAAGCATAAGAGAGAGAGTGGGAACACATGCTACTTCTCATAGCCTTGACACTTCCACTAACACTCCATTGGTCAAAGCAATTCCCATGGCCAAATACAACATCAAGGGGAAAGGAAATTTATTCCAGCCATAGCAGGAAATACTTCCAAGTCACATGGTAACCAATAATAACCTAGTCTCTCACTGGTCAAGTGTAAATTTGTGTCTGTCTAGTTCTAAGACTCATGCACTTTTCCCTGAGTCTTGTTTTCCTGAAATATTATTTTGTTTTTTCAGTATATGTCCTCACTTAATCTTAACAGTATTTTTATGAAGTAAGTCCCATGATTCCATTTTAGAGACGAGGAGTTCACTAAGGTTGAATAATTCAGCCAATAACAAACAGTTAAGCAACAGCAGAACTGAAGTTCAAATCAGTCTCTTTGAATGAGTGCTCTTTTAAAATGTAAAGGAATTGAATGATTTTACAGCATGTGTCCCCAAAAGGTATTCATTGCATGGACAACCCAGAAAGCCTTTATCTAGCACTTACTGTGTGAGGGGCACCACACACAGCACTAGCACCACAACAAGACCTCAGGATAAACAAATCAGTGAACACATAACCTTTAATTTGAGCGCCGTGTCCAGGTCAAGTAAACAACATCCTCAGTCAATCCAAATCACTCGTGTCTTGCTTGATAAACAATGAGCTATTTTACAGCGTTATAATAATTCCCAGTCACACACAGCCCACCTCCTTTTAGTCACTGGTATTTGTTTTGGCTTTACTTGCATGGCCACTTCAAGACATATTCTTTCTCCAAGAATCAAGTATTCATTTATTTTTGCCCATAACGATACATACATATAATGTCAGAAAGTTATCCTTGTTACAAATATGTACTAGTTAGCTTGCCCTTTAAGACACATTTTCCCTCTTTTGGTGATTTTGAATTCTAGATTTGATCTAGCATACTCTATTTGGTCATAATTGTGATTAAAAAAAAAAAAACAGCCACAATCTTCTGTTGTATATATTTTAAAGAAATCTTAGCTGAATTTATGCAATTCATGCAATGATAAATAAAACCGAATATTTTCTGCAAATTGCGATCATAATCCTGGTGAACAGAGAAAAGAGGAGAGACTTTGGTATTAATAAAAATGTTGGACAGATGAGACATCTTGGATAAGACAGATAAAGAAGGCAGATTCTTATTTGAATTAAGGAAAAAATATTAGAAATGAATAAATGTATTCTTTTGACAAGCATAAGACTGAGCTGAACCATTTTTAATCATTTCTAAATGGAATACAAGGTAAGAAGTTTCTATGTGTGCTTTGTGAATGTAAGGCACTTCAAATCTCATTTTATGTGTCCTACTAATGAAATGGATACCACCAGTTGACGTAACATATTTTGTTTCTCGCAAATTAGTTTTCCCTTATTTTTTAAATTTTGTTTTAAAAGAATTCCTATAGTATGTTTCCCTCTCATTAAAAACAACTTATAGAGAACCTACTCTGTACCAGCTACTCTGCTAGGTCCTCTCCATTGTTAGAGTCACACAAATCTAGTCAATGGTTCCCACTTTTAATAAAGTAACTGCCATTGAGTGCTCATAAACTTCTATTGGTATCACAATAAGCAGCTAAGAAAAATTGATTATTTTATGTATAACTCAATATTTTAAGCTTTCTTTCCTTCTTTCTTTTTTTCCTTCTTTCTTCATTCAGTCATTCATTTTTTGGTAATTTATTTATTTACTTATTTAATTTATTTACTTATTATAATTTGTTTAGCTACTGGCATCCTTGACTGACAACAAATAAATGTATATATTCTAACAGCAGTAGCTGCTTTATCAAAAATCCAAGTAACTTGATTTGCCTGTGAATATCACCTACTTGGTTATTTTCCTTCTAAATAAGATTAAAGTATGATATTTTGCTACCAAAAGAAAATGGTCTATAGAATGTGCTTAGATTTTCAAAGGACATTACCACTTAATAAAATAAGTCAGTAAAAGTATATAGTTTTGCTAAAATTTGACAAGGGAAAGTCAATTATTTGTGAGTGATTATACCCTCCAGATATAACAAACACATTCCCCACTTCAGCACTGAAAAGCTATTTGGATATGATACTCTTCCAACAGAGGCTAATCCTAATTCTTGTTTCTTGTCAGCACCATTAGCACTTAGCAGCTGTTAGACAAATTCTAAGGACAATCTAACAAAAGATTTCTGTCATAGCAGGAAAGGAAAAAAAACAACTGATTTCTGGGATGAGTCACTCAAGGCAGAGAAGTAGAGAGAGCAGCTTTTACAAAGGCACCTCCTTCCATTTCATTTTATAGGTTGAGTTCTATTGTTAAGGAAATTGACTCAAACAGCTTTTGGCTTTAAAACCACCCCAGGCATGTTTATCTTACGCAATGTGGTGCCATCGCTAAAAAGGAATATGTTAATAGAAAAAAACCAGCAGCTCATGCAGCTCCATATCAAAAAAACCGGATCAAAAAATAGGTGGAAGACCTAAATAGACATTTCTCCAAAAAGACATACAGATGGCCAACAAACACATGAAAAGATGCTCAACATCATTAATTATTAGAGAAACGCAAATCAAAACTACAATGAGGTATCACCACACACTGGTCAGAATGGCCATCATCAAAAAATCTACAAACAATAAATGCTGGAGAGGGTGTGGAGAAAAGGGAACACTCTTGCACTGTTGGTGGGAATGTAAATTGATACAGCCACTATAGAAAACAGTATGGAGGTTCCTTAAAAAACTAAAAATAGAATCACCATATGACCCAGAAATCTCACTACTGGGCATATACCCAGAGAAAACCGTAATTCAAAAAGACACATGCACCCCAGTGTTCATAGCAGCACTATTTACAATAGCCAGGACATGGAAGTAACCTAAATGCCCATCAACAGAGGAATGGATAAAGAAGATGTGGTACATGTATACAATGGAATATTACTTAGCCATAAAAAAGGAATGGAATTGGGTCATTTGTAGAGATGTGGATGGATGGACCTAGAGAGTGTCATACAGAGTGAAGTAAGTCAGAAAGAGAAAAACAAATATTGTATATTAACGCATATATGTGGAATCTAGAAAAATGGTATAGATGATCTTATTTGCAAAACAGAAATAGAGACACAGATGTAGAGAACAAATGTATGGATTCCAGGAGGGAAAGGTGGAGGGGTGAGAGGAATTTGGAGACTGGGATTGACACATATACACTATGGATACTATGTATAAAATAGACAACTAATGAGAACATACTGAATAGCACAGGGAACTCTACTAAATGCACTGTGGTGACCTAAATGGGTAGGAAATTCAAAAAAGAGGGGATATATGTATATGCATAGCTGATTCATTTTGCTGTACAGTAGAAACTAACACAACATTGCAAAGCAACTATACTCCAATAAAAATTAATTAAAAAGAAAAAATAACATAAAAGCTATAAAGTTCTCTCTCATATTGAGCACCAGAACCTCATTAGAGAGTTACTGTCAGTTTCAATTCCTCTCTTTTAATTAGAATATGGGAAAACTGAAGAGGGTTCAAAGAAGAGCCCCAGAAATGATCAAGGAAGGGCAATGAACTTAAGGATAAATCTTAAAAGGAGTTGGGTTTATATTAAGTCTAGAGAAAAGAAAACACAGAAAAAATTTTATAACTGCATTCAGTAAGTAATGAAATATTCTATATGTACTTTATCTCAAGATAGACAGAACCAAAGAGATAATGGTACAATCGAAACAAAATAATTAATGCAAAAGAACTGTTGGAGAATGAAAATAATTAATCTCAAATAGACAGAAGTATTTGTAGAATCCTCATCCTGGTAAATTAAAGAGGCAAAATTGTCCCCCTCTGAGAAAGTTTAAGTAGATTAAGGCTTCACAGGAGACAGAGATATATACAATTGAATTTGAGGAGTCTTCCGGAACTCCAAATCCAAATATTTGGATTTGACTTCTGTTGAATATATCTGAATTTCTAACTAAAAATACGAAATATGAACTTCAGTGAATGCTTGCAAGAATGTCTCACCTGAACAACTTGGGGTGGAGGGGTGGCACTCGGTTAACCCCTCCGGTGGAGGTCTCCCTCTCCCCTCAGGGTCAGAGCAGAGCAGGGCTCTGCCAGAACACTGGGGCTCTCTAGGTTTCCTCCAGCTGTACTAGGGAACCTTTGACCATGGCATCCAGCCTTGGATGATTGTCTTCCAAGCTTCTGAAATTCTCAGAAGTCTATAAATCATAATGCACAACTAGTAACAATTCTTGTCAACTCCCTCCTGTTCTACCCCTCTCCTCTGTTGCCTAGGTTCTTTTCCTATTTTCCAAAAGCTGGCTACACAATTCATTCCTGAGTTCAGGACCCAATTATATATCCTTCAAGAATTATTACCTATTTGGTATTCTGACTTCTAAAACCAGATGCCTTCCTTATCTTTTTCCAACATGAGTTTTGACTACTCCTGAGATCTTTCTGATCTGGCCCTCTGCTAGACTTGCCCTTCAATGTGACAATTTGATTGCTGGAACTTTATGTCTCCTTAGTTTAGTGTACACAGCTAGAGCCACTAATTAATAAATCATATGGGTCCTTTGATTTCACTTCTATGGATATACTTATAAACCATACCATTCATAATTTTAAATCATTAAAATTGCTAAAAGTTTGCTAAGCCATATACAGAAATTTCTAGGGTAGAACTAACCTCATGTGAATGTCATGGTTCCCAGTTCTTAGTATGTTGAGAGAGGGGGAAATTATAAATATTGAAGAAGCCATTCAGCACAGCACTAGGTGTCAACCATAGAAGCAGAGCAGGTCCCAGAGGCCTTTGCTCCACCAGGTGTCAAGCCTCTCCAGCAGGAATAGGGCAAAGGTCTGTTCAGCGCAGTTCTTTACCAGCTGGAGAGGAGTATTTCAATATTAGCAATCAGTATAGCCATACTCTCACTTCAAGACAGCATAATATACATATTATTTTAATTAGTAACAACAAATACTTGTCAGACAAAGGCAGAGAAGTCAAAATATAAATACATATATATTATTTCTAGGAAATAGTGAAATAGAATACATAATTTCCACTAGGAGTGATAGGAGTTTTTTAAATGGTCATAGGCAGATACATTTTGGAAACTAAAGTGATTCTGGGTTTTATCCCACATACTATTTTAGGGTAATGTTTAGCAAATACTTACTGAATTATGATACTTACAGAAAAAACTGAAAAAATGTAAGGAATCAGAGGAATGGCATATGACCAATTCAGTTTTTGCTAAACTTCGTGGATGAGTTTTAAAATTAAAACTTGGATTAAGACAAAAAAATTTAGTCTGAAAATAATTTAATCTAAAAATTGTATATGAATAGGATCCAGATAAAATATAACTATAGGTTACATACAGATATGGAATGTATATGTATGTGAAGAAACTCCCTACAGCCCACATGCCTTTTTAAATCTAATTTCATCCCAGAAAGCATATTTAAACATTTCACAGAATTTTAGCAATATATATTATTGCTCTTAATCTATCCTGGCATAGAAAGAGAGTAATGTTAAATGGAAAAGCAGGAATTACACATTATATGAACGTAATTGGTGAAATTTTTGCACGTGGGTATGTGTGTACAGAGAAATAGAGAAAGGATGGAGGTATGGGAAAATACTGATAGAAAGTCAAATATTTACAACTGTGATTATGGGTAGCTTTTTTCCTTTTTTTTTCTTTACAACATACTTTTATGATCAGGATTTTAATTATTCCATATATTTTCAAAATTTTCTGCTGAAGTACAAAGCAAATTAAGAAAACACAATTAAGTAATTCCCTAATTCCTCTATTCTATACTAAACAAAGTAAAGCAAGCAGAATTCATTCATGGAATTAAAATCACTTTTTGTTAAACTATCTATACTTTTGCATGTGTGCAGGCAACTGTATACATAAATTAGGGAAACTTCAACTTGTTTCAAAGCCAATGAATAATACTACCTATTTTAGACCCACTTTTGATAAAATGACTCAGAAAGGAAAACAATAATCAAACTTTCTTCAGCTGTGTTTAGGGGCCAGCAAGTTTGGAGTTAAATAAGGCCAAGTAAATTCATTTGTAGTTTGTCTCATACTTGCACAATCCAAAATTCCCATACAGAATTCTCTTCAAAAATGTAGAAATGTAACCAGTGTTCAGAAGTCTGACCTCGAAACATGTGGATGGCCTAATTTTAAAACCAAAGCATATTCTCTTGATATATTTCAGTGGTTGAAATTAATTTTGGAAGCACAAACGGCAAAGTGACAAGAACTATCTCCCTATTGGTTGTTGTTAATGATGTTCTATAATGTTTCAGTGGGAGTTGGCTATAATTGGCCTTGTTTTGTAGAATAGAATTGCTCATCTAACACGTGCTTTTGAAATCGACTGTACTTTCAGCCCAACATAGACGTTTTTGCTACAGACTATCAGTAACCATATGTTTTGCTTCAGAAGATAAAGATCTAAGAATAAGATAGGAAAATTATTACTGAAAAACATCATTATACAAGAAAGTATAGAACTAGATGCTAAAATTGTTTCATAATTTATAGGTTAAGATGTTTCAAAGAGAGGTAAATATTTACGAACTGGAAAAGTCAGGTAAGACTTCATGAAGAAGATAGGATTTGTTTGGTCCTGAAAAGATGATAATGTTGTTGTTTATGCTGCTGCTGATGGTGATATTAGTATGAATTGAGCATATACTTATGCCACGCACTGTGCTTTACATAATTATTTCATTTAGTCTTCATAGTACCTTATAAAGTCGAAATATGATTGTCTTTATGTTACAGATGAGGAAACTGACGTATAAAAGATTAAGTTACTTGCCAAGTGGGGGTAGAATTCCAACCCTGCCAGCCTGTTTTCAAATTTCTATTCTGATTTCCTGTCCTCGTTCAAATAATCAGATAAGTTATGCAACTACCATCCAAGATGATTATCGCACACAAGCTTGCCTAGATTTCTCAGAATCCGCTTTCCTGCTGGCCTACGCTCTTCTCAACTGACTTGTCGGGACTTGGCTAGTTCATCTTGGGCACTCCAATACTAAACTTGTGTTGAGTCACTAGTAAACTGCCAAGAGCTTTAGAACTGCCAAAGAAAAATCTGACTGCACATTAGAATAACCTAGGGAGCTTGTTAAAACTAGATTCACAGTTCCCCATTTCTTGAAATCTGTAGTTTAAAAAATAATTCTCATATTAATCTAGGGTCATTTGAGATCAATAGCTTGTGGCTTATCCATGGATCAGTTGCCCCAAGACTTAACTAACTCTGGTGACAAAATCTCTCTCAGGTTAGTGTCTCTGAGGCCATTCTATTATTCGTTTAACAAACATTTAATCAAGACTAACTATGAGTCAGCCACTGTGCCAAATTCTGAAATAAAAATGAAAAAGAAAAAAAAAGACAGTGCCTTCCTTTAAGAAGTTCATTGTTTACTGACATAGATAAGCCGAAAAGCACGGTCCAGTAGGTTAGTTTCAGAATCGACTCTTGCATGGGGTTCAGTGAGAGCACATAATAAGGGCATTACAGTCTCCTGGCTCATTACAATTTCACTTTCTCTGGCTCTTCCTTCCCACGCAGTCTACTGGAGGTTTTATTTACGTCATTTCATTTAATCTTCACAACAACCCTAAGAAGACAGACATTAGTGATTTCAAAGATAAGGAAATTGGGACTCAGAGGGATTTAAAAAATTGTCCAAGGATATACACCTAAGCATCAGAAAGAGAATTTAAAACCACAGCTATGTATCCCCAAATCCAAAAGTACACTCTTCACATTTTGCAAATTGCCAACAATTTTAAGGATGTTTATCTCAGAAAATGAATAGTACAGTCAATCCTTCACACAAGGAAATAGCTAGGATTTTAAACCCTTTGCCTAGTTCCAATAAGTAACACATCCAGTCAATCTGAACAGTTTACGTCTTGCTTGGTGAACAATGAGTTATGTTACAATGACTATAACAACAATTCAAAGTCAGACACAGCCCTCTTCATTCTGTGGGCTCATATTTGCTTTGGCCCCTGATATGAGTCAAGCCACAACTCATGTTCCGTTCCCAGGGAGCCATTTTGTTTTCTCTCAGCAGAACCTGTGCCCATATTTTTTGCAAGCTGCTGTTTATAAAGCATTTTGTGGTGGTTCAAGAAAATAAGATTGTAGATTAAAAGACTAGACTGAAATTATCCCATATTCAAACTAATCCTTCCTCTAGAAGGTAACATATTTCATGTGGTACTAGCAAATCTTGTTAATTAATGTTAAGGTTAGAGCTATTATGATCTTTTTAATCTTTTGGCAGGGTCTACTTTAAAAGGAATTAGGAGTTCAATGAATTGAATAGATGAACACATTTTAAAATAGCATGAGAGTAAGATTATACGGCATTATCAGAACACAGTTAAAATAAAATACCATCTAGAACTATCACTTCATCAACAGGATTTGGGTGAAGGTCATAAATTGAGGGAGATGATTTTGAGGATGAGATTTGGAATTCAAATATTTACCACCCTACTTGATGAGGAACAGAGAGAAGATGGTTATAAGAGTTGAAATGTAACTATTGAGTTATATGGGAACAATGGATTTTATGTGTGCCTATGTGTGGATTTCAATTCTCCACCTGTCATCTTTCATATTTGTCTCCCTATATTAATTTTTTCCTTCTCATCATATTTCTCCTAGGAATCCAGGAGTAAAAATATACACTATTGGCATTTAACAATTGAACCACATAATAAGAAACATACATAACATGTAAACAATTAGAAAATATTTAAATTTTTAAAATCTGTATTACAATGTATGTTTTCTTTTTTAAAAAAATCTAGTCTCAACATAGAAAAATTTCCTAAATGTTTGAAGCACTTTGAAGTCTTACCAAATATCCCAAAAGAAATTCTAAAATATCTTAAAAAATTCTAAAGGTACCTACAATACTTTTACTTAAATTAATTCTAACAATTTCTCAGAATTAATGTAATAGGTTATATTAAAAGAGTTTTAATAATGCAAATATCAAACAATGAGGTTTTTTTTTTTCATTTTCCCAGTAGATTAATTCAGTCTGACCTCACTACTAAGAAATTCTGCTTCAAATAGTTTTTGTTTTCCTTTGTTCCAGAAGCTTAGACATGAATTTTCTCCACTAGTTGTATTCAGTTTCTCCAATAGTTTTATTCATCTTATCTGATGATAAAGTAATGAAATCCATTTCTTATCTTGAACAACCACACCAAAAATTTATTTCAAGGATTCTGAAAGAAAAATACTTTGAGTATAAAGAACCATGGTTAGAGCTGTTAGAGGTTAAAATATGACCAAATATAGATCGAAAGCCTGTTCTGAAGACTTTATGGTTTGGGATGGAGGGAAGCCAAAATCATGAAAAATAACTATAAGACACAAAATAATTCACATAAAATGTCCAAATTGCTATGGTAAGGTTTCTACAATATCAGGTTGTGAGAAATCAAGAAGGCTTCTTAGAGAAACTGGCATTTAATAAAAAATTGTTTAATAGAAGAATAGGGTTTAGAAGAACAGATTAGAGGTGGGATTGTGGTCCGGTAGGAAACAGCATCAACAAACTATCAGAGGAAGAAAAAAAAGTACATGTAGGGGAATCAAGGCATTCATTCCCTCCATGGTGTTCTGTACCTACCACCACTTGGTATTTGTCACAATATATGGTGGTCTTTTTTAATGTGTCCCCACAAAAAAGTTACATGTGTTACTCAAAAAGAGAGACTTGATTTTATCATCTTTTATCTCTATAATCTAGCATAATTCTTTGTATACCAAAAGTTACTGGTTTTCATAAATTTTTAATTCATTTGAGAAATGTTCCTAAGGCATTTGCTAAGAAGGGTAATAAAAAAAAAAAAAAAAAGGTAGACCATCCTCAACTCAGTTTTTAGTTGGTAAGAGATGTACATAGTTCAGGATAATATGCAATCAAGATAAGAGAACTACAATTTGCTAAATGCTTTTCATTGCCAGCCTAGAAACATAACCCTCTCACTCACCCTGCAAAGTTGGCATTAATTTTACAGATGAAGAAACTGAGTTTCAAAAAGAAGTAATTTGTTCAAACTTTATTTGGCTGGAAAGCGGCTAAACTCAAGTTTGATTCTCTAACTACTCCACACTGCTAATGTAGTACAGATGTATCTTGAAGAGCTACAGGAAACTACCTAAGATATTTTATTCTAAGTGGGAGTTAGCTTGGTAAGGTTTCATGAAAGAAAAAGAGCCAAAGTATTTCTGTAAATATCCTTCCATCCTCCCTGAGGCACTCTCTCTAAATAGCTTTTGATTTTTTACTTTAGGTAATTCACACCCAGACACCAATCCCCACCCTTGTGGAAATGTGATGATTCCCAATGCAAACAATTCTCCCTCAGAGCTGCAATTCCAAGCACCTTATCACACAGAATAACTCTTTGGACTCCCAATTATTCTGCCTCATCTTACTATTAGCTCCCCCAGAAGATGTATTCTTCCACCATTGCGCTAGCCACAAAGACCTTGCTCTGTAAACAGCACTCACCTCTACTGCTGTGTGTATAGGTGCCCCATCTTATCTAATTCAGTTGCTACAAGGACCATGCCTTCATGGCAATAAATAAGGCATGGGGAATGGGAGGGAAGCAATAATAACAACCTCAAAAACTGGTTGTGAAATTTGACGGCCTGCGTTTAAATTCCAGCTCTGGCCCTTGGTAGCTATGTGACCACAAAAAAGTTACTTATCTCTCGGGACTTCCCTGGTGGTCTGGTGGTAAAGAATCCGCCTTCCAATGCAGGGGACGCAGGTTCAATCCCTGGTAGGGGAACTAAGATCCCACATGCCGCGGGGCAACTAAGCCCGCGCGCCACAACTATTGGGCTCACCCGCCTCAACTAGGGAGCCCACGTGCCGCAAACTACAGAGCCCACATGCCCCGGAGCCCGTGTGCCACAATTAGAGAGAGAAAACCCACGTGCCACAACTAGAGAGAAGCCAGCACACCGCAACTAGAGAAACCTGAACAGACAACACACTGAAACGAAAAGATGCTGCATGCCTCAACAAAGATCCCATGTGCTGCAACTAAGACCTGACGCAGCCAAAAAAAAAAAAAAAAAAAAAAAGTTACTTATCTCTCTATATCTTCAGGATTGTGTGGATTATAAAGAAATGACATCATCATGTACATAAAGCACAATGTTTCTATGAGGAGGGACTGGGAATAAGGTTTCTGTCACCTGCAGAGACCCCTTGAACATGTGAAACACCATCTTAGATCCTATTAAAACCCCACACCTTGGTAAGGGAATGAAAAATGGGCTATCCTTATTTGTTCCTATGAATTTACCTTGAATTTCGGATATTTTACCCTCTGCTATAGATTTAATCTGTTTTGGTTTCTATCTGTCCTGAATCTCTTAACCCTGATCTGCCCTACTCACTTGCTATCTTCACCCTCCAATTCAGCACAAATCTAGGTTATGTCATCTCTTTCATGATATATGGTGCTCACACACTCCTTTCCAGACCACGTCCTTCTTGTGACTTCTTGTCTGAGTGTCACGTGGTCCATTTTGTTCCTTTAGCCAAGTCAAACCTCCAGTCCTGGATCCTCCTGTTCTACCATGCACATGACCTGCACATGACTCAGTGCCCACGTTGATAACCCAACCTTTGCTGTGACATTTAGGATTCCTGACTTTCTTCCCAACCCTATTCATGGTAATCCAAGATTCCTTGACTTTGGTAGAGGAGCTCTCAGTGCTGGATTCCCCGTCATCCCCAGTAGCCTATAACATTATTCTGGGCATCTAACGCAGAATATACACATTCTTTGCATTGCATGGTCTTCCAATATCCTTAACTTTCCCTCCAAAAGGCCAAACATAAAAGCCTTCTTTTGGTCTGGAAATCACCAAAACCATCTCTGTTTGACTATCCACTAGGTCACAGGTTTTGGCAAGGTAGTAATAACAAGAAAGGCTCCTCTTAGAAATGGAATAAAAAGGTGTGTGTGGTCAATTTATCATAAACTCTTCGGATAATTTATTTTCATTAGATCACCTAATTATTATGCTATACTGTTTAATGAGCTTGACTAAAAGACAATGGAGTAAGCACAGGTCTTAGAATCAGGTAATGTTTTATAATTTGTTCAAAAGAGACAGTGACACTTTCCTTGAAGTGTTTATATGAATTGTATTAGTTTCCTAAAACAGAAGAAATTACCTCAAACTGGCGGCTTAAAAAAACCTAAAATTTATTTTCTCACAGTCATGAAGACCAGAAGTCTGAAATCAAGGTACTAGCAGGGTTGGTTCTTCTAAAGGCTACGAGGGAGAGACTATCCTATGCCCTTCTCCTAGCTTCTGGAGGTTGTTGGCAATCTTGGTGTACCTTGGTTTGTAGATGTCATCACTCCAATCTCAGCCTCTGTGGCCACCTGCCATTCTTCTATGTGCCTCTGTTTTCTCTTCATATAAAGACATCAGTCATTGGATTAGGGCCCATCCTAATCCAGTATGACCTCATCTTAACCAATTACATCTGCAAAGACCTTATTTCCAAATAAGGTCACATTCTGAGGTTCTGGCGTGGACACGAACTTTGGGCGGGACACTATTCAACCCAATGCAGGAATATTAGTGGGAAGGATTGTAAAGCACCTAGCATAATGCCTGGCACATAATTAGGGCTCAATAAAGAGTAATTATTGGCATTTGTAGTACACTAAATTAGCTAGTTAGCCTTGAGTGATGTTTGAGAGTGCTGAGCATGTAGCAGAGGTCCATAGCAAATTACCACAACCATGTCAGCAGATCTTTTCCAGTGCTCTTTCTTCCAAACCCAGATAATTTAAGCACAGTGCTCAAGGCAAGTAAATTCAACCCTGAAATCAATCAGTTTGCTCTACTTTCTTGAAAGCCACATTAGTGCCACTGAAATATAAGCAGGGAATGAGCAAAGACCTCTAATGCTTTGAATTAAATTTTGTGCCAAACAGCTCTGGGCACTAACAACGGATTGTCCATTGTTCATTAATAAAGGGAGGGTCCATAAGTGCTTCACATTAAGCTGTGGGTTTTTTATTTGTTTGGTTTAATTGTATGCTTTTCTTTGCTCAGTTTTTGTGGAGCCAATGGCTGCTACTTCTATGTTCCTTTCATACATTTTTTTCTGGTGCTGAAATTAAAATTGTGGCATTCTTAGATATAGGGATTTTAAGGAAAAAATACAATTTTTTCCCCGGGAAGTTAACTGTGAGTACACTGAGAAATAGGTAACTGCACTCCAGGAACCTGGAGAATCCTTCTTTCAAGGTCATTCTGTGTCTCCTCTTAGACTTGCTGCCATCCTCTTTTCCAAAACAATTCTTAATTTGTTCTCCACTTCTTTCAAATCAGCTGTTATCTGTTCTTCAAACTTTCAAAATCTTCTTACTGTATATTACAGTTCAAAATCTAACCTCTACTATTTCAGTGTCCAACGAATATTATTTAGCCTTAAAAAAGAAGGAAATCCTGCCATACACAACAATATGGAATGAATTGGAGGACATTTTGCTAAGTGAATAAGCCAGATGGAGAAAGATAAATACTGCTTGATTCCACTTACATGCAGTATCTAAAAGAGTCAAACTCATAGAAGCAGAGAATAGAGTGGTGGTTGCCAGAGGCTGAGGGGAGAGGAAATGGAGAGTTGTTGTTCAATGGGTATAAAGTTATAAAGTTTTAGTTATGCAAGCTGAATAAGCTCTAAAGATCTGCTGTACAACACTGTGTCTATAGTTAACAAAACTATATTGTGCACTTACAAATTCGTTAAAGTGGTAGAACTCATATGAAGTATTCTTACCAAAAAAAATCTAGCTTCTACTATTTCAGTGTCCAATTAAATATAAAATATAAAACTGACTAAATAAAAACTGTCCAATATAAAACTGATTAAATAAAACATAAATTATAGTATATTCCCAAAGCAGTCAGTAAAAAGAATAAGCTGTATAGCAATAATAACAATGTTTTGGATGGTGTATAGTGTCAGCCATTGTTATAAATGTCTTATAAGTATTACCTCATTTAATCATTATAACACTCCTATAAACTAAATATTATTACTATTTCCATTTTTCAAATGAGGAAATAAAATGCAGAGTGATTAAGTAACTTGCCCAAGTCACACAGCTAGCAAATTATACAGCTTTAGGAAAGGTATGGTGAAGCCAGGAAGGCACAGAAGAAGTCCAGAATGTAGTGTTAGCTTTAAAAAATAAATTACAAAACAAAAAGATGTATATTAGTATTCCATCTTATTAAAAATTAAATAGTGATAAATAGATTATACTTTTTTTTGGTCTAAATGAGTAAACATTTTTTTTTGCATATATGTATTTATTTTTGTATACAGCAGGTTCTTATTAGTTATCTATTTTATACATAATAGTGTATATATGCCAACCCCAATCTCCCAATTCATCCCACCACCACCACCCACCCCCCTTTCCCCCCTTGGTGTCCATACATTTGTTCTCTACATCTGTGTCTCTATTTCTGACTCGCAAACTGGTTCATCTGTACCATTAGTGATAAATAGATTATACTTTTTAAAAATGCTCTGAAAAGATAGAATTAAAATAGCTAAGAAAGTTAACTCTCGGAACTGATGCTAAGAGGTGGAGAGATTTCAACTTTTTACTTTATACAGTCCTGTACTGTTTTTAATTGTTCAAAATGAGTATACTTTAGAGTAAACAGATAATTCAAAATTGTACTCACTACTTCTTTAATTTGATATCAAATTTTTTATATGTGTAGAGCATTGTATGATGTGCCATAAGACATTTTGAGGTCAGGTGGTAACTATACAGATAAATTTCTCTATCTACACTATTTTTTCCATGAATTAAGGCAGACTATGAGAAAACTTCATATTGTTTTACCACCCTGTACAACCTTTTTGCTTTTTCTTTTTTCCCCTTAATTCTTCCATGATCCAATGTCTTTAATCCACTTTGAGGGACATTATTAAAAAATAGGTTCCTGAAACATACTTTTGTATTTATTAAAAGAATGCTGTGGAGAGCACTGTTTAACACATTGCACCATAGTTTTTTTCTGAGAATGTACTGCAAAAATATTTCTTTAGATTCAATTTAGAGAATTGTTTTATTCTTCTGAGTAACTGCTTTGTTCTTATTGTATGGACACTTTGAGATAGTTAACCAACCATGATCCTGTGTTTTCATGATCTGCCAGAAAGTTTAAGATGTATCTGTTTCTTATCACTGGAAAATGTCCTCTCAGCATATGCTTTGCTTCTAATCACACCCTTAATTTCATCTTATTTTTCTCACCTTCATTCTCCCAGATTTGTTAGTCTATTTTTTAATCCCTCCCTCCCCCATTTTCTTGGTCTTATTTATATGCATTTTGGTAAATGCCTTAAACCATTCTAGAACAAGGCAAACTAAAAGAAAAAAAATATTTAAATTAATAAATGTAATTCACACATGTATTAGTTTCAAGAAAACCCAGTTGAGTTAGGCCTAGTTGAATTTAAAATACCCATTATTTCTAGGAGAGTTTATGCACTTTTCCAATACACTTAACGAAAGTCTACTCAAAGTGCAGCAAGAACATCTCATAATTTGAAAGAAAAAATGAGACTGCAATTCTAAATCATTGTCATTAAAAAAGTTATTAGGACCTAATTTTGCAAGGCCTTGCAGGCATTCTGTAGGGAGAACAGACCTAGCATCTGTCCCTAGGAATTTAATATGAATCATGGATACACCATATCCAAATCTAGCAATTTGGGATCCAAAATGATTCAAACTATATTTATATCACTCTAAGAACATGAAGGGCATTATTTATTCAGTTCTAGCTGAAAGTAGGTGCTGCAAAACATTTTCATAAAAGGGCTTATCTTGAGGTAAACAAAGGACAGTTCCCATGAGCTACCAGGGTTTAAACAACTTCTGAATTAATTCAAATGACATAAGTGGAACATTCCCAAGAATTATCTTACAAACAGTTTTCTATTTGCCTATTAATTTCTTCAGACATCAGTTCACTAAGAGAAAGTAATAACCTCTAAAGAGTGATGCAAAATCTGTAATAAGTCTGCAGTTTTAATTTAAATATTTCAAATAAACATCCACGTTATAAAAGCATTAAAATATTTCCAGTGCTTGGTTTATTAGAAATGAAATTTTCCAGGCTAAAGTCCAGTGGGAGAGGAATGATTGCTCCATAATTCATCTTTTCCCCATCCCTAATGCCAAAGATCCTTCTCCCTTTTATAATGAAAATATGGTTATCATCTCAAGTTGTCAGCATATGTAATGCCATGTAATTGCCATGACATGCCAAAAATGTAGGCAAATATGCCTTCGGATTATTATTTTCCAGCTGCCAGGCCCATTACAACTTGACCACACAAGGTGTTGGTACCATATTGCCATTCTGGCTGTTATGTGATTATAACTAATCATCATGGCAAAACCAAGAGGCTTTGCTCACTATCACCATCATTTTCTGAAGAAGTTACAGCAGGACCAAGGCAAAGAGATAATGTTGTGAAGAACTGGCTATGACAGACATTATAATCAACTTCAAATTTAGAAATTCTGGGGAAAACTCAGTTATATGTTAACACATAAACAGTTCCACAAAGAAGGCAATTAAACACTGAAACAGTGCAAATGCAATTTGGTTGACAAATATAATAATTAAAATTCATTAAATCTTATTTTCATTAACTTTTACATGATTTTAGGATCAAGCAGATCTATTCTGAAATCGCTACCTCACACTTTCAAGTGATTCCAGTTATTGAAATAACTCAATAATATACTTGTAAAAATGAATTTGACATCCAAATCTTCAATAGTTCACACAAGTGTTAAAAGAGCATTTGTTCTTATTTGGGGGAATTGAATTTCCTATCTGGATGAGAATTCCTACTTTAAAATATTTTTTTAGCTTGTAAATATTTAAAACATGATGCTGTTGTTTCTAAATAAGATGCTCTCTCCTCAAAGTAAATGAAAAATATCCCCTAAACTGCAAACTTCCCCAAGTAGAGATACCCAGCCAGAATATTATATTGAGGAAAAAAGATTTAAATCAAATGTCCAATTACTCTTTTATAGGATATAACTCTAAGCTAACACTGCTTACACTTGAAGCCATCTGAAGATTTTCGTATTGGAAAATTGTACTTGAAATGTGTTCTTGATTGATTTGCTTTTATTTAATTAGAGATGCCTAGAACTAAAGCTAACAATTGCATGTATCTTCATTCAAAATTAAACAGTTGCTATTGTAAGATTATCTAAGCATTTTAAAAAAAGTTAATTTTTTTGCCAAAATGTATTGTCAAACTGTCCACTAGACCACACTATTGAAATAGTTAACCGAGCATTGGATGATAATAATCATATATTCTCACTCGGGTGGTTCTGGATTTCAGTAGTCTATGATCAGTTTTTAACTCAGCAGAAATTCTCCCCCTTTATTTATTGCTGTAGATTGGTATTGACTTTCAAATGCCTCATGACAGTTGTGATTAATTATGTTCCTTAAATAAAGAGTTTTCAAACTGGAACTTAAAGGAGCCAGAAGCTCAGGGCTTCCATGTGTTCTACAAATTCTTTCAGCAGCTTTTCATTTGTGGGTCCTGGTTTTCATAACACAGAGAAAGGCTTATCGTTTCAACATGTTGACTTTGTTTTTAAATACCTAGTATTGTATTACCTTTTATTGCTATTCCATAATTTAAAATATAGCCATGAATGTGAAGAAATAATTTTGAAAAAAGAATATATTGTTTTAAATATGTATCTCCAAAGTTGGAATATATATATTTCCATTCTATCTTTTTCATGTCCTCTAAATAATATTTAATCATTTGTAGGTACTCAATAGGCATTTACTCCTAGGAAATATACTATAGGTTAGTCCTTTGTTTCCATCTGAAAGGCGAAAGTATAAATCAATATAAAAAAGGGTAATCAGAAAATTGAAGTTTTCTTATGCTTTTTTAAGGAAAATGCAAGTGGGGAGATCCAAAATAAAGTCTGTTTTATTCAAAGATATTTAAACTTTAAAAATCTTCCATCTGAGTCTATTGAGTTCAAATCAATTTTGTAACCATTGCACCACATTAACTATATCTATTTTTTTAAACTTAAAAAGTTTAAGAACATGTTCTCCAGTGTAGAGAGATTCAGTTCAGTTCAGCAAGCATTTGTTCTCATATGAACTAGGCATGATAGGTAACGGTGAAATAAAGACATGGTAGAAAATGTTCTGTCTTCTAAGAACTTCCACATGTGGAACCACAAGACCACACATCTCAGGAGGGTATCAATACTGGCTAGAGGCAGGCCTAAGAAAATCAGAAGCATTCCAGAGATGAGAGTAACTGCAAACAAAGAAATCAAGATGAGGCAGTACTGTTGAGCCCCTCTGCGTTCTAGACACCAAGCTGGGGATACCAACATGGAGAAGACAAAGATTTTTGTCGCCAAGAGGAACACAGGAAGCAGTCTGATAACAGATGTGTACACAGGAAACCATGGAAACCCTGGGGAAAGTGTGTCTCATGACTGAAGGTATGAGTGTTGGAGAGTTTGGGAATCCAACAGATGGGAGAGCAGATCTATACCCCTCATTCTCCAGATGAAAAATCTGAACTAATATGAATAAACCCAACATTCTTGAAATGGGCATTTAGAAAGACACGTAGAATGGAACTAATTCCTTTTAGACCTGACTTTCATTAGGCCCATAACTTAAATTTCAATAAGTACCAGCTGATTTTATTTTATCTTAGGAAGTCAATGCTTATTTTTATGGGCAAATTGATATAGGTATACACTGGCACATTTTAGGTTTTTGGATTATTTTCTGCATTTCAGTAATGCCAGTAGGAAAATATCAAATATCTTGAGGGTTGATCAACTTCCAAAACAAAAATGATAGTTAAGTCCATGTTGAAGAGGTAGAGGAAGAATATTTTGAGATCAACCTTCAAATATACTAAAAATGTTTAAAAAATTGTTTCTGGTAAGTTCTAAATTAGTTGTTCCCAAACTTATGCATCTAAATCAATTGGGAAACTTTTAAAAATACAGATTTTTAAGCACACCCCAGACTTCTTGTATCTGAATCTTCATGGGTAGAACTGAGAATTTATATGTTTTACAAACTCTTTAAATGAGTCTGGTGCACAGCCAGGTGTGGAAGCTCCAATCTAAATAATGCTACCTGTTAGTGGAAAATATGTGTCAAGAAGAGATTGTTTTATAAGATCTATTTCTTAGTAAAGATGTAGGGAGTGACAAAAGATGATTTAGCTATAAAGCAGTATACGGAATATGTAAATTAAAATAAAGATTTCCCTAACTGGAACTTTGGATATAATAGTTGCTATTAAAGATATAATTACTATCTGATTATGGGTTAACACACAGAATATATAAAGAACTTATACAACTCAACAACAAAAGTAATCTGATTCCAACCACTATGGAAAAAAATATGGAGGTTCCTCAAAAAAATTAAAACAGAACTGCCATATGATTCAGCAATTCCACTTCTGGTTATTTACCTGAAGAAAACTAAAACACTAATATGAAAAGATATAGGCAGCCCTGTGTTTATCACAGCATTATTTACAATAGCCAAGATATGAAAGCAAACAAAGTGTCCATAGATAGGTGAATGGATAAAGAAGATGTGATATGTGTGTATACACACATGGACTATTACTCAGTCATCAAAAAAAGAAAAAAATCCTGCCATTTGTAACATGATGAATGGGCCTAGAGGGTATCACACTGAGTGAAATAAGTCAGGCAGAGAAGGACAAATACTGTATGATTTCACTTATATGTGGAATCTAAAAAAACAAAACAAACAAAACAGAATCAGATTCATAGATACAAAGAACAAACTGGTGGTTGCCAGAATGCAGGGGGTGGGGGGATGGGCAAAATAGGTGAAGAGCACTAAGAGACACAAACTTCCAGTTATAAAATAAATAAGTCACAGAGATGTAATATACAGAATAGGGGATATAGTCAATAATATTTAATAACTTTGTGTGGTACAGATGGTAACTAGATTATCACAGTGATTATCTCATGTATATAAATGTTGAATCATTACGTTGTATACCTGAATTAATGTAATATTATATGTCAATTATACTTCACTTTTTTTAAAAGTTAAAAAATATATAATTAGATGAGGATGAAATTGAAGAAATATTAGAAAAAGAATTGATATAGAAGAAAGTCCAAGTTGTAAAAGATAGGAGTTAGGAGAGAAAATGCCCTTTCAATAGTGGATGGGCATATTAATTGTATCTATTATCCAAATGAAAAAATGAAATCATACTTTACATACCAATTTGCATTATTTTTACTAAAAAATATGGTATAATAATATTTCTATTTTATTCATGTAATTTCTCCATTCTCCTTAATGTTGGAATACTATTTCATTGTACTGAAGTACCGTACCTCAAGTAATTCTAACAGTCAACAGAAAAACATCAAAAGCATAAAAGCAAGTAAATCATCCATTATGGCCAATAAATTCATGAAAAATGATTCAGCCTCCTTTAGGAATTTCTAATAAATATGAAGACAACAATAAAGTATCATTTCTCATCAAGTAGATTGGTCAAATATCAAAATTACTTATAATACTCAGTTTGGGCCAGGGTTTGGGAAATTGGGTGGGAATACTCAAATGATATTGGTTGAAATGTAATGAAATAATTCCCTTTTTTTGTTTAAAGGGAATTGTGGAGTTGCTGTATTAAAAATTTCAGTTCTAGGAATTCATCGTATTTGCACACATGTATAAAGATTTCCACAGATATTCACTGTATCAGTGAAATCGAGCTATACATAGATGTACAACTGCTGGTGGGACAAAGAAAGCTGGTCTGCAATCAGTAAAAAAAGAAATTTGGCTTTAAATTCAAATCCTCTGCTTATCTTGACCTCATGTAAATAGACACCACCATCTCAAGCCAGACCTCAAGTACCACACTCTTTACCCAATTTATATTTTAGTTACTACTAATAAAATAGCACAAGTTCATATTGTAAACACAGCATAGTACTTACTTATGTATCATCTGCTTAAATTTTTCTTATGGTTCCCCATTATATACTGCTATGCAAACTCCTAATCCTAGTTTACAGAGTACTACATAATCTGCCCCTCCCTTTTTTTTTTTATGTTAGCCTCCTCTCTCACACTCTCCACTTCAGCCTCTCTGTTCCAGCCACATTGGCCTTCTTTGCTTCCTCCAAACCACAAACTTTGTTCCTTCCTAAGAGCCTTTGCTCTAACCACACTCTCTGATGGCAATGCCATGTCCCCAGTTTTTGCCTGGCTTCGGCTTGTTAGATCTCAAGTAACCATCACCTTTACTGCTCATGATTCCTCCAACCAGCCAAACAGCATAGATATGCTGACACTCATTATCACATTGCCTAGTTTAAATATTTGCAATGTACACATCACTACCTTATGTTTATGTTGCTTGGTTATTTTTTAGAAATGTACTTATTTTTTTTTAACATCTTTATTGGAGTATAATCGCTTTACAATGTTGTGTTAGTTGTTGCTGTAAAACAAAGTGAATCAGCTATATGTATACATATATCCCCCTATCTCCTCCCTCTTGTATCTCCCTCCCACCCTCCCTATCTCACCCCTCTAGGTGGACACAAAGCACTGAGCTGATCTCCCTGTGCTAAGTGGCTGCTTCCCACTAGTTGTTTATTTTACATTTGGTAGTGTATATATGTCCATGCCACTCTCTCACTTCGTCCTAGCCTACCCTTCCCCCTCCTCGTGTCCTCAAGTCCATTCTCTACGTATGTGTCTTTATTTCTGTCCTGCCCCTAGGTTCTTCAGAACCTTTTTTTTTTTTTTAGATTCCACATATATGTGTTAGCATACAATATTTGTTTTTCTCTTTCTGACTTACTTCACTCTGTATGACAGTCTCTAGGTCCATCCACCTCACTACAAATAACTCAATTTTGTTTCGTTTCATGGCTGAGTGATATTCCATTGTATGTGTGTGCCACATCTCCTTTATCCATTCATCTGTTGATGGGCACTTAGGTTGCTTCCATGTCCTGGCTATTGTAAATAGAGCTGCAATGAACATTGTGGTACATGACACTTTTTGAATTATGGTTTAGAAATTTAATTATTATTATTATCTACCTATCAGTGATTCCCCCACAAAAAAAATAATGCAAATTCCATGAAAGCAAAGACCTATCATGGTCACTACTATAAGCCCAGTTCTTACTTGGTACATAGCAGGTAATAAATAGATGTTTGTTGAATAAAGGAATGACTACATAAAAGAATAAATATTCTAGTCCATCCTTCCTGACAACATGGCCTGAGAAGCCAGCACACCTTATCTTCTACTGACCATATCCATGTTGGTCTTTACTTCACCATTCCCACTACCCTCCACTATGGCTTTTACAACTTCAAGTTCAGGTTGATCTTGGGAGTCCTACCAGTCTACTCCAGGTCTCTTGTGTCCTTCTTTTCTTCAAAGAGTCCATGATACAGAAAAATAATTCAATTCAGCTCCAATGATAAATACTCCAAACACCATGTTCTCACTCTAAATATCTCTGAAAAGAGGTAGCTTGAAATCCAGAGAGGAAATGGTAGGCTTTGCTCTGGAAGACTCTCCTCTGTCTGAGGCCTTACTTTAGATCACTGTAAAAAGAGAGGACTCAGTTACTGGGGACCCCACACATTGCATCCTGCAGGAGAAGAAACTGAAGAGCTACCTATTCCATCATCAAGCTAATCCAAGAGCTTGATCTAAATTAATCGAAATCCAGGAGCTTCTGGGTTGGCGAACATGTGGTATGCTCAGACAGGGCGTGGATGCTCCATGCCCTTTTCCATATCTTGCCCTATTCATCTCTTCCATCTGGCTGTTTTTGAGTTATATCCTTTTACAACAAACCAGCAATCTAAAAAAGTCTTCCGACCCCTGGCCTGGCTTAGAACATCACCAGTTCTACTGATGTCCTACATTCCTCCCAGATCACATACCAGCCTCCCACTGCTTCCCAAGAGGCTGAGCAACCACCCAGGAGGATTTAGGGTTCAGTAACAATGATGCCATTATAGAATAAGATGAAGTATAGTTTCAACTGAATAAAGTGAATCTCTTTTAAGTGAAATTTCAGGCTGTTTCTTCCCTTTATAATAGTTCATGGCAATATCTAAGAAAGAGAGTCACAGGGTACTGTGGGAGCACATGATCAAGAGACCTTGCTTAATCTGGGGGAGTTGAGAAGGTTGTCCCCAGGAAGTGACACTGAAGGCAAGATTTGAGACGTGAGTACACATTAGCCAGGAGTCTCACATGAGAACCTTGTCTTAACCTTTTTAAAATCTGCAAAACAGGTTGGGCCTTCAAGATGGCGGAGGAGTAAGACGTGGAGATCACCTTCCTCCCCATAAATACATCAAAAATACATCTATATGTGGAACAACTCCTACAGAACACCTACTGAACACTGGCAGAAGACCTCAGACCTCCCAAAAGGCAGGAAAATCCCCACATACCTGGGTAGGGCAAAAGAAAAAAGAAAAAACAGAGACAAAAGAGTAGGGATGGGACCTGCACCTCTGGGAGGGAGCTGTGAAGGAGGAAAAGTTTCCACACACTAGGAAGCCCCTTCACTGGTGGAGACGGGGCGGGGGGGCGGGGGCGGGAAGCTTCGGAGCCACAGAGGAGAGCGCAGCCACAGGCGTGCAGAGGGCAAAGTGGAGAGATTCCTGCACAAAGGATCAGTGCCGACCAGCACTCACCAGCCGGAGAGGCTTCTCTGCTCACCCGCCGGGACGGGTCGGGGCTGGGAGCTGAGGCTCGGGCTTTGGAGGTCAGACCCCAGGGAGAGGACTGGGGCTGGTTGCGTGAACACAGCCTGAAGGGGGCTACTGCGCCACGGCTAGCCAGGAGGGAGTCTGGGAAAAAGTCTGGACCTGCTGGAGAGTCAAGAGACCTTTGTTTCAGGGTGCACGAGGAAAGGGGATTCCTCCCCACTGTGTCCACAGAAAGCAGAGCACTGCCTAAGTGAGCTCCAGAGATGGGCATGAGCTGTGGCTATCAGCTCGGACCCCAGAGACAGGCATGAAATGCTAAGGCTGCTTCCACTGCCACCAAGAATCCTGTGTGCAAGCACGGGTCACTATCCACACCCCCCTGGGAGCCTGTGCAGCATGCCACCGCCAGGGTCCCAAGCTCCAGGGACAACTTCCCCGGGAGAACACACGGCACACCTCAGGCTGTTGCAATGTCATGCCGGCCACTGCCGCCTCAGGCTCGCCCTGTATTCCAATTATGACTATCTTACCCCTCCCTCCCCCCAGCCTGAGTGAGCAAGAGCACCCTAATAAGTCGCTGCTTTAACCCCCTCCTGTCTGGGCAGGAACAGATGTCTGAGGGCGACCTACACACAGAGGCAGGGCCAAAACCAAAGCTGAACCCCAGGAGCGGTGCGAACAAAGAAGAGAAAGGGAAATTTCACTGTGCAGCCTCAGGAGCAGCAGATTAAATCCCCACAATCAACTTGATAAACCCTGCATCTGAAGAATACCTGAATAGACACTGACTGTTCCCAAAACTGAGGCGGTGGACTTTGGGAGCAACTGTAGACTTGGGGTTTGCCTTCTGCGTCTAATTTTTTTCTACTTTTATGTTGATCTTAATATAGTATTTAGTGCATATTATCATTGGTGGATTTGTTTACTGGTTTGGTTGTTCTCTTCCTTTTTTTTATATACATATATATTTTTTCTTTATCTCTTTTTGTGAGTGTGTATGTGTATGCTACAGATTTTGTCTGTATAGGTTTGCTTTTACCATTTGTTCGATGGTCTGGCTGTTCGTTTTTGTTTTTTCATTTTTTTTTTTCTCTCATCCTTTTCTTCTGAGCCGTGTGGCTGGCAGGGTCACAGTGTTCCTGCCAGGTGTCGGGCCTGAGCCTTCGAGGTGGGAGGGCCAAGACCAGGACATTAGACAACCAGAAACCTACCAGCCACACGTAATATCAGTGGGTGAGAGCTCTCCCAGAGATCTTCATCTCAACACTAAGACCCAGCTCCACCCAACGGCCAGCAAGCTCCAGTGCTAGACACCCCATGCCAAACAACTAGCAAGGCAGGAACACAACCCCATCCATTAGCAGAGAGGCTGCCTAAAATCACACTAAGTTCACAGACACTCCAAAACACACCACTGGATGTGGTCCTGCCCTCCAGAAGGACAAGATCAAGCCACAACCACCAGAACACAGGCACCAGTTCCCTCCATCAGGAAGCCTACACAACCCACTGAACCAACCTCACCCACTGAGGGCAAACACCAAAAATAACAGGAACTACAAACCTGCAGCCTGTGAAAAGGAGATCCCAAACACAGTAAGTTAAACAAAATGAGAAGACAGGGAAATATGCAGCAGATAAAGGAGCAAAGTAAAAACACACCACACCAAACAAATGAAGAGGAAATGGGCAGTCTACCTGAAAAAGAATTCAGAGTAATGACAGTAGGGGTGATCCAAAATCTCAGAAATAGAATGGAAAAAATATAAGAAACATTTAACAAGGACTTAGAAGAACTAAGGGCAAACGAACAGTGATGAACAAAACAATAAATGAAATTAAAAATACTCTAGATGGAATCAATAGCAGGATAACTGAGGCAGAAGAATGGATAAGTGACCTGGAAGATAAAATAGTGGAAATAACTGCCACAGAGCAGAATAAAGAAAAAGGAATGAAAAGAATTGAGAACAGTCTCAGAGACATCTGGCACAACATTAAATGCACCAACATTCGAATTAAAGGGGTCCCAGAAAAAGAAGAGAAAAATAAAGGGTCTGAGAAAATATGTGAAGAGATTATTGTTGAAAACTTCCTAACAAGGGAAAGGAAATAATCAATCAAGTCCAGGAAGCACAGAGAGTCCCATACAGGATAACCACAAGGAGAAACACACCAAGACGCATATTAATCAAACTATCAAAAATTAAATTCGAAGAAAAAATATTAAAAGCAGCAAGGGAAAAGCAACAAATAACATACAAGGGAAACCCCATAAGGTTAACAGCTGATCTTACAGCAGAAACTCTGCAAGTCAGAAGGGAGTGGCAGGACATATTTAAAGTGATGAAAGGGGACTTCCCTCGTGGTGCAGTGGTTAGGAATCCGCCTGCCAATGCAGGGGACACAGGTTCGAGCCCTGGTCCAGGAAGATCCCACATGCCATGGAGCAACTAAGCCCATGTGCCACAGCTACTGAGCCTGTACTCTAGAGCTCGCAAGCCACAACTACTGAGCCTGCATGCCACAACTACTAAAGGCTGCGCATCTAGAGCCCATGCTACACAACAAGAGAAGCCACCTCAATGAGAATCCCATGCCTGCAATGAAGAGTAGCCCCGGCTCGCTGCAACTAGAGAAAAGCCCACGTGCAGCTACGAAGACCCAACGCAGGCAAAAATAAAATTAAATAAATAAATAAATTTATAAATAAATAAATAAATAAAGTGATGAAAGGGAAAAACCTAAAACTAAGATTACTCTACCCAGCAAGGGTCTCATTCAGATTCGACAGAAAAATTAAAACCTTTACAAACAAGCAAAACCTAAGAGAAGTCAGCACCACCAAACCAGCTCTACAACAAATGCTAAAGGAACTTCTCTAGGCAGGAAACACAAGGGGAGGAAAAGACCTACAATAACAAACCCCAAAAAATTAAGAAAATGGTAATAGGAACATACATATCGATAATTAACTTAAATGTAAATGGAACGCTCCAACCAAAAGACACAGACTGGCTGAATGGATACAAAAACAAGACCAATAAATATGCTGTCTACAAGAGATCCACTTCAGACCTAGGGACACATACAGACTGAAAGTGGGGGGATGGAAAAAGATATTCCATGTAAGTGGAAATCAAAAGAAAGCTGGAGTAGCAATTCTCATATCAGGCAAAATAGACTTTAAAATAAAGACTATTATAAGAGACAAAGAAGGACACTACATAATGATAAGGGATCAATCCAAGAAGAAGACAAAACAATTGTAAATATTTATGCACCTGACATAGGAGCACCACAATACATAATGCAAATGCTAACACCCATAAAATGGGAAATTGACATTAACACAATCATAGTAGGGGACTTTAACACCTCACTTAAACCAATGGACAGAACATCCAAAATGAAAACAAATAAGGAAATACAAGCTTTAAATGACACATTAAACAAGATGGACCTAATTTATATTTATAAGACATTCCATCTAAAAAGAACAGAATACACTTTCTTCTCAAGTGCTCAGGGAACATTCTCCAAGATAGATCATATGTTGGGTCACAAATCAAGCCTTAGTAAATTTAAGAAAATTGAAATCATATCAAGTATCTCTTCGAACCACAACGTTATGAGACTAGATATCAATTACAGGAAAAAAACTGTAAAAAATACAAACACATGGAGGCTAAACAATACGCTATTAAATAACCAAGAGACCACTGAAGAGATCAAAGAGGAAATAAAAAAATACCTAAAAACAAATGACAATGAAAACATGACGACCCAAAACCTATGAATGCAGCAAAAGCAGTTCGAAGATGGAAGTTTATAGCAATACAATCCTACCTCAAGAAATAAGAATATCTCGAATAAACAACCTAACTTGACACCTAAAGCAATTAGAGAAAGAAGAACAAAAATAACCCAAAGTTAGCAGAAGGAAAGAAATCATAAAGATCAGATCAGAAATAAATGAAGAAAAATAAAGGAAACAATAGCAAAGACCAAGAAAATTAAAAGCTGCCTCTTTGAGAAGAGAAACAAAATTGATAAACCATTAGCCAGACTCATCAAGAAAAAGAGGGAGAAGACTCAAATCACCAGAATTAGAAGTGAAAAAGGAGAAGTAACAACTGACACTGCAGGAATACAAAGGATCATGAGAGGTTACTACAAGCAACTATATGCCAATAAAATGGACAACCTGGAAGAAATGGACAAATTCTTAGAAAAGTACAAACTTCCAAGACAGAACCAGGAAGAAATAGAAGCTATGAACAGACCAATCACAAGAACTGAAATTGAAACTGTGATTAAAAATCTTCCAACAAACAAACGCCCAGGACCAGGTGGCTTCACAGGCAAATTCTATCAAACATTTAAAGAAGAGCTAACACCCATCCCTCTCAAACTCTTCCAAAATATAGCAGAGGGAGGAACACTCCCAAACTCATTCTACAAGGCCACCATCAGCCTGATTCCAAAACCACACAAAGATGTCACAAAGAAAGAAAACTACAGGCCAATATCACTGATGAACAAAGATGCAAAAATCCTCAACAAAATACAAGCAAACAGAATCCAACAGCATATTAAAAGGATCATACACCATGATCAAGTGGGGTTTAACACAGGAATGCAAGGATTCTTTAACACACAAATCAATCAATGTGATAGACCATATTAACAAATTGAAGGATAAAAAGCCATATGATAATCTCAATAGATGCAGAAAAAGCTTTCAACAAAATTCAACACCCATTTATGATAAAGACTCTCCAGAAAGTGGGCATAGAGGGTACCTACCTCAACATAATAAAGGCCATATATGACAAACCCACAGCAAACATCATTCTCAAAGGTGAAAACCTGAAACCATTTCCTCTAAGGTCAGGAACAAGACAAGGCTGCCCACTCTCACCACTATTATTCAACACAGTTTTGGAATTTTAGCCACAGCAATCAGAGAAGAAAAAGAAATTAAAGGAATCCAATTTGGAAAAGAAGTGAAACTGTCACTGTTTGGAGATGACATGATACTATACATGGAGAATCCTAAAGATGCTACCAGAAAACTACTAGAGCTAATCAATGGATCTGGTAAAGTAGCAGGATACAAAATGCACAGAAATCTCTTGCATTCCTACACACTAATGATGAAAAATCTGAAAGAGAAGTTAAGGAAACACTCCCATTTACCATTACAACAAAAAGAATAAAACACTTAGGAATAAACGTACCTAAGGAGACAGAAGACCTGTATGCAGAAAACTATAAGACACTGATGAAAGAAATTAAAGATGATACAAACAGATGAAGAGATATACCATGTTCTTGGATTGGAGGAAGAATCAACATTGTGAAAATGACTATACTACCCAAAGCAACCTACAGATTCAATGCAATCCCTATCAAGCTACCAATGGCATTTTTCACAGAACTAGAACCCAAAATTTTACAATTTATATGGAAACACAAAAGACCCCAAATAGCCAGAGCAATCTTGAGAAAGAAAAACGGTGCTGGAGGAATCAGGCTCCCTGACTTCAGACTATACTACAAAGCTACAGTAACCAAGATAGTATGGTACTGGCAGAAAAACAGAAATATAGATCAATGGAACAGGATAGAAAGCCCAGAGATAAACCCATGCACATATGGTCACCTTATCTTTGACAAAGGAGGCAAGAATTTACAATGTAGAAAAGACAGCCTCTTCAATAAATGGTGGTGGGAAAACTGGACAGCTACACATAAAAGAATGAAATTAGAACAGTCCCTAACACCATGCACAAAAATAAACTCAAAATGGATTAAAGACCTAAATGTAAGGCCAGACACTATAAAACTCTTACAGGAAAACATAGGCAGAACACTCTATGACGTAAATCACAGCAAGATCCTTGTTGACCCACCTCCTAGAGAAATGGAAATAAAAACAAAAATAAACAAATGGGACCTAATGAAAGTTAAAAGCTTTTGCACAGCAAAGGAAACCATAAACAAGACAAAAAGGCAACCCTCAGAATGGGAGAAAGTATTTGCAAATAAAACAACAGACAAATGCTTAATCTCCAAAATATACAAACAGCTCATAGAGCTTAATATCAAAAAAACAAACAATCCAGTTAAAAAATGGGCAGAAGTCCTAAATAGACATTTCACCAAGGAAGACATACAGATGGCCAAGAGGCACATGAAAAGATGCTCAACATCACTAATCATTAGAGAAATGCAAATCAAAACTACAATGAGGTATCATCTCACACCGGTCAGAATGGCCATCATCAAAAAATCTAGAAACAATAAATGCTGGAGAGGGTGTGGAGAAAAGGGAACACTCTTGCACTGTTGGTGGGAATGTAAATTGATACAGCCACTATGGAGAACAGTATGGAGGTTCCTTAAAAAACTAAAAATAGAACTACCATACGACCCAGCAATCTCACTACTGGGCATATACCCTGAGAAAACCATAATTCAAAAGGAGACATGTACCACAATGTTCTTCGCAGCACTATTTACAGCAGCCAGGACATGGAAGCAACCTAACTGTCCATCAACAGATGAATGGATAAAGAAGACATAGCACATATATACAATGGAATATTACTCGGCCATAGAAAGAAACAAAATTGAGTTATTTGTAGTGAGGTGGATGGACCTAGAGTCTGTCATGCAGAGTGAAGTAAGTCAGAGAAAAACAAATACCGTACACTAACACATATATATGAAATCTAAAAAAAAAAAAAAGGTTCTGAAGAACCTAGGGGCAGGACAGGAATAAAGACACAGACGTAGAGAATGGACTTGAGGACACCAGGGGTGGGAAGGGTAAGCTGCCACGAAATGAGAGAGTAGCATTGACATATATACACTACCAAATGTAAAACAGATAGCTAGTGGGAAGCAGCCGCATAGCACAGGGAGATCAGCTCAGTGCTTTGTGTCCACCTAGAGGGCTGGGATAGGGAGGGTGGGAGGGAGATACAAGAGGGAGGGATATGGGGATATATGTATATGTATAGCTGATTCACTTTGCTATACAGCAGAAACTAACACACGACTGTAAAGCAATTATACTCCAATAAAGATGTTAAAATAAATAAATAAAATGCAATCTGCAAATTAATTAATTAATCCAAATCCAGAGGCAAAGACTATCTTCCATACTGATCAAGCTGCTCTGAATTCTTGATGGATTTTCAAAACCAAGGATTAATTCAGTGGGAATTTCCATAGGAACAGAGTACCTGTGATGGGCCACCAAAATCAAGCCCTGGATGTGATAGCATTTGAAGAACACTTTCTAATCAGGAATAAATTGAAGAGACAACTGTGAATCATGTTGCAATAAAGACTTAATTCCCTCTGCAATAAATACGTAATTTATTGAGGTTTCCCTGGTTTACCAACTATTGCACAGCATTAATATAGATGACCTTAGGGAACTCCCTGGTGGTCCTGTGTTTAGGACTCCACGCTCTCACTGCCAAGGGCCCAAGTTCAATTCCCTGGTCGGGGAACTAAGATCCCACAAGCTTCGCGGTGCAGCCAAAAACAAAACAAAACACACATAGATGACCTTTGAGCAAAGTCTTTCAGGAAATAAACTAGACTGAACTTAAATGCATCTACTTTTCTTATTATATTTAGATATGATGATATTAATTTATAAGTGGCTATATCCATGTCAAGGAGAGTCTGTTTCACATTGTCCTGTGGTGATTTATGTATAGGACAAATGACATAAACTCTTGGATAGAAGCACAAATTTAATATTCAAAGATCAAATCAAGAATCCAGGAGTCATGACAGACCGAAAGACAAATTGTAAGGTTAAAGTTATTAAATATTAATAACAATCCTTTCTCAAACTTAAATTTTATTATACTTTATAGTTTACAAAAGTAACATTTTTCATTTTTTTATTTAAGTATTACTAAATTTTATGAGGCTTAAATGAAGCTTTTATTATGTACACTTTATAGATCATCAAAAATCTGACTCTCATAAGGGTTGAACTGTGCAAGTTTAAGCTCCATATTTCAGTTTATTATGTACTTCCTAGGTGTCTCCAGTGTGCCAGTCAGCATGCTAGATGCTACAGAATCAAAGATGAACACGACTGGATTCCTGATAAGATCTGATTAGGGAAACAGATGGTTAAATAGTTCAATTAAATATAATAAGTGCTGGAGTGGAGGTTATCACAATTAACTGATCACATATCTCTGTATAAAAGTTCTATGTCATTATGTAGACATGTGAACTGTATTATGTACAGTTTATGTACTATTTAGCCATGTGATTTGGTTGAAAGTCTGATATAATCCATATTCTGAAAAACAAATGGACTCATATGGAAGGGATATTCTTTCCAAAGAAAGATCTCATATTAATAAGAGAAGATTAAAAACTACTTCTGAGAAGGATTCTTAGAATCAGAAAGTCAAGGTAGAGTCACCAGCCATCCTGGTTTTCCCAGAACTGAGGGGTTTACCAGGACATTGGACTTTCATTGCTAAAATTCAGAAAATCCTGGACAAATTAGGGTAGTTGGTCAAGTCAAGGTTAAGAAATCATAAAACAAGTTTGTTATCCCAAGAACCAAATTCATTTAGGCTCAAGCCCATGGTTGAGATCCACTTATTTTTGGATTAGGTTGGATTATAAAAACCAACAAGGAAGAGGAAGCCAAATAATAATTTATATTTGTAGAACATTTAAGATTTATAAAAATTGGTCACCATCTTTGTAAATTACCCATGTGCGTTTCATGACACTGATAAGAACAAGTATCCTTATCGCTATTTTACAGATAAAGAAACAGACTGAAAGAGATAAGAAATTTGGCCAAGGACATAAAACTCTAAGGGTCAGGAAAAAACCTAGAAGCCAAGACTACGTAAGGATCCTAGATTACTTCCATGCCTGGCGGTAAAAAGTCCAATTATATAATAGCTTAGCTCACCCAGTCAAAAATGTTATTCATGAGTATTAATATATTAGGGTTGTACTTAAAGTGCAATCCATCAACAGGAGAACAAGGAGTGACATAAACTCAAAGTCAAGTGGAAGTTTATAAATACTAGGAACACTCAACTCCTGGGGCAATTTAACCAAAAGATTTGTGCATGCATAACTTCTCTGAAGTGCTCAACTTTATAACTGTCTGACTATCTTTATTGCTGTGTTGCAACGGTGAGAAATATCAACCCCAGATGGTGCTTTGGAAATCACAAAGCACTACACAGATATAATATTTTACCATTGTTTTTTAATTTATGTACATCAGGTCAGGATCTCAGCACCTGGTGCTTTATCGCTCTTAGGCTAAAGTAATAATTCCGGTTAGTTTTTCACCCTTGAATAGATGAGTCAGATATTGTTCCTGCTCTCAATGTTTCTGGGGCTAAAGTCACATTTGCCACTTATTCCAGCGCTAGGGTGGCACAATGTGCAGTAATTTCTCTGCTTTAGTAGTCTTCTCACCTACTTATCTGATCTCTAAAGCTCCTTTTGGGCGGACCAAACACACACACACTTTTGTGGTATTTCCCATTATAAATTTTGACCATAAAAAACTTTCCCGTTATAAATTTTACAGTAAAAAAAGTTCAGCTGAACCCATGAGTTTTTAAGAATGATAAAAATAAAATACCTCAAACTGAACCTTTCACACATTCAAATTCTGTTTAGTTTCCTGTTATAACTGAAGAGGTTTACAGTTAGAAAGGAAATTGTAACTGCTTATTTAAGAATGTCCTCGGTACTCACTTGCATTCGACTTAGGATCCATCCATATAATTAGTTGCTCAAGGCTTGAGAAAAATTATTAAAGACCATGTTTCTAAACAAGATAAACAATTCTAACTAATTTCTCTCCTCCTGCTAGGGAGTGATTTTTCCTCTTATAAATATATCATAAAAATACCTGTGATCATGAAGATCTGTATACCTCATTCCAAAATGCCAAATAGCATATGTGTTTATTTTTCACATTGAAAAATCAATATGTTGTTTTGAAAGTTTCACATAATTGCCCAGAGAGTTATGAAATTCAAGGTCGGGGGTATAATGACATAACCAATCAGCAGTTTGCTTTCATTCAGTAAGTATGGCAAAGATGCTAGCCGTCGTAAAAAAATTTATGTTCCACCTTCTAGAATATGGTAGGTGTTTCTCAGAGGCATCTTCCCAGGCAGTGAGTATATTCCCCGGCACCCCCTTGCATAAAGGTACAGTCACATGACTAGTTCACAACAATAAAATATGAGCAAAATGATGTGTGTTACTTCGGAGCCTGGATTTTTAAAAGAAATGGTTGTGCCCTCTTCCCTCTGTCTCCCTCCACCTGTTGGAGGCTACTGGATGGTGGAGCCACAAGATGGAAGGATACTGAGTCTCTGAAACACTACGTGGAAGGCCACCACCAAGCAGTAACATCCTCAATAGACTGTTCCAGGAACGAGAAAGAAAATTCTATCATGTTAAGCCACTGGAATTTTAAGGTTCATTTTTTTCAATATCCTAATTGAATACTCTAGGCAAATAAATTCCCACCACTAGCATCCACTTGTTGTTCTGTCCAGGAAAATATGATGCTTGAAAAAGCCAGATCAACACTCAAGTTCTTAATTGGGTGTAGACATAATAGGCCTCATCTACCCCTGATGTTTAACCACACTGCCTGCTGCAAGGTGCCATTCACCTGAGCTATTTTCTCAGGCTGGAAAACCTCTTACCTATCTCTACCCTTCTGATTTTAGCTATTACTACTTGTCTTTCAGATTTCTGTTTGAATATTACTTCCAAGGAGAGGAGTCTTTTCTACTTCCCACCTAAGTCACATCCCTTCTTCATGGCTTCCACAGTATCATGCATCTGTTCTTAGCAATTATTACCAATGTAATTTTACATTGACTTTTTGGAATTATTTTATTGATGTCTGTTTTCCTTACTAGACTATAAACCTTTTAACTTCAGAAATAACGTCTTTTTGTTTTGCTCAGTATTGTGTCCACCATATCTAACACAGATCCCAAAACAGAGAAGTCCCCGAATATCCATTTGTTGAATGGATATAATGGATAATTAGCTCAGTGTGGTATTGTGACAGATGAAGACCAAAGAATGCAAAGAACTTGATAAAGGTACTTTTATGGAGTTCACACTTTTCTCTTTTCCTTCAGGTTAATTACTGGTCTTTTAGTATCTCAATGGAGAAAATAGTGAGTTGACCACAGATAAATTGGCATTAAGTAGAAGAGAAGTTGACTACTTACAGCAACAAATTTAAGCAACAAATTTAAGATTTTATTTAAGCAACAATCAAAGATTTAAGATTTTATTTAAGCAACAAATTTAAGATTTTATTCCTGACAAAAGACCATGTCTATAACCTTACTCATCAAAAGCTTCACTTTTTTTTGCCCTGCTAAGAATCATAAATCACAGTCAAAGAATCTGTGCACCTATTTTATGATATTTTGGGTGTCCAAAATATCATAGTAACAGTTACTGATTTTATGACCTGTAAAATTTCCCAGAATGTTGATCATTGTAAAAAAATGTGGAAAATACAGCTTCACTAAGACCCTATTTTGGTCCATTTGTGGAGTGGTTTTCCCTTAACTGCCCTCTCTGGGGAAGAGGTATGACTCTCCTAAGGGTGAAATTGAGAAAAGAACTTGAACATATACAATTCAGCCTTTTCCCCCTCTCTCTTTGGACTCTTCCTGCTGAGAAGCAGGATGCATTGTGCACCCCCTGCTTCCAAAAAGTAGGCACACCAGGGTCACTGCCTATAGGGTCAGCATTCTGGAGATATTTTTGGCTCATCTTGCTTTTTCTCTCTACTTACCTTACGAAGCTTCATGGTTGTAAGGCTGGAATTCTGGGTAAACACATGTTACTCCTTAGGGTGAGACACCTCTTACCTATTCACAAGTTTCCTATTTCATCTAGTTAGTCCTTAGTATCGTTTAGATCTGAGCTCAATTATTAGTTCCTTACAGTAGCCTTCCTAACACCCTCCTAAGTGAATTCAAGATTTCCTCCTCTTCCCCGCAATAAGGAGACCTCAGGAGAGGCACCTGGAGTTGACCTCTGCCTAAGGCCTCAGATAAAGAGAGCTTGAATGCAGATGCCCACCGAAACCAAAAATGCAAATATATGAAGGACGTGACTGGCCAGGGGGCCTGAGTCCTTGACTGCAACTCCCTTCAGAGACCGTAATGCATTGGCTGTACACAGGTCTGGCCTGGAGAGGACAGCTTTCTCTCATCAGGTCTGCCAGGCAAAGCCTTAGAAATTACCTGTGATCAGGTCTGAAAATTACTCATGGGCTTTTAGACAGGAGCCAGATTTCTCAGTGTTTGCTTCCAAGAGGTTCCCTCACATAGCTGTGGGCAGGAAGTCCAGTTCCTTACCATGTGGACCTTGCCATGGATTGGTTGAGTGTCCTCATGACATGGCAGCAGCTGTCTTTCCTCAAAGTGAATGGTCTAAGAGAAAGAACAAGGAGGGAATAATGGTGCCTTTTATTGACTGAGTGTCAAAAGTCACAGTCATCATGTCTGCCATATTTTCCTTTTCAGAAGCAAGTCACTGAATCTATCTACACTCAAGGGGAGAGGAAGTGGATTCCACTTTTTGAAGGGAGAAATGTCAAAGAATCTGTGCACCTATTTTTAAACAACAACACTTGAGTAGATCATTGTAAGGTTTAGATTAAAACAAGATAAGAGAAATTCTGCTCATGGTCATACATTTAAGTCACACAGCTTAGCTGCTACTTTGACCTCCATTTGTTCAACTCCAGTTCCAAACTTAGGATAGGGAAGAAGATTTAATTAAATATCAACCTTAAGCCCAATAAGTCAGATTTTAAATACAGTTTTTTACACTATTAACTGATTTCATTTAATCTGTAAGTTTACACAATCTATCAATTCAATGGTAGAAAGATGATCAAATTATTCATGTATCAGTTGACTGATTATTTAAGGTTATGGCAGATTCAGAAGTTTGTTATAATGGTCTAAAGTGGGGTCATTTTCTCCTTTAACCAACCAATACAAAATATCCACCATAGTTAACATAGCAATTCCAACAAAGAGAGAAAGGCTACATCCAAAATATTAACCTCAGAAAACACAGTGATCATCAGCATCTTTTTCAACCACATTTTCAGATGTCAAGACGAAAAAGTGTAATGTTAGAATTTATTCTTCTTACTGGAATGCTAGCAAACAAGTGAACTGAGTTTAATGTATTTATTACTGAAGGAAAGATGGCAACAATCTTTGAGGATTTGGAGTTTTGTTTTATTTAATGTTAGGGAACTGTCGTTTCCTCTCTACTTACAACTACTGTTGCAGTGTATTTACTGGAACAAAAATTCAGTTTATAAACTCTGCTGAGGAAATAAAAGCAACTTTACATTAGTGGTGGCATTACTTTTAACATGAGATTTCCAGAATAACATTGTGCAACACATTGTTACTTGAGATCCTCTTCCTGTATTAGTAAGTAATCCAAACAGAATGCACCAAATCCCCTACAGATTTAGGGAAAATTACTGGCCTATGGACTTCTCAACATTTTTCTTCCAAAATGCTGATTTTTTTTCTTAATTCTGTGGTTCATTGTTCAAGAAATAATTTTTCTCTGTTTCTTTTAGTTGAGTAAAAATTAGAAATATTAGAAACTGACACCAATTCTCAAGTAAGAAACACAATAGCTGTGGGCCTTCATAGTTTCTCCCTGAAGATCATCTCTGTGTTTTCCAACTGCAAGTTTCATCAAAGAAAAACTGGTCTGTCTTGTTCACCATTGTCTCACCAGGATCTTGCCCCATGCCTGGCTGACTGGAGTAAATAACTGTGGAAGAAATTAGGGAAAGCTACACTTTAGAACTAAATTACTGACCTGCCATGAAAAGAAAAAAAGGTGTCTTTACTATAAACTCCCCCTTGTAGGTGGGAGGAATTTTCTCAAACTGAGCTTTGAGAAGAGGACAACTGTTTCCTAACTACTGTGTGACTTTTAATTCCTTAAACCTTCAGGACTGTCTAGATATTTATCTACTTAATGACTGCAAAGCTTTCTGAAAATGGAAAATCCCAGACACATACTGAATTTTTAAAATTTAAGTAATGAAAACTTTTTATGTAGTCAGATACTTGGTGAGTACCGGGAGGGAGGTGGGGAGATCAGTGATGAACGAGATCGACCCAGACCTTAAGAAGCTTGCATTCTAGCAATGGATAGAGATTGTTTAGTATTAAACAATTAACTACACAACCATTAGCTTAATTATAAATGCAACGGCTGAACATCAAGGAGAACAGAGGGAGTACAACAGTGTATATAGTGTAAGAGGGTCTGATCTGGTATGGGGAGTCAGAGAGGACTTCCTTGACTAAATATTTGAGCTGAGTTCTAAAAGATAAATAGGAATTCATGGATAGGCAAGGGGTTCTTGAGAATAGAAGATGGGAGATTGTGAAGGGAGAAAAAAAAATGGTCCTGGGCAGAAAGAAGAGCAGTAGAAAAGTATCTGAGTAGAAACGGAATATGGTGTGTGCATAAATTTGAAAGAAGACCATGTGACTGGAATTCAGAAAGCCTATTGATGATTTATAATAATGCTGATAAGGGGTAAAGCAATCCAAACACATTTACTTTCTTAAAAGATTATTTTGGCTCCTGTTCTACAGCAAGATGGTGTAGAATTCTTTATTCTGCGCTCCTCTATAAATACAACAAAATACCCAGGAAATTGTCCATTAGACAATGAAGAAAGAACACTGAAAGTAAGCTGAAAGAGTGTCAACAGCACTGGCTAGGAAGGAGGAAAGAAGGCAGACTGCTGAGAACAGAACTTGAGGACATGGGGACTGACTACGTGGTGAAATTTCCTAGATTTTCCTTTTATCTCCCGTATGCTCCTAGACTGGGCACAGGAGAGGTCTAAAGCCCAGAACCACCCACAGGCATAGGCAAAACAAAAACGACCCAAAAGAAAAGCTTGTCCTTTCTGGCTGAGGACTGGGGAAGGAAAGCATGACAGACACAGTGGAGAGTTGTAACCCTCATTCTACAATCTGGACCTGGCAGTGGTCCAATCCACTGGCAGCATCAGTAGCAAGAAGGCCCAACCACCCCAGTCCTCACTGCGCAACCCAGCTTCCAGTGGAGTCCTGTCCGTGGCAGGGGCAGCAGCAGCCGCTGCCTACATCTCCCTGCCATTCACTCAGGATCGTAGGAGGGCCAGTCCCAGTGGCTTCCACTCTCCTATCCCAATGCAAAAGCTGGCCCAGTGACACCAGGTGGACAAGGGGAGGGCCTTCTACACCTGTAGATGGCACCAGCAGAGACTGAGTTGGGGTGGCTGAAACAACAGATATTTTTTTCTTACAGTGCTGGAGGCTATAAATCCAAGATCGAAGCACCAGCAGTATTCTGTGAAGAACACATGAGTGGTTGCTAGGGATTCAATACAGGGGAGGGGATGGGTATGGTTATAAAGGGGTAACACGAGGGAGTCTTGTGATGGTACAGTCTTGTATTTTGACCGTGGTGGTGGTTACACAAAGCTTACACATGTGATAAAATTGCATAGAACTACACACACCACACAAGTGCATGAATAACTGGTGAAGTCTGAATTAATTCTATGGATTATATCAATGTCAACTTCTTGTTTTTGATATTGTACTCTAGTTGTGTAAGGAGTTAGCATTGAGGGAGGCTGAAGGAAGGATGCATAGGACTTCTCTGTACATTTCTCTATAAGCGCCTATGAATCTATGATCACTTCAAAATAAAAAGTTGAAAAAAAAAGATGTTTGGCTCTTATGAGAAAATTGGAACACAAAGGGCAAGAACAAATAGGGGAAGACCTGTAGCAGGTTGTTAGGGAAAGATGATGTGTGACAGCAGTAGAGAAGGAAGTAAGTGAATTGATAAAATATTTAAGAAGTGTCTGTATAATATCAATAATGCATAATAATGATTTAGGTATGAAGGTGATGGAGAAGGAAACACTGAGGTTTCTGACCTGTAAAGCTTGTGGAATTTGCTACCACTCGCTGAGACAAAAAATAATGAATGAAAATCCACTTAGAGTAGGTGAATATAACGAATACTATTTGGGACATGTTCATTTTGAAATACGTAGGAAGTATAGTAATGTAAATGCTATTGGTTGACTGTATGGGCCAGTGCTCAGAAGTTAGGGTTAAAATACATAAGCTTGAGTTGTCAGCGGAGAGATGACTATGGGTGTGGCTATCCTAGATTGCCTAGGAAAAGAAAGCATGGAGTGACAAGTGAAGAAGACCTAAGATAGAACTTTAGGAAACTACTTTATTTTGAGTTCAAGAAGTAAAGAAAAGAAGGATGAAATTACAAAAGAAATGAGGAAAGAGAGGTCAGTAGGATAAGATATCAGGATATATGAATTTAAGTCAGATTGAACTCAGCAAATTTAAGGTCTTAGGATGGTTGCATTACTCTTCAAATCAGGTAGAATTTGAGGAGGATTAAGGAGAAGGTGGGAAATATATCCTCAGTTGGAAAGGAATTGTCCATTCTCTTCTATTTTACTATAAGGCAGTTAGAAAAGAGGCTCTTCATGACTCAACGTGGTTGCCCTGCCTTGTATTACACCCAGAAGAATGCTGCAACTAGACAGGGGAATGTCTGTGCTGTATCTCAAAGTTAGTTTGAACATTTTAAGTAGCACTGCATGGACTCTTTATTGTTTTCCAGGTCCTTCAATAGATTCCTACTTGACTTAAGAAAAACAAGAGAAAACAGGACCTTATTTGGCTATAACTCTTTTTCTTTTCTGGAAGATCTTAAGTATTCTTTGACCTTTATTCTATAAACAAGACACGTATATAAAAACTCATATATAGAAATATGCTCATAAATATATGCCAGTTCTGCAAAGAATTTAAAATATACCAGGCCATACCTAATATAAAAATATTAATCAGTCTTCTCATTAGACTCTGTTATACAGGCACCAACATCACCATCAGCACTGTAATGACTTACAAGTCTTGAGTGTTTACTATATTCCCATGTTCCAGGCACTACAATAAGTTATTTATAAAACATTAGATTCAGTCCTCAAAGATGCCTGTTAGGTAGTGTAAATCTCTTCATCTCTATTTTACAGATGAAATGAAGACAGAGATTTGAAGTAACTTGCTTGAGTTTCCAGAACTGGTTAAATGGCAAAGTAAGGATCCAAATCCACATGCCCAAGTTCTTAAACATTATATAATACTGCCTTTCCTAGCATAAGTAAAGAGTGTTTTATTTCACATTATTACAACTTTGAAGAAAAGATAATCACATGAAGTATGTGTACAGAGATAGGGCACATCTCCAGTCTGCCTATGTTCACCTCTTTTTCAGAGAACATATAAATTACAAAGTGAAATTCAAGGACTGCAGGAATGAAATGTGGAAATAAAGCCTCTCGTGGGTGTGGCTAAAAACAGAGATGTGGCATAGAGTATATGGTCTGGAACTGAAGTTCTCATTTTTCCACCTGGAGAGAGGGAGAGCCAAGGGCCAGGATGAGAGCCAGGTGAGAATCAGGCTCAGCAGAGTGAGACCCTCACAGATCTGTAAGGACCATACACAAAGAGAACTGAAGGTCTTGCCTAAACTGGTCTCTCTCTCTCTCTCTTTTTTAAATACAGCATTGTCCTTCATACCACTAGAAAGTGGTCATCTCCATCTCAAGTGTAATAAATCAAGTCCATAGCAGCAATGGCACCTTTAAAGTAAGCAACACTGATTTTGTTTACATGGAGAAGTTCTACCTATTTAGAATCACATAAGCATAATCCTTCCCCATCCTCACTGAAAAAAAAAATTAATCTTGAATCCTTGAGAAACTGTTTCCTTCAATTTTGATATCTACTGCAGATAACATCTTTGAAAGTTTTAAAAAATTACTATAAATGAAATCTCATTTTCCCTTATTACACATGATTATAGCAAATCATATTTCAAACTAAACATAAACTTTTTATGTCAGATTGCAAACAGAAAAACAGAAGCTCATTTAATTACTCATAACCAAGGGTATTTAATGCAGGAGATTGGTTACACAGGTAATGGAAGTCCAAGGCCACCAAACATTCCTAGGCTGGAGGTTCAACTCGAGAAGATAATGTTATTTGAATCCTAGAGCCAGAGTCACTCCATAGAATCTGGAACCCAGTGACCTTGATCAAAAGATGCTGGAGTCACAGAGCTATATAGCAAAATACTGCACAGGCGAAATAGGAGGAAAGGAATATCTGGCTTTTTCATTTGTTCACCCTCAAATATCTGTGGGTGCCTCCTCTTGGCCAATCCCAGTGAGAAACTAGCTGTTACGGGAGCCAGAGAATTGCAGCCTATAGGAGTCAGCTTTCCTGTGATACAGAAGAGAGCCAAAGAAGGAAGCATCTGAAGGCAAATAGGCCCAGGATAGGCACAAGTCATGGGAGCAAGCGCTATATTCAGCCAACCATATTGTTCCATGTCATGGTATATGTGATCAAAACTTAAGTCATAGACTTCAGAAGTACATGCTTGAGAAGATTTTGGCAAGTATAAAGCAAGAGATATAAACTTTAGAAAAAGTCAGATCAGTACTTCATCCAGCAAGTGTTTTGAGTAACTTTAGTGATTCTAATTTTAGAACCTGTAAATACAACAAATAAGTAAAGAATAAATAGTAAACAGTAAAGAGGAAACAAGACAGAGAATTTTGCTGTTTTGCAGATAGTAAAGCCTTTGGTGGGTATTTATTTTGACACACTCTGATTTAAATCATACATTACCCTGGAGCTGATTTCAGCTTCAACATCCAATTTATTGATCGTTAGGCTCATGTTCACAGATGCATTCCAACCAAATTGCATCTGTGGCTTGCATTTACAAAGGCAGCGAGTAGGAGGGGATGAAAGAGCATTGACAGCTAACAGCATGGTCCTTCTGTGCCTTCTCTACGTTATTCAAAAGGTAAAGCTGTTAGCACAGCATTTCTCTTATTCTACTCTCGCCCGTAAGAAGTCTCCTCATAATTTTATGACTTCTCTTTTTGGTCTGTCTTCAATGTTTATTATAATGATTCTACTCCTATAAATATTTTTTGGTACTCAGTGTATATTCTTTTGATGAATATATCATTTTGCTAAAATAGAATCATTCGTACTGTATCATTTTTTACTTACCAATATATTTTGGATATCCTTGCATGATACTTTTAAACAGATAAAGATATAGATACGTATATATAATTATATAAAAGTATATATATGTAAATATATACCATAACAATTTTAATGACTGCATAGTTTTCCATGTATAGATGTGTTGTCATTTAATGAAATCACTGTTAAATTTTGGTTCTAATTTTTCGAAATTTTTGGAACAATGTGATGAGTATCTCTGATCCTGTATGTTTTCTCACTTGTTAAGTTATTGCTGAGAATAAATTCCCAGAGTTGTAACTGTTAAGTCAAGGGGTTTTATTAGTCAATTTAGTCTACATTTTTCCATAGTAACAAAAAACCTGAAAGATGTCAGTGACTTACAACAGTTTTCTCTCTTGTTCTCACAGACTGAGGGTAGCCTCTCTCTGGGATTTGTAGGGAGAAAAGAGATTGATAACTACAAGCTGATTTGGAAAACTTCTGGTCAGAAATATCCCACATTATTACAACTCACAATTCACTATCCAGAGCCTGTGCCAGAACAAATTCAAAAGGACAGAAAAGCAAAATCCTCCTGCAGAAATGAGCTCTAAAGTATAATCCTTCCAGGGAAGAGAAGCAAGTATTTTGAACAACAGTATACCAGAGGTCCCCATAACAATACATACTGCTATGATCGCTACTATTATTGTAAAAAAAAAAAAAAAAGGGCATGGATAAATAGAAAACAAAGATTCTGAAAGAGAAAGAATATCAAATGTCCCAATCAATTCCTAGCAGATAATTTAAAGCCACATTATGGAGAAGTAATATGGATGAAAGACCCTGTAGATACAAATAACACAGGATAATCATGTCCACTTCCACTTGGCAAACAAACTCTCTCCAAAATATGACCACCACATATTTTCAACCCCACCATTGGATGACCACAAGCCATAGTCATTGGCTTCTCATCCAAAATTGTTCAGAAGAGATTTGTGTGCAATAGGATTTAACAATGAAATGAGAGGCTTTGTATCAAATAAACCAAACTAACAACCTACTGATATGTTTGGATTTATAGCTTCAAGTTACGTTTTTACTCTTGAAAAGATTTGGCGGTAACGTCAGAGTAAACTAGGTAAGATTGTTAAAATAATTGACAATTGATAGCCACACCTAAATGTAGGTAGAGACATCTGATCAGTAGAGGATAATTAAATTGGCTACGGTTTAAAGCTAACCACTCTGGAGAAAGAAATTTTCCTATTTACATTTCAAAGGCTAACACAGAGATGCACGGAGAAAGAAATAGTGAAAAAGAAGGATGCGGGGGTTTTAGACTTATGTTAACAACTTGGCTGTTAATCCGATATGGCCACAGTTGTCGCTGTAATAGAGGGCAGCATAAATTTTGATTAATAGGAGATGACGTATTTTCACATTAAAGTAACCAACAGGAAAGCTCTCTTCAAGTCTGTGAAGCGTTATGCTGAGAAAGAAGTGCTTAACCAAGAACAGGTGTGTGGATGACATACTCAAGGACATCCTTTTGATTGATTGATTGGTTTTTGCTTATAAACCATATCTAAACCCTCTGAGAGCAGATTAATACACAGCTCCCAAATCATTCTCTAGGCAGCCACTTCCAAGTATATTGCTTCCTACAGGTCAGAGGTTAGAGAAGCCTAATTTTTCACTCCTTATCCCCTTTGGGTTCCAACTACTAAAGGACACACGCAAGGGTCTAAGTGAGGAGTGTCTAGGTATCAACTGTCTAAAGCTGTAGCAGGAACCATGTTTTCTTGTATTGCTAGAGTGGAAAATACAGTAGGAGTTCTATTTCCCACCCTAAATACAACTAACTCCCCAGTTGCCGTCATAGAAGCCTGAGACAGCCATAGATCTTCCAAACAGAAGGATTTAGATGGGTCAGACATTTAAATATGCCACTGTAGTTTTCAATTTGATAATTGGAAATAGAGAAAAACAGCTGATTCTGCTTGAGAGCAAGCTGGTGTGTGTGTGTGTGTGTGTGTGAGAGAGAGAGAGAGAGAAAGAGAGAGAGAGAGAGACAGGAAAGGATAAGGAGTGAGAGGAAGACACAACAGTGAAGATAGAAAGGAAGCTGGAGATAATAATAAAAGGGAGGAAAAGTTTTCTATTCCTGATTGAATGATGAGGGTGAAGAGGAGGATAAGAATTTTACCCAGTACGGTTCTTCATGAGGTTGGAGAGGAAGTTTCCTTGTGAACATAGGGGAACAGGATTTTCCAAAGTAGAAGTTTCAATATCCAGAATCACTTTATTCTTGAAAGAGGGAAGACGTTGTTCTAGAAAAATATTCAGTGAGAACTTAGTAGCGTCACTTGTGGAAGAGTCACTTGTATCACAGTAATATATACTAATGGCACCAGATCACAATTTCATTTCCATATCTAGGTCCAAAGAGAGCTGTTTTCACAAATGTAGGAAATTAGTATTCCAGCCAGCCCTCTCTTTCAGACCACATTAAACAGCATGTTGAAAGCTCTTTGGGAGAAGCAGAGACTGAAAATCTGACAACATAATTTGAATAAGGGAATAGTAACTGAATTATTTACTTCTTCCAATTACAATTAAAGTTTGTGAAGTAAAAGTGACACTCCATGTTCCTTGATGATTAACCACATTGCACACCTGTTAGTTCTTTGACATCTTTATTAGGAGATCCACAAACTATTGTTACCCTGAACATAACAACAATGGGCAGAACCAGCTGAGAAATCAAAAAGTCACCACCACAGCGTCATTCAAGTTGATGCTTCCAATGTGGAAGCTGTCACTAGAGGCTGGAATGAGTTAGGAATGGGGGGCCACCACTAATCGTGTCCCTCCTAAAATGCATACTTCACCCAGGCTTGAACAAAACCATAGTGACAGTTAAAAGTCGCTGCTAACGCCATTGAACCATTTTTTTGGTTACTTACAATGTACCCCTTAGCGACATTATAGGTCCCTTTGGAAGTATATTGGGAAATTTCTTTGTACCAAATCCACCATCTTTTCTTTCATCATCTGATACTTGCTAAAACTACTAGATAAACAATCGATACAATTTGACATGAATTTATTGAATGTTACTGAATACCTATTCCTGTGTCAGGTTTTTTGGTGATTAGAAAGAGATATAAGGATTATTCCTGCAGAAGAAAAGACCTCTCATGGTATCAGTTATTTAAAGAAAATTTAGCTATTACTTAGGCAGATGGATCAAGATTGTGAAAATGAGAATTGATGAGTCAGCTCTTTAGATGCCAAATAAGACCACTCTTATATGTTCTCACAAAAGTTGCAGAACAAGCTATATGGAAATCCATTACCAAATATTCAGGAGTTTCCCTATCATTGGTGAATCTGTAAGCTACTTCACAAAAGAACAATTTCTCACCATCTCTAATCATCAATTTTCACATCTAAGTTAAAGGGAGATGCAGAGAGGTGTTTCTAGTAGGATGTCATGCCTCCAAACTCTTGTTTGTCTTAGTTCCTGGAGGAGGGCGAACCCATATAATTCAAGTCACAAGAGAACTTTCACAAACCCTAACACCCAAGAGGCAAGCATCAGAAAAGACAAAGCCACATAGAAAAGTCTGAGTACACCTAGAAGAAAATAATTGAACAGCAGCTAGAAAAGGAGAATACTTATTCTTAGAAACTCCATTATAGAGTGCTCTATCAAATAATCAATGTAGTATACGCAGTGCTGGATAGCTGAGCTCTGGAATCAGACTGCAATAGTTTAAATCTAAGCTTTATCTCCTACCATGTGCATAGTCTTAAACTAATATTTTCTTTTGGTTCTCTTCTCTCTAAAATCAGAATAAACAATATCAAACTAGAAGAGTGGCAGATTAAAAGAGTGACTCCATAGCCTGGCTATAGGAGTATAATAGCACTTAGAAATTGAATGAAATGATGATACAAATATCTTCTTGTCTAGATTACTGGCTGCTCAGTTGAAGGAACTATACCTTTTTTAATTTTTGTGTCCCAGGGTTAAGCATCATATCGATAGAGCACAGCTGGTGCTCTATAGATGTTTTTAAAATGAATGAATGATGTATTTATACAATTATATGCAATATAGGTGGCAAAATACAGTGAATTCAGTGAAAATGTAAAGAAACCCAACTTACTTTATTTTTTCCATTATTAATTAATGTCCTAGGACCAATCCAGGTTTTTACTTTTTATGAAATATGGTTAATTTGACATACACAGAAATTTGAAGAGAAATATAGTCATTCAAACTCTCTGGGTAGGACATCTGATCATAAGAGTGACTGTGGTAGGCTGAAAAAAAAAAATGGCTTCTTAAAGATATATTCACTTCCCGATCCCTGAAACCTATGAATATTATGTGACAAGAGAGTGAATATTACCTTATATGGTAGACAATGTGATTAAAGATCTTGAGATAAGGAATTTATCCTGGATTACCCAGGTGGGTTCTAAATGCCAGCACAATTATCCTTATAAGAGAGGCACAGAGTAAAGTTAAATACAAACAAAGGAGAGGCAACATGAGATGAAGGAGGGGTTGGAGTGATACAACCACAAAGCAGGAAATGCTGAGCATCTACTAGAAGCTAGAAGAGGCAGGACTGGGTTCTTTCCCAGAGACTCTATAGAGGGTACAGCTGTGATAACACTCTGATTTCAGACTTCTGGCTTCCAGAACTAAGACAGAATACCCCAGACCTAGTAAACCAACACACACACACACACACAGTCCGGGGGCTCATGTTTGAAAATACTTCCTCTATATCTGATATATGGATAAAAAGGGATTCTCTAGGACTCAAGTGTTCCTGAAATGCTGCTAAGAGCTGAGAAATTCTGGATATAAAGACTGTTTATAATTTATCCCCATCCTGTTCAACCCTGGGAAGGCAGTATGGAGACTTGTCCATGGTGAACACACAGGGTTTGAGAATAACGAGAAGAAAAAAACACAAACTTTTATGGAATTTTTTAAATGTACTTAGGATTTTACAGAGGCATGTGTAAAAAATCTGGAACTGATTTTCTTAGACAGTGGTTCTTGACACTTAACCAAGTCACTAGTAGAGATTTTCTAAATTACACACTTAATGAATTAGAATCTCTGGGAAATGGGGCCTAGACCTTTGTGGTTCCAGAGGTAGGAGTTGGGTAAAAGAACAGTAGCTATTCCTTTGACTGTTGGAAATAATTATCTTTAATAATTATTAATAATAATATATCCTTAGCTATAGAAAGTCAACTCTAAAAGTGAGTGCCCTAGAGAAATAGGACGGAAAAGAACAAATTGTATCATGAAATTTCAGTGCCATGCCATCTACCTTTACTTGGAAACCAAGTACAGGTTCAAGTACAGAATATTCCATTAGTCATCTCAAACAAAGCTGTGAGTCTCATTAATTTCCCATTTTAGTCCTTCAAAATACAGTATAACTTTCTTTCTAACCACAGAATATGAGAAGTTACGGTTAATTGAGAAAAGAAAAATAGAAGTACCCTTAACTCATAACAAGAGCCTCTTATCTTTGACTAGACTGAATAAAAACTTCACTTTCCTTTTATTCATGATTACAAATGTAGGGGGAAAATTCTTTTGTTCATCTGCCATGTTCTATTTCAAATCAACAGATACACCATTGAGACACTTTTTGTTTTTGTTGGTATTAAACAAACTGACAAAATGTATCTTCACTGCTCAGCTCTAACAATGAATTGAACAATTTAACCAGTATCTTGAGAAAATTTTCATTTACGAAGCATCTGCCTTGTACACAGTAACCTTGTACCAAAGCTTGGGCTTTGAAATCAAACAGAACTGGGTTCAAATCCTGGCCCATCCATTTGATAGCTTTGTGACATTGAGCAAGTTGCTAAGATATCTAAACTTTTGTTTCTTTTCCATAAAGTGAGATTATTAAATCTCCTTTATTAAAGAAATTATGGGTATAAAGCACCTAGTGCATAGTAAGCACTGAGTCAATCTAAGTTCTTATTCTTGTTATGAGCTAAATGAACAGAAATCTAGTCACTCATCTAAGATGTTAGTGGTAAAAACTGACAGTCACTGGAAGATAATTAGATAAGCTCAGAGAGAACCTATCCAGGCTAAGGATATTATTATTCTTAGTGTCCATTACCAGCCTGTTGGAAGAAATGAAGTCATAGAAGTACCCAGAATGCAAGTTAAATTAAGAATCAGACTCCATAGGACACAGAATTAATATTCAGTTCTGTTGTCTTCTTGGACACCCAACAAGACTGTCACAAAATGAGACAGTGACTTTTGAGCCTAACTGGCTACTTGAGACAGACAAACCAATTTTGTTTATAGAATGAATCACCCTCTGGAACTAGTTGATCTTTTAATCTGTAAGCATGAATCATAAAGTCATTTGTAACAATAGTGAAATCAAGACAAAATTAAAACTCAAGAAGTTCTCTCATACATATATACAAGTCTTCTCTCTAAATAATAGCAATCCTGAAAACCACCATTCCTAACTTGAAAATATCCATTTCCTTATTAGAGAGAAAAATATCGTTATCCATCAGGTAGTAACATGAATATATCTTTCCCTTTCCCTGTAAATCTTTCCCTGCAACTTCCCTTTCCCTGTAACTTCCCTTTCCCTGTAACTTCCCTTTCCCTGTAAATATTTTCTCAGCATGATCTCCCTTTAACCAAAAACTAAAATTGTGTTAGCTAATGCAATGAAGTTAGAAAGTACACAGTTCAAACTCCAGATGCATGCTCTTCTCCAAACTATAAAAAGAAGGAAATATGTTGGTGCTGAATTATGTACTATCTGTGCCATGAAGAATTTAGTTCTATGGGTGGATGTCCATTCTTTTATAATTTGATGGAAATTGCAAAGATCAATGAAGAAGGCCGAGAAGGAAAGTGAACACGGATGTTGGATTTTGAGAAAGAGCCCAATGTTTTAGAGACAAACAAAAATCATAACAAGAGAAGGCATTTTATAACATGAAATAGGAAATATTATACTTATATCTTTTTATTAATATAGGTAACATAATAAGGATTGTTTGACAAAACTACCTGGTAGGTTTTGTATTAATTTTATATCTCTACATCTTTAAACTTTAAAAAACATAATTTGCTGTATATACGTAGAAGTTAAGAAATCATAGCATCTCCTAGATTTTTATCGTAAGATCAGTAATTCATCTGTGGATACGTCTCCAATAAAAGCTAAGCTATGTTATTCCATTACCCTCACCAGAGACAAATAAATCTGCTATGATTAAGCACGAGTACTTTTCATAATAAACAAGCAGACAAAAGTCAAAGTCTTTACAAATTGGGATCTGACACCATGGCTCCCACCCTCACCTCCTCACCTCTCTGCCATCACCTCCTACTGTTCTCCTCCTCACTCACTCTGCTCACTTTACTCCATGCACACTGGCTTCTTGGTTGTTGCTCAAACATTTGGAACACTCTACTACTTCCCAGTGCTACCACACTTGCTGTTGTTTTCCCCTGGGCCACTTTCCTCCCAAATATCTGTACGCCTTGCTCCCTTACCTCCCTGAGGTCCTGATCCAAGCATTGTATTCTTGATGTCCTGATCACCCTACGTAAAACAGCAATGCACCTTCCCAATATTTCCCATTCCTTCTTCTCGGCTCGATTTATCCCTTTGATCCTTATTGTCTGTAAGTTCAATGACATCAGGGATTTTTATCTGTTTTGTTTACTAGTGTATCCTCAGTGTTCAAAAAGATTTTGGCACATGGAAATCATCAAAAATATCTGTTGAATGAAGCAGGTGGCCTAGTTGTGCTTCCAAGTTCAATTGTCTTCATAAAATATTTGAGCTAATCTTACCCTAAACAACATGTAGGTACAGTGTTGAAACTCAAGGAGGCCTTCAAAGAATGCAGGACAGAGCGTGTGTCAGGTACTTGCAAGCAGAGGTTGGGACTAAGAACAAATTCCATGAGCCTCTGGTGTTGCAGTAAAGATGGGGGTTAGGAGAATCCTCAGCAAGCCCAGAATGGCCTGCAGAGTGTCAGCCCACGCTCTGATGAGCCAAATATAACACATTGGCACTGGATTTCTGTAGGGCAGCAATTACGGGGTGGTGGAGAGCAGGTTGGACTGGGAGTTTGGAGACCTGGGCTTTTTCTCTCATAAGATGTGAGATTAAGGGCCAATTTCTTAAACTCCCCAGGCCTCAGTTTCCTCTGTTAAGCACAGAAGTCAACCAGATGAGTGATTTTAAAACTTTTTTAACAAGATAGGTAACCGGTACTCCTCTTCCCCGCCCCCCCCCCAACAAAATATACAGAAGACTGAAAGCAAAGAGAAGTGAAGTTGTCTAAGGGGATTGAGGGGAGCAGTGAACTGATGCGCTGACTTTCCCCCCTCACCTCCCTTTATCACGACAACACTGAGCCACTTCCATGCAACCCCTGGAGAACACGGGAATGGAGTCTGGAAACCCTGGTTTGGAAGTCACCTCAGACCACATCATTTCAATTGTCTTCTTCTAAAGTAAAGATAGTATTAGCTGGATGGGAAAAGAAGACAAAGAATTTATTACAAAAGCAGGCTTAGGCAAAGGTCAGAAATGTCCTTTTTAAGCTGCATTACCTCCTACAAGGTATAGCTAGTAAGTTACTGCATCAGTACATTTTCTTATGACCTAGAAGTCTAATGAGCTAGGGTTGGTGAAAGATGGCATGACGAACTTGAATATCAAAACTCTCTTTTAGGGTGCTACCGCTTACTATGTGTCATGCAAGTTTCTTAATATTCTTCAATTGCACAGCCAGACAATGTCTACCTTATATAGTTGTTTTGAAAATCCAATGAGATGATTTAAGAGAGTTTAGAATAGGACCTGACACACAGTCAGTGCTCAATAAATTGTTCTTATTGGTGTCATTCCTTCTAAAAATATGCTGTGCTATTGTTGGAAATACCACAATAGCCGTTACTCCAACATGGCATTGAAGAGGATAGAAAAAGTTACTGAACTAAAAGTTTGGCTAAATTGTGGCTCCAAAATAAGGTAAAACTTTTCCTAAGATAGCAAAGAAGACCAAGAGTTAAATAAGGATTTCCATTATCAATATGTAATTCTGCTAATGTCCCTTCCTAAAATATATTTTCATTAATATACTACATATAGACAGTTGGTTATTTTCAGATTTATTAATATTAGATACCTTTGAAATACAGAGCCATAGGTTTTCATATGGCAGCTCACAAAATCCTCCCATATTTGCTCTCTAGGTAACACACACCATAAAGCTAAGAATGTCATACAGAGAAATTTTGACTTGTTTATCTAAGTCCAAAGCTTTGAAATCAAGCTATACGAAATCATTCTGCATACACAATGTTACTTCAATTCTCTCAAGTTATTTTAATCAATAAACCTATAAGCATTTATTGCATCACTTTAAATCACTTCTGAGTATTAAAAAACATAATATATTTGTCAGGTATACAACCTAAAAACTTCTTGAAGGTGAACGCCTATAGGGTAGATCCCCTATCACATTCACCGTTGTAATCCTTCAAGATCCAGTTTTCCAACTGACTTGAAATTTGAAGAGACTCCGAAGGGAGATTGGTGGTTTCCAGGAAGGGCCTCTAAGTAGCCTCGTAATGTGGTATTTGTTCTGTCATTTCCCATATGCTAAGTCCTTGGCTTTATGGTTCAGAACTCTGATTCTGTCAGTATAATGGGAGAGGTTCATCTCTTAAACACTGTCTTAGAGGAACTAGGCTCACAAGAGATGAATGAACAAAATTAGGGTACTTAAGTATTAATCCACAGTAAGTACTATAGCAATCATGGATCCAGACAACCAGGTTAGCATGACCAGTATATTCTTTCCTTCCAGGCAAACTGGAATATTAGATAGAAAGTTAAATTCTAATCAGAGGGTTGCTTTGAATGCATGGAAATCAGTTGTATATTTCAAACACGCAGCATGCAGAGGTTACTCTACCTGGAGACATTGAGTAGTTGTGTAAGTTTATCCAGCCTTTGGGTGATAGAACCTTAAGTAGAGTCCACATCTGTTTAGCTCCAAAGACTATGCTCTTTTTTAATGAATGTGACACTATATTTGATGTCATGAGAGATAAAAGAGAAGTATGTTGCCCGCAGAGAGCTTGTAATCTCACTGGGTAGCCAATGCTAATATTTTTGTACTATCAGAAAATAATACAAGGCAATATGTAACTGATGCCCAAGGTTTAGATGGTAATGATGGTAAGAGAAAGTACAATGAAATCCAGAAGAGTCAAGCAAATGCTTCAAAAAGAAGGCAGAACATATTTTGATGAGAACACTAAAGGTATTAAAAATTCTGGCTAGAGATCTGACTATCAAAACCCTTTACTTTTGCTCATGTTTGAGTTCACGACCACTCACGTGAAGTCAGAGCAGGAATCAGTTTGGGAATGAAAATTCTTAAAGTGTAAGTTTGTTTTTACAAAGGCTCATCTGTATACAGTAAACATTAGTAAAAATGCTATACTGGGATACTGTGGTCTTCCCCCAAATACATGGCATCACTTATCTTTAATGATTAATGAGCAGCAATCAACTTTAGTTGTCTGTATTCTGTTTTTCAATCACAAACCCAGCTGGAAAGCAAAAGGTATGTGTAGCTTTCATTGCAGCAAAGTTATCCTAAAGTAAGAGGTTCTCAATCTGGGAGATTTTGCTCTCCAGGAGCCCTTTGGCAATATATCTGAAGATATTTTTGTTAGTCTCTACTGGGGTGGCAGAAGATGCCACTGGAAAATAGTAAGTCCTGACACCAGGTGAATGATTTTAATTACAAGACAGGGGGTTCGAGTCCCAGCCCATGGGCTCAAGTCCTAATCTGAGTTTTGGCGGGGTTCAAATCCCATCTGAGGTGCCAATCTTAGACCAGGTGTGCAGTTTCAATTATATTTAAAATTCACATTAAAAGAAAACGTTATCTACATTTTACAGATTTTTTAAAAATAAGGCTCAAAAAAGACAGGCAATCTGTTCAAAGTCATGAAATTAGTAATAGGCAGAGTTAGGGTTTGAACTTAGGTCTGTCTGAACCAATACTGTTCAGCCTCTCCAAAGGATAATTAGAGAGTGATGAGGGTACAGATGGCAGAGGCGATGACCACAGAGACATCATAATTGACATGTGATCTGATAGAGGCCTTGAGGAAAGTGTCAAGAGGTCATGAAAAAGGATAACTGCAAGAGTACCATCAGCAAGGCAAGTTCTGAATCACTCTTGTCTCAAACCATGATTAAAATCTTGATTTTAATGGGAAAAGCCATGAGTTCATTTCACTTGTTGAGTAGCTCAATAGTAAGAGAAGATATCAGAAAATTAAGCTCTGGCTAAACTGTACTTTATCAGCCTAAGAAGTTGTTACTATTATTTTTAATGCAAGGCATATAATGGGGTGACAGGGTTAGAAATGATCTGTCAGGTTTTGTAATATCATCCTGTTACTGAAACAACACTAGGCTGGTATAGACATAAGTATTTTATTAGGATCAATAGAATAATCTCAGGTAGCTAAAATAGTCTAGGCCTCTTTTTTAAATTTATTTATTTATTTATTTTTGGCTGTGTTGGGTCTTGTTGCTGCGCACAGGCTCTCTCTAGTTGCAGTGAACGGGGGCTACTCTTTGCTGCAGTGCGTGGGCTTCTCATTGTGATGGCTTCTCTTGTTGCGGAGCACGGGCTCTAGGTGCGCGGGCTTCAGTAGTTGTGGCATGTGGGCTCAGTAGTTGTGGCTCGTTGGCTCTAGAGCACAGGCTCAGTAGTTGTGGTGCACAGGCCTAGTTGCTCTGCAGCATGTGGGATCTTCCCGGACCAGGGCTCAAACCCGTGTCCCCTGCATTGGCAGTCGGATTCTTAACTACTGCGCCAGGGAAATCTCTAGGCCTCTTAAAAGCTGAAATTATTTTATAGTCAAAATACCTACAGAGGCATATACTGCAAGTACCTAAGTAATTTATGAGCAAGTCTTTTTATTCACGTTAAAAAAAACAGAACCAGAAGATCACTAGGAAATTTCCATCAGCCTTTCTGGTTCCACTGATGTTGGAGATTGTAATTAGGTATTTCTCCTGCAGAACTTGTCTTGATAAGTAGATACCTCTCAGAGATAATGTCCGCGAATTTAACTTTTGAAGATGGAAAAAGAGTAAGGAAGGAAACGGCTAAGACACCTAAATATCAACAGAAGGAGAACTAAATTTACCTAAGTTGTTATTTGGGAAACAAGGGCACAATCAGTGTGGCCAGTGAGGAAAACCAACAGAGGGATATCAGCGAAATGTCCAAAGAAAATTTCTCCCAATAACCCGGTGACTCAGCTATTCCTTAAGCCTGTTGCCAGCACTATAAATACGTTTTTTTTTTAATGGAGATGCTTAGTTGTAATTATTTCTGTTTCTGGAAATAGGGGAATACTGTTGGCAATGAAATTCCATGATAATGGACAACGGCAGGTGAGGAGAGACTAAAGAGAAGAAAAGACCCATCAGATCATGCCTGGGGGGAGGAATTAAAATGACATGTTTACGTCATTATCTGCACTGTGTATGGAAAAGAAAGGAAAGCTTATTTGAGATCTGAGATGCATTTTAAACTATATTTACGTTGTTTGAAGGAAATAAGTTTGAAGTCCATGTAGTAAAAAAAATCACTCAAGAGGTTAAACACTAAATTAAAATTTACAAATGGAAAAAAGGGAATTTTCAGTTGGATTTTGGGGGTTTTTCTTTCTTTTCATTAAATAGAAATTAACTGGAGCATATACTGATATCTGTAAGTCTTAATCAAGGCCAGCCTTAGAAATATGTGGTACAAATTAAGGAGCTTTGTAAAAATCGTCCTCAAAGGAAAATCCTCTATCCGCTTGCCACTGATACAGGAATTCCGTAATTACAGATGTCATCATTTATCTTCACAGAATCTCTAAAAGATTTCTTTTTGAAATGGGAATTTTCCTGAAAGTGACTCATATTATTACCTTTTTATCAGTCATTCACATTACAGAGAGAAAAAGAGCCTAAGGAACAGCTACACGAAGGGAATGAAGCTTAGCAAAGAGACAGTATACTGCTTGGAGACAGTATAAATGGAAAAGGGGAAGAGTTGTGGGTTCAACAAGACGAGGAAAATCCTGCAGACTCTGACCAGAACACATGATTTTGTGATCATTTCTTTAAAGTTAAACCTCACTTTTTTTTTGTTTGTTTTGTTTTGTTTTTTCTGGAGTCTTCTGAGATTTGTTTGCCTATTCTTCTTTTCCACAACAAAACTTTCTTCCCTGGGATTCCATGTACTTGAGAAATGAGGTTCTGAAGCATAAATTTTCCCTAGATCCTCACGTCCTACAATGAACCTATAAATCCTGTTTGCGTTTGCTAGGGTTTTTTACCTTAAATAACTACTGGTGAAAAGACAGGTTCAGACAATATACCTTGAGGAAGTTACAGAACATAAGAGCTCTATTATTTAACCAGTAGCCTTATCTTCATTGGAATATGACTGGTGCTGGGCCACATAGTATTTTAAGATTGAGACTCAGTCCTGCCCAGCCCTCAACTAATCTAGATAAACTCCAAGCAACTATTTCTCAACTTTGTACCAGTAACCCACCACCTTCAACACTTTCCAAAAAGATAACTCATTGTCAATTGTAGAATCAAGGGGAAATTCCAGACCAGTACCAGGCCTCTGCTTTTCCAAACAGAATTTCACATTTAGCCACTTCCTGCCATCTTCTACTTTGTATAAAATAAATGAGAAACAGAATCTACATTCTTAGAATTAAAATGATTGCAAACTTTCTACACAGAATTGTTCTCATTCTTTTTTCCACCTTATAAACTGCATTTTAGAATAATGTAAGTTTTTTCTGGTCTGTTTTTCAAGTAAAAATTAGCGCACCTTGACTAGTACTGGGGACCTGGAATTTTGGAGTGGGATATGATTCCTGTGCTCTTTGGTCTTAGTTCACGATGATCTTATAAAACAATTAAAAAGCACCCCTGCTGTTTCAAGCAAGCAGGTCTGAAGGATTTATCAAGCATTTATCAAGCTCCCCATCATTTGGCATAGGCCTGCTTTCTATTCCCTAATCAGCTCCTCTGCAGAGACCAGCCTGAACCGTGGACACATAGTAGAGAAAGAGAATGGTCACCACTGTCAATCCTCACTGTCTGTAGCATTCCTTATTTCCCTATTTCTTGGGGACTTGAGGAGAACTTTTAGGTGAAAAAAATACATAAATACATCTGGAAAGTTTATAAATCGGAAGTTTGGGTAACGAGAGTGTCATTACCCATGTAATTTCTGGGCTTAGACAAAGGTGGGATTGAAATAGAAGGTCCTGGAAGCTCCACAGTGTACTGGTGTCTGCCCCCCATCCCCATCTCCAGGCTTTTCAACCGAACCCTTCTATTTTGGACCCTAGATTGAGAAATTTTTATAAGTTATGGGCCATTAGCCCCCTCCAAGTGACAATCTATACATACATACACAATTTTTGGCATTGAACGGAAAGTCACATTAGGGGTTTCCAGAACAAAGATCAATGGAGGGAGGAGGAGACTAAGATAGACGATAGATAAAGAAGGGAAATTTCACAGGCAAAGTGAGACTATCTGAGTTTCACCTCTGTCCATCATAGTTTCTCTGTCAACAAAAGATGTCTACATTTACATGTAGTGGTATGCTGGATCTCGCTCAAACCTGCTTCCAAGAGACATGAAAGTATGCACCTATTCCCAGTTTCTAGTTCTCTAATGTCACATTTCCAGTTTGAAATAAGGCATGGTGGGAGTATTCATACCATGGAAATCGGCAAATGTTTCCAATCAGGCTGTTTTATTTTTGGACAGCCAAATTACCAGCACACTGCAAATTATAATTTATATTAGAGAAAAGGAAATGCAAAAGAAGTCCTATCCAATACACATACAGAGCTCTTCCTGAAAGGAAGTCTGATGAATATTATTTTTCTAATTTCTAGCAATGTCTCCGTGTGCCTTATTCCCCGGTGACTCTTTGATTAGAAGGATCAACATCACCTAAAAATTCAAGAATCAGAAACTCTGGGTTGGAAAGCAACAGCAAAACCCTCCAGGGGATTCTGAAGCTTGCTAAAGTTTGAGAACCTCAACCTTCTACATTGCATCTGGAGAACCCCTTTAATCTAGTGGTGTGTGTGTGTGTGTGAGTGTGTGTGTGCATGCTGAGGGAACAGCACACGTCAAGGTGTATTATTTAAGGTTTGATTTTAAGGTAGAAGGGACATGAGCAGATATCAAGGCTTATTTGTGGTCTGTTTTTAAGACAGAAAAGATGCAAGCTAATGAGAAAGAAACAGTATTGGGGAAAATACAAAAGATATAAGAAAGGAAAAGAGTAATTCAACCAACTTCCTTGAAAGGCAGAAGATAGGACCGTAAATATAGATAATGAAATTAACCATGGACAAAAAACAAGGGCACATTTTTCACCAAGACATTAAGTCTCATCCTTTAAAGACTTGCCCCACTCCCACCCCCACCTATCTTTTTAAGGGTAGGATGCCTACATCACCTAAAGAAAAATAGCTTTTTTTAAGCAGATGCAAACCTATTCAGGTCTATGAACAACTGGTCTGTTGAATGCTGAGATAACACAAAAAGTTAGTTGGATTCACATGAAAGCTAGATGAAAGCTTCTTGTCATAGTCATTATTAAGCAAATTAATTTGATAAGTCATTTCTTCGATATTTGAAGTAGAACAAAATTTATAGAGGGCAAATATGAACCTTGTATAAGAGTTGTCATTTACTAAATACTTAGTAATTGTGAGCTAGGCATATTATGTGTATTATTTTGTTTCTTCATAATATTTGTACAAGTTGGGTGTTATTAGCTATATTTTCTGAATTAACTAAGTAAAGTTCAGAGATATCTAAGTTAATCAATTGCCCATGATTGTGTTATATATTCCTTAGTGTAATGGATGGCAAAGTTTGCATACTCCACTTATTTTTATTGATATTATTGGCAGAATTGGCAATCTTAAGGAAATGTTTCAAAGTAAATTTTATAAGTTTATAGAATAGAGTCAATACAGGAAAACCCACACAAGGGAGACTCCCACACAATAATTTTCCATGGAAATCATTACAAAAACCTTGATCCTTCCTAGGACATTACAAAGAGTAACTGTGAATCATATTTGATGAAAATATTTTCATATTCACATTGCTCAGGACCTAAAAGTTATAGAAATAAATATCTTACCAGAATTTTATAACCTTTTGGTATGGGGACCAGCATTTAGCAATGTAAAATTGTCAGAGATTTTCGCAGGCTTTATGCTAAACTCAACCCCTTAATATGGGCACAAATCAGACTTCTCAATAACTCAAGTAAAATATTTTCAGCAATCTCAGGTTTAATTGCTTGGCTTTGTTTTTTTCCTGTCCATTGGGTTTTCATAAAATTATGAGAAAGAACTATTAATGATCACAAGGCAATGTAAGACCACTGCTTCAGCCACTTCAGTGTGACACTGACCATAATAAACACATAGAAGTACCCTCGCTTTCCCCATATTGGCATGTGGTTTACACTGGAGAAACACCAGACTGACCAGATCATGTATCTTCTCTGGATCACAGCTCTGCCAACCATCAGGAAGCATATTTTTCCCCTCCCTTTTGGGAAGCTGGTTTTTTATCCTCTAAGCATACTCGGTTTTGAAGGAATTATATCTTAGTCTAGAGAATACTTTCCATTCAATACACTAGAACCAGATAGAACCACCCCACTGTATTATTATTAAAAACATATTATTTTAAAATGTATTATTTTTACCTTAGTATACTTCAATGCATAAAGAGTAGAAAGGTTTTTCATCTACCTGTGATTTACCTTTTGCCAAATGAATTAAACATGAACTGATACTCTAGGGCTCATTGAAGTTTACTGTGAAATCTAAATTATTACAAAATATTCACTCTCCTTCCTCTGTTACTGGCCTACAGCCTCCTCAGTTTTCCCTTGTTTAAAGTGTTTCCTCCAATTAATCACTTCTAAGGAATAAAGAAGGGACAGATACCAATGTTACAACAATAAATTCCATCTATTTCCCTCCCCTAGTTTGAAATCACTTGAATTTTGTTAGCAGCCTAAAAAGAGCAGTCTTGTAATTTCTTTACTTGCACAAGAAAAATTACAAATGTGTGTATATTTGTCTGTGTGTGTGCCTCTATACTGATGAAAGATGGCAATTCATAAGAACTAGAGCTACAGACATTGTCTAGCCTTGGCCAATCAATTGTCTGTATGTGAGGAAGAGAGATTTTTGTTTAGAATTATAATATTTAGTATTTACTATTATACTTGGTATTGTAGTATTACAATTTCCTGGCATAGTTTTTTAAAATGACATTGTGTGCTAAGTCTTTTTTAAGCACTTCAAGTGGATATTGCAAAAGGAATGTTCTTTTTAATACAGTTTTCCCCTGCTATCTGAAAGAAGAGTGTTCCTATGAAACCTATCGTAAGCAAAATGGTGTAAACCATTTTGGGTATCACCACTTTCCGAAAATTTTCATTAGGCTACTTCTCTTCTACAAAACACCTATGTGAGTAGGGTATTGGGGTTTTTTGGTAAAAGCAAAAATACTGTGTGCCCCACCCTAGCATGCCCCTGAGGACCAGCCCTGCCCCACCTGCCTGCCCCAGCCAGCTCCTCCAAAATAGTTCCTGCCCTGCTCCACCAGGTAGACTGCCACAGCAAGCACTGGCACCCCTCCAAATTGGCTGTTGTCCACCCCACCTAGTGGGCCACCATGGCTGGCACCAGTGCTCCTCCCAAGTGTCTCCCTCTCTGGGGGACCTGCTCTGCATACCAGCACACCAAAAACAGTTATGACCAGCCCTCATGGACAGTCATGCTGGGGGCCATCCCCAAACATCAGCATGCCCACAGCAGTTGTAGTCAAGCCACAAGCCAGCTGGCCAGGGGCCAACCCAACCCACCAGAGTGCCCACATAAATGCAGCCCAGCCACAACAGGCAGGAGCACACAATCCACCCAGGGGATACACCTGGAGCACCTGACTCGTGACCAGGGGAGTGTGACACTGGACCCCACACACAGGAGTCTTCTACTTAAGGCCACTCTTTCAATACTGGGAGACACAGCTGATATACCTAATACATAGAAACAAACACAGAGAGTTAGGCAAAATGAGGAGACAAGAGAATACCTTCCAAATCAAAGAACAAGGTAAAACCTCAGAAAAAGAACTAAATGAAATGGAGATAGCCATTTACGAGATAAAGAGTTCAAACAAATAGTTAAAAAAGATGCTCACTGAACTCAGGAGAATGAATGAACTCAGTGAGAACTGCAAAAAAGAGATAAAAAAATTTTTAAAAGAACGAATCAGGAGGAGCTTCAGGATGGCAGAGGAGTAAGACACGGAGATCACCTTCCTCCCCATAAATACATCAGAAATACATCTACATGTGGAACAACTCCTACAGAACACCTGCTGAATGCTGGCAGAAGACCTCAGGCATCCCAAAAGGCAAGAAACTCCCCACGTACCTGGGTAGGGCAAAAGAAAAAAGAAAAAACAGAGACAAAAATAGGGACGGGACCTGCACCAGTGGGAGGGAGCTGTGAAGGAGGAAAGGTTTCCACACACTAGAAGCCCCTTCGCGGGCAGAGACTGCAGGTGGCGGAGGGGGGAAGCTTCGGAGCCACAGAGGAGAGCGCAGCAACGGGGGTGCAGAGGGCAAAGCGGAGAGATTCCCGCACAGAGGATCCGTGCCGACCAGCACTCACCAGCCCGAGAGGCTTGTCTGCTCACCCGCCGGGGCAGGCGGGGGCTGGGAGCTGAGGCTTGGGCTTCGGAGGTCGGATCCCAGGGAGAGGACTGGGGTTGGCTGCGTGAACACAGCCTGAAGGGGGCTAGTGCGCCACGGCTAGCCAGGAGGGAGTCCAGGAAAAAGTCTGGAACTGCCTAAGAGGCAAGAGACTTCTTCTTGTCTCTTTGTTGCCTGGTGCGCGAGGAGAGCGGATTCAGAGCGCTGCTTAAAGGAGATCCAGAGACGGGCGCGAGCCGCGGCTGTCAGCGCAGACCCCAGAAACGGGATTGAGATGCTAAGGCTGCTGCTGCCGCCACCAAGAAGCCTGCAAGCACAGGTCACTATCCACACCGCCCCTCCCGGGAGCCTGTGCAGCCCGCCACTGCCAGGGTCCCGTGATCCAGGGACAACTTCCCCAGGAGAACACATGGCGCGCCTCAGGCTGGTGCAACGTCACGCTGGCCTCTGCCGCTGCAGGCTCACCCCGCATCCGTACCCCTCCCTCCCCCCGGCCTGAGTGAGCCAGAGCCCCCGAATCAGCTGCTCCTTTAACCCCGTTCTGTCTGAGTGAAGAACAGACACCCTCAGGCGACCTACACGCAGAGGGGGGTCCAAATCCAAAGCTGAAACCCGGGAGCTGTGCGAACAAAGAAGAGAAAGGAACATTTCTCCCAGCAGCCTCAGGAGCAGCGGATTAAATCTGCACAATCAACTTGATGTACCCTGCATCTGTGGAATACCTGAATAGACAACGCATCACCCCAAATTGAGGAGGTGGACTTTGGGAGCAACAATATATATATATTTTTCCCTTTTTCTCCTTTTGTGTGTGTGTATGCTTCTCTGTGTGATTTTGTCTGTATAGCTTTGCTTTTACCATTTGTCCTAGGGTTCTGTCTGTCCGTTTTTTTTGTTGTTTTTTTTTAATTATTTAAAAAAAATTTTTTTTCTTAATTATTTTTTATTTTAATAACTATTTTATTTTATTTTTTATTTTTTTATCTTCTTCTTTCTTTCTTTCTTTCTTTCTTTTCTTTCTCCCTTTTATTCTGAGCCTTGGAGAGGACAGGCTCTTGTTGCTCCAGCCAGGTGTCAGGGCTGTGCCACTGAGGTGGGACAGCCAAGTTCAGGACACTGGTCCACAAGAGACCTCCCAGCTCCACGTAATATCAAATGGTGAAAATCTCCCAGACATCTCCATCTCAACGCCAACACCCAGCTCCACTCAATGACCAGCAAGCTACAGTGCTGGACACTCTATGCCAAACAATTAGCAAGACAGGAACAAAACCCCATCCATTAGCAGAGAGGCTGCCTAAAATCATAATAAGGCCACAGACACCCCAAAACACACCACCGGACATGGACCTGCCCACCAGAAAGCCAATATCCAGCCTCATCCACCAGAACACAGGCACCAGTCCCCTCCACCAGGAAGCCTACACAACCCACTGAACCAACCTTAGCCACTGGGGACAGACACCAAAAACAACAGGAACTACAAACCTGCAGCCTGCGAAAAAGACACCCCAAACACATTAAGTTAAGCAACATGAGAAGACAAAGAAACACACAGCAGATGAAGGAGCAAGGCAAAATCCCACCAGACCTAACAAATGAAGAGGAAACAGGCAGTCTACCTGAAAAAGAATTCAGAAAAATGATAGTAAAGATGATCCAAAATCTTAGAAATAGAATGGAGAAAATACAAGAAACGTTTAACAAGGAACTAGAAGAACTAAAGACCAAACAAAGAGCGATGAACAACACAATAAATGAAATTAAAAATTCTCTAGAAGGGATCAATAGCAGAATAATTGAGGCAGAAGAATGGAGAAGTGACCTAGAAGATAAAATAGTGGAAATAACTACTGCAGAGCAGAATAAAGAAAAAAGAATGAAAAGAACTGAGGACAGTCTCAGAGACCTCTGGGACAACATTAAACACACCAACATTTGAATTATAGGGGTCCCAGAAGAAGAAGAGAAAAAGAAAGGGACTGAGAAAACATTTGAAGAGATTATAGCTGAAAACCTCCCTAATATGGGAAAGGAAACAGTTAATCAAGTCCAGGAAACACAGAGAGTCCCATACAGGATAAATCCAAGGAGAAACACAACAAGACACATATTAATCAAACTATCAAAATTAAATACAAGGAAAAAATATTAAAAGCAGCAAGGGAAAAACAACAGATAATATACAAGGGAATCCCCATAAGGTTAACAGCTGATCTTTCAGCAGAAACTCTGCAAGGCAGAAGGGAGTGGCAGGACATATTTAAAGTGATGAAGGAGAAAAACCTACAACCAAGATTACTCTACCCAGCAAGGATCTCATTCAGATTTGACAGAGAAATAAAAACTTTTATAGACAAGCAAAAGTGAAGAGAACTGAGCACCACCAAACCAGCTTTAAAACAAATGCTAAAGGAACTTCTCTAGGCAGGAAACACAAGAGAAGGAAAAGACGTGCAATAACAAACCCAAAAAAATTAAGAGAATGGTAATAGGAACATACACATCGATAATTACATTAAATGTAAATGGAGTAAATGCTCCGACCAAAAGACATAGACTGGTTGAATGGATACAAAAACAAGACCCATATATATGTTGTCTACAAGAGACAAACTTCATACCTAGGGACACATACAGACTGAAAGTGAGGGCATGGAAAAAGATATTCCATGCAAATGGAAATCAGAAGAAAGCTGGAATAGCAATACTCATATCAGACAAAATAGACTTTAAAACAAAGACTATTACAAGAGACAAAGAAGGACACTACATAATGATCAAGGGAACAATCCAAGAAGAAGATATAACAATTGTAAATATTTATGCACCCAACATTGGAGCACCACAATACATAATGCAAATACTAACAGCCATAAAAGGGGAAATCGACAGTAACACAATCACAGTAGGGGACTTTAACACCCCACTTTCACCAAAGGACAGATCATCCAAAATGAATATAAATAAGGAAACACAAGCTTTAAATGATACATTAAACAAGATGGACTTAATTGATATTTATAGGACATTCCATCCAAAAACAATAGAATACACGTTCTTCTCCAGTGCTCAGGGAACATTCTCCAGCATAGATCATATCTTGGGTCACAAACCAAGCCTTGGTAAATTTAAGAAAATTGAAATCGTATCAAGTATCTTTTCCGACCACAACGCTATGAGACTAGATATCAATTACAGGAAAAAAACTGTAAAAAATACAAACACATGGAGGCTAAACAATACGCTACTTAATAACCAAGAGATCACTGAAGAAATCAAAGAGGAAATCAAAAAATGTCTAGAAACAAATGACGATGAAAACACGACGACCCAAAACCTATGGGATGCAGCAAAAGCAGTTCTAAGAGGGAAGTTTATAGCAATACAATCCTACCTTAGGAAACAAGAAACATCTCAAATAAACAACCTAACCTTACACCTAAAGCAATTAGAGAAAGAAGAACAAAAAAATTAGCAGAAGGACAGAAATCATAAAGGTCAGATCAGAAATAAATGAAAAAGAAATGAAGGAAACGAAAGCAAAGATCAATAAAACTAAAAGCTGGTTCTTTGAGAAGATAAACAAAATTGATAAACCATTAGCCAGACTCATCAAGAAAAAAAGGGAGAAGACGCAAATCAATAGAATTCGAAATGAAAAAGGAGAAGCAACAACTGACACTGCAGAAATACAAACGATCATGAGAGATTACTACAAGCAACTCTATGCCAATAAAAAGGACAACCTGGAAGAAATGGACAAGTTCTTAGAAAAGCACAACCTTCTGACACTGAACCAGGAAGAAATAGAAAATATGAACAGACCAATCATAAGCAATGAAATTGAAACTGTGATTAAAAATCTTCCAACAAACAAAAGCCCAGCACCAGACAGCTTCACAGGATAATTCTATAAAACATTTAGAGAACAGCTAACACCTACCTTTCTCAAAATCTTGCAAAATATAGCAGAGGGAGGAACACTCCCAAACTCATTCTATGAGGCCACCATCATTTGATACTAAAAACAGACAAAGATGTGACAAAGAAAGAAAATTACAGGCCAATATCACTGATGAACATAAATGCAAAAATCCTCAACAAAATACTAGCAAACAGAATCCAACAGCACATTAAAAAGATCATACACCATGATGAAGTGGAGTTTAGCCCAGGAATGCAAGGATTCTTCAATATACGCAAATCAATCAATGTGATACATCATATTAACAAATTGAAGGAGAAAAACCATATGATCATCTCAATAGATGCAGAGAAAGCTTTCGACAAAATTCAACACCTATTTATGATAAAAACCCTCCAGAAAGTAGGCATAGAGGGAACTTTCCTCAACATAATAAAGGCCATATATGACAAACCCACAGCCAACATCGTCCTCAATGGTGAAAAACTGAAACCATTTCCACTAAGATCAGGAACAAGACAAGGTTTCCCACTCTCACCACTATTATTCAACATAGTTTTGGAAGTGTTAGCCACAGCAATCAGAGAAGAAAAAAGAAATAAACGGAGTAAATAGGAAAAGAAGAAGTAAACCTGTCACTGTTTGCAGATGACATGATACTATACATAGAGAATCCTAAAGATGCAAGCAGAAAACTACTAGAGCTATTCAATGAATTTGGTAAAGTAGCAGGATACAAAATTAATGTCCAGATATCTCTTGCATTCCTATACACTAATGATGAAAAATCTGTAGGTGAAATTAAGAAAACACTCCCATTTACCATTACAACAAAAAGAATAAAATACCTAGGAATAAACCTACCTAAGGAGACAAAAGACCTGTATGCAGAAAATTATAAGACACTGATGAAAGAAATTAAAGATGATACAAACAGATGGAGAGATATACCATGTTCGTGGATTGGAAGAATCAACATTGTGAAAATGACTCTACTACCCAAAGCAATCTACAGATTCAATGCAATCCCTATCAAACTACCACTGGCATTTTTCACAGAACTAGAACAAAAAATTTCACAATTTGTAATGGAAACACAAAAGACCCCGAATACCGAAAGCAATCTTGAGAAAGAAAAACAGAGCTGGAGGAGTCAGGCTCCTTGACTTCAGACTATACTACAAAGCTACAGTAATCAAGACAGTATGGTACTGGCACAAAAAGAGAAACACAGATCAGTGGAACAGGATAGAAAGCCCAGAGATAAACCCATGCACATATGGTCACCTTATCTTTGATAAAGGAGGCAAGAATATACAGTGGAGAAAAGACAGCCTCTTCAATAGGTGGTGCTGGGAAAACTGGACAGCTACATGTAGAAGAATGAAATTAGAACACTCCCTAACACCATACACAAAAATAAACTCAAAATGGATTAAAGACCTAAATGTAAGGCCAGACACTATAAAACTCCTAGAGGAAAACATAGGCAGAACACTCTATGACATAAATCATAGGAAGATCCTTTTTGACCCACCTCCTAGAGAAAGGGAAATAAAAACAAAAATAAACAAATGGGACCTAATGAAACTTAAAAGCTTTTGCACAGCAAAGGAAACCATAAACAAGACGAAAAGACAACCCGCAGAATGGGAGAAAATATTTGCAAATGAAGCAACTGACAAAGGATTAATCTCTAAAATTTACAAGCAGCTCATGCAGCTCAATATCAAAAAAACAAACAACCCAATCCAAAAATGGGTAGAAGACCTAAATAGACATTTCTCCATAGAAGATATACAGATTATCAACAAACACATGAAAGAATGCTCAACATCATTAATCATTAGAGAAACGCAAATCAAAAGTACAATGAGATATCATCTCACACCGGTCAGAATGGCCATCATCAAAAAATCTACAAACAATAAATGCTGGAGAGGGTGTGGAGAAAAGGGAACCCTCTTGCACTGTTGGTGGGAATGTAAATTGATACAGCCACTCTGGAGAACAGTATGGAGGTTCCTTAAAAAACTAAAAATAGAACTACCATACGACCCAGCAATCCCACTACTGCGCATGTACCCTGAGAAAACCATAATTCAAAAAGAGTCATGTACCACAATGTTCATTGCAGCTCTATTCACAATAGCCAGGACATGGAAGCAACCTAAGTGTCCATCAACAGATGAATGGATAAAGAAAATGTGGCACATATATACAATGGAATATCACTCAGCCATGAAAAGAAACGAAACTGAGTTATTTGTAGTGAGGTGGATGGACCTAGAGTCTGTCATACAGAGTGAAGTAAGTCAGAAAGAGAAAAACAAATACCATACGCTAACACATATATATGGAATCTAAAGAACAAAAAGGAAAATGGTCATGAAGAACCTAGGGGTAAGATGGGAATAAAGGTGCAGACCCACTAGAAAATGGACTTGAGGATACGGTGAGGAGGAAGGGTAAGCTGGGACAAAGTGAGAGAGTGGCATGGACATATATACACTACCAAATGTAAAATAGATAGCTAGTGGGAAGCAGCCACATAGCACAGGGAGATCAGCTCGGTGCTTTGTGACCACCTAGAGGGGTGGGATAGGATGAGTGGGAGGGAGGGAAATGCAAGAGGGAAGAGATATGGGGATATATGTATATGTATAACTGATTCACTTTGTTATAAAGCAGAAACTAACACACTCTTGTAAAGCAATTATACTCCAATAAAGATTTAAAAAAAAAAAGAAGAACGAATCAGAGCAGAAGAATACATAACAGAAATGAAAAATACACTAAAGGGAATCAACAGCAGATTGGAGGATGCATAACAGATTAGCAATCTGGAACATAGGGTAGTGGAAATCACCCAATCAGAGCATCAAAAAGAAAAAAGAATTTAAAAGTTAAGAAAGTTTAAGGGACCTCTGTGACAACATTAATCATACCAGCATTCACATTACAGGGGTCCCAGAAGGAGAAGAGAGAAAGAAAGGGACAGAGAACCTATTTGAAGACATAATGGCTGAAAACTTCCCTAACCTGGGAAAGGAAACAGACAACAAGTCCAGGAAGCACAGAGAGTCCAAAACAATATGAACCCAAAAAGACCCACACCAAGATACATTATAATTAAAATGACAAAAGCTAAAGATAAGAAAGAATCATAAAGCAACAAGAGAACAACTAGTTATATACAAGGTAACCCCCATTAAGACTATCAGTGTATTCTACCAAACATAAAATAGATAGCTAGTGGGAAGCAGCTGCATCACATGGGAAGATCAGCTCAGTGCTTTGTGACGACCTAGAGGGGTGGGATAGGGAGGGTGGAAGGGAGACACAAGAGGGAGGAGATATGGGGATATATGTGTATGTATAGCTGATTCACTTTGTTATACAGCAGAAACTAACACAACATTGTAAAGCAATTATACTCCAATAAAGCTGTTAAAAATAAATAAATTATTTAATTAAAAAAAAAAAAGACAATCTGTATTTTTTAGCAGAAACTTCACAGGCCAGAAGGGACTGGTGCAATACATTCAAACTACTGAAAGGTAATAACTTACAACCAAGAACCTAACAATGGAAAGGTTAACATTTATAACTGAAGGAGAGATAGAGAGTTTTACAGACAAGCAAAAGCTAAAGGAGCTCATCACCACTAAACTAACCTTTCTAAAAATGTTAGACACTTGTTTAAAAGGAAAACAACAGGCCTAAACTAGAAAGAAGAAAATTATAAATGAAAAAAATCTCACTGCTGAAGGCAAACATATAGTAAAGGTAGTGGATCCACTAGATGGTTTTACTAGTTTTGTCTTTATCCTTCATACTATCTTTATATCTAAAATAAGCAGTTGTGATACACAAAATAAAAAGATGTAAAATATGATGTCAAATCATAAAATGTGGTAGTGGTTGGGCAGTAAAAGTGCAGTATTTAGAATGTGCTTGAACTTAAGTGACCATCAATTTAAAATAGACTAGTATAAAAATAGGTTGTTACATAAGAACCTCATGATAAACTACAAACCAAAAGCCTAAAAAATATACAAAAAATAAAGAGAAAGTAAAACAAACATTACACTAAAAAAAGGTCATCAGATCACAGGGGAAGAGAACAAGAGAAGAAAGGAACAGAGAAAAACTACCACACATAGAAATAGAAAACAATTAACAAAATGGCAGTAAGTACATCATTATCAATAATTACTTTAAATTTGAATGGACTAAATGTTCCAATCAAAAGACATTGAATGGATTAAAAAAAAAGACCCATGTAACGCTGCATACAAGAGACTCACTTCAGATCTGAAGACACACAGAGACTGTGTGAAAAGATGAAAAAAGATATTCCATGCAAATTGAAACAAAAAGAAAGCTGGGGCAGCAATAGTTATATAAGACAAAATAAACTTTAAAACAAAGAGTATAACAAGAAACAAAGAAGGTCATTACATAATGATAAACAAATCAATTTAACAAGAGAATAAAACAAGCAGACATGGAATATTCTCCAGGAGGGATCACATGTTAGGGATAACAACATGGCCTAACATGTGATCAATAAATTTAAGAAGATTGAAATTGTATCAAGCATCTTTTCCAACCACAATGATGTAAAACTAGAAATCAACTACAAGAAAAAAACCGAGAAAAATTTTTAAAAAAACTAAACTAAACACATGAAGGTGAAAAAACATACTACTAAACAAACAAGGGTGAATGAAGAAATAAAGAAGAGAAAAAAATACCTTGAGAGAAATGAAAATGGAAACACAATGTTCCAAAATCTATGGGATGCAACAAAAGCAGTTCTAAGAAGGAAATTTGCAACATTCCATGCTTACTTCACGAAACAAAAAATTCTTAAATAAACAATCTAACCTTATACCTAAAGGAACTAGAAAAAGAAGAGCAAACAAAGCTCAAAGTTAGTAGAAGGAAGGAAATGATAAAGAACAAAACAGAAAGAAATAAAACAGACTAAAAAAATTTTTTTTAATAAATGAAACTAAGAATTGGTTCTTTAAAAAGATAAACAAAATTGATATACCTTTAGCCAGACTCAGCAAGAAAAAAAGAAAAGGCTCACATAAATAAAATCATAAATGAAACAGGAGAAGTTACAACAGACAGCACAGAAATAGAATCATAAGAGATCACTACAAACAATTATACACAAAAAAATTGGACAACCTAGAAGAAATGGCTAAATTCCCAGAAATGTAAAGTTTTCTAATATTGAATAAGGAAGAAATAGAAAATATGAACAGATAAATCACTAGCAATTAATTTGAATCAGTAATTTTAAAAACCTCCTAACAAACAAAAGTCCAGAACCAGATGGCTTCACAAGCAAATACCACAAAACATTTAAAAAAGAGTTCATCCTTCTCAAACTATTCCAAAAAATGAAAAAAGAAGAAACGCTTCCAAATTCATTCTATGTATCTAGCATTACCTTGACACAAAAACCAGATAAAGACACCTGAAAAGAAAAAAAAAAAATTACAGGCCAATATCCCTGATCAACACAGATGCAAAAAATCCTCAACAGATTATTAACAAACTGAATTCAACAATACATTAAAAGGGCCATACACCATGATCAACTGGGATTTATTGCAGGGATGTAAGGATAGTTCAATATCTGCAAATCAATCAATATGATATATCACATTAACAAAACAAAGGATAAAAATCATATGATCATCTCAATAAATGCAAAAAAAGCTTTTGACAAAATTCAACATCCATTTATAAAAAAATTCTCAACAAAGTGGGTGTAGAGGGTACATAATTCAACATAATAAAGGCCATATATGACAAACTCATAGCTAACCTAATACTCAACAGTGAAAAGCTAAAAGCTTTTCCTCTAAGATCAGGAATAAGACAAGGATGCCCAACATAGTATTGGAAATTCTAGCCACAGCAATTAGACAAGAAAAAGAAATAAAAGTCAGCTAAGTTGAAAAGAAGTAAAACTGTTACTATTTGCAGATAACAGGATACTATATATTAAAAACCCTAAAAAAATTACCAAAAAACTATTAGAACTAATAAACGAATTCAGTGAAGTTGAAGGATACAAAATCAATATACAGAAATCTGCTGTGTTTCTATACATGAATAAGGAGCTACCAGAAAGAGAAAGTAAGATAACAACCCCATTTACAGTTGCATCATAAAGAATAAAATAGGAGTAAATCTAACAAGGAGGTGTAAGACCTGACTTTGACTACTATAAGACATTGATGAAGAAATTAAAAACTACACAAATAAATAGAAAGATATATACCTTGTTCATAGATTGGAAGAATTTAAATTGTTAAAATGTCCATACTACCCAAGACAATCTACTGATTCAATGTAATCCTTATCAAAATATCAATGACATTTTTCACAGGAATGGAAGTAATTGTAAAATTTATATGGAACCAGAAAGACCCCAAATAGCCAAAGCAATATTGAGAAAGAACAAAGGTGGAGGTATCACTCTCCCTGATTTCAAGTTATACTACAAAACCAAAGTAATTAAAACAGTATTGTACTAGCACAAAAACAGACACACAGATCAGTGGAACAGAATAGAGAGCTCAGAAATAGACCCACACTTATATGGCCAATTAATGACAAAGGAGGCAAGAATACACAATAAGGAAAAGCCAGTCTTTTCAATAAATGGTGTTAGGAAACTGAACAGTTACATGTAAAAGAATCAGACAGGACCATTTTCTCACAAAATGCACAAAAATAAAATCAAAATGGATCAAAGATGCAAATGTAAGACCTGAAACCATTATTATTGTTTCTCAGAATCCTTTGCATGCTAAAGATTTTGCAGTCAAGTTGATGGTGATTTTGCAGTTTATTTCCAGTAGGAGTACAGCTGCTCACCTATCCTTTCATACTTTGACCTTATAACTGGAGCTGAAAGACTCAAGCTACATTTCCCAGATCCTTTTTAATCTGGCTTCCTGGTAATGGGAGGGTCCTCCTAATGGGAAGCACGGGCAGGAGAACACAAGGTGCGAGGAAGAGAGAAGCTTCCAGTTTCTGATACTGATAACAGTGGCAGTAGTTAGAGGTTGCTTAGCAGCAGCAGTGCTGGCTTATGTAGACTCTTGGTGCCCCAGCACTGGCAACATTTCCTGTTGGTCCAGCATTTCCAGCAGTGCAGCAGCAGGAACAGCCCCAGGAGCTCCAGCCTAGGGGTATTAGTTGTTTTTAATGCAGGGTATCATCCCTTCTTCCCTTTTTCTCCTCCTATTCTCTCTTTTATTCCTCTAGCCCTTCCAGAACTTTGTTAGAAAGTTTCTATACAAAGTTTTCCCATTTTGAAATACTTAGCTCCCTTTCTATTTCCTTTACTGTGCCCCCACTGATATGGTGCCCAAAATACTTTTTCTTCCTCTCTTTTGATGACCACAATTTATCTGCCCCCAACACACATCCATTATTTACCTTAGGCCCTCAAAATCTTTATTGCTGTTCTTACATTCATATCATGAATTCTGAGTCATTCATTGCCACTCAGGCTTCAATGTGGTATAATGTATAAAGAAAAAATAGGCACTCAGAGTCAGTAAGAGGGTACTGACTTCAGTGATCATGCTTCAGTGATTTATGAAATTGTAACAATACATTCCTTTGGCTTTTCCTTTTAGCTATATTGGAATCTTGCTTGATACTAGATTTAGAAGAGAATACTGTGGAAATGTATAAATTAGAATTGCAAAGTAAAAATTGAACATAACAATAATAATAAAGCAAGTAAACAGCACTAGCATTGTAACTGTAACCACAAAACTAGGCATCTTGTCATTCTAATTTAATAATAGCTGAAAATTCTGTCTGCAGTATTGTTAATGGTCCCCATGCTCAACATGACACTCCTGTCTTTTTACTTTTAAGTCATCATAAAGAATTAAGGGACCTAGATGCTTCGGCCCCCTAGGTTTCCTGCACTACTTGGATATTCTGAGCATATTTCCTGTCTCTAATGACACATACAAGTTTGATCTTTGGAAAATCATTTCTCACATTCTCCATTTACCTACAAAATGTTCCTATCTATCTTGTTCCCAAAAAGGATTTGGAGGAGAAGAAAATTACCATTAAAGTTAAAAATTACTATGACTTTAAGAAGATCAAAAATGAAGTATACTTTACTATATACCACATTATATCATTAGACTAAAAATAATGTACATTTATTCCTTTGTGATATTTTTTCCTTCTGTATAAGCTGTTCTTCATTCTACCTCAAACCATATTTTAAAGATTTGCTTGGCTACTCTGTAAATCTATTTAGTTCTAAAGTATAAAAGTCACAGCTCTTCTTAGATTCGGTACAGTTTGTATTTTAAAAAACTTCATCAGTACTTTCCTGCCCAAAAGATGGGGGATTCTTTTATGATCCCAACTAGATTCAAACAAAGAGAGAGACTTTAAACAATGTGGTAACATACTCCTAATAAAAGGCTAACAACTCCAGGGCTGTAAGTCATAACAGAATCCGTTATTTACATTTTCTTATTTTATTGCATGATGCTATTTCTCCTGTGAAATACTAGAATGTAGCATTTTTCATTTAAAAAATTATGCACTTAAAGCTATTCATCATGTTTACTCCCCTCTTCTTGTTGGATTCAATTACACTTCGCACATTTACATAGTGCTGACCATTTGCTCTCTAGAGCCAGGTGGACGCCAGTGCACTGAAACCTTTGCTGTGCACACCTTCCTGTCTGTGTGACCTTGGGCAGGTAACTGAACATCTCAGTGCCCGTAATCTTGTCAGCACAATGGAGATAAGAATAGCTTAACATCTTCAGTTTCTGAGATGCTCTAAGCTTTCTAGCACCTATGTTTACTATTTGAAAAATTAATCTCTCAGAAGAAAAGAAGAATAAGGAAATCAAGGAAATTCTGTAGTACAGTAGAAAGAGTATCAGGCTGAACAGGGGAGCCTGGTTCTAATTTGACCATTAGGACGTTGAGCTAAGCCCTTGCTCTTTAGGCCTGCAAGACAAAAGTTGGATAAAATCATCACAAAGGACTCTTCCAGGTGTAAAATCCTTTGAATATGACTAATTTCAAATACAGAAATATATTTGCCTCTTGGCCGTTAACTGTAACTAGGCTTAATTCTATTCTGACACAGATATCATTTCTGCCTCTTCTCTGATTTTCCACCTTGAAGTCCCAAAGAATCAATTTTTGACCAAATTCCCCAGTGATTAACGTGTGATTTTCTCATCTCAATATTTTACCCTTGTTTTCATCTATCAACCAAAACAGAGTATTAATATTTATAGCATGTAATACCTGTGGTCAAGTTATCCATCTCTCTAATGGATTTACTATAAGCACATGCATTTATTTCCAGGAAAACATCCATTTCAAATCTTCAGAGCAGAATGTTTTTAAGGTGTGTTAATGAGACATTGCTTATTCTAGGGTTCAGTATATGGCTCTGGCCTGAACTAATGCCAATATTACTGATCCAAATGCAGACCTATGCCTGGATGGGGAATAAAATGCAGAGAAACCTAAAACCATGTGAAGTTACCATTCTAAGGAATCCTGATACCTTAACCATTTTAAACTCTACCAGTAAGTAAATCCCATGATTTGAAATATTCTGAAACTAAAATAATGCTGGCTTTCACCTGACGGCTCAATTTAATTTAGTTCCCACCTCCCCATCCTTTAAAATGTTTGAAAGCTCCCTTATATCTTATTTAAGACATAAGACTAGGACTTGAGACACTGCTAACCTTACTCTGCCAAGACATGTGGATTCTACTGGTAAACCCATTTAGGTTCTCTGAAACCAGTCACTAACCAGGTGGTCATGTCTGTTCTCATGGGACACCTGCACATTCACCCTAATAGTACTCTGCCTGCACACATGACATTCAAATTATGCCCTCCAGGTCTCAGTAGCCATGATTGATTGACTTAAATGAGACAGAACAAGACTCCTGGCTTTATTCTCACTGATTTAATTTGATCAGGTATTTAATCAAGGCTGCAGAGATTAAGCCAACTTTTGTGACTCTGTAGCCTAACAGCCTTGGGGTGGTTTTGTTGTTCTTTAGGTCTGAAATGTTGCCAATGTAAATCAGGTGCCCTCTCATCACCACCAGCCTCAGTCTCCACTAATCACTCCTCTCCTGGGTCTTCTCAGAGCCCCATAGACCTGTAGAGTTTATACTACAATGAATTTTAATTTGCTTTTCGGCAGGCCCCAAATAGGTCTTTTAAATGTTAGTGGGATAGCTGGCTATGGCCAGCTACTCTCAAAATATGACAGTGTCAACTGATACCTCAGATGAAATGGACTAGGACTGCTCTGCTTGCTGGGCCCTGAATCCTGGATATGTACTTGCACTTACCAGACCCTGGTAAGTCTAGCCTCATTTCCTTCATATGATATTACCTGTTTCATGAATCCTTATGTCTGTGACATTGTGTGTTCTCATATTTAACCCATTAGACTCTGGCTCTCCTCTGTCTAAAGGCCCAGCTTTTTCATACTGTTCATACAACTACTAGTTACAGGGTTTGTTTGTCATGAGCCATAAACTCGGATCAGCAAAAAATGTGATCTTCCTTATTTTTCTTTTCTATCTTATAAATCCAACTGTACCTGAAAACAAAAGGGTTTCCCTAGAACTTTCCAGGTATACTCAGTAACTGAAAAGATTTTTCAGTCATTTCAAGTTTAAACTCAGTCAAAAATTATAATTTCCTCTCTGACATCACTTATCTCTAAATTAGAGCCCAAAACTCTGGGTCTTTCACCAAACTGAAGCACTGATAGGAGATCTGTCCACTTCGTAGTCTCTGCATATTATATGCTACTGCTACTGAGATGTTAAATAACTCTGTCATGGACTTTGCTTGATGGCACGTCTAGCCCAGTGCTATCCAATAGGAATATAATATAAGCCACAGTTGTAATTTTTAATTTTCTAGGAGGCACTTTAGAAAAGGTAGTACGTCTTTGAAATCTGGTGTATATTTTACACATGCAGTCCATCCCAATTCAAACTAGTCACATTTCAAATGTGCTAGTGGCTAAAATACTGGACGACAGTTCTAGAGTGAAGCCACTCCTCCAGGTGGCATCTACTGGCACGTTCATTTACAACGTTCGCTGAGCCTGCCATCCAAGACTGGGGAGAATGGGCCAGTCCCAGTGATTGAAGGGCTTGGGAGATCCCACCATAGTCCAAGCAACATGGGACACTCACATTTCTAGTTAGGGAGGCAACATACCAGTATCAGGATTAAGATTTTAAGATAGTCATTGTAGGACATCATATGTGGTTTTCAGGACTCCAACTGTCAGGGCTACACTTCTAAGGAAAAAAAATCAATAGGAGATGCTAGGTAACTCCCTCTGCCAGTTTCTGTGGGAGCCCTGAGGCTATCACTGGGCCTTCTTTACTTTGTTCTGCCTACAGCCTCTGTATCGTTGTGGCAAAGAGCAAATGCAATGTCTCTTCCAGAACTAGACTCAGGTACTATACCTATCTCCTCTACTCTTAAGCCCCTACATTTAAAGGTTGATATTTGGCCTCTAGCCCCCACTAGGAAACTCAGGTACAAGAAGAAAGGGGCACCTACCTTCACTCAGTTTCTTTTTTTCCCCCTTCCAAGCTCAGATTTTCATGTAGGGGGATGGAGAGAAGCAGAGAGGCAGAATATGTGGACAACCCTGCTTGATCAAATATTCCTCTAATCTTTCCTTCCGTATACCTGGAACAATGCTTCTGTGGTTAAAACTCAAGACATTTGAAGTTTCTCTCCTGTATTCCTCTATGATTCTTCCCCTGTGATATTTCTAGTATCACATCTCCAGGCAAAAGTGTATGGTATGTACATGTGGAGGGAATCCTGGGAGCAGAATATATACCCATTACTACTTCACATGCAGTCCTGTCACACGTATGTCATGGTGGTTTCTCCTTCCAGGCTATGCTTCATCTTTCTCAAGGTGAGTCCCTCCCCAAGGCCCTGGTTGCCTCCACTACCACGTGGCTTCCTGAGGTCTCCCAGCACATTGCAGGGGCTCATTTCTGGGTTTTCTGATCCAGGTCCTCTGTTATAATCAACTAGCAACTTATGGCACAGCGTTCTGACTCCACAGGCTTAATTCTTCCAGTGAGAATGACACACTGGGCTTGACACTTCCAGGCGCTAGTATGTTTACACTGCCTTCCTCACTCAGTAGTACACTCCTCAGGGTCGGCAGCTGTCAGGTATTAAGACTAAAATGAGGCTTAACAGTGAGCCTGAGGCAACTCACAGATGGGAAAGAGAGGGACACTGAAGAGAATGGATATTTTGAAGGGCATAGGAGGTCAAGTACTATGATAGAAGATGCTGAGATGTTTGAGGTGCAAGATATTTACTGGGGATCAAGGCCTCTGAAAAGAAGGAAGAGGATGCGAGATTGGGCAGAGGGAGAAGGTGAATTGTCATGCAGACCCTACAATCTTCAGCCAACCATATGGGGAGCTCTGGAGCAAATGCTGCTCATCAGAGTTATCCTGTTATCAGGCCAGAATGGTCAGATGGTTAATTCCCTACCTCACTGCATACAGGCTGATCCAGGAAGGAAATGGTCTTGGAGGAAGCAGCTCTGTACAGCTGAGGCTGACCTTGAAGGAGATGGCAACTGGAGGTCCTTTCTTAGAGGGAAATTGGGGAGGGGCATCTCCTTGCTTATCAGAGTTCTAGCCACAATTCAATTTTTGGCACGTAGATTGCTAACTGTACAGACAAGGTACCATGAGAGAGGATTCAGGTCTTGAGGGTCAGACAAATATTATAGAAAGACTGTCCCTGGAGTTCAGGATCCCAGCTACTAGGATTGATATTTTTGAGAAGGAAAACTAACAAAACCAAGGCAGAGTAGTAGAGTGCCTGGTTGAGTGGCTGGCCTTCAGGGTGTGGCTCTTGTTCTAGACAAAGGTTAGAGAACAAGGGAGACTAGAACTTAAGAGCAGAGACCAATGCAAGGCTCAGTCAAGTAGAGCAAACCAACAGCACAGGCAGGAGAGCGAGGCAGTGAGTAGAGAAGAAGACCCAGTACTGGAAATGACTGCACAGAAGAGGAGTTAATGAAGGACAGAGGTCTAGAGAACCACACCATTACTATAAGCAACAATGCTAAGGTAGGGCAAGTAATTCTTCCTAATACTAGTAGTATTAGGAATTCTTCCTAATACTACTCAAGAAGCATCCAATTGAGTAGTATATTCTATTACTTCAATATTAAAAGGATATAAGGTCATTACTAAAATAAGATTTATCAACTATTTATCCAAGATTTTGTTTTTTTCCAACAATCTCTCAATAAACAGACACGCTACCTCTCAATGAGTACTTGTGATTCATAAATATTTTCACATTTTGTGAAGGTTTTAATGGCACAAGAAGATTGCAGTCTTTCAAAGCATCAAAATTAATACTTTGGAGAATAGGTGCAGGTCCTGTTGCTTTAACTTAAAATAATTCTAAGAACCCTGACTTAATTTTCAAAATAGCAATATTGGCTCTGCTTTAGGAAATACAACCAGGCATGCTTAGTCAGTTCAGTTGGCTTGGCCAGTCATATAGAGGGAAAACAACATCCTGAAAATTTGATTAAAATGCTTATTTCCACCCTCATATTGCTGGGGAAAAAAAAGACAACACTTTATTTTCAATTTTAGAGAAAACTGAACTGATACAAAACATTGAAAGCTAAAGCAATCTTTTATAGATAAATCTGTTCATGCATGAACAAAAAGATTAACAAGAAGATTGCTGCTACTGGTAACATGCATTTTATGACCACGTGAGGGGGAAGATAGGATTTTTCTCTGCCTAGAATACTGAAGAGATCATAGCTCTCATGGGATAAGCAAACAGCTGCTGCTTTTTCACAGGAAAAAAAATTCATTTGATTTTCCATGTTGTCCACTAAACTACTTATGCATTCATCTTTTAAGGAAAAGATGCTAGAGTAGGCTCTTTAAAAATATGAAGCAAATACCTTTTCTTTTTTTCAAATGAAATCTCATGCACAAGAGTGTTATTATAAAAAGCTACTAAAGCAAAAACTAGGAGTAAACATCACCAGATGGTTAGAAAATAAAGACATTAATATTTTAGGGATTAAATGGCTTAAGAAATCTTGATTTTGGGACTTCCCTGGGTGGTCCAGTGGTTAAGAATTGCATGTCTCTCAATTTAAATCAAAAGCTAGAAACGATTAAGCTTAGTGAGGAAGGCATGTCAAAAGCTGAAACAGGCCAAAAGCTAGGCCTGTTGCACCAGTTAGCCAAGTTGTGAATGCAAAGGAAAAGTTCTTGAAGGAAATTAAAAGTGCACTCCAGGGACACACAAATGATAAGACAGCAAAACAGCATTATTGCTGATGTGGAGAAAGTTTTAGTGGCCTGTATAGAAGATCAAACCAGCCACAACATTCCCTTAAGTCAATGCCTAATTCAGAGCACGGCCCTAACTCTCTGCAATTCTGTGAAGGCTGAGAGAGGTGAGGAAGCTGCAGAAGAAAAGTTTGAAGCTAGCAGAGGTTGTTTCATGAGGTTGAAGGAAAGAAGCCATCTCCATAACATAAAAGTGCAGGGTGAAGCAGCAAGCGCTGATGCAGAAGCTGCAGAAAGTTATCCAGAAGATCTAGCTCATATCATTAATGAAGGTGGCTACACTAAACAAGAGATTTTCAGTGTAGACGAAACAGCCTTATATCGGAAGAAGATACCATCCAGGACTTTCATAGCTAGGGAGGAGAAATCAATGCCTGGCTTCAAGGCTTCAAAGCTGCAAAGGACGGGCTAACTCTGTTGTTAAGGGCTAATGCAGCTGGTGACTTGAAGTTTAAGCCAATGCTCACCATTCCAAAAACCCTACGGGGCTTCCCTGGTGGTGCAGTGGTAAAGAATCCACCTGCCAATGTAGGGCACACGGGTTCGAGCCCTGGTCCGGGAAGATCCCACATGATGTGGAGCAACTAAGCCCACGAGCCACAACTACTGAAGCCCGCGTATCTAGAGCCCGTGATCCTCAACAGGAGAAGTCACCACAGTGAGAAGCCCGCGCACCACAACGAAGAGTAGCCCTCGCTCACTGCAACTAGAGAAAGCCCACGCTCAGCAACGAAGACCCAATGCAGCCAAAAATAATTTTTAAAAAAAACCCTACGGCCTTGAGAATTATGCTAAATCTATCCTGCCTGTGCTCTATTAATGGAACAACAAAGCCCGAATGACAGCATATCTGTTGACAACAGGGTTTACTGAATATTTTAAGCCCACTGTTGAGACGTACTGCTCAGAAAAAGATTCCTTTCAAAATATTACTGCTCATTGACAATGCACCTGGTCACCCAAGAGCTCTGATGGAGATGGACAACAAAATAATGTTGTCTTCATGCCTCCCAACACAACATCCATTCTGCAGCCCCTGGATTAAGGAATAATTTCAACTTTCAAGTCTTATTATTTAAGAAATACATTTTGTAAGGTCATAGCTGTCATAGATAGTGTTTCCTCTGATGGATCTGGGCAAAGTCTGCTGAGAACTAATTGATTCACCATTCTATGTGCCATTAAGAATATTTGTGACTCATGGGAAGAGGTCAAAATAACAACATTAACAGGAGTTTAGAAGTTGATTCCAACCCTCATGGATGATTCTGAGGGGTTCAAGACCTCAGTGGAAAAAGTAACTGCAGATGTACAAATAGCAAGAGAAATAGAAATGGAGCCTGAAGATGGAACTTAATTGCTGCAATTAAAACTTTAATGGATGATAAAACTTTAACGCATGAGGAGTTACTTCTTATGGATGAGCAAAGAAAGTACTTTCTTGAGATGGAATCTACTCCTAGTGAATATACCATGAAGGTAGTTGAAATGACAACAAAGGATTTAGAATATTATATAAAGGTAGTTGATAAAGCAGTGACAGGGTTTGAGAGGACTGACTCAAATTTTAAAAGATGTTCTACTGTGGGTAAAATGCTATCAAACAGCACAGGATGCTACAGAGAAATTGTTCATGAAAAGTCAATCAATGTGGCAAACTTCACCTTGTCAGTCACCTCAACTTTCAGTAACTACCACCCTGATCAGTCAGCTGCCATCAACACTGAGGTAAGACCCTTCAGTGGCGAAAAGATTACAACTCACTGAAGGCTCAGAAGATGGTTAGCACTTTTTTAGCAATAAAGTATTTTTTAGTTAATGTATCTACATTGTTTTTTAAGACATAATGCTATTGCACACTTAATAGACTACAGTACGGTGTGAACATAACTTTTATATGCACCGGAAAGCAAAAAAAATTCATGTGACTCTCTTTACTGCAACATTCACTTATTGCAGTGGCCTGGAAATGAACCCACAGTATTTCTGAGGTATGCCTGTACTTGTTCAAGGTAATTAGACTTATTGGTTGATAGATTTCTTATGAGGTAAATTACTTAGTACCTACTAATAAGATGTCTTTAGAGGTGATGAGACCAGATAGAAACTTCATTTGCTTTTTTTCTAGTCTGCTTACATAAATATATGTATGTATATGTGTATGTATTTTGTGTGTGTGTGTACAAGTACAATCAAAGTTTATTTGGAATTCTTTCAGCTGGAAATCTACCGTAATCAGTGTTTTCCCTATTTATAATACAATGGCAAATAACATCCTTGGCAATACCAAGAAGGCTGGTATGATACCAAAGCATTGTCGGAATAATTAAAATTGATTAACTCATGGTCAATAGATTTGTAGTGTTTTGAGTGTTCTTAAATAAAAATTTTAATCCCTTAAATAATACATAAATTCTTTGCATATCTAAAATCTTTATTAAAATATCCCATCTCCTAACTCTAATATATGTTTATTATTTGTTAGAAAGTAAAATTGGTAAGTATCAATTCACTTAATATTCCAAGTACATAAGACAAAAGGAATTTAGAAAAAAATTTATTTTCCCATTTTAGGTTAGACTTCTAGGAGTCTAATGGGGCTGATTAAAAAAAAATATTTGCACAACTCAGGCTGAAATCCACATATTTAGATTTGACTTTCAAAGACATACCTTGGGCCAGGAAAAAAAAATCACTTGACACAAGCTATAAACACAGATCTTTAGGGAAAATGGAAATTTTATATCAGTTCTTCTTTTATTGTGTTAGAACAGAGGAAAAACAGATCCGAGGTGGGGAGTTTGTGGGTAAAGATGAAACATACAACTTCAGACAAAAAAGAATGGAATTAATATTTATTGGATGCAAAAAGGGCCAGACAATGTGCTGGTTATTTTTGGTACCTTGAGTACAATTAATGGATAACTGAACTCAGTTTGAAATTGAAAATTGTAGTGCTGTGGTCATCCTAGTATTTTGCAATATAATTACTAGTTCCATCTAACACATATTTAATAATAAATTCTAACTTTAATCATCAAATTTTATTTCCAGACTTTCTTTCTACAGGTTACTGTAAAATCATCAAAATGGACACTTGTCTTTCCCAAGTCCTACCCTCATAACTTGGCCTCAGAGTAAGACTTAAGAGACCTCAGAAGTTAAAATTCTCTCAGAAAATTATCTTCGTAGAATAACAACTTTGTCTTTTGCTTATCCTTTTTATGATCTGCTATAAAATAAAAACTCGGTCACTGGATGTCCCTGTAAAAACAATAAAAAACTGATTAAAAGTTCCAATTCCTTTCCACCATCACTTGTAGGTGATCTGTGGAAGGCCAAACAGAGTGTGCATTTGACTCAGGAAATGGTGACTAACTATTTTAATAGGATGTAATAGAGCTGAGTCTCATCACTTCATGACTAAACCCTTTGACTTACTAATACAGACTGCTGGACTATAAGAAGATAGTGGTTTCCCCTTAAATGGACTAAATAAAAAAGATAAGCATTAGTTGGCTATACTTATGATCCATTTTTTCTTCCAAGAAATACTCCCCTTTTCAATGAGTCATTTGATTGATCATATAAATGATCAATCTGATAAAAATAAGTATACTATTTTGTCATTTTTTTCCATCTGCTGTCAACGTATACTGAAAAATGTACTGTAATAATCCACAGGTATTATGTAAAATGGATTTCAAAAAAATGACATAGCAAACATCCAGAAAAGAGATAGCAAAAGGATCACAATAATGGTACAGACAGATTGGTCCCCAATTTCAGCATCCTCAAAATGTGAAATTAGAGAGAATAATTAAGATTTCTTATAACAGATTTTTCTATCACTGTGACTTTTCTTCATAGTTCCGTGGTTTTTATTTAATATCTATTGCTCTAAACTAAAGAATATAAATTAACAAAACTAAGCAAATAAAACCATAAGTATAGGTATGAGATTTATAGAGTTTCAATAGCTCCTTAAAAAATTTCAATTCAAAAGTCCTAAGATCAACACCTAATCTGACCAGGCATCTTGTAGATGCAGTCTTCACCCAGGTACTTCCATGTCATGGAGGTAAATTACTACTGGTCACAAGTGTGACTGGCGGAAAAGGACTGGGATGACTCATTACAACCTATTAACACTGTAAGGAAAATAACACACAAATGTCTTTTAAAAATAGCTTATAGAAGCTATTTGGATGAGGACTTTTTAAAGGCAGAAGCAGATAGTGTGATCTTCAAATACTAACCCTCCCCTTCTCCCCACCTCAGTTGAGGTTTAATTCAAATGAAGGGATAGGGAGGATGGTTGTTAAGGACTATGCTAACTCAAAACACATGTAGGTTCCAGAAGGCACTGCTTGTTGGTCAAAATATGGTTCTTGACAGGTCACCAACTATTTGTTTATTCAATAAACTTTTATTGGGTGGCCTGTAGTGCCAGTTACTGTGCCAAGTAATTGAAATACAAAGATGAATAAAACAGAGTTCTTAGCCTTAAGGAACCTTTCTTCAAGTCAGGGAACCAGATTAAAAAAGACAATGACAACACAGTGAAGTGAGTGCCATGATTCACTTAAGCTGAGGGCAAAGTAAGAGGTAAAGGAAGCCTTCATTGAAAGGTAATATAGGAACCAAATGTGAAAAAATTGAGATAGAAAAAAAAAAGTTACATATGAGGAAAGTACTCCAGATGAATGAAGAAGATGCTCATAGTGTGTAAAGAAAGCCTAGCACTGGGGAGACTTTGCTCAGTTCATGATGACTGGATTGTGTAGTGAAGAGCTATATTGTGAGAGCTCTTGTAAGCCACATTAGTTCAGAGGAAGGCTTTGAGGAGCAACTGAAAGATGTCAAGCAGGAACTATTTTTAGAAAGTTCATTCTACATTAGAGTGGAGGGAACCATAAAAGACAAACATCTTGGAGATATAGCAAAGGCCTACTCATGATAGGGGAAAAAAGTGTTGGATGTGAAAAATATTAACGATGTCGAATTAAAATCCTGCTGCACATGGGCATCCTGTATTTCTGTCCTGGTTTCCAAAAGTGAAGCAGCTCTTACTATTTATGAACTCTTAAAGACTTCCTAAAATGACTCTTTTTCCTGCTTGCTTGGTAGTGTTCCCAGAGCATGAGTAAGCCCTCAGTGCAAGTGATACTTCTCTCTCAAACCTTAATGAGTCACAATTAATCTAAACATACAAATTATGTTAAATAACAGATTTATCTTCAGCAATGTGTGACCCAATTAAATATTTTATTAGATACACTGTTCACATCAGGTTGTAGACTCAGAATTATAAATGCTTTGTCAGAACTCCTCAACATTCAAAATATTAATCAGCTTTGACAATATAGGATTTTTTTTTCCTCTCATTTTTTTAACTACTCACTTCTGTATTCTAGATAAACAAGCATATCTTTAAATGCTCTGATTTATGATTATGTCCTATCTTAATTTTTCCTTCCTGGTAGAACCTTAATCTGACATTATCTCACCCTCTCTTTCGGCTTTTGTTCACCCATCTCTTGCCTATTATTGACACCCAAACTCCATATCTGTCCACTTCTTTCTAACTCATCTCCTCAATCACCATTCATCCGTACATACCCTAAATTGTGATATGCACACGTGTGTTAGCATATGCACATGTGTGTATAAAGACAGCCTTTGTAACCAATCAACATCCTCTCTAGCATCCTAGACCTGAGGCTATTCATTTGCTAGCAGAGTCTGGGACTCTAAAGTGACCCTGATATTAAAGTCTTCACCCAAGACATTAAAGATTCTACCTATAGAGAGAAACTGATATTCTACCATGTCTGATCATGGCAGGAAAGTGAAAAATCAGACTCAAAATAGTTACCACACATAGAACAAAAGATTTATCACCACAGGATACCCTACATCCAAGTCTAACAATGCTGCCAGTGAAGATTCAACCCTTGCCTGCCATCTTATCTTCTTTCTAAAATTACCCATATGCTCCTCATCCTTTGGCTTTGTACCTGGTTACTTTTCATTTTTACCTCATCATCACTGCATCCACTCCCTTATAGTCTCTTGCTACCAAGATTGTTTTTCCTGCTTTTCCTTCCGATTTCATGCAATGTCTCTCTCAGCTTAGTTAGCACTGAGTTCTTCTAGGCATGCTTTCTGGTTAACCCCGGAGATCTATTCATTCCCTCATTCTGAGAATAAAACTCACTTTCTCCTCATAGCCTTGTGTCATTCCTCAAGAACTGACACACCTTGGCAATCCAACAATTTTTATGTGTGCACATAAAGCAAAAGTCAGTACGAGCTGCCATGATTTTTCACCTCATAAATGGGGAATAACCTCAAGCATTGGTCATGGAGATGATTTACAGAGATTTTTTTGTTTTGTTTGGATTGCTTTGGTTTGTTTTTTTATCACAACCTTCAAGGTCTTTGACTTCCTGCTGTTTGTCAACTATATAATTAATTCTAGTTTGCATCAAGCTCTTAAAGAAATGTTAGAAAAATCATTTCCATAGTGTAATTCATTATTTTTCTAATAAATTAGAAGCTGCATAATAAAGAATGTTTATTTCAATAACTATATTCTATAAAAAAGGATATTTTCTACTCAAGCACAATATTTTATCATCTTAATATTCCTGGAAGATATCTGTATATCTCTTTCAAGTCAAAGGACAAAAGACATTAATGCCTGAGTTCAAGCAGATGAGCGTGCTGTTTTTGTAGCAGGTTGTGTCTTCAGTGCAGTTACAGTTTTAGTCATGGTTCCACATTCACATATGGAATTCACTTCTACATCTAAATCTTGTTTGGTTAGTATATGTGTGTTTATGTTATACAAGTCTCCTTGTTCCCCTAAGAAGGCAAACTCGACCAAGATCATTATCTGGTGGCAACTGTGATGAAAGGCATAGGAGACTTAATCTGAAAATACTTACTTTGGGGAATATATATTTAAAGGGAGAAATAGATTGTCCTTTTCTTTTTTCCTCTGGAGCAATTTGGTACTCCTCCATTTGCTTAATATAGCCACTAATCCCAACATTATCTGTACAGAGAACAAATTACTAATTCTATATAATTATAAATTGTAAGCAATTCAAAGTAACTGTGTCTTTAAGAAGTTATTTTAATATTCTTCCTTTATTGTCCCAATCCCAGCACTCAGAGAGCAATTCCTCAGCCAGCTCTACCAGTTCCTGAATTACAAAGACATGCTTGTATCAATTAGTCAAGTAAATGACACTAGGCAAAGTTTATCTTAAAATTACATATGTTGAAAAAAATGTATTCACCAAGATTATTTTAAGAATAACTACTTTACTTTAAAAAGGTCAGAATTTAGATTTAATATGACATTTAGCTAGCATCCCACATTATAGTCTCTCCTAACTTCCCATTAAATACTTATGACAGAATAGAAAAATAAAATTGCAGTTTTATAATCAATTGTGAATGCAAGAAAAGGATATAGCCAGCAAAATAAATGGAGATGAAGCCATCCATGTACTCTCTTTATTGTTTGTTTGTTTTTGTTTTGGCCATGCTGCGCAGCATGTTGGATCTTAGTTGCCAGACCAGGGATTGAATCCACGCCCCCTTCAGTGGAAGCATGGGGTCCCAACCACTGGACCGCCCGGGAAGTCCCTATGGTAAGGTTTTGATGAAATATTAGGCAACTATTTAAAAGATTTAAAAGTCTTGTAGAAAAACCAGTGATAGTTTCATAGCAACACAAATATTAAGTCAAAAGCAGAATATAATAATAATAAAATAGCTATGTATTCATATATTAATATTCATATATGAAGTCATGCTCATAATTACACAAAATACTAGAATGAAATCGGTCAAAATATTAGCAATTTGTTTTATGGATGATGACAGTCTACTGTTTTCTTTATCTTTTACTGTTATCTACCTTTTCTACAATGAGAATATATTAATTTTGTAATGAGCAAAATAATAGTATTTTATATGACTGTTATTTCATTTTAAAAATACTGTTTTCAGATATTATTTTAGGCCACACATGAGCTGGTCTGCTTCCTTCTGACTCCAAGTAATCATAAGCATATGAAATTGGTAGCTTGTAGATCTAGATAAGAGCTGAGCAAAATCAGTATGAATAGCTCTAGCTAAGACAATACAAATAAATAGATTTAGTGAGCTTTGTTTGTGACGTGGTGGGATGAATCCCTGGGTAGATCATTATTTCTTTACATTCTACCTTCCAGAGCTGTCTTAGATTCTAGGATAGTGTTCCAGTATGCGTGGTCAGTAGTTACAAGGTGCCATTTGAGGGTTGCAAAGAAAAAACTCAACCAAAATATTTACTGTATTCATGTCTAAAATGTAACAATCATTTGTTTCTGTAGGTTCCTTGAAGCCAAGGACCATTTTTATTAACCTTTGAATGTTCAACACTGGCACATATTTTGGTGAATAAATGGATAAATGAAATACTAGGAAACTCCTAGCACTCACTGATCCTCTAACTGCAAGTGCTTTTCCAAGGGATAACACAGCATTCTCTAATACCTAACAATAAATAGTTTATCAGATTAACTTCCTCTGTGTTAAGAGACCATGAGAATGTTCCCTATGGTCACTCCAGATTCAAACCTGGCATCTGCTCCACAATCTTGATGCACATTCCTCAAGATCCAGGGAGCAGGAGAGAGGGCTGGGTCTTATCAGACTATGGAATTTGATACTGAATTTATTTAAGTCAGACATATGCAGAGTGTGCAGGAAACTAGAGGAAATATATCATTATGACAAGAATGGTGCTTCTCACTCCAGATCCTCCATCACGATTGCCAAATTCTTTATGTACCCCAAAGTCTGGGAGGTCACATTTTCACATCTGTCAAGTTTTCACGACGCCGAAAGTAACTAATGAATCCACTACAATATAAGCAAAGCATCAGTCTTCTACGGCTGACTATAATTTGGTAGTTCTCTGTATTCAGTTACTTATTCACCCATGTCCTTAAACAACACTGAGTATCCACTGTCAGCTAAATCTTGCAAGGATATAAATGTGTAGAAGACATGATCTCTGCTTTTTAGTATCTCCATAAAGAAGATAATTTCTCTTTCTCTTCTTGCTTTCCTCTTCCTCCTTCTCATGCTTAATATTAAAGATTTAATGACTGCCTATAATTCAACTGCACTGTTCAAATATTTTATGTCTATGAACTCACTGAATCCTCACTATTCCCCACTTTACAGATGAAAAAACTGAGTCATCCAGAGATTAAAGAACTTGCCAAGGATTAACAGCCTATAGACAGAAATTGAATCCAAGAAATAGGTCTTCAGAGCTTGAGCTTCTAATCATTACATAAGTGTGTATTATATTTATATATAAATATATAAAAGTAAATATATTTGGAGCTCTCACCAATGTACCACTCTATGCCAACACAGACCCCAACAGGAAGAGACAGACTTTGCAACTCTGGCAGAAAGTGACACTACTACCACCAGAAGGAGGAAGAAAGATTTTCTCCCTGCTTGGAAACAGCTCATCCAATGAGAGACTGTCACAACTCAGCCAATGAAAAGCCACTTTGAGCTCCTAGTTTCCTCCAATGAACTTTTTGTTTCTATTAGTCCTTCCCAACTGCCCCTTCTCCTCTACAGAAGAGCATTTTCTTTTATAGGAATTTATTTCTCCTTTCCTTTACAGGACTTGCATGTGGTTCATCCATAGTTGCATGTCCTGAATTTCAATTCTTTGCTGTTCCCGAATAAGCCACTTTTGCTGGTAAAATAACTGGCTGTTTTATTGTTTTAGGTTAACTCTAGTCAAAGGGTTTCACATCCCATTTACTCCTCAGAACTACCCTATTATTCACACTGCTTTCATCCCTCAGCCTGAAGGTGATAACATCACTTTTCAGAAGGGTCCAGAGTCTCAGTGTGGCCTTGCTCATTTCTGTGACTGTGGATCAAATATCTTTGATAACGGAGACTGGGAACATGATGATGATGATGGTCCCTGGGCACTTATGGAAGAGACAAAGGGCTTGATTTATCTTCCTTCCCAGCAAGGGAGAAGAGGGTACTTTCTTAGTTATAGAAGCTTGCCTGGGCTAAGAGTAACTAAAAATGAAATTTGAGCACAGACTCCCCTAACTCTAATCTCAGAAGAAATTGCCCAGGGAAATTCCCAGTCCTTGCCCAGAGAAATCCCATCAGGCTTTGAACAAAGGGAATAACTTCTCCCTAAATAAATTAAAGAAGCATGCATTCAAGGAAAATATTTGCATACATTATTCATCATCTCTCTTTGTGGCTGCCTTACTCTACATAGAATGATGGCCACAATTTAATACATGTATTCAGGGTTTTTCCTGAGTTTTCCCAAGAATTTCTTATAATATCATACTGTATGGGAAAAAAAAATTTTTTTTTAAATAGGGAAAATGAAAGCTAAGCATATAGGGCCCAGAGACAAGGAGATAGCACATTTTGATCCAGTAGGTCAGGAAAGTCCCCCTGGTTGAGAATAATTTAGGTTAGGTTAGAAATAGAGGGTAAGAAATTAGAGGTAAGTGACTAAGTAAGGAGATGGCTATCACCGGCTAAGGGTGAAGTGTAATGATGTGACCTTGGATAGAGGTGGTGGAGATGGAGAGGAAAGTATAAGATCCAAAGATACCAGTAATATATAGTCAAATGACTAGACAACTGATTGGCACGTGGAGGGTCAGAGAGGTGAAAATATAAAGATTTCGCACAAGTGTCTGGCCTGAGTGTTTGGAAGAACTGATGATGCCTTAAAGAGAAGTAAATTCCCTTTTTTTGAGGAGAAAAAATTTGGACTTGTTAACTTTCAGGCACTAGTCAGATATGCTTATGGGGATATCCAGTAGGCATGCACACAAAAAGTGATGAAAGGGTCAAAGCCAATAATTGTGGTGCTGGTTTTTTTTTTATAATGCATTAGAGTCTTCCAAGTGTTTATTTGATTTGACTCTCACAAATAACCCCATTAGGCAACCAGGAAAGCTATATTTACTCTCAATTTACACATTTCAAAATTGAGGCATTGTGATAAGAAATTTTACACTGTACATGGCAGAACTGGCAACCTAAATACTCCTGGTACATTCACTACATTTATGACACATGCTACCATGTCCCAGAGCCTGAATATACCATCAGCTGAGATATTATTCAGATAAGGAGAATAGACCATTCAAAACAGAAAACCAATAACTTAGTTCTCAGTACATTTCATATAGATTATTTAAATGCAAAGTAAAATGCTGACCATTTTCTCTCCAAATGGTTCTACATTATTAAATCATTTGTAACCAATGTGTTTGTCCAAACACCTAGTATACCACTATATTAATGACGCCTTTTATTTTCTGATGCTTTCATATCTTGGGGTCTTGCTGACTCTGGAGGGCTTCCCCTTCCCCGAGCTATCTAGTTCCTGGAGATAGCAAACTACTTTCCTGGAGCATGCCTTTAAGATGCAAATCAAGCCACAGCCCATACCCCAACCACTTCCTTAATCAGTTTCTCACATTCAGCCACTATCCACCTTCCCAATTACCCCAGGGCCAGGTAGCAGACCACTAGGGACAGCCCTTATGCCTCAGAGCCTAGTGAAATTATTCAAACCATCCAACCTAAACCTGCTTCCCTGCTTCACCTGTTCTTTCCTTTGGAAACCACAATAAAGGCTCTTGTCAAATGCTTCCCCCCTACACACATGTACCTCTTAGCAGATCCTGTTGCTTCCCTGTGTAGTTCTCAATGGCATGGCATACTGCCTTCTCTTTGGATCTGTGAGTTTAACAAACTATCATTTTAATGGTTGTCATCTCCTGACATGTTGGCCTTACCTACCTAAATAATAATAAAATCTATATTTTAAAACAACCAGTCAGAAACTAGAACCCAAAATAATTAAGAAAACCCAAAGTGAACAGATGCCCATGTGATCGTGTTATTGAACCAAACTTGGATCAGCTCACCTGACATGCAGCAAAGCCAATCTACTGACACGGGGTTGTGGTGAAGGAAAGTACAGCATTTATTGTAGGGCACCAAGCAAAGAGAACAGGCAGCTACTGCCCAAAAGACTCACACTCTCCGATGGCTTTCAGACAAGGTTTTACAAAGGCAACATTAGGGGTGAGGGTCGCAGGGTAGTGATCAACTCACGGTTGGTTGATGGTGATGTAACATGGTAATGTTTCTGGAATCTTAATCATCAACCTTCTGATTCCAACCAGTCTAGGTCTACTTGCTTGTGGGCAGCAGGTAGCCTCCATCCTCCACCAGGTAGGGGTCGTAGTTTCTACATAACAACTCAGAGATATGCCTCAGACTGTTATCTGTATCCCTTCAGGAGGAACTAGGAGTCCTGTCACTGTATTGTTCTAATCATTAACTGTTTGAGTCTGCTCTTTGAAATCTGGGGAAGGTCAAACAAGAAGTGGGGGACACAGAGGGACTTGTACCTAGGAGGGCCCCACAGCGTCTTGCTTGGTTTCAATCCCTCGTTTTCTTTGATACTCCTCAATCCTGAGGAGAACAAGGGTGGGACAAGAAAAGGAATAAAGTTTTGGATAGAGAGGTTAATCGCAAACTCAGCAGGGGAACTCGCTTTTAGGGGGACTCAGTTACAACTGGTAACATGAAGAACACAGCCATCATTAAAACAACAACCAAAACACCAAAACTGACATGATGATACTTATAATAACTACATTAAAAAAATTATGTATATCTTATGTGACTATTATGTAGAAAAAGATTATTTCAACATTGTTTTATGCATCTAAATGCACTTATTAAAATTTTTAGTTTTTAAATTGTTTCCTAATACTAGATATTTTTTATTTTTAAATCATTTTATATTTGTACCTTGATATACATATATGTACAATATCACAAAAGATAATTTCACCAGCAATAACCAGTGTTCACATTTTAACACTTTTCTATGTATCTTTCAGTCATATAGTTTTCATGTAATCAAATGATATTACACATACCAATATATAATGAGTTTTTTCATATAATAAAATATTTCAATACAGAGAACCTTTGAAACATGGGCAAATCTGGCCTGCTGCCTATGTTTGTAGATAAAGTTTAATCAGAACAAAGCCATGCTCTCTCATGCATTGTCTACAGCTATTTCACTGCTGTAATAGTAGAGTTGACTAGTTGCAACAGAGATCACAAAGTCTGCAAAGCCTAAAATATTTACTATCTGACCCTTTACAAAAAAAGTTTGCCAACCCTGATATATTGTGTACATTTTTCATATCGTTTCTATTACAACATAGTATTATTTTAAATCCTACAGTAATCGGTTACATGTTATCATTTCATCTATTAAATCTTAATTTTCAGATCATAATCTGGCTTTGTGATTGTCAGAAATAAACTTTTTCAATTTGATTATACATCATGAAGATTTACAGAAGTTTGAAAAGGCTACTTCTTAAATAATAGAATTATTTTTGTATTCTTAAACTTAAAACTATAATTAAAAAGCAAAATATTGATTCTGTGTATTAGGGCTTAAAATCCATTGCACTTTCAGAGAATATAAAACAATAGCATAGCCAATACTGAATATGAAGTGGAGAAACCATTTCAACACACACAGATATCCAAAATTCCCATGTTCTGAGAATCGGAACCAAGATGGCAGAGAAGAAGGACGTGCTCTCACTCCCTCTTGCAAGAACACCAGAATCACAACTAGCTGCTGCAAAATCATCGACAGGAAGACACTGGAACTCACAAAAAAAGATAACCCACATCCAAATACAAAGGAGAAGCCACAATGAGATGGTAGGAGGGGCGCAACCACAGTAAAATCAAATCCCATAACTGCTGGGTGGGTGACTCACAGACTGGAGAACACTTATACCACAGAAGTCCACCCACTGGAGTGAAGGTTCTGAGGCTCACGTCAGGCTTCCCAACCTGGGGGTCCAGCAACAGATGGAGGAATTCCTAGAGAATCAGACTTTGAAGGCTAGTGGGATTTGATTGCAGGACTTCAACAGGACTGGGGGAAACAGAGACTCCACTCTTGGAGGGCACACACAAAGTAGTGTGCGCATTGGGACCCAGGAGAAGCAGCAGTGACCCCAGGGGAGACTGAACCAGACCTACCTGCTAGTGTTGGAGGGTTTCCTGCAGAGGCCGGGGTGGCTGTGGCTCACCGTAGAGACAAGGACACTGGCAGCAGAAGTTCTGGGAAGTACTCCCTGGCGTGAGCCCTCCCAGAGTCTGCCATTAGCCCCATCAAAGAGCCTCAGTAGGCTCCAGTGTTGGGTTGCCTCAGGACAAACAAACAACAGGGAGGGTACCCAGCCCCACCCATCAGCAGTCAAATGGATTAAAGTTTTACTGAACTCTGCCCACCAGAGCAACAGTCAGCTCTACCCACCACCAGTCCCTCCCATCAGGAAACTTGCACAAGCCTCTTAGATAGCCTCATCCACCAGAGGGCAGACAGCAGAAGCAAGAAGAACTACAATCCTGCAGCCTGTGGAACAAAAACCACATTCACAGAAAGATAGACAAGATGAAAAGGCAGAGGGCTATGTACCAGATGAAGGAACAATATAAAACCCCAGAAAAACAATTAAATGAAGTGGAGATAGGTACCCTTCCAGAAAAAGAATTCAGAATACTGATAGTGAAGATGATCCAGGACCTTGGAAAAAGAATGGAGGCAGAGATAGAGAAGATGCAAGAAATGCTTAACAAAGACTTAGAAGAATTAAAGAACAAACAAACAGAGATGAATAATACAATAACTGAAATGAAAACTACACTAGAAGGAATCAATAGCAGAATAACTGAGGCAGAAGAACGGATAAGTGATCCGTAAGACAGAATGGTGGAATTCACTGCTGTAGAACAGAATAAAGAAAAAAGAATGAAAAGAAATGAAGACAGCCTAAGAGACCTCTGGGACAACATTAAATGCAACAACATTAGCATTACAGGGTCCCAGAAGAAGAAGAGAGAGAGAAAGGACCAGAGAAAATATTCGAAGAGATTATAATCACTGAAAAAATCAAAGAGGAAATCAAAAAATACCTAGAGACAAATGACAATAAAAACACAACAATCCAAAACCTATGGGATGCAGCAAAAGCAGTTCTAAGAGGGAAGTTTATAGCTATACAAGCCTACCTCAAGAAACAAGAAAAATCTCATATAAACAATATAACCTTACACCTAAAGGAACTAGAGAAAGAAGAACAAACAAATCCCAAAGTTAGCAGAAGGAAAGAAATCATAAAGATCAGAGCAGAACTAAATGAAATAGAAACAAAGAAAACAATAGCAAAGATCAATAAAACTAAAAGCTGATTCATTGAGAAGATAAACAAAATTGGTAAACCATTAGCCAGACTCATCAAGAAAAAGAGGGAGAGGACTCAAATCAATAAAATTAGAAATGAAAAAGGAGAAGTAACAACAGACACTGCAGAAATACAAAGCATCCTAAGAGACTACTACAAGCAACTCTATGCCAATAAAATGGACAACCTGGAAGAAATGGACAAATTCTTAGAAATGCACAACCTTCCAAGACTGAACCTGGAAGAAACAGAAAATATGAACAGACCAATCACAAGTAATGAAATTGAAACTGTGATTAAAAATCTTCCAACAGGGCTTCCCTGGTGGCGTGGTGGTTGAGTCTGCCTGCTAATGCAGGGGACACGGGTTCGAGCCCTGGTCTGGGAAGATCCCACATGCCGCGGAGCAACTAGGCCCGTGAGCCACAACTACTGAGCCTGCGCGTCTGGAGCCTGTGCTCCGCAACAAGAGAGGTCACAATAGTGAGAGGCCCACGCACCGCGATGAAGAGTGGCCCCCACTTGCCGCAGCTAGAGGAAGCCCTCGCACAGAAACGAAGACCCAACACAGCCAAATAAATAAATAAATAATTAATTAAAGGTGCTAATAATTTAAAAAAAAAAAAAAAAAACTTCCAACAAACAAGAGTCCAGGACCAGATGGCTTCACAGGTGAATTCTATCATTTAGAGAAGAGCTAACACCCATCCTTCTCAAGCTCTTCCAAAAAATTGTGGAGGAGGGAACACTCCCAAACTCATTCTACGAGGCCACCATCACCCTGATACCAAAACCAGACAAAGATACTACAAAAAAAGAAAATTACAGACCAATATCACTGATGAATACAGATGCAAAAATCCTCAACAAAATACTAGCAAACAGAATCCAACAACACATTAAAAGGATCATACACCATGATCAAGTGGGATTTACCCCAGGGATGCAAGGATTCTTCAATATAGGCAAATCAATCAATGTGATACACCATATTAACAAACTGAAAAAGAAAAACCATATGATCTTCTCAATAGATGCAGAAAAAGCTTTTGACAAAATTCAACACCCGTTTATGATAAAAACTCTCCAGAAAGCATAAAGGGAACCTACCTCAACATAATAAAGGCCATATAAGACAAACCCACAGCAAACATCATTCGCAAGGGTGAAAAACTGAAGGCATTTCCTCTAAGATCAGGAACGAGACAAGGATGTCCACTCTCACCACAATTATTCAACATAGTTTTGGAAGTCCTAGCCATGGCAATCAGAGAAGAAAAAGAAATAAAAGGAATACAAATTGGAAAAGAAGAAGTAAAACTGTCACTGTTTGCAGATGACATGAGACTATACATAGAGAATCCTAAAGATGCTACCAGAAAACTACGGGAGCTAATCAATGAATTTGGTAAAGTAGCAGGATACGAAATTAAGGCACAGAAATCTCTTCCATTCCTATACACTAATGATGAAAAATCTGAAAGAGAAATTAAGGAAACACTCCCCTTTACCACTGCAACAAAAAGAATAAAATACCAAGGAATAAACCTACCTAGGGAGACAAAACACCTGTATGCAGAAAACTATAAGACACTGATGAAAGAAATTAAGGATGATACCAACAGATGGAGAGATATACCATGTTCTTGGATTGGAAGAATCAATATTGTGAAAATGACTATACTACCCAAAGCAACCTACAGATTCAGTGCAATCCCTATCAAATTACCAATGGCATATTTTACGGAACTAGAACAAAAAATCTTAAAATCTGTATGGAGATACAAAAGACCCCGAATAGCCAAAGCAGTCTTGAGGGAAAAAAACGGAGCTGGAGGAATCAGACTCCCTGACCTCAGACTATACTACAAAGCTACAGTAATCAAGACAATATGGTACTGGCACAAAAACAGAAACATAGATCAATGGAACAGGATAGAAAGCCCAGAGATAAACCCATGCACCTATGGTCAACTAATCTATGACAAAGGAGGCAAGGATATACAATGGAGAAAAGACAGTCTCTTCAATAAGTGATGCTGGGAAAACTGGACAGCTACATGTAAAAGAATGAAATTAGAACACTCCCTAACACCATACACAAAAATAAACTCAAAATGGATTAGAGACCTAAATGTAAGACCGGACACTATAAAACTCTTAAGAGGAAAACATAGGAAGAACACTCTTTGACATAAATTACAGCAAGATCTTTTTTGATCCACCTCCTACAGTAATGGAAATAAAAACAAAAATAAACAAATGGGACCTAATGAAACTTCAAAGCTTTTGCACAGCAAAGGTAACCATAAACAAGAGGAAAAGACAACCCTCAGAATGGGAGAAAATATTTGCAAATGAATCAATGGACAAAAGATTAATCTCCAAAATATATGAACAGCTCATTCAGCTCAATATTAAAAAAAGAAACAACCCAATCCAAAAATGGGCAGAAGGCCTAAATAGGCATTTCTCCAAAGAAGACATACAGATGGCCAAGAAGCACATGAAAAGCTGCTCAACATCACTAATTATTAGAGAAATGCAAATCAAAACTACAATGAGGTATCACCTCACACCAGTTAGAATGGGCATCATCAGAAAATCTACAAACAACAAATGCTGGAGAGGGTGTGGAGAAAAGGGAACCCTCTTGCACTGTTGATGGGAATGTAAATTGATACAGCCACTATGGAGAACAGTATGGAGGTTCCTTAAAAAACTAAAAATAGAATTACCATATGATCCAGCAATCCCACTACTGGGCATATACCCAGAGAAAGCCATAATTCAAGAAGACACATGTGGGCTTCCCTGGTGGCGCAGTGGTTGAGAGTCTGCCTGCCAATGCAGGGGACGCGGGTTCGAGCCCTGGTCTGGGAGGATCCCACGTGCCGCGGAGCGGCTGGGCCCGTGAGCCACAATTACTGAGCCTGCGCGTCTGGAGCCTGTGCTCTGCAGCAAGAGAGGCCGCGATAGTGAGAGGCCCACGTACCGCGATGAAGAGTGGCCCCCGCTTGCCGCAACTGGAGAGGGCCCTCGCACAGAAACAAAGACCCAACACAGCCATAAATAAAATAAATAAATAAATAAATAAATAAAGAGTGGATCTGTGTATTTAAAAAAAAAAAAAAAGAAGGTACATGCACCCCAATGTTCACTGCAGCACTGTTTAAAATAGCCAGGTCATGGAAGCAACCTAAATGCCCATCGACAGACGAATGGATAAAGAAGATGTGGTACATATATACAATGGAATATTACTCAGCCATAAAAAGGAACAAAATTGGGTCACTTGTTGAGACGTGGATGGATCTAGAGACTGTCATACAGAGTGAAGTAAGTGAGAAAGAGAAAAACAAATATTGTATATTAACGCATATATATGGAACCCAGAAAAATGGTACAGATGAACCGGTTTGCAGGGCATAAATTGAGACACAGTTGTGGAGAACAAACGTATGGACACCAAGGGGGGAAAGTGGTGGGTGGGGTGGGGTGGGGGTGTGATGAATTGGGCGATTGGGATTTACATGTATACACTGATGTGTATAAAATGGATGACTAATAAGAATCTGCTGTATAAAAAAATAAATAAAATTCAAAAATTTTAAAAATAAATAAATAAGAGATAAAAGGAAAACAACAACAACAACAAAATTCCCATGTTCTCCTAATCACAAGGTATCCTCTCCTCTTGATTGTTAATCTATTTAAAGGAAGCTGATACAGCACATTAATAGTTCCCAAACTCCTCTATAAAGCTCTCTCACATTTTTTGTCAATTTGATATGGTAGAACATGTTTAAGAAGGAGGAAGAGTAGGAGAAGGAGACTAACACTCTGTACCTAAGCAATTCTTCCTCAAAATATTCATCAATGACTATGTTAAAAATCTAAATATGTTGGATGGCATAGGGAAGACTGGTGCTCTCACTCTGGACCCAAGTTCATTCCAAATAAAACTCTCAACTCAGCTCTACAGAATGAAACAGGAATGTCAAAGAGAACATACAGGATGGGCTGTACACCAAGAAGACATTTACACTATGATAATAGTAATAAAATATTTGGGACTGTGCTTACTTTTTAAATGAACTATAGGTAACAAATATTGAGCTTGAATATGCCATATTTGGATAAATTGACTTACTGTGGAGACTCTAACTCATGTAAAGTAACTACAGGCTCACAAAAATCATTTTACTATAAAATAAAGTTTATCTACCTATCTATCTATCTATATCAAACCACACAATGTTTAAACAAAGTACTGCATATGTGCCTCTCTCCCACATTCAGATTTTGATGAGATTCCTTGGCTTTATAATTTCTTATAAACTCTATATATCATTTTTTCATGAAATTAATAGTGGAAGAGTAATATGATAAGGGTAAATAAGGGAGTCAACACTGTCATACATAGGCTGGGCAGGAAAGAGATGATCAAGGCCACTGAGCACACAAGCTGTGAGGGATTCTGAACTGTCATCCATGTCCTTCAGAGGCAAGATTATGGAATCATCTATAATCACAGGGCGATTAACTTAACCTTGAGAATCAGTGGGTCATTGGCTCATGATTTGTATAAGTATCTACATTTTGAAAACCATAGCTTCCCAACATTGATAAATGCAAAGATAAGTAGGCATTATATGTACTTGTAAAATAAAGTTAAATAAATATTCAACAAATGAATCACCATGAAAGAGGAGAACTAAAGCTTTCCTTTCCTTTCTCTGCCTTTTCACATTTTTTCCTTAATCTTTTTTTTAACGTCACTAATATTTAGGAGACAAGGTAAATTCAGGGCGGGAATGATTCTATAAAACCATGCTTCTGGTTTATATTATAAGACATACTTCTTTAATCTGTCACAAGATGTGCTTCAAAGTGACGCAGAAAGCATTACCAAAGAGGACAGCTGAGGTTAGACTGTTCATAAATACTTATAAACAAATGAATTGTTTACTTTGTCTGTAATGTTTGAGGACTCAATTATGCTCCAATTTTCAAAGCCCTGCAACCCCCCAACCAGTTTACCTCCAGATTCTTTTCCCTATGCAAATCACAGGTTCTTACTGTATCACACTCATAACTCACAACTGAAGATTTCAGTCCTACATATGTTACGCTCTACTTATTTGCAAGAGCACACAGCAGTAATGAACTTATCGGTAAATCACTGTAATATCAGACTCCAGTTGGGTAGTAGTGCCTTGGAGAAATATAACCAGGGCTTAGCTTAGTAAATGGGTCTAGCTGTGTCATTATTTCAGAGTGTGTGAAAGAAGCCACTTAACATACGCACAGTACATAGGTAAGAGGCAGATTTCTTCCCCTTTACATAATGTATTCCCTGGTATGTAAAGAGGAGCATTACTCCTATAGGTTATTTAATGTCACTTAAATACTCTCCTGACCTGAAAGAAACACAAGTCCATTTTTTCCTTAAGGATGGGAGCGAGTGAGCTTCCAAGATCAACTTGGAGATATTATGGGTAACAGTTAATATCAAAGTTCTTTATTACTGAGGAGCTCCTGCAGTCATCGGCTTCTTGCCTCTAACTCCTCATAACTTTACCTTATTTACTACTGTATTCTTTTCACCCCAGATCTTACTAGATTTATGCTATTTTTAAAAATATGTTTGCTAGCTGAAAAATAATCCAATTATTACAGAAGTAAAAAAAGGAAAATAAGTTTTTCCCATGGCTCCTCCCTGCCACTGCCACCCGTGCAACAATGTCAGTCCTCAGGGAAAACCACTCAACAGACTGGTGTTAAAACACCAAGATATTTGGGACACACACAGATAACATAGATTTTTTAATATTTCAATAAAAATTATATCATCCTGTTGTATTATTTAAATATTGACTTAAAATATTCACCATATATCATAGGTGGCACTTATGGACACACCTCATATTCTTTAACAGTAATATGCTCCTTTGTATGGCTATAATGTAATCTATTTAACTAGCCCCTCATAAAGGATTTTTTCAATTGTTTCCAATTCTTTAATTCTATAAATATGTTGCAGTGAACATCTTTGTACATGTCAGCAGAATATTTATTAGCAATCATTTATATAGTGTTTATTGTCTTCCCAGCACAAGTGTCTCACTTAGTCAATCCTCATAACAAGTGTTTGGATTCAGTACTATTATTATCTTGTGTTTGGAATTAGAAAAAAAGGAATCACAGAAAAAGCAATTTTCTCACATCGCTATTGAGTGACAGAGTCAGAATTCAGACTTAGGTTGTCTGTCTCCAAAACCAAAATCCTTAACCACTGTGCCACACTGCCTGTAGGTGCCTTTGATTTTGGTGAAGATCCAAAATTTTAAAATATATCTCTGCTTTGTTCTGAGTGTGCTTAGACCCTTAATTACCAGTCCATTGTCAGGTTAAATTCTCCTCCTTGATATTAAGCTTAGATGGGCAAACCATTCTTTTGATTGTATCCCTATTCTTTATTCTCAGCCCAGGCCTTGCTCTCCTGCTCCAGAATTCCAACCTTGCTTACGTGATTTAAGCCCACCCATAGCCTTCACTTGGAAACAAAATATAAATTTTATCATAGTCATCAATATGAAGAACAGTGAACAGTGCAGTTGTGGGGAAAACCATGAATATTTCGGACGCTAAATAATATCTTTGTCACAGAATCATTGACCTGAGCTTAATATGTGGGTTTGTGACCTTGGAACTCCATTTCCTCATCCATATAATGATGGGATTTACCTAAATTACCCTGAGATTTCTTTCAGTATGAAAATTCAGTGGTAAGTCTCTAAGTTTCCTGATTCAGACATCAGTTTTCCAGTTTGCAGATTTCTGCTGAGCCTATGAATCTGAATTTCCTAACCATCTCAGGCATCCTAAATATCAAAACAAGAAATATAAACAAGCCATCAATTCTAACTTTTACTGATCTGGCCGAGCTGACGGTGCAGTGTAAATGCGTTGGCCTTCTCCTTCCTCTACTTAAAAGGATGTTACTCAAGAGCATTCACATGAAATAAGAAAAAAAGTATCTCTGATATGGTGTTTTCAGATGATTTATAATGAGCTTCAGGGAAAGATGCATTTGGTGTATAATTTGAAAGTGTCTCCTGTATTTGTGCAAGAGATTGGGCCCCTGGGCTAAGACCAGGCGTGGAGGTGGGAGCCAGCCAGGTCTTCAGACTACAGAGCATGAAAATAAGGGAGCTGTAAAAGTTGTAGAGGAGGAGGTCAACAGTTGAGAACTAAAGAAACAGTCCACATGCAATGGCATTCCATAGAAAGAGGGTTAGGGGCTCAAGGGCAGAGACCAGAGGCTGAGCAAGTGGGTTTGGGTGCTGTCAGGTGATAGAAAACCACGACAAAGACATTTTGTAAGGTACGTTTATAGCTTTGCCCAGGGTTCAAGATGATGTACTGGTCAGACTGGACAGAAACTATTCCTTAAGGTGAACTTCTAAGTGTTATATGGCAGATGAAGTCCAAGAAAAAAAAGTAAGGATGAAAAAGATACCTTATTTAGAAGTCATTTTTCTTATTCAAATCCCAACTCATTAGTTGTGTGAGCTCAGAGAAAGCACTTAACTTCTATGACCCTCCACCTCAAGTTTATGAAAGGAAGAGATTGGTTTCTGCCTCGTAGATCTTTTTGGAGGTATTAGCTGAGTTAACATATTGTAAAGGATTTGTCAACTGTCAATATCAAGCAAATATAGGATTTGTTATCTTGTTATCACTGGATTGCAAGTTCTCAAAGTAGAACTCCAACTGTATGAAAATTTATTGCTGGGTTTCTTTTCTACTGTCCTTGGCCATTTGCCTTTGCTTACCGTATGCAAATGACATATTACAGCTGGCCCATAAGTGGCTACCAGAGAAAATATTACAATAAATTTTATTTGTTCCTTGGTATTCTCAACCAGCTGTTCTTCTCCTAGATTTCAAGACCTGATCCTAGCTCTTTCAGTTTTCATAACCCATTCATTGAATTACTGGAACATGATCCTTGTCTTTGAACCTGATAGTTTCGTTTTCTTGGAATTTTTTCCCGAGCTTTGTCACAAATAATTATAGAACAAGGGGGAGGCGAATTCCTTTAAGTTGCGAAGAAATAAAATCCAACAATTAGCAACCTAGAATTTTTTTTCTCAAGAATTGTGCAACCATTGAATGTTAGTGGCCTACAAATCAGCAGCATTCACAGAGATTAATTAGAACGAATTTGGGCTTTAGAAACAAAGGTATAAACAATGCACTTTTTTTTTTGGAGGACAATCACAACGATAATATACACATCAAAGCTACTTCTATCATATTTAATCTAAGATACCTCAATAAGACGAGTGGTCCCCTGTTGCCTTTCCTGGAACCAGTACTAGGCCAGTTGCATCAAAATTATCTTGGGAGCTTTGGAAAAAATGACTAAAGTCCTCAGCCTTGATGATGATGTACTGAATCATGATCTCTGGATAAGGAACTCAGGAAACTAAGTAGTGTTTGAAGTTTCTCAGGTTATTCTGATATCAAGCCAGTTTGCGGTAGCATCTTTGAGTACCAGATTTGATGATGGGCATATAGTTATGGCTTTGATTCCCTAATTCTAGGTATTACAATCTCTTCACCTTAAGTAGCTGTGAAGAATAGTTTTTTAGCCACATAGGTCCATCACATTGCACAATGTGTAGTACATGGTACTTACTTAATGCAGCATTCAATGCACAAAGACTGAATTCTAATGTTTTATCCAAACATTATTTAAGAACAAAACTCAGAGTAATGTAAGAAAAGAAAGGGGAAATGAGTGACACCACTGAGGCAAGTACATCTTCCACTGTTGTTATCTAAACAACTGAATTTCTGCAGCTACTTAAACTTATCTGCTGGTTTTTTCCAGTGAAATAAAAAGTAGCTAAAAAGGAAATACCAAGATCCATGGAAAATTATGTACAACTTTGGATGTCAGAGAGAATAAAACTTGCAGACAATGTGAAAAAGGATACGGTCTGTGAATAAAGTCACTCAAAAATACATCAGGGAAAAGTTAAATTATTTAATCCATATAAAATTAAAATCAAGTCCACTATTAGCCACAGTGACTGACATAAAGTAAATTGAGTTACATAATTTCACTTAAGAAATGGTACTTTGGAGACAAATTTTCTCAAAATGCCCCATTTCTCTTTCTGGTCCTTTTGGCCATAAAAAAAAATTTACCCAGACAAATAATTTCTAGTTTTAGGTGACTCAATTCCTCTTCCCCAATACTGGAACAACTCAATTAGGCTTCATAAATTACTGAAAGAGGGATAGAATCCAATGTACTCACGGCTCAGAATATGAAATATATGTTGGTTTTACTCATTTAAAACAGTAATTTGTTAAATATCCTATTCTTCCCATTATCTAATAGGTCAAGAAAGAAATATATATGTGTATTTCCAGGTAATTAGAGCAATTTCATTGCTTTTCTTCTTAGACAGCTTCTAGCATCTACCATTTCTCCAAGGTTAAACCCCTTCTCTCTTAAAGAATATATATCAGGTTTTGTAAAGTACTAATGTTATTCATGATGAGCACAAAATCTGGAACATAGTTGGTTTTAAAATAAGGTAATTAATACTTTAAGGGTTTGAACAAGTAGAGCTCCAGGAAAAAAGGTTTTTTTAGTTAAAATAATGTTATTGTAGAACCTCAGTTTCCAAGCACCAAAGAATAAAAGCAGAAGGATTCTCCAATACTCTACTGACAATGAATAATATTACCCCCCAAGACATATAACAGTCAATAGTCTCGTCTTATGAAGCATCTTTTTTTAATCATCCAGGGAAAATCCTATTATAAGACTACTGCTAGATTCTATCAAAGGATTAAAATGGATCTACCTGTGAAGCAGTAGACAGAATTGTTTTTTCAGTTTGTTTTCAACAGTGTGGTAGATTGTAAAAATGACCATAAATCTTTCCCTTCCTACATCCACCCTTGTTATGTAACATTGCAGCAGCTCCCATCAAAAGGTGGAATCTGTATCTTACGCCTTGAGTCTGAGTTGACCAAGCAACCTCCTTTGTCCGATGAGACATGAGGAAGCCTTTTGCAAACAGAGGCATCCAAAATGCTGTACACTGGTCTTCCTTCTCACTTGCTCATCTTGGAAACACTGAAACTGCCACCATGTGGACAAGCCTGGATGTCCTAATGGGTGATGAGAGACATGTGGCCCAGTTCCCCTCATCCTGCTAGCTGTCATCCCAGCCAACAGAGACAGCTGCTAGACTATAAGGCCATGAACTACCACCTGAGTGCAGCAGCATGAGTGATCACAGATAAAGAATGGCTCCACTAAACCCAGCACAAATTGCAGCTACAATAGAACTGTGAGCTAAATAAATGGTAGTTGTTTCAAGTCATCAAGTTTCGGAGCAACGAAAATGTTTGTTAAGCAGCAAAAACTAACTGACAAAAGAAGATAAAGTCAAATTCATTAATAAGGAAGAGGCAGAGGAAATAATTAAGTTCTGCTCTTGTTTGAGTACTCCAGGAAAGCCTTCAGAGTCTGTCAAATGGAGAGGTTATTCCAGCACACTAGACCTTGAATGGTTCTTTGTTTCTTTACAAAAGAATAAAGAAGGGAGTTAAGATTTGATGCATGTCTTCTATGTAATATAGCCATAGTTTTATATCCATTATCTCATTTAATCTTTGAAGGAACCTGTGAGTTAAGATCCAATATTGCTATTTTAAAGATGAAAAGAGTACTGCTTATAGCGATTGCCCCAAAGCAACATTCTTAGAAAGTGGCATAACTGAAATTCTAATGTAGTTCTGCCAAACTCCAAAGCCTATTAAATCATGCCATAAATGCAACCTCATCAGGAGAAGCAAACATGACTTTTTAAACTGGCGACTGAATGCCTGCCACAAATCCAGTAGAGGTTTGACTTGGCATTGGTCTCTCTGGCCACACCATTAACAGAATTAAGTTTCTGAAAGACAGAGCTGGTCTCACTGTTTTTACATGAAAGACTCTGTCACTACCATGAGGTACCCCTGTCTCACTTTCTCTTCTGGATGACTACTCTAGTAATTCATATCTGTCTAAAGAAAGTTTTTGAAGTTGTCCAGGGTTTACAATATATACCTTTCATTAATCACAATCCACTTTCAAATAATTTTATACTGTTTCACATGTAATATAAACACATTGTACCAGTAGACTCCCAATTCCTCTCTCCGTTCCTTTTGCTACTGTTGTCATACATTCCTACACTCACATATGTCATAAACATACAATATATTCCCACTATTTTTGCTTTAGAGGGTCAATTACCTTTTAGGACAATTGAAAATAATAAAATAATTTTTATTTCCTTTTTAAATGCCATTTATAATATTCTTCATTTCTTTGTATGAATTCAAGTTTCTGTCTGATATCATATGTCTTCTCCCTGAATAACCTTATTTTATATCTCTTATAATTCAGATCTGCTGATAACGAATGTTCTATGTTTCTATTTGTTTGCAAATATATTTCTTTCTACTCAATTTTTGAAAGATAATTTTTCTATGAATAAAATTCTGGGTTGACACTTTTTTTCCTTTCATCACTTGAAAAAATGTCAGTACCGTATTTTCTGGCTTGCATCATTTCCAACAAGAAGTCTGATATAATTCTTACCTTTGTTCCTCTGTATGTAATGTGTCCTATTTCTCTGGCTGACTTCAACATTTTCTTTTTTATCTTTGGTTTGAGCAGTTTGAATACAATTTATCTAGTTGTGTTTTTTAATTAATTAATTAGGCATTAAGCCTGTTTGGTGCTGTCTTATCTTCTTGTATTTAGTGTTTGATGCTTTATTTTTATAAAATTTTTTGCCATTGTGCTTGCAAATATTTCTTCTGCCCAACTTTTACCTTCTTCTCCTCCTAGGATGTCAGTTAAATATATGATAGACTGGTTCGTATATCCCACAGCTCTTGAATACTATGTTCTATTTTCTTCACTTTTTTTCTCTTTGTGTCAGTTTGAGTAATTTCTTTTAATTTTTTTTTTTTTAATAAATTTATTTATTTATTTTTGGCTGTTTTGGGTCTTCGTTGCTGCGCGCGGGCTTTCTCTAGTTGCGGCGAGCGGGGGCTACTCTTTGTTGTGGTGCGCGGGCTTCTCACCGCGGTGGCTTCTCTTGTTGTGGAGCACAGGCTCTAGGTGCATGGGCTTCAGTAGTTGTGGCACGTGGGCTCAGTAGTTGTGGCTCACGAGCTCTAGAGCGCAGGCTCAGTAGTTGTGGCACACGGGCTTAGTTGCTCCGCAGCATGTGGGATCTTCCCGGACCACGGCTCGAACCCATGTCCCCTGCATTGGCAGGCAGATTCTTAACCACTGCGCCACCAGGGAAGCCCAGTTTGAGTAATTTCTAATGACCTTTCCTCAAGTTTATTGATTCCTTCCTCAGCAGGGTTCATCCTACTGATGAGTTCATTGAAGGCATTCTTCATCTTTGTTACCATGTTCCTATTTGATTCTTTCTTAAGAGTTTCCATATCTTTGCTGAAATTCCCCATCTAATACATTGCCCATCTTTTACAGTAGAGCCTTTTCCATATATTAATTACAAGTATTTCAAATTCCCCATCTATAGTTCTCTACATGTGGATAGGTTGATTGCTTTGCCTCTTCACTGGGTGGTGTATCTTTCTTGCTTCTCTGTGACTTGCAGCTTTTGGTTGAAAGCTACATATTTTGTGTAGGACAGTAGAGCCTGAAGAAGATAGTGTTTACGGCTAGAAGGGGACATACTTCCTTTTCCTTGGCCCTTAGTTTTGGGAGTTAATTCAATCTAGACAGAAGATGAGCTGGATCTTAGTTTTGTTGTTTCTCAGACCACTACCAGTTTCAGATTGCTTTAGCATTACCTGTAGGTGAGGGCTGGTTTCCAGAGAGGTCTCCTCAATATTACTCTTCCACTGTCAACTTTAGGTTTTTCCCATGAGTATATACCTCAGAGAAGTTTTTTCTCCATGCTCTAGACTCTTTCCTAGCAGTAGACTGCTGCTGTTTGCTACTCACTGTTTGCTTTGCTGGCAGTCTGGAGTGAGGGGGCGGGGAGTGTTCTCTGTTGTCCTAGTTCACCCTAGTCTTAAGACAGATGCTGTGTCTAAGTCTTGGTTGTGCGCCTTAGTGATTCTGCCCTTCTTCCAGTAGTAGGTGATTTCTAATGGTTTAGGCCTAGAAGGTATTTCTACCCCACCCCCAGAAAAAGGAATTTCTAGTTTTGTTTTGTTTTGCTGTTCTCCTCTGCCGGCAGCAATAGTCTTTAATTCTGCGCTAGACAGAGTTTGCTGATCTCCCCTTAGTGGTTTAAGGCGTTTGTTTCATAGAGGAGATAAGGGAAGAAGGATATGTGTGGCGCTTCATGCTTTTCCCATAGTGGCTGCTGTTCCCACACCTCTAGGCCTGTACCACAAGACAGGCTTTTTCTGTACTGTACTCCCCTTTGCCCCCTCTCAGATCTTTCTTGTGATCATTCAGTGAGCATCCATGGAGAATACCCTTGAGTCTGCAGCCCCATGAGTTCTATTCTCTCGCACTAGCTCACATTCAACTTTCAGTAATTCATAAAAAATTTAGCTGAATTATTTTAATGTGTTTGTATGGTGTCTAGTGTCTCTTCCTTCTATGCTATGCTTTAGGTAAGCAACTGTTCGCATGTCCTTTCTCCTTGAAGACGTCTGTCTTTCCTTAGATTTCAGGCTAGTTGATTGCCCTTTGATGTTAGCTCCTAATTGGATTCAAAAAAGGTTATTATTTTGTAGATTATCTGGCTTTTTCATGTCATAAAATGAGGAGTTATACTCTTTGCAGCTTTCTACATTGTAAGTGAATTCTACCTTAGTAATTTTTACCAACATTCCCTATTTTTGCCTGCCCTACTCAGATTAAAGAATGGAACATTGCAAGTCTCCTATCTCCCAGAAACTAGAATAGAAAATGCCAAACTATTTTCCAAAGTGGTTGTACTAGTTTACAGTTTCAGCAGCAATGGATAAGAGTTCTCAATGCTCATAATCCTTACCAATATTTATTATTGTCAGACTTCTAATTTTTGCCAACCTTGTATAAATCTGTATGTCATTTTGATTCTAATTTCCATTTCTCTCATCATTGATGAGGTTCAGCATCTTTCTGTTTGTTTATTGGTAATCTGAGTTTGTCTTTATGTGAAGTTCCCATTCAAGTCTCATTTTCATTTTACCTTTGGACAAATGGATTGCCTCTTCTTTGGTACTGGTTGACTTTCTTTTTCTTATATAGTTTAGAAATTCTTTATATATTCTGGTTATTAAACTTTCAGTTATATGTGTTGAAAATAATGTCTCCCCCCCCATTATGGCTTATTTGTTTGTTTTTGCTTTTTATTATTACTCTGATGGAAATAAATTACTAGATTTAATATAATCAAATTTCCCAAACTTTTACTTTACTATTAGTACATCCTATGTCTTGTTTAAGAAATCCTTACCTAACCAAATCCATGAAAATATTATCCTATACACACATTATGTTCTTTCACATAAATCCTTCATCCACATAGAATTAATTTTTTTTCACAGTAGTCATGTTCTCTACTGATCAGTAAGCACATACTATTTGTTATGTCCTCTTCCTACTCATTTTACAGGAGTTCATTCAAATGTTACCTCATGGTGAATCTTTCCACTAAGTCATAGATTATTGCTTCAGGCTTGTTATTTTCATAGGCAGAAGTCATCCAACAATGATTTTTTTTAGAACAAACTATGTTCTAGGCACTAAATTCTGGAGACACAAAGAATAAGTTAACAGCTACTACCTTTAGCATGTCACAGCCCACTCACAGTTTTCTTTCTTTCTTTCTTCTTTCTTTTCTTTCTTTTTTTCTTTCTTTCTTTCTTTCTTTCCTCTTTCTTTCTTTCCTTCCTTTCTTTCTTTCTCCTTTCTTTCTTTCTTTCTTCCTTCCTTCCTTTCTTCCCTCCTTTCTCTCCCTCGCTCTTTCTCTTCCTTCCTTCCTCCCTCCCTCTCTCTCTCTCTTTCTTTCTTTCTTGGTGTCCTGGGCCCTTGGGCAGTCTGGTGACTATATGATTACGTTCTTAAAATATTATTTTTATTAACATAAAAATAAAGCAAACAATATAACAAAGGAACCTAATGTATTGGAATAGTTATCAAAATGTTAAAAATTATGATACAGTAATATATGTGCTTCTTAATGATCACATTAAATAACAAGATCTAGGGGCAATTAGAGTAACTACTGTAATTCTGTAATGTTGAGCCTAAACAATATTTTGAGATATTTGCAACAATAATAGTATGATATTAAATACCCTATTTATTGGTGACAAAGTCACAAGTACTGCTAATACTACAGGAGTGTGTTGCCTGCAGTCTTAATTGAAGGCAGTGCTAAATTTTAATTCAATTTTAGTAAAAATAGCGATGCCATTTTTTTCCATTCAAGCGTGTGACTCAGTTTTCTATAGCCTCAGGTTAAGGACCTCTGGTCTTCTGGAGCAATTTGAAACATTCGTGATCGTGGCCTGCAGTAAGATATACATTTGACATCACAAAAAAAGAAAAAAATAATAAAAAACTTCAAGACTTATTCTTCATATATGTAATGCAGTCTGTTGTCCGTTCTATTTCAGTTCATTTTTTTAAATATTTGGATAGAAACTACTAAATTATTTCACTATTTACTAATAAAATATATGAAGTTTGAAAACAGTAGTCTAGTGGAGATGACAGAGCTCAGCCTCATGTTATTCTTTAAAAAAACAAAAAAGTTTCTTCTTCTATATACCAGGGTTATTTTTAACAAAACTCTTTTAGAATTTTTTTCTTTGTATTGTAATTATGGGTTTTCATGTCTGTTGCATTGAACCATAACGATGTATTCATTAACTGTTTTATTTTTATGACTCTTTGGACCTAATGACGTGGTACCGACCTGGTACAAAGCCTATAATACAATATCCTCATCTCGTGTTATCAGACACATGCAGAGTAGACACATTAGCCAAGTTGTTAGCTGCTTAAGTGTGATTTGGCTTATTAAATGTGCATTAGTCACACATTTTCCATAATCACCTACCACATGGAATAGAATCTCCGGCTATTCCAGGCGTGCTCCCTACTGTTAACCAACCTGAGAGAACACATATATGTAGTCTTAACAGAGGGAATTTGCATTCCCCCTGTGATCCCTTAATCCCACCAAAAACCAAAGCTTATTATCTGTCCTTCACTGGGCTCTAGCGTCGTTTATCACAGTGGAATTATGTACGTACTAAGATTTCCAACTTTTAACTCATAGGTATTTTAAGAAAAGAGCTGCTCCAGAGACATGAAGGTGAACTGAGTCTTGCAGTGCCCACAATCTTTTGATCCTATTCTCATCTCTTCCTCCTCTGCTTAATGGTGGCCCCCCTCCTGCTTCATAGAGCATCCTTCTTCACCACTTCTCCTTTCTCTCCTTTAGCATGTCTTTCTGAGATTCTTTCACACTAAATGTAAAGTATTAAAATGCAAATACTCTTACTAAGAGAAATACAACTGTGGAATTTCAGGTGTAAGTAAGCAGATAGGGAAGTTTTAGGCAAAAGGTGAGTTCTTGAGTTTTTGGACAAATTCGTATCACACAACAAAAACATGACTCTCTGGTCCCATCGCACATATTGAGAGCCAAGGTTTCTTATCAATGAAAGTAAATAAATCTCACAGACTTGGATATATAATAGTTTTCATAATTGAAATCAGAGCCAAGCTTTGTGGGTTAAAAGATAGCAACATGATTACATTATTATTGTGTATTTACCTCTCTTGCCTTCAACGAGAGGTTCTATGAGAACAATCACATTTTAAATATACTAATATGGAAGAATATTTTAGACAAGTAAAAATTTAAATTTTCAAAAACTTCAGCTTAAAAATGAAGAGACTTTCATTGTTTTGCCTTTTTCTTTCTCAGGAATGAATGTAAAAGGAAAATTGCTAAGTCATCCAAAGTTCTTTTAATTAGACTCTTGTATGGCTGTATTAAAAATTCATTTACTTAACATATATTTATAAAGAGCCTACTGAATGCCAGGAATTTTTTTAAACACTGAGGAAACATCAAGGAACAAGACTGAGAGTGCTATTGTACTCGGAGAATACAGTAAATAAATATATATGCATTTCAACATATATATTTAAAATTAAATATTCAGTTAGTAAGTGCGAAAGAAAAATACTGTTTTAAAAATGAGAAAATATATATTCACCAACGGACATAACCATATGAATGGGATTAAACTTTCTTGCTTCTAAAATAATTTGTATCGTTTTTCTTATTATTACTAACTATGTTCATATTATTACTAATTATGTTCATTGTAGAAAACACAATGAAATGTATCGAGAATAAAAATAATATCATGGTTAACCTTTATTGAGAATTGCACCATATGCTTTTAACGTAGTATCTCATATAATCTTCATAAATGTCCAATGAAATAGATATAACTCTGATCCCCATTTTATACATGAGATAATTGGAATGTGAATGAATTAACTTCCCCAAAGTCAACATATATTGGGTTGCAGCTTTGGGAATACAAACAGGGTCTGTCTGTCATCTGTCTTCAAAGCTCATGCCATTAGCCATTACACTATTTGTTGCAGTCCAGACAATTTCCTCCCCCACAAAGATGTTTCTATCGTAATCCATAGGTCCTCTGAATATGTTATGCTAAACTAGAAAAAGGACTTTGAAGATGAAATTAAGGTTGTTAATCAGTAGAATTTTAGAAAATCTTGGATTACCCAAGTGGTCCCAAACTAATCCTTCCAAGGCCTTAGAAGCAGAGAAATTTTTCTAGCTGGATTCAGTCAGAGAGAAGCCATGGGGAAAAAAAGGCAAAAGAGATACAAAACACGAGAGAGATTTCACCCACTCTTACTGACTTTGAAGATGAAGGGGGCTATGAGCCAGAAAATGCTGACAGTCTCTAGAAGCTGGGAATAACTACCTGTGGTGACAGCTAGCCAGGAAATGGGGGCCTTAGTCTTATAAGCACATGCAGCTGAATTCTTTCAACAAAGTGAAAGAGCCTAGAAAAGCATTTTCCTCCAGAGCCTTCAGGTAAGAGCTCTGGCTGGCAGATACCTTGATTTTGGCCTTATGGGACCCAGGGCAGAGAAATCAGCTGGGCCTACTAGACTTCTGACCTATGGAACTGTGAGATGATAAGTTCATGTAGTTTTAAGCTGCTAAATGTGTGGTAATTTGTTATACCAGCAATAAACAATGAATATGATAGTCTACCTCTCAATAAACAAATAAAAAATCTCTAATCCTACCACCCAGAGATAATCACTGCAAGCATGTGAGTGTATACCTTTTTATCCTTCTTTGTAGGTATCTAGATATACCGGCATACATTTTAGATTATGCTGAACATACTGTCTTTCAAACCTAGAATTTCATTGTGACTACCTTCTCATGTTTTTAAAACATTCTTCTAAAAGAATTTTAATGGCTAATACTATGCCACTGAATAGTTATGCCACAGTTTAATGCCCTACACTTGAATATTTAAGTTGCTCTGAATATTTTACTAATATTCACATAAACTCGATATTTAATGGACCATCTTATCCCCTGAGATTCAGACTGGTTTTCTTGAAAACACTATTTCCATAGCCTGAAAGAGCCAAGATTCCAAGAAACAACCAGGAACTTGTAGTTTTAAGGTGGCATCTGCTTTTCCATGCTATCTCTAGGCTATGCAGCTTTCTTCCTCAGATATGAGATTTACCTTTTCACATTCTCCAGAATGAGTGTTCTGACCTTAAATCATTAATGGCTAATTTAGACTTCATTAAAAATTTTATATGTGAACTTATATAGATAATAAGCTCAATTTCCTTCCAAATTGTTCACCATTTAACATGATCCTCCTTTCTTAAACTGAAGTCAGAGTTACAGATTAAATTTTTTCCATGTTTCACAGCATTGCGATAAATATTCTTATACATACATCTTTATACATATTATTGAGTAGATTTTTAGGATGAAGGCCTTGATGTGGAATTACTGAATCCCAAATTATGCATGTTTAAAGCTTTTATTCTTCTTCAGAATATCCCAGCTTCTTTTCACAGATGTCTTTAGATAAAATCAAATGCTAAAAGGTTTATTGAAGCAATCTTTGCATTAAAGCCCAAGAGAACTATTTTTGACTCTCAGGTCTGTAAACAGTTAGGTTTCTCTAATTTTCTGGCTTCGTCTTTTCCTCAAGCGCAAAATGAGGGTCTTAGTTGTAATGCTTTCAAAAGCAAGCTGAGGATTTTATGTTCTAAGCAGTATGTGAAAATAATGAGCTGGGATTAAATGTATTTCTTATAACAGTTGCCAGTCTCATGTTGAATCTACTCAGGGAGAAGTAACAAATATGCCTCTACTGAAACCTCTTATCTTATTAAAGCATATTTCCTTCACAAATGTTTACCATGCAGGAAAAAGAAAGGTTGGACCTATCAGAAAATTTTGTGCATTGCTCATTTCCCTAATTATTAATGAATATTGTTCTCCCACATCACAAATTCATTTCTGAACTCATAATTAAATGACTAATAAAGGTAAGGTTTGTATCCGGTAAAGGAAATACCAAATAATTTCCTATATTTGATGGCATTTGGGTTTATTAAAAGCCCATGACCTCATTCTTCCTGATGCCGACATCAGGGTGCCCCACAGAGAAGTGGTGGGAAGAAAGCTTGTCATTTTTTGGTTAGGATTTTAAGTATGACACCCCAAAATTTACCTTTTTGTAAAAGAAACCTTAAGAACAAAAGCCAGTTTTTATGAACTGAAAGAGGAAGTTTCTAATTTGTTAAACAAAGAAACGTAATGACTTTATATACAACTTCATGGAGAAGTTTCCTAAATATAAGCTGAACTTTAATCCTTTCCCTGCTCCAGTAAATAGTTATCAGAGCTATTCCCACCATTTACAAAGACCTAGGAATTTCTTTGTTTCTTAGTAGATTATCCTCACTGGAATATTCTCACAGATGTAGTATTTTTTCTTATAGTTTTCTTGTAGGAAAAAAAATGATCTTACCATGTGCTAGATATGTTTTCAGGTGACTGAAATTCTAGGTGTCATAAAATCCTCGTGACTTTGTAATTGTAATGGGTGAATTCCAGTTAAAACAGCACACACAGTTTGATTCTGTAATACAACCAGAGCTTTCAAGAGAATACATCTCTTTAATGTGTACAAGTTTTGAGCTTATGGATCCTGAGTAGGAGAAGCATGTTCTAAAACAGTGGTTCTTTAGCTTTGGTCAGTATCAGAATCTCCTGGGGAACTTGGTAAAAATACAAAAGTCCAAGCCTTATTCTACCCCAATGTGTCTGGAACTCTAACTCACCAGTTGATTCTGTTACACATCAAAATTGGAGAACCACTATTCTAGAACCTGGTTTTAAAACTGTTATTTCTTCTTTAATGTGTGTATGAAAAACCTGAGGACCCTACTAAAATGCAGGTTCTGATTCAGTAGAACTGGAGGGGGTGGGGTCTAAGAATCTGTACCTCCAGCAAATACCCAGGTAATGCCTATGCTCTGTCCACAGACCACATTTTGAGCTATAAGGCAGAGTCTAGGGGCACAGTTTCAACCCCTTTACATATGACATCGGCCTCAAGCCAATGTGAATAAAAATTTTCCACTTCCAGCAGCACTTGCCTAGGAGATATCAAAACTGACTGTTGTGTTTTATCACAGCTGGCTCTAAACAAGTGAAGTTTCCCTGAACTGTGGGTGACCCGGATGCCAGATCTTTACTGAACCTAATTGAAGACACTTTCTGGAAAAAAGAAAAATGAGACTATTTTAACCAAGTGTACACAGACCTATGGACTTACCCTTTCAGAGTGCTTGTTTTCTATGCTTAGTGGGGTTATGAACTCTTCCTCTCTAGCATATAAAGACCCTTGATTTTCTCCTTCAGCAAATGACTCAGTGAATTGAATTTCTTCACTGTTCTGTGTTCTCTTGCCTGGCAAGTTAATGGGTTAGACTTGGTTTATTGTTGTTGGTTTTGCTCTGGAGTTCTTTGTTTTATTCTTTGACGCTAGTTTTAAGACATTGTTTTTCCATAAAATCTTTGTTAAGTCCATTATGCCTTTCTAAAATCATCTGCCTAAGGAACCCCTCTTTTCACAAAAGGATTTTGCTCTGCTGCTATCATTTAGTGAAAGCTTCCATCACCTCCCGATTGGGGCAATGTGACTATTCTCCTCTCTGTGCCAGCACTGGACCTCATTCTCTGCCCGAGGTGCACACCTAGCCCATGATTGGCCATTTGTGAGTTTACATCTTGTATTCTGCACTGCAAAGTGAGTACCTTGAAAGTAAGGGTCATTTTTGTTGTATTGTTTTTGTTATTGTTTTTATATCTATATCTCTGTTGAATTGAAATAGGTGGTGGTAAATAGTAATATTGTCTTCTTATTACTTGGTACATCAGAATTCACAAAGTACTTTTATATACGTTATATAATATGACCTTTGTAACAGGAAAGGTTTTTTATGATGTAAATTAGAAAGCAAAAACATTCGGAATATAAATTATAACCTTGGAATCCCATGTAATTAAATGTCAGAAAAAAGGATTTAAACTCACATCTTTTTCCTCTGGATATACATTAATCCATTTTCAATCACAAGCAAAGAAACAGAACTTTTCTTACCAATTTTTATTTTTAATTTTTTATCAAGATAGAGTAAAATAAAGTTCTGAGAGAAGATGAAAGCCAAATAAGATTTGATGGGGCATAATGTATCCCCAAGCTATCATGCACAGGGGAAGCAGACTGAGCTAGAACAGAAGCAGGTACATGGAAGAAATGGGAACGCTAACTACCCCAGTATGTGTGTAAAGATTAAAACAGAGCAGGAGAGAAGAGATACCATGGTCTGCAAAGAAGTCAAGGAGAATTTTAGCCTGAGTTCCTAGCAATAGCTTCTTTGGGCTCCAGTCTACTTCCTATTATTCAATTCTACCTTGCAGCTGTAGAATTTATTTGTTCACTGATTTTTATTTGCTTGTGTGTTTTAAAGCATTTAAGACTGAGCTTTATTTAAAGCATTGTGGTAGATTATATATTTTTAAAGCATCCAACTATAGAACACCAAAAAAATGATAGAAACAATACAGCGAAGTTTTTTCTTTTGTTTTGCTTTTTTTTTTAAAGCCAAGCTCACAGGAAACTAAAAGACTGTCCTGTGAACAAAAAAATGCTGAAACTATAGTGGTAGACAAGCTCAGAAAAGATGGGTTTACCTAGGGAGTATTTGTCAATAACAAAAACTTAGTGCTTTGCTTTGTAAGATTATTCAGGGAAAAAGGTAAAAAGGCCTTGGGCCCTTTGGGTAAGCCAAAGGAAAAATTACCTGCTTCTGAAAAAAGAGAGACGGTGAAGAAACTTAATCATCTCTGCCTCAGCTCCAGGTGAAGAAAAACATCTTCCCTAAGGATTAGCTGCATCCTCATGGATTACATTACCTACTTGGGCAATGTATAACCAAAACAGGGGGGAGGGATAAATTAGGAGTTTGGGATTAACATATATACCCTACTATATATAAAATAGGTAACCAACAAGGACCTATTGCATGGCACAGAGAACGATACTCAATATTTTGTAATAACCTATAAGGGAAAAGAATCTGAAAAAGAATATAAATTTGTATATATGTTTATATGTATAACTGAATCACTTTGCTGTATACCTGAAACTAACACAACATTGTAAATCAACTATACTTCAATAAACAAAGAAAAAAAATGTGTAACCAAAAGAACTCCAAAGCAAGAAATAAGCTTCACATGATTCTGAGTTTAATATCCTGAGCATCTTGCAAAAGCAAAGGTAAGTAGAATCTACCATCAAACCAAAGTTGCCAAACTATAGCAAAACAAGTCTCAAAGAGGAAGAGCTAGCAGAAACAAAAACTAGATTTGAAAATTAGATTTGAAAGCACTTTATGTATTATAATTATCAGAATCAAAGTACAAAATAAATATGTTGCAAATGTTTGGGGAAACAAAAGAAGAAAATAAAAACAAGCAAAACGTCAAGTAAGAAACAAAAAAAAAGCAGGTGAACTAAATGGATTAAATTTACAGGAAGATAGAATTGATGTGGTAGACTGATTATAAAATGGACTTAACACTTCATGCCTCCCTATAATTACACCCTTTTTGATGTAACTTGCAGATCCTCCCATCAAATGGTGGAGTCTATTTCCCCAGTCTTACAGTCTGGGCTTGTGCAGAAGTGATGGTGTGCAGGGCTGACTTATCCATTAGGTATGGTGGTCATAATGCTGAGAGTCCACAATACTTTTAGAGGCTCACAAAAATGTTTTAATCTTAATTTCTTTTAAAAGCAGAATAAAGATAAATAGAATAACAAACGTATAGTAATGAGTCCAGTCTGGATTATATTCATCTTTATGCCAAGGCAGTTGTAAAATATAATTTTTAATACTTTTGTATGGCATGAGATCCACAAAGGCAAAAGTACCTAAGGCTTTCAAAAGTAATAATGAAACCTGATAATGTGCTCATTTTAGTCTAGGCCTCAATAGGCCTTGTGTGCTTCTGTTTGTTCTATTGTAACCCTGTAACCATGACAAAAAATATTCATGGCCTAACCTGCTGGAGGAGGAGAGGTACCTGGAGCAGAGCTGACTCATTCCAGATGAGGCACCATACGTTTTGGCTGAAACCAGCAAAATCAGCAAAGCCACACAGACAACCCACAGCTTCCTATAATGTGCAAGTGAGCCCAATCAAGACCAGAAGGATCAGTCTACTGACCTGGCTCATGAGCAATAATACATGCTTGTTGTTTTAAGGCACTGAGTTTTGGGGTGGTTTGTTATGCAGCAGTAACAAACTGATACAATTAGTGAACTGAAATAAAATTCCTAGAATGAAGCCAAGAGAGACAAAGTGAAATTACAGAACTAAAAGCATGGAAGATAAGAAGGAAGAGTTTAAAATACATCTATTGGAGTTCAACATGACAGCAGTAAGGAGACTATAGTTGAAATGATGATGACTAAATATTGGTAAAGGACTTGGATTATAAATCCAGAAGGACAATAAATCCTAAAAAGTAGAATAAATGGAGTCCATATTTAACATGTCAAAGTGAAAAAGCAAAACATCAGAAACAAAATACATTAAAGCAGCTAGAAAGAGAAGATTACTAAAAGGAGGCAATGTCACAAAGGTATGGCAGATAATATAAAGCTTTCTATATTCACTGTATGGGTACAAACTTCATGCGAACCACCTGCTCCATTTAATCTTCCCTCATTACCTAACGTTGGGAAAGTTTTATTCTCTTCTGAGTTTTCAGGACACTCTGTGAGAACCTCTTATATAGTTAAGTACCTCATAATTCTTAGTATCATCATTATTTGTGGACAGGCCCAAACTTTATATTTAGTAAGGGAAATTACCTTCTTTAATTCAAAAGCATCTTGGAAAATAATAGTATTACGGTTGGCCCTCAATATTCAACCAACTGCAGATCAAAAATATTTGAAAAAAGAAACCAGAAAGTTTCAAAAAGCAAAACTTGAATTTGCTGTGTGCTTGAGCAACTGTTTACATAGCATTTATGTTGTATTTATAACTATTTGTATATCATTGCATTGTATTTACAACTATAGCATTTACATTGTATTAGGTATTATAAAATAATTTAGAAATAATTGAAAGTATACAGGAGGGTGTGCATAGCTTATATGCAAATACAACCCACTTAACATAAGGGACTTGAGCATTCAAGGATTTTGGTATCTGAAGGAAATCCTGGAACCAATCTCCTGCAGATACCAAGAAATGACTGTATTAACACACTGTTATTTGCTTTTGGATAGTCAGTCGTATCAAAATATTGTTATTTCTTCTCATTTTTTTCACAATATTCACCTAGTCAAAAACCTTAAAAGATTTAATTGGCAGGAGCCCAATGTTTTATTATATTCCTCAATAAACGTCCACATTTAAAACATATTACAATTCTAGTTAATAGCAGTATATCAATAGAAAATGCAAATAAACAGTAGAGAACATCTAGAAGGAGAGTGCATGCTAAAGATACTTAAAGAAATTTTACTATATAGGGTTCAATATGTGTTTAATAGAATTGTTATTTTCCCTATTATACAGACACATACTTCCTGTCTCTTCATCTTCCCAATATATTTATTCTGCAATTTGGGGATAGGTAAGTTTTCACTTTCTACATTATTATGCACATGAAATGCTGTTCACAGCTGTGTCATGTGGTACAAGGTGATTACCTTCCTTTTTTGCATATTTTATTTTTCTCTATAGATATTTGTCTTAATTTTTAAAAGAGACTTTATTTTTTAGAGCAGTTTTACATTCCCAGCAAAATTGAGTAGAATAATTGTCCTAAGTTTTCACTTCTTAAAAAGGTTTTGTATGCTTTTATAATTCAGACCCAAGGTCTCCCCAAAGCGTTTCAATACCCTCTCAAAACATTTAAGTACATTACTCTATCAATTTTGTCATTTGGAAGAAACCTCTCTTGAACTTTTATGACTTCTCCTATCTTGATTGTCTCCTGTGGTGACTAAACAATCCTCTAGATCAAGGATTGTATTTTTTTATGTCTTTGAAGCCTTTGCCGCCAGCATAGTGACTTGCATATTGTGAGCCTTCAGCAAATTACTAAATAAATAATGACCCTAGTACCCTAGTAAAAGAAAGCAAATGGGAAGAGTCTGTGCGACTGAACTACTTACTCTGGAATATTCGGTCAACTGGCCAGACAGAGCTTTTAGCTCCATTCTGTAGTGACAGGGGTCCCCAGATCTGGAACTTTGCCTCACTAATCAGTTCAGTCTAACAACTGACAAGACCATTTGTTTAACTGACCTGTTATTTGGGTATCATATAGCTACTGCCTATAACATATTTATTTGAATTGACAACTAGATCATTCAGTATCCTTCTTGGTCTCCGAGTCTTCCATTTTACAGAAATAGATAATGAAAAACAAAACACGTAAGTACCATTGCATTATTGTGGTCTGCCGGGCACATTTCAATGTCCCTCAAGATAATCAATGCAGATAATTTGATCTCTGAAATCAAGAGAGAGAATCTCATTTCTTTCAACTTGACTGAAACTGTCCCACAACTCAAATGTACTAATAGCTGAGAAATGCAATTATATAATTCTTTTATGAATTTCATGTTTATGTTTTTCCGCCTTGCTTTAGAAACTATTGTGTTTATAAGTAGTTCAACAGAAAAAGCAATGAGCAGATCAAATTTTAAAGCTCTAAAATCTATTCATGAAAGCTGGGCAAACACCTAATTTCTCTGGCTCTATTTGATCACATAAAAAATAATGATAAGAATATCCACTCTCACTTTCCAGGATTGCTTTGACTATATGACAAAACAAAGAGTAGAATAAGGCCCACTGAAAATACTTTTATTAGATATTTAGACAAAACCATTTGTTAAAGATTCACAACATAGGGCTTCCCTGGTGGAGCAGTGGTTAAGAATCCACCTGCCAATGCAGGGGACATGGGTTCGAGCCCTGGTCCGGGAAGATCCCACATGCTGCGGAGCCACTAAGTCCGTGCACCACAACTACTGAGCCTTCATGCCACAACTACTGAAGCCCACGTGCCTAGAGCCCGTGCTCCATAACAAGAGAAGCCACCAGAATGTGACGCCTGCTCACCACAACGAAGAGTAGCCCCTGCTCACTGCAACTAGAGAAAGCCCGCGCAAAGCAAAGAAGACCCAACAGAGACAAAAATAAATTAATTAATTAAATAAATTTTTAAAAAAAGATTCACAACATACATAAGAAAATAATAAAAGACCATAGATAGTAAAATACAGTGTAGGGCAGCAGTGAAGGATCATGGTTAATGAGCATGGGATCTAGAGAAAATCAACTCTGGTTCAAATCCCAGCTTTACCACATACTATCTGAGTGACTATAGATAACTTACATATCCTTTCTTTTCTCGGTATTTTTATCTGTAAAATAGGAATAATAATAGAATAATAATAATAGCATCCACCCCATAGGAATGTAAGTAAAAGAAGTATATAAAGCATGTAACCCAGTGTCTAGCATATGGTAATCATACAGTGTAGATTAGATATTTTTCATTTGTTATTATGACTGCTGAACACTAACTATAACTGGTATTAGAGTTCAATTTACCTTAATTCTCCTGCCAAAATCTACACCATTCTGTAAGACTATTTTATAGTTATAGGGAAACATGCATTTATTTCATTAAAATCATTGATGACATTATACAATAAAATCATAGAATTTTAAGTTAAAATAAAACTTTAGAGGAGATTTCATCTAACTTAATATTTTGCAGATAAGAAAAAATGGAGGCACAGTGAGTGCAACCACTTGATTAAAATCACACCACTTGTTAGTGGCAGAGTTTACAGTAGAATCTAGGGCCTCTGACATCTGAGTACCAAAGATTGCTGCCTTCTGTATACCTTTAGTTATTTCCAAAATTGTACCAAAAGCATAATCTTCTAAGCCATAAGAATTACTAGTTATATATCCTGTTTTAGCAGTCAGCGGGCCTTTTCTGCACACTGTTCTTTTGTGCACTGGTTCACAAAATGTAAAAGAATAGAATGTAAAAGAATATTCAAACTACTATGTATTATATGTGCATGTGTATATGTATTATTGATATATATGCATATATGGGAAGATAGAAACTGACATTTTGCTACAGTTCCCTGTTGCCACTTACTGGAAGTAGAGTTGCCTTGAGAAAGTCAAACAACAACTCATAATGTATTTTCAGTTAGCTCATGCAACTTTTCATTTCCAAGCTTTAGAATACCAGCTAGATCCACTTACACTCATCTCTGGTTTGAATTATGATAATCCCCATTTGAAATGTGACTACAAAAATAGCTGGCTCTGCCAAAAAATAATAGCTAGCTTTGCACTTACCCTACAATCTGTTGTATACTCCAAGGTGGTCTGTTTAGTAGCACCCATATACAAAAATAATAAAATTAAATAGAATAATAAACAAAAGAGAGGCAATTGAAAAACAGTAACCTGTAAGTAGCCTCAACAGTTTTCCAGATTTTAATAACTTCTATATGGTCTAAAGAACCCATACAACCTCAAAACATTTCTGCCCAAATCCTGAGTCTCCCTGTGAGATAGGAGGATGACAGGTATATCCATCCTAGAATACAGTTAACCATGACAATTGCCCCAGCACAGTCCTCCGGGGACTTAATACCGGCCACTGCTGCTAGGTGGACAAGCAAAAACTGAAGCAAGCAACCAGTGAGGAAAGCCGTATCTCAACGAGCTCATCCGGCTTTCATGGGAGCTCCCTGGTGTTTGTTTCAACACGGTTTTATTTGGATACCACATGGTGGAGACTTGAAGGAGGAAAATTCAAGAGGATTTGCACTGAGTTCCATATCTCCCTCTTCGTATTTTTTAATCTTTGAAATCCCATAGGAAAGTACAGACAAGTAGACCGTTCACTGATAAGCAATGAAAGCAAGGCCATGATTTTTCTAACTGTAATTTCATAAATTAATGATAATCTTGAACTGTGACTGAATTGTAAGATCATCTAGAGCAGGACTGATACTCCTTGCCGTCTTCTTCCCTGACTCACTGTGTGACCTATGAGAGCCCTCAGTATACTGGAACTGGAGCTCAACCCTGTGCTGTTTCTGTTCCACCTGGACCATCTCCCGGATGCAGCAGTGTGCGCTCTCTCCTAAGCCCCAGTGCACACTGTCCTCCATGTTTTCAATGGATTACTCTTTTTGTCATGAATTCCCTTTGAGTTCAGCGAAGGTAATGGAGTCAGTTAATACTGGTTGTGCCTCTGTATTAAGAAGGTCTTTTTCTTTATTTTCAGTATGTGGTTGGTTTTTGACAGAAGTTGCTTTACTTAGTCTATTTCTCAAAGGATAAGCTCATGCCTGTTGAATGGAAACCAAGAGTACAAAGCCCACGTTATTTATTACACTTTGTATTATAGGAAATTTTAAGCACATATACAAAAGTGGAAAGAACACTATGACTCATTCCCATATGCCCATCACCCAGCCTCAGCGATTATGAACTCAAAGCAAATCTTGTTTCATCTTCATCCATTACCTACTCATCCTCCCCATCATGATTTTGAAGAGAACACAATTATGTAAGTATTTCAAATATTAAAAGATAGGGATACTTATCAAAACATACATAATCATAATACCATTATAGACTTAAAATAATCAAGAATAATTCCCCAGTACCAGCCAATATATCCAGTCAGTGAGAACCTCTGCTTGTGGCTACAACAGAGTAGCTTGTAACAGAATAGTGCAGCTCACCAAGGACTAGAAAAGATGGATGAGATACATCTCGGATGCTTGAAGTCATCCAGGAGCCTTTGGGGCAGACAGGACGTGAAAGGTCAAGACCCCGGGAAGAATGCTCATTGAGGGAAGTCAACATTCTTCATGCTGCTACTTCTTTTGCAGCATACACCAGTTCTTCAGCTTCAAAAGCAAGAGATTGAGAAGTTAGGTAGAGTAGATAGAGGCCCCTGCTAAGAAGCAAACAAGCCAACAGAGATTGGCATCTCCCTGGACTGGAAAGAGAAAAGCTGGAGTTCAGACCTGCCGAAACAACCAGGACTTGAGAAGCTAAGATCCTCGAGCAAAGGGAGAACAAGAAAATAAGCCAGCCCAACCCTCTCTGTTGGTTTTCTCCCTGAGGCAGGTGCCACATCTTTAGATGTGCAGGGCAAGAAGCTAAGAACCCATGTAAAATGCAGCTGGAAAGCTGAGTAGTACTTTCAGCATTCCTACAATGCTAGGGAGAACAAAAAAAAACGGAGTTTGGAGTCTTACCAGACTTCTGAGATTCTCAATCTGAACCCCAGAGGGCTACACCCTAGCAGGGGTAAAACAGAGGTAAACTGAATGATACGGGGTGATCTGTTCATATTTAGCCAGATAATAGGTTGTCTCCTTTTGAAAGTAAGAGTGGCAGCAACTTTTTATAAACAATGTTGGATGATAGCCAAGAAACATGACCGAACTAAAAAGAAAAATGCTCACAGGTGTTTTAGATATTGGAATTACCAGAAGCAGTTTTTAAAAATAGCTGTGATTAATACATTCACAAAAATATACAACAAAGTGGAAAATTCGAGAACTGGAAAATATGTTTCCTTAGAAAAAGAATTATATATTCTAGAACTGAAACATGTGATAGGTAAAGTTAATATCCAGTTGTATTCAGATTCCTTTGTCTTATAATCGTTTTGTGGGTCTTTTTAAAGTAACGTGTTTTAAATGGGATTTAAATAAAGTGCATAGGCTTTGCTTGCTTGATATATCTCTTTTTTTTTTTTTAACATCTTTATTGAAGTATAATTGCTTTACAATGGTGTGTTAGCTTCTGCTTTATAACAAAGTGAATCAGTTATACATATACATATGTTCCCATATCTCTTCCCTCTTGCATCTCCCTCCCTCCCACCCTCCCTATCCCACCCCTCTAGGTGGTCACAAAGCACCGAGCTGATCTCCCTGTGCTATGCGGCTGCTTCCCACTAGCTATCTATTTTACATTTGGTAGTATATATATGTCCATGACACTCTCTCACCCTGTCACATCTCACTCCTCCCCCTCCCCATATCCTCAAGTCCATTCTCTAGTAGGTCTGTGTCTTTATTCCCATCTTGCCACTAGGTTCTTCATGACCTTTTTTTTTTTTTTTTTCCTTAGATTCCATATATATGTGTTAGCATACTGTATTTCTTTTTCTCTTTCTGACTTACTTCACTCTGTATGACAGACTCTAACTCCATCCACCTCATTACAAACACCTCCATTTCATTTCTTTTTATGGCTGAGTAATATTCCATTGTATATATGTGCCACATCTTCTTTATCCATTCATCCGATGATGGACACCTAGGTTGCTTCCATGTCCTGGCTATTGTAAACAGAGCTGCAATGAATATTTTGGTACATGACTCTTTCTGAATTATGGTTTTCTCAGGGTATATGCCCAGTAGTGGGATTGCTGGGTCGTATGGTAGTTCTATTTTTAGTTTTTTAAGGAACCTCCATACTGTTCTCCATAGTGGCTGTATCAATTTACATTCCCACCAACAGTGCAAGAGTGTTCCCTTTTCTCCACACCCTCTCCAGCATTTATTGTTTCTAGATTTTTTGATGATGGCCATTCTGACCGGTGTGAGATGATACCTCATTGTAGTTTTGATTTGCATTTCTCTAATGATTAATGATGTTGAGCATTCTTTCATGTGTCTGTTGGCAATCTGTATATCTTCTTTGGAGAAATGTCTATTTAGGTCTTCTGCCCATTTTTGGACTGGGTTGTTTGTTTTTTTGTTATTGAGCTGCATGAGCTGCTTGTAAATCTTGGAGATTAATCCTTTGTCAGTTGCTTCATTTGCAAATATTTTCTCCCATTCTGAGGGTTGTCTTTTGGTCTTGTTTATGGTTTCCTTTGCTGTGCAAAAGCTTTTAAGTTTCATTAGGTCCCATTTGTTTATTTGTGTTTTTATTTCCATTTCTCTAGGAGCTGGGTCAAAAAGGATCTTGCTGTGATTTATGTCATAGAGTGTTCTGCCTATGTTTTCCTCTAAGAGTTTGATAGTGTCTGGCCTTACACTTAGGTCTTTAATCCATTTTGAGTTTATTTTTGTGTATGGTGTCAGGGAGTGTTCTAATTTCATACTTTTACATGTACCTGTCCAATTTTCCCAGCACCACTTATTGAAGAGGCTGTCTTTTCTCCACTGTATATGCTTGCCTCCTTTATCAAAGATAAGGTGACCATATGTGCGTGGGCTTATCTCTGGGCTTTCTATCCTGTTCCATTGATCTATATTTCTGTTTTGGTGCCAGTCCCAAACTGTCTTGATTACTGTAGCTTTGTAATATAGTCTGAAGTCGGGGAGCCTGATTCCTCCAGCTCCATTTTTCGTTCTCAAGATTGCTTTTGCTATTCGGGGTCTTTTGTGTTTCCATACAAATTGTGAAATTTTTTGTTCTAGTTCTGTGAAAAATGCCAGTGGTAGTTTGATAGGGATTGCATTGAATCTGTAGATTGCTTTGGGTAGCAGAGTCATTTTCACAATGTTGATTCTTCCAATCCAAGAACATGGTATATCTCTCCATCTATTTGTATCATCTTTAATTTCTTTCATCAGTGTCCTATAATTTTCTGCATACAGGTCTTTTGTCTCCTTAGGTAGGTTTATTCCTAGATATTTTATTCTTTTTGTTGCAATGGTAAACGGGAGTGTTTTCTTAATTTCACTTTCAGATTTTTCGATATATCTCTTAAATGTCTTTTAAACTATAGGTTTAAAACTACAGGCTTTAATCTATAGGTTTCCTTTTTATCTCTTTTCTTTATAAGTTTTCTTTATAAAGCCAGGTTTTTTGTTCTTCAGTTTCTTCAGTTTGGATTTTGCCATTTATCTTCCCAAGGTGTATGTAGTATGTTCCTCTGTCCTCTGTATTGCTGTGTATTGGTAGTTAGATCTGGATGTTTCATGAGATGTGGGTCCAATTTCTTTGGTGAGGCTATTTCGTATGGGGTGATATGTGCTTCCATCAGGAGGTATATGATGAAGAATTATCTTCCAATTGACAATGTTATCAGCCGTCAGTTGGTATTGCCTAGATCCATTATTTCATTAAGAGTTGCAAAATGGTGATATTCTAATTTTGTCATTTCTTCCTTATTATTAACTGGAATACTTCAATAAAGAGAGGATTCTTCTCACTACTGTTTGGCTACCCTGAGGTATAGTTCATACGAAAAGATAGGCTAAACAAATGATGTTTTTCTTTATTTACAAATTTTGAAATAGTAGTTTGGTTCACTAGCATCCTTCAACAGTGGCCATTTATATTTGAAGTATCATTATGAATTAATGGATTTAAAACATTTGATATGTCTAACCCATTTTATTTACAACCCATTTTGGTGCTCCAATTAATGGAAGCCTATTCAAGTTGACTCCTGAGCCTTTTTGCTATAATCTCAGTTTTCACTGATAACTTCCCAGGCCACAGACTTTTAGTCCAAACCATTTTCAAGGAAATAGATAGAAGCATTATTATCACATACACATGTGCATACACACATATGTTTGTGTGTATGTATATATACATATGTGTGTATATATATATAGTGGAAAATTTTCCAGGTGAGTCACAGTTACCGACTGAAAACAAATGAAGAAAATCTAACATTAAAGGATAGATCAAATCCCTTTACTTATGCATAAGGCAGTGAAACAAAAATTTCCATCAACTACCTGCTATTTCCCCTAATTACCATACATTTTGTAGCCCAGTATATGTTCTACAATAGAACAAGGAGAAGAGATGCCAATGTTATTTCCCCTTTGAGGACTGAGAAAGAGGAAACTGTCTTAAGACACAGTGAAATAACTATTTTTCAGCTCTTGCATCAGGCAGGCTGGGTTTGGTCTATGCAAAAAATTTATGTGAGTATAGGAAGGTAGGGAAAGTGGAGGAAAAACAGAATTTCTGAAGAAGATTATAGCATTGCCTTTTAAAGAAGAAAAATGTTTCTTGCGTGCCTATGATGGTGTGGAGACAAACCCTCTGGAAAAAAAGAAGATAAACAGTATGATTTTTAAGCATGTGGTTCTTTCCAAACTTCTAATTTCATAGGATCAGTTCACCAAAAATAAAATTGTCATAGTTTCTTATTGTTTGTCATGTTAAGGCTGGATAATTGGCATCCTATTGTTTGTACAGGACAAAATATTACAGGAAAAAACACCATGTGACTTGGGTGCCTCTGGGTTCTCGTGGGAACGAGCAGTTTCTTAGCGAGAGGGGGAAAATATTCAAACAGTATAACCACAAGCTCACTAATGGCCATCTTCTGCTTAAATGTGGAAATTGAGGGTAGTTTGCATGTTTCATTTATTTTTTCAAACATTTGAAAATACATATTTTTTTCGAAAGTAAAGCAGGAAGACTGGAATATTATAATTCTTGTCATCGTTTTTGCCTTGGTATAAGAGGCTGCAGTGTTCAGAGAAAAGTGTAATTAAAACTATGCACTTTGTAATCTGTTCTGATTCAGTTTTACATATTTGTCTTACTCAGGTAAACCTTTCTCAATTATTTGTGGTTGTGAAGAATAATAATAGTAAGATTTATCGAGTATCGTATTAGTTTCTTCTTACTGTTATAACAGATTACCACAAACTTAGTGGCTTAAAACAACACAGATTTATTATTGTACAGTTCTGGAGGTCAGAGGTGTACAATGGATCTCACGAGGCTAACATCCAGGTGTCAGGAGGGCTGCACTCCCGAAGGCTCTAAGAGATAATCTATTTCCTTGCCTTTCACAGCTTCTAGATGCTGCCTACGTTTACTGGCTCACAGCCCTCTATCAATGTAACCTCTGCCCCCCTGGTCACGTCTCCTTCCCTGGTTCTGACTCTCCAGCCTCCATCTTTCACTTATAAAGACCCTGTGGCTACACTGCGCTCAAATGGATAATTCAGGATAATCTTCCCACCTGAAGATGCTTAATCTAATCACATCTATATTTACAGGTTCCCAGGATCAGTACACAGACATCTTTCGGAGGGAGTTATTCTGCCTATCACAAGGACTTTGTATATTCCGGACACTTATAAACTCTTCACATGTATTAATTCAGTTAATCTGCACAACAGACTGGGTAGTAAGGTAGTTACTATTATTATTTCCAGTTTACCAATGAGAAAACAGAGGTACAAAGGTTGCATTTCTAGGAAATGGTAGAGCTGATATACAAAATTACCTAGGCTCAACGACCCGATCTTTTTTTTTTTTTTTTTTTAACATCCTTATTGGAGTATAATTGCTTTACAATGGTGTGTGAGTTTCTGCTTTATAACAAAGTGAATCAGCTATACATATACATATATCCCCATATCTCTTCCCTCTTGCGTCTCCCTCCCTCCCACCCTCCCTATCCCACGCCTCTAGGTGGTCACAAGGGGACCCGATCTTTACCCTTTAAACCACACTACCTCTTTGAGAATAAAACTAGCATGGAAAATTGAAATACGTGGATATTCTCAAACCCCACTTTAATCAAAAATGTCAAATATTCCACGCACATCTTTTACAAGACCTGCAACTAGAAACTTGCTGTTTTCACTCTCAGTTATTCAGCTATGTTATTAAATGCCCAGAATTGTGATAAATGTTGAGAATTCAAAAAATCCCGCCCTTTCAAAAATTTACTTGGAAAAACAAAATGAAAACATTCAGGAACCACTAGAAAACACTACAAAAGTATATATACTCAAATGCTAGATGGAATGATATATTCCTTCAAGTATTTTTTGGTAGAATTCAAGACACAAATAGCACCGTCAGTGTTTGAACTGAAGTGCTCCAAAGGAAAACAAAATCTGAGAATCAGCCAGGGACTGGGCAAAATAGAATGAATATCCACACCTAGGTAGCTGTAATGTTGATTCATTCTTAACTTTTGTTACAATGGAAGTTATTTCATAGTCAAATTAACCTCATTTATAATGGTTACATGATAGAAATGCCTTAGCTTAGACAACTTGGTCAGTCATTTTCCCCCCACTGGTGTGTAATGAGAGTGTTTTCAACTACACCTTGATTGTTTTGACTGCTTCTAGACCTTATTATTTTCAGATACACTCCTTTCCATAACAGAATTCTAGAATCATTTTATCATCATTCACCAGGAAAGGTTCCTAGGGAAAAGAATGTTGTGTTACCACGTTAAAAAGCACATATTCAAGTTATTAGCAACACATGAATTTTATAGTCTACAAGTAAGTAATAAAGGAATAGATAACCAAAAAAAAAAAACAGAAAACAACCAAACTAACTAAAAAAGAAGTAGATGGTGTATTAAGCCAGATTATGGTAATGCAACTGATTGTACAAGAGCTGAAATTCTTGGAAACTAGGGATAACTTGCCCTGAAAGTCTCAGAAATGAATTATGTTAAGTTTGGCTTCAAAGCAGGTGATAGAACCTATTCATCTATATACTTTGAAGTAATTATATATTCCTTATTAACACTTTTAATATTCAGGGTGAATGATGTGGGTTTTTAACATGCTATTGCATTTCAGGATCTTTTCTATTCTTTCTTCTTTTGGAGGGGTCTTGTTTAATTATTTCAGTCAGCTACCTTTTACTACTCTCTACCTAAACTTTATAGAGTATGTTTTCTTGAATTTTTATTGAGAAACAAAATTGTCTTCAAGTTTTATAATTTTCTCTATTATATTCTTCCTTTGAGTCTTCATGAAGCATCTCCCTTTTCCTATGCTATATATATATATTTTTTTTTTTTTTTCTGTTTACTCATCCTTAAACACAAAAAATCCATCCAGATGTGGTATATTGAAAATGGCCATCAATTCTTTGAAATTTTTTCCCACCAAGAGGTTGGATCTGTCTTCCTTCCTCTGAATCTAGGCTGGTCTGTAACTGCATTGACCAAGGGATGCTGTGCCAGTTCTGGGCTTAGGCTTTAAGAGGCCCAGTAGCATCCTTCTTTGTCTCCTGGAGTCCTGAGCCATCATGTAAGAAATCAAACTCTACTGAGGTTGACATGCTGTAAGGAAGCCCAAGCTAGCCATGTGGAGAGGCCTGTCAGTTTCCAGATGCTCCAGGCCCCAGACATTCAAGTTATGTTACCTGAGCCCAGCCTTCCAGCCATCCTTTCCTACGTGCCAGGCATAAGAATTAAGCTGTCTTTGACTCCAGACCAAATCAATACCAGCCAAACAGCATTGAGTGACTCCTATCTATGCATCATGAAGAAGAAGCACTTAACTAATAACTGACTGAATTCCTGACACACAACATCATGATATAATAAATATGGTTGCTGTCGTAAACCACTAATATTCGGAATAATAGATGAACTAGACCAAACAACAGACAACCAGACACCAGGTTTAACACTTCTCAACATACAGGATCCATAAGGAGATCCTTAACACTTCTTAATCTCTGTTAATCTCTAATGGCTAACAGAAATTATCTAATACGGTGTACTAATCACAGCAGTGAAGTGTTATAATGAATCCCCAAATCTCACTGACTTAACAGAATAAAGGTTTATTTTTTTCCCTCATATCACAATCCTGTGAAGCCCGGAAAAGCTCTCTGTTTCACAGTCTAAAGTTACTGCAGGCTATTTCAATCTAGTGGTTCGTCAATTTCCCAGGGTCTTTGAATCCTTCACTGGATCTTCTGTATTTGGCCCCCAAAAAACGGAACAGAGAAAGGACAGGAGACAGTGCAGAAAGTTTTGTGGTTAGGCCTTCAGGTGGCTTATATTACTTTTATCCAATGTCCATTGCCTAGAATGTAGTCATATGCTGCACCTAACTGTAGGAGGTTAAAAAAAAAAAAGCAGTCTACTCTCTGCTTAGGATGAAAAGGAAATAGGGTTAATAAACATATAACAGTCTCTCCACATATGTCCACATTAGCATGGAACGGCATCTTCTCCTGATTTGACTGTCAAGTTTGCCGCTATGCAAGCAAGCCAGATGCACACTAGGGTACTTTTTTCGTGTACGTACAGAAAATACTACATCCCCACATGCCTGCTTTCCAGGAACTTCCTGTCTCCCTGACTACAAATCCCAGGAGTGATGTTCATTATATTTTTTTCTCTCTAACATGCTACCTACTCAAATGTAAATTCTCCAAATAGGCATTAAAAGAGAATAGCTCACGTGGTCAGAATGTGAGGGGAGAACAGAGCAGGACTCTGGCCAGTTCAGAAGTCAGCTGCCTGAGTTTCCATCAGGGGTCAAAGATTGGACTTGAGCCAAAGCCATTTCATGCTATCCCTCAGGTCTATATTTTTTTCTGACTTGTTTACCCTGTCAAACCCATCAAAGCTGTAGTCTCCCAAATACCTATGAGTTGGGCCTGTGGTCTTCTCTGTAGTTTTCAGTATTGCTATCCACTTTGGGGTGAGTGTCGTGTATGTGTGCATGTGTGTGTGTTTGTGTGTGTGTGTAAGTATGTGTGACTTCATACATCTTTAGTTGGAAGTTGCGAGAATGATCATGGACTGCCACCAAGACAACGAAAAGTCTTCCTGTCCTCTTTGAGTTTGAGTTGTTGTTGTCATTACTGTTTTTTGTTTTGTTTTGTTCTGTTTTTCAGTTTTCTGAATGTCACTTCCACTTTAGGATTTATGTTCACTGTAAACAATATATCATGGACTCTAAGGCTAGCATTTCTTCAAGACATCTCTCTGTTCAGTGTAAACAAAATCAAAGACAAGTTTTAGAGCAGGCACAACACTTCAGACATCACTATTTGACTCAGGTTCTATTTACCCCTGAGCTCTACTGCAGCCTCAAAGTCCTTCTCAACCCATCCTTTTGGGCAGCCACTACCAATCAGTGTGGGCAGGTGATATAAAGTTTGTGTGCTATCGTGGGTAGAATGATCTCATTTTGCCTGAATGGTTTGTTCAGTTAACAAGCACTTATTAAGCATTTACTATGTGGCAGGCACTGTGATCTTTGCTGGAGATAAACAGTAAAGAAGAGCATATCCCATATTGTCAAGGAGCACTCAGCTTATTGGTGGAGACAAAGTTACACACAGAGTGAAAGGTACTAGAGTAGATGTAAGCCCAGGATGCCCTAGGAGCACCTGGACCAAGCATCCATCATTGTGCTGAGGGTCAGGAATGTCCTCTTAGAGGACACAGAGACCGGAAGAATAAATGGGAGTTAATCAAGCAAAGAGAAGGGGCAGAGCCATCCAGGTATTCCTTAAGCATTTACCCCATTTACCCCATTGCTCTATTTAACCACTTCACTGGGAAATTCTTTCTCCCAAGGACTCCTGTGCCTCAGGTATTACATGGAAGCATGGATGCCAGAAATGTTATTATCTCATGGTGAATCACTTCTCTTTGATGATGGTGCTGAAATTGCAAAGGGATGACATAAACTCGCTGCGGTTCTTACTTGGGAAAGCCTCCAAAATGCCTCTTTACTCTTCTTTCTTTTTGTAGAACTCTGCCCTCCATTTTCTCCTTTGGCGGAGGCATTCCTGGAGCCAAGTTCTTCAGCCTCAGTAAACTTTTCTGAACTCCTTCACTTTGGTCTAATATGAGACACCTCTACCCACCACAGTCTGCTTTTATTGGTGACTCCAAAGCAAAGAGATTTTGAGACTTTAAATCAGAAAGACAACCTCTTATCGTATCCTCATTAGTGTACAGATTGATTTAGTAATCATATGGGAAGAGATGTGCTTTGAGGGTATGTTTTTCTCTAATAGTTTCCCCACGGAAATGGCCATAAGGAGAGTTTAGAAGAGTCAACAACATACAAACATATGGAATAATGGACACTGCAAGGATCCACTGCCCTCAAACTTCTTTTTCTCTGTGTCAGCCTAGCTTTTGCTTCCTTAATTCAATATCGCTACTTTTGAGTTGCCCAAATGAATGTTGCTAAAATGAATCATACCAGATCTAGTACAACCTTAGTAACATCAACTTCTATTAATATTCTAGCTTAGATGTCGCCCAGTTTTGTTTTTGTTTTTGTTTTTTAATTAGCTACAACTGGCAGAGAAGTGGTCTTGTAAAAATAGAACCCTGGACAGAAATTGCCAAGTAGGAAGTGTTTAAAAGTATTTGAACAAAAAAACACCATCTGAGCAGGACACTTCTGGATGGGCATTCCAGTTATACTCTCTGTTAAATATTAAATATGCAATGGGGAAACAAATTGAAATTATAAATATATAATAATTGAATTTTTAGGTGTTTAGAAGCCAAAAAGACACATAAGTATGTTTCATATTTGAACTAAATATCTCCTCCCCCTCTATTTTCACTGCCAGGAAATACATTAGTATATGCCATTTCAGCTTAAGCCTGAGAAGAAAAGGGAACTTAGACCAAGTAACATTTTTAAAAGTTGACCTTGAATAAGTTATCGGTTGTAGCAGTTCTCTGAATCTTGGACTCAATTTACCCTATTTAAGTGTAGCCTCTTTATGTTTATGCTTAGCTATTTTAATAAAGCATCATAATGTTATTTTTTATAGTGTAATCACATGGACAAACATATTGCTTTTAACTCTCATGTAATCATCTGTGGGAAACCTGGTTGGTGAGTCTAGGAGAGTATAGCCAAGTTATTAGCCTAAAACTGATGAAGGTTTTACAGTAATTGCAAACCAGAGAGTTAAAAAATAATAAAACAAAATTTAAAAAAAATTTAAAAAGCAACCCTACAAGCCAGAGTTATGAAACAATTGCAAGCATCTCAAAATATACATTGAGATACTAAAATCTCAATTAACTGAACCTAAACTGCTAGATCCTTCAACTATTAGCAGTAGTTTTAGTATTTAACTTTTTACAAGGGGTGGGGCATGAGAAAGTGAGAAAAACAGGCTATATTAAGAGATTCATAAACATAGCAGTTTTCAGCATAAACCCTGTGGACAAGAACACATTCAGTCTATCCTCCCAAGCTTCTGTACTATAGTGCTCTGTGCTAAATATGCAGGCTTCAAAGTCAGGAGAGTGATTTAATGCATTTCAGAAACATTTTGAATAACAGTTTTAAAGCAAAAAGGGGCTTTCCACGTTAGCCACAGCTGACCACAAAATACAAATTAACTATTTGCCCCACTTCCTAGCCATTCTGGTTGAAGTTTTAATGTATGCGGCTAATGAAGCATTTTCCATGTTGTATTTGGAGCATCCCAACCCATTTATGGACCGCTAACTTAGAAACAACCTCAGTCTGCCCTTGCTTCTGTTGCACGAGGTCTTCTGATTATCAATTATCTAGTAGGGTGACTCACATCTCACCAGCTCAATGTGGTTTCACGCTGCCGAGAGAACACAGTGCCAGCACATGCCCAGTAGTTCACAGCATAGTCATTTCCCTGAAATCTTTATAAGGAGTGCCCCTCAATCAGGCATAAACACACATTATTCACTCAGTACACATCCTATTCACTAATCAGGGGTAATATCACCCCTACACTTCCATTTATACCCAAACCATGTCATTTGGGTAGTATTGACTTCTCTGGTTTTATACTTTGAGATCTTGCATGCATTTTATATCTTCCTTTTGAAAATTACGTTTGATTAAATATTTGACCAGAGATTTAATTTTCCATTTCCTTTTCTCTCCCCTGAGTCTCCGTATCATGCTCACAGTTAAGTCACAGGTGCGCTTGGAAAGCTTAACTTTACTTCTGCGTCATGTTGCTGAGCAACTAAAATCTCCCTCCCATCCCAAGAGGCTCACTCCTCTCCAGTTTCTCTTCTCTAAGGACACCAGAATAGAATGAGTAAACTGCACTCACTGTGTTTCCAACTATGTGGGGTTTTAGTGTTATTTGTTTCCAGGAACACTTATGACAATACTTAGATTCTAGGATCCACTCTAATACATATAATCTAGTAAAAACTGGAAGAGGCTTTAGGTGTTCATATATATACATATATTTAATATATACATATATTTTATATTGTACATATATTTATATATTTCATTCTGATAGAAAAAACTAGTACTCAGGTTAGGAGATCTGGGTTTAAAGTTGAGAATCTACGCAACCTTGAGTTTGGGAACAAGAGACCTTCTGCTACTGTATCACCTGGTCTCTGGGACCAAAGGCAGTGGGAAGAGTTTGTGAATACAAACCCCAAAGAACCCCATGAAGAGAGTAAGACTACAAGAGCAACATCAAGAGGAAGAGTCCTATAGAACCAAGAAATGATATAGAAGAGATTTTGATTATTAATTTCACCAGGATGATTTATTATATCTAGGGACCTGAGTATCTCATAGATCTGTCAATTTCTCTTCATTCCTATTGTTAGTTTCCTAATTCAAGCTATCCACATGGCCTTCCCAGATTACTGCAATGTCCTCTACATGGTCTCCCTAACTCCCAGGTCTGATCCCCTCTTATCCACTATCCACTTTCTAGCCTGAGACATTCTCCTCATTATAATGCTTAAGTGGCTCCTCACTGCCCTCAAGATAAAGCTGATCTCCTTAGTATGGAATACAAGAGCTTTCTTCCTTTGCTCCTGCCTTACTTTCCTAGCCTTACCCATTGACCACCTCCTACTGCCTTGCCATCTAATCTCCAGTCTGACTGAATTATACACACACACTCCTACTTCCAAGATCTTTGCATAATCTATGCTTTCTACCGAGGATAGCACCTCACTCCTAACACCTCCACCATTACCTAGACAAATCTTATTCATTTTCCAGATTAGATGATACTTCTTAGATGTCACTTCCCTTACATCTGAAAACTGAGTTAGGTGGCCCTCCAAAGTCCACATACCAAGATAGCAACAGGTACTGACGCACAATGCAGCTTTTCACTCTATGAGTTCTGAACAACTCACTAAACTCTGAAGTCCATAAGGGAAGGGACTATAACAGTCAGATGAGTGTTGAGACCACATGTTCAGACTCTAAAGCTGCAACAGGTATATTTTCCTTCTCCCTTTGGAGGAGTCGAGAGATAAACTCCTGTACTCATTCAATCATCTTTAGTGAGAAGTTCTGGTGCCACAGCTTTAAATGGCTTTTTCTCAACACATGACATGACTTTGACAGTAAACCCACAAACTCAGGAAACAAGAAATGTAACACCTTTTTTTTTTCATGCTCATATTCCACTCTGTGGTAGAAACTTAATCTTGTCAATTCTGGGTCATCTCATTCAAGTCAGTTCCATCTTTTCCCTGGAGTTGCACCGAGCTGAAAGGGCTGCTTTTGCACTTAGAAGATGGGAATGGGGATGGAAATCTGATCCTTACTCATCACCAGATACCCAAACATGCACTGGCTCCTTTGGTCATTGGTCTATACCAGGGGTCCCCAACGCCCTGGGCCGTGGCCCAGTAGCGGGACACGGCCTGTTAGGAACCGGGCCGCACAGCAGAAGGTGAGCGGCGAGCGAGCAAAGCTTCATCTGCTGCCCCCCCCCCCATCGCTGGCATTACTGCCTGAACCACCCCCCCCCCGTCACCCCCCTGCCGTCCATGGAAAAATTGTCTTCCACGAAACCGGTCCCTGGTGCCAAAAAGGTTGGGGACTGCTGGTCTATACAGTCAGTAGCATCCTCCTTATTCCATCCCAAGGCCTCTCCGGATCTGATTCTATCTCAGTTACGTTGAAACTCTCTCAGGCATACTGAAAACACCCCGTTTTTCCCTGAACCAGCAGAGCATGGGTAAATTCTGTGAAGTTTCCTCAGGTTTGTATGCCTAAACATTCTGTAAACTATCTGACTCAAATGCTTCTATGCCATTCTGGGTATAAAAACCTCGACAAGTCTTACCAGCCCTCTGACTTTACTTAGTAAGCAAGATACAAATAGCTTTCTTGCAGGCCATCCTGAATCCAGTGAGATTTTTGTTTTGTGTGTTTCTTGTACGTTTTGTCCAACCCTGTATTCAACACAAGGCAGAAAGTTCATAGGGTCTCCTTTCAGTGACCCATCATTGTCTAGCTTACTCTCTAACTTTAATTTTCGTCTTTTTCCTAGTCAGGAAAAATTTCTCTGCTCTGGGTGCCAATCACATATTCTTCTCTAACATTTGTCTTACGTCTTGAACTCAGGGGGTTTTCTTAAAAGCCATATTTAAACCCATCTATGTTCTCTGCTTTCTGCTGTGTAATTTATTCCCTGAGGCATAGGTATAGAATGTCATAGTTTTCTGGGTATGAAGAAGAGTCACAAGACACAAGGAGCTATGGGAAGGGGATATCAATTAGTATCTGGAGATATTATTCTACCTCATAAATCACTAGATAAACACCTAAACTTCTAAAAGCAGAGTTTTCTAGTAAGTGTTGGTAGAGTTCAGTAGGAGACCTCATGGAAACGTCCTGCTTTCTCCTTGCTCTTCCCTCCCAAATTAAAGAAGAGTTCAATTTCACCCGCTTATTTTGGGGAAAGGTGTTCTGATGCAAATCAACAGAATTAGAGGGAGATGACTAAGATAAATAGCAAGAAAGAATAAATCTGCTCATGAAGCCTCTTGTGTCTACCTAGGCCCTTTTTAGACTCAGTCCTTGCCTGTGACAGGCCAGAAGCCCAGGCCATGCTTCCACAACAAAGAGGAGAAAACAGAGAATAGATTTCTGCACCAATCTTCTGAAGAATCCATGAAGCAGAAAGTGAAAGAGGTAGAAAAGCATTGCCCCTCAAATTTCAATAACCTTTTTTCATCAAAAAATTGAAAGAAGTAAATGAATAAGTGACTAAATGAATAAATAAATCAGTGAGGGAATAAAAAAGTATAAAAGGTAGGAAAATGTAAAAGGAAAGGAAAATGAGAAAAAACTGGAATTTGGGGTTTCTAAGACATACAAACACATTTGCCTGGAAATTCCATTGGCTTTGATCAAGATTTATAAATTGTTAAACAAATATTGCTCTAAGTCTGTTTGAATACAACAAAATAATGTATTTGAAAGTATATCATAGGCTATAAAATGCCATAAAAGGATAGTTATTGCTATTTTCACTAGTGTTACCATATGTTAATTCTGTTGATTTCAAAAAAGAAAGAGCTCCATCTCAACACATGAGTATTTTTGTGGAGTGCCTAATGTGACTGATTTGCTACAGAGCTTAGAGCATTTTCAAAACACAGGAGAACGTGGGAAAGAAGCCCGTATGGGCAGTTGGTTTGTCAAGCAAGACTTTCACCAGATGAGCAAACAAGAATCCAGTCATCCAAAAGAGCAGAAATACCACAGCTGAAATTTCCAAACCAGCCATTGATGCTGAACATTTACAAATGGCTGTGCAACAGGGAATTAATTCACTCAGACTTTTTCCTGTTATATCTAAAGAAGCAGACATGTATACAGATTAAGGCTGTGCCCAGCCATTTGTTCAGGGACACAAATGCTTGTATTTGTTTTCATTCTTTTCTGTTTCTCCTTTACTCTTTTTTTCTTTGTCTCATTCTAAAAAGGAATCTGAAATTGGTGGCCAAATGCTCAAAATACAACGAAATAGAAATAAATACATGAAGAAATCAACACAATTCAAGCCTCATTGATAGTGGTATTTTGGCTCCGAGCATCTTAGCATTAAGATCTTGGCTCTGAGCATCTTAGCATTAAGATCTCAGCCACTGGGGCAATATGATTGTTACAAGAGCCACAATGTCTGTAAGATAACCAGCCAAGTTTTCAGGAGAAACGTTTTGGATAGAAGCAGTGTTGAGCCATTTGTCTTCATCACTCTACACACTGTAGACCACTGCAGTAGAAACTTCCAGGCTTCCCTGCCACATATTAGAAACAAATTCCAGCCTAATCTGAATCTTATGGACAAAACCTCTTTGCTGATGTACCATTAAACACAAGGGACATTGACAGAGAATAATTCTTAACTTGCTAAGGAATATGTTCGTTACGTCACTAATCTGAAGCATCTGCTGCTTTAATAGAGGGTGGAGCTTTTTTGTTTTTACTTTATTTCATTGAATGTTTTTTGCTTGTCTCATGATTTATACCCCTGTGATGAGCCTATTTTCATGCTGTGACCCTGCTTTTGTGGGTGTTAACTGATGAAGTTTATTCTTGTTCCGTTTATTGTCTTCTATTCCTACCCTCTTTTATTGTCTAAATGTCAACCCTTTCTTCATCTCATCCCTTCCCAGCTGCTCTCAGTACCCTTACAGGGGCCTGAGGGCTGGGGTGGGCTGAAACTGTCCCAGATCAATGAGAAGGCCAGAGGCTAGTATAAACTAGGCTCCACTGAGCAGCCTTCTCATTTCAGAAAATTGGCCTTGCACTACCTGGTGGATGAGTTAGTTCCTTCTATGGGTATTTCTTATGTTCTTTGCTGTGTGTGCTGAAATCCTTAGGTAGGTAGAACCTTGTGGACACCTTAGATTCCCTACTTCCCTCAAACACTGCTACGCTAAGGGGAATTCCACCTACCACTTTTAACCAGGTGCCTTGCTTTACTCCTGACTACTCTTTAAAAACCTCAAGAGATTTGCCTCGCTCACTCTGTATTAATTTTCTATTGTTGCCATAACAAATTACCACAAATTTAGTAGCTTATAACAGCATCCATTTATTGTCTCACAGATCTGTGTGGAAGTATAGCGCAAGCCTCACCAGGCTAAAAGCAATATGTCAACAGGGCATTGTCCTTTACGGGGGGTTCTGGGGAAGAATCTGAAGAATCTGCTTCCAAACCCACAAAGGTTGTTGGTAGAATCCAGATCTTTTCAGTTGTAGGACTGAGGGCCTATTTCCTTGCTGGCTGTCAGCTGGGGGCTACCCTCAGCTCTTCGAGGCCTCTCTCTAGTCCTCCCATGTGGGCCCTACATCTCAAAACCAGCAAGAGCACACCAAATCCTTCTCATGCTTGGAAGCTCTCTGATTTCCTTTTCTGTCACATCTCTTTTCTGACTCCACGATAGAAAGTTCTATGTTTTTAAGGATTTATTTAAGATTGGACTCACCTCAAAAAATCCAAAATAATCCTCTATTTTAATGTCTGTAACTCATTAAATCTGCAAGTCCCTTTTGCCATGTAAAGTAACATATGCACAGGTTCCACGTGATTAGGTCATGAATATCGTCTGTGGACCATTATTCAGCCTATCACACACTGTCTCTAATCCTCAGAAGTCTGCATACAATTCCCATTTGGAGTTTCTCAAACTGCCTAAACTCTCAAAAGACTTCTGTGCATTCCTGCCAGTCTGCCTGTAAGCTCCAATCAAACTAGGCAATAAAGCCATTAGCCATTTCTCAAAGTGATGTGGATTTACCTTGTTTCCCTGTGTTCCTGGGAGCAGCCCCACCACCTCCCAGAAAAACATCTGCCTCCCTGCTGCACGAGGTATATTAACAAGTCTCCCCCACCCTCCTCCTTCACCAACCACCAAGCCAGCTCTTTTGACACTTGTTTTTAATTAAGAGGCTAGGAAAAGAACATACATCTTGAATTTGCCTAAGCAGCTATTATTTTCACAAAAATAAACACATTAGGGCTCATGACTTTCTACGGAACATTTTATTACAAACACCGAACCAAGTTATTCGAGCACTCCCTAACAGGAAAAGAGACAATAAATTTGAAGTCTAAGAGATCTGGAATTGTTTCTAGGCTGTGTTTGGTCAGCAAAGTTACCAAATATCTCAAGAAATGTTGTCCATTTAGCAAGGCCAAATGTAATTTGACATAGAGTGATGAGATCTAAATGGCGCAAATCTATACAAACAACTTAACATCAAAACAACTTATCAAATTTTTTTTTTAATTTTATTTATTTATTTATTTTTATTTATGGCTGTGTTGGGTCTTCGCGTCTGTGCGAGGGCTTTTCTCTAGTTGTGGCAAGTAGGGGCCACTCTTCATCGCGGTGCACGGGCCTCTCACTATCGTGGCCTGTCTTGTTGCGGAGCACGGGCTCCAGACGCGCAGGCTCAGTAGTTGTGGCTCACGGGCCCAGTTGCTCCGCGGTATGTGGGATCTTCCCAGACCAGGACTCGAACCTGTCTCCCCTGCATTGGCAGGCAGATTCTCAACCACTGCGCCACCAGGGAAGCCCTCAAATTTTATGAGATACTTATCAAGTATAAATCATGGGATTCTTAGATAATTATTTGTGTGTGTGTATGAATCCGTCTGTAGATGGAGTGCAGTAAGATAAGGCAAGCAAACACTCAGATCACCTCCCACAATAATTCCCACCGCCTCCTCTTCACGCTTTTGAGTTTAGCTGGAATGACTGATTAGCTACTAATAAGTAGAATACAGCTCACCTGATGGGAATTTCCATAATTAGGTTATAAAAGACCACAGCTTCTATATAGGTGTTCTCTCTTTGTCTCTCTTGGAGGAAGCAGTGGCCATTTCATGAAGCCTGTCTATGAAGAAGTCTATGTGAGTGATTTTGGAAGAAGAACCTCCCTCAAGTAACCTCTGAAATGCCCCTAGGCTTGGCCAGCTGCCGACTGCAAGCACGTGAGAGGCCTTGGAGCTACCAGCTACATGCACCACGTTGATTCCTGCCCCATGAAGCTCTGAGATAATGTTTTCATTTCAAGCTGCTAAGTTTGGGGTAATGTTTTACACAGCATCTGATAACTAATATAACAGATACAGTGCAAATCGATCCTCAAAACCAGCACTTTATGGAGAGTAGTTCCTAATAGTCTTTTTATCCAAAGCACTCCAAACAGCTTGACTAAAAGAAAAAAATTAATGATTATCTTTTCACACATTTGGAATTGATGAGTCAGTCTCTATACTAAGGTAGTACTTGCTTGATCTACTCATCCATGACATCATACTTTTCTTTCAGAACTGCGGAATCTGCTTTAAAAGTTTCTTAGAATCTGCTACAATAAATGAGCAAAGGTGATTTAGAAGACTTGGAATTAGCCTTACCTCCACTCTGTATAGTTGCCTATACTATTTCATGTGTCTACAGTTAGTAAGTCTAGTCCATTGTAATTCTTTTACAAGAATTTAAAAATTGCTGACTTCTCAATTAAGGAGTATCAAAACACGCTAGGTGTTAAAAGGGCCATATCATAAAATATCACTCATAGCAATAAGGAATAAAAAACTAAAGTCACAATGAGAAATCATGACACATGATTAAAATGTTTTACCAATTCCCTTAGAACTGTAATAGAGCCTTGAAACAGTAAGAGGTATAGTAAGAATCTCACAGATAACTGGACTGAAAGGATAAATAAAAAATCACAGAAATAGAAATTTGAATACACAAGAAATATGAAGAGTATTAAAAACCTCATTAGTAATCAAAGAGATGCAAATTACCCCATGATTAAGGGAGTACCCTACCAAGTTGGCAATGATAAAGATTATAATGAAATACTGGTGAAGCTGTAGTGGTGTGAGCACTCTAGTAGGTTTCTGGCAGCAAGGAATTTCTGGCGAGTTATTTCGCACTGTGCATAAACTACCATAAGAAGTTCAGCACTTTGTTTCCTGAAGGCCACTACTAGAAATCTTTCCTAATGACGTAATTTGAGATGTAGTCAAACATTTATGTAAAAGGGTATCACAATTAATATTACGTATGTAGTGGAATGGAATTAATAATAAAGAAAAAAATGGAAGGCAGGAAAGACGGCAGAAGCCATCTGAATGTTTATTTAGGGAATTACAGAAGGAAATATGACAGAAGCATACCATGGGGCATTATGCAGATATTAAAAGTGATGTTTTTAAAGACCATGTAATAGAAATAATAATAGCATACTTTAAAAGATTATTATTTTTAAAGAATATAATATTTTAAGTACTATATGATAGAAATAATAGCATGAAAAAGTTTATGCTCTATTTAATGTTAAGCAAAAATGATAGCACATAAAAATATTAAATATCCTAATTTTGTGTAAATAAAAGACTTAAAAGTTATTATCTCTGCTGATGGGATTTCAGGAACTTTTAAAAAATTTTATACCATGTTATCTGTATAACCTGAAAAACAAGGTTTCCAATAAATGAATGTAGACACTTATTTCTTCTTTCTTTTCACTGATTCCATCTCAGAAAGTTTTACTAAAAAAGAGCACTTGCTGAATTTCATTAAGCTGTCATTTAGTTTGTCTTACACATCATTTTATTCTCTGAAATTAATATCAAGATCAGGACTTAACACTTAGATCATATCTGCATCATTATAAAACTGGTATGCCACTTCCTTAAATGCAGTTTTTCACTATGCTTATTTTTTTTAAGCTACAGGATTTTTGCAAATTAAAATGCATAAAAGAATGGGGAAAATAAGACATAAAATGGGTTCTTCAGTTTTCATTGGGAAAAACATTAGCCATGATTAAAAGAATTGGTTAAAAGACAATTTACAAATGGCCATATATGAAGCATTTCAGTCAACTATGGCTTTTGAAAAGGAAATAGAGGTGTGTGGATTATTTGCTGTTTGACATGTACACATATTTTATGCATTTGTGGATTGCTGGAATAAAGCTGGTTCAGACTTTATTGCTACCCTCATCATTTTTATCTCAGTAATAACTCTTGATAATTGACCAAGAAAAATTTCTTATTTTGAAATTCAAATTACAAGTTTAGTAGAAGTAAATAAACTCTTGAGCTACTGAACATAAGAGGCAGAAAAAAGAAGCAGACTTGTCATCATCCCCAGAAGGCTAGAATCACATCAGTCTCACTTAATACGCTTACCTGTTGAAAAGCAAATGGAACACTAATGGAGGGAAAACAAAGTGAGGCCGTGCCAGAGTTTCTAAAACATGGCATGAAGGTTGCTATCAGTAAGTGGAAACATGGTCATCTATCGATGTGAGGGTCACTAAAAATTTTAAAAGAAAAGAGACTATTATAATTGCTGAATCACTTCTCGGCCTTTTGGCTAAGATCAAGTGTATAATTGCTGAAAAGCAGCAGCAATACCAAAATGCCAGAACAACAGTCTCAAAAGAAAGAAAGAAAAAGAGGATGAGAGAGACAGAGAGTATGAGAGAGAGAAACATTATGTCTTTCAAAATGAAAGCATGAAAATGTTTTATGCAAGGATAAAAGGGGCCACAGAGGTGAGTTTTTGCTGTTTTCCTTTCTGGTCTGGTCTTCTTATGAATGGATAAAGTCATGATGAATCACATTTAACTGACTTTTTCTTTGATTTCCAAAGACAAGAGCCTAATAAGGCTGCCAATGCTATCAATGCAGATAGAAGGCATATACAATGAGGGGGATTTTGCTCTTTACAAAATGTGATGGACTTGGGGAAAAACAATGAACGTTCCAGAACACTCAGAAATGAAAGAATTCAGGATATATTTTGAGATTCACAACTCATATATTTTAAACAAGTCATTCTAAGCATAGCTTACATACACACACACACATACACACACACACACACAAACACACACACACACAGAAATTTAACTGCTAACCAGGGCTTAAACTACCAACCTACTCAACTCACAGAAAAGCACTTGAGTACAGATAGTTTATTTGCGACGTGATCTCAAAAAGGAAAAAGGTAGGGTTGAGGAATCATGGAGAGAGAGAGATGGAAGGAAGAAAAACCAAGGTAAGGATGTGTTGTCAAGGCTACTGCTATAAGCAATGGGAGTCCTCTCTGTTTCTGTTTGGCTTTTTGTTTGTTCGTGTTTTAGGTAGTCCAGGGGTTTTTTGTTTTTACTCCTGTTTTAGGTTTTGATTTTGTTTTAGAAAATGTTCCAGGACCTTGGAGAAGTGAACACAATATTTCTCAGAAATGTCCATCTGAGGATTGGCACTAGGGCATTGAGACACTGATTTCTGTCTGCTATTTTTGAAGAGTAGCTCCTAAGGACACAAACATGCTCTCATGTGCTCCACAGCTTCAGCGAGGGCTCTGGGTAGAAGAGTAGACTGGTCCCTGAGGTTAGACTGTCATCCTGCACAGGTGGCCCATCCTTGCAGAGGTAAGCGAGGAGATAGGTCTTGGGCCACCAAAGCCCCAGCTACACAGTGCTCATCCTGTCTTACACATTGTCACTCCCGTCCCCCTGCTGGACACTTCATAAATAGGTGAGGGAATAGTACATAAGTCCTAATAACAGGACTCACTCAATAGGTGACAAGCCAACCAAACTTTGATCTGGAGCAGCAGCAAACTGGTTTTTAAGAATGTATCTCAGGACTTCCCTGGTGGCGCAGTGGTTAAGAATCCTCCTGCCAATGCAGGGGACACGGCTTCAATCCCTGGTCCAGGAAGATCCCACATGCGGCGGAGCAACTAAGCCTGTGTGCCACAACTACTGAGTCTGTGCTCTAGAGCCAGCGAGCACAACTACTGAGCCCACGTGCCACAACTACTGAAGCCCGCACGCCTAGAGCCTGTGCTTTGCAACAAGAGAAGCCACTGCAATGAGAAGTCCACGCACCACAACAAAGAGTAGACCCCGCTCACCGCAACTAGAGAAAGCCCGCGAGCAGCAATGAAGACCCAATGCAGCCAAAAATAAATAAATAAAATAAATTTATTTTTAAAAAAAGAATGTATCTCAATCACAAAGTACCCAATAACCAACACTAGTTTTACTTAGAACTAGGAAACGAAAGAACCTTATACTGCTATTTTCAGAATCAATCTATATTTTGGGGAAGCCAAATAAGTAAAAAAGTCTTAAGGCAGAGATTTCCTAATTCATCTCTCATAGTACGTAACACCCCACATTATAATAGTACCATATGTCGGAAATGTTAACGATTAAACAAAGGATGATTTGAATAGCCTAGCTCATGAAAGTCAGTGATGACGCCTTAGCTACAGTTCATTCCTCCATCTTAGTACTTATCATATTATATTTTAAATATCTCATTCGTCTCTTTCTCCCACTAGACTGTGAGCTTATTAAGAGCATAAAGTATCTCATCTTTGTACTCCTAACACATAGCCCACTGCGTCCTGCTTAATGACCTATCAGTAAATATTAAATTAATGAACTAATGTTTGAGATCTGTTCTTGGAGATGTCTTTATTTGGTAAGGCTTTGCTCCCCAGAGAAATACTCTTTTTATATCAGGTCCAAATCATTTTACAAATCTTGTTATATCACTATTGTTTTTAATATAAAGCACGATTCAATAAGTTTTGGTCAGGGTTATATGGATGTCAAGATGTTATGAAAATTCTCTGTGTTTCAATATGGTAACCATTAGCCAAATATGCACATTTAAAATTTTAGTTAATTAAAATTAAATATAATTTAAAATTCAGTCCCTCAGTCACACATTTCAAGTGTTCAATAGCCACATGTGATTAGTGACTACCCTACTGAACCACGCAGATTATAGAACATTTCTTCCATCATGGCAAAAAGTTGTATCATATAGTACTATCACAGAGTTTGGGGGAAAAAAAAATCCCAGTTCCTAGAGAGTGGACCATTCAATTCTGAGGTAGGTCTGGGCATTGGTTCTCCCCATCCTTCCCACCAAACAGATCTCTTTTGCCCACATGGTGGCCAGTGAGCCTGAGCAGCTTATGGCCCCCTACCCTTTCCAGAAATCTGACTCAGGAAGCAGAGAATGGGGCTAAGGCAAGGTCTGCAGCACTGGGATGGCATGGAAGCCAAATTCTCCGCTTCACCTCTGTCTGAAGAACAGTATCACTTCTGATTAGTTCCCTTTTGTGCTTTCAGAAAACGAGAATGAAGTCCCTAGGACAATCCTTCCTATTTATATTCCGTGACAGATAAAGAGAAGCTGATCAATTGGTATTAGCTGTAAAGAACTTACAGTAATGTTATCAGCTCTGAACAGACTCCCTGATGCATTCTGTGGCTCCGAGGTTCTCTGGTTGTGTTCATTCCAGTGGTAAACACCATGCTGTTGTCTGAACTATGTGACCTTTGGAATTTCATTTACTAACCTTAGGTCTTAAATGGGACAATGCAATAATTTTCCTAGATTTCTCTGGGTATGTATTGCCTTTTAGGTTGACTTTTGTGTTAAGATATTTAAATTCAAGTGACCTTTAACTTAACCTTTAGAGTCTTAAATCAACCGTTTCAGGATAGGAAATGCCGGGCTAACTTCCCTCTCAGTGTTTTAATTCTGCAAACCCACCTGGTGCTTATCTTACTACAGGCCAAGACATGTCTCCTTTAGTGGAGTAAATTAGCAATGATGATTGAGTTAGCACTTTTTCAAAGTGGCATGTAGACAGTGCCCATCCCTTGCTGAAAGCAAAACTCCCTTTTTTAATTAGAAGAGCCAAAAACTGTAAAACATCCAAACATTTATGGTAAAGCCTGGAGTCCTGCTATGGTGAGTGAAGTCCCATCTGTAAATATAAATGAATCATCCTGCAGTTTATACTCACGTGTTCCCAAACAACTTTGTGTTTATTTCAGCTTAACTAACACTACATTTAGACACTATTATTAAGATAGTTAAAGACAGCATAAAATTGGAGAATGGGAACTTTACTGTTGTTGTCAGTCAAATAATTCTTTTGTTGAAAATCCTAATAACTCTATTTCCTTGCGTTTTGTTTTGTTTTTGTTTTTTGTGTGTGTGTGTGTGTGTGTGTGTGTGTATTTTACTTGAGGCTCTCATCCTAATTCTTTCTATTCTCACAATTCCACATCCCTCTGGTATTCTGGGAAATTATTTAAAATCCAGATCTTTTTGGAAGTCTTTGTTGATTTACCAAGTTAAACTTCGATTAAACTCTCAGTTTTGCTGAAGCAATTTCTGTTAATAAGTGAGGGGCCATTCACTGAGTCTGATATATATACACATAAGTTTCTGTATGCCATACAAATACATCACAAGACTTATCAGCTCATAATCAGATAATGATGACAAAATATATTTTAAAATCATACATAAAAGATCTAACAATTCTAATTACAAGCAAGTCACCAATTCAGGATATAAATAACAAAAGCAACCAGACATATATGATAGGGTAAATGCTTCTTAAGATCATTTTAATCTAATGCACAACCTCTCTGACTCCAATACATAAGTGTAAGAATTCTTACCTCAGATGAATGAAGGAGAAAACTAAGTCTGCGACTCCTAATTTAAACAGATCATCAGGGAAAATGTTAAGAAAAATGTTGAGAAAAGGATGAACTTACACACACATTCATGAATCCCACACAGTTTCTCTCTTTAGAAAAATGGAGCAATATAAATATGATCTGAAGAACTGGTGCTTTTTAAAAAGCAGATTATGATTGGTCAATTACAAGATTGAATCAATTACTTACCATGATATATGGCTGATAATACAGAGGCCCCAGAAGTGTGTGGAGCATGTTTATTGCTTTTGATTTTCCACCTTGTGGACATCAGTGCTTATTTTATTTGTAAGCTTCTGCTTGGATTGGAGTTATCCAGAATGAAGTCCAACCCAGCTGAATTAGGGTAGCTCAGTATCTTTCTCAGAGCGAAGTTACGCTGAATTTTTTTCTCTAGTCCCTCGCATGGGGCCTACAGTTAGTGGAAACAGGGAAGAAAGAAGGACCTATGTGTTGGCAATATCATAAAGAAAGTAATAGCACCCCAGGCTAATCACAAACATCCTATAAACCAAAAATGTCATATGGCCAGGGCAACATGTCTGCTTTCTATAACAAAATACTGAAAATCTCAATTTCTTTCTGTTGTTGTGATAAATGATGTTCTTTCTTTAAGCTGTATCCCAGGGACCAAGTTTAGCCTTCAGACAAAAATATGACTACAGACTAATAATATCCTCATTTAGTTACTGGCTCTGTGAGTTCTTCTAATATGTCTCAACATTCAGACAGTATTCTTTCCACCTTCACATTACCTGAAATCTTCTAACAGCTTGCCTCAGCTGCTCTAAAGTTAATACCACTTGGAAAAATAACTGGGGAACTGCCTCCCCTTCAATAAATTCTGATTCTTGTGAGTACTCTTTTCAACTTTTGACCGTGAGTACAAAAAATTCTGGATTCTAGACTTAAATATGTCACCAACTTCTTCTATCCTTCAAAAAATTATTTAATCTTTCTGGACCTCAGGTTTCTGATCTTTGAAGTGACGGTAGCAGTTTAAATTCCTTCCAGTTCTACATTCTATTATTTTCTACTTATATTTAATCTGTATTATTAAATAGCATCTTTATCTGCTCTAAGAAGGCTGTAAACTCCCCAAAAGAAGTAATGACTCCCAACCTAAATTATATAAACTTTGCAGCACCTAAACCAGTGTCAGGCAGCCTGTGGAAGTTCCATACATGCATAATGATGGTTCTCAGAGACCACTGGTTTCAGGACTGAGCTCCTACTTAAACTGCTTCATCATGTCTGCTTAGAGTCACTGTTTCGAAGTGAGGTGGTAGGAAAAGGATCAAACAAAAACTGTTGGGATAATCATGCAATGTTTTAGTCTTCAGTCAGGAACTTGCCTTGTGACTTATCAAATCAATATTACATGTAGATATGGTCACCTTATCTTTGATAAAGACACATATATGTATATGTATAGCTGATTCACTTTGTTATAAAGCAGAAACTAACACACCATTATAAAGCAATTATACTCCAATAAAGATGTTAAAAAAAAAGTATTTCCATAACATGCTATCTAATCCTATAACTGAGTGATAAAACAACATATATAATCACAGATTTATATGTCTCTGTATGCAGAGAAATGACTAAAACCACATCAAGAAAAGTCTGAGTAGTTGCCTCTAGAGTTGTGACTTGGGATGACTTATATTTTACCCCTTTTATTAGGTACATATTTTCTTTGGAAAGCCAGAGTTCTTTCTTGAGCCATTTCTGTTTATAAATTCTGTCTTCATTTGACCCCACCTGTCTAGTAGTCTGCTGACATTCCTTGCCATCTATTTTGTCTTTGACTCAAATCAAAGAGCCCCCATTTGGAGAGGAGGGAGACTTGAGGGTCCACAGACTCAACAGTCAAAGTATGTATTGACAGATAACTTCAGTCAGTCACTCCTTTCTTCAATTTCTATATGGCAACAAATTTCACAACAAACTGTATTAATAATTATAAAAGATACATTAATTTGAAAGCTTTTCATTTTTAATTTCAAAAATAAATATAATTTTTTTAAACAAAAAAAGAAAAAAAAATATTACATGTAGAAAGAGAACAATTTTCTCAAGGAGGAATATAAAATTCTAATTTTGGTCTTCTGTCCATTCAGTTGGGTAAACTACTAAGTAAATATTGAATTATTAAATTGTCATTCAATAAAAATTCAATCTGCCTCTCCTTTCACTCTAGTTAGAGTACACTTCTCTGCCCCAGTGGTGTTAGGCTTAGCCATAGGACCTGCTCTGGCCAGTGGAATGTTGGTTCTGATGTCAGCAGAGCCCTCACACATATTTGCACGACTTGGCAGTGACTAGCCATGAGTAGAGTATGCCCTAGACAGCCACTGTTTTCAAACAGTCTGGACTCTAGAAAAAAACATATGAAGAACAGAACTGAACCCAACCTACAGCCTGAAATAAACCCATCCAACCTGCAGCCTAAAGCAGAGCTGCCTAGCTGACTAAAGTCTAGATGAGCAGAACTCCAGCTGACCCCCAGATTCTTGAGCATAAGAAAGAACACTTTTGCTATCAGGCACTGGTTTTTTAATTGGTTTATTTTGCAGCATTATTATGGCAATACCTGATCAACAAAGTGTGGTTTGAACACAATATATGTGCCTCTAATATTTGGCAAGCAATTATTCATCTCTGCCTTTAGAACAACCGCTAAGAATGTAAGTTTCCCAAAGCCCTGGACAGAACCAAGATGTTTTAACCCAGAAAGATACCAGGAACAAAATTAGGGGAAAAAGTCAAGCTAAAAACTACTTAAGTGACAATGAGATGCAGTGGGGGTCAGAAGACCAGGACTACCCACGATTTATACTATCACTATAAATCCTGTAATTTCAGCAAATCAATACATTTTTTCTGAAGCCCATTCCTTAGTTTACTCATTTGTAAAGTAAAGTTAGGCCTTGTTTCCTACCTCACACCTTTTACAAAAGTGAAAAAAAAAAAAAAATCTGCACTGGGCATATGTGAATTTCAGTTAACCCATGGCCATGAATTGGGCACGTGACAAAGAACTTGTACAGCCAGTGAGCAGACTGTTTATCTTTTTTTTTTTTTTAATTATTTTTATTTATTTGGCTGCGTTGGGTCTTCATTGCCGTGTGTGGGCTTTCTCTAGTTGCGGCGAGCAGGGGCTACTCTTCGTTGAGGTGCGCGGGCCTCTCTCTGTGGTGGCTTCTCTCTGTGGTGGCTTCTCGTTGCGGAGCACAGGCTCTAGACACGCAGGCCTCAGTAGTTGTGGCACGTGGGCTCAGTAGTTGTGGGTCGCGGGCTCTAGAGTGCAGGCTCAGTAGTTGTGGCGCACGGGCTTAGTTGCTCCGCGGCATGTGGGATCTTCCCGGACCAGGGCTCGAACCCGTGTCCCCTGCATTGGCAGGAGGATTCTTAACCACTGCGCCACCAGGGAAGCCCCAGACTGTTTATCTTAAGAGTCCATGTGTCTTCTCAAGAAGGACTACCTCTTTTAGTTTAAGATAAACTGGTAAAGCTTATTTCTTGCAGAGAGCACGGGCCTTTAGATGCAACAGTAAGACCAAAAGCAAAGGCATTGTTTTTGGCTCCTGATCTGTACTCCTGTGGTAGCCAGCCTGCAAGATGGCCCCAATGATTCCTGCCTCCTGGTATTTGCACTTTTTTTTAGTCCCTTTCTTTATTGTACCAGGGACAGTCTCTGTGACCAATAGCATTTGAGAGAAGTGATGGCATGTCACCTCTGATATCAGGTTATAAAACACTTCAGCTTTTTATTGGCGTGTGCACTCTCCACTCTTGAATCGCTTACTCTGGGGGAAGCTATGTCTTAAGTAGTCCTATGGTGAGCCTCATGTACCAAGAAACTGAAGCCTCCTGCCAACAACTGCATGAGTAATATTGCTGGATTCTCCCCCAGGCATGCTTTCATATGAAACCACAATCCTGCTGACAGTATAACTGCAACTTCTTGAGAGAGCTTAAGCCAGTATCACTCAGCTAAGCAGCTCCCAGATTCCTGACTCACAAAAATGGCAAGATGATAATTTTTCATCAGGGGCAATTTATTATGCAACAATACATGACTAATACAATAATATATCCCCACACATATACTTAAACAAGAGATTCTGGGTTGTTGGCCTTGCCAAGGTCTTTCACCTCAGTGAACTCTGCTAAGAATTCATACCACTTGGCTACTTTTAGCTATGGTTTTGTTTGTTTGATCAGTTTTAGCTTCTTATCATTATTGAAAATGTGGATATCCTATTTTTTTAATTACTCAGTATTCTGCATTGATGGAAGGTTTTAATAGTTTGTGTCTGCTTTTAATTTTTTTCTGCATTCTTACCACATTTTAACATCTATTTTACCATATGTGGCAGATTAAAGATGGCCACAAATTTTTTGAAACTTCTCCCTTCTAGATATGATGTCTATTTCTCCTCCCCTATTACTTCCCCCACAAATTTTTTTATTATTAAGCATCAAATCAATCTTTTCCTTAAGATGGACCAACTTTAACATGATTTAGTGAAACTAGTTCATTTACCTATAGCTACATATAAATCTAAAGAATATAAGAAATAAATCTACTTTTTCTCAATCTTACAAAAATTAAAATTTTGCACATTTTGAATCAGAGGGGGAGATTTTGTATGAAGAAGTTAAAATAAGTCAATGGATAAGAAAAAAGGCAATAAAATATACCCAACGTTTTATTTTTTACAATTAAAATTGGGTCACCTAGAACACTCAAATATCTGAATTTCTATATCACAGGGCACTAGACAATGTAAATTTTTTTTACCAAAAAGATCTTCTAATAAAAAAAGAAAGGAATATAGAAGTTGAAGACTTCCTTAAATTCCAGTCTCTAACCAATTAGAGAAAATCTGCCTAATCTGATCAAAGTCCTCAGCTACAACTAACATAAATGAATATATGAATTTAAGTCAATATTTTTATAAAAATATATACAGTTAAAGCTAAGGAATAAAGACACAGACATAGAGAATGGACTTGAGGGCACGGAGGCAGAGGAGAAAGCTGGGGTAAAGTGAGAGTAGCATCTACATAGACACACTACTAAATGTAAAATAGCTTAGCTAGTGGGAAGCAGCAGCATAGCACAGGGAGATCGGCTCGGTGCTTTGCGACGACCTAGAGGGGTGGGATAGGGAGCGTGGGAGGGAGGCTCAAGAGGGAGGGGATATGGGGATATATGTATGCATATGGCTGATTCACTTCGTTGTACAACAGAAACTAACACAGCATTGTGAAGCAATTATACTCCAATAAAGATGTATAATATATACACACACACATACACACACACACACACACACACACACACACAGTTAAAGCTAAGACAAAGGCCATTACAGAAAACATCCTATTTCCATAAAAGCTGAGGTTAGTGCCTTTTTGGAATGCTACTTAGAGTGCACAGAGAAAAGATGCCACATCTTCAGATAAAAGCCTGAAAAGGGAAGCAAGTGTGATCTGTCTCTTAGAATTGGTGATGGTGGGAATCAAGAGTCACCTGATACACTAGTTAAGGCAGAATAGTGAATTCAATCTTGCCTACTGACTTAAGAACAGCAAAGCACAGTCCAGCTTTCTATAATCCTTAAAATAAGGATTAGAAATAAAGTCTCAGGGCATCTTGCAATATGAATGTTTCCAGAGAACTGATCTTTATCATATTTCTACAGAAAAATCAGGTTTAAAAGTTTAAGAGGCTCCTACAAAGAAAGTAAAAATGAGTCAGTAATTGAGATACAAAAAGCATTCAAGACTCTGCACTCCAAGATGTTGAGACTTCACCCGAGTTCCTTCTATAGGATAAAAAACCAGTTAGACTAGTGTTTGATACTGGGCCTCCTAATGTAGAACATGTAGAACCAGAAACACATGTAGATCCCCTGCGGTCATTAGCCTCTTGATTTCCCAGAACACTTGGCTGAGCTAGAGACCCATAAATGGTAAATGGGTTTGGGCTTTTAACCAATTTTCTGCTTCTCTGTCCATTGTTTTCCATCTGGCTCTGTGAGTATTTACTTCCCTGTTGATATCAGAAATATTCATCCACATATTAGTCCGTGCTGAGAATGAATGACGTTTCCTTGAGGTGCCTGTCTCCCCATTTGGAGACAACAGGAGTACATTCGTATGGTCCAAATCAAGGCATCCGCATTGAAAGAGACCTCTAGCCTGGAAATCATTAAACTTCAGCTCCAGTCCTGCCTTTTCCATTAGGCTAGGACAAGTTACTTGACTTCTGTGGGCATCAACATTTCATAGTCATTCTGAGGACTTAGGAGTAAATCATATTTTTAACAAAGAGTATGGACTTAGGAAGGTGGTAGCGATGGGAGAGAGAACTGCAAACATCTGGAAATGTAGTAGAACTTTTAAGTTGCTCTTTTTGCTGACAAGTTTAATCAGATTTTTAGAAGCTTGTGACTTAAAATTGAAAACCACTGGACTAAATACTTTTATTCTATAGACATAAGTTGAATATGCTCAAGGCATTGGGTCAGGCAAGGTAGAAAATACAAAAATGAGTAGGACAAGTAACCAAATCATCAAAATCAAATGTACAACACATCAGTGCCACAGAGAAGAACAGACTGTAGTTAAGTATTTAAGGAAGTGAGAGATTACATCTGTCTGGAGGCAGGGGAGTGGGAATTAGAGAAAATAATTCAGGTTTGTGCATGTTAAGGGAGCAAAGCATTTTAAGTAGAGAGCATAACATGAGCCAAACATAGCAGCCAAAAAAAAAACGTATGGTATGTGAGGTAGAGCATGCAGTCAGACACATTTGGCTAGATCAGTGAGGGAAGCAAAGGATGAGAGGAATAAAGCAGAAAGCCAAACAATGTAAGAATCTAAAAAATAAAATAACACCTACACCTGAAAATAGGATCCTGGCTATAACTTATGCTAAGTCTACCTCAGTGCTTGGCTCTCCCAGTGGCTTTTGATTTTGTGGGAATATGTGCTTAGCTTCCATTAATGGGGAACATCTCACCGCTCAAAAAAAAAAAAAAAAAAAAATATATATATATATATATATGCATTCTCCTTTGCACAGAAATGCAAATCATGCACTAACTAGATCATGGAAGGATACTTGTTTGCAATATGAGAGCTGAAACAAGAAGGCAAAGCATTGCTTTGTTTAACCCCAATTGGAAATGTGTGCAATTCAAAATTTTTGTCACTTTGCACATCTTGGTGAATGACTGAAAAATTGCCCCAAGTATTGGTTTGGGACTACAGATAAATTTTAGTGAGTAGGTGAATTTGCAAATGTGAAATACATGAGTAATGAGGATTGACTGTGTATATGTATGTATGTATGTGTATGTGTGTGTATACACATATATTTTTTTACATATATACCCTCCTTGCAACTTAACAGAATTACTAAATAGAAATATTTGTATATTGTAAATGATTATGTTAGTTGATTGTCTTCTAAAGACCTTCATTATCATTGTGACATTGTCATTTTAGCCGTCAGCCTCCTAGACACAGAAATGTTTTGTAAGCAGATAGAAACAGGTCCATCTCTCAGGGACAGACTCTCATTAACCAGCTCAGGACAGATGACTAAATTCAGTGCATTCCTTCATGAAGAAAATTACTCAGGGGACAAGGCATTACACTCCTCTAGCCAACACATTCTTTTTCTAAGCCATTCCAAATGGGAGACCAAATAATACTCTGAAGGTGGCTTGGTAAGGATGCTAGTTATATGATTTGACTATTTACTAGTATCAAGCCAAAGGAGCTAGGCCCTAAGAACAATGAAGAATTAATTATTGGGTAAATTAATATAAAGGAATATGCTTTGGGTAAAGTTACCCAAGTACCTGCTTGGCTATGGTAGCCTGGATTTTTTTTATTAGCATACGGGGAATAAGTATTTTTGTAGCAATGTTTTAAGAAAGAGGGCTTGTTTTCAAGTGGCACTCACATCTCCAGTTTTATAAGTTAAACTTTTTCTTAGAGAACGTCCATAGAGAAAAATAAAATCATTTCCTGCTTTACCCAGGGGAGAAAATATTGCAACCCACAAGGAGAAAGTACAGCTGAGTTCTGGCAGAGATGAGTAGAGAGAATCGGGAGGCAAGGTACTGGATTCAGGTACTGATAATTGTCCATTAGCTCCAGACTTCTACTTGGTGATAGACAGGTACCATCCGGAGTGAGTCTCAATTACTCCCTCATCCCTCTCACCTAGCCCTACCAGTCTTACCTTGAAAACATATCTCAATGTACACACATTTCTCTCTACTCCCTACTCTTGGTACTCCAGCCACACTGAATTTCTTTATTCCTTGAATGATCCAAGCTTTCTCCTTCTCATCATTCTCTCTGCTTGAAAAGAATATCTTTTAGCTCCTCAATGGATGACTGATCACCCTCCCTCAGGCCCCAGCTTAAATTTCTCCTCCTCAATGAGGCCTCTCTTGTCTTGTCCATCCAATCCTAAATGGGCTTTGCTAGGTCCTCTCTCTTCGTTTCCTTCTTATACTTATACAGGCTATAGTGGTCTTGCTTATCTACTTGTTCACATCATCATCATCTAGCTCCAGCCCCTGGCATATAAGCACCAAGAAGATTAGACACATACTCCCTCATTCACCACTGTGATCCCCAAAATCTGAAAAAGTATCTGCTTCACATCAGATACTCGCTGTTTGTTGAATAAATAAACATAAAGTCTACCTAAGTCACTTATTTTTCTTAATAATCCTACAAAATAAAGATAAATGAATGAAATCATAGTTTTTAATTATAAGATTTCGAACCTCTTGTTGTTTTTTATGGCTTTTCAAATTGAGTTCAGGAAAGTTTAGCACATAATCCTAATCCTGATGGTAAATCTGGGAAGTAGGCTGTTGAATGCCAGCTCTCCAAAGTTATTTTTCTTGCTGACAAATTTTCAACAGATATAAGATCTTATTTGACTTCTAAACTTAGGTGCAATAAAAGTAAGTATAAAAATAATTTGATATAATTAAACTTTTGTAAGTAAATTAAATGTAAAGCAGATAAGAGCTTTTAGGTAAACTTTTTAGGAATAATTATGTTTTAGAAATGTCTACTTTAAAATAGTCTTTCCAGATTTTGGTAACTTGAAACTGTAGAGTTTTGCTACATTAAATTAAATGATGGAAGTTTATTAAATACCTAGGTCATTTCCAATGAAATAAGACACTGGAACATTAATTACTGAACATAAGCTTCCTTTTACAGAGAAACTAAAGATACTTAGAACTATTAATAAATATGTTTGGTGTCACACAGAAATTTTCTATATAAAAAACACATGTTATTAGGAACTACAAATAGTATTTATAAGTTTGCCAATCTACAGAATACTAATGTAAAAGTTCACAATTGCTTACTCAGTTTTAACTAGAAATTAAAGTTTTTAAAAGTTGAGAATTTAATTAATGTATGTAATTAAAACTTAAAATTAATGAAAAAACATCTTTGCGTGCAAGAAAAGAAGGTATAATGAATGGAAATGCATTTTCTTAAGGTAAAAGTCAGTAATTTTTTCTAAAGTTATTTCTAAATGGGAAAAAGTAAAGAATAAATTAATATGGATATAGAAAGTTGTAGGTTTGTGAGGAAAAATTAACTTTAGAAAGAAATTCTATGTCTGGGCAGGAATGACTAAAATTAAAATAAACTTAATTGAGTGAATGAATTTTAATGTTAAACGTAAAGAGAGGCAAAACCTGAATTTGGTTTTCTCTTGGTCAAGAGAACAAAGTTTTCTTGGAATGTTGAACTGCCTTTGATAAGAGATTATGAGTTACCTTGCCTTTTAAGTGATCTGTTGTAATTTTCTTGTTGTTGTATTTGCCCTTGAAATCTTTTATTGTCACTTTGGTTAAGTGAATAAGTACTGTTTCACAGGGACCTATAATCCTATCTGACCAAGTGTTTTAAAGCCTTTTTGATATTTTTGACAAGCTTCCCAAGGATCAAATTCTAGGTGAAGTTCTTTTGACCTCTGGCTAACTTTGGGATGCTTCAAATGACCTCTTAAACATCTCAAAGAACTATTAAACTAATTAGGATGATTTGGTATGATAAATTACATGGGAAGAATTGTCAAATGACTGGTGATAAACTTTCTTAGGTTATACTATACGAGTAAATGTTATTAATATAAATGTTCTAGAAATTATATGAAGTTTTTAAAAATCTGGTATGTACCAGTAAAATTTACCAGTCATAATTCTAGTTATTACCTTAAAATATTGTATGTCACAGCAGTAACCAAGTTTTTTTATCAAGTGCATTGTAATCAGATTTTTAACTGTGCCTTTTTAAGTCATTTGTCATTCATAGACAATTATTGTTTCACTTTGATGCTTTTGCAAAAATGCTTCATCTTCCAGAAGATTCATAGAAAGAACTTTTTGATGAGTACAGGTTTCTGATAACTTTCAGATCATACCGCTGAACTGGGCAAGAAATTAAAGCCTGATGGCTTCATAAACTGCTAACAAAAGGTTAAGATCAAGGATTAATTATATAAGACTGAGTGAACAGATAAATACAGTTATAATTTTTATGTTTCCTTTTCTGAACTATTGCTGGCTTTTAATCTGTTTTCCAGATATAAGGAAACCTTTTCCCTTAAGCCATTTATAATACTACAATTTAGTAAATTATACCTTTGTAAGCAGAATTGAAACATTTTTATTTTCTCTCTACTTGGTCCCTCCAGAAATTGGAAACTCTTAGGTTGCCAACAACATTATCAGGTAAATAAGGAAGGCCACCTCCTGACTGGTGTAGGAATCTCAAGATATTTTGGGGACCTTGAGAAGAGAGGAATTCACCCAAATCTATGAATATTGCAAGCAGAATCTGATGACCAGCCCTTGACATGTGTTTCCTAGCCTGGAGAAGCCTTTCAATCGGAGATTCCTTATAAAAAGTTTCAGCACAGGTAACTTAAAAGAGCCTGGGGGACTTCCCTGGCAGTCCAATGGTTAAGACTTCACCTTCCAATGCAGGGGGTAGGGGTTCAATCCCTGGTCAGGGAGCTAAGATCCCACATGCCTCGTGGCCAAAAAACCAAAACATAAAACAGAAGCAATATTGTAATAAATTCAATAAAGACTTTTAAGATGGTCCACATCAAAAATAAAATCTTAAAAATAAGAAATTAAATAAAATAAATAAAAGAGCCTGTATGATCAATTCTACTTATGTATATAATATCAAGCCAAGCTTAATGAAACCAGACTTATTTTGCAAACAAATTAGTCTTAATTTGGCTATATTTGGTAGGAATGAGGGTAATTTTAGAGAGAAAAAAAGATTGTTTCAGTGGATGTTTTAGTGCCAATTGTTTTGAGGTTTTGTATCTACTGAGGTCTTGTCCTTATTACCTACATCCTAGAATGCTCCTTATTGCTAAGTTGCATTATTTTAAAGTTTAATTAAATTAATAAAAGAACATTCTTGGGCTTCCCTGGTGGTGCAGTGGTTAAGAGTCTGCCTGCCAGTGCAGGGGACGTGGGTTCGAGCCCTGGTCTGGGAAGATCCCACATGCCATGGTGCAGCTGGGCCCGTGCCAGGGCCCGCAAGATGCAACTGCTGAACCCATGTGCTACAACTACTGAAGCCCATGTGCCTAGAGCCCATGCTCCACAACAAGAGAAGCCACAGCAATGAGAAGCCCATGCACCGCACCAAAGAGTAGCCCCCGCTAGCTGCAACTAGAGGAAGCACGCGTGCAGCCAAAAACAAAAATAAATTAAATAAATTTTTAAAAAACCAAATAACTAAAATATTTTTTTTAATTAATAAAAGGACATTCTAAATTTGCTTCTGAAACTCATCTATCTTTGGATGAAGATCAGATGCCCCCATGACCCACAACTAGGTGATCATGCATACTGCAAATGACATCATTTAATGGACTCTGTCTTTAACCTAGATGTAAGGACCCTAATCAGGTACTCTTAACTAGCTTGTGCTCAATAAAACTGAAGGAAATTGACTCTTGAATTCATATTTCCCACTTAAGAAGGGCCTCTGCACTGGACTGGTCTATAGAAAGGACTACTGACCCCAAACAACACCCACACCAGGATGAGAAGAAGATGACAGCAGTGGTGGACAACTGATCCAAGTATCCGGACCAGGCCTGTAAGAATCATCCTACTAATTTAATAGATTGTTTACCGAATGTTTACCTCCCTATCAAAATTGAAAGTTATTGTTTTGCTCCTAAACATACTGTTGCCCCCAATGTTCAAGATGAGAAGAAAATTCTCTAGTGTAGTTGTCAGAGAGTAACTACTCATGTATCACTGCTTGCTTTAAGTCTACTGCTAAAAGCATATGCACAATGTTTGTGTGACAATTCAGTATAACTGATAAATTGTATAGCCTATAAAATGATTGTATAGCCTATAAAATGCTTCTCCATTAGCATACCTCTGAGCTTGTTCACTATGTCTGATTAGTTTTCCTCCAACATGGATAACTAGGCAAACAAACAAATAAGCAAACAAACAAATAAACATACAAACAAAAAGGAGGCCTAGCACCAAGGGACATGAATCCATGACAACCACTCTGACATTAAAGGATAAGTATTTTGATCATCAATGCTTTCTTTTGAAAGATTTGCAAACAAAGGGGAAATGATAGAAGAAATTTTCACATTTTGAGGTATGGGAAAGTCATTCTGGCTTATACATGACCTGACTTAAACGTTATGCTAACCAGAACAACCTGTTTTGTGGCCTATCAAACATGCATCGTACATCTGCTTTAACCATTAGGAAAAAGAATGCATTTTAAAAATCAAAATAGAGAAACTGTGATTCAGGCATCCAAAATAGAGCTGGGTGGCCACTGTGGATGTGGCTTCAGACATGTTCCTGTATTACTGAGTACTTGAATTTTCTGAACTGTATCAGAATCAAGGACACCCCCAGCCATTTTCAAAACAATAGCTGCTAGTAGCTGCCAACTGCAACATTTTGGTCTCAAGGTCTCCTCTTGTAAGTATCAAATTTTTTCTTACTTTAGGAGTAGTAACAAGCAAGATAGCTTAAGCCATACCCTCCCAGCAGAAGGCACTATATTTTTTAGCAAGAATAGTACTAAACACTAAAATTGCTTTTTACTAGATTTCAGCAGAAAAATGAGACATATATGTTGTGGCCAATAGCTCCTGTAATGTATATATTAATACCACATCACGGGAGTTCTCTGGTGGACCAGTGGTTAAGACTTCGCCTTCTAGTGCAGGGGTGCAGGGAGCTGGGATCCCAGGTGCCTCGTGGCCAAAAAAAAAAAAAACCAAAACATAAAACAGAAGCAATATTGTACCAAATTCAATAAAGACTTTAAAAATGGTCCATATCATAAAAAAAATCTAAAAAAAAAAACCACATCAGAAGTTAAATCCTACTTAGATAGAATTAGGCAGCTGGCTACCTGGCTATAAGTCTACATAGAAGTGCCAGGTCCAGGCTAGTTTTCAGGAATATTCTCCTGGATTCCCCAGAGAATAAGATTTATTTTCCAAGGTTTATTAAAGTGCAGGTTGTCACTCTTCCTCCTACTTCTAATTGGGTACCTGACTATAAAATGTGCTTTAAGCTGTTGCATCAAAATGGTGTACCAAGGGACTAAGATCTTAATCATGTAAGATTCAGATCCAAAACCTGGAACGTGGGAGTATTTGTGGCTTGGTGTACAGAATTTCCATTCAACAAATTGAGGCAGAACTATGCCCTGTTTCAGCAGGAAGTAGCCAGAGCAGTCGTCACCCCTTTCCTTCAAAGATTTGGGGAAAATTAAAACATGAGTGCGGATTGAAGCCGAGTGCCCCTAAAACTGAGTTCCCCTGCTGAGTTTATGATTAACCTCTCTATGAAAAACTTTATTCCCTTTCTTGTCCTCTCTGACCCCAATCCTATGCTAACTGAACACTAGTCAACCAGAGTCAGATGACTAAAATTGCTGTTGTCGATAACACTGTTAAAGGACAAACTCAGGTTGTTTCTCCAGGGCAAGATGATCTCACAGACCTCCAAGGCATAGACCACCATAAACCATAGACATTCTGACTCCTGAAACTATGATTAAGAAATGTCACATGACGATGATTAATCCCAGCCTCTTTGTTCATCCCCTTTTGAAAACCCCTAACTCAAAGACCAGGCTTGTCTCCCACTCCCTTGCTTGGTACCCTGCAGTAAACCCTTACTTTGCTTTACATGCCAGGGGCACACAATGCCTCTTGCTTGGTTACATTACTTGTAGTCATAAATTAGGATATTCAATCTTCCATGTCAAAAAGTCTCAAAGGAGATTTTTACAGGCATCCATAAATCCTCTCAATATTATAATAATTCAGGTTGAACCACATGATATAGGATTTCTGAAGGTAAAATCAGTCAAATATTGCAATTTCATACCATACACTTTAATAGAATTTGAGAACTGGATGGGATCTTAAAAATTATATGGTGCCACAAAACTCCTACTGGAAGATAAACTTATCAGAGAAAAACAGTTTGCCAGAATCACCCAGTCAGCTTGTGGCTAGACATGGCTCTGAGTACCAGACCTTCTGACGTTTGTCCCACTGCATTCTGCTCATGAAACGTGCCTTTAATTCCTGACAACTTTTTAAAAGTAAAATATTTTTAAAAAAACAAGTGTTGCATTTTGGACAAGCTGGCTACTGATTTATTCAATATGTTTAGCTTGGAGATGGTTGGATGATAGTACACCAATTTTTGCTTCAGTTCTTAATTAATAGGATATTATTTCACAATAAAGTGAGACTGTCATGTCACTCCAGCTGGGGCTCACAGGCCCCTTGGGAAATTATTTTGGAACAGCTAATCTTTGCAGTAGACTCACTGTTCTTTAACTAAGATTCACTGTGCCCAGCCACATAAGAAGTAGTTTCTGCTAATTGGCTAATGATACACACACGACTCACTTCAAAGTCATTCACAACACTTTTTTCAGCAGTGATGTCTGTAGAGCATTAAGTTCCCTAGGGCATTTAAACAATGGCACATCAAATTGATACTTTTCCAAAAATTTCTTTTATAAAGTTCTTTTAACAGGTTGGAAATCACTGCATAATTCACAAGACAGTCCCTTTTGCAAATGTTAATGGAGGTCCAGTTGCGCCTATGAGCTAAACTTACATTAGACTCTGGGCTTGAGTCACACCACAGATCATGAGACACTCAGAGCAGCATTCTCTGCATCAGCCCTGTGTCCTTGTGCCTTCACACAAGCATGGAAGATTGTAACTGCTACAAAAGGAAATGAATACACTCAGTAGCCTCCCATGCCATTTGACTGCATGTTTATAACAGTGCATTAGAAAGGAAATCTCCCTATTTATGTCTACTACTATTCCTGCTGATTTATGGCTCTCTAATGCACTGTGTTTTAACTATCAGTGTTTAATATCTACCATTTTTCATGATACTCTACTTGACTTCATGTAATGAAAACTCCTGTTAGGAACTTTTGAGATGGCAGAAAATATGTCTAGGGTGACAATAAACAAGCATTCCCAGTTGATGGTCTTGGACCATCAATATTGTAGCAAGTTATAACATTCACAGCAAAATAGTTTATAATAAGGGTAATGTCCAGAAGAAACTTTTCCCCGAAATCTGGAGGCAGACATTAAAATTGTTTGATGCCCAACAGTAATGTTATTCTTAGTAGTTCTAAGGTATTTTTGTGGTTAATAATTAAAAGTGAATTTAAGGAAATGGATTACACATCACCTTTCAGAGCTTTTGCCTCTATCAAGCAACCAAGATACCTTTACCCACTAAAATTGATTTTCAAAACTGAACTATTTGTTTTTCTCTGTTTTTGTCTTTTATTTCTTCTTGATCTTTATCTCATGTTTTATGTGCACTTGCTTTATACATAGATGGACTGGCAGAATTCTGAAGTATAAGAGTTGCTGACACTGCAACCCCACTCAGTCCTCCTACTTTGCAAGCTCAAGGACTCAGATGAAAGAATGGGGATGGTAATAGAGCAAAATTGCAAAAATCTGCTCATTAATGTGCTGTAGTGCCCCTCTCCCCTTCCTTGTCTCATTTCCTCAGGTCCTACAAGTGCTTCTTAGGATTACCCCACAAATAAACTACGTATACTCAAATCCTTTTGTCAGGGTCCACTTCAGGGTAAATCCAAACGAAAACATGTATATGTATTAGATATGATGTTTTGTCAGTTATATGTGTTGTAAATATTTTCTCTAATTCTTTATCTTGATTTTTCAATTTGATGTCTCTTGATTGACAGAAGTTCTTGTTTCTAATGTAGATAAGTTTATCAATCTTGTCCATTAAGGACAGTGCTTTGTATTTTACTTATTTTCCTACTACAAATTCATGAAAATGGTATCTTATATTATATTATAGAATTTTATTGGTTTACCTTTCATGTTTAGATTTAAAATTCATCCATCTGGAATTTATTTTTATGTATGGTATGAGGTAAGAATCAGATTGATCTCCTTTTTGTCCCTTATGAATATCCAATTTTCTCAGTATCACTTGTTAAGACTGATCCTTTGTGACTTTGCCATAAATCGAATGTCCTTATGTACACTGGTCTGTTTCTAAGCTTTCTATTCTATCCCAATGGTTTACTTGTCTATGTTTGCAAGACTCTCTTGTTCCCCCTTACCTCTTTAATGCAACAACATTTGGGATCTCAACCCAGTGTAATTGAACTCATCAGGGTTTACAAATCCCACCTAGGAAATCTGGACACCAGTGTATCTCTTTTAACCTCACTGTCAAAAATGCTGCTGGGCCTCATGTTTGCCCACCACAAAATCAGCGACTATACCCAGGAGAAAAATATCCTTATGTGCAGATCCTTTATTCGCTCCCAAATACTGGCCTGGTAATTCTCATATCTTGTTAGCATTTCAGTTACTTTAAGTAAACTTTTAAATGTATTTTGACCAGATTTTCCCATTGTCCTCAATAGAAAGATTGTTCCAAATTACCTATTTTGTCACCATATTTAAATCATCCATATTTGTTTTACAGAACTCTAAAGATTGAAAAACAATAAATAGTATTTCCATTATCATGACTGTGTAAATATTTACTACAGAACCCACCCAGCAAGCTTTGGGATAACATTTTCTTCTCTTTGTTGTAAATGTCACAATCTTTGTGCCATGTAAAGATCTTCCTAACATACTAGGAAAACCAGGGCTCTTTCCTTACACTGCTTTCGATCTGTAAAACCATACGATCATTTTCTTGAAATCTGAACCATGTATTTCTCATGGAGCTTTTTATTTCCCCCTGGAAATCAACTGGCTTTTTCTCCCCTTTGTGAGATAAGAAGCAGATGTTATTTCACCGTTTCATTAATGCCTCCCAGCTCTTTAGTTGATTTTTCCATTACTAGAATCCACTCCACTCCTCTTGTTAAGGACATTATTCTTGGAGCCAGTTGACTTCCTGTTCTAATTTGGAAGAATTCCTTTCTTATTTATTAGTTTTATTTTGAGAAAAATGCATAAAAGTGTAAATCATAATATAAAAAAACAAATACCCTACACCCAGAATTAATAACTGCTTGTCACATTTGCCTTATCTTTCTTTTAATAAGTAGATTAAAGCATACTAGATAAACATAAAACCCCATTTATTTTCATTTCCTAGTCTCCTTCTTCTACCAATCCTGCACATACCTACAACCACTGCCATAAATTTAGTGTCTGTATATTTCCAGTGTTCATACTTCTCATACATAGGCATAACAATATAGAGTATTGTCTGAAAACCATGTATATCTATTGAATATATATATAATGAAGAGTAAAGTGTTCTAGTTTTTACTTTTGTGTTTTCCACAATCTGTTGCAGACCATGTCTGATGCTACCATAGGTGTGTGATACGTAGCTTGAGCCACAAGCAATCCACTAGTGAGTTCAACTACACTGAACTAGTCTACACCTTAATTGTTTAATGAGACAAATCCACTGAATGCATACTTGGATGTTGTAGCAATATCAAATAGCCATAAAATTTCTGAACTCATTCCTGATTTCTCATAATGGGCCATAAGGAACAGTCCACAAACCCACAATGATTCTCAGAACATATTTTGAGTAGCAATGTCTAGAGGATGCTGTATTTAAATTTACATTACATGGTTTAATACTAACCATACAATTTGACATTGACAATTTGATTTATTTCACTTAGCACTATGTTTTTTACCTAGTGCATACTCTTTAATTTCTAGTTATTTTTATATCTGATATAATGGCATCTAATATTGATGTACATTTAATTTGTTTCCAGTATTTTGCTTTAACAAGCAATATTATCACTCATTAAATATTTGAGTGTCTAATATGCCAGGCTCTGTTAGAGGTCCTATTTACAAAAGGAGGTAGAAAAGGTCATCGCTCTCCTGCTAGGTAGGAGGAAGTTCTAATTTAGATTGGATAGTTAGGGAAGGCCTCACAGTAGAAGCAATGTTTGTACTAACATTGATGAAAAGGAGAGCCAACCATTTGCAGATCTTTTACAGATTCAGAAAAGTGCAAGTAGAAAAACTGCAAGGCTGGTATAAGCTCCTTATTCAGATTTCCTATTATAGAGATACAGAATTTTTCATAGTATATGCCTAGAAATGGAATTGCTGGGTCATATGGAATGGACATATATCATTTTCAAGATCCTCTTATATTGTTCTCTAAGAGTTTTTTTCCAAATTACATTCCTACCCTGAAGTCTTAATTTTTCCACATTTTACACAACACATATTCAAAATTTTTGTCAATAGGATGTGAAGTGTTATCCAGTATTGTATAAAGTTAAATATTACTGACTATTCTAGGGTTTGAATACTTTCTTATTTTTGTGGGTAAGGGAGAGCCATTAAAGTTCTCTCTTCTATAAATTGTCTTTTTTATTTTCTTGCCCATTATTAGTTGTGCTGTTTGTCTTTGTCTTATTATTTAGAAGGCATTTTCTTTTTTTTAAGTCTAGGTTATTGAGGCATATTTCCATACAAAAAGTTTACCAGTTTTAAGTGTACAGTTGAAAGAGTTTTGACAAATATACAATTATTTAACCAACACTAAAATCAAGATATAAAATATTTCCGTTATCCCAAAAATTTTGTGTCCGTTTGCAGCCAATCTCCTTGCTGCCGTCCAGTCTATGACAACCTGGGATCATTTTGTTTCTCTGAGGGCTTTGATTATTTTCCCCCGGAGCCTGACAATCTTCCAAAAGAAGCTTTGTCACCATTTCCTCTTAATTGACAAATGCATTATGGCAAGAGCTAGACCTACCTCTATGGGTACTCTTGTCTTAGATTTGGACACATCCTGGATTCCCGAAGCACCTGGCTTCCAGCTAGGTTTGGCTAATGGGATGTTAAAGTTCCTCCTGGGTGACCCCTTCTTTATGGCTCCAATTCTCACTAAGCTCCAGTAATACTTTACCATAATTAGCCCAGCAGTTGAAAACTCTGTCTTGGCCTTCACTTCCTGCTTGCACAGAGACTCAAAAAGAACCAGAAGTGAAAACCTAGGGCCTTCTTGGGTCTTTTCTGAGCATACTCGCATCCCTATGCATGTACATGGCATTATAGACTCCCAGGAATATGTTAACACTTTTCAAAGCCCCTGTGGAAATCTTATTCCCTCAATTTTCCTTTACAGTTTTATGGCTGATATATTGTTTGCCCCAATAGTTATCCACTGCATCAGGCAGCTGTGCAGTTAAGCAATTTCCTGTGTTTTTGACAAGTACCCTCAGAGAAGAGGCTTTTTTGCACTGGTGATCTCTGACTGAGCTCAAATAATGACAATTTTGCAGGTATGATCTCCTGGTGAACAACCAAATAGGAAAAAAAATGGCAATTCTCTGGAAACTAGTTCTTGAAGGAGCTACTACCTACTCATTTATACCCCTTCCAGTTGTTGTCACGCTGCTGATTTCACTGTGATTACACAGTGATGGCTTTCAAGTCTACCACAGAGCTGGAGATTAGAGGGTGGGATTATGATAAGTTAAAACATCACAGAGTGCTCTGTTCTTACTGAGATTCAGCCGCGCTTCTTGAATAAATGTACTCAGATTGTCTTTTATTAATTTCCAGAGTTCTGAAAATTTTGATTCTGACAATTTTTGCCAGTTTTCTCGTTGCCTTTTGGAAGAAAGAATTTTCAAAAGTCTTTAACCTGCCATTTTCAGTAAAGTACTACAAATCAATTTTAAAGTCCCCAGTTATCCAAATAATTCAAGTTAATAAGCATATTGCCCCACTCTAAATTTATTTGACAACTGAAAAAAGGAAGGATTTTTCCTCCCCTTTTAGATAGGAATTATTATTCTGATTGATTATGCTGCCTGAAATCTCTGGTTAATAGCTAACTGTGCACCTGGCATGAGCTACATAGTTTATAAAGATTGTGTTTGAAGTATAAACTCTTTGGAGTTACAAAAAACAAGAACATAAATGTTATTTTAAGTATTAAAAGAAATTATCTATATAGGTCTTTCTTCAAGAGGAACAAAACCTAACTGATAGAGTGATTTTCACTGTCTTAAAAATCCAGTATTCTGATTTCAGTTGGAACTTTTAAATAATGAGACACCTCAAAATAAATCAGTTGTTGAAATTATAAATGCTATCTTTTATACTGACACCTCTGAGTTACTTTAAATTAAATAAGTGTGATTTGATGCATCTTATTCAGGCAACACTTGTTGCTGTGAAATGTGCTAGTACATTCTCCTGTCTTCCCCCACCATGTTCTGAGACTTAAAGCTATCCTGTGAGTATCATGGAAAACAAAAATAATTCTCGTTTTAATTTTCGTGGCTTCAAACAAAACTTTTATGTAGCCACAATGACACTCGCCATGTACTCTCCATTGTCTCTTGAAATGCACTCTGCATGGTCCAATTCATCAAAGAGACCCTCATAAATGTGATGTATTTCAGGAAGATACACTGTATGCTGTATTTTATTACAATTTATGAACCATCTATGGTTGGAAAAAATTACACGTACAGTCATTTTACAACCTCCCACATCTGCAGATGTCTTTGATACTTGTACTTTTTGAAAAACTTATATAACAAATGCCATTTGGCTTAGTAGAGAAGATCAAAATGATCAGTCTATCTGAAAGAATCAGCATTAAATTCCAATCTTCTTGTCCTTGCCCAATGTATCTAATTTTTCCCTTTTATCTAGGTGAGTTTTATGGAACTAAGAATGTAGCTTCTCTGCAGAGGCCGCGCTGGGAAGATGGATGATAGAAGAATGTGCTGATGTTGTCAAACAATCAGTAACCACAACAAGAATGCAATTAAGCACACAAGAGATGTATTTCCACATGACTCTTAAAACTGTATAATTGTTGGATAATTCTGGGAAATTATAGTTTACTGGAAAACAAACTGAGTTGGCACTTCTTATGGTCAAAGTGCCAAAGATGGATCATGAATAGAGGAATTGAAATCTCAAGAGGAATTTATCCTCACTGGCTGCTTTCATGACCTCACATACGTATTATTGTTAGATGGTGAATACTTCACATCATTTTTGTAAGGTGTGAGAACTGCAAGGTAAAGAGAGGCTGCAGAATCTTGCCTCTAAAGGTATGCCAATCTCTATAAAAATATATCTAAAAATTCGGAAGCTAGAAAAGCAGTAAAACCTTTACTCCAAGTGGAAGATAAAGCTTACAGTCAGAGGGAAAGGCAAGAGTCTGAGGAGAGAGGTAAGCAAATAAAATTAGCTCTAAAATAGCCATGATGTTTTTTAATAATCTGTTATATCACTGCCAGATTGAATAAACTGAGAAATTATAAACTCCAAAAACTAAGAATAATATCCTTATGCTGAGAGTATCTGGGTTCTAGAAATACTTTCTTCATCTCTGAATCTCCTTAGTAAATTCCAGAGTTCTCTTATGTAAGCTGGATGATATCATGAAGTGGACTGTCTAACAAATTACAGAGATAACCAGCAGCACATTAGAATTAAGGAGTACCTTTCATCTAATTTTCTCCACTTTGGAGTTTTGGCAAAAATTCCAAAACAATTAGAGAAGTCCCATTGCACATCCTGTTAAACATATATTTAGTGACAATAGTGAGACAATAATTAGAGTTGTCGAGGTAGGGAAATGGCAACTTGAACCAAGGTTCTGATGAGATAAATAGACTTTGACAGAGCTATTATAGAATTAATATCTATCTGTAAATAAACTAGGTAAATACATTGCACTTATGTTGGGGGATAGGGGAAAGTGACAAGTTAACCCCAAGATTTAGGAGATGGCTAAATGTATGGATGATGGTTAGAAAATGGGTCTGGCCTAGAAAAACAAATCTGGGAGTCATCAGTATATAGATGCATGGTCACTGAAGCCATGGATGAGGGTAAGATTTCTTAAGATAAGTGTGTAGAATAAGAAGGAAAAAGGCCTATAAATGAAATTTGAGGAATTCCAAAATTAATGGCTAACATGAGGTGAAGAAGTCCCTAATGAGATGAGAGATGAAATGCCAAAGAGGGAAGTGGGAAAACCAGGATATATTACTTCCGTTACCAAGAAAAAGTTAATTTCAATAAATGAGGAGTAGTCAATAATGCTGGATGATGCTGAAGTGTTTAAAAATAACTGAAACTGAGCAGAAGCAAGAAGAACTAGAATCCTGCAGCCTGTGGAACAAAAACCACATTCACAGAAAGACAGACAAGATGAAAAGGCAGAGAGCTATGTACTAGATGAAGGAACAAGATAAAACCATAGAAAAACAACTAAATGAAGTGGAGATAGGCAACCTTCCAGAAAAAGAATTCAGAATAACGATAGTGAAGATGATCCAGGCCCTCGGAAAAAGAATAGAGGCAAAGATCGAGAAGATGCAAGAAATGTTTAATGAAGACCTAGAAGAATTAAACAACAAACAAACAGAGATGAACAATACAATAACTGAAATGAAAACTATACTAGAAGGAATCAATAGCAGAATAACTGAGGCAGAAGAACGGATAAGTGACCTGGAAGACAGAATGGTGGAATTCACTGCTGCGGAACAGAATAAAGAAAAAAGAATGAAAAGAAATGAAGACAGCCTAAGAGACCTCTGGGACAACATTAAATGCAACAACATTCTCATTATAGGGGTCCCAGAACAAGAAGAGAGAGAGAAAGGACCAGAGAAAATATTTGAAGAGATTATACTCGAAAACTTCCCTAACATGGGAAAGGAAATAGCCACCCAAGTCCAGGAAGCGCAGAGACTCCCATACAGGAAAAACCCAAGGAGAAACACGACGAGACACATAGTAATCAAATTGGCAAAAATTAAAGACAAAGAAAAATTATTGAAAGCAGCAAGGGGAAAACGACAAATAACATACAAGGGAACTCCCATAAGGTTAACAGCTGATTTCTCAGCAGAAACTCTACAAGCCAGAAGGGACTGGCATGATATACTTAAAGTGATGAAAGGGAAGAACCTACAACCAAGATTATTCTACCCGGCAAGGATCTCATTCAGATTCGATGGAGAAATCAAAAGCTTTACAGAGAAGCAAAAGCTAAGAGAATTCACAACCACCAAACGAGCTCCACAACAAATGCTAAAGGAACTTCTCTAAGTGGGAAACACAAGAGAAGAAAAGGACCTACAAAAACAAACCCAAAACAATTAAGAAAACGGTCATAGGAACATACATATCAATAATTACCTTAAACGTGAATGGATTAAATGCTCCAACCAAAAGACACAGGCTTGCTGAATGGATACAAAAACAAGACCCATATATGTGCTGTCTACAGGAGAACCACTTCAGACCTAGGGACACATACAGACTGAAAGTGAGGGGCCGGAAAAAGATATTCCATGCAAATGGAAATCAAAAGAAAGCTGGAGTAGCAATACTCGTATCAGATAAAATAGACTTTAAAATAAAGAATGTTACAAGAGACAAGGAAGGACACTACATAATGATCAAGGGAGCAATCCACGAAGAAGATATAACAATTTTAAATATATATGCACCCAACATAGGAGCGCATCAATACATAAGGCAACTGCTAACAGCTATAAAAGAGGAAATTGACAGTAACACAATAATAGTGGGGGACTTTAACACCTCACTTACACCAATGGAGAGACCATCCAAAATGAAAATAAATAAGGAAACAGAAGCTTTAAATGACACAATAGACCAGATAGATTTAATTGATATTTACAGGACATTGCATCCAAAAACAGCAGATTACACTTTCTTCTAAAGTGCACACAGAACATTCTCCAGGATAGATCACATCTTGGGTCACAAATCAAGCCTCAGTAAAAGTAAGAAAATTGAAATCATATCAAGCATATTTTCTGACGACAAAGCTATGAGATTAGAAATGAATTACATGGAAAAAAAGAAAAACACATGGAGGCTAAACAATATGTTACTAAATAACCAAGAGATCACTGAAGAAATCAAAGAGGAAATAAAAAAATACCTAGAGACAAATGACAATGAAAACATGACAACCCAAAACCTATGGGATGCAGCAAAAGCAGTTCTAAGAGGGAAATTTATAGCTATACAAGCCTACCTCAAGAAACAAGAAAAATCTCAAATAAACAATATAACCTTACACTTAAAGGAACTAGAGAAAGAAGAACAAAACCCAAAGTTAGCAGAAGGAAAGAAATCATAAAGATCAGAGGAGAAATAAATGAAATAGAAACAAAGAAAACAATAGCAAACATCAACAAAACTAAAAGCTGATTCTTTGAGAAGATAAACAAAATTGATAAACCATTATCCAGACTCATCAAGAAAAAGAGGGAGAGGAATCAAAACAATAAAATTAGAAATAAAAAAGGAGAAGTTACAACAGACACCACAGAAATACAAAGCATCCTAAGAGACTACTACAAGCAACTCTATGCCAATAAAATGGACAACCTGGAAGAAATGGACAAATCTTAGAAATGCACAACCTTCCAAGACTGAACCTGGAAGAAACAGAAAATATGAACAGACCAATCACAAGTAATGAAATTGAAACTGTGATTAAAAATCTTCCAACAGGGCTTCCCTGGTGGCGTGGTGGTTGAGAGTCTGCCTGCTAATGCAGGGGACACGGGTTCGAGCCCTGGTCTGGGAAGATCCCACATGCCACGGAGCAACTAGGCCCGTGAGCCACAACTACTGAGCCTGCGCGTCTGGAGCCTGTGCTCCGCAACAAGAGAGGTCACAATAGTGAGAGGCCCACGCACCGCGATGAAGAGTGGCCCCCGCTTGCCACAGCTAGAGGAAGCCCTCGCACAGAAACGAAGACCCAACACAGCCAAATAAATAAATAAATAATTAATTAAAGGTGCTAATAATTAAAAAAAAAAAAAAAAACTTCCAACAAACAAAAGTCCAGGACCAGATGGCTTCACAGGTGAATTCTATCATTTAGAGAAGAGCTAACACCCATCCTTCTCAAACTCTTCCAAAAAATTGTGGAGGAGGGAACACTCCCAAACTCATTCTATGAGGCCACCATCACCCTGATACCAAAACCAGACAAAGATACTACAAAAAAAGAAAACTACAGACCAATATCACTGATGAATACAGATGCAAAAATCCTCAACAAAATACAAGCAAACAGAATCCAACAGCACATTAAAAGGATCATACACCATGATCAAGTGGGGTTTAACACAGGAATGCAAGGATTCTTTAACACACAAATCAATCAATGTGATAGATCATATTAACAAATTGAAGGATAAAAAGCCATATGATAATCTCAATAGATGCAGAAAAAGCTTTCAACAAAATTCAACACCCATTTATGATAAAAACTCTCCAGAAAGTGGGCATAGAGGGAACCTACCTCAACATAATAAAGGCCATGTACAACAAACTCACAGCAAACATCATTCTCAATGGTGAAAAACTGAAAGCATTTCCCCTAAGATCAGGAACAAGACAAGGATGTCCACTCTCACCACTATTATTCAACATAGTTTTGGAAGTCCTAGCCACGGCAACCTAAGAAAAAGAAATAAAAGGAATACAAATTGGAAAAGAAGAAGTAAAACTGTCACTGTTTGCAGATGACATGATACTATACATAGAGAATCCTAAAGATGTCACCAGAAAACTACTAGAGCTAATCAATGAATTTGGTAATGTTGCAGGATACAAAATTAATGCACAGAAATCTCTTGCATTCCTATACACTAATGATGAAAAATCTGAAAGAGAAATTAAGGCAACACTCCCATTTACCACTGCAACAAAAAGAATAAAATATCTAGGAATAAACGTACCTAGGGAGACAGAAGACCTGTATGCAGAAAACTATAAGACACTGATGAAAGAAATTAAAGACGATACCAACAGATGGAGAGATATACCATGTTCTTGGATAGGAAGAATCAATATTGTGAAAATGACTATACTACCCAAAGCAATCTACAGATTCAATGCAATCCCTATCAAATTACCAATGGCATTTTTTACAGAACTAGAACAAAAAATCTTAAAATTTGTATGGAGACACAAAAGACCCTGAATAGCCAAAGCAGTCTTGAGGAAAAATAACGGAGCTGGAGGAATCAGACTCCCTGACTTCAGACTATACTACAAAGCTACAGTAATCAAGACAGTATGGTACTGGCACAAAAACAGAAATATAGATCAATGGAACATGATAGAAAGCCCAGAGATAAACCCACACACATATGGTCACCTTATCTTTGATAAAGGAGACAAGAATATACAATGGAGAAAAGACAGCCTCTTCAATAAGCAGTGTTGGGAAAACTGGACAGCTACATGTAAAAGAATGAATTTAGAACACGCTCTAACACCATACACAAAAATAAACTCAAAATGGATTAGAGACCTAAATGTAAGACCGGACACTATAAAACTCTTAGAGGAAAACATAGGCAGAACACTCTTTGACATAAATCAGAGCAAGATCTTTTTTGATCCACCTCCTAGAGCAATGGAAATAGAAATAGAAATTAACAAATGGGACCTAATGAAACTTAAAAGCTTTTGCACTGCAAAGGAAACCATAAACAAGACGAAAAGAAGCCCTCAGAATGGGAGAAAATATTTGCAAACAAATCAATGGACAAAGGATTAATCTCCAAAATATATAAACAGCTCATGCAGCTCAATATTAAAGAAACAAACAACCCAATCCAAAAATGGGCAGAAGACCTGAATAGACATTTCTCCAAAGAAGACACACAGATGGCCAAGAAGCACATGAAAAGCTGCTCAACATCACTAATTATTAGAGAAATGCAAATCAAAACTACAATGAGGTAGCACCTCACACCGGTTAGAATGCACGTCATCAGAAAATCTACAAACAACAAATGCTGGAGAGGGTGTGGAGAAAAGGGAACCCTCTTGCACTGTTGGTGGGAGTGTAAATTGATACAGCCACTATGGAAAACAGTATGGAGGTTCCTTTAAAAACTAAAAATAGAATTACCATATGATCCAGCAATCCCACTACTGGGCATATACCCAGAGGAAACTATAATTCAAAAAGACACATGCACCCCAATGTTCACTGCAGCACTATTTACAATAGCCAGGTCATGGAAGCAACCTAAATGCCCATCGACAGACGAATGGATAAAGAAGATGTGGTACATGTATACAATGGAATATTACTCAGCTGTAAAAAGGAACGAAATTGGATGGATCTAGAGACTGTCATACAGAGTGAAGTAAGTCAGAAAGAGAAAAACAAATATCGTACATTAATTCATATATGTGGAACCTAGAAAAATGGTACAGATGAACTGGTTTGCAGGGCGGATATTGAGACCCAGATGTAGAGAACAAACGTATGGACACCAAGGGGGAAAAGAGGCAGGGGTGGTGGGGGTGGTGGTGGGATGAATTGGGCGATTGTGATTGACATATATACACTAATCTGTGTAAAATTGATAACTAGTAAGGACCTGCTGTATAAAAAAATAAATAAAATAAAATTCAAAAAAATATATAACTGAAACTATCCATTGCACTTGGCAAATGAAGGTGACTAGTGAACTTAGCAAGAGTCAGATTGGAATAGGTTAAGGAGTGAGTGAGTTGAGAGTTGAGGAAATAGAAAACTGCAGGTAGGTCCAACTCCCCTCAGAGAGAGGCTGGGAAATGAAGGGGAAGTAAGGATGATAGTTAGGAGAGTATGTGGGATAAGATGGATGAAATGTGTTTTTTTAAGAGGTGAATGGACCTGAGAATAATTAATTGCTGCCAGTAAGTACACCGTTGAGGGACAAAGTGTTAATACTCAAGAAAGTGCAGTAAAACCAAAAGGGTAAGTTTCTTTGGAAGGCAGAGGGAAACAAACAAAATTGAAAGGAGAAACCTTAGATAGGAGGTAGAAAAGGGGAAAGCACTCGAATATTACCAAAGAGAAGAAAGAGGTGGAGATGGATGGAAGTGTGTTTGCTGGTTTGGTAACAAGAAGCAAGAGCTTTCTCATCTAATATTTTCTGTTTCACTGTGAAGAAGAAAGGACATCTGCTGAAAGTGGAGAGTGAGTGGGAAGTGATGGGGTTCAGTCTTGAGGAGAGTAAAGGTTCTCTCAGGCATAGACAGAAAGTCATAGTTTGGTTCATCCAGGTTAGGATTTTGCCATACAGTTACAAGGGAAAGATGGAAGCAAAGAAAATTATGGTCTGAGTAAAACAGCTATTGAAATGTCATATTAATGTAAGTTTGGGAGAGTTTCTGGTACCAGAAAAACTCTCCCAACAAAGTATATAATATAACTGTTTTCTGGTGTAAATAAATAGGTAATTTGGAATTGTGAACTGTGAAAAGAAGGACTATCTCTCTCGTGGAAGAATGATGGGAAACAGGTGGATAATGATGCCCAAAAGACCAGAAAATCTGGCTTCATTCCTGACACAGGCACCAAAAAAGCTTTAATCCTTAATTACTAAGGGAACATCCTCACTGATCTCATTCAAAAATAGCTAATGTATAACTAGGAACGGATCTCAGTGCCCACGCTTGAAAGTCCAGACATGCATAAAGAGAAACATAGTGGCCCATGAAGCAACATACGTTCTGGGTCTTCTCAACATTACTTTTTATTTTGGAGCTTATTAATTTTAGATTTCTGGGGTTGGGTATGAGCACAGTTGCAAGATATGGCTCAGAGCAACTAATTTCATTTTATCTACTTCTACTTAAAGTATTAGAACTAGAGGAGATTATAAAGGTTGAGAAATTCCTTCGCTTTTACTTACAAAAATTAAAGCTCAGAGAAGCTTTACCAATATCATGAGGCTAATTACTGGTGAAAGTATAAGAAATGTGATTGTGTATGAAAGTGCCTTAAAATGTTCAAGAACAATATATAGATGTAAAAGTGACATAAAAACACTAAGCCAAGCCAGTTTAACCCTCCTCATCTGCAGCTTTATAAGATGCTGTGCCTGCCTCTATCACGATGCTTCCCTTGTGGATTATAGTTTCTTCTGACACACTGACCCACCTCATACAAAGTTATACTTCCTTTGAAGACAGGGACTGGTCTGATCCATCCTTGTTTCCACAATGTAGAATGCAGTAGGTGCTCAATAATTATTGGATAAATTTATTCATGACTAAAACCCAAGTTCCATGACTCTCAACTCCAATTCTCTTAGTATTTATACAATACTAGTTAAGGCCTTTTGCAAACATGCATATATGCTGAAAGAGGAAAATTAGCTTGTCTTCAGAGTGGCTGAAAACAAAACAAATTAAAAAATGATGTACTCAATATTTTGTAATAACCTATAAGGGAAAAGAATCTGAAAAATAATAGATACATACATATATATATATGTATAATCGAATCCCTTTGCTGTACACCTGAAACTAACAAAACATTGTAAGTCAACTATACTCTGATTAAAAAGAACTATGAAAAATGTTGCTAACTGTATCTTTTAAAATATCTTAAAAATTATAGATGATACAGCAGAACTCCTTCTCAAAGGACCATATATTTTGAGATTCTGATCCTCAGAAAACTGCATTTCCATTTGGTAGAAGCAAAAAAAAAAAAAAATGCTGACATTCTAGGCTGCTTTTATGTATAATTCCAATATCCCTTCTTTTCTTCATAAAGTCCTAAAATTAAGTTGTTCTCCACATGCTAGCACCAGAGACTACATCTGACCCATTAACAGTTTACAAAGACAAGACCAGACTGTCACAGACCCAGTGAGACAAGACTCTCTTTAATACATTACTACATTCTTAATTGAGCTTTTCAAGCTAACCTATTTAGTAGTGGTTTTCTACTTTTTTATCCTGCTATACCTCATACCTTGCTATACCCATTAAGTACACCACAATATACTCTGCACCTCACATTTTAGTTTCTCAAGAACTTTCATGGCAAGCAGAAAACACACTGACACCTACTCACTCCCCACCCTGTCCCCTCTACTTACATCACTGGATATGTGTCCTAGACCTTTAGATATGCCGGAAACACTAGAGGGACAAAGAACAAATCTTTACGTTTTACATTCAGTTCTCCTCGCCTGGGATATTGAGATACACAGATGTGCGGAAAATGAGTTTTGAAAAAGGAGTAGATTTGTGCATGATCCAAAATCTTTTATCTAAGTAGCAATTCAACTTCCAAATCTACATTTACCCATGAGAGTACTTCACATGTAAGAACCTATATCACAGTAGAAACAAGGTGAAGAACCACAATTATTAGGTAAATCTCAATTGCTTCCAAAATCTCTTCAAGTGTTCCACTAGGAAAAGTTGGCCCAACGGTAAAATGTTTCTCCCTCTTAGAAAATGTTGAATTGCAAGTTTATCACATAGGCTACCAACAACTGCCTGATGTCCCTGAGTTATATAATTCTTCTTTCAATTCCTCAAAAAATGAAGTTCATGGCTAGTGAGATAAGAGTGATTTCCCTTTCAAATGATAGTCCAGAATTTAGCGTGCCCTGTGAATCTACGAGATGAGTATAGTGTGTGTCGACAAGATCTTCCTGGCCAGCGGTGGTGAGTATAGGCCTATAGTCATCACCTGGCTTCAATGCCAAGCCAAGCAAATGTGGTAATCTAGTGCCCACATTCTAGCTTCTTTGCTCTGGTCCCTGAAAACTCATTGAGACTCAGAAGACTAAGGAGGTGAATTACAGTTTAGCACAACTTGATTTTTTCTCTAGGCAGGTGGCCTGGTTTGGAATAAGAAATGATTTAAGGAATGGTCAGCGACCTAGCAGAGAACTAAACTGTTGTCAGTGGATTTAATATCATTTTCACTTGAATGATGCTGACTTCTGAGGCCAGTCCACCAGCATACCCCTTTTTTTCTCCTGAAATGAGGACATGCAAAGAGGAAACGTTGCCCCTGGCAGATTGTCCACACTACCTGGTCTTCATTTGATTCCCAGGGCCTTGGGATGTCTATATAATGACAGAGGCCTAAGAGCCAAGGCCTGGGAATGCCCAACCTATATTCAATGGGGATAATTGGGAAAAAAAGCAGATGAAAATGTTCTCTGTGTGTAAAGAACAAATAAAGGTTAATTCTCACTAGAAAACTAAAATAAGTAGCTGTCAATTCAAATTTCTCTATAGCATGGTCGCCTTGCTCTTCTGGTGTGTTTCATGAAAGCCTTAAAACCCAGAGAAATACCACCTTGTTTGTAATCCTTTCCCCAGTACCACCAGGAGACTCAGTCACCCTTTACTCTGGACCCCCAAAATCATCACCCATCTTTCTAACATTTACTCCGCTGTGATATACTTGTGTGATTCTCCACTTACCAATGTGCTTAAGTAGTCAGTGAGTTTGCAAACTTGTAAAAGATTTTGTAAGGAATGGGCAATTGGTTAGGACCGTCTCAGTTTTAGAAGTGAACCATGAACCACAGCATCAGAGCCAAATGAGAAGCCCTTTTGCTCAAGCTGTATCCTCATGGGACGTATAAAAGGCAGTGCTTCTCTTCGATTTTTGGCTTACATTTTTCAGGTAGCAACACTTTTCTCATCAGACTGACATTTATCAAATGACTGGTGTCAACTGCCATCTTGTAAATAAAACATAAGCTTCGATTTGAGCCAATTACAGGGCATATAATAACCTCATTTGTTCAGAAGAACTACCCAAGTCACAGTCAGTTCTTGGACTGGTCACTTTTAAGCTATTAAGTGCCAAATAATGAGCTTGTTAAATAGCAAATGTCAAAAACAGATTTTTATCTAACAGGTGTTCACTGAAAGCAAAAAAAAAGCAAATATTTGAACCCAGTGGAATGCTAATCTAATATAAATGTGCTTATGCTAGTAAACACTAAATCGAGATGAAAAGCACAACATGTTTTTAAAAAGAGTAATATATAAATATGCTTATACTATAAAACGCTAAAATTCAGATGGATAGCATTTTTTAAATGGTAAGCTATGCATATTTTCACATACAATATGTAAAATGTCATCTAATTTAAATTTATTTTAAATCAGTCTAATTTCAGAATTACAATGTTTCGATTTGTAACCATCAGACTGAACTGAATACAAACTAAGTCAGGAGAATTGGCTTAATTTCCAAGATGTAGATTCCTGACAGATGTTTGGATTGAACTTTCCTAAGAGACAGTTAAAGGAAACAACGGATGCAGAAAAAGCAATCCAGTGACTAAAATAAAAGATGTGGAGTTAGATAGATATAGGTTAAAATTCTAGTAAAATAGATAGCTAGTGGGAGGCAGTTGCATAGCACAGGGAGATCAGCTCGGTGCTTTGTGACCACCTAAAGGGGTGGGATAGTGAGGATGGAAGGGAGACGCAAGAGGGAGGAGATATGGGGATATATGTATATGTATAGCTGATTCACTTTGTTATAAAGCAGAAACTAACACACCATTGTAAAGCAATTATACTCCAATAAAGATGTTAAAAAAAATATTCTAGTTCACCTTTTAGCTCTACGGCTTCAGACATGTTACTTAACCTTTCTAAGCCTCCATTTCCTTTATCTGTAAAATAAGAGTAAAAACATCTGATTCACTAGATTGTCATAAGGATTACGTTAGATATCATTTGTAAAATCCTAACCTGGAACTTGGTCCATAGCAAGTGCCAAGTAAATGAGAGTTTCTATTATAACTTCAATTGCTTTGCATACAGATTTTCCATGAACTCTTACTGGAAGATATTCCCAGATGCTTGTTGTAGTCTCTGCACTGTAATCCTAGAAAAGTAATTTATTCTCCTTTACTGCAGTTTCTCCCATTTCCTTTAATAAGATTAATTTAATTCATCTTTTGCCATCATACTAAAATTTTCCAAATTTGAGTGTTTCTTCTGCATAGTTCTTATCTTTCTACCACTGAATAGTATTATAGTTCTTTATAAGTGAAGATACTTGATTCCATTCATTTCCTAAATTTCCTCTTTCAGGAAACTTCTTGTCCCCTAAATCTTTTAGGATTCGTAAATTATCTATTTACTAATTATATACTATCTATTATTAATTTATTCAAAGCTTTTCAGACAAAAGCTGCTTGAAGAAGTAAACTCATTTATTTCAGGACGATACTGGGTTATCTTGATCTTAGTTCAAATTCAAGTGGAAATTCAGTTCAATTTTTTGGAGCCAAAAAGAACTTCTTCACTCAGGAATCCCAAACATCACTAGGAAGCTTTATCATCAATCCATGTCCCATTAAGAATTGCTTTGATCCTCAGTCAGCCTGCTTAATCTAATGTTGTAGAAAAGATATTTTGTTCTCTGTTCTGGAAGACTATCCTTATTTTCTTACATCTGATGAGGAAAAAAAAATTGTCAAAGGCCTCAGAGGCTGAGAAAAATACTGAAAGAAGCCGTAGGTTCACACAGCTTTTCTGATGTCTTTTACAATTTTTTTGTATGTGCATTGGTTTTCATGACTCTTCCCTCCATCTCACTCTTGGTTCACTGTCATTGGAAAAGCAGACAGAATCTCTCCCTGTATCATGAGGTAGGTTCAACTTTACGTTTTGACCCTTATGAAAGCATTTTGCTATCTAGTCTCCGATGTGCAACGGTCAACCACAAAAAAAAAAAAATCTAAATGGGAGTGAACATTTCTGGTTCTCGGGAGGAAAAAAGAAAAGCGTCAGATATCTTGGTAAGTGAGAACAAGCAACAAGCATGAGGATGAGGTCAAAGAGCACTGCCTTCCTGGACGGAGCACGAATTATCTCTGTAGTCCAGACGGGAAGGGCGGGATGGGGGAGGACAGCAAACAGCTGAAGAACGTTCTTGCCACTGTCATATGGGCTCCTTCTGATAAATGGAGCTCTTTCTGCAGCAGCTAATGGTCTTCATTTGTACTCTTCAGTCTGATTCTCAGCCCTCTTTACTCCCTCATCTTTAAAAAGTGCTGGCAATGGTACAGCAGTGAGTGAAAGTCATGGAAATCCCATTGCGGATCTAAACAGGAAGTGGCGGAAAGCTGTAGGATCTTAAACAAATCATTTCCCCTTTCTTGACATTTTTTTTTACCTTATAATGAGTGGCCGGTGGCAGGGGGAGAGGGGGGCGTGGGCAGAATTCTAAGGCCACTTTTAGGTCTGGCATTTTATCTTTATCTTCTTTTTTTTTTAATTCTACCGGTATTTTACACTAAAGACTTTCTCAAACACATTGTCATTTGTAATTGTTATTTTTAACTTTCATACATATACAGATACACACACAAATGTACACAAAGTTTAAATCTTTCTGTTAGCCAACTGTTCAACCGCTGCTAAATATGAAGACAGCCTTCACATTTGATGAAATGAACCTTCACCAATTCAGACCCCAGTTAACAGACCAAGGTCATAGATGTTGGAATGTAGTCCAAGAGCCTAACCTGGAGACTGCTGGACATTTGGCAGCTCCTACTTTATAACTTACCATATTCATGTGGTGTTCTCAGAAAGGCTCCCATTGTTACTTACTCTTTTGTATTTGATGTTAAACATCAAAAGAACCAAAACACCAAAATGTCAAGTCAAGGGAGCAAATGTTTCAAGAGAAGTTCTTTTTGTACCAATTTAACTTTTCTCTGAATTTGAACAAAGATGTGGGCCTGAGGTCAGGCCACTACGTTAAATGGGATTTATCCAGTTCTAATTACTACTCCTTATTATAAGGCCCAAGGTTGCCATGCTACTTTTGGCACATGTAAGTTATTGGCTGGACAGATTGTACTAAACAAAGAAATCTCCCTAATTACAAATTATTTTTTAAAAAAAAGAAAGAAAGAAAGAAAAAAGAAAGAAAACAAAAACCCTGCACTACCACTCTGAAATCTCTATTAGCATATCTTGGGGTATAAAGGATTTGAGAGACAGCAAGGAGAGGAGACTCCAATTGTTTAAAACATTTCTCTGGTGTATTTCTTCTGAACTTAGAATGCCAGGAGCTTTGTCCTGTAGCAGTTACTTGTACACAGTTTTTTGTTTTGTTTTGTTTTTATTTTCTTTTGCAATCTCTTTCATCTTTTCAATGAAAAACAGCCCAGGAATAGTTTTATTAGTTCTGAGTATATGGGTAGTAGTTTCTTGAGTGGCTGTTTTCACAACTTATTCCAAACAAATTGTCTTTTTTAAAGAGTCTTGTTTCTTTTCCGCTTGTTAATTACTATATTAGTCTTTCTCTGCCATCTGTTTTCTTATTTTCTTTGATTTGTTTTAGTCTCATGATTTGATTGTTTTAGTCTCACGATAGGGGAAAAAAGAACAACTGAAAATTCACAAACTTATCTTTATGAAGCCTACTGTGTGCAGACAGCTGGGCCAGCAAGCCTCCCATATGCAAAGAAACTAGAGTCAGACATTCAATAAGTGGCAAGGGCATTCGGGTCAAGAGGAGTTCAGGGAAAAGAAGAAACCTCACAATATCTGATCTATTATGCAGACACTGTTAAAGTCAAGGATGCAGCTTCATCCAGGGGATTAAGTTTGCCCGGCGAAGTTAAGTAAGGAACAAGGACTTCAAAATATTAGTCCCGAAGTTATGAGAGCTGTGTGAAGCTCCCACAATAGATTAACCAGAACGTATAATTTCATCCGATTCTACTCCACTTATCTAAATGAAATTGCATTTTCCCAGCTTAAAATACTTTTTCTCTTTCAAAGAGTGAGGGCTTTCAAATGTCAAACGTTCTGCAATCTCTTAAGAGACTAGGAAAAAGCAGGTAATGTTAACCTGAAGAGCCTCAAAGTCCAGGGAACTAAAACAAAGGTACACAAAGGTACGCAGCACCCATTACAACATTATACTAATGTGCTTTAAAACAGGTAGTGGGCGGAGGGGGGGGGGGGGGGGCATCTTTAATTTTTCCCAAAGCCCAAGAAATGAGATTTCTTTGGCATGGGATACTGAAGACAACTCTCTGAGGATGGGAGTGAAACAAGGAAAAACATGATCAGGACAAATAACAAGGGATTAAAAGACTGCCCGTAGGAAAACGGTTGTAGGTCAAAAAGCATGAGTTCGAAAGCTAAGTGTGACACATAGGCCGCCTACCGAGTTTCAAATGAATCACAGTTTACAGCTGAGCACTCCATCATGGTTGACTGCTTTTAAAGCATCCTAACACTTACAGAAGTGGTTATCGCATTTGCTTGGCTTACTAACCACTTGTGAAGTTTGGTACTTGGCTTGCAAACAAAGACACCATTTAATCTCTCAAAAAATATGAAATGCAGACTTTTTATCATATAATAGGGAACAAAGAAAAAGGGTCACATTCTCTACAGCAGTGGTTCACCAAGGGTGGTCCCTGGGTCAGCAATGGCAGCTGAACTTGTTAAAAATGAAAATTCTAACAGAATCAGAAGCAGAAACTCTGGGGAATGGGACCCAGCAATCTCTGAATAACAAACCCTTCAGCTAAGGTTTGAGAACCACTTCTCGGTGGTAGGTAGAAAACAAGATCACACTTAAAAGTTCAACTTTCAAGAGATCAAGATTCTAAATCAATTTGTAAGAAGTTGCTGTGTACTTACTCTGTTGCTGTGAAAGGCATAAACCCTGGCCCAAAGTAGCAGCTTCAGCAGTGCATAGAGAATGATGAAAGGACAGGTCAAAGGTCTGAGCAGTGCTGTGAAGAGGCAGGAAGGAGATAACGGGAGTATGTGCTGGAGGCTCACAAGGATGGGGTCCTTATAGGAGGCTTACCTAATCAGCATTTCCTATTCATGACAGAATACTTATTCCAATTATCAAAAAAAAAGATTAAAAAAAAAAAAGACTCTACCCTCCTCATCACAGCTATAAGGGGCAGGTGATGCCCTGCCGTATACACAAACTTACAACCATCTTCACCATCCACTTTGCCTCGGATGTAGTAGAGTTTACAGCCAGTCATGGAGTGAAAGCTGGACACCCTCCTGGCTGGGTGACCTAAGACAACAACTTGCAAACCAAGTGGCCGCAAAAAAACTGCCATGTCTGAGTAGGAAGGCTGAAAAGAGTGTGTTGTGTTTGCTTCTAGCCAGAGACCATTCAGAATTCCACAGCCAATCTTTTCTTTGGACTGTGTTTAGAGTTCACAAACAAAACAGGTGGTGAGAAGTGCCCTGTCATGAAGCAAAACTGACACAGACATTTCTCCCTTGAATGGCACGACCCTGAGGCAGAACCAAAAACTGGCCCAAGCAGTTCTGTTCAGTCTTCTCTCCCAGGCACTGGCAACAAGGGACGTGCTGGAAAATAGCATGTGGGCCCCTCTCAGCTTTTAATTCAGTGTTAAGGAAACAAGTATCCTTGTGTTGCCCATTGTGCACGGTTAAATGTAAATCTAACTAAATCCTTTTGATGTTACCTACATTTTCATAGAGGCCTGGGCATAGACATTACTTACTGGATTTTAATGGGCTTCTGGACTCACAACTCCATACCACAAATCTACATCAGTTTGTGATAGCAGACTAAGGGAGTCCTGCCTTATTTCAGTGTTTTCCAAAGTGTGCATAGATGCCAATCTATGTAAGAATCTCTCAGTGGCTTGTTTAAAAAGTAGGTTCCTAGGTCCCATTCCAGACCAATAAAATCAGAAATGCCTTAGGGTAGAGTTCAGGAATCCGCATTTTTAACAAAATTCCCAAATGATTTGTATGTCCATCAAACTTTAAAACATGGTTAGTTTGGCTTAACAGTCAAAACGACTTTGCAAAAGTCTAATCATAACCTTATGTAATAATTATCAGGAGAGACCTTCAAGATGGCAGAGGAGTAAGAGGCGGAGATCACCTTCCTCCCCACAAATACATCAGAAATACATCTACATGTGGAACAACCCCTACAGAACACCTACTGAACGCTGGCAGAAGACCTCAGACCTCCCAAAAGACAGGAAACTCCCCACATACCTGGGTAGGGCAAAAGAAAAAAGAAAACACAGAGACAAAAGAATAGGGACGGGACCCACACCAGTGGGAGGGAGCTGTGAAGGAGGAAAGGTTTCCACACACTAGGAAGCCCCTTCACGGGTGGAGACGGGGGTGGCGGAGGGGGGAAGCTTCCGAGCCATGGAGGAGAGCGCAGCCACAGGGGTGCAGAGGGCAAAGCTGAGAGATTCCCGCACAGAGGAGTGGTGCCGACCAGCACTCACCAGCCCGAGAGGCTTGTCTGCTCACCCGCCGGGGCGGGCAGGGGCTGGGAGCTGAGGCTCGGGCTTCGGTCGGATCCAGATCGCAGGGAGAGGACTGGGGTTGGCGGCGTGAACACAGCCTGAAGGGGTTAGCGCGCCACAGCTAGCCAGGAGCGAGTCCGGGAAAAAGTCTGGAGCTGCCCAAGAGGCAAGAGACTTTTTCTTCCCTCTTTGTTTCCTGGTGCGCGAGGAGAGGGGATTCAGAGCGCTGCTTAAAGGAGCTCCAGAGACGGGCGCGAGCCACGGCTATCAGCGCAGACCCCAGAGACGGGCATGAGACGCTGAGGCTGCTGCTGCCGCCACCAAGAAGCTTGTGTACAACCACAGGTCACTATCCACACCGCCCCTCCCAGGAGCCTGTGCAGCCCGCCACTGCCAGGGTCCCGTGATCCATGGACAACTTCCTGGGGAGAAGACATGGCGTGCCTCAAGCTGGTGCAACATCACACCAGCCTCTGCCGCCGCAGGCTCGTCCCGCATCCGCACCCCTCCCTCCCCCCGGCCTGAGGGAGCCAGAGCCCCCGAATCAGCTGCTACTTTAACCCCGTCCTGTCTGAGCGGGAATAGACGGCCTCAGGCGACCTACACGCAGAGGCAGGTCCAAATCCAAAGCTGAACCCCAGGAGCTGTGCGAACAAAGAAGAGAAAGGGAAATCTCTCCCAGCAGCCTCAGGAGCAGCAGATTAAATCTGCACAATCAACTTGATGTACCTGCACCTGTGGAATACCTGAATAGACAATGAATCATCCCAAAATTGAGGCAGTGGACTTTGGGAGCAACTGTACACTTGGGGTTTACTTTCTGCATCAAATTTGTTTCTAGTGTTATGTTTATCTTAGTTTAGTGTTTAGTTTATTATCATTCGTAGATTTATTGATTTGGTTGCTCTCTTCCTTTTTTTATATAGATATATATATTTCTTTCCTTTTTCTCTTTCTGAGAGTGTGTATGTGTATGTTTCTTTGTGTGATTTTGTCTGTATAGCTTTGCTTTTACCATTTGTCCTAGGGTTCTGTCTGTGCCGTTTTTTTTTTTTTTTTTTTTAGTATCGTTTTTAGCGCTTGTTATCACTGGTAGATTTGTTTTTTGGTTCGGTTGTCTCTTCTTTCTTTCATTCCCTTTTTTTATTACTTTTTAATTTTTGATTTTTAATAATTTTTTTATTTTAATAACTTTATTTTATTTTATTTTTTCTTTCTTTATTCTTTTCTCCCTTTTCTTCTGAGCCGTGTGGATGACAGGGTCTTCGTGCTCCGGCTGGGTATCAGCCCTGTGCCTCTGAGGTGGGAGAGCCAAGTTCAGGACATTGGTCCACCAGAGACCTCCCGGCTCCATGTAATATCAAACGGCAAAAGCTATCCCAGAGATCTGTTTCTCAACGCTAAGACCCAGCTCCACTAAAGGATCAGCAAGCTACAGTACTGGACACCCTATGCCAAACAACTAGCAAGACAGGAACACAACCCCACCCATTAGCAGAGAGGCTGCCTAAGATCATAATAAGGTCGCAGACACACCACCGGACGCAGTCCTGCCCACCAGAAAGACAATATCCAGCCTCATCCGCCAGAACACAGGCACCAGTCCCCTCCACCACGAAGCCTACACAACCCACTGAACCAACCTTCGCCACTGGGGGCAGACACCAAAAACAATGGGAACTATGAACCTGCAGGCTGTGATAAGGTGATCCCAAACACAGTAAGTTAAGCAAAATGAGAAGACAGAGAAATACATAGCAGATGAAGGAGCAAGGTAAAAACACACCAGACCAAACAAATGAAGAGGAAATAGGCAGTGTGCCTGAAAAAAAATTCAGAGTAATGATAGTAAAGATGATCCAAAATCTTGGAAATACAATGGAGAAGATACAAGAAACGTTTAACAAGGACCTAGAAGAACTAAAGAGCAAACAAACAATGATGAAAAACACAATAAATGAAATTAAAAATTCTCTAGAAGGAATCAATAGCAGAATAACTGAGGCAGAAGAACAGAGAGGTGACCTGGAAGAGAAAATAGTGGAAATAACTACCACAGAGCAGAATAAAGAAAACAGAATGAAAAGAATTGAGGACAGTCTCAGAGACTTCTGGGACAACCGTAAAGGCACCAACATTCAAATTACAGGGGTCCAAGAAGAAGAAGAGAAAAAGAAAGGGACTAAGAAAATATTTGAAGAGATTATAGTTGAAAACTTCCCTAATATGGGAAAGGAAATAGTCAATCAAGTCCAGGAAACGCAGAGAGTCCCATACAGTATAAATCCAAGGAAAAACATGCCAAGACACATATTAATCAAACTCACAAAAATTAAATACAAAGAAAAAATATTAAAAGCAGCAAGGGAAAAACAACAAATAGCATACAAGGGAATCCCCATAAGGTTAACAGCTGATCTTTCAGCGGAAACTCTGCAAGCCAGAAGGCAGTGGCAGGACATACTTAAAGTGATGAAAGGGAAAAACCTACAACCAACATTACTCTAACCAGCAAGGATCTCATTCAGATTCTACAGAGAAATTAAAACCTTTACAGACAAGCAAAAGCTAAGAGAATTCAGCACCACCAAACCAGCTTTACAACAAATGCTAAAGAAACTTCTCTAGGCAGGAAACACAAGAGAAGGAAAAGACGTACAATAACAAACCCAAAACAATTAATAAAATGGTAATAATGACATACATATCAATAACTACCTTAAATGTAAATGGATTAAATGCTCCGAACAAAAGACGTAGACTGGCTGAATGGATACAAAAACAAGACCCGTATATATGCTGTCTACAAGGGACCCACTTCAGACCTATGGACACATATAGACTGAAAGTGAGGGGATGGAAAAAGATATTCCATGCAAATGGAAATCAAAAGAAAGCTGAAGGAGCAATTCTCATATCAGAGAAAATAAACTTTAAAATAAGGACTATTACAAGAGACAAAGAAGGACACTACATAATGATCAAGGGATCAATCCAAGAAGAAGTTAAAACAATTGTAAATATTTATGCACCCAAATAGGAGCACCTCAATACATAAGGCAAATGCTAACAGCCATGAAAGGGGAAATCAACAGTAACACAATCATAGTAGGGGACTTTAACACCCCAATTTCACCAATGGACAGAGCATCCAAACTGAAAATAAATAAGGAAACACTAGTTTTAAATGATACATTAAACAAGATGGACTTAATTGATAGTTATAGGACATTCCATCCAAAAACAACAGAATACACTTTCTTCTCAAGTGCTCATGGAACATTCTCCAGAATAGATCATATCTTGGGTCACAAATCAAGCCTTGGTAAATTTAAGAAAATGGAAATCATATCAAGTATCTTTTCCGACCACAATGCTTTGAGACTAGATATCAATTACAGGAAAAAATCTATAAAATTACAAATACATGGAGGCTAAACAATACACTTCTAACTAACCAAGAGATCACTGAAGAAATCAAAGAGGAAATCAAAAAATACCTAGAAACAAATGACAAGAAAACACGATGACCCAAAACCTTTGGGATGCATAAAAAGCAGTTCTCAGAGGGAAGTTAATAGCAATACAATCCTACCTCAAGAAACAAGAAAAATCTCAAATAAAAAAACCTAACCTTACACCTAAAGCAATTAGAGAAAGAAGAACACAAAAACCCCAAAGTTAGCAGAAGAAAAGAAAACATAAAGATCACATCAGAAATAAATGAGAAAGAAATGAAGGAAACAATAGCAAAGATCAATAAAACTAAAAGCTGGTTCTTTGAGAAGATAAACAAAATTGATAAACCATTAGCCAGACTCATCAAGAAAAACAAAGAGAAGACTCTAATCAATAGAATCAGAAATGAAAAAGGAGAAGTAACAACTGACACTGCAGAATTACAAAGGATCATGAGAGATTACTACAAGCAACTATAGGTCAATTAAATGGACAACCTGGAAGAAATGGACAAATTCTTAGAAAAGCACAACCTTCTGTGACTGAACCAGGAAGAAATAGAAAATATAAACAGACCAATCACAAGCACCGAAATTGAGACTGTGATTAAAAATCTTCCAACAAACAAAAGTCCAGGACCAGATGGCTTCATAGGCGAATTCTATCAAACATTTAGAGACGAGCTAACACCCATCCTTCTCAAACTCTTCCAAAATACAGCAGAGGGAGGAACACTCCCAAACTCATTCTACAAGGCCACCATCACCCTGATACCAAAACCAGACAAAGATGTCACAAAGAAAGAAAACTACAGGCCAGTATCACTGATGAACATATATGCAAAAATTCTCAACAAAATACTAGCAAACAGAATCCAACAGCACATTAAAAGAAGCATACACCATGATCAAGTGGGGTTTATCCCAGAAATGCAAGGATTCTTCAATACATGCAAATCCATCAATGTGATAAATCATATTAACAAATTGTGATAAATCATATTAACAAATTGAAGGAGATGATCATGTCAATAGATGAAGAAAAAGTTTCAACAAAATTCTACACCGATAATGATAAAAACCCTCCAGAAAGTAGGCATAGAGGGAACTTACCTCAACATAATAAAGGCCATATATGACAAACCCACAGCCAACATCGTTCTCAATGGTGAAAAACTGAAACCATTTCCACTAAGATCAGGAACGAGACAAGGTTGCCCACTCTCACCACTATTATTCAACATAGTTTTGGAAGTTTTAGCCACAGCAATCAGAGAAGAAAAAGAAATACAAGGAATCCAAATTGGAAAAGAAGAAGTAAAGCTGTCACTGTTTGCAGATGACATGATACTATACATAGAGAATCCTAAAGATGCTACCAGAAAACTACTAGAGCTAATCAATGAATTTGGTAAAGTAGCAGGATACAAAATTAATGCACAGAAATCTCTTGCATTCCTTAACACGAATGATGAAAAATCTGAAAGAGAAATTAAGGAAACACTCCCATTTACCATTGCAACAAAAAGAATAAAATACCTAGGAATAAACCTACCTAAGGAGGCAAAAGACCTGTATGCAGAAAACTATAAGACACTGATGAAAGAAATTAAAGATGATACAAATAGATGGAGAGATATACCATGTTCTTGGATTGGAAGAATCAACACTGTGAAAATGACTCTACTACCCAAAGCAATCTACAGATTCAATGCAATCCTTATCAAACTACCACTGGCATTTTTCACAGAACTATAACAAAAAATTTCACAATTTGTATGGAAACACAAAAGATCCCTAATAGCCAAAGCAATCTTGAGAAAGAAAAACGGAGCTGGAGGAATCAGGCTCCCTGAATTCAGACTATACTACGAAGCTACAGTAATCAAGACAGTATGGTACTGGCACAAAAACAGAAATATAGATCAATGGAACCAGATAGAAAGCCCAGAGATAAACCCACGCACATATGGTCACCTTATCTTTGATAAGGGAGGCAAAAATAAACAATGGAGAGAAGACAGCCTCTTCAATAAGTGGTGCTGGGAAAACTGGACAGCTACATGTAAACGAATGAAATTAGAACACTCCCTAACACCATACACAAAAATAAACTCAAAATGGATTAAAGACCTAAATGTAAGTCCAGACACTATAAAACTCTTAGAGGAAAACATAGGCAGAACACTCTATGACATAAATCACAGCAAGATCCTTTTTGACCCACCTCCTACAGAAAGGGGAAATAAAAACAAAAATAAACAAATGGGACCTAATGAAACTTAAAAGCTTTTGCTCAGCAATGGAAACCATAAACAATATGAAAAGACAACCCTCAGAATGGGAGAAAATATTTGCAAATGAAGCAACTGACAAAGGGTTAATCTCCAAAATTTACAAGGAGCTCATGCAGCTCAGTTATCAAAAAAACAAACAACCCAATCCAAAAATGGGGAGAAGACCTAAATAGACATTTCTCCATAGAAGATATACAGATTGCCAACAAACACATGAAAGGATGCTCAGCATCATTAATCATTAGAGAAATGCAAATCAAAACTACAATGAGATATCATCTGACACCAGTCAGAATGGCCATCATCAAAAAATCTACAAACAATAAATGCTCGAGAGGGTGTGGAGAAAACGGAATCGTCTTGCACTGTTGGCAGGAATGTAAATTGATACAGCCACTATGGAGAACACTACGGAGGTTCCTTAAAAAATGAAAAAGAGAACTACCATACGACCCAGCAATCTCACTACTGGGCATATACCCTGAGAAAACCATAATTCAAAAAGAGTCATGTACCAAAATGTTCACTGCAGCTCTATTTACAATAGCCAGGACGTGGAAGCAACCTAAGTGTCTATCAACAGATGAATGGATAAAGAAGATGTGGCACATATATACAATGGAATATTACTCAGCCATTAAAAGAAATGAAATTGAGTTATTTGTAGTGAGGTGGATGGACCTAGAGTCTGTCATACAGAGTGCAGTAAGGCAGAAAGAGAAAAACAAATACCGTATGCTAACACATATATATGGAACTTAAAAATAAATAAATAAATCAATGCTTCTGAAGAATCTAGGGGCAGGACAGGAATAAAGATGCAGACGTAAAGAATGGACTTGAGGACACAGGGAGGGGGAAGGGTACGCTGGGATGAAGTGAGAGAGTGGCATGGACATATATACACTACCAAATGTAAAACAGATAGCTAGTGGGAAGCAGCTGCATAGCACAGGAAGATCAGCTCGGTGCTTTGTGACCACTTAGAGGGGTGGGATAGGGAGGATTGGAGGGAGACGCAAGAGGGAGGAGATATGGGGATACATACATATGTATAGTTGATTCACTTTGTTAGCAGAAACTAACACACCATTGTAAAGCAATTAAACCCCAATAAAGATGCTAAAAAGAAAAAAAAGAGGAAGAAAGCCATTTGGAGAGATAGTAAAAATAATAAAAAGAAGAATAATTATCAGTACATGATTTGTCTTGGCAGTAATGTGACAATGAGAGGAAGAGAGACAGAGAGACACACAGAGACAGATTATTTTGATGGAAGGCACAAGTGGGCAAGTGCACGAAAGGATTGAGCAATTAAAATGGGGCAAAAGAGAAAGTAATAAGGAAGCTATATGCAGCAGTATCTTGTGGCCGGTATAACAAATTACCACAAAGTGGGTGGCTTAAAATGACAGATATTTATTCTCGCACAGTTCTGGAAGCCAGAAGACTGAAATCAAGGCATCAGCAGGGCCACGCTCCCTCCAAAGGCTCTCGGGAAGAACTCCTCCTTGCCTCTTCGAGCTTCTGGTGGCTCTTGGCAGTCACTGGTTTACGGCTACATCACTCCAGTCTCTGCCTTGTGGCCACATTGCCTCCTTCTTTTCTCTGTGTGTCTTCCCCTCACTGCCTATTCTCTTCTAAGGATACTTGTGATTGTATTTTGGGTTCACCTGAATAATCCAAGATAATCCAAGCTCCTCCCCTCAAGACGCTTAATTTAATTACATCTGCAAAGACCCTTTTCCCAAATAAGGTCATATACAAAAGTTCTGGGGATTAGGAAATGAACATATCTTTTGTGGAGGCTACAATTTCAGCCCACCATAGAGACAAAGAAGGGAACGAAGTGAGAAAGGAGTAAGGAGAGAAGCTTCCCTGTCCTATGCACATTCATCCAGGAAGGTGGGGGTGTCTTGGATTGTAGATGAGACCCTGGTGCCAACAGACTGAAATTTAAATTAGTAAAAAAGATCTCTATGTCCTGCCTCTTCATTGGCATGCTTCTTTGTTCCACATGAAACTGAGGAAATTCAACTCCTTTTGAGGTCAGTAATGATTTGGTCAAAGGGAAATTACAAGCTGAAAAAGCCAGAAGTACAACTAATCAGATGCAATGCTTTAGGCTGAGTAAGAAGCACTCTGGAAATGTGATGTCCACATAGTGACAAAACATCTGTCAGTACCAACCATTTCCCTCATCCCTGGAGAGGGGGTACCTAAAATGAAAGCTTCACCCCCTCATATTTGCCAAATCCTCTAGTCTTGGAAAACTTACTCCACATGTTAAAATCATGTGAGCCAGGCAGTAAAATCTCATTGTGCAAATCATATGTCCTATTTGCAATGAGTCAGTAACACTTGGCACAAATTATTTTTGAGTAGGGTAAATTGCTTTAGGGGTATAGGAAGCCACAGTCTAATTTATGCCTAAGATACAAGGAACTTCAGAAAGTGCCACTTAAATATTCTGGTTCCAAAAACCTTCCAATGCACAGGAAGTCACTACAGATACAAATGGAAAGTCAGGTATTGTCATTGCATTGTCACATGTGACTCACCCATACTGAACAGTGCATGGCCCAAAATATAGTTCTTCAGAATTCTGCTGCTTCAAATTAAACAAGTCACAAGACAGAATTTCCAATGTATCGGAAATTAGATCATATTTTGGACTTCATGAATGCATGTAAAGGGGGAGAGAATCTTATGCCCAAGGGATCCTGGCAAGATGGCAAAATGTCTTCCAGATCTTTCTGGAAATTTTTAGGCCCTGGGCCCTTATCAGGAATTCTCTGTGCCTGAACACTGGACACGGGCAAAAATTGCTGCTGGCTCACCTCTTCCAGTGGCAAGAGGCAAGGAGAACAAACTGCAATTAGCAAAGCCAATCCTGGGAGTTAGTCTCTTGCTAACCTAGAATATTTGGGAAGAATTTTTAATTATTTCACCAATTTGATGTGTCCACCTAAGGACAGAGTTTTACTGCTAATGATACTACTAAAAAATCTTTACTGAGGAAGAGTGATGTCTCCTTTTCACACATTGTTTCACTTCATACCCAACTCTAAAAGGTAGATGGTGACCCCAGTTTTACAGAGAATGAAACAGACACAGAGGTTAAGCAACCTGCCCAAATGCACACAGTTAGGAGGGAGAGAGTCAAGTTTCACTTCCAGTCTATCTAATACCAGAACTAGGCTCTTCTGTTTGACTCCCACTGAAGCGATTTCTTCCCCTGCCAAAATATCACTTAAAATTGTTCCTCATTTTCTGGTTCTGCTGGCACCACTGCTGTACGATACGCTTATCTGTCTTGATTAATTTTTTTCTTTTCAGCCCCTTTGATGTGGATTCAGATTTCAAAACTGTGAAACGAAGAGTAAGCATCTTTGCTTCCTTCCTTGATTGGGTTTGTAGCATACACCTCTAAATCCTCACCTACTTTCTTCTACAATAATATAACTCTTCCAGGAAGTAAGATAAACCATGTGGAAACTGATTGTTGTAACTTTGAAGTGAGTCATCTAAGCCCTACCATCATTTTGGACCCTTCAGAGAAAGAGCCATTTTCTTCCAGCATCAGACAGCTTTTTAAAAAAAAAACATAAAGTGAGTTTGGCCTGGAGCTGCCCCATCTTTCAGCCTCTACACCTTCCTCAGCATCTAAAACCCCGAGGCCCAAGTTATTATGACCCAAGTTATTACGTTCAGTGGCTTTTGATGAACATACACAATTTTGTCAATTCCTCCTAAATTGTGCCAAGTTAGCAACTATTTATTCCTACCTTAGATCTGCCACCTTTGATAAGTATTCAAATATCTTATCTAAAATTGATGTCTTCTCAGTTTTTTCACAGTACTAAGAATCAAACAAGCATTCAAACAAGACAGTCTTTCCATGGGAACTTTCAGGGAGTCTTATTTCAACATTAAAAAATAAAATCCATATAAGCACAAGATGGAAACTTATAATCTCTCTGTGTTTTCTTTTGTTAAGATAGAAGCTTCCTGAACACTGATCAAGTCATTTTAAAAGCCAAATACATTGGCCCAATTCAGGCTCTGTTCATAGAGCCAGGCCAGCTGTATGGCAGCTATTGTTCTATGTGGTCTGTATTTGGTCTGTATTAATGCCTCACACTTTGTGGGGTGGCTTTCATCTGTCATCAGGTAGCAGGGAGAACACTGACATAACCTCACTCTGTTGGCATTCTTGCTGACCAATTCCCAAATGTCCCCCAAAGTCTTTTACAAGACTTTCCCAGTAAGTGATGAATGCTGCAAGGGAAAACCCAGGACACTGAAGAGGGGAAACTGGTAAGAATTTGGAGTCAGAATTAAGGGTTGGAAAAGAAAACCCTAGAAATAGATAGAGATGAGGGCTAGGCAGGCAGTAGAGAAAACCAGAGATGGTGTGAGCATACCTGGATTCAACTATTTAAGTGAAGAAACAGGAAGGCCTAATGATACTTTTATGGAAGGGGTGGCTGGCGGAGCTAAAGGGACTGGGTGACATGCCTCAAACCTGCAGCTCTGCTGTTCTTGGTCAGACCAGAGGAACGTAGCAGCATGTTTCCTCCACAGTCCTTCTCCCCACCTCTCTTCTTTATCCACTTCCCATCCATAATCACAGAGAAAGAAGAGGCTCCATTCGGATAACTTTTTCCCTTCTTACAGGACTAAACAGAGAGTAGTTGACTATTTAAGCATACTCTCTGGGGTTGCTTATTTTAACACACTCTCTGGAGAGGAGATTAGCTCTAGATTAGGGCAAGAGGAAAGGTCATCCCTTTAACAATTCCCTCTGTGTCCCCTCCCTTAAGAGACTGCTCAATGCCTCAACTAATGGATACTTGTAGATTGGGAAAGAATAAGGACTTACTAAGAAAACCCACTGAACACCAACACACTAAATTCCCTACTCTATTTGCCTTATCCATCCCAACTTCCTCCTCTTTTATAAAAGTAAAGGAGAGCAAGACATATTTCTTGAAAAAGACTGAATTTGAGGGATGACTGAAGTTGAAATTATATTCTGATCTCTTTTACATTCATCACATAATTTATTATAGCCATGTTAATGTAATCATTTACCCTTGGAATCAAACCAAAAAAAAAAAAAAGTTATCATAGATCCAGAAATGATGCTAATAGTTCTGATGCAAAGTTTGCTTGAATAACCTGGTGTTGCATCTGAAGCTATCCCCAATGAAGTTTAAAGAATCTTTTGTGATTAATGCTACCCAAAGTCCTAACTACCATCTGGGATTTTCTCAATGCCACTTACTACACCTAATTTACTATGGTTAGCTTTACTTAAACAAGCTGAAAGTGCTCAGAACCATTATGGGAAAATAAAGTAATTTACAGGGCTGTGCAGTCAAAGTTTGGTTTCGTTCTAAAATAATTTGAATTCTGTTGTTGATAATACATATGAAAAAACAAGAAATTAACAAATATGCAACTTTTTAAAAAATTCCTATAAAATCTAATCAGTCAGTTGCTATATACGCAGAGAATGACAGAAAAAGCAAACAGAAACTTGAAAATTGGAAAATACCCTAAAAATCCTTATAAAAAATGAGTCAGCCTCACCCAGAATGAGTCTTTCAGACAAACTCTTCATCTTGGTATAACAGGCCTGGAGTCATATCAAAGGACACTGGTAAGAAAACACTGTCTTTTTTTTTTTTTTTTTTTTGATAAAACTGAAATTCATCAAAGGATCATTTGATGATCCATGGAAACCATTTAAAAATAACACATACCAAAAGAAACATTTAGAGCCTTTGTTCTATTAATGATTTGAAACATATGTGGTAATACCAGAATACCCAACTCAAATGTGGCAGCTCCACATGTGTTCTATCAAGGTCAGCTTTGTGAGGTAGACGCTGGATCACACATGACTTTAGCAGAAGAACAGAGTTATCTGCTTCAGTCAAATCTATGTAAGTATTAAAAATCAACAATTCATGGTGTTGTGGTAATCTCTGAACCCATCTGAGAATCTGGATCTTCTGGAAAAAAAATGGGCCTTCACATGCACTGTTGCACACAGTTCTGAGGGCTATGAATTCCTGAAGTTAATTTATAAAATTCATGCTAAGAACACCTGATGCTAACTTAAACTTCTAGTGGAAAGAAACAGAGGTTAAGTAAGCATTTAGATAGTATTCTGTAACAACCATTCATCCATCAGCCCAGAACCAACTGAGGGCTTGGTGGCTCCTCTAACTGCACTAGGATTCCAAGAAAGCTGCAGGAGGTCATGAATGAATGGCCCCTGCAAGACGGAGAGAGTGGCCTGGGTTGCTGGTGATGATCAAAGGAATGGGATATTTTTCAGATGCCCAGAAAACTGGCTGACTTGGAGGTTGTGGGCAGGTGCTGGAAGTTGTCCACTGAGCAGTGACGATAGGGTGATGGTCATTTTCCCTCCACCTCTCAACCTCCCCCAGGTCTCTTAGAAATTGGTGGCTTAGAAGCAAACTATTATATATAGAATGGATAAACAACAAGGTCCTACGATTTAGCACAGGGAACTATATTCAATATCCTATGATAAACCATAGTGGAAAATAATATGAAAAAGAATATATACATGTATAACTGAATCACTTTGCTGTACAGCAGAAATTAACCCAACTTTATAAATCAACTATACTTCAATAAATTTTTTTTAAAAAAGAAAGAAATAGGTGGTTTACAGTTGGCTTGCCTTCTTGCTAAGAAATAGGTGGTTTCTTTGGACCTGGAAAGATGTGGGACTAGCTTTTTCCAGTTACACATCTGAGAAAGAAGGCAGGAGTAAAATCCCAATAGTGGGAAAGAGAAGTTCTGTGACACTGGAGTCTTCATTTTAAGTACATCTTCCATTAATATACTCGGGGTGGATTTTGCCCTCTGCCACAGGCAGGAAGAAATAAAAGAACCCAACATCACCTCTCCAGCAGATAAGAGACAAGACCAGAGATTTCACAAAAGGAAGAAGCAACAGCCAACATCAATATTTCCCAGAGTGAGTCTGGCCACAGCACATAGCGGGACACGGTGGCAATGTAACCTCTAGCAATGTGGCAGGCATCAAGAATGAACAGGCACCGCTCTAATTCCTAGGATAGGGTGTGCACAAGGTAGGTGCTTTCCAAACATAGCTGGAAGGAAGGGATAGAAGGAGGAAGTCAGGAAGAAAGGGAGGGGGTGGAAGAAGGGAGAAATTTATGAAGTAATGGAGATACACAGGGAATGAGATCAGAGGGTGTATTTATTCACTAGCGCTGTCATAACAAAATACCACAATCTGGGTGGTTTAAACAACAGAAATTTATCTCCTCACAATTCTGGAGGCTGGAAGCCCAAGACTAAGGTGTTAGCAGGTTTAGATTCTTCTGGGGTCTCTCTCCTTGGCTTGCCTTCTTGCTATGTCCTCACATGGCCTTTTCTCTGTGCATGCACCCCCGACCTGGTGTCTCCCTGTGTCCAAATTTCCTCTTCTTATAAGGGTACCAGTCAGATTGGATTAGGTCCCACACGAATGGCCTCATTCATCTCTTTAGAAGCCCCATCTCCAAATACAGTCACATGCTGAGGTACTGGGGGTTAGAGCTTCAACACAAGATTTGGGGGGGAGACATAATTCAGCCCATAACAGAGGAGAGTATCAGTTTTTCTGCACTTTAGCCCCACCTCTTCTCCCCCTTACACCCAAAATCTTGACTGGGAGAAAAGATTCCCAGAGATGAGGCACAGAGAACCTGGGCCTTCAGGTGACACAAGCACTGATGGCATGAACGCTCTCCAGCTCTCCCTGTAGGATACCCTACTGACTCAACAGACAGTCACAACTACCAGGAATGGCTATGGGCAAATACAGAGACAAAGAACAGAGGACCAACCTCAGAAGTTGCCTAAGACTTTTTTTTTAACATAAGAGGGCATAGGTGAAAGGGTCAAATGGTTTACTGATGGCTGAGAATCTCACTATCTCTGGGAGTATCTTTATTCCCCAACCAGAGAAGAAGGCAAAACGAGAGAAATTTAATCTCCATTCAAGGGTAAACTGAGGAACCTTGTCAGGACCACGATCATGTGATTGTCTAGACACACTGGGAAACAAACAAAGCATCTCACACTGCTAGATGGAGCTTGACTGATGCCATTCTAAAGGCAATAGAAATACGAGACCCTTAAAAAATTCTGCCCTTCTCCTAGAGTTCTTACAGGATGTGTTTTCATTATGCTTATCTTAATGAAGACATCAAGTAGGAAATCCCCTGTCTTGTGGACTTCAGGGCTTCCTATTTTGGGTTGCACTCTGGCACAGTATGCAGTGGATGAGAGTCACGAGCTCCAGCGATGACCCCACCACACATATCATACGTGCAACTGCTACCAGTCCCTTAACCTTTCCGATCTTTCATTTCCACATCCATAATTGTGGGCAGTTAATAACCTCAGTCCTGGAGCTGCCATGCCATTAATGCAAGCAGTAAAAATCTCCCAAAGAGAAGTCATATAGTACAGAATTCAGTAGATGCCACACCCACCCACTCTCTTATAATTATTTAATTTCTCTGTGGAAATCTTTGACCCTTAGGGACCATTTGGTACAGTATTTATTTTAAAACTTGCTCCCCTCACCCTATGAGAGGTTAACTGAGGTTATTACCATGACTAAAGGGTTACTTGTACCTTAGAATTTTCAGACTAAAAACAAGAAATGTTCTTTATAGTCAGCTAGAGCCTGCTGAGAGTGGAGACAGAAACAGCAGAACATAAGAAGGTTCTATTCTGCTACCTCTATTTCTTTCCCAGCTTCCCTTCAAAATTTGTAAGATCTGTTTTACTAAGATAGTTATAGTGGCACTAATAATTGTAATAATAATAATAACAAAAAAACACATTTCTGGAACTTTACTGGTCTTCTACTTCTTGTAATGCTGTTCTTTTCTGGATGGAGTTATACTGTAACGAAAAAGATTTTTTAAATAATCAATCTAATTTTTATATCAATATCCAAATATCAGTAATGGATTAAAGAAGGAAAACCATCCCACTAGTTACAGAAAAAAAAATTGATAAAATTTCACATGCATTCATGATTTAAAAAAAAATTAAACTATTAGTAAACAAGAAATAGAGAACTTTACTAATCTGGTACAGAGTATTGCAAAAGAACCTATAGCTAACATCATAATTAGTGATGAAATACTTAAATGCTTTTCTTCTAAAATTGGGGAGTTCATAATAATGTACTGGAGTTCATAATTAGTGAAAAAACTAAAATACATAAATTAATAAAAAGCATAAATAATGGAAAATAAGAAATAAAACTATCAAAATCTGAAGATAGCATGGTTGTATATGTAGAAAATCCAAAAAATATTACAGTAAATCATCAGAATTAATAATCAAAACTTTGAAGGCTGATAGATACAAAATAAATCAACTATAATTCTATATACCAGCGACAGTTAGAAAATAATTTAAAATTTCTATTAAAATTACATAAAATTACCATATACCAAGTAATATATCTAACAAAATATGTGTAAAACCTTGACTTAATATGTGCTTGTGAAATCAAACTCATACAGATCATAACTTTTGCCCTTTATTAGGCTTTACTAGTAATATCAAGCATACAAGCAATCAAGAGGCACTAGCATGGGCTTCCCTGGTGGTGCAGCAGTTAAGAATCCACCTGCCAATGCAGGGGACATGGGTTCGAGCCCAGGACCAGGAAGATCCCACATGCCGCGGAGCAACTAAGCCCGTGTGCCACAACTACTGAGCCTGCGCTCTACAGCCCGCGAACCACAACTACTGAAGCCCGCAAGCATAGAGCCTGTGCTCCACAACAAGAGAAGCCACCGCAGTGGGAAGCCTGCGCACCTCAACGAAGAGTAGCCCCCGCTCGCTGCAACTACAGAAAGCCAGTGTGCAGCAACAAAGAGCCAACTCAACCAAATAAATAAATAAATAAATAAATAAGAGGTGCCAGCAAAGCTGGAAAAGGTCTGAAATATTCTATGTGGCTCCCTAAGTTCTTCCTTCTTGCATCAGACAGGAGTTCTCTACTCTTAAATAATAGATATCTCTAATGAGATTTATAGGTCACTTCATACATGGGGACATTTTAAGTCATGAAACATCTCATTTTATAACCAGTGGAGATTTGTAGCTTAGGTGACATTCTCCAAGGAGCCAGAGCCATGCCTCATAAATCCATAAACTGTAGGTTTGTTTACAAGAGGCAATCCTAAACCAGTGATATCCTGCTCTAATCATTCCATAGATAAGGACTCTTCTCCTAGCAATTGCCATTATTCTATTTGTCTGGAGGTCTAGTTATTATGTTTATAAGACTAGACCAACTAGGGCTTCCCTGGTGGCGCAGTGGTTGAGAATCCGCCTGCCAATGCAGGGGACACGGGTTCGAGCCCTGGTCTGGGAAGATCCCACATGCCGCGGACCAACTAGGCCCGTGAGCCACAATTACTGAGCCTGCGCATCTGGAGCCTGTGCTCCTCAAGAAGAGAGGCCGCGATAGTGAGAGGCTCGCACACCGCGGTGAAGAGTGGCCCCCACTCGCCACAACTAGAGAAAGCCCTCGCACAGAAACGAAGACCCAACACAGCCATAAATAAATAAATAAATAAATAATTTTTAAAAAAAAAGAATAGACCAACTAGTAATCAGAGGGAAGTCTGCTTTAAATCCTTCCTAGATCTCTAATCAGAAAACTAGAAAACAATGACAGACATCAAATAAACAGATTTGTTATTCTTATGGATAGAATTACACAAAATTCAGAAATATCAATTATTTTAATCAGATTTATAGGTTCATTGTCATGTTAATCAAATTCCCGACAGTTTTTTTCTGCAAAGCTTGACAAAGCACATCTTAAAATTTATATGGAAATGCAATAACCAAAAGTAGCCAAGTCTTTCTTCTTTTTTTTTTTTTAAACATCTTCATTGGAGTATAATTGCCTAACAATGGTTAGTTTCTGCTTTATAACAAAGTGAATGAGCTATACATATACATATATCCCTATATCCCCTCCCTCTTGCATCTCCCTCCCACCCTCCCTATCCCACCCCTCTAAATGGTCACAAAGCACCGAGCTGATCTCCCTGTGCTAGGTGGCTGCTTTCCACGAGCTATCTATTTTACATTTGGTAGTGTATATATGTCCACACCAGCTTACCCTCACTTCGTCCCGGCTTACCCTTCCTCCTCCCCGTGTGCCCAAGTCCATTCTCTACCTCTGCGTCTTTATTCCTGTCCTGCCCCTAGGTTCTTCAGAACCTTTTTTTTTTTTTTTTTTGTAGATTCCATATATATGTGTTAGCATACGGTATTTGTTTTTCTCTTTCTGACTTACTTCACTCTGTATGACAGACTCTAGGTCCATCCACCGCACGACAAATAATTCAATTTCGTTTCTTTTTATGGCTGAGTAATATCCCTTTGTATATATGTGCCACATCTTCTTTATCCATTCATCTGCCAATGGACACTTAGGTTGCTTCCATGTACTGGCTATTGTAAATAGAGCTGCAATGAACACTGTGGTACGTGACTCTTTGAATTATGGTTTTCTCAGGGTATATGCCCAGTAGTGGGATTGCTGGGTCATATGGTAGTTCTATTTTTAGTTTTCTAAGGAACCTCCACACTGTTCTCCATAGTAGCTGTATCAATTTACATTCCCACCAACAGTGGAAGAGGGTTCCCTTTTCTCCACACCCTCTCCCACATTAATTGTTTGTAGATTTTTTGATGATGGCCATTCTGACTGGTGTCAGATGATATCTCATTGTAGTTTTGATTTGCATTTCTCTGATGATTAGTGATGTTGAGCATCCTTTCATGTGTTTTTTGGCAATCTGTATCTCTTCTTTGGAGAAATGTCTATTTAGGTCTTCTGCCCATTTTTGGATTGGGTTGTTTGTTTTTTTGATATTGAGTTGCATGAGCTGCTTGTAAATTTCGGAGATTAACCCTTTGTCAGTGGCTTCATTTGCAAATATTTTCAACATTCTGAGGGTTGTCTTTTTGGCTTGTTTATGGTTTCTTTTGCTATGCAAAAGCTTTTAAGTTTCATTAGGTCCCATTTGTTTATTTTTGTTTTTATTTCCCTTTCTCTAGGAGGTGGGTCAAAAAGGATCTTGCTGTGATTTATGTCATAGAGTGTTCTGCCTATGTTTTCCTCTAAGAGTTTGATAGTGTCTGGACTTACATTTAGGTCTTTAATCCATTTTGAGTTTATTTTTGTGTACGGTGTTAGGGAGTGTTCTAATTTCATTCGTTTACATGTAGCTGTCCAGTTTTCCCAGCACCACTTATTGAAGAGGCTGTCTTCTCTCCATTGTTTATTCTTGCCTCCTTTAGCAAAGATAAGGTGACCATATGTGCGTGGGTTTATCTCTGGGCTTTCTATCCTGTTCCATTGATCTATATTTCTGTTTTTGTGCCAGTACCACACTGTCTTGATTACTGTAGCTTTGTAATATAGTCTGAAGTCAGAGAGCCTGATTCCTCCAGCTCCGTTTTTCTTTCTCAAGACTGCTTTGGCTATTCGGGGTCTTTTGTGTTTCCATACAAATTGTGAAATTTTTTGTTCTAGTTCTGTGAAAAATGCCAGTGGTAGTTTGAGAAGGATTGCATTGAATCTGTAGATTGCTTTGGGTAGTGTAGTCATTTTCACAATGTTGATTCTTCCAAACCAAGAACATGGTATATCTCTCCAGCTGTCTGTATCATCTTTAATTTCTTTCATCAGTGTCATATAGTTTTCTGCATACAGGTCTTTTGTCTCCTAGGTAGGTTTATTCCTAGGTGTTTTATTCTTCTTGTTGCAATGGTAAATTGGAGAGTTTCCTCAATTTCTCTTTCACATTTTTCATCATTAGTGTATAGGAATGCAAGAGATTTCTGTGCATTAATTTTGTATCCTGTTACTTTACCAAATTCATTGATTAGCCCTAGTAGTTTTCTGGTAGCATCTTTAGGATTCTCCATGTATAGTATCATGTCATCTGCAAACAATGACAGCTTTACTTCTTTTCTGATTAGGATTCCTTTTATTTCTTTTTCTTCTCTGATTGCTGTGGCTAAAACTGCCAAAACTATGTTGTTGGCAATAATAGTGGTGAGAGTGGACAACCTTGTCTAGCCGAGTCATTCTTGAAGAATAGGGTGAGTGGCTTGCTCTACCAGATGTCAATCTAATTGTAAAGCTACAGTTATTAAGACTGTGTGCTCTTGGCCAAAGCTTGATAGTAGTCTTAGGGAACAGAATACAATATGCAGAAATAGCAGTCACACATTTGTTGATACTTGAATTAAAATAAAGATGTTTTGCAGAGTACTGGGGAAAAGGCCATCTTTCCAACACCTGCTAGGTAAACTGGATATCCACAGGAAACAAATTAAATTTTTACCCCTTTCTCACACCATACACAAAAATCAGCTTCAGGTGGAATAGGGAAAGTTGTAAATGTGAATAAAGCTTCTAAAAATCATTATAAGAAAACATCTTTGTGACTTTGGAATAGACAAATATTCCTGAAATAGGACACAGACAGTACTGTTCTTAAGGGAGAATAATATAACTACACTAAATTTTAGAACTTCTGTTCCTGGAAAGACAGCATAAGAGACTAAAAAGGCAAACTACAGAGTGGGAAGTGATGTTTCAATTCAATAACCAACAAAGGTCTTGTATCTAGAATATATAAATTACTACTTCAATAAGAAAAACATAGTCATTAAGAAAAATGAGGAAGATATTTCAATGGGTCCTTCAAAAAAAAAAACAAATCCAAATGGGTAATAAATACATGAAAAGATACTCAAAGAAATGCAAATAATAACCACTTTCAGATACCAGTAAAAATCTTCCTAAATGGCTAAAAACAAAAAGACTATCAACGTCAAATTTTGGCAATGACACGGAGCAACAGGAATGTGCTTTTCTAGCAGGTGGAAGTGTAAACTGGCACAATTATTTTGAAAAACTGTAACTTTCAGCTATTAATTTAAAAATAAATAGGGGCTTCCCTGGTGGCGCAGTGGTTGAGAATCTGCCTGCTAATGCAGGGGACACGGGTTCGAGCCCTGGTCTGGGAAGATCCCACATGCCGCAGAGCAACTAGGCCCATGAGCCACAACTACTGAGCCTGCGCGTCTGGAGCCTGTGCTCCGCAACAAGAGAGGCCACGATAGTGAGAGGCCCGCGCACCGCGATGAAGAGTGGCCCCCACTTGCCGCAGCTAGAGAAAGCCCTCGCACAGAAACGAAGACCCAACACAGCCAAAAATAATTAATTAATTAATTAATTAATTTTAAAAATAAAAATATAAATAAATAAATAAATAAATACAGAAAATAGTATTTTGAAATAGTCATTCCCCCTTATCCACAGGGGATAGATCCACTACATTCCCCCTTATCCACAGGCACCCCCAAAGGTGCCTGAAACCATAGATAGTACCAAACCCTATATATACTATGTTTTCCTATACTATCTGGCGGGTAGTGTATACAGCATGGACAGGATGAACAAAGGGATGATTCACACCCAGGCAGGACAGGGCGGGACTGTGCAAGATTCCATCATGCTGCTCAGGATGGCATGCAGCTTAAAACTTATTGTTTATTTTTGGAATTTTCCATTTAATATTTACGGGCCACAGTTGACTGGGTAACTGAAACTGCAGAAAACAAAACCAAGGATAAGGAGGGACTACTGTAGTATATCTTGTAGGGGGAGAGATGTGTCATTTGTTTGTTTTTTTTTTAACATCTTTATTGGAGTATAATTGCTTTACAATGTTGTGTTAGTTTCTGCCATATAGCAAAGTGAATCAGCTATATGTATACATATATCCCCAAACCCCCTCCCTCTTGCATCTCCCTCCCACCCTCCCTATCCCACCCCTCTAGGTGGTCACAAAGCACCAAGCTGATCTCCCTGTGCTATGTGGCTGCTTCCCACTAGCTATCTATTTTACATTTGGTAGTGTATATATGTCAATGCCACTCTCTCACTTGGTCCCAGCTTACCTTCCCCCTCCCCGTGTCCTCAAGTCCATTCTCTACCTCTGCGTCTTTATTCCTGTCCTGCCCTTAGGTTCTTCATAACCTTTTATTTTTTAATATTTTAATTTTTTTAGATTCCATATATATGTGTTAGTATATGGTATTTGTTTTTCTCTTTCTGACTTAATTCACTCTGTATGACAGACTCTAGGTCCATCCACCTCACTACAAATAACTCAATTTCATTTCTTTTTATGGCTGAGTAATATTCCATTGTATATATGTGCCACATCTTCTTTATCCATTCATCTGTCGATGGACACTTAGGTTGCTTCCATGTCCTGGCTATTGTAAATACTGCTGCAATGAACATGTGGTACATGACTCTTTTTGAATTATGGTTTTCTCAGGGTATATGCCCAGTAGTGGGATTGCTGGGTCATATGGTAGTTCTATTTTTAGTTTTCTAAGGAATCTCCATACTGTTTTCCATAGTGGCTGTACAAATTTACATTCCCATCAACAATGCAAGAGGGTTCCCTTTTCTCCACACCCTCTCCCACATTTATTGTTTGTACACTCTTTGATGATGGCCATTCTGACTGGTGTGAGGTGATACCTATTGCAGTTTTGATTTGCATTTCTCTAATGATTAGTGATGTTGAGCATCCTTTCATGTGTTTGTTGGCAATCTGTATATCTTCTTTGGAGAAATGTCTATTTAGGTCTTCTGCCCATTTTTGGATTGGGTTGTTTGTTTTTTTGATATTGAGCTGCATGAGCTGCTTGTATATTTTGGAGATTAATCCTTTGTCAGTGGCTTCATTTGCAAATATTTTCTCCCATTCTGAGGCTTGTCTTTTTGTCTTGTTTATGGTTTCCTTTGCTATGCAAAAGCTTTTAAGTTTCATTAGGTCCCATTTGTTTATTTTTGTTTTTATTTCCATTTTTCTAGGAGGTGGGTGTGTCATTTGGTTTTGGTATTCAATATAAAGCTATATATGAGTGTCATTATATTAACACAAGTTGTGTGGTTACATTTTAACGGTACATTCTGTATGTTAGACCAGAAAGCTGAGATCCTGCCTTTTTCACATATTTGTTCAATTTCTATTTCTTGAGAACACTCAGAGCAAGCCTAATGTCTCTTTTACGTGACAATCCCTCAGAAATTAGAAATCTCCCCCGAGTGTTCTTTTCCCTGAGTGGTTCCTTCACCTATATTTTCCTTCACCAATCTGATCACCATCCTATGAATGTATTCCAATTTGGTTCATGACTTGAAGTGCTGGGGTCCAGAATTAAACGCATCATTGTATGTATGTTTTGACAAAGCAGATTCGAGTGGTACAAACATTTCTCTTTTATTAGATACTATATTTCCCGTTAACTTTTTGATAGTCACTTCAGACTTTTATACTTTTGAATATACACTGGTTCCTAAGAACTAAAGCTTTTAAGTCTTTTCTACACATATTATTACAAAGCCCTCTCTCTAGTGCATTTTAACACATTTGCAGACATTTATATTTATGAACTCTTAAATGCACTTTGTTAAACAGCACAATACTACAATCTCCCTTTGGGATTCTATTTTTGCCATAGAAAATATTCATCGACTGACAAAACATGACATGATCTCTGTGTGTTTGGGGGTGGGATGGAGGGAGGAGAGTGTGTTGTGTGTGTGTATACAGATGGATATAAATAAATAGAGATAGGCATAGACAAAGACATAGATATATAGTACCACAAAGATATATGGCAAGTTTTGATTAGAGTCATTTTGAGGGGGTAGGATTATGTGTGATTCATATTTTCTCATATTTGATTTTGATATTCTTTTGTCATAAGTATCTAGTAAGGTAGAATTCTCAAAATTAATGACACCTTCTACGCTTAGAGGTAGAGAAGGCAAGTCACATTGGGACAGGTTAGCCCCAGCTAGTATTTGTGTTACAAATACTTGAGATGAATCTTAAAAATGAATAGGTTGCTCCAGGTAAATAAATTACCATCAGCAAAGAATATAGATTTGTGGAGCGATTAAATAGAAAGTGTGTTGTGGCTTCATCATCAATGACTTTGACACCACATGAAAGAGTATTACATAGGTATTTTATGCTGGAGACACTGGGGAAAATTTAATGGTTTTCAAAAGGAAAGTAACATAATCTTACCTATACATTGGAGAGAGACCAATAGTGAAAAAGGCCAACGTTAGAGATAAGAGATTGGAGAGGACAGCTGTTAAACCTCCATTACAGGACTCTTGAGCAAGGTGATTGGATCTGAATAGAAAAATGTCAAGGAAATCAAGAGAGTGGATTCAAGCAGTATTTCCCAAACTACAGCGCTAGTATTGACTAATGAACATCTTCGAATATTCATTAGTAACAATGTTATTATTAGTATTTATATAATTGGTGAACTGGAGGAATTGTTTTTTGTCAAATAAACTTTAGAAATGTCACATGTTGCATTCCACTTTTGAACATTTGAAATGCACACAAATATATTAAAGATCTGAGAAGTCTTGCCATAAAGAAACATGTTAACTTTTCTTAATACATCATTTCCTAAACTCATCTGATCCCATGGAAATCCTATAAATACCTAACAATGTGCAAGTATTCCGTGCACTCAATTTGGGAAATACAGCATTAGAGAAACACTGAAAGGCAGAAACAACAAAACATAGTATTTGGTTACCTAAGGAGGAAGAGAGATGAGGAGAATTAAAAGATGTTGTTTGGTTTTTAGTTCCCGGACTAGGAAAACAGTGCTATATGGTTAACAGGTTTATGAGAGCCGGTTTGGTTGGGAATTATCAGTGCAAGTTTGCATTATTTAGGTGTCAGGTGTCAGCATACCAACATTTGAAGATATTCATGTAATAAATCTACATATCTGCAAAAGACATGTCAAAAGCAGCATTAGAAATTCTGATGAGCTATTCACAGAACTTTGCTACTAATCAAAATGCATTGCCTCACAGCGTTCCAGCACGACTGCTAAAGAAGTCAACAGTAAATGGTTCTCATAAATGTGGAAGCTGAAATGCATATATATGGAATCTAAAAAAGCGGTACTGATGAACCTAGTGGCAGGGCAAGAATAAAGACGCAGATGTAGAGAATGGACTTGAGGACACAGCGGGGGAAGGGGAAGCTGGGATGAAGTGAGAAAGTAGCATTGACATATATACACTACCAAATGTAAAATGGATGGCTAATGGGAAGCTGCTGCATAACACAGGGAGATCAGCTCGGTGCTTTGTGCTGACCTAGAGGGATGGGATAGGGAGGGTGGGAGGGAGGCTCAAGAGGGAGGGGATACGGGGATATACGTATACATATAGATGATTCAGTTTGTTGTACAGCAGAAACTAACACAACATTGTAAAGCAATTATACTCCAATAAAGATGTGAAAAAAAAAAAAGAAAATGATGACAAAAAAAAATGTGGAAGCTGAAATTATTTCCATGGGATATTCTTTTCCTAGATACTGTAACTAAGGGATTTGGAGCCTCTTGCCCACTGGCATGTGAGATTCTGGGAAATACTTTTAATCTGTATTGCCGTTTCCTGTTATTTAAGAGCTTAATTGGTGTGACTGTGCTAAAATAAACCCAAGAAAGTAAAACAAGATGTGAACTGCTGGGGGCTAAAATCACAGAGCACGGAGCAAATTCTCAGAAAGAATATTAACACTTAGTAGCCGTCAATATATTTCACACCTGGGAGAGGCAGGGAGATTTACCATCTTCTGGCCTGCCCAGTCAGACTGAGCTCTGAAAATGTGTAAGAAATCTACTTCCCTTCTAAAAGGAGAAAGTGAGAAGGCAAGGACAGCTTGTTCCCATTCCAGGTGTTTTGCTGATCTGCTTTGTGAGCTGAAGCAATTCCAGGAATTCATCTTCCTCAATCCCACATCTGCAGAAGGAAAAGAACAGCAATAGCAATGTGCCTTGGCTGTCCACTCCGCAGGTTTGCCAAAAATTACCAGACCACCAATAATTATGGTGGCTGGAAAAGGCTTCAGGGTTAGGAGAAGGTTTAAATCCCACAACTCCTTTACCAAATTTTAAAAAAAAAATGAAAAAAAGAATGAAATTCTGCCATTTGCAGCAACATGGATGGACTTGGAGGGCATTATGCTAAGTGAAATGTCAGACAGAGAAAGACAAATATTGTATGATATCACTTACATGTGGAATCTTAAAACTATAACAAACTAATAAATATAACAAAAAAGAAGCACACTCACAGATTTAGAGAACAAACTAGTGATTACCAGTGGGGAGAGGGAAGTGGGGGCCATATAGGGGTAGGGGAAAAAGGGGTTATTATGGGATTATATGAAATCACGTGTATAAACTTCTGAAAATTGTAAAGCACTATAGAATTTAAAGAATCTTTCATTCAATAAAAAAAAGTGACTTTGGGTAAATGTTAGCTTTTTGGTCCTCTACTTTTCTCATGTGTAAAATAAGAATAATAATTCTAAAATATGGGAAGCTGTAGAACTAAATAATATTTATACATATATTTTTTAAATCATCAAATTATAAAAAGCAAAACATAAAATCATAAAAATCAAACTATGTGCTGAATAAATTATTGTGGTGATTTTTCCTATTTATATTTTCTATTCTATACAAGTAATTGTAATGAAAATACACCTGAGGTTTCTCTGTTCCATAGTTTCCAATACTAAATGCTAAACCATTTAGCTCCAAGGTTGAATGCCTTTCCTCATGCTTAACTCAATGGTTTTCAAAAGTCCATTTCATAAGTAAAGTACTTGTCTATGCTTCCTTATCCCACATTCTCTGCTTCTAAGCGATATTTTATTCAACCTGACTTTAAGTCATTCATCCAAAGAAGAAATACTTTTTCCCTTAAGAAGGGTATTTCTTCAGCACTTTCTGTTAGATACAAAGTTGTTCCTAAAGAAAGAGCTCTTTCAAAGATCCCTTTGCCCCTCTTATAGATCTGATTAATAATCTTTACCAAGAACCCTCAGTGTGCAGACTTTTCTTGTTAATCAGATTTTCTAGTTAATAAGAGAATAAATCAGAAAACATTTTCTCTCATCCATTTATGTTTACATTAAGTTTTTCTCCCTCTCTTGTAAACATAATTGATTCAATCTTACTGCCTGAAGCTTTTACCTGAGTCAGGCCTATCATTTTAAATGATATTTTAAAATATTTTAAATATAAAATCTATTTAAATATATTTTTATTTAAAATATAAAATCTATTGACAGAGATTTTACCTCCCAGGAGTCAGGGAGCAACTGTAAACTCAGTACATTTTACAGCATTAACCATGTGGATGCAAATTCTTCAAAGTCATTGCAGTGAATATAGACAAGCCCCAAGATAAAGTGAGAAATTTGTATTTTTTTAATTGAGCAAATTTCTTAGTAGTTTATTTTGCTACTTTTTCTTACTCCTTTCTAAAAGTGACGTACCCAAAAAACTATGTTGATTAGTTAAGGTTTTGTGTTAAATTCAAGTCCCTTCTCAGACCCAAAATAGTTCACAAAAGGACTTTTATTCATCAAATTTTTATTCCCTACCCATAGTGAACAATGCACTTATGGGGGTCTAATTTCAAGTAAAAAGACCTTCCAAAGTGTCTATATCCTGTGGAAACATATGCCTCCTCCTCACCTCTAACCTTTCCTAAACGTTTACCCGGCACTATATGCCAACGAAAGTCCCCACAATAAATATTCCCATTTACTAAAAACAAAAAATGGTCAAGAGAAATGGAAGCTTGGGAAGTGCAATTTTAACCCTCTATCTAGAACCACTAATCAAAGCATCCTGCCCACAGATCGATTTCCCACTTGTGCCAGCTGAAGCCACCTACTTCCCTAATAACAAGCTGGAACAAACTAGCAGAAATTACTTCCATTCATACATATTTACAGTCCCTTGCCCCTCAAGTGAGCTTGTAACCAGCTGCAGCCTGGCAAAGACACCCTCTCCCTACACTAGTGCAGGGGGGACACCTGCTTTAATAAAATACAGAGGCACCATCCTTCCTGCTTTGGCACTACTTTTCGTTCTCCTAAAAAACAGGTTGGACTTCCTTGGTGGTGCAGTGGTTAAAAATCTGCCTGCCAATGCAGGGGACATGGGTCTGAGCCCTGGTCCGCGAAGATCCCACATGCCATGGAGCAACTAAGCCCATGCGCCACAACTACTGAGCCTGCGCTCTAGAGCCCACAAGCCACAACTACTGAAGCCCGCGTGCCTACAATACGTGCTCCACAAGAGAAGCCACCGCAACGAGAGGCCTATGCACCACAACGAAGAGTAGCCCCCGCTCACCGCAACTAGAGAAAGCCCGCACGTAGTAACAAAGACCCATCACAGCCAAAAACAAATAAATAAATAAATTTATTTAACAAAAAAGCAGGTTGACTTTTTAAACATATTTTCCTATGTACAGCATTGCCCAACATGCAAATAGATGATGATATTGGACAATACATTTCAGCTAACAGGAAAAAGGCAAATATTTATGTTCCAGGTTCAGTTTCCTGGAAAGCAGACTAAGATAAAGTTTTGCATGCAAGATATTTATTTAGGAGTACCCTTGGGATCAATATTTGGGGGAGAGAGGGAGTGGAAGCAAAAATGGATGAAACAGAAAGTCAAACTATAGTGACAGCCCAAAAAGAGACTTGGCCAATGCCATGGGGAACACTGGAAATAGAATGGACCTTCAGAGTTGTCCTGAATTCAACCAAGATAATTAGACTTTTATGCTCCATTAGACATTGTACATGGGTCCTCTTGGAAAGGGTATGATCTTGGGCAAGACAGCTGTCTATAACTGAGGTAATCTCTGGAGGGGTTGACACTGAAGGATGTCTGCTGACAGCACTCCTAACAAGTCCTTCATTAAAGAGGATCAGGGCTGTGCATGACAACGTCCCCTCCAAACTTGACAGTGCTTAAATTTGATATGAGATAGCCCTTTTCAAGTTCATCAGGTCATATTATGGGATCACTGCCAGCTCTGGCTATAGTGTCCACATGATAGAATTGAATGTGCTAAAGTTTCTGAAGTACCTATTTTGCGGACTATTCCATGAGGTCTATTGAGCTGGAAACAGCTATCATGCATCTGAAAGCATGTTTTAATGCATCCTTCATGGGTCCTGGTGCTTCCTTGAAGAAGACTGCAGGAGTACATTGAATTAAGCTGGACATATCAGACAATTCTCCATAATCCCATTATTAATGGGCCACACATAGGACTGGGCACCACCATTTATAACAGTGGTTGTAAAAATAGCAGACTCAGCTCAGAAATCTAAACTATGAAATGTTACTAATCTTGATCAAAATATAAAATTAGTCAAGAATAATTCTAATAAACTAAATAAAGTTAATGTTATTTCAGCAGTTTGCTTTGCTTCATAAACTTTCAAGAGCCAGGATGATACGGTGCAGCTGTTCCACGCCGTTTATAAAGAACAGGGTCTCCTTAGCTGCTGTGAACTATGTTCACATCCCAATTACGAAGAGACAAAGCACATAGTCACAAGAAGTATTAATCACATTATTTATGCGAACCCCTACTTAACCTTATAGCTGGAAACGTTTAATAATAAAGCCATTCTAGTCATTTTAAATCAGAGTCTGGCTGTGCTCCCTTAGATGTTTAAGAAGGGATAATCCCAGACCAGTGTAGCAAGGAGAGAATATTTCTGGGCTGAGAATTGGTACAAGTTCCTGATATGCCTCCAACTGAGTGACCTTGGGCAATTCAGCCTTATTTTCTTCATCTGTAAAGGGAGAGAATTAAAATTTTAGGTAGTCTCTAAGGGTTCTTCTGATATAAAAGTCTATAATCCTCTTCATCTTTCAGATTAGTTAGTAGTTGAGTAGAAGCAGATTTAGATTCAATAACACAAGAAGAAATTGTTGTAACTATGTATAGTGACGGATAGTAATCATTACTGTGATGATCATTTCACAATATGTACATGATGTATCACATCACTATGCTGTACACCTGGAACTAATATAATGTTATATGTCAATTATACCTCAATTTTAAAAGATGCAGTAAGAGTAACTTCAAGATTTCCCCTTAGAGAGATGAATTATAAAAATCCCGCATGTGAAATATTCAGGATATGGGCTGATATCATCCTTCTGATCATCCATCAGGAGTAAAAACATTTTCTTTCATTATCAAAGATGTTTAACAAGATAGTCCTAAATTGAGAGACTGTTCTGTGAGTTGAATATCATAATTTTGCATGATGACCAGCTCTAGTTTTTCATTAGAACTGAAAAAGATGGTTAATGAACCATCTTTTCTTTTTCCTATTACAATAATCTCATTTCAAAGTTTTAATATTGCTGTAATATATCTCTTACAAATGTTGACCCAGACAACAGAATCACCCAAGTCAATATTATTCATGTACTTCATATTTAAGAATATCTTTAAAAATGGCTTTTTTTTTTTGTTTACTAACTCATCAGTTTCAAAGTTAGATCTCACCAGAAATGTAAGGCTAATTTCCAAATGATAGATTCTAGGATCTGGATCCTGTAACCCACTTATAGACTTATAGCTGGGTTATGTTCCCACAGGTGCCTTATATGGCTTTTTAAAAATAACAGTACCAACACAATTTGGGAAACTACTCTCACATGTATGAATTCAGGCTTTGTTTCCGTCACATTGCTACTAATTTGGACCAATCCTATGAAGAGGGAAATCCCACGCTATGATTCCTCAGATCTGAGCTTCATGTCTACCCTTGTGCCAACACGCAGGCAGAACACTGGGATTATTACCAACTTTGGAACTATATGGGCTATTTGGGGTGTGGTCCCCACAGAGAGAAAGCTTTGCTGAGCAGGCAATACAACGGATTATCATCCACATGGTAAACAGTCTATTTCTCTTGAAACTCTCCCCTTCTATGGCTTCTGTAAGGCTGCCCTCCCCTGGTTTTCTCTTACCTCTCTAGTAACTTTTCCTCAACATTCTTCCAAGGTTCTCTTCTTCCACTTTGCTTTCAAAAGCGGATGTTACCCTGAGCTCCATCTTCAGCCCTCTCCTCAATCTGTACACATCTCTTGGATAAACTCAGATAAACTCATGGCTTCAACAGCCACTTTCGTTGCTAAATCTTATCACTAACCTAGACTTTTCTACAAGCTACAAACCCATACTCTCAATTGTCTGCTATCTATTCTATAAACACTTAAGATTCAACATATTTGAAACCTGAGTTTATCAATTTCCTCAAAAATCTGATCATCCCACTTTTAGTCAGTAGCACCATCATTTCCATCATAGGCCAAGTATGAAGAGGTAATGCTACAATCCTCTCTTCCCCTTCTGGTCTATATTTGAATAATATAGATAGAAAACAAGTCAAAGCAAGAGCACTCCTCAAGAGAGCACTGGCCTGAGGTCATGCCACAGACAGCCAGGGGATCATATGGATATGCCGGTAGCAGGGACCCCTGGGCAGGGTTTGGGTTGAGAAATGGCTATTACGGGATTAAGAAGAAAGAGAGAACTACAAGAAGGATGGACAGCCTCAAAGACAAATGTCTTTGACAAATGTCAAAAACAAATGGAGATATGAGAGAAGATATTAAAGATGTTGTGGTGAAATCAACAGACAATAGATAAGAAAAGCAGGAAAAGAATGAAGTTGAGATAATACCACGATTTCTAATTTGAATGGTAAGGTAGATTTGGGTGTTTTTTTTTTGTCTCTGTCTCCAAGACTACCACCCTTTCTAAACAAGAGCAATGAAAAATAATACTATCATCTCTCACTTAGAGCACTGAAATCTCCTCCTCATTGGTTTCCCTGAATCTATTCTTTCCCCCTCCGATTCAGTCTTCAAAAAGCAGCCAGAGTAATATTTCCAAGCATAAATTTTATTCTTTCACTACAGTGACTAAGCCCCTGTAATGGCTTTTCATTGGTCACAGGAAGAGAGGAGAATACTTAGTACATACTAGAAGGCCCTACATGGTCCTGTCCTTGTTTGCCTAGTCTACACCTGCAACTTTTACTACTCCTCCAGATATACCAATCTTCTTTGGCAAACCCTCTAATATGCTATGCTTTCCCCATCACCCCACCTCAGGGCCTTTGCAGATGTTGGAATTTCTTCCTGGAAGTCATTCTCTGTCTAGTTAACTACTACTCACTCTTCTGATCTCAGCTGAACGAGCAATCTGTCAGGGAAGCCTTTCTTGCCCCCCTTCTGCTTCTCAAAGAAGGCACCTTTCCTGTTAGATGCTCTCACAGCATTTTGCACCTGCCCCTCTTAGCACTTCTCCCAGCTTATAATTAATTCTCCATCTGCATAATAATGTGATTAATGAGTCTCCCCTTTTAACTTTTTTAAATTTCTTTCTTCCTTCCTTCTTTTCTTTCTTTTTGGCTGTATTGGGTCTTCGTTGCTGCGCATGGGCTTTCTCTAGTTGCGGCGAGCGGGGGCTACTCTTCGTTGTGGTGCGCGGGCTTCTCATTGTGGTGGCTTCTCTTGTTGCAGAGCATGGGCTCTAGGCATGCAGGCTTCAGTAGTTATGGCATGCAGGCTCAGTAGTTGTGGCTCGCAGGCTCAGTAGTTGTGGCGCATGGGCTTAGTTGCTCCACGGCATGTGGGATCTTCCTGGACCAGGGCTCGAACCCATGTCCCCTGCATTGGCAGGTGGATTCTTAACCACTGCGCCACCAGGGAAGTCCTGAGTCTCCCCTCTTTAAATAATAAACTCTGTAAATACAGGGAACACTATTGTTCAGTTCAACATTTTATCCTTTATGCATAGGCAGTGGTCTGGCTCTCAGTGATGCGTGATAAATTCCTTATTGGTTGAATGAATGCATGAGTTAATTGCCAAAAGGGAAGCAGATTTGTATACTGGCTTTGAGAGGCCTGTAGAAGATTCAAAGGAAGATGCTTAGCATGTGGTTGACAGGCAGGTCTCTGTGGTTGAAAAAGCACTCACTGTAGAATCAAACTGTCAGGGTTTAAAACCCAGCTTAGTCATTTACTATCTGTGCAACCATAAGCAAATTTTGTTATATGGCTAAACTTTAGTTTCCTCCTCTGTAAAATGAAGATGATAATAGCATCTACCTCACTGGTGGTGGTTGTAAGAGTTAATGAAATCATGAACATACACTAGTTAACCCAGTACCTTGCACATAGTAGGGACACATGAATATTGTCATTGTTGTTGTTATCATTCTGGATGTCTGAACTACAAGGAAATGTTGGAACTAACTACAGTTTTCAAATCATTCAGGATGGTTGAAGTGATGAAAGTGGTTGAGATTGCCTAGAGAGAGAATACAGAGAGGAAAAAAGGCCAAAAGAGAGAATATCAAAAGATTCAGAGGGAAAGAAAACAATCTACAAGGGGTTAATCAGAGAATCAGAAAAAAGGCAAGGAAAGTTTGGCATGAAAGAAGACAAGAGATCTGATTCTTTCCTATTTGTTATTACTTTAAAATAAATCTATGCTTTGGCAGCTAGACCTTAAAATGACTGGGAAGCAACATCACCATAAACAGTCAAAGTACTTATTGAGTTCTCTAGAAATTATGTACTTTGGCTTAAGAACATCCTTACCATTAGAAACCAGGAAGTCAATGTTCTTCCTCATTATTATACTGGAGAATATCTTCCTTGGTCCTTAGTTGATCTAAAAGACTGGGATGAAACAACACATTGACGGAAGAGGGAAATGGCTTAAGGAGTTTTCCAGCAAGCAGTGCACAGACCTACATCAACACCAGGGTCCTTTGTGTACCAAAGAATTTGCTGCAGGAAACCAAATGACTGAGTATATGTCATTTTTTAATGATTGAAAAAACAGCAGCCTGCTGACATGTTTCATATCCAATTCAATGCATTGGATTTTCACTCCTAACTACTATTACCTCTGACATTTCCAGAGTCAATGGAAAATCAGAAATTGCACACTTTGTTTATGGTATTGTCTACTTTTTCTTCAGGAAAATAAATGACTGTTCAAAAAGATTTTATGAGAAATTCATCTGCAAGGGCTGCTACTCTACCAAGTGACTATGCCCTGTTGTAACCACAGCATACAGGGGATGATCTGGCAATCAGGAGCACACACACACACACACACACACACACACACAAAATGACTCCTCACGGTGTTTGCTTCCAGATGGTAAACAAAATAATCAAGTCTCAGAATCAGAATACACTTTTAGCTAGATTTTAAAATGGTACTTGGGTTATGTTATGGCCTTTTCTACAAATAAATAAAAGCTCTTATAATTTTACAAATGTGGATATGACAAGAGCAAAACCAGAGTGGTTCCAATTCTCTTACCAGATTGAAAGTGCTGAATCAGAGTTCCAAAGTGTGCCCAGCCATCTATTCCCCGTGAATAATTCAGAGAACTATGGCTATATATTATTCTGATCCAACTCTGGTTCAAAATTTACAGTTGCTATGCAGGACTTCTATGGACTGTAGACTGTTCTCTTGACTAGCTATTTCCGGAATTTGTATCTTTGTATATGCAAATTCCAGAAAGAATGTAAGCAAAGAGATAACAGATTTGCCTCCATTCATGAAAACTTCCAGTTTCATTAAAGAGACCACATCAACAAATATAGTCTGTATGGGATAGGACACAAAGATCATGCTCTGTCAATATTCGCTGTACTAATTTAGAGAATTTATCACTGAAAGGAATATCTACACAATGTCATCAGTCTAATGATATTATATCCAGTGGAAAAGAATCTCCTTTTTGAGCTGCCTTGTATTTTATAGAGTTATTGCAAGAGTCACAGTCGCTCTAGAATATATTTTGAAGTCATAGTGACCAGAAGTACTGGCTTTGATTTGGAAGTTGCAAATATTATTTCTCTGGGTTCTCACGTACCTCAGTCAGAGGTAGTCTTACTACTGGAATCAGTTTTACCCATTAGAGTCGCACATAGAACCCAGAACAGGAATGGTGGGTAGGGAAAGAAAAACAGAATAATTATGAGTGTCAAATACCGTACTTGAGCAGTCAGCAAGCTTGTCAATTGTATTATGACCAATGGCTTTAAAACCATCATCATCATCCTCTGAATGATAGATGGCAAAGTAGAAATTTATCTCCAGTGTTACAACAGCCCATTTGGGCTTATCCAGTGCATATCACTTTCCACACAGGAAACACATTCTGGGAAGCAGTAAGTGAATTCAGAGAAGACAGAAAATGGGCAGGGGGGAAGCAGTTCATATTGGAATTTGCTTATCTTTATATAGTCAACAAATGTGAGAACCTGCTACAGACAAGGTGCTGAAGGCAGTACTGAGACCATGGTCTCTGCCTTCCAGAAGCCTAGAATCTAGGCTAGTTAAATTCATGGAGCTACACTCTCCTCATAAATCTACGTTCTGCATGATCTCTTATTTCACTAGCAGCAAGCTTTTGTCCCTGTGCGGTTTCCTGGAACTATAATTTGAGGACCAATTTATTCCTTTTTAGTAGATTTCTGTTCTCTTCCTTTGAATTCTCAGCAATAATAATCTGATTAGCAAGAAGGCCAGGACCAAATATTAATGAGATAATTATGATGTTTTCTTACACCAGGCAACCAGGGACTTCTGGCAAGGACGAGTAGGATGGAAAGCAAGAGGACAAGGATAAAATGCTGGTTTCCAGAAATGACTTAGGCTCTCTGATATCCTCACTGAAGAAGCAAAATCTAATAATAAACATCAAAAAGACAACAGCATACACCAGTGAGGGGGAAAACAGGGAGTAGAAGGCTCTGAGAAGAAAAAGTACTTGTTGAAAGTTCACCTGTAGCATGGGGACCTAGCTTATGGAACTTCTCTGCACATACTCTTGTAAATATATCTCCTAAAACTAAAGTATGTTTTCTAAAATATTTTTTTTTCTTACGGGCATGTAACAAAGTCACAAAATTTAAGTCATGCTAGCATTTAGATATACATAGAAAATTTAATTTCTTAATTTCTCTTTAGACAATGCCTTTCTCTTGAGCCCCATATATTGCCTAGCATAAAAAGAGACAAAATATCTGAGCTAATTTAATACTTAATTAAATCCAATAATTTACACATCTTTCCCTAAAATAGTGAGTGGATGCTGGTGAAAGAAGTGTGTGGCTTACACTTCTTCTGGTGTGAGTCCTCAGGGAATGTTCTGGCACCCATTGGTACCCAACAAAATACCACTTATTCTCTTAGTCAGTAGGCAGTGCTAAGGTCAGCACCTGGCTATTCAAGGTCTACTTTTTGCCTAGAGAAACTGCTCCCAAGGAGCATCTGCAGTTTCCTCTCTTTCTGACTCAACTCTAAGCTTTATAGACCCAAATAGATCCCTTCCTCATTCCTCATGGTCCTAAGACCTTGCAGGTCACCTCCAACTTTGGCTATGGGATCACCTCATCCCACTATCATCACCCTGTGTGTTTTATTAGTCCATCCTTTGACAAAGCTTTTACTGACAACTCCCCATACAGTTAGTCAAAAAAACTTTTTAAAAATACATATAACACAACAGACAGTATCTGTACACTAGACATCAATATAACAGGAGTCCCTTCTCATGACTGTGAAAACAAAGCAAAACCTAAAAACTTAGTTTGGTGGTGGACAGGACCTCTGGTTCCCCAACAAATGAAAATATCCCAGCAGAGAATTAAAACCAAGGTGTAAGGCAGGGAAGGGATGAGATTTTAAAATAACTGCTTTTGTGACACCCAAAAAAAATGGAATTGGAAAAGACAGGTTTGGGCTAGGCAGTGTCTCTGACTGTAACTATTACTCTATGTTCTTCCTCTAGTTTGCCCAATGTCCTTAGTGCTGATTGGAAGTACTGCTGTGAAAGGTTGCAGGGCAGGAATATATATAAGGCAGCATGTTTGTGCTTCATTTCCCCCTCCCCCATGGACCCACTCACTGGCAGGCTGATCACCCCTACAGCCTGCTTCTGTTTCAAGTAGGAGACCAGATTCCTGAGGTAGGCCTTGCTCCATCATGGGCATCTCCTCACCGCCAGGCCCACTGGGGTCACCTGGTAACTAGGAGCACCACATGGCCGTTGGAGTTCCCCTGCTTGATGTATTGCATGCCTTCGTCGAGTCTGAGTTGATCCAGTTGAAGGGACTGGACAATCTTCAGCTGGGTCAGCTTACTCTCATGAGTATGGTCTCTGAGGAAATCACTAATAACCTCCAATCTTCCTCTAGGATGTGCACTGATTTGAGAAGCAGCTTTTTTTTTTAACACAAGAAGCCCATTTCTACCCTATCATGGCACCTAGCTCTCAACTCAGTGTCCATGACATGCAGCAACTAAAGAAGGTTTAGGGGAGTTTTCTAGACCCAATGGCACTCCATTCTCCTCACTCTGCTAGAATGGTCTCCACCATGCATACAGTGGTCTGCTCCCAAAGCCCCAAGCTGGGGAAACTAACTCAACATGGGGAGCATTAAGAGAAGATCACCTGAGCTTAGTTTTAAAAGATAAGGATGAGTTAGGCAAAATCGGATGGCAATGGAGAAAACTGTACCAGGTGAAGATGGAGATAAGTAAAAGAGCAAGGAAGCACACATAAGACATTTTCAAGGGAGCTACAGATGGCTCAGTAGGAATAGATAACAGAAGTTGATATGAGAATGTCAAACTATAGCTGGGCATGTACGCAAAGCCTGGGTCATTGAGAGTACTGTCTGCCATGCTTCACATTTAAGACCTGAAGGAGGTATTGAAGGATTGTAAGCAGAAGACAAAAAATTGGCATTTTAGAAAGATCACTCTAGAACCATATGAAAACACAATTGGAGGTGATTTAGAAGACTGTTATAATAAAGTCATAAACAAATACAGTGGCAAAAAGATAGAATGGGGAGACAGATTTGAAAATTGTTAATGTGGCAGAATGGAGGTCTTGGTACCTAAAGGGTTATGTGCAATTAGTGGGGAGAAAAAATGGCTTGAGGGAGAATATACAAGAAGATGAGCAGTTTGGGGAGGAGAAGAGGATTATTATTCCCAATGTGTTATTAATTTATTAAATATGATCAGCATCTGAGTAAAACCAGCCTCAATGAGACAGAACTTTGATAGGAAGGAAAGGAAGAAGAGAGAAAACACATTGAAAGGGATCCAAAACACGATAATGTGTTTCAAGAAACCCTTGAATCCTCAATTTTACACTCTCATTTATTATGCATACCCACCAAATCCTATTGATCTCCCAATCAGAAGCTTAGAATGCTTTTTACTCCTCTACATTTCAACTGAGCATTTTATTCATATCAATTAATATTAGAAGGGAATAAGTCTTATCCTGTACCCAAAGAAGCCACATAACAGCAAAACATCTTGAGCATATCACTCAATCTCTACCCCAAGCCTCCATAAATGTCTTTACACAATCGACCTTTAAAGAGTTTGACTTTCACCAAGAGCCAATTTTAAAATGGAATACGTGTGAATTTTTAGTTAAAAAGAATGGTATTTAGTGCATAATTTCGTCTTTTAATATATTTAAAGACTTTATGTCAGCATATAGGTTGAGACTCATAATTTTGTTCAAAGCTTTCTGTATAAAGACCACATGATACTTTCACCTCAGATCAAAGTGACAGGAAAAAATTTCTTTTAATAAGCTAAAATATGGTATGTCCTATTGTCAGACAATGAGAACTACATCATCATCTGATTTCCCTCTTGCCTGGGCTACTAAGAACCTGAGTATAAAATTTGAGTATAAATAATACTATTCTCAATCTGAGATTTGTTTTATTTTTGCTTCTCTTCATGCCCCTGCTCCCCAAATTTACTATTTAAAATTTGACTTTTGTTCCATGTTACAGGTCTCATCCATCTGCCATATTCTTATGATGAGCAAACTTACACCCTTTTAAGAACTCCCAATCCTGTTCTACTAGGGATCCTATAATCCTGCTTATTACTGAGGGCTTCCTAGAGTTTTCAAGCTATATAAATATTTTGGTGCGATCCTTTTGTCCCTTCAAAAGCAACAACAAATCTCCAGCTGCTGGGAAATGGTGCTTTTCCCTATCACTGGAATCAATGAGTCAAGGCATACGTCCTTAATGGAGGTTTTGGCAAGCATGATATTAGAGTTATTATTAGATAGAAGTAAACCGAATAGTTTGTTTTCTGTGCTGCACATACAAATCGATGGTCTAAATCAAACACTGCAGTTTATAATGTGGTAGAAATATTTACATGGGAAAAAAGCACTAATCAATGTACAGCATTAAGAAAATGTAAGTTTTACAAATTCCAGAAGCCAAAGTATTTTACAGACCGCAAGAAAAGGAAGAACAAAGAAAACCCAAAGAAAGTATATAAACCCATGCTAGGAAATGGACTCTATCCTCAAAGAGTTTGGTTCAGTTAGTATCTTCTGGTTGCGAGGAAAAGGAGATTCACTTTAGTTATCCAGGAAACAAAGTGATGTTGGCGATAGTGAGGCAGTGCTGTATGAACATAAGTGCACAGGAATCTAGGAAAAGTCAGACAACTAGAGTGGGATCCATAGTAGAGCCCAGGCTGCAGAATCTCCACCTACAGCCTGGACACCAAGTCTGTAAAAATAACCAAATACATAATAAATGGTTTATTGGTATTCCATTTCAATGCATGATGAAATAATATTATCAGTTTTCAGACTTTATGCCTACCCTGAAGTAATATGTCACTAATATCTCTGCTTGTCCTTCTCTATCCCATCACCAATTTCTCGATTCTTTTTTTTTCACCTTCATACATTTTCTTATGTTTCTCCTTTAATAATGTATTTTCTTCTAACTCCAGCTTGACCTTGACTTATGATTTCAACCACATAGCTTAATTCTCTATATATGTCCTTTGATATGCCTTCCACTTCTCTCTGCATTTCCTAATTTGGTCCAAACAAGACAAAGTCAGATTGGCCTATATATGTTTTTACACCAGGCCACAAAATAGGTCATTGGCCAGTCTCTGAATTTGGGTAAGGAAGACTATGTGGTTACCTGGTACTCCTAGACCTGCCTTATTAGCGATGAGCAAAAAAGTTTCAGTTAAGAAGGACCAAGGGCATGGCACAAAGACTGGTGGATTGAATATGCAGCCCTATAATTCACTCATGTGATGAGAAAGTAACAGAATTCTACCACCTTGCTCCTTCCAAAAAAATTATTCTTTTCATCTTGAGTTTTTGGCAGATTTCCCTGGTACTAAACATGGACTTCCAGAATGTATACATGTAGCCTAATCAAAATAATCAATGAAAAAAATAATAATAATCAATGAATTAAGGCATGTGTCGCTAATGGAAACAAGCTGCTACCTTTTATTTTTAAAAGTGTCATATGCATTCCAAAGATAAATGCAAGTGAATTTCTGATTATTGGGTGTTGTTCTTTATCCTCATCACCCTCCCTTTGGATGCCATAGTTTCCTGCTGCAAGCGATCACCTCTATGGGCATTACTGCTCAAAACCTAATGCAGTCACTGCAACTAACCCAATCTGCATGTCTTGCATCTTGAAGGTTTCAAGTACTTTTGAAACAAAACAGTCTTGTTTCAAAATACAAAAGAAATTAAAGCTATATGTACTTAATAAATGTGGATTAATAGAATATATATAATTATAACTGGACTTAAAGCTCATTGAAATAAAGGACTATCTCTCTTGTTCATTTCTCTGCCCCAGACACTGGTACAATTTCTGACATGTAGTATGTGCTCAATATATTTTTCAAAATAAATAATCATTCAATAAATAAATGAACACCACACCTACTTGCCCACAACTTCCAAACAATGGAAGAACAGAGATTAGAATCTAGTGAGAGCCATTTTTTGAATAGTATCAATAAGTGTCTCTAGGTCCCATAGAATCACTGAGTAGACAATTAAACTAGAAATGAAACAGGTTTAGAATCAGGTCTCCTAATTTAAAATGAGTTTTTAGAGAAAGGCAGAAGTACAACAAAAATACTGCAGAGACTCTATCTAATAGGGAAAAAAAAGGTGCTTAATTATTCTTAGCCTAGATGGATGGATGGATGGATGGATGGATGGATGGATAGATAGATAGATAGATAGATAGATAGATCTATGTATATCTTTATTCCTGAAAGTAGCTTCCACTAGACGAAGTCTGATGTTTACTGTTTGGTGCTCTCAGATAAAGAGTCTCAGATAAAGAGACAGGATTCCTTGCCTCTTTCTGAGAAGGTTAAATTCTTAAAAACACCCATGAAACCCTTCATAACCCAGGGCACCACCCATCCTCCAGCAGAGGAGCTAGATTCCCTTTGCCATCTTGGAGCTGAGTTTGTATAGTCCTTGCTCTCGTCTCACTTGGCAACAGTCATTAGATTTCCAAATTCATCTTAATTCTCTAAACAGGAAGAACAAAGGGCAGAAATCCCAAAGAATGTTATGTGTGACTCATTTTCAACTTTGTGTGAATAATTTGGCAGCACTTGATAAGGACAAAGGCATGATTTTGCTATTAAGGAGGAATATTTACATTTGTTTTTCTCCCTTACAGTTAAGCACCCAAATGAGAGACTTATTGCTGTGAGCAACGCTGCCACCTTCCTCCCAGTGCTGGTTGTCATTAATTAAAATCATAGAAAGGGGCTAATTCACTGAAGGGAAGCACTCACGTGATGGCCAAATTTCTAGAAGCTTGTGCCCTGGGGGCAAGGAACTGGATTCTTTCTGCTTCTGATTTGGACAGCTCTGAAGCCAGCTCAGTTGGTAAGGGTTGCAGAAACTCTTTACTGTCTTTAAATTAAAAAGCAATATACCTATTGAAATTACTTGAACCATGGTTCTGAAGCTAACTGAGAAACAATAATGTAATAATAGCTCAGTGTTATGGAATTAAAGTTTGTATTCCTCTCCTCCCCACCCCCCACCCCAAAATTCATATGTTGAAGTCCTAACCCCTTTGGGAGGTAATTAGGTTTGGTGAGGTCATGAAAATGGTGCTCTCATGATGGGACTAGTGCCCTTATAAGAACAGGAAGAGACACTAGAGCTCTCTTTCCCTCAGTGCTAGGACACAGACGAGGGCATGTGAGCACACAGAGAAACGGTGGCCATCTGCAAGCCAGGAGGAGGACTCTCACCGAGAACTGAATCTTCCAGCACCTTGATCTTGGACTTCCCAGCACCCGTAATTGTGAGAAATAAATATTTATTGTTAAAGCCACCCAGTCTATCGTATTTTCTTATAGCAGCCCAAGCAGACTAAGACATGCAGGTAAGACAATTACGATTTGACTAGTTACAAAACTGACAAAAACAGCGTTCTAAATTTCAATTTACTTGAAAACTCCAGTCAAGATGCTGCATTAACTTCATAGTTTGATATACCCTTGTCCTTCAAAAAAATAATTGAAAAATCTAAAAGGAGAAAATCCAAAATATATAACCGGGCTTCAAAACGAAATAAATATTGTTATGGACTAGAATAGGAACAGAAATGCAAAGCAAAGAATATGGCTAAAGCCCAGAATCTGCAGGGTTTGTAGTCTAGAAACAGGCAGGGCAGTTAAGATTCCAGTGAGCGAGAGGAAGAACTTAAAATCCTACAGCAGATGTGGGATAGGATTCAGGCTCACTGCCTGAAGCCAGGCGCTGCCATGGAAGTACTGCCCTCTGCCCACCCTCCCCTCTTCACTGCTCATAGAAGGAAGCTGAGAAAACTGCTTTCATCCAGGCCCCAAGACTTTATAAACCATAGGCTCCGCGAGGCTGCTTGACAAAGCATAAGCCGAAGCTCAGGAACCGGCTCCCAGCCTGGATCTACACTGTACCAAACATCACAGCAAAGCAGGAGCCCCAACCTATCAAAACACCTGATTCTAGACTGGAGGCTCAGAGGGCTAGATGGAGAGGGCAGAGAAAACCACTGTTCAAGGAGGAGGTGAGCACAAAAGAGAAAAGAGAGAAGATAAAATCATGCCACTCAAAAAACTATCTTGCATGCCACAGGAAGTAACTTACTGCTAAGAAAGGCAGTCAACAAAATCTACAATGGGAAAACATCATTTAGGTAATGAATAATCAAAGAATGTTCCACCTAAGAATTTTAAAAAGTATTTTGAATGTTCATAGCAATAAAGAAAGGGAGAACATTTGTTTAAAGAGAATTATAAATTATCATAGAAAAACAGGAAAATAAAATAATAATAGATATACATTAAAAATAGGATATTTTTTAAATAATGAAAAATAACAACAACAAAAACCTAAATGAACTCAGGATTTTATAAAGAAGGAATTAATAAGTAAAAATGTTGTTCTAACGAATTTCTCATACGCAGCACAGAGGGACAAGGATAAAAATTTTGAAAGAGCAGCTAGGACACAAAGAGGATAGACCAAGAGACCCCAGCATATGCCTAAAAGGGCAGTGAGAATAATAACCAAGAGATATGCCATCTAAAATCCAGATGACATGTAGGCAGTCATTAAGGTCTGATGGGATGAGGACACGTTGATTTAAGAGGGAGGTGCCAGGCTTGACTTCACTGTTGGTTCACAGCAGAGATTGCAATGCCATCAGGCAGGCAGCAGCCCCTGGGCAGCTCAAGGGATTGGGGGTAGTTTTTAACAAGCACCAGTTTCCTAAAGATTTCTAGAAACCAAGAACAGCCTAACCTCCTTAGGGAGCTGTCAAGGGTCCTCTCAGGCAGAAGCAGGCAAAGGTTACGGCCACACCCAGTTGGTAAATAAAAGGAGATTATTGATAGACTGCCAGCTCGCTTCTCAGTAGTTTCAGGGCAGACGAAGCATGTCTAGGAATCTGGAGCAAACAGCTGGTACAGGTGCAGGAATTATTAATACACAGCAATGATTGGAAAGCTAGAAACAAAGCAGGGACTGACAAAAAAAAACTTTTATTTTTAAAAACATAAAAAATAGAAGAAATATAAACAGAAGAAAATCAAAAGAACAGTGAAGGAAAAGTAATGAATGCCACTCCTCCACTCACCACTTCACAACTTCCCATGTCACTCAGAATGAAATATCAAAGTCCTTAAAATGATGTTCAAAGCTCTACAAACTCCCCACCCAATCTCACCTGCCACCTTCCCAACCTCACCTCCTCCTGATTTTCTTTTTTATTTTCTGATTTTCATTTTGCTGTTTTCTAGCCACATTATCTTCGCTGCTCTTCTTTGGACTTCCCAGCCATGTTTCCAGCATCAGAACTTTTGCACTTGCTGTCCCCTCCATTGGGAGATCTCCTCCTCCAGAACACCACTTGGCCTTCTCCCTCACCTCCTTCGATTCTTTGCTCACATGTCGCCTTCCTCAGCAGGATCTTCCCTGACCACCCTGTTTAAGCTTGCCTCCACCCCCGCCCTCCCTGTCCTCCTTCCCTGCCTTAGAGTTCCCCTTGGTACCCAGCACTATCTCATATCCTACATGCTTTATGCATTTACTGTGTCTGTCTTCCCCTGCTAGGCTGTAACTTTTTGAGGACAGTGGTGTTTATGTCTTGTAATTCAGTGCTGGCCTGACACACTGTAGGCACTCAGTAATGATTTGTTAATAGAATCAATAAATGATCCCGGGCATATGGGAAGCACTCAATAAAGGCCAAGTATTGTATTTAAGCACAGCCATTCAACTACCAATAACTCGCTACTTAGTCTGCTAATCACTCTGCTCCAGGAGGGTCAGTCAGATCATCAACATAATAATGATAACTGTCTATGATGTGCAAAGTTCCCTTTTGACATTTTATATTTCTTATATCACTTTAACATTAATTCAAAAGGGGGGAAATTATTATTCCCATCTTATTGTGAGTATGAGACTGAGGTACAACAAAGTTAACTGATTTCCCCACATTAAAATAACTGGAGGGTGATAGAGCTGATTTGGAAACTGAGTCTGTCTTCCTCTTAAAATCATTCTGTCCTCTCCACTGATGGATTGCTGCTCTGACCCAGGACTCTCCATGACCACCCTCCCTCCTGCATCCACGATGCTGCTCTTTATTACAGTCATCTCCCATAGTGACTCTAGTGAGCACTGCTGTCCATTCCTCCTTGCTAAGCTTGATTTATCTGGATTCTCTCTCTTCTAAAAATAACTTTATGCATCTCCAACTCCAATGGTAAATCTTAATCAATCTAAGCCAATCAGAAATCTAAGGTGACATCACCAAAACTGGCAGAGTAGGGAAATTCAGGACTCTGTCTCTTCAAAAGCAACTAATAAACGGGCAAAAACTGTCAGAATCTAAGCCAGTCATGGCAATCCATTCTCCTTGTCAGTGACTGGCTTATGGATAGATATTTAGTATAATTTAATACAATTCCAACCAATAAGACATGAGGAGAGTGAGCTGGGGCACTTCTGGGAATAAACTCCTTACCCCTACGTGGAGACAAGGCCGGAGGAAATGGATTCTTCTCCCTCCATACATGTTCATATTTAAGTGGGATGCCTGAACTACTGCCACTATCTGTCACTCAACCAGAAGATGAAGCTAACATGGGAAAGAGAATGGAGCCAATAGAATCTCAGAGAAGTAAAGTTAGAGAACTTGTGTACCTAACGCTTACCTTACCCATGGAAGGGTAAGTTATGTGAAACTTTTTAAAAGGGCTTGTACGGTAGAAGCCAGGTTGAGTTAGTGTTTCATTACTTTAAGTGAAAGCATCCTGATACCACAGCACCCTCTTTCCACTTAAGAAGTAGCTCAACATCCAAAAATAACTAAAATGGACTTGTCTTCAGTTCTACTACTTGAACATGGACAATCATTTGGGTCTCATTATTTCTAAGATTGAGTTGGTTGCAGGGCTGTCACTAAAAGTAACTCAGAACTCTTTGGTTTCTTACTGAACAGTTAAAAGGAGGAGTGGGAGAGCTGAGGTCAAAGACCAGGCTCGGGCTTCCCTGCTGGCACAGTGGTTGAGAGTCTGCCTGCCAATGCAGGGGACACGGGTTTGAGCCCTGGTCTGGCAAGATCCCACATGCCGCGGAGCAACTAGGCCCGTGAGCCACAACTACTGAGCCTGCGCGGCTGGAGCCTGTGCTCCGCAACAAGAGAGGCCGCGACAGTGAGAGGCCCGCGCACCGCGATGAAGAGTGGCCCCCGCTCGCCGTAACTAAAGAAAGCCCTCGCACAAAAACAAACACCCAACACAGCCAAAAATAAATAAATAAATAAATAAATAAAAGACCAGGCTCTAAGAAAATTGTCGCGGGGGGAGGGGCAAGATGGCGGAAGAGTAAGACGCGGAGATCACCTTCCTCCCCACAGATACATGAGAAATACATCTACACGTGGAACTGCTCCTACAGAACACCCACTGAACGCTGGCAGAAGACGTCAGACCTCCCAAAAGGCAAGAAAATCCCCACGTACTTGGGTAGGGCAAAAGAAAAAAGAAATAACAGAGACAAAAGAATAGGGACGGGACCTGCACCAGTGGGAGGGAGCTGTGAAGGAGGAAAGGTTTCCACACACTAGGAAGCCGCTTCGTGGGCAGAGACTGCGGGTAGCAGAGGGGGGAAGCTTCGGAGCCACGGAGGAGAGCGCAGCCACAGTGGTGCGGAGGGCAAAGCGGAGATTCCCGCACAGAGGAGCGGTGCCGACCAGCACTCACCAGCCCGAGAGGCTTGTCTGCTCAGCCGCCGGGGCGGGCGGGGCCTGGGAGCTGGGGCTCGGGCTTCGGTGCTAGCCGGGAGGGAGTCCGGGAAAAAGACTGCAGCTGCCAAAGAGGCAAGAGACTTTTTCTTGCCTCTTTGTTTCGCGGCGCGCAAGGAGAGGGGATTCAGAGCGCCGCCTAAACGAGCTCCAGAGACGGGCGCGAGCCGCGGCTATCAGCGCGGATCCCACAGCAACAGGGACGCAGAGGGAAAAACGGAGAGATTCCCGCACAGAGGCTCGGCGCCGAGCAGCACTCACCAGCCCGAGAGGCTTGTCTGCTCACCCGCCGGGGCGGGCGGGGGCTGGGAGCTGAGGCGCGGGCTTCGGTCGGATCCCAGGGAGAGGACTGGGGTTGGCTGCGTGAACACAGCCTGAAGGGTCTAGCGCACCACAACTAGCCGGGAGGGTGCACGAGAAAAAGTCTGCAGCTGCCGAAGAGGCAGGAGACTTTTTCTTGCCTCTTTGTTTCGCGGTGTGCAAGGAGAGGGGATTCAGAGCGCCACTTAAACGAACTCCAGAGACGGGCACGAGCCGCGGCTATCAGCGCGGACCCCAGAGACGGGCATGAGACGCTAAGGCTGCTGCTGCCGCCACCAAACAGCCTGTGGGCGAGCACAGGTCATTCTCCACACCGCCCCTCCCGGGAGCCTGTGCAGCCCGCCACGGCCAGGCTCCCGTAATCCGGGGACAACTTCCCCGGGAAAGCGCACGGCGCGCCTCAGGCTGCTGCAACGTCACGCCGGCTTCTGCCGCCGCAGGCTCGCCCCGCCTCCTCCGTACCGCTCCCTCCCCCCGGCCTGACTGAGCCAGAGCCCCCGAATCAGCTGCTCCTTTAACCCCGTTCTGTCTGGGCGGGGAACACACGCCCTCAGGGGACCTACATGCAGAGGCGGGTCCAAATCCAAAGCTGAACCCCGGGAGCTGTACGAACAAAGAAGAGAAAGGGAAATCTCTCCCAGCAGCCTCAGAAGCAGCGGATTAAAGCTCCACAAACAACTTGATGTGCCTGCATCTGTTGAATACCTGAATAGACAACGAATCATCCCAAATTTAGGAGATGGACTTTGGGAGCAGGATATATTAACTTTTCCCCTTTTCCTTTTTTTTGTGAGTGTAGATGTGTATGCTTCTGGGTGAGATTTTGTCTGTATAGCTTTGCTCTCACCGTTAGTCCTAGGGTTAGGTCCGTCCGTTTTTTTTTTTTTTTTTGGCTTAAAAATTTTTTTTTTCCCTAATAAATGTTTTCTTAATAATTTTTTCCTTATTTTCTATTTTTAAAAAAATTTTTTAATAAGTTTTTTAATATTTTTTATTTTAAAAAATTAAAAAATTTTTTTTCTTAATAAATTTTTTCTAAATAATTTTTTTCTTATTTTTAGTATAAAACATTAATAAATCTATTTTTAAAAATTAAAAAAAATTTTTTTTCTTAATAAATTTACTCTTAATAATTTTTTTTCTTATTTTTTATTATAATTGCTTTATTTTATTTTATTTTATCCTCTTTTTTTCTTTCTTTCCATTTTTTCTCCCTTTTATTCTGAGCCGTGTGGATGAAAGGCTCTTGGTGCTCCAGCCAGGCATCAGGGCTGTGCCTCTGAGGTGGGAGAGCCAACTTCAGGACACTGGTCCACAAGAGACCTCCCAGCTCCACGTAATACCAAACGGCGAAAATCTCTCACAGATCTCCATCTCAACATCAAGACCCAGCTTCACTCAACGACCAGCAAGCTACAGTGCTGGACACCCTATGCCAAACAACTAGCAAGAGAGGAACACAGCCCCATCCATTAACAGAGAGGCTGCCTAAAATCATAATAAGGCCACAGACACCCCAAAACACACCACCAGACGTGGACGAACCCACCAGAAAGACAACATCCAGCCTCATCCACCAGAACACAGGCACTAGTTCCCTCCACCAGGAAACCTACACAACCCACTGAACCAACCTTAGCCACTGGGGACAGATACCAAAAACAACGGGAACTACGAACCTGCAGCCTGTGAAAAGGAGACCCCAAACACAGTAAGATAAGCAAAATGAGAAGACAGAAAAACACACAGCAGATGAAGGAGCAGGGTCAAAACACACCAGACCTAACAAATGAAGAGGAAATAGGTAGTCTACCTGAAAAAGAATTCAGAATAATGATAGTAAGGATGATCCAAAGTCTTGGAAATAGAATAGATAAAATGCAAGAAACATTTAACAAGGACGTAGAAGAACTAAAGAGGAACCAAGAAACGATGACAAGCACAATAAATGAAATTAAAAATACTCTAGATGGGATCAATAGCAGAATAACTGAGGCAGAAGAACGGATAAGTGACCTGGAAGATAAAATGGTGGAAATAACTACTGCAGAGCAGAATAAAGAAAAAAGAATGAAAAGAACTGAGGACAGTCTCAGAGACCTCTGGGACAACATTAAACGCACCAACATTCGAATTATAGGGGTCCCAGAAGAAGAAGAGAAAAAGAAAGGGACTGAGAAAATATTTGAAGAGATTATAGTTGAAAACTTCCCTAATATGGGAAAGGAAATAGTTAATCAAGTCCTGGAAGCACAGAGAGTCCCATACAGGATAAATCCAAGGAGAAACACACCAAGACACATATTAATCAAACTATCAAAAATTAAATATAAAGAAAACATATTAAAAGCAGCAAGGGAAAAACAACAGATAACACACAAGGGCATCCCCATAAGGTTAACAGCTGATCTTTCAGCAGAAACGCTGCAAGCCAGAAGGGAGTGGCAGGATATACTTAAAGTGATGAAGGAGAAAAACCTACAACCAAGATTACTCTACCCAGCAAGGATCTCATTCAGATTTGATGGAGAAATTAAAACCTTTACAGACAAGCAAAAGCTGAGAGAGTTCAGCACCACCAAACCAGCTTTACAACAAATGCTAAAGGAATTTCTCTAGGCAAGAAACACAAGAGAAGGAAAACACCTACAATAACAAACCCAAAACATTTAAGAAAATGGGAATAGGAACATACATATCGATAATTACCTTAAATGTAAATGGATTAAATGCTCCCACCAAAAGACACAGACTGGCTGAATGGATACAAAAACAAGACCCATATATATGCTGTCTACAAGAGACCCACTTCAGACCTAGAGACACATACAGACTGAAAGTGAGGGGATGGAAAAAGATATTCCATGCAAATGGAAATCAAAAGAAAGCTGGAGTAGCAATTCTCATATCAGACAAAATAGACTTTAAAATAAAGACAATTACAAGAGACAAAAACGGACACTATATAATGATCAAGGGATCGATCCAAGAGGAAGGTATAACAATTGTAAATATTTATGCACCCAACATAGGAGCATCTCAATACATAAGGCAAATACTAACAGCCATAAAAGGGGAAATCGACAGTAACACAATCATAGTAGGGGACTTTAACACCCCACTTTCACCAATGGACAGATCATCCAAAATGAAAATAAATAAGGAAACACAAGCTTTAAATGATACATTAAACAAGATGGACTTAATTGATATTTATAGGACATTCCACCCAAAAACAACAGAATACACATTTTTCTCAAGTGCTCATGGAACATTCTCCAGGATAGATCATATCTTGGGTCACAAATCAAGCCTTGGTAAATTTAAAAAAATTGAAATCGTATCAAGTATCTTTTCCGACCACAACGCTATGAGACTAGATATCAATTACAGGAAAAGATCTGTAAAAAATACAAACACATGGAGGCTACACAATACACTACTTAATAACGAAGTGATCACTGAAGAAATCAAAGGGGAAATCAAAAAATACCTAGAAACAAATGACAATGGAGACACGACGATCCAAAACCTATGGGATGCAGCAAAAGCAGTTCTAAGAGGGAAGTTTATAGCAATACAAGCCTACATCAAGAAACAGGAAACATCTCGAATAAACAACCTAACCTTGCACCTAAAGCAATTAGAGAAAGAAGAACAAAAAAACCCCAAAGCTAGCAGAAGGAAAGAAATCATAAAGATCAGATCAGAAATAAATGAAAAAGAAATGAAGGAAACAATAGCAAAAATCAATGAAACTAAAAGCTGGTTCTTTGAGAAGATAAACAAAATTGATAAACCATTAGCCAGACTCATCAAGAGAAAAAAGGAGAAGACTCAAATTAATAGAATTAGAAATGAAAAAGGAGAAGTAACCACTGACACTGCAGAAATACAAACGATCATAAGAGATTACTACAAGCAACTCTATGCTAATAAAATGGACAACCTGGAAGAAATGGACAGATTCTTAGAAATGCACAACCTGCCGAGACTGAACCAGGAAGAAATAGAAAATATGAACAGACCAATCACAAGCACTGAAATTGAAACTGTGATTAAAAATCTTCCAACACACAAAAGCCCAGGACCAGATGGCTTCACAGGCGAATTCTATCAAACATTTAGAGAAGAGCTAACACCTATCCTTCTCAAACTCTTCCAAAATATTGCAGAGGGAGGAACACTCCCCAACTCATTCTACGAGGCCACCATCACCCTGATACCAAAACCAGGCAAAGATGTCACAAAGAAAGAAAACTACAGGCCAATATCACTGATGAACATAGATGCAAAAATCCTCAACAAAATACTAGCAAACAGAATCCAACAGCACATTAAAAGGATCATACACCATGATCAAGTGGGGTTTATTCCAGGAATGCAAGGATTCTTCAATATACGCAAATCAATCAACGTGATACATCATATTAACAAATTGAAGGAGAAAAACCATATGATCATCTCAATAGATGCAGAGAAAGCTTTCGACAAAATTCAACACCCATTTATGATAAAAGTCCTGCAGAAAGTAGGCATAGAGGGAACTTTCCTCAACATAATAAAGGCCGTATATGACAAACCCACAGCCAACATTGTCCTCAATGGTGAAAAACTGAAACCATTTCCACTAAGATCAGGAACAAGACAAGGTTGCCCACTCTCACCACTATTATTCAACATAGTTTTGGAAGTGTTAGCCACAGCAATCAGAGACGAAAAAGAAATAAAAGGAATCCAAATCAGAAAAGAAGAAGTAAAGCTGTCACTGTTTGCAGATGACATGATACTATACATAGAGAATCCAAAAGATGCTACCAGAAAACTACTAGAGCTAATCAATGAATTTGGTAAAGTAGCAGGATACAAAATTAATGCACAGAAATCTCTTGCATTCCTGTATACTAATGATGAAAAATCTGAAAGTGAAATTAAGAAAACACTTCCGTTTACCATTGCAACAAAAAGAATAAAATACCTAGGAATAAACCTACCTAAGGAGACAAAAGACCTGTATGCAGAAAATTATAGGACACTGATGAAAGAAATTAAAGATGATACAAATAGATGGAGAGATATACCATGTTCTTGGATTGGAAGAATCAACATTGTGAAAATGACTCTGCTACCCAAAGCAATCTACAGATTCAATGCAATCCCTATCAAACTACCACTGGCATTTTTCACAGAACTAGAACAAAAAATTTCACAATTTGTATGGAAACACAAAAGACCCCGAATAGCCAAAGCAATCTTGAGAACGAAAAATGGAGCTGGAGGAATCAGGCTCCCTGACTTCAGACTATATTACAAAGCTACAGTAATCAAGACAGTTTGGTACTGGCACAAAAACAGAAATATAGATCAATGGAACAGGATAGAAAGCCCAGAGATAAGCCCACGCACATATGGTCACCTTATCTTTGATAAAGGAGGCAAGCATATACAGTGGAGAAAAGACAGCCTCTTCAATAAGTGGTGCTGGGAAAACTGGACAGGTACATGTAAAAGTATGAAATTAGAACACTCCCTAACACCATACACAAAAATAAACTCAAAATGGATTAAAGACCTAAGTGTAAGGCCAGACACTATCAAACTCTTAGAGGAAAACATAGGCAGAACACTGTATGACATAAGTCACAGCAAGATCCTTTTTGACCCAGGTCCTAGAGAAATGGAAATAAAAACACAAATAAACAAATGGGACCTAATGAAACTTAAAAGCTTTTGCACAGCAAAGGAAACCATAAACAAGACCAAAAGACAACCCTCAGAATGGGAGAAAATATTTGCAAATGAAGCAACGGACAAAGGATTAATCTCCAAGATTTACAAGCAGCTCATGCAGCTCAATAACAAAAAAACAAACAACCCAATCCAAAAATGGGCAGAAGACCTAAATAGACATTTCTCCAAAGAAGAGATACAGATTGCCAACAGACACATGAAAGAATGCTCAACATCATTAATCATTAGAGAAATGCAAATCAAAACTACAATGAGGTATCATCTCACACCGGTCAGAATGGCCATCATCAAAAAATCTAGAAACAATAAATGCTGGAGAGGGTGTGGAGAAAAGGGAACCCTCTTGCACTGTTGGTGGGAATGTAAATTGATACAGCCACTATGGAGAACAGTATGGAGGTTCCTTAAAAAACTAAAAATAGAACTACCATATGACCCAGCAATCCCACTACTGGGCATATACCCTGAGAAAACCATAATTCAGAAAGAGTCATGTACCAAAATATTCATTGCAGCTCTGTTTACAATAGCCAGGACATGGAAGCAACCTAGGTGTCCATCATCGGATGAATGGATAAAGAAGATGTGGCACATATATACAATGGAATATTACTCAGCCATAGAAAGAAATGAAATGGAGGTGTTTGTAATGAGGTGGATGGAGTTAGAGTCTGTCATACAGAGTGAAGTAAGTCAGAAAGAGAAAAACAAATACAGTATGCTAACACATATATATGGAATCTAAGGGAAAAAAAAAAAAAAAAAGAGGTCATGAAGAACCTAGTGGCAAGATGGGAATAAAGACACAGACCTACTAGAGAATGGACTTGAGGATATGGGGAGGGGGAGGGGTGAGATGTGACAGGGTGAGAGAGTGTCATGGACATATATACACTACCAAATGTAAAATAGATAGCTAGTGGGAAGCAGCCGCATAGCACAGGGAGATCAGCTCGGTGCTTTGTGACCACCTAGAGGGGTGGGATAGGGAGGGTGGGAGGGAGGGAGATGCAAGAGGGAAGAGATATGGCAACATATGTATATGTGTAACTGATTCACTTTGTTGTAAAGCAGAAGCTAGCACACCATTGTAAAGCAATTATACTTCAATAAAGATGATTAAAAAAAAAAAAAAAAAAAAAAGACCAGGCTCTAGTCTGATAATGGAGGGCTACACAGTGAGGAGCACATTAAGGTGCAAAGAACTTAAGTAATTTGGTCAAGCTCACCAGGTTAGCTGACAGGCAAGCTGAGACTACAAGCCAAGTTTCTCAACTTCTGTTAGAGGACATTATCCACACCCAGGTTAACCTAGCTATATTCATACTTGCATGTACATTATGTAGCTGATCTAAGGCAAAAAAAAAGGGGGGGGGGCTAAGATTTAATGTATTTCAATTATACCTAGGAAACGCAAACTTGAAATTTTGCTCACCCTGATTATTCCTCATAGTGAGGAAAGAAGCTATCATTGGAAAATATGATTCCAACAGAACTGTTGAAAGTTAGCTAAGCAAACAATTGGGGATAAACGTGCTACAGGCATGGAAATAAGGCTTCCTGTTTCTCTAGCCCCATAATAACTAAAAACAGCTCCCCTGATGGCCCACCCTCATCACTGAACACATTCGAAGTGTCTTAGATGCCTGTCATCGACCAGGTGGAGATGTGGTCCATTCCCCTTCCTCTGCCATGTGAACACATACCCTAGTAAGTTTCAATCAACTCTACTTCAGGTTCACAGTGGCAGAATTCAACTGTACTGAATTTCGGAAAGGGTTGAAATCAAGGACTTTTCACCTCTAGTCTATTTAATTCCTCCCAAAGCACTGTACACAAGCATGGAGATCACTACTCAGCCCTTCTAGGGATTCCCACATGGATGCTCCCTAGGTTAGCAGAGTCTATACATCCCCATCTTTCATTCTGCTACCCCCTTCACACAATGCCTCACTCCTTTTAGCATCTTCTCCTAGCCCAAAGTCCACCACACTTCCCTCCCTTCAAACAGAGCTGTGTTCATCAACCTACTGGTTAGCAAGCTCCAAGTTTTCCTGTTTCTTAGAAATTTTCCTAGCTTCCTGCACTAATTATATGAAACTTCAGATAACTATTCTTCTACAGCTATTCTTTCTCTCATTCTGGTGTGGGATAGAGGATGGGGAAGCTTCCCATTCTAAGAGTAGACAGGAGAAGACAGAGCATTGGGAGTCATTTTGTTTCTGATATTCTTGTCTTTGGTTGCCTGAAAATAATAGTAATAACAGCAGCAACAACAACAGCAATCAAAGACATCTTACACTAAGAAAGTTAATTTCCTTCTGAGAGTGCTTTCCAGTACTATGCATCCTTCTCGCCCCACCCCAACTCTAAGAGCATAGGTTTTAGGTCTTATTTTGCTAAAGAGAATGCTGTCTCCTTTCAAATCAAATTACAATATCTCCTCCTATTAATTTAACCCTAAAGTGTTTTCCCCAGTTCCTGGATATCTGCCACACTCCTTTTCCTCCATCCCCACAGCTGAATAAGCAAGAGATAGAAAAGTCTTAATAAATGAAAAAGTGTGTATATGAACAGTAGCAGTAGCAATTTTTTAATAGTAGAATTGTGGGTGACTTAGTGTTTATTCATTGGATTTTTTCTTTACTTTTTACCTAACAACATTTCTATATAATTTTGGCAATATCAGGAGAAACACTATGCTTTTAAATGAGTGTTCTTCAACCTCAAATGACACATAAGAAAAATGTAAGAACTTCTACTTATAGATCGTGGACACACACAATGTCTCATCTCCCTCAGCTCTGATCATCTTGGGTTTCTGAAAATTATAGAAAATCATCTTTTCCTTTTCAATTCATAACTACATTCAAAATCAAGAAAAGAAACCTCAGCGGACCAGAAATCATGGGGAATCTCTGGGAGAGGGATAAGAAAAAAGAAGCCATCATCAAGGCTAAGAAGTAAAGTCAGGCTAGTAGAAAAAATAATAAATATCATGGGAAAATGGTGTTGAAATTAAAATTCAAACCTTTAAATAAAATGAATAGTAGAAAAGACAGAGCTAAAGTTGAACCAGTAAGACAGAAGACTGAGCTGTTGAATTTCCATAACATATCATAAAGGGATAAAAATTGGAAGCTATGAAAGAACAGTCAAGAAATATGAAAGATAAATTCAGAACTTTTAACATCTACCTTCTAGGAATACCAAGAAGGAGAAACTAAAGAGATATGTAGAGAGGGGACATTCAAAGGAAAAAAAATGTGGTTCTGGTTATTCTTAAACTTTTTTTTTTTACTAATGACGGGACCATTTTTAGAATTCTTATTTCATTTGTAACTCACTCACCTAATATTTATTCAGATTCAACAATGTGCCAGGCACTGTGCAAGGTAATGGGAATCTAATAATAGTAATAAATCCTCTCCCTAGAAAATGTATATATGCACAGATCACAATTTTCCACATTATTTTAGAGGTTAAGAGTTCGCTGACCCATAATCTTTCATATTTTTATTGCAGTTCACCTGTTTTGACTGGAATGACTTGGCAAAAACCACACTATTTTTTCCCCTACTGAATTGCTGAATTGTTTAACAAAGAGTATCTTAGCAACTGATTGTTTGAAGGCATGAAATCATACAGAGACTCAGTCTATAATAAAACTGAAATTGGTAAACTCACAGTCTGAGGGTTATTTCACAATGGTTATGGAATGGTCATCTTTCATGAGGTAAACTGGAGTAGTTTTCAAATTTCAGATGAAGTAAACTGAACTCTTTGAAGAATTATGAACTACAGTGAGTAATAAAAATCACTAGTTTCCTACTCAGGGTTATAGTAGATTGTCTCACAGATCATCTCAGCCACAGAGAAAATCAGCAACCAAAAAAAGAGGACAATCTCCTTACAGGATATTTAGTGAAGAGAAATTTGTTGTCCACTAGGGAAATCAAAAACAAGGAGTTTGTCTGAGATAATCAGATGTAAATAAAGAGTTGTCTTTTGTATTAATTTCTAGAAAATTAAATGTATTTAGAATATCACAAACTCATTTTGGGATATTTGGTGAATTTTAAGTCAGATACTGACTGACACAGAGAAGGGCTAAAGAAAAACAGGAAAGAACCATTGGAAAACAGAAGAAAACAGGACTTTGATAGTAACTGAAGATGGAAGACGAGCTTTATAAGTAAGTAAACAAACTTGAGGACAAAAAGGTCAGTCAAAAGACTGGATTTGCAACTGATAGAAGGAAATCACATGTTACACAATGGAACATAAGTGTATGATATAAAAAAGAAGAAAAGCTGACTCTACTTATGTAAGATATGAATGCATATGTGAAGAATTTAAATAGCTGAGATGAAGTTGATGTCTGGCTATGTGTCTATCTTGCCCTGACTTCTATACCCAGTAGTCATGAACATTTTACCAGAGGTATTATTTTCACAATGTCCACTGACTGAATATGACATACCAGGTGAAAGGCATGGTGTTTTATCATCAGTTCCATAGTACTCCATGAAAGCAAAGATTATAATCTCTTAATTTTAGATATCAGGACAGGTGCTCTGAAGCAACACAAAGACAGAAGTGCCAATAGAATGCCATCAGATCTATATTTTTAGTTAACAACTCATACCTCCGCAAACTCTAGCAATTATTTTCATTCATTTAGCTTTCTCTTTTCTCAGCCTTCCCTGAGTGTTTATGGTTCTTTCTGAGCTGTTGATAAATTTTCACAACTTGTCGTATGTGGTCTGACCAAAACACTGCAGAGAGGTGCTGAACTGAATTAAATCTGTGTGAAAAGAGCTTACAAAGTTGGCCACCAAAGGTATTTTATGTATTTAAAATAGCATGTTCAGGTCTTCAGAGTTTGTCAGAGTTTCAGTTGGGCTTTTGTTTTTTCTTTTTTTTTGCGGACAATGACTAACTATACCTTTGTGCTCATTCTTTGCTTGGTTTCTTTGTTATATGCAACATTTGATAGCCATCTACCCTCTCTTGCATTGCTACCAAATTATTCATTCAGCATAAGCAGCTGACTGAGTGATTTTCCTGAAACATAAGAAACTTCATCACCTAGAAATTAACCATCATGTTGTAGAAGTTGTCAATTTTTTTAATCTGATAATGTTCAACACTATATTTTGCTCTGAAATAAATGTTAATTGTTAAAAGTTGGATTTTTAAGGACAACAAAGTGAATCTGATTTATCAGGAACAAATTTATGATGAAAAAAGTCCTTATCAGGAAAAGGATAATGGATCATGAGACCCAGTAACAACCTGGCAAACTCTGAATGCTATTATAGACCTCTTGTTCTTATGATCTACTAGTTTTGCAACAAAAGAATGTTGGGGGCCTTTTCTAAGTAACAGTAATACTAATTACAACTAAACAATCAAGTCCCTTACAAACCATGGGAAGGCCAGAACAAGCTCAGAATAAGCAGGAAGAGGATAGGGGGGCCAAGACGGCAAGGAGGAATAGTAGGAGGGAAAACAAAATGACCCCCTGCAGCTGTCTGGGCACATCTCTTGTAGGAGTGTTGCACTGGGTTCTGAGTTAATGGTTTTGGATAGGCCTGCCACGGGTGAAGGCAGGTCTTCAGAAAGAAAACCTGCACTAATAAAGCCACACTATAGGTAGGAGACACAGTGTGGTCAGTGAGCCCTGCACTGGCTATCAGAAGACCTGGGTTCAAGTCTTAGGTTTATAGGTTCTTGTTTGCCTCATCTTGGATACAGTATAACCTGGGTCACAATTTCTCATCTGTGTAGAATGTATCCTCATATGATTATCATGCGAATTAGTTGATCTATGTATTTAAATTATCAAGTTTCTCTCATATGAAAATTTCTTATTTTTAATAATAAAACAGAAATTATTACTAACACTAGTAGTAATACCTACTAGAACGCAGCTACTGTAATAAGGGCAAAAGTTAAAAGCAAGAAACAAAGAGGTTGACATAAGGTGGAAGCAGTATAATATAGAAGAGGCATATAGTAAAACTGTTAAGAGTTTAGACTTTGAACCCAGCCTACCTGGATTCAAATCCTGACTCTGGGACTGTGTGACTATGGCAAAGTCACTTACACTCTTTGTGCTTCAGTTGCCACGTCTATAAAATGTAGACAATGGTACCAACATCATGGGTTTGTTGTGAGGCTTAAGTGAGTATCTAGGTATTAGTGTCTAGCACAGTGTCAGGCACATAGGAGATATTAAACAAGTGTTTGCTAGTATTATAATGCTGAGCAAAGGTACTACGCCACTTAAATCCTTCCTCATTGGGAACTGAGCTGATCAAAAACTCTAGAATTAGGCTGTGTGACCCCAGACATATAGAATTACAGGGACCTTGAGCAGGCCTCTTAAGCAGGTCACTACATAAGCTATCAAAAAGCCACCCTCATTGACCACAGTTCAGATTTTAATTCACAAGTGAGAAGAGGACAGGAAAAGTTCACTTTTCCATCATATCACAACTTTTTGGCTGTCCATTTGCATGTTAAGAAAGCCAGTTAACTTGTTCAGGACACTAGTTGGGCCTTGGTCGTTATCTGTATTGACCAAGTAAGAAAAAGTATGGAGCTTCATTTAATCACCTCCACTACTCTTACTTTACTTAACCTCATGATTGTTAAGGGGCAAGGTATGTATTTTCCTTTATACAATATATACCAGTAGCATAAGACCCTTGACTTTCTTTTTTTTAATAGATCTTTATTGGAGTATAATTGCTTCAAAATACCATGTTAGTTTCTGTTGCACAACAAAGTGAATCAGCCATATGCATACACATGTCCCCATGTCCCCTCCCTCTTCAGCCTCCCTCACATCCTCCCTATCCCTCCCCTGAGGTCATCGCAAAGCACCAAGCCGATCTCCTTGTGCTATGCTGTTGCTTCGCACCAGCCAGCTATTTTACATTCAGTAGTGTATATATGTCCATGCTACTCTCACTTCACCCCAGCTTCGCGCTCCCACCCCATGTCATCAAGTCTATTCTCTATGTCTAACTCTTTATTCCTGCCCTGCAACTAGGTTCATCAGTACCATTTTTTTTTTTTAGATTCCATGTATATGCATTAGCATACAATATTTCTTTCTTTTTTTTTTTTTAACATCTTTACTGGAGTATAATTGCTTTACAATGGTGTGTTAGTTTCTGCTTTATAACAAAGTGAATCAGCTATACATATACATATATCCCCATATCTCCTCCCTCTTGTGTCTCCCTCCCACCCTCCCTATCCCACCCCTCTAGGTGGTCACAAAGCACCGAGCTGATCTCCCTGTGCTATGCAGCCGCTTCCAACTAGCTATCTATCTTACATTTGATAGTATATGTAAGTCCATGCCACTCTCTCACTTCGTCCCAGCTTACCCTTCCCCCTCCCCGTGTCCTCAAGTCCATTCTCTACGACTGTGTCTTTATTCCTGTCCTGCCCCTAGGTTCTTCAGAACCATTTTTTTTTTTTTTTTGGATTCTATATATATGTGTTAGCATATGGTAGTTGTTTTTCTCTTTCTGACTTACTTCACTCTGTATGGCAGACTCTAGGTCCATCCACCTCACTACAAACAACTCAATTTCATTTCTTTTTATGGCTGACTAATATTCCATTGTATATATGTGCCACATCTTCTTTATCCATTCCTCTGTTGATGGACACTTAGGTTGTTTCCATGTCCTGGCTATTGTAAATAGTGCTGCAATGAACACTGTGGCACATGACCCTTTTTGAATTATGGTTTTCTCAGGGTATATGCCCAGTAGTGGGATTGCTGGGTCGTATGGTAGCTCTATTTTTAGTTTTCTAAGGAACCTCCATAGTGTTCTCCATAGTGGCTGTATCAATTTACATTCCCACCAACAGTGCAAGAGGGTTCCCTTTTCTCCACACCCCCTCCAGCATTTATTGTTTGTAGACGTTTTGATGATGGCCATTCTGACCGGTGTGAGATGCTATCTCATTGTAGTTTTGATTTGCATTTCTCTAATGATTAATGATGTTGAGCATTCTTTCATGTGTTTGTTGGCAATCTGTATCTCTTCTTTGGAGAAATGTCTATTTAGGTCCTCTGCCCATTTTTGGATTGGGTTGTTTTTTTGATATTGAGCTGCATGAGTTGCTTGTAAGTTTTAGAGATTAATCCTCTGTCAGCTGCTTCATTTGCAAATATTTTCTCCCGTTCTGAGGGTTGTCTTTTCGTCTTGTTTATGGCTTCCTTTGCTGTGCAAAAGCTGTTAAGTTTCACTAGGGCCCATTTGTTTATTCTTGTTTTTATTTCCATTTCTCTAGGAGGTGGGTCAAAAAGGATCTTGCTGTGATTTATGTCACAGAGTGTTCTGCCTATGTTTTCCTCTAAGAGTTTGATAGTGTATGGCCTTACATTTAGGTCTTTAATCCATTTTGAGTTTATTTTTGTGTATGGTGTTAGGGAGTGTTCTAATTTCATTCTTTTACATGTAGCTGTCCAGTTTTCCCAGCACCACTTATTGAAGATGCTGTCTTTTCTCAATTGTATATTCTTGCCTCTTTTATCAAAAATAAGGTGACCATATATGCATGGGTTTATCTCTGGGCTTTCTAACCTGTTCCATTGATCTATTTCTGTTTTTGTGCCAGTACCATACTATCTTGGTTACTGTAGCTTTGTAGTATAGTCTGAAGTCAGGGAGCCTGATTCCTCCAGCTCCGTTTTTCTTCCTCAAGATTGCTTTGGCTATTCAGGGTCTTTTGTGTTTCCATACAAATTGTGAAATTTTTTGTTCTAGTTCTGTGGAAAATGCCAGTGGTAGTTTGATAGGGATTGCATTGAATCTGTAGATTGCTTTGGGTAGTATAGTCATTTTCACAATGTTGATTCTTCCAATCCAAGAACATGGTATATCTCTCCATCTGTTTGTATCATCTTTAATTGCTTTCATCAGTGTCTTATACTTTTCTGCATACAGGTCTCTTGTCTCCTTAGGTAGGTTTATTCCTAGGCACTTTATTCTTTTTGTTGCAGTGGTAAAGGGGAGTGTTTCCTTAATTTCTCTTTCAGATTCTTCATTATTAGTGTATAGGAATGCAAGAGATTTCTGTGCATTAATTTTTTATCCTGAACCAAATTGAACCAAATTCATTGATTAGCTCTAGTAGTTTTCTGGTAGCATCTTTAGGATTCTCTATGTGTAGTATGATGTCATCTGCAAACAGTGACAGCTTTACTTCTTCTTTTCCAATTTGGATTCCTTTTATTTCTTTTTCATCTCTGATTGCTGTGGCTAAAACTTCCAAAACTATGTTGAATAACAGTGGTGAGAGTGGGCAACCTTGTCTTGTTCCTGATCTTAGTGGAAATGGTTTCAGTTTTTCACCATTGAGAACGATGTTGGCTGTGGGTTTGTCCTGTATGGCCTTTACTATGTTGAGGTAAGTTCCCTCTATGCCTACTTTCTGGAGGGTTTTTATCATAAATGGGTGTTGAATTTTGTCAAAAGCTTTTTCTGCATCTACTGAGATGATCATATGGTTTTTATTCCTAAATTTGTTAATGTGGTGCATCACATTGATTGATTTGCGTATATTGAAGAATCCTTGCATCCCTGGGATAAATCCCACTTGATCATGGTGTATGATCCTTTTAATGTGATGTTGCATTCTGTTTGCTAGTATTCTGTTCAGGATTTTTGCATGTATGTTCATCTGTGATATTGGTCTATAATTTTCTTTTTTTGTGATATCTTTTTCTGGTTTTGGTATCAGGGTGATGGTGGCTTCATAGAATGAATTTGGGAGTGTTTCTCCCTCTGCAATTCTTTGGAAGAGTTTGAGAAGGACTGGTGTTAGCTCTTCTCTAAATGTTTGACAGAATTCGCCTGTGAACCCATCTGGTCCTGGACTTTTGTTTGTTAGAAGATTTTTAATTAAGGTTTCAATTTCATTACTCGTGATAGGTCTGTTTATATTTTCTAATTCTTCCTGGTTCAGTCTTGGAAAATTGTACCTTTCCAAGAATTTGTCCATTTCTTCGTGGTTGTCCATTTTATTGGCATATAGTTGTTTATAGTAGTCTCTTATAATCCTTTGTACTTCTGCAGTGTCAGTTGTGATTTCTCCTTTTTCATTTCTAATTTTATTGATGTGTGTCCTTTCCCTTTTTTTCTTAATGAGTCTGGCTAAGGGTTTATCAATTTTCTTTATCTTCTCAAAGAACCAGCTTTTAGTTTTATTGATCTTTCCTATTGTTTTTTTCATTTCTATTTCATTTATTTCTGCTCTGAGCTTTATGATTTCTTTCCTTCTACTGACTTTGGGTTTTCTTTGTTCTTCTTTCTCTAGTTGTTTTAAGTGTAGGGTTAGATTGTTTATTTGAGATTTTTCTTGTTTCTTGAGGTGAGACTGAATTGCGATAAACTTCCCTCTTAGAACTGCTTTTGCTGCATCCCATAGGTTTTGGGTCATCGTGTTTTCATTGTCATTTGTTTCTATGCTTTTTTTTATTTCTTCTTTGATTTCTTCAGTGATCTCTTGGTTATTTAGTAGTGCACTCTTTAGCCTCCATATATTTGTGGTTTTTACAGTTTTTTTCCTATAATTGATTTCCAATCTCATAGCACTGTGGTCAGAAAAGACGCTTGATACGATTTACACTTTCTTAAAATTTTCCAAGGCTTGATTTGTGACCGAAGATGTGATCTATCCTGGAGAATGTTCCATATGCACTTGAGAAGAAAGTGTATTCTGCCACTTTGGGGTGGAATGTTCTATAAATATCAATTAGATTTATCTGGTCTATTGTGTCATTTAAAGCTTGTGTTTCCTTATTTATTTTCTGTTTGGATGATCTGTCCATTGGTGTAAGTGGGGTGTTAAGAGTCCCCTACTATTATTGTGTTACTGTCAATTTCTCCTTTCATGGTTGTTAGCATTTGCCTTATGTATTTGGGTACTCTTATGTTGGGTACATAAACTTTTATAAATGTTATATCTTCATTTTGGATTGATCCTTTGACCATTATGTAGTGTCCCTCTTTATCTATTGTGATGGTCTTTATTTTAAAGCCTATTTTATCTGATACGAGTATTGCTACTCCGGCTTCTTTTGATTTCCATTTGCATGGAATATCTTTTTCCATCCTTTCACTTTCAGTCTGTATGTGTCCCTAGGTCTGAAGTGGGTCTTTTGTAGACAGAACATATATGGATCTTGTTTTTGTATCCATTCAGCCAGTCTGTGTCTTTTGGTTGGGGCATTTAATCCATTTACACTCAAGGTTATTATGAATATGTATGCTCCTATTACCATTTTCTTAATTGTTTTGGGTTTGTTTTTGTGGGTCTTTTTCTTCTCTTGTGTTTTCCACTTAGAGAAGTTTCTTTAGCATTTGTTGTAAAGCTGGTTTGGTGGTGCTGAATTCTCTTAGCTTTTGCTTGTCTGAAAAGCTTTTGACTTCTCCATCAAATCTGAATGAGATCCTTGCTGGGTAGAGTAATCTTGGTTGTAGGTTTTTCTCTTTCATCACTTTAAGTTTATACTGCCACTCCCTTCAGCTTGCAGAGTTTCTGCTGAAAGATCAGCTGTTAACTTTATGGGGATTCCCTTGTATGTTATCTGTTGCTTTTCCCTTGCTGCTTTTAATATTTTTTCTTTGAATTTAATTTTTGTTAGTTTGTTATGTGTCTTGGTGTGTTTTTCCTAGGGTTTATCCTGTATGGGACTCTCTGTGCTTCCTGGACTTGGGTGACCATTTCCTTTCCCATGTTAGGGAAGTTTTCCACTATAATCTCTTCAAATATTTTCTCAGTCCCTTTCTTTTTCTCTTCTTCTTCTGGGACCCCTGTAATCCAAATGTTGGTGCATTTAGTGTTGTCCTAGTGGTCTCTGAGATTGTCTTCAATTCTTTTCATTCTTTTTTCTTTATTCTGCTCCTCAGCAGTTATTTCCACCATTTTGTCTTCCAGCTCATGCATTGGTTCTTCTGCCTCAGTTTTTCTGTTATTGATTCCTTCTAGTGTATTTTTCATTTCAGTTATTGTGTTGTTCACCTCTGTTTGTTTGTTCTTTAGCTCTTCTAGATCTTTGTTAAACATTTCTTGTATTTTCTCAATCCGTGCTTCCATTATATTTCTGAGATTCTGGATCATCTCTACTATCATTACTCTGAATTCTTTTTCAGGTAGATTGCCTATTTCCTCTTCATTTATTTGGTCTTGTAGGTTTTTACCTTGCTACTTTATCTGTGACATATTTTTTTGCCATCTCATTTTCTTTTTTTTTTATGAGTGGAATTGTGTTCCTGTTTTACTGGTTGTTTGGCCTGAGGCTTCCAACACTGGAGTTTGTAAGCTATTGGGTAGAGCTGGGTCATGGTGCTGAGACGAGGAGACCTCTGTGAGACCTCACTCTGATGAATATTCCCTGGGGTCTGAGGTTCTCTGTTAGTCTAGTGGTTCAGACTCAGAGCTCCCACCACGGGAGCTTCCGCCCGACCCCAGGCTCGCGAACCAAGATCCACAAGCTGCGTGGGGTGGCAAAAAAAAAAAAGAGAATAACAAAGTAAAAGATAAAATTAGACTAGGAAACTAACAGATATGCTTGAAAGAATGTAAAAATAAAAATACAGATGAATCAACAACCGGAAGGTACATCAGTACCACAATAGTAAAAAAGAGGAGGAGGAAAAGAAACAAAAAAAGGGGGGTGGGGGAAGGCCTTGGCTGCGGAGAGTGGGTCCTAAGCAAGGGTGAGGTTTGGGTGGTGGGCGGGGCCAATGCTCAGGACGCACAGGGCTTGAAAAGGACCTGGGGGCTGTGGGGGGTGGGGCTTAGGCTCAAGGAGCAGAAGGGGCCCAGGCATGCCCCCCACTCCTGGTCTCAGAGGGCAGGGGACCTCACCTGGGAGCCCAGCAGGCTTCCTGGGCTCGAGTGGGCGGGGCAAACACCCTCCTCTCCTCTCCCCCTCCTCCTGAATGGCCCCTCCCACCTGCCACTCCAGATCTCCTGGCCTCCCACCTATGCCCCTAGGACCCACGTGGCCTGGATGGGGCTTTGGAGGGGGGTAACCGACTTGGGAGCTCAGCAGGCTCCCCAGGCCCGAGTGGGCCAGGTGATCACCCTCCGCTCCTCTCCTGCTCTTCCTGGAGAGTCCCTCCCACCTGCCTCTCCTGATCTCCCCAGCCTCAGGGGCGTCAATCTTGTCTGGCCTCCACTTCTCCTCCCCCCTCAGTCCCCCTACGTCCTACCAGTTCATTCTGGGGTCCCTCCCGTCTCCTTGGGCATCAGAGTCCCCCACCAGAGGCCAGCAGATGCCCTAGTTGTGGGGAGATGTTAACTCCGCATGTTCCCACACCGCCATCTTGACTCCTCCCTCCAGCTTTCTTTTTTTTAAGATCTACTCTCTTAACAACTTTTGAGTATGCAGTACAGTATTATTAAAAATAGACCTTGGTTCTCTTGTTTTGTTTTTACTGATTTCCATTTAGATAATAGATTTCCATAGTCTATTTTATAGTCATTTGTCCTCTATAACATCTAGAATCATGCAAATCACCACAAAATAAACAAGAAAAATTGGATCAATGGATAAATAAGATGGATGGATGAATGGCTTGAAAGATAAAAACAGAGATTTCTGGGCTTCCCTGGTGGCACAGTGGTTGAGAATCTGCCTGCCAATGCAGGGGACACGGGTTCGAGCCCTGGTCTGGGAAGATCCCACGTGCCGCGGAGCAGCTGGGCCCGTGAGCCACAATTACTGAGCCTGCGCGTCTGGAGCCTGTGCTCTGCAACAAGAGAGGCTGCGATAGTGAGAGGCCCGTGCATCACGATGAGGAGTGGCCCCCGCTTGCCACAACTAGAGAAAGCCCTCACACAGAAACGAAGACCCAACACAGCCATAAATAAATACATAAATAAATAAATAAAATTTAAAAAAAAAGAACTGCCTGAGTTATAAACACACATCTCTGATGCTCACCCTCAAGTACACAAGCATTCATGGCAACGATTTCCTCTAAAAAAAAAAAAAAAACAGATTTTTTTCTTTCTTTCTTTCTTTCTTTGGTGCTTTTTAGCAAGAAAAGAAAGGCTCAGAAATTGCCTAACTAGAATTATATCAACCCCCTCAGTTTTTAAAAAAATTATTAATAGTGGAAAAATTAGAAAGAATCAGAAGTAGGATAGCTGGTATGCAGATTAATTCATTTGTTAAATATCTGCTTAGAAAAAGTTAGAATTTATCAAAATACAAAATAAACTCATCCTTATTTTGTCCCTTTTAGTAGAACAGGTAAATAATAATACATAGTGAGTAACAGTAGTAAAAAAATATATATATAGATGGAGTCAACAAAATATAAAACCTTTGTCACATATAACAATTGAAATTACATATGCAGCAGCAGCTTTGCCTTTAAATGTGAGTGTAACTCTAAAATAATAAAAATTTTTTTGTGTGGTTTGTAAAGTAGACTTATTGTTGAATGAGAGAAATATAATGTTCAATCCATTTTGAGGAAAATAAAATGTAAGGTATCTTATATAAAAATCTTTCCAAGGAAGCTGTTCAACATTTAATGATAACAGCCACTAGTGATAGAATATGACATTTTTCATATAATTCACAGGAAAGTAACAAGATCTTCAGTCAGAATTTTCTAATTTCTAACACAACCCAGAAACAATGTATGTCAAAAATCACAAGTGAAGACAAAATGGGTTCAGTTTTGGAATATGAATGGTACTGGTCATATGAAATTAATTTCACAAAATAAAATATCCAATGGAACTATTCATTTTGGTTGGCATTCTTAACAATAAATCTCTAGGTCTCAGTTTCTTTTTAAAAAATAAGCTGGTTATTCATACAAAGACAACATAAAGGAAGGCACACTATAAAAGAGCTATAAAGCAAAGCACAAATGGAAGTTCTAAATGTAAAACACTGCACAGCCATTGCACATATTAAATGTTCAATAAATACCTGAGTTAATGATTGAGGCATTGCAGGTAGTGAAGAGTGAGGCACTTGGCCTGAACACTTGGCCTGAACTGTCACACAAGGACTATTTTTTTCACTATGACAATGGTTTGGTTGACAATATATTTTTTGTGTGAATGTTTTCAATCTAAACAGTATTACCTATTATGACAATCTATCTTATTCACCATTATTTAGTATTATTTCCAGTATTCAAATTCATTTTCAATAGATACTCATCATAATCAAACCTATTCAATGAAAAAAAAAACACAAGCTCCAGTACAAATCCAAGATAAGAGTATACACCAGTATTGAGAAAGAGACATCATAAAAAATAGTACATAATATGTGAAAGTGATTACACTGAAGATATCAGTAGTCATAGAATGAAGAATTCTGGGCATCTACTTCATTCATCTTTCTACCACCTATAGCAGATACTGTGAGAGATAGGTATGGCAGAATAACTGTCTCAAAAACCTTTTAACCCTTTTAGATGTACCCTCCTATAATGCAAAAACGGGAAACTAAAATGACGCTTCTCAGACTCCCCTGCAGCTAAATTTCCAAATGTAATTTAGACCCAGATGTAATTTAGACTTGGATAGCAGAATGAGATAGAGACCACTCTTCCACTGCTTCAAGTGTTTTGGCTGGCAAGCCTGGTGGTAGAGGTATTTGGATTTCTACTACAACAGTAACAGAAGTTGTAGTGATTGATTGGTCCCTCATTTCCTGGCTATTAAGAGAGTGAATCCACTCTGTTGGCATGGATGACAGAGGGTGTGATTTTAGAACCAACAATTGTGGTGGTGGCTTTCTGATCCTTGGACTGCTGCTGAGGCTGTGTGTACTGGCGACAACTGTTAGGCTGATTCCCAAGCTGAAGGAGACGTCCCCCACGTGCCGGTCATGGCACAGGATGCAACCCCCTTGACAAGCCAGCTCTATGGTCTTTGTCAGAGACTCATTCCTGGAAGCTTGGCCCAAAGCCTGTATTCCAGCTCTTCTAATAAAATGGAAAGCATCCAGTTTCCTGTGTTAAATCTTGTTCTATTTAAACTAACTCAGATGGTTTCTGGTTTTTGCAACTGAAACTTGACCAATACAGCGGTCATGGTCCATGTATATGCAGACAGAATTGCTCTGACTTTATGAAGAATTACAGGCACATTGCCTGAACATACCAAACTTATATTTGTGGTTTGGTGGAAATGCATTCTCTGCCAAGCCTGATCTACCTTCCTCAAGCCGATTTTGCACTTTCTGGTCTTTCCTCCCCCAGCACACGTTCATACCTTCACTATAATAATTATTATACTGTATTCCGTTTCTGTCTGCATGTCTGCTTCCCAAATAGACTTTTAAAAGGCATGGCGTCTTTAAATCTCTGTATTCCCTATGGCTGGCTTATTTAGAGTAGGTACTCAATAGCATTGGTGGAAAAAAGAGAGGAAAAGAAGGATCGTAAATCAAAAAACTGGATTGAATTCATTATTTTAAAAATCCTCTCAGGATGAAAGCAACCTCAGTGATCATCAACTGATGAATGGATAAAGATGTGTGTGTGTGTGTGTATGTATATATATATACATACACACACACACACACACACATACACATATATATATATAATGGACTATTACTCAGCCATAAAAAGAATGAAATCTTGCCATTTGTGACAACATGGATGGACCTAGAGGGTATTAAGCTAAGTTAAATAAGTCAGACTGAGAAAGACAAATGCATATGATTTTACTTATATGTGAAATCTAAAAAGGAAAACAAACAAACAAGCAAAACAAAACAGAAACAGACTCATAGTTACAGAGAACAAACCAGTGGTCATCCATGGGGAGGGAAGTGGGGGGATAAGTGAAATAGGTGAGGGACATTAAGAGGTATAAAATTCCAGCTATAAAATAAATAAGTCACAAGGATGTAATGTACAGCATAGAGAATACAGTCAATAATATTGCAATAACTCTGTATGGTGACAGATGGTAACTAGAATTATGGTGATCATTTCATAATGTATAAAAATATAGAATCACTATGTTGCACACCTGAAACTAGTAGAATACTGTATGTCAATTATAATTCAATAAAAAAGTAAAAATAAAGAAAAAATTATCTCAGGGACAACCAGAAACTAACAAATCATAACCATCACATTTCAGTCTATCCACTGTCCAAAAAACTGTGGCAAAGTTTCACCTTTTATTTTTTCTTCAATTTGTTTTCATAGAGAAGGGATCCCAAAGAGACCTCTCTCTGGGCTACTGGAAAATAGAATTCCAGTATTTTTTTTTTAATTTATTTTATTTATTTACTTTTGGCTGCATTGGGTCTTCGTTGCTGTGCGTGGGCTTTCTCTAGTTGCGGCGAGCGGGGGCCACTCTTCGTTGTGGTGCTCAGGCTTCTCATTGCAGTGGCTTCTCTCGTTGCGGAGCATGGGATCTAGGCATGCAGGCTTCAGTAGCTGTGGCACGTGGGCTCAGTAGTTGTGGCTTGCAGGCTCCAGAGAGCAGGCTCAGTAGCTGTGGTGCACGGGCTTAGTTGCTCCGCAGCATGTGGAATCTTCCTGGACCAGGGCTCAAACCTGGGCCCCCTGCATTGGCAGGCGGATTCTTAACCACTGTGCCACCAGGGAAGCCCTAGAATTCCAGTATTTCTTCTAATCATTTCTCAAGGCTAACTTTTAGGAATCTTACTTATATTTCCAATATATCACACCACAAAAAAAGTCTTCTGTATTGGATGTAAAATTGACTTCTACATCTAATAATGACTTACTAAAGTTTACATTTTAAGTCCATAAATTTTATAGATACAAACAGAGCAGAATTTGAGTAAGTTTTGGTGGATAATTTATTACACAATAGGCTTGAAAAAATCTTAAGTATAAGCTATTTTTTTAAACCTCATGGAAATTTTAGAAGAAAAATATACAACCAGAATAAAAACTCACTGGATGAACTTAATAGAGAATGACAATGATAGAGGAACAAAATTAGTAAACTGAAAGATGGATCAACTAAAATTATCTTATCTGAAGAACAGAGAATTTAAAAGATTTTTCTTTTAGTGAACAGACTCTCAAGGACCTATGGCACAATATAAACAAAAAAGCTAACAGTCATGTCATCAGAGTCCCAGAAAGAAAAGGAGAGTTTGGTGCAGAAAAATATTTGAAGAGATAATGAATGAAACATTCCCAAATTGGGCAAAAGACATAAACATACAAATTCAAGGTAATCTGTAAGTTAAATAAATGGGAATAATTAATTAAATTATTGCACATTGATTTGATGAAATGGAATAAAACCATCATAAAATAGTGTGCAATTATGCATGTAAATATGGAATAGATTTTTTAATGTAAACATGAAATTTGTTTTATTAGAATAGTGAGATCATAGGTATTATTTGGGAGGCAATCTTTCTTCAATTTTGTGACATTATTTTTACAATAAAAAAAAAACGAAGGAATATGCCAGTACATTGGCATTTATTTATTGAGGTATCACATCAAAGTATTCTGTTTCCCACACTACAGAGAAAAAATAAAACATCAGTTAATTACTGAAGGGACATAGCTTCTACACTCAACTGTACATCCGTATGGATGATATCATTGGCCCAATGACACCCAGATTGCAGTGAAGACAGAAGCTTATAACACCCAGACATTATAGGGTTGGTTATGACAAAATACCACTTAGAGTTCCCAAAATAGTTTCAGGAGTATTGACAGCTTTACTGGAAAATATGTTTCCTAAAGATGGATAGTCATGAAGCTAACCAACTCCAGATTACTACCGTTTGTTATTAAACATCTGCTTTCTCTTTATCTATGGCTTTCTCTCTACTTTCATGGAAAAGGGAAAATAATATGCTTAGACTTTGCCTAAAAGTGTTGATTATTGTATTAATAACTAGAAACATTTCAATACATAAAATTATTCAAGTTTCATATCATATCCTTTTTCATTAACCATATTCCCAATATGCTTATGTAATTAAAAGTAGTGTGAAGCCAAGCCGTAATGTCTACAAACTCATGGAACAACTGTCCAAATTTCTTCCTCTTAAAGTTTTATTTTCTGAGTTGGAAAATAGGACTTACCGAGCCAACCTTTCATTAAATACTAAATTCTTCTCAGCCAACTCCCGGGGGGAGGTAATTTTATTGCAGTATATCAATAGCAATACACATGGAATTTGCAGAAATTTGTGGGCAAGCCGCACAACTATCTCATAGTTCACTGTACCAATTTTTTATCTCACCAGTCAAATTTACATATCCCTCCACATCCAGGCTAGAGTTTCCCTCCAGAGGCTGACAGGAAAAAAGGAAGAAATATTGTATAGCACACCTAAACCTAAAAACTCAAAGCATGTTAAAACATCTTATTTTTCACAGCGATTTACTTTGAGTAGATCAGAAACTAAATACCATGCCTCCAATTTTCAAAATTCAATCACAAGAATAATACACTCCTATCAGAGCAATTTGATAACTCATCTATATACCTAACATTCATACTTGTTTACTAATTCATCCATTCAACCACTGTTTTTTGAGTGCTATGAGTAAAGCACCTTCCTAGGCAATGGAGATATATTGCTGAATCAAAAGAAGATGGTCCCTATCCTTGTAGAGGTGAATAGGAACATTAAACACTCAATTACACAATTAGGTATATCAATACATGTTGCGAAGACTATGGAGAAGTCTACTTCTATGAAAAAGACTAACACTACGGAGTGTTAATAGCATACAACAGAGGGAGTTTTGAAGGACAAATAAACATTAGCAAAGCCAAATGGGAATGAGGAGATAGAGAAAGGAGAACAAAGGACATTACAGACAAGGGAACAGCATGTGCAAAGGATCTGAGACAGAGAGTGTAATCCGAAAGATGGTCAGGGTTGCCAGAGAGGACAGGACGTGAAAGGAGGCTTAAGAACGGGTTCAGCAGAAACTAGCACGGCATTGTAAAGCAATTATACTCCAATAAAAAATATATATATAAAAAAAAAAGAATGGATAGAGGCAGACTGAGTCATGCCTTACAAGTCACATCAGGATTTGGCTTTTATTCGAAGAACAATGCAACAACACTGACGTTCTGGGAGCAGAGGAATGACGTAAACAGATTTATGGGTTATCAGGTTTTTTAAATCACTGTAGCAATAGATGAAAAATGATTCAAAGGAATCACATACGGACACTAGGAAATCAGTTAGCCTATAACAGATCAAGGAAGAAATGATGGTGGCCTAGACAAAGCAGTGGTTCTCAAATGAGGACAATTTTACACCACAATCCCTCTCCCTCTCAAGAGTACATGCTGCAATGTCTGGAGACATTTTTGGTTGTCATAAGTAGGGATAGTGGTACCACTGGCATATAGTGGGTAGAGGCCAGGGATACGTTCAACACCCTACAGTGCACAGGACAGCCCCACACAACAAAGAATTACCCAGTTCCCTAACGTCAACAGTGCCAAATTTGAGAACCTTGGACTAGAGTGATGGCAACAGAAATGAAGAGAAATAAACACATATTTAGAAATTAGAAATGACAAGTCTACAGTGATTGAACACAGGGTGAGTGTGATAAAAGGAATAAAAAATGATAAGAATAAACCACAGGTTTCTGACTTGTGCAACTGAGTGAATTTGAGCCATTCACTGAAGACCCTTTAAGTTTGGAGGAAGATGATCAAGAATTTGGGTTTAGATGAACTGAGTTTGAGATGCACGCCTTAAAGGCATCAAGTAAGCAGTCATACATACTGATTAGAATTTCAAAGTAGCAAGCACAGAATGTGCTGACAAGTCAAATAAAATGGGAGTCATGTCATTTGACAAAGTGGTTTGTTGGAAGTGAGGTCAAAAGAAGACTGGTAAGTGTAGCTGTGACTAAGAATTAAGAAAAATGGAAACAGTGAATACAATGACTTCTGGAAATTTGACTATGAGGTGAGGCAATGGCTAAGAGAAATATGATGTGAAAGAGTTCTTTTTTTAGGGTGTTTGTGTTTGTAAACTGGGAAAGTCTTGGGAATGTTTAAAAAGCTGATAAGGAAAGATCCAAAAGAAAGTGAGTGGAGGACACAAGTAGAAGAAGGAATAACAAAAATGACAAGATTTTTTCCTCTCTAAAATCCAAATTCTTCTTGACATCTGCATTCAGATGTCTCAAAAACATTTCAAATGTAATATATTAAAAACTGAGTTTTTCTCTCTCCCCTGAAGTGGTTTCCTTCTCAAAAGACATCACCATCCAGCCATTCAGACAATCCAGTAACAGAGGAGTCAGGCTTGACACCTCTCTCTCAGCCGCCCCTACACTCAATCCATCATAAGAATCTCTCGAATTATTTCATTTCTCTCCACAACCCCACGAGACTCTAGTCAAGGCAATCACTCGTTCATCTAGACTACACAGCAGCTTCCTGTTATCTTGCCCTTTATGAGCTGTTCTCCCACTCTGTAGCCACAAAATCCAATTTCGTCACCTCACAGCTTAAAACCCTTCAGTGACTTTTCATTGTTTGCAGATTAAAAGCCAAATCATTAATATTGCCTACAAAGCCCTTTTTCTGTTTCAAGCCTCAGCTGACAGCAAGTTGTTCCTCACTCTTTCTGCTCTAGCCTCATATATCCGATTGGCCTTTGTACCTGCTGTTCCTTCTACTGGGACCTCTCTTCATTCCTTACTCCCTATTCATCCTTTAAACTGAAGCTCATAACCGTTTCTTCAATGAAGCCTTAGCAAACTTGACAAGTCAATCCAGCTCCAGAACCATATTTTTCTCCCTTGTGGAAACTCCTTTAGAAGTGATTCTACATGTATTCTTGTGTGTATCTGAGTGTGTGCCTATCTGTCTCTCAAGCTCTAGGAGAGCACAGATCCAGCCTGACTTTGTTCACTGCCATGTGGAAAATGTCCATCGACACTTAGGAAGCACTCAATAACCACCTGCTAAATAAATAAATGTATTTTTATAATAACCTATGGAATGTGTTCAGTTGGTATTTTGCTGTTACTACTGTGTTTTTGTTTCTTACTGATGATAAATCTAAGGCTTAAGGCTTAAGGCTTTAAGTTACTTGCACAAGGACAGCAGTCCTCACTGGTGGACCAGTATTTGGATCCATCTCTCCTTAGTTCCTGAACTAATGCCTTTTCCACTCTGCCACAATGCCTCGTAAATTCAGTAAATTTCCAATCGAATGTACAGCTCAGTGACTCTTTAGACTAATTCAAAGTTTGGGTGTACCTCCCTCATGGTTCCACCTGCATTTTGTTTTATATCACCAACTTCAACTCATGATCTACCCCTGAGAACTGTGGTTTTTCTGTCAGAGCTTTCCAATAGCACTTACAGTGAAACATTTCACTATAGCTTGATAATTTGTGTTCCCTTAAAATCCTAATTATCAAGAGTGCAGTATCAATTTGTAAAAGATTCAGAAATAACTTGTTTTGAGAATTAATGAGTCTAAATTAGAGATTATCTTTAATAAAACTGCTACTTCACATTAACTGTGTCACACTCAGTCCGTTAAATTCTACATGTACCAAAGATAAATCAGTCTTAGCCAGAAATTTCTGAGAAAGCAATTTAGAATATGCTTAAATTGAAATAAATAAACTATGTCATTTGTCCACTTTAACAACACAAAGCACTCAGAGCACACTGAAATGCCAAGTATTCTGGAACCATAAGATTTGGCATATTCATCATTACCATTTTTCAAAGATGTAAAGTGCTATAAAATACACTGAATATTGAAGCTATAATAAATACCCTTCCTCCCAACATCAGCTCCACCAAACTGCCAGATCATGTCTCATTATAAACTGACTATGGCATCCAAGGACCTCTACTTCATTAGGGTCTCCTCTGCTTTTATTTTCTGCACCAGACATTAGACACTTAAGCAATTTCTACCGTGTCTTATTCATGACTGTATGTCATTCTGTTGAAATTTCCAACATTGTCTTGGACTCAGAGTCAAGGGAAAATGGAAACCTCATTACTGAGTTCAGTTGTGAGCACTGTGTAGGAACTCTAAATATATCGTTTTATTTAATCCTCACAGAAGCCCATGAGATCAATATCTCCATATTATGGAAGAGAGAGGGTCAGGAATGATCCCTGATCAACAAGAGTCCAAATGTACTTATTTCTAGTAAATTGAGAGTTTGGGGACTTTTCCAGCAAGAGTGAAGAAGTGTTCAAACTCTGCATATATGACTAGTTTGGCTTCTTCCAGACCAAATAAGTCCAGTTCTTAATCAGTGCCATCTGATGAAAAGAGCAGTTTGACCTTCTTTATCAGTTTTATATTGCTTCTTACAAAGTCTCACTTGCTGGGGGATATAAGAAAGACAGACAAATATTAATACTATGATTTCTTTAGGAAAATGGTATCACAAGACAAATTTTAGTTCAGCAAAAAGTGTCTAGTGTCTATTTTTCATAGTAAAATCATCAACAAATGTCTATTTGCAAGGAAAAACATCCAGTGGCTATCTGACTTTCAAACATTCTTCAGGAAGATTATTTTAAAACATACGCTAGGAGACCTGCAAGATGGGGGAGGAGTAAGATGTAGAGATCACCTTCCTCCCCACAAATGCATCCGAAATACATCTACATGTGGAACAACTCCTACAGAACACCTACTGAATGCTGGCAGAAGACCTCAGACTTCCCAAAAGGCAAGAAACTCCCCACGTACCTGGGTAGGGCAAAAAAAAACAGAGACAAAAGAATAGGGACAGGACCTGCACCACTGGGAGGGAGCTGTCAAGGAGGAAAGGTTTAAACACACTAGGAAGCTCCTTCACTGGTGGAGACGGGGGCTGGGCGGGAGGGGGAAGCTTCAGAGCCACGGAGGAGAGCGCAGCAACAGGGGTGCAGAGGGCAAAGTGGAGAGATTCCCGCACAGAGGATCGGTGCCGACCAGCACTCACCAGCCCGAGAGGCTTGTCGGCTCACCCGCCGGGGCGGGCGGGGGCTGGGAGCCGAGGCTAGGGCTTCGGTCGGATCCCAGGGAGAGGACTGGGGTTGGCTGCGTGAACACAGCCTGAACGGGGCTAGTGCACCACAGCTAACCGGGAGGGAGTCCGGGAGAAAGTCTGGACCTGCCTAAGAGGCAAGAGACCATTGTTCCAGGGTGCATGAGGAGAGGGGATTCAGAGCACCGCCTAAACGAGCTCCAGAGATGGGCGCGAGCTGCGGCTATCAGCGTGGACACGAGAGACGGTCATGAGATGCTAAGGTTGCTGCTGCAGCCACCAAGAAGCCTGTGTGCAAGCACAGGTCACTATCCACACCTCCCCTCCCAGGAGCCTGTGCAGCCCGCCACTGCCAGGGTCCCGTGATCCACGGACAACTTCCCCACGAGAACACATGGCGCGCCTCAGGCTGTTGCAACATCACACTGGCCTCTGTCGCCGAGGCTCACCCCGCATTCTGCACCCCTCCTTCCCCCCGGCCTGAGTGAGCCAGAGCCCCCTAATCAGCTGATCCTTGAACCCCGTCCTGTCTGGGCAGGAATAGATGCCCTCAGGCGACCTACATGCAGAGGCAGGGCCAAATCCAAAGCTGAACCCCAGGAGCTGTGCGAAGAAAGAAGAGAAAGGGAAATTTCTCCCAGCAGCCTCAGAAGCAGCAGACTAAATCTCCGCAGTCAACTCAATGTACGCTGCATCTGTGGAATACCTGAATAGACAACGAATCACCCCAAAATTGAGGTGGTGGACTTTGGGAACAACTGAAGATTTGGGGTGTGCTTTCTGCATCTCATTTGTTCCTGGCTTTATGTTTACCTTAGTTTAGTATTTAAAGTTTATTATCATTGGTAGATTTTTTTACTGATTTGGTTGCTCTCTTCCTCCTTTTTTTGTTTTATATATAGATATATTTTTTTTTCCTTTTTCTTTTCTTATGAGTGTGTACGTGTATGCTTCTCTGTATGATTTTGTCTCTATAGCTTTGCTTGTACCATTTGTCCTGGGTTCTGTCTGTCTGTATTTGTTTTTGTTTTTTTGGTATAGTTTTTACCACTTATTATCATTGGTGGATTTGATTTTTGGTTTGGTTGCTCTCTTCTTTCTTTCCTTCTTTTTTATTCTACTTCTCATTACTTTTCAATTTTTTTTAATAATTATTTTTTATTTTATGACTTTAGTTTACCTTATTTTATTTTTCTTTCTTTCTTTCTTTTTTCTCCCTTTTCTTCTGAGCCGTGTGAATGACAGGGTCTTCGTGCTCTGACGGGGTGCCAGGCCTGTGCCTCTGAGGTGGGAGAGCTGAGTTCAGGACATTGGTCCACCAGAGAACTCACGGCTCCACATAATATTAAACAGCGAAAGCTCTCCCATAGATCTCCAACTCAACACTAAGACCCAGCTCCACTCAAAGACCAGCAAGCTACAGTGCTGGAGACCCTATCCCAAACAACTAGAAATACAGGAACACAACCCCACCCATTAGCAGACCAGCTGCCTAAAATCGTAAGGTCACAGACACACGAAAATACACCACCAGATGTGGTCCTGCCCACCAGAAAGACAAGATACAGCCTCATCCACCAGAACACAGGCACCAGTCCCCTCCACCACAAAGCCTACACAACCCAATGAACAAACCTTAGCCACTGGAGGCAGATACCAAAAACAACGGGAACTACGAACCTGCATCCTGCGAAAAGCAGACCCCAAATACAGTAAGTGAGGCAAAATGAGAAGACAGAGAAACACACAGCAGATGAAGGAGCAAGGTAAAAACCCACCAGACCAAACGAAGAGGAAATAGGCAGTCTACCCAAAAAAGAATTCAGAGTAATGTCAGTAAAGATAATCCAAAATCTTGGAAATAGAATGGAGAAAATACAAGAAATGTTTAACAATTACATAGAAGACCTAAAGAGTAAACAAACAATGTTGAACAGTACAATAAATCAAATTAAAATTCTCTAGAAGGAATCAATAGGAGAAAAACTGAGGCAGAAAAACAGACAAGTGACCTGGAAGATAAACTGGTGTAAATAACTACTGCAGAGCAGAATAAAGAAAAACAATGAAAAGAATTCAGGACAGTGTTAGAGACATCTGGGACAACATTAAACGAACCAACATTTGAATTATAGGGGCCCCAGAAAAAGAAGAGAAACAGAAAGGGACTGAGAAAATATCTGAAGAGACTATAGTTGAAAACTTCACTAATATGGGAAAGGAAATAGTCAATCAAGTCCAGGAAGCACAGAGAGTCCCATACAGGATAAATCCAAGGAGAAACACACCAAGACATATATTAATCAAACTATCAAAAATTAAATACAGAGAAAAAATATTAAAAGCAGCAAGGGAAAAGCAACAAATAACATACAAGGGAATCCCCATAAGGTTAACAGCTGATCTTTCAGTAGAAACCCTGCAAGCCAGAAAGGAGTGGCAAGACATATTTAAAGTGATGAAAGGGAAAAACCTACAACCAAGATTACTCTACGCAACAAGGATCCCGTTCAGATTTGCCGGAGAAATTAAAACATTTACAGATAAGCAAAAGCTAAGAGAATTCAGCACCACCAAACCAGCTATACAACAAATGCTAAAGAAACTTCTCTAGGCTGGAAACACAAGAGAAGGAAAAGACCTACAATAACAAACCCAAAACAATGAAGAAAATGGGAATAGGAACATAATATCGATAACTACCTTAAATGTAAATGGATTAAATGCTCCAACCAAAAGACACAGACTGGCTGAATGGATACAAAAACAAGACCCTTATATAGGCTGTCTACAAGAGACCCACTTCAGACCTATGGACACATATAGAATGAAAGTGAGGGGATGGAAAAAGATATTCCATGCAAATGGAAATCAACAGAAAGCTGGAGCAGCAATTTTTATATCAGACAAAATCGTCTTTAAAATAAACACTATTACAAGAGACAAAGAAGGACACTACATAATGATCAAGGGATCAATCCAAGAAGAAGATAAAACAATTGTAAATATTTATGCACCCAACATAGGAGCACCTCAATACATAAGGCAAATGCTAACAGCCATGAAAGGCGAAATCAACAGTAACACAATCGTAGTAGGGGACTTTAACACACCACTTTCACCAATGGACAGATCAACCAAAATGAAAATAAATAAGGAAACACAAGCTTTAAATGACACATTAAACAAGATGGACTTAATTGATATTTATAGGACATTCCATCCAAAAACAACAGAATACACTTTCTTCTCAAGTGCTCAAGGAACATTCTCCAGGATACATCACATCTTGGGTCACAAATCAAGCCTTGGTAAATTTAAGAAAACTGAAATCATATCAAGGATCTTTTCTGACCACAGTGCTTTGAGACTAGTTATCAATTACAGGAAAAAGTGTGTAAAAAATACAAACACATGGAGGCTAAACAATACACTACTTAATAACCAAGAGATCACTGAAGAAATCAAAGAGGAAATCAAAACATACCTAAAAACAAATGACAATGGAAACACAATGACCCAAAACCTATGGGATGCAGCAAAAGCAGTTCTAAGAGGGAAGTTTATAGCAATACAATCCTACCTCAAGAAACAAGAAATATCTCAAATAAACAACCTAACCTTACACCTAGAGCAATAAGAGAAAGAAGAACAAAAAACCCCCAAAGTTAGCTGAAGGAATGAAACCATAAAGATCAGATCAGAAATAAATGAAAAAGAAATGAAGGAAACAATAGCAAAGATCAATAAAACTAAAAGCTGGTTCTTTGAGAAGATAAACAAAATTGATAAACCATTAGCCAGACTCATCAAGAAAAAAAGGGAGAAGACTCAAATCATAGAATTCGAAATGAAAAAGGAGAAGTAACAACTGACACTGCAGAAATACAATGGATCATGAGAGATTACTACAAGCAACTGTATGACAATAAAATGGACAACCTGGAAGAAATGGACAAATTCTTAGAAAAGCAAAACCTTCTGAGACTGTACCAGGAAGAAATTGAAAATATAAGCAGACCAATCACAAACACTGAATTGAAAATGTGATTAAAAATCTTCCAGCAAACAAAAGCCCAGGACCAGATGGCGTCACAGGTGAATTCTATCAAACATTTAGAGAAGAGCTAACACCTATCCTTCTCAAACTCTTCCAAAATATAGCAGAGGGAGGAACACTCCCAAACTCATTCTACAAGGCCACCATCCCCCTTATAACAAAACCAGACAAAGATGTCACAAAAAAAGAAAACTACAGGCCAATATCACTGATGAACATAGATGCAAAAGTCCTCAACAAAATACTAGCAAACAGAATCCAACAGCACATTAAAAGGATCATACACCATGATCAAGTGCAGTTTATCCCAGGAATGCAAGGATTCTTCAATACATGCAAATCAATCAATGTGATAAATCATATTAACAAATTGAAGGAGTAAACCATATGATCATCTCAATAGATGCAGAAAAAGTTTTGACAAAATTCAACACCCATTTATGATAAAAACTATCCAGAAAGTAGGCATAGAGGAAACTTACCTCAACATAATAAAGGCCATATATGACAAACCCACAGCCAACATCGTTCTCAATGGTGATAAACTGAAACCATTTCCTCTAAGATCAGGAGCAAGACAAGTTTGCCTACTCTCACCACTATTATTCAACATAGTTTTGGAATTTTTAGCCACAGCAATCAGAGATGAAAAAGAAATAAAAGGAATCCAAATCGGAAAAGAAGTAAAGCTGCCACTGTTTGCAGATGACATGATACTATACATAGAGAATCCTAAAGATGCTACCAGAAAACTATGGGAGCTAATCAATGAATTTGGTAAAGTAGCAGGATACAAAATTAATGCACAGAAATCTCTTGTATTCCTATACACTAATGATGAAAAATCTGAAACAGAAATTAAGGAAACACTCCCCTTTACCACTGCAACAAAAAGAATAAAGTGCCTAGGAATAAACCTACTTAAGGAGAAAAAAGACCTGTATGCAAATAACTATGAGATACTGATGAAAGAAATTAAAGATGATACAAACAGATGGAGAGATATACCATATTCTTGGATTGGAAGAATCAACATTGTGAAAATGACTATACTACCCAAAGCAATCTACAGATTCAATGCAATCCCTATCAAAGTACCAATGGCATTTTCCACAGAACTACAACAAAAAATTTCACAATTTGTATGGAAACACAAAAGACCCCAAATAGCCAAAGCAATCTTGAGAAAGACAAACGGAGCCGGAGGAATCAGGCTCCCTGACTTCAGACTATACTACAAAGCTACAGTAACCAAGATAGTATGGTACTGGCACAAAAACAGAAATAGATCAATGGAACAGGTTAGAAAGCCCAGAGATAAACCCATGTACATATGGTCACCTTATTTTTGATAAAAGAGGCAAGAATATACAATTGAGAAAAGACAGCATCTTCAATAAGTGGTGCTGGGAAAACTGGACAGCTACATGTAAAAGAATGAAATTAGAACACTCCCTATCACCATACACAAAAATAAACTCAAAATGGATTAAAGACCTAAATGTAAGGCCATACACTATCAAACTCTTAGAGGAAAACATAGGCAGAACACTCTATGACATAAATCACAGCAAGATCCTTTTTGACTCACCTCCTAGAGAAACGGAAATAAAAACAAAAATAAACAAATGGGCCCTAGTGAAACTTAACAGCTTTTGCACAGCAAAGGAAACCATAAACAAGACGAAAAGACAACCCTCAGAATGGGAGAAAATATTTGCAAATGAAGCAACTGACTAAGGATTAATCTCTAAAACATACAAGCAGCTCATGCAGCTCAATATCCAAAAAACAAACAACCCAACTCAAAAATGGGCAGAAGACCTAAATACACATTTCTCCAAAGAAGAGATACAGATTGCCAACAAACACATGAAAGAATGCTCAACATCACTAATCATTAGAGAAATACAAATCAAAACTACAAGGTATCACCTCACACCAGTCAGAATGGCCATCATCAAAAAATCTACAAACAATAAATGCTGGAGAGGGTGTGGAGAAAAGGGAACCCTCTTGCACTGTTGGTGGGAATGTAAACTGATACAGCCACTGTGGAGAACAGTATGGAGGTTCCTTAAAAAACTAAAAATAGAACTACTATACGACCCAGCAATCCCACTACTGAGCATATAACCTGAGAAAACCATAATTCAAAAAGAGTCATGTACCACAGTGTTTATTGCAGCACTGTTTACAATAGCAAGGACATGGAAGCACCCTAAGTGTCCATCGACAGATGAATGGATAAAGATGTCGCACATATATACAATGGAATATTACTCAGCCATAAAAAGAAACGAAATTGAGTATTTGTAGCGAGGTGGATGGACCTAGAGTCTGCCATACAGAGTGAAGTAAGTCATAAAGAGAAAAAAAAATACCATATGCTAACACATATACATGGAATCTAAAAAAAAAAAAAAAATAGTTAGGAAGAACCTAGGGGCGGGACAGGAATAAAGACACAGACGTAGAGAATGGACTTGAGAACACGGGGAGGGGGAAGGGTAAGCTGGGACGAAGTGAGAGAGTGGCATGGACTTATAAATAATACCAAATATAAAATAGATAGCTAGTGGGAAGCAGCCACATAGCACAGGGAGACCAGCTCAGTGCTTTGTGACCACCTAGAGGGGTAGGATAGGGAGGGTGGGAGGGAGACACAAGAGGGAGGAGATATGGAGATAAATGTATATGTATAGCTGATTCACTTTGTTATAAAGCCGAAACTAACACACCATTGTAAAGCAATTATACTCCAATAAAGATGTTAAAAAAGAAAAATAAGCTAAGCTGACAGAACAGCACTTGCCTGTTATTGTTAACCTTTACGTATTAAAATCAACTAGTATTATTAACCCAACCCTTGCAGGATGTGTTCAAGATTTAAGATATGAACATGTCCTTAGACCAGTTTATCTTGCAAAATCATCAATTCTATTTGTAATGCAAATCCTCTGGCTATATTTGTTTGTGTGTTTGTTGGCTTGTTTGCTTTAAATCTATGATTCATTTTATAATGACAACCTAAGAATGTTCTTTAGCTTAGGTTTATAGTGAATTAATAGATTAAATTCACATAGTGCCATGGTGTCTGGAATTAGGAAATGATTTGCCTTTGCTATTCTTGAAAGGGAGGAAGTTTTGTTTTCACATGCAAGTGCCGTGTTTTCTCAAAAACAACAAGCTGAAACTGATGTTTAACCTGGAGAGGCTTCTGTGAATTTATATGAATTTTCATTGGGATTTAAGAAAGATTGTATTTCCTGATTTAATCATACATATGATTGAGATAGGAAGGGCAATATTTTAATATTACTCTGAATTGGAATCTAACACAAAATTCTGAAGAAGGAAGGAAGGAAGGTAGGCACACTACGTGACTCAAACTTATTATAATACTGTGTGGATTTAAAGTTACTGATTTTGAAGTAGGTAACAGAAAGATGCACACTACCTAGGCCCTTATTTTTAGTCTGACACCAATGATGCAGTAATAATCATAGTTACTATCATTTATTGAGCTCTAGCCAGGGGCTGGGCATTGTGGTAGGTACAATTCATCATTATGTCATCTGGTCCTCATCACACTCCAAGAAGTGGGTATGATTATCACACACATTTTATAGATGAGGCACCTGCAGCTTAACAAGAGTTATGGAACTTGACGAAGGTGGCAAAACTAGAACTATAAAGCAAGAAGCCCTGCCACATCTGACTCCAGAGTTCATGTCCATTACATGCTTGTCCATTCGTTTTACTTTTTTCATTCTTCATTTTGTTTTTCTATTTTAGACAGAGGTACACATAAAGTACTTCTAAGAAGAAAATCATCCTTTGTTTTAAGCCCTAAGCATCCAGAGACGACATAATCAGTGACTACAAGATCCATTCAGATCTGTTTAAAACACACACACACACACACACACACATACACAGAGCATTTCTTCCTGCACATCCTCACAAATCAGATCAAACACTGTAAGAGAAGAGTCATGCTACAATTATAAGACTCTGGATTTCATTTGTGCATTATTTGCCCATGTCTCTCAGAATGCTGTGACATCTTAGGAAGTAAAGGAATAGATCATAGATCATAGGAGGGAATGTAAATTGACTATCATCTAAGATATAGTCTTTTTACTCTTAAGTTTTACTATACTCTTTACATTAAATTATATTTGGTAAAACATCTTTTTATTGTCCTAAAAATGTTACTAATAAAATGAAATGTAAAGTTCAAGGAGATAATTTTTGCAAAAAAAAAAAAAAATCCCAGTTTGCAATTTCATAAGACTAGCACCTAATTTCAAATCAATCAGTCTTTACGCTGAACTGCAGAGAATGAACATATTACCTAAAAGCCAAATCACTATATTCCACAGTGCTTTCTAGGACTATCTAGCATGTAATTTCTGAAAGGATCCAAATTATTTCTTTTCTCCATCCATGTCATCGTTTTACACACAGTGAAATTGATCATGTTTTGCTTGTTTAGGTGATCCACACTAGACCTAGGTCTACACCATGACAGAATATACTGAAGGGGACACACTTCCCCTTAAAAGCGCATAAAAATGAGGAAACCACCACCCTGTTCTACTTTTTTTAAATAAAAAAGAAAGGAAATGCCCAAGTCCCAGCAAAGAGGGAAATAAAGCTCTCCCCCATGCCAGGGCAGCGTTGTGAGGGAGGAGTGCAGGGTAGATACGGGCTAAGGCTGCGGTTTTTCCTTGGGCAGGGGCTGAGAAAAGATGCAACAAGCACTGGCAATGCTCCCCACCCACATTTCTTTGGATTCTTTACTACGTTGTGCCCCAGCTGCCCTGTGCACTTTCACTCCAACAGTCAGCACTTGTAATTTTTGGCAGGGAGTTGCTTCACGCTGCTAGAAACCCTTTGAGAGCTCAAGTAAAGCAGAAACCTCCCAGGAATTTACATCCCTCTGGGGGAAGCCTTTAACAATGACTGGCATATAAATACTCTAGCTCCATCCCATCTGATGAGGAGGGCTCTAAGATGTAAACTTCAAATCTGCCCTTCAAACCTGAGAACATGTTTCCTGGGTGGGACTTTGCTTGATACCATGCCCTTGCTAGACAGAATTCCCTTTCCAGTCCTATTTCTCCAAACCCCTATCTTTTCTGGGAACACTTACTAATAAATTACTTCAACATGGATCCTCACCTTAGAGCCTGATTCTAGGAAAGTCAATCTAAGACACAAGATGTTGAGTCCTTACAAAGTAGGGACTGGAACTGGCTACCCCGCATAAAGCCAGGAGCCTGGAAGAACAGCCCTCTCGGCACAAGAAGCACCACCAGCCTCGTCAAACCGTAAGGAAGCTCTCTGGATGCAAATAAGCAAAAGAAAAATCTACCATGAGAAAGTAAGAGCCTCCAAAACACACACATGAGGAATCCGAATTTACATGATTTATGAAATGCAAGAAGCCTCAAGCTAAGAAATTAACAAACTAGTCTGGAGCAGGTGAGATGCAGATGGAAATGCAAAATTATTCTGCAGCAACATTTCTGCCATGAATAAGACAGGCAACTCCCACAGGAATGCGGGTGGGGAGGAGGTGTGTTGGATGATGAGAAAGGCTCACAGTCTAAAAAATTACAAACCGGGCTTCCCTGGTGGCGCGGTGGTTAAGAATCCACCTGCCAATGCAGGGTACATGGGTTCAAGCCCTGGTCCAGGAAGATCCCACATGCCGCGGACCAACTAGGCCCGTGAGCCACAATTACTGAGCCTGCGCTCTAGAGCCCGTGCTCTGCAACAAGAGAAGCCACCGCAATGAGAAGCCCGCGGCACGGCAACAAAGAGTAGCCCCCACTCACCACAACTAGAAAAAGCCCACGTGCAGCAACGAAGACCCAACGCAGCCAAAAATAAAATAAAAATTAATTAATTTTTTTTAAAAATTATAAACCACATTGGAAAATAGTTTCGCCTTGATAAAGTCTCACTTCAGCAATTGGAGGATTTCTACAATGTGAAAAAATTAGAAAATCAGCATGTTTGAAATGATTAAAGAAAATAATAAGGAATGGAAACCATGATGAAATCATTACAAAAATAGACTTGAAGAAGAACATAAAGCATCTATATAAAGGTTATGCTGGCAGATCGAACACATGCATATAATTTTACTCACTCCTGCCAAATATAGGGAAAAAATGTTTAATCCATAAAGATGAAGAGAGCAGCAGGGGAGACAACAGTGACAGAATTTTGAAAGCTGGAAAGCAGGACCAGTGTAAATGACTTAGGAGATCCGAGAAAGATGAATACAAAATTGGCAGTCAGAAAAGCTGATAATCAAGTCCATTCCATCACAGAATCCTAAGAGATTCTGGAACCAGCAATACTTAGTAACTCTGGAACTATGAGTGAAGGAGAAGTGATTCAATCAAGAAATTGCAAAAAGCTATTTCAGAAACAGCTCGATTTCTATTAAGACTAGATTCCCTCTCCTTTACCTTTCTAGTCCACTCTTTGGAACAATGATCTCTGCCCCAGAAGTTTGGAGGTTTCTTCTCTGACAGGGTAAAGAAAGACTGTGTAGACAAGTATATGCCAGTTAGAGTTGAGGGTCTGTATTCGATGTGTACCAAGAAGACCACAGTTAAGTGACCATGTGAATACTTCAAGCTGAATGGCTTGGCTCCCAAAACACAGTCAGACCTTTACCACCCAGTAGGATAACAGAACAGACTTCTCCTGAGTAGCTAACCCACTCTTGAGGTAAAACCTAGAGAGCCTGATCGCCCTTCAGTGATGTTCAAAGCCTCCCTCATGCACTCAGATCTTCCAATAAGCTTTTAAATCCCAGGCTCTTAACCATGAATTGTCAATCAACAGAGACTAAAAGAGCCACACACAAAACAATCATTTTGGAAGAAACCAACACTATAAAGGGAGAAGAAAACTTTAGAAATGAATGAATAAATAAAACCATCATTACATTAATATCCCCAGAGAGAGAATAATATTTGGGAATCCATGTAAAAGAATAGATGCTATAAAAATAAAATAGACATTTAAATAACAAAAAAGAGAGCTTTTGTCTTTTTCTCTATTTTTTTATTGAAGTACAGTTGATTTACAATATCAGTTTCAGGTATACAACATAGTGATTCAATATTTTTATAGATTATACTTCATTTAAAGTTATTACAAAATAATGGCTATATTTCTCTGTGCTCTGTAATACATCCTTGTAGCTTATTTAATTTATACATGGTAGTGTGTACCTCTTAATCTCTTATCCCTATCTTGCCCCTTCCCTCTTCCCTCTGCCCACTGGTAACCACTGGTTTATTCTCCATATCTGAGTCTGTTTTTGTTTTGTTATATACACTCATTTATTTTTTTAGATCCCATATATAAGTGATAACATACAGTATTTGTCTTTGTCTGTCTGACTTATTTCACTAAGCATAATATCCTCCAGGTCCATCCATGCTGTTGTAAATGGCAGAACATTCATTCTTTTTTATGACTTAGTAATATTCCTTTGTACATATACACCACATCTTTTTTATTGAAGTATAGTTGATTTACAATATCGTGTTAGCTTCAGGTATGCAGCACAGCGATTCAGTTATACATATATTCTTCTTCAGATTCTCTTCCTTATAGGCTATTACAAAATATTGAGTATAGTTCCCTGTGCTACACAGTAGGTCCTTGTTGGGTATCTATATAGGAGTGTGTATATCTTAATCCCAAACTCCCAATTTATCCCTCCCCTCCACCTCTCTTTCCCCTTTGATAACCATAAATTTTTTTTCTAGGTCTGTGAGTCTCTTTCTGTTTTAGAAATAAGTTCATTTGTATCTATTTTTTTTAGATTCCACATATAAGTGATATCATATGCTATTTGTCTTTCTCTTTCTGACTTACTTCACTTAGTATGATAATCTCTAGTTTCATCCATGTTGCTGCAAATGGCATTATTTCATTATTTTTTATGGCTGAGTAATATTCCATTGTATATATACACATTGTATATATACACATTGTATATATACCACATTTGCTTTAAACATTTGTCTATTGATGGACACTTAGATTACTTCCATATTTTGGCTATTGTAAATAATGATGAACTATGAACACTGGTATGCATGTATCTTTTCAAATTAGTGTTTTCATTTTCTTCAGATATATACCCAGTAGTGGAATTGCTGGATCATATGGTAGTTCCATTTTTAGTTTTTTGAGGGACCCCCATACTGTTTTCCATAATGGTTGCACCAATTTACATTTCCACCAACAGTGTACACAGGTTCCCTTTTCTCCACATCCTTGCCAACATTTGTTACTTGTAGTCTTTTTGATGATAGCCATTCTGACAGGTATGAAGTGATTATCTCATTGTGGTTTTGACTTGCATTTCTTTTATGATTATCATTGTTGAGCATCTTTTCATGTGCCAAGAAGAGAGCGTTTGGAAATTTTTTTTTAATTAGAGTGAAAATGAAACTCAATGATATAGTTGGAAGATAAAGTTAAGGAAATCTTCCAGAAGTAGAATGAAAAGAGATGAAAAAAGAGAAAAGATAAGAAAATTAGAAAATCATCCCATATGTCTAAGATCAAGGAATAGAAAATACAGAAAGAGAGAAAACATGAAAATTGAAGAAATGAAATCTTTAATGAACTATTGCAAAAAATATTCCTCCAAAATGAATGATATAAGTTTCCAGATTGAAAGGGGCCAAAGAGTCTCACCAACATACATCACTGCAACAATTTTGAACACAGGAGACAAACAAAGAAATAAAAAGGTTCTACAAACATCTAAATATAAAAAAATAGGTCACATATAATGTGAGTAAAGTGACCATATAATCAATCTATCATACTATCAAGGACACTTTAAAATTAGATAATTTTTATAAATTTCTTTACTGACAAGTTGGTTTTCATTGACAGTTCTATTCAAAAACTGGCTTCAAAAATAAAATTGCTTCTAAGAAAAGTAACGTGTTTATTAAATTTAAAGCAAATTAACTTCTTTACATCGATTTTCTGAAAATTAAATAATAAGCAGAATGATTATTTTTGGTACATATTCATTTACATTAGCCATTTTCTTAGCCATCTCTGTCTCTAATAGTGTATCATTTGTATTTCTATAAACAATGGGGTTTTTTTTGTTATGGTCATGTAGTTTTGTTTTCATAAAATTGACCTCATTACTCTACATTTAAGGGTTAATAAATTGGAAAATGGTGACACCTTTTGTTGATTTTTCTCTGTAGGCCATATTTTTAATTGAAAAACTACTTTCCCTACAGATGCTGAAGTACCTGCTAACTTCAGAGTAATATTAATTTTTCCCTATTGCATCATATGATTATTTCAGACCAAATATTTTCATTCAGAGCACCTTACTTGGCAAATATTTTTACAAAATAAAATTCATCATCTAAATTCTCTCCATAACTGATTGAAATTTAAATGCTAGAAAATTGAAATCCTTCTCAATATATCCCATTCTGGTAAAAAAATAAATAAATTATCAAATTAACTAGGAACTCCATCAAAAGAGCCTTCCTATAAATCAAGACGATCCAAATCAAAACTATAGATTTAAAAAATTAAAACAGCATTTGAGCTCTCATCATTTACTTTGTTCAATAGCTCACTTGGTTTTATAGAATAAAGGCCCCTGCCTTGCAATCGACTAAACAATTTCAAACCAAGTTTTTGTGCTTCATTCATTGAATACCTTGATTAAAAATTTCCAACAGGCTTTAAATGAATGCAAGCTCAAGTTAAAGGACTTGTTTCCCCAAACAAATCATACTATTGCAGGAAACTCAGGATGATTTATAAATTAATACCTTAAATGCTCAACCTCTTCTGAAATGGAATTGAAGAGTGATAAGAAAAGAGACTGCTGGCATACTAATGTATTTCCTGAGCTATGTTTTCTATTCTAACATTCTACATACAAAGGCACAATCAAGTATGAGGGTAGAATAAAAATTGTAGGGTCTCAAATAATTTTTCCCATGCATTCACTCTCTGAAGCTATTAGAAGATGTATCCAACAAAAAGAGAAACAGAAAGAGAGAGGGAGAGAGAGAGAGAATGAAGAAAAAAGAAGACATCGTGTGGTAGGATGAAAAAATGCCCCTCCTCACAAAAGAATATTCACTTCCTAACCCCTGGAACCTAAAAATATTACCTATTTGGGAAAAAACATTTTTGCAGATGTGATTAACAATCTTGATATGCTTTATCCTGGGTTACCCAGGTGAACCCCAAATACAATCATATGTATCCTTATAAGAGGGAGGGAGATGGTAATTTGACACAGAGGAAAAGGAAATGCAGAGACACACGGAGGAGAAGACCATTGAGTTGGGAGATTTGAAGATTTGAATATTGGACTGATGTGGCCACAAGCCAAGGAAGGCTGGCAGCCACCAGAAGCTGGAAAAGCAAGGAACAGATTCTCCCCTGGAGCCTCTACAGAGAACATGGTCCTGTCAACATCTTGACTTCAGTTCAGTGAAACTAACTCAGGGCTCTGGCCTCCAGAACTGTAAGAGAATACATTTCTTTTGTTTTAAGCTACCAAGGCTATGGTGATTGTTGCAGCTGCCACAGGAAACTAATACTAATGGCACACAAGGAGTAGGAACAGGAAATCCAAAAAAGGAGTGATGAGGAGCCAAAGAAGAACAGAACTTGATGACCTGACAATGAAAGCTGAACAAAAAATAGGTAAATGCACCAGTTTGTACTGGAACAGAAGGATTCAAGAGGCAGATACCTATTGCCATCATACTATCTTTTTAACCTGAAGGAGGATGCTTGGGTGAGCTTGGCTTCATTTCTTAATTCTATTTGACTTGTCTTAACGATATTCTAATAAAGTGCCTTCTCTCCTCTCCATGCCAGGTGTTGGGTCAGCTGGGGATAGCCATTTTATCTCTCAAAATTACTCTTTTTATTTACTGTTGAGCAGTCAAGGTAAGCAATGGTGGATTTAGAAGCAGAAATTCAAAACATCCTACTCCCTCTGATAATATCCCTATTAAAAGTTTAGTACCTGGGCCACAGTATAGCCCTGCCAGGTGCTCTATGCTTCCTAAGATCCAACCAGGACTTGAGCCAGTTTACAGACTCGGACCCCTTCAGTGAAGCAGGGGCTGGGTCCCTTTGAGGAAGGATCCTGGTACACTTCCAAAAATTTATACTGTTAATCTTTCTCCCAACTTTTCCTAAAGGGACCTATGGCCTTTTACCAGAGTGACTGTGCACTGGGGAAAAGCAAATAATAAGACCTTTTGGGGACTACTAGACACTGTCTCTGAACTACACTAATTCCAGGAGACCCAAAACATCACTGTGGTCTACTTGTCAGAGTACGGGCTTATGAAGAGCAGGTGATCAATGGAGTTTTAGCTTAAGTCCATCTCACAGTGGACCCAGTGGGTCCCCAAACCCATCCTCTGGTTATTTGCCCAGTTCTGGAATGCATAATTAGAATAAACATACTTGGCAACTGGAAAAATTCCTACATCCTGTAGAGTGAGAGCTATCCTGGTGGGAAAGGCCAAGTGCAAGCCACTAGAACTGCCTCTACCTGGAAAGGAAGTAAACCAAAAGCAATACCATGCTCCTGGAGGGATGTAACGATTAGCGTCACCATCAGAAAGTTGAAAGATCCAGGGGTGGTGATTCTCACCACATCTCCATTTCACTCACCTTTGTGGCCTGTGCAGATGAGATGGATCTTGGAGAATGACAGTAGATAACTGTAAGCCTAACAGGATGGTAACTCCAGTTTCAGTCATTGTACCAGGAGTGGTTTCATCGCTTGGGGAAATTAGCACATCCCTTGGTGCCTCTTAGGCAGCTAATAAAATGGCAAATGCTTCTTTCTCAATTTCTGTTAATAAAGACCACCAGGAGCAGTTTGCTTTCAGCTGGAAAGGCCAACGATTTACCTTCACTGCCCTACCTCAGGGGTATATCAACTTTTCAGCCCTATGTCATAACTTTGTTCAAAGAGATCCTGATTGTCTTTCCTTTCCACAAGTCTCACACTGATCATTACATTGATGACATTATGCTGATTGGACCTAGTGAGCAAGAAGCAGCAACTACTCTAGACTTATTGGTAAGAAATTCGCATGTCAGAGGGTAAGAAATGTGATAAAAATTCAAGGGCCTTCTAGCTCAGTGAAATTTCTAGGGGCCAATGGTATAGTGCATGTTGAGATAACCCTTCTAAGGTGAAGGGTAAGTTGTTTCATCTGACCCTTCTTATAACAAGAGAGAGAGATACAATGGCTAGTACGTCTCTGGATTTTGGAGGCAATACATTCCTCATTTGGGTGTGCAACTCTGGCCCACTTACTAAGTGACTCATAAGTTGCTAGTTTTGAGCAGGGTCCAGAAAAACAGAAGGCTCTACAACAGATCCATATTGCTATGCAAGCTGCTTTGCCACTTGGACCATATGATCCAGAAAATCCAATGGTGATTGAAGTGTCATTGGCAGATAAGGATATTGGTTGGAGCCTGTGGCAGGCCTCTAACAGGTGAATCTCATAACAGATCCTTAGGATTTTGGAGCAAAGCCCTGCCATCCTCTGGGATAACCACTCTCCTTTTAAGAAACAGCTCTTGGCCTGCTACTAGGGTTCAGTAGAGACTGAACACTTAACCATGGGCCAAGAAGTTACCATGTGACCTGAGCTGTCTATCACATTCTAGGTATTATCTGACTCACCAAGCCATAAAGTTGGGCGTGCACAGCAGCACTCCATCATCAAATGGAAGTGGTATATATGAGGTCAAGCCCAAGCAGGCCCTGGAGGCACAAGTAAATTACATGAAGTGGCCCAAATGCCATGGTCCCTACTCCTTGTGTCACCAGGCTGCACGTACTTCCTCACTGGGAGTTCGCTACAATCAACTGACAGAGGAAAAGAAAATTTGGACCTGTTTTACAGATTACTCTCTCCAATATGCAGGCACCACTGAAAAACGGACAGCTGAAGCACTACATCCTTTCTCTAGGACATCCCTGAGGGACAGTGGTGAAGGGAAATCCTCCCAGCAGGCAGTGTTCCTGGTCATTCATTTTGCTTGGAAGGAGAAATGGCAAGATGTGTGCTTATATACCAGTTCATGAGCTGTGGCCAATGATTTGGCTGGATAGTCAGGGACTTGGATGGAACCTGACTGGAAAATTGATGCCAAGGAAATCTGAGAAAGAGATCTGAAGATAAGCCTCTATGAATGGGCAAAAAAGAAACTAAAGATATTTGTGTCCCATGTTAATACTCACCAAAAGGTGACCTTAGCAGAAGAGTATTTTAATAGTCAAGTGGATAGGATGGTCTGTTCTGTAGATACCAATCAGCCTCTTTAGCAACCACTATCATCACCAATGGGCTCATGGATGTACTGTCCATGGTGGCAGAAATGGACGTTATGCATGGACTCAGCAACGTGGACTTATGCTTTCCAAAGGAGGCCTGACCACAGCTACTGCTGAGTACTCAATCAGCCAGCAGCAGAAATCAACACTAAGTCCCTGGTATGGCACCATCCCCTGGGGTTATCAGCAAGCTACCTGGCGGTGGATTAATTACAATGAGCCACTTCCATTATGGAAGAGACAGCATTTTGTTCTTAGTAAAATAGACACTCTGGATGTGGACTTAACTTCCCTGTACGTAATGTTTTTGCCAAAACTACCATCCATGGACTTAAAGAATGCCTTATCCACTGTCATGGTATTCCACACAGCAATTCTTCTGAGAACTCACTTTACAGCAAATGAAATGCAGCAATGGGCCTATCCTCATGGAATTCACTAGACTTACCATTTTCCCCACCATCATTCATCAGCTGGTTTGACAGAATAGAGGAGTGGCCTTTTTTTTTAATTGAATGAAAGATTCTTTAAATTCTATAGTGCTTCGCAATTTTCAATAGTTTCACACACATGATCTCATATAATCCCATAACAACCCTTTTTTTCCCCTACCTCTATATTTCCCCCTCTCTACTACCCTCTCCCCACTGGTAACAACTAGTTTGTTCCCTATATCTGTGAGTCACTAGTTTGTTGTATTTTTTAGATTCCACATATAAGTGATATCATACAGTATTTGTCCTTCTGTCTGATTTATTTCACTAAGCGTAATGCCCTCCAAGTCCATCCATGTTACTGTAAGCAGCAAAATTTCATTCTTTTTTAAGGCTGAGTAGTATCCCATTGTTATGTATATATGTATATACATACCACGTCTTCCTTATCCATTCATCTGTTGGACGGACACTTAGGTTGCTTCCATGTCTTGGCAATTTTAAATAATGCTGCTTTGAACACTGGGGTGCATGTATCTTTTCGAATTAGTGTTTTTGGTGTTTCTGGATATATGCCCAGGAATGCAACTGCTGGGTCATATGGTAGTTCTATTTTTAGTTTTTTGAGAAACCTCCATATTGTTTTCCACAGTGGCTGAACCAATTTACGTTCCCACCATCAGTATTCCCTTTTCTCCTCATCCTCACCAACTTTTGTTATTTGTATTCTCTTTGATGATAGCCATTCTGACAGATGTGAGGTGATATCTCATTGTAGTTTTGACTTGCATTTCCCTGATGTTTAGTGATGTTGAGCATCTTTTCATGTGCCTGTTGGCCATGTGCAGTTCATCTTTGGAAAAATGTCTATTCAGTTCTTCTGCCCATTTTTTAATCAGGTTGTTTGTTATTTTGATGTTGAGTTACATGAGCTGTTTATATATGTTGGGTATTAACCCCTTATCAGTCATACCACTTGCAAATATCTTCTCTCATTCATTAGGTTGCCTTTTCATTTTGTCAATGGTTTCCTTTGCTGTACAAAAGCTTTCAAGTTTAATTAGGTCCCATTTATTTATTTTTGCTTTTATTTTCTTTGCTTTAGGAGGCAGATCCAAAAAAACATTGCTGCAATTTATGTCAAAGTGTGTTCTGCCTATGTTTTCCTCTAGGAGTTTTATAGTATGCAGTCTTACATTTAGGTCTTTAATCCATTTTGAGTTTATTTTTGTATATGGTGTTAGAGAATGTTCTAATTTCATTCTTTTACATGTAGCTGTCCAGTTTTCGTAGCACCACTTATTGAAGAGACTGTCTTTCCTCCATTGTATATTTTTACCTCCTTTGTCATAGATTAATTGACCAGACATGTGTGGATTCATTTCTGGGCTCTCTATTCTGTTCCATTGATCTATGTGTCCGTTTTTGTGCCAGTAATATACTGTTTTAATTACTGTAGTTTTGTAGTATAGTCTGAAGTCAGGGAGCATGACTACTCCAGCTCTGTTCTTTCTCAAGATTGTTTTGGCTATTCAGGGTCTTTTGTCAATCAAATTTTAAAATTATTTGTACTGTGAAAAATGCCATTGGTATTTTGATAAGGATTGCATTGAATCTGTAGATTGCCTTGGGTGGTATGATAATTTTAACAATATTAATTCTTCCAATGCAAACACACCATATATTTTTCCATCTGTTTGTGTCATTTTCAATTTCTTTCATCAGTGTCTTATAGTTTTCCAGGTGTAGGTCTTTTACCACCTTAGGTAGGTTTATTCTTAGCAATTTTATTCTTTTTTATGTGATGATAAATGGGACTGTTTCCTTAATTTCTCTTTCTGATAGTTCATTGTTAGTGTATAGAAATGCAACAGATTTCTGTATATTAATTTTGTATCCTACAACTTTACCAAATTCATTGATGAGCTCTAGTAGTTTTCTGTTGGCGTCTTTAGGATTTTCTGTGTATAGTATCATGTCATCTGCAAACAGCAAAATTTTACTTCTTCCTTTCCAATTTGGATTCCTTTTATTTCTTTTTCTTCTCTGATTGCTATGTAGGACTGCAACAGCCTTTTGAAGACTTAGTTACAGTGACAGCTAGGTGAGAGTTCCTTTCGGAGCTGTGGCAAGGTTCTCCAGGAAATCATATATGTTCTGCATCAGCATCCAATATATGGTTCTGTTTCTCCCATAGTAAGAATTCCTTTTCCGGCGGCGGGTGGGGAGGGAGGGCGGGTGGTGTGCTGGGTTCGTGCGGCCTCGGGGCCGGAGCCCGGATCCCCGCCCGCCCCAGCGCCCGCCGCCGGCCGAGCCCCGCCCCGCACGTCTCCATCGTGGGTCGCAGTGGTCGGATGTGCGTCCGGGTCTGCGGGACAGGCGGGCGCAGAGGTCCCTTGTATTGGCGTGGGTGGGTGCGGCGAGGTTCTGGCGCCTCCGCGGAGCATCGTGGGTCTGGGGCTGTGGGCGCCGCGGATTGCTATTCTCTCCGCACTTTCCCGGCTCTGAAGCCTCGAGAACACGGCTAGGCAGCAGTAGTTTAATGGGGAGTTTGACTGCTGGGAACTAGGGGCCTGCTGGGGTCTCAGTTCTTGGCTGGCCCCGGAACACGAGGTTGCCAGGTGTGTGACGGCAGCAGGTAGGAGTGACCCGCTGGTGCAGTGATGAGCAAGAAAGGAAGGACAGCGGCTGTTGGCCTGTGAACCTAGGCAAGAATGACCAGCCGACACAGTCCAGACCAAGGTCCGTGGGCCCAGCTCGGTCCTGTGCGTCTGGTCAGTGGAATAGACCTGCAGGTGTGGCTCTTGTCACTCTAGGACTGGCTTCAGGACAGATCCTGCTGATGCGCCCAGGGCACCGCCCTCAGTTCTCCAGGAGAGTGCGCCGGAGGGGAGCCAGGGGGTGTGCCCGACTCAGCACGGTGGCCACGCACATCCAGTCTGCTGGCAAGGGCAGTGGGCAGCCGGAGGAAGTCATGGCCTTGGGAGTGTCCTGTGATGAAAAAGAACCTGCAGGCTTATCAAATAACTTTGGTGTGGAACGTTGGTGTGCTGAAACGCAGTTCTGTGTGCTTTTCCCCCCTGGTGTGAATTAACAGTGCTGAGGCAGCAAGCGGGATACAGAAGTGTGAGCAGAGACCGTCTGGAAGCCCCAGACTCCAGGGAAACTAAAGGTGACAGCCAGCCTAGTGAAGAGGACGGGAGTTAGGGGCGGGGGCGGCAGCCCAGCAGGGGCCCCTCGTCTCAGGGCTCTAATCCTGGCTCCAGCCGGCTGGTCAGGGAGCTGCAAGGTCTAATGGGCGAGCAGAGTCCACAGTCCTGAGCTGTTCTTCTCTGTGTTTGGGTCATCTCCTGCCATCCAAGGGGAGAAATCTAGATGAGGTTTAAGCATCAGTGCTTTAAGACTGTGGATCTCGGAGTTGAAACCTCGGAAGACATGTTTTCAGCACAGGGTGTTAAAGTGAACGGAAGGATTCAACCCCTTTTCAAGGAGGGTGTCTCCATGTGGGCAGAACTAGAGAATAAATGGGTCTTGAATAAACAAAAAAAAAAAAAAAAAAAAGAATTCATGGGTCCAGGAATCAAGGGGTGGAAATGGGAGGGGTATCACTCACTAATACCTCTGGTGACCCAATGACAAAGTTTTTGCTACCTGTCCCCCACAACTTTATGTTCTGCTGGCCTAGAGATCTTACTTCTAAAGGGAAGAATGCTCCCACCAGGAAAACACAATGATTCCATTAAACTGGAAGTTAAGACTCCCAAGCAGCCACTTTGGATTCCTCATTCCTAAATCAACAGGCAAAGAAAAGAATTACTGTGCTGGCTGGAATGGTTAATCCTGATTACCACGGAAAACTTGGATTGATACTGTACAGTGCAGATAAGGAAGAGTATGTCTGGAATACAGGAGATCCTGTGATTAAAGTCAATGGAAAAATATGACATCCTAATCCAGGCAGACCCTTCAGGAATGAAGGTTGAGGTCATCCCACCAGGTTAAGATTCATGACCAACTGAGGTGTTTACTGAGGGGAATGGGAATATGGATTGGGTAGTGAAAGAAGGTAGTTCTAAATACCAGCTACTTCCTTATTTTGTTATAAATATGTTTGTATCTGTGTGTATATGTCTCAAATATCTTTGTTTTCCTCTATCTTTTATTCCTTTACCATGTAACATAAAATATATTGACTTTGTATTATGTCATTTAGTATTGTTAACTTTACATCATAGTATTTAAGTTACAGGGTGTGGAGGAAAAGGGTAAATATCACACAGGAATTTTGTATCCTCTTATGGGGAAAGTGTTAGTGCATTTTCAGTTGTATACAAAATGGTTGTATCATGTTAGGTGTAACTATAAACTTGTTATTGTCTTTATTTGGAGATTAAGTATAGTTTAAGGAGATGTGTATGGATGCCAAGTTGACAAGGGGTAGATGTGTGATGCTTAGTTTTATGTGTCAACTTCATTGGGCCACAGTGCCCAGATATTTAATCAAACATTATTCTGAATGTTTCCATGAGAATATTTTTGGATGAGATTAACTTTTAAATCAGACTTTAAAGGAGACTTTGAATGAAGCAGAATACCCTCAATAATGTGGTTAAGCCTCATTTAATCTGTTGAAAGCCGAAATAAAACAAAAGACTGACCTCTGCTGAGCAAGAAGGAATTCTGCTAGCAGACTCACTTTGGACTTAAACAGCAACTCTTCCTTGGGTTTCCAATCTGACAGCATTCAGACTTGAACTGCAACATAGGTTATTCTTTGGGTCTCTGGCCTGCTGGTCTATGCTACAGATTTTGGACTTGTCGGCCTCCATAGTCACATAAGCCAATTCTTCTATATATATTTACACATACACATTCTATTAATTCTGCTTCTCTGGAACCAATACAAATACTTAACAAAAAGTCAGAACAATGGTTACCTGGTGGTTGGTAGATGACTGGCAAGGGACACACATGAATCTAAGGAATTAGTAATATTCTGTTACCTAAGTAGAGAGTGCATGCATTTTATATTATTGCTATATATGGTTGACACACTTTTCTGTGTGAATAATGTGTATCACACACACACAAAAGTTTAACTTAGGACAGGTAAAATAGCAGACTTCCAGCTGAAGATAGAAATAGCAAACTAGAAGATTCGTGTAAGAAAATTATCAAAAATATAGCAGAAGAAGGTAACGAGATGTAAAACATGAGAGATTAAGAAACAGGAACAAGAGAAAGAGAAACTCAAGCTCAAGTTTCATAAGGAAGCATATAGATAATGGTGAAGGAAAAATATTCAAAGAGATCATGGCTGATACATTTTCATATAAAAGAAACAGGATTAATAAAATAAGTATAAATAAATATGTGTAAAATATCAAATACTAAAAGAAACTATAGTAAAGGAAATCTTAAAGGAAACAAAAAGAAGAGAGAAACAACATTTAGATGTACAAGAGATTTCACATCAACAAGAGGTCAAAGAGATAACTACTAAAGCGTGCTAAGAGAAAAATAACTGGCAATCTCAAACTCTATTCCCAGCTAAACAATCATTCAAAAGTTGAAAAACAGAAACATCTGATACAAGGGGGAAAAACTAGCCTACTCATTCAGACTCTGGCTAAAAGAATTAGTGGAAGAACACTTCTGCAAAAAAGGAAATTGAACTTCTAATAAAGAAATAATTTACAAGAAGCAACAATGAGGAAATAAAATTAGAATTTGAAAAACAAAATTAGTAAGTCTTAATAAAAACTGATGGTAAAAATTATTAATTTGTAAGAAGAGGGTTAAAAAAAACAAGTTGGAAATAAAGTACTAGATAAGTATGACATAGACTATAGGAGAGTAGATGGAGTTTATCATTCTAACATCTTTGTATTATTTTGGAAAAGGGTAAAGATACTAATTAACTTCAAACTTTGCTTAACTATATATACTAAAAATTTAAGAGAATCATGAAGTAGTAGACTGTGCAAGTTCCCAAAATGTGAAGGATAAAACAGAAACAAAAAAGTAAAAAGGGATAAAGCAACAAAAAAAGGATGATCATAATGGAAAATAATGATGGTAGGAATATATCCAAGTATATCAGTAACACAGTACATAGTAAATGCAAACAGTCGTAACTGACAAACCACAAACCTACTGGTATATTTTAGCATTAGAAGCTCTAACTCTTAGAAACTGAATAGACCAAGCACTCAGAAAGTTAACACTGCATGAGATTGCACACCACAATTTAGAAATTTGATAGAATGGACATATATGGTTCATTTTATGAGTGCATAGAATATCTGCAACCAACGATTAGAGATTAAGCATCTTTTTCAAGCACACAAAGAACACAAAAATCTTGGTCATCTACACTGATAATTTTTGAAAAGTAAAGGAGACACTGTCTCTTGTCTGCCCAATACAATGACTAGTCCACTTCCCTATTAACAGAACCTGCTTTTGTGTTCAGGTAGTAAAAAGAATTCCCTTGATCTGCAGTAAGGGTTGCTTCGCTACAGCTCCATGAAGTGAAAATGATCAACTCAAACCAGTTATTTTATAAGTGCACATTGTTGGTATACAGTCATGGAAATGATTTTCTCGTATCAATCCAGCAATTACATTTTTAAAGATACTCTTGAGTTTTTTATGTGGACAATCATATGTTATGCAAATTACTGTTTTGTTTCTTTTCAATCCTTATGCATCTTATTTCTTTTCCTTCCTTGGGCACAAGCTAAGACCTATGCTATATAGATGAAATCATATATTATTGTCAAACACTGTTAGCTTATTCCTAATTTTCAGGGGAATGCTTCTAATGTGTCACCAGGAATAATAATGTTTGTAGTAGATTTTTAATAGGTTCCCTTTAATGGATAAGTCTTATCCCTTTCATGGATAAGACTTCTCCTTTTAGTCTGCTATGAGTTTTCTTTTCTCATAAATGGTTATTGAAAGATAACACTTTTTTCTCCTGCATGTATTGAATTGATCATAAGCTTCTTTTTCCCTTTGATCTACTATTGTGTTAATTATATTAAATCATTTTAGTACTTGGGGATAAATCTAACTTGGTCAAGATGCATTTGTTTAAGTATATATTTATTATTTTATATTTATATATATGTATCTGTTAATACATATATACATGTACATAATATATAACATACACATTCCTATATTTGATTTACTAATATTTTGTTCAGGATTTTTAAATCTATGTTCATGAATGTGACTGATCTATAAATTTTCCTCTCTCATACTTTCTTTGTCTGTTTTTTTGTATCTAAGGCTTAGTATATTGTATTATTTATAAAAATCAGATGTTCCAAATCTTAAAATGTTCTCTAAATTTCATTACATGGCGTATCAGATCTGTGAGACATTTCTGAAAATCTTGTCTTCTTTTCCTTGCAATTTTGTTGATTTTTGTTTTATATATTTTAATTCTATGTTATTGGATGCCTACCAGTTTAGAATTGTTATATTTTTCTGCTGAAATATATATTTCATCATTATGAAGTAACCACTTTAATCCCTAACAATACTTTTGCCTTAGAGTTATTTTGTCTGAAAATATTATAGATTTATAACTGACACTTGTTTTATTTAATCCTTGCCTGACATATATATATATATATATTACATTCTTTAATTCTCAATGTTTCTTTGTCCTTGTGTCATAGGTATGTTTGTTTTATTTACATATACTTTTTACAATAAAGCCTGACTATCTTTGTTTATTAACTGTTGGATTTAGAACATTTGTATTTATTATGATTATTGATGTGATTTAAATTAATTCTACCATCTTATTCTGTATTTTAATTCTTTCAACTTTTTGTAAGTTTTTGCCTCTCCTTTTCAAATATTGCATCTCCTCCATTCCCTCTTATACTTTCCTGATATAAGTATGTTAGATCTTTCAATTCTTTCCTCCATGTTTCTTAACTTGTCTTTCAGGAGAGACTGAAGGAGGCACAATATCGTTAAACTCCTTGTTTTATATGGGTATGTTTTTTCATAATTTCTTCAGATTCTATCTTCTTATAAGTTCAGCCATACATTTTATTTCTTTTTTTAATTTATTTATTTATTTATTTATTTATTTATTTATTTTTGGCTGCATTGGGTCTTCGTTGCTGCACGCGGGGTTTCTCTAGTTGCGTTGAGCAGGGGCTACTCTTTGTTGCGGTGCGCAGGCTTATTGTGGTGGCTTCTCTTGTTGCAGAGCATGGGCTCTAGGTGCATGGGCTTCAGTAGTTGTGGCACGCAGGCTCAGTAATTGTGGCTCGCGGGCTCTAGAGCACAGGCTCAGTAGTTGTGGCGCACGGGCTTAGTTGCTCCGCGGCATGTGGGATCTTCCCGGACGAGGGCTTAAACCCGAGTCGCCTGCATTGGCAGGCAGATTCTTAACCACTGAGCCATCAGGGAAGCCCCAGACATGCATTTTAATGAGTGATTATTGTATTATAGCCAGCATTTCTGGGTGTTTCAAGTGAAGATGATCGTATGACTTTGATTCATTTTCAACTGATAGATTACTCTGTCATACTGAATGTCTTTTTTTCTGTTTAGGTTCTACTAAATGCTAAAAATATTTACCCACCCTCTTTTAGGGTCTAGAGTTGAGTACATATCTGGGGAGTCAGGAAACAGGCTGTTCCTAAAGCTGTGCCAAATTATGTGAATTTCACCTAGTCGCTTAAAGATTGTTTACCTGTACTTCCTTCCCACGGTTCTGGAAGTTATTGCTTTAAAAAATAAAGCATATAAATAGCACTGGACTAAAACACAGGGACCTAGTCTGCTTGTGAATAGGAAGTGAGGACCTTAAAAGAAAGAATAGGAAGAAAACAGGTGTCCCTTGTCTTCCTACTGCTGTTGGTGACCCCTTCTTTCAATTCTTATCGAATTTTAGTTAAAAGTGAAAGGAAGAGAAAAAACAGTATTTTAGCTCTATCACTGACCTTGAGTACAGAAAAAATAATCAGAAGTTTAATGGTGCAAGCAGCAATTTCAGCAATCTGTGGACAGTGCCCAATATCACTGATGCAGCAGGCTCTGCTAGAATCAATTTGAAAACTGGCTCACTGCAACAGAATCAGGAAGGTTGAGATAGAAGCAGAATGGGCAAGGAGCAATCCTTTCACTTTTTCTCAGCAGATCTTTGCCACATTGGTTTCAGAACCATCCCATTCTAAGTGAGGTCTCTAACATCTGTTCACTCCCCCCCAGCCCCTGCTCTCCAGTAGTTCCTCTCCACATTTAAACAGTGATGAGGCCTCAGCTGGAGTCTAGTTTCAGCCCGATCCCACAGCAAGTGCTGGAGGCAAAGTGGTTCACAGAGTTATTCCACCTTTGGGCAAGGGAACTGGCTTAATGAATCCCTGTGTCAGTCCATCATTGGCTAAGGACTGCTCCTTAGTACTGGGCCCATAACCTCCCATGACATGTCTCTTATTTGACTGAGGGCACTTCTCCAGAAAACCAGGTAACAGCAAGCCTTAGCTGAAGCACTTAAAGTACCTAGGGTGGGAGTGGGGAGTGCGCCAGCTGGCAATGGGGTCTAGATGGGGCACCTATAGAATTCACTACAGTTTCCAACACTTCATATTCCTATAGCATAGTCTGCTTGCAGGGTGATTGTGGCCCTGTGAGTAGTGTATTAAAAGGAACAATTAGGCTTTCCCACTCTCCTAAGACTTTTTTTTTGGAAGTCCTGGATAGAGTTTGCCATTCACTTCTCAATAATCAATACCTCTTTATAGTTTGGAAATATTATATTTAGTCTGGAAAGAGTGAATAAAGAAGAAGGATGTCCCTAAAAACATTTTCTTCAGAACTACAATTCCACCATGGTATTTTGCTGCCTTATTTCAGGGACCACTTTTTGAAACTCATTAAAAAAACAGAGCTAATTTCAGACTTCCTATGTCTTGCAAAGGGCAGAATATTCTTTGTAAGGAAAATATATTTGCGTCAGGGTGCACATGTACCAGTCAATTTAATTAAGCACAGAAAGTTCTTTGTCATCTGGGCCTAACCATATTGAACTGCCATAGAAATTCAATATACAACAAGGTAATGTTTGGCACAAATACTAGAGCCATAAAATATGTCTCACAGTGCTGCAGCCTAGATGTAAGATAAATTTTAGATATGATCTTAGAAAAATTACAATAAACATACATGTATCAAAGTGACAGGACCTCAGGTCCTTATAGAAAACAATAATAATTCTTTGTATCAGTATAGATGGGAAATTTAGATTTAAAAACACTTTTTAAAGCAATTGGGGAAAAAATGCCTTTTTGCTTTTGCTTGCAGATGCATCAATTTTCTCTAGTAGAGTATTCAAGAAACTGGTAACATTGGTTACCTGTGGGAGGGAAATTTTCTGGCTGAAAAAGGTGAGTGATACGAAGGCTTTCAGCCACTTCATATAAAAAAATGAGCATCTGAAAATTTTGGTGCTTGGTATTGGAAACCAATCCCCTGTGCATATCAAGGAATGACTGTATGTTTAAAATGATTTTATATCAATACAGGTAGAGGTGGGGATAAACTTTCATTGAGGAATAAGTATAATGATGTTATAATTCATCAATTGCTTATTATATGCTAGCTATTTTGCTAAGGTATTTATATATGTTCTTATTAATTTTTATCACAAAATTTGGGGTAGGTGATGTTACTTTCCCCATTGTATAAATGAGGGGAGTAAGAGTTATGATGAATAAGTAGCTTCTTTGAGATCTCATAGCTAGTAAGTTAGCAGTCTAACTATAGGGCTTTCTGGTTAAAAACAAGTTAGTAGACATTTCCCAATCAGAGTTCTTTTTTGTTTTTAATTCTTTGATAGACTCTAGTTAATAGTTTTGTAATCATTCATTCCCCTTCAAGTTAGCATTAGGAAAATTAGTGTCTGTGACTGTGGTCCTGCTGGGATTTCTCTAAATCAGACCTGGAAGATGTAGGCCTCCAGGAGGTACTTCCCAAGTTAACCTTCCAAGCCAGAGGATGGCCTAACCTTGAGAAGATCACTTTCTCTCCAGTCTCATGTTTTACCTGAAGTTAGTTATGGACCTCAAAGCCACCTAACGAATGGGCATTTAACTTTCTAATAGGCGGTTGGGGCTGGGGAGACAAAGAGTGCAAAACAATCATCACCTGATCCATTTCATCTCATTATTGTACATTTTTCAGAAACTTGCCTAATTCGTGACCTTACTTTCATAATTGTATGGACATATTGTCAGCGTTAACCCATGGCAAGCAGAAGGGGAAGAAGAGACTTCCTAGATTGCGCTGACCTGTGTCCTTCTTTGTTCTAACTCTGGAATTGGAAATTACTCCAGCAGACCCACCCACTGCTGAAAACATTCTGGTCTCTTGCCTTGTCCACCCCAGGTGAGAAGGATCTGCTCACCGCTACCTGTGGATTCAGACACAGGCCCTAGCCACAGACTTAATTCTGGAGGAAAATGTGTAGAGTCTGTTTGTGTTGTTTCCTCATGAAATCAGTTAGAAATACCAAAAAGGAAACCTTTGGAATAATCCAGGCAAAATACAAGAGAACCTAATGTAAGACAGTGGCCATAAAGATGGAGAAAGAAGGAGATGAACTGTGGGTGTTCATGGGGGTGAAATCTATTGGCCCTGAATAGTCATAAAATGTAAAGGCTGAGGGAAAAAAAGAGTCAAAAAAGACTGCCAGATTTCTTAGCTGAATAACTTAGTAGGTGATCGATGCCATCCATGGAGACTCTCAGGGAGAAGCTGAAGTTTGGGCAGTCATTTCTGTCTTTCATTTAGTTTCATTTATGCTTGTTTGCTTTTGATTTTGGTGAGTTAGAGTAAAATGATTGATTTCATTTCAACTATGACAAGCCCTAAATAACTCGCTTCTTGTTTCCCTTTCTTTGGTTTCTATCCAAGTCTTCGTGGTTTTTAAAGGAACACAAAAGGACCCAAAATACCCAGAAGACAGATGTCAGATTCCCACATGAAACTACCAATTGGAGCTGACCCTTCAAAAGAGGCATTTGCTCTTCAGGACATCACTGTCTACTCCACCCCAGTTTCAGTGTGTACCTCACCTGCTGGCTTCCCTAGGCAATTCATTGTCAATCTCCTGCCTTAGGCCAAAAGCCTTGACTAGCTTTGATACTCCTTCCCCACTCTAAATGTTACACCCCACCCCCACCCCAAATTTGTGATAACTGCCCCTCAGGACCAACCAAAGTACAGGGAGAAAAATTTTCTTCTTAATTACAGATTGGACATTATTCTACCTCTATCCACTGGATTCTGTGTAGGTACCGAAACTGTTTTGCACTATTATGGTAACCCTAATCCCAAACCCTCTCTCCACTGTTAGCCACTATTAGGTCTATAGTTAACCCCAAAAGAGACGTGGTTGAGAGAGAAAGATGTAGAACAAGTACTGCCCAGGTGTTAAGTGCCTGGAGCCCTGGATTTGGACCAGTCCTCATTTTGATAAGATCTTTTATTACCACTCTTTCTACCCTATGCTGATTTCCTAATCTAACCTTCCAGGTTAGATATCTGAATCTACCCACCCATTTAAAACACTTGATTTTAAAGTCAGGATGTATTCTTGGTACCTATTATCTCTCAATGCCCTCCTGCCCCACTCAAAACACCAGACATTGATCCTACCATTTGTCTCAGTGAGTCTAAAAATAAAAATGGGGTGTGGGTTATAGCAGAATTATATAGTTGAGGGAGAAGTCCCAATGAAAATCTGTTAGAGTTAGCCATTTTTACAGCTGGAAATATGTCTAATCTCTTGGGTGTGTTGGGACAGAAAAAAGTATTCAGAATCCCTGGCACACATGGTCCCCTTAGGTGACTCTGCCCTCTCTCTTTGACCATTCACATGTTAGAGACTAAATCCTTCCCTCATGAATTTTCCATCATGCCACTACCATCTGGCTCCTATGTCCAACATCCACTTCTTCCTCAACTATAGCCCTAGAAAGCTGGTTAATACCCTGTCTTCTATTCATTCTGACTTTGGATGTGTGAGAACACATAAGTCAGATGAAATCTAAGAAATCTACATGTAGATCTGAACAACTAATTTTGCCACAGGCAAGTTTGTTTATTCACTCACTCAACATGAATTAAACATTCAATAAGTGCCAAGTGATAGGAGTGCAGAAATGAGTAAGATCTGATGACTAACCTGGAAGAATAGGCAAAAATTAATTATGCAATTCAATGTGGTAAGTGCTTTAATAGGGCCATCATCATAGTTTTATGCCATATTAGGAGGCACAGATGAGGAGCACCTAACTTCTAGAACAGTGTTTCTGAAACTTTATTGTGCTTCCAACGCACCAGGAATCTTGTTAAAATGAAGACTCTGGGTCAGTAAGTCTTGAGTGGGACTTAGAATCTGCTCCTCTAACAAGCTCCCCAGTGATGCTGATGATGCTGGTACATGGACCAGACTCTGAGTAGCAAAGTCCTACAGGACCAGAAAATACTTCAAAACAGAGATGGTGCTTGAATTGACGTTTTAAGGAATAAATAGGACTTACCCAGTAGCACAGGATAAACGTGGTCCAAGCAAAAAACGGCATATTTTGAAAATTATAAAAGGCTTTTCTAGTGACTTGAAAATTTGCAAGAAGAATATTAGAACTGGACACCCTCATTGGTAAAATTAATAGCATTCAAGACATGTAGATTGGCTAAAATATTTTAGAGATACTTTCCACCTTTGCCTTAATAGGGTGTAAGAATCCATTGGGGCCTTTACCGTAAGTTCCTTAGGGACAGCAGCAATAGTTTCGGAGGGCACAAAACCCAACGTCTGAATCTTGATGTATGTGCCTCAAGTGTCTCTTTCTTATGAAGTGTGGTTAAAGAGCCTCAAAAGACAGTGCCAGATAGTGGTACTGAAGCTTCATCAGACTTTCAGACCCATTTTGTGCCTAATTCTCTAACAAATGTCTAGCAAGTGCTCATGTATGTTGAAGACAATCATCACTTTCATTACATTTTGGCCTTGTGGTTATGCGGAAGCAGTTAACCAGCCCTCATCACCCCAAAATCTTTTTGTTGTTGTTGTTCTCTATCTTTTTGGGGGGCATGCCGTGGCTTGAGGGATCTTAGTTCCCTGACCAGAAGTCAAACCCGTGTCCCCTGAAGTGGAAGCACAGAGTCCTAACCACTGGACTGCCAGGGAGTTCCTACTCCAAAATCTTTAATTGCTGCTGCTGTCAACCAAAACTTTAAGAATTGTTGGCTTCGTTAAGTTGACAGCATCATATCTGTGAAATGAAGGTAGCAATTCTTGCCCTACCAACCTTACAGACCAAACTAAGATAGATGTACTTGAAAAAATTACAGTGATGTATGTCAATTATTTCTCAATGAAACTGAAAAAAAGGGAGGAAAAAATAAAGTAAAAAAAATTAAAATATGATGAAAATGTTGGCTGTAATTAAAGAGAGCCTATGAGCTTCTTACAGTATCCATCAAGGTAGAAGTTCCCAAACTTACACAATCAGAAGAATAATCTAAGGTTCTTATTTAAAAAACACATATCCCCAGGTCCTACCGTTGGAAATTCCAATTCTATTGTCTGTGGGGAAGCTCACGTATGTAATAAGTACCCCAAAGATACTTACAATCATGTCAGTTTAGGATACTCCATGCTATGCAATGGAATTTGGGACACATAAGAGAGAATATGCAAACTCTACTCCCATCACCAATATTATCATACAGAAGAGCACATCTATATCATTACTGTAACTACAAATGACTCATGGCGAGTATTTCCCAGTCATGTAACTCCCTTCCCTTCCTCCTAACAGTTTGTGTAAAACATGAGACTGAGTTGATGCTATGTGCAGTACAATCTATAAAAATGTTTGAGACGCAAACGCTTGAGACGTCCAATACAGTGAAGTATTTTTCCTAATAACCTTACAATCAGCAAATTGCTCCTACTTGAAGAAACTTCTTTAAACTTTATCCTCAAAAGTGAGCAAACTAATGAGTCACTTAAAGACATAATCTGGTAACTATTTCCTTCTGGAGCTGTGCTATATTAGGCTCCTAGAAGGTGTGGGAAGGTGTGTAAATGTTGCCAAGAGAAGAACATTTACTTAATGACAACTAGGTATTTGGTATTATGCTTGTTATGTTTATGTAACGTGTCCATGACTAAAACAACATCTATGTACCTATTTATAACTGCCATATAAAGACTCACAGGTGGAGAGCACAAGTACACATACACACATGGCATTACCTCAGAACATTTCTTACCTGGGAGTCACAACCAGCTGGATGGGTCCTCTTCTATCTCCCTCACAGAACCAGACCCATAAGCTCTGTAACCAGGTTAGATTCGGACTGAATTGCTTAGAGAATCCAATCAAATAAAACTGTCAGTTCAATTGTAAAATACTGCTTTAGTCAGAAGGAGGTAAACGTCCAGATCTTATTATCCCTAGAGGTGCTGAAAACATCAGGCTGAAAACATCAGTTGACTTAAGATAAATCTTTTGATAGATTGTGAATGGAGAAATTAAGGACCTTTGGGAACCAGCCTTTACCTTGAAGGCTGACTGAAGGAGGATGACCAGATGCCTGCAGGATGACCTGGGGTGAATGTTACAGGCAGACTGGGCAGACTGGGCAGACTGTATATCTGAGCCAATCAGCAGTTGCTAAAGGTTTGTTGCTATTTGTTCTTAATCTCACTTTTCCAATGTGGTCAAAACTCTATAGGTTTAGCCCTATAAGCATCTCCCCAACTATTAATAACCAGAGCAAAAAATACGTGTGTAACACAACACGCTATCCAGAGAGCAAACCGTTTTACAGAAGCTTCAAAAACATTAATTTCTTTTAGCAAAGACACATCCTTCAAACACATGAATGTAATATTGTCCACTTTGCTCTCAGCCTGATTACAGATTAATTTCATCTCTAACAGATTTGATCTCTTCCCCAAATTATCACTTACAGAATATTTTGAAAACTGAAGAAAAAGTAATGGTAACTGATTTATTAATAAAAGAAATATATTTTAAGTCACTATGATTGCCGGACACCAGAGAATTAAAAAGATGTCAATAGGTACAGAAGACAAATTCACAAAGCAGTTAAACTGCAGAGTACTTGCATGAAGCAATCAGGCCTGTTTCACTTCGCAATGAAAACTGTGTACTGATGATTTTAGATAAAAGGCAGCTAAGACCTAAACCAGGAAGTCAGTCTATTGTCCTGTTTTGAAAGGGCAGGGAGAGACGGACAAATGTTACACATCACAACTGTCCTCCTAGACCGAGTGTTTTCTTGGGAATGTTTGTGAGATGCTCATAAATGCTGACAACTACTCATAACCATCACACACTAGAAGAGATCCCTGAGAAGCTTTCAAAGAAAATTCAGAATCAAAGTTCTAGTTCTTGCTTATCCCTAGCCCTAAGTGAGCCTGAGCTTCCTCACCTACTTAATGGGAAGAATGTCTGTGCTCTGTGTCTTGAAGGATTACTATGGTGATGAATGAGTTCATGTATAAAGGTAGCACAATCTCAAATAATGTTGACTTTACCATAATTTTTCTGCTAAACACTATCAGCTTCTGAGTTTTTAGCCCGTGTTTCAATTTAGTCTTTATTCTCCTCTCCTAATGCCCCTTGTAACTAGTGTGCTGATCTTCCTGGTTTGTAATTCCATAAGGTTCCCTTTATTTTCATTTTTTATTTCCCCTGCATAACCTCCAGCCCTTGCTCCAGTACAGTACTCCATTCTTGAAGCTATACCATCACTGGCCAACAGGACTTTTATGCTCACTGATTAGCCAGTAGAACATAGCCTGGTCAGGAGGTTTTCACACTTACCCAAAGGACCAGAGCAAAGGTGTTTCCCCAGATGAGTGGCTAAACTATGGTTGCCAGAGCAAAAAGCACTGGAGCAGAATTATTTATCTTCTAATAGTTAGAGCTGCATCAAGCAATTTTTATCAGAAGCTTCACAGCAAAGGTATTCCCATTAAACCATGAAGGAGTCTGGAGTAATGGCCTATTTCCAAAGCTGCCAAGTTCATTGAGTGAATTGGAGCAAATCTCACCTACACTTTCTCACTTCCTGATATATTTTTCAGAGATTAAGTAGTTATTTTCATCATAATCATAGACAAGTCTTGCCTATGAAGCATTCACTCACTATGTGTTTGTGATTACATGGTACAAATCTCCCCCCATCAACCCCTTTTAGACTTAACAGAAAAGTAGCTTGAAATCGAAAACAAACAAACAACAAATTACACGCTCTTAAAAGTTTGCACCCTTCAACTACAAAACATTGCAGTACATCTTTAGGACAGTGCGGTTAACAAAGAAAGGATGTCATTTCAGTCAGCTGTCACTCCACACTGCTTCCACCCTTAGGCAACAATTGACTTACTACAATCAAGCTCATTAATTTGGTCAATACCATTGAAATCCTTCCAATAAAACACAGAATATACACTTGACTCTCCCATAGTCTCAACTTTTTGAAAGTCTGGCATGAGGAAAAGGGAACTGAGTGAGAAAACGGCCAATGAAGTAGATTGCAAAGAATATTATGAAATTGTTCATTTCTGCTTTTTTATTATTTTTGCCCTCCTCTGAAAGTAACCACTGAATTACTTCATCTTTCTGTCTGTCTACATACAGGCTGTTTGTGCACATGGAGATACACAGTTAAAGCCAATGGTTAATTCACACAACACTAAATCTCAACAGAGGAGGGAAAACAGGTTTACTGTCTTTACCCAAAACAAATATGGAGAAACCATTTTCCATTACTAAAAGCATAGTAAAAAATGAAACCGATCCAAGAGTGAAGAGAGTATTTTTTTATGTGAAATATATATGTATTTTAGCCAGGCATTGTAACATCAGTAAATCTCTTTGGAAACCAAATTTCCATTCTGTAACTGGGCCTCTGGTGATTTAGAACTGAGTCAATTCAAACGTGATGCCTTTGGAATGCCAACAGGCAGCAGAGTGCAAGGAAGCCTGCATAGTCACTGACACTTCTGAGGCACTTGCAGTCCTGAAGGAAGGACATCCCAGGAACACCTCCTAGGTGCTGTGTGAAGTCACAAACAGGTAGAGCATTTCCACTCCTCTAAAGGAAAAAGAATGTAGCCCGACCTTGCCAGGAGGAAGAATCTGACAAGCTTCCCAATAAGGCAATTCTCTCAACGTGAGTTGCCCACACTCCTTGGGCACAGGTGAAGTTTACAGGAAGGACCATTCCACCTTCGAGGCAGCAGGAACCATGTAATCAGGTTCTGAATCCCAGTATTCAACTCATCTCCAAACATATTTTTATTCAAATTTCTAAAGCCAAAGAATAATATACCTAATCACTGCCCCCAGCCTTCTCTCCTTTTATAGGATTGCTCATTCCATAAATATTTAAGTGCCTATTGTGTGCAAGACATTGTATTTGCTCCTAGATAGAGAATGATTAACAGAAGGGAAAAAAAAAAAATGCCCTGCATTCTTGAGCCAAGAGGGAAAAAAAAGAAAAAGAACTGAGACAAGTTCTAAGAAGGAAACAGGCCAATTTAATAGAGATTCACAGGGAGGCGTTACTTGGGGCAGTCTCCTGTTCTGCCTTTAATGTACATTCCTGGTCAAGGCGGGGACGAGGGATTATGCATCTCTTACAGGCTCCAAGGTCTGCAGCTGCTCCACAAACCATATTTCTGAATAACAGAGGCATGATGGTTTCTCTGTACTGGTGCTTCTCAAAGTGTGGTCACTGGACCAGCAGCACCAGAATCACCTAGAAACGTGTGGGAAATGCAAATTCTCAGGCCCCACGCCAAACTTACTGAGTCAGAAGCTCTGGGGGCGGGCTAGCAGCTGACATTTTAACCAACCCTCAAGTTGATTCTGATGCCCACTAAACCCCAAGACAGTAGTCACTGGCCACATTTGGAGGCTACTGAGTACTCAAAATGTGGCTAGTCTGAATTGAAATATGCTTAGGTGTAAATCACACACCAGATTTCAAGGACTTGAAAAGAATGTAAAAATATCTTATTAATAATTTTTATATTGAATGCATGTTGAAATACTATTTTGAATATACTGGGTTAAATTAACTAAATTATTAACATTAATTTCACCTGTTTTCTTTAGTTTATTTTCATGGGGCTACTAAATTTTTTAATTGAGCTATAGTTGATTATTTACAATATTGCATTAGTTTAAGATGTACAGCATTGTGATTCAAAATTTTTATAGATTATACTCCATTTAAAGTTATCATAGAGGGAGACCTTCAAGATGGTGGAGGAGTAAGACATGGAGATCACCTTCCTCCCCACAAATACATCAGAAATACATCTACATGTGGAACAACTCCTACAGAACACCTGCTGAACGCTGGCAGAAGACCTCAGACTTCCCAAAAGGCAAGAAACTCCCCACGTACCTGGGTAAAACAAAAGAATAAAGAAAAAACAGAGACAAAAGAATAGGGTTCTCTGCACCTCGGGGAGGGAGCTGTGAAGGAGGAAAAGTTTCCACACACTAGGAAGCCCCTTCACTGGTGGAGACGAGGGGTGGCGGGGAGAAGCTTCAGAGCCACGGAGGAGAGCACAGCAACAGGGGTGCGGAGGGCAAAGCGGAGAGATTCCCGCACAGAGGATCCGTGTCGACCAGCACTCACCAGCCGGAGAGGCTTGTCTGCTCACCCGCCGGGGTGGGCAGGGGCTGGGAGCCGAGGCTTGGGCTTCGGTCGGATCGCAGGGAGAGGACTGGGGTTGGTGGCGTGAACACAGCCTGAAGGGGGCTAGTGCGCCACAGCTAGCTGGGAGGGAGTCCAGGAAAAAGTCTGGAGCTACCGAAGAGGCAAGAGACTTTTTCTTGCCTCTTTGTTTCCTGGTGCGCGAGGAGAGGGAATTCAGAGCGCCGCCTAAACAAGCTCCAGACACGGGCGCAAGCTGCGGCTATCAGCGCGGACCCCAGAGACAGGCATGAGACGCTAAGTCTGCTGCTGCCGCTACCAAGAAGCCTGTGTGCAAGCACAGGTCACTATCCACACCTCCCCTCCCGGGAGCCTGTGCAGCCCGCCACTGCCAGGGTCCCGTGATCCAGGGACAGCTTCCCGGGAGAACACACAGCACGCCTCAGGCTGTTGCAACGTCATGCCGGCCTCTGCCGCTGCAGGCTCGCCCCGCATTCCGTACCACTCCCTCCCCTCGGCCTGAGTGAGCCAGAGCCCCCGAATCAGCTGCTACTTTAACCCCGTCCTGTCTGAGTGGGAACAGACGCCCTCAGGCAACCTACACGCAGAGGCGGGGGCATACCCAAAGTTGAACCCCAGGAGCTGTGCGAACAAAGAAGAGAAAGGGAAATCTCTCCCAGCAGACTCAGGAGCAGCAGATTAAATCTCCACAATCAACTTGATGTACGCTGCATCTGTGGAATACCTGAATAGACAATGAATCGTCCCAAAATTGAGGTGGTGGACTTTGGGAGCAACTGTAGACTTGGGGTTTGCTGTCTGCATCTAATTTGTTTCTGGTTTTATATTTACCTTAGTTTAGTATTTAGAGTTTATTACCATTGGTAGATTTGATTATTGATTTGGTTGCCCTCTTCCTTTTTTTTTATATATAGATATATATTTTTTCCCCCTTTTTCTCGTTTTGTGAGTATGTATGTGTACGCTTCTTTGTGTGATTCTGTCTGTACAGCTTTGCTTTTACCATTTGTCCTAGGGTTCTGTCGGTCCTTTTTTTTTTTGTATAATTTTTAGCACTTGTTATCATTGGTGGATTTTTTTTTTTGTCATTAACCTTATTTATTTCAGGCACCAGCTGAAGTTCACCAAAATCCCCAAGATATTTTCCTACTTGACAGTGAAGTCTAGAGGTGCCAGTTAAAATGTTAAAATACAGCGTGCCCAGTTAAATTTTAATTTTTCAGATAAACAATGAATATTGGCAACCATTGGTAGATTTTCTTTTTGGTTTGGTTGCTCTCTTCTTTCTTTCTTTTTTATTATTAATTTTTAATTTTTTTATTTTTAATAATGTTTTTTAATTTTAATAACTTTATTTTACTTTTTTTTCTTTCTTTCTTTCTTTCTCCCTTTTCTTCTGAGCCTTGTGGCTGACAGGGTCCTGGTGCTCTGGCCAGGTGTCAGGCCTGTGCCTCTGAGGTGGGAGAGCAGAGTTCAGGACATTGGTCCACCAGAGACATCCCAGCTCCATGTAATATCAAACGAAGAAAGCTCTCCCAGACATGTCCATCTCAACGCTAAGACCCAGCTCCACACAAAGATCAGCAAGCTACAGTGCTGGAAACCCTATGCCAAACAACTAGCAAGACAGGAACACAACCCCACCTATTAGCAGAGAGGCTGCCTAAAATCATAATAAGGTCACAGACACCCCAAAACAAACCACCGGACGTGGTCCTGCCCACCAGAAAGACAAGATCCAGCCTCATCCACCAGAACACAGGCAACAGTCCCCTCCACCAGGAAGACTACACAAGCCACTGAACCAACCGTAGCCACTGGGAGCAGACACCAAAAACAACAGGAACTACGAACCTGCAGCCTGCGAAAAGGAGACCCCAAACACAGTAATTTGAGCAAACTGAGAAGACAGAGAAACACAGAGCAGATGAAAGAGCAAGGCAAAAACCCACCGGCCCAAATAAATGAAGAGGAAATAGGCAGTCTACCTGAAAAAGAATTCAGAGTAATGATAGTAAAGATGATCCAAAATCTTAGAAAAAGAATGGAGAAAATACAAGAAACGTTTAACAAGGACCTAGAAGAACTAAAGAGCAAACAAACAATGATGAACAACACAATGAATGAAATTAAAAATTCTCTAGATGGAATCAATAGCAGAATAACTGAGGCAGAAGAACGGATAAGTTACCTGGAAAATAAAATAGTGGAAATAACTACGGCAGAGCAGAATAAAGAAAAAAGAATGAAAAGACTTGAGGACAGTCTCAGAGACATCCGGGACAACATTAAATGCACCAACATTTGAATTATAGGGGTCCCAGAAGAAGAAGAGGAAAAGAAAGGGTCTGAGAAAATATTTGAAGAGATTATAGTTGAAAACTTCCCTAATATGGGAAAGGAAATAGTTAATCAAGTCCAGGAAGCACAGAGAGTCCCATACAGGATAAATCCAAGGAGAAACACGCCAAAACACATATTAATCAAACTATCAAAAATTAAATACAAAGAAAAAGTATTAAAAGCAGCAAGGAAAAAACAACAAATAACATACAAGGGAATCCCCATAAGGTTAACAGCTGATCTTTCAGCAGAAACTCTGCAAGCCAGAAGGGAGTGGCAGGATGTATTTAAAGTGATGAAAGGGAAAAACCTACAACCAAGATTACTCTACCCAGCAAAGGATCTCATTTAAATTCAACAGAGAAATTAAAACCTTTACAGACAAGCAAAAGCTAAGAGAATTGAGCACCACCAAACCAGCTTTACAACAAGTGCTAAAGGAACTTCTCTAGGCAGGAAACACAAGAGAAGGAAAAGACCTACAAAAACAAACCCAAAACAATTAAGAAATGGTAATAGGAACATATATATCGATAACTACCTTAAATGTAAATGGATTAAACACTCCAAACAAAAGACACGGACTGGCTGAATGGATACAAAAACAAGACCCGTATATATGCTGTCTACAAGAGACCCACTTCAGACCTAGGGACACATACAGACTGAAAGTGAGGGCATGGAAAAAGATATTCCATGCAAATGGAAATCAAAAGAAAGCTGGAGTAGCAATTCTCATATCAGACAAAATAGAGTTTAAAACAAAGACTATTACAAGAGACAAAGAAGGACACTACATAATGATCAAGGGATCAATCCAAGAAGAAGATAAAACAATTGTAAATATTTATGCACCCAACATAGGAGCACCTCAACACATAAGGCAAATACTAACAGCTATAAAAGGGGAAATCGACAGTAACACAATCATATTAGGGGACTTTAACATCCCACTTCCACCAATGGACAGATCCTCCAAAATGAAAATAAATAAGGAAACACAGCTTTAAATGATACATTAAACAAGATGGACTTAATTGATATTTATAGGACATTCCATCCAAAAACAAAAGAATACACTTTCTTCTCAAGTGCTCATGGAACATTCTCCAGGATAGATCATATGTTGGGTCACAAATCAAGCCTTGGTAAATTTAAGAAAATTGAAATCGTATCAAGTATCTTTTTCGACCACAACGCTATGAGACTAGATATCAATTACAGGAGAAAAACTGTAAAAAATATAAACACATGGAGAGTAAACAATACGCTACTAAATAACCAAGAGATCACTGAAGAAATCAAAGAGGAAATTAAAAAACACCTAGAAATAAATGACAATGAAAACGTGATGACCCAAAACAGTGCAAGAGGGAAAGGGAACCCTCTTGCACTGTTGGTGGGAATGTAAATTGATACAGCTACTATGCAGAACAGTATGGAGGTTCCTTAAAAAACTAAAAATAGAACTACCATACGACCCAGCAATCCCACTACTGGGCATATACCCTGAGAAAACCATAATTCAAAGAGTCACGTACCACAGTGTTCATTGCAGCTCTATTTACAATAGCCAGTACATGGAAGCAACCTAAGTGTCCATCGACAGATGAATGGATAAAGAAGATGTGGCTCATATATACAATGGAATATTACTCAGCCATAAAAGGAAATGAAATTGAGTTATTTGTAGTGAGGTGGATGGACCTAGAGTCTGTCATACAGAGTGAAGTAAGTCAGAAAGAGAAAAACAAATACCGCATGCTAACACATATATATGGAATCCAAAAAAAAGAAAAAGTGGTTCTGAATAACCTAAGGGCAGGACAGGAATAAAGACGCAGACATAGAGAATGGACTTGCGGACACGCGGAGAGCGAAGGGTAAGCTGGGACAAAATGAGAGAGTGGCATGGACATATATACACTACCAAATGTAAAATAGATAGCTAGTGGGAATCAGCCACATAGCACAGGGAGATCAGCTAGGTGCTTTGTGTCCACCTAGAGGGGTGGGATAGGGAGGGAGGGAGGAGATATGGGGATATATGTATAGCTGATACACTTTGTTATACAGCATAAACTAACACACTATTGTAATGCCATTATACTCCAATAAAGATGTTTAAAAAAATAAGATTAAAAAAAATATATATTGTGTTTATGTAAGAGAATGTCTATATTTTTAGGAATTACCCACAAATTATTTGGTAAAAGGAAATATAATAAACAAAATTACTAAAAGAAAATATTCAAGCAAAGCATTCTGATTTTGGCATAGGAAAGGATCTCTTATGCAAGTGACAGTAAGTGTTACCATAAAAGAAAGTACTGATAAATTTACCTACATTAAAATGAAGAACTTTTATCTGGGTTACTTTTTTAAAAATAAAAATCATATATATTTAAGGTGTAAAACATAAAAAAATAAAGAACTTTTATTCATTAAAGACACTATATAGAAAATATAAGTCACCATCTGTGACAAGATTTCTACATTCATGCAACGGATCAAGTAATTAATACCTAAAATACCCTGCAAATATTCTTCAGAGATCAAGAACCTAATAGAAATATGGGCAAAAGATATGAACTGACATTTCGAAGAATCTAACATATGAATTGTCTATAAACAAAAGAGAACCTGTTAAATTTAATTATTAATCAGAAAAATGAAAATTAAGACCCCATGAGGTAACATATTTTACTTATTAGATTGGCAAAAATAAAGAACCCTGGTAATACCAAGTGCTGGAAAGGACATAGAGTAAGAGGAATTCTATGTATGGGTTTGTAGACATGTCCAACTAATTTGAAAAAGAATATGACATCATCTAGTGAAATCCTCATCTCTCCAGCAATTCCGCTCCTAGATTAATATCCTACAGAAAACTTTGCATATGTGCACCTGGAGGTGTGTACAAGAATATTCATGGCAGCATGTTTATTGGACCAAGATTTTGAAAACAACCTGAACATCCATTAATAACAGAACAGAAAAGGAAATAGTGTGAAATAGGAAATAGTGTGAAATAGTGTGAAATGAATTACAGCCCCATATAAGAATGTGGAAGAATCTTAGAAACAAAACACCAAAAAGAAAAAGCAAGTTGTATAAGACTAGATACAGAGTCTATAACTTGCATTTATGTTATTTATATATATATGTAAATACATATAATATATAATTTATATATTTATATATTATAGTCAAATATAGTATATTAGATTAAGGAAATATTACTTGAACACATTTACATTTTAAACTGTACATTTTAATCCCACTACTGGCATATACCCTGAGAAAACCATAATTCAAAAAGAGTCATGTACCACAATGTTCATTGCAGCTCTATTTACAATAGCCAGGACATGCAAGTGTCCATCGACAGATGAATGGATAAAGAAGATGTGGCACATATATACAATGGAATATTACTCAGCCATAAAAAGAAACAAAATTGAGTTATTTGTAGTGACCTGGATGGACCTAGAGTCTGTCATACAGAGTGAAGTAAGTCAGAAAGAGGAAAACAAATATCGTATGCTAACACATATACATGGAATCTAAAAAAAGAAAAAAAAATGGTTCTGAAGAACCTAGGGGCAGGACAGGAATAAAGATGCAGACGTAGAGAATGGACTTGAGGACACAGGGATGGAGAAGGGTAAGCTGGGACGAAGTGAGAGAGTGGCATGGACATATATACACTACCAAATGTAAAGTAGATAGCTAGTGGGAAGCAGCCACATAGCACAGGGAGACCAGCTCGGTGCTTTGTGACCACCTAGAGGGAGGGTGGGAGGGAGATGCAGGAGGGAGGAAATATGGGGATATATGTATATGTATAGCTGATTCACTTTGTTATAAAGCAGAAACTAACACACCATTGTAAAGCAGTTATACTCCAATAAAGATGTTTAAAAAAAAAACAACTCACCATCGTAGAGCAAAGTATTGTCAAGCCTGGAGCAGCAATGTTAGGGGTCATTACGACTAGAGATGATTCCTTCAGGAGTTCCCTCACATGGAGATAATCAGATAAGGGATAGCTCCTAAGTAATGTATTGCTTTATTCCCTCAAGTAGAATGGCAAGAGACTACCCTCTTCTATGTATCTCTGAGGTGGTCAAATAACAATATTAAGTCACTGTTACAAATGTAAAAAAAAAAATTAAAAAATAAAGTTATCATAAAACATTGGATATATTCCCTGTGCTGTACAATATATTCTTGTAACTTATTTATTTTATACATAGTAGTTTGTACCTCTTAATCGCCTACCCCTATCTTGCCCCTTCCCTCATCTCTCTCTCCACTGGTAACCACTAGTTTGTTCGCTATATCTGTGAGTCTGTTTCTGTTTTATCATACTCATTCATCTGTTTTATTTTTTAGATTCTACATATAAGTGATAACATACAATATTTGTCTTTCTCTGTCTGACTTATTTCACTAAGCATAATACCCTCCAGATCCATCCATGTTGTTGCAAATGTCAAAATGCCATTCTTTTTTGTGGCTGAGTAGTATTCCATTGTATACATATACCACATCTTCTTTATCCATTTATCTGCTGAAGGACACTTAGGTTGCTTTCATATCTTGGCTATCGTAAATAATACTGCTATGAACATTGGGGTGAATGTATCTTTTCAAATTAGTATTTTCATTTTCTTTGGTATATACCAAAGTGTGGACTTGCTGGTCATATGGTAATTCTATTTTTAGTTTTTTGAGAAACCTTCGTATTGTTTTCCATAGTAGCTGTACCAATTTACATTCCCACCAATAGTATACAAGGGTTCCCTTTCTCCACATCCGTGCCAACATTTATTTGCAATCTCTTTGATGACAGCCATTCTGACAGGTGTGAGGTTTTATTTTGCTTATTTTCATGTGGCTACTAAAAATTTTTTAATTACACAAGACTAGTATTATAATTCTACTGGGCAGTTCTGCACTAAACTTTGAGAATTATTCCTGTGGAGCAACAGTCCACAACTAGGACAATTTTGCTCCCCTGGGAACATCTGGAGATATCTGGAGACGTTTTTGGTTGTCACAGATTGGAGCAGGGGTTTGATGGACATCTCACAGATAAAGGCCAGGGATGCAGCTAAACATCCTGTAATTCACAAAACAGTACCCCACAACAAAGAATTACCCAGTTCAAAATGTCAGTAGTGCTTAAGTGGAGAAATATGTTTTACCACAGTGATTCTGCACATTAGCATCACTCAGGGAGACTTAAAATATACAGTGGCCCTTGCCCTTGGCCTATCCCTAGACTAATTAAATTGGAATCTCTGGTACAGAGGCCATGCCATGGTTGTTCATTTTGTTTTGCTTTTTTAAATTCCTCAGGGATTCTAATGTATAGCCAGGGTTGAGAACCTCTGTTCCAGAGGGAAGGATAGAGGCCTCACTCATTTATAAATACTGTGTGCCGCCAGCACCCACCACCCTCTATCCCCAGACCTGAGAATTTACATTTCTTTCAAGTTTCCAGGTGATGCTTAAGCTGCTGGTTCAGTGTCCTATGGAGCATTTATGTACCATTCAACATAGCACCAGGCACTTCTACTCTCCGGATGGCCCATCACACAGAGAAAGCAGAGATCCTCATCAGACTAGGACAGTCATTTCCTGCATAGGAGAGGACAACCCCACTACCAAACATCTCCCTGACTGGAATCTGAGGCTCTATCAAAGTGACTTCTCCATTTTGCTGAGACAGATGCAGCTCTTTTAGAGAGGGGAAGTGGGTAAAGATGTTAAATATTTACTTAAATCTTGTCTGCCCTGCATTGCAAGCAGGAAACAAAAGTATCAGTGACTGGGTCATCTTAGTGAAACCCCTTTCGCTTTGCTCTTCAATTCCTGCCAGTACACAATTGAAATCACTTTACGTTTTTACAGATTATGAAATTGTAAAGATTAAAACACCTTCTTCCTAACATTCCTAAGAAAGCAGGAGCCAGGGAAAACAAGCTTTAAACAGTTAATGGTTCTGTACTCAATAACTTTTGAAAAATAGATATATAAATCTAAAATAGATGGCCTCACACACACACACACACACACACACACACACACACACACACACACACCCCTCTTTACCTGCTGAACACTTTGCCCACTTGCTCTGCTCCAGTCACCCTGGGCTGGCATCCTGCCTGTGCCTCCCACATGCCAGGCACAAAGACCCTTCCCCCAACATCGTCTGAATGGGGATAACTTCCCACATCCTCCTGGTCTTTGCTCAAATGTCACCTTCTCTCTTCCATCTGGACCCCTCTTTCTCAACCCCTTTTTCCCTGTTCTACTGTTTTTTCCATAGCACATATTACATATAACCAGCACTACGTGATTTACTTACTCTGTTTATTGTTTATTGTCTGTCTTTCATGAAGGAATCTAAGCTCTGTGAGGGTAGAAATCTTTGTTTTGTTCATTGACAGGACTCAAATGCCTAAAATAATGCCTGGCACATGGTAGGTCTGCAATAAATATTTGTTGACCGAATAGCTGTCTTTTAAAATCCAAAAATATTTCATTTTTCCCACAACTTTATTGCTTTTACTAAATTATTTCCAAAATTCTTTTTAGAGTATGTATCTTTACTGCATCCCAAGCAAACGATGAGAAAGTCTACTTGACAGGCCATTACCAATTAAACTAAGAATTCAAGGACCTTCTGGAACTGAAATGCTGTCACTGTGACCGTACCACAGTGGATGAGGGGAAATGATCAAAGTCAAGGTCAAAGAAGCCAGGATATTAAGGGTCTCATGAAGCAGGGTAAAGAGTTTGAATTATGTTTTCAGGTCATTAGGAAGCCACCAAAGGTTTGAGGCAGTGGGTTAAGCAAAGATACTGAGTATCATAACAGGTGATGGATAAGGCCCCCCGGACTGCTCTAAGAGTGGCATTGACCATGTTTTTATTCAACGATCTATCTGTCCTGATCATCTGATGCATAATTTAGCAGGCATGGCTGTTCTTAGTAGGACTGTATCGGCTAGAAGTGCAGAGTCAACCCACCTTCAGAGGAACTGATTTAACCCCTAGATCCTTGCGACCCAATGTGTGGTCTATGGATAAACAGCAGCAGCATCGCCTGGGAGCTGGGAAGAAATACAGAATCCTAGGTCCCACTCCGGACCGAAGAGACTGAAATCTGCATTTTAACATGATCTCCAGGTGACTTGGATGCACATTAGAGTTGAAGAAATACTGCCCTAGGGTATAGACTAGATTGATCCCTTCACTTCTAGCTCTGTGGGGACCGTAGTGGAAAGGGGTGGATAAGAGAACTTTCTCCCCATTCTCTAGATTATAGGCTCATCAGCTAGCTGTCTGTGGCAGTCTTACATCCTTAACTAAAGAGCCCAAAGGGACAACAAAACCTCCCTGCCTCGTGGTCCTTTCTGACTGCCACTGAAACAGAAGCATTAGAAAGTTCTCTAAGTTTAAGGTTTCCTCATGCAACATCATTATTTCCAAACTGTTTTCACAGACATTTGCTCTTCATCTTATTAACGCTTCAGAGTGTGGTCAGGGGACTCCGGTGGTCCCCAAGACCTCTTCAGGGGTCTCAAAGTCAAAACTATTTTCACAGTAATACTATGACATCACATGATGAGTATACAAAGTATAAAAAGCTCACTGAAGGGGCTTCATATTCCACACTGCAATTAACCCTTCAGAAATAGTACCACTTGCCCATTTTGCAGTGTCAAGGAAGACTATCCTCAGTTATCTGAAAGGTTAATACAATACTTCTCACTCTTCCAACTATATATCTGGGTGAGGCCGGATTTTCTTCATATGCTGCAACCCAAACAACATACTGCAACAGATTAAACACAGAAGCAGGTGTGAGAATCCAGCTGTCTTCTATCAAGCCAACCATTAAGGAGATTTGCAAAAATGTAAAATAATGCCACTATTCTCACTATTTTGGGGGGTTTTGGAAACAGTAACTTTTCATGAAAATATGTTATTTATATTAACATGCAACAGGTTTATCATTTTTAAAAAATTAATCAATATTTTTTAAATTTCTGTTTTAATTTCTAATACATTATATGTCAATAAACATAGTCCATGTAAACAACAGCTCTGAGTCCTCAACAATTTTTAAGAGTGTAAAAGTGTCTGGAGGGCTTCCCTGGTGGCGCAGTGGTTGAGAATCTGCCTGCCACTGCAGGGGACACAGGTTCGAGCCCTGGTCTGGGAAGATCCCACATGCCGTGGAGCAGCTGGGCCCGTGAGCCACAATTACTGAGCCTGCGCGTCTGGAGCCTGTGCTCCACAACAAGAGAGGCCGCGATAGTGAGAGGCCCGCGCACCGCGATGAAGAGTGGCCCCCGCTTGCCTCGACTAGAGAAAGCCCTCGCACAGAAACGAAGACCCAACACAGCCATAAATACATAAACAAAGACTTAAAAAAAAAAAAAAGCCTTAAAAAAAAAAAAAGTGTCTGGAGATCAGAAAGTTCTGAGAACTGCTACATTAGAGCGAAGTAAAATAAAGACTGAAAAGCCTCTTGTGGGAAACAAACTTTTCAAGTAGACTTCTGGGTAAGCAGGGTGGAACATACTGATAAGAAAGAAAGAAGTCAACCTGCTTATAAGATGAATAAATAACCATGAGCAGGAATGGAAGTGTCTAAATTAGGTTCTCAATGTTCTCTTTATTGTGGTTATTTCCTCTGTCATAAATAACCGAACTGCTAAAACCAGGCGCATTCCCCACTGAGGATCCTGCTGTTCTCTCTACCCAGAATGCTCTGCTAACAGCTATTTATATAACTAATTTCCTCACCCCCCCCCTCAGGTTCTTGATCAAAAATTATCATCCCAGTGATGCCCACCCTGAACTCCCAACCCAAAATTGCAACCCACCCCATTCCATTCACACACACTTCCAACTCCCTTCACCCAGCTTTGCTTTTTCTTTTTCACAGACTTACCACCTGCTAAAATACCAAATAACATGTTTGTTTATTACATCTGCTGATACTATCCTCTCTTGCTAGAATGTAAGCTGCATAAAGGAAACTTTTTTTCTGTTTTGTAATCTATCCCCATCATCTCTTCTAGAGCAGTGCCTGGTACCTGGTAACTTACAGTAAGTATTTGTTAAGTATAAGGAGAGTGAGTTTTGCAGATAGAGGTGGTAGAGCTTAGAAGATCAAGACTGGCTGTTAGACCCAAGCAAAACTTGGATTTGAATCCTGATTCAGACAATTACCAGACTCAAGCTCTTCAGCAAGTTATTAAACACTCTAGCCCTCAATTTTCTCACATGTAAAATCTACGTCACAGGATTGTGGTGAGAATAAATAAGATAATATCTGAAAACAACATATTGCCTGGAACTTAGTAATTGATCATTAATCACACTGTTATAGTTATTGCACCATTATTAGCTACTTTATCTTTTATGCTCCCAGTAACCAGTGTTGAGGGTTTACTGATTGGATTAAAGGCAATGGACAGCCCCAGGTTCACTTTTGCTACATAAAGAGTAGCTCAATTTTCCATTGCTCAAGAAGATACCTTTCCAGACTCAGGGATATAAGTAAAATAGATTTAACTCATTGCATGTCCGTGCTAGAAGCATCATGAGAGGTCATTTAGTTCAACCTTTATTTTATCTTAACAGGTAAGTAAATGGAGGCCTGAGGTGAAAAGGTGTTCTAAGATCACATAGCTTGTTAGTACAGAAAAGAACCTAAAAATCCAGATTTCTGGATTCCCAGGACAATATTCTTTCTAATCCAACTGTCATGGAAACTGTTTATTGGAATACTTAAAAAATTCTCAACTTTTCATCCTGTGCAAGATTAACAAAGAGAACTAGAAGATAATTGAGATTATGTCTGCATGGACCGAGGATGCCTCTCTAGCACTCAGTAGCCACTGATAAGACATGCCCATTTTCTTTACAACTCATAATTAATGGTTTGCACAGGAATAAACATTGAACAAATAAATCCTACTATACACTGAAAGAACACTAACTTCATTCATATAACCATCCAGAAGATTCTAATCCAGGAAAGATAAATCAGTGAAGTTATTCCTTCAGAGTTTTTTTCAACCTTAGTATGTTAATTTTAGCTCTTTCAGGCTGCATCTATAAACTGCACATTTGGACTAAAATTCATTAGTCAATTTAGTCAACTATTTTGGCTAACATTTTTCCCTGAATATTTCTAAAAAGTGTCAGAAATATTAAAATCCATGGAATTTAGTTCTACTCTTATTAGTAGCACCTCCAAAATATATGTTCAAAATTGGCCCACATACTTATATACAGGTAATTATAAAGTTGGCTCTTCCACTTGCACAGGCAAATGACCAAATGATATGCACAAAAAGAGAAGTTGTATAAAAATTCAAATATCCAAGATGTGACAGTCTAGTCTCTGATCAAGCCTCAAAAAAAAAAAAAAAGATATTAAAAATAAACCAAGGAAGCAAACAAAAGAGTTGTTATGAAAACATATTTGAATCACTGAAAGCAAATTAAAGAGCCCTCCTATTTGCCAAATATAACCACTTAGATTCTACTGCACAATACAGCTGTGCAAATCAACATCATAAAACAATATATGGAAGGCAGCACCATGATAGACCTCCAAGGTAGTGCAAAACACTGAACAATAGGAAAAGTCCCCACTGGTAGTTGATTATGAAGTGCTTTACCTGAAGAATCTAATCTTTAATCCAGCTTGAATTCATTCATTTAACAAATATTTATTAAGCACCTGCCAAGGAGGGTTTGGAACATCTGGAGTTCAAAGATGCATGACATTTTGATATATTACCCAGCTTAGAATTTAGGAAAGAAAGTCCAGACCAAATCTGTTCTGAAAGCAATGGGTAGATAAGGAAATGAAAATAAAAACATCCAAGTTTAGCTGGGGTAGATGTCACACAACCCTCTCCACTGGGCAAAGGCTAAATATATAATTATACAGAGTTGATTTAAGAAAAAAAACAAACAGGAAATGTAAACATTGTTCTAACAGATTAAATCTAAATTTCAGGGGTTGAATAGGAGGTGCAAGCAGTAATTTCATCATGGCTAAACAGGAAACACATGATCAAGGAAAGGCAAACCAATGATAAGTACGTAGAATGAGAAGGGATGAATAAATGCTGTGTGAGTCTAAAGGATATTTAAGCATCCACTGAGGAAACCAATCATGATATAGTCACAGATGATGTTCTCCTACATGGGCAGTAGGACATCTCAGTAATAAAGTACATTTATTCCTACTCCATTTCTTACCCAACAAGATAATACTCAGACAGGGCCAACACAAAATACATAACAGATTAGGGGGTAATTGGCAAAATACCAAGTACTATGGAATAACAAAACATCTTGGGCCTTTCTAGTCTTCTGGAAATCAAATGAATAAATGTCGCCTATTCACTGAGCTCTGGAAAGTTAAGGAATGGGCAGCATTTGGCAATGCAACTTACTTTCCCCAGCTGCATATAAAAGATTCTGGAAAGGAGGGTTCTTTAGCTTTTAGGGCCCTAAACTTCTACCAGCTCCGAAATCATGGCAGTCAACCAGTTTCTCAAATAATCCTACGAAAACAATTCAGAACTATTCATTCACATTTATCTGCTTACATGTTTCTCCAGTTCTCCTTCCTGAGGAGATAACATACACTGTGGGTAGGGGCATAAACTCTAAAGTTGGACAGCCTGGATCAGAATCAGGCCCACCCCTGCTGGTTGTGTGATCTAAGAAGAGTTAATATTGCCAAGCTTCAACTTCCTCATCTGTAAAAGGGAAAAGATAGGAGGAAACTACCACTAGGGATTGTTGTGAGGCTTAAAAATGGCTATCACATGGTAGGAGTTCAATAATCTTGGCCATGATTAGCAAATGGTATTCTTAGCAAAGATGAATGTCGTGCCAATGACTATCACTAGCCTGAAAAGAGAGTGCAGTCAGCATGGCTTTTTAATATTTTATTGTCCTTCTTACTAGGCTCCTGTTAAATGAATTCAAATATAATTATGTATGCACTGTTTAGTTCATCTGTGCTATATGGCCCTGTAGAGGTTTTGTGGGATCTTTCTGAACGTCCCCTTTCACCTGTGCTGATGCTCACATCTAGAAGGATTATGCTTCCATGTCCCTCATGAGTAAGGTTCTGAGAAGGTCAGTTCTCATTCTAGCACTTCTTTTGATGTCCAAGGCAGGCAGATTACACAGCTTAGCCCTCACCTCCAAATTCATCCAGTAGGGGCATGGACAGTGTGTATCTTCAGGGCACTACCCTGTGCAGCCTGGCTCAGGGGCAAAGTGAAGCAAGAAGTGGGGAAAATGACTCTGAGAATGGTTTCAAGGACAGTGAAGCCTTCTAGAACCAAGGGCCCTGCTGGCCTTGGTTGGCTTGGTTTCCTTCTATCCTCACCAGTGCCTGGACCACAAATTATCATTGAATCCATGGAGGAGAATTATTATAAGGCACTTTAATGAGTCCATGCATGCTCAGAATGTACAAATTACGTTCAATGTACAATAAGTAGTTAGATCTTCAAATTATCAAACCAAAGGTAACTATCAAAGTAGAAAAAAACCAAGAAAAAAAAGTCTTTTAAGCTGGGGGAAAAAAACAGTAACAGGAAGCAGAGTCAACTTTCCTGACCTCTTGGGTATCTTTTACCAGGTTATTTATTTAATTAACTTTTTAACCTTTTTATTGGAGTATAATTGCTTTACAATGTTGTCATAGTTTCTGCTGTATAACAAAGTGAATCAGCTATATGTATACATATATCCCCATATCCCTTCCCTGTTGCATCTCCCTCCCACCATCCTTATCCCTCTCCTCTAGGTGGTCACAAAGCACCGAGCTGATCTCCCTGTGCTATGCAGCTGCTTCCCACTAGCTATCTATTTTATATTTGGTAGACTATATATGTCAATGCTACTCTCTCAGTTCGTCCCAGCTTACCCTTCCCAATCCCTGTGTCCTCAAGTCCATTCTCTACGGCTGCGTCTTTATTCCTGTCCTGCCCCTAGGTTCTTCAGAACCATTCTTTTCTTTTTTTTTTAGATTCCATATATATGTGTTAGCATACGGTATTTTTCTCTTTCTGACTTAATTCACTCTGTATGACAGACTCTAGGTCCATCCACCTCACTACAAATAACTCAATTTCGTTTCTTTTTATGGCTGAGTAATATTCCATTGTATATATGTGCCAATCTTCTTTATCCATTCATCTGTCGATGGACACCTAGGTTGCTTCCATGTCCTGGCTATTGTAAACAGTGCTGCAATGAACATTGTGCTACATGACTCTTTTTTTTTTTTAAAACATCTTTATTGAAGTATAATTGCTTTACAATGGTGTGTTAGTTTCTGCTTTATAACAAAGTGAATCAGTTATACATATACATATGTTCCCATATCTCTTCCCTCTTACATCTCCCTCCCTCCCACCCTTCCTATCCCACCCCTCTAGGTGGTCACAAAGCACCGAGCTGATCTCCCTGTGCTATGCGGCTGCTTCCCACTAGCTAGCTATTTTACATTTGGTAGTGTATATATGTCCATGACACTCTCTCACCCTGTCACATCTCACCCCTCCCCCTCCCCATATCCTCAAGTCCATTCTCTAGTAAGTCTGTGTCTTTATTCCCGTCTTGCCACTAGGTTCTTCATGACCTTTTTTTTTTTTTTCCTTAGATTCCATATATATGTGTTAGCATACTGTATTTGTTTTTCTCTTTCTGACTTCACTCTGTATGACAGACTCTAGGTCCATCCACCTCATTACAAATACCTCCATTTCATTTCTTTTTATGGCTGAGTAACATTCCATTGTATATATGTGCCACATCTTCTTTATCCATTCATCCGATGATGGACACTTAGGTTGCTTCCATGTCCTGGCTATTGTAAATAGAGCTGCAATAAACACTGTGGAACATGACTCTTTTTGAATTATGGTTTTCTCAGGGTATATGCCCAGTAGTGGGATTGCTGGGTCGTATGGTAGTTCTATTTTTAGTTTTTTAAGGAACCTCCATACTGTTCTCCATAGTAGCTGTATCAATTTACACTCCCACCAACAGTGCAGGAGGGTTCCCTTTCCTCCACACCCTCTCGAGCATTTATTGTTTGTAGATGTTTTGATGACGGCCATTCTGACGGGTGTGAGGTGATACCTCATTGTAGTTTTGATTTGCATTTCTCTAATGATTAGTGATGTTGAGCACCCTTTCATGTGTTTGTTGGCAATCCGTATATCTTCTTTGGAGAAATGTCTATTTAGATCTTCTGCCCATTTTTGGATTGGGTTGTTTGTTTCTTTGATATTGAGCTGCATGAGCTGCTTCTATATTTTGCAGATTAATTCTTTGTCAGTTGCTTCGTTTCCAAATATTTTCTCCCGTTCTGAGGGTTGTCTTTTCGTCTTGTTTATGGTTTCCTTTGCTGTGCAAAAGCTTTTAAGTTTCATTAGGTCCCATTTGTTTATTTTTGTTTTTATTTCTATTTCTCTAAGAGGTGGTCCAAAAAGGATCTCTCTGTGATTTATGTCAGAGTGTTCTGCCTACATTTTCCTCTATGTGGTTTATAGTGTCTGGCCTTATATTTAGGTCTTTTATCCATTTTGAGTTTATTTTTGTGTATGGTGTCAGGATGTGTTCTAATTTCATTCTTTTATACATAGCTGTCCAGTTTTCCCAGCACCACTTATTGAAGAGGCGATCTTTTCTCCATTGTATATTCTTGCCTCCTTTATCAAAGTTAAGGTGACCATATGTGCATGGGTTTATCTCTGGGCTTTCTATCCTGTTCCATTGATCTACATTTCTGTTTTTGTGCCAGTACCATACTGTCTTGATTACTGTAGCTTTGTAGTATAGTCTGAAGTCCAGAAGCCTGATTCCTCCACCTCCGTTTTTCTTTCTCAAGATTTCTTGGGCTATTCAGGGTCTTTTGTGCTTCCATACAAATTGTGAAATGTTTTGTTCTAGATCTGTGAAAAATGCTGTTGGTAGTTTGATAAGGATTGCTTTGAATCTGTAGATTGCTTTGGGTTGTATAGTCATTTTCACAATGTTGATTCTTCCAATCCAAGAACGTGGTATACCTCTCCATCTGTTTGTATCATCTTTAATTTCTTTCATCAGTGTCTTATAGTTTTCTGCATACAGGTCTTTTTTCTCCTTAGGTAGGTTTATTCCTAGATATTTTATTCTTTTTGTTGCAATGGTAAATGGGAGTGTTTCCTTAAATTCTGTTTCAGATTTTTCATCATTAGTGTATAGGAATGCAAGAGATTTCTGTGCATTAATTTTGTATCCTGCTACTTTACCAAATTCATTGATTAGCTCTAGTAGTTTTCTGGTAGCATCTTTAGGATTCTCTATGTATAGTATCATGTCATCTGCAAACAGCAACAGTTTTATTTCTTCTTTTCCAATTTGGGTTCCTTTTATTTCTTTTTCTTCTCTGATTATTCTATTGCTGTGGCTAAAACTTCCAAAACTATGTTGGATAATAGTGGTGAGAGTGGGCATCCTTGTCTTGTTCCTGATTTTAGAGGAAATGGTTTCAGTTTTTTACCATTGAGAATGATGTTGGCTGTGGGTTTGTTATATATGGCTTTATTATGTTGAGGTAAGTTCCCTCTATGTCTACTTTCAGAAGAGTTTCTAACATAAATGGGTGTTGAATTTTGTAAAAAACTTTTTGTGCCTCTGTTGAGATTATTATATGGTTTTATCCTTCATTTTGTTAATATAGTGTATCACATTGATTGATCTGTATATACTGAAGAATCCTTGCATTCCTGAGATAAACCCCACTTGATCACGGTGTATGATCCTTTTAACGTGCTGTTGGATTCTGTTTGCTAGTATTTTGTTGAGGATTTTTGCATGTATGTTCATCAGTGATAATGGCCTGTAGTTTTCTTTTTTTGTGACATCTTTCTCTGGTTTTGGTGTCAGGGTGATGCTGGCCTCGTAGAATGAGTTTGGGAGTGCTCCTCCCTCTGCTACATTTTGGAAGAGTTTGAGAAGGACAGGTGTAAACTCTTCTCTAAATGTTTGATAGAATTCACCTGTGAAGCCATCTGGTCCTGGGCTTTGGTTTGTTGGAAGATTTTTAATCACAGTTTCAATTTCAGTGCTTGTGATTGATCTGTTCATATTTTCTATTTCTTTCTGGGTCAGTCTCAGAAGGTTGTGCTTTTCTAAGAATTTGTCCATTTCTTCCAGGCTGTCCATTTTATTGTCATATAGTTGCTTGCAGTAATCCCTCATGATTCTTTGTATTTCTGCAGGGTCAGTTGTTACTTCTCCTTTTTCATTTCTAATTCTGTTGATTTGAGTCTTATCCCTTTTTTTCTTGATGAATCTAGCTAGTGGTTTATCAGTTTTGTTTATCTTCTCAAAGAACCAGCTTTTAGTTTTATTGATCCTTGAGGATGCTTGAGAAGACCCAAGAATTTGCATTTAAAACAAGCATTCTAGGAATATGATACATATATAATTAAAGGGTTGGAAATAGGGCCTGCAGGTAAGAGCCAAGAATGTGACTTATTCAGAAAAATAGAGACAGGATTTCATTTTTTTCAAGTACTGTATATATATATTATAGATTATAAAGGAACAATTCTCTATTTCCACCACACTGAACAACTTCGAATTGCAACAGGAGACATTTAGTGCAATATAGACTGAAATATACCTGTTTCTGAAATGCCCTAATTAGCAGCATTTCAGAGTCTCTTCTTCTGTCCTGTTGTTTAGACATGGCAATACACTAGCAAGGATAGGTAAGCTTTCAGCAGCAGTCATGAGTAGGGCACACAAGACCAGGAAAATCATTGCAGATCATAACCCACCATAGGAATTCCAAAGAGAGAGAAAACTGGTATAGAGCCAGCGTGTACCCAGTGAGTACCCATAACTCATCGACAACCAACAGTGGCCACAGAAAGGGACCAGAGTCATGGCTATGCCACTACCTGCCCTTTGCTCAGGCTGATCCTCTTCTGTACCCAGACCTGAATGTACATAAAGATGTGATGTTAGCAGTGTTTGCTTTGGTTACCACCTTGGTAACCTGGTGTCCTCAAGTCATGGGTTTTCGAGTCACACTAACAGAAGTTCAGAGTTTAGTTTACTAGCTTTTGTGATCTTCCAACAAATTGCTTAACCTCTGCAAGTCTCAGTTCCCTCATCTGTAAGGTTAGAAAAATATAGTCAACCCCACAGGGTGTCATGAGGGGGAATTAAAGTATGTAAAACCCCACCGGGTGTCATGAGGGGGAATAAAAGTATGTAAAACAGAGGCCCAACATACACTCAACAAATTATAATTTTGTCATTTCTGTTGTTGCTGTTGCACTATTGAAATCATTGATATTACTATTGTTATTATTATCAACATCACTATTCCAATGGATCCTGAAATTCTTAGACTCCAATGAGTTCAGGAATTCCAGGCCAGGGACCACTGCTTCAGCCCACTGGCACTTTTTCTCTTTCATATCTAAGAAATCCCTAAAATCTTCTAACTTAACTCCAATAAGTGAATTCATCGTAAAGTGTTATCCTCTTTGTCACCGACCCAATTGTCTTCACCAATTTTATGAATATCTTTAAAAGAGTGACTTCTATGTCTTAAATTGAAACCATAATCCTAATGATGGAAATTTCAGTCATTGCAACAGATTTGAGGTCAGAATTTGGGGGTTAGGAGGATGTATCAGTTACTCTTCACTCACAGCAGTTTGTAAGAGACCACGTAAGAATAAGCAGAATCAGTTCTTCCAGTATCTCCAACTTTATTTAGTGCTGGGATAAGAGAGGGTGAAGGTTGAGACTGGCACAGAGAGTTCGGCTACTGATAACGTCTGATTGTGATCTTCCAGTTTTTAACACCCCTTTTATCCTTCCACCCGTGTCTACTTTCCAGAAAAAACTGCATACTTCTCACAGCCTGGAAAAGCCACGTCCCTCTTCCCTCCTAGAGAAATCTCAATCATTCTTCAAAGATCAGCTCAGAAGTCCCCCTCTTTTAAAACTTCCCTGATAACACAAAGTTGAAGGTAATCACTCATAGAACTAAAAAGTTGGAAGAAAGCTTCTCTAATTTTATGGCTTGAATAAATTCCATGTTTTAAAGATGTAGTCAAGATGTAGGGCTTTTAGTAGGAAAAAACTGTCTGATTTCAACTCTCAGCATTCTACTTAGAATTATGAATTGTTTTTTTCAATGTTTCAGCTGTTTTTTTCATCTGCACATACTTGCCTGGGGACCTGCTTTCACAGGAAACCAAGAAAAGCCAGTTCATAATATTCATGCTTTTGAGGGTGTAAGGAAATGATCAGACTCATACTGTGTGGTAAGAACACACATTCTTACAGACCTTTTTAGGGTAATGAAATAGACTATCAGTATTTTTAAAATGCATACCCTGTGAACAAGGCATTCTTCTAAGACTCTCTCTTATAGTAATCCACATAGGAGCACAAAGAAAGAACTATGATGATGCTCTCTGTAGAATACTATGTAATAGAGAAATGTTGGAAATATCTGTCAATATATCTGTCAAAATATCTGTAAATAGGAGAATGATTAAGTAAATTACAGTATAAGCATTCTATGAAACACTGTGAAGCTATTTAAAAAGCATGAGTTTGATCTATATTTACTGGTAAGGAAAGATGTTTATGATATACCAATAAGCAAAAAAAATTAAATTAAAAAAGCATGGGTATTGTGTTCTATATCTGTTATTTTCCTCTCTCTTTCTGGAAACACACACACACATACACACACACACACACACACACACATATCAAACTATTAGCATGGTTACCACTGGGGAGGCAGATGGCTTAGGGGTAGAAGTGTTAGAGATGGTACAGAAGGGGTTATAAAGGGGAATGCCTCTCTATTTTTTTTTATAAGTGCATATTACCTTTAAAATTGAAAAAGAAAATAAAGGTAATGCATTTGGAAATTAACATCTGAAACATTCTTCACCATTTTAATTTTTCTTAAACTTCACAATCAACATTGGCAGCAAAAAAACTCAGGGGATTTTAGCTGTACATTCTCTTTCTGTCTCACATATATCAGTGTAAAAATGTGTTGTAACCAAATTTAAGCATATAAGTAACCTAAAAAGTAATTAATAAGGGAAATTATCTGTTGACACCATTGTCTTGTATACAATTGCTCGCTCTTTTAAGATGAGAAAATCCACACAAACAAAATATATTTCAAACACTACTATATTTTTCATAAGCAAAATAAGGAAAACCACAATTACAAGGGCAAACAGGAAATTAAAACCAACTATAAATGTACACTTAAACCTCCTGCATTTTTTTGTTTCTTTATTCAGGAAATTAAATGATACCGAATGACAAAGATCTGCAATCTCTCAAGTGTTTAAGAGGAAGTACAGCATTCACTTAGGAGAAAACTACAGCAAACGATGCTATTGTCAGGAGGATTTAATAGATTTGAAAAAAAAATGCTGTGAAAGACTACCCCCAAAAGCCAACCCATCGTGGCCCATGTGTTTTTGTCTCCAGAATTTGCTTTCCATAGAATTCTATGAGTGCAGGTGAGTTTCAGAGAGAACCTACTGGCTAGTTACAGTGAATCCCATAATGCAATGAGAAAGGCATGGGGTGGTGGTGAGAAACATGGCCCCTGCTTGGCTGTGTGATTATGAGCAAAGAATACTAAGCCTTGACTTTCTGTAAACTAGGAATAAATATATAAAATGACAAGGTCGCTCTGAGGATTAACAGAAAAAATGTCCACCAAAGCACTTAATCTAGCTAACGCTACTCAGGTATTGATTTTTGTCATTATTCCATTTCTATTTTTTAAAACTCCTGTGTTGGGATGAATAATAGTAAGATGATCAAAAGATGTAAAAGATTTCAGTAATACATCATTTCTGTAAAACTACTCCTACTGACCTACAGCTTGATCAATGTGACTGGCAGATATCTATGGAAACTTAAGAGGAATATATAGGCTGATATTGACAAGCAGCAGTAAATAATGTCTATTAAAACTGCTTGGTTAATGATACAGGGTCCATTCATTTGGCTAATGTTTACTGAATATGAACTATGCTTCACACACTGTGTTAGATGCTGTGGACAGATAGTATTGTGTAAAACAGGGCTCCTACCCTAACAACTTAGAATCTACTGCAGATGAAAGGTATTGAAAAAAATACATAATTCCAAGTATGCAGTAGTTTATTTAGGAGATGATTCCAGAAATCACTGTGAGAAAATGGGGAAGTGAGACAGGGAAGGGAGAAAAACCAATAAAGAGTACACTGACTAGCCAGTTACCTCTATGGTAGAAAGGTCAACTATCCCAGTTTACCAGGATTGAGGGGCTTCCCAGGACACAGGACTTTCTATGCTAAAACTGGGACAGTTCCAAGAAATCTGGGATCAGTTGATCACCCTACTCTATGAACAGCTGGGTCTCAATCATTCTGGAAGCCTTCTGAGAGGCAGCATGGAACACAACTTAGAATTATCTCAATGAAAGGCAAGGAAGTAGAGTATTTATCCACCGACCCTCAATGGTTGAGGATCACTCCAAGGCATTATTTTTCAGTTACTCCCGATCTGACCTGTGCAGGGGCAGGGCATGCTCCTGTGCCCAGAGAATGCCCCCTGAAAGAAAGACACAGGAAGATGTTGGCATGTTTATGAAGTGTCTGCAGGCAAACTCTGGGGTCAGCCAAGGGGACATGGGCAGGGCATCAACACTATCTGATACATGATTATTTTTTCCCAATCTGATGGGCAAAAGAATGAGCTCAATGTTGTTTTCATTGGGATTCCCTATTTAGTGGGGAGTTTAGAACTAACTTCATATTTGCATCCCTTTTTGAGCATTTAAAGACAGTTTAAGGGTAGTTTATTTTCTCAGCCTCAGACAACTGCCCCTGTAATAGAAAACACTAAAAAAATTTCACTGAATTTATCTAGAATATGTGTGTATCGGGGTGGGGATAGAGGTGGGGAGCAGGGCAAACTCTTTCATGTGAACTGAAGGTGAGAACTGACAACTTAGTCATAGTGTTCCCAGTGCCATGATCCTTGCTACACTTCCCTTTACCTTTAAAGGAGAATTGAGATCCTTGAGTTTTATATATCACATTTTTTAGGTTCCCAATGAGTTGATTGATAGTCATGATTCATACTTGGTCCTCTTCCAAGGCTCTTCTCCCATACTCATTTCCTCCCAGGTATATTTTCAGATCACTCCTAATTCCCTGTAAGCCTGAAACCTGTAAGCCTGGGTGTGCACTGCTTCCTTTCACTTCTGCTGTGACCATAGCAGTTCATTTCTATTTTCTTCAAGCCTCACTCACTGCAGCCTATTTTGAATTATATTCTAGCTGACTACTAGGGAAATCGGGGATGTTTAATGGAGCTCTCGGAACAGTCATTACCGAAACCCAACATACTCAAATCTCTTGTGTAATTCAAAACCCATGATATGCTTAGTCTAAAAGCTACAGTCGGGGGGACTCACTGTATCATAGTAAGAACATGAGCTTTGCATACTCAGAAGATAACTAAATCATAAATTTAAACTGTAGATTCTGTCACTTCACTGATTAAGCTCTCAAACATTTCCCCAACTACCTAAGACCTGTCATTATTAATCCTACCTGGTTTTATGCATTCCGTCTCACATTTCTCAGCACATATGTTATGGCCTTTTACCAAGCTTATCCTCCAATCATGATTATAGACAGTATTTTAGAATGATGATCTTTTGATGGTTTTATTACCAAGCAGAAAGCAATCTGTATAATTCCTGTCCCATAAACTAATTGCCTAGACTTTTCTTGCTAACCTTTCATTTCAAAACTTGTCCCTTGGTTTCAAAGAATAAACCAGCCCTTATCTTACAAATACAGCAACTGAGATTCCAAGATGTTAAGTGACTTACCTGAGGTCACCCAACTCGCAGCCAAGGCCAGAAGTCCTCTTCCTAGGCTATCATCCATCTTCTCTTCTTGCTTCTCTGGAAAGAAGAGAACATCTCAGGCAGTCATCTTGCCATCCATGTGCCCGGCTTAGACCTCGGTGCTTTAAGACTCCGTCACCACCATTACCCACCCTTCAGTCATTCCATTTCAGAGAAGTTAATACTAGCTTCTTTGCAAGTGCCCCGCAGGGCATGGGCCTCCATATGTGTAACATGAATGCCAGTAGCACTTACAGTCTCTTCCAGACATTTGGTACTTGCTGTGTCCTATGTGGATAGCTATTCACCTCTTTATAAATAATGCAACTGTCTGCACAACTCAAATTCAAGGTCCCTGAGGGCACAAATCATATTTATATATTTCTTTTCATTTTCCATCATGCCTAAATACCTGTCACTATGCATATGGAGATGTTTCACAAATATTTAATAAGGATGATAATGATAACTTCACGGGCAGAATCAGTTTTCTTAAATGATGTTCTGGGGCCCAAAATTATACATATATATGCATAATTCATATGTATATATTATAAATAATAATATATATGCATTGTACACATAATAGCTTTAATTTTTTTATTCTTGAGATTAAAATTAATTATATTTAATATTGAAAAACTAATAAGAGATATTGGCTTCCAATACAGTGCTGCCTGTGCAGAAACCAGAGCAGATCCCACACAAGTGGTCTACTATAATAAGGCAATGGAGTTGTTCTTTTTGTTATGTTTTTGTCTTTGTGTTTGTTACAAGCAATCACATTACAGAACTGAAGAGATAAATTTGCATTTACAGAGCTGACAATTTTAGTAGACTCCTGATGTGAAATGCTTTATTCGATTTACTTCCCCAGAGGTGACAAAGACCCTGAAGCTGAAGTCGCATTCTACAACATTTAGGAAACTGATGAAACCCAAAGGCAATTTGTTCTAGAGTTAAAGGTCAAAGGAATACTAGACACAGAAGGACTCTTCTATGGGTCAGTGAACAACAGAGCCAGAGAAAAGCAACTCACATGTTTAATCTTGCCACTGCTTTGGCAAGGTGGTAGGAATTTGAAATTCTGCCTGCATTTCTTCTGTAAGGTACATGTGGAGACCTTTAAAGTGAGTGGTGAAGAAAAGGTTAAGATATAAGACTTAAAGTAGAAGATGTAAAGAAAAGGAAAAAAGAATGGGAGGCTTTAGCTAAACAAAGATCAGAGGTGGTTTTGATCTTCAGGTATTTAAAGGTAAGCCGTGGTTTTACATTTTTACCAAAGTAAGACAAGTGTGAATAGCCACAGGGAAATTAGGCATTTTGTAGGCAAAGGAGAAAGCATGTAATTATGAGAAGAAAATGTATTGCTAAATTCACAATGTACTTTAAATGCTCCAAACTGGGATTTATGCAAAGCAAGGAGTTTGAGCTGCCATGTGGTAGCCTGGTGCAATGAGAATAGAAGTTGGCATGCCTGGGTATGCACAAAATTGTCAAAGTGACTATCTTAGCTTGGATTTTTGACCCAAGTCTTCTACTTCCCTAAAGGAAGGTTAATAGTAAGAGCCCAGTGTTTCAGAGGCCGTGGAGTGGGTGGTATCTGGGGAAAACAGCTGCTGGCATGACACTGGGGGTAACTTACTCAGCATGCCTGAAGCCATCAAAGTGTCTGTCAATCAAAGTCTAGACATTTGGGGCTTTCAGGACTTAAAATTATCATTTTGAAAGTAGCCGACAAAAATTAATGAATTTAATAAACTATGCCCAACTACAAAACATATGACACCACAGAAGGATATGGACACTAACACTGATACCCATTCCATCAGATAACCATTCCATCTGTTCAGAAGCAGAGCTAGAAAGAATGAGGACCAGAAACTGTCACAGAAACCACTGATCTACATGGTTCTGTGGTGCTGGAGAGAAAGCAAAATAGAGACGTTCACATTTGTGAAGACTGGAAACACATGTACATACACATACAGTTAATGAGGTAGTGTAAAGTGAGGAAATCTGGCTTTCCTACTTGGATAGAGTTGACGCGGTTTGGCATAATCCCATGGAAGAAGAAAGTGTCAAACTTTTCCTTATGTAAGGTGGTTTTAGAAAAAGACATTGTCTGGGGTATAATCTGCCTTTCTCTACAAGGAAGACCTCAGGACACCAAGGTCAACATGAGACTTTGCATGGAAAATACTTTGGTATTCTGCTTCAAATTCTTTTTGGAAGTGGGTAGAGTATAAAGCATAATTTATTTTTTTAATAATATGGAACTTAAAGGTTAAGCATGGTACAATGGCAAGGAAATGTATTTAATTCTGTCTTCACACCTGGACTTGAAAAAGAACAGTAACCATTCCGAACATTTGTCCTTCTCAGAACTAGACATCAAGTTCTAAAGGCCAAAAAGCTGTCACTGATGTTAGACCCCAAAAAGAACCTAGTAGGCTGGACTTCAGCAAGCTAAACTATGTTTACATTCTTAGATCAAGTTTATTCTGAGTTAACTCCCGCATTTTATAATAAGTTATCAAATGCATTTTATCACGAGTTATCCCATGTGGCTACCGGTCAGACCAGGGACAGCACTGCGATAAGAAAAACTTTCTCTTTTTCACCTTTCTGTGATTCAAGGAAATGCAATCCTAAAATATGACAGGACAGTATACTGAGAAAGGGTCAACTTTTGAACCTCGTGCTTTGGGTATTCAGAATTCACTGATTAGAACACAAACGCCCTTGTCACATCTATCACCTTAGGCCTTATCAGCAGACAACAAAGCTGCCTTGTATCTGTACACAGACAGCCTTTTAATCAAGCCTTCAGTATAACTCATATACATTTTTATAATTTCCTTGCTGGAAAAGTTATCTGAAAAATTTGAAAATAACTGGGGTATTACATAGAAGACTTGTTTAACCTTATAAAGTTGAATCATTATAATCATTGAATTTTAGGAAGAATTAATGATCAAGCATATATAAAATACTAAATTTAAGTAAACTTCATATTGGCCAACACCAGGATGTAGTGTATGAAAGTAATGTTTAATGTTCCCAAATGTTTTAAGTGTTTGATATAATTTGTAAAAAAACAAAAGTTTATTTTCAATGTTTTCTTTAAATTTAAAATAAAGCTTATATTCTTGGCCACCAGCAGACAGCAAAACTCTTGTGGGACTTGGGGTCCAAGTTTAGTACAGAGGTGGTGGTTTGGGACAGTGGGAAGTGGAGACCAAAAGAAGCCAAAAAGACAATCAAGGGCAATATTTGCCCCTTAACACTCAACCTAACTCAAAGTTAAGACCTTGCAAGTATAAATTCCAAAGAAAATGAACAATCAGAAATACAATCAGACTACCTGGAGAAAGACAGGTACTGAAGTCAGGATCCTGGAAAAAGCAGGGAGTGAGATATTCATAAACAAAGGAAATCTGGCCCAGGAAAGAGCAGAGGAGACACCAAGAGGCAAAGTGACCAATAGAAACAAGGGAAAATCACTGATTTAGGTGGTAGGGCAGGGGATGTTTTTAGTGAGCAGGCTGCAAGTGGCCATGTCTCTTCTATGCCTTGACACAAGCTTACTGTTAATTGCTCAGCCAGCCTCATTCTCCACTGGGTTTCAACAATCTCAGTGACATCCTGGGTTCTTCTCTCCTTGGTACCAGTATAGCCAGAATAAAGTACCTAATTCTTGCCTGTCATCTAGCATGTGCTCAAAAACTATTAATTGGTTTCCTTCCTCCTCTTAACCACAAAATAAGAACCCAGGTTCAGATGCATTTTCCAATTAAGAAGTAGAATGAACATATACATACTAAAATCCCCAAAATATTTTTGAACAGTGGAGAGGGTAGGGCTATATCTGAAAAGTTTTACAGACACCTTTGAGGGCTGAGCTCTTAAAACCACCTTGTCAATGAATCTTGAAGAACCAGAAGTTTGGATAAAACTCCCTTGTGATGCTAACATGCTTCTGATTAGTCTCCAAACCACTGACACCCCAGAGAAGGAATTTGAGCTCTCCAGAGCCTTCTTCCCACAACCAAAGAACTTTAATTGTTCGTCTTTGAGGCGACTTGTGGCCACCGTTCAACTAGAAAGCTTCTTTTCAAATCTATGCAGCGTGTTACTGTGTCAAATTCTGAAATGCTGCATGTGCTAAAATAAGTCAGAGATGGTTGGCCAGATTAGGAAAATATACTGTGGGCAGGCAACCAGAAAAGATGTTGGCAAGAAAGGATGTCAGAGGGGATTTCCAAAGTCTCCACACTGAAGAATAGTGATACTGATTACAAATAATTCAACAGTGAGTGAGGAGAATCCACTAGTGGCAGAAACCATATTATTTTTGAAGGAAAAGGAACTTAAGGACTGTAAAGAACAAATATCAAGAAATTTCCCTATAATTATCAATTCTGCCATGAAGAAACAAGGGGAAAAAAAGCTGCTTCATGACAAACAATAAAACTCCTCTCCAGTCAAGGTCCTACCACAGATGTTTTTCGGGTCTCTGAAGAAGAGTTTCCAGTAGTTTCGATCTCCACTATACTAGAAGGCATTCTTCCAAGGTTTGTACTATCTCTGTTTATAATATCTGATAATCATGGAACAGACTTCATTTTCAGACAATGGAAGGACTCTTCACAAGGATATGAATTTGTTTGATCCCAGACAAGCTACCAAAAGTACAGGCTCAAATGAATGTTCAAAGTTCTCCAAACACACACACACACACACCCCAACAACAATATAGACAGGAACCAAAGATCAGTTTCCTCAGTTTTGAGTTGTTGCTTCATCATGAAGAGTTCCCCCCACCATGTATCTCTGCATCATAGAGAAAAGGAAAAGATGTGTATGAGATCCTAGTTTTACCACTACATCAGGTCCTTTCTTTGTGTGAAAACGTCAAGAGTTTCTCATTGCCCGCAGAAAATTTACTACCAAGCCCACAACCCTATGTGGCTTTTTAAAGAACAAGGAAGTGCTGGTGCCTTCCCGCGTGCTCCCACCACAGGCCGCACGCTCAGGCTGCCCCACGTGGGCCACGGCACCTTCTGGGTGCTAACGATCCTGACCACCAGAGGAAATGTGCAGAGAGGCTCCCAGCCCCTAGCCATCGAAAAACAAATACCCCCAAAGGGCACGCAGAGAAAGCAACTGCTCTGGCAGGATGTGGTCTAGGGTGGCAAGAAAAGGAAATACAGTTACCAAACCAGACCCAGGGCAGCAGAAGGGCCTGGAATTGTCCTTCAGCTGGTGAACCCGTGTAGGGCTATCACCTTGCTGACCTCATAACTCAACAAAATATAGCAGATGAATTGTCCTAGTAGATGGGGAAATGCAACTCTTTGAAAGGCCTTCCATCTCCATAAAGTTTTGGTGTATTTAAATAATACTTATATCCTGTATGTTTATCACACGTGTTTTGTGTATTGTAAACAACTGCATTTTCTCTCAAAAACTCTGTAACACAAGCCAAGAAAATCGTCCAAAAGTTATTTCCATTGGAAAAATTACTAAGATTGTTCTCTCTCCTATACAGTCACATGTAGAAGGCAGCCTTTTGGATGGTTACAGCTCTCTGATTTCTAATCTCCAGGTCAGAAAATTAGCCTAAACAAAGGCATCTTCAGAAAACTTGACCTTATTTCTTTAGAGCAAATCACAACAGCATGCTAACAATACTCCCAAGAATAGAAGATGGCAGACAGGAGGAAAACCAGGCCCTGAGCTGACATTATCTTGGCTTGTGTATTCTTTAGCTACCTGTCTCTATCCAGTGAGGGGAAGCGCTGATTTTTCTTTCCGATGAATGAAGAAACTGGTGTATCTTCCAAACTGTATGACGTAAGATGTCATTAAGTATTATGGGAATGTACTTTAGGACTTCCCTCCCTGACAGCTGGAGTCAGAGTGAGCCTGCAGACCTCCTAGCTCCTATCTGAGGTATTGTAGGAGGCAGACAGGCTGCTTTGGGGCTGAATCACTTTCTTAAGAAGGTACTCAGTGTACTTCAGCCAATCCCTCATAGCTCTGCCTGGTCTGAGTGGGTCTTCTCCTTTTCTAGACACCTGACGATTCCAGAGCTCAGAGATGAGACCATGAAAAACAGCTGAAAAAAGATCATGTGTTAGGAACACTGGGAGGAAGCTATTGAGTTAGTTAGAATTAATAAAGTTAAAAATCAAACTAGAAGCAGCCCATAGCAGATTAAAGATGGCCAGAAATTCTTTAACATTCTTCTCTTTGAGGGGTGGGGTCTCTTTTCCTTCCTCTTGAATCTGGGTTGGCTGGTAATCACTATCAGAGGAAGACAGTGTGGCAGGAATGACACTCTGCCAGCTCTGGACCGGAACTCTCAGGTAATGGGCAGTTTCCACCTTAGTCTCTACGAGTGCTAAGCTGCATGTTAGCAGTCTGACTATCCTGCTGGAGAGATCCTGAGACTACATGCATTAGGACGGCGGCCCAGCTGAACCTTACCTTCCAGCCATCCCCTCCAAGGTAGCAGGCATGTGACCCAATAGAGCAGCCTGGACACCAGCTGAATACCACTAACTCCAATGGATGCTGTGTGGAGCAGAGGAATCACCCAGCTAAGCCCTGCCTGAATTCCTAGCCACCAAAACAGTGCAATATAACAAAATGGTTGTTATTTTAAATCACCAGGTTTTAGGGTAGTTTGCATTCAGCAGTAGAAAACACATACACAGCCTCTGGGAAGAGTTCATAATTTTAAAAACAAAATCTCCAATTATGGAAAACTTGATATAGTCTAAATTTTAGCCACCAGTTAAAAAGTAGATTACAACTAAGTGTATATGCTTCAAAATATGTAAGGAAGAGGAAAGCTAGAGAGAAAAGATAGGCACCTCTTGCCCATTGGCAAGGCTTCCCAAAACAAATGCCATATAATAGGTATGTTTCTGAAAGTTGTAAGTAAACTGTATTATTGTAAATATTTGCAACAAATATCCATAGAGTAACTACTACATGTCAGTCACTGTGTTAACCACCAAGGTCATAATAATGATCAAAATAATGATCAGAATCTTGTTTTCTGGTAGGCAACTTAATATGTAAATGTAAAGATTGGCTTAAAACAGGAGTTGGCAAACTTTTTCTGTAAAGGCCCAGACAGCAAATGTTTCAGGTTTTGCAGGCCAACTTTGCCAAAATAGTGCAAAAGCAGCTTTAGACAATATATAAAAAAATGAGAGCAACTGAGTTCCAATAAAACCTTTTTTGTGGGGGGGGGACACTAAAATTTGAATGTCATATAACTTTCATGTGCCTCAAAGTATCATTCTTCTTTCGATTTTTTTTCAACCATTTGAAAATGTAAAAATAATTCTTAGCTCCCAAGCTGTACAATAGGCAGTGGGCTGGATTTGACATTCATACCGTAGCCTGCCAACCTTTGGTTTTTCAATTTGATCAGATGGACCTAAAGCAGGTAGAACTTGCAAAACAAATAAACGAAAGGTTAGTACCATCAGATGAATTTACTGTTTTGGATTGCCATGGATACAAATATCTCCTTTCTATTTCTGATTTCTCCCATGAATAAGGGCATAAACCATCTGGAAGAGCAGGCTCAGATGATTTACCAGGGAGGAGCTCTGGGAAACATCAAAAACCCAGACGAGAGGAGATGCTGGCCAAGGAGGGCAGGAACCATAGAGACTGAGAGGGAGGGAGCATCAGCAAAGGCAGCCCGGGGCTGTGTTAGCTTCAAGCAAGAAGCACACAAAGAGCAAAAGTGGGATTTGGACAGAGTGTGATATGTATGAAAAATCTCCCTGCTTTGCAAAATGCCCAGTGCCCGTAAGTATAGCTCCTCTTGGAACAAACTTTAGACGCCTAAAACCATATAAATTGGAAGCACAGAATTAAATAAAGAAGAGAATTTAAGAAGAAGACATGCTTCTTATTGAGTGGCTATTTCTGGGGTTTTTTCACCAGGTTGCCACCCACCTTTCCTTTAAACTTTGCCATTCCACTTTATGCTGAAATAAGCTTGCTTTGGCAAGAGACTTGCTAAAAGTTTGATGCTCTGCATATTACAATTTTGTTTTTGCTTTGTTTTTATACAAAGAGCCTTAAAAGTTATTGTAAAAATTGAAAAATCTATAGAGTAGCTCTCCACAGGAAGCCTGTTGCCCACCCCACCTCCCCCAGCTAGCCCACCCTCTCTGTCCTCCAAGTATGACTGCACGAAAGAGCTATCCCTCCTGGGAGAGAGAATCTAACACACACACACATCTACCCTTTGTAGTTGAGAATGATGTGTATCCTAGCATATATCCTTCCTGCCTCCTTCCCAAGCTTTCAGTGGCATGAAAGTGTGTTCCCTATGCCCTGGCTAGCAGCTGTGACCTACATTTTCACATTCTGATGTTCTTTGCGGCTTCCTCTTCCCCTCATGGGCCCTATGATGCCTTCGTTCAAAAGACTCTTTCCAATAGCTGGTGGCTTCGTGTCAGGCAAGTCCCCAACTGCCTCCACCATTCTGTGTAGGCAGACACCCAAACAACAAAAATTAGGTAAGCACGTAAAACAAAACCAACCTAAAAGAGGTCTGAAATGCTTTGGAGAAAAAAAAAATGAACCTTTTAACGATATTCAGGCAGCATTCTGCATGATTTATATAATAGCAACTAGATGACTAATGTCTTGTAGGTTCCTTTTCACTCAGAAGGTCACATGATTCTTCTCTTGGGTACAAATAAACCACTTCCACTTTGCTTAACTTATGAAAACAAAGGCCTCCAACAGTCAACAGTATCATTTTTTAAGTAGATTCTGTAACACCTCTCTCACCCTGAAAATCATGCTCTTTTTTCACTTAATGCTTTAGCTCTTATTGGCAGAACATAATAAAAATTTTAAAATGAGAATGTGGATAAAGTTTTGCTCTTATGTTAGTGTTTTATGTTAGAATAAGCCTAACTTCGACCCTATGGACACATAACCTATTAGATAAGAGCAGTGCTTATGTAATCATAGTTTCCCCAAACACATAGACAGCACTAATTTGAAAGCTAGAAGGAAGAAAAGAAGGAAGGGAGGGAGGGAGGGAGGAGGGAGGGAACATGAGCCAAATATATCAATCAAAGACATATTTGGCTCATATTTCCACCTTTTTTAATTGGGATTCCAACTCTATAAATGTTCTTCCCCACCCATCCCTTTATGCCTGACTTGGTGAGCAGCTTGGCTTTTCCCCTTATTAAGAGAAAAACTCTTCGTACCTTCCTTCTCTACAAACATTAGAAACACCACCATGAAGTCAGGGCATAGAAGGGAGTCCTCAGCCAACAAGGACCCTTCAGCCCTTCTGACTATGACACCGCCTCTGCCCTCCTCGCTCTGCCAACCAGCTCACCATCTTTCCACCATCACTGCTCTTCCAGCATCTGCAGCTGTCAACAGCAGGAGCAAGAGGCTTTCCTTTCAAGTCAAACAACAGCCTTGGATGATCAAGCCCTACGTCCTGGAACATGACCCTTTTCCCCACTCATCTTACTCTACGGAGCTGTGGTAGGCAGAGAGAGCTTTCCCCAAAATATCCATGTCCACCTCCTACTGCCTGGAACCTGTGAATACATTGGGTTACACAGCAGAGAGGAATTTAAGGCTGCAGACAGAATAAAAGTTGTTAATAAACTGACCTTAGAAAGATCATCCTCCATTATCTGAGTGGGCCCAACATAAGCATAAGTGTTCTTAACAGTGGAACAGGAAATCAGAGGGATGCAATGTGAAAACAACTGAACCTGCCAGGGCTGGCTTTGAAGATGGAGAGAGAGGGGCCATGAGCCAAGGAATGTGGGCAGCTTCTAAAAGCAGGAAAGGGCAAAGAAGAGGATTCTCTCCTAGAGCCTCCAAAAAGGAAGACAGCTCTGCTGACACTTTAACTTTAGACCAGTGAGATCTGCATCATATTTCTGACCTACAGAGCTGAAGATTATAAATGTGTGCTGTTTCAAGCCACTAAGTTTGTGGTTATTTGTTACAGCAGCAATAGAAAACAAATACTGAAACCATTGGTACAAAGCATGTTAATGCTGCTTGGGTAGCCATCCTCCACTCATCCTAGACCCTCCCTCAGGTTGAGGCCCAGGCACACAACTCATCCCACCTGGGCATGTGGTCCCAGTCTTGCCACTGCCCCCTTCCTGGAGGTTGACATTGGACCACATCTGCATGGCCTAATCCCTCTAGATTTGCTTGCTTCTAAAGCAACTTGCTTCTAAAGTTCCCTTCACAATTCTAAGGATGTTTATGCAAATTACTGTACTGACTGGCCTGCAGAACATCCCTGCAGATGTGCAGAATCCACCCAATTCTTCATTCATTCATTGAAGAAACTCTTATTGTTGAGCTGAATGATCCCTAAAGACTCTAAAAGAAGTTAAGCACTCATATCAGTGCAAAGATTATAATTATTACTTCTGAGAGGGAATGTTCAAGAAAATAACTGCTTAAGGAAATGCCTTTGCTATTACTTTCATTTTCTCTCATGTTGATCTCTAGAAATCCTAAAAACTATAGATCAAAAAGCTCTAACTGGCATGCAGTTCATGGCTTTGCATTCGTAAGAATTCGTCTTAATATAAAAAGCCCTATGTTAGAGTCGAAACATAAATGAGCTTCCCAGAGAACCAGTCCTTTACTGGTGGCCCAGGGCACTGGTGGAGGCCCAGATACTGTGTTAGACTGCTCAGGTTCACATCTATCCTGGATCTGTTTCTCAAAAGCTATGAAGGGACCAAGTTACTGAACTTCTTACTGCCTCGATTTCCCCGTTTGTAAAATGACCAAAACAATAACATCTACTTTATAGGATAGTTGTAAGGTTAAATAAGTTAATACATATAAGAAGCTTAGCACACTGCCTGGCATACAGTAAATGTCACTGACCACTGTCGTACTTTGTCACTCCTTCGGTTCTCTCATCATCATGGTTTTGGATATCCCGATAACTTGTGGTCTCACCAAAGGCCAGCATTTTTCCAAAACATGGCTGTCCAAAAGGAAACACGATGATGTACTTATTCCCAGTGGCCAACCAAATGCAAAATCTATGCTTGGAAAACTGTAAGGTTCCTTTTGTACTGCTAAACTCTTCTTAATTAAGGTTCCAAATAAGTTCCTCCAATGGTTTTAAAGCATAGGTCACTTGAAATTAACTCCCTTAAGCTGTTTTATAAAATTCCTTAGAGTAATTCTTTGAAGTATGGAAGTCGGGCCATCAGCATCAAAAGTACCTGGGTGTTTGTTAAAATTGAATTCCTAGGCCTCACTTAAGATTTAATGAATTGAAATGGAGGTCCATAAATCCGAATATTAATGAACATGTTATATAGCATGTAATTCTTACGCATACAGGGTTTAAGAAGCATTGCCTTAGCACATTTTTAATTAAGAACCTACACTCACTTTATTATGTTCAATAATTCAGCAGGTAAAAACAACTATGAAGAAAGGCCAGCCTTAGCTGACTTGTACATCATTCTCTTACAAGATTCTCTTAAAATAAATCACTCATCTGCTTTCTCAAGAAAGAGAAATACAAAAGCCTGACATACTGAAGAAAGTGACTCTAACAGAGAAAAGCATTGTTACTTCATAGCTCAGACACCCCTGAGATGAATGAATCTTAAAATTCAGTCTAGCAACACAATTACATGTGGTTTTCACAGTAAATATTCCATTATCAGAATCTAGATTCTAATATTAGAGTGTTTGAAACATACTCACATATAATAATAATATTGAAAATTCTAGCTATAGCTGAATGCATTCCTTATTAATTTTCCTTCAACATGTGATATAATTAACTAGCAATCCTCAGCTCTAAAAATAAAAAGAACATTGCCTCAGCATGTTTATTGTGAAATAAAGGGTTACGTGTCAAAAATGTTCTAGGAATACAAGGACTGACATCATCTACAGCTTGGTGATAGGTTTTTCTTACATATCTCCAAAGAAGGAAAAGAAAAACCATGTTTTGGTAAGCAATGCCAAATATTTCTTAATTTTTTTTTCATTTTTATTGGGTTTGTTTTGTTTTATTTTGTTTTTATTGTGGTAGATTAATGTTCAACCCCAAATACTTAAGGTAAATAGTTTTGGGCACATATGTCTTCATGTGGCTGTCTCTAATTTTTCAAAGTATGAACAGTAGCCCAGCTGCATCAGAATCTTCTGTTTTCCTTCTGTCAAATGTAGATGTCCAAACCATACCTCTAGTCTCGGAGGTTAGGGCCAAGAAACCTGCATTTGTAATAAGCTTCCCAGGTGATTCCTACACCCATTACATTTTCAGAACCACTTCTTTGAGAATATATAACAAAATTTAAACTTAATGATGTATCTTTTTTCCTTATTTTTGAAGTACTTTAAAATTATCTTAACGGTGAACTCAGTAAACAGAAATCCAGAAAATTCACTCATGACATATCCCATTTCACAAGAAATCAAGTCTAAGACTGTAATAAGAATCAATAAATGTTTTCCAAACAAATGAGTAAAATTAATTATTAATACATGAGGAAATAAAATTGAGACAATCACCTTATGAATTTTTGACTTCACCAGTATCAGAACGATGAGTCATTAAAGCTACATCATCTCTATTAAACCTGTACTCACAGGCCAAAGTAACATATAATAACATTTAAACCTATGTATCCCACTGATAGTCTTCATTTTTTTTCACTTATCAAGAGGGAAAATAAAAGCCTATTATGTGTTGACCAGAAACATGAATAAAATGTAAACCAAACCACAAAGTTTTGCAATGTGTTATTGTTGTTGTGGTGGTTTTTTTTAGTAGAGAGAATATATGTTTTTAATATTATGAAATTATAAGAAACAATCTATTTATTAAACTATCAAATCTTGTAAAATGTGACCAACAAAAAGCAATACTTAGGAACTAAAGTTTAATATATCTTTTTTTTTTTTTAACATCTTTCTGGGAGTATAATTGCTTTACAATGGTGTGTTAGCTTCTGCTGTATCACAAAGTGAATCAGCTATATGTATACATATATCCCCAAATCCCCTCCCTCTTGCGTCTCCCTCCCACCCTCCCTATCCCAACCCTCTCGGCGGTCACAAAGTACCAAGCTGATCTCACTGTGCTACGCGGCTGCTTCCCACTAGCTATCTATTTTACATTTGGTAGTGTATATATGTCCATGCCACTCGCTCACTTCGTCCCAGCTTACCCTCCCCCCTTCCCGTGTCCTCAAGTCCATTCTCTACGACTGCGTCTTTATTCCTGTCCTGCCCCTAGGTTCTTCAGAACCATTTTATTTCTTATATTCCATATATATGTGTTAGCATACAGTATTTGTTTTTCTCTTTCTGACTTAATTCACTCTGTATGACAGACTCTAGGTCCACCCACCTCACTACAAATAACTCAGTTTCGTTTCTTTTTATGGCTGAGTAATATTCCATTGTATATATGTGCCACTTCTTCTTTATCCATTCATCTGTCGATGGACACTTAGGTTGCTTCCATATCCTGGCTACTGTAAATAGTGCTGCAATGAACATTGTGCTACATGACTCTTTTTGAATTATGGTTTTCTCCGGGTAATATGCCCAGTAGTGGGATTGCTGGGTCATATGGTAGTTCTCTTTTTCGTTTTTTAAGGAACCTCCATACCGTTCTCCATAGTGGATGCATCAATTTACATTCCCAACAACAGTGCAAGAGGGTTCCCTTTTCTCCACACCCTCTCCAGCATTTATTGTTTGTAGATTTTTTGATGATGGCCATTCTGACCGGTAGGAGGTGATACCTCATTGTAGTTTTGATTTGCATTTCTCTAATGATAAGTGATGTTCAGCATCCTTTCATGTGTTTGTTGGCAATCTTTATATCTTCTTTGGAGAAAGGTCTATTTAGGTCTTCTTCCCATTTTTGGAATGGTTTGGTTTTTTTGATATTGAGATGCATGAGCTGCTTATATATTTTGGAGACTCATCCTTTGTCAATTGCTCCATTTGCAAATATTTTCTCCCATTCTGAGGGTTGTCTTTTCATCTTGTTTATGGTTACCTTTGCTGTGCAAAAGCTTTTAAGTTTCATTAGGTCCCAGTTGTTTATATTTGTTTTTATTTCCCCTTTCTCTAGGAGATGGGTCAAACAGGATGTTGCTGTGATTTATGCCATAGAGTGTTCTGTTTTCATCTAAGAGTTTTACAGTGTCTGGTCTTACATTTAGGTCTTCAATCCATTTTGAGTTTGTTTTTGTGTATGGTGTTAGGGAGTGTTCTAATTTCATTCTTCTACATGTAGCTGTCCAGTTTTCCCAGCACCACTTATTGAAGAGGCTGTCTTTTCTCCATTGTATATTCTTGCCTCCTTTCTCAAAGATAAGGTGACCATATGTGCATGGGTTTATCTCTGGGCTTTCTATCCTGTTCCATTGATCCATATTTCTGTTATTGTGCAAGTACTATACTGTCTTGATTACTGTAGCTTTGTAGTATAGACTGAAGTCAGGGAGCCTGATTCCTCCAGCTCCGTTTTTCTTTCTCAAGATTGCTTTGGCTATTCGGGGTCGTCTGTGTTTCCATACAAATTGTGAAATGTTTTGTTCTAGTTCTGTGAAAAATACCATTGCTAGTTTGATAGGGATTGCACTGAAACTGTTGATTGCTTTGGGTAGTATAGTCATTTTTACAATGTTGATTCTTGCAATCCAAGAACATGGTATATCTCTCCAGCTGTTTGTATCATCTTTAATTGTTTTCACCAGTGTCTTATAGTTTTCTGCATAAAGGTCTTTTTTCTCCTTAGGTAGGTTTATTCCTAGGTATTTTATTTTTTTTGTTGAAATGGTAAATGGGAGTGTTTCCTTAAATTCTGTTTCAGATTTTTCATCATTAGTGTATAGGAATGCAAGAGATTTCTGTGCATTAATTTTGTATCCTGCTACTTTACCAAATTCATTGATTAGCTCTAGTAGTTTTCTGATAGCATCTTTAGGATTCTCTATGTATAGTGTCATGTCACCTGCAAACAGTAACAGTTTTACTACTTCTTTTCCGATTTGGACCAGTTTATCTCTTTTTCTTCTCTGATTGCCATGGCGGAAACTTCCAAAACTATGTTGAATAATAGTGGTGAGAGTGGACAGCCTTGTTTTGTTCCTGATCTTAGTGGAAATGGTTTCAGTTTTTCACCATTGAGAACGATGCTGCCTGTGGGTTTGTCATATATGGCCTTTACTATGTTGAGGTAAGTTCCCTCTATGCCTACTTTCTGGAGGGTTTTTATCATAAATGGGTGTTGAATTTTGTCAAAAGCTTTTTCTGCATCTATTGAGATGATCATAAGGTTTTTATTCTTCAATTTGTTAATATGGTGTATCACACTGATTGATTTGCGTATATTGAAGAATCCTTGCAATTCCTGACATAAACCCCACTTGACCATGGTATATGATGCTTTTAATGCGCTGTTGGATTCTGTTTGCTAGTATTTTGTTGAGGATTTTTGCATATATGTTCATCAGTGATACTGGCCTGTATTTCTCTTTCTTTGTGACATCTTTGTCTGGTTTTGGTATCAGGGTGATGGTGGCCTCGTAGAATGAGTTTGGGAGTGTTCCTCCCTTTGCTATATTTTGGAAGAGTTTGAGAAGGATACGTGTTAGTTCTTCTGTAAATGTTTGATAGAATTCGCCTGTGAAGCCATCTGGTCCTGGGCTTTTGTTTGTTGGAAGATTTTTAATCACAGTTTCAACTTCAGTGCTTGTGACTGGTCTGTTTATATTTTCTATTTTTCCTGGGTCAATCTCAGAAAGTTGTGCTTTTCTAAGAATTTGTCCATTTCTTCCAAGTTGTCCATTTTATTGGCATATAGTTGCTTGTAGTAATCCCTCATGATTCTTTGTATTTCTGCTGGGTCAATTGTTACTTCCCCTTTGTCATTTCTCATTCTGTTGATTTGAGTCTTCTCCCTTTTTTTCTTGATGAATCTAGCTAGTGGTTTATCAGTTTTGTTTATCTTCTCAAAGAACCACCTTTTAGTTTTATTGATCTTTGCTATCATTTCCTTCATTTCTTTCTCATTTATTTCTGATCAGATTTTTACGATTTCTTTTCTTCTGCTAACTTTGGGGTTTTTTTGTTCTTCCTTCTCTAATTGCTTTAGTTGTAAGGTTTGGTTTTTTATTTGAGATGTTTCTTGTTTCTTGAGGTAGGATTGTATTGCTATAAACTTCCCTCTTAGAACTGCTTCTGCTGCATCCCATAGGTTTTGGGTCATCATGTTTTCATTGTCATTTGTTTCTAGGTACTTTTTGATTTTCTCTTTGATTTCTTCAGTGATCTCTTGCTTATTTAGTAGCGTATTGTTTAGCCTCAATGTGTTTGTATTTTTTACATTTTTTTCCTGTAACTGATATTTAGTCTTAGAGCATTGTGGTCCAAAAAGATACTTGATATGATTTCAATTTTTTTAAATTTACCAAGGCTTGATTTGTGACCCAACTTATGATCTATCCTGGAGAATGTTCCATGAGCACTTGAGAAGAAAGTGTATTCTTTTGTTTTTGGATGGAATGTCCTATAAATATCAATTTAGTCCATCTTGTTTAATGCATCATTTAAAGCTTGTGTTTCCTTATATATTTTCATTTTAGATGATCTGTCCATTGGTGAAAGTGGGGTGTTAAAGTCCCCTACTATTATTGTGTTACCGACAATTTCCCCTTTCATGGCTGTTAGCATTTGCCTTATGTATTGAGGTGCTCCTAAGTTAGGTGAATAAATATTTACAATTGTTATACCTTCTTCTTTGATTGATCCCTTGATCATTATGTAGTGTCCTTCCTTGTCTCTTTTAACATTCTTTATTTTAAAGTCCATTTTACCTAAGATGAGTATGGCTACTCCAGCTTTCTTTTGATTTCCATTTGCATGGAATATCTTTTTCCATCCCCTCACTTTCAGTCTGTATGTATCCCTAGGTCTGAAGTGGGTCTCTTGTAGGCAGCATATATACGGTCTTGTTTTTGTATCCAATCAGCCAGTCTATGTCTTTTGGTTGGAGCATTTAATCCATTTACATTTATGGTAGTTATAGATATGTATGTTCCTATTACCATTTTCTTAATTGTTTTCGGTTTGTTATTGTAGTCTTTTCTACTCTTGTGTTTCCTGCCTAGAGAAGTTCCTTTAGCATTTGTTGTAAAGCTGGTTTAGTGGTGCTCAATTCTCTTAGCTTTTGCTTGTTTGTAAAGGTTTTAATTTCTCCATCGAACCTGAATGAGATCCTTGCTGGGTAGAGTAATCTTGGTCGTAGGTTTTTCCCTTTCATCACTTTAAATATGTCCTGCTACACCCTTATGGCTTGCAGAGTTTCTGCTGAAAGATCAGCTGTTAACCTTATGGGGATTCCTTTGTATGTTATCTGTTGCTTTTCCCTTGCTGCTTTTAATATTTTTTCTTTGTATTTAATTTTTGATAGTTTGATTAATATGTGTCTTGGCGTGTTTCTCCTTGGATTTATCCTGTATCTGTGCTTCGTGGACTTGATTGACTATTTCCTTTCCCATATTAGGGAAGTTTTCAACTATAATCTCTTCAAATATTTTCTCAGTCCCTTTCTTTTTCTCTTCTTCTTCTGGGACCCCTATAATTCGAATGTTGGTGCGTTTAATGGTGTCCCAGAGGTCTCTGACACTGCCTCAAGTCTTTTCATTCTTTTTTCTTTATTCTGCTCTATGGTAGTTATTTCCACTATTTTATCTCCCAGGTCACTTATCCATTCTTCTGCCTCAGTTATTCTGCTATTATTTCCTTCTAGAGAATTTTTAATTTCATTTATTGTGTTGTTCATCATTGTTTGTTTGCACTTTAGTTCTTCTAGGTCCTTGTTAAACGTTTCTTGTATTTTCTCCATTCTGTTTCCAAGATTTTGAATCATCTTTACTATCATTACTCTGAATTCTTTTTCAGGTAGACTGCCTATTTCCTCTTCATTTGTTTGGTCTGGCGGGTTTTTACCTTGCTCCTTCATCTGCTGTGTATTTCTGTGTCGTCTCACTTTGTTTAACTTACTGTGTTTGGGGTCTCCTTTTCACAGGCTGCAGGTTCGTAGTTCCCGTTGTTTTTGGTGCCTGCCCCCAGTGGCTAAGGTTGGTCAATGGGTTGTGTAGGCTTCCTGGCGGAGGGGACTGGTTGCCTGTGTTTTGATGCATGAGGCTGTATCTTGTCTTTCTGGTGGGCAGGACCGCGTCCGGTGGTGTGTTTTGGGGTGTCTGTGAACTTATTATGATTTTAGGCAGCCTCTCTGCTAATGGGTGGGGTTGTGTTCCTGTCTTGCTAGTTGTTTGGCATAGGGTGTCCAGAACTGGAGCTTGCTGCTCGTTGAGTGGAGCGGCATCTTAACGTTGAGATGGAGACCTCTGGGAGAGCTCTCACCGATTGATATTATGAGGGGCTGGGAGGTCTCTGGTGGACCAATGTCCTGAGTTTGGCTCTCCTACCTCAGAGTCTCAGGGCTGACATCTGGCCAGATCACCAAGACCCTGTCAGCCACACAGCTCAGAAGAAAAGGGAGAAAAGAAAAAAAAAGAAAGAAAGAAAAAAATAAATAAAGTTATTAAAATAAAAAATATATATATTATTAAAATAAAAATATTAAAAAGTAATTTAAAAAAAAGAGAGAGCTACCAAACCAATAAACAAATCCACCAACAATAACCAGCGCTAAAAACTATACTAAAAAAAAATGGACAGACAGAACCCTTGGAGAAATGGTAAAAGCAAACCTATACAGACAAAAATCACACAAAGAAGCATACACATACACACTGACAGAAAGAGAAAAAGAAAAAATATATATGTACATATATATATAAAAAAAGGAAGAGAGCAACCAAATCAATAAACAAATCTACCAATGATAATAAGCTCTAAATACTAAACTAAGATAAACATATAAATCAGAAACTAGTCAGTCGCATACAGCAAACCCCAAGTCTACAGTTGCTCCCAAAGTCCACCGCCTCAATTTTGGGATAATTCGTTGTCTATTCAGGTATTCCAGAGATGCAGAGTACATCAAGTTGATTGTGGAGATTTAATCTGCTGCTCCTGAGGCTACCTGGAGAGATTTCCCTTTCTCTTCTTTGTTCGCACAGCTCCTGGGGTTCAGCTTTGGATCTGCCCCCGCCTCTGCATGTAGGTCGCCTGAGGGCGTCTGTTCCCGCTCAGACAGGACGGGGTTAAAGTAGCAGCTGATTAGGGGGCTCTGGCTCACTCAGGCCGGGGTGAGGGAGGGGTACAGAATGCAGGGTAAGCCTGCGGCGGCAAGGCCAACATGACGTTGCAACAGCCTGAGGCGTGCTGTGTCTTCTCCCGGGAAGTTGTCCCTGGATCACGGGACCCTGGCAGTGGGGGCTCCCAGGAGGGGAGGTGTGGATAGTGACCTGTGCTTGCACACAGGCTTCTTGGTGGCGGCAGCAGCAGCCTTAGCATCTCATGCCCGTCTCTGGTGTCTGCGCTGATAGCCATGGCTCACGCCCATCTCTGGAGCTCGTTTAGGTGGTGCTCTGAATCCCCTCTCCTCGCGCACCCCGAAACAATGGTCTCTTGCATCTTAGTCAGGTCCAGACTTTTTCCTGGACTCCCTCCCGGCTAGCTGTGGTGCACTAGCCCCCTTCAGGCTGTGTTCACACAGCCAACCCCAGTCCTCTCGCTGGGATCTGACCTCCGAAGCCCGAGCCTCAGCTCCCAGCTGCCACCCGTCCCAGCGGGTGAGCCAACAAGTCTCTCAGGCTGGTGAGTGCTGGTCGGCACTGATCCTCTGTGCGGGAATCTCTCTGCTTTGCCCTCTGCACCCCTGTTGCTGCGCTCTCCTCCATGGCTCTGAAGCTTCCCCTACGCCACCCACCCCACCCACCCCCGTCTCCGCCAGTGAAGGGGCTTCCTAGTGTGTGGAAAGTTTTCCACCTTCACAGCTCCCTTCCAGAGGTTCAGGTCCCGGCCTTATTCTTTGTCTCTGTTTTTTCTTTTTTCTTTTGCCCTACCCAGGTACGTGGGGAGTTTTTGCCTTTTGGGAGGTCTGAGGTCTTCTGCCAGCATTCAGTAGGTGTTCTGTAGGAGTTGTTCCACTTGTAGATGTATTTTTGATGTATTTGTGTGGAGCAAGGTGATCTCCACGTCTTAGTCCTCCGCCATCTTGAAGGTCCTCTCTGTTGTGTTACCTTTGTTTTAACTTTTTAGATTTCTCTTGATGCAGGTAGTGTTACCATCCATCCAAGAATCAATACCCATCCAAATGGATTCTTCTTCATGGAGAAGAGTATCTATCTATGGTCAGGTGTTAGTCACTGGCCCCATAACTCATGAGTCCATTTCACTGGCAATGTATAATAAGTAGTAATCACCTGACTGATTACTCTTCCCATGATACTGGTTTGTCCTAGTCTGTTTGAGAAGTGACACTTGCCTCCAACTTGCCTCCACCTAATGCCACAAGCATCACAGGCCCTATCCAGCCCCCAACAGATGAGCTAAGATATGTACAGCACCTCTCACCCAACTCTATCGATTACCTCGTTATATTAGTGGCTTCCTCATTTAAATTACAAAAAAAATTTGTTAATTATAGGAAAGTTACAATAGAAAAAAATTTAGATCATTTTGACATTACACCATTATGCTTATTACAACTGCATATGAATGCAATTATTAATCTCCTTTTCACTTAATATATCATAGATATCTATTATTATATCTACATTTATTTTGATAATTTTATCATCTTTCTTCAAAAGGGCAAACCATGGTTTACCTAAACTTTTAATACCTCTACTCTTAGGCATTTATGTTGTTTCCAATGTTTTCCTATTATAAATCATGTTTTAATGAGTATTTGTGGTGTTTTCTGTAGTTCAAATTATTACTTTAGAACAGATTCCCAGTTCTGAGATGTATAAAGCAAAGGTATAATATTTTTATTGACTTTTGGAAAAGATTATGCCAGTTTACTGAGCTCCAACAAAGATACTATTTACTTGTTCACAGTATCCTTGTCAGAATTGAATATATTTCTTTGTTTTTGCTAATTAAATAAGGAAAAAACAGTCTCTTTGCTGATACTGTATTCTGTAGTACTTTGTTGGTTTTTTCTCCAAGTATTTGAATAGTAAAGCTTTTTGAAAATGAGAACTGGGAAAGCTGCAAACAAACAGAATCTGAATGGAAGGGATAACGCACAATTACAACCAGACAGTGAAGAAGGCTGGGAACATATGAGAATAACTGCAACAAGAAGAAGATGCTGACTGAGTAAAAACAAAATGAGTTCAGGATCTGGAGGAGTTCCAAGTGGCCAAGAGAGGATACCATGGGGCTGGGGGTTGGAAAGGAAAGGAAAGAAAGGAAGGAAGAGAATATTTGTTGAGCACCTACTATGTGCCAGCAACCATGCTCTATTATTTACAGATAATATATTATTTATTCCTTGCAATAGTCCTGTACCCTGGTGTACTGGGTTAAACAGTATCCCTCCAAAACTTCACGTCCACCCAGAACTTGACCTTGTTTGGAAACAGTCTTCGCAGATGTAATTAGTTAAGATGAGGTCATACTGGATCAAAGTGGACCCTAAATCCAATGACTAATGTCCTTACAGAAAAATCATGTGAAGACACAGACACCAACACACCCTGGGGAAAAGACCATGTGACGACAGAGGCAGAAACTGGAGGGATACAGCTATATGCCAAGGAACCCCAAGGATTGCTGACAATCACCCCAAGAAACTTGGAAGAGATAAGGAAGCATCCTTCCTAGAGACTTCAGAGGGAGCAGGGCTCTGCTGACACCTTAATTTTGGACTTCTGGCCTCTAGAACTGTGAGACAATAATTTTTGTTGTTTTAAGGCACCAAGTTTGTGGTAATTAATTATAGCAGCATGAGGAAACTAATAAAAATCAGGTATTTTATTCTGGTTTTACAGATGAAAATGAAGTTCAGAGAGATTCAACATCCTCCAAGGACCTATGGCAGAACCAGGTTTCAAACAAAAGCAGCCTGACTCCAAACTGTGTTCTTTCTTCCACATTTTGCTGCTTCATAGGAACCTTTGGTTCTAAGCCTAGTAATGCCACCAATTAGCTATGTGAAACTAATTAAGAAGTTCACATAATCTCTTTTGGTCTTACTACCATATGTGTAAAACAAAGTTACTGGGTTGGGTGATTTTTGACAGCATGCTACCAATCAGCTGCCCAGCTACAGCTGCAATCCTAGGAACACCAACTAGAGAGGGAGGCTCGAGGACCCAAGGAATCCTTGACCATGGCTCCACTAAAGACATTTTCTATGCCCTATCTCCAACCCCCCAATCCAGGTCCACAACAGCTCTATAGATAGGGATCTACAAGGAAGAAAGGACACTTGAGATCCTTAACATGATGGAGTTTGAGTCACAGACCTGCTGGTATCAGAGAGCAAATTGTATCTTATTAGAGAAACAGCTTGAGAATAAAGTCACCACTCTCAGAGCAGAACACTGTAACCAACTGTATTTTTCTCTATTCCTGACTTCAGTGACAGCTTTTGCCAAAACAACACCATTCCTACGTTAGGATTTACAGTCCATTCCCGTGCTCTGGGAGTTGTAAACACCTTGTATTAGACTTACTACCTGTCTCCAAACTGTAAGTAAATACCATCATGAATAATTTCAAATCCTCTGAACCAGAATATTTAGTATCTCTCTCTCTTTTCAATGAGAAATAAAGTAACAATAACAGCTTCGATGGCAATGAATGAGTACTACATAGCTAGCATCTCATTCAACTCTCAGAACTCTGGATGCTATAGTTGCTGTCACTGTTTTCATTTTCTCTAGGAAGGTTCTGAAGACCAAGAAGTTCAAGGCCATTTATTCACTTAACATGCATTAATTAAACCAGGCACTAGGGATAAAAGACATGGTCATGAAATAACAACAATTTTGATTAACTATATACACACACAAAGGGAAAAATCTGGAAAGATGTGTCACAAAATGTTAAGGGCTATAATATTTGGCTAAAGGAGGATTTTTATTTCCTACTTTGTTCTTCCATTTTCTACCATGAATACTGATTATATTTGTAATCATAAAAACGTTTTTTAAACGACAAAATCTCTGCCTTCCAGGGACATATAGTGAGAGAAGCAGGCATATCAACAGCCTGCTCAGCCTCACTGCAGCTCATAAGTCATGAGCGCAGATTCCAACTTCGGGCTGCCAGAATTCCAAATCCCACTTTGTCTTCCCTACCTTATACTGCCTCTGGAGATATGTTCATTTGCCTGGAGGGTTGCTCATATTTATTTTGCTTCATTGAAATTAAGTTACAGACTTGTGAGGGCAGTGCCAACAACGCAATCTCAAAGATCTGCCGTTTGTGGCCTCACCCAAGGTTGCCAGGTGAGCACCCTCCTTTCCTTCTCCACCCACAGATCTTTGTACCAAAGGAAATGCGGAGGTGGTGACTGTGAGCATTTTATCTGACATCCCAGCCCCCTAGAGAGGTGTTTCAGACACAATTAAATACTTCTAAAATATTCATCACACAAATTATATTTTGCCTGTCCTATCACTTAAATCTGAACTACACTACATATTCCTTAACAATAACTATGTCATCCTAATATCACTGCTGATAAAAGAAAGTTCAAAAGGAAACTCCAAGCTCTTTCTCTTTATCTACTTTCTTCATCTACAAAAGAAATATTCAGTGAGAGCCTAAGATCTCAAAATCTGTCCTTCTCAAAGACCCACTAAGTCACAGGATTTGAGTCTTGATACATGTTCATCTATGACTGATTTACTTTCCAGTCCTACAGCAAGAGTCTCATGGGAATAATTAAAATTATTTTGATTTTTCTAACTTTATAAACATTTTTAGTCTCTGTCCTTATAATTAGGTTAGGGATCATGGCCAATATGGCCACATTGCTGACAGTCGTTGTAGTACTGAGCACAGAATGAGTAACGGATAAACACTGACCAGTGGATGAATTTATTGTCACAATTAGGCTCAGGGGATCTTTTTTTAAATCTCAAAAATGATATAGAATAATTATTTTCCTATTATAAACCATACAATGATTAACTCTTAATCTTACAGTTATTCAGCAGCAAAGTCTCCCAAATTCCCTGCTTTACCTGCTAATATTTTTTCCTATGCTCCATCTCCTTCATCCACTTGATCCAGAATGGAATTCTTCACCGCTAAGTGGAAGAAGCAATCAAAGCATAAACATGATTCGGAGTCCATGTTGGACCAGTTTGTTTCCCTGTCCTCCCATAACCCTATCTTCCTTTATTCAGTTCAGTTTCTGTATAAAATATTGCTTGTCATTGAAAGTCTGCGTCAGTTAGGGTCACTCTCCTCAAAAATAAGCATCAACGTGGGAGTATAATGAGCACATGTTATTTAGAACATGTATCACAGAGGGACTTGAGCTCACGTCTCATGCCACAGCCTGGCTCGTTCTGTACAGTAAGGACCTGCTCATTATTTTTTCCTTTCTTAATCACAAAACGTACATTCCTAAAGGGAAAGAGATAAGAAACTGTGAGAAACGGGGGAAGTGGGGAATAGGATGGGGTAGCAAGAGACAATCACCTGGCAGATTCAGGATTTTATCGAACTCACCATGCAAATATCTCACTATGAAAATTAAACTCACTATGGAAGTACCTGCATCATCCCGGAAGCTGCACTGGGCTTAGGTTTACACGCAATGCTGAGAGCTGAAGTTAGCTGTTGAAGGTCTGACAAAGGTATGTGAGGACTCAGAAAATTCGAGATAAATGTTTTCGCACACAAATTCTCCAAGGCTCAGCCCCTGGCTAGTGTCACAGTGGCTGGCACACTGGCTGGCCATGGCCCCTGCAGGCATCCAGGCTACACACTGGTACCGTCCCACAGTGTGGCTGCTGAGGACAATGATGGCGAGGGTCCCTGGTGATGAGGACACCTGGAGCATCATCGGAACCATTCTGCTCCTTCCCATTTAGGCCGCAAGTGGTGTTCATCACTGGAAGCCTCACCACATGGCCCAGGATCACAGTTCCTCTGGGCTTCGAAAGGAACCAACCTCTCCTGCAGTCAGTCATCAAAAAGAGGAAAAAAGAAAGAAAAAGAAAAAAAAAAAAAGAGTGAAGGGAAAGGGAAATATAAGAAAGAATGGAATACTGAATTCATTCACAAAATGGAGCTTTTCCCTGACCTATGCTAAAAGGATTATGAGGGGCTTCCCTGGTGGTGCAGTGGTTAAGAATCCGCCTGCCAATGCAGGGGACACACGTTCGAGCCCTGGTCCAGGAAGATCCCACATGCCGCGGAGCAACTAAGCCCGCGAGCCACAACTACTGAACCCATGCGCCACAACTACTGAAGCCCTCGTGCCTAGAGCCCGTGCTCTGCAACGAGAAGCCACCGCAATGAGAAGCACACTCACCGTGAGGAAGAGGAGCCCCCACTCACCGCAACTAGAGAAAGCCCGCGCGCAGCAACGAAGACCCAACGCAGCCACAAATAAGTAAATAAAATAAAAGGATTATGAGATTTACAAATAGTGAAGAGATTTGGTTTTTTGATCTAAACCTGACTTCAGAGAAGCAGCACACCACTGGGAATATCTAGCACAAACCCATGAAAAAGGTTTCATCCCTTTCCATGAGGGATGTTTCCAGGATTGCTGCTTCTACTTATAAACTGAATTATTTGAAATGCTATATGCCTTGGATGAAGAAGAAAAATTGCAGCCCCTAAGAAAAAAGATTTTATGCTATTGGTTAGGACCAAGGATGAATATAAGCTAAAATCTATTTTTAAGCAGCTATATAAGTCACAGGCATTTTTGAAGGCCAGCAGTACATTTAAGTACAATATATGATTATAAAACAAATACTTTCATATTTTGCAGAATAAGTACATTTGGAAAATTTAGCATAAAACAAAATACTGTAGGACAATTCTATTTTCCCTAAGAGTTAGATTTTTAAATCTGATTTAAATTTTCACATTTTAAAATGTCCTTTAGTGAACTCAATTGAAAATGACAGTAAAAAAAGATTGAGGTGATAGCACCTAAAAATCAAAGTCCAAAAGAGGAACATACCCACTGGAAGCCATAGTTTTTCCCCCAACCCACCCCCAACTTGTTCTTTTCATTTGTAGCTCTTCTGTGATTCATCTCCTTTTCTTTGCCTCACACCTCTAACTTCATCCATCACCACAAATCCCTTCCTGCCACACTTAAACCATAAAACCTGCCCCAGACTTGGGATTCTTAACAATGTCAGCCCCCTTGAGTCTGCCTCTTGTCTAGGACACCCTATATAATGTATGGCATGTATGTATATATATATATATGTTTATATATTATATATATTATATATAAAGTATATATTTATTTTCACATATAATTATATATGATATATAATGTCACCCCAATAGTGAGTGCTTCCCAAAACTCCACATTCTAGAGTCATAATTCTGTCCATTCAGGCTGCCAAGGTACGTAAAATAAGCTAACTACCTCATTTATTCTATGAAATTTAAAAATCTTCTATGGTTGGAATTTCTTTAGCAAAAACAATAATAACATTCACTGAGAACTATTACGTAAGGAATAATTCCTATGCATTATCTCATTTAATCCTCACACAACCCCATAAGGGGGATACTCATATTACACCTCACTCGAAGTTATTCAGGAATCCCCTGTAGTTAAGTAGATAGTTGGTAATGGCAGAGATGAGCTTCAGTCAGCCATCCTTTAAGCCCCTCCTCCAACCAACTGCACTATACCACCTCGGAGATCTGATAGACAGTTGAAAAACCCACAAATTCCTGATATTACCAAAAAGTCTCACCACAGAAAGCAGGTACGTTGCAAGCAAATCAATTAAGAATAATCATCTTCTTGGCATTTTAATTATATCCTTTTTTGCTGTCAGTTATGAACTGTTGAGTTAATATACTACTTCACAACTGCCCTGACTGTTCCTTCTCCCAGCCCCAGTCCAAAAGTAAATATTACAAAAAAAAAAAAAAAGTAAATATTACAAACTTGCAATTCTGGAATCCTGGGGTTATTACAGCTTTAGGAAAAGCTAAATTGAGAGAGATTGAGACCACTCAATCATTGTTTTGAGGATAAAATGATTTTCTGCCAGAACTGATACAGAGCCAGTAAAATATACAAGCGATGATGCACCTGAGTCAGCCTTTGAAGCCATAAATCAGATGATACCACTTCCACGTGCAAATCCTTATAAGGTTTCCCAGCCAGCCAAGATCAAAGTCCTCCAGGATCTCGCCCCTGTCCCCCTCTCCCCAGTTTCCTTCCCTCCACACCCTCTCCCTCTCCCAGGTTTCCATCTGGTTGCCTCCTGCACTTCATTCAGGTTTCTACTTACTTTTCCTCATCTCTCTCACCTTACCTGAAATTATATTTTATGTTCATATGTTTACTTGTTTGCTTTCTCTCCCCCCAGCATACTCCATGAGGTCTAGCCTTCATCCTGTTTACTACAGTAACCTCAGCACCTAATAAACATCTGTTGACAAAATTCACTTGCCTTCTAATGCCCTTGCCCATCTCCATAGCAGCAAAAATCAACCACATTTTAACTCAATTACCCAAAAGCTGGAAGGTAAAAATCAAACTTTTCCCTCTCAATCTTGCTTATTCGGCTCCTTCCTCTTTCTGTTAGTGGCAGCACTCACAGTCTCCCTTTAGAACCTGCCAGATGATAACTTCAAATTGTTGCCATTTTTCCACAGAAAAAGAACTACTCTGCTGAAACACTGAGGAGCTAGACTGCGTTTGCATAGCTTACCCGCCACCCCACCGCACACACACATACACAAAATTTGCAAACATGGTAGAAACTTATGGAAAACACCTACCCAGGGGTGCAGGATTAAGCAGAAGGAGACACAAGAAAATATACCACAATCACATACATTACTTTACAACTGAAAAACAAGGATTGTCAGTCATTCTACAACAGATAAAATGAAAATGTCACTGCCATTAAAGAAATAATTATTACCAAGCCACCCATATCTGTTTTTAAATCCGGTCCAACTCCAGAAATAGCTACAGATGTGATCAACAGAACCCTTCATGACCAGACTGGCAGTAAAGGGAACGTGGTCGTTTCAAGAACTTACACACCCAAACCCCAAACATGTTATAACAGCCACTGATAACCGCAGTCACCAAACCCTGCTTTTATCGTCAAAGAAACTTGTATCACCCACAAAAACTGACCTAGATTATAAATCGTGGATAGTTGTAAAGATAAAATTTTTTAATGTTTTGATGTCTTTAGTTTCCAGTTTCCCAGACATCATGGGCTTTTTCCAGAAAACTTAGTGCCTCTCTCTTTGTGTGCCCCCTGGTGCGGACTAAGGGGTGACCAGCACCAGGGTGAGGTATCTGCCTCCTGGTGTCAATGGCCTTGACTCTCTTCATGCTGCTCACCACTGGCTCCAGTTGTGGCTGCCAAGAAAATGCCAAGAGATGGAGGATGCGAAGCAAATGCAGGCCACACACCAGCTTCAAAGATAGTTCACCACTGCCATTTACTTGGATTCTCCTAAAGCAAAAGTTCTTGTCCCATTACCCTGAGCTACTTATCCTCCTTTCTGAGACAAAAGCCCAAAAGGCACTTGGGAAGTGACTTGTCAGATGATATCACCAATAACTGAAGATAAAGCAGACTCAAAGGGGGAAAAAATTGTGTTTACTCAGTTTATATCAGTGATACGGCTATCTCAAAGTTGCTCTAAAAGAGGAGTCAGCCACAAAGCAGTATAACAAAAAACATAGCTACTCAGAGTCACTGATCAGGCCGAGAGCATCCTCTTTCTGGAGTGCCTCTCCATCCAGCTGGGAGAACTCATTCCACTACCCCGGTTCTCACTAAACGCTCTACCCGCAGGACCACACACATTGCCTCGCCAAGGCAAAGGGGCAGGGAAATGATACAGGCTTCACTCTTGCCCTTGACCCATGCAGTTAATCCAAAGGAACAGAAAAATCCCTCATTTGAGACATTCACCACATGGAGTAGGCCCCTGCTGGGAGTGAGTAAGAACTCTGGTCGCCTGTCCTCACATTCCCTTCAGGAAAGATCATCACATCGGCCAGGCAGAGGACAGCACGGCTGCCCAAACATGCTTTCTCTTTCACCCCTCAACCCTTCTTCCTTCGGTTGTCCATGGCAACCTGAGTTTTCCGAGAATTCCAAAGTGACTATGAGAAATTGTCTGTACTCTCTCAATCTGCTGAAGACATTTAAAATAAGGTGTTACAGTGAATTAGGGAGTTGGAAAAAAAAATTCTTTGGAGTGTATGGCAAATTGACCCAAGCCATTTTGATCGTGCCCAGTTCTTAGATTCTTTCTGGTAGATAATGTTAGTTGCTAAAAATGTTGGATGTACACATGTATTAGCTACTATTCCCCAACCTCTCTACCAGGTTAGAAGGAAATCAAATCCTGTGCCCAATTCTGCCATCATGTTGACTAACCTCATTAGCAAGCAAGAACAAAGGAGTTGATTCAAACTTCTCTGTTAGCTCCAAGTCCTAGTTCTCTGTCCTTGTTGGTGTCGAACCATCCACTTCCATGACAGGTTTCTGTGAGGTGGACAGAACATTCCAAAGGCAGGGCTCTAGTACTCTGACATTGGTATTAACCAACCAGAAATCCTCCTCAATAACGGCTCGTCATAGGATTGTTTAAAGATTAAGCCTCAAGCACTATCCTATAGAATAGTCTATAGAACTCACTAACTCTAAGAATGTGTTTATGCAAAAGTGGAAAGTGTCTTTTAAAATATTTTAGCCCTCTTGCACCAAGCTGATCTCCCTGTGCTATGCGGCTGCTTCCCACTAGCTATCGGTTTTACATTTGGTAGTGTATATATGTCCACGCCACTCTCTCACTTTGTCCCAGATCACCCTTCCGCCTCCCCATGTCCTCAAGTCCATCCTCTGGTAGGTCTGCATCTTTATTCCCGTCCTGCCCCTAGGTTCTTCATGACCATTTTTTTTTTTTTTTTTTTTTTTAAGATTCCATATATATGTGTAGAGATACGGGGATATATGTATACATATGGCTGATTCACTTTGTTACAAAGCAGAAACTAACACACCATTGTAAAGCAATTATACTCCAATAAAGATGTTAAATAAATAAATAAATAAATTTAAATATATATGTATATTTTAGCCACTCTATATGTCTTCATGACCTTCAATTTTATCAATGCAAGTCCATGTCTAGTATCCATTATGCTAACAAACCAAAAATTTCACCAAATAAAAAAATACATCTGACATTCACCATCTGGTGTTGATCAATGCAGGGACAGCTGAAGCACCTGTGTTAGCCAACTTTGGAGAGTGGCTTCTCTGATATAATGCCCGCTGTCCACCCTTCGGCTGGGGATTCTCCATTAGGGCACCTGACTACTCCAAGAGTAGAAGCTCTAGCTAACCAGAAACTATATAATATCACACTGTTCTAGGCTGCAGTATTTGGAATTAAGTTGCCCATATCATAACTGGATGGGCAAGAATAGAGTTTTAATAATGAATAATGAATCAGAATTATTTTCAAAGCTAATTCAACCCTCATCCTCAGTCAGCTGGCAGACAAGAAAGAAGGCAATGCAGAAGCTCAGAGATCTCTGCCAATGGGCCAAAAAGTAGAGCCCTCTAAAACTCTATGTGAAAGGCCTCTCACTGCTGGAGAGTGAGGTCAGAGCGACAGAGTGGTGTGTGTGTGTGTGTGTGCAGGGGTGTGTGCATGCATGCTGTGTGCGTGTACCCTGCCCAATGAGGTAAATATTTTCTTTTCATTTTTATTGTGGTTTGTTGGTTTGTTCCCTGTCTGGATTGAGTTTAACTTTCAATCTCAATTCCACCCTTGAGTGGAAGAATCCTTCCTGGAAGAGGAAACCAGAAATAAGGCAAAATCTTTGAGGTTAAATACCAAGAGACTCTAGTGCTTAGAATTGTAGATACTTCCACTTAAAGCTGCTTCATCCTTTGAGTTTCAAAGGCAGAAAAGAGAAATTCAACAGGACTAACAACTGTTTATGAACATACTATTAAGCTGATACTTAATTCTAAGATCATTGAAAAGGAATTGTTTGGAAATGTTTACAGTATGTAATTTGATTAATGATGATTGTTTTCATCAACAGTTTTTCCTATAGAAGTTTTTAGATTGCGAACACATTCTTTGGTCCCTCAAAATTGTGCCAAATATAATCTTAGCTTTGAACTTGAGAAGTTGTCTTACCGAAGAAGGAATTTATTTGCTTTATTGTTCCTGGAGGCAAAACTTAACTCAGCAGGTAGAGATAACCTGAGAGAACCTTTCTAACCATTAGAGCTGTCCCACAATGGAATGAAATTTTTTAAAGAAAATTATATTCGGGTCACTACAGGTAAGTTGGTGTGGATTCTTTCTCTCTTTTTCCTACATTTCCAGATGCTTTTCTTGCTTTCTCCTTTTCTTCCTTGCCTAATGACACTCTTCCACCACCATCTCCAAACACAAATTAATAAACACAAGCCCTTACACAAGCAAGCACACATCATCCTGAACACATATGCATCTTGATTTCTTCTGAGATATGATTTCAAAGAAGTCTTTTGCTAACAAATTAAGCATATAGCATAAAGAACAGGAAGAAATAAAGCACAGGAACACAGGAAGAGATCTATTTGTGAAATATAATTGGTCTGTAAGCTAAAGAAAGGCATTTTTCTAGCTCCAGTTGGGGCCTCAATGCCTCTTAAATTCTATTTCTTAATACCTCCAAGATTATCATTTCTAACTGTGATATACTTTGCCTACATAAATCCTGTTCTTACTTCTACCCCCAAAGATTCTCTCTAAACTGTGAATACTCTACAACTATCTTTTTTGTCTCCCTTGAAAATCACTATTACTGGACTCCAGGAGTACCTTGTCATGCTTATTGCCTGAAGTACATGTACTGGAGCAGGTTTTGGCTGATTATATCTTTTATGATACTTAGGTTATTTTGCCTACTGCTCCAAGCTGGTGCTATGTAGCCTTAATGGCATCCTGCCTCAAGTCTGTTCAACCACCAAGTCTCCCCTTATTGTGAAGCCCAATTTCCCTTTGGGATGCCCACTAAGTACCTTTTTTCCATTAGAGGGTGCTCCCAACTCTTAGCTCACTCAAAAACTGTAGATAATAGACATATATTGAACCCAGTTACTTAAGCCTTGCCTGACCCAGGGTGGTAACTGTTAACTTCCTCAGGTTCTCTTTTGGTGACTTAATCCTTGACAACTCTCAAGGAAATGGTTTACCAAACTTTTATTTCTATGATGTCAGAATACTTAATTATGTATTAAGAGAAAGACGCATACTTTTCCTCTAAGGGAAGAAAGAAATTTCATTACTTCACTGAAGGATACCTTCCAACGAAGCATAATTAAATAATAAAAAGCACAGCCCCTGTCTACCTAAGAAGCTTTAAGGGCAGGTAGAATAAAATCAATGCTAAAAATCCAATATGTGTGTTTAAAAACAGTGACGTTCTGAGAAACATTTAGAATGTGTGACCCCTGAGCTTGTGCAAAATTGTTGTAGAGCAATTGGGAAATCAAATAAAGAGGCCCTTCCTAGGGGGTCTGATACAAACCTGAGTTCCCATGACGCACACTGGAAAGTATTCCTAGGAAAAGAGACATGAAAAGTGAAGATCAAGAACACAATCAGCCTAATGGGACTATCTCAAACTAAACTAGTTTTTGGAAAGGAAAGTTAGAACAATTGTTGCTGTTGGGGAAAATTTTAGCCCTCCTTACTGCTGAAAGGTATAAAGAAAAGAAAGAAAACGCTGAGACTAATAAGATTGAGAAAGCTGGAGAGCAAACAAAACAGAAGACCCGGAAGAAGCTGGTTAGACATACACATCAACCACAATGGCACCCAACCAGCAGTCTGAAGCAGCAAAGATTTCTCAAAAAAATCTAATGTCACATGCATCGTTCCTCTTCGTCTCCCTCTCCGTTTATCAGGGTTTTCATGGAGCAGTACGTGGTACAAATGAAACTTCAGGTCCACCATGGACCATTCCTGCATATTGAAGTATGTTTTCTAACTAATATTTTTATATTGCTATGTTTATTCTACTTTTTGAATTGATCCCTTTTAGGTATAAATTCTCTTCCTTCTCCCCTCTGACGTTTTATTAGTGATATTCATGATACAATAAATTCAAATAATATTTAAGGATGTCTCTCCAGTGAAATTTTTGGTATTTACTGAGGGACACACAAAGATAAATTTGGCAGTTCTTCATTCAAGTTATTTACATTCTAACATATAAAAACATTATAAAATAAATTGAAGTAATAAATATAATATACAATAAATTCAAAATACATGTATTTATACAAAATACAATCAATTTAAGTAATAAATACAATATACAAAAAATAATGCAATATAAAACAAATAAATATAACACAATAAACACAATAAATAAACAGATATACCAATATACAATAAATTCAAGTAATAAATATAATATACAATACATTCAAATAATTCAAGTAATTTACATGCTAGCATATACAAGGAAGAACAAATGTAATACCCGCCATAAGCAATGTAAGAATTAAGTTTCCCATTTCTCTCTTCCCTGACTCTAAATAGAAAACTCAGTATTTCTGGTGTTTGGTGACCTTATCTATAAAATGAGAAGGAAATATTGGTCTGCATTATCTCTAAGGTTTTTGTAACTAAATACAGTTCTACAAATATTTGATGTTTGAGAAGGAAAAGTGAGAGAGTGCAAACACTGCTGTTGGTCTACTCAATACCAGGGCTCCTTCTTCCTTACTAAGAGAACCCCAATTTTATTAGGGACAGCAGTATGCATGTGCTAAAGGTGGCCATGTGAGATCTAGACAATGAGATATAAACAAATTGATGAGTGGAGTTTTAGGGAAAGTCTTTTAAGATAGTGAGATTTGGCTGACATTCCCCTTGGGCCCTTTACACTTTATCCATATGCCTGGAACATGCATGTGAATCTGAAGGTGCAGCAGGCATCTTGTGACCATGAGTTGGCAAACGAGATCAATATCTTACATTTTTGGAGAGAGGAATAGAATCAGCCTGAGTGCCTATGGCATCCCTGGATTATCGTCCCCCAGATTTATTGTATGTGTGTGTGGGTGTGTGTGTGTGTGTGTGTAAAACACAAATAAATTTCTATTTATCTAAGCCACTGCCAGTTGTAACTCCTAATAGAAACTCAATTCTAAGTGATACAGAGAGTGAAGGAAGATAGAATCACACCCATATAATTATCATTATATTATATTTAAAATGAAACTTAGATGTCTTCATCCAAAGGGGCTTAATTGTCTTTGGAAACAGGGATTAGATAAGAAAACATGAAGAGGAAAATTTCCTCACTATCCAAAAAAAAGTAACTGTATAATGAAGCACTTGTCAAGCACCCTTACTTTTGAAACCTGAATCATATCTAACACCACCCCTCATTTCAATCACAAATGACTCTTCATCAAGTGGGGCCTGACTTGGGATTTCAATTATGCCAACAGCCACCATCTCCAGCAGGTCATATCGCTGGGATGAGAGCTTCTGCTTCCAGTGGAACTTGTGCTCACTGTGACTGGTCAGCAAGTGGCGGTCCCGTGTGGAGATGAAGTTTAGGAGGAGCACAAAGTGGAGGTGGGTTTAACATTATGAAAGACAGGAAGCAACCCCTGCAGATACCTAGACCTCAAATTCCGAACTGTATTGTTGTCCCACCAGAAAATCAGCAGAACAGTCAAAAAGCTGATTTAAAAAAAAAAAAAAAAAATTAAATAATGAATGTTCCCTTAGGAAATCCTATAAGCTTTATTCAGGTGTTGGGTATAACCACACGGAAAGCTTTCATCCTCGTTTCCTTTCCCCTAGTGAAAATTAAGAGCATCTTGGGGATATCAACCATGTCTTATTTCACCCTTCCTTCCCACATGCACGCTCATGTGCATACACACACGCATGCACACATACACACACAAACACATCCCTTCCCCAAATGGGAATTGGAGCACTTTGAAGAAAACATTTTTTTAATTTATCTTTTTACCTCTATTTCCTATAGTGCTTTAGCTCAATAAATGTATATGAAGCTTTTGAAAATATTTGTGGAGATGACTGAGCCAAACTGCCTAGGTCCAAATCTCAGTTCCACTCTTAGTAGCTGTGTGACCTAGCCAAGTTAATTAACTTCCTGTGCCTCAGACTTCTGATCTGTAAAATGGGGATATAATGGTTCCTGCCTCAATGTTGTGAGAATTAAATGAGTTGGGCAAGTCAATCTTTCTGTGTCTCAAAGGCTCCAGGTTGTTAGTGGATTAAATAATTGTATACATCTGATGTACTTAGAACAGTATTAGGCAAAGAACAAGTGCTCATCAAATGCCTGCTATAATTACCAAGACAATTTAGGGACAAATTGAAAAACTGTTTAAAAAACTGTTGAGCTTGATACAACATTCTTTTTCTGTAATTACAAGAATTTATCCTTTAACAAGAGAGTACATATAGTATGCAATATTACTTGTATATGTTTTCATAATGCCCTGTGTCTAAGCTCCATATTGGATTTTCCTTCCTGTAATGGCTGCCTTTGAAAGATTTTTCACCCTCCCATTCCTGGCTGAACACTGTTTCAGTTTCTTTATTCCAAAGCACCATTGACCAAATTGTGTGCAGCAAACTTTTCTAAATTTTAGGGCGTTATGGACAGAGATTACAATACAGTTTGAAATTGTATATACAATACAATACAAAAACTTAAAACTGAATATTAGACTCACTGTTTTAAAAAAAACCACTAGCCATTTCCTGCAATAAGTAATTTTTCTCTGGCTTGTTCCTCTCTCAACCACTCCATACCATCTCCTCAGGCTCTCTACCTTCCAAATACCCTTCTCTCCTTGCCTTTCTAGCTGCCGACTTCTAACGCCTCAGTTCTGTTCATTTTTTACCCTGTCTACAGGGTAGACATTTTAGTCCTCAACTGTCTACCTCAAGCTAAATTGCAAGCTTAGGTTTGTATATTCAAAATTTCTAAAGTCATCTTCCTTCAACCCTGTTCCAGCTCAAAGAACAGGCAGGTGCTTTGAAATTTGAAATTATGAAGTTAGAGTCCCTCCCTACTAGTCTCTTTCAGTAGAGGCTCCTGTGCATCATGAGTTCTTTTTTCCTCTTTCTGCCTCCTATTCTTAAATAAGACACACTCAATACATCAAACCTTATAACTGCTCTGTAGGTAGCAGACACTGTTTAGTATTGGAGAAACAGAAAGAAAAATACACAGTACCTTCCTTGAGAAGCTCAAAGAGTAGCTGAAAACACGGATGTTGACACATAACTAAAACACTGTGATCATTGCCACAAGAAAATTGTGTATAAAGTATTATGGGAATAAAGCTAAGTTCTGTCAAATATGATCTTCAAAAACTTAAATATGCCTTCGGCACAGATGTAGCTACAACGCGCCTGCACAAATGCCTTCTGGCATATAACTGAATCTATGCAATTCTTCTCCCACCGGATTGTGCTAAGCTTCACAATATAAATATTGTTAAAAGTAGGAAGTAACATTTTCACTTCTGCTGTGGGATTTCCTCCAGGTTTCACTAAAGCGATAACGTCAGTGGGTTCTCCTGACACTCTTTCTTATACCAAACCAGTGATGTATCTATCCTCTACAGTAGTTCATACAGAGATAGCCCAGCACCACAGGCTAACATCCACCAACCATGCTGCTCCCACCCTGCTTTTATCACTTACACAGTCAGCTTGATAAACACTGATTCAGCAATCCTTGGTACCCTGGTAGGGAAAGGGCCATCACTCTCAGTATTTCTCAAGAGAATTGTCTGGTGGTTAGAATGCGACCGTGAGTCACAGAGATGCTAATCCTAGCCCAGGCCCTGACTCATTCTGTGACCCTTGCCACACTCTCCACCCCTGGGTTTCCCAAGGTACTGGGATACACTCCTGTATTTACCTGTCACAAGTAAATGAGCTATATTCAGAGATTATTTGCAAGGCAGCTAAAGTTGTGGGATTTGTGGGACCTTAAGTGGTAGAGACTATGTGACACAGGTTCAGAAACATAAAATAGTTGTTCATAACAGTTTTCAACGCTCAAACATCTAGCAGAGAAAGAATTCAAATTTAGAAATTAGGCAAATATTACCAAAGTATACAAGGAGCAAGTCCGGCTGGTCACCTTTATCTCCTGCTTTTCAGGGATGTTTGTGCTGAAGCCCAGAAAGTTAAAAGACCTGTCCAAGAAGGCACAGCTCTGAAGTGCCCAGCTCAGCATGATCCAATAGAAATATAATGCAAGCCACAAATGTGAACCACATGTATAATTTTAAATTTTCCAGTAAAGAAAGTAAAAAAAAAAAAAAAAAACAGGTGAAATTAACTTTAAAGATAGATTTTATTTAACCTAACATATTGTAAATAATATTATTTCAATATACACTTTTTAAAAATTATTAACTAAGGACCACATAACTTCTTTAAGACTGTCAGAGCCCTATTCTGACCTATTCTTTTATTCCCTCATGACCCTTTTAAAAAAGAATTTCATCCTTTTACATAACTCCTCTCCCCCATCCCATTCTGAGGCTTCTTCACTCTGATTAAATTCCTCTGAAATTCACTCTGAAAAATTCATTTTCTGTTTATCTGGGATCCCTGAGTATGTGTAGGGGGATTATTAGTAGGGATTCTCTTATTATTTAGCTATTCTCTTTAATTCCTAAAATTTCTGCCTGTCTGAAAGCATTCCCAACAGAAACGAGCCACAGAACCAGCTTCTGCTTCTTCCATCATCAGTTGGTGACCTCATGGGGAAAACAAAGAATTGTTATTTTCATTCCTTCCAGAAGGTTGATCTAACTATGTTAACAGGTTCATTCTCAACAATACCATGCCTTAAAATGATGTCTCCTTGGATTCTTAAACAGAATGAGGCATGATTCTAAGTTTAGTGATTTCCAGCGATGAATATTTCAACTGAGTGGTATTACAAGAACCTAGATGTCCACAGAAAATTAGGTGGTAAATGGATAAGACTTGGGGATCATGTTCCTTTCTCTCTGCTCTACAAGACAGACCACATTCCAAGAACTGCCGGGTTCACCACGGACAGTTGCTAGGGCTGTAATGGCCCAAGTAAGCTATTCAATGTGCAACTGGGTTGTATTTCAAATTTCTTTTGATATATTTTTTTTCCCCACAAACAGCAGAATGTAACTAAAATAGGCCCTAGACAAAACTGTGAAATCTGTAGGGCTGGATTCCATGCCACCAGAATTCATTTTCCCACTTACAAAACCACTGTCTGATCTGTATTATAGGTAAGATGCTGAAATCCAGCTGAAGGTCAACAAGTTCATGGCAATAAGAAAAGGGTAATTTCAGGGAAGTCTTTCAAAGAATGAGAAGGCAGGACAATATGGGTCTCAGAGAAGAAACTGAAACCATGCCCCAAAGGGTTAAAAAAAGCCCATCCTGAAACCATGTTTCATAGGGTTAACAGAAACTGATGACTAACAGAAATTCCTGAGTTTGTCTTACAGACAAGCAGGCAAGGGAACAGCTTGTTAAAAACCTTTCTGCTTGTAACCTGCCTTCACTGACCAAGCTTGCCTTAATTATGACTCCTTAACCCCCCCTATAGATAACACCTCTGACTCTGGGTCACTATAGTAACAGGGGGCTTAAGTTGTGTTCCAGGATCTTGGAGTCAGCTTCTGCCCAGTTCAAGCCAGCTAAGACTGGTTGGGACCACCGTCCCTAAAACTGGGCCTGAGCAGATGTCCAATGAATGATCTTTTGATACCAGAGGGCCAAAAACTCCACCCTCAGATCATGCTAAGATCCTCCATTTTTGAACATGCATCCCATGAAGAAGCATGCAACTCAGATACACCTGCACAGAACACCAATTGCCTCACCTTTTCTCTACCTCCAATCACCTTTTCCCCATCCCTAAGACCACCCTGCTTCTTTATCCCATAAATATCTCAAGCCCCTTGCCTTTGGGGAGGCAGATCTGAGATTTGTTCTCCATCTCCTCACTTGGTTGCTTCATGAATAAACCCTTTCTCTGCTGCCTCAGTGTCTCAGCATTTTACTTGCTGTGCATCAGCCAAACAAACCTGGTTTGGTAACAAAACTATCTCAATGGCTAACAAAATGTTTGTATGTGTGTGTTTGGAAAAGGAGGAGAATGTCTTAAAACATTTAAAACATTTTTTTTAATCATGCTGAGACCTACCAGCTCTGCAAAACAGACTGCAGGATGCCAGAAAAGAGGCTACTATGGGCTATTAGAAAGATATATTGGATGGAGGACACCTGGATTCTCCTCACAGTTCTGTCTTTAAGGGGTTGTATGATTTAGATCATGTAGCTGATCTTCATTTGCAGAATTTAATCACCTTTTAAGTTCCCTTAATGTTCTATAATGTAAAATTTATGAATAGAAGCACAGAGATGCCTTGTAAAAAGAAAAGCTTATGAGACAGAGTTGGGAAGATTGGCAGGAAATAAACTAGATGTTGTTATCACCCTCCCACTTATTTCCAACCACAACACCTCCTTCCAGAGAGCAAATTTTCTCTTCTGGCACCCAGCTAGGTTTTGGCAAAGTTTAGGGAAAAAAATATCCTGCCCCCTCAATTCACATCCAGCCACATTTCCTATCACCAAGGAGATCCTGGAAACATAAAGGTAACACAACCAGGAAGAGTAGGAGGCAGGGCTAGACAGGGAAGTCCATGCTAACACAACACAAAGTATTTGTTACTACTGCCTCCTCCCACCCTCTTCCGGGTACTTCATGCCCAACTCTTTTTATTTACAGAGTTGTTATGAAAGCACCAAATATTGGACATAAAATATAAATTTGAGTTTTATTGTTCATAAAATTTAAATTTCACAATTTTTAAGTCTATAACCTATATTGAATGAAATAACCACTAACCAGTCAGGATGAAATCTACTTTTTGGTTATCAGCATTAGTTCCCAAGATAAATTCACCCAGCTCTGGTCCTTGGAGAGAGAAAGTCCTCCTTAATCCTTGAGGTCCCAAAGCAACAACATAAAGCAATAGAACATCAAATAATATCTGTATGAGAAGCCCAAAACATCATATGATTAAAATTTGTTTCTATTTGTTTGCTATCATGATATGAATTTCCCTTCTCTGTGGTGTTGCTGACTTCATCCCTAACATCTGTACTGTTTTGAAATACATTGTATGCCTAGTAATAGAAACTATGGAAAGGTTTCAAGGCAGCCTTGTTGTTTCATGAGATTTGTGGCCACAAAAGCTAAACATTTAATCTGGCAGGAACCCAAAGTCCAGGCCACCTCTAGTTTTTGAGCAAACTGTGCTCTAAAAGTATGTAGATTTGTGCTTTGAACCTCGATACGAATTGCAATAGAAACAGTGCTGTGAATGGTGGTTAGGTTCCTTGGCCAGCCTACAATGCCTATGTTAGCTGGACACTGTATGTTTATAATAAATGTGATTAGAAAGAATATTACTTTTAAAATTCTGTACAATGATTCAGGTTTGCATATGTCCCTGCTTTCGATTGCTCCTTAGAATATTGTAATAAATCTTTATCCATTCAGGCTCAGGACATTAATCCAGTATAAACTATAATAAAGAATAGCTGATAAGTCTTTCATCTGACGTGGGAATAGAATATGTATTTTATTTGGGAAATATCCAAAATTCTTCAGATGTAGGTCTAATAAATCAATTAACCTGAATGATTTGGTTTGGTCTCAAGAACAAGATGCAATCATCAACCATATTAGTGATTTCCCCAGAAATTTCCTTCAGAAGGCAATAACAAAACAGGAGTTCTAGAAATTAGCAATTGTAGCATTGCCCTATATGTTGAGGTTACTGTTAAGAAAAGACAAAGTTCATTTGAATCTAGAAATCTAGATATGTTTTATGTTTTCTTTTTTATAGTCTCATCACAGCTACTGTAAGACTACCTCAAGTCATTTAAACATCTACATTTTAAAGATGTAATAAGATAATCAATCCTATGAATTCCATGACCTAGAATACTAAGTTACCTAACCAGCTCCCTCACACTCAGTCAAAAGAGGATAGATTCATCTCACATGTTAACTCCCAATCCCTGACTACGTATATCTCTTTCTTAAGAGAGGGAGGAAATAGGAAGGATTTTCAAAGATAACAGATGGCTTAGGAGTATGAGTGTACCCAGTACACACACTTAAGTACAAACTGATCTTACAATTAAAGGAAAGGGATTAAAAAACTTTGACTGGGACTTCCCTGGTGGCACAGTGGTTAAGAATCCACCTGCCAGTGCAGGGGACACGGGTTCAATCCCTGGCCCAGGAACATCCCACATGCTGCAGAGCAACAAAGCCCATGCGCCACAACTACTGAGCCCACGTGCCACAATGACTGAAGCCTGAGCACCCTAGAGCCCGCGCAGCACAACTACTGAGCCCACACACCACAACTACTGAAGCCCGTGCACTCTAGGGCCCGCATGCTGCAACTACTGAGCCTATGTGCTGTAACTACTGAAGCCCACACACCTAGAGCCCGTGCTCCACAACAAGAGAAGTCACCGCAATGAGAAGCCCGCGCACTGCAATGAAGAGTAGCCCCCACTCACCGCAACCAGAGAAAGGCTGTGCGCAGCAACGAAGACCCAATGCAGCCAAAAATAAATAAAATTAAAAAAAAAAAACTTTGGTCCCCAGTAAAAAACTAAGTTTCCTTTTCTGTAATTAGTTTATAATTACGGAAAGAAAAAAGTTAATTTCTCTACCTCAAAACACAAAATATAAACATAGGGTTCTGTTATGCACTGTTCTGTAGGTAAGAGAGAGGAAATGAATAAAATAATCAATACTTTCAAACTTTTAAGGATTTCATTTACAGACGCTTTCCCCTTGGGTGATCATTATTCCAATATCAAAGAATCACTGTTTTATTATCATCTCCCTCCTTTGGATCTGAGTAAGAACATGTTACCATCCACTTTATCATTTTTTGTGATAAAGCTGCTTCTTATATTTCTAATTAACAATGATTCCTCTTCATATGCTTGAAGCCCTAGGCAATCAGATATAACAAATTTGGGGTTATTAACTTTATCTTGATTATATTTGCAAATGAGCCTTGAAAGTGAAGTTAAGAGTGGCCTAAATGAAAGAGTCCTCCTGCCAAAGATGTAGCAATACAGACAGAACTGAAAATCTTGATATACTTCTAACTCCCAAAAATGAACAGGTTTAGCTTGCCACTGCAAATTCAAAATTCAATACCACAAAAAGAATAGTTGGAGACTTCAGTATACCACTTTCAATAGTGGATAGAAAAAATAGGCAGAGGAACAACATGGTAATATGAGACTTAAATAACATTGAAAAACAACTAGACATAACAGACATCTATAAAACACTCCACCAAACAATGGCAGAATATATACTCTTCTCAAATGCACCTGGAACATTCTCCAGGATAGAACACATGCTAGGCCATAAAACAAACTTTGATACATTTAAATGGATTGAAATCATCCAAAGTATGTGCTCCAACCATAATAGAATGAAATTAGAAATCAGAACCAAAAAGAAGTTTGGGAAACTCAAAAACATGTGGAAGATAAACAACATGCTCCTCAACAACCAATGGGTCAAAGAAGAAATTTTAAAATATTTTGAGATGAATAAAAAATGAAGATATAACATACTAAAATATATGGGATTCAGCTAAAAAAGTGCTTAGAGGGAAATTTATAGCTGTAAATGCCTATTTTTTTTTTAAAAAAAAGAAATATCTCAAATCAAAAGCAAAGCTTCAACCTTAGGACATCAAAAAAGAAGAGCAAATTAAACCTAAAGCAAGAAGGAAGAAAATGATAAAGATTAGCAGGGAAATAAATAAAATATATAATTAAAAACAGAGAAAATCAATGGAACAAAAAATGGGTACTCTGAAAATCAATAAAACTGACAAAATGGTAACTAGATTGATACTCAAATTACTAGAAATAATACTCAAATTACTAGAATCAAAAATGAAAGAGGAGACATTACTAAAAACTTTACAGAAATAAAAAGGATTCTAAAGGAATACTCTGAACAACTGTATGCCAATAAATTAGATAATCTAGAAAAAATGGACAAATTCATAGGAAAACTAAACTACAATACTGACTCAAGAAAAAATATACAATCTGAATAGATTTGTAACAAGAGATGGAATTAGTAATCAGAAAATTACCCACAAAGAAAAACCCAGGCCTAGGTGGTTCCACCAATAAGTTCTGCCAAACATTTAACAAAGAATTAATACCAATTCTTCACAAACTCTTCACAAAATAGAAAAGGAACGAACACTCCCCAACTCTTTTTATGAGGACAGTATAACCCTGAATGACAAAACCAGGCAAAGACATCACAAGAAAAGAAAACTACAGACCAATATCTCTTACAAATATGGATGCAAAAATCCCCAACAAAATAGCAAACTGAATCCAGCTACATATGACTAAGTGAGGTTTATCCCAGGAATCCAAGGTTGGATAAACATCTGAAAATCAATTAATGTAATTAACTGATTACATATCAGTTGAATTAAGAAACAAAACCCCATGATCTTTTCAATAAAGCAGAAAAAGCATTTGACAAATCCAACACCTTTTAATGATTAAAAGAAAAAAATCCAACTGAGAATAGAAGCGAACTTCTCCAACCTAAGGAAGGGCATCTATGAAAAACCCACAGCTAGCATCATACTTAATGATAAAAGACTGGATGCTTTTCCCCTAATATCAGGAACAAGGCAAGGACACTACCAAGAAAGTGAAAATACGAATTCCCTGGCAGTCCAGTGGTTAGGACTCCTCATGCTCACTGCCAAGGGCCCGGGTTCAAATCCTGGAACTAAGATCCCACAAGCCATGCAGGGTGGCCAAAAAAAATAAAGTGAAAATACAAACCATGGAATGGAAGAAAATTTTTGAAAATTATTTATCTGATAAAAGACTTGTAGAGAACCCTTACAACTTAACAATAGAAGACGAATAACCCAATTTTAGAATGTGCAAAGGATCTGAACAGACATTTTCTTAAAACTGTATATGAGTTGCCAATAAGCACATAAAAAATGCTCAACATCATTAGTCATTAGGGAAATGCAAATCAAAATCACAATGATATACTACTTCACATCTACTAGGGTGGCTAGAATCAAAAAGTCTGACAAACACAAGAACTGGCAAAGAGGTAGAGAAACCAGAACCTCCATATTTGTATGAGAATATGGGAAGGTAAGCTGTGGCAGCCACTTTGGATAACAGTTTGGCAGTTCCTCAAATGGTTAAATGGTTAAACATAAAGTTACCATTTGACCCAGAATTCCACTCCCAGGTATTTAAGAGACATGAAAACACATGTCCATACAAAAACTTGTACGTAAATGTTTATGATAGCATTATTCTTAATAGCCAAAAATTAGAAACAATCCAAATGCCCATCAACTAATGAATATATAAACAGAATGTGGTATATCCATACAGTGGAATATTATTTGTCTATAAAAAGGAATGAAGTATAATACATGCTATGATATGAGTGAATCTTGAAAACATTCTGCTGCATAAAAGAAGCTAGTCACAGAAGATCACATATTACATGATTCCACTTACATGAAATATCCAGAATAAGCAAATCTAGAGACAGAAAGCAGGGGGCTAGGAGTATGAACTGTTAGGAGGATAGGGTGGTGACAGCTAAAAAATATAGGGTTTCTTTCTGAGGTGATGAGATATTTTAAAATTGATTGTGGTGATGTTTGCACATATCTGTGAACAGACTAAAAACCATTAAACTATATACCTGAAATTTGTAAGTTCTATGATAGGTGAAATATATCTCAATAAAGCTTTAAAAAAAACCCCAACTCAATACTGAACAAACATTAGAAATCTACCCAGACCTCTGCTACCTCTTAAAGCTTCCCTCGGCAACTCCCCCTCCTAGTCTCTCAGTTCAGAGTGTGTGGGCGATTTGAGTTTGTGCAAGCAGATTACATAGATTATAGTGAACAACAGATCTCACCATCTTCTCTATAAGCATGCTAACTTAATTCCATATCTTGATTGCCAAAAGACTGTGAGAGTTGTGTTTGGCTCACTAAAGGATATTAAGCCTTGTGCTGAATTGATGTGCTATAAATTAAAAATAGAGTACAAAGATAAATAAGGAATTAATCTCCAAGATTTTTCATGGCTATCTGAAGAAGAAAGAGAAAATAAAGAAAATGACTGGAGGATAAAATCATTTGTGGGACTTGTAAGGATCTTTAGCCATCTACTCCATCTTCTTCATTTTGTACCTGAGAAAACTGAAACACAGGAGAATTCAGTGTCCGATTCAAGGTCATGCATCTAACTGCTGACCAATCATCTCAGTTTGCCCGGGACTGGGACAGGCAAGGGGGAAGGAAGGTGAGTTCCCAGTGTTAAAACTGGGAAAGTCCTGTCAAACTGCAACAAGTTGATCACCCTATGCCGATAGTGGCAATCAGTTAGAGTATAAGGTAGCTACTGACTCCTAACGCAGTGTTCTTCCTTCAAGGTCATGTTCTCTCACAGAGAGAGCTCCCTGCTTTGAAGAAACTTCTTAGCCTACTTTCCCGTGACTGCCCTCTGGATGAGAATTTTTCAAAATCCAAATTAGACTGTGAGTTAATTTTATTATTTGAATAAATACTTAGATTTCAAGATCTAGTATTTTTGTCCATGAATCAATCATTTACCAAGATACTTAATATAAACTGAACATCATACCACTTTTCTTCTCAGGTATCACATTAATTCCAGTGAAATTTAAATTTCAAATGTCTAGAACTGATGTTTGCTATAACATGCTTCTGTGGAATGGGTATGTGGTCTTCAGAGTCTTCGTTATCATTGATATAAATCACACCCAAAACACAAATATGTAAACAAAATCTGTTTTGAGTGACTAATCTGCCCCCTTTCCTAGAGGCTGCTATTATTTCATCACACGCACAAAGATATTTATATGGACTTAGTCTCTTTTTGCTTACTTCAACTAACTGCTTATTTAATGCCACATGGCCATCTTAGAACCAAATCTACCAAAAAGAAAAATAAAGCCCTTTATAGCCGGAGGCTCCTGGGCTTCCTAATCTGAGGTCTAGGGACAGAATTGGGAAGTATGGGGAGTCAATGCAGCATATGAAATAGCATGTCAAATGATGGACAGAGGAACAGTAGCATTTGCTACATTCTCAAAGGGGGTCACTGAACCCCAAAATGAAATTTAGCCGTAAATCTTTGCTAAAACAATGTTATTTCATACTCCTTGCAAAGGACACAAAAGGAGAATAAAATGGCTAAACCTGACTCAGTAGGGAAGACTGATTAATCCTTGATTAGCACTCCAGAGACTACAGAGAAATGAAGACATTCTCACAGTAAGAAAATGGATTGGGAATAAAGTTACTGAGAGGAAGAACAGAAAGAAAACAGAAGCACAAAGTCATTTCTAATTCATAAGGGAAAAGAACAGAGTGAAGGGGAAAAGATCCAGTTACTGTTGAGGAGTCATCTACCTGAAGGGATGGAAACAGTTGATGCCATCATGAAATTTACTTAGGAAAAGCGTAAATGCCCCAAAGCACAATGAGGAATTGTTAACACCTGAAAGGTTTTCTCTAAGAACCCAGGGTAAGTAATTTCTCTTCACCACTTGAACATTTACCTCTCACTCTTGAAAAACACATTTTGATAATGAGATAAAGCAGCCTCCTTTTCCTGACAATCCTGAGATGGCAAGTTAAAAAGCTTTAAATCTTATAAGCAATTGGAAGCAGGCAACAACATTTTCTTCCAAAACCAATCTTTGCATGATTGTGCCCAGAGGCAAGGGTACAGCTGGAAGATGATCAACTTGTCCTTTATGCTTTAATTTTCTTAGTGACTGGTATTAAAAAGAATGAGTCAACCATATTCTCATCAAGTTCCTCTTGTGTTCTCAAACTCTAAACATAGATTGAATATGTGAGCTACAACACAGTAAGTGCACTGATGAATACTAATCATAGTCAAGTAACTGATATTGAAATGAAGGAATGCTAAGAATTTAACACTAAAATGTGTCATTCTTGTAATAAGAGAAGGAAAAACATTGGTGTCCAATCAATAAATGTGATTTAGTAATGATAAATTTCTGAATATTTTACAAACCAGATTTAATTTTTGTTCCAAGGCCTTCTTTCTGCTCTATTTCTTCATCTTATGCTTGCCTTCATAAATCAGTGGTTTCAATTAAAGGTTTTCAGCACACATGTTCTAAAATATATTCATAGACAGTGTATCACCAATGAATGCATGAATATATTTACTATACTTGCACAGTAAAATTATTTTACGGCTTTCCATAACTGTTATATAGGAAAATATCAATATTTATTATAAATCTTGGCCCTTCTAAAAAAAAGATTATGCTCATTAGGCACAATGTTGATGTAAATATAATTTTCTAGGAGGCAGAAGTTCCATCTTCTGAGTAATTTATGCATAGTCTAATTTCATGCATACCCAAGAACTTAACATTATTCAGTGAGAAAAAACACTATCACGATGCTAGCTCACTGATACTCAAACATATCTCAGACTGATACTTTTCCATGCTAGTGGTTGGAAACTTTCAATGAGAACACTACTGTAAAATCAAACTCTGAAGAAAAAGCGCAATTCAACTTAACTAACCATTACTAGGATATTGCTATATGTTGAACAGTATGTTAAGCACTATCAAGTTTATAAAAGCAATATACAATGTTTTACATGCTCTCTAGGAATGTGACAGACCCTTGAATATGCAGAACAAACAGGAACAAATTGGAAAAGAAAAAAAAACCATGAACCAGTAAATGTCAAATGTGAGATGAAAACAATAAATGCTAGAGAATTCAGAGCAGAAAGCCATTTCCATGAAGAAAAGTTGAGGGAAGTTTCAGGGAAGAGGTCAGATCAGCACTGACTTTTAATTTAAAAATATGATTTAGAAATCTTAAAATATTACCCAGACAAGGAAATGGAATTAGTAGATTTAGGCATGGACTTATTAGTTCATGGAGGAAGATGAGGAAGAAATTGACTGGAAGAGATAGGCTTCATACAGCAAACCAGAGTATGGAGCTATAAGGTCAATAGTTAACACAGTGCTATAATGGGAACAACTGTTAGGAACATAAAACCTAATTAATATCACTTGAAATGGGCTCTAATTCTCAGCACATAAGGTGTCATAAAACAACCCTTTGTTTAATACCAAGAAAATCTCATTGTGGAAATTCCATTTTATAGTAGATCATTAGTTTTTCAATCAAGAATAAGGCAAGACAGAAAGAGGTATAAAATTACTTACAGAACTTATTCACATAACCTGTGCCTGTGTTTGGTGTCTAAAACAGCCCTTTAAACCCATGTGCCAGAATCTTTGGAGGGGAATATATCAATAGTATGTCTAATTGAAAAAAGCTGTACGTACACCCTACTTCAGAAGAGAACCATAGCAGAAGGGCTTTGGAAGACCACATAACACCGTCTTTAATCAACAACACACTGCAGGACCAATATATTTTCTTAGCCCAATGTGCCTGACATTTAGATGCGCAGAGAAGCTCTCCCCACATCCTACTGTTCTCACCAAACACAAGGCTTGGGTTTTGTTTTCATTTGCTGTAACAAACCAAACATCTTAACCAGAAGCAAGCAATTGAAATTGAGCAATGTGACACCATGGGAACATAATAAAATCAGTTGTCATTAAAAAAAAAAAAAGAAAAAAAACTACCCAAAAGACAGTCAGAGGTCAGAGACACGACAGGTTTATAGCCTATGTTAACCTTCTATGACATAGTTTCTTGCATCATCTCTTGGCATTACTATTTCTCTTTAAAGATTTAGTAAGTGGAAGGAAAATTTTCTCTCATTGAAAGGGCATCAAATAGAAACATACAAAACAAATGAGCTCATCTTACTATTTATCTAGTAAATGAATATTTCATTTACTCTAAGGTTTAGTCAAGCATTTAGGGCTTTTGTCTTTGTCTTTTGTTTATCTTTACAGAGCTTAATATTTTCTGGGTTGAAGTGTATTTACTAACATAGGGAAATACATAATTATAAAATGGTACATGCTGTGGAAACCCAGAAAATACCACATCTTGAATCGAGGACCACCGGCACAGACAACCCATGACATGGCCCTGCTAGTTATTAGGGACTAAAGAAACAAGACTCTCTTCATATTCCTTTCTTAGCACATTTGAGAGGGCAGATTCAATTAGAAAAGAGAAAATGGTGGAGAAGTTTTGAGCAAATACCTCTTGTCCTTGATTCCTGGATACATTCTTTTCGTATTAATGTTTCTAAAATCGGGATCCCTCTTTCCATAGGCATATACATTTGATATAGAAGCTTTTTCCTGATGATGCTATTCAACTGATGACACATCTTAGAAGGAAGGAAGGAACCTTTTTTACAAATGGGAGTATTACAAAAAGAATTCCTGTGGGCGTTTGTGAGGGCACAGGTGGTTAAGACTGGACAGTCCATGGTCAGGTTGATGAGTGTATCCCGTGGCTTCTTTCCCACCTCCACCCTTCAACTACAAGCCCAGGTGATGTGATTAGAATAAAGCATTCCTGACAATGCCTCCTCACAACCACGTATTTATGATGAGCTCCACCTCACATGTGGAGGATTGTGCATAAGAGATATGAAAGGATGTGGGCAATGCCCAGCACTGAAGGGCCAGAAACATAATGCGGGGGTCTGACTTCTTCCCAGAGGGACAAACTAGCTCTGCCACACCCACCTCCCATTCATGGGATCACTTATCAATCCACTTATGACAAACAATGTAAACCTTTTTTCCTCTTGTTTGTGTCATGAAAACAAATATCAAGTCAACTGCTGATATTATATTGGGGACCAGAATGCTGTTTTAGAGAGAAAAATGATCCAGAGAGGAAGTGTGTCAGGATACGAGGACCTGGATTTTAACTCTGGCTTCTTCACCTGGGTTTTATACAAATGACTTGAACTTGCCTTGACTTCTTTTGATTGTCCCTAGCTAATAACATCCAATAGAGAATAATAAAACGCTGACTCACTTCCCAGGGATGTTTTAAGTAGAAATGAGTAATATTTTCAAAGGCTTTTCACTGCTGTAACTAAAGTTTGGAATTTCAAAATCAAAATGGCTTAATTTTCTTTAAGTTACTTGCTTCTATAAAGGCACAGTGCTCTTGGGTTTAATAGAGAATTCATCAGAGACCAAAGCAGAATTTGGGCTGGTGGGAGGGTCAGGGAGGGCAGAATAGAGTCTGTAGAAAAGGAAATAGCCACAGAAGCCAAATTTGAAAGCTTATATGAATGATATACCACCAACTATTAGCTACTTAAAGCAATAAGCTTCCTTTCAAGTATAGAGCTTCTTTTTTTTTTTTTTTAAAGGCTTCCTTTTTATCTTTTTTATTTATTTATTTATTTTTGGCTGTGTTGGGTCTTCGTTTCTGTGCAAGGGCTTTCTTTAGTTGCGGCGAGCGGGGGCCACTCTTCATCGCGGTGCGCGGGCCTCTCACTATCGCGGCCTCTCTTGTTGCGGGGCACAGGCTCCAGACGCGCAGGCTCAGTAGCTGTGGCCCACGGGCCCAGCCGCTCCGCGGCACGTGGGATCCTCCCAGACCAGGGCTCGAACCCGTGTCCCCTGCATCGGCAGGCAGACTCCCAACCACTGCGCCACCAGGGAAGCCCAAGTATAGAGCTTCTTAACCACCCTCCATAGTCAACCCTGAATGTGCAGGATGGCAAAATTCACAGATCCAAAGCTTAGCAGCTGCCTAGATCTGAAAAACAGGGCTTTCATTTGTGAGACTGTGCCAAGAACTGTTTTTGAGAAACAAAGTGAAGGGCAAACAGCTACAAATTAAAAAGGGCAAACAGCAGTCAATTACCTTGTGACCACTTTGAAGCCATTAATATAGATTTTTTTCCCTGAGGAAAAATGTGAGAAGCAATCATGATTGGATAGTCTCTACACGGGGGGGGGGGGGGGGGGGCCGTAACTGTGTAAATTAAGCAGCTATCAGCAGATCAAGATCAGATTCAATCATGGAAACACTTCTGCAAATACAAACAACCTTGACAAAAATCAATGCCACTCAAGGTGAAGAGGAAAGTTTGAAAGGTCAAAGCACACATAAAGGCTCTTTCTTCTTAATTACCAACCTAATCATTACTTACCTGGTATCTGTAAGCTACCCTGCTGGATAGATGTCAGCTTACCTGAAGACTCCCTCTGTGCTATAAATGAAATTGGAGTTTATTGCTTGAAGGACCTCCACTCTCCTCTCAACAATATTTCTACAAGAATCAAAAACGTCTGCCTGCACTCCTGCTCTCTCTCGCTCTCTCTCCCTTTTTCCTTCCCTCCCTATTTCTCCCTCCCCCACATACACACAAACATACTCATGCTTTCCCACACTGATGATTAATAAATATTGGTAAACCTATCCAACAATGCTATTTCCTCATACATAAGGAACTTCTTTATTTTATCAGAAAATAACTTTAAAATAGTGGGAAAAACTCTTTAAAGAAATTAAAATGTTACTTTAGAAGCTATTTATTCAATGCAAAAGAAGGCAGTAAAGGAGGAACAGAGGAAGAGAGAAACAGGAGATATATAGAAAATAAATAGCAAAATAGCAAACCTAAGTCCAACTATATCAATAATAGCATTAAATGTAAATGAATTAAACAACTCAATCAAAGTCAGAGATTGTCAGACTGGATTAAAAACAAGGTCCAACTATTTGCTCTGCAGGAAACACACTGTACATTCGAAGATACAAAATGCTGAAAGTAAAAGGACGGGGAAAGATACATGATCCAAAAAACAACCACAAGTAAGCTGGAGTAGTGACACTAATATCAGCCAAAACCGATGTTAAAACAAACAAGCAAAAAAGTTACTAAAGATAGATACTTTATAATGATAAAATGGTCAATCTATCAGAAACATAACAATTATAAACATATGCATTTAACAACAAAACCCCCAAAATACATAAAATAAAAACTGACAGAATTGAAGGGATTAAAGACTCAACAATAGTTGTTATTTCTTTCTAGAAGGATAGAAAAATTAGAAGATCAAAAAGAAAACAGCAGAATTAAACAACACTATGAAACAACTAGACTTGACAGACGTGTATAGAATGCTCTAACCAACAACTGTAGTATGTGTATTCTTCCCAAGCACACACGAAAATTTCTTTAGGATCCACCATACGCTAGATGATAAAACAAGCCTCAATAAATTTCAAAAAATTGAAATCCTACAAGGTGTGTCTGCCAACCACAATGGAATAAAGTTAGAAATCAATAACAAAGGAATTTAGAACACCTGCATATATGTGCACATTAAATAACACCTTTCTAAATAATCAGTGGATCAAAGAAGAAATCATAAAAGAAATTAAAAATCTTTGAGGTGAATGAAAATAAAAGCATAACATTAAAACAAGGTATGCAAATAAAGCAATGCTTAGAGGAATATTTAGAGTTGGAAATGTCTATATTAAAAAAAAAGAAGATCTCAAATCAGTGACTTAGCCTTCACCCTAAGATACTGAAAAAAGATCACATTAAGCCAAAGCATGCAGAAGGTAGGAAATGATAAGCATTACACTGGAAATTAATGAAATAGGGAATAGAAAAGCGACAGAGAAAAATCACGAGAACAAAACTTGGTCTTTCGAAAAGATAAACAGTGTTAGCAAACTTTTGGTTAAATGACCAGAAAAAAAAAATGAAAGAAGACTCAAATTACTAAAATCAGGAATGAAAGAGGAAACATCACTACTGACCTCAAAAAATTCAAAAAGATTATAAGGGAATACTGGGAAAACATGCTAACAAATGAGATAACTTTAAAAAATGGAAAAATTCTTAGAAAGACACAAACTACTAAAACTGACTTAAGAAGAAATAGAAATTCTAAACAGACCTATAACATTAAAGAAGCTGCATTAATAACTTTAAAACTTCCCACAAAGAAAAAGCTAGACACAGATGGCTTCACTGGTGAATTCTACTGAAGACTATTTTTTTAAATTAATACCAATTTTTCATAAATTCTACCCCTCCAGAAAAAGAGGAGGAAACAGTTCCCAATTAATTCTATGATGCCAGTGTCATCCTGATAACAAACCAGACAAAGACACTGCAAGAAAAGAAACCTGCAGACCAATATATTCTACTTACATAGTCTCAAAAATTCTCAACAAAACAGTATCAAACCAAATCCAGTAACATATAAAAAGGATGATACATCATGTCCAAGAGGGATTTGTCTCAGGAATGCAAGGTTAGTTTAACATTCAAAAATCAATGTAATACTTCATATCAATAAAAAAAGGACAAAACCCAAATGATCATGTCAATAGATGCAGAAAAACCATTTGACAAAATCTAACACACTTTCCATGATAAAAAACACTCAACAAACTAGGCATAGAAGGAACTTCCTCAACCTGATAAAGGGCATTTATCAAACAAACAAATAAAACACCCACAGCTAACATTATATTTAAAGATGAAAGACTGAATACCTTCCTCGTAAGATCAGAACCAAGAAAAGAATATCAACTCTTGCTGCTTCTACTCAGTGTGGCACTGGAGGTTCTAGCCAGGGCAATTAGGCAAGCAAAAGAAATAAAAGGCATGTAGATCAGAGAGGAAGAAGTGAATCAACCTCTATGTGCAGATGAGATGATCTTATATATGGAAAAATCCTAAGAAATCCATTAAAAAACTGTTCAAGCTACTAAATGAGTTTATAATGTTATAAGGTACAAGAGCAATATATAAAAATCAATGTGTTTCTATACAATAGCAATGAGCAATCAAAAATGAAGTTAAGAAAATAATTCCACTTACAGTAGCAATAAATAGAAGAAAATACTTAGCTATAAATGTAACAAAAGTTGTGTAAAACTTGTACTCTGAAAATTATTAAACACAGTTGAAGAAATTTAAAATATCTAAATAAATGCAAAGACATCTGCATTCATGGGTGAAAGACTTAATATCTTTGCGATGGCAATATTCCCCAACTGATGTACAGAATCAACACAATCTCTGTCAAAATCCCAGGTGAAGTTTTGCAGAATCTGATGAGTGAATCCTCAAATTCATATGCAAATGCAAAGGACCCAGTACAGTCAAGACAAACTTGAGAAAAAGAACAAAATAGGAGGACTCACACATCCTGATTGCAAAACTTACTACAAACCTAACATAAACAAGACAGTGTGGTACTGGCATAAGATTAGACATACAGATCAATGGAATAAAATTTAACTAAGAATAAAATTAATCACTAAAGTTAATACTTTTAGTAAAATTATTAAAAATAAATCCTCACATTTATGGCCAATTGATTTCAAACAGAGCATAAGACAATTCAACAGGGGGAAAGTCTTTTCAAGAAATAGCGCTGGGACAACTGTATAACCACATCCTTATACCATACACAAAAATTAACTCCAAATGTATATTACATGTAAATATAAGAGCTAAAACTACAAAGATCCTAGAAGACATAGGATTAAATCTTAGTGACCTTGGGCAAGGCAAAGCTTTCTCAGATACAATGCCAAAAGTATAAGTGACTGGAAAAAAAAATTGATAAATTAGGCTTCATCAAAATTAAAACCAGTTCATGACTTCCCTGGTGGTCCACTGATTAAGACTCCACATTCCCAATGCAGAGAGCCCAGGTTTGATCCCTGGTCAGGTAACTAGATACCACATGCATGCTGCAACTAACAGCCCGTATGCCACAACTAAAGATCCCACATGCCACAACTAAGACCCAGCACAGCCACATAAATAAATAAATATTTTTAAAAATTTAAACCAGTTGTGTTTTGAAGGATACCTTCGAAAAACAATCCACAGAATGGGAGAATATTTTTGCAAATCATAAATATAAGAGACTTGTATCTAGAATATATAAAGAACACCTACTACTCAATTATAAAAAGAAAAATAGCCCAATTTAAAAATGGACAAAGGATTTGAACACATATTTCTCTGAGGAAGCTGTACAAATGGTAAATATGCACATGAAAAGATGCTTAGGAATATTAGTCATTAGAAAAATGCAAATCAAAATCACAAAGACATACTACTTCATACACACTAGGATGGGTATAAATAAAAAAGACAGATAGTAACAAGTGTTGGCTCGGATGTGGAGAAATTGGAACCCTCACACATTACTAAAGGAAATGTAAAATGGTGCAGCCACTTTGGAAAACAGTTTGACAGTTCTTTAAAATGTCAGAGTTATGATATGACCCAGGAATTCTACTTGTAGGCATACACTCTAGAAAAATGAAAACACAGTCCACATAAAATCTTTTAGATGAAAGTTCATAGCAACATTATTTGTAATAGCCAAAAAGGTAGAAATAACTCAAACATCCATGAACTTGTCAAGGGATAAACAAAATGTAGTATATCCATACAATGTAATATTATTTGGCATTAAAAAGTCACAATATACTGATATACATGCTACAACACAGAGAAACCTTAAAAATATCATGCTAAGAAGCCAGACACAAAAAGGCCATATATTACATTATTCTATTCATCTGAAATGTCCAGAATAGGAAAATCCATAGAGACAAAGTAGATTAGTGGTTGCCTTAGACTGGGAGGTCAGGGAGGAAATGGGGTGTGAGTGCTGATGAGTACATCATCTTTTTTGAGGGATGATGAAAGTATCCAAAAATGGATTGTGGTGACAGTTTCATAACTCTGTGAACATACTAAAAACCAGTGAGTTGCACACTTTAAATGAGTGAATTATTTGATGTACGAATTATATCTCCATAAAGCTCTGTGTGTCTGTAGGTGTATGTATGTGACAGAGAAAGAGAGAGAGAACTTAGAACTTAACAATCATTTTCATATCATGTCCTAATTGTTGTACCAGTCTTTCAAGCCCCTTCCTGCTCCACAATTAGATGTCACACTACCTCCTTCTCCTTTCAAAATTATTTCCAACTGTATGAGTTATCCCTGGCTGTGTAACAAACTACCTCCAAATTTAGCATCTTAAAACAACAAACATAATTATTTCACCGTTTCTGGGGGCCAGGAATCTGGGAGTGGCTTAGCTGCATCCTCTGGCTCAGCCCTCAACATCTGCCAAGGCTGTAGCCATCTCAAGGTTTGACTCAGAAAGGATTTACTTCCAACTCACTCACACAGTTGCAACACCTCAGATCCTCTCTGGCTGTTGACATCACATCAGCTCCATGCCACTGGGGCCTCTCTGCAGGGCAGCTCATCACATGTCAGCTGGCTTCCTTCAGAGAAAGTGATGGTGCAACAGAGTGAGCAGGACAGAAGTCAGGCTCTTGGTAACCTCATCTTGGCAATGGCGCCCCATTACTTTTGCTGTATTCAATTCCTTAGAAGCGAGTCCCTAGACCCAGGCCACATACAAGGCAGGGCATTACACAAGGGCATAAATACCAGAAGGGGGAGTCAATGTGGCCAGCTTACCCCATCCAATCCAGGCAGCATGGTTTCCTCACCGACTCACAAGCACATTTCACTCATTCCTGCCCCTGTGCCTTCACTCTTAACTCACTTTATTCCTTTGTCTAATTCCTTTACCAATTCAAAGTCAGACCATTAATCAGGAGGAGCTCAAATTCCACGTGTTCCATGAAACTTTCCCGGATTACCCTTTATTACTCTCAACTCCCTCATGTTTCATAATTATGCTACATAATTTGCCCCTTAATTATCTCCTGCCTTGCCTTATTATTCAAAGTATGTCTCTTCTGACAGCATACGCTTCACATGAGAGTCTGTAAGAAATGTGGAATCTCAGGGCTCACCCCATGCCTACTGAATCAGAATCTGCATTTTAACAAGATTCCCAGTGATTTTCATGCACATAAAAGTTTGGGAAATATCACTGAACTGTACCATTCATTGCTTTACCTGTGTAGGTCTCATATCCCTGACTAGATTGTAAGTACTTGGGAGACTAGTACCATTTCTTATATCTCTTCCGCTCTTACCCACACACCTACACACACATACACACACACTGAAGCATATTAAATAGCTTAGTGTTGAACACATAGGAGAACATGTTAAACCTGCTGAAAAGGAAACATCACTGTGAACTGACTGAATTTTAAAAGATTAGAAAACATAGATGTATCAAAAGACCTCAGTTTTAATTGCAGCTCTGCTACTCATCAGTTAGCGTAACTTTGCGCAAGTCACTTAATTACCTTGCATTTCCATTGCTTTATCTGAAAAATGAGGCGATTAACATGGACTCTCCAATTTTCAATCCATTTCAAAATATTTATTAATCCACAATAAAATTAGAAAGAATATAATTTGTTTATTTTTTTTTAATTATTATTATTATTTTTTTGTCTGTGTTGGGTCTTCGTTGCTGCATGCAGGCTTTCTCTAGTTGCGGCGAGCGGGGGCTACTCTTCATTGCGGTGCATGGGCTTCTCATTGCCGGGGCTTCTCTTGCTGTGGAGCACAGGCTCCAGGCACGTGGGCTCAGTAGTTGTGGCTCGTGGGCTACAGAGCGCAGGCTCAGTAGTTGTGGCGCACGGGCTTAGTTGCTCAGCGGCTTGTGGGATCTTCCCGGTCCAGGGTCGAACCTATGTCCCCTGCATTGGCAGGCAGATTCTTAACCACTGCGCCACCAGGGAAGCCCGGAAGAATATAATTTGATATTGCTTAAGGAGTAAGAAAGCATTTTGGAATCTTTTAGTGTCAAAATGTCATCCACATGAACATCAGTAATACCTGCATTGCAGATGTGGGAAGAGGTTGCTTAGTCCAGGATCATTTAGGAAAAACCATGTAATTGTATGTCGTGTATTTTATTTCTCTTAGAACTTACGCCATGCCAAATGTTTACTCAATTGAAATATAAAGCAAATCGTTAAAGAAGCTTAAAATAAACTTTTGGCTGGAGAACAAGGGACTAGCTAGGAGGACAAATGAAATCTCCCTTATTTTACACTCTGGGAATCTCCCACACTCCTTAACTCCATTCTAGAAAAGAAGCTTTAAGCTCTATCTATAAAAATCAGATTAGAGACAAGGACTTTGACTTCAAAATAAAATTATGAATTTCTACCTGGGCTCCAGGATCTTCCACTATAAAAAGAGGAGCTGGATTTGTTATCCAAAGCAGCAGAACTAAACTGAGTGAATAAAAGAGTGGACACCTAAATAAATTGTTTTGCTCTTTTTTTAAGACAGGCAATTGAATTTCTTCTCCTCCCTCTAAGTAAGGTCCAGCCCCATTCGCAGAGCTTAAAATTGGCACTTCCCCTGAGGACCTGGACTCCAATTACATCTTATCTTTTTGATCTCTAAATCTATTCAAGTTCAAGGGCTCCACCTACTCTTCAGGAATAAAGGACTGCACTTCCCCTGTCACCACACTCCTGCCTCTTATTCCCTCGGCTTCAGTCTTCTATCCTCCCTTCTCCTGGAGAGAGTCCTAATTCCCCAATAGGATCTGTTGACTGTACACATTTTTTTAAGATTCTTTATTGCTAGAGCAAGGCCTGGGTGTGGAAAACTGGCATCACAGTGATAAAAAGACTAAACATTTGTGGGTGGGAGAGTGAAGAGCTGTGGTTTGAGCTGAGGGGCTGAGTTATGGGGCCACACATGCCCCCATACTTACTTGTCTAAAATTCATCGTCGCTCTTCCTTCCTGCAGAAATGCTCCAAAAGACAGAGCCCAGTTACCTACCTTCAAATTTATGAGAGGAATGATGGTAGTGATGATGATGATAACAGTAATAACACTAGTAACTGATGCTGTTGGCTGCCTCTGAACAGAAGCATATTTTTGGTTTCTGTCCTCAGGCTCCAAAGTGTTTCACATGATCACATGATGCAAATTGGCTAAGCGTACTCAGCATTTTGGCATTTTTATTTAATCTATCTGCCTACTCCCCCATCTTGGCACTGAGTTGCACTTTGAAATGTATTACTTGTTCCTGTGAAAACTGGGCAGCGAGAACTATTACCAGACTTTGAGATTATTCGGGACATGCAGGTTCCCAGAGATCATTATCCCAGAAGCACAAAGTCAAGAATAAAAAAGGAAGCTCAAAATCTGCCTGAAGAAGATAACTCACGTACCCTTCTGGCAGGTAAGTTATGCCTGCAGCCAAATGCTGATTTGGTAACACTGTCCTGAAATTGTTCATTCTATACAGCCAACCTCAGGCACCTGGACAGAAATGGCAGAGCCATCAAAGAGAAAAGGGGTGAGCAAGAATAACCCTGGACCAGGGACAGGGACCTGGGTTCTAGTCGCAATTCCACCACTAACTCTGACCTTGAGCCTGCAGTTTCTCCTCCCATGCAGTTTTCTAATCTGTGAAATGCAAGAGTTGAATACCACCACATTTCTCAACGTGTCTGCTCATAAATATCTTGTAGGACACTTGTTATAAATACAGGTTTCCATACTGCTTCCCTGGAGATGCCGGTTCGGTAAATCTAGCAGTAAGGTCTAGGAATCTGCATTTTAACAGATGACCCAGGAAAGCCTCCATAAAGGCAAATGTATGAGACATCGGAACACATGACAGTTGAAAGCTCTCCCAGGTCTGCATTCTGCATAAACCAGTTAATTAATGGCCACTATTAAGCTTCCACTCCCTACAAGGCCCTGCTAGATCCTCAAGATGATAAGAATAATAGCTGCCATTTATACAGTGTCAGCCACTATTCTAAATGCTTTGCATTTGTGAACTATTTTAATCTTCACAACAACCCTATGAGGCAGGTACCATTATTATCATTGCTTAAAGATGCAGAAACAGAGGCATAGAGATTGAGTGACTGGCTAAAGGTGACCTGGACAACCAGGAAGTAGGGTTGAGATTCAAACTCAGGCATCCAGCTCCAGTTTCAGTCCTCCTGCAGATGTTGAACAGTTCAGAATCCCCAGCATTAGGCACTCAGAAAACAGTTAAGAAAAGCCCTGTAGCAACTAATAATAGTAATTTAACAACCATCTACTTCATCTGGATCAGTGTCTCAGGAGCCACTTAAGGGAGAAACAGGGAGGCCAAGAAGGCAATGCTCTGGGCCCCATACCTGCTTCAACCTGACTAAACTAACTTTGTCTGTTTGATACACTAAAGTCTACGTCCAATTTCATTTGCGGAAAAAAAAATTTCTTATAATTAAAAATCGTTCACCTAGGCCACCTCTTTCATACAGATGAGAAAAGTGACCTCAAAGGATTAAGCAACTTCTCCAGCATCACACAAAAGACCACGGCTACCTTGAAAGCTTCAGGTTTCCTGACTTCTTTCTCAGAGTCAAAATGAACTTGTCAACCTGATAGACTTGAACCCATTAAAATTAATATACATTAACAAATAGCCATCAGAGGATTGAAGATCAGATGAAGAAATCAGGGCAGTATCATTTGAAAGGTGGCATTCGCAATAACACCAAGTGGAAAGGAAGATGACCCAGATCAATGGTCCTGTTCACCCTACAGGACCTGTGAAGTCAAAATCCATGCCTGTCTCCTCTGTAGCGTCGTCAAAAATTAGGGAAAAGCCCAACCAACCTGTGTTGAAGTGGAAAGATGACTAGAATTGGAGTTAGAGGACCAGCATATAAACTCTAGCTATGCCACTTCCCACCTGGGTAATGATACTAGTGATCAGACAAGCCACTAAAATGAGGCTTTCACGAGACCATACATGTCCATAAGTCTATCACTATAAAGGTGTTCAATAAATGTAATCATACAACTCACAGCTTGGTTTTACTGGCTGGAACTTGTGAAACAGAAGGAATCTGCTAATACAATTATTATACCATGATGGTGAGAGCAGGGCTGACCACATAAAGGAGGACTGGAGACCAGGAAATTTCCCTGGGGTCCCCCTTCCCTTGAACTTCTGCGGGCATGATGATAATCATAAAAGAATAATAAGGAAATTCTGCAGTGCATAGGCACTGATGAGCTTCCAAGCAGATGCTATGATCATTATCAGTGTGATTCTATAAATAACTCAGTTTTACCATCTGGACACCACCCAAGGTCACCAGAGGTTTAAAATTAAGGGCACCTTGGCATAGAAGTCAGTCCTGCTGATACCACACACCTTTCTTGCTCTCCTCTGCCACTGGTTAGTAGGCAAACACAGAGGTGTATGTCAGCCTAAGAACAGATTGCAGAGAAAAGGCACTGGAACACCGAAGTAGTGCCATCAACAAGGAAGAGGTTTCATTGTAAATCAGGCCAGTATGTGTCTCCTCTCTGTGCCAGACTAAGAGCTTTTAGAAGGAACAAATGATAAAACAAGAAAGTCTCTCTTCACCCATCCTGAATTTTCATCATTCACTTTGTTGACAAATGGATCAAGAGTTGACTTAGTCCACTCAGGCTGCTATAACTATCATAAACTGGGTAGCTTGTAAACAAGAGAAATTCATTTCTCACAGTTCTGGAGGCTGGAAGTCCAAGGTGAGGGTGCCACTATGATCAAGATCTGGTGAGGGCCCTCTTTTGGGTTACAGACTGCTGACTTCTCAATGTATCCTCACATGGCAGATATGAGGGTGAAATAAAGACATTTTCAAGCAAATATAAGGCTGAGTATTGTCCTCTAACAGTTGCTGATTAAAGGATATATTTCAAGAAAGGAGAAAATGATCCAAAAAGAAAATATGAAATATAAGAAGAAATAGTGAGCAAAAAAAATGATAAATATAAGAAAAATTTGAACACAAGCTGTATAAAATAGTAATAGCAATGGGGGAAGGAGAGTAAAAATCAAGATTTAGCACTAAAACACTGGACAATATAACATATAAACCAGGAGGCTGTGATTGACAATTGATGTTCAAATTTTCTAAAATCTCTGTATTGTTAAGAAGTATCTGAGGTTCAACTCTATTTGTCAATAAGTGTATAGGAACTTTGCTTAGTAAAATGGCCTCTCAGATGCAGTGAGTAAATCCTACAGACAAAATAAATACCACACGCTGGATGCTCACCAAAGTAGGAAAAGAAGATAGTTGATGGGAAGGAAGTGTAAAGTGAGGGGGGAAAGAAAAGAATAACTTTCATTCTCAAAGTTCACTGAATAAAAGAATGCTTAGAAAAGAACAGTTCATTTATACATACTTTAGAAGACTGCAATCTGCTAGACATGCATCGTGAACACTGGTGAAAACCTGGCAGCAGCAGAATATACTGCGTTTTATTTAATGAGAGTGGTGGCTTTGTGCATCATCTGGACCAGCCTTCCATCCTCCTGACCCACCTGGCACTCGTTCACTTCCAACTTGCAGCATAGCTGTAACCCAGTCTGCAGTGAGCTGCCCTCAGAACCTTGAGACTTTGCCACTAAGCAGAGGTTCCCAAGGCCAGCCTGGCTCTCAGGGAACCAACCTGTAGAACTCAAGGTTGTGAGACAGGACTGGGAAGGCAGTCAGTTGAGTTTTGCAAAACAAATGGGAGGGGAGAACAGAAAGAGCCTATAATTTAAAACCAAGGTTCCAAAGTTCCGGCAGGAAATATGGTGTTGTCCTAGACTCTAAATTCTCACTAAATACACTTGCCTTTCAGATGGGTCACTCAGGTGACCCTGACTTGAACAGACACAGCTCTGTGGCCCTGCTGTTTGCAGCCCCCGTCCCTGTTAGAGAGAGAGGCAGCTGAACTGAAGGAAAGGTGAGCTCAAGATCATGCCTTGGGAAGCATGGTGCTTTAGGGATGCCTTTGTATTCCTTCCATTTTATTACAGACTGTTTTCAAGTTTACGGTTAGGAAAGGTAAAGTTGATCCCATTTTCTGAGGCGGAATCCAGCCGAGGGCAAGGTGGAACCTTTTCTTAGGGTACGAATGTCTACAATCAGTCATTTCATCTAGCCTGCATTTTCAAACACAAACCCTTCAGTGGCTTTCACTTAATGAACACATCTTTGCCAATGACAGAGGCTTGTACAGGATATCTGTTTCACATGTCTATTATCTGTTATGCCCATCAGAGTGTTTTAGGGGTGCGGGTTGGTTTGTTGTTTATTTTCCATTTTGTATCTGCCTTATCGAAAAGCAAGTGCCCTTCAATTCCAGGACTCCTCATATTGTACATGTTTCCTGCCAAATTGGGGGGATCATTTGTATTTTAATTTTGTAATCTATGGCTCTGTACTGTTGAAAGGCTCTCAATTCTGTGGGATCTCCTTAGTATGTATGTGACTTTTCATGTTGCAATATCGCACAAATGGGATGGCCCAACTTTTGCTCTTAATAAACGATCTGAATGAGAGACAAAAAAAAAAGAAAAGAAAAGAACACTTCAGGGCATCAGCAAGATGACAAAATAGAAGTTTCCCAGCTCATGTCCCCACACAGAAATAATGATTTGGCAGCCATCCATGGACAAAAGTGCCTTTGTGGGAGCTTTGGTGGGAATCCAGGCAGGAGGTTGTGAAACTTTGGTGGAGCCCATCACTGAAAGTGATGTCCTCAAAGCCCAGGACTGCTTTGAGAAGGCAGGCACATGCCCCAATGGCAGACTTGCTGACTGTGGTCCCAACTGTGGACTCCATCCCCCTGGGACTTGGTTCCAGCCCTGCTCTGCCATGGTCCAGGAGCAGTCCTGAACCCCTGGTAATAGCTGGTCATCTAAAAAACCCAGCTGTGAACCCAGAAGTAGCCCCAAGCCTAAGTTAGCAGAAGGAAGGAAATAGTAAGATTAGAGCAGAAATAAATCAAATAGAGAATAGAAAAACAATATAAAAAATTTTAAAAACTGAGTTGGTATTTGAAAAATAAGCAACATTGACATACCCTTAGCTAGACCAAGAAAAAAAGAAGACTCAAAGAAATAAAATCAGAGATAAAAGAGGAGACATTACAACAGATGCCTCAGAAATAAAAAAGGTACTATTATAAACAATTATACTCCAACAAACTGGATAGATGAAATGGATAAATTCCTAGAAACATACAACCTATGAAATCAAGAACCTACTGAATCAAGAAGAAATAGAAAGCCTGAATAGATCAAAAACAAATAAGGAGATTGAATTAGCAATCAAAAACCTCCCAAAAAAGAAAAGATTCAGACCAGATAGCTTCATGGGTGAATTCTACAAGCATTCAAAGAAGAATTAATACTAGTCCTTCTCAAATGCTTCCAAAAAAAAAGGAAACACTTCCAAACTCATTTTATGAGGCCAGCATCACCCTGATACCAAAGTCAGACAAAGACATCTCAAGAAAACTACAAGCCAATATCCCTAATGAACACAGATGCAAAAATTCTCCATAAAACACTAGCAAACCAAATTCAGCAGCACATTAAAAGGACTATACACCATGACCAAGTTGGATTTATCCCCAAGATGCAAGGAGGGTTCAACATATGCAAATCACTTGATGTGATACACCACATTAATAGAATGAAAGATAAAACCCCACGATCACCTCAAACAGATGCAGAAAAAGATTTTGACAAAATTCAACATCTAATCATGACAAAAACTCTCAAGAAAATGGGTATATAAGGAACTTACCTCAACACAATAAAGAGCATATATGAAAAGCCCACAGCTAACATCATAAATGATGAGGAAAAAAAAAGCTTTCCTCTCACATCCAGAACAAGGCAAGGATGTCCACTCTCACCACTTTATTCAACACAGTAGTGGAAGTCCTGGCCAGAGCAATTAGACAAGGAAAAGAAATAAAAAACATCCAAATTGGAAAGGAAGAATAAAATTATCTGTGTTTGCAAATGACATGATCATGTGTGTAGAAAACTCTAAATATGAAAAAGAAAAACGGCTAGAGCTAATAAATTTAGTAAAGTTTCAGTATAGAAAATCGACATACAAAAATTAGTGAATGCCTCTATGACATAAATCACAGCAAGATCCTTTTTGACCCACCTCCTACAGAAATGGAAATAAAAACAAAAATAAACAAATGGGACCTAATGAAACTTAAAAGCTTTTGCACAGCAAAGGAAACCACAAACAAGATGAAAAACAACCCTCAGAACGGGAGAAAATATTTGTAAATGAAGCAACTGACAAAGGATTAATCTCCAAAATTTACAAGCAGCTCATGCAGCTCAATATCAAAAAAACAAACAACCCAATCCAAAAATGGGCAGAAGACCTAAATAGACATTTCTCCAAAGAAGATATACAGATTGCCAACAAACACATGAAAGGATGCTCAACATCACTAATCATTAGAGAAATGCAAATCAAAACTACATGAGGTATCACCTCACACCAGTCAGAATGGCCATCATCAAAAAATCTACAAACAATAAATGCTGGAGAGGGTGTGGAGAAAAGGAAACCCTCTTGCACTGTTGGTGGGCATGTAAATTGATACAGCCACTATGGAGAACAGTATGGAGGTTCCTTAAAAAACTAAAAATAGAGCTACCATACGACCCAGCAATCCCACTACTGGGCATATACCCTGAGAAAACCATAATTCAAAGAGTCATGTACCACAATGTTCATTGCAGTTCTATTTACTATTTATAGCCAGGACATGGAAGCCAGTTCTATTTATAGCCAGGACATGGAAGCAACCTAAGTGTCCATCCACAGATGAATGGATAAAGAAGATGTGGCACATATATACAATGGAATATTACTCAGCCATTAAAAGAAACGAAATTGAGTTATTTGTAGTGAGTTGGATGGACCTAGAGTCTGTCATACAGAGTGAAGTAAGTCAGAAAGAGAAAAACAAATACCATATGCTAACACATATATATGGAATCTAAAAAAAAAAAACAATGGTTCTGAAGAACCTAGGGGCAGGACAGGAATAAAGACACAGAGGTAGAGAATGGACTTGAGGACACAGGGAGGGGTAAGGGTAAGCTGTTTTACATTTTACTACCAAATGTAAAACAGATAGCTAGTGGGAAGCAGCCGCATACCACAGGGAGATCAGCTCAGTGCTTTGTGACCACCTAGAGGGGTGGGATAGGGAGGGTGGGAGGGAGACGCAAGAGGGAGGGGATATGGGGATATATGTATATGTATAGCTGATTCACTTTGTTATAAAGCAGAAACTAACAGACCACTGTAACGCAATTATACTCCAATAAAGATGTTAAAAAAAATAAAAATAAAAAAAAACAGAATAGATAACCCCACACACACACGGAAAAAAATTAGTGAATGCTTTTATATATAAAAATAAACTATCTGAAAAGAAAATTAAGGAAAATATCCCATTTACAATAGGAACAAAAAGAAGAAACTACACAGGAATAACCTTAAGCAAAGAGATGAAAGACTTGTACACTGAACATTATAACACATTGATGAAGGAAACTGAAGACATAGATAAATGCAAAAACATGCCATGTTCACAGACTGCGAGAATTAATATTGTTAAAATGTCTGTAATACCCAAAATGATCTACAGATTCCATGTAATCCCTATCAAAATCACAATGGCAATCTTTACAGAAGTAGAAAACCCAATCCTAAAATTCATATGGAACCTCAAAAGACCCTAAAGAGCATGCAATCTTAAGCAAGAAGGACAAAGCTGGAGTCATCACACTTCCCGATTTTAAAACATATTACAAAGCTAAAGTTATCAAAACACTACGATACTGGCATAAAAACAGACATATAGACCAATGGAAGAGAATAGACAGCCCAGAAATAAATGCATGCATTTACAGTCAACCAATATTCTATAGGAGTACCAAGAACACACAATGAGGAAGGGACAGTATGTTCAATAAACAGTATTGGGAAAACTGGATATCCACTTGCAGAAGAAGAAAACTGAACCCTTATCTCACTCTATATACAAAAATCAACTCAAAATGTATTAAAGACTTAAATGTAAGACCTGAAACTATAAAATTTCTAGAATAAAACATAGGAGAAAACTTCTTGACACTGGTCTGGGCAATAATTTTTTGGATATAACATCAAAAGAACAGGGAACAAAAGCAGAATAGACAAGTGAGACTGCATCAAACTAAAAAGCTTCTGCATAGCAAAGAAAACAATCAACAGAGTGAAAAGGAAACCAACAAAATGGAAGAAAATATTTGCAAATCATATATCTGATAAGGGGTTAATATCCAAAATATATAAGGAATTTATACAACTCAATAGAAAAAAAATAATGCCATTAAAAAAGGGCTAAGGACATGAATAAACATTTTTCAAAAGAAAACATACAAATGGCCAACAGGTATATGAAAAGATGCTCAACATCACTAATCATGAGGGACATACAAATCAAAACCACAATGAGATAGAATGGCTCACACCCGTTAGAATGGCTACTACCAAAGAGACAAAACATAGCTAGTGTTGGTGAAGATGTGGAGAAAAGGGAACTCCTGCACACCGTTAGTGGGAATATAAATTTATACAGCCATCTGGAAAAGAGTATGGTGGTTTCTCAAAAAAATAAAAGTAGAACTACCATATGATCCAGCAATCCCACTTCTGGGTATATATCCGAAGGAAATGAAAACAGTGTCTTGAAGAGATATCTGAAAGTAAATGTTTATTGCAGCATTATTCACAAAAGCCAAGATATGGAAACAACCTAAATATCTATTGACAGATGAATGGATAAAGAAAATGTGATATATATATGTGTGTGTATGTGTGTGTGTGTGTGTGTGTGTGTGTGTGTGTATATATATATATATATATATATATATATATATATATATATATATATATATATATATATATAAACTCAGCCTTAAAAAGAAGGAAATCCTGCCATTTGCAACAACATGATGAAACCGGAGGACATTATACTAAGTGAAATAAGCCAGACACAGAAAGACAAATACATGATCTCACTTAAATGTAGACTCTAAAAGAGTCAAACTAATACAAGCACAGAGTACAATGTTGGTTGCCAGGCGCTGGGAGGTGGGGGAAACAGGGAGATGTCAGTCAAAAGTACAAAGTCTTAGCTATGCAAGATGAATAGGTTCTGGAGATCTAATGTATAGCATGGTGACAAGAGTAACAATAGTGTATTGTACAACTGAAATTTGCCAAGAGGGTAGACCTTAAGTGTTCTCACAGTAGAAACAAACAACATAAAAATGGTAACTGTGCAAGGTGATAGATATGTTAGCTAGCTTGGTTGTGGTAATCATTTCATAATGTATATGTACATCAAAACATCAAGTTGTACACCTAAAAATATACAATTTCTATTTGTCAATTATATCCCACCCAATAAAGCTAGGGAAAAAAAAGAATAAGTCACCCAACTCCTCAAAAGTGAAGTTGTAATCTCCACCCTAGCCCACAGAACTGACACCATAAACCTTCTTGACAATTTGGATCACATCTACCCTTCCACAATTAGGCATATGCATATGGATGATGATGGTTGTTTACATGTTTTTCATCTCCCAAATTCTCATCAAAGCTATGGGAATCTATCTGACTGAGCACTAGAAACCTCCTGTGAACTCAGGCTTCTCAAACTGGCGAGGGGGAGGTGGCAATTTCCTGGAAAAGTGAGTTCAAACACCCAAACTGAGATACTCTGGCTCTTATCAGATGGGATAAAAATGGTTTTACCCATACAGACATATTAAAAAAAAAAAAACCTAACAACTATATAAATCACCTGTTCTCTTAACCAGAAATAAATAATCTAAGTTAACAAAAATATCTAGTTGAAATCAGTTTAGTGTAGAGTTACATTCTGCACATTAAAATTATGCCCCTGGGATATTCTCAAAATTCATAAAGGTGTCAACTTTGTATTGTATAGAGTATCTAGGTTAAGGCATGAACTTTGGGGTCAGACAAGGCTGGATTTGAACATCAGCTTCACTACTTACTACCTGATCCTTAGCCTCAACTTCATCATCTATGAGACAGAGGTGATAACACCTGTTACATACAGCTGTTGTGAAAATAACTGAGCTATGCCCATGAATTTCAGAAAGGAGCCGGCAGCAAGGAAGCAATCAGTCGGTGTTAGCTGTAAGTATTCATATCATTAATGGAGGCAGCGTGTGACTAATCTGTACCAGGCGTTAATTTAAATGTCACTAACATTGGACTTTGGAATGCACAGACACACAATGTTGGAGCCTGAGGACACTTAAAGTTGACGCACTCCGGCTCTCATTTTCCAGATGAGGATTTGAGACCCAAAAGATTCAAGGAGTTGTCCAAACTCACAGAGACAGTATGGGGAACTCAAATCGGAACCTCAGCTTCTGGGAACCAGTCTGACACTATTTCTTCTAAATCAGAGCTCATGTGTTTTCCTTTATCTTCCCAGGAAATAACTTGTGAGATTAATATAATTAAAATTGGAAGACTTCTCCTGAGTACAGCCCAGCATGGGGTCTGGCCAAGGCAAAACCAACTTTGAGGAAAAATGTGTTTACCTTCCCTGGCTATAGTTCACCACACTGTGAAGCAAAAGAAACCAAAGAAGCCAACTATTGTAGGTGCATTTTGTTATCTTTTAGGCCTATTTATTCAGTGTGTATTCAATTTCATGGACAAATAATCCTATCTTTTCAGCAACTGCATTTTCTGAACAGAAAAAAAAAATCTGGAAACTTGTACTAACAATGAGATGAAATATCTAAAGTACAGACATATTATTCTTGAAAATTCAGTCACAAAATTTTACCTACCAACCATTTGTCATTGCACCTTCTTTCTAATGCCCCCTCCCACGCAATTTAGACACATTTCTGAAAAATACATCACATTTTGGGGCTGACCTCATTCCTTTTACTTTAGCTACCATGAAGCCCCATTTTTAAAATCTTCTCTAAAGTGACTGTCTTTTATGTGCCATCACCAAATACCAACTGAGTGGTCCATGATACCACTCTGACGGCCATCTGATGGAAAATCATGCTCATTATGACTGAGTCCAAACTTAGCATATCATTATTTTCAAATTGTTTCAAGGAGCTTTTTGAGCTGTTATAGCTATTGTAGGTTGGATTCCGTAAAGAATTTTTCCATCCTGTGGGAGCCCCCAGCAACTTCTCATTCACACCAAGAAGGTCCTCTTCTCACGCCAGGGCCTAAGGGCCTAAGATTGCTACATTCTGCTGAGAGACACAAAGCAGGTTCAAAAATCATAGTGCGCTCTCTCAGCTGATGGGGTGAAGGATTGGTATATCTGGAACTGAGACCTATTACATCATCCTTGCCATGGCTCCAGGTGGCAGAGGTCACTTCAAAGGTGGCCTCCTGTCCTAAACAAGCCCCTTCTAGTCATGAAACAGACAACAGCTGAAATCACCTAGTCTAACCCTCTCATGATACAGAAAGATGAACCAAGGTTCAGAAAGGTGAAATTACTCATCAAACGTAAATCCAGATCTCCTGACTTCTAACTCAGGGCTTTGACGTGGCATGACTAAGTCTACGGCATCCCTCACAGCTCTCACTTCTGCCCTGACGTCTCCGCAAAGTTCCAGGTGATTCCCTGAATCTCCCTCTTCTCACCTCACGCTTCCCCAGACTCACCCTGACTTCATTTTATGTATGTCTTCATTACAATCTTTTTTTTAAGTAGCCCCAAGTCTTAAGTACATTAAAAACTGAGGTCAAATGAAATTTTTAATATAAAACCACAACATTGCTGTCAAAGGGAGATAATAATAGCGACCTGACCTCCAGAGAAATGGAGAAGTGATCAAACCACACCGCTATTTTTACCTGCCTGTAATTATAAAAAGATTTGTATGAGTGTAATTGAACACATAGTCACGTGGACAGTGGTTCAGAACTCTCAGGAACAGATCACATTAAAGCAACTAAATTCAATATAGCCTGATCTCTTTTTTCTGCCACTGAGTTACATGTCCTGGGAGTATTAATAAATCAATCTGGGCCTCAATTTTCTCATCTGTAAAATAAAGTATTTGAAATGAGTGAAGGTGGTCTAAAGGTACAATTTCTAGTTATAAAATAAATAAATGCTGAGGTTGTAATGTACAGCATGCTGACTATAGTTAATAATACTGTATTGTATATTTTAAAGTTGCTAAGAAAGTAGATCTCAAAAATTCTCATGGCAAGAAAGAAATATTTGTAACTATCTGTGGTGATGGATGTTAACTAGACTTACTGCAGCTATTATTTTGCAATATATACAAATCTCAAATCATTATGTGGTACAGCTGAAACTAATATAATGTTATATGTCGATTATATCGCGATTTAAAAAAGAAAAAAAATGAAGCATTTGGACTGCATGATTTCTAATTTCCCCTCTACGACTAAATACTATTGCATGTTTCTAAACACTCAGTATGAAGGATGATGCAGGAGGAGTTTGGAGGGCCAAGAAAAGAGTCTGAGGGTTGTAGGAACAGAGGAGACAATCTTCCTTCTTCTTTCAGACTTATAGTCTTCACCTTCATTATGAGCCAAGAGGCTTTAGCCCTGGTTCCTTCAAACCTATCCTCCTTCTTATCTCTTTCACCATTTTACCTATTGGAGTATACATGCTCAATGGATGCTTTTACATGTAAATATTGATAAGGAGGTTAAATCTGTCAATCCTTTATACTTAATACGAATCAACTTAAGCAAATAATTAAGATGTTCCTTCTTAAGAACTAGTGGGCCTTTTGATGAATCCAATCATGAAAACTAGATACATTTTGGATATCAGAGAACATAAATGGGGAACAGGTCTTTGCAGGAAGATACGCGGGCACTGGGTCACAAAAGTGCTACATCAGTAGTAAGACAATTATCTAAAATGAAGAACAAAGCAGCAGAAACAGAGTCTGGAAAATGCTGCACAAACCCTCGGCTTAGCTTGCAGTTTTTCTAGGGCCTTGGTCTGAGCTACTACCTTGAGCTTTGAGCATCTGTTCTACCTATTCTGGGCTAAGTTCCTTGATGCAGTGGTGGCAAATGAGGGGATTTAGCATTGCCCCAAATTTAGCAACACCTCAGTTCCATTTTCCGCTGGGAAGCAGGGGCAGAAAAGCCCTTGTCTGAGTCCAATCCATGAGCCAGGGAGTCCCAGGGTCCAAGCAACTGACAATATCACAGCATCTGAAGAATAGGACTTTGAGGACTACAAAATTACCAACTGTAAGGAAAAAAGGAACACCACCGCTCTGATGTAATCATTCATCAGCAACAGGCTAACACTAATTTCATAGATTATCTGTAACAATATTCACCTTTGCCTTAAGAAGTCATTCAGCACAATCCCTAAATCATTTTTAAAAACCATATTCTATTAGTGCCTTTATGACTGTAAGAAACAGAAACTCACTGGGCCTAGCTAATGCAACAAAAAATGGGGGAGAGGGCTATAATATGTGGGGTAGACTCGGTTCCTCACTATGCAATTACCCACTCCCTTTTTCTAGCATTAGGCAATGGATAATGATGCGCCTCAGCCAGGGCACACTCTCCCCACCTTCCCAACCTCCTTTTCAGCTGGAGGTGGCCAAGTGATCCAGTTCTAACTGATAAGATGTAAAAGGGAAGCTTCTGGGAAAGTTTTCCTTTCCAGGCAAAAGGCACAGATAAAGCTGTTGCTATCCCTTCCTCCTTGAACAAGGACTAGATGTTTGGAACTACAGTATCCATCATGTAATTATGAGGGGACAAATATATGGGAAAGAGAATCACAGAGCTGCCACTCTGACATCACTGAGCCTCTGAATCTACGCCAGCAGCCAACTCCCTCCTGACTACCTATTTTGAAGGCAAAGTATTTGAATAGCCTCCATAACTTCAAGTATTCTCTTTTTCTTTCTGCTAAAACCATTCCTAACTAGTAGGAGGAATCTCATGAAACCCAAGGCCAAAGTTGAAGCAACCCTGACCTAATCTCTTGATACCAACTGCATCCAATGACCTAACCGAAATTACAGTCCAGCCTCCCTTGACCATGCTGATTTCACTCCGATTTTGTGTATTTCATAATAAACTACTCATTTTCTATCTTGCTTCTGAAAAATAAAGACGCATTTACCATTAAGATCTTTCTGAACTGTTTTTTTGTGGGGTTTCGTTTTTTCTGAAACATTAAATTTCAATTTACTTTAATTAAATTCAATATAAGATAACATTTGTTTCTTTTTATGAAAAGCACCCAAAACATTGAATTGGATAATCCTGATGCATGCATTTCAAAGACTTGCAATTAGAGTAACATTTTAAGTGCAATGGGCAAATATCACATATCATAATTGACTTGTATACTTCTTCACCAATAGCATTAGTCATATACATTCATTAAGGAAGTTCATTAAAGCCATCAACCTTACCATGCTATCATTACTATGTGATAATTTTTAAAATAAAATAAGTTTATTCATGAAGAATGTTCTTGAAAGAAAAAGTTTATCTGCACATCCACCTATGGCACAGGACAGGGAATACTTACTGTACAAGGAGTCAGGAAATATGAGTTCTTGAACCAATTCCTTTGAATTTGATGCATACACTTTGGTAAATCGCTGAACTCCAGACTTCTGTGTTCTAAGCAATAATAGAGTCATGAACTAAGTCTCTAAAACATATCTGATGCAGCTCTAAAATTCTTAGAGGCTAGGATCTTGCATCACATGGAATTCCCCGAGTTGTTTGTCTTAAACTCTAGCAAAGACCAAAATTAGCTAAGAGTGGCAGTTGGAATGAGCAGACATCAAATGAGGGTACTTCCTAATTTAAAATGCTCTCAAAAGAAGTAAGGGCAGAAGCCTTTCCTAGCAGAAAAAAAAAAAAAGTGAACTTCAGACTCAATGTGCTTTCTTAGGCATTTAATCACACAAAGGACCCTTCATGTACATTTTTAAATCACCCTCTTCCCTTCGTGTTCAAAACAAGACATACAAATTAAGGGAAAGGGAAAATCACCACTTTCTCTGCCTGATACTAAGATTTAGCATTTTGGTTTTCCTGCTCTATGTTAGAGATAAAGATGAGAAGGAAGAAGGGACTTGTTTTTTAATGCTACATAAAGAGATCTGAAGTTACTCAAGTGAGTGTGTATTCAATCTGAAAGCAGTCAAGCTGTTTCAGCTATACTGGAATGTCCCTTAAAATTGTTATCTCCATTTCTAATTGAGAAATTCCTGTGGGACAGAAGGAAAAAAATAAGGTCACTTTATGCACTACTTAGGAATCCCTAAAGGAAATTAAGAGAAAAGGCCCTAATAAGTTAGTATTTTGTTGGTAACTGGGAGGGATTTCAGAGATGATTAAAGGGAAGTGTGGAAAATGCAATCTCTCTTAAATTTATTTCAATTTTTAGAATGTTTTATATCATAGATTTGCTCCATATTGTAATCTTGAATAAACATATTAAATTTTATATATAGTGTCCTGATTCTTAATAATTACCATTTAAAAGATGAGTATTAAAAAAAAACCTCAATACACATGCTCTTTATTTATTTTCATTTACATCACCAAACTGTAGTTCATAAGGGCCTCTTCACGTACTAAAACCGAATTACGTTTTTTGAGTGTACTGAATGTCTTTGCAACCCTTTTATCTCAGAACGGGCAATATGAATTATGTGGCACAAATGAATCTTTGAAGCCACTGCCTCATAAAGCTGCTTAGGTTTAAAGTTATAATCCGAAATGTGCAGTCAGTTTTGAACTAAGCAAAATATGATTCCTCAATCCACTATCTCTTGGAATTTTAGAGCCCAAAGACCCTAGTGGTCATCAGATGCAACCACTAAGCTGATGCTGAAATTCCCCTAAGCTGATGCCCTGTATTCCCCTTGCTGTAACTTGTTGCAGCAAACAAGCTGCTCAGTACTGCCGACCACACCAGACAAACTGTACTATGGTAAAACAGCTCCAATCACTAGCCATGCCTTTGGATGACTAAGCCCAGATCTGCTTCCAGAGGCTTCCATCCTCTAGCCCTGCTTCTGCCCCCACAGATACTAAGATGTTATCTTCCTTTCATACATCTGCCCTGTGGCTATAAAAACCACATTCTTGTTCCTACCTTGGGTTTCTGTTTTTCACATTAAAACATCACCTTCCCCTTCAACTCATGTGACTTGATTTTAAGCCTCCTTTCATCCTGGCTGCCCTCCTCTAACTCGCTAGGTTCCCAGTCATTTTTTAATACTGTATACATAGAGCAGAACACAATGACCCCAGTATAATCAGTTGGCCCACAGTCTCTACGTAGAAATGAATAATATACTTTTACTGTTGTGGTATCAATGATGTTATTATTATTTACCATAACAGGGACAAATGCCTTAATGTAATCTTTTTTCAAAAAGGATATTCCCGCATCTGTAAAATGAAGAGGTTGCATGAGACCAACAAAGGAGCTGTTTCATCAACTGCAACCTCATGCAAAGACCAATATGCTAAAAAAAAAAAAAAAAAAAAAAAGGCCAGGCAGGGAGTTTCCTGGTTAAAAGCAAGAGTGTGGAAAGCAATCTACAAATGCAATGCAATCCCTATTAAAATTCCAATGGCATTTTCACAGAAATAGAACAAATAAATCTAAAATTGGTATGGAACCACAGAAGACCTCAACAGCCAAAAGAATCTTGGGAAAGAACAAAGCAAGAAGCATCACAGATATAGTCCAGATTTCAAACTATACTACAAAGCTATAGTAATCAAAAGAGTATGGTACTGGTATAAACACAGACACATAGATCAATGGAACAGAATAGAGAGCCCAGAAATTAACCCACATTTACATGGTTAATTACTCTAAGACAAAGGAGGCAAGAATATACAATGGGGAAACAACCATCTCTTCAATAAATGGTATTGAGAAAACAGGACAGCTACATGCAAAAGAATTAAACTGGATTACTTTCTCATACTATATATCAAAATAAACTCAAAATGGATTAAAGACTTGTGCACTGTTCATGGGAATGTAAATTGGTGCAGCCACTATGGCAAATAGGATAGCGGTCCCTCAAAAAATTAAAAACAGAACTACCATAACGTCCAGCAATTCCACTTCTCAGTATTGATCCGAAGAAAACAAAAATACTAACTTAAAAAGATATATGCACCCCCATAATCATTGCAGCATTCTTTACAATAGCCAAGATATGGAAGCAAACTAAGTGGAGATATATATTTGTGACAACATGGATGGACTTGAGGGTATTGTGCTAAGTGAAATAAGTCAGAGAAAGACAAATACCAGTGATCTCACTACATGTAGAATCTAAACAAAAACAAGAAACAAAACAAAACTGAGCTCACAGATACAGGTACAGAAACAGATTGGTGGTTGCCAGAGGCAAGGGGTGGGGGGGTGGGCAAAATTGTTGAAGAGGGTCAAAAGGTACAAACTTCCAGTTATGAAATAAATGTCATGGAAATGTAATGTACAGCATAATGACTATAGTTAATAATACTATATTGTATATTTAAAAGTTGCTAAGAAAGTAAATCTTACAAGTTCTCATCACAAGAAAAAAAAATTTTTAACTATATGTGGCAATGGATGTTAACCAGACATTGTAGTGATCATTTTGCAATATATACAAATATCAAATCATTATGTTGTACACCTGAAACCAATATAATGTTATATCTCAATAAAATTTTTTAAACTTTTAAATTTAAAGTTTTTCTAAAAAGTAAGAGTATGGACAGGATAGGGGAAGCTGGATGTCTGCCTACTTGAACACCCCCTCACCACAATCCCCACTTTCAGCTTTCTCAAATGTTCTACGAAGCCTTAGACCCTTGTTCTGAAAACCCAACCCCGACCTCATGGTCCTCTGGAAAATGAAGAAAAACTTTCTAACTCAGAGTGTTACTTGCCTCCAAAAACCTTCAAGCGGTGAGACAATTTACATTGCCCAGTCCTGGGTATTACACCAACACCATACTGTTCACTTACACCTTTTTTAACAGTAAATTCAAGAAGCTGTTTTTGTTGCTAGTTTTTGGGCTTTGATTGCTTTGTTTGGTTTTGGCTTTGCAAATCACTTTCATGCAGGAAAAATGTAAACGAGGGGCCATATACATGAAAATCAATTTAACTCCATCTTTATTTAATTTTTAATTCTTTTCATTAAGAATTAAGAAGGATTAAAAAAAACAAAAGCAAAGAAATTTTAATAAGTAAGATAAGGAGCCCAAAAACAAACCCACACACTTATGGTCAATTAATCTATGACAAAAGAGGCAAGAATACACAATGAAGAAAAGACAACCTCTTCAATAAGTGGTGCTGGGAAAACTGAACAGCTATATGTTAAAAAAAAAAAAAAAATGAGATCAGAACATTTCCTAACACCATATACAAAAATAAACTCAGTATGATTAAAGACCTAGATGTAAGACCTGACACCCTAAAACTCCTAGAACAGAACATAAGCAGAACACTTTTTGACATAAACCATAGCAATGTTTTTGGATCTGTCTCCTAAAGCAAAAGAAATAGGAGCAAAAATAAATAAATGGGGCCTAATTACGCTGAAAAGCTTTGGCACAGCAAAGGAAACCATCAACAAAACAAAAAGACAACTCACCAAATGGGAGAAAATATTTGCAAATGGATATTTGCAAATATTTGCAAATGACAAACAGGGATTTAGTATCCAAAATATATAAACATCTCATCCAACTTAATATCAAAAAAAAAAAAGATTAAAAAATGGGCAAAAGATCTGAATAGACATTTTTCCAAAGAAGACATACAGATGGCCAACAGGTACATGAAAAGATGCTCAACATCACTAATCATCAGAGAAATGCAAATCAAAACCACAATGAGAGGGAATTCCCTGGTGGCCCGGTGGTTAGGACTCCACACTCTCACTGTCAAGGTCTCAGGTTCAATCCCTGGTCGGGGAACTAAAAGCCCACAAGCTGCGGGACGTGGCCAAAAAAAAACTACACAATGAGATATTACCTCACACCTATCAGAATGGCTATCATCAAAAAGACCACAAGTAACAAATGTTGGTGAGGATGCAGAGAAAAGGGAGCCCTCCTACACTGTTGATGGGAATATAAATTGGTGCAGCCACTATGGAAAACAGGATGGAGGTCTCTCAAAAAATTAAAATAGAACTACCATATGACCCAGCAATTCCACTCCTGGGTATATATGTATACAAAGAAAACAAAAACACTAATTTGAAAAGATACACGCACCCCAATGTTCATAGCAGTATTATTTACAACAGCCAAGAGGCAACCTAAGTGTCCATCAAAAGATGGATAGATAAAAAAATGTGGTATGTATACATATATACATACACACATATATATACATATATATGTATATATATGCAATGGAATATTACTCAGCCATGAAAAGAATGAAATTCTGCCATTTGTAACAATGTGGATGGTCCTAGATAGTATTATACTTAGTGAAGTAAGTCAGAGAAAGACACTCTATGTTATCACTTACATGCGGAATCTAAAAAATAAAACAAATTTATATTATAAAACAGAAACAGACTCACAGATGTAAAGAACAAACTAGTGGTTACCAGTGAGGAGAGGGAATAGGGGAGGGGCAAAATAGGGGTTTGGGATTAAGAGACACAAACTACTATGTGTAAAATAAATAAGATACAAGGATATATTGTACAGCACAGAGAAATCCAGCCATTATTTGATAATAACTTTAGTGTATAACCTCTAAAAATAATGAATCACCATCTTGTACACCTGAAACTAACATAATATTATAAATCAACTATACTTCAATAAAAAAATAATAATAAGCTAAAAAAAGTAAAACAAGGGCTATGATATATGTCTAAAGAATAAGAGACAAACAAAAAGAGGAAAACAGGGGAAAGGGATGAAATGGCGAAAGGGATGAAATGGAGAAAGAAGAAAAGGTAATCAGAGATACAAAACCTCTTACACAGAAGCAAGAGAGGGAGAGAAGGAAAGGGGTAACACAAAGGATGGCAGTACATTGGAAGGAGATGGAGAGTCCAGTAGTGAAGCACAAATGGGATGTAATCTTGTTTCTCTCCACAACCATCCAAGAGCAGAACCCCGACGTCCTGGGCACTACTTCCCAGAGGTTCATGGCAGTGAGAACCAGCCCTTCTAGATGAGATCACTGCCCTTCCCATACCTGTAGGAAAGAAGCGTCCATCCCAACACCCAACATTCTTCTCATCAGCTCACCCACAGCACTAAGAATGCTGACAAAGTCTAGTTTATACTTTTCGGATTCCTGGGTTTTGTGGGATTTTCACTTTTTTAACATAATATACAAAAAAGCCTCAAATTTTTTAAAAGATAATAACTGCAGCCATTAAAGATGAAAAACACATCTAGGGTCACATCTCCAATCCCTCATTTTGCAAATGGAGAAACTAAGGCTCGACACTGAGATGACTTTCCCAGGGTCTCACAGCCTGGCAAGGAGGTAGCCATGAACTAGATCTTGGAGGGAGCAGAGTATCTGTGCTATCAACATGAAGGCAGATCATTTTCTGAAAAATGACACCACTAAAACAGCCTGAGTCTTTGTCACCTCAAGTTTTCTCCACCATACATCTGTAGACTTGGCTCTGTCATGTTACCACTTCCTGATGTGGGGATTGTTTTCCTTTCAAGAATAAATAAACAGTACAAGCCAATAAACTCTAGAATGATAAATGCCCTCTTGTCTCAATATTTTCTTCCCAGAAGATGGAATATTACAAACAAGAAAAATTCTTTTCACCAAAATAATAAACATTTATTTTAAGACACAAACAGGACACTAAAGAAAGCCTGGGGTGATTTTACTTCCTGTCAGTGCAACATTTTCTCCAAGTCCTTGGTGCTGTCAGCCCAGGGTGGACACACAGAGAGTGAGGCTGGTGAACTGATCCTGAATACCAGTTTGGCCACACTCTGAGTCCAATCGCCCACTGAGACATGGTGCTGTGGCATCAGTTCCACTTAAGCAAATTCCAAGCATTTAGCTTGCCTGCGCCAAACCCACCCACCTAGAGGCAAATGCAATGCCCACATCAACCAAAAGTCCCAAGACCCACTCATTCCTACATCTCCAAAGAGATTGGTCCCGATGCCCAGAGGGCCGTAATGGAGAAAGTTTCCCTGCTCTACAACACAGGTTATTTCTGTGAGGTATTACAAGCCACTCAACAACACGCAACGACAGCCTGGGATCTCATTCTACTCCCCACGGAGATGATGGACCTTATATCATCTTTAGTCTTAAGTCCTCTCCAACTCTTACAGATACACTGAAAACTCCCATGACCCTGACCTCATAACTGAAAGAATCCAAGTCAAAAGACTCTTATTTCACTGATACACTGAACTGAAATGAACAGGTTATGAGCACTTATTGAGCACCTACTGTGTACAGGGCACCATACCAGCGGTTGCACAGGTGTGCCTGGGGAGAGTGAAAGGCAAGTTCATCCTAACATAAAACTGTTCTCATTCCAGTTTTGTAGAAGTTGTTAATTCAGATTACTACTGGCCTTTTTCTTGTTCCCACTCCTGTCCTGCTTTGCACACTGTTCTTACTAACACCTCTCTAAGAAAGTAATATGGAAAATTTTAGGTTAAGCAAGACAATTCAAAAGAATTCTCTGTTAATATGAAACTCAAAGATGATACCTGAATATCGTTAACCTTTGCTATTGGAGTCCCTTATTACTCCTGTTGGCTTGGCTTTGTGGAGATGGGGGAGGGAACATGGCCACAGACCATCCCTGACAGAACAACAGCATCTCCCCAGCAGAGAACATTCCCGCTGCAGCTTCTAATCCACACTTCGGGTCTCAGCTTTTCTACTTAAAGCACAGGTGCTGAAGTTCCTTCCTCCCAACGATCCTGTCACTGTTCATGACGACCCTGTCTGCCAACCACGTCAAAGTCTCCAGATGTTAGCTGGAAGACCTGGTGCCTCTTCTTGCCTTAAACAATCCTCTACAATAAATAGCCAATGCACAGAGAAATGACCTTTGTAATCTAGGATGCAGAGATGAGGGAACGTGTGCAGGTGGGATCCCCCCCAGTGTAGGTGCACGTACCACTGGTACCCTTGGAAATTCAACTGCAATAGATTGACTAAGATGTGATCTTGCCAAAGGCAAAGAACATATTATGTGGCATTTGATGAATTCTTCTAGCCTTATAAATCTGATTCTTTATTCTGTGCCCCTAAGAGACCTGAAATTAAAGAGATCAGCATTATTGAATTTTGTAGAAAACACAGCTATAGGACTGATGCACTTAACTTCCTTTACTGAGCATTCTATTACAAAGAAAATGGATAACTTTGATTCAAGAAGCTGGAGGAAACAGGAGGGAAAAAAATATAGCCAACATCTTCTGCTAGAGGGTAATATGAGAAATAATTTATGCTGGCCCTTTCCTTGAAGTGCTAATAGTTTACAGGTAAAATTTCCCAAGATTCTTTCACATACTAATATATATTAAGCCCCCATTCATGTGCATCACAAGGTGCCAAGTATAGCAAGTCAAGAACAAAGGACAACAGAAAGCAATTGGTCACTGACTTAAAATGCTTACATTTTGCAAGTGATAAGCTTAGTACCAATTGCTTAGTATTTCTCAAAGAGTCACCTGTTGGTGCTCTGCATCAGAACCACCATGACAGCCTTACAGAAATGCAGAGGCCTGGGTCTCAGCTAATGTCAATGGTTTAGAATCTCTGAGCAAAAGGACTTTTTTCCAGGTTCCCTAGAGATTATGAAGTACACTAAAGTTTGAGACTGCTGCCATAGGAACGATCTCAAGTCTGAATTATTCAGGAGGTTCCACTACAGGCCTCAATGAGGGAATGACTCAATTACATGGGGCTGAAGTTTACTGAGTCTCATCCTCCCATTTCCGTCTTATACTCAAGCTCACATTCCAAAGGAATTCCTTTGACTTTTAAGGTTGAGAGGAAATTGTTGATGTTCCTGAATCACCCTTAACAATAGCTTAGCCACACTTGAAGAGCTGAACATAGTAATGCTTGATTAATGTGGACCTGTTAAAGGACAGACTGCACTAATCTGGGAAAGGTCAAAATCTACTCCTTTTTACTAGAGATTTTTTCTCCTCCGTGGAATAATAATAATGTATTCTAACTCACAAACTAAAGCCAAATTTTAGATCTGGGCTTTTGGCCTTTATGTGGTTTGAGATATACTTAAAAATTTCTCAACCACCTCACCTATCCCCTGGTCCATCACTACAAACTGCTGTGAATTTTTTTTCCTCTGGTTTAATAGGCATTCTGGTTCTGAATCCAAATAACTAATGGCAAAGAGAAAGAAATAATCATTATTAAAACACACAGGGACTTCCCTGGTGGTCCAGTGGTAAAGAATCCACCTTCCAATGCAGGGGAGGCAGTTCCCTGGTCAGGGAACTAAGATCCCACATGCTGCAGGGCAAATAAGCCTGCGCACCACAACTAATGAGCTTGCGTGCCTCAAGTAGAGAGCCCGCGTGCCGCAAACTACAGAGCCCACACACTCTGGACCCCACACACCACAACTGCAGAGCCCACGCACCCTGGAGCCCGTGCGCCACAACTAGAGAGAAGCCCACGCACCACAACAAAGAGCCTACATGCCACAATGAAGACCCCACATGCCACAACTAAGACCCAATGCAGCCAAAAAATAATAATAATAATAAAGAAAATACATAAATAAAACACACACATAATATGACAGGCACTGATTTCCTCAGTTCTTTCTCATATTATTTATTCATCATCATCATAATCCTGGGGTAGATATTGTTAGCCCTACTTTACAGTTGAGGATAGGGAATCACATGGCTACTAAATGATAAAACCAGATATGATGCCAGGTCTCAGCCCTCCACATCAGGGAGCTGCCTTTATTTTTTTTTTTTTTTTTTTAATTTTTTATTTATTTATTTATTTATTTACTTATGGCTGTGTTGGGTCTTCGCCTCTGTGCGAGGGCTTTCTCTAGTTGCGGCAAGTGGGGGCCACTCTTCATCGCGGTGCGCGGGCCTCATTATCGCGGCCTCTCTTGTTGCGGAGCGCAGGCCCCAGACGCGCAGGCTCAGTAATTGTGGCTCACGGGCCCAGTTGCTCCGCGGCATGTGGGATCCCCCCAGACCAGGGCTCGAACCCGTGTCCCCTGCATTGGCAGGCAGACTCTCAACCACTGCGCCACCAGGGAAGCCCAGGGAGCTGCCTTTATTATACCAGTCAGCATCTTCCTTCACTGCAAATACACTTGAAGGAAGCCGCATGTTTGTTACCCTAGGGAATAAATAATGCCCTGAAGAAAAGGTGACTTTAAAGTCCATCAGACTCAGTTTGAATCAAGAATGTGTTCCTCCAACAAGATGTATATAACCTCAAGCAAAGTCACTTAATCTCTCTGTGGCTCAGTTTATAAAAGATAAACATCATCTATTAAAACAGGATACTATTTATTCCCTTCTGATGAAAAGTACTTGAAATTAGGAAGTAACAATGTGACCTCTAATATCATAGGTAACAGTTAAAAAAAACTGTAGCTCACGTTCTTCCTTTTCATTTTTTAAATATCAATTAAATAAAAGTATTTTTCTAAAATATCACTGAGGCAGCTCATGAAGAGAATGGAGAATCAAAAAGAGTAAATCAGGCAAGTAAAGAGTCCCTGGAGAGTGGAAGGAAAAGAAAGTATATGCAGATGGAATAAGAATACCTGTATAGAAGGAAACAATAGATGGACACCCAAACCAAACTTCTTCTATTTGACAAATTTGTGAAGATCATGCTGATAGAGGTCCCATCATGTCTTGATGAACATAGAAAGCTCACATAGCAGCATCATATCTTAAAGAATACTACGTTCTCATATCCAGTAAAAGTTTCTCCCTCTAAGAATAAGCATGCCCCCTTGAAATCTGAGTTTTGCTATTGCTGAAACTGTTAAGAATCTTTCTTCATAATACCATACATCATACTGGACTCTATAGCTGACAAAATACTTGTAGCTTCACAAAGTCACCTGAGTAATAAGTACCACATCACCACACCATCAGATGATAAAGACACGTCTCCGTATCTCCTGTCTTGGCCATCACAACACAATCCCTGAAAGGAGAAGTATTCCCAGCCTCATGTTCCAAGTGAGACAGGCCCTCCTAAGTCCACCACACCACCTCAGAACTAGAGAAGGAAATTCTCAGAGTTCCTCTTGTTCCTGACCAGCACACTGAGGGCTATTTCTCTCCTCCCTTGGCCACCATCTTGCTGAGAGCTGCAGTAGAGAACACCTGTCCAATGGCCCCACATTGTCCTGCTTGGCCATCAGTTCTCATACATCACATCCCTATTACCTGTTAACCAGAAACCTGAGCTCCCACATCATCCATCATCCCAAGCCTTCTGTACATTTATGACTCTGAACAACTTTCCCAACCATCCTCTACCTCTAAACCCCTTCCCCTTATCTGTCATCAGCAAACACTCTTGTTATGGCTTGAACTGTGCCCCCACCCACCCAAATTCCTATGTGTAACTCCTAATCCTCAGTACCTCAGAGCGTGACCTAATTTAAAAGTAGGGTCATTACAAACTGATGAACGAAATTGAAGATGACACAAACAAATGGAAAGATATACTATGCTCATGGATTGGAAGAATTAATAGTGTCAAAACGACTATACTATCCAAGGCAATCTACAGATTCAGTGCAATCCCTATCAAAATTCCAATGGCATTCTTCACAGAACTACAACAAATAACTCTAAAATTTGTATGGAAACACAATAGACCCTGAATAGCCAAAACAATCTTGAGAAAGAAGAACAAAGCTGAAAGCACCATGCTCCCTGATTTTAAACTATACTAAAAAGCTATGGTTATCAAAACAGTATGGCGTTGGCACAAAAACAGACCCATAAATCAATGGAACAGAAGAGAGAGCCCAGAAATGAACCCATACTTATATGGACAACTAATCTATGAAAAAAAGGGGCAAGAATATACAATAGGGAAAGGACAGACTCTTCAGTTAATGATGTTGAGAAAACTAGACAGCTACATGCAAAAGAATCAAACTGGACTACTTTCTCACACCATAAACAAAAATAAATTCAAAATGAATTAAAGACTTAAGTGTAAGACCTGAAACCATAAAACTCCTAGAAGAAAACACAGGCAGTAGGCTCTTTGATATTGGTCTTAGCAATATTTTTTTTTTTATATTTCTCCTCAGGCAAGGGAAACAAAAGCAAAAACAAACAAATGGGACCTAATTAAACTCAAAATCTTTTGCACAGGAAAGGAAACTATCAACATATGAAAAGACTGCCTACTGAATGGTAGAAGATATTTGCAAATAATATGTCTGACAAGGGGTTAATACGTAAAACATACAAAGAACTCATACAACTTAACTTTAAAAAAAATTCAATTTAAAAATGGGCAGAGAGGGCTTCCCTGGTGGCACAGTGGTTGAGAGTCTGCCTGCCGATGCAGGGGACATGGGTTCGAGCCCTGGTCTGGGAGGATCCCACATGCCGCGGAGCAACTGGGCCTGTGAGCCACAACTACTGAGCCTGCACGTCTGGAGCCTGTGCTCCACAACGGGAGACGCCGTGATAGTGAGAGGCCCGCGCACCACGATGAAGAGTGGCCCCTGCTCGCCGCAACTAGAGAAAGCCCTCACACAGAAACGAAGACCCAACACAGCCAAAAATAAAAATTAATTAATTAATTAATTAATTAATTTTAAAAAAAAAAAGAGACCTAGGAATGAAGGTACCAAGGCTAGTTAAAAAAAAAAAATGGGCAGAGAACTTGAATAGACATTATTCCAAAGAAGACATACAGATGACAAATAGGCACATGAAAACATCCTCAACATCACTAATCATCAGGGAAATGTAAAACAAAACCACAATGAGATATCACCTCACATTTGTCAGAATGGCTATTATCAAAAACACAGCAAATAGCAAGTACCGGCAAGGATGTGGAGAAAAGGGAAGGCTTGTGCCCTGTTGGTGGGAATATAAATTGGTACAGCCACTAGGAAAACAGTATGGAGGTCCCTCAAAAAATTAAAAATAGAACTACCATACAATCCAGCAATTCCACTTCTGGATATTTTTCCAAGGAAAACAAAACTCTAATTTGAAAAGGTATATGCACCCCTATGTTCATTGTAGCATTATTCACAATAGTAAGATATGGAAGCAACCTAAGTGCCCATCGATGTATGAGTGGATAAAGAAGATGTGGTGTGTATGCATGTGTGTATGTGTATATATATATATATATATATATATAGTATATGCTCAGGATATTACTCAGCCATAAAAAAAGAATATTACTCAGCCATGAAAGAGAATGAAATCTTGCCTTTGCAGCAATGTGGATGAACCTAGAGAGTATTATACTAAGTGAAATAAGTCAGAGAAAAACAAATACTATATAATTTCACTTACATGTGGAATCTAAGACAACAAAACAAATGAACAAACACAATAAAACAGAGACAGAGTCATAGATACAGAGAACAAACAGGTGGTTGCTGGGGGTGGGGTGGAAGATGAGAGAAATAGATGAGGGAGATTAAGAAGTACAAACTTTCAGTTACAAAATAAATGAGTCATGGTTATGAAATGCACAGTGTGGGGAATATAGTCAATAATTACATAAAACCTTTGTATGGTGACAGATGGTAACTAGACTTATTGTGGTGATCACTTTGAAACGTATAGAAATATCGAATCACTATGTTTTGCACCAGGAGCTAACATGGTGTTGCAGATCAATACTTCAAAAACGAACAAACAAACTCATAGAAAAAGAGATCTGATTTGTGGCGACCAGAGGCAGGGGTTGGGGGAAGGGTAATTGGATGAAGGTAGTCAAAAGGTACAAACTTCCAGTTATAAGGTAAATAAGTACCAGGAATGTAATGTACAACATAAATATAATTAACTCTGCCATATGTTATATGTGAATATTGTTAAGAGTAAATCCTAAAAGTTCTCATCAAAAGGAAAAAAATATATATTTTCTGTTTATTTAATCTTGTATCTATATGAGATGATGGATTTTCACTAGACTTATTACGGTAATCATTTCATGATGTATGTAAATCAAAGTATTATGCTGTACACCTTAAACTTATATAGTGCTGTATGTCAATTATATCTCAGTAAAACTGAAAGAAACAAAATTAAAATTTAAAAATAAAATGTAAAAAAAATAGGGTCATCGCAAACATAATTAGTTAAGTTAGAATTAAGTCATACTGGAGTAGGGTGGACTTCTAACCCAATATGACTGGTATCCTCATAAAAAGGAGAAATTTGGAAACAGGCACACACTCAGGGAGAATGTCATGTTGGATTAATGTTGCCACAGGCAAGGAACTACCAGAAGCTAGGAGACAGGCCTGGAACAGACTTTTCCCTGATGGCTTCAACAGGAACATGGCCCTGTCAACGTCTTGATTTCAGACTTCTGGCCTTCAAAAACTATGAGACAATAAATTTCTGTTATTCTAAGTCACCCAGTTTGCGGTACTTTCTTATTCAGCTCCAGCCAGCTCATTCCATTCTTCTCTGAACACTTCCTTCTCTTGGCTTTGTTGTGGTGACACGAGTCTCCTCTACAGCCCTCCTGAGGGAAAGGTTTATTCCTCTCGTACCTTTCCATTCCTCGAAGTCTGGCAATGGAGTAGTCATCCACCTTCCTCCCACTGCTCCCTCGAAACCATTCCTTCTCTCTCTCTGCTCAAAAGCTCAGATCTTTTAAAGTTCAAGCCTAACACTCTCCCTACTTGTTACTGTCATCTACGAATCCTGGTCACTCTGCATCACTTATTGATTACTTTTTATCAGCTGTTACACAAGTTCATTTCTGCCCCTACTCCTGTCAGAAAATAATTACAGTAATGGCATCAACACTCTGGTGTCTCAGTTCCTCCACCTCCTCAAGTCCAAAGATTGCTTCCACCAAGCCCAGTCACCCATTCTATCTTGTCATCACCATTAACTGTACCACCTTCAAAATAGCCTCAAACTTCCCACTCTTTGAACACCATGTTCTAAACTTTCAGCTCGGTCACTCTGTACACATTCTGCACCAATTCTTTGCTTCCATTTACTGAGGCTTCCAACCCACTATCATCCTACTTTCCCTCTTGATCACTCTTCTCATGTCTTCCCTCTCTTCCTGCCCAGTTTGAATTCCATTAGTCCTTAACTAGAATGACTGCCTTGGAAACACCTTTCACTTTCTCCCTTTTTGTTTTAGCACAACTATATGGCAAAAGCTCCAACTCTGATAAAACCCATCAATCTGCCTACTGTAGACCTCTGTCTGACAAACCGAATTTGCCAGAGTAAACTACGTACGTAACTATGCTGTTTGATCTCCCTTTAAAGTTATGACTATAAAAATAGATTTCGCAGCTGCCATCCCTCCCTATCAATTATCTACCATCCTCCTAGTCATAACCTCTCATTCCTTGAAAAGTTGCACCCCTGGATTGTGTCTTCCATCACATTTCCTGTGAGTTACTGGTGATCATAATATTCAAATAACTGACCCATTTAATACTATAGAATACTATGACATGTCAGGTTCTTGACCTATTCCTGACAATTGACCTTGCCCTCAACCTTACCTCAAGAACACACTTCAGTGTTTATACCCTAGATTTTGTCATTACTGAGATCCATAATCTCAATTTCCAGCATATCAATCTCTAATGTCTAACTTCTATCTTTCCAGCTCACTCTTTCTTTCATACTCACTCCAAAACTCCCTTGGCTCTATTGGGACATCCAATCCATTGGTCCTACCACCTACCCTTCTCAAGTCCCTCCTTCACTGCTTACCAAATTTAGATCCAAGATCCATCATTTTAATCACTCCCTGCATACATCCTCACCTAGTTGGCTTCCTTCATACTTATCTGACAAAGCTTAAAACTGCTAAAATCTGGACTTCCCTGGTGGCCCAGTGGTTAAGACTCTGCACTTCCACTGCAGGGGGCACGGGTTCAATCCCTGGTCAGGGAAGTTCCACATGCCACGTGGTATGGCAAAAAAAAAAAAAAAACCTGCTAAAACCTAACTCAATACCTACTGCACATCTGCAACTGAGCAGCTGAATGTGGCTAGAGAAAAACACAGAACTACGCTGACTAGTCTTTCAAATATGACCTCAAATCTCAAAAATACTGCCCAGCAACCTTCTACATTCCTCTGACTTTCGCAATCCACAAACATCTCTTTTCATATCTCTCTTCTCTCCCCAAACTTCCATACTAGCTCCATCCTTACTCTTAGCTGAAATTCTTGCCTCTTATTTTCCTAATAAAATAGAATCATTTAGGAAATAATTTCCATACCCTTCCTATACCAAGTTTACCAGCCTACCTCCATCTGTACCCATACCCTCTCCCTTCCTTCGTGTCACATGGAAGGACTGTTCCCAATCCTATCTAAAGCTAACCCCTTCTTTTTTTTTTAAATTAATTTATTAATTAATTTTGGGCTGCGTTGGGTCTTCACTGCTGTGCGCGGGCTTTCTCTAGTTGCGGTGAGCAGGGGCTACTCTTCGTTGCAGCGTGTGGGCTTCTCATTGCGGTGGCTTCTCTTGTTGTGGAACACGGGCTCTAGGAGTGCGGGCTTCAATAGTTGTGGTATGTGGGCTTCAGTAGTTGTGGCTTGCGGGCTCTAGAGTACAGGCTCAGTAGTTGCGGTACATGGGCTTAGTTGCTCTGCGGCATGTGGGATCTTCCCGGACCAGGGTTTGAACCTGTGTCCCCTGCGTTGGCAGGCGGATTCTTAGCCACTGCACCACCAGGGAAGCCCCTAACCCCTTCTTTAATTATCTTGATTCCATTTCCTTACCCTTACTCAAAGACTTTGCTTCTACAATTATTCTCTCTTCTGATTGCAACACTAGTTTTCTCTTTACTATACAACTATGCTGTAATATGTCCATCTTAAAAATACCCTCTTTGGGGCTTCCCTGGTGGCGCAGTGGTTAAGAACCTGCCTGCCAATGCAGGGGACACGGGTTCAAGCCCTGGTCCAGGAAGATCCCATATGCCGCAGAGCAACTAAGCCCGTGCGCCACAACTACTGAGCCTGTGCCCTAGAGCCCGCGAGCCACAACTACTGAAGCCCGCGTGCCTAGAGCCAGTGCTCCAAAACAACAGAAGCCACCACAATGAGAAGCCCGCGCACTGCAACAAAGAGTAGCCCCCGCTCGCCGCAACTAGAGAAAGCCCGCACGCAGCAACGAAGACCCAGCGCAGCCAAAAATAAATAAATTAATTAAAAAAAAAAAAAATACCCTCTTTGACCCCACAATCTCCCTCCAGCAGCTGGTCCATTTTTCCATTCTTATTTATAGAAAAATTCCTAAAAAGAGATGCCTGTGATAGCTGTCTTCAGGTTCTCAATCCCTCTAATCAGATGTTAACTCAGCATTCCACCAAGCTCACTCACATCGCCAAGCCCAATCGTCAATGCTTGGTCCCCATCTCCTAACTCTCAGCAGCATCAAGCACAGTTAATCATGTCCCTCATGAAACACTTTCTTTTCTTGGCTTCCAGGACAACACACTTTAAGACTTTACCTCCTGCTTCACAGGCTGCTCCTTTTCCATCTACTTCATAAAATCCTCCTTCCCTGCTAAAGAGAATGTGGTGGGGTGACCATATCTCAGGTCTAGACCTTCTTATCTAAGACCACCAACTCCCCAGGTGCTTAATCTAGTCCAATAGCTTTGTATTCTGTCTATATGATGATGACTCCCAAATCACCATCCCTGATCACTCACACTCTAAATGTGCATATCCAATCACCTACAGGACACTTCTTAGTATCCCCAAAACCCAACTCGGGACTCCTACTCTACAGCCTCTAAAATATCTCCTTCTCCAGTCTCCCAGTAAATGAGAGACTATCCCATTACTACTCCATTTATCCAGCCAAAAACCTAAGGTTACCCTTTGATTTTTCCCTTTCTCAGACTCTCCATATTCAATCCATCGGCAAGGCTGGTTCACAGTGCCATCTCAATACATCTGTATGGAATGAATGGATGGATGTATAAACGAGCAAATGTGAGCAACCGTATTGTACCAGGAGTAGAAATTATGAAAAACTACTCTTTACAGTCCAAAGATACAACCAACAGCATGCATTCTTAACATGCCTTTTTAAGAACATATGAGGAAATGAAACCTGTAATAAAGATGCTGAGATTTATAGCAAGTCCTCACTTCTCAAATTTGGTCACTTCCCCTTAAATTACTGGTATGGTCTGCCCAGTGCTACTATTTTGGGAGATCTAATTTCCCTTCTGTTAACTAATTTAAATAAGTTCTGACATGCTGCATTTTCACATCCTTGCTCTCCAAATATAACAAATCCCCAAACTTCTATAACCTATTGATTGCCACACTGACTTTGTAACTGCTCAGGTGAAAACTTGGAGAACAAAACTAATTAGATGAAAGGAGCAATAGCTTTGGTGCACCAGAGCAGAAAGACAATGAGCCCTATCAAATTATCTCTGGGAACAACCTCTAAGAGTGGAATAAATACGGTATTTTCTTCAACTTCATATTTTAATGCAATATTTTTGATTTGCTTTTCAACCCAAATTCAATTAAAAATGTAAACAATTAATATTTTTAGGAATGAGAAACATTAATTCCCTTTTCTTCTATAAGTGCCTCTAAAAATGTCTTGGGTCATTGCTTTTTCCATAAAGGAGCAAAAATATTGAGCCAGGGTTGATTCAAGTAGCCGTTAGCATCTTAGTTTGCTGACTGTCATCCACACTCCTTTTAAGCTCTTTTGAATTCAGAAAGGAGCTACCAGATGGTAAGTGTACAAACCATACACTTTAACAAAATTTTGTCTAAAGCCCAGGTTGTAAACTTATTTCTCACACTGACAAGTCAGTCACGAGACAGTTCCTCTTGACCTGGCCTCCCACAGAGGTACCCAGAGGTCACAAGGGTACAGCCTAGCCACCACCCCTGGAAAATCATTTCATAACACATACACTCTTGACAGGAAGTCTATGGTATTATTTTGAAAATACTCTCACCTAGGTAATGAACCTAGTCATTTATTTCTTTTTTTCCATCCCCGGTATGACAAAGCTAATGTAAATGGAAACATAAAGAAATTATGCTGAAAAAGAGTGAAGAAGCAAATGATTTGAACAGGAGCAGAAACTTTCAATACGAGAAAATGGAAACTGTAGATCATCTCTGTGTCCACTGAAGGCATGACTGAAAGTGTTGAATGAAGCGTGCTTTTCAACCTTCAGAAAGAAATTCCTGAGAATAAATAGACACTGAAGAAAGCTATTAAGTAAAGCTGTGGTGACTTTTTTGCTACAGTGGGACTTACTGGCTTAAAACTTGGGTTCTTGCAGTCATTTATGAAAAAAATAAAAAAGTCTATGCAGCTGCTTCCTACATAAATCATGAAAAACTACCAGTTAAAGTCAAGGCCCTGTGCTCTATGACTAATAATGTGACCTTGAATAAGTCACTTAACTTCTCTACCTTCAGTTTTCTCCCTAGGAAAATGAACAACAATAGCACCTATCCTGTGCGGCTGATTTGAAGGCTGATGATAATAATAGCCAACAGTTGCTAAGTGCTACTATATACCAGGCACTATTAAAGTACTTTGGTAGTATAAATCCACTTAATCCCTAGAGCAACTGTATGAGGTAGATAAACACTATTATTATCCTTATTTTGTAGAAGAGGAAACTGAGGCACAGAAATATGCTCCAAGGACAAGGAGCATCAGCATCGTTTGGGAGCTTGTTAGAAATGCCAAATTTCAAGCCCCACCTCAGGGTACTGATTCAAAATCTACCTTTCAATAAGATTGACAGATGATTCCTATGCATGTTCAAGTTTCAAAAGCACCTAACTAAAACCACCTGGCTAGAAGTGGTGGAGGGGAGAGCTTGAACTTTACAGACTTCACTCCATAACCACTATACTACATGCCTCTTTGCATTAGAGAATGCTTGTACAGTGCCTAGCAAACACTTAAGTAATAAATATTTGTTATCATTATAATATTTCAAAGGTGTTTTGCAAAAGAATATATATCTGCATACATATATATATGAGTTTGGACTTAAAGGGCTGAAATTATTATCACCTAACACAGCACTGACAGGAATCTGACTCACAGAGTTCTAGAACTTCAACATTGAAATGGAACATAAAGAGCTAAGAATTCAAATCTCTTGTTTTATTTCTATGGAAATTGATACTAAGAGATGGAGTAATTTGACCAAGGTCAACCAGTAAATTAGGGGCACAGCAAAGATCTGAGCCTGAGCTTCATAGGTCCGCAATTATGCAGTCATTACCAGCTTCTCTTTATTCCCTGCTACTGCACAGGTCAAAAAAAAAAGACAAATGAATAAGTAAGCAATTAGTAGATGCAAGTGGTTTCACATTACTGTTTAAAGAGTTCTGCCAACCACAGAGGCAAATTCAAATTCTAATGTCTATGAATATAAAATATCTGCAAAATGTGTTTCTTCAGAAACCAATTGTTTACTGGCTCCATAGTAGATTTAGTAGATTTTCTGTTGGGTGTTCTCCTGGCATTTAGCCAAAGCATTGATGCAAAATTGGTGTTGCGTAATACTGTAAATTTGGGGCAATAATGTAGCTAACCTTCCCTAACAAGCACTCTTTTATCCAGCATTAATCCTTACCTTTCTATCCATCTTCATAGGAAAACTTTTTTCAAGAATGACAATGTTTTGATCTTTTCTAAATTGCATCATATTCTCCCCCACAAACACAGGAGTCCCACCGCATATATACTAGTCTTCCAATTAGTCCAGCTGAATTTTATTTTCTGCTTGCCATCTCCACACTAATATTCCTTTTGCCTCTGTAAAAATAGACACCTACGCTTGACTCTGCATTTCTCCTCATATCTCTACATTCTTCCAAGATTCTCAATCATGCAAAATATATTCAGATTATTCTTTGAGCAAGTTATTTTATTCTTCCTTCAAACTGCTCATTTCTTTCAAAAAGGCTTATCTTTACTAACATGAATTGTTGAGGAGACTAGGATTTCTTGAATATTAGGCATTTTATTAACCTTTACTATATAATCAACAGTAAAGACATAACATGCATAATCCCTGGCTTCACCTCCTATACAATATTATCTATACAGATACCAGCTGTCCTTAGTCTTATTAGTGAGTTTTAATTTGGATGGTTTGTGTGCATGTTCACTGTTCCTTGACGCCCCTCCCACCTTGTGTTCACTGCTCTCTGTGGTGATTCAGGATTTGCTGCAGACATCTGGTGAGAAGAAATAGTTTTGCCTTCCTATTGAAAGTGGGTGAATTATTTAGATCCACCCTTCCTAGATCATATTTTTCCTTCAAGTGAATTTCCTCAAGGGTTTAAAGAAGTAGAAAGCTTAAGGTATGCGCAACTGTATTAAAAATTAACAGAAAAAACAGAAAACTATTCACCAAAATATTAATACTTTGGTGATCTAAGGATGTTTGAATTATGGATGATATTAATCTATTTATTTTTGCCTTTCTTTATGTTTTGAGATTAATAAAAGATTAACAATAATTTTGAGAAGGTCAAAGTTGTTAGAAACAGAAGGTTGGGTTCATATTGGCCTCTAGATAGTAATTCCTAACACACTGGACAAACACACCAAAATTCAAACAATTTTTTTAAAAAATAATAAAAATGATTTAAAAAAGAAAACAGTCAACCTGGTAACTTAAGAGTAATAGGTGATCACAAAACAGAGAAAATTAGATTAAGATAAACCTACACAGAATTCTACTCACAGCACATTCCAACTTGACATCATGGAACAGAAATCACCAAAAGCAAGAAGGTAGGAAGACCTTTGTTATTTCTCCCCATATGTTCCCAGACTCAAAGATCCAAGGAGTTACAACTAAGGAACAAGGCAGATGTTACTTTCTACCTTCTCTATTCTACTCTGTGAAAATAGGAGTAACTATGCCCTTTTACCCTCCCCACCACCAGATATTCTACTCAGCTGCAAAAAAGAAAAACAATAAACTCATTTAATTCAAAGGACAAGAATTATATAAGTTAAATTTTCTCACCACAAAGTAGTTTATAATAATTTTTTTTATTTAAGTACCATTTGGAAATTAGAAGAGGAAAATTACTCTTAAATACCCTTTGGATAGAAAAAGAAACCAAAATTACAACTACAGACCGTTTGGAAAATAACAAAAATAAGAACACTACATATAAAAACTTGGACAATACTGCTGTATAGTCAAAGTTACTTCAAAGATTTTATAATTAATTTCTAAAAAATAAAATAAATGGGCAAAGTACTTAACTCAAGTTAGAAAGAGTAAAACAGAACAAACTTCAAGAAAACCAGCAGAAATGAGGAATAAAATACAAATCAAAAAACTAAGAAATAGTGAAATTGAGGTAAATTGGAATTCATAAATAAATTCAAAAGCTATTTTAAAAGAACAATAAAATAAACCAACTAGGACAAATACAGTTTAAAAACAGAGAGATGAGAGGGAAAAAACACAGATACATTTTATGAAATTAGAAAAAAGGGCAAGCTACAAAAAATGACAAAATTGTTTTCATTTGGAAAAAGTAAAAGATGGATAACCATGGAATAAATTGGGAAAAGTTGTAAAGACATTCCTTCAAAAAATAATGCATGGCCTACACAGCTGATGGGAAAATGTTTCTATTCTTTGAAGTAACAGATAATTCCTTTGATAAGCTGTTAAAAAGTATAGAGAAAAATGAAACACATTGTAATTAATTTTACAATCTAAAATAATCCTTATGGACAAATCTGACAAAGCAGATAAAAGAAACTACAAACACATGTAGCTTATAAAGATTAGTATAAAATTTATAAATAAAATATTAGCAAGTACAAACCTTTAATGTAATGTAAACATTAAAAAAAAGACACCATGGTCATGGCCAGTTAGGAAACATTCCAAGAACGATAGAATGGTTCTTTAATACATAAAAGAAAAAATCTTTAATGTAACTGATCACAACAATAACCAAGGGAATTAAAGCAACCATCTCAATAGATGCTGAACTAGCATTTGGAAAAAATTAAACATTCATTCTTGATAATTTTAAAATATATTAATAAAATAGAAAAAAAATGTTCTTGATTCAACAACCAATGGTCAATGTCATACCTACTGTCAAAACACAAGAGGAATTTCCATTGACAAGTGTGCCTGAAGGCACAATTATTTATCACTGTTTTAAAAGTCTGACCAAAACTAATAAAATAAATTATACATTTAAAAGAAGCAGAGGGCTTCCCTGGTGGCGCAGTGGTTGAGAATCTGCCTGCCAGTGCAGGGGACACGGGTTCGAGCCCTGCTCCGGGAAGATCCCACATGCCGCGGAGCAACTGGGCCCGTGAGCCACAATTACTGAGCCTGCGCATCTGGAGCCTGTGCTCCTCAAGAAGAGAGGCCGCGATAGTGAGAGGCCCGCGCGCTGCGATGAAGAGTGGCCCCCGCTTGCCACAACTAGAGAAAGCCCTCGCACAGAAACGAAGACCCAACACAGCCAAAAACAAATAAATAAATTAAAAAAAAAAAAAAAGAAAGAAGCAGAGACAGAATTATCATTATTATTTGCATGTAGTGTGATTCTTTACCTGTAAAACCCAAGAGAATCAATTTTAAAATTTTTGATGAGCAAATTATCTATTGATAAAGATCCACAGGTTAAAACATGTTTTTAGCTACTGGCTGCCCAGAAGAGTTCTCTAAAATTGTACATTCTACTTCCTAAGGTTAAGGTTTTCTATACCAGAGCAGTAAACGGAACATATGATCTACTACTTTTCTCTACTCATGTAATGAATTTGCACTTGGTGAGATGGTAGCTCTAATCTTTTTTTTTTTTTCTTAATTTTCTTCACTTTCATACTCAGTGAAGGAATTTAGGATCCACTGTTAAAGTTCTCCTGAGTCTTCTGAGAAAATCCCATCTTAAATGGCATCATATATTCAGCAGTCGCCATGTATTTACTTATTTATACCCCCAACAGAATACGTTCTCAGTCCTAGAGCAAGGTGATATACACTAAAGATACACAGATGAAGTTGTTCTCACCCGTCTTGTTATACTGCAGCAGAAAAAGACATGCATGAAAATTCAAGGGGTATAAAAACATGTTCTGTGAGACCATAAAAAAGGCAATTTTTACTCTTAGGTCCCCTTGAAATACACATTCAAGGATCTCTGCACGTAACCATAGACCCACTGCTATGGAATAAGAATAATTTTGAAAATGACTGAGTTAATATTCCGTAAAATGTTATGGAAAAACCCGAACAAACTTTTTGGCCAAACCAATATATCAGCTACTCCAGGAAAAACAAGTGATGCCTTAGTGTTCAAAGTTATCACTATGTTAGAGTACATGGACAGCTACTTGCTAAAAAAACAAACAAAAACTGCCTGTCTGTTAGACAATCCCTTAAAAGACATTTTGGCCTTGATTTGATTTGCTATTTTGTTGTTAACAGTCAAGTGGATTGAAGCTCCTGCCCAATCAACAAGCATACTGCAGTGGCATAATACTAACACGAAACTCCTTGAGTTCCAACAGCATCACCTATCAGCCCATTTAACCTTCACTGTAAATCCTGAAACACAGTCGAGCTGCTGAGGCCACCTTGAGCACCCTGAGCCACCATGTTAGATTTGTGGCAGGATGCTGGCGCAGCGGCCACCCGGCAGGTAGGGGAGGGGCAACTACACGAAGGGCAAGTCAAAGAACTGCTTTCAAACTCTACGGAGGCCCACTGAACAAACACAGAGCGATGAACTGAGACCCAGTAACCAATCAACAGGATTCAGAGATCAAGAATTCAGCTGAGCTTATTTAAACATAGCCTCTGGCCTGAGCACAGGTCTAGGAGAAGGGTCACAACTTGGGTGAGTTCTGCAAACAGTGGCTTCAGATACAAATTACAGATTAAAATTACAGTACAGCCTTCACGTTTGTTCAGTGATGAAGTAAAAATATTTGATTTGACATTAATCATTTCAGCCTCAAATACAGAGATGGTAATCAATGAAATATTTATTGAGCATCTAATACTCTATATTATGATCTATGTTAGGAGCTACAGAGAAACCCAAAAGAAGTATAGGAAGTGGTCCCTGACTTCAAGGAAATTACAACTCAGTTGACAACTCGTACACTTACGTAGTGCCTTAAAGTTATTCTTCAAAATTCTTAATACAATTATAAATAGTTATTAGGCTATTTTTTTAATATCTATTGCCCTATGATGCTCTAAACTCCATGAGCTCAAGGATAATTACCACCTGATCCACAACTTTATTTCCAATGCCAAGTACATAGCATTTGCACAATAAATATATCTTGAATAGATGAATAAATGGATATATGATTGACATGTTAGAAACTTTTTAAATGAGTATTATCTGAATTGTGCCTAGCGTAAATAAGCACAAAGAATGGAGAGAGCGCCAAAGACTCTAAATGAGAAAAAGGTAATTATTATCTTTAAGATCATCTATAAAGATTAAGACAAAACCAAATACACCCACATATAGGAGCTTAAAATGCCTACTTGATTTGTTAATTAAAAGATTAAAAAAAAAAAAAAAGATAACACTGCAGCTTCAGAGCCCCACCAGTCAGGCCCTGCTACCCTCCAGCTGTCTCCTCTGGGCTGCTATGCTTTCTTTATGCCAATTTGCTGAAAGTGGGAATACAGTCCCATTCTTGATTCCCCTGCGATATAGAAAACCAGGATGTAAAGTATAATAAATCTTCAGTGAATCTGGAGACAGCATGAGTATGACCCAGAGAAACCTACACAGTTAGTAGGGGTGGCCACTCACAATCACAGTCACTCAGTCTGCTGAGGCCTGCAGCATCCTTTCTGGTGATGCCTGTGAGTCTGTAGGTGCCTGCGCAGGCTGCCTTGTCCCACGCTTTGATATTGTCCAGATGCTACCAGGCCTGAAATCTATTAAGAGGTCATGGAAACACTGCCACCAAGCTTAGGCTTTAAACTGCCCAAAACCTGCATGTCTTCTCCTGAATCATAATCTGATCATTGACCTGCAGTGGTGACAGGAATCCTCTAGCCACATGCTTAAAAGGTCAGTTTTCTTTTCTGTTTTTTTTTTTTTTTTTTCATTCGGTAAATACGTTTTCATCATCCCTTTTTCTGATATTGCTGGTAGGATAAAATCAATACTTCTCACATTTGTTTGATTTGCCCGTTCTTCTTTTAGAATCATTCCTACACTGCATTCAGACATGAACTTTCTTATTTTCTCACTTTTTTAAAAAATTAGCTCGACCTTGATTTCTACTTTTATTTCCAGTGTAAATGCACATCCCTGCTTATGCACACACTCTATTATTCTCATGGCTTTTGTTCTATTGGATCATGATGGAATTCATAATGTTCATAAAACATGGCAAATAACTAGGGGTCTTTGAATGGGGGTGCAAGTACCCCTGATTCATACAAAAATGTTCCAAGGCTAAGCAAGCACGGGTAACTTTAAAGCAATGATTTTCCCGATCCTCAGCTTCGTTCTGAGAATACAACCAAAGTAGAGAGATCTTGCTGGACCTTCCCTTTCACAACTATATACGTGAAAATCCATATTCATTTTTCACTTGGGCACCAAGATTTCTGACAGCTATCCTCCGTCAATCGCTTCTGTGTTTGCTTATTTATTCTTATTACATATCTGGTATATTTAGATTAATGAGAATAAGCTATCATTCATATACCTTTTGTATACCTAGTATTTTCCACTTTTTGGCTGTTTTATTCCATTGAACCCCGTCTCATTCCCATAATCAGTAATATTCAGATACAGATGATAAACTAAGGTATTTCATCATGAACCTTTTTCGGGGGTTCCAGTTTAAGGTGACGTCGTTAACAGGTTCCTGAACTCACCTCCTTCCACAGACACACCAAACCTACAGCTACGTATGGAACAACTGCCTCTGCAAAAAAACCTAAACACTGTCTAAGCAACTCCTACCTGCCTGACAAACAAGAGAAGGTCCACATCAAACCCGGCAGGAGAGGCTACGACACAACCTCACCATAAACCCCACCCCCTCCCAGCACAGCGCCCCACCGTCAGGAGGGAACACAAAATGGGAGCTTCTCCCCGAGGAGACGAGGGCCTGAACCCCACATGGGACATCTTCAACCTTTAAGACCTGCACCTGAGAGACAAGCCCCTGAAATACCTAGCTTAGAAAACGCACACGACTCCAGCCCGGACTCACCCGCCCCACGGTTCCCGCCGACGACCGGGCTGCTCCGGGACTGTGTGTGGGACACGCTCAGCTTGTCTGGGAGCTTCACCCAAGGGGCAAGCGTCTGAGTTGACACTCATTTGGCGGCCTGCTGGGGAGCGTTCCAGAAACAGAGACCGGAGGCCGGCGCCATGTTCGCGCTCTCCCTCCCCGCGCTCTGAGCGTGCGCGTCTCCGGAAATGCCCTATCACGCGCATCTGCGGTCCGGGTTCTGTGCCTGGTGCCGTGGTCTTTGAAACTGCCTCCCAGGGGACACATCTAGATTGCCTGGCACTGGTGGCCAGCGGGGCTTACCCTTGCAGTCCCATAGACCTGTATATGAATGCGTGAGCCTTTCTCATATCAAGTTTACTTCTATGTTTATAGATATAATTATATAACCATAAAAATTTGCAAAGTACGTTGCTTTGTGTCATAACAACAGTAATAAAGTTAGATCTATTAGAGGCTTATAGAAAACATGTTAATTTCAGATTTCAATTCATATACTTAATTTTTACAAAGTGTATGTAATCAATATAAGACATCCAAGCATAAAAAAATTCCATTAGATTAAAAATTTGTGGAGGGAGTTGAATGGAAGGGAAATTCAAGAAGAAAAGGAATGGTATATATAAATTTTCTGATTATTAAAATAATCTTGTTCCCATATTTAAATGAGGTATTGTGGCTATTGAATTGCTATTGTTTCAAGATTCCACTGGAAATTTTTTTTAATTATTTGACAGTTTGTTGTAGGGCTAATACTTATAATTGGCCAGAAATTACATTATTTTCAACAACTTAACTTAGAGTAAACTATTTTAGCTGTTAACCTAATGTGGAAGAAATAAAAAGATTTTTCAGTATTATTTTAACTGATGTGCAAACAAAAAGTTCAAGGTCCCTTATGGTAGGCCATGGAAGACTAATGTGTATGTACTCCACCACGCATATTGGTACAAGCTTAGCTGACATGCTTTTGCTCTGAAGCTTTGGTTCATCCTTAAGTTCCTCAGTTGGGGCACTTCTCTGGCTGACATTAGATTTCTCAGAAATCTAGTTCAGGTAGCTCTGCACCAAGCCCAGGCTGATTCCTTTGCACATTCATTCGCCTAACGAGTGGAGAAAATGTCAGACCTTCAGATCCCTCCTGACAGGTTTCCAACTTTAAGATCTCCTCAAAACAATATTCATCAAAAATAACACACACAGACACACACAGAGCCAGATGAGTCTAATTCGCTATTTCTCTAGCTCTATAATGATATGGTTTTACTAATGGTACACTCAGTTTACATTACTAAGCACAATACCTAACATATTCGTTTTCAACTTATGAATTTGGATTTAAGTGGGTTTACATTTTTTTCCTAAAAACGGTGAGTGGCTACATGTAGTCTCTTAGTACTAGGGGGACAGCTTACGCACCATTTCAGATCTCCTCAGCTTCACTGTCTCTCAGTCCAGCCACAGCCCTGACAACCAGTACTGCATGGGTTCTGATCTACTTTTGCAGGTGCAGCCTGACGGTGCTTTTCCTCAGTCCTGTGCCAGGCACACCTTTCCTTCCACTCTGGGATGTCTCTGTTGACACCACAGAGTGAGACACCACAGGAACCTATTCCATGCCAGGCGATATACAACCCAGAAGTACAGGTGATTTGTCCCAGGAGGTGAACCTTTGACAAATGGGGAGTGGGAGCCTATGGATAATTGTTTCTCCTTTTCTTCCCCAGGAAAGATGATCCTAAGTTGCATTTCATAGGGTGGATCTCTTATGAGTCAGATGGCGTTAAGGACCCCATTACTTATAGTAAATAGCTGGTGATAACGCATGGTATGCAGTAGCATCACAATTAGTAGGTATTGTTGTTTTTAACTGTGATTTATTCAGATAAGATATAGTTGGATGTGAGGTATTGGGTTATGCTGCAGCTATAGCACTTGAATGGCACAGAGGCAATGATACTTATAGGATTGTAGAGCAGGTTGGCTTTTATTAACTTTCCCTGGTAGTAGCCAACTTGATAATACTTCCTTGTATTGGTTCTCCTTGAAAAAATTAAATGATAAGCTTGGGGTATTAAACTGTCGACATACATAAGCTGTGAAAGCCAGAGAGCCGAATAGAAGTTGTGAAGGAGCCTTGTCTCTTGCAGCTGCAGGACAAATTGTGTTGAATATCAGGCACAGAATCCAACAGTAACACTAGAAAGATTGCAAAGGAAACTAAATGTATAGACTTAAGAGTCACCCATGCCAAACCATATCTCTCTTAAAAGAAAAAGGGGGAATTCTGAGACCTGGGATGGGAATATTTCCTGGATGAGCCTGAGAATCTTCAACTCTCATATTCCCCTAAACTTTCCATGAAGGCAAAAGAAGAGGAGAGCAGGCTGGATACCCTGAAAGGCCTTCACTTGATGCAGGTGCCTTACAAGTTGACACCTCCTCAAGACATGTCCTCCCCAAGAGCCAACGTCCTTCACTACCCACAGGCCAGTAGCAGGGTCAAATCTTAGCACAGCTGATATAGGCATAGAGAGGTCATACACTGGGAGGAAATACCTTACACTTGAAGGAACCACAGAACCTGGCTAATCTGTACCATAGGAACTGGGAGAACACATGTAGGAGTGGATCTTGAGGGTGTTGGTCCAAGGGAAGAAATATAAAACCAAACAAAGGAGAATTTATGGAAAAGGGGAACCAGTCCCAATACATTGCTGGGATGCTTTCTTGAAGTTTAAACATGATGGGTCCATAATAAACGAGGTAGACATGCCAGAACTTCCTTAGCATAGTACTAAGAAAGAGGCCAGAAGATTCAGGGTGGTTGGAATATTCAAGTGGATTTATTAGGTAAGAACCCAATCCATGTCTATGTTTCCTGGGAGGGCCCAGAGGATACCTTCACTAGAGCAACAGAATGCATGGATGGGGCATGAGGGGGATCTTTAAGAAATATCTTTAAGAAATTCAGTGAGGGATGTCCTCTGAAGCACAGTATTTATAGTAGAAGATGGTACCATACAGCTCTGCTCTCTAGTGCTAAAAGGTATGATTCCAGAACAGCAGCAATCAGGTGTTACCTTTTAATTGTTGAAAGCAAGGTGGATGTAGTTAGCAAGTCATAAGATCAGAAGTGCATAGCAGTGATGTGTTAATTTACTGATAGAATGATAGGAATAAATAATACATTCAGGATCAGATCTAGAAGGCACCAGTAAATTATATGAAAAGGCAGCCCAGACTGGCGCATTACATACCTTTGTTGTATTAACACCAATCCCTCAGCTTATTTATAAGGTCTCATGGGGAAGGGAGAGCTGGTCCCTTCCAACCACCTGACCGAGGAAGAATAACAGTCCTGGTGCACAGATGAGTCAGTGCAATGTTGGTGCTGGCAAAAACGGACTTCTGTTGTGTCACAGTCCCACGCAGCATTGGTCCGCAAGGGCAGTGATGAAAGGAAATCTTTCCATTAGGCGCAACAGCAAGCAATCCAAATAGATTGTTTTTGTGTGTGTGGAAAGAGAAGTGGTCCAAAGTACAGATACACATGGATTCCCGTGCAGGTGAATGGCTTAGATGGTTGTTAGAGGTCTGAAAGGAATTATATTGAAAGATTGGGGCCAAAAAAAAACTGGTGAAGAGGCATGTGGATGACCCCTGGGGGATGGCCAAGACATGCATATTTTTTTGTTTCATGATAATACCTACCACTGCCCATTGCCTTCACTGTCACCAGAAGCTATCTCAATGGTAAATCTGACCTTGTCATTCCCCTGCTCATAATTTTCAACTGCTATTTTAAATAATGAAAGTAAATTTCAAAAAGAAAAATCATGTTCAATATGATATTAATTTTGTTCAAAATACCACGTGTATACATAAAAGATTAGAAAATATATATGAAATATTTTAAATGATTATGCAGAATAGAATTTTTCTTTATATTTTTATATATTTTCTAAATTTTCTTCAGTTTATGCATTACTTTAGCAAGTAGAAAAGAAACAATACATGCTAGTAAGTAATACCAATAGAAGTTAAAACCAAGCTAAAATCATCCCTCTCAAAAACAAAAATTTTGTACCACAGATTGTCCCTTTAAAATTTTTGTCAAGGGTTTCCATATTTTAAAAATCAAATTGTATGTTTCCTCCCTGAGTCTGGCCTAGAACAGTGAATATTTTCATGTGTGGTAGATATTTATAGGTGGAATATTAAATTTTATTATTTTCAGGAGAGTTGAGGCAAACCAAAAGTTGGCTCTCTCAGTAAGAGCTTTGAAAAAAATTATGTTAAAAGAAAAAGGGTTCAAAAATAATTCTGTCTCTCTGAAATAATGCTATAAAGGACTATGACTGGAAATCGACAGTAACACAATCATAGTAGGGGACTTTAACACCCCACTTTCACCAATGGACAGATCATCCAAAATGAAAATAAATAAGGAAACACAAGCTTTAAATGATACATTAAACAAGATGGACTTAATTGATATTTATAGGACATTCCACCCAAAAACAACAGAATACACATTTTTCTCAAGTGCTCATGGAACATTCTCCAGGATAGATCATATCTTGGGTCACAAATCAAGCCTTGGTAAATTTAAAAAAATTGAAATCGTATCAAGTATCTTTTCCGACCACAACGCTATGAGACTAGATATCAATTACAGGAAAAGATCTGTAAAAAATACAAACACATGGAGGCTACACAATACAGTACTTAATAACGAAGTGATCACTGAAGAAATCAAAGGGGAAATCAAAAAATACCTAGAAACAAATGACAATGGAGACACGACGATCCAAAACCTATGGGATGCAGCAAAAGCAGTTCTAAGAGGGAAGTTTATAGCAATACAAGCCTACATCAAGAAACAGGAAACATCTCGAATAAACAACCTAACCTTGCACCTAAAGCAATTAGAGAAAGAAGAACAAAAAAACCCCAAAGCTAGCAGAAGGAAAGAAATCATAAAGATCAGATCAGAAATAAATGAAAAAGAAATGAAGGAAACAATAGCAAAAATCAATGAAACTAAAAGCTGGTTCTTTGAGAAGATAAACAAAATTGATAAACCATTAGCCAGACTCATCAAGAGAAAAAAGGAGAAGACTCAAATTAATAGAATTAGAAATGAAAAAGGAGAAGTAACCACTGACACTGCAGAAATACAAACGATCATAAGAGATTACTACAAGCAACTCTATGCTAATAAAATGGACAACCTGGAAGAAATGGACAGATTCTTAGAAATGCACAACCTGCCGAGACTGAACCAGGAAGAAATAGAAAATATGAACAGACCAATCACAAGCACTGAAATTGAAACTGTGATTAAAAATCTTCCAACACACAAAAGCCCAGGACCAGATGGCTTCACAGGCGAATTCTATCAAACATTTAGAGAAGAGCTAACACCTATCCTTCTCAAACTCTTCCAAAATATTGCAGAGGGAGGAACACTCCCCAACTCATTCTACGAGGCCACCATCACCCTGATACCAAAACCAGGCAAAGATGTCACAAAGAAAGAAAACTACAGGCCAATATCACTGATGAACATAGATGCAAAAATCCTCAACAAAATACTAGCAAACAGAATCTAACAGCACATTAAAAGGATCATACACCATGATCAAGTGGGGTTTATTCCAGGAATGCAAGGATTCTTCAATATACGCAAATCAATCAACGTGATACATCATATTAACAAATTGAAGGAGAAAAACCATATGATCATCTCAATAGATGCAGAGAAAGCTTTCGACAAAATTCAACACCCATTTATGATAAAAGTCCTGCAGAAAGTAGGCATAGAGGGAACTTTCCTCAACATAATAAAGGCCGTATATGACAAACCCACAGCCAACATTGTCCTCAATGGTGAAAAACTGAAACCATTTCCACTAAGATCAGGAACAAGACAAGGTTGCCCACTCTCACCACTATTATTCAACATAGTTTTGGAAGTGTTAGCCACAGCAATCAGAGACGAAAAAGAAATAAAAGGAATCCAAATCGGAAAAGAAGAAGTAAAGCTGTCACTGTTTGCAGATGACATGATACTATACATAGAGAATCCAAAAGATGCTACCAGAAAACTACTAGAGCTAATCAATGAATTTGGTAAAGTAGCAGGATACAAAATTAATGCACAGAAATCTCTTGCATTCCTGCATACTAATGATGAAAAATCTGAAAGTGAAATTAAGAAAACACTCCCGTTTACCATTGCAACAAAAAGAATAAAATACCTAGGAATAAACCTACCTAAGGAGACAAAAGACCTGTATGCAGAAAATTATAGGACACTGATGAAAGAAATTAAAGATGATACAAATAGATGGAGAGATATACCATGTTCTTGGATTGGAAGAATCAACATTGTGAAAATGACTCTGCTACCCAAAGCAATCTACAGATTCAATGCAATCCCTATCAAACTACCACTGGCATTTTTCACAGAACTAGAACAAAAAATTTCACAATTTGTATGGAAACACAAAAGACCCCGAATAGCCAAAGCAATCTTGAGAACGAAAAATGGAGCTGGAGGAATCAGGCTCCCTGACTTCAGACTATATTACAAAGCTACAGTAATCAAGACAGTTTGGTACTGGCACAAAAACAGAAATATAGATCAATGGAACAGGATAGAAAGCCCAGAGATAAGCCCACGCACATATGGTCACCTTATCTTTGATAAAGGAGGCAAGCATATACAGTGGAGAAAAGACAGCCTCTTCAATAAGTGGTGCTGGGAAAACTGGACAGGTACATGTAAAAGTATGAAATTAGAACACTCCCTAACACCATACACAAAAATAAACTCAAAATGGATTAAAGACCTAAGTGTAAGGCCAGACACTATCAAACTCTTAGAGGAAAACATAGGCAGAACACTGTATGACATAAGTCACAGCAAGATCCTTTTTGACCCAGGTCCTAGAGAAATGGAAATAAAAACACAAATAAACAAATGGGACCTAATGAAACTTAAAAGCTTTTGCACAGCAAAGGAAACCATAAACAAGACCAAAAGACAACCCTCAGAATGGGAGAAAATATTTGCAAATGAAGCAACGGACAAAGGATTAATCTCCAAGATTTACAAGCAGCTCATGCAGCTCAATAACAAAAAAACAAACAACCCAATCCAAAAATGGGCAGAAGACCTAAATAGACATTTCTCCAAAGAAGAGATACAGATTGCCAACAGACACATGAAAGAATGCTCAACATCATTAATCATTAGAGAAATGCAAATCAAAACTACAATGAGGTATCATCTCACACCGGTCAGAATGGCCATCATCAAAAAATCTAGAAACAATAAATGCTGGAGAGGGTGTGGAGAAAAGGGAACACTCTTGCACTGTTGGTGGGAATGTAAATTGATACAGCCACTATGGAGAACAGTATGGAGGTTCCTTAAAAAACTAAAAATAGAACTACCATATGACCCAGCAATCCCACTACTGGGCATATACCCTGAGAAAACCATAATTCAGAAAGAGTCATGTACCAAAATATTCATTGCAGCTCTGTTTACAATAGCCAGGACATGGAAGCAACCTAGGTGTCCATCATCGGATGAATGGATAAAGAAGATGTGGCACATATATACAATGGAATATTACTCAGCCATAAAAAGAAATGAAATGGAGGTGTTTGTAATGAGGTGGATGGAGTTAGAGTCTGTCATACAGAGTGAAGTAAGTCAGAAAGAGAAAAACAAATACAGTATGCTAACACATATATATGGAATCTAAGGGGAAAAAAAAAAAAAGAGGTCATGAAGAACCTAGTGGCAAGATGGGAATAAAGACACAGACCTACTAGAGAATGGACTTGAGGATATGGGGAGGGGGAGGGGTGAGATGTGACAGGGTGAGAGAGTGTCATGGACATATATACACTACCAAATGTAAAATAGATAACTAGTGGGAAGCAGCCGCATAGCACAGGGAGATCAGCTCGGTGCTTTGTGACCACCTAGAGGGGTGGGATAGGGAGGGTGGGAGGGAGGGAGATGCAAGAGGGAAGAGATATGGCAACATATGTATATGTGTAACTGATTCACTTTGTTGTAAAGCAGAAGCTAGCACACCATTGTAAAGCAATTATACTTCAATAAAGATGTTTAAAAAAAATAAATAAATAAATAAAGGACTATGATTTCAGAGAAGGGAAAAAATATCTGGAAGGGGAAGCTAAACATGCGAATACTACCAGCCAGATTGCTTAATACAGACCCATGTGACAGGAAAATTAAGAGAGTAAATCCTGAGTTCTCATCACAAGGGAATAAAAAATTTCTGTTTATTTATTTTGTATTTATATGAGATGATAGATGTTCGTTCACTAAAATTATTGTGTAATCATTTCATGATGTATGTAAGTCAAGTCATTATGCTATACACCTTAAACTTATACAGTGCTGTGTATCAATTATATCTCAATAAAACTGGAAGAAAAAATATAAATAAATAAATAGAATGACACTAATTTTCCTTATCCTGGTACACAAGGCCCTCCTGGATCCAACCCTTGCTCATCTTTCTAATCTCATTGTCTTCCACTTCTTGGCAGTTCTTGCCTAACTGCTTACCATCTCTCACCTCCTATATTGGCCTTGCAGTCCTCCTGGCTAGAATGACCTCTTCCCCATTTTACATTGCCCCTCACCCCTGCCCATCTACCTGTATAAATGATACTCACCCATTACACTTCAGATTGTTGCTGTCCCACTGCAGGAAGCCTCATCTAGCTTCCTCTTCCCAAATTGTACCCTATACTACCCTAGGCTTCTCTCCCTGTTGAACTAACTACTTGATATTTTAAGTATCAGTTCATCCACCTGTTTGCTTCTAAAGGCAGGAATCATGTCATCTGTATCCCTTTATCCCAAGTGCACGGTTTGTTACCTGAGTCACAATATGCAATTAATAAATTTGGGAGTGAATATATTAAAGGAGAAAAGAAGGTATGACACTTTACTCAATCAATGCATTCCTAAAAATGTGAACAGCTTTGGAAAAAAACAAGTTCCACATATTTGAATTTCTGTGTTAGGGTAGACAGGTTGCCCCTGTAATCATGTCTGACTTCCCACCCTTGTGTTACTCAAACAGCTGCTATTGAGTGATTAAACTGCTCTGACGCAAGCATCGTCCTGGCCTGAGGCCTGACACTCAAAGGTGCCCTGGTTACCCACAGCTGTCCAAGTCACTGCCTAGCCATTCTCACTGATGGCCCATGGTACCACAAGTCCCAACCTACTGGGTTCTAGTTTTCCATGTTGCTAGTATTCAGTTTTAGTTACTGCCTACTTTTTCATGTCTCTGCATGTTCTTCTATTTCCTCTAAAGTCTGTGTCTTCCATCGTTTATCTTCTGGAAACTAAGTCTCTGATCCCTGCTGGCTGCCTTCCAACTGGACCTGGGTTAACTGTGTGACCTTTGAATCTCTATGAGTCACCTGCCCCAGATCTTGGGCTTGGTTTGGAGCAAAGGTACATGTACGCTATCTGGTTTTCCTGCCTGCCGGATTGGCATCCAGTTTGGGACCTTCCTTCAGATTCATTTCATGGTGTATTGCCTGGATTTACAATCCTGACCTTCTCTGGCCATTCTCACCCTCCCTCTCAGTAACCAGATGCAACATCCCCAAATTATTAAGCTTTTGTGTAAATCCATACTTTATTATACTGAGTTGGCTTAAAGTGAATTATAGTTGTGATACAGGGCAGAGCAACGTCTATGAATGAATTCAGAGGTAATGACTCTCTCTGAGCAGATACAACAATTCAGAACTTTGTATGAGATGATTTAGAGGAGGAGTTGCCAAATAAGTCTGGTGAAAGGCACTTCTTAGAGACCACTGAGCGTGAACAAGCTTTCTACATCAAGAACCTGACAGTGTGGCTGGGGAAAGCCAGCAAACAAGCTCCTATGACATCATCAGAAAGTGTGCATTAACATGACAGCCACTTGTTAGTTTATCAGCCTCCCTCTAGCTACCTGCCTTAAATTATTTCATTACCAATATTGACTTAGCTTACCCGAATGCCCTAACGTGGAAACCATTTTTGTTTCCCCCAAAATCTATGGAATAATACTTATAGGAAAAGGAAGTTGAAACTTTGTCCCAGATAAGACTTGAGCATTATGTATGTACTTATGTAACTAATGTTTCCATCATATTCATGATCAATTTATTGGTGCTTCCCTGACTTATCTGCATCCTTCCTTCAAGTAATAAAAATGACTTCCCAGTTTAACAAGTCTTCTTTATTGTGCAGGATGATATTAGGTACGTCGTGGATGGCTGTTCTCTGCTTTTATGGATACCTTGGAATTTGGCTATCTGCTCCAAGATCTCCTTCCTTGCTCCTCTTTTTTTTAATTCCCTGCAAAACTAAGTTTGGGGTTAATTTGGATGTCCATACTATTTTCTCATCAGTCATTTATAAACCACAACAGGACAATGGTTATCTTTAGATCTTTGGCTATCTTTTGAAAGAAACATTTTCCCCTTCATTTCCTTGTTATTATTTAGTTGTTTTAAAGTCTACCTAGTCACTGAACTGTTTGATCTGCAACTTTTCATGGAAGAGAATTGTGTTATGCTGAGTCAAGTGCAGCATGCTGCATCCTCTATGCTGAAACTGTGGTATTGATTTTTTTTAATGATATTTGGTCTGGGGAGGTATATATTACTGTTGAATTATTATGTCTTTTTGAATCGAACACTTCACAAATGGATTCGAGATGGTCCTTTACGGATTAAAATACTTCTGAACAGTACATTATCTGTAACAACAAAATAAATCACCAGTATGTGAATAAAATATTGATTATATCTTCCTCTCCCCATTAATTTGGACTTTACATCTAGTATTTCATTTTTTATGCAATGAGATGGCATTATATCCACATTGATTACAGCCTAGAAACATTTTCAATTAAAATTTCAACAGAATAAGTATTCTTTGTTTCAGGTAGAGCTGAAAACAAAAATTAAAATGGCATTTTCAAAATAATTTGTTTGATGTTAATAGCTTATCAGTGACTTTTTCATGAACTCAGAACAATCTCATTAGAAAATTATCTATCTCATGAGCTGCCACAAATAGCTGAGAAAATAGATTTTAGGCTGGCTCTAGGCATTAGCTCTTGATTCAACCAAAAAGAAGAATTTGAAAATATCCATAACACATATCTCAGCTGATGGAAAAAGGTGCTTGTTTAACTCATGTTCTCCCACTTAGACCATACAAATGGACTCCTTTTCATATTGTGATTGCAGTCAGGGGTAGTGGAAATGACATTACAGTTATCCTCAACATAATCATCACCATCACCACCTATGGGCATAACAAGATTGAAACCAGGGATTTTCAAAGGGTTAGAAGAGGGTATAAATGTCAAATATAGTTCCAAAATGAAGAGGAAAGACCTGGAAGTGTATCAAGGATGAGGTTAGTTATCAGGCATCTAATATAAAGATATTAAGAACTAAGTGAGGGAAGCACAGCTGACACAAGATCCCATTTCATGATTTCTGAACCACTGCTTTTTCATGGCTATTATCATCAACAATAGCAGGATACAAAGTGCTGCTGTGGAAATACATTTACATTTTAGGAGAACAAAAGAAAATACACTAATGGTTAAAAAAATGTTACCAGGGGGACTTCCCTGGTGGCACAGTGGTTAAGAACCTGCTTGCCAATGCAGGGGACATGGGTTCGAGCCCTGGTCCAGGAAGATCCCACATGCCGCGGAGCAACTAAGCCCGTGCGCCACAACTACTGGGCCTGCGCTCTAGAGCCCGCGAGCCACAACTACTGAGCTCACGTGCCACAACTACTGAAGCCCGCGCGCCTAGAGCCTGTGCTCCGCAACAAGAGAAGCCACCACAACAAGAAGCCCGTGCACCGCAACAAAGAGTAGCCCCCGCTCGCCACAACTAGAGAAAGCCCGCGCGCAGCAACAAAGACCCAACGCAGCCAAAAATAAATAAATAAATAAATTTATTTTTAAAAAAATAAAAAATGTTACCAGGGAAGAAAAATGAGAGAGACAGTCATGAAGAAGGGTTGTACTTGGGGTTAAACTTCTATCAGATCCTATAAAGTGCTAGACAAGTTAGGTTAAGTTATATACTCTTCAAAACAAGCTTTTGTGGTGCTGACACTATCCATCCTGTATTACAGAGGAGGAATTGGGCTCAGCAAGTTTAAGCAATATGCCCAAGATCACTCGGCTGAGAGAAATGAGGCAGAATTGAATACCATGCTCAATTAATGCAAAGATCGTTTGTTCTAGTACAGATGTCAGTGGTTCTCAAACTTCGCCTCATGTTCCTATCACCTAGGGATCTCTGAAAACATATCTCTACCTGGGCACTGCTCAGGGTCAACTGAATGTGAATCTCTAAACGAGCTAAACATCAGCACTTTTCAAAAACTCCCCATGTAATTATACATGTGTAGCTAAGATTGAAAACACTGTGCTAGTAGAAGGCCACCTAAAGGCTGAGAATTAATAGGCAGTGAAAAGGCCACCTGTCCAGGAACAAAGTAACCAATATTTATAAAGACCTTATTGACAGACTTCCTGTAAGTGGCCAAAACAAATATTTTTGGCCAGAAGCAAATCAGCAGATGATTCCTTTCAGCATGTTTACAGCTAATTTGTAGCCCAAAAAGGAAGTTGGAAAACAATGATAAGTGGATATAACTTCCTGATAAAAACTTAGAATTGCATACATATTTCCTGTAGGAAATTCTAAGTTAATTGAAGTCATAAGAATCCACTTGAAAGGCCACTGCAAGAAAATAAACAGAGCTTAAAACTTGTCCTTTCTCTTTTCAATAAGTCCCCTTTACTTTTCAGAATAATTCAGTATCTAAATCTTTAAGAAATGTGGGGAATAAGCTCGAGAGAGAGGTCAAGATGGAAGCCTAGAGAAAACAGAGAGAGCTTACTTAAAGATTGGGAATGGAAGACATCACTTCGAGAGAGAGAGGATAGCAGTGAAGAAGAAAGGTGCCTAGGACTGAACCTCAAGGACCTCCAGACGCTCATGAAGGAGTGGCAGGAGGTAGAAGAAACACGGGAGAACGTAGGGCCTGGAAGCTAATAGAGGTGAAGGTTTCCGGAAGTGAGGAGTGTGCATCTGATCGATCACTGCTGAGAAATCAGGGAAGCTTAAGACAGAGGAGTGTCCACTGCATTTGGCAAATAGAGATGTCACCAGTGACCAGTGTTATTTTTTTGTTGTCCACTTTATTCCAGGTGTACAGTTATACCTCATTTGTGCTCTGCCAAGAAATTAAAACTCCTCTTGTGTCTGACAGCCAAACAAGTTGGAAATACTGACCGAGATCAATTTTACATCCTGCAATTTTAAAGTTCTTTTAGCAACAGCTAAACCTTAGTTCTTTAGTGGGAGGGAAACAAGAGTTAGAAAAGCTGAGCTAGAAAAGAAAACAATACATATTTAACCTTAAATTTTTTTTCTTCGTGTTTTTACTGAGATATAATTGATACGCAGCACTGTATAAATTTAAGGTGTAAAACAAAATGATTTGACTTACGTACATCATGTAACGATGATCACTGTAAGTTTAGTGAGTATCCATCATCTCCTGTAGGTACAAAATTAAAGAAATAGAAAAAAAATGGTTTTTTCTTGTGATGAGAACTCGGGATTTACTCTCTTACCAACTTTCATATATAACACACAGCAGTGTGAATTATATTTATCATGTTGTACATTACAGCCCTAGTACTTATTTATCTTATTACTGGAAGTTTGCACCTTTTGACTGCCTTCTTCCAATTCCCCCTCCCTCCACACCCCGCCTCTGGCCACCACAAATCTGATCTCTTCTTCTGTGAGTTTGTTTGTTTTATTTAACCTTAAAATTCATCTTACCGATTTTGAAGACTAAATCAGCGCTGTACTTCGAGTTACTTCTCTTGACTCATAAAAATTTACAAGAAAGTATGCTTTAAATTTTTTAATTTCTTTACATCAAATGTCTGTGAATGACAAGATACTCTTCAGAAAATTGTGGTTGGAGGTATATTTAGAAAAGTGTGGGTTTTAGATCTTTATTTACTAATCTCTTTAAAAGGAGAGAGAGTCATACTATATGATTTCCATTATGTGACATTCTGGATAGCGAACAGTAAAAAGATCACTGGTCGCCAAGGCTTTCAGAGGGAGACAGGGAGGATGGAATAGGTGATGCAAATGGGATTTGTCAGGCAGTGAAACGATTCTGTATGATACTGTACTAGCAGATACATGACATTATGCATTTGTCAAAACCCATAGAACTTTATAGAACAAAGAGTTAACCTTAATGTATAAAAAAAAATTTTAATCATTTATAAGGTCTGAGGATCTCTAGAAGGAATGAAACTATGATAAGAGAATATAACTGTATTACAAATACTGTATATGAAACAACTTCAATGAAGGGGAGTCGAGGGGGGAAATGTGCTGACCTAAATAAATTTAGAAATGAGTGGACACTACAAGACTAAAGGCAAAAGGAAGTGCTTATAAGCACTGTACTAAAATTAATAAAGTTATTTCCCATAGGAGTACAGAGTACAGTAATAAAGTTATTTCCCATAGGATGATACTGCTATCCATGCGTACCATAACTGAACAGTAAATAAATGGATAGCAGATGGTGGGAGCCTGGTTTCTCAATGTTGCTGCGGCGGGTTATAGAAGAACAAGGGGAAGAGGCTGGGATGACCCAGTTAGTGACTGATTATAATGGGAGATATCAGTATGACCTCAAGTTTAGCTTAATATAGATGTATATGGTTACATATAGAAATATTTATAGATGTTATAAATATGTATACACATATATTTCCTTACTCCATCAGCAGAGAAGACCTAGAAGTGACAATACCCCAGTAATGATAAGCACACCTAGCATCCAAATCTTGGTTTCTAATACCATTCACTCAGAAAAGAAACCAAGGCTCCTTGGAGAAATGGCTGGTTCTAGGACTGGGGCAAGAAATATATAAAGTAAGTCTGGAGAATCTTATAGTGCCAGAAAGTACAGAAGTACTAAAAAACAAAACATTGATGGGGCTATGTCAAAAGGAAAACAGGAGCCAAGGGAAAGAGCTCCCAATGGCCAAATGCTGGAGCAATGTGAGCAACAAAATAGATAAAATAGCGTTAGCTTAGAACACAAAGTGTAAAATAGATATCCGTGAGTCCATACTGATTTAAATAAACAATTGAATTAAATAAATAAGTGGAGGAGGCTCCTCCCTCTCCCCCCGCACCGCTCACACTTCAGACACGAGCCCAGGTTGTCACCTGTGCTTCTGACTGACTGGCTATAAATCAGAGGTTCCCAAGACTCCCTCCTCGGGTTTGATTAAATTGCTAGAGTGGCTCACAGAACACAGAGAAATATTTTACTTACTAGATTACTGGTTTTTTATAAAAAAGATACAGTTGAGAAACAGCCAGACCGAAGAGATGCACTGGGAGAGGTATGGAGAAAGGGCTCAGAGCTTCCAATCCCTCTCCAGGTGAGTCACTCTCCCCAAACCTCCACGTGTTCACCAACCTGCAAACTCTCCAAACCCTGTTCTCTTAGGTTTTTATGGAGGCTTCATTCCATAGGCACAATTGATTAAATCATTAGCTTTGATGATGGATTCAAACTTCAGGCCCTCTCCCCTTCCCAGAGGTTGGAGGAGTGGGGGATTGAGGGGGCGCTGAAAGTTCCAACCCTGACTGGTTCTCCTGGCAACTAGCCCCCATCCTTAGATGCTTTCCAAAAGTCATCTCATTAACGTAACAAAAGACACCTTTTATCATCCTTAGCACTTAGGAAATTCCTAGGGTTTGGGGAGCTATGAGCCAAGAATATAGCTCATAGCTAAATATAGATGAGAAATATATATTTGAATGACCAAATATATATTTCTTATAAATCACAGATATCACAGTGTGTCACCCCAAAATTCATATGTCAAATCCTAACCTTTCAGGTGATAGTATTAGGAGATGAGACCTTTGGGAGGTGATTAGTGCCTTATGAGAGAGCCTCCAGAAAGCTCTGAAGCCCCTTCCACCGTGTAAGGATATAGTCTGTGACCTGGAAGACAGCCCTCACCCTACCTTGCTTGGCACGCTCACCTCAGATTTCCAGCCTCCAGAATCCTGAGAAATAACTGTGTTGTTTATAAGCTACCCAGTCTATGGTATTTTGTTATAGCAGCCCAAATGGACTGCTGTATTTCAAAATTATTCTCTTATTTGATGATCATCACACATCTGAGAAGAATGGAAAAGAGAAAAAAAGCATTCCAGGTTTGCATTTATTGGAAAATATAAGAGATGATAAAATGCACAATGTATCTTTTTAGTCAAAATGCACCTGAAATGAATAAAGCAAAGACCATGAAAAATACACCATGTGACTGAGTAGATATATTTCTTGACAATTGTGATGCAACTTGGATGAATTTCTCCCTGGTGAAATGTGCCTCTTTACAGAGCATCCTCATTACCTAGCCTTTCCCAGGCCTATAAATTTCTACGCAGCCACCCAGAAGTAACAGTAATACACTGGATCCTACTTCTTAAGTGACCGTGAATATAGCTTGCCAAATCTGAAAATAGAAATCCAAACAAGTTTCATTAAATTGAATACTTGTGCCTTATACACTGGGCTACATGTTATATTTTTTAAAGTTAAGATTTTAAATTGTGAAATTCAAGTAAGTTTTAGTGCATTCTGATATCTGACAATTAGTGATTAGATATCTGGAAGATTTACTAATAAAAGTTCCAAAATCCAAGGACTCCTTGACAAATGAAGAAGCTGAAATTCACGAAAATATCATGTGAAATTTCTTCTCAATTAGCTTAGTTTAGATATGTCAGCAAAGCACCTGAAATTGGCCACCGTGTCCAGCACCTGCTTTGTTTCTGACTCTCAGATTGAGGCAGTGGATCAGTTCATGAGCAGATGGGGGTTTGGTGCTCTACAGCAGGGGTCCCCAACCACAGGTCCAAGGCCTGTTAGGAATCAGGCTGCACAGCAGGAGGTGAGCGGCGGGAGAGCGGAGTGAACCTCCATCTGCTGCTCCCCATCGCTCTCCAACGCTCGCCTTACCACCCGAACCACCAGCATACCCCACCACCGCCCACCACACCCCACGCTCCTCCATGGAAAAACTGTCTTCCACGAAGCCGGTCCCTGGTGCCAAAAAGTTTGGGGACTGCTGCTCTACAGCACGGCTCCTGCAGGGCTCCTCTGCAGGTCACCCTCCCTCAGTTCTGCATGCGAGGAGATGAGAACTCAACTAAAATCTCAATTTTACCATAAGACAGAAAGGCCTGCATTCCAAATCCTAAAATCTTACCTTATTTCACTGGAATTTTAATTACCTTTTGACAACAACTTCATGAGAACTTGTCTGAATTTTACAGACTTGAAATTTTTTAATACGGCATGATGCCGTATATTTGTAATTTTGAAACACACAAAACCATGGAATATTTTATGATGTTTACATAATTTTTTTCCTTTTTTTATTGAAGTATAGTTGATTTACAATGTTGTGGTAGTTTCAGGTGTACAGCAAAGTAATTCAGTTACACACTTTTTTTTCAGGTTCTTTTCCATTATACGTTATTATAAAATATTGAGTATAGTTCCCCGTGCTATACAGTAGGTCCTTGTTGCTTACCTATTTTATATATAGAAGTGTGTATATGTTAACTTCAAACTCCTAATTTATCTCTTCCCCCACCTTTCCCCTTTGGTAACCATAAGTTTGTTTTCCATGTCTGTGGGTCTATTTGTTTTGTATAATTTCATTTGTATCAGTTTTTTAGATTCCACACATAAGCGATATCATATGATATTTGTCTTTGTCTGGCTTACTTCACTTAGTATGATAATCTCTAGGTCCATCCATGTTCCTGCAATTGGCATTATTTCATTCTTTTTTATGGTTGAGTAGTATTCCATTGTATAAATATACCACATCTTCTTTATCCATTCTGTTGATGGAAATTTACATTGTTTCCATGTACAGACTTGAAATTTTAGACAAAGAGATTTATGGTTTGGTTTGAATATGCATAACATGGAATACATTTTCTAATGTATTTTCCTTCTCAAATTCTTTTGAAACTAAAAGACTATACCCTGTCTTGGGTAGCAAATTACCTAGAACTAACATCTTAGAGGAAGACTGAACTTTATAAGTTATCTTACTTACTTCCCTTTCCCCTTTTGACTGTTGGGGAAAAAACTTCATCTCCATCAGAAATCTCAAATATTTTCATATCAGAGTATAGTTGTTGCAAATACCTTGAAATATTATTTGTGCTCATCACTACTAGAAGTTATGTAGTCATTAACTCGGTGTACTGGATCATGATTTAATGCATTATTTAAGCATGTATCACAAATTTTCAAAAATTTGACAAATGTCCTTCAAAAGTGTTGGTTTTCTTTGAAATTTCAAGTGTTTTATTCTATGCATTAAAAATATTATTCTGTAGCCAAAGCAGTCTTGAAGGAAAAAAATGGAGCTGGAGGAATCAGAATCCCTGACTTCAGACTATACTACAAAGCTACAGTAATCAAGACAATATGGTACTGGCACAAAAACAGAAACATAGATCAATGGAACAAGATAGAAATCCCAGAGACAAACCCACGCACCTATGGTCAACTAATCTATGACAAAGGAGGCAAGGATATACAATGGAGAAAAGACAGTCTCTTCAATAAGCGGTGCTGAGAAAACTGGACAGCTACATGTAAAAGAATGAAATTAGAACACTCCCTAACACCATACACAAAAATCAACACAAAATGGATTAGAGACCTAAATGTAAGACCGGACACTATAAAACTCTTAGAGGAAAACATAGGAAGAACACTCTTGGACATAAATCACAGCAAGATCTTTTATGATCCACCTCCTAGAGTAATGGAAATAAAAACAAAAATAAACAAATGGGACATAATGAAACTTCAAAGCTTTTGCACAGCAAAGGAAACCATAAACAAGATGAAAAGACAACCCTCAGAATAGGAGAAAATATTTGCAAACGAATCACTGGACAAAGGATTAATCTCCAAAATATATAAACAGCTCATGCAGTTCAATATTAAAGAAACAAACAACCCAATCCAAAAATGGGCAGAAGACCTAAATAGACATTTCTCCAAAGAAGACATACAGATGGCCAAGCAGCACATGAAAAGCTGCTCAACATCACTAATTATTAGAGAAATGCAAATCAAAACTACAATGAGGTATCACCTCACACCAGTTAGAATGGGCATCATCAGAAAATCTACAAACAACAAATGCTGGAGAGGGTGTGGAGAAAAGGGAACCCTCTTGCACTGTTGGTGGGAATGTAAATTGATACAGCCACTACGGAGAACAGTATGGAGGTTCCTTAAAAAACTAAAAATTGAATTACCACATGATCCAGCAATCCCGCTACTGGATATATACCCAGAGAAAACCATAATTCAAAAAGACACATGCACCCCAATGTTCATTGCAGCACTATTTACAATAGCCAGGTCATGGAAGCAACCTAAATGCCCATCGACAGATGAATGGATAAAGAAGATGTGGTACATATGTACAATAGAATATTACTCAGCCATAAAAAGGAACGAAATTGAGTCATTTGTTGAGACGTGGATGGATCTAGAGACTGTCATATAGAGTGAAGTAAGTCAGAAAGAGAAAAACAAATATCGTATATTAACGCATATATGTGGAACCTAGAAAAATGGTACAGATGAACTGGTTTGCAGGGCAGAAATTGAGACACAGATGTAGAGAACAAACATACGGACACCAAGGGGGGAAAGCCACGGGGGGTGGGGTTGGTGGTATGCTGCATTAGGCAATTGGGATTGACATGTATACACTGATGTGTATAAAATTGATGACTAATAAGAACCTGCTGTATAAAAAGAATAAATAAAATAAAATTAAAAAAAAAATTATTCTGCAAAGGAACCCATAGACTTCACAAGACTGCCCAAAAGTTCATGGCACTAATAAGATTAAGAACCCATACATAAGGCCATATAATTAGAAATATTTTAATATGTGATGATATACAAATTGGTTTTGTTTATTGCATTTTGACTGAACTAAGACATAAATTCTACTAATCTATATTGCCCAAACTGGGCATTACACAGTTCTCAAGTAATTTCTCATAATATATACTCCATGAAAGGACTTCTTTTGGTTAACTTAGTAAATCAGCCTTTCACACTTGCATCATCAGAAGAACCTCAGTTGTTCTCTGCCACTTCACCTGTTCTTAGATACTTCACCTTACACAGAGCAGATCTGCATTGGGCTTTTAGGGACACCAGGGGAGATATAATTCCCATCTTCCTTCCTCTCCTAGCAGACTCATGTGAATTACTGATGCCTATTAATTCCTTTAGGAACTTAGGGTTCAGTATAGTCCCTTCAAATTTTTTCCATATCATAATTAGGGATAAGAATTAATAGTCATGTGCTCTCTAGTGGGAGGACAGCTATTAACATTCAACAGAGGTATAAATGTCTAAAAACAGGCCTTTTCCCAAAAGGAAGATTTTAACAGAACTGCACAATCCAAAAGAAGCATCAAGCAGGGAGGAAGAAGAACACAGCAAGAAAACAGGACCCCAAAGTCTCTCACAATTTTGCCCAGAGTCAGCCCTAAACTTTGATGATTCATTTAATTCTAATTATTCATCCTTCAAAACCAAGTTGAACCATGCCTGCCACTATGACACTGCCATCCCGAAAAGTCATTCTTCCTCTATGTTGCCACATTTAGCTCTTATCTCCAACGTAACATTGATGTCTTTATGTGACTCCCCCTTCGAAAATTAATGGTTATTTTTCAAGAATTTAGAATGGTTCCTGACAAATAAATCACTGAAGAATTAATCAGGAAATTAATTTTAATTTATTAAATTCTTAATAAAGAATTCATAAAGAATTATTCTCTGGTAAAATTGTTCTTCAGCAAGCATTGATTTAGTGCTGTCATACCAGCAGTACTATGAGACATCTGGATGACCTAAACTTGTCATTTTAAGCCATCACTGTAGCTCAGAGATGAAGCTGAAGAAAAGATTAAAAGGTTAGGTGCAAATTTGTAACTTGAAGAAGCCTCAGAGTTCTCAAAACACAAAAGATGGAGCCACCAATCTGCCCAGTGACTTGACTTAACCATGGCCACACACTCTGTCTAGAGGGCATAGCAAGGTCACTCTGAGCCTGATTCAGTTTCACAAGAGCAGCACACAGCAACTCCCCACATCACTTCTAACCCGCACCAACCACTACGCGGAAGCAAGAGAGAAGCTCAAATCTTAACCGGTCCCTGACGAACATGACCGAACACTCCAAACACCCAAGCCTGCACTCGACCACTAACTGGTGGAATCCTGAGTGTTCACATGTGGAAAGGATCTGGCAATCACCTGTTCTGACTTACCCACAAAGTAGGAATCGTCTCTACAATGTCTGGGGCAGATGGTCACCTACCTCTGCTTGAAAACATCTCTGGACAGAAGCCCCTTACATCTACAAACCTCTGTTGAGGTACCTACAAACCTCTGTTGGGCAACTGTTGAGATTAATGAGCAAACATATATAAAGCACATATCACTGGCACCTAGTAGTTGCTCAATAAATGTTATTGACTTTATTATCATTATCAACTCCCAAATCCTTTTTATTTTGCTGACAATTTCTTCTTTAAGATATAAAACAATGTACAAGAGGGCAAAACAGTATTTCTAGTACACCTCAGTTTGTATAAAAGATAAAGAATAGACATAAGAATGTGATGGTGTGTGTGAGCATGTATGTGTGACCATGTTTACAAAGCTTCCTGAAGGAATCCCCAGCTACCACTGCAGATGATGCCCTTTGTGAGAACCCGAATGTTTGTACCAAAGATGCATCCAATCCTCTAGTGCCAGAAAGCTGCTGGGCTCTGAGCCAAAGCGGGGTGAAAAGCCCTTCCCCCAGTCTTATGCTATACATTGTCACCTGGACCTTGAAGCAATATTGCTATATCCCAGAGTGCCATAAAATCCATCATTCATCTAAGCCAGTCCAAGACATGGGGCAGGGAGTCATCTTCCCGTCTCTAACCTTTCCAAAGCTCAGCTCTGGACCACCTAAGGTACTTCACCTCATCATCACCTACTATCACTGAACCTCACTTGGGAAAAATGAACACACACAAAATATTTCCACTAGCATAAGTAACTGTTTCTGTATCTGTAGTAACAAATTCTCATGTGGGAAAAGAAATTATCTAAAAGGCACGATGTCTACAGAGATGCAGCTCTGGCTAGAATATAAACACCTTTCAACATTGTCACAGAGAGCAGTTCAGTTACTGAGAACTACAGCTCTTCAAACATACACTTTTCTAATTATGGGCTAAGCTCTGCAATTATAAAACCAACAACCCCATTCCTGTGGTTTCCTCAACAAGAGAACTGTTTCTGCCAAAAGTATATTCAAGTCTCCAGCTCATGGAGATACACTTTGAATTGACAGGTTGCTTTTGCCCTCACCTTCTACTGTTCCCATGCAGGTTTAAAAGGCCTAGAGGAGTGGGATAGAGAGGGTGGGAGGGAGGCTCAAGAGGGAGGGGATATGGGGATATATGTATACATATAGCTGATTCACTTTGTTGTACAACAGAAACTAACACAACATTGTAAAGCAATTATACTCCAATAAAGATATTTAAAAAATAAAATAAAAGGCCTAAACTCTATGATCTAAGAGCCAAGTTTCAGTCAGAACTCAGATCCGACATATTTATCTGCTCCTCCTCAGAAGTTTCTGCGAGAGGCTCACAACCAAGGAATTGGATCTTAGCTTGGCTATCCAGTCACTTAAAATTTATTCGTTAGCTCATTAAATAAACATTTTGAGTACCTTTCTTTGAGTGAACCATATATCCTTCCTAATTGTTTTTCCCTGGATATATTCTAATTTATGGAGTTCCTGTATGAAATGTGAAGAATCATGCATAGTTCCCACCAATTCCATTAACATTCTGTTTTGCTTATTTTTCATTACCGTGAAAACTCTTCTGAATCTAAGATAGAAATGAATGCAAAAGCGCCATGTGTCTAGGATGTTACTGTTGTGCAAGAGAAAAGGACTATACATCAGCACACGCTCATATAGACATGAAATGCCTCTGGAAGGACACACAGTTATTAGTTTCAGTGATGCCTCTGAAGACGGAAACTAGAGAGCTAAGTGACAGGTTAAAATCCTAGGTGGCCAGGCAAAAACAAAAGTTAAATACTGTTTCTGGTCTTGCAGTCTCAAGAAGCAAATGAAAAGCAAATACATGATTTTCATTGTATGCTCTTCTACTTTTTCATTCTTGAATTATGTTCATATATTGAGCATTCAAAAAATTATAAAGAAACATGGCACAACACTGGCATACTCTCAATAAATTTAGAATTAACTTTTGAATAAAACAATTCTGGGGCAGCTCTTCCTTGACACAGAGACTCTTCTCATACTTTCTATCAGTGACAAAGCCCCCAAGCCCTCAAGCTGGGAGATAGGTCTCCCAGCCCACCTGAGAAATTGTCAGCTCCTCACTTACGGCAAATAAGTGAGTGTACTAGTTTCCTGTTGCTGCTGTAACAAATTACCACACACTTAACGGCTTAAAACAACGCAAACGTATTATCTTACTACATAGTATTGTATGTAAGAAGTCTGGCATAGATCTCACTGAGCTAAAATTAAAATGTGGCAGGGCTGCATTCCTTTCCAGAGGCTCTAGGGGAATAATCTATTTTTTTGTCTTTTCCAGCTTCTAGAAGGTGCCCAGAATCCTAGGCACGTGGGCCCCTCCGTCCATCCAAAGCCTACAATGGCTGGTCAAGTCTTTCTCAAATTTCATGATTCTAACGCTGACTGGTCTTCTGACTCTCAGTTCCTCTTTTAAGAACCCCTGTGACTGCCTTGGGCACACCTGAACAATTTAGGATAATCTCCCAATTTTATAGTCAGCTGATTAATTCTGCTTTTCTGTGTAACATAACAAGTCCACAAGCTCCAGAGATTGGGACATAGACATCTTTGGGTAGCCATTATTCTGCCTTCCATAGTAAATAGATATATACATACCTACAGTTTCTGAAGGGACAGAACCTCCTCCATGGGATAGCTTTTTGTGCTATAAAACACAATATTCAAAATCCTTGTCTGAAATAGATGCTTCTGGATTCCTTTGGCACTGTTAGGCGCCACTCCAAGATATATGGCGGGGTATTTAAGACAGTCTGTTAATATAAACTCTGCAGCCTGACTTCCAATTCGAAATCCCAGATCCATCACTCATCATGTGTGACTTATGCCTCAGTCTCCTCATTTGTGAATGAAGATAGTATTAGTACCTATATCATAGGGTTGTTGTGAGGCTTAAATAAGTTACTACCATTTAGAACAGTGCCAGCACATAATAAGTACTCAATGCATACTGCCTGGTTTGATTTGATTCCCACCTGTATGACAGAGAATGCTCACAAAGGAATCGCTCCCAGGACACAGAAATGGTCAGCCCCAAGGCAACATCATGCTTCTGACTTAAGAGCCTTGAGAAAAAAATATTGACAATTTTTAAAAATCCACATTGATAAATTTAGTTTTTTCCTTTTGATTTTACCAGACTGAAAGTTAAAATACTAGCCTGTCCAATTCAATCCTAAGAACCTAGTAATCCTACTGGTTTTCTGCTATAGGTCATAAGGATTAAGCCAGACAGTCTTTGCCCTCAAGGAAACTGCCACATAATGGGTAGATAGTACAAACAGAGAGGAAACATTAAGTAAACAAGTTGAACAAAAAGATTAATTTCTAGAGCCCCAGACAGCTTGGATCTAACAAAGCAAAGGGAGCAACGCTGCATTTTAGCCTATTTGTCTCCAGTGTCCTGAGTCTAGAAGTTCTGCATGGCAACTCTCATTGCTGACACAAAGGAAACTGGACGAAAAAGTGTCATTAAAAGCACCTACTCTAGCACTGTAGTTACACAATTGGATCAAGGCACATTTCATTAATCTTTTGGTAAATCTTTCCACTAGTTTCTAGGGATTGTTTCTAGGAAAGAGCTGAAAAGAAAAGCTAATTTATCTCCCTAGATTTATTATGCTAAAGGATTATCCAATACACAAACTCAAAGACAATCACAGGAGCACATCGTATCTTAGTTCAACAACTAAGCATTATTCAAAACATAAAGATTGCACTGGAAATCCTTTGGATTTTCACTATTGGAACTTGGTAATAGGCTATCCACATTCCTATGAAATTACTGCCAAATTAGAAGCACTAAATCTACCTCTATTTACTCTCCTTTCAAGTATTTTGGCAGCCACTCTATCATATAATTTAAAGCACTTAGGAAACTAACAATACCTGAATGTCAGCACCAGGGAGCAGGAGTGAAAACTTGATGTTCTATACTTTATCATGACTGTCAATTTTATATTATACAGTCATTTATCTCAATGTAGTAAGCTGTATAGTTAATGTGCTAAGGAGAAATTAAATACTGTCTGCCAAGTATTCCATCACAATCTGATTAAATCCAGTCTCCAGTAATTCCATAATTTTCATTACACCTGTGAAAATGTTTTGGATTAGCAGTCTCCTATTTTGTTTTCTCTAAGCAGATGAAATTTCCTTTAATGTGAATAATACAGCCGGACTATGAAACAAAAGATTTAATAATATTTGTCTATAGCTCCCATTTAGAAATATCAAACGGATAAAGCATATTAATTGGCAAAGTCATATTTATTAGGATTTATGTTATATCAGATTATAAGTACCTTTAAGCGAAAAACATATTTTTCCTCTTTGCTCAGAAATTGTCCAACACTCTTGGTCCAGTGAAGAGAAAAGCAAAGATTTATTTTTTAAAAATTAGCCATAAGATTTATATTCAGAGATCTGAGAAGTGTCTTAGAGATTACGTGTTTCACCCTTCATTAAGCTAAGCCCTGAATAAATTAAAAAAAAAAAAGAGGAGAGAAAAGCAAAGATTTATCAAAGAGACTGAGTGTAAACCAAATAAGATACTGTCTACAGCAAAAGTCCTCATTTTGACTAGCTTTTATTTGGATCACTTTATTTGGTCAAAGTGATTTTTTTATGAGGTTTTTAAAAACGCCTGAATTTATTCTTTAATTCAAGAAATATTAAACATCACCCACTAAGTGTCAGGCACTGTTCTAGGAACTCGGGATACACAGCTAAGGGCCATGGCCCAAAAAATGCATCACCAGGATTCCAAATATTGGGCAACAAATAAAGTGAGTACTTGAGAGTAGCTGAAATGGCTGTTGGAAAAGAAGTGCCATATTTCAGGAGTAGGGTCCAGACAACTACCTTTTTAAAAGACAGTGAGGGCTTGAAGATCTGGTATTAAAAATAACTGGACATGAATAAAAATTTGGAAGATAAGACAAAGATACAAAAAACATAAGACAGGCCCAAGAAGAAAACTGAGAGAAAGTAGTCAGCAAATACAAAAAATAAAAACAGAATGATTGGGCACAAAGATACTCGTACTAGAAATATCTAGTGTGACCAAGAATCTTCGAAGAAGTAAATCTGATGACTTTGAGTGTGTCAGTCTTGTCTGACTGTGTTTATAAAAAAGAAAAGAATGATGAATTTGGGATTGTTTCCCCTCATATTCCAATCAATAGAAACTTCCTTTTCACAATGAGACTTTAAACAATTAGGGAAACCTTTTGGTTTCCAGCTAATGGGTTTAATAGTGATTGCCATTTCAGGAAAAGCACTTCATCCAATTGTAGGCATGCCAAAGGTGGAAGAGAGGGAAGCAGAAGAAGCGTAAACTGTACTAAAGGCCCTCACAGCTGGCTTTGAGTCACTGAGAAAATAATATCTTTCCTCTAACAACCCCTTAAAGACTTGGGTTTGCTTTCATTCGGGATGAGAATGTGCTGGACCAAGGACAACTGTTGTTTTAGCACTTGAGCACTGATGTTCTATTTACTGTGCCGATGCCAGGCATTCCTGAGTAATATGTGAGCATCCTTGAGAAAATATACATAGAGTACAGGTTCAAATATTTAGACACCAGTTTTCTGGTTAATGGCATATCCAAACCTCCCACATTTTTTCTTCTAGCTCATCATCCTCGGGCCTCTGAATGTTTTCCTATTCCCTGCTCTTCACCAGACAGCAAAGTTGGGCAGAGAAAGGGCAAATACCTTGGGTCACCAACCCTCTGGCCACAGATATCTTCAGCACCATGAATAATCTTTTAGTTTGGGGCCTGATTTTCCAAAATTCACCCTCACATTTGCCTCCACCAGTGATATATTATTTTAAATATATTGAAACATGTTCTTGCTTTACGTATTCATCAATCTTTCAACTGACCTACAAATGTCAATATATCAAAATTTGCTACAAATACAGATGTTAATGTGATATAGGAGGATGATAATTAAGCTTGTATAACTTTATCAGTGAAAGATAATTGGCATTGAACTAATAAGGCACATTTATGTGTTAGGTATTTGCTAAATTAATTTCTTGTTTAGTTTCTTAACACAATATTCAAGTGTCTTCTGTACTGATTTTTTTTATTCGATTATGCCATTTGCTGTGTGAATGGATTGTCCTTTTAGTTATAGTGTAAGAGCTTCTTTAGTGTAAAATCAAAAATCTGGAAAAGCAAACTGTAATACACAAATCCCTTTTAGGATATTCTGTCAATTAGGAATAGTTTTAGCCACAAGTAACAGAAAATCTGACTAGCAGGCTTAAGCCACAGGAACATTACTTAACAAAAAGACCAGAGAGAAACCATCCCAAGATTGAATCAATGGCTTAATAATATCATCAAGGATGCAGGCTCCTTCAAATTTTCTGCTCAGCCATCCTCAGTACGTACTTAATATTTTCCCTTCAGGTCAAAGATAATTATCAAAGCTCCAAACACCCTGTCCTCACACAATAGTAGGACTTTTCCAACATATTACATACGCTTATTTTCCAAAACAGGATCACATGCCCATCCAGACAAGTACTGACAAGAAGCAATAAGATTGTCATAATTGCTTTACACAAAATGTAACTTTCACCCAGGGGCTGGGTACCTTGGCATGGAAGGTAAGCAACCAACAGAGCTGGCCACATGTGTGGCCCCTCTGAAGCCAGGCATGTAATGGACGGCCTACTATGTAACTAAATGGTGACATTGTGAGTCTTGAAAACAAGAATCAAAGCAGAAGAGAAAAGATTATTAACGGCTTTGGCATTTGAGTGTCCCCATGGATTTAACTCCAAGTCAACAGGTCCTCTCCTGCATGAAGAAACCCCACCTCTGACGTCAATAATAAGAAACAAATACCACTGTCCACTATGCCCTTCTGAGATTTGGCAAGGATAAGAGGGGAGGCAAGAAGACAAAAAAAAGGAGAACAATTTCATTTTTGCCCTTGGGAACTGCAAAAATCTATGTCTTAGGTCTAAGAATTTCATAGAGAACCCCAGATAATGTTTTCTCCTATCAGCTGCCAATCAGCCCTATTCAGCTCTCACTTGTAGCGTACTCGATGGCCAATGAGTTTCTGCCCTGTACTCTATATCCCACAGTGACTGTCCTGGGAAGTCTTCAAGAGCCCTGAAGCAAAGGCTACAAGAGCTCAGAACACTACTTCAACTCCAAGATCAAAGAGCTTAGGCACAACATCCTCCATACCCTCACCACCGTCAAGTCATCTTTGTGACATAATGTCTCTTTTTAAATAGGGAGCAAGGAGTCAAATGTCTGGGTTAAACAATGGTTCCTACTAACTACACACACATTGCAAACTAATTCAAAATCTGCTTTAGAGCATAAATCTGGCAATTTGGCCTATCAAGAAAGAGCTTTCCAGATTTACAGTCAGAAATGTACTAAAGAGAAGGAAAACAAAATATGAAATTGAAACTATAATCAGCTTAAGTGGAAACAATACTATCTGTTCGTGATTGCTATTCCCATCATCAGTTGAATTAGCAAAAATCCCGGACTGCATGACACCAAGCTAAAGGCTTTCAAATGACCATGGACTGATGTTCAGCAATGCTGCATAGTCATTCACGGAGCTGGCCAGCGGTGACCCTTTAGGAAAGTTGCTTAAACTTTATGAGTCTAAGTTTCTTTATTTACAAAATTATGAAAGCAAAGTCTGTGCTGCAGGGTTGGAATGGGACCCAGTCAAATAAAATAAAAGGTGAATGTTTTATTTATTATTTATTTTATAATTTATTTTATAATGTTTTATTTATTTCATTTATTACCATATTGATAAATCAGGTTAAGTTCTTCTTAGGAACATCTTAATTACGTGGGGCACTAAATAAAATACATGTATCAGGAATGAAAAGCCAAGGGAAAGGTCTTCGTATGATATATTTTTGCGCCAATGCAGTGGTTTTTATCCAGATTGTCATAGTATCCCATAAGATATGCTAACTAGAAATTCTGGACATTTCATATATTTGGAGAAACTGAAGATGAAATGACATGAAATCCCAATGCAAGTTTATAAGCCAAATGCGGTTAGAAAATTTTTGATGTTAATACTGATATTCAAAATAAATCTCTGAAATTTAAGCAAATGCTTAGATGAAACAGGAGTTTAAATATTAAACCAATTGGCATTTCATACTCTTGTCCTTTTCATGCTATGTCAACCAGGGACATAATTGGTACATTGTGGAGAAAACTCTGAATAAATACCTCTTCCCATATTCTAGGTCTTTCTTTCTTACTTTCTGTCTTTATCTCAGTTTTTGTCTCTGTAACACACACACACACACACACACACACACACACACACATGCACACACACACGCACGCACACACAGGTCTGGGCTAGAGCCAGGCATTGATTTAGAGAGGTGGAGCCAAGAGGCTAAAAGAGGTACGTTTCAAAGCAATCCATTGACAGTTGTCTCTCCACAGTTAAAGCCCCTTCTGTGTATGTGTATGTGTGTAAGCCATTTGCTCTCAATTTCATACTTCTTTTCTCCTTAAGTGCTGCCCTTGGTGTTTATTTTAGTCTGCAAGAGACTGGCACGTGGGGAGGGAAGATAATTTCCAATGTAATCATGCTAGTTCCTTGTGCCTATAGGTTCTACTGTCAGTGTCACCACTGCTGAACACATTATCTGGTTTATTTCTCTGGTTGGAAATTTACATACCATTTTCCCCCTGTCACTCTTCTCAAAACTGGCAGATTTTCTCCAAGCAACTATTTCATTTTTTATTATCTGCAAAGGCGGAACTTAACCAATACTTCAGAATCAAACTTTTATTTTCTTTCATGTTTAATGGTAAGCCACCTATGCTTCTATTTGGGGGACATTTTTTCAATTCTCTGCTTTTTTCCTGATTAAAGGCATGATTTCTTTAATGAAAGTCATTTTGTGATCTTAATTCTTAAACACTATGTGTCCATGTGGGAAACCTCTTCCTCCCTTGTAGACTCCAAATTCGGTTTTTTATAGGCATGCACCCTTTCGCTATGTAGGGTAGCTGGGTGCCAAAATCGACAGTGCAGAGATGAAAAATAATTGGAGAGAAAGTTATCTACATTTTCTTAGGCTCCTAGAACTTTATATTGAGAAGCGGCGCTACAGTTTAACTGTTTTGTAAAACACTTCCCCTTTCCGTTCTTCCTGTCACACCAGCCAAATCTATAACATGTTATGGTAAATGAGGAAATTCAATAGATACATTCACAGAGTATTTAAGGTAATGTAAATCATCCACAAAAGACAACTGACCTTTTCCATGTTAGATCCTGAATTATAGAAGGTTCTGCTGTTCTAAACAGTCACACGCTTCAAGTGGTATATTTCCAATGGGATGAAATATGAAGAGGAGAAAATGGAATTTTTTCCTTCTTTTTTTTTCATTTGGAGAAAATAAGGAAGTGGAGGAGTTGTCAATAGACTGTATCTCTTTAGGCACATCTTTTTAAAGATAGTGGGATTGTTTCAGATCCTGGAATTGTTTTCCTCCTGAAAGAAAAAAAAAAAAAATGATAGAACCTTGGTCTCAGACCCACTTTCTCAAGTCCCTGCCTTTAGTTCTATGAGGAGACTTTTCAATTCATTCCACAAACCTGCATCAAGCACCTACTCTGTGTCAGGCCCTGAGCTAGGGATTGGGAAGAGTAAAACATAGTCATGTCTCTAACAAGCTCCCAGTTTGGAAGGAGAAACAAACACATGGACTAATAATGAAAATACAATGTGCTGAGAAGCATAATAGAGCTCAGTAAAGTGTTTGGGGCTCATACAAGGGATAAGACCATTTATTCCAGTTGAAGGTCAGGGAAGGCATCCCAGAGGCAGTGGCATGTTACAGAGAATAAAGACCTCTGCAAAATCTGTGCAGGCAAGTCCTAGTTCTCCCTCCTAGTTTCCCCAGATTAATTCCAAAGACAGCAGCCCAACAGCATACAGTATCTCTTTAGGATGAATCATGAGAGTGCTTGGCAACTGCCAGCCCTAATAGCATCTCTAAGGAAAGCAATTAACTAGCAATTTTTCTTTATTATTTCACTCATCCACATAATTAAATATTCTTAACATACTTATTTCATAGTATTTCATGAAGAATGATAGCACTGTGTAACTGTATACTAATGATAATATAATTATCCACCAGTTTCACATGCTTTGATGTGTTCTTTCAAAAAAATTATTCTAAAATACAAGTTTAATGTGAGGTTAAGATTGCACTAAGCCATTTCCTCTAAGACACTGCTGCTTGCCTTTATTTCACAGTGGGGAAATGACGTGAAAGGCTTGCCTTAGATTCTTCTGGTTTTTGAGGAAGCTAAAAATGTTAATATGAATTTATTAAAAATCTCACTGATCCTTCAAAAATCACTCCTAAGGGATTTTTGTCAGTTTTCCTATTTTGCTTTAAAATATATGATTCTTGTCATTGTGCTATCTTTTTTACACTATATAAATATGCACACACGTAAAGCACATATATACATGCATACATATGTATAAATCTTTTGTATGTATTAATATTTTATATGTATAAACATATACATATATAGTTCTAGGTATGATGTATATACCTATATATACAATAAAGACCGCTTTAACCTTGCCTCAAATCTTGTCTCTATGTTACAAATATCAAAAGTTATTTTTCCCCAATCCCTTTCATAAAGTCTTTATGTGCCAAGATAAAAATGTTCAATTCTGGGCTTCCCTGGTGGCGCAGTCGTTGAGAATCCGCCTGCCAATGCAGGGGACACGGGTTCGAGCCCTGGTCTGGGAAGATCCCACATGACGCGGAGCAACTAGGCCCGTGAGCCACAACTACTGAGCCTGCGCGTCTGAAGCCTGTGCTCCGCTACAAGAGAGGCCGCGACAGTGAGAGGCCCGCGCACCGTGATGAAGAGTGGCGCCCGCTCGCTGCAACTAGAGAAAGCCCTCGCACAGAAACGAAGACCCAACAAGCCAAAAATAAATAAATAAATAAAACAAATAGACAAACAAAAATGTTCAATTCTATGAGATAATGCCATTTGCAGCAACATGGATGGACCTGGAGATTATCATACTAAGTGAAGTAAGTCAGACAGAGAAAGACATATATATGATATCGTTTATATGTGGAATCTAAAAAAGGATGATACAAATGAACTTATTTACAAAACAGAAACAGACACATATTTAGAGAATGAATTTATGGTTACCAAGGGGGAAGGGAGGGGGGGAAGGATAGATTGGGAGTTTGGGATTGACATGTACGCACTGTTATGTTTAAAACAGATAACCAACAAGGACCTACTCTATAGCACAGGGAACGCTGCTCAATATTCTTTAATAACCTAAATGGGAAAAAGAATTTGAAAAAGAATAAATACATGTCTACGTATAACTGAATCACTTTGCTGTACACCTGAAACTAACACAACATTGTTAATCAACTATGTTCCAATAAAAAATAAATTTTTTAAAAAAAATGTTCAATTCTAGATATGGTTTCCTCAGAGTAACGTGTTATGAGGAAGCATCCTGACTCTATTACAGCACCTCATGTATGTGATTTTAAACTCACTTTCCTAAAAGTGAGCAGGAGTCCATTCATTTCACTTACTTTCACTGTCATTTTCTGCAGTTTTGGGCTGTGTTGGAATCTCGTTCAGAGTGGCTGAGCAAGACTCACAACAAAGCAAACTGCCCCCAGCTGATAATTATTCACATAGCTTGGCCCCTTCTAACATCTCATATGAGCGCTTCCTTTGAAAGTTACAGCCTACTGAGGTGGATTAAAACCAGTTCTAGGTGTACTCAGTGTTTCAAGAGATGACTTAATATTTCACATAATAGTATCTCCCTTGTTTGGGATTGACATGTACACACTGCTATATTTAAAATAAAATGCCTCTCCATGAAAAAAAATTCTCTCCCTTAAATATAGCATTTTTATTTTCAATGCATGTTTATAACTAACATCTTATTTATGCCCACAAATTTTACATGATAAGTGGTGAAGGAATTTAGGATAAATTAAAGGACCCCTTAAAAGTTGGGAGATTGGGAATCCCCTGGTGGTCCAGTGGTTCGGACGCCGCACTTTCACTGTCGAGGGCACAGGTTCGATCCCTGGCCGGGGAACTAAGATCCCTGACTGGGGAACTAAGTCAAGCGGCGCAGCCAAAAAAAAAAAAAAAGTCAGGAGATGAGCTTTAGTAGCTGTATTAAAAGCTGTGTTATAATAATTACTGAACCATAAGTTGGTTACATTAGAAGGGAAGCAAAGCCAAGGATTTGCCTTAGGTGATAGTCCTTCGTAGAACGGAGACCACAACCTCTGTGATTCCTTGCTCAAGATATACTGCCAGTGTCCTTTTCAAATATATACCTGGTACACAAAATTACAACTCCAGGTGCTGAGCCAAACGTATGTGGTAACTTCTAGTTCACAAATACTATAAGACAGTTAACTTCACACTTCTCTTAAGCTGGCTTTGGGCTCAAGCAAGCTGGCCAGGATTGTGCCAAGAACTTTCTGTTGGGATTCACTTTTCTTTTTCTTTTCTTTTCTTTTTTTAATAAATTTATTTATTTATTTGTTTTTGGCTGCATTGGGTTTTTGTTGCTGCACACTGGCTTTCTCTAGTTGTGGCGAGCAGGGGCTACTCTTCGCTGCGGTGCACAGGCTTCTCATTGCGGTGGTTTCTCTTGTTGTGGAGCACAGGCTCTAGGTGTGCAGGCTCAGTAGTTGTGGCTCGCGGGCTGCAGAGCACAGGCTCAGTAGCTGTGGCGCACGGGCTTAGTTGCTCCGCGACATGTGGGATCTTCCCCGACCAGGGCTCTAACCCGTGTTGCCTGCATTGGCAGGCGGATTCTTTACCACTGCGACGCCAGGGAAGTACGGGATTTTTTTTTCTTTTTTTTGTACACAATTATTTTTTTTTTGTACTTTTTTTTTTTTTTTGGCCGTGCCACACAGCTTGCGGGATCTTAGTTCCCCCACCAGGGATCGAACCTGTGCCCTCGGCAGTGAAAGCGAGGAGTCCTAAGCACTGGACCACCAGGGAAGTCCCTGTACACAATTATTATTAAGGCCAATGCAGAACTATTTATCCAAAGAACTCATTTATCTGTGCAGTGGCTTAACAAAAATTAGGCTGTATCATTCTTTAAATACCTCATTACTCAGTGTTGCTGATACTCCTATGTCATTAACCATAAACCACCTGAGATTTCCCAGCTCTGCTGTGTATCTCTGGTTGCCTCACTAGAACAGAAGTGCATGACATAATCAAGGACCTATCTATTAATATCATGCAGGAGTGTAGAGTGTACACTTTACAGAACATTTTGTCTTAAGAGAGGAGGTTGGTTTTTCCAAAAGCCTAATTCACATGCTTCCATGATTCTGAACAGTAGCAATGCAGCATGAATACTGAGAGATAAGACACATGTGATTTCTAAGAATGCTTTCTCTAGCTGTTCCTGCCTATGAATACACACGTACTTTTTAAAGAAAGAAATGTTAAAAGGAAGATTACCAAACATGAAAGATCTACCACCAATTTCAAATCAGAATGGAAGCTTTGGTTTCTCTGAAAAGCATTTCCACATAACAGAAAGTTATTAATATTTTATCCCTTCTCTGCCCCTCATCATCCACCATCAGTCATTTGTCAACTCCTTCACAATATCCCTTATTTTCTTGCTCTTATTGCCTCCTTTCTATTTAAGCCCTCATTGCCAAAAGAAAAAAGAAACAGTAGAATAAACAGTTCTCAAGGCTCCCTCTTGTAGAACACTGAGGTTTCAAGAGATGGCCTAAGATTTCTTTTTAAATCAAATCGTAGTGGGTTTTTTTTAAGATTTTCAGGAGGTAGGACAATTAATGGATTGTTTTTTCTCAATGAAATGTGTTTGCCCCACACATTTTTCTTAAAAATTTAATACATCTGCAGCTTGTATGTGATGGTAGAAGATGGTATTTATAGCACAAAATTATATTCCTAGTTGTTTTAAGCTTAATATAACAATGCTTCATAATGTTGTACAAAGATGATTATGACTTTCAAGAGTTCTGGCACATGAACCGGTTTGGGCCTCTAAATCTTCTTCCTGCTTCTGATTTCTCCCAGAATCATCTTCCTAAAGCACCTCTGATCTCACTCCTCTATGAAAAAATTTAATTGGCTCCCCATTGCCTATGGCACAAAATCCAAACATCTGAGCAGAGCACTCAGGGGTCCCCTGAGCTAAACCAGAATGCATAGCTTTTGCAATAATAAACTTTCCCTACTGCACACAAAAGGCTTGATACACGTGCATGTGTGTGTGTGTGTGTGTGTGTGTGTAGGGTCATATTATACAACACACTCAGAGGGAGAGAGACACCATTTTCACTCATAATATAGTCCTGAAATCTATGAGTTATTTCCCCAAAGAAGCCATATTTAACTACATATTGTATTCTGAACCAAGAAACTTGTACAAAATCAATTACAGATATGCTCACAGTAATAGCTGAGAAAATAAAGCTGAAGATATATATCTTAGGACTCCTAGATATAATAAAATTATCTTTCAAATCAAAAAGTAAATATGATCAAATACTGTATATCACTAAAGGACTGGTGCATTTATAGCAAACAAGACTACTCTAGCCCGTAACATTTTACTAAAATTAATATGCAGGCTATAACAAATACTACATTGCTCATTAATAATGATAATGCTTATATCCTGAGAATTTATAAATATTTAGTTGTGTAATTTGGACTCCTCAGATCTCTCTAAGAAAGCTGTCCAAAGAAAATTGGATGGATGTGTTTTCTCAAAATAAATTTCCTTGCTGTGAGGAAGTATTCAAACCCATTCTAGTTTCTTTAGAGATATTTTCAGGCTGGTATGTCAATATGTTTTCATAGGTGTTATGTTGTTTCTCCCAGTGAAAAGCATTTTTTCTTCAAATAAGAACTGTTCCAACATTCCACCATTTCACTTTCTCTTTCTTAGTTTAGTGGAAAGCGGTAGCAAATTGAATAAAGACCACCAAGAAAAAAAGGGCTTTACTTAACATTTTCTTGACACTACTTAGAGAGAAGTCATCCTTTCTATAGACTCATTTTTTTTAAGTTTTCATTAGTAAAGACCATGTAAAAATTATTTTAAACAGTTTCATATCTTATAAGAAAGTTCATAGCAACATCATTTAAGTGTCACCTTTAGTTGAACAAGAGAGACATAGGAATTAAGGATTTCATTAAATACGAGTTAGGAAAAGATCAGAGCCGTGGGATGAAAAGTGCATTCATCAGGGTTTTACCCTTTGTCACAATCTGGTTTTAATATCAGGGTCTTTTGTTGAACCATCCTTTCCCCTTTGCACCTTTTTTATACCAATCAAAAGAACCCTAGGATGAGATAGTAAATTGTACAAAAACTTCAGAAAACTGTTTGGTAGTATCTACTAAAGCTGAACTTATGCATATCCTATGACCTAGCAATTCCACACCTAAGTATACATCCAATTCAAGCACATCCATCTAGTCACATGTCCTAGCACGTTCATAGCCAAACTATTCATAATGGCCAGAAAAACGGAAATACCCAAATTCCATCAACAGTAAAATTGATAAGTAAATAATATACATTTACACATTATTCACAAATGAGAATGAACAGCAACTGTGTGCAACATGATGAATCTCATCAACATAATGTTGAATGAAAGAAGCCAGATACAAAAGAGCACATAGCGAATAATGTCTTTAATATGACCAAAATATGACTGAAAGCATAAGAACAGGCAAAAGTAGTCTACATTGTTAGAAATCAACACCATGGTTACCGTAGGTGGTAAGAGGAGTTAAGGACTAGAGCAGAGCATGAAGGGGCTTGTGTGGTGCTGATAGTGTTTTGCTTTTTGATCTAAGAGCTGGCTAGATAGGTGTGTTCAGTAGCTGAAAATTTAATGTATTTTATACTGATGCTGTGTGTACTTTTATACTGATATGTGTACATCTTACTTCGATCAAGTTTTTTTAAAAGGAACGCAGGAAGTCAAAAGCACTTTCCTGTTGCCAAAGAGGAAATATGACCCTCTAAAGATTTTAAGGCTTTCTGAGAATCCCAGTAGGTACCAAATAGAAATATTATTCAAAGGAGGCACAAATCGGCAACATTCAATCCAATTGACTTAGGTTTTTTTGGTTGGTTTTTTTTTCTTTTTTTTAGGTAAAGATTATCAGAAAACTGAAAATGGAAGTGTAAATATCTTACTCTATCTTAAATACACCAAATAGTTTGTTTAAGGATCACCTTAAACACAGTTCCCACGAAAAAAAGTATCTATGGCATGCTACCCCAATTTTTAAAATCAGACCTAATTCCTACGAATTAGAAAAAATGATGGAGGATTAAACTTCATGGAGAACCTTAAAAAGTCAGGCAAGTGACAACTTGCCTTCCTCCGGAAATTTGCTGTGGCTTCATAACCATGAAAATATTTTTCTCCACCCTCACCATCACTTCCCCAAAACTGCTTTTCTTTAAAAGTCAAATATGCAGAAAAAACATTCTTACCAACTATTCTGCCATTGTGACACTGCTGTAAACTATACTTCCCAAGACCGAGACATGAACATTTGTAATGATAACAGCTGGACACTTGGAAGATGTCAGCAAGTGACCATGCTGATACTTTAAATCTGGACTTTCTTTGGGTGCCAAAAAACATATTTCTGAGATCACATTATCTTCTTCAGCAGTCAAACATACAATCTCTTAGCTCAGAAAGTCATAGGGACAAGATAAAGAACAACCATAAATATTCAGATAAGAGAATGTATTGATGGGCCTGATTCTTACTCATTGAAAAATTAAATACTTAGACCTGGGTAAAAACTCTAGCTTCCTTCTTCATGGGAATAAATGCAAAAGATCCCTTCTGACTGGCTCCTTCTTTTAAATACTTTTTTCCATCCACTCCTAGAGGATCCAGAAACACAGGGCAGGCTGCTGCTACACAACATTATATATAGTCCTTTGGAATGTCTTTATTTCAACAAATGATCTCTTTAATACCTAAAAGGATACATGAGCCAAACCTGAGTATGAAAATAAACATAATAAACATATGCCTAAAGCATATCACACTCTTAACAACATATTCCTTTCAACCTCACAGATGCTGAGAGTGTTAAGATTTGGAAAGAATATTCAGATCATTTGTATTAAAGATTTGTTTTTTTGGCTGTGCCATGTGGCATGTGGGATGTTGGTTCCCCAACCAGGGATCGAACCCACACCCGCTGCAGTGGCAGCACGGAGTCCCAACCACTGAACTGCCAGGGAAGTCCCTGTATTAAAGCTTTCATTGTACAACCAATTTAAGAGACTTGGCTAAGGGCATGCAAATAATTAAAGCTTAAGTTAAGACTAGAACCCTGTGTTAGCTTGCTAATTTCTAGTCTAATATTTGATGTGCTATATCTAGATGCCTTTGAGTCGAAAGAAATTACATGAATGGATGACAATCTAGTTTTGTGGGTTATGCATTGCTACTCAAGCAAAACCAAGAGTTGTGAGCCACAAAGGGTAAAATAAAACTCTCTGTGAACTGGACATTCTTCAAGGTGGTACATGATCTAGAGGAGACGTCCAAATCCACCGACTCACACAGTTGTTGTATCACATGATGAACACCAAAAATGAAATATAAAAAAAAGAAAACAAAGCACACACATGCATGTGCATAGACACACATGCTCTCCCTTACCCTGCCTTGTTCCATCCTCACAGCCACTTACATTCTGACAATAAAGGTCAAGAAAGAGATAAGCAACAGCCTCCCGTTGGAGGGATCAAGTAAATGCTTTGCATTTTACCTGGAGTCAGGTGTCTTGCATGGTGATCAACATAGATGAAACTTCAGAAAGCACAAGAGGGTCTTACGAAACAAACTACAGGATATACTGATGGGACCACAGGGACTACGCCATTAAATGTCTCAGGCTACGTGGTACCTGATGTTCAGGGTCCACCTCTTTCCTTGCATCCCCTCTACAGAAAAGCTTTTCTGCTTCAGCTTGTCTATAGTTTGCCACACGTCTACCCTTCGCCCCAACTCTATTAGACCTTAGAGCTCCAGGATCTAGTATGTTTAGCTATACTCTCTAAGTGTCTTGACATCATGCCTCTTGGTTCAAATTCTCAAGAGAAAGAATTTGATAGTCCCAATATGGTTCAATAGTTCACTTAGTTGTGGCCTCGGGTATTAATAAGGAAGACAGGGCAAAACAGAGGGCTGAGTGCTCAGAAAATCTAATACAGTAGAAATGACCCTTTTGGCCCTGGAGAGTTCCATCTAACTTCAGGACTCTCTGAAGCAACCACGTATCCTTAATTCTTATGAATCACCAACAAATGGTAGACAATCCATAGAAAAAAATTTAATTCTTGCAAGAGTTTTTAAAGAGATAATTTGATTACATATCAAAAGCCTTAATTTTATACATACCCTTCACCTCAGAAATTTAAATTCTAGGTTTTTTTTTAATTGGGATATAGTTGCTTTACAATGTTGTGTTAGTTTCTGCTGTACAGTGAAGTGAATCAGCTATATGTGTACATATATCCCCTCTTTTTTGGATTTCCTTCTCATTTAGGTCACCACAGAGCATTGAGTAGAGTTCCCTGTGCTACACAGCAGGTTCTCATTAGTTACCTATTTTATACACAGTAGTGTATATATGTCAATCCCTATCTCCCAATTCACTCCACCCTCCTTTCCCCCTCCTCAGTGTCCCTACATTTGTTCTCTACATCTGTGTCTCTATTTCTGCCTTGCAAACAGGTTCATCTGTACCATTTTTCTAGATTCTATATATATGCATTAATATACAATATTTGTTTTTCCCTTTCTGACTTACTTCCCTCTGTATGACAGTCTCTAGGTGCATCCACGTCTCTACAGATGACCCAGTTTTGTTCCTTTTTATGGCTGAGTAATATTCCATTGTATATATGTACCACATTCTAGGCTTTCATTCTGATGAAAAAATTAAGGTGTGTCCAGTAAGAAATAAGCCAAAAAAAAAAAATCCTTGTCACAGCATTGTTTTTCATAGAAAAATTATAAAAGGTAACTACCTAAATATCTAGAAAAAGAGATTTTTTTATTAATGCAAGTCATTTTTACTATTTTTGTTTCTACAAAAAAAAAAACCATCATGATCCATCTTTGGTGAACATTTTCTTCTTCATGAAAAAAAAAAATCAGTAAGCCCTAACATTGCTTTAATACTGGCACAAGGAAACTGCAAGTAGATTGCCTCCCATGCTATATTTTTCTTGTCTGGATTACAGTCACCGTGATGATCAAGCTTCAGCTGTTAACTGATCTCTTCCAGCTGCAGATTTGATCTGCTCCTACCAGTTCCTAATTGAATTTAGTTGCTTCCCCTCTGCCCTCCACTTTGGCTGAGGCCTCCCAATCTTAAAGTCCAAGTCTGCCTCCTTGCCTCCATCCTCCAGACCAGCAGCAGAAAAGTCCATGTCTTGGGCTCTAAAGCTTAACTAGTATGAATTTTAGACATTCCCGTTAATAATTTAATATCATTTTCAAAATCCTGGCTAAACAGCTATAGCCTTTGACTTGATGTAATATACTTGAGTTTCCATGTCCTCTAATTAGCTTAATGGATAAGAGCAATATGAGCTGGAATGCTACAAACACAGAGTGAGATGTATCTTTTCTTTAATATAGTGTCCAAGAAAGGCTACAGAATTAGTGTTACAGCACAAACAGCTGGAATTAATAGAGTGATTTCCCCAACCCAGAATCTCCTCCTCTATCAGAGTGTTTATTAAGAGGACACGGAATTGGGGTTGCATGATAATTCTTAGTCTACTGCTGAGAATGTAACCTTGAAATTTTTTGACTGTAAATTCAGGACTTCAGCTGGAGACATAGGTAACAAACCCAAAGGCATCTGTTAAGACCTGGTAACGATGCTGATAAAGGTCAAAGCAATTTACATCATATTCAATGACTGCAATTTCTTAATAACCCCAAAGTCACCACATCTGCCATTAGGCAATGCCTATAACATGGCCATCTGAGTGCAATATGGCTGACTTGGCTGAGGATCTCAGACTTACAGTGAAAGCTAAACTCACTCCTAAGAAGGGTATGAAGAGCATGAAGAATACTATGCAGCTCATTGGTATGGCAAATGGAAGGATCCTATTTTTGCACCTTCTTAACCCACCATGTTGTCAACCTCAGACGCCCACTGTCCCTAAGTTTCTTCATTTGTAAAAGGATGAAACTACAAAAGGCCAATAAATAAAAGTTTAGAGCTGCTCTGGTTGAAGTGGGAAGGACAGAAACAGAATTCTATTACTCAGTCTCCCCTTTGGTTCCCTCCATTTCTTCCCTGTACCCCAAGATGGCTGTAGAAAAACTTGGCCAAACCTAAAGGTTCTGCAGAACCCAGAGTGACAACCAATAGCCTATACGATTTCTGAGGCCCCTTCCCTAGTAAAACAACATTCACTTTTATGTGGCTGTGATTTGTTTGTAAAAATAGATATTGATTACCCAGCTTAATACACTGGCACCCAGCATATAGCATATGTATTAAGCTGGGTAATCCATGAATGTTGAGTGAATTGAACTTGAAATTATATCTGTTTATCCAATGATCCAGTGAAACTTTGGAAAAGCAGAGAGTCCAAGACTTGGCTTACTCATTTTTTAGCCAATAAGAATAGAACCAAATTATAAGCCAATTTTATAAATTAAGGCACCTCTTAATTAATTACTTTATTTTTGGTTCCTGTTGTTAATATCCACTTAGAGTTCCTTATATTTTATTATTCACTTAACTCACAGAATTTATCTTGTTTTCACCATATGCTGAATAGAATGGGTGGCAGAGTGTAAAGTGGCCTTTCTTTTTGGAATCACTGAGCTGGGCTCTAGTCCCAGTTCTAACATTTACTACCTGTGGGCCTTTGAGCAAATTTTAACCTATATACTTTCCTCATCTAAAATACAGGTATAGGGAAATAGGGAATATGGAAAAGTTTTGACAATTACATGAAATAATACAATAACTGGCAACTAATAAGTGCTCCATAAATGCCAATAGTGGTTATAGTTATGTTTTTAATTGGTCAAAAAGGGACAGATTACACAGCACATCCTAGAAGACTATTCCTCTCTCTATTAAAATGTCATGAGGGAGAGATATTCAAGAGGTAGAGGAGAGATAGCTGCTTTACATCAGGAAAGGGAGCTAAGAAACAGGGGCATCACGATGACCATGACTGGTTAATGACCTGGGGAGAGTTTAACTCGAGCATCCCGCCTCCCAAATAATCATGTGTTTTCTTGCGAGGCCAAGTCTCTCCGATAATCCTTTTCTTCGGGGTCTTATTCTACCTTTGAAGGGGAAATAAAATATTGATCTTAGAAACTTACAGTGAAAAAGCAACTCACAAATTGTCTACTTCACCCATGGAAAATTCTCCATTAAGACATTAACACATAGCTTCTTTTAGCTGTGTTATCTCTCCAAAGGGTTATGTCTTGGACATCTATTGTTTTGCCCTCCCAGTATTCTTCTGCTTCTGAGAATAATACAGAATGTCCAGAACATCCCTTTACCCAAAACACAGTGATATGGTTACCAAGTAAGCTGCCACATTCTTCCATAACTTTACCCGTGGCCACAGCTGATTGATGTAGGGTGTGCTTCTCAGCCCAGCTCATCAATTTGAGGATTTCAAGACGTGAAGCACCAGAATGAGAAACAGAAATAGTTTTACCTCCAATATTGCCAGGTAGTTTGGGATTTTTTTAATGTTGATGAAAGGGTGGTAAACAAAGGTACACAAATTGAAACTTGTAAATATTTTCTCTTAACACGGTCGTTAGGAAGACAACGTTCTTTTATTTTAAACAGGCAAAATTACCAGAAAGAAAGAGAGGAAAAGTACAGAAGACACAAGTGTACCATTATTCAGTGATGGATGCTAAGAAACAAAATGTTAGGGCTTCCCTGGTGGCGCAGTGGTTGAGAATCTGCCTGCCAATGCAGGGGACACGGGTTCGAGCCCTGGTCTGGGAAGATTCCACATGCCGCGGAGCAACTAGGCCCGTGAGCCACAACTACTGAGCCTGTGCGTCTGGAGCCTGTGCTCCACAACAAGAGAGGCCGCGATAGTGAGAGGCCCGCGCACTGCGATGAAGAGTGGCCCCCCACTTGCCACAACTAGAGAAAGCCCTCGCACAGAAACGAAGACCCAACACAGCTAAAAATAAGTAAATAAATAAATAAAATTAAAAACAACAACAACAACAACAAAATGTTATAGTCTCCTAGGGTGATAAAAATAACTATTTATCAGTAATATTATGTTATATTTCATCAGACTCCTTCCCTTCCTCCCAGGTAGCCTCCCGTTCCACACATTAAGTCACATTAAGTCCTGTGTCATTTCAAAACATGAGGGCAAGGGGTAGTTATTAATAATAAATAAAAACACCCAGGATTTCTACACCAATTTTCCTCCCAAGAACACCAACACTATTATTTCACAACATTCCTTGGAGGAGAATACAGATGGGTATCATTACTGCCATTATATGGTTAGAGGAATTACACAAGGAAAGCTGAATAAACTATCTTATAACATGGTGGCTAAACTGGGATTATAACACTTGTCTTTCTTAGTAAAGGGAAAAGGAAGGATGATGTAGGAAATATCACTGGCAAAATGGATAATTTAAATTGCTTATTTGTATGTTTTAGAATGGCCCATGGCACTCGTTTAACACAGAGAAACGTGGTAAATCCCAATTTCAACTTTGTAAATGTAACTTATGCATATGGGTGCGTGTTGCAAAAATCATATCATACTATACATATTATTTTATAGCCTGTTCTTTGTGTGTAACAGCATATTGTAAACAACTGACATACATCTATATCAACGATTACAATGGCTGCAAAGTAGTCCACTTATAAATGTATCCTAATTTACTTATTTGGGGGAGGTTTTTTTTCCCAAAGCCAGGCATGAACATGCCTCTTTGAAAAACACAGAAAGAAATCCCTCACAAAAATTAATACAGGTTGATCCCATCAACAAATGACTACCAGACACGCTCATGGGAATCTCCATGAAGACAACATCATCACACTCACGCACCAAAAATTTAAGGAGCAGGATGAGTAAAAGCCAGCAATTACAATAGCATGTGGTCAGCCACTCTTATAAACTAAGGTAACATTTTCTAGTTTAATTTGCTCAGATATATCAAAAGTCGTGAAAATGTAAATACCCTTTGCCCCAGCAACTTGCCTTCTAGAAAGTTATCCTTAGTCTGTAATAGAACAAGTTACAAAGATATTTGTACAAGGGTATTTATGACAGTATGTTAATTAACAGAAGGAAGGGTGAGCAATCTAACTACCCATAAAAACAGATCAGTTTAAATAAATTAAGATACATCCAAAGTGAATACAGGGAAGCCTTAAAAATGATAATGCAAATTATGAAAAAATACTCAAGACATATTTATGACTGATTATGTTTTTTAAAAACAGGTTACATCAACATGTGTGTTTGTATGAGTATTAGAAAGACAAAACCCAACATACTGGTCGTGATCCTTTCTGGGTTATGAGTTCACTGGAAACTATTTTTCATGTTCACTGGATTTTCTAATTTATATATAATGAGCACAGAATACTTACCCAAAGTAGAAATTAACATGATGTGGTACATGCTATTATAAATATAAATACAGGGTGCTCTAGGAGCCCCTAACTCAGCCTGGAGCTTAGAGGAAGGTTGGGTATGGCCTCACAAGTTAGTGACACACACTGAATCTTCAAGAATACATAGCAGTTGGCCAGTTAAAGAAAAGGGAAAGAGCATTCTAGGATGAGGAAAAGCCTTGGAGGAACGTGACAGCATGACCCAATCAAAGCAGTATGAGTAGTTCACAGGCTGCAGAAAGGGTAATTAAAAGAAGAACTAAAAGTATCTGCTCGATTTTGAAATAGGAGAACTCAATTTTGACCTAAGTTTGTGTAGTTTCGGTGAAAAGATGAAGGCAGAAGCCAGATGGTCACAGGCTAAGGAAGGAACGGGAGGTGAGGAAGCATGGGTGAAGGTGGGCGCTAGCTCAAGAAGTGCTGATACAACCATGAAAAGAGGGAGAGGGGAATGGGAGTGGGATATCCAGTTGTAAAAAGGTTTTATTTTCTTAGATGGGAGATTTGAAGGATGTTAATGGGAGAAAGAGCCAATATAAAGGGAGAGGATGATTTAAAAAAAAAAAAAAAAAGGAATGGGAAGGTGTGGATGATAGTCTGATATTTCTAGTCGGGGATGGTGAGAGGGGCTGCAGGACAGGAGTGAAAGGCTGAGGACTCCAGCAGTCAGGTCAGGTGACATCACAGGAAATCATCTCTTAGTTTCAAACTGCAGAGACAGTTCATAGAAAGAATCATAACTTCATTTTCATAGAAAATAGGACCAGTGAGTAGCTGTGGCCAGAAAAATCCAGAAAATGCTTAGTATAATCAGAAAAAGTGTTGGAAACAATACAGAACATTATTATCTCACTTCTGCATGACAACAAGAAACATTCCGTGTAATTTCTATAACCACACCTAAAGAAAGACGTAACAGTATTGGGAAAAGTACAGAAAACAGGAACTACCAAGTGCTAAAGCAGATGGGAAGCACATTACAGGAGTGCCGAAAAACAAGATTTGGACTTTTCACCAAGAAAAAACAGAGCCTAACAAGGAACATGTTTCATTTCAGTGGCTTCTAGTCTGGGTATCAAAAATCTTTCTTAATATCAGAAATATTTGAGAACACACATGATAGTGTTTAAACATTTAATAATTTCTGATTAGGAAAATACATTATGACAAGAAGCATTCACAAACTGAATCATTTTTTAAATTAACTTGCATTTTAATAATCTCAGCAACATCTACATATTTTTGGTATGTGTGTATCTGTTATGTCTGACGTTATATATTTATCCTATTAGAAACAGTGTTTGGGCACACATATGAAACTGCAATTCCCTTGCAATAATTCTGAACTACCACCCACCATCCCATACCTGTCCAGAAATTCTCAGACCACATTTGGGAACCACCGTCTTAATTTACAAAATCCTGAATTTGGCGACTATGTATCTTGTCACCTAATACCCAAAAGCTAACATTTAATTTCATTTCTTAAAAATGAAACTTGAAAGAGCTATATTTAGAACACAGTAGTCTTTTGGAAGATTTGTAAACATTACCTCAGAAACAGCATAAAATGAAAAATAGAAATTTTCCAAAATGTTTGTATAAGTCACCAGATGATATCTCTGTAATAAGTTTTAAAGAAAATTGTTTTTTCAGAGGCCACAACCTTTAGGGTGACATGACGGAGCAGAGCAGGGCTATGAGGGAGAATCACCATAACAGGGCTATGTCATGACACTTCTTGGTGCAGCTAAACCAAATACACTAAGTCTTGTCACTGTTAATTCTCACATTTGTGTCCTGATCAGGCATAATACAGAGGCACACATACACTCAAGATATTCTTGAATAAAGAGAAAAGTAATCAATGAAAACAGGGATGAAAACTGAAAGAAAAGAAACCCGGTTCTAGGACTTAGTAATTTCACCACCCTACAAATAATTTAAAGTACAGAAATGACTGAATGCAGGGTTCTAAGAATCAATTTCATCTGGATTTCCAGAAAGATAAAAACTATAGAGTAAAACAGAGAATGGTTTAGTTCACTTTTTCATGACTGAAAAAAATGCATTTTGGAATTTGCATATACACAATCCCACTCTATTTATTTTCTAGGGAAACCTGGTCAGTTGACCCTTTTGCTGTTCCTTTCAGCAGATCTGAACCTGCCTTTTAAGCTCCCTGTGCAATCTGCCTTTGAATCCAGAGACCTCCCTATTGACCACAATCTCCATAACTTACCCTATGAGCTTCCTGACTAGCCATTCAAGAAAGACGAGCAGGGCTTCCCTGGTGGCGCAGTGGTTGAGAATCTGCCTGACAATGCAGGGGACACGGGTTTGAGCCCTGGTCTGGGAGGATCCCACATGACGCGGAGCAACTGGGCCCGTGAGCCACAATTACTGAGCCTGCACGTCTGGAGCCTGTGCTCCGCAACAAGAGAGGCCGCGATAGTGAGAGGCCCGCGCACCGCGATGAAGAGTGGCCCCCACTTGCCACAACTAGAGAAAGCCCTCGCACAGAAACGAAGACCCAACACAGCCAAAAATAAAAATAAATAAATAAATAAATTTAAAAAAAAAAAAAGAAAGGAGCAGAATGAACAGAACACTTATAATCTTCATGAACAACATGTATTCACGTTTTTGTCATTAAACAGGAAGAATGATAGGTCATTTCAGTCAGTCAATAGATAAATAAAATTCTAATATTTTAGTAAACGGAGGTGGGAAAATAAATTCACACAGTCTTCCTTTTTAAAATGAAAAACTAGCACTATGATGTTTTTCGTTTTGTCTTGCTTTAAAGAGGACTCTACATAGTCCAGTTTCTGGCTGTAGCTCTGTTAATAGCTGCATGGCCTTGTTTAAATTAATCACCCACTCTGGCCCTCAAGTTCCTCTTCAACAATATATGGAGGTTGAGTCGGGTGATCTTCAATGTTTCTATGAGCTCAAAAATTTAAATGACTTTCTGACTATTGAGAGATTTCATCTCTATTTCATATTGTTTATGTTAGGAAAAGATAATGGTGAAATTTCTAACTCTGGTTCACCATCTTCTCATTCATTAACTAAGCCCGTAAAATGTTCCTGAATTGCTCCTGGAATTAACAATTATCTTTCCACATTATGAAATATAAAGACAAGATTGGAATCACTATAGCCCAATCATTTTAGATCCATATTTAGAGAAAAGTGAATCCATTCATTAACACACAATTCAGCACTAAGTGGATGTTAGAATTAGCAAGAGAAGCACAGAGGTGAAACCTAGAACCGGCCCTCAAACACCTTAGAATTAAAACAGGAACAAACTGTTAACTGAACACTTACAATTCACTGTGATAATTGCTAGGATGGAGCAAATAATACACAGTTTGGTTATACATTACATTTTGATTGTTTGACTATGTCTTCTTCCACTAGATTCTAAGCTCCATGAGGGCAGGGACCTAGATTTTTCTGGTGACTATTCCTCTAGAGGTGGGCGTATGATTTGTTCTCAAAAAGCACTTGTTGAGTAAATAAAATAATGAATGAATGGCCAACTAACAGGGACTTAAAAGAAGTGAACCTAAGTCTACTAGGAAACAGGTACACTTAAGGGCAAGGTTAGTGGCCACATTCTAGAAGTCCAGATTATTTCCTTGTCAATTGTATTTTTCATTATATTGCAGACATAAAGAAAAAAATTCACATATTTCCATTTCCCTCGTTCATTCCAAAACACATTTTTAACATTATAGAGCTATAGAACATTTGTAAAAATAATTTTCTATGTGGAATTCAATGTCTAGAACCTATGAATTTATGTAAATGAAAAATGAATAGCCCAGATGGTAACCACTACCACTTTTGGTTTTGGTTCATTCATGTGACATTTGTCACATTATGTCAAACTCACCACCACCACCAGAAAAGGACAAACACCAAATTAAAAACCACTTTAGATTTATTACTATCATTTTTTTTTATTTGCTGGTAGCTAAGAGCATGAATTCTGGAACCAAATCGGTTCTCTCCAGATATGTGACCTTCAACAAGTTACTTAATCACTTTTTGCCTGAGTTTCCTCATCTGAGTAATAAGAACAATGATACTACCTCATAGGGTTGTTATGAAAATGAGTTAATATGTGTAAACCTCATAGAAGAATATCTGTCACATGATAAGCTCTAAGTGTTTGCTAAATATATAAAATCAAATCAATACACCATCAGCCTACTCCACTGGGTTAAGGCAGTGAAAGACAATGCATAATGAAGACAATTCTTTTGGAATTATTCTGGTGAAATTTTCAAAGAGGAAGGCTGTGGATTCAGAACAACCCACATTAAAATAAATTGGTTGAACAGAGAGCTTGAAGAGAAGAAAAAAAAATTCTAGAACTTGCTAAAATGGACTAAAACAAGTCACTTAACTGCTTCCATTTTCTCATTAAAAAATTCCCCTCAGGGAAAAGTGATGACTCAAAGTTAGAAAGAATACCAACAGTAACGTTATTTTTGAAATAGTGCATAAAGATGATATTTAAAGGTATTAGGTTTAACAAAATTTAGTGAAAAGGAGTAAAAATCTATCCAGTAAGTGCATTCATAATTAGTACCTAAAGATCATATATTAAGAGTTTCATGCTCTATGTATGTGGAACCTAGAAAAATGGCACAGATGAACCTGTTTGCAGGGCAGAAGATGAGACACAGATGTAGATAACAAACGTATGGGCACCAAGGGGGGGAAACCGCAGTGGGGTGGGGATGGTGGTCTGCTGAATTGGGCGATTGGGATTGACATGTATGCACTGATGTGTATAAAATTGATGACTAATAAGAACCTGCAGTATAAAAAACAAACAAACAAACAAAAAAAAACCAACTAATACTAAACTTTCTTTGGGTTATTTGTATGGAAATATGTTAATATAAATGTTTCAGACATTACATGAAATTTCTAAAAATCTTATATGTTCAGGTATAATGTTATGTCATAATTCTAGTTATTACTTTAAAATGTATATCTCAGAAATAACTAAATGTCCTTGTCAATTGCATTATTATGAACTTTCATCAAATCTTTAACCGTGGTCATTTTTTTTTTTTTTTTTTTTAATATTTTTATCCTTGGCTGTGTTGAGTCTTCGTTTCTGTGCAAGGGCCTTCTCCAGTTGCGGCGAGCGGGGGCCACTCTTCATCGCGGTACGCGGGCCTCTTCACTATCGCGGCCTCTCTTGTTGCGGAGCACAGGCTCCAGACGCGCAGGCTCAGTAATTGTGGCTCACGGGCCTAGTTGCTCCACGGCATGTGGGATCCCCCCAGACCAGGGCCCGAACCCGTGTCCCCTGCATTAGCAGGCAGATTCTCAACCACTGCGCCACCAGGGAAGGCCGGGAAACTATGGTCATTTTTAAGTCTTTTGTCATTTACAGACAGTTCTGTGTGTATGCTGGTTTCGCAAAAATGTTCCTATAAAAGGGTTTCATCTTCAAGGAATTCATGGAAAAGACTCTGACAAGTACAGGTTTCTGGTAACTGACTATACTGCTGAACTGAATGAATAAGCATTTTCAGAACTCTAATGGAAAACTGATGAATTCATAAAAGTGCTAACAAAAGATCAAGATAAAAAAAAATTAATTACATGGGACTGAGTGAACTGATGAGGATGATTATAATTTTTGTGACTTTCTGTTTGAACAACAACAACAACAAAAATCCCACAAGGACTCAGAGGCAAAAAGTATACAAATCAATTTTCACTGCAAAGTAAAGGAGCTGTTACAGTGGAGGATTACTGGACTGAATGTCAATATTATGACATAATATGAATGTGTTTCGTGTTTGGTAATTGCAATCATTGTTGCTTTTGTTGTGGTCATCCATTTACAATGCTTGGTGTCAGTTTATTTATCTCTTGTAAAAATAAAATACAGTGTGTGTGTGTGAGTTGTGGGGAAAAAAAGGAAACTTTTAAATTCCTGATTCTGGTTTTGTACAACTGTATAATTAATGGTGATGATCATATTATAAGGGCAGATTTATATGTGTGGGGGAGGTGGTGGTGATGGGGAGGCCCAAATAGAAATTACAAATAAAGGAAATAACATTCCATAAAAAAAAAAAGAGTTTCATGCTCTATATAAAAAAGATAAACACCAACGATTTACTGTATAGCACAGGGAACTATATTCAATATCTTGTAATAAACTATAATGGAAAAGATTAGGAAAAAATGATATAGAGATATACATATATATATAACCAAATCACTTTGCTGTACACCTGGAACTAACACAATATTGCAAATCAACTATACTTCAATTTAAAAGAAAAAAAAAAAAAAGAGTCTCATGCTCTACTGACAGCTAGCAGGGCGGGCAAGAGCATACGTTAAAGTTGTGATCCCTAAACCTGACCATGTGTCACAATTTCTGGGGAGTTTTGTAAAAACTGACACCCTGGAGATTCTGATTCAAGAGGTCTGAGGTAGAGTTCAGGTGTCATTTTTTTTCCAGTTCTCCCAAGTGATTTCCAAGGACAGCCAGGTCAGAATGCATGGCTAGAACACTTGCTGCCCAGAAGTCTCCAGTGGCGTGCGGCTGAATTGTCTCTTCATTCCTACCTCCTGCGACCTTGTTATCAATAACTATGTCAAAAGCCATCAGCTGCAGACAGGATGAAGTCATGAGACAGGGGCACATGTCGCCTAACCAACCTGAGAGTCCAAGATGAGCAGCAAAAAATGAACCATAAGTCTCATGACAAATGAACCTGCATTCAGGTTCAAAAGTCAAATGCAAAATTGCAATAAACAGGTACAATAAAAATGGTTTCACAGCTCTTCTGCTGAAAGTATTTCCAGACACACAGCTTACCGGGTGATGCAGAGGTCTGCAAACTGACACAGTCCAACCTACTCTGTGCCTCGGCCCTCGTGTTCTATACTGGATTTATAAGAGGTTGTAAGAGGGAGGTTGACTAGGCTGATACTTGGCAGGTGTGCACCAGTATGGCCAGGTTGAATGTTAAAATAATGAAATAGGGCTTCCCTGGTGGCACAGTGGTTGAGAATCTGCCTGCCAAAGCAGGGGACACGGGTTCGAGCCCTGGTCTGGGAAGATCCCACATGCCGCGGAGCAACTAGGCCCGTGAGCCACAGTTACTGAGCCTGCGCTCCGCAACAAGAGAGGCCGCGATAGTGAGAGGCCCGCGCGCCGCGATGAAGAGTGGCCCCTGCTTGCCGCAACTGGGGAAAGCCCTCGCACAGAAACGAAGACCCAACACAGCCATAAATAAATAAATTAATTAATTAAATTAAAAAAAAAATAAAATAAAATAATGAAATACTTTAGTACCGGTTGGTAAATAGCTACTTCTCAGAGCCTCCAGCCATTTCAGCCCTTCCCCCAAGACCTCACCTCCCTCCCCAGCAACCAAAGGGTTACTACCAGACTCAGCCAGGGTTTCCATTCCATGCCAGATGCATTGTTAATATTTTCAAATTGGAAATAAATGAGGAAAGCTACTAGCCAGGAGTGGGAAGTGCGTGGAAATTACAGCAGAGGAAGAATCGAAGTTCAAGGGATCTTTAGCCTTGAAAGGAGAAGACTTGAAATGGGGTGGGTTCAGGAGGAATATGAGCACTGCCTTCAAATACATGATTGAGCTTCATGTGGGAAACAGATTAGATTTATTCCGAGTATCTCCGGTGGGGGGAATTATGCACAGTGATTGGAAATTACAAAGAAGGTGACGTCAATTTCATAGAAGGAAGAACTTTGGGATCCTGGTGCCGCCCAACAATGGAAATGGCTTTGTGTGAATAGTGAGCTTCAGGAAGCAGCACAGGAAAGAGCAATGACTCTGAGAATAGTGCAGCAGCTGCAGATGCTTCTGATCTGGATGGTGAGCTAGAGAGATCAGTGGTTACAAACCTACGTGTTCATCTGAATCCTCAATGAAACTTCTTTTAAAAATAGACTTTTTTGGAGCAGTTTTAAGTTCACAGCAAATTAAGCAGAAAATACAGAGAATATCCATACATTCCCTGCCTTCACAAACACACAACCTTCCCTACTATCAACATCCTGCACCCAAGTGGTATATTTGTTACAACTGATGAACCTACATTAATACATCATTGTCACCAGAAGTCCATGTTCACATTAGAGTTTACTCTTAGTATTGTACATGCTATGGGTTTTGACAAATATATGACACCTATCCATCATTATCAATGGAACTTTTTAAATATCAGATCTCTTACTCTCCACCCCAAACCTACTAAATTAGTATCTCTTGGCACTGGAGTTTGGGAATTTGCATATTTTAAAGCTCTTCACTTGATGTTGACACACAGACAGTTTTGGAAGTCTGCATTCAATGATCTGTAAGGTTTTTTCCAATCTTCAGATTCTATAATTTTATTAAATAAAAATCACAATAACTTTTTTAAAGGAGTACATGACTCTTGAAAACTGACCAGGGCTTGGAGGAGAACCTGTGGAGTATATATAGCATGTCAAGCACTATGCTAGACTCCTTTAATTCTTACAAGAACCCTGCAAGGTAAGTATTAATATATATTCCCATTTAACAGAAAACAAAACTGAGGCTCAGACAAGTTAAGTAACCTTCCCAAGGTCACAGAGCAAGTAAAAGAGTTGGAATTCAAATTGAGGGCTATTTCATCCACCTTCTTTCTCTTATACTATTAGACCTCCAACAAACTCTCAATTACCTGAAATTAGTGAATGAAGACACACAATTTCAGATTACTAATAGTGAATTATTTTGTGTTTGTTGGATTCTTAAACATATTATATTCAGCACATGGGAGGGATATTTAGTTATAGGACGACAGAAAACCAGATGATATTCCAGGAACTTGTAAGATTTTATGCACTAAATTTCCTTATATAAAGCCAAGGGCTAACATAGCTAATATATTTGCTCCATGAATTTGAAATGTTGGACTAAGGATACTCTGATACCTAAACATGTAATGAATCATCCAAAACAAGAGAGAAGGACTCAACCACATCTTTTCTCTTCATAATGGACTCCAGACCAGAGAGGTGGCCAATTCTGTATTTTCACAATGGAACACTGACCTGTTCCCCAAGCCACAGAAAAGAACAACTCGTTTCCTAGAGCTGTACTTTGACCACTCCTATGGGACATAGAAATAGAATGTAATGGTTATTAAGAGCACACACCTTTGTGTCAAACCTGGATTCAAATCTGGGTCTGCCACTAACTAAATATGTAATCTTGGGGGAATTACTTAACGTCTCTAGGTTAGTTTCCTATCTGTAAAAAGGGACTGATGACATTCAATATGTGCCTCCTGGGGTTACCATGAGGATTAGATGAGATGCTGTATGTGAAGTACTTAACATTCTTTTAATACTTACCAAGCACTCAATAGATGTTCACATTATTACTTATCAATGGAGAAGTCAAGTCCAACATCATCTCTGAATCCTCCCAATTGTCTCCATGGTCCCAACTAAGGGGGAAGGAGTGTGTGTAGGTATTGGGGTAGATGGAGGAGGGGAGGGTGTTAACCTATCCTCAGGTCTACGAGGATTTGTTCCCAACCCTCAATTGTAAGAATCTCAAAATGCCTCCAAGTCCTGGAAGGTAAAGGTCATTAGGAGGAATGGAAGCAAGGTTAAGTACTTAACCTTGAGAAGTTAAAAACTGAGACAGTGAGAAAGAAGTGGGACTGTACTAGAACATGGATAATACATTTCCTCCCTGCTAATGGATTAGGACAGGCTAAATGGGCTGATCAAAAAATATGTTCCATAACACATGACAAACACCAGTGCACATCTTTGGTGGACACGGATGCTGAGCTCTAGAGGCCCTCACTGAGGGCTAGTGTTCCTTTCTCACCTAAATGTTTTTCCTCTTTTCTGATAATCAAAAATCACCTTCTACAAGATGAAAGCTCTAATTAGAAAAGATACATGCACGCCAATGTTCATAGCAGCACTATTTACATTAGCCAAGACATGGAAGCGACCTAAGTGTCCATTGACAGATGAATGGGTAAAGAAGATGTGGTACATATATACAATGGAATATTACTCAACCATAAAAAAAGAATGAAATAATGCCATTTGTAGCAACATGGATGAAACTAGAGATTATCATTTAGTAAGTCAGAGAAAGACAAATATCATATGATATCACTTATATGTGGAATCTAAGAAAAATGATACAAATGAACTTATTTACAAAACAGACTCACAGACATAGAAAACAATCTTATGGTTACCAAAGGGGAAGTGGGGGGGAGGGATAAATTAGGAGTTTGGGATTCACAGATATACACTACTATATATAAAATGGATAAACAACAAGGACCTACTGTATAGCACAGGGAACTATATTCAATATCTTGTAATAACCTATAATGGAAAAGAATCTGGAAAAGAATATATATTTATACATATATATGGTATAACTGAATCAGTTTGCTGTACACATGAAACTAACACAACATTGTAAGTCAACTATACTTCAGCTAACAAAATAAATCACCTTCTACAAATTAAATCACCATCAACATCAACATCCATTAAGAAAATAACACTACTTCAGCACAACAAAAGGCCTCAGGTTTAGAATATAACACAACAATGTCTAAAGATCCACTACGATTATCAAGGACTGAAGAGCTTGCTAGGTGGGTAAGCAAACATTCTGAGAAAGCCCATGTGTTGGGAGGAGGGAAGTTCTATATAAAATCATTGATTAACACCCAGCAAATAAGGAGTTCCTTCATTGGGTGATTATACTATAAGTGGACCATCTGCTAACTTAACTTAAAAGGGAACCATTTCTGATTTATGAGGGCATACACAGCATAAGCTAATTTGTGATGTCTGTTTGATGGGATAGAAGAAAATAACTCATTTAAACTCCTCTCACAGATTGTTTTGTTAAAATGCCTCTTTTTTAGACCATAAGATTTAAGGCAAACTAAAACTATATTGTTTAGGGCTACATAATTATGTGGTAAAACTACAGTGAAAAGCAAGGTCATGAATGCCTTGTTATCTTTGTCAAGATGCTTACCCATGGGAGGAAGGAAGAGGGCTAGATTAGGTGGGGTCATTCAGGAAGGTTTCCACAAATGTCTGTTTCTTGGCTTTAGTGATGATTTATACTGGCGTTTGTTTTTTAATAAACTGATGTTTGTTCTTTTTTTATATACACCTGTTTTTTTTATGTACAGTTGTTTGTTTCATAATTCATTAAACTAAATTAGTTTTTCACAGAAACATTAAGGCACTTATGAAAGAAGTAGATATCTAACAGTAGTTATTTCCAGTGGGGAGTGGTAGAATTGTGACAGTCTGTTACAGTGACTGTTATTTTCCTTAAAATACTTCAGTATCATATTATATAAGTGCTGATTAGCTCAAATTTTAATTCCAAAGATAATCAGCAACATTCTTTCAAGAATGAATAGTCCAGAGATGTCAGCTAGCATTACATCAGAAAGAGCCACTCTCCAGGGTTGGCTACTCTAAGTCCTGCTATCCATGTCTTGATGGATAACTGGTCCTCTGCTAATTAGCATATTATGTCAAAAATGGGTTTTTATCAGTGAAACTTATGACGATTTACTTTCATCATGCATGTAGAAATTTTCTCCCAGTAGTGCAAATAAAGGTATTCAAAGAATGTAAATTGTCTAGAGTTGTTAAAAATCTATCCACGCTTGCATGCACAAAAGCAATAAATACCCTGTCCCCTTAGAGGACAGATAATCCCTAATATATCCTATATCCAGCCATTGACTTTGTGGCATAAGACTGACTAGAGGACACAGAATCATGGCAATGTGGACCCTGACACCTGAAAGGAAGATTTCAGGGACTTCATGGAGCCTACAGATAAAGTTTACAAATGGTTTTGTGCCTGCTTATTATTAAATGTTGTTGAATACATATTTGAACATACAGCAGAATTTACTTTGCAATATGAATTCATTATAACCTGGTAGCGAGGTTGTGGGAAGAAACCAGTGCCACCTCAAATATCTTTTGTGGCTATTGATATCTACCAAAAAGAAAGAACCTAAAATTTCACATGACTAACATGACTTAGGTTGATTCACAACAACAGGGTCTTTTGCTTTTTACTGACCTTTTTCTGAAGTTATTGACATCTTATAAATTGAGTGAGTGTTATTTTGCAAACAGAAAAGGAATTAAAATACTCAGTAAAAAATGTTCAAGAGACAAAAGCAGGTATTTCACAGAATAAACCAAATATGGTCAATAAATATATAAAGAACTGTTCAGGGCTCCCCTGGTGGCGCAGTGGTTGAGGATCTGCCTGCCAATGCAGGGGACACGGGTTCGAGCCCTGGTCTGGGAGGATCCCACATGCCGTGGAGCAACTAGGCCCGTGAGCCACAATTTCTGAGCCTGCGCATCTGGAGCCTGTGCTCCGCAACAAGAGAGGCCGCGACAGTGAGAGGCCCGCGCACCGCGATGAAGAGTGGCCCCCGCTTGCCGCAACTAGAGAAAGCCCTCGCACAGAAACGAAGACCCAACACAGCCATAAATAAAAAATAAAAAAATAAAAAAAAAATAAACAGGAGCTGTTGTTTAAAAAAAAATAAAAAAGAACTGTTCAACATTGTTACTAATTAATCAAGTAATGATGACATGAGATACTATCTTAAACCCTTTCAGTTGGAAAATATGTATGTGTATTAAGTCTGACAAAGCCAAGTGTTGGAGAGGATTTGGATCCACAGAATCTTCTGTGCATTGCTGGAGGGAGCGTAAATTGGCTCAATCACTTTGGAAAATAATTTGTCATTATTTCATGAAGATGAATATTCACATGCCCTTTTTCACTCCTAGGTATATACCCAAGAGAAACTTTTGTGTCAGTATTTTAAAAGACATGCTCAAGAATGTCTATAGCAGCACAAAAGCCAAAACCTAAGAATAACTCAAAAGCCCATCAACAGGAAAATGGATGAAAAAAACTGGTATATTCATGCAATGAAATACTATCCTAAAATCAGCATGAATTAACAACAATACACAACAATATGGACAAATTTTAGCAATCTTCTGTTAAATACAAGTCTTATAAGATTTCATAAAGATGACACCTTATTTGGAAATAGATATAAATGCAATAAAACTATATTAAAAGAAAAGAGAGATAGCAAAGGAAAGAAAAACACGGGATTAAGAATGATGCTTGCTCAGGAAAAGAAAAGTGAGGGTTGGTATGAGAAAGGGAAACCATGTAATTTGATGTAAGTTATTATCAAGAACTTAGCTCTTACTTTTATGATGGATTCATGAATGATGACATTATTAATAATGATAGATGGGTAGATTGAAAGCAGGTCATACATAAGCCAATGACGAGATTGTATCATGAGACATGCATTAAGATTTATCCAATTCTATGCACTTTGAAGGCAAAATCAAGATAAAACTGAGAAAAGGTTAAAAATAAAAATAAAGGTTAAATACCTATATATATTGTGCAACACTATTGTGTTAAAGTCTAGAAGCAAACTGATGTTTTTATCATGTTTCTCACATAAAAACACCTGGTCAATATTTGGTTGAATCAAATTATTTTTCAATACAAGCCTGAGTTTTTGTTAGTGTTTTGTTTTGTTTTGCATTTTTTGTTGCAGCGGTCAAATGCCAAGTAAAAGTCTGATAGTTCTCTGGCTCTCTGCAGTTTTTTAAGTGAAGACAATATCAAAAGAATTAGAAGAAACATCTAATAAAGGATTATTGTCTAAAACATACAAACAACTCATAAAACTCAACAATAAGAAAACCCAATTTAGATTGACATGTATACACTGATGTGTATAAAATTGATGACTAATAAGGACCTGCTGTATAAAAAAAATAAATAAAATTAAATTAAAAAATTAAAAAAAAAAGAAAACCCAATTTAAAAATGGACCAAAGGGTTTAACAGACACCTCATCAAAGAAAATATGCAGATAGAAAGTAAGCATATGAAAAGATGCTCCATATCATATAACATCTGTGAAATGCAAATTAAAACAACAATGAGATACTACTACACATTCTAGCAGTAGAATGGCCAAAATCCAGAACACTGATAAAACCAAATGTTGGCAAGGATGTGAAGAGCAGGAACTCTCACACATTGCTGGTGGGAATGCAAAATGGTACAGCCACTTTGGAACACAGTTTGGCAGTTTCTTATAAAACTAAAAATACTCTTGCCATACAATCCAGCAATTGTGTTCCTTGGTATTTATGCAAACGAGTTGAAAATTTACGTCCACACAAAAACCTAGACGCAGATGTTTATAGCAGCTCTACTCATAATTATCAGAACATGGACACAACCAAGATGTCCTTCAGCAGATGAATGGATAAATAAACAGTGTTATATCCAGACAATGGAATATTATTAGCACTAAAAAGAACTAAGCTATCAAGTCATGAAAAGACATGGAAGAAATTTAAATGCATATTATTAAGTTAAAGTAGTCGATCTGACAAGGCTACATATGGTACGATTTCAACAATACGACATTCTGGAAAAGGCAAAATTATAAAAGCTATAAAAAGATCAGTAGTTGCCAGGGGAGGGGAGAAGGGGGAAAGATGAATAGACAGAGCACAGAAGCTTTTTATGGCTATGAAAACACTCTGTATGATATTATAATGATGGTTATATGTCATTATTCTTTTAACCAAATGCGCAGAATGTACAACACCAAGAGTGAATCCTGAGGTAAACTATGGACTTTGGGTGATTATAATGTGTCAATGTAGGTTCATCAACTATAACAATGTACCACTCTGGTGGAGCATGTTGATAATGAAGGAGGCTATGCCTGTGTGGGGGCAGTGGGTTTATGGGAAAATATCTGTACCTTCCTCTCAATTTTGTTATAAATTTAAGAGAGCTCTAAAAAAATGTCCTTAAATATACATATAAAATATATATGTATATATATATGTGTACATATATATACATATACACACACATAATCTTGAAGGTAATGTTGATGTGCTATTGTCAAAATTTTGCTTAGTTGAAACACTGTAGGATATTAAATAATGCCTTCTCTCTAGTAGTTTGCAATCTGCTGGGAATACAAACCAACCCACTTCATTTAACTTAAGACTAGTCAAAAACAACCCACTGAATAAATAACAAAAATGAATGTACAGACACATATCCATCATCCTGAGAGCTATTCGAATGCCACGTGGTGATGTGAGACAGATGGTTGATTCAGGTTTGTCATCCATGAATCAGCACCAACTATGCACCAGGCTCTGTTCTAGATTCTGAGGATAGAGCAGTAAACAGCAAGGTACCTGCCTTCACGGAGCTTACATTCTAGTCATGTCATGAGCAATGATATGAAGAATGCAGGACACGGAAATAGGGAATAGATAATCTTGGAAGCCTCGCTGAGAAATGGGTCATTTGAAGAATGAAATGTGGAACCAAGTCATATCTAGGAAGGCGCATTCCAGAGGAGAAAACAGCAAGTACAAAGTCCTTAGGTGGAAGATTTCTTCAGGTATTGGAGGAACAGTAAGGCCAACATAGGGTGGAGGGAGACTGGTAAATGACAGGTTTGGGGTGGATCTATGGAGTGCACTGGAGATCTTTTTAAGCTGCATGGAGGGGAAGGAAGTCTATCTGGAGTGGCTTCATGAGAGTCTGGGGAGGGAGGAGTTTGAGATGGCAATACGGCCAATTCTTTTGTTTTGTTTTTGCTTTTTCCTTTTTTTTTGCAATTCTTTTGAAGAGTTTATTCAAAATATATATCCTAGAGGTGAAAGAAAACATGCTGCATGCCAGAAACCTAGACATATTTCTCAAGACTTTGAAAGAAGACAGACTGTTCTACATGCAACACACCTTACTGTAGAAGATGGGTTAACAGAGATGCCATCTAGAGCAGGAGTCCCTCAAGGATCTGTCTTTAGCCTCCTAATCCTTTCTTCTACTTCTCCTCCCTTGGAAAACCTTCATGACCCAAGTCTCTCCGCTTTCTTCTCCTCTCCTCTCCCCACCTCTGCTCTCTTCTCCTGTCTCTCTCTTCATCTAGGCCCACTGATGACATGATTAATCACGTATCTCCTCACCAGCCCACCTTCCTCTGCATACCACCAGCCAGAAGCTAACAAGCTATTCCAGGTCAGGAGCCGCCTGTCCTCTGCCCTTCTCAGCCTGTAACCAGTCCCAGAAATGCCTTCAGGCAAAATTGCTCTCTTTCCCCAAGACAGCTAAGCCAGCCTGAATTAGAGCAAAATTGGTTGACGACCTGTTCTCTTGTCCTATCCTGTTCCTGGAGTCTCCAATAACTGTGGGAAGGTGGCTGCTCTCTGAGAGGCTGTCACTGAAATCTGATCTCTGGTAACAAGGGGCAGGGACTCCAGGCGTGGAGGCCAACTTGGGGGTGGGAGGAGTTACCCCTGCCCTCTTTGCCCTAGTGGAAAGTGTGGGGATGCCAGTCATTCTATGTGTGCCACACCACCTCCCTTCCAAGCCTACTTAGGTCCCTGTAAGTGAAGCAAATGGGGAAACACCCAGGGCAGGCCCCTGCTAGCAGATTCCCATGGAACCTGAGAGGCAGACCTTGGTAGATATGTTTTGGCCCTTTGCCTAAATTGTTTTAAAGTCACTGACATTTCTCTGAGGCTCAGAACCCTAAGATACTGCTGTTTCTAATGACCACCTAGATCTTCTGGTATTGACCGGATTAGAAGGTCTCTTAGAAAACCTGTCCTCCAGGAAGCAGACAGGAAAAGGGAGGGTGAATGGGGGGGGGGGGGAAGTCAAATTTATAGATACTGCAAACAACTGGGAATATTTCTAGCCAGAGGTGTCCTTTCTGATAGTGCTAAATGGGTTAAAAAGCCATCTCATCCCATCAGCTCAGTGGAACAAATGAGAAACAAAAACTGTGAGTGAACAGGTATTGATTTACCCCTGTGGTGTTTTAATGACGTTTCAAAAGAAAAATAATCCCCGACAGAGGCACACAGCAATAGGAACCAACTTTCCTGGGAAGGTTAATCAAGAGTACCATAAACTGTAAATTTTGGAGACTAATCCCTTGTCGGTCACATCATTTGCAAATGTTTTCTCCCACTCTGTGGGTTGTCTTTTTGTTTTGTTTATCGTTTCCTTTGCTGTGCAAAAGCTTTTGAGCTTAATTAGGTCCATTTGTTTATTTTTCTTTTTATTTCCATTACTCTGGGAGACGGATTGAAAAAGATATTGCTGTGATACATGTCAGAGAATGTTCTGCCTATGTTTTCCTCTAAGAGTTTTATAATGTCTGGTCTCACATTTAGGTCTTTAATCCATTTTGAGTTTATTTTTCCATATGGTGTTAAAGAATGTTCTAATTTCATTCTTTTTCATGTAGCTGTCCAGTTTTCCCAGCACCATTTATTGAAGAGACTGTCTTTCCTCCATCGTATAGTCTTGCTTCTTTTGTCATAGATTAATTGACCATACGTGTGTGGGTTTATTTCTGGGCTTTCTATCCTGTTCCATTAGAGCTACCATATGATCCTGCAATCCCACTCCTGGGCATATACCCAGAGAAAAACATGGTCCGAAAGGATACATGCACCCCAATGTTCATTGCAGCGCTATTTACAATAGCCAAGACATGGAAGCAACCTAAATGTGCATTGACAGAAGAATGGATAAAGAAGATGTGGTACATATACACAAAGGAATATTAGCCATTAAAAAGAATGAGATAATGCCATTTGCAGTAACAAGGATGGACCTAGAGATTGTCATACTGAGTGAAGTAAGTCAGACAGAGAAAGAGAAATATCATATGATATCGCTTATATGCAGAATCTAAAAAAAAAATGATACAAATGAACTTATTTACAAAACAGAAACAGACTCACAGGCTTAGAGAATGAACTTATGGTTACCAGGGAGGAAGGGTGGAGGGGGAGGGACAGTTAGGGAGTTTGGGACTGACATGTACACACTGCTATATTTAAAATGTATAACAAACAAGGACCTACTGTATAGCACAGGGAACTCTGCTCAATATCATGTAACAACCTAATGGGGAAAGAATTTGAAGAAGAATAGATACATGTATATGTATAACTGAATCACTTTGTTGTACAGCTGAAACTAACATAACATTGTTAATCAACTATACTCCAATATAAAATAAAAAATTAAAAAAAAAAAAAGAGTACCACAAATTAACTGCATAGAATAGGAACGAAGTTTCTGTTTAAGCTTCATTGAAATAGAAATCCAAAGTTTTTGCAAATATGACATGTGGGACCAAGAAATTTGTCTTTTCAACTCATTAAATAATTACTATTTTAGCTAATTCAATAATAAGGGCACCAACTGAAGCAGGACCTAGAGTTGTGAATTAGCTCCAAGTTCCAGAAATCATTTACATTGAGAAGAAACAAGGAAGGACCTGTGTATTTTGCCCCCAAATACTGAGACTATTTAAATACTTCAGGATCATTTGAAATTATTCTGTATCTAAGGAAAAAAAATATTTAATTGCATTAGGTTTTTTAATGCATCCACTATATTCACAAATTCTCTCTAAATCTAAGGATCTCAGTGCTTATATACTGATAAGAAAAAAATACTCAGGAACCCACCAAATTTTATGAAAAGGCACTCTATCCCATTAAGAAACTGCAGACAGAAACAGCTCCTGCTACGGACACCGAGCTGGTCAACAAAGAGACAGAAAGACCAGAAACTGGGAAGAAGAAGAGCAATGCCATCAGCCAGGTCAGGGGCAGAGATGGAGGATGGAGGGAATCCCTTGCTTATCACTTTCAGGGGAAAATCCCTTGCCCATTATTTTCTCTTCTACAGAGTTTTCCTTCTCCAGCTGAAATGTATTGGCTTCACAGGGCCTCTAGCTCCTCTGGAAGCTTCCTTGAGGACATGTTGGGGCATGTTGATACCTCAAAGTATTCCCATAATTTTCGGAAAATGTGACCAAAGCTGTTGAGCACAGCTTGCCAGGATGACGACTACAAAATGAAACAGGAAATGTGTTTCAAAAGCTCAGCAGGCTGGGCTTCTCTGGGCTCTGTTATGGTAAACACACACTCTAGAATGCTAATCCACACCTAAAACATACATTCCGCAAATCATAGGGAAGGCCAGTGAGTAACCCAGTGTCAGATCACTCAGTTAACACCTTCCAGTGCTAGGAAGATGAGGAAGAGGAATTATAGGAAGACAAAGGTAAAAATCAGCTAACTATTTATCTTTTGGTAGACATTGAGTTTATACAAGGATAATCTCTAGGAGGAAAATTAAGCATGTCTCTCTACTAAATGAGCAGTTCATGAGAAAGCTGCTTCTCATTTCCAGTGATGTTGAAACACTTCTTCCAAGAAGTCTTCTCTCTGACTAATGGGAAGAGAGTCGTAGCAAATCACTTCTAAGATTCCTCCCTCAGGCAAAGTTGCAAATTCAGCAAAAGACACTTTACAGATTTTCTGATCCCTCCTCAATGCTAAGTGCTGTGTAGTTCCTATGAGTACGGTGCTCATCTCCATTCCTCGGACCTTACTAGGATGTAAACACACCCCATACTCTGAGTATTTTCCTTCCTTTTCCCTTCCGTGTAAAATGTATCTGTCCTATGTTCTATTTCCTAAGTCCCGTCCTCAACCAAAGCCACAACAAATTAGTCATATAATCAAATCAGCCAGCAGATGTGCTACACTGATGTGCTACAGATTAATATCTGCAATCTTGTTTAAAAGCTTGTTTTTGTCAAAAGACATTTGATTGGGCTGGGTGACCTTCAAAATCTCTCCCAACTCTAATGTTATAAAATTTTATGAGTATCTCTGATCAGAAAAATTTTAAACCTTGGGCCAAGCTAGTTGACAAGTTGACCTTTCAGGTCCCTTAATTAGATCATTTGTTTTGTTGCTACCTGTGGAAACATGTCCCATCTCTAGCTGCCTGTCAACCCAAAAGTTTAATAGCAATTTTTAGAGGTTATTATTGCTTGTCTTGCTGTATATTATATACCCTGTGGTGAACTGAAGATGACCCAAATTCTTTGCTGTTCCTCTCATCAATAAATTAGTCTATTTTCTCACTGATGTGGAATCTGGGCTGACTTTGTGATTTCCTTAATCAAAAGGATATGGTAAAAGTGACACTCTCCCAGTTCTGGCCTAGGCTTTAAGAGATATGGGTGCTTTTGCTTTCATATCTTGGAGCCTTAAGCCGCTATGTGAAATATAATGAGAGATTGATTGATTGATTGATTCCCAGGCAGCCCCCATCTATTCCAGACATTTCAACTGAGGTGCCAGACATATGAGTAAATCCATTTTGGACTTCCAGCCCTAGAAATCCTTCAGATAATTGCAGCTGCATAAATAACCCCAGACAAGACCACCAGAAGAACTACCCATCTGAGCTCAGTCTCTAGATGGTTGTTAATATTTCAAGCTGCTAAGTTTCAGAGTGGTTTGTTACACTGCAATAGGTAACTGAAACGCATCCCTGAAGCTGGCCTAATCCCTTCTTTGAACAAAGAAGGGATGGATAACAAACAAAAGATGTTTTTAATGAAATTTCTAAACTATTATCATAGTCATTCCACCCTCCAGCATATACCTACTCCTTTCTGTCTACAATGGCACATCCATAAATTCATCCAACACTTTCTCAACTGTGCACATGTCTTTAATATCTGTTGCCATCCTTGCAGTCATAAATTGTAATCTCCTGATGGCCAGGAGCCAGAAACACTTAATAAGTCTTTCATAAAGGCTTTATAGCAATAATGAATTTCAGCAGAGGCCTTCAGCAATGATCAATGTTGTTTCCTATAAGTCTTACTACTTTTCCACACTGAGAAGTCCAGAAATGGAACCTCAGAAGTCTCAGAAATGGAAACTCCACTTTGAAAATCCAATGTCATCCTTTTGACTCGAAAGGGCATTGAAATCATAAGCCCTTTTCAGTGCGGTCCTCCCAACAACAAAATTCATTACGCTGTGGCCATGGGCTTATTCTACAGAAGTATTTTTTATTGGTTAGTTTTGAGGTCGCTTATTCTGAAGGGAAATTTTAAATTCCTCTGCCATGCATTCATGTGTGACAAATCCCTGACACCTGTGTGGAGACTCCCAGGGCAGAGCTTGCGTTCTCATCTTGCCGCCCTATGCCAAGGAGTCATCCTGAAAGAATTCATGGATAAAAGAGATTATTACAGTGTACTCATTCAAATGCTTAGAGTTGGGCTTCCCTGGTGGCGCAGTGGTTAAGAATCCGCCCGCCAATGCGAGGGACACAGGTTCAAGCCCTGGTCCGGGAAGATCCCACATGCTGTGGAGCAACTAAGCCCATGCGCCACAACTACTGAGCCTGTGCTCTAGAGCCCGTGAGCCACAACTACTGAAGCCTGCGCAGCTAGAGCCCGTGCTCCACAACAAGAGAAGCCACCGCAATGAGAAGCCCGCGCACTGCATCGAAGAGTAGCCCCCGCTCGACGCAACTAGAGAAAGCCCGCACGCAGCAATGAAGACCCAGCGCAGCCAAAAATAAGTAAATAAAATAAATTAAACAAAAAAAAAATGCTTAGAGTTTACAAACCTTCACCAGAATACCACTAGGCCCCTCATCATCTTTCAAATGTCAAGGAAAAATGAAATGTTGATTTAATTTTTAACGTTTTTCATAAAATTTTCAAAGTTAAAATGGTATGAATTTCTTTGGAGTAAAGGATATTCAATTTTTATTCTGTACACTTCCGAATTGTTGTGATTTTTAAGAATAAATGTGTATTATTTCAGTAATTTTAAAAAAATAAGTATGATCAGCAGGGAAATTAAATGTTGTCTAAAATAGTCATATCAATATTTTTTTCATTCTTTCTGGAACAATCATAGCTCAAGTCCAGAAACTATGAAGTGTGATAATGGGGGTAGAAAAGCCCATTATATATGTCAACAAAGGACTAATATTGTCATGCTTTATCTTAATGTAACAACAACTGATATATAAATACATTTAGACGCTTCGTGTCCTTGCCTTTGCACTGCATTAATCCTCACATCAAACACCAAACTCTTAAACTCTGAAGAGTGTAAAATGCTGGTGTCTGTTTGTAATGCAAACTGTCCCCCATACAATGTGATCTAAAAGTCAAAAGTCAGTCATGCTCCCTAAATCTCTTCTCAACCAGCCTGACTCTGCTTGAAATCCTTTCCAAAGCCATTTGTTGGATTAAATTGTTGTAATGCCTACAGGAGACCTCTTCAAAATACAAATAGTGTTTTTTTTAAAGGAATAACCAATTAAACTATTAGAATCAACAGTGTCACCTGATTAAACCGTTACGGTGCAAGGCCCAATTCCAAATAATGGTCACTGCTGATACAGTTTACCTTCCTTATCTTTTTCTCAGGTTACTATTAATTATAATGATCACGATTATCAGTACAATTTACTAAGCACCCATAATGAATTGGACCCAGTAGTTAGTACTCGCCACACATTATTTCTAATACTGATACAATTTTATAAAGTACTATTTTCCCCATTTCATGGATTAGGAAGCTGAGATCAATGAGGCTAGGTGATTTGTCCAAGGTCTCATAGCTCCTAAGAAACAAAGTTAGGATTCCAACCAGAGCTGTTTGAAACCAAAGCCCACATTCCTTCTATACTGTACTTATAATACTTGAGGCCAAGAGAGGGCTGCACCTATGACAAAGTTATAGATTTAGCTGATTTGTGGGGAAAGTTCCCTTTTCTCCGTCATATTCTTGCCATCTAGAGCCAGTGGCAGAAAGAAGGTCATTGCAATCACTTACGCACCCACCCCAGTCCTTTTCCTGCATGTACCTCCTTTCCAGCCCTGGCCCTTAGCCAAGCCTCTGGTCTATCCCATCCCCCTCTGGTTTCTCTGGTCTAATTATAACTTTAGGAGACTCGCTAATTCAGATGACTATCACAATATCCTGTTGAGTTCAAACAAAATAATTTTCTAAAAAAACAAGGATAATTGCACTTCACGGTGTTTTATAAATAATGAAAAGGTAGTAACTCAAACTCATACGATGGGTGCAACTTCCTTCTTAAAGACCTTTACAACCATTAACTAATTGGTACTTTAATATAATAGTATATGTCTTTTAACCCATGGAAATAAAAGTGTCTTAAAGTAGAGCAGTTCTGACTCTTGCCTGGCAGCAAAGGGGATTCTGACTCTCATTTTGTGGGGAGCTGCCTCCTGAACATGATGAGGACTGAGTAGAAAGTAAGAACAAAGACTGGAAATTTATGGAAATCTCTCCTTTTATTAGCCACGCTCCTCACAAGGCACATATGTTCCTTTAGCCATATAATTTGCTATTTTAAAAAGTGGCTTCCATCAATTATTATGATGTGGTAAATGATGTAAGGGAAAGGTGAAATCCCAGTGACCTATTATATAAGAGTTGACCTCGGACTGGATAAAAGACTAAGCCAAAAGTAAACACATGTGAGTTTGTTGACAACCAGCCCTCTAAAACCTAAGGAAATGCTTCAGACAACCAAATGACAATTCCCTGGTTCGGTGCTGGCTTCTATATGGAATTGTGGCTAGTTTAACCTATTGTTTTATTGTAATGTGTTCTAATAGTTAACAAAACATTTCTCTATTAATTTCCCTATTATTTGAAGGCTCTCTTTAAGGATTTCCAAGTGACCATTATTTGCATGAAAACATGGTCTTTCGGGGGCACAACTTCGAAACTAACTCTGGAGAAATACATGAGACCCTTCTTGGGTTCCTAGAGCCAAAGACACACAAGTGTAATCCAAACTAAATAGAATGTTGTACAGAAATGTGACCACATGTAACATTCAAGAAACACCAGCTCTTAGAGCCAGTAAGAAAGAGATAAAATGTAGCCCACAGATCTCTTGACAGATGGATGGGCCTTTGAAAAATTGTAACAACAACTTGAACCAGCCTCCTTAAATCTTATTTCAACGTCCTGAACAATATATAAATCCAGATTGACCTTTAGTATGAAACTTTGGTTCTCTTTTGGTTTATGGAGGATTCTTTTGAGAGACATTCTGGTAACTTCTCCCGTGTTCTTATTCTTCCCTTAGCCAAGAGGAACTCATCTCTTACAAGAAATCCTTAGACATTATAATAGACTGAATATTTATGCCCCCCCCAAATGCATATGCTGAATGCTTAACTCTCCATGTGACTGTATTTGGAGATAGGGCCTTTATGGAAGTAATTAAGGTATGGCCTTGACCTGATAGAATTAGTAGCCTTATAAGAAAAAGCACCAGAGAGTTAGGCTTATTCTCTCTGCCATGTGCAAACACAGTGAGAAGGTGACTGTCTGTCTTCACAGGAACCAGATTAGCTGGCCCCTCAATTTTTGCCTTCCCAGCCTCCAAAACTGTGAGAAAATTAATTTCTGTTGTTTAAGCCCCCAGTCTATGGTATTTTGTTATGGTAGCCCTAGTAGACTAATACAGATACTGAGTTAAAAAGAAAATATTCTGCTGGTTGAATGAGAACCATATAACAAAAGAACATTTGCAACTTAAAATCTACAATGTAACTCACTTGTATAGTTTTTTTCAGTTGGACTTCCATGGAAGAATCCAGTTAAAGATTCTGGAGAACCATGACAGGGCAAAAAAAAAAAAAGATTTTTTAAAATTGCCTTACATGTTTAATTTATTTTAATAAAAGAATTTCCTGCATCCAAAAAAAAAAAAAAAAAACTAAGAATAAATTTAACCAAAAAGGTAAAAGACCTTGTACACTGAAAATTATGACACTGATGACAGAAATGGAAAAAGACAAAAATATTCTGTCCTCATGGATTGGAAAAATCAATATTGTTAAAATGTACACACTACTCAAAGCTATCTACAGATTCAATGAAATCTCTATCAAAATTCCAATGGCATTTTTCACAGAAATAGAACAAACAAACCTAAAATTTGTATGGAACCACAAAAGACTCCAAATAGCCAACACAATCTTGAGAAAGAAGAATAAAGCTAGAGACATCATGCTCCCTGATTTCAAAATATATTACAAAGCAATATAACAAAACAGTATCAAAACAGTGTGGCACTGGCATAAAAACAGACACATAGATCAAGAAGAGAACAAAAAGCATAGAAATAAACCCATGTGTATATGGTCAATTAATTTACAACAAAAAAGCCAAGTATGTACAGTAAGGAAAGGACAGTCTCTTCAATAAATGGTGCTGGGAAAACTGGACAGCCATATGCAAAAGAATGAAACTGGACTGCTATCTTACACCTTACACAAAAATTAACTCAAAATGGATTAAAGACTTGTACTTAAGAACTAAAACCATAAAACTCCCAGAAGAAAACATAGGAGGTAATCTCCTTGACATTGGTCTTGGCAATGATTTTTTAAATCTGACACCAAAAGCAAAGGCAACAAAAGCAAAAAATAAACAAGTGAGACTATCTCAAACCAAAAAGCTTCTGCACAGCCAAGGAAACCACCAACAAAATGAAAACGCAACCTACTGAATGGGAGAAAATATTTGTAAATCATACAGCTGATAAGGCACAAATATCCAAAATATATAAAGAACTCATACAATTCAGTAGCAAAAAAAATCTGATTTTAAAATGGGCAGAAGATCTGAATAGACATTTTTTCCAAAGAAGATATGCAGATGGCCAACAGGTACATGAAAAGACACTTTATATCATTAATCATTAGGGAAATGCAAATCAAAACTACAATGAGATATCACCTCACACCTGTTAGAATAGCTATTATCAAAAAGACAAAAAAATAACAAGTGTTGACAAGGATGTGGAGAAAAAGGAAGCCTTGTCCACTATCGGTGGGAAAACAGTATGAAGGTTCCTCAAAAAATTAAAAATAGAACTATCATATGATCCAATTCCACTTCTGGGTATTTACCCAAAGAAAATGAAGACTAACTTGAAAAGACATGTGCACCCTCACGTTCACTGCAGCATTATTTACAATAGCCAAGATATGGAAACAACCTAAGTGTCCATCAATGGACAAATGGATAAAGAAGATGTGGTATATGTATATAATGGAATATTATTCAACCATAGAAAAGAAGGAAATCTTGCAATTTGTGACATGAATGGATCTTGAGGATATTATGCTAAGTGATATAAGTCAGACAGAGAAAGTCAAATACCATATGATCTCACTTATATGTGAAATATTAAAAAACAAAAACAAAACAAAAACTGAACTCACATACAGAGATAGGTGGTTGCCAGGGGCAGGGGTGGGGAGCAGATAAAATAGGTGAAGGGCATCAAAGGGTACAAATTCCCAGTTATAAAATAAATAAGGGATGTAATATACAGCATGGTGACTATAGTTAATAATACTGTATTGCATATTTGAATGTCACTAAGAGAGTAGATTTTAAAAGTTCTCATTACAAGAAAAAAAATTTTTGTAACCATGTGTGGTGACAGATGTTAACCACGCTTATTGCAGTGATTATTTTGCAATATATACACATAGCGAATCAGGCTGTACACCTGAAACTAATATAATGTTATATGTCAATTATACCTCAATTTTAAAAGTTAATAAGTATTAAAAACTGGGAATCACTATGTTTTAACCTGTAATTTATATAATAATATTGTACATCAACTATACCTCAAGTTAAAAAAAAGAAAAAAATTAATAAATAAATTTTAATTTTAAATTAAGAAAAAAAAGAATTTCCCACAGAACTAACTGGCTGGCTCATCTGTATGTTTACATTATTTGCCATTTATAGCTCAGTACCTAAAGGTATAGTGGAATCCCCTACAGAAATCCTAATGTGTCAAAGACAGTGCTCATCAAATATTCCTAAACTCCCCTATATTTCATAGCCCTCATTATAGGTACCTTTGATGTCACATAACTAATTCCAGCCAAAAGGACTCTGGGTGGAAAATGCATGTGAATTCCAGGCCAAGGCAGCTGAGAAAGCCAGTGCACCTCTGCCATCTCTGTTTTACCACCACCACCAACAACAGAGGCCGCATGTTCCAGATTCCACAGCTGCAGGATGGAATGGGAAGTAAGCAAGAAACAAGCATTTATTTGGCAAGTCCCTGAGATTTCAAGGTTTTATTTGTTGTGGCAGCTAGGATTAATTATCCTAATGCATCTTGGAACTCTCATTCTGCGGAAGCCTTTGTGACTTCAATGCTACTTGAAGCTTGAATGTAGACTTCAACCTACCTGCCAAGTTACGAGAGACCATGAGCAACTAAACATGGAGATAACAAGGTAGATCAAGCATTAGTGTCTCCATAGGAACCATTTACACTCCTTCTGTGTTCCTTGGCCTGAGCTACGTGATGTGGAAAGACAAGAAGGAAAAAGACACAGTCTAGCTTCTCATAATACTCGTAGTGTTGTTCCCAGTAAGGTTTTAGACTCCTGCCTCTCCTAACCAGGATGTTACTAATGAACTGGGGTTCTATTGCTTAAAAAATTACATAATTATGCCACACTGAGATTTTATACATACCTAGAATGATGATCATATGAACCAAGAGGATAAGAAATGAGGATTTAATTGATCCTGTGGGCTTCTACCCCAATTAGAGCAATAAAATTCATAATTTGATTTACAGCAACTTTCCCCACCATATCCCTGCCAAAGTGCTTAGGGTCTGAAAGAGTAATTAAAAATAATCAAAGAAAATAATGCTAACTAAATCCATAGGCTAGCACTAAGGTGATAGTTAGATTAATGGACATCTTAGCTAATGGTGCATTTTCTTATTCCAAAAGACCAAGGAACCTTCGGTGGTCACTCACCTTCTTTTTACTAATGGAAAAACTGAGGGACATGAAAGCTATCTGGATGGGAAACAGGGAAGACAGGCTAGACTGAAACCCACGTGGACCACTGAGTTTGTTCATAGACCTGTGCTCCCTCTCACTCCCCATGCTCTTCCCCTTTGTCTTTTTCCATGCCATTCTCCGATGTCACTTTCCAGTTCTCAGAAGCTGAAAAGTTACTTTTGTTTTTTTGTTTTTGCCTCTTTTGCCTCCACCTGATGCCTGTGAGTTACTGGGAAAGCAGGCGCACCGCCCGGCTCTCTTGTGACCTTCCTCCACTGGCTTCTTCCCGTGTGTCTGCTTTTGAAAGGAAAAGAGAGAAAAAGAGTGATTTACTTAATGGATCTTCCCCCTCTCTAAGACCCAGTGGAATCTTAATTATTAAAGCCTGATGTAGCAACCTGTCAAGAGTATGAACTGATCAGTTTATCCTCTTGAGAGTCGAGAGACCAACTCTCTCTACTAGAACCTCCCTTTAAGCAGAATAACTTCTTTTAAATTGTCAGTTGGTTCTTCCAGCTACAGTAACAAGCACTTCAGTTGCTTCCTCTGAACATCACAGGCCAGAAAAAAAAACCTGGTTAAAGAACGTTAAGGAAAAAAAAAAAAGGAATAAGAATATTGAGCACTTGCTACACTATGGGTCAAACGCTGTTTTATTTGTATTATACAAGAAATCCATCTAACTCACAAAAATTGATGAATTATAAACATAGGCGTGACATCAGTCCAAATACGGCACTTAATAAAAGTTGTCGGTATGTGACATTAACACTAAAACATTACCTTTTTTTTTTTTTCTTGATTTAACTATTTATTCTTTTTTTTTTAAACATCTTTATTGGAGTATAATTGCTTTACAATGGTGTGTTAGTTTCTGCTTTATAACAAAGTGAATCAGTTATACATATACATATGTTTCCATATCTCTTCCCTCTTGCAGTCTTCCTCTGAGAAGATTCAGTTCTTTGATCTTCTCTGTGAAGTCTCATGATACCAAGAATCTTACGTTGACTGTAAAGGTGTTTCTCCATTTGCGGTATTCTAAACATGCCAGAAGGAATCAACATACACCATAACATAAAGGAAGCTTATTTTGCTTGGTGTTTTCTCCATACAATCAGAAAATAACTTCTATTCCTCCATGGTTCTAAAGTGAATTACATTGAGGTGGATTGGAAAGAATGTGGAACTGAGAATTGGAAAACCTGCAGGCTGAATCTGGCTTTGTACCTTCGCCAGCTGTGTCACTTGAAGTCACTGAACCTCTCTATGATACACTTCCTCATCTACTATAAAATGAGGAGCACATTTCCACATTGTCTGTTTTGACCAAAAGAGCTAATATAGGATACATGCTATTTAGGATACATCCATTTAAGAAAATTTTCCATTTCTCCTACATCTCCATGTTTCCATAATCCAACAATCAATGATCAGTCACCTACTATATGTCAAACTCTGCCAGGCACTAGGGATACAATCTGAAAAATATTACCTTTGTCTTCTACAAGACCATAATTGGGTGGAGGAACAGTCATGTACACAAGTAACTCTAATGCAATGTTATCATTGCTGTAATAGGGGGACAGTCCAAGTGCTGCAGGAGAACAAACAGGGAAGTTAGAGTGGCCAGGAAAGACTTCAGAAAGGGTATGACATTTGATTAGTGGCTTGATAGATGAATATTTCATATTTTTGCCTAATAACTTCTTTTTCCTCCCACCTACCACTAATTTAATGGATATTTGGTCTTCTTTCAGGATACATTAAAAACCAGTGCTTCAGCTAACCTAACGATGGCACTAAATAAAATTTCCTTCTGACTATACAGCAGCAACCCAGTTGCCAAAGTAAAAACCACATTTCATCTCTCTGTTGCTATGAGAATGGATCCAAAAAATCAAACATAATGGAATATAGATGTGGCCTGAAAATATGCAGTCAGTTGAAGCCATCTGAAAAGACCATGGTTCCCCCTCTTTCATAAGGAAACTATTTTTAGAAGTCTCTGAATGCCCTGTGACTTTATGGCTTCTTCTAGTTTAGACATCCAAACTCCTATATAAGGAATTCTAGCCAAAGAATTAAGCTTCAATTTCTTTTTAGGGATATTCTCAACCTATAAGGACATACGCTGACACACATGTGGCATGGTGGCTCAGGCATTTCTATTGGGACATCTGTAGCAGCACACTCCAACCAGCCTCTGTCACACACCCATAGCAATGCATTCAAACCAAGCCAAGTAACCTGTTTTCTTCATATCAGCAAATGCATCAGGGTAATATTGGTGCAGAAAAATTCACAAGTTGGTGTGGCACTATGCCAAAGTGAATACAGTAAAACCTTAAAGACATGTGCACATGGGACCCTCTAAGGGGATCTTAGATAAAACTTAAATTACCCTTTTTGTATTAAAAATAAGTCCTCCACTGGGGCAACATACAGGATGTTACCTGGCGATTCTCTCATGTACAATTTACATTTTTTAAAATTACCAATTTTAAGTATACAATTCAATACGCCTTGACAAATGGATTCAGTTGTGTGACCACCACCACAATCATGACAAAGAATATTTCCATTTTCACAACAAATTCTCTCAAACATTTTTGTAGAGTCTCCTCGCCTCAGTCCCTGGTCCTTGGCAACTACTGATCTGCTTTCTATCACTATGGTTTTGCCTTTTCTAGAACTTCATATAATTGAAATTATACAATATGAAGACTTCTGCACCTGGCTCTTTCACGTTTTAGATTTATCCATAATGTTGTATGTATCCATAGTTTATTCATTTTTATTGCTGAATACCAGTTCATTATATTTATACACCACAGTTTATCAATTCACAATTTATTTATGAAACAACATTTGGGTTGTTTCCAGTTTGGGGCTACTATGAACATCTGCATGCAAGTCTTTGTGAGGACATGTTTTCATTTCTCTTTGTTTAGTACCCAGAAGTGGAACTGCTGAGACATACACTAAACGTGTGTTCAAATTTTTAAGAAAGTAGCAAACTGTTTTCCAAAGTAGCTGTATATTTTTGCATTCCCACCAGCAATGCTCCAGTTGTTCTGTACCCGTACCAACAACTGGCTTGTCAATCTTTTTAATTTTAGCTATTTTAGTAGGTATGTAGTGGTATTTAATTTGCATTTTCTTAAGACTGATGGTAAGTATAAGATGTGACTGGCATTTAATGTGCTAATAAGAAAGAATGCTGCAATTAAACAATGACACAATGCTTTCTTATCACTTAGAAATTGCATTTTATAGCCTCCCTAAAAAGCTCTCTTAGACTTATTTAAGCATAGTCTTTTTATTATAAATCCCTCACATATAAACAAAAAAGGAATATATAAGCAAAATTAATTGGTGAAGAAAACCCTAATACTTCTTCAAATTTAGAGTCCAGCTCTTCTAAATCACCTTTTGACTCAGTTGTTGATGTTAGTGTTTTCCATATTACATTGACTTTATTTTTAATATTTATTTATTTATTTGGTTGCGTCAGGTCTTAGTTGCAGCAGGCAGGCTCCTTAGCTGTGGCATTCGAACTCTTAGTTGTGGCATGCATGTGGGATCTAGTTCCCTGACCAGGGATCGAACTCGGGCCCCCTGCATTGGGAGCACGGAGTCTTAACCACTGTGCCACCAGGGAAGTCCCTACATTGACTTTTGTGTCAACCGTGGTACTGGAAAGGCAGTCTTTTATTTTGGAAGTCTGCACCATTGTTGCTTCTGAGCTTTTTCTCCAAGCCACCAACAACATTCTGTAAATTTTGATGCTGACACTTACTTGATCTTATTAGACTGGATTGAATTCCTTATCAGAAAAGATTAATATTCCTTCTTCAAATGGTTTATAGATTAAAATGGTGAAATGTTTCAGTTGTCCAATCATGCTACCAGCAATGACAACCAAGATTGCACATGCCCAGGCAATGACAAATGAATTAGTTGTAAAATATCATCAATGGTAAGATAACACCCCAGTTTCAGAGATGTAAGAATATGTAAAAAGGTGCATCTTGGAAACATGAAATAGTTTCAAATAAGCATACTTTTCAAAAGTTGTCTTCTTTATCTTAGATTTGTGTATTTCGATACAGAAAACACACCAATAAAAGCTGAACATCCATCATTCTTAAACTGCATCATGCAATTTAGCAACTAATTAATCATAGTCTTAAAATACACTCAAAGGTTTGTTAAGTTAGTGTTCTCTCCCCAAGTAGACCACAAGTCCCTCTCCTTCAGGAACTTTACCTTTGATTCCTCTCATATTGATTATAGCATTGTTTCTCAAATTTTATGTAATGATCCATTAGAGAGTCATGAAGTGATTTTAGTGGGTCATGACCAGCACTTTTTAAACAAAATAGCATAGAATAAAAAACATAAAAGTGAAATACATAGTAAAGGTAAGGGCCACTTCATAAACTTTTCAAACATTTCAAAAATGTTTTTTTGGTCAATTGTATATTTGAGTGCTGGTTGTGATATCTAATGTATTTCTTAAAGCATGCTGTAATCAAAAATGTTTGAAAAATATTACTATAATAGCATGAGAAGCATTCAATAATATTGAATGATTGATTTTTGCAGTCGGAAGCCAATTTTAAACTTTTTTAAGTGGCCCAAACTTTTGATCCAATTCTTTAAAAGTTATTATCAGGTTGGTATATTTTTACCTTCTTTCAGTGAGGGCAATATTAGAAAAAACCTTGCACTCCCTCAGTTTATATGATTACAATATAAATATATCTGTTTCTAAGGGAAAGAGTTTCAATTTCTGACCCACAAATGAGATAATCAGAGTTCAGTGATCTGGAATGGACCCAAACTTTTAGGTCCTGGGTGGTTAATTATTTAGCACCCTTTCAAAACTAAGATCCTTTAAACAATTATTCAACATTTGTTTGAAAGAACGCTCTCTCCTCAATTCCCCAGTTAGTAAGTCTGGCCCCAAATCTGCAAACTCAAACCAATGACACAAAAAACTTGATCCATCTCCCTTGAAAGCAGTTCCAGGACTATTTATTTGCCAGTTTTTCAAACATACTATTTGGTGGGACCTCACCTCCCATGCACGTGACTTATCAAAATAGCGATCATCTCCCTACCTCCTTCTTCCAACTAAATTTGATAGTCTTCCAGGAAGAATTCTGGTACATATGTTCAGATCTATGTTCAGATCTTCCATCTATGTTACTTTTCCAGTAATGTCCTGATCAATTGGATTGCTCCAGAGCTGTCTGGCTAACTTACCTCTCACTCCCCTTAATCTAGCTCTGGCTGTAATAGGAAAGCCTCTGTCCTGGAGCCAGGAGATGTGGGTGCCTATCCTGGCCATATTGCACAACAAGTGACCTTTGGCATATTATTTAGACACACTGGGCCCCAATTTCTTTATCTACAGACAAAATGAGCTCTCTGACTTTATGTGGTCTCATGCTCTTTCTATCTCTATAATTCCATATCTTTGATGAATAGTTTTCATATCTGCTCCAATAGATAGGAGTTATAAGAAATGGAGGTATGGACTCAAGACCATGTCCTCCTTCTAGCCATAAAAAACTCTACTTTAATAATTTTTGTTTGTTGATCCTGTGTAAGATTTCATTTGAATGAATGATTCCTTGAACAAAATAAATATAGGAAAACTATTCAAGTATTTTCTGAGTAGCCCCTATGTGCCTGGTGGATACTTGAGAGCGTGTTTATGTTATTTCATTTGCAAACTTGAAAGCACTACACAATGTAATATGCTTACTTACATTAAATGGAGACAATTTTGTAAAAAATAATTTATTTTATCATTAAAATATGTCTATCAGACCTAGTATTGTTATGATCCATAAGAAGAATATAGTTGAAAACATTTGTATATTCAACTGGGAAATAAAAGCATTTTATAAAGAGAACTGAATTTCTGTAAACTATATCTCACTAAATCAAGTTAACAACATTATTATAGCATTTCCTTGCAAATAAGGAAGTGCTGAAAATCGTGAGAACAGAGCGAAATAAATAAGAATATACCAGATTATTTTGACTTTTAGTACCAGCTATCTCTTTCACAACTCCTTGAGGGCAGGAGAGGTATACCTATTATACATCTGTTTCTCTCAACAGCACCTACAATGGGACTTTATTACACATCAGCTTAATGAATGAAATGTGCCAGGCACTCAGCTCTGGGAGGTAACACCCCACTGCTCCCACCAGTATAAAGCAGAGTGACCACACGACCCTGGTTTACCCGGGACGGTCCCACTTTAAGCCTGTTGTAGGGTTATAGTACCCTTTTTCACTCTCAGAGGGTCGTGTTTTACAAGATAAATCATATGCTTGCCCTAATTATAAGCCTCACTCACATTATTCTGCCTTTCAGCTGCTGTTTTTTTTTTTTTTTTTTTTTGGCTGCGTTGGGTCTTCGTTGCTGCGCGCGGGCTTTCTCTAGTAGCGGCGAGCGGGGGCTACTCTTCATTGCGGTGCGCGGGCTTCTCACTGCGGTGGTTTCTCTTGTCGCGGAGCACGGGCTCTAGGAACGCGGGCTTCAGTAGTTGTGGCACGTGGGCTCAGTAGTTGTGGCTCGCGGGCTCTAGAGCTCAGCCCCAGTAGTTGTGGCGCACGGGCTTGGTTGCTCCGCGGCATGTGGGATCTTTCTGGACCAGGGCTCAAACCCGTGTCCCCTGCATTGGCAGGCGGATTCTTAACCACTGTGCCAACAAGGAAGTCCCGAACATTATCTTCTTACTTACCTTACTGAACAGAGTAAATGGACTGAAATAATTTCTTGACCACTCAGAACCATCATTATAAGCCAGCAGGAGAGCTATGTAGCATTATATAGATCCCTGAAAGGGTTTTTAAGGTATCTAAACTTTTCTCCCATATATATTCAATTATCTCAGACATAAACACTTGGCATGAATACTGAAAGGAAGTAAAATAGGTAATGACCATCTTCCTTGTGCCTCAAACTTTCTGTACTTGTGACCAAGTGCCTATACCTTACTGTGCATATTCTGTGTATTATGGATGAAGACCTGAAGGTAACTCCTCCTCCGACCTCCAATAGCAGGCTTACATTCAGTGACAGACATTTTTCTCATAGCTTAGAGATTTTTTTTAAAAAACATCTTTATTGGAGTATAATTGCTTTACGTGGTTGTTAGTTTCTGCTGTATAACCAAGTGAATCAGCTATACATATACATATATCCCCATGCCCCTCCCTCTTGCATCTCCCTCCTATCCTCCCTATCCCACCCCTCTAGGTGGTCACAAAGCACCGAGCTGATCTCCCTGTGCTATGCAGCTGCTTCCCACTAGCTAACTATTTTACATTTGGTAGTGTATATATGTCCATGCCACTCTCTCACTTCGTCCCAGGTTACCCTTCCCAATCCCCATGTCCGCAAGTCCATTCTCTACGTCTGCGTCTTTATTCCTGTCCTGCCCCTAGGTTCATCAGAACCTTTTTTTTTTTTTTTAGATTCCATATATATGTGTTAGCATATGGTATTTGTTTTTCTCTTTCTGACTTACTTCACTCTGTATGACAGACTCTAGGTCCATCCACCTCACTACAAATAACTCAACTTCGTTTCTTTTTATGGCTGAGTAACATTCCATTGTATATATGTGCCACATCTTTATCCATTCATCTGTCGATGAACACTTAGGTTGCTTTCATGTCCTGGCAATTGTAAATAGAGCTGCAATGAACATTGTGGCACATGACTCTTTTTGAATTATGGTTTTCTCAGGGTATATGCCCAATAGTGGGATTGCTGGGTCGTATGGTAGTTCTATTTTTAGTATTTTAAGGAACCTCCATACTGTTCTCCACAGTGGCTGTATCAATTTACATTCCCTCCAACAGTGCAAAAGGGTTCCCTTTTCTCCACACCCTCTCCAGCATTTATTGTTTGTAGATTTTTTGATGATGGCCATTCTGACTGGTGTGAGGTGATACCTCATTGTAGTTTTGATTTGCATTTCTCTAATGATTAGTGACGTTGAGCATCCTTTCATGTGTTTGTTGGCAATCTGTGAAACACAAAAGACACTGCATAGCCAAAGCAATCTTGAGAAAGAAAAATGGAGCTGGAGGAATCAGACTCCCTGACTTCAGACTATACTACAAAGCTACAGTAATCAAGACAGTATGGTACTGGCACAAAAACAGAAATATAGATCAATGGAACAGGATAGAAAGCCCAGAGATAAACCCACGCACATATGGTCACCTTATATTTGATAAAGGAGGCAAGAATATACAATGGAGAAAAGACAGCCTCTTCAATAAGTGGTGCTGGGAAAACTGGACAGCTACATGTAAAAGAATGAATTTAGAACACTCCCTAACACCATACACAAAAATAAACTCATAACGGATTAAAGACCTAAATGTAAGGCCAGACACTGTAAAACTCTTAGAGGAAAACATAGGCAGAACACTCTATGACATAAATCACAGCAACATCCTATTTGACACATCTCCTAGAGAAATGGAAATAAAAACAAAAATAAACAAATGGGACCTAATGAAACTTAAAAGCTTTTGCACAGCAAAGGAGACCATAAACAAGATGAAAAGACTACCCTCAGGATGGGAGAAAATATTTGCAAATGAAGCAACTGACAAAGGATTAATCTCCAAAATATACAAGCAGCTCATGCAGCTTAGAGCTTTTTTGTTTTATGAATCATTACCCCAAGATGGCCAGAAGCCTGAAATACAGTGAATGTGTAGGAGGGACCCACATGGGTAACAATTACATTGCATTAATTATACAAGTAATTCTGGTCTTCTGGTGGGAAAATTGCAAGAGTCAATGACGTACAAGTGAGTATTAGAGCTAATATCTCCACCCCTACCCTAATCATAAGACATAGAAATCTAAGTAGCCTTTGTATTGCATTGCAAATTTGCTTGGATTTAGAGAGCCATGGGCTTAGAACATTTCCTAAAAATTTGCTTGGCCCCCAAAATGCCTAGCTAGATCCTCGAATGTATTCCATGACCCTCATATAATAAAGGCTCACAATTCCCTGGTTATAACCTTACACAAAAGCTCCTAGGGCCTTTCCAAAATACCCATCATATCCAAAATAAGACATGCTTCAGATTTAGGCCAAAGTAAGCACCCATATCTAATATGCTATCAGCTGCTACAGCCATAACGTTTATTTGCCCTATTTGATAATTTTCTGATTGTTGAAATTTTGGTAAGTATTTTAATGCATGTATTATCTTCCTACTTGAAGCTCCTGTTCTTTCTCAAAGAAAAGTAAAAACCAAAATTATTTTTGCACCTACATTGCTGTTATGGCATCTTCAGATCTGTAAATAAATTCTCATTTGTACATTCTGTTGGTGGTTTCTCTCTTTCTTTCTTTCTCTCTTAATTATTGGAAACTTGAAGTGAAAATGAATCAGCAACCATGACTGCTGCACTTAAGGAAATGTATGATCTGGTTTATAATTTATGTATTAGCTCCCGAAGGAACTTAAGTACTTAGCTCCCAATTTATGATGAAAGGATGAGTAACAGCATCTCTTAATTTACATCTGATTCAACTTGCTCATTTTATCTAAATCTAATGTCTAGATTTAGTTCTCATTCTACACTCATTTCACCAGCAGTTTAGTCTCTAAATGTGGAGCTGCAATAAAATATTTATTTTACCCAATACCTTCTTTCTAGTTTTGAGATAAACCATAGCATCGTGTCTTTGATATTCTCAGAACACACAACTGCTCTACCTGATGGTGAATAGCATTAGGCAAAGGAATTATTTTTCAGGAAACTATGAGGGAAAGAAGGAAGGGGAGGAGAGGGAACTCACATAGAGAAGCATTTTTTTTAATTGGATGAATTAATAATCAACTAAATATTGTCAAACTTTTCTAAGGGTCATTATATTCATTTCTTTCTTATCCCCACATCAAATCTAAACTTCCCGGTCTGCCATATAGCCACTGAGCATGCCAGCTTCCTGCTTTCATAGAAGCTATTGATAGCACACCATCATCTGAGGTGTTCTTGAACATCGACTTTTCACTACTCAGCAGCATGATGGAGAAATCAAGGATGGTCCATGGAAATAGCTAAAGGTCTTGTTTTAGGGCAAACTTGCTTATGCTGCAATATGTGCTTCTAAGTTTATTGGGGATAGGATGTCCTTTCTTTTATGAAATGATGTTGATAATGTTTGAAAAAATAAAAGATGGGCAACAAAACCCCCCCCAAAAAAATTCCCTGTCTGGCTTTCCAGATTTGGCATTATCCTTCCCATCTAATCATATCTTCCACTTCCCTCCGACACAAAGTGTCTGCCCCCTCAAGTCCTACACAAGCTCTGCTCACTCCCACATCTTAAACTGTGTGACTTGACCATTTAGAACGTGTGTGCGTGATTGGAAAGAACATTATGTAGGAACTGGTGAGCCTGGATTTTATTCCTTTCTTGCTAATAAACTGGGTGACCTTAGCTATGTTACTTAACCCCTCTGAGCCTCAGTTTCTTCATTTATAAAGTGAGAGTGTTAGCTTGATATGGTCAGATTATATCACTACTTAGATCATTCTCTATTCCTACCTTACTAACTGAAATATCCTTTTAATTCCATAGTTCTTATCATCATTTGATATAATATGTATTTTACTTATTTATTTTTTCTTACACACCTCTATTAGAATGAAAGCTCTGTGTGGGCAAAGTTTCTTCCCATTTTGCCCACTGCTGTATTCCCAGCACTTAGAGGAGTTCAATGCATTGTAGCCACTAAATAAGTCTTTGTTGATTGAGTTAAGGCATTAAAGGTTCATACATATTATTCTTCCTTAAATATGCTCTGCAAGTCAGAGTTCCTCCCTCAAATTCTGCTGACTACTCCAAACCCAAATCTCCCTTCCATGCACTTCTAATGCAATTACAGTTAGAGCTATACAGTTTGGCATTTAAGAATTCTCTGAATATTCCAGATATATCAGCACCAACTTTTTAAATAGAGAATATACATTTCTTAGGGCCAAGTGCTATGCCTCGTCTGTCATATATTTGCTAGGTATCTGATTGATTAAATTGATGGAAAGTGTCAGCCTTGCATCAGGAAACTAACTCAAGCTTTAGCCATCTGCACCTCATGGGGGCTCATGGGGGTGATCAAACCACCCAAGATACATCTCTGCAAGCAGAAAAGGAGAAGAGAAGTCAACATTTCCTTTGCCAGCCAGTGTCCATGAAAGCATGTAATAGTATCTGCTGGTAACAGAGAGACTATACAGGGCAGATGGAGTTTTTTGGGGGAGAATCAGAATAAAAATAACTGGAAGGATCTTTCAAAACGAAGAAAGAAATGGTAGAGGACTTGAATTCAATTTTAGAGATAGAATAGAATTAGAATTTATAGAGATAGAATAGAAAGTAGAATTTAAGAGATAAAAAAGCATCTTAGACATTGTCTCTTACCCTATGCTTGTCTGAGAAAATGAGGATAACAGAAGTGAAGTGACTTGCATAAATGCACACAGATTATTAGTGAAAGTACCATGAAACACTGCTCATCAAAATCTGATCTGGAAAATTGAATTTTCTCATTAAAGTTTTACAGGAAATGCATTTGATTTGTAGCTATGACCAAAATGCTTTCTAGAATATACCTGCAAGGATATACAATATATTGGGACATTTTACTTCTAAGTATAGCTTAGTTTAAGTAATTGAGTCTGCCTTGGATATTTTAGGGACATGTTACTGAGCATCAACTATAACTGTAGCATATTAACAATGTGAAAATTATAGGAGCAAGAACTTGCTAGGCTCTGACAATGGATTTTGGGATATTGGTTTTTATAATAAATTGTTTTCTCTGGATTTGCTTCTTTCTCCTAAAAAATCAAATGCTAAAAAACCAAAACCATTGAATTAGAAGTCTAAATTAGTTCATTCCCAGTTCTTTAGTTCACTGTATAATCACAGAACAGGATTTTTTAAAAATATGAATTAACTATATCATTGCCCAAACTCTGATTTTGCTTTTATGAAGAGGTGTTGGTGAGTTAGTGAAATAGATCCTTATTGACTATGCTTCTATTTCCATTGCAGAATCATAGAACATTGGATTAGGAAGAGAATTTAAAGAACACCTTGCCCTATCCCCTCATTTACCCATGAGGGAATGGAGGTCCAAAGAGGTTGAGTGACAAGCCCAAAGCTATACAGCCAGTTAGTGTTAGGACCTCTTATAAAATCCCAGTGGTTAACTTCAAGACTGTAACCAAAGAGAGGTATCCTAGCTGCTGGAGGAGGAAACCTCCCGCAGGCTTCCAGTATCTCTCAGTTACTATAAGTCCAGACCCAGGCACACAACTTCCTTATGATTCCATAGACCTATTGGTGAGAATGTACTCCTTAATTGCTGGACATTGCCCTGTTGGCCCTAGAAAGGTTGCCAAGTGAGGGTTCCTGATGTCCTGCCAAGTCTTCCATCCTTTCTGTTAAGTGATCCACAGCATGGACGCCACACCTGAAAAAAAGCTCATTCTGTGCCCTAATCAAATTTCTGACGTGATTCCTTACTAGGGAACTCTGATCAATCCTGTCTGGACTTCACTTTAATCTGCTCATTTTTTGAGCATTCATAGCACATAGTACTCACTGTAGAAGACCGAGGGAGCCACAGTTTCTGAATGAATGGATGCCGTTGTTGCTACGCTGGTAAACTCTCTCAGATTTGGCCTGGGAAGCATACATTTTAATGTCCCAGGTTAAAATTTACTTTACTTGTGGAATGCATTCATCAATGACATAATTTTATTTTGCTTGTTTAATTGAGTAACATCACAAGTGCGGGAGACAAATACATTAGTTGGGTTGGGGTTCAGGAAAGTGTCTACATCTATTTCAGGGAACTAATAATGACATCTAAAAAAGCAAACACTTACAGCACTTAGGATGCACTAGGTACTCTTCTAAGAGCTTTACACTGTTAGTTCACTTAATCTTCAGAAAAACCCTAAGAGGTAGGTATTAATATTATCCCATTGTACAGATAAGAAACTGAGCACAGATACAGTAACTTGCCCATTGTCACATGGCTAGTAAGTGGCAAGGCTGGGATTGTGAACCCAGAAGTTCATATTTTCACCACTATGCTATACCTAACACAGGAAATTTGAGAAAAGAAATTAAAACAACCTTTTAACCTCCATTTTCTAGGCATTTCAGGTTAAAGTATTTGGGGATCTGAGATAATTATTTGGACAACTGACCTAAGAGCTAAAGATTCAACCATGCAATCACCTGATAATTTTTATCATAATTCAGTTTACATTTTCACAGTTTTACAAAATAGAGTCAAATGTATGAGAACATTTCTATACTACTTGACCTTGATAAGTAAAATATGTCACTAGCTACCTACTATATGCCAGGCTTTGGAGCAATAACCATGAATTAGTCACAGTTCTTCTCAAGACGCTTACTGTCTTATTGGTGGAGACAATATTTAAACATAGAAAAAATGCAACAACGTGAGCAATGCATGGTACATATCAAATTGGGAGGCTGACAGCAAGTGCAAAAAAAAAGATCCTTCTAGAAATAATTTGACATTCAGCATTCCAAACACTAAAGAATCTAAAAACCTCCTGGAATAACTCAAAGTTAGAAAATTGTGAAAAGTTTCTTATTTTCTATTATAATTTGTGGTGCTATTACTTTTCAATTCTTCGTATAGTCAAATAAACATTTTCTTAAATATACACTCATTAAAATACTTTGATTAGGATTTTAAAGGATTTCGAATTAGATACCAGCTGAATATTTTCTTTATTACTGAATAACATCTTCTATTAAAGCTTCAGTGTGTTTAATGTTTATAGTTTCTTTTCATGTCTGCTTTTCTTTAAAAAATAATAAACATAAGTCCCTTGACTATAATGGTAGCAAGTTTTCAAAATAAACCATACAAATATCAGAAATACCAGCATTCTTAACAAGGTAATTTCCCTCCCCTGTAAAGGAACCATTTCTTGATCATTCTTCATGCATTAAATATTATCCCATTGTATGCAGAATGTGTAGACTAACTTTGTTTACATCTCAATTTAATTTTCAGTTTTAATTTTCTTTATTTTGCACAATGGGTTAGGGATTATCCATTGTTCTTCAGTAAACTACAATTCGTTTGAACAGTTATAATCATTTTCATTCCCAACTCATTCTCACTGAAATCTGTAAGAATAACAACAAGCTCTGGGAGAATTTATCCATTGTTATGGAATGAATTGTGTCCTCCCCCCTAAATTCATACGTTGAAGCCTGAACCTCAGAATGTAACTTTAAAGAGGTAGATAAGACTTTTAAAGAGGTAAGTAGGTTAAAGTGAGGCCATTAAGGCATGCCTTTATCCAAAGTGATTGGTGAACTTATAAGAAGAGGAGATTAGAACACACCAGGGATGTGCACCCACAGAGGAAAGACCACTTACGGACAATGTGAGAAAGTAGGCAGCCGTCCACAAGCCAGGAAGAGGGCCCTCACCAGGAACTGAATCTGCTGGCACCTATACCTTAGACGTCCAGCCTCCAGAACTATGAGAAAATAAATTTCTGTTGTTTAAGCCACAGTCTGTGGTATTTTGTTATGGCAACCCTAGCAAATTAACATACTCATTTTGAGAGGCTTACCTTCCTCTCCAACAAAGCCAATTTCTTAGAGTCAGTGCTTCAAGAATTCTGGTTTGTACATATTATCTCATTTTCTACCTTCCTCTCTATGTCATATTTACTCTCCTTTTCTCTACTCAATCAAGCCTAATTCTAAACTACAAACTATAACCCTGGTGACAGGGTCATTTCTGAAATACATGCAAAAACTGACAACTTTTTAATTTTTAGCAACGACAGTATACAGAGTCAGAGCGCCTCTCCAAAATTAAAAACATTTTTAATTTTGAGAGCCACTAGTTTTTGTCATCATCATTTTCATTAAAAATGTAATTTGCATCAACAATTTTTTAAAAAAATCAAACAATGTGAGTATATATAAAGTTAAAAGTGGAAGCTGACCATTCATCAAATCCTTCTTGCTGACCATTCACCAAATCCTTCTCCAAAGAAATATTCACAATTTGGTAGGTAAATGCCCTGCTTTATTTATTTATTTATTTATTTAATTTTTTGGCTGTGTTGGGTCTTCGTTGCTGTGCGCGGGCTTTCTCTAGTTGCAGCGAGCAGGGTCTACTCTTCGTTGAGGTGCACAGGCTTCTCAATGCAGTGGCTTCTCTTCATTGAGGTGTGCAGGCTTCTCACTGCGGTGGCTTCTCTTGTTGTGCACCACGGGCTCTAGGCGCACAGGTTTCAGTAGTTGCGGCTTGCAGGCTCTAGAGTGCAGGCTCAGTAGTTGTGGTGCACGGGCTTAGTTGCTCCACGGCATGTGGGATCTTCCCGGACCAGGACTTGAACCCGTGTCCCCTGCATTGGCAGGCAGATTCTTAACCACTGCGCCACCAGGGAAGCACTGCCCTGCTTTAAATGAAGGACTCTCCTCTAAAACACATTTGCAATACTTGTACAGGCTACCTCCTTATTCTGTGAGCACCACTCTAGCAAATGTCTCACTCCTTGGAAGAAAAGATACCGTCTTCATTTCTGGGGCTGGAGACCCAAGTCAAGGCCTCACAACCTGGATATCTGACAGCAAGAGCAGAATATCAGCCTTTGCAGACAGCCTTCCGTAAAGTCCTAATAAAAGAAGCCCAGAATTGCTTAAACATTAGATGAGTAACTGTTCAGATTTATTTGTTCCTGACACAATATGCCAACCCTTGCAGTTGAAAATTAAACGATAATATACTTCCCCCTCTGTTCTACACAGCAATAACCTGTTTCCCTGGTGGATAATCAGAGGCCAAAGGGTGGGTAATTTATCACAAAAGAGAAATGGGAGGATTGCCAAAAGTAACAAAGGGGCAGTGATATCCTTGCTCCTACTATATGGCACTGGTTTAATTAAGGCAAAGTTAATAAACTTTCCCAGCAATGTAAGCTCAAGTCCAGTCTTCTCCTTAAAGCCAAGGCAGCCAGCCAGATCACAAAAAATAGGAAGTAATAGATATCATGTTAATCACCTTTTTTTTACAGTCAAGAGCTATATTCCTGGGAATCAAAAGACTAGTGTATTATAATCTAGTTGTTTTCTCTAAAACTCTCTAATAATATTTCGTATAATTATGCAAATTAATGTGGGCCATACTCTCAGAAACTAAAAGAAAGACAGGTTTCAGGAAAAAGATGCAAAGTCAGTAAGAAAATTAACTTCTGTCTGTTTTTTTATTAAAGTTAATTTACAGGCTATTTTTCATGAGAATTGCGTATGTATGTGTGGGTGTGTGGGGGTGTGTGGTTAAGTGTTTGAAACCACTGTGCCCATTCTCATAATCATGTGATAGCTGAGCCTGTTTAACAAGTTGCTGGAGATGACCCTGAGGAAACAAAGTAGTATTAATAAGTAGATGGGGAGGTAATGCAAATTTTGTAGCTGCTAAATTTTGGTTGCAGGTTCAAACTTATATACATGGAAACGGTGACTGCGGCTGTACACACAAAATGAAACAAGAGAATTCAAAGTCAATGTTTAGATAACTAATGTAAAAATATGTGTAATGATATACATAATGAAGAGATGAATTACACACTTCGTGTGGGGTAGGGAGGACACATCTTTAAGGACTGTAGCAATAACAGCTAATATTTATTAAGTGCTTATTATATACCAGGCATTATTAACTATTTAACCCCCACTACAGCCCTGTTAGGTAGATTCTATTATTGTCCCCATTTTACTGATGAGGAAATCAAGTTCCAGAAAGGCTAAGTGACTTGCCCCAAGTCACACCATTAACAAGTGTGGGTTCAGTTGGTGAGTTGGCCATCTGATCCCAAGTCTCGATGTATCTTCAGGTCTTGGAATCCCAAAACTGAAAAACACCTTAGAGGCATACTATTTCAGTCTTCCACCAAAAACTTGAACAGGAAGTCCCCCAGCCTCCCACGGGATAGCTCTTCAGAAAGAGGAAGCTCACCGAGGAAACCCTTGTAGGAGCAACTCTCTTAGAAATTTCTTCCTTCTAGTTTGAGTGGTACTTGTTTCCCCTGCACCTTTCACTTATGCATTCAGTGTCCGGTCTGCACCCTACCCCTAGCGGAGCTAATCCCCCCATTCACAAGACAGCTTTTTTTTCCATTTTATTTTATATTGGAGTATAGTTGATTAACAGTGATATATAAGTTACAGGTGTACAGCAAAGTGATTCAGTTATACCCATACAAGTATTAATTCTTTTCTAAATACTTTTCCCATTTAGGTTATTACAGAATATTGAGATGTATTGCCTATGCTATACAGTAGGACCTTGTTGGTTATTTATTTTAAATACAGTAATGTATACACGCACAAGACAACATCTGAACATTTGTGGAAGACTCTCACATTACCCCTTGAGACTTCTTTTTACTACATACTGAAAGTGATTTTCCCCTGAAAACAAACCAGATCTCATCATTCCCTATTTGAAATGTCTGTTGACTCCTCTTTGCCTGTGAGATAACCAAATTCCAAATTCCTTTGCGTGGCATTCATATGCCATGGCTCAAACCAAAGAGGAGTCTATCTCCTACTTACATTCAATCTAAGATGGATGTTCCTTATCTATGGGCACCTACGCTCCAAAAGGTAATTCAGGAACCCAGGTTTTGTCCATCTCCAACAAGTGGCTTCTAAGGTTGCCATGCATACCTACAGTGAGATGGAGATTAGCATATAGGAGATGTAGACCTAGAATGGTGCGGATCACTTCCAACCACCTGGCAGTTGTGAGGACTCTACCACATGGCTTCATTTAAGTGCAAAGGAAATGGCTGCACTCAGGAAGAGGAAGAAACAGTCTGGTGAGCAGCCAGCCCATCTCTGGTGACCTTCCCTTCCCTTTTCTGCCTCATGCGCCACCACTTTTCCTTAAGCAACTATATTCAAATCTAACCCAACTTCCTATTATTCTAAAGCATGTCAGGTCCTCACTTTGCTTTATGCATGCTGCTTTGCTACATCTAAGTACCCTTCTTTGTTTTGTAAAATCCTATTCATACTTCAAGTCCTAGTTCAAATATGACTCCCACTCTTCCCCATCTCTCATTCCCCCAACAGCTAGTGTTATTTTCTGACTCCGCTGTGTTCTCACAAAACTTGAAACATTTATGCATTGTCAATTTTACACATCTATATGCATATACATAAAAACCCCATTGTATTATATTCGTGTTCACGTTCTCTCCGTTATCTTTAAAACTCTCAATTTTCCTTTTTTCACCTCTGTAGGCCTTCCGTATCTCTTACCTGGACCATCGCAAAAGCCTCCATACTGATATCCCTTTCTGACCATCTTACCACCCTCCACACAGCTCCTAGAGTAATTTATCAAAAATGCAAATCATGCCATGGAATCCACCTCCTACTGAAAACCTTCTAAGACCCATGGTCTAGAGCAGCTACTCTTAAAACTCAGGGATCCTTGAGTCCCTCTTCCAGAGAGTTTCATGCTGCAAGTCTAGAGTAGCATCCAGAAAGCTGCAGTTTTAATAAATGCCCAAATGATTTCGATGTAGGAGGTTGGTAGACCGTATTTTGAGAAATAATGAGTTACGGGAAAAACCCCCAAGTCTTGATGTGTCACATGTTCTACTAATACCAAGTTATGTGTATGTCCTTGTAGATATGTTACATTTTGAGTCCACTGTACTTCCACACACACTCTAACTTATACTTAGATTGCTCCTCTCTGTGTGGTCTTCCTAATGGATTTTTATTCATTCTTGAAAATGCCCCTTAGGCCTCATTCATCTTGGAGCCTTCCCAGTCCCTCCTTGCTCACGCAGAATTAATCTCTTCCTCCATATAATTTCTGTGCCTTGTAAATATTTATGTTTCTACATATATCACATTGGCAGAGATACAACAAGCCTGGACTGAGAGGGACAGAGAGAGTGAAAAATGAAAAAAGGCCATTAGACCCTCAAACTCCTACGAGCAGGAAGCAAGCTGCAAAAAACTACTCAGGTGGACTTCCCTGGTGGCACAGTGGTTGGGTATCCGCCTGCCGGTGCAGGGGACACGGGTTCAGGCCCTGGTCCGGGAGGATCCCGCATGCCGTGGAGCAACTAGGCCCGTGCACCACAACTACTGAGCCTGCACGCCACAACTACTGAAGTCCATATGCCTAGAGCCCGTGCTCCACAACAGGAGAAGCCGCAGCAATGAGGCCGCGCATCACAACAGAGAGTGGTCCCCGCTCGCCGCAACTAGAGAAGGCCTGTGTGCAGCAGCGGAGACCCAATGCAGCCAAAAATAAATAATAAATAAATAAATTTACAAAAAAAAAAAAAACTACTCAGCTGCAGACACATACTACCTTTCACTAAACAAAACCAATGGCTCACAGGTTGGAAATAAGAGCAGAGGGTGGAACCAAGAGCCATGAATAATTATTTCCAGGCCTTGCTTCCTAATCAAGAACTTCAGCCTGTGCCCAGCTGGATTTCAGAATTGCCATGGACCAAGGACTCCTGTGCACACTGCATGTTCCCCTTTCTTAACAGGAGGGTCTATAGTGGTTATGCCAGGCTCATCTCGCCATTGCATGTTGGCTGCAGGAGGAGTAGATAACATGTCTCTTCAGTTTATACGTCTTCAGATCAAGGGGAATGGTATTAAAGGGGACTACACCCAAGGAGTCTCTCCACACTTGGACCTGACTTTGAAGCCAACATCGTGGATTTTAAGCTGATAATTTAAGTGAATGAGACTCTTGGGGGGTAAGGGGAAGAGTTTAGTATATTTTGCATGTGGAGACATTAAAAGTAATTTGTGGCCAGAGGAAGAACTGTGATGGTTTTCAAATAGGTCCACAAATTCTTTGATACTCCTCCCTTCCAAGATGGAGCTATTTTCTCTCCCTTTAAGAGTGACCTATACTTACTGACTTGCTTTTAACAAATAAGATGCAGTAAAAGTAACAATATGTGATAGCCAAAATTAGGTTATAGATGGCCTCCTCCTTAATCTCCTTCTCCCTCGGATCATCTCTCTGGGAGAAGCCAGCTGTCACATTAGGAGAACACTCAAACAGCCCTACGGAGCAGCCCCTGTGGAAGGTAACTGAGGCCTCCTGCCAATAGCCTTAATAACCCACAGAAAAATTAGTTAGTGAGTCCTCTTGGAAAAGATCCTCCAGCCCCACCCAGGCCCTCAGATGCGTACACTCTTGGCTGACACCTTGACTACAACTCATGAGATTCTCTGAACCACAGCCATCCATTTTAAGTTAGTTAATATCTAAGTTTGTGCATTAATTTGTTACACAGCAGTAGATAACTAATACACTGGGTAATTACAAATCTTTACTTTTATTCATTCAGGGTCAGGTGCGCTCGTAGGCACTTGCATATAGTAATGAACAACGTGAGCATAATTTTCCTCTCAAGATAGACTAGTGGGAAAGGCAGATATTAACAAACACATGCATTTATATGTACAGATCGTGGTAAGTACTGAGAGAAAAGAGTATGCAATGAGGAGAAAAATGGGAGAGATGTAATTTAGATTTGGAGGATCTCTATAAGGATGTGGCATTTAAGCACGGATCTAAAAGAGGGGCAGGCTTTAGCCAGCTGAAATTGTGGGAAGAGACTTTCAGGCAGAGCAAACAGCTTGCACCAAGGCCTTGAGTTAGGCGAAGGCATGGATGGATCAAAGAACCAAGGGGATGAGGGAGGCAATGTGACTCGAGTGTCATGAGCAGGAGGGAGATGGGATTGAGTTGAGGTTGGAAACGGAGGCCAGAAGCAGATCGTGCAGAAACTTGTGGGCCATGATGAGGACTTTTTAGCTGAGGAAAGGCTCTGAAGGCTGAAGAATAACACGATCCAGTGTATTTTATTAAATGACCACTCTGAAGTTCACATGGAGAATTGATTAGAAAGGGACACGAATAGAATGGGGAACCGTTAGGAGCCTCTGAATGTAGACCAGGAGGGGAAAGAAAGTGGATCAGCCTTGGTAGTGGAGATGGAGAGAAGTAAATGGATTCAAGCAATACCAAGGGCTCAGAATAACTAAGACTTTAATCCATCAAGTCTAGCAGAAAAAGCAAAACTTCTAATTAAGAAAATTTAGGGGACTTCCCTGGCAGACCAGTGGTTAAGATGTCATGCTTCCAATGCAGGGGGCGTGGGTTCGATCCCTGGTCAAAAAGTCAAAGTCAAATCCCATATAAATTTTTCTGTGAGTTATTACCTAATATTTTACTGCTTAATAGTCATTCCGCTTTTTCTAAAATGACTCTCCAAAAGCATATGAACTCTAATGTTAGTGTCTAGAGAAAGGAAACAGAGGAATAATTTTCTGAACTTTTCTTTTGACTAAAAATGTGAATTATCAAGACTTTTATAAAATGATCCAATTACATAGCTGCAGCACCAAAGAGGTGAACTTAGGTTAAATAGAATACTATTTGGGAGGGAGTCCGTTGTTTGTCTGTTTCCATTTTATTGCTACTTGTATAGTCACGTAAAATCTTAAGTTACAGTGTTTTACCTGGCTACCACAATTATACAGATAATATGCCCATAAGATTGCCAAGGTAAATAAGCTAAGGGTGATCCTTTGAAAAGCTAGACCTATTCTACCAGGTCAGTTCCAAAGATGTTGCAATCAAGGGGTGTGTTTTGAGTTGGATGTTTCCTGTTCTGGTTACCTAAACTGCACCACTCCTGTGTTAAATACCATGTGTCTAGGTCTAGGAAAGGCTAGAAAGGAAGAAAGGGCGAAACATACTTGACTGCACATTTAAAAAACTGAGGTCATGCTATGTAGAAGGGTGTTCTTGGACGGTAACTGCTTCAGAACTCCTTTCTTCAATTAGAGACATTTATCCTTTAGAGCAACATTCCTCAAAGTGTGGTTCAGGAGCCATTTGCATGCATCAGCATCACCCGAGATGCTCATGAAAATACAAGTGCTGATTCAGTAAGTCCTAGCTGGGCCCCTTGAACCTGTGTCTTAAAGAGCATTGAGGGAAACCCAATTTATATACACTAGAATTTAAGTATCTGTACTATAGGATACACTATCATGGCTTGATAAAAACTCTAAGTATATGCAAAGTTATCTGGTTTGATAGCCAAAGGACATCAAACCGTTTCCAAAGAAAGGGAGATTTTCAGGCAGAATTATAAATCTATTACTTTACTTTGAGGAGAGTGACAGTATTAAACTCATATAAATCTTTCAAAATCTTCCATTCTTCATAATTTGAAAACTTGCTGTTGGCTGTCAAAACTAAATTGGTCAAAGCAACGTCAATTTTCTTTCTTCAGAGGTTTTCGCATACAAAATGGTCTTCAAACTGAAAGTGAGCACAAGAACAGTTAATGTTCTGTTTTTATCTCCAGATAATGTTCTGTTTTTTGATCTAGGTGTTAGTTACAAAGCCATGTTCTCTTTATAAAAATTCTTCAAGAGAATTCCCTGGCGGTTCAGTGGTTAAGATTCTGCGCTTCCACTGCAGGGGGCATGGGTTCAATCCCAGGTCAGGGGAACTAAGATCCCATATGCTGCATGGCAAGGCCAAAAAAAAAAAAAAAAAAGAAAAAAAAATCTTCAAGCCAAACACTTGTGATATGGAAACACTTCTCTATACAAAGTATCCTTCAAAAAAAATTTAATTGGTCTTTAAAAAAAATTCAACCTCATTAGGAACTATATGAAACTACTTTAACAAGATATTCTTGTCTTTCAAACTAATAACCCTTAGTATTGATGGCTGTTGAACTGAAATGGTCATCCTCATATACATTGTTTTTTGGAAATATAAATGGATGTAAGCCTTTTGGAAAACATTTTGACAATCAATATTTGTCCAAAGCTTTTTAAAACAGTCATACCCATTGGCCTAGTAATTCTACTTCTTGAATCTATCCCAAGGAAGTAATCTTCAGTATGAGAAAAGCTCTATTCCCAACATCCAAAATATAAACCCAACTAAATAATCACAATAGGGGAACTCTTACTGAAATCTTAATATATCTATATGGTGATAAGTATACACTGGTGATAAACGTAAAAAGAAAAGCAAGGAAATAATTGATACAAATTCTTTTTTTAAATTTTATTGAAGTATAGTTGATTTACAATGCTGTGTTTAATTTCTGCTGTACAGCAAAGTGACTCAGTTATACATATATATTCTTCTCATATTCTTTTCCATTATGGTTTATCACAGGATATTGAATATAGTTCCCTGTGCTATACAGTAGGACCCTGTTGTTCATCCTATATATAATAGTTTGCATCTGATACAAAACTCTTGATGCAACTGGGAAAAGGCACAAGGGTCTCCTAAGTGCCTGCTAATATTCTATTTAAGTTTGTTGCATATACAGATAGTCTGATTATCATTATTTAAACTGTACATAAATTTTATATACTAATATATACAAATATATGTTATATTTTATAATATACAAATTTTTATAAAATTCATAACAAATCATATTTACCAAAAGTTTATCAACATGAAACATGCTCATGTATAATGGTGAGTTTTTTTAAAACAAAAAGGACATAAAATTAATTATAAATTATGGTATAGAGATTATGTAAAAGAAGGTTGGGATCATCACTACAAAGACACAGAAATCATCTCAAAACAAAAGAAAGGAAGAATGCACCTAACTGATATTCTTTTCATGTGATATAATTATACACCTAGAACTTTCAAGACAATCACCTGACAGTGTTACAGAACCAAACTGGGGTCTACTTGCCCAACACCCAGCAAAGCCAATCTACTGATACCAGGTTGTAGTGAAGGAAAGTAGAGCCTTTATTGCAGGGAGCTAAGCAAGGGAGTAGGAGACAAGCCTCAGATTCACTCCAACCTGGTCTTTGAGTTAGGGGGTTTTTAAAGGGGATGAACAGACAGGCTGGGATTAAACATCAGCTTGTGACATTTCTGACATTTCTTAACTGTAGTTTCAGGAGTCAGGATGTCTATGGTTTACAGTGGTCCACAACTTGGGGATGCGTTAGCTCATCTTGCCCTAGAGAAACAACCTGAGTTTGTACGTTAATGATGATATCTATAACAGCAATTTTAGTCACCTGACTCTGGTTGATTAGTGTTCCATTAGCGCAGGATTGATGTCAGAGGGGACAAGGCTGTCCTGGACACCAGCTATAATAGTAACAGCTAACAATTTTTGAGGGCTATGTACCAAGCACTGTACTAAATGCTTTTTAATGTATTAACTCATTTAATCCTGAGGGAGGTTAGTATTATTATCCTGATTTTAAGGATTAAAAAAATCCTAAGGAATAGAGAGGTTAAGTAACTCTGTGATGTCACACAGCTAGTAAGTGACAGAGCCTGGCAGAGTTTGTGCACATAGCCAATACATTATATTGCCCTAACAATAAGCAGTTAGGAAGTGTTATAGGTCACAGGATCTCATTCACAAAACAATACAGGATCATTAAAAACACAAACAAAAATCAAAACAAACAAAACTCTAGCAATAAATGTAACCAAAAAGTCACATTTTAAAAAATTTAAAACAAGACCAGATTGGAAGACTCAATAAATTAAATGGATGTCAATTCGCCAAAATAACAAAAAAATTGGGGGGGGGGGCATGAAAAAAAAGTGAGTAAGCTCTGTCTTCCAGATAGTCCAGTCCTCCAGCCAGTCACATAGGGAAGTCCCTGGAGCTTGAACTGCAAGGTGCTCCATTCACACAAAGGTAGCTCAAATCCAGCAATCTGGTTTGGCTACTTTGAGAAAAAGACAAAAGTAGGTCTCAAACAGTGGCAGGCCATAGCATGAAGCGCTCTGCTCCACTGCTACCCCGGAACCAAGGCATCAGCACGACAGCCTGGTCAACATTCATTCACTAAGGTGTGGTCAGGGCAACATTTGGCCACTATTTTCCTGGTAAAGATAGCAATGCAAGTTGTAATTCTCCAGCTATGCAGAAATAAAAGAGTCCTCCCTGAGTCTCAGAGTGCATAAAGGGGCTAGCAGATCAGACCACCACGATAACCTTCTGCCACACCAACAGTGTTGAGCTGAAGTCAACCATAGATCTCCAATCCAGCTCTCCCTATTTACAAAGAAACTGAGGTCTAGAACGGGCTTCTCCTCCCAGGTCACAAAATTATTTTAAGCCAGAACCAGAGCGTTAACTCCCCCCTCCCCCCAAGTTTTGAATATGCATATCCAAAGTACTGCAACCTATTTATACAGGGGTCCCCAAGCCCTGGGCCATGGACCGGTACTGGTCTGTGGCCTGTTAGGAACCAGACCGCACAGCAGGAGGTGAGCAGCGGGGTGAGCGAGTGAAGCTTCATTTGTACTTACAGCCGCTCCCCATCACTCGCATTACCGCCTGAGCTCCACCTCCTGTCAGCATTATGGTGAGTTGTATAATTATTTCATTATATATTACAGTGTAATAATAATAGAAATAAAGTGCACAATAAATGTAATGTGCTTGAATCATCCCAAAACAATCCCCCACCTCCCCAGTCCATGGAAAAATTGTCTTCCAAGAAACCGGTCCCTGGTGACAAAAAGGTTGGGGACCGCTGTATTTATAGATAAAACCAGCATTTCCCAGTCTTCAGACATTCACCTGAATGATTTTGCCACACTATATATTATCTCTATTATTATTCACTTTATATTTTCTTTGAATATACTCCTTTCTCATACATTAACTTAGCTTCATTCTAAGCAACAATATCCATTCAGTCACGAATGAGATGTGCATTTTTTCCTAACACATCAAAATAAGTATGTATCTACTGAAATTACAATGTTTGTCTCTGAACTATTCCTCAGAAAAGTAAACCATCCTTTGCCATATTTGGAAAGATCTCCCACATGTGTTCCAAGGAATTCTAATCTTTATCATGTTAATAGGTGTTAGTGAGGAAAGAGTGCATGATCAATAAACCTAGGGGATGCTAACTAAAATGAAGTTAAAGAGCTTTGAATTTTTTTAATGGTTAGACACCTCAGGGCCTAAGGAGGGAATATAGTACAATATTTCCAAAATTTATCTGACCATGAAATCCTTCTTTCTAGGCAGAATCAGTATTGAAAACATGTTCTAAGCTGTATTAATTTTCAAAAGGCAACAGTTTTTCTTTTGGAGCCCATAAATTACAAAAATAGATATTGTATATAATAATTTACACTGTAGCCCTATTAGAACACTTAGAATATTTTTATGGTCGGAAAAAAGAATGGGTAGAAAATCAATATTTCCTCCTGTCATTTTCAAAAGGTCAGGCTCTTGGGTAAAGGTAACTCACCTTGTTTATAATGAAACCGTGCAATAATATTGGCACTCTAAAAACGTATATATCGGGCTTCCCTGGTGGCGCAGTGGTTGAGAATCTGCCTGCTAATGCAGGGGACACGGGTTCGAGCCCTGGTCTGGGAAGATCCCACATGCCGCGGAGCAACTAGGCCCGTGAGCCACAACTACTGAGCCTGCGCGTCTGGAGCCTGCGCTCCGCAACAAGAGAGCCCGCGATAGTGAGAGGCCCGCGCACTGCGATGAAGAGTGGCCCCCGCTTGCCACAACTGGAGAAAGCCCTCGCACAGAAACGAAGACCCAACACAGCCATAAATAAATAAATAAATAAAAACGTATATATCACTTCTAATAAGTCATCTAAATCTCCTACATTATTGATTGTAGTTGATGACACACAGGCTTTTTATGAAGGCTTGTTTTTGTTGCCTTGGGGACTTCTAAGTGGAACTTCAAGAGTGACAGGTCCATAACATCACACTGGTCTGCGGGTTTGACCATGGGAAAATGTGTAACAGATTTACAACCTAGGCATTTTTTTTTCTCTCTCTCTGTCCTGGTCCTTCCCTCCCTTCCTTCTTCCTTTCTCTCTTTCCCACCCTCCCCCTATTCAAATGCTTTGATATAAAAAACTAAAAAGTATTTTTCATCTTTAGGCATTTTTAAGTATTTTTGTTATCATGGGGAAAACATCCCATAGCTACTAAACTAGTGCTTTAAAGCCAAAGTGTACAAATATTTCTTTTGTTGCATTTTCAAATAAAATTAAGAACTAGGACTCAAGACAAAGAAAATGCTGCAATACCTTATCTTCAGTATTCCTGTTAATGAAATTAAGCAGTCCATTAGTAAGGAAGAATGCTAATGTGTTAAGAACAAGATAGTCCTTCGTCCAACCATGCACCAAGTCACAGACCATGTTGAGTATATTACTCTTAAATACTTACTTTTTTCCCAACAACCAAAATCTCAATATATTCTTCCTCTACACCTTACAGAGGTTATCAAGTTATCAAGTAAATTTTTATTCTGTAGAATGCTTTTTATGTTCTCATTCAAAAATATTTATTAACTAGAAAGTTGTGTTCTTCTGAGGTTCCTCACCAAACACTGGAGGCCAGGAAAACGTTCAGAAAAATGAGTCAGTTCTTGTGAGTGTTCACATTAAACACTAATGCATTGCAACAGAATCATCCTGAATAAGCTGAATTCTCTCAAATATTTAAGGCAGCTACAAACAGACTAAAGATTGAGTTTTCTCCTCTCTCTGGTTCTAGAGTCAATTGTGCACTGCACTGCATTCATAATAAAGAAATAGTGTTTCACTCTTTCAGTAAGGGAGATAAACAAGAGTTCAACTTGTATAAATATAATTCAAAATGTGTCTCCTACCTTATATGAGTGAGAATTATTAAAATACACAAGCATCAAGAACAAAAGATAAAATAGAGATAATGAATAAATGTTTGATCCTTTAGGGAAATATTCCCCAAAGGGCTGTGTTATTATAGCAAACCTCTATGCCATAGGTTTCAAATGATTCAATTGTCCAAATATTCATTTTCGTGTATGTTTAAACATCACAAAGTATCTACTAAATAAAGTTAGCTTTTAATTATTGCAATTCATCTATTTTTTAAAATCACTTACTCCCTACTTGGCTCCCAAAATTCTATTTAAAGTATTGGAAGATTTAGCTGGTTCATAGAGTTGAAAACTTAAATGTCACAGTTGGACCCAAATGCAATCTGTTCCTGCCTCTTCAGTTTGTGTGCTGCTGCTCTCTGAATTGCAAATGTGGGTATTTTGCAGAAAGGCATGTATGATAATGTTAGATACATTCCAGACATTCTTGAGGTACTTTTTTTGTAGGTGAATATGCCTTGCAGGACCCTCTATCCTAGGTGAGATTTTTTTCTAGTTACATATTTAATGATCATGATCTCTCTCCTGCTACATCCCTTTCATATTCTATTTGCAAAAAGTTCACCCTACAAAGCCAAAAACCCTGATGAAAGATCTTCAGAGCCCTTCCATAATCACCTAGGCAAGGAGGACCTCATCAACATACCTTCAAAGTTTACAAAACCACCTTGTATTAGGGTCTCTTGGAATCAATTCTACACACAGTATATGCTAGGTCAAGCATGGCAAAATCTCTTGTGCCATCACTAGTAGATGGTGGTGAGCCCTTGAAGGAAGGAATGGTGCTGTGGATTAGCAACGTCTATAATGAGAATAGAAAGACAAAAAGGGGTAGGTGATGTATCTCCCATTACCCCCATTTGCATCTGAGTTTATGCTAATCTTTCTTGCCTATGCCCATTCCTACCCCATCTCCCCTAAAAGAGATGTACCAAACGACTGCAGATTTTCTGACTGACTTTACATCCCAATAGAGCAGCAGGGGCAATAATGCCACCTCCTTTGTTGGTTTACCATAGGCTTATCTAAGATAAATACAAAGGGTTTAGCATAATCCCTGGCACATAGTTTATACTCCATTGATGTTTTTTTCATGTTATTCACTCTACTCTCCACTTTATCCATGCATACGTTCAGCTTAAGCAGGAAAACTGACTTTGGTTGGGTGCTTGTGAACAGAATAAGACAGAGTATAAGGAAGTATTTGATCATTTAAACTTCACAGAAGCTATTATAGATACCCTTGGTAGTTGCAGAAGTGGTAAACTACTCCACATAAAATAGAAAATTAAAATAAGTGCTTATAAGCTCCAATCAGAAATACTGTGAAGAATTTTCTACTTCCTGCTTTTTGTACCCGCTTCCTGGGCACCCAGGGATGGGTGGTGGGTAGCTAAACTAAGTATACCATTATTGCTCAGAGACGTTTTACCTTTATCCTTTATTGAAATGTGGCGGCTTTGTCCTTTTGTGCTTTAAGGGATGGGGTGAAGTGTTAAGGAGTGGGCCCCTGATCAGTGCTGGGGAGGAGGAGACGCTGTAATTCAGTGGTCAGCAGCACACACTCTCTGCCACAGCACTTGTGAGCTCTGGAACCCTGGAAAAATTACATAACTTCTCTCAGTGTCCTTATTTGTAGCATAGGGAAAATAATTCACTAAAAGCACTTTACACATTGCCTGGCACCATGGTTAGTGCTTACTAAATGTTAGTTATTGAGGTTGTTGATTTACTGAGAAATGGAAAGAAAGGGGGAAAGAGAAGAAGGGAAGCTCTGCTTGGCATTGCTCTGTCAATCCTTTTAGACCAGTGGCCTTCTGGATTCCTGGGTTTGTTGATTCAGGGCTCAGGGACAGCTATCCTAAGAAGGGCGGGAGGCAGTTTTGCAGAGCAGAGAGAAGTCGTATAAGAAGGAAGCTCCCAAGAGAGAGCCTTAATTTGAATTATAGGAAAGCTTTTATCATTATTATGGATGGAAGTGGGGAAAAAGACATTAGCATTTGCCCAAGCTTAAAATGCCACTACAATTAACACATTAGTTCAGGGATCACAGGATTGATACTGGCTTTGCAAGACAAACGATTTCCTCAAACTTCTAAAAAAAAAAAGTGTCCCACTACTCACTACAGAGCAATGTAGGGATCACCTGGACAGAACTGAACACTTTCTAATAAATAGAGCTTTTATAAAGCAGCAGAGATCTCAGGCATCTTTCTGTAAAAGTGAATGCTTGGGCAGATCTGTAAAACAGCAGACCCAATCCTCCAACCCTCCTGCACAAATCTCATCTCAGAAAAATACAGGAAAAAATGTCAACTGCAAAAGCACATTTTGTCAATATCCAAAGAGAGAAAAGTAACCCTTTAAAAACAGCAATGGAGGCACACAGCCCAGCCCGCGAGCTGAGGTGTCAGCACAGCTATTTCTCACTAGGCACTCTGATCCGAAGTGCCGGGTATGAGGCCTCTGCATGAAGCACCCTGTGAACAAGTGAAACTAGATGAAGCACAAGGAAAAAGAAAAAAAAAGGCAAGCTGCAAACCCTTTGAAAACAATGCCTCTGCATCTCTAGCTCTTGCAGAGGTTGGTGTCTTTAATGGAGTCTCCTATTGCAGGGGAACCTTCAAGATGCCAGAGGAGTAACACGTAGAGATCACCTTCTTCCCCACAAATACATCAAACATACGTCTACATCTGGGAAAACTCCTACAGAACACCTACTGAACGCTGGCAGAAGACCTCAGACTTCCCAAAAGGCAAGAAAATCCCCACGTACCTGGCTGTGTGGCCGACAGGGTCTTGGTGCTCCAGCTTGGTGTTAGGCCTGAGCCTCTGAGGTGGGAGAGCCGAGATCAGAACACTGGACCAACAGACACCTCCTGGCACCATGTAATATCAATCAGCAAGAGCTCTCCCAGAGATCTCCATCTCAATGCTAAGACCCAGCTCCACCCAATGGCCAGCAAGCTCCAGTGCTGGACACCTCATGCCAAACAACTAGCAAGACAGGAACACAACCCCACCCATTAGCAGAGAGCCTGCCTAAAATCATACTAAAAGTTCACAGACACCCTAAAACACACCGCCAGACGCGGCCCTGCCCACTAGAAAGACAAGATCCAGGTGATCCCAATCACCATAACATAGGCACCAGTCCCCTCCACCAGAAAGCCTGCACTACCCACTGAACCAACCTCATACACTGGGGGCAGACACGAAAAACAATGGGAACTACACACCTGCAGCCTGAGAAAAGGAGACCCCAAAAACAGTAAGTTAACAAAATGAGAAGACAGAGAAATATGCAGCAGATGAAGGAGCAAGGTAAAAACCCAACAGACCAAATAAATAAAGAGGAAATAGGCAGTCTACCTGAAAAAGAATTCAGAGTAATAATAGTAAAGATGATCCAAAATCTTGGAAATAGAATGGAAAAAATACAAGAAACGTTTAACAAGGATCTAGAAGAACTAAAGAGCAAACAATGATGAACACAATAAATGAAATTAAAAATACTCTAGAAGGAATCAATAGCAGACTAACTGAGGCAGAAGAACAGATAAATGACCTGGAAGATTAAGTAGTGGAAATAACTACCACAGAGCAGAATAAAGAAAAAAGAACGAAAAGACTTGAGTACAGTCTCAGAGACCTCTGGGACAACATTAAAGGCACCAACATTCAAATTATAGGTGTCCCAGAAGAAGAAGAGAAAAAAAAAGGGTCTGAGAAAATATTTGAAGAGATTATAGTTGAAAACTTCCCTAACATGGGAAAGGAAATAGTCAATCAAGTCCAGGAAGCGAAGAGAGTCCCATACAGGACAAATCCAGGGAGAAACACACCAAGATACATATTAACAAACTATCAAAAATTAAATACAAAGAAAAAATATTAAAGGCAGCAAGGGAAAAGCAACAAATAACATACAAGGGAATCCCCATAAGGTTAACAGCTGATCTTTCAGCAGAAACTCTGAAAGCCAGAAGGGAATGGCAGGACATATTTAGAGTGATGAAAGGGAAAAACCTACAACCAAGATTACTCTACCCAGCAAGGATCGCATTCCGATTCGACGGAGAAATTAAAACCTTTACAGACAATCAGAAGTTAAGAGAATTCAGCTCCAAAAAACGAGCTTTAAAACAAATGCTAAAGGAACTTCTCTAGGCAGGAAATACAAGAGAAGTTAAAGACCAACAATAACAAACCCAAAACAATTAAGAAAATGGTAATAGGAACATACATATCAACAATTACTTTAAATGTAAATGGATTAAATGCTCCAACCAAAAGACACAGACTGGCTGAATGGATACAAAAACAAGACACATACAAATGCTGTCTACAAGAGACCCACTTCAGACCTAGGGACACATACAGACTGAAAGTGAGGGGATGGAAAAAGATATTCCATGCAAATGGAAATCAAAAGAAAGCTGGAGTAGCAATTCTCATATCAGACAAAATAGTCTTTAAAATAAAGACTATTACAAGAGACAAAGAAGGACACTACATAATGATCAAGGGATCAACCCAAGAGGAAAATATAACAATTTATATCAAGGGTAAATATTTATGCACCCAGCATACGAGCACTTCAGTACATAAGGCAAATGCTAACAGCCATAAAAGGGGAAATCGACAGTAACACAATCATAGTAGGGGACTTTAACACCCCACTTTCACCAATAGAAAGATTATCCAAAATGAAAATAAATAAGGAAACACAAGCTTTAAATGACACATTAGACAAGATGGATTTAACTGATATTTACTGGACATTCCATCCAAAAACAACAGAATACACTTTCTTCTCAAGTGCTCATGGAACATTCTTCAGGGTAGATCATATCTTGGGTCACAAATCAAGCCTTGGTAAATTTAAGAAGACTGAAATCGTATCAAGTATCTTTTCCGACAACAGTGCTATAAGACTAGATATCAATTACAGGAAAAAATCTGTAAAAAACACAAACACATGGAGGCTAAATAATACACTACTAAATAACCAAGAGATCACTGAAGAAATCAAAGAGGAAATCAAAAAGTACCTAGAAACAAATGACAACGAAAACACAGCAACCCAAAACCTATGGGATGCAGCAAAAGCAGTTCTAAGAGGGAAATTTATAGCAATACAGTCCTACCTCAAGAAATAAGAAAAATCTCAAATAAACAACCTAACCTTACACCTTAAGCAATTAAGGAAAGAAGAACAAAAAAACCTCAAAGTTAGCAGAAGGAAAGAAATCATAAAGATCAGATCAGAAATAAATGAAAAAGAAATGAAGGAAACAATAGCAAAGATCAATAAAAGTAAAAGCTGGTTCTTTGAGAAGATAAACAAAATTGATAAACCCTTAGCCAGACTCATCAAGAAGAAAAGGGAGAAGACTCAAATCAACAGAATGGGAAATGAAAAAGGAGAAGTAACAACTGACACTGAGAAATACAAAGGATCATGAGAGATTACTACAAGCAACTATATGCCAAAAAAATGGACAACCTGGAAGAAATGGACAAATTCTTAGAAAAGCACGACCTTCCGAGACTGAACCAGGAAGAAATAGAAAATATAAACAGACCAATCACAAGCACTTAAATTGAAACTGTGATTAAAAATCTTCCAGCAAACAAAAGCCCAGGATCAGATGGATTCACAGGTGATTTCTATCAACCATTTAGAGACGAGCTAACACCTAGCCTTCTCAAACTCTTCCAAAAAACTGCAGAGGAAGGAACACTCCCAAACTCATTCTACAAGGCCACTATCACCCTGATACCAAAACCAAAGATGTCAAAAAAAAGAAAACTACAGGCCAATATCACTGATGAACATAGATGTAAAAAGCCTCAACAAAATACTAGCAAACAGAATCCAACAGCACATTAAAAGGATCATACACCATGATCAAGTGGGGTTTATCCTAGGAATGCAAGGATTCTTCAATACATGCAAATCAATCAATGTGATACACCATATTAACAAATTGAAGAAGAAAAAACATATGATCATCTCAATAGATGCAGAAAAAGCTTTTGACAAAATTCAACACCCATTTATGATAAAAACTCTCCAGAAAGTAGGCATAGAGGGAACCTACCTCAACATAATAAAAGTCATATATGATAAACCCACAACCAACATTGTTCTCAGTGGTGAAAAACTGAAACCATTTCCTCTAAGATCAGGAAAAAGACAAGGTTGCCCACTCTCACCACTATTATTCTAGATAGTTTTGGAAGATTTAGCCGCAGCAATCAGAGAAGAAAAAGAAATAAAAGGAATCCAAATCAGAAAAGAAGAAGTAAAACTGTCACTGTTTGCAGATGACATGATACTATACATAGAGAATCCTAAAGATGTTACCAGAAAACTACTAGAGCTAATCAATGAATTTGGTAAATTACCAGGATACAAAATTAATGCACAGAAATCTCTCGCATTCCTATACACTAATGACGAAAAATCTGAAAGAGAAATTAAGGAAACCCTCCCATTTACCACTGCAACAAAAAGAATAAAATACCTAGGAATAAACCTACCTAAGGAGACAAAAGACCTGTATGCAGAAAACTATAAGACACTGAGGAAGGAAATTAAAGATGATACAGACAGCTGGAGAGATATACCATGTTCTTGGATTGGAAGAATCAACATTGTGAAAATGACTATACTAACCAAAGCAAGCTACAGATTCAATGCAATCCTTATCAAACTACCAACAGCATTTTTCACAGATCTAGAACAAAAAATTTCACAATTTGTATGGAAGCACAAAAGACCCCGAATAGCCCAAGCAATCTTGAGAAAGAAAAACGGAGCTGGAGGAATCATGCTCCTGGACTTCAGACTATACTACAAAGCTACAGTAATCAAGACAGTATGGTAATGGCACAAAAACAGAAATATAGATCAATGGAACAGGATAGGAAGCCCTGAGATAAACCCATGTACATATGGTCACCTTACCTTTGAGAAAGGAGGCAAGAATATACAATGGAGAGAAGACAGCCTCTTCAAATAAGTGGTGCTGGGAAAACTGGACAGCTACATGTAAAAGAATGAAATTAGAACACTCCCTAACACCACACACAAAAATAAACTCAAAATGGATTAAAGACTTAAATGTAAGACCAGACACTGTAAAACTCTTAGAGAAAAACAGGCAGAACACTCTATGACATAAATCACAGCAACATCCTATTTGACCCACCTCCTAGAGAAAGGGAAATACAAACAAATATAAACAAATGGGACCTAATGAAACTTAAAAGCTTTTGCACAGTAAAGGAAACCATAAACAAGATGAAAAGACAAGCCTCAGAATGGGAGAAAATATTTGCAAATGAAGCAACTGACAAAGGATTAATCTCCAAAATATATAAGCAGCTCATGCAGCTCAATATCAAAAAAACAAACAACCCATTCCAAAAATGGGCAGAAGACCTAAATAGACATTTCTCCAAAGAAGATATACAGATTGCCAACAAACACATGAAAGGATGCTGAACGTCACTTATCATTAGAGCAATGCAAATCAAAACTACAATGAGGTATCACCTCACACTGGTCAGAATGGCCATCATCAAAAAATCTACAAACAGTAAGTGCTGGAGAGGGTGTGGAGAAAAGGGAACCCTCTTGCACTGTTGGTGGGAATGTAAATTGACACAGCCACTATGGAGAACAGTATGGAGGTTCCTTCAAAAACTAAAAATAGAACTACCATATGACCCAACAATCCCACTACTGGGCACATACCCTGAGAAAACCATAATTCAAAAAGAGACATGTACCCCAATGTTCATTGCAGCACTATTTACAATAGCCAGGACATGGAAGCAATCTAAGTGTCCACTGACAGATGAATGGATAAAGAAGATGTGGCACATATATACAAGGAATATTATTCAGCCATAAAAAGAAACAAATTTGAACTATTTGTAGGTGGGTGGACATAGAGTCTGTCATACAGAGTGAAGTAAGTCAGAAAGAGAAAAACAAACACCGTATGCTAACACATATTTATGGAATCTAAAAAAAAAAAAAAGGTTCTGATGAACCTAGGGACAGGACAGGAATAAAGACACAGACATAGAGAATGGACTTGCGGACACGGGAAGGGGGAAGGGTAAGCTGGGACGAAGTGAGAGAGTAGCATTGACATATATACACTACCAAATGTAAAACAGATAGCTAGTGGGAAGCAGCTGCATGGCACAGGGAGAGCAGCTCAGTGCTTTGTGACCACCTAGAGGGGTGGGATAGGGAGGGTGGGAGGGAGATGCAAGAGGGAGGGGATATGGGGATATATGTATTCATATAGCTGATTCACTTTGTTATACAGCAGAAACTAACACAACGTTGTAAATCAATTATACTCCAATAAAGATGTTAAAAAAAAAAAAACTGCCAGGGGAAATCTTTAAAAAATAGAATGTACTGAATTTTTTTAAATGTGTTTTTTAATCTTTCCTAAGGCCAGTCCTTGGCAAGGGTTAAAAGATTTGATTTGGGGTTTAAAGCTGACTGGTATGTCATCTGGGTCAAAAAGAGAGACCTTTGGACTTTCTTTGACAATCAAGGACTTACGAACACTCCATAAAATGGGCATTTCTAGCGCCACACCTTCAAGTCCAAGTGACTGTGCAACGTATAAGAACCTAAAGGAGTTTGTAAACAGGATCTCCAAAATTATGTGAGTCCAGGCAAAACCTCACCTAGAGGATGGTCTCTTCCTCAAGAGGAAGATATATTTTATTTCTATTCCTTTGTGGCATTTTTTTTAATGTTCAATTTGGAAAACAAAATTTTAAATGAGATGCAAGCCAGGAAAAGGAAAACAAAACTAAATAATACTTTTTCTTTTTACAGTTTGTTTGGCTATAAAAAAAAGTTTAATCCATAGGTAGAACACTCAGTAAGAAGTGACTGCTATCAAAGCTTAAATTCAACATATATAGTTTAGAGTGAATTACACTTCAGACAATTTAGACTGTCAGCGGATCTTTTAAAATCCCTGCAGCATTAGTGTAATAGGATCAGAGATGAAGACAAATCAAGACAAACACAACAGGACGGTTTTGAGAAGTGTATGCTGTTCTTTCAGCTACTAAAATTTCACAAAAATTTTACTTCTTAGCAACTGACACTTTTACACTAATTCGTGATTGAGAGAAAAAGAATTCATATTCAATTCTCAGTCCTCACATTCAATATCTTCAAAATGTACTTGCTTTTTCAACTTAAGTGTCCATCGATAGATGAACAGATAAAAGACGTACGATATACATATGTATATATATACACACACACACACAAAATGGAATATTACTCAGCAATAACAAAAATGAAATATTGCCATTTGTGACAATAAAAATGGATCTAGAGGGTATTACGCTAAATGAAATAAATCATAAAGAAAGAAATAGAAAGACAAAGTATGATCTCGTTTATATGTGGAACCTAAAAAGCAAAACAAACAAACAAACAAAACAAACACAGACTCAGAGAGAGAGAACAAATGGATGGTTGCCAGAGGGGACGGGAATGGTGGGGAGAAATATGTGAAGAGGATTAAGAAATACGAACCTCCAGTTAGAAAAATAAATAAGCCACAGGATGTAATATACAGCATAAGGAATATGGTCAATAATATTGTAATAACTCTGTATGGTGACAGATGGTTAATAGGTCTGTCATCATTTCATAATGTATGCAAATGTCAAGTCACTGTTGTATACCTGAAACTAACATAAAATTGTATGTCAACTATACTTCAATTTTCAAAAATGTACTTGCTTTTCTTCTGTTACATTAAATGAATGAATCTTACTGCAGAAATGTCTTAGGCAAATTTTACAGCTCTTTTAATATACAATCTATTATTTCATAGGAAAATACACGAAACAACTTGACATCAGAAAGTCATATTAAAAAATTGCTGCTGGGCTTGCCTGGTGACGCAGGGGTTAAGAATCTGCCTGCCAATGCAGAGGACACAGGTTCGAGCCCTGGTCTGGGAAGATCCCACATGCTGCGGAGCAACTAAGCCCGTGTGCCACAACTACTGAGCCTGTGCTCTAGAGCCTGCGAGCCACAACTACTGAGCCTGAGTGCCACAACTACTGAAGCCCGCGCACCTAGAGCCCGTGCTCCACAAGACAAGTCACCACAATGAGAAGCCCACGCACCACAACGAAGAGTAGCCCCCGCTCGCCGCAACTAGAGAAAGCCTGCGCACAGCAACGAAGACCCAACGCAGCCAAAAATAAGTAAATAAATAAATTTATTTTTAAAATTGCTGTTTATACAATCAAATCTCATTTCTTGTTCGATCAAGCACTGTAGCTTTTTGTTTTCCTATAAAACAAACAGCCTTATTCATTGACTTTGACTTTCATACTTTTAGGCCTTCTTAAACTACAGCAAAGTTTTAATTATACTTTTAGTCTCCTTTGTGACCGATACTTACTAACCTGAAATGCAAGGAGCAGGCCAGGCTTGAGACTAATTTTGGCTTGAATTTCAACAGATGGTGAAGTTGGTATTATCCTCAGAAAGCAATCCTGCTTCATTTCTCCTCCCACCTCGCCCTCCCCAGTTAAGAGTTTTGAACCTCTGTTTCAGGAGTTCACAGTCATGTGGCAGATTCTCTCTGGTCATAGCTTCCTCTTTTCAAACTTTGATGATTTCCTTTACTTCAATGCACCTCACTCGGGTTATTCAGCTCCTAATTTCTTCAAGATCTGTTCTCTGAATTCTCAGAAACCTTCTCTGTTCTAGATATTGGCCTGTAGGATGTGCACCTGTCTTCTCTGAGGCATCAGACAGAGTGGATGTGAAGCTCTGAGCCAGAATATGCTTAAAGCTTCCTGTACTTGGAATGGAAGATAACCTGTTGTTAACTAGACAGCCAATTTGGAGGGAAACAAACAATACCCTGGTTAGAAAATACAACCTCTTCAGAATGGCCATTCCTGCTCTAAATCTAAATGAAGGCTGTCCTTTCTTTTCTTTCATAGCATTGATCCCAAGTTGTAAATATCGAAGTGTGTGTGCTTATTTGAATGTCTGTTTTCCTTTCTGGACAGTAAGCTTTCCCCCATTACACAGTTAAGCTGCGTGAGGGCAGGAACTGCTTATTTTGTTCAAAGGATGCATTCAGAGGTTATCCCAGCCTTTTACACAAGTACCTGTTGAATGGATGAATGAATGGCAGGTTGAAAGGAAGAAATGTCTGTGGCTGGTCAATTCAAGCACAATGAGTACACCAGGTAAAGTACCTTGCTCACGGAAGAATGAAAACATCATGTTTTTCCATGTTCTGGGTCAACTGGAGAGATCTGTGTCTGAGGATGCATGCAGGGATGTGTTCATTGGTGGGATGAGGGCAGCAACTTGTGTATATGTCTCTTTAGGTTGGATGCGTATCTATATGCATATAGGTATTGAAAGTGAAGAGACTGCTGTGAGACCAGATGCAAAGTGGAATGTGTATGGATGACAAAGGTCAAGAGGGTAAGTTCTGAACACTCACTCTACTCTGGATGTGCCACGCATTGTGCTAGGGCACTAGCAGTTTTTGCAGGACAGGGTCCCAGTGGTACCCTGGATAAGCTGATGCCAGGTCAAGGGACCCCATAGCTATAGATAGTATCTGGTAGGACAAGCTGAGTCCTTATGCCTGTCGAAGAACAGCTTCTTTCCTCAACACATCTTTCCTCACAAAGATGCTTGTTCTTTTTCTTTCCATTTTTGACTGGAAATGTTCCCCTCCTGGTCCTCCTCCCCTCTGCAAGGTCCCCACATTGGCTCCCTGCTTCCAGGCGGGTTTGCATTCATTTCTCCCAAATAAATGTGCTTCAATTCTTCTTATAAACATCTCAAAATTTAAAAATTGGAAACTTATTTTGGAAGAAAACCAGATGAATTCTGTGTCTGGGTAAAATTCACTAATATCACCTCAATAGCTAGACTGTGATTACAGTCAATATTAGGTATACCCTTGAGAAATTATCTAATAAAGTTAATCAATATAAGTAGGCAACAGAAATCATCTCTTTGAAAGTAATTCTTTCCTTTTCATCAAGGGAAGGGAAGGAGATTGCCTAAATTATCTGAATAAGTACCTTAATTCTCTTTTTGTGATTATATACACAACAAGTCTTTGGATATTTGGGGCTAGGCCCAGGCAAAAATAAGTTCTCTCAAAGTAATATATACTCAACTTATTATTATGCCCTCTAAACATTTTATGCACAACAACTAATCATATAATCATTAGAAAGAAACTTGGGAAACATAACTGTATGTAATAATAATAACTATTGTTCTTAATATGTGCCAGATATTTTGTTTGTATGGATTACTATATCTCTTAAATTACAAAGGAACCAACTTAGTAAAAATTCCTTTTTGCTAAGGCTTAGGCAACTTAACTTACCTACTATGACCTTGAATCCAGATTTTCTTTATTCCAAGGCCAATGATATTGAGGGGGAAAAAAAGAAGACATAGAGTCATATGGCTGGAGTTCCAGTTTGGGCTAAGAAATATAGAGGTTAGGGATAGAGGTTTGGGGATCAGACAGACCTAGATTAAAATCTTTGCTCTGCCATTTATCAATACTGTGATCTGTAATTTACTCAACCTCTCTGTGCTATGTGGGGTTATTATTCGCAAGCAACAGAAACTGAGTATGGTCAATTTAAGCAGGAAAATAATTTATTGGAAAACAATCAATCACACAAGGAGTCAACAGGAAGGCTGGCAGCAGCAAACTCAGCCAAGGTCACACCTAACCAAGATGGTAAGGATGCCTCAACCAGCAGCCACTTACACTGTGGGACCCTTCACACCACCATCCCCAGATGCTGTGTAGTCTTTTAAGAAATGAGGGCTTCCCTGGTGGCGCAGTGGTTGAGAATCTGCCTGCCAATGCAGGGGACATGGGTTCGAGGCCTGGTCTGGGAAGATCCCACATGCCGCGGAGCAACTAGGCCCGTGAGCCACAACTACTGAGCCTGCACGTCTGGAGCCTGTGCTCTGCAACAAGAGAGACCGCGAAAGTGAGAGGCCCGCGCCCCGCAATGAAGAGTGGCCCCCTCTTGCCGCAACTAGAGAAAGCCCTCGCACAGAAACGAAGACCCAACACAGCCAAAAATAAAAAATAAATCAATAAATCAATAAATCAATAAATCAATAAATTTTAAAAAAAAACCACTTTAAAAAAGAAATGACTATGTCCTCTTCCACATTCCTTAACCAAATATCAGTTTGCTCATCTGTAAACTGGGCCTACTAAGTGTAGTACCCTCCTCATAGGTTTCTTGTGAGCATTATATGCATAAATCATTCAGCACAGTGCCTCACTGACTAAGCACTGGATAAATTTCAGCTGGCCTCACTAATTTTTGTGCCTTTGAGCAAGTCACATAGCTTTTCTGTGCCCACAAGCTCATTACTGAAGACAGATGATTCCAATTATACTGTATTAGTCAGTATAAGCTAACTGCCCAAACAATCAGCCCCTCAAATCTCAGTGGATTATTTCTCTTGCACTTCATTGTCCAGTGAAGGTCGCTGGGATTGGAATGAGGTCCCTACTCCATGCAGGCATTCAGGGACCCAGTCAACTTCTATCTAGTGGTTCTGCCATACACCAGGGCCTTGCATCCTGTTGGCAGAAAAGGGAAGACAGAGAGCACAGAGGATCAGGGTCTTTTAGGCACCAGGCTTGGAAGTGGCACATATCACATCCTCCTGTTTTCCACTGGCCAGAATACAGTCACACGGGCTTTACCTGACCACAAGAAGTCTGGGAAACACTATCCAGCTATGTGTTAAAGCAGAAATGGAAACAGCATTTGGTGAAACATAAGTCTCCATCACACCTACCTAACATCCTCAGGGGTTGCTAATAAGAACACATGCGAGTGCAATTGTGAAAGCTCTATGGAAAGCAGCCAGCAAGCTACAGATGACGCTGGTGTTGATGATTAAACCAGGGAGTCTCTGTGTTATTTTCTGAAGTGCTAAAAAATACAGCGATTCCGGGGGTGTGAGAAGAAACTAAAATATAATCGGAATGTCCATCTTCCTGTAGAAGAGACGCCTGGACTCGTAAGGCTTTATCTCTCCACCTGTATCTTCAGAAATGAGCAACACTAAGTAGGTAATCTCCTTTCTTTGTCCATTAGTCCAGTTCACAATGGGAGTGCAGTGGAAATATTTGTTTGGAGAAAAAAGAGGGGAAGAATAAAAGGGTAGAAAGCCATGCCGTTGACGAGTGTAACTGTCGGAGAAGAAGGCAGCCTGAAACCGTCACTTGGTGGCCACCAGCCTCCACAGCAGTAATTTATCCCCACATGAAGACGCTGGGGAGTTAATCACAGTACTGACACGTGTAACAACTCCAAGCACTAGACTCAGCACAAAATTTATGCTTACAAAATGAAAATAATTAGGTGCATATTTGAAATGCACCACTAAAAAGGGAGGGCAGTCCTTAGGACCACAACCACAACCGTGGACCTCTTTTCATGCCCAAGGTCAGGTTAACATCATGCTTCTAATTTCCTGAACCAACTGGGTGAGGGTGTAGAAGGCAGATGTATCCAAAGGCACTGTGTTATTTGTACCAGACAGGTGCCTTTTTCACTGTTTTGAATATCCGTATGGCCTGTCCAGAATGACAGAGAGCAAACACAGTTTGCACAGGCTTTGCTACATGAATGTTAGCGCTTTAGGAACGCTCTAAGATGTGGCCAACTTCGGCTTAGTAGGGGGTCCAGGCTAGATCTGATTCATCCTGCTGCCTTCCCTCCAGGAATTAGCCCCTTTGTTACCCATTCCTTTGACCCAAGGAAGATTCAACCTAGTCAAAGGCAACGTGGTTGGTACCCTGCAAGCAGACTGTGGTTTTAAACGAGTTCCCCGCTTATGGTATTTACTTAAAAGAGTAGTCCAGTAATTAGCTAGCAGAGAGCAATCAAACTGATCAGTCAGGCCATTCTTAGACTAGTGCAAACCTTCAGAGAGGATTTAATGACAGTTCTAAAGAACTGAACTAGGGGCTTCCAGTGCAGAGAAATAGGGACTGAGGCAGCAACTGCAAGGGAGGATAGCAAACAATGCTTAGAAAAAAAATCTTTTCATTAAAATATACAAACAACGACAAGAATTGTCCACATAATCATGGCGATTCTTCATTTCCTTGTGCAATGTAGATTCCTGGCAGAGTGTGAGGGAAACTGAACTACACTGTCTCAGCTTTTCAAGTTAAGAAAATAAAATAATTATTTGTTTCCCAAATCTTCAACTTCTACTTCTGAAGGCTGAACTTAAGTTTTAAGAATCATGCACCAAAAGAAGTTACAGGTAAACCTACATTTTTTCAGTCTTGTATTCTGGATTCTTATTTTCATTTTCCTAAAGCTACTGTGGAAAGAAAATGTAAAGGACTAGTAAGAAAAGCAGCTCTATTGATAACAAGCCCAGTTTTTCAACGACACGCTAAAACCTGTAATATTAATTCTCTCAACAGTGTGCCTCAATTTTTATATTTAATATACTCTTCATCGTGAAAAGTTGACGAGTACTAATCCTAATTGTTCTCCATTTTGGGAACTTCAAGTGGAAAGAGAACTGGAAAAAAAATTTTATTAGCAGAAAGTGATTGATTATAAGTGGAACTTCCCACTTCGTCTTCATATTGTGACTGACAACCAGGTGACAGGGTAATAGTGACACAATGTAGTCAGGGAAGACTGGGGGGGTAGAAGGTGCAGTTTCCTTTTTCTAGTGTTGATTTGTTTTCAGTGCTGACACAATCCTAGAGCTTACTACTCATGGGAAGCACAGACAACAGGAGTGGTTATAGTGATGATTAAGACTCCGAGAAACTGACAAATCGCCATCAATTATTTTATATTGGCTAACAAATGTGTGTTTTTCTTTCTGAATCCCTGATATTCATGAGGAAACAATACAAACAACAGAATGATGTTGTATCAATATATCCACATGGTGCCTTACGCAAAATGTGTAAATACAATTCTAATATGTCCTGTAATTAGTTGAAATCTGGAATGCCCTCTTTTGTTTCTCCTATTACTTATTTGTTACTGTGTCATTTGAGAATAACTGGAGAACCAGATAAATTCTTAGGTTTGTCCATTCATGCAATAATATTTAAGGCATGAGTGCCTGCTTTATCATAAGAAGAATCAAGTTATTTACCTACCCTGTGAGGAGATGCAATATGTTAAAATGCATGTATACAATCCCTGGAAAGAGGTTTTCTTAGGAACCGAAATTGTGAAGGCTCACACAATCTCACTTCATGGTTAAAAAAAAAAATGGTGAAGCAGTTATAATTATGCCATAAAGTTTTACAATCACTTTTTTTAGTTTTCAGTTCTTATTTCAGGAAGTAGAATAGAAAGAAGTGAATAACGAGTAGTCAAAAAAACTGTTCCCATCACAGAAGAAATTATAGTGTAATTCAAAGTAAAAAGGTAGAGCAATTAGGCTTTTCCAAGAGTTGACCAGGGTTAGGGTTAATTCCTTTACTCGAAAGACTTTTAAATTCCAGTCTCACTCTGCATCAGCCTTTCCAAGGATTCGTGGTGAAGGTATCTAAACACGAACGTAACAGGGCCAAGACACGAAGCTCAGTCTAACCATTCTCACCTGGCGGAGAAGTTCCCCGGAGGAGGAGAAAGGCCTCCGCGGTTAGACAGGCAGCCCTCCCCCCTCACTACCCCGCCCCTGGGGGACCGCGCGCCACCTCTCCGCAGCCGCAGGGCTCTGCCACCTGCGCCGGGAGAGGTTGCTGTCCCGGCTCCTTTTTTCTGCCTGGGGCTGCCCTACCGAGCGCAGCCCACAGCCTGGGCGCTGCCAACTAACTCCTTTCATGGTGAGAAGATGGATTCTTCGTTGTTTCCCCGCCCATGCCGGGTGCCCACCCGCCCATCCACCCACCACAACCGTCGCGCGCACCCTACTTCTGACCCGGGGCCACGCGCGCACACACCCTATTTCTCCTCCTCGGGCCACGCGCGCGCGCGCGCACACACACACCTCGGCCGTTCCAAAGTTGAGTCATAAGCCGCTGACCTCCCTTCCCAGCACCCAGATGTTGCGACCCGCGTGAAGTAGGTGCGAGAAACAGCCCACTTGGAGCGGGAGGCAGTGAGGAAGAAGAGATGCCGGTTTCAGAGCTGGCCCCCCTGGATGCCGACTTCAGAGTACCTGAGAGGGTGCACAGAAGAGCACTGGGGCTTCCCCAGGGTTCCCGCGGACCACTGCTTCTCCGCACCACCTGCCTGAGGCGAGGGGACCAAGTCTCCAACACCCCCCACCACCACCACCTCGTTGGAGGGCGGGAAAGCCGCACGGAGCCGCCCCCCGAGGAGCGGTGGGATCCGCGCAGCCCGGAGCCCCTCCCTCCAGCCCGCGGAGCTTCCTCGCCGCGCAGAGGAGCGAGCACGCGCCCCGCCCCCTCCCGGTCTGGCCAATGGGCGCCCGGGCCGCGCACTGTGTGGCCCCGCCTCCGCCAGGGAAACTTGAAGCAGGAGAAAAGTTTGTACAGAGGCTGGAAGGGCAAGAGCGGAGCTCCGAACAGGCAGCGCGAGAGGAAGATGAACGGCCCCAGGTCAGAGCCTCAGGCCGAGTGGACCTCAAGCCGCCCCCAGGGCGCCAAAAGCGGCCTCAGCTGCAGCCGCCAGCCCCGGTAGCCGCCCGCGCTGCCTTGGGCTGGGAAGGAAGGCGGCCCGAGCGGGGGATCGAGGCTCGGTGCCACCTGCGCGCGCGGCAGTACACCTGAGCGCCGTCCGCCCGCGGACGAGACCCGCGGGCTTCGCAAAGCTTGGATCGTCTTTGAAGAAACGAAGGAAAAGAGAAAGAAAAAAAATCCAGGATCAGGCTTCACTGACCCATTTCGCTGTCCTTCTGGTTCTCCAAGTTTTTGAAAGCTGACCACTCTGACCCCTGTTCCGGAAAATTGGCAGCCACCGAGAGAGCAGGCTCTGAGAAGGCAAAGGCTTGGTAAGCTCCACGTTGAGCGGGGCAAGGCTGAGGGCAGGTTGAAGGCGTGCCCAGGATATCCGAGGCTTGACCCTGGGAGCCTACGTGGCTGCCACCTCCGCGTCTACCACAGGTGAGATAGGTTTGGAGGCACTGAGCAGAGAGCGGTGGGCGAGCGCCCCTTGAGCCGAGCCAGGGAGGGAGGAGCGCGCTCTCCAAATTATCTTCCGTAACCTGGTTTCAGTGAGACTTTTATTGACTCAGAATCTGTCGGGAAAACGAGCAAAACACTTTTCCCTTGAGATAAGTCTTGTTCATCTTGGCAGTGGATGAGTTGGCTTGGGGGGAGGAGGAGAGAATGGCAGTACCAACGTATAAATATTAATGCCAGTAGAGTGGTGCTGCTGGCAGGACGTATCCGGAGCCTGGAGATTTCGGTAGCCGCAGTTGGTAAGTGGCTACAATCCGCAAGGTAGGGTCGAGTTGCTCCCCTGGTCTCCGCAGCATATTGTCTCTTGGGCGCGGGTCTGACACCTTTTTGCAAGTGGTAATTTCCGCTCACCGCGTCTTTGTCTCTCCCCTACCAACCGCAGACCCAGCCTCGCACTCCAAGGCAGTGTACCGCCGGCCACCACCATGGCCACCCCTGGAAGCAATGCATCCGCCCTGGCCTCCGACCGACTGAACAGCCCAGTGACCATCCCGGCGGTGATGTTCATCTTCGGGGTGGTGGGCAACCTGGTGGCCATCGTGGTGCTGTGCAAGTCGCGCAAAGAGCAGAAGGAGACGACTTTCTACACACTGGTGTGCGGGCTGGCGGTCACCGACCTGCTGGGCACGTTGCTGGTGAGCCCGGTGACCATCGCCACGTACATGAAGGGCCAGTGGCCCGGGGGCCCCGCGCTGTGCGAGTACAGCACCTTCATCCTGCTCTTCTTCGGCCTGTCGGGGCTCAGCATCATCTGTGCCATGAGTATCGAGCGCTACCTGGCCATCAACCACGCCTACTTCTACAGCCACTACGTGGACAAGCGGCTGGCGGGCCTCACGCTCTTCGCGGTCTACGCGTCCAACGTGCTCTTCTGCGCGCTGCCCAACATGGGCCTCGGCAGCTCGCGGCTGCAGTACCCGGACACCTGGTGCTTCATCGACTGGACCACCAATGTGACGGCGCACGCCGCCTTCTCCTACATGTACGCGGGCTTCAGTTCCTTCCTCATTCTCGCCACCGTGCTCTGCAACGTGCTCGTGTGCGCGGCGCTGCTCCGCATGCACCGTCAGTTCATGCGCCGCACCTCGCTGGGCACCGAGCAGCACCACGCGGCCGCAACCGCCGTCGCCGTGGCCCAGGCCGCCTGCCGGGGCTCCTCGGCCGCCGCCTCCCCCGCCCTGCCGCGCCTCAGCGACTTTCGCCGCCGCCGGAGCTTCCGCCGCATCGCGGGCGCCGAGATCCAGATGGTCATCTTACTCATCGCCACCTCTCTGGTGGTGCTGATCTGCTCCATCCCGCTTGTGGTGAGTGGCTGGGGCCAGGGCCCCACTCGGCCCTTTTCCTGCATCCACCTCCCTCCTCCATCTCCCGCTCCCTCCTCTCCCTCTCATTCCTCGGCCACCAACGCGTCTCCTCCAGGTCGGGGCTGGATCTCCACGCTCTGCTTCTCAGAGCAGGCCCAACCTCTTTTTACGCCCCGTCGCTAAAGAGATGCAGCAGGTGCTTTTCCCCAACATCGCCGTTTTCTTCCCCGAAAGCCGGGTTCTCTGTCTCTGTCTCTGTCTCTGTCTCTCTCTCTCTCTCGGGACAGCCCCTACCCCTATGCTGCCTGACACTGGTCTTGAGCCTTCCGGGAACACCCGCCGCACTGTCAGATGTGCAGGGGAAACCGTTGTAGTGTGACTTAGCCCCGTCCTCTGCACCGTCTAGGGCAGAATCCGAAACGTCAGGGGTGGTGATCTCTTTGGTGTACACTCCTTACAATAGTGGGGTTTTTAGTGTTTTGATTTATGTCGGGTTTTTTGGTAGCTTATGTAGAATTTTAGACCTAGAAGGGATATTGGATGCATTTTGGTCTAGTCTAACTCCTTCACTTTACACAGGGAGTGACTTGCTTAAAATAATCCAGCAGAGCTAATCTATCAAGCTGAACTCCCTGCTCTTTATCATGCTGGGAAGCACATCGCAGTGCACATGTGGCCCTACACAGGCATGGTCCAGACTCCGGTTCCTTCATTCTCTCTAGGGGCCAGGAAAGCAAGGTTTCTCAGGGGGCATATTAAGGGCAGGCTGATGGACATGGGGTATTGAATTCGAATCCTCAGCTGTGAGAGGTACAGGGCCTTTCTAGAGAAATGGGGTTTTAGAGATGGTCATCTTATTTATTGCCAAGCCAAAGCCTTGCAGCTTGAAATGAACCTCAGACCCTTCTGACTCCAAACCCTGCTTCTGTTATATTATGTCATGTCTCCCTCCTAGAACGCTTCTAATTTTGGCCTTCGCAGCAGTGTGTGTATTTGAGTTTTGGTACACTTTATTTTCAGGACACCACCTTCTTTAAAATTGCCTTTGGATTAACTTTCAAAATGTTTTAAAATGTCATAAGCAGAAAGGTTGAAAGCCTACCTAGTTCTCCTCTATTTGCACTAGAAACCCATGGGCAGATGCACATACTACTGTATCTAGAGTTTCTCTTGAAAGCAACTAGTTCTGAGTTTTTCCATCTCTCAAAACACCGCATTCCTGGAAATTCTAAATTATCAACTCAAAAAAGTTTGGGTTTTTTTTATCCTGACTGGGAGCAAGAGAAAATGTAACAGGTTATTATTCCTTCTTTTCCCTTATTAATGCTGTTCAGGGATCTTTAATATAAAAATATTATATCTCTGGTAAAATTGACTGTACATGGAAGGAACTTCAAGGTGGCTGAGAGCCAGCATACAGTAGCTTCTTGCCAATTTGTATAAACAGAAGTAAATGTAATTGGCCAGAAGGGCCTTTAAACCATTGCAGGACCCAGTATAATTTACAGAGTTGATTGAGCCACATAAATATATTTTACTGTCTGTAATGGCAACTCAGAATAAAGTGAGATTTTGGAAGAAACAACTCTGCTCCTGCTGGGGCTTCCTTCTGTGGCCTCTGCCTTATGTTTTACAGAACAGTAAATGCCAAAGTGAGTTGCTGTTGTTTGCAGAGCATGCACTTTAAGGAACTGAGGAATTAGAGCTAGAAGCTTAGCAACATGCACATACTTTTAAAATGTGTTTTGGTTGGAGATAAGCATGTGAAGCTGTTGATTACCGCACACAGTCACAGATGAATTGTTTTCTTCAAGCCTCTTACGGGCTGAGATAGCAGATCTGACCCGATGGTGCAGGGCCATTTATCACAAAGCCTTTGACATTATTTGAGAAGCAAGAGGTAAGAAATTATAGGAGCTATATTTGTGGTTTGCAAATTAACCACATTTTAACTAACAGGGACTATACTCTATAGAAAGTCAGTATCTTGTAGTAGATATTAAGTCATTTTACCCTGAAAATTGACAGTGGCTCAGCTGAGAAGTAATCACATGGACATACCTTTGTAAGTAATAAGGAATCATACAAGTAATGGCAGCTTCAGTTTTTAGCCTTTAGTTTTGGCCACTAAAATCTAATTTCAGAATCAATTTAATTGTAAATTAATGATAAGAATGGTGTCATTGTACTACTCACCCAGCCACAGTTTAGCAATTACTGAAAGAATTAAAAGGGAAACATCCACAACTGTAGCCTTCCTTGGGTTACTTTTACAACTTTCTTGTTTTTTCATGTTTCTCTTATTCATATTGTAATTTAAGTTGAAAGTTTCTGAACTTTGACATTTAAAACAGTCAGATCTATCTTCAGTTCCAAGGAAACTAATGAAGCATCTCTTTTAACCTTTATCAAATAAAGTTGGTCATTAATCCTATTTGAGGCAAATCAAACCCTTCGAAACATTTAAAATGCTTTGGAAATAATAGAGCAAATACAGTTTATGTGCAGTTTAGCAAAGCTTGACTCACAACATGTAAGGAGAACAAGCAGTCACTGCAAAGGACCCACATTTTTTATCTTTTGGACACCAGGGAAGGAGAAACTACAGTGGCTCTTAGAGGGCAGTTGATATTGAATTTAGGATCAAAAGTAAATTTTAATTTCTTATCCAAAATATATATGTCGCATAAATAGACCTTGGAATGGAAATTTGAGAAAGGTTGGAAAATTAGTTGTGGATATATAAGGAACTGTGCTGAAGTTGCAAAATTTTCTAAAGCGAGTCATAAACAATGAACAGAAAAGATGTAAATACAATGGACAGGGAACATTACATGACAAGGTTTAGTGGCAAGGCGGTGCGGTGGTTGTCATTTTGTCTATTCTATTTATAACCAGGCTCTGGTTTTTAAAATACAAGAGAAGCTAAAGAAATGAAAGAATCTATGCTTAAGATAAATAAAAGGGATTGAATTCTTTAGAAATATGCGTAACAGCCTCCTAAGGTCCTGGTGTTAAATGCTGCAGCTGGATCAACGTCTGGTGCCTAATTTTGCAGTTACTAATGTTACGATAATGATTATAATCCAATCTTTTGCCTCAGGGCTAATCAGTTACACTGTAGGATTTGAAAAGGCATTTTCCCCCCATGCACAGGCAAGCCGTGGCAGTATTTACTGCTTACTCGTTTCTTTATTTTCTTTCTTCTTACTCTGAAGTAGCAAGCATTCATCTCTGTTAAGGGCAGAATGGCCAATTTGATTCATCTTCTGCCTGGGACGGGTGAAACTTAGGTCTTCAGGAAAATAGCTTCCTGTAAGTGTTTATTTGTTTCCTTACTATAAACTAGTTGTCTGCATAAAGACTTCATCAGCATCTGATCAGCAAAGGTTTATTAGAGCAGAGGAAAGCTGTGTAGACTTTTGTTTACTGTAGGCAGACTGGAAGTGGAATCTTAAAACAACTGATGGGGTTTCAGATGAGTAAAAATCACATCTAGAGGTACATGAGGAATACCATAAATCCAGGCACTATTACAACAGAACCTGAAGGATCTGATTATTTTTTTCAAATATATTTGGCTAAATTAGAGGTACATGAGGAATACCATAAATCCAGGCACTATTACAACAGAACCTGAAGGATCTGATTATTTTTTTCAAATATATTTGGCTAAATTAAAAAATAGCAATGCCCCAAAGCAGATTTTTAGCCATAACATAAAATTGCAGACCCAGCAGTAAGTACCTTGAAGACTGCAAAGCAGCACATAAAAGTAAGGTGTTTTCCCTGTATCTCATCTGAGTCTTAAAAAAAGCTCTAGGCAAAAAGGAGGGCTGGCCAATATCTTCGCTCCTTCTGCACCTCGGATTCCTCAGCTGCAGATGAAGACTATATCATGCTACTTCCTGGGTGGCTGTGGGTGAGTTCTAGTCTAATGTTCCTTCCGCCATGCTGTGCTGACCTATCAAGGCTTGGTTATGGAACATCTGCTAATAAGATATCTTTCCCCCAGAGCTGAAGTGATTCTTGCAGGCTCCTATTAGAATGTTGAAAGTTAGAGTTTAAAAAAACAAACACTTCAGAAATAAATTTTCAATGTACAGACCTGACCTATAGAGACGAGGCAATTCGCCTGCAGTTAAATGGCCAGTTAGTGAGGCAGAGGGAAGGAGAACGAACAGAGCTGTCACTCCACCACACAGCCAAGCACTCGCTCCACTCTCCTTTAGAGATTTTTTTTGTCGCTAAATTAAAAAAAAAAAAAGGTAAGCATTTCTAGTACCAGCTGTGTCAATTTTGGACTCTTCACAGGGCAGTTAGATAACTGAGCACACACAGATCACTCCTTTTATGTGCTCAGAACAGAACAAGGAGCACACACACACAAATCCAGTTACAGGTTCTTGTCATTTGTTGGAAAACATTTCTACCTCGACAGTCAACTACCAAATCAGTCTAATCAAAATTTCAACATTCTTTTTCAATTAGACATTCCCCGCCAACAACTTAATTCTTAAACAGGAAGTATGTGTTTTTGATACCGTGTCATTAACTATATACCCCAAAGCTACCTCTAAGCTGTGGTTTAAAAATTATTGGTATATTCCACAGTTGCCAAGCCTCCACATATTTGTACTAAGCCCTTTCATAATTTGCTCATAAATTCTTTACGGAGCAGAGCCAGGATTTGAACAGAACGTGGGCATTTATCTTTACAACATGTAGCCTCCCTTATAGCTTTCCTGTCATCACATCTAATTTTGAATTTATCATCTTTTCTCCAAGTTATGTTCCAATGCTCCTGAATCCTAATGTCTAGTCATCTTTGAGAAGTTTAGAATATTGTCGTGTATGCCAATTTTAACAATAAGCCACAGGCATAAATCTGCAGCTACTGAAAAACAGACTAACTTTTAAAATTGCAAGAGACTGTATGTGTTGTCTGTATTCAGTGAATTCTTTTAAGGTATTCCCCCGCCCGCCTCCAACTCAGAGGTTCAGTTTTCTCAGCAGCACACTCTTCCAAAACTGAAAGCTGCCTGAACGTGTTTATTTGTGTAACAAGAGCCCATTGGACAGGAATTGCAGAAAAGTGCTTTCCCCCTCCCTACATGACACTGAAGTCCTGCTGTGGATGGTCCCATTTTAATCTGGGGTTTCCCCCCTTTCGGCAGAGCAAGTCAAGTAGCCTTTAAAGTGAGGCAGAGATGGCTATATTTTTTTCAAACCTTATGAAGTGCGTGGGCATTTTGTTCTTTTTTGCCTTCTTCTTCTCTACTTCAAGTCAGTCTCCACTGAGAATATGCTGCAAAGGAAAACTCTTTCATCTTGATTTTTTTCAAATGATTTGACCAACTTTTGAGAATGTTTTTACCTGAATTTGGAATGTTGCTTTTCAAACTCATGTTTATTGCTACCCCGTGAGCTCTCCTTTCCTGAGAAGACATTAAATGACCAGGTTCAGTAGCTTGTATTAATTGTAAGCACCCCCCGACCATGGAACTCTGAAATAAGGCTCTCTTTCATTCCCTTCACAGTAGTCAGAATTAATTACTGCTGAACATGAAGTGAGCCACAAAGATGATTCTTTCCTTGCCTCTCGTCACCTTTGATTATGAAAGTCCATTATTAATTTTTTTACAACACTCTGACTTTTCTGAAAGGTCATGGGAATTTAAAAATTGAATGGTAACTCCTAATATTACATTCCCTTAAATAGCTACAAATTTCATTCCTTCTATATCCATTTCAGCTGTTCAAAATTCTTCCTCCTTTAAGTAGTAACCATGTTTCCCTAGAGGAAGCGGTGGGAGAAACAACTAGCAACAAAACATTTGTTAAAAATTTGAGAAATGCAAAGTTTAGAATTAACCAAGATTCTGTTCTGAAAGAGGGTCTTGGACGTGGCTGGGCAAAACGCTTCCTTTTTATGTTTTTAATTAATTAATTAATTTATTTATTTTTGGCTGTGTTTGGTCTTCGTTTCTGTGCGAAGGCTTTCTCTAGTTGCGGCGAGCGGGGGCCACTCTTCATCGCGGTGCGCGGGCCTCTCATTATCGCGGCCTCTCTTGCTGCGGAGCACAGGCTCCAGGCGCGCAGGCTCAGTAGTTGTGGCTCACGGGCCTAGTTGCTCCGCGGCATGTGGGATCTTCCCAGAAGAACCCGTGTCCCCTGCATTGGCAGATTCTCAACCACTGCGCCACCAGGGAAGCCCGCAAAAAGCTTCTTAAGCGGCCTGTGGGACCAAAAACTCCCAAGTGGAGCAACACTGCCACCTAGAGGCTGGAAGTCTCAAATTCGCACAAATCCTGCCTTAGGTTTTTCACTAGAGGCTACTACACACGAGGGAGGGCCTGATACTAACAGATTTAAATCTATCCTTTCTTTCACCCTTAGGAACCTACTGTGTGATATGAGTAAAATATAGATCTCATGCTTTTTACCAATAATTCCCTTGTCAGGAAATAATTCTTAAACAGAAAGCCAGCCGGCCCTAAAACAGAAAAAGCAACATGGAAGTCATCTGGAGACCTGGGGCCCAGACCAAAATCGCCCACCAACAGGGTGGGGGATCTAAATAAGGTTCTCAAAACGTCCAGGTTTCTGTAACACTTCATCTGAGAAAAGGTCCGTAGACCTGAGGGAATCTCGGTGCCCAGGTGCAGCTGAGAACCTCAATAAAGAGTATGGTGGAAGGAAACCAAGATGCTTTGTTTCACTGGTTTTTGAAAGGATAGAAAATCAGTCATCCTTTGTCTTGATAGTATCATTTATCCAAACATGGTTTCTAATAGTATTTTAAGAGTAGTCATCATATACTGCTGTTCATTCTAGTTCAGTTTTTATTTAGCTGTCTTCCAGAGATCAAGGTAATAATTTCATCTTAGAGCCATTTGACCGCGTTATTCTATGAGATTTGCAGGACTGTAATTGCTTATTCAAAACACTTAGCACCAGATGTGTTTTCAATTCAGAACTTCTTGGCTTTTAGAAGAGTTATTTAGTAATACACTAAATGTATAAATGTATAAAATGTATAAAATGTAATATCCCCATCAGAACTGGAACAGGACCTCTGGAGCAAAACATAGGAATATTCACATTAAGTGGAATAAATAAAATTATAAATCACCTCATGGTCTAGTCAGTCCAGGTTTTACAACCAAAAACAAAACAAAACAAATGAATAACAAAACAATGACAACTTCTTGATAAAGGATTATAAGCCTGTGGTTGATTGAGGTCTGAACTCCAGTGTAGGAAGAAACAGAAATGCAGTTACACCTCACTGATCTATAGCATCATCTAGAAATAAGTTTCATATAAGTTGAGTTTTGCAGATTAATGAAATTTATTTATACATTTTAGACTTTTTTATCCAATTTGTTATAAATCTTTCTAAAATATCCCTATTCTTTCTTAGTGACTCATACACCATGAATATTAATTATTATACTGTATGGCAAAGTGGCAATGTCATCAACTCTTATTAAAGTTAGAGATATTTGTCCCTAATTAAATGGCTCCAGCTATGCTTTTATGAGTTCTTTCTTCTTTTTATGGTTTTTGTTTTGGTTTTTTTTTTTGAAGTTTATTTATTTATTTATTTATTTATATTTGGCTGTATTGGGTCTTCGTTTCTGTGCGAGGGCTTTCTCCAGTTGCGGCGAGCGGGGGCCACTCTTCATCGCAGTGCGCGGGCCTCTCACTGTCGCGGCCTCTCTTGTTGCGGAGCACAGGCTCCAAATGCGCAGGCTCAGCAGCTGTGGCTCACGGGCTCAGCTGCTCCGCAGCATGTGGGATCTTCCCAGACCGGGGCTCGAACCTGTGTCCCCTGCGTTGGCAGGCAGATTCTCAACCACTGCGCCACCAGGGAAGCCCCTTTTTATGGTTTTTAATGCATCCTCCTTGGCTGTGAGACTCACTTCTTACTTCTCCCTAACCTTAAATAATTACTGAAGGCAATAATAATTATCAAATAATTACTAAAGACAGATGGCAGTTATCTTAAAACCACTATTTTTATATGAATTACAGTGAGATTTTTATATAAAAGATCCTGGTGGAATTAGAAGTAAGACCCAGACATCATCATCATCATCCTTTAAGAGAAAAATTCTGGGGTTTTTTTTGCATTTATATATATATATACACACATATAGTTATTTATTGAGATATAATTGTTATATAATATATTTGTTTCAGGTGCACAGCATAAGGATTCAATATTTTTATATATTGCAAAATAATCACCACAATAAGTCTAATTAACATCTATCCCCACACATAATTACAAGATGTTTTTCTTATGATGAGAGCTTCTAAGATCTGCTCTTCAGGAGTAAATGTGAAAGTGTACATTTAACAAGTACTTTTTTGAAGCAGACTCACAGGTATAGAGAACAAACTAGTGGTTACTAGTGGGGAGAGGGAAGGGGGAGGGGCAACAAAGGGGTAGGGGATTAAGAGGTACAAGCTATTAGGTATTAAATAAGGTACAAGAATATATTGTACAACACAGGGAATACAGCCAATATTGTATAATAACTATAAATGGAGTATAACCTTTAAAAATTGTGAATCACTGTATTGTACACCTGTAATTTACATAACATTGTACATCAACTATACTTCAATTTTTTAAAAAGAGAAAAAAATAACAAGTGCTTTTACCTCTAAGGAATAAAATGATAGTCTTCCTTAAGTTTACACAAATTCATACTCTTTTCATTGAGTCATTTGAAGTTCCCAGAAGTTGGCATATCATTTCATTCTTCCATGACTTTGCACATAGAATTACTCTACTTAAAATGCTATGTCTGGGCTTCCCTGGTGGCGCAGTGGTTGAGAATCCGCCTGCCAATGCAGGGGACACGGGTTCGAGCCCTTGTCCAGGAAGATCCCACATGCCACAGAGCAACTAAAACCGTGCGCCACAACTACTGAGCCTGTGCTCTAGAGCCCGCGAGCCACAACTACTGAGCCCACGTGCTACAACTACTGAAGCGCACACGCCTAGAGCCCGTGCTCCGCAACAAGAGAAGCCACCACAATGAGAAGCCGGCGCACCGCAACGGAAGAGTAGCCCCTGCTCGCTGCAACTAGAGAAAGCCCGTGTGCAGCAACAAAGACCCAACGCAGCCAAAAATAAATAAAATAAAATGCTATGTCCTTCCTTCTAAATTCAGCAAACTCCCACTCATCCATCAAAACTCAGTCCAAGCTCCTCTCCCACAGGAAGCATCTTCTGATGCCCTCCCCTCCAGGTCTGGGTTAGCTGTGCCCCCTGTAAATGCCTCTCATCATTTACCCCCAGCAATAGTTGATCTACCTTCCTGTTTTGCATGCTGGAGGTTACTCTCTGCCTTCAAGTGTTGTTTGGTCTTTAATGCAACTTTTTGTGCCCAGAACCTATCACAATGCCTAACAAACACACCATAAAGGCTTACTATTAAATGATTAAATGCATGAAAGAATATGAGTAAATAAGTGATTACAGTAAGAGCAAAAACGTTTAACTGTCAAAAATAAGACTCCACAACAGCAAAAATGTTGTTAGGGTCTCCTTGTGTTTACTTCATTCATGCCATCCCGGCCTGTGCTGGGCTGGCAGACGTGCCCCTTCCCTTGAATAGCTCAAACTGCTCTCGAATGAGTTGTCATCCCTGTTGGGCTGTCCAGAGTGCTCTTGGCTGTTTACTGGCTCAAATGCTCCACAGACACAAAAGATGGATGGATTCCCTGAGTGGCAGTTGTTGAGCAAAACTATAGTTCCCAGGCAGCAGGGAGCCAGTGAAGGTTTAGCAGCCAAGTAGCATAATCAGATCTGCATTTTAGAAATAATCTCCTGGTGGTAGTTTGGAGGATGGATTGGAAAGAACAGAAATTGGAGGTGGGAAAGCTAGTTTGGTGGTTGATGCAGTTATCCAGGTGAGGAATGCAGTTAGAGGGAAAAAAGGGGAAAGGTTTTCTTTTTTTCTTCTTTTCATTTATTGTATTTATTTATTTATTGACATATAGTTAGCTTATAGAAAAGATTTTTGAAGGAAGAGTTGATAACACTAGATGATTATTATAACTGGGGAACAGATTCATATAGAGAAAATTAAAACTGTTCTCTGGTCATGCTAGATGATAATAGATTCAGATATTGGTTTAAAAGTTACCAGGCTATTCTTTCTAGATCCTAAAATAAATTTCTGGGCTTTTCTGTGATTAGATGATTAGTTGACTTCCAAAATAAGTTTCATTTAAATATATACAAAGCCATCTGGCATGAAGGAAATCAGTGCCTATTGGGGAAAAAAGGATACTTCATTAGAATTACAAAAACTTGAACGCACTCACAGAAATGAAGTTAATAAAATTCTTCTTCAGGGAACTTCATGCATATGTTACCTGTACACACATTGCATTCTTTTATACCATCTTTGATCTTGGGAAGATATTCATAAGGTAGTTACAAATATATTAAAGTTACACTGACTTGAAACATAAATGTTAATCGGTGGTTTTTCTGAAGCTAATTGTGTATGCTGCTCTTTTCCTGGCACTTATTAACAGAAAAGAGGGCAGCTACCTAATGTTACTAAGTTAGACGTTGCATAAAAATGTTTCTCCCAGTTGCTTAATGATAAACACTAAATGTGGGCATCTCATTTACACAGGTGCGGGTGTTCATCAACCAGTTATATCAGCCAAATCTGGAGCGGGTAATCAGCAAAAACCCAGATTTGCAGGCCATCCGAATTGCTGCTGTGAACCCCATCCTGGATCCCTGGATATACATCCTCCTGCGGAAGACAGTGCTAAGTAAAGCGATAGAGAAGATCAAATGCCTCTTCTGCCGCATCGGGGGTTCGCGCAGAGAGCGTTCGGGGCAGCACTGCTCAGACAGTAGAAGGACATCCTCCGCCGTATCCGGCCACTCTCGCTCCTTCCTCTCCCGGGAGCTGAAGGAGGTCAGCAGCACGTCTCAGACCCTCCTTTACATGCCAGACCTCAGTGAAAATGGCCTTGGAGGCAGGAATTTGCTTCCGGGCGTGCCTGGCATGGGCCTGACCCAAACAGACAGCACATCACTTAGGACTCTGCGAATATCAGAAACCTCAGACTCCTCACAGGGGCAGGACTCAGAAAGTGTCTTACTGGTGGACGAGGTTGGTGGGAGTGGCAGGGCTGGACCTGCCCCAAAGGGGAGCTCCCTGCAAGTCACGTTTCCCAATGAAACACTGAACTTATCAGAAAAATGTATATAGTAGTGAAGGAAAGAAATACAGCACTATTTCTGGAAGCTTCTAAGATCCTGTGCAATAGACACATAAGTGAACTGTTTAGCCGTGCTCAGAAGGGCCCTCTTCATTCTACAATGCACATTAGAGAATATCCTGGCTTTTGAGCACTTTTCAAACAATCAAGTTGATTCCTATGGGTCCCAAGGTCTGAAGCACATTGGTTGCCACCTCGCTATGATATAGGATTTCGGTTACAACTTGATGGCTGGGAAGATGTACCCTCAGTTTTTCTACTTGATAGGAGGATGGCATAAGTTTGTTATTTTCATAACATCAAGAGCTTTATATCTGGCACACAGCAGAAGGCCAGGTACAGAAGGGCTCTATTCCAATAAACTAGGAGGACTATCTTATGGATGATTTAAGTGTCTCACTAAAGCATGAAATGTGAATTTTATTGTTGTAAATATGATTTAAGGTATTTAAAGTATTGTCTTCTCTGTGAGAAGGTTTATTGTTAATACAAGGTATAATAAAATTATGGTAACCCCTCTCCCCCTAGTATAACCAGCTGAAGTTGCAGATGTTAGATATTTTTCATAACCAAGTTCAGGCTATGGTGTTGAAAATTCACAGTGAGAGTCATATCTATAAAAAAGATATAAATTTTTAAAAGAAAGAGTTTAGCACTATTAAAGGAATAAATCAAAATACTATTTAAGACATGAAAATTACAGGCCAAAATATTAAAGTTCTTTCTAAGCTATGTGTAATACATAGTGAAAAACGTTTAGTGATGCTGCATGCATTTATCCAGAAAACTGTGATTTCAGGAGAACCTAACATGCTGATAAATATTTTGTACTTCTGTCCTCTCTAGCTGGTACTTTTTAAAATGTAACATAAATTTTAAAAAGTGTTTAATAAGTAACCCATAATTGAAGTGTATAATATAAAAATAAAAAGTCTAAGCAGCTTGTTTTTCCCCCAGAAGTGTGCATAGTTTTACTTTCCTAAGGAATGATCTAGAATATTCTTTAAAATTTAAGAGAAAGGCAGATTGCACCATGAAGGGCTTTACTTGGAGGCGTGGAAGGATTGGTTAAATTAGCCTTTCACAGATGTCACAACAGAAGGGGTACAGAAATTGGGCATGTAAGGGTCATCTTCTAAAAGTTTTGTGTTAACGCCCAGTAATGCTGTACACATATTTGAAGGACCTTCTCAAAGAAATATTAAGCATGTTTTGTTGCTTAAAGTGTTTGTTTTTGTGAATCGCTTGGTTGTAATTAAATTGAGCCTGATAGTGATGTGGTTTTAAGCAGTTGTACCAACTGAAATTATTTTGGAGATTAAAATAAATAAATACACTCAGTCTGAGTTCCATATCATCAGTTTTGGAAAACTCGTGTGATTTTTGTGTGTTTGTTTCAGGTCATCTTTCATCTTTTTAAATTGAAATATTTAAAATTTTTTATTTTAAAATAATGTCGAAGGTAAAGTTACAAGACTAGCACAGAGCCTTGGATCCACTTAATGAAGACGGGCATTTAGAAACCAAGATCTGGGTGCGAAGTGTACTCAAAATTACCAGTCTGTATGGATAGTAGGGGAGACAGTATTATGTTTTACTTGCTACATGTAAAGGATCCAAATATTTAATATTAAAAAATTAGCATAAACTTTTGACCCTTCCTACTTGTTAATTCTCTAGATCAGTGCTTTTCAAACTTTAGCATGCATCACAGTCATCTGCAAGTCTTGTGAAAACACGAAGTTTCTGATTCAGTAGGTCTGGGGTATATCCTAGGTGATGCTGATGCTGCCAGTATTAGAACACACTGAGTAGCAACAATCCCCAGGAGTGAGGTTATGATTTTTTTTTTTGCGATTTTTTTAGAGAGATTTTTGGATGATATCAGAAAAACAAGACTGTCATCTTCACAGTCCTGATGGCTTAGTGATTTTCGGCTGAGGGAGGGCTACCTCAGAAAAGGAGATCTGGCTCAAACTTCTGAAATGTTGTATTTTACCGTGCTAACCAATGAATAAGAAACAATGTTTTTCAGAGAATATTTTACTTGTGAGAGAAGCTTTTGTTTTTCTTCCATGTATATGGACAATGAGACAACATCTAAATTTATGTATAAATGAATATATATATTCATCACCCATGTTCATGGAGGAAAAACAAATCCTCATTCAGAAGTTAGCATTACTAATAGTCAAGGCATAATCTCACTCATCCTTTACTTCAGGTTCACCACCCAGAATGCTGATTCTGGCTTATTTTTTTTTTTTAATTGGAATAAAACTCACATATAATAAAATTTGCCTTGTAAAGTACTGTAGCATATTCACAGAGTGCAACCATGACTCCTAATTCCGGAACATGTTCACCATCCCCAAAAGAAACCACCTACCCATTTGCAGTCACTCCCAATTCACCTTTCCCCCTAGACCCTGGCAACCACTGTATCTCTATGGATTTGCCTATTCTGGACAGAAATGTAATCATACAATATGTGGCCTTTACTGTCTGCATAATATTTTCAAAGTTCATCCATGTTGCAGCATGAATCAGTACTTCATTCCTGATTTATGGCTGAATAATATTTCATTGTGTGAATATACCACATTTTGTTCATCCATGCATCAGTTGATGAGCATTTGGGTTGATTCCATTATTTGGCTGTTATTAATACCGCTGATAGCCACAGTTGTATACAAGTATTTGTGGGAACATATTGTTTTCAATTCTCTATATACCTGGGAGTGAAACTGCTGGGTCATTTATTAAGTATATATTTAACTTTTTGAGGAACTGCCAAATGTTTTCCCAAGTGACTGCACCATTTTACATTCCCACCAGCAATGTACAAGCATTTCAAGTTCTCCACATCCTCATCAATATGTGTTACTGTCTTTTTAAATTATTACGGTCATCCTAATGGGTATGAAGTGGTGTCTCACTGTGGTTTCGATCTGCATTTCCCTAGTGACAAATGATGTTGAGAATCTTTTTTTTATAATTTTTTTAAATGGTTAGTTTATATATATTTTTAATTTATTTATTTTTGGCTGTGTTGGGTCTCCGTTGCTGCACTCGGGCTTCTCATTGTGGTGGCTTCTCTTGTTGCGGAGCACAGGCTCTAGGCACACGGGCTTCAGAAGTTGTGGCACGTGGGCTCAGTAGTTGTGGCTCACGGGCTCTAGAGCACAGGCTCACTAGTTGTGGCGCATGGGTTTAGTTGCTCTGTGGCATGTGGGATCTTCCCAGACCAGGGCTCAAACCCGTGTCCCCTGCATTGGCAGGCAGATTCTTAACCACTGCACCACCAGGGAAGTCCCAATGTTGAGAATCTTCGTATACTGGCCATTTGTATATCTTCTCTGGAGAAATGCCCATTCAAATCATTTGTGCATTTTTAAATTGGATAATATGTCTGTATTAGTTTGCTAGGGCTGCCATAACAAAGTACCATAGACTGGTTGTCTTCAACAACAGAAATTTATTTTCTCACAGTTCTGGAGGTTGAAGGTCCAAGATAAAGGCACTGGCAGATTTGGTTTCTCCCAAGGCCTCTCTCCTTGGCTTGTGATGGTTGTCTTCTTGCTGTCTTGCCACGTGGCCTTCTCTGTACACATGCATCCCTGGTGTCTCTTTAAGAGGACACCAGTCAGGAGCTTCCCTGGTGGCGCAGTGGTTAAGAATCCACCTGCCAATGCAGGGGACACGGGTTTGAGCCCTGGGCCGGGAAGATCCCACATGCCGCAGAGCAACTAAGCCCATGTGCCACAACTACTGAGCCTGCGCTCTAGAGCCCGCGAGCCACAACTACTGAAGCCCGCACGTATAGAGCCTGTGCTCCTCAACAAGAGAAGCCACCGCAATGAGAAGCCCACACACCTCAACGAAGAGCAGCCCCCGCACGCCGCAACTAGAGAAAGTCCGCGCACAGCAATGAAGACCCAATGCAGCCATAAATAAATAAATAAATAAATAAATTTATTAAAATAAAAAAAAAAGACACCAGTCACATTGGATTAAGGCCCACCCTTATGACTTCATTTAACCTTAATTACCTCCTTAAAGGCCCTATCTCCAAATACAGTCACACTGGGGGTTTTAGGGCTTCACCATGTGAATTTCAGGGGGATACAATTCAGCCCATAACACTGTCTTTTTATTGTTGAGTCTGGCTTATTCTAAAAAGAACCACCAAAGGAAGAAAAACTTCAGCATTGTTCACCATCTATTCCACATTTACTTATAAGACTTACCAACTATGTTATGCAAAGACAGTTTTTTTGTTGTGGGAAACTTGTTTCTGATCATTTAGAGTGTCAAACTTTCTATGCAGGACAGTTCTGATTATCTAACTGGCTAGTATTAAATCCTACCTGGTCCCAGTAGGATATAGCAGACAGGAAGATAATTTTAACACCATCTCATAATCTTCAAGACAATCTCATAATCTAACCAACCAAGTCAAGTGTATTAGAAAAGATTGTGATATTGGTACAGCTATTAAAGTGGTACTTTGACTAGAAGACCATGGAATGCAAGAGTCTTTTCCCAAAGTACAGCCACCCCTCTGCACAAGTTTCTTATTGGAGCCACAAACACAAAGGGCCATGGAAAAATCAAGGCATAGTTGTATTCACTGTTAGCTATGCCTTTGGCCTTAGACTTTAATGCAGAAATATCCACACTACATGAAACAGTCACTTTTCCTAAACTACTTGTCATAGTTTCAGAACAAAACAAGCCATGAAGTTTGCTCTCTTTTCACTGCTTCCCCACCTCATGCCCTTCCTACCACCACCGAACCTGAGTCTAAGATGCTGCAAGTGTGATCTTATGATTGCTCTCAAGGTACACCAGAAGTGGAACCAGAGAGAAATAGACTCAACTCAAGAGAACATTCGACCCTATTGTTTAGCCTGAGCTGCCCTAGGCCACACATGGGGCTGTAGCCCTAGGTTGGAAGTGCTTTGGAAGAAAAGAAGAGAGAAAGATAGTTGGGCTTCTTGTCTTCGTATCAATATCAGCATCTCTACCATTCATTCACAACCTTATATTTACCCTCCCAGGTCATCCACCCCATTCCACACCACAGAAGAGGAGGACAGAGGCGCACACCAGACATACCTGTGTCCTAACAACTTTCTACCACAGCAAGTCCATACACTAAAATCTGAACAACTGGGTAAATATTTATCTTTCTTGAGTTCAATACAAGGAAGAAACAAAGAGAATTCCAAGAACAGCGATGAAAGAGAACTCAAGGCAACAGCTCTGCAGTAGAACACAGTGAAACTAGCCTAAGGCAGGAGAGGGAGTTCTGGATGTCTCTAGGTTAAAAAAAAAAAAGAAAGAAAAAGAAAATCAATGGATTATTTTGTATTTGGAATATTGAGGGGAGTATTATATTTCTATTAGAGGGGCTATTTGTAATATATACATGGAAAACTAAAGAACAAAAAAAAAGGCAATTATTGACTCCATGAAAAACAAAGAGAAGTATAAGAAAGGTAAAATAAAAATAATAGACTAGGTGAGATTAACTATGTGTAATAATTACATAGTCATATTAAACAATGAATATAGATTGAGGCCAAAATTATAATCAACTGTATTGGAAATAGATGCAGAAGTAGTAAGTAAATATATTGAGGAAATGTAAGAGAGCCAAATCATATTCCAAATAGTTCATGTCGTAAATTTCTAAAAAAAAAAAAAAAAGAAAAAATGAATAAGCAGTGAAATCATAATTATATATACACACACATACATATATATGCAGTGAAATCACATGTGTGTGTGTGTGTGTGTATATATATATATTCACACCCTTATATACCAATCATATTTGTAAAAATTTTATAGCATGAAAATACCAAGTATGCTTTAGAAACTCTAATACATTGTTGGTGGGGTATAAAATTAGAACCATTTTGAAAAAATGAACTTGGCGTGATCTACTGAAATTGAGGATGTACACAACATCAATACGAATAATAACTGCAAGGACTGAAACATATATGTCTCAATGCATGACTTCATAATGATACAAAAACGAAACAGAACACCTCACTCATCACCTTTGGAGGGTGCTAGAGAACCAACGTATTATTTTGAAAAGTGCTAAATAAAGGGGAAGAACAAAGCCTCCACTACATAAACTGCCTGTACTATATAAATTGTTTCCAAGATAACAAAATAGTTGATGAGGGGAAGTTTTTCTTCAAAGATGTTTTCTAGCACCAGAATTCTAACAATTATCACCATTTGTAGCCTCTAATGAAACAATGAATCTAGGCAATGATAGTCAACAGCTGCTGACATTACAAAGAGAAAGAAATAGCCAGAAATATTTAACTTCTGGTCTAAATATCCAAAACCACCCATGATGTATTCTTACCAGAAAATTGAAGAATTCTAAACATTTTATAGGAAATGTAGGTACAGAGTAACATTAATGATATTAGGTGGGCTGCAAGAGACAAAATACAAAAAGCAGAAAATTCTAAAGGACAAACAACTCAGTTTTAAAAAAAATAAACTGCAAGGAAAAAATGAAAGGGAACCTATAGATTATAAAAGACTAAGAGACATATCAACAATGCAACAAATGGACTTTTTTGGGATCCTAATTTAATCAAATCATACTATCACTCAATGTGACACAATTGACAAGGTCTACGTTGTAGCTATTTTTGACACTTAATTTGTAATTTTAAACTTTCCCAAAAAGGAAATGCTAGGTCTAGGTGACAATGCTTGTTAGTTCTATTAAACACTATTGAACAAAATACCAGATTTGTAGAAATTCTTTGAGAAAAGAGTAGGTGGAAATGCTTTTCAACCTCTATTTTTAACGAGGTCAGCATTACTCTGATTCAAGAGCTAAAAGAGTATTACAAGAAAGCTACAGACCAATATTTTTCATGAACATAGACATAAAAATCCTTAATAAAGTATTACCACATTGAATCAAAAGGATCTGAAAAGGATAATCCATCATAACTAAATAGGGTTTATTTTATCCCAGAAATGCAGTTGATTTGGCATTTGAAAAATACATGTAATTCATCATATTAACAGAATAAAAGAGAAAAATCATATGATCTTCTGATAGATGCAGGAAATACATTTATCAAAATTCAATCCCCACTTGTTATAAAAGGTGTTTAGCAGACTAGAGAAGGAACTTCCTCAATTTAATAAAGGACATATATAAAAACTACAGCTACCATCATACTTAATGGTGAAAGACCAAAAGATTATAAACAAGGCAAGAATGTCCACTCTCACAGCTTCTGTTTAACATTGTGCTGGAGGTTCTAGCTGGTGTAATCAGGCAAGAGATGGAAATAAAAGGCATTCAGTTTGGAAAAGAAGAAGGAAAACTGTCTTCATTCACAACATGATAATATATGTAGAACAGCCTAAACAATCTACAAAAAAGTCAATGCAACTAATAAATGAATTATCAAGGTTGTAGGCTACCAGGTCATTATTCAAAAATCGATTATATTTCTATGTAATAGTATCAAACTGGAAAATGAAAATTTAAAAACACCTCTTAAAAGCATCAAAAAAATATGAAGTACTTAGGGATAAACTTAACAAAAATATAGGCAAGACTTATTCACAGAAAACTAAAAAACATTACTAAGAAATTAAAGATATAAAACAATGACAATTATGCTGTGATCATGGATTCAAAGATGTGACATTGTTAAGATGGGAATTCTTCCCAAACTGATTTACAGATTCAATACAATTCCAATCAAAATTCCAGCAGACCTGCAGGTAGATAGAGACAAATGATTCTAAAATGTATATAAAAGAAACTAGAATAGTTAAACGATTCTTTCTTTGAGAAAAAAAGAACAAAGTTAGAAAAATCACACTGATTTTTAAGACTGTAGGACAGTGTGATATAGGTAAAGAATAGACATATGGATCAGTGTAACAGAATACAGAACTCAGACAGACCCTCAGATATATGGTGAAGGTATTTCAATGGGAAAGAGCATTTTTTTTTTAATACATAGTACTTGAATAACTGAAAATCAAAAAACGAACCTAGCCCTTCACCTCATACATTACATAAAAATTACCATGAAATGAATCAGACCTTGATATAAAAGCTAAAACTGTAAAACTTCTAGTAGAAAACATAAAATCTTTCTGATCTTGGAGTGAGCACAGATTTCTCAGCACACAAAAAAATACAACCATAAAAGAAATATACTGGACTTCATCAAAATTAGAAACTTCTGCTCTTCAAAAGGTATCATTAAGAAAACAAAAAAGCAAGCCACAGATGGGGACAAAATATTCACAATACATATATCTCAGGATTTTTATCCAGAATATAGAAAAAATTTTTACAACTCAATAATAAGATAACCAAACTAAAAAATGGGCAAAATGTTTAAAAAGGTACTTCTCAAAAGAAGATATACAAATGTCAAATAAGCATATAAAAGATGCTCAACATCATCAGGGAAATGCATATTAAAACCACAATGAGATACCATTACATATCCACGGAAGTCGCTAAAATGAAAACCAACAGCAGTACCAAGCATTGACAAGGATACGGCACAACTGAAACTTTTTTAATCCATTGCTGGTCAGAATGCATAATTGGTACAGATACTTCGGAAGATTCAGTTTCCTCTAAAGCTCCACATATACTTATCATAAAACTCAGTAACTCCACCCCCAGGTACTTAAACATATATCCACACACAAACCTGTGACATATGTATATAGCAGCTCTATTCACAATAGATCAAAACTTAGATGTTCATCAACAACTTAGATGTCCATCAACAGATATGAATAATTGCAAATCGTGATATCCATACAACAGAGTAAGAGCAATAAAAAGGAACACATTACTGATATACACAATAGCGTGGATGGATCTCAACATGGATGGATTTCAAAAGTATTATGCTAAGCGAAAAAGGTCAGAAAGAGTATATATTGTATGATCTATTTGAAATTCTAGAAAAGTCAAATCAATTTATAGTCACAGAAAGCAAATTAGTAGTTGACTAGTGCTGGTTGCTGGGGTGGAGGGGAACTGGCTATAAATGAGCATTAGAGAACTTTCTGCGTGATGGAAATACTCTACACCTTGATGGTAATGGTGTCAAAGCTCTTACAATGAATGCATTTTATTACACATAAATTACACTCTTAAAGTTGACAGGCCGGGCAGAGACATTGTTTCATATACTTCCCTTCAAATTAACTCTAGAGTTGATATTGTGGTCTAGCACAATGCTAAGTCAGCAGACCTTTTAAATACCCTTAACAAATGTTTACATGTTGCCTTGTAATTAACATTACAATAGAACTTCCGCGATTAAAAAAAAGTTAATGTAATTAACATTTTCAATAGAACTTCCATGATTAAAAAAAAAAATCTAACATTAGAAAAAAATTTGGTTTTTGTCTCATGCTTACACTGAAATATAATCTGCATTAATCTTTGTTAGGGTTTGAGGGAGTCATAAAATAACACCCTTTTCTCCTCCTGACTTTTTGAGCCGCTTGAGAGACAAAAAGTCATGCAGAGATTTAATATGTCAGATTTAATGCTGAAAAAGTCTAGGTCAGAGGATGTGATTTAGGTTTGTGACAACAATGGCCACCTAATATCAAACCCAGAATTAGACAGACCTGCTCACCAAGGCATGGGCAGTCCTACACAACTACAGGTCTCCCCTCGCAGGGACAGAGTCTTCACTGCAAAACCTATAATATTTCTGGCAAGAGACCACAACATAGGCTCTCTGCAGGCATGACACGTCCAAAAAAAAAAAAAAAAAAGGCAGAATGGGGCTTGTAGGTCCAGTTCTTTATCTTAAACTCCCTTTACTGGTGAGGTGGGAGAGGGGAGGGAAGGGAGAGATTGGAATTCCTTGGTTAATGAATGTCCAAAGCTGCACCATCCCCACCCTCTGCCTTCCCAACAAAGTGTAGACCAGCATTTCTCACCCTTTCTTCCGCCCTGCACACACAGCAAGTGAGGTTCACACACAACACATATTAAGGCACAATTCATGGTACACTGGCTATAAGGGCCATCCCTTCTCTTCCATTCAAGTGGACATATTTAATTGCATGTGGCAGAAGTGTCACATTTCACTTTACTTTGGTAATGAGTAAATCATTTACAAATTTGTGTATTTTATTATTGGTTAAAAAAAGAAAAACCTTACTTTCTCAATCCTAAAATGTCATCAATTACAAAATACACCATCAGTTTCATAATAACCTCTGAGGAAAAACACACTTAATATACCTATTGATTTGAAGATAATTATAGAACTATGGTTTTTGTGTCAACTCACAGCTCATTTAGATACATGTATGTCATGAAATCAAAGTCCAGAGTCAATTTAGAAGGGCTTCTGACTCATGAAACCTGAAATTAAAGAAATGATTGACAATTTCCTACTGCTGGGGAAAGGAAGGGAAACAAGCTTCTGACATCATTACATAAAGTATAATTTTCAAACTGGTCAGTTATAATCCTGGAAACCCTAGTTTTCTGAGACAAAGCTTTTTTTAATTTAAAGTCTTCATTATAGTTTTGACATACAACATCAATTTAAAAGCTGATTTCGTACTTGAGTACCATAAAATTTTGTACATAGGCTCCAATTAAAGTGGATCCAACTAATTATTAGAGAAATGCAAATCAAAACTACAATGAGGTATCACCTCACACCAGTTAGAATGGGCATCATCAGAAAATCTACAAACAACAAATGCTGTAGAGGGTGTGGAGAAAAGGGAACCCTCTTGCACTGTTGGTGGGAATGTAAATTGATACAGCCACTATGGAGAACAGTATGGAGGTTCCTCAAAAAGCTAAAAATTGAATTACCATATGATCCAGCAATCCCACTACTGGGCATATACCCAGAGAAAACCATAATTCAAAAAGACACATGCACCCCAATGTTCATTGCAGCACTATTGACAATAGGCAGGTCATGGAAGCAACCTAAATGCCCATCGACAGATGAATGGATAAAGAAGATGTGGTACATATATACAATGGAATATTACTCAGCCATAAAAAGGAACGAAATTGGGTCATTTGTAGAGACGTGGATGGATCTAGAGACTGTCATACATACAGAGTGAAGTAACTCAGAAAGAGAAAAACAAATACCGTATATTAACGCATATATGTGGAACCTAGGAAAATGGTACAGATGAACCGGTTTGCAGGGCAGAAATTGAGACACAGATGTAGAGAACAAATGTATGGACACCAAGGGGGGAAAATGGCGGGGGGTGGGGGTGGTGGTGTGATGAACTGGGAGATTGGGATTGACATGTATACACTGATGTGTATAAAATTGATGACCAATAAGAACCTGCTGTATAAAAAAATAAATAAAATAAAATTCAAAAAAAAAAAAGTAGATCCAGGTTCTGTGATCTATACCTTGCATGACTTCTCAATGTTTATGTAGTGTTAGCACATTTAAGATAAATACTCTATAATCTACGAACCTGTTGTCGGGACTTCCCTGGCGGTCCAGTGGTTAAGACTCTGTGCTCCCACTGCAGGGGGTGTGGGTTCGATTCCTCGTCGGGGAACTAAGATCCCGTGTGCCACTGGTGCGGCCAAAAAACAACAACAATGACAACAAAAAGAACCTGTTGTCTAGAGAATAATATATGATTCTCAAATCATCAGGCATGGTCTGGATGTGTACTGTTCCAACTAATGAGTGTCTATGCCAATACAATTTTCAAACAAGAATACTACAAATTATGTTCAATATAATATTAGTGTTTAGTGCTGTTTCAGAAAGTATATTAAACATCTTTAATTATATCTTTATCATGAACATCAATTGTTTTTCTCTCAGATTCAAAAGCATTTGCTATTATAGTTACCAAACTTGGTAAAGATCTATCGGTATTCACATCCTTATAAAATAATGTATGCATTCTTCTCTTCACACACAGGAGAGTGTTAGCTAAGCATCTTTTGGGGCCTGAAGAAATGAGCTGCCTTCCTTCTGCATAATTCATTATTTCTTTCTCTCCTCCGTCTTGCATCTAAACCATATTATGTCTTATCTCTGCGTAAGGAAGAGACAAACCTGGCCTACTGATGTCAACAAAGAGGAAACGCTAGGTTCATAAACAGAATTTAGTGGCTACATGCACTCCATCCTAGGTCTTGCTTCTTTTGGGTTGCGGTATAGACCTTACACCAAGAAGAGTCCTCGACTGAAAGCCATCTGTCCTACGGTATCAGAAGTAGTGACTTTCACGAAAAGAAAAGATTACAAAGTAGTTCTCCTCCTTTCTTAAAATCAGAAGAAAGTGAGGTTAAATAAAACCAATTCAAGTTCTTCATAGAAATAGCTAGCATTTACTGAGTACTTCATACACAAGACACCATACAAGGTGCCTTACATATTTTATTTTCACATAAGAAATGAATTAAATAAATCAATCTAATTTTTCAAAAGCTAACAACACAAAATAATAGGCAAACCTTTAAATGCAGAAAAAACCTATTTATTCACAAATTATACAATAAACATCCATTACTCAAAACAACGTACGAAATAGTAAGTGCTCACTTCTCCAGATACCCAACTATCTGCCCTTTGAGAATATGCCTTATTAAACAAAATAAAATATAATTAATATTTGTTTTTTGGATCTTTCTAAAACTAACTTCTTTAACCAGAGCTAACTTTCTGATACAACTTTGGGGAAAAAATATAATACTTTTCAAGGCAAGTGCTGGCTTCTCCAACTCTGAAAAAAAGAGGTAAGCATTCCACTAAAAGAAATGTTTTTAAATCATCTCAGAAAAATGTACACTATTACATGTACATGCCCTCAGAGGGTAAGGTAAGATTCTTTAAAATAACTTACTTCCTCTCTAACAAGGATAAAATTAATTTTAAACCAATAATAGCTTCCTGAGTTTCAGAAGTAACAGTACACAGCAGTTCTACTGTACTAACATATATGTGGCACAAAAATAACAATTAACATTAGCAATGACAGTATTGACTTGTGGATGTGACTGTGGCCTTTCAATGAAATATATTCTGCAATATATCCTTTCTACTCATGGGACTGAACCATAAATCACATTTCAGTTTCTATGTATGTTGTGCCTAAGGTATTCACTCATTGGCACTTTAATAAATCTCTACTTTTTTTTTTTTTCCAATTTTTAGAAAGGTATAATTTAGCTATTTAAAACTGTGATTGTTTCTCATTTCACTGAGTAGTTCCAGAAAAGTTAACTAGAAAAGGAATTCCAAACCATCAGCTGGAAACTTATATCAAGAGATAAGTTATTTTCAAGGTTTTTAATCTTGTAAAAATAAGGAAAAGAAAATAACTGCTTTTGACTGGGACAACAGCAGTGCAATTTGTTATGATGTATCTATAAGAGCCATTCATTTTAAAAAATGCACATCTTAAAAATGACTCACTTGGTGCTAAGGACTACTCTATCTACTTTAATAATTTAAAAAATAAAACCATGATTCTGACATTTATCAGTATTTCACACATCTAACAAATACTGAAACTAGCAACTACCATTGTTATAAATAAAGTCAAAACAAAAGCACAAATCAGAATTAAGAGAAACTTCAGAAAGTATTCAGAATGTACACATTTGCATGCATTTTCAGTCAAACTTTCAAGGATCCCACATATAACCAAATGACAACTTTGAATCAAAATGAATGTCAAAAAGATTCAAGCTTTGTGACAGACTTACTCTAATGAAAGAAGAGAAAAAGAAGAGTGAATAGCAACAGCAGTGTATTTCTAGCAGGGAAAGAAGCCTACTTCCTTTATCATAAAAGCCAACAAGTCAATATTTTAATAACACTGGCCATCAAGTTATTCACTCTTTGAGAATTTATTTTTCAAGGTGTATCTTTAAAATGCATTCACTTATATATTTGGATTAAATTAAGCTTATTAATCAAAAAACCACTGTACCCAGAATTTTAATCTTAAGAAGCTGAAATCATAGCTTATCAAAGCAGAGTCCAAACACTACACAATAATTCTTCCATTTAGTTTTTATATGCCTCATCTGAAAAACTTATTTTACAAACAGGAGTTTTGCCCTGTTTCTCTAAACGCCCCCACGGCTAAAATTTAGGTGGCAAAGATAGATTCAAATGATTCCTGCTAAGCTTCATCGGGCTTTGATAAAAACAGAGCCATCTGGTGGAGCAGCACCATCTTCCTTCTCAGTCACAGTCTCTACAGTCCCAGAAGCCGACACAATAACCATTGTTTTATCTGCTGCAACTGTCTTCTGTTTTTCAGCAATAGCTGCACAAACAGCTACAATCTCCTCACTTTCAAAGTCATACTCAGGAATTGACTTTGGTGAGAAATGTGTTACCTCTGCTGGTGCTTCACTTTTTTTAATCCTCTGTGCTACCTTCTGCTGCTCCTGGAGCGTTCTTGCCCAAGAAAGGTCTTCTTTCCATATTTCAGGGTTCATTGGATAGATGTGAAGGGCTACTTGAAAACTTCGAATTGCCTAGGGAGGAGAAAAGGTCAGACTTTTTTGTTTGCTTAGTTTTAATAAAGGAGTGTATTTAATATAATCCACAATATCCATCTCTCTCTCTCTCTCTTTTTTTTCCTCAATGTATTAGAATGTAAAGATGGAAGTTAGAGCTGTTCTCTACCCACTAGATGATGGTTACGGTTAAAAAAAAAAAAAAAAAAAAAAAAAGAGTCAAAGAGTGTAAAAGAAAGTGACTGACAAATTGTTGATGAGGACTAAAAGTCTATTAAAACAGAGGTACTGATATTATGGCTCAAAACAAGGCAAATGCATTGTTCAGCTTCTGCAGATCAGCAAATATATAAATCTGGTGATTTCCTGGGCTAACCCATGATCAGAAAGGTACCAGGAATGCATATCTTTGAAGCCAAGAGTTTAGATCATAATAATGATAACATGTCTTGAGTGTCACAGGAGACAAAGAAGGACATTATATAATGATAAAAGTGTCAATTCACCAGAAAAATGTAACGATTATAAATATATATGCACCCAACAGCAGAACATTTAAGTATATAAAGTAAACACTGACAGAACTGAAGGGAGAAATAGACAGCAATAAAGTATTAGTAGGAGACTTCAACACCCCACTTTCAATAATGGATAGAACATTCAGACAGAAGATCAATAAGGAAACAGAAGATTTGAACAACACTATAGACCAAAGGGACCTAACAGACGTATATAGAATGATTCATACAACAGCAGCAGAATACACATTATTCTCAAGAACACACAGAACACTTCCAGGATAGATCACATCTTAGGTCACAAAACAAGTCTTAAATTTAAGAAGACATACCAAGTATCTTTTCTGACTACAATGGAGTAAAACTAGAAATCAACAGCAGAAGGAAACTGGAAAAACTTACAAATACATGGAAATAAAACAGCACACTCTTGAACAACCAGTGAGTCAAAGAAGAAATCAAAAGAGAAATTAAAACATATCTTGAGACGAAAATTAAAATGTACCATCCTGATACTATAGGATACAGCAAAAGCAAAACTAAGTGGAAGTTTATAATGATAAATGCCTATGTTAAAAAAAGAAAAGATCTCAAGGAAAAAAACCTAACTTTATACCTTGAAGAATTAGAAAATGAAAGACAAACTAAGCCGATGAACATTTTCCAACATACACACCCAGCTCCGCATAAAAATCTAAATACTCATAGATGTATATACAACTAGACTTTTAATTTACTGCCTGTTCTATTTACCTATGTATTTTCTTATGTTTTTGTCCATATGTATATGTAGAAAGAATTGTGAGATGTTAGAAATTTTAGCTTGTTTTCAATATATTTTTTACAGTGTTCCCTTCATTATGACAATGAGTAAAGTTATTTTTTTAATCATTCTAGTATTTCAAAAGAATGGCTTAAGTTTACATAAAAATTACAAATTTAGATTTTTTTCAAGTAGAGCCCTAAAACTGTATGAAATGGGGGAAAAAACATTTTTAATTCCAAGAATTTCACCATATAAATAGAAAGAAGTGTATCAAGGGGAAAAAATAACAGTTGAACAACTGGTACTCCTATTTTAAAAACTTAAAATATTGAATAATTTTACTTTTATTGGTTTATTCAAAGTATCTCTATTGTCTCACCTGCAGTTTATTTTCTTTCTTTATAGGACAATCTTTGCTAAACATTACGTCCTAGAGATTTTTCCCATTACCATAGATACTCATAAGCAAAACAGATAATGATTTGTAAGTTTTTAATAAAGGAGAAATGGGTAAAAAGAATCATAGAATAGACTTTTGTTTTGCTGTTAACCTGTTAGAAAACTAAATTCCTTGAATTTCTTTTTCCAACTCTGATATGATTTAAGTCTTCAGATAAAAAAGAGGAAAGATGACTATGTTAAATGGCAAGGAAAGAAAACAACCTTTGGTTTAACTTGTTTCCATCACTGTGAATTTTATTTCAGATTATCATTTTTAAGTTACTTTACTTTAAGCAATCCTTTTCTCATCAAAATTCCTTATGATTTTTGAGAATCTGATAAATACCTTTTTCGGTAATTAGAAATAATGATATATTTACAAGAGTACCAGAAAATCTAAGTTATCTACAACTGACTAAAGCCATTATTAGTAATGTTAAATTCAGGATTTACCAATAATTTTAGCCTTTAAAGAAACTTCTTTGGGATTTTTTGCTTGTTTTGTTTTTTAACTGTAAAAAGCTAATAAAAGCATGAAAAATCTTAATTTTTGATGACAAAGAGCAAATCTGGCACCACTATATTAGATTTACAGAAGTCTTTTAGGAAATTAGCTGTCAGGTATATCTAGTTCAGTCAAAAGAAAAACAAAAACAGGACAATGCTCACAGCCAACTCTGACCTACCAAGCCTTTGCTACCTACAAGGTATAGTCCAGACAAGGTGAGAAATGCATCAAGTACCAGTTTAGAGTAAACTTTACACAATGAGTATTTCATTTTCATAAGCTTCTACCCTTCCCCATTTCTCCCCTCACTAAGCCTAGCAATTTTTCAGTCTGAATATTTATCACCATTACTCTCCCGTATTTCACTTTCTTCCTTCCTCAATGTAATCTTTTAGTGGTTTTTGTCTCCATGGTGATACTAATACCACTTTATAATGTGGTAAATTTCATGACGCAAGGAACTAACCTAATAGTTGTTTTATATTTAAATAAGGTTTACCAAATGCTTACATTTCACGTTAATATTTTTTTAATTCCCATGATGCCAAATACCTGAAAAATATTCTGATCCTGATATAATTGATATCTGTTAACAGAAAAAGATGTTCGGTAATAACTGATCTGTGTTTATGGTTAATACCTTTAAAAGGTTATTTGCTATCTACTATTTACTTTTTGGTTCAGCTGATGAAAAGCATGTCAAAATAAAATGTCATCACTGTAATAATCTGACGTACTTACCAAGACTATCTCTCCTAATCCAAGCTGAGCACGTCCCAAAGTTTGCCAAGATTCCCATGAATGTGGATTTCTCTGGACAGCCATTTCCGCAGCATGAACTGCTGGGAACGTTTCATGAAGAGACATTAGGACCTATAGCCAAAAAAGAAGAAACGAAACCCATCAGTAAGTAATATTCATAAATTAGCAAACTAAACACTAGCCAAAAAGAAAAAAATGGATAATTGTATGTAAACAACTCTTTTCATTTTTAAAAATATATTTTTAGTCTGGAAAATATAACATTTTAGTGGGTTTGACCGCCTTCTCTGCTCTTCAGGGTGAGAAATTATATTCTTCCTACTCCTGAAATAACTATGAAAAATATAAAGCGTTCCCTTTTCAACTGCTCAACCCTACTGCCCATCTGGTCAAAACCAGGTGGTCATATTCTGGCCATGGTGGCTCACAGCTATTTGAACCCCAATTCCCCTTCTATTTATTCTACTTACAATGTGTTTTTTTAGGGAACTCCAGGTCCTGCTGTCAAACGAGGTGAATTTAAATTTGTTCAACTACCTATCCTGTCCCTAGTGAACATCTTTCTGCTCTAAAAATCATTTAAACACTCCACCAGCCTCCCCACAACTGGGTTCTTCAAATCATACACATCAGAAAAATCAGGGAGTTCCAGAACCCTCTACCTCAATTTATGGGAAAGGGCTGGCTTTTATCTATAATATTTTGACCATCTGCATTTCACAAGATTTGTGACACCATCATTATCAGGTTCCAAATAAAACAACTCATTTCATATAGCTTGCCACAAATCCTATCTTTAATATATACATATTTAAGATTAAAAATTAAAGACTTATCCAAATGAAGGTCCTCATGGCACTCCATTCAGTGGAAATAATTTATTTGGGTTTTTCCTGGATAAACTACAATCAAAGCTGAAAAAGGATGTGCCCTATGTTTGGGATCATCATCTGAAAGATATGCTGGGTGTGTGGATCAAGGCTGAATTGCAACCATTCCCTGCCAGAAGTATGTTTAATTCTCTCTTTGAGATTTTAAACATCTTTTGGATAATCTAATACAAGTGCTCAGAGGTTTTCTTTATGAACTTTCCCACAAAATATTAAAACTGTATTCCTAAGTAGAAATGTTATTTTTATATTAATAAATTGAGTCTATTCTGACCTTTTGCTATGGACTAGGCCATTTTTAGAGAAATATCGTCATCTAGAATCCAATCCATCCTCATTCTGAAGAGACTGAGTTATTGCTAAGCCCACTACAATGAATTTCCCAGGAAAGCCAACACATTTCACTCATTTCAGAGGTCACCAGTGACTTTTTAAAAGACATCCATCTGCTCATATCTTAAGCAGTTAGGTTGAAATGAAAGTTAGCTTCATTGTGAAGTGTTTTAAACAAACTTCTAATCTGATGCATGAGGAAGAGCCATAAATCATATGGTGACATATGTTTTTCCCAAATAAACTATATTTAAAAAAAAAGAAAATGGGGCTTCCCAGGTGGCGCAGTAGTTAAGAATCCACCTGCCAAGGCTAAGGGACACGGGTTCGAGCCCTGGTCCGGGAAGATCCCACATACCGCGGAGCAACCAAGCCCGTGTGCCACAACTACTGAGCCTGCACTCTAGAACCTGAAGGCCACAACTACTGAAGCCCGCGCGCCTAGAGACCATGCTCCGCTACAAGAAAAGCCACCGCAATGAGAAGCCCGCGCACCGCAACGAAGAGTAGCCCCCGCTCGCCGCAACTAGAGAAAGCCCGTGCGAAGCAATGAAGACCCAATGCAGCCAAAAGTAAATAAATTAAATAAATAAATTTATTTAAAAAAAGAAAGAAAACGGGAGGAAATGCTCTTTTGGTTCATCACCGCTCACCAGACATAGTGAGTTCAATTTCATAATGAAAGGGAAATTCTTCATAATTATTACCTGTGATTTCATCTCATACAGGGTAGCATCATTTGGGGTTAACTGTAGTGCTTCATCCCACTTCTGAATCGCCTCTTGGTATCTATGGTTGTTAAAGTTACATTAATATTATATTTTCAGTATGTCTTTGAGAGTACATGACCAAATTTAAAAATCAGAAAATAAGGAATAATTGTTTACCAAGAAATATCTCTATTCAAGAACTGATAATGGTGATGTTACAAAAGCAGGAAAATTTAAGACACGAAGGGAAAGGACAGCAAAAGAGAAAAAAGCAAAACCTAAATAAAAAAGACTTTTGAAATTTTTCAAGATTTTATTTTCTGGCCTAAGAAATCACCACCAGAATTTCTTTTTTTCACCAACCTCAATGTCTGCATGTGTTGTCACTCATTTCAGATGTATTACAAAGGATTTCTCTCAAGAACTTACAATCTAATTACAACCTTTGGCTCTACTGCAGCAATCTAGCTGACAGAGATGACAATTTAAGATGTTGCCAGGTCATTCTGTAAAGATTCTTCAGTTTTAAGATTTTTTGTCTATAAGCTCCAAGAGCACAGGGACCATGTCTTATTTATCACTATCAATAAATGGTAAGTTTATAAGATATGGGTCACATGAATGAAAAACAGTATGAAGACAGTGATTTCCACTATCACCTTTTCACTGATGTTCTCTCAGTCACAACTCTCTTCTGAGCTAACATCTCTACCTAGATTCCCTATAAACACCTCAAACTGAATATGCCCCAAACTGATCTTAGCATACTCCATGCCACATCTGCAGAAGCACAGTAGCACTTTCTTTTTTTTTTTTTTTTAAATAAAATTAAGGAATGGTTAAGTCCTGCACATTATCCAAAGCAGTCACCTTCACAGCATCCTTCCCAAGCAGTTAACTCATGTATACCTGATTATTTCTAGGAGGACAAAGTTCAAATTACTAGAATATTCTTCATTATAATGAGCTGAAGCTTTCTATCCTGTACCTTCCCCTCAATGCTACTCATTCTCCTTTCTAGAGCTAAACAGAAAATATATAATCCACCAGTTTTCATTCCTGGCTACATACAGATGATCTAGGGAGGTTTTGGAGGGGAAAAAAATACACGTGTGTGCACCCACACACACATATGCTGGTCCCTGTCTCAGATCAATGAAAACAAATTCTTGGAGTAGGGCCCAGGCATCTGTATTTTTTTAAAGTTCCCCAAGTTATGCTAATAAAAACCAGAGTTCAGAACCACTGGTAAGATCTCTCTTGGGATATTAAGCCCTATCATGTACTGTCTTCTCTTAAATCTCTTCTTGCTACCCTTCCTTTCCTCTATGTATTCTAGTGTATAATTTCCTACCTTCTATGTGAAGATCCAAACCAAACATAACAACCAAAATGTGGGCTAACCTGCACTGATTATTACTTAAGCAGGGAGCAGAAAACTAAAGAAATAAAGGCAGAATTTGGTAGAAAATACAAAGCTGAAAAACATAAAAAAGTACATTCTCTGTCTCTGCTTCCACCTTGCTATAGCACTCCTTTACTAGTAAATAATACAAATGGCAATACCATTTCCAGGGTCCTGTGCCACCGTGGCCACAGCAAAAGGGCGGCAGCTATCTTAGAATAATTTTGCCACACTGCCAACTCCACGGCTAGCAGCAGGGGTGAGGGTAGGCAGGGCGCAAGTGCACTACAGAAAGCCTGCCTTAACTGCCACAGGGGTTGTAGCAATGGCTACTGTTACTCAGTAGCAGCAGGCTAATGTATCAATGTAACAATAAGCTGAAGATTCACCCCACAATGGCTGGCAGTCTTTGTTTCTAGACAAACCACATCTGAATATGCAGAAATGATTATCAGAACCACTGTTAATATCTTCTTCCCTAACAGGGGTCCCTGCTGAGCCCCGAGGAGATAATTTGTTTGAAGACTGTTAAACTCTGGGTGAAAGACTACTCGAATTTTAGGAACTACCAATGACCTGAAGACAGAGCGACCATTATTCACCTCATTTTTATGATGTGCTACCACGATGCTGTATGTTTTCCCCCGTCTCTGCCTGCAACAGACCTATTCTTAGGACACAAATCAAATCTTTAAGAGCTTCACTAAGTGAAAATTACTTCTCTATCAAGGATTTTGCCAAACTCAAGCACCTGTCTAGAGCCAGGGTCCCCCAAGTGAGAAGTAATAGTGGAGACATGCCGTCTCACTGGCCGCTGTCCTTCAATGCTCCTCCTTCCGTCTCACTCAGAGATCCCTTTGGAGTGCTCCATGCATTGCTCTGCTTTCCACGGGCCCTGGCACTTCCGTGCAGAGTCAGGCTATGCCCACTAGCCTGGCCTGCACAGGCCTGAGTGGCTGGCACACAATTCTCCACACAAACTGTGCTTAGCACGTGGTATACACACGTTGGCTAAACCACTGTGTCCCACCGTTACTTTCTAGTTACCCTGAATGGGAACCTGAGGCTCACAATTATTTTAAAATAATTGTCATGTCAGTGTTAGCTTAGACCCACCAAATGCACTTCAAAGTAAGACATTTAAGTATCTTTTCAGGTACCATTAAAATTCTTTATTTATGAATTCCAATTATTCTATTAAAATACTATCAACTCTACAGAATTAATTAACTAGCTCCTTCTGTAGCATCACCACCTATCAGGTCGCACTGCTTGGATTCATATACTAATGCCTAAAGGGGCCCATTCTTAGTCTTTCCTTTCCCAGCCCCTTCAGATAAAGCAGCTTCCTTTAAGCCAAAAGTCCCTCTAAAAAAGGATGGAGAGAAAAGATACAAGGACTTCACCTGGTATTGCACTTAGCAAAAAAAAAGAAACACACAGAAAAGGAAAGAGAAAGTCTGAACTTTACTGGCAGACTCTTAAACAGGGATAAAAACCACAGCTTGCAGAGAGGAGGAAAAGGGAAGGAGGAGGAAGACAGGGCCTGCAGATTCCAATGGACCTCTTCCTTCCTTGATCTGCACATGTACATCTTTTAAGGCAGCTAAGACAGCAAATCTGTGCTGGCAACTATAAATTGCACTGGTGGCTTATATTGGGCATTCAGTATTTTTTTAAACAAAAAATATTCTTAAATCAGGTCTTCCTTATATTCTTTACCTGAGTAAATGATACCTGTTTTGATATAAAAAATTTTTCCCTGGGTATACAAATAGAGAAGAACCAGATAACAGAGGAAAGTGGGTGTGGGTATGTGCGCACGCGCGCGCGCGCACACACACACACACACACACACACACACACAGAGAAATTAAAGACACAATTTCACCACCCAAAGATCATAACCATAGTTAATATAGTTAACATTTTATTGTATACCCTTCCAGTATATTTTAATATAATGTATATAACACACACACAAAACATCTTCTCAGGTCCTGAAATCATCAAATGCTTCCCTCTACAGCATAAAACTTAAAGACTGATTACTACTGTTCCAAATGGATCCTCCCTTGTTAGATATTAAAAGTAACCCTTTGGTACAAACTTCCAGTTATAAGATGAATAAGTTCTAGAGACATAATGCACAGCATGGTGTGGTGACTCTAGTTTACAGTACTGTATCACATACTTGAAAGTTGCTAAGAGAGTAAATCTTAAATGTTCTCACCACACACAAAGTAATTTTATGAGGTGATGGATGTGTTAACTAACCTTATTGTGGGAATCATTTTGAAATATATACATGTTCAAATCATCACATTGTACACCTTAAACTTACACAGATATCAATTATATCTCAATAAAGCTGGAAAAAAGTTACCCTTTGGCCATTACAATTCTCTTTTGGAAGAAAGTGTGCCACGAATAATAATTATTAAAGAAGAAAAAATGTATTTTGGAGGTCAAACAGAATACACGTACTATATTTGATGTAAAACTGACTGGAAATGAGATCACCTTAGAAGGAAAGTTGTATAACTCAAGATACCACTCACACTGATTTCTTTTAATTAAGAAAAAAAGCCACTGAGGGAAAAATAAGTATTATATTTACTCGTCTATACAACTCCCCTTCAGATTTTCTATTAATATGCCAGACGTACAAGGGACAGTTCCAGGTTGGTTTACTTATCAGAATTAGCAATCTCTAAACTAATCAAAAATTCAAATGACACTAGTACTTTTTATTTTTTTTATTTTTATTTTTTATTTTTTTTTAAACATCTTTATTGAAGTATAATTGCTTTACAATGGTGTGCTAGCTTCTGCTTTACAACAAAGTGAATCAGTTACACATATACATATGTTGCCATATCTCTTCCCTCTTGCATCTCCCTCCCTAGTACTTTTTAAGTATAATAAGATTATATCTAAAATACAAATCATATTCAGGTTGTTTAATCCTCTGAAACTAGCCCAGGTGTTTAACAATTAGAATTATAATTTTAAAATTTTGGTCTTATAGAAAAAAGAGGAAATCCTTATAGTGAAAAACAAATACAGCAGCAGCCTCTCATATCTTCTCTCCTCAATCTAGTATCCAAAATACACGCAGGTGCATGCACGCACACACAAACATACACTTAAAAGCTCTACTTCAAATGAACAACTACTTTTAAACTACTGTAAACAATAAGAGGACATGTACAGGAACACTATTTTCAAAACCTTTGTAAGGGACAAAAACTTTTTTCCTTCAACAACTTAAACATAAACTTAAACTTGTTCCTTCAACAACTTAAACATAAAAATAAACCTCTAAACAAATCCTGATGAAGGAAAGTTCTTAACAGGGGAAAAAAAAAAACAGCTAATAAATGCAGGAGAAACATTAGAATTTAGAATATTAGAATTTTAAAAATTAGATTTTAAAAATCATCAATTATGAAATAATGGATCTAGATGAATCTAAACGAAGGGAAAAGATTGATGCAGAACTGTACAACGGAAGATAAGGCTGATATTCCCCTGAATGCTGTAACTGACCTTAGCATCACTAAAGGGACACTCAGATATTATATATGTCATGATGTGATGCAACAGAAAGTAAACAACACCATGAATATTCTAGCAAAAAAAACCTGAACTTCAATTGAAGCTGCTTGACTTAACTTCCAGTTTACAGAAAATACAAGAGATGGAGGGAAAAAAAATTAAATGATCCAGAGGGAAAAAATCAGGCAAATCCAGAGTGTGAGACAGTCTACTAAGCAATTTGCCTAGTTAATTCAAAAAGTCAATGCCATGGGAAAAACTTTTAAAGGTCAGAGAATTGTTCTAATGTTCTAAATAAGGGTCCACAAACTTTTTTCTGTAAAGGGCCAAATTGTAAATACTTTAGGCTTTGGAGACAAGACAGTCTCTGTTCCAACTACCTGACTCTGCTGTTCTAGTGTGAAAGCAACCACAGACAACACAAATGAGTGGTGCTGTGTGCCAACAAAACTTTATTTAGAAAAACAGATGGCATACAAAGTTTGATCCACTAACTGTATGTAGTCTTAGACCCGGCTCTAAATTGAAAGAGACTAAAAACACCTAACAACTGGTAACGATGTATGAGTCTTGATTGGATCTTCAGCCAAAAAATCAGCTATAAAAAACATTTTATGGACAACTGCAAAACTAAATACATATGAGATACTAACATATATTAGGAAATTATTGTTGTCTTACATGCTAGTTATATTATGGTTATTTTGGAAATGTCCTTATTGATAGAAAATTCATATAGAAGTTTTCAGGGATAAGCTTTCATGATGTCTGCAACTTATCAAATGGTTCATAAAACATATACAGAGAAAGCAAATACGGCAAGATAACAATTGCTGAATCTAGGTGGTGGGTAAACAGATGTTCACTGTAATTTTCAACTTTTTTGTATGTTTCAAAATTTTCACAATAAAAAGTTAGAAAACAGTTTTTAATGGAAAGTTATAAGCATGTCCCCTATCTTTCTACATACACACATGCACACAATCATTAAAAGCCAAGTTTGCTGCTTGATAACAATATACTCAAAAACAAAAAGGGAAAAAAAGTAAACTATGTTTTTTTTAAATGCACATCCAGTTTGATCTAGCAATTCCATTTCTATAAATCTTTCTTGGACTGACCTGTATGCGTGCACACTTATATCTCTGAAAGGATACCCACTATATCATTTGTAAAAATTAAAGATGAAAACGTTCTTTTTCAAAAGAGGTAAGGTTAAATACATTTTAGAACATCATATAATGAAATACAAGTATACCTTCATATCCAAATCTTTCTGGTTCCTGATTCCAGATAGTAAGAATCTGGATAGTAAGAGACCTACGACACAGCCATTAAAAAAAAAAAAAAAAAAAAGGACTTTCCCTATGGCACAGTGGTTGAGAATCCGCCTGCCAATGCAGGGGACACAGGTTCGATCCCTGGTCCGGGAAGATCCCACATGCCGCGGAGCAACTAAGCCCGTGCACCACAACTACTGAGCCTGCACTCTACAGCCCGTGCACCACAACTACTGAAGCCCACACGCCCTAGAGCCCGCGTGCCCCAACAACTGAGCCCACGCACTGCAACCACTGAAGCCCATGCACTCTAGGGCCCATGTGCCACAACTACTGAACCCGCGTGCTGCAACTACTGAAGCCTGCGTGCCTAGAGCCCATGCTCTGCAACAAGAGAAGCCACCGCAATGAGAAGCTCGCGCACGGCAACGAAGAGTAGCCCCGCTCACCACAACTAGAGAAAGCCCATGTACAGCAACGAAGACCCAACACAGCCCCCCCAAAAAAAAGATCTCTAAGATGTATTAAGTTAAAAAGACAAGGGAGAGAATGGTATATATATTATATTTAGAATGCTACCATTAATGATGTTTTAAAAGATCTATAGACCCACATGCTTATAAATATAAAGATGATCTTGGCAGGATATCAAGAAACTGGTAACTGTGGCTGCCTCTGGGAAAGTGAAATAATAGGCTAGGGGACAGGAGTAAGGGCAAGACTCTTCACTGTGCATCCTTTGTTATTACTGCATTTGCTTTTTAAGAATCATGAGTATATTTCATTGCCTTTTTCTTTTCATTAAAAATTTTAAGAATAAATTAAACAAACCATGGATCTGGGAAAGATCACATACAGAAGAGAGTAGATAAGAAAGAGAAAAGATACCAGGGCTGGAGTTTTCAAAATCTGGAGGTCAAGCAAAGAAGGAAGGACCAGCAAAGATGACTGAGAAGCAGAGAAAGAAAGGAAGGAGAAAATTCAAGAGTGTGTGTGATTTTATAGAAACCAAGAGAAAAGTCTGTCATGGAGAGAGTGACGAGTTGTACTGAATACTTCAGAAAGCTCTAATATCATGCAGGTCATTGGGGACACTGACCAAAACAGTATTGTTGGAATGGTGGGAATGGAAGCCAGACTGAATAGTGAAGTGGAAGTAAAAAAGTAGGGACAATGAATGACTCACTTGGGAAGTTTTCTGTGAATATCAAAGAGAGAAATGAGGAGATTACGCATATAAGAATATAAGATCAAGAGGTGATTTATAGGGACTTCCCTGGTGAAACAGTGGTTAAGAATCCACCTGCCATACAGTATGCTAACACATATATATGGAATCTAAGGAAAAAAAAAAAAGGTCATGAAGAACCTAGTGGCAAGATGGGAATAAAGACACAGACCTACTAGAGAATGGACTTGAGGATATGGGGAGGGGGAGGGGTGAGATGTGACAGGGTGAGAGAGTGGCATGGACATATATAAACTACCAAATGTAAAATAGCTAGCTAGTAGGAAGCAGCCGCATAGCACAGGGAGATCAGCTCGGTGCTTTGTGACCACCTAGAGGGGTGGGATAGGGAGGGTGGGAGGGAGGGAGATGCAAGAGGGAAGAGATATGGGAACATATGTATATGTATAACTGATTCACTTTGTTATAAAGCAGAAACTAACACACCATTGTAAAGCAATTATACTCCAATAAAGATGTTTTAAAAAAAAAAAAAGAATCCACCTGCCAATGCAGGGGACTTGGGTTCGAGCCCTGGTCCGGGAAGATCCCACATGCCACGGAGCAACTAAGCCCGTGCGCCACAACTACTGAGCCTGTGCTCTAAAGCCCGCAAGCCACAACTACTGAGCCCACATGCCACAACTACTGAAGCCTGTGCACCTAGAGCCGGTGCTCTGCAACAAGAGAAGCCACCGCAGTGAGAAGCCTGAGCCACAATGAAGAGTAGCCCCCGCTCGCCACAACTAGAGAAAGCCCGCACGCAGCGACGAAGACCCAACACAGCCAAAAATAAATAAATAAATTTATTTATTTATTTAAAAAAAAAAGAGGTGATTGACATATCTCAAACACAACGTGTTCAAACTGAACTCACCATCATCATCTCCTACTCCAAATTTACTCTACCCGTATATCCCTGACTTAAAGAACAGCACCACCGAGTCATTAAGAAAATCCTGAAGCCATTCTTGACTATACTTTTCCTTGCTCTAGGTCACATTAGTCTTCAATTCTCTAATTCAATTCCTTTAATCCACTGTCACTGCTACTAGTGTAGGTCCTCAGCCTTCCAGGATGGTCAAAAATTCAATAAACCAGTCTTCCTGACACCAGTCTTGCCTGACTCCAATCCATTTTCTACTCTATCTCAGAAAAAAATTTCCAAAACATAGTTTTAATGAGTTCACCTACTGATAAAAATATTTCAATAGCTCCTGGTTACCTTCAAGACACTCAAGTTCAGGCCTCTTACATTTAACTAGACGTCCAATAGACATGTCTCGGCTCCAAATCCCCATTCTCCTCTAGACACTCCTTTCACTGACGCCGTACATTATGCTCCTTCCAGTTCTACTGAACTATTGTTGATACTCCAAAGGGAGAGATTTTCTCTGGCTTCTTCTTGGCTTTGCACATGCAGATTCCTACGACTGGAACATTGTTCTGCCCCTTCTTCAGCTAATTTCCATTTATCTTTTATGACTGTTCTGATGCTATCTCCTCCCAGAAATCTTGTAAAAACACGCTTTAATTCTTCCATTCCCCCATTTAGTTAAACACCCCCCTTTTATATCATCCAAGGAACTCTCTAAAACAGTACTCTTTACTCCATATCAAAATAGCTTCCCTCTTTGTGTTGCCCCCCAAAAGATGCTTATCTAATATTTTCTTTGTGGCATCAATGCCTAACAAAAGCACTAAATAAATGAGTAAAAATAGATACAAGACATTAGTATGCTAAGTTAATTTGAGTGAAGGGAGAAGAATATGAAACAACAAATGACAAATGATGTTGAACATAATTTTATCTTTGCTGAATCACACTGCTAGATTTTATGCAGCTTTAAAGTAAATTTTAATTACTTGTCCTGATTATTTAAATTCTTGACAAAAGAAAAGATGCATACATGAAAACACTGCTAAACTCAAAAGCTTTATTCTAGATATAACTGATTCCCATTCCCAGTAGTTTTGTTCTATAAAGTCACCATAAAGACTGAATTAATGAATACTGAATCATTGGTTCTAAGGTTAAGTTCCAGCAAGCCTCTGGTCACATTTTTATCAATTGATTAACATTTAACCCTGTTTATGTCCGTTTCTGTTTAAAGACATCTTTAATATACATTGCTGATTCACTAACACTGAACTCGTGGCCAGCAGCACTGTAGCTCAGGCCTGGATGAAGCTTACCTAGCACGCGTATTTTCTCCATATGGCACATCACAGCCTTCTTGGGCTTAACAACACTAGACAGCACTTCTGCGCTACACTTGGGGGCCTTTTTAAACAGCAAAATCACCAAGAAAAGGCAAAAAAAAAAGTGCAAAACATAACACTAAATAGACCACAGAGAGGACGCTTGTTTTCACTATGAGAGATAAAACACAAAGGCAGAGGGAGCATTGCCTTGTTTGACTCAGCTGGGAACTCAGATGGGAAAGCACCATGAGTATTGATTTTGGTGTTGCAAATACATTGTACTGAGTAAGTGAACTCACAAATCCAAAATCCATGAATGAGGACTGACTGTATTTAAGAAGAAATGTTAGAGCATTTTTGTCAATGTCAAATAAATTGTAACTAAACACATTGATCACCACTTTCCACTAATATCATGATAGACTTCTATCATACAATTTTATGTGCTCATGTGGAAATACCAAAACAAATTTAAAAGCTATTCCTATACAGCTACATTTCAGTAAATCAGCAGCTAATATATGATTCATCATTTTATTTCCTTACTAAAAACTATATCATCAAGAACGTTAAAGGGGACTTCCCTAGTGGTCCAGTGGTAAAGAATCCGTCTTATAATGCAGGGGACGCAGGTTCGACCCCTGGTCAGGGAACTAGGATTCCACATGCTGCGGGGCAACTAAGCCTGCGTGCCACAACTACTGAGCTCGCGCCCCTCAATTAGAGCCCGCACGCTGCAAACTACAGAGCCCACGCGCCCTGGAACCTGCGTGCCACAATTACAGAGCCCAGGCACCCTGGAGCCCACACACCACAACTAGAGAGAAGCCAGAGCACCACGATGAGGAGCCCCCGCACCGCAACGAAAGATGCTGCATGCCTCAACGAAGATCCCGCGTGCTGCAACTAAGACCCGACACAGCCAAAAATAAATAAATTAATTAATAAATAATGAATAAATCTTTAAAAAAATTTTAAAAAAGAATATTAAAGTTTTCACCTTATTTTATATTGTTTTCTAATATTTATAATCATTGTTTCCCCAAAATGTTTAATGATAGAAATAACTTTTCTGGCTTAGTTTAGATTTTGTTATTGGAAGTTCAGTATATAATATTTGAAATTAAAGTTTAGTTTGCTTCCTTGATTTTGTGGGAGCTTTCATAGAGAAATTATAACGATGTTGAGATTTGACTGAAAATCGTGCGATTTCCAATGTAGGTAGATCAGGTTCCAAGTTTTAGACAAAGGTCAATTCCCTGAATTAAACCACACACACACAAAAAAACCCTCCATAAATTACTTTTTCTGTCTAGAATTTAGAATAACATTCTGAAGAAAGCAAGGAGAAAATAATGTGCAGTTCCATACAATGAGCATTCACCGTAAGGAACTTAACTTCTCGCAACTTCAGATAGGCTCAGAAAGGAAGAAAAAAAGAAGCAAAAACAATGAAAGAAAAAAATATACTGCCTAATTGCATATTCTCTCAAGACAGTCATATTGAAGGAAAGGGGATCTAAAACAGGAAGAAGTATTGAGATGGTGCTCAGACTGGAGTCCCAGTATGTTTTACGAGGCAAGAGCAAGACACACGATATAAATATATTTTAAAAATAAATACTAAACTGCTCTGAATTTTAGTCACTATCAATTAATGAAATTATGTGGACACAGGATTAGGTTAAGTCATAAAGTCTACTCTCACTAATAATTTAAACAATTTACTTACACAAAAGAACAAACATGTCTTTAAAAGTTTCTAATTTATTATAGACAAGAACAAACAATTTACAGCAGACAAATTCACTCTGGAAACAGTAGGAAGGTCCTCTGAAATTACATGGAAGTGCACACACACTGAATAAAGGTCATTTTCCAAAGCAAACTGAAACAACAATGCCAACGTCTAACTAGTACAGGACGTTTCTTAGTTGTTACTGTATTGAAAGCAATTACCCTGTTCTACTCCTTGCTACACTAGGCAATGAGAATTTTCTGAAAAATTTCTAAAAAGTCATCATTTTAATATCCCAATTTTTACTTTAGATACAAAAATCATTTGAAATATTTTACCACCTATATTACTCATTCATTTAGCATACACATACATGTCACAAAATAAAATTCACCAGAAATTAATTCTAGTATAATTTGGATTAAATAAAAACATTTACAAATAAATCAGTAGTTCCCTTATTTTAATGATAAATATGATAAAATCACAATAAAGGCAAAACAATAAGTAGAACTCCCTTCGCCTGGATGAACTCAATCATTTGTCTTCTTGCTTCCTTGGAGAAGCCTTCTGTGACCCCTTATCTAAATCACTCTGGCTCATGGTACCCTGTTATTTATCTCTGTAAAACTATTTGAAACTTTATATTTATCTCTGTGCTTATTAAACTAAAAGCTCTATGTAGACAGTGCAATAGGTATTTTGCTCACCAAAGTATATGCAGCTGTATCAGCTAACACAGGACGAACTGGGACAATATGGGAGGGGCCCTGACTGGAAAATAGCAGCCACTGCCTAATCCAAAATTTTAAATTCCACAATTAGAAATGTAGTCTTAAGAGTCCTAATGCATTTCAGCATATCTGGAGAATCTAGCAATAAAAATAAAGTACACTTTTGTCCTAAGAAAGATACATTATTTGAGAAATGAGAATTAATCCTAGTGATCACTGAAGAATTTTTAGTCCATAAGATAAATGTAAAAATCCTAAATAAAGGATTAGCAATTAAATCCAGCAACTTGCTAAAGTACAAAATCTACATGACCATGTAGGGTATACCTCAGAAAAACATTAGAAAAGGTTTCATACGTAATAGATAATGGAGAAAAAAAAGTATATGACACTCAACAATGCTTACTATAATTCAATACCTATTTTTTATTATTCATAGCTATCACCTATAATGTTTTTAACAAAATGTATATACAACATTAAAGAAATTTAGTTCCCTGGTGCTATTATCCACTAAGTATTAATGGTATTACCTCTAAAAGCATTAACTGTGTCACCTAAAAAAACGTGTTTGTACTTCTTAGGCATATTACAGGTGATTATAAACTTGTCTCTAAATAATATTTCCAAATGTTATTATAGACACAACATGAAAAACTTTGGAAGTATGTTATGTTCTACCTTCTTTCTCTGGAAAATTAAATTGTTGCTTCATAATAATCTTTATACTCATAATTTTCTAACTAATAGCATAGTAGTAAATTCCACAGGATTTAACAGTAGCAAGTCTATGTCTCCCAGTCTTAGCCTATCTGTCCAGTCTTTTTTCTCCCCACCACACCTCTGCTTCACTTAGCTGTGTCTTTGCCCCGTCTCTACCTACATATCACTGCTTTGTTCGTGTGGGTTCCTCAGTGTACAAACATGTGCACATTTAGGTTCCTGTTCCTCCCCCTCCTCACCTAGACAAAGGCTCTCTCTCCTCTAAGACCAAGTGAAAATCCCCTTTTCTCATGAAGACCATGAGTACCACTTAACTGACCACACAGTCACACTTATATTTCTAAAGTAATTTATGTTTTACAAAGCAGTTTCCATACAATTACTTAACATACAATTATTTTTGTAAAAAGTTAATTCACTTAGTGCTCACAAAAAGTCCTATAAGATTGGCATTACTTGTTTTCATTTTACTGATGGAAGAAACAAAAGTAGAGAGCAACTACAGGACTACTCCAAAGGCACATGGTACTAAGCCTACACAAACCAGGATTTGAAGCTAGCTCTTATAACTACATGACCAATGCTTTCTCTAACTACCCCAATATTGTTTTCGTTTAATTTTTCTCTAATTCTTCCATGTATTTCTATCTTCTCTTTACTAATGAGTTCAGGGACCAAAGGGTGGGTTTGCTTGTATTCTCTACAACACCCAGAACATGACCAGGCACACAGAAGGTGCTAATATCACAGATTCTACCTATCTCATTTGTCCTACCTTCTCCAAGAGAAATCTTGGAAAGCAGCAGAGAGAAGCATGGAAGACATGAAAAGAGGACAGAAGCTAGCATGCTTACAATACATAAAAAAAAAAAAAAAGATGGAAAGACGTAAAAACAAATTCTACCCTAAGACGAAAGTAGCAAACACCTTAATTCTTACTTTGTTTCAACTCACCATTCCATGTACAGAAATTACAAGAAATTCCCAAGACTAGGGGAATAGAAATATGGGTAGAAAGAATCAAGAGGTTAGAATTATAGGTACCTTAAGACCCTGGGATGTCTGAGGTTTCAGGCATCTTTGTGGCTTTTGAGGAAGGGCCTAAAGCCAAGGTCAGCGTAGTAATGGTCCATACAATGAATATTTTAGGCTTTGTGGGCCATATTGTCTCTGACACAACTACTCAATTCTGTTGTAGCACAAAACCAGCCACAGACAATACACAAACCAAAGTACATGTTTGTGTCCCAGTAAAACTTTATTTATAAAAATAGACTAAGGTTTGCCAACACCTACTCTACTTGGGCCAACCACTGTTAAACTGCCACATTTGTCAAATGTCCTTTTTTCTTTCCGTCCTATTTTCTGCCTAACTCAAGCAGGGGCAGTTATCACCCCATGGAGGGCATGTATGGCAATTTATAGAGGACTTTTTGGTTGTCACTAAGACTTGGAGGCACTAGTGGCAGGGGTTCAGGGATGTTAACATCCTGCAAGGCAAAAGGCAATCCTGCACAACAAGACACTGTCCTGCCCAAAATGCCAAGAGCATTATTCCTAAGAATCAGGCCGGCTCATCCCACCCACTGCCACAAAGCTGCTTATGCACCTAAGTTTAAGTTGTCCCAAAGTACAAAATAAACTAAGAAGTTCAAGATGACACTGACCATCCCTAGTTCTGTTTTCTCTTTTCATTAGGCAGGCATGCAAACATGCCCACACATACAAACACACACATGTGCAAATCTGTGCAAATACACAGATTTGAGGCAAAAAGAAAAATGTCCTCTTCCCGTTGCACTGCTTTGGTTTTGAAAACATAGCCACTGCTGTTAGCAGAGGCACTGCCAAATGAAACGTGCTTTGTTCACCAAGGCATACAAAGGTTTAAAGGAACAAGCGAGCTGCTTTCCACTGGCTAAAGAGAAGCAAGAACTGGTGGGCATTTACTTCACTACTGTGGGCTTGGTGAATTCCCTGCCCTCCCTCATTTCTCATTTCCTCTTTGATTTACTTCTCCTGACCTACAAATAAAAGGTGGCACCATCTAGTTCCTCCACTTCTGGATCACAGGAAACTTGGCACCTAATAAATCAATGGTCTCTCATAAGCTCCACAGCATATCTCTTAATTCAACTTTGGTTTGGAACAGACCGAACAGGCACAGCCCTACTGCAGCTGCTGGATAGGAAACATTAAAAGATAAAAACTTGGTTTAAAGTCACTCTGGTTAATAAGTGACCAAAGTCTGATTCAGCCAGTTTAAAGACAACCTTAACAGTATGCAACCGAACTAGCACAAAGAAGGAAGCAGAGTGAATAGTTCCAGGGACTGCCCAAGGGTGGGGTGAGATAATACCCTACACTGAGGTAAAGAACAGCTGGTCACAAAGCACCGAGCTGACTTTGTGACCACCTAGAGGGGTGGGATAGGGATGGTTGGAGGGAGAAGCAAGAGGGAGGAGATATGGGGATATATGTATATGTATAGCTGATTCACTTTGGTGTAATGCAGAAACTAACACACCATTGGAAAGCAATTATACTCCAATAAAGATGTTAAAAAAATTTTTTTTAATAAATTAAAAAAAAAAAAGAACAGCTGGTGATCAAGCCAAATAAGTCAGCACGCTTATTACCAGATAGAAATATCCAAGTGTTTAGCTACTTTGCTCCCAATTATATTTGTAATTTACTGTAGCATCAAGTTTAATGAGCTATATAGTTACCAGCTTATTTATTTAATAAATGTTTATTGAGCACCAGAGCAGAATACTACTCTGGGTCAGGTAGTATTCTAGGTACTGAGGGTGCAGCATTCAATAAGATTTAAAAGGACCCTACTACTCTTCTAGAGCTTACATTCTAGACTGTATATGTGTGTGAAGAACGCACAGAAAGACAACAAACGTAAGTTAAAACATGGTTAAGTGCCATGATGAAAAACACATGGACGGATGTGATGGGGGTGAATGCATGGTCAGAAAAGGTCTCTCCGGGAAGGCATCTGAGCTGAGAGCTGAATGACAAAAAGCAGCCAGCCAATGGAAAATCTGGAGAAGTTCATTCCAGACAAAGGAAGAGCCCAAGGCAGGATCAAACACCCCATTTTTTGAGGCAAGAAAAGAAAACGCGCATGGCTATAGAAGAAGGAGGAAGGGGATTTCGAGGTCAGAGAGGTAGTCCAAAGCCAGGATCATGAAACTAGTAGTCCATAGTTGTGAGTGTGGATTTCACTGTATGAGTGATGAATCCATAAAGTTTCCATGCAACACAGAGACATGAATTGCTTTACATTTTGAAAAGATCAGTCAGGCCCAGGGGAGGAGAATGAACTGTAGGGGTACAAGAATGAGCGCAGGGAGGCCTGTAAGTTAGGAGACTACCAGAGTAATCTAGGTAAGAGCTGACAGCAGATTAGACTAGGATGACAGCCATGAAAACAGAAGGGAGGATAAAAGTGATTTACAATATATTAAAAAGTAAAATCATCTCAACTTGGATTGGATATGAGGAGTGAAGAAAAGAAAGGAATCCAGGATGATATCTTAGCTTGGGTTACCTGGGAAATAAAGCCTGAGGCCTAAGCTTATAGGCTAACGCTGTGTTGGGAGTAGGATCCAAGGGAAGCAAGAGTAAGGGGGAAAAAAAAAGAAAGAAAAGTGAGGCAGGACGGAGGGAGAATAAATATAAGGCATATGTTAAGCTGACAAGAGCTTCAAAACAAACACAGATGATTGTTAATCTTGTAGAACTTCTTCAGAGACAGTATGAAACCTCTTTGTATTGGAAACAGTCCAGTGGGGAAAGGAGGAAAAAGAATTTATCTGCAGCCTCCCTCCCATATCCTGTCTCCCCTAGATCAAAGTCAGCCCCACAAGTCTTTAACCCACTCACACTTCTGGGTGTGTGACCCAGTCCCTCTAAAGCACCTATAGGTCCAACCTGGCCAGTGTCAAGGTGTGATGGTCTTTCATTATCAGTTAGCACCGTACATAGGGGCTCTCTGGTCTGTGCTGACAGCAGCAGCTGCCAGGACTTTATGGTAATAAGAATATTTGTAAGAACCTATAATGAAAAATAATATGAAAAAATATATATATATATAAACTGAATAACTTTGCTGTATTCCTGAAACTAACACAATATTGTAAATCAACTACACTTCAATTTTAAAAAAACATAAAAAAAAAGAATACCATGAGCTGTCTCAAGGGCAGGGTTTTGGAGGTGAGTGGGGCTGATTAGCTCTGGAATGGCACATAAACCAGCAGAGATAACTCCTGGCTTTTGGGCTTCAGTAATTGGGTAAATGGTGGCACCTTGTATTACTGACATGGGCAAGACTGGAAAGGACCAGATGTTGGGGAGAAAATTCAAGAGTTCTGCTCGGTACATGTTAACTTTGAGATACTAATTAGACATCCAAGTGGGTATAAAGCAAGCATGGGAGACAGAGAGTTTGGAATTGAGGTGGGAGGACAGCACTGCAGGCTGTAGTGATTGGCATAGAGATGGTACTGAAAGTAAGAGACTACATAGGTTCAAGAAGGACAAGAACGTATATGGAAAAGAAAAAAGGTATTGTCTAAATACCGTGGCCCACCAATATTTAGAAAATGAAAATGAGCAAAAGAAAACAGCAAGCAAAGAAGACGAACAAGCAGTGGACACTGAGACAGAAGGAAGCTCACGAAGAGTGTGGTGCTGCAGATTAGAGGGCAGTATATTTGAGAAGGGAGTGCTCAGCTGCGCTGAATACCGAGAGGCACACTAAATGAGAACCAAGACGTGATGACTGGATTTGACCATGGAGGTCACCAACAACCTTTAGAAGGGCGGTTTCAGTGGATTAGTGGGGACAGCAACTTGACTGGAATGGACTGAGAGGATGACTCATCAAGAAATGGAGTCTGTTGTGAAGGGGGAGCAAAGAAATGGTAGGGTGTGTGGAGTCAAGGGAAGGTTTTTAAATGGATGCTATCACGGTATGTTTGTGTACCAGTGAGAGGGAGCGGGGGGGGGGGGGTGGGGTGGGGAGGGGCAATAAGGGGTAGGGGAATAGAAGGTACAAACTATTATGTATACAACACAGGGAATACAGCCATTATTTTATAATAACAAATGGAGTATAACCTTCAAAACTTGTGAATCACTATATTGTACACCTGTAACTTATATAATATTGTACATCAACTATAATTCAGTTAAAAAAAAAAAAAATAGGGTAAAAATAGAGAGAGAGAGAAGACAACAGATGACATCAAAATGAAAGGGGGTTTTAGGAACAGTATTCCTGAAAAGGCAAGAGAGATGAAGTGTAGTGCACAAGTGGAGGGGTGGGCCTTTGATAAAAGACGGGGCACTTCATTACAACACAGTGAACGCAGATGGCTTGGATGCAAACGCACTCAGATTGGGAGATGTGGTGGTGAGAAAATAAAGGCATTCTACACTGACTGCATCTATTCTCTTCCAAAGAATAAGAGGCAAGATCACAGTAATTAAATATATTCAGGTTGGCACTCAACAGACTGTGTTTCACACAGCCAGGTCACCTTCAAGTTCACTCTGGTAAGTATGCTTTTCTAGACAAGGAACAAAGTTCATGGTAAATTCTAATTATATGCTAGCTTCACACACATACACACTAATACTCACAAGAAAAAAATGAAACCACTTAGCTACACAATCAAATATCACCATCTAGTGGTTGAAACCTTAAAAGCCAACATATCAAAGCTGGGACCCACACTGTGATTCTTGAGTAGATATATCCTAGTTAGAATTAATTCAAGAAAAAGCTGTTTGAACAAAATAACTTATAAAAAAAACTTTAATACTGCATGAAATATACCAATCACATATAAAATCTTAAAATAAATTACCTAAAGTATATTTACTGAGTGCTTACTAGGTGCTAGGTGGCATGCTAAGCTCTTTTACATGGACTTGCTCCTTAATACCCCAATAGTCTATGAGATAAGTGTCACCATTTTAATATAAGGAAACTAGAAATTGACCCTTGAAAGGTTAAGAATGTGCCCCAAGTTTATACAGATAGAAATGATAAAACTAGGATCTGAACGGAGTTAAACTAACTTCAAAATCCACACTCGTAACCACTAGACTTACTATGCTGTCTCTATAAGGCACCAACATTACTTAGGGCTTGCGTAGAAAAGTAAACTAGTCTTCTGTTACAAAGAATCATGAATACTACAAGGTAGAACTTCAGAATTTAAAAACCATTCTACTGCAAACCAAATTTTTCTAAGAGCAGTTATAGTTTGTTACTAATGAAATAAACTGGACAACAGGAGACTCTGATGCTCAAGAACTATGCCTCCTTTGGAGGAAGACTGACATTAACACACTTGGATCATGCATATTCAATGCGTTCAGAAAACTCTCTCTGTGCTAAATAAAACTAAATAAGAGAATCTTGAGGGCAAAAACGAAGAAAATCACAAGGAGGCAAAAGGATGTATCCCAGGAAATAGAAGGTGCTCCCTCCTCCCTCTCTCCTTCTTTAGCAATTCCTCCAGGGGCATCCCTACTTCTCTACCATTCTAAGGATTATTACTCATTCCAAGTTCAAAGGTGTTCCATATTTTATTACTTAATCCTTACCATCATAGGTTATAGGGAAAGGAATAAGACTCAGAAAAGAACAGTAATTTTCAAGTGTCATATTCTCATACAGATAGGAAAATTCTATTCCCAAAGGTCCTTTGTGGTTGGGATATGAAATAAAATATGTTCTCAGAATACTGTGTTCTAATCTGGAGTTTAAAATATATATTCCTATAGTACAATGCAATATATGGTAGTTAATCCACAAAAACCTATTTAGCCATAACATAGCAAAACACAGCAGCCTTATAAATATTCAATAAATATTTACTGAGGGCCTGGGAAGTGCCACAAATTGGTCCAAGAGCTGAAGGTAGAGGACAAAAGTCTGTCTAGACAAAGTCCCTACATTCCTGGAGCTTACATTTCTACAGAAGAAAGACAACTAAATATAAACAACTAAATAAGCGTATAAGGTAACTTCAAAAAGGGAGAAATACTATAAGAAAATTTAATACGCTGATGTGACTGTGGTTTTTCATTACTTTGTTAAAGTCATAAAATTACTTTTCACCATTGCCAATAGAATATAATGAAAAGGGTCTTACTGTTGCATATAAAGAGACCAGTCTAGTTTTTTTTCTTCAGCAGTATTTACTGCAAACTTATTTGTATTTCTTTGCTCCAGCAATACCAAGTTGGTAGAATTTTCCTAAACATGTAAAACAATTTCTTTTACATGTTTAGGAAAATTCTTTGCATTTCCATATTCTGTTCCCACTTTCTTGAAATGCTTCCCACCACTACTGGTTTGGCAAAATACTACTCCTTCTTTGAAACCCCGCTGAAGATTGAACTTATCTGTCAGAACTTCCTTGATATACCAGACAGAACTGGTGGCTCTATTCCCTGTGATTCTAAAATATTCTGTATGAACTAACCTGTCTTACTGCATACACTACTCTGCAATGTATTGATAATTATCTGTATTCTGTGTATCTTACCAAAGGCTGAGCTCCTTAAAGTCTGATAATATATCTTACCTCTCTTTGAATGTTTTTTTTAAAGAAGGATTGATGGATGAATGGATATTTGATGTTATATTTTAATGATGACATTACACATTTCTTAAAAGTTGACTCATTTTATAGAAATTGGTACATCAATAAATGTCTAATACTGTTCCTGAACCAATAACTGCCACCCTAGCAACTAAATAACTTCCTGATCTGTCACCATAGGTGAGATCAACTTAATGATATCCTTTGAAACACAGATTTAGAAACATACAAGTAAGTCATGAGTATAGAATTTTATTTTTCATTCATTTGTAAGGTTTATTTCACTAGTATTCCTTTCACCTAATCACAAAATAGAAGTTTAAAATTCGTTTTTTTTTTCTTGGCCACACCATACGGCATGTGCGATCTTAGTTCCCTGACCAGGGATCGAACCAGTACCCCCTGCAGTGGAAGAGCAGAGTCTTAACCATTGGACCACCAGGGAAGTCCTAGAAGTTTAAAAATCTTTAAAAAACAACAACAACAACAAAAACATGACTTCCCTGGTGGTCCAGTGGTTAAGAATCTGCCTTCCAATGCAAGGGACACATGTTCGATCTCTGGTCAGGGAACTAAGATCCCACATGCCGCGGGTCAACTAAGCCCACACGCCACAACTAGAGAGAAGCCCACGCGACACAACTAGAGAAGCCCACGAGCCGCAACTAAGACCCAATGCAGCCAAATAAATAAATAAATATTTAAGAAACAATAAAAAAGGCTGATATAATGGAGGAAGAGGGAGTATGGGGTTGCTGGGTAGTCAGGGAGGGGTTCGCTGAGAAGAGGACATGTGAGCAGAGATCTGAAGGACAAGACGACAGACTCCTTATATTACTTTCAATCAAGTTGAATATTCTCTTAGATATTTTTAAACCATTATTTCTATTTATTTTTGGCTTAGAGTAGCCGAACGACTCATTTCTACCAGATTCCTTTAATTCTGTTATCTTTTAAAGCTGTGTATACATTACTCCAAAAACAAATGCTAAATAGCTAAAAAACTTAATCATCTCACAGTGTTCTCCATTCAAAATAAAGCATCCAAGCCAGCTGATTTCAGTGAAATGACTCAGTGTTTTGACATGCAGGAAAAAAAAAAATGAGTTATTTTGTTTATACACAAAGTTGTTATCTCTCATCTACCACAGGAAATTCAGAGGGAATCCCATGGCAATAACTGAATAGCTTTTCCCTTCTACACACTAGTGTGGTCTAGAGAAAAAGATAAAAACAACAAAGTTAATGAACTTTTAACAGGCATTTACAGGAATTTCTAAAGATGTTTTATGGATATTCTGAAAATGATTTCATAAATGTGGAAAATTTATAGTTGGTTTTCTTCTGACTAAGACAGAATGGCCAATCTTGCAAAGTTCTACAAGAGAAAAATCTTTGCCTAAAACACTGCAAATGAGAATTCACAATCTAACATTAGGCCATTAAGCTGTTAGTTGTCCTTGATTTATTGTCTACCCTTCACTCCCAATTTGAGGTGCTAATATATTATAGCTTAAGCATTATTTTATGTTTTATATTAAAATGCATTAATAAGATTACTCCCAGAATCAAAAATAATAACATGCCTAGAAACGAAAATGCTGGTTCCTCAACTTTGACTCAATTATGACAAAAATGATAAATAAGGAATCTTATAACCATCCTTACCAATAGAAAAGAAAAAAGAAAAAAGATAAAGAACAAAGAAAAGAATTTTTAAGAAGTGCTTCTTGTTCAGCACTACTTTTAATTTCTCAAACTCTTCAGCACCACAAGGGAGATTACCAGTCAAAGGCACAAAGGCCTGACTGTAGATCTCTGGATGATCTGAGGAGTATTCTGTCCTACCAAAGACCAAAACTGTTCTTGAAAAGAAAACTCTAAAAACATACCTTTTATTTTCAGCCAAAGTGGCTCCTTCGTCCTTCAGCTGTTTACTTTTCTCAGCACAGCTTTCAAGGAGAATTTCTTTCCTCCGTTTAATGGCATGAAGCCAGTTCCCTTCATCGTTCTCAACTGCATCCTTCTCATCAGCAGCTTCAGCTTCAAACTGCTGGGAAGTGACCTTTGAGACCTTCTCACCAATCTTCCTTTTCCATCCAAAGGAAGCCATTCTGGAAAAATTACAAGGAAAGAGCTTTAAATTTCGAACTTGGCCTTTTATAGAAGTATTCCAACAAATAGGTAAAGAAAGGATAATAGGATTAGACTGTCACCATTTTTTGACCCCCTAATTAAAATAGTGGATCTAGGCAATAATCACTGAAGGCTGCTAACATCATAAAGAAAGACAAGTCCACAATTGTATCTCCTGATGGAAGTGACACAGCATCGATGAAGTACTTCTGCCAAAAATTAAAGCTAAATCAGATCAAACCTCTACCAGTTTACAAGAAATATGGGATACAGATGAGCATGCCAAATAAGATGTCAGAGATGCAGACAGCAAGAAACAGAAACTAAAGAAAAAACTGGCTTCTTCAAGAAATGAACTGCCAGGTTTCTTCAAGAGAAAAAGAAAAGTGAGACTTAAGAAACACACAAATCAAATATAATGTGTGGAGCTTGCTTAGCTACAGGTTCAAACAAGCCAATGGGGAGGAAACCTTTATGAAATAATAGGGAAAATCAGAACAATGATTTCATATTTGATGATATTAAGAAGTTCTTGCTTTTTTTTTTTGGTATAACAGTATTGTGATTATGTTGACAAAATTTTAGGAATACATATTAAAATATTTTACATGAAATTACACGATATCTAGGAATTGCTTCAAAGTAATCAGCGGGAGTGGGGAGTGCAATAGAAGAGAGATATAGATAAAAAGATTGCTTTGAGTTGATAAGCGATGAAGTTAGGTGATGAGTACATAGGATTCTTTGTACTTTCCTCTCTCCCTTCATATAAGTTTGAAATTTTCCATAAAAAAAGTTTCTGAAAGATTCAAACTTGGGAAATGACTTAATTCACAGAACTATAAGGTTAATCAGAATGATAAGAAATGTTAAACTGCTTTGTAAACCTGCAATAATATACAAATGTAAGGGCTAAGCGAGACAGCATAACTGACGGAACAAAGTTAAAGGAAACCCTGGAAGAACTGAACAAATATTTATTTAGAGAAGGGATTTGCAGAGGGATCAAGAGCTTTTGCTAGTTACATGGATGGGTTTAAAGATACTGAGAAACCCTTGGAATTCTATATAAATTTTTATATGCTTGTGTGCAATCTGCACAAGAGTCTCTAAGCTTTCATTCCATTCTTAAAGGAGCCTATAACCCCAAGAAGATTATGATCAACTGACTGATCAACTATCGAGATAAGGAAGAGCAATGAACCAGAGGTCTCCATAAAACTATCAAAGAATGGGCATTGTGGGAGTAAGGGAGGGAGAGAAATGAAATAGCAAGTAAGTTCTAGCAGATATCAAGATCTTTATCACTGATGCACATGCTTAAGTAAAGTATAAGCAACCACTAGAATGAAGGAGACAAAAAAAGTGAGGTTGGCTATGAAGTCACTAACATGGAAAGGCCCAAGATAATGGCAGATTTTGGAGCGGTAAGAAAATTGTGGGTCATGTGCCTAAGTTCTTAATGAATATGACAAAGTGCCAATAAATTACAGCAATCAAGAAATGTACAGGTTGATACGGGTAAACCACATGCTTTCCACAGGAGCAGAGATTTCTAGAAAAGCCTGTAGGAGTAATGGATTATAAGCTATACTAGGGAATCAGGGCAACGCCAAACTCTCTCCCCAGACCCATTATAATAGAGGAGAATGAGTTTCCTCTGTTTGAGGATGACTGCAAGTAACTTAGGGAAAGAACCAAGAAATTGCTGAAAATATAAGTGTGGTTACTAAGGAACAGAAGTCCGGAGGCCCAGAAGGAGAACAACATGAGAGAATGGATCGTTAGGAAGGTCTCACGAGATAACAGAATAAGTCAAGATAAGAAAGAAGTCTTGTATTTATGACTGTCCCTAAAGGTGACAAGGATGAGGATGATTAAGTTTTCTGGCTTCAAGTTTCCAAGTTGGCAATGTGAGGGACCAAGAAGTGTGGGAACTCTAATAATACAGACATTATACCCTGCCACAAGCTAGAGAATGCTTCTCCTCCCTGCGACGTAAAATGCAGCACCCAAGACGAGAAACCTGATGAACACAAACAGGTAATCAAAACAGCATCCTTCCGGGTATAGGGATGTAGTCGGAGGTGAGGAATTCAAGAACCGATTTACCCGAAAATGTTACCGCAAAAGAGAAACCAGCATTAGCGATTTCCCCTCGTTTTGCACAACAGTAAAGAAGAGCGAAGTTCATAAAGGCTGCCCAGGACTTCACCCGCGAGTTCACAGCCCCGCCCGCGGCCGCGGGCCCCTGCCACGCTGGGGGCAAAGCCAGCTCGCTTCCGCTCCTCCCGCCGCTCAGGGCGGGTCAAAGCCGACCCGCCCGCCTCGGAAGCCGGCCCGGGCGCGGGCGCCAGGGAGGGCCCGATCCCCAGACTTGCTGGTCCCTAGAGACCAACCTTAGCGTCCCGGCTCTGCCACACCCGCGGTAGGCCTCAACTCCGACTTCTGAAGCTCCTGTCTCCCGTTACCCCAAGACCCACCAGCCTCGCTTCCCTCAACTTCCTGCAGCTTCCACCACAGACCCGTAGCCCCTCTTACCTGATGACCACTCCCCGGGTCCCGTGTTTACATTCCGCTTGACCTTTGCCCACCGGAAACGGAAATTACCGCGCCCGACCTCCTACCTGCTTGCCGTAGGTGCAGGGTCTCCCAAGATAGGGGGTTGCCCGATCTGGGGCGTGCGAACAGTCCAGAGAAGCTGGCAGGGAAGAGGCGACTCTTAGCACTTTTCTCTTCCGCAATCCTTTCCCCGGGACCACAAATCCCAGAAGTCACTGCGGCCGCCCCCACCCCATTATTACCTTCCGAGGCTGGTTGTCCGGGCCGCCCGGGCCAGGAGCGCCCTCTATCGGCAGACGAGAGCGTCGGCGCGCGGGCGCCCACAGCTCGGGAGCGAGGGAAACTGCGGCTGCGCGGGCTGAGTGCGCGCGGAGAGGACAGCCCTGGCGGTAGCACGAGGTCCATCCGGTCAGCAGGTAAAGCAGAAGAGGCGCGGGAAAACGATTTGGGGGGAATCCAGAGCATTGACTCACGACTCTCCCTAAAGGAGTTTACAACCTAGTTGATGAGGTCGTCCAGACGCTGAAGACAGAGGCAAACCCGACTGAAAAAGGGTACGGCCGTGGCTCAACTGTCGGGGAAAAAAAAAACCCCAAGAAAGTTGGACTCAATTTCTCTAAAGAAGAAAGAATTATGGCCCGAAAGTAGCTGTCTTGAAAATAAAAAAAAAGTGAGGACATGTAATACAGGGAAGTGTTTAGGAAATTGAAAAATTAAGATCGTTTTGATTTCTCAATGTCGCTGTGGATCATTTTTGTAGACCAGTTTTTCTCAACCTCAACGCTGTAACATTTCCAACGGGATGATTCTTTGTTGGGAGAAGGGGGCCTCTCCTGTGCGGGGCAGGGTGTTTAGCGGCATCCCTGGGCTCTACCCACTGGATGCCATTAGCATCCACTCCCACCCCACCAGCTGTGACAAGAAAAAATGTCTCCAGACATGAGAAAATGTCCCTGCAAAAAAGATGGATCCCCCACCCCTACCCCATTGAGAACCACTGATGGGGAGCAAGGATTCTCCAAAGGTGATCCTCAGACCCCCTGAGGGTCGTCAAGATCCTTTCAAAGTCAAAGCTATCCCTATTTTCATACTAACATGAAGACATCATTTACTTTTTTCACAATGTTGACATTTGCGCTGAGTGCAAAAGCAATGGTGGCTAAAACCACTGGCACCTCAGCCCGAATCAGGGCAATGCTACCAAGCTGTACTAGTACTCATTGTATTCTCCACCACTGTACACACTCATTGTAAGGAAAAAAAGATGCAGTCCCTCAATGTCCTTGAAGAAGCAGTAAAAATTATTTCATTAAAATGACCCTTGAGTACACACATTTTTTTTTAATATTGTGTGACAAAAATGGGAGGTACAAAGTACTTTTGCTGTATATTGAAGTATGATGTCTCAAGATAAAAGCACTCGTGAAATAGCGTTATAAACTGAAGTAGACGCTTTTTTTGTGGAATACAACTTTTACTTAGAAGGGCTGACACCCCTGCTGGTTATTCAGGCTTGGGTCTGACAGGCCTTTTTGTGAAAATGAACAAAGGGAGCCTGTTACATCAAGGAAAACAATCGACAGTTACCAATGATAAAATTCAAGAATTTAAGCAAAAATCATCATTCTGGAAAACATGTATTTGCCACAGTGATCTTGCCAGCTTCCCAGTACTTTCAGATTTTTCCGATGAGATCAGTGGTGGTATCAGATGCGATTTTTATTTATAATATATTGTTGGATTAAATGTTTCAACATTGGTAAGAACTGTGGAAGTGAACCAATTTTTTCAAAATGAGCAATACACAATTGTGGTAGCCAACCTCCAAGATAGCTACCTATGATCCCTACCTGGCATTCATACTCTTGTGTAGTTCCTTCCCACATCATGCCAGGATTGTTCTGTGTTGCCTGTAGGATAGGGCAGAAGTGATAGTATACCACTTCTGATATTATATCACTTCTGATATTAATAAAAAAGACACTACTAAGGTGGTGGCAATGTTACTTCATCTGGGTTAGAGGTTTACATGGCCATGTTCATTGCAAACCTAAAACACTGAAAATACATCAAGCCAAATATTTTATGATTTGTGCACTTTTCTGTATATGTTATACCTCTATAAAACTCTTTAAAATATATGTATCTCCCTAACAAGGCATTCAGAGCAGGATTTATGCCTTATGGTCACATTCGTAGTGCTTGGTTCATAGTTGCCTTATGAGGGGATATAGTTTGCAGAGTAAAATAATTAAACGGTGCTCGAAGCTGTACCCCTTTCTAAAAGGAGTCTTTCCTAAATCTCTCAAATAACTTAATCTTGATCCACTCTACCCTAGTAAAGGCGACCTCCAACACTAAGTTTTCACACTTCACCCACCACTTTCCTACTTACTTTGGTCTATGATCATAATGCATCTATTTATATAATTTCCCATGCTGTCTGTATAGACATGATCATCTTCCAAGTTGCTAGAAATCCTCTACATTTGTCATAGTTAACGTTTATTGTCATCCACAATAAATAGAACAGCCTACTTGTTTACAATAAATAAAACAGTTCAATAACTATTTTTCAGACAAGAGAATTTCTTGTACAATTTTGTTCAGTCAGGGTACTTAGAGTAATTTGTAAGTTCCCTAAAAGAACAATCTATGTGCTGTTCATAACAGTCTAGTACTGTGTTCTGTTAAAATTATCAAGCTATTTTAAGGATTCAGAATGTCAGCAATCTAACACAAGCCCTGCCAACAATGCCATATAAGATTTCATACTGATTGAATTCTAACAGTAGTGGAATTCTAACCAAATCTAATGTTAGCAGCCAAAGATAACTGCTCTGATTTTTGTTGTATATAACTTAATATTTTGTTCAGGTGGTTAATTTTTAGATGAAACAAAAACTCACTAATTTAGATGAGACAAAAATCACCACGTTCAAGTGCTAAAATTTGTTCAAGCACTATACTTTAGGCACATTGTTTAAAAAGTGCACAGATGGTCGGCCATAACAAGTGCCTTTTTTTTTTCCATGTAGTTTTCCCAGAAGTTAAAAAAGTTAAGCACATTGTAAGCTGATGAAAAATGATGTTTTTCTTTATTATCCATTTTCCAAATCAAAGTATTTGAAATTGTATCCTTAAATATACTCTGGTCAAGACATACATGAACAAGTCTCAGAAATATTGTACCACAAAGATTGATTTCTACCATACTACTAATTTATAGTTATGTTTTATGTGGACTTTCATTCATCTAGTGAAGAGAACTCACGATGAAAATATGATTTCTGTTGTGGATGGAGGAGATGGAAGGAGTTAAGGGGAAAAGATTTAAATACATTTTTTTCTTTCATTCCAAAGGTTCATGGAGTTCTACATCCACCCATAGTCCACCAGTCATTAATTCAGTGTGAATGGTATCACTACAAGTTCAAAAAGTGGGGGGGGGGGGGGGGGGGGCAGGGTGAGAGGGCAGGACTTTTTGTACAAAATCATTTAAAACTCTGAAAAACTACAGAACCATCCAAAGAAAAAATATAATCAAAGTAAAAGCAATGGAGTTTATTTCAGTGAAATTATTTTAAATTAGATATATTAAGCTCCCATATCCCCCAACCTGGTAGAAAAGTTCCTCTCAGTGAGAAATCATTTATTTTAATGGCAAAAATTTTACATATCAGTAAAATCTGTTATATTTAAAACTATGTATACAGTACATTTCTGGCAAAAACCTTATACATCTTTCAGTTGTCAAGACAAAGTAAAAATATGGTTGCATAAAATCACAAAAAATATAAATTGCTGAAAAGATAATAAAAAAAGATTAAAAATCATTTGCATTGACTCCCTTACATCTTCAATTAGTAAGAATTTGCAAACAACAGTAAATTTCTGAAAATTCTGATGCAACCTTGACATACTCAACCAAAAGTTGTCATTTCAAATATCCCAGCTTAAAAAAAGAATTTACTGCAATAGTCTGTGCATTTATTATACTATTTGTACAAGTGCAATATTTAAATATCTTCAAAATAAAACTCAGTAACTAAAAGGAACCACAATAACTTAAAAGAAGCAGTTTACAAAATTAACAGTTTTTAGAAGGTCCTATTTAATTGGTTCCTCTTTTTGTTCCCTGCTCCCCACAACAGGTTATAGAGACATTACAACGATGTCTTAGTTCTATATACAAATCTGTAGCTTTAAAAATACAGTCTTCTGTTCTTAACATTAGGAACATTATGCTGCATTTAGAGCCTACGTGAAGTCAATATCCTCAAAACAGAGGGCCACATACAAGTTATAAATACAGTTTGAACTTATATTTAAATGGAACTCCTATAATTTTATACAGCTTTCAGATTCTAAGTTGAATAGAATAAGCCCTGGACAAAAGGAAGCAAGGTTTTTCTTTTGAATTCAGTGCATGTTTCTAGGGGTACTGGAGCCAAATCTACAACTACAGTAACTATGCAAGCTATCATGACATTTGAGTACATTATCATCTGGTTACAGAGGGGCCAAAAACAATACTACAATACAAAGAGTCTTAAAAGAGAAAAAAAGATAGTTCCATTGCAATGGAAAAATAATTAATACCAAAAAATTTTTCTTGAAGTTAAAATATAGTATAAGGCAATTATGGGTGACACAGTAATTTTTTATTACCATACACATGATACGAATTTTATCTGAGGTGACTCTAAATTTTTTTCTTACACCTATTATGTAATGCATTATACTAAGAGCAAGAAAAAGAAAATATAAATCAGAGCTTTTAGGAAGATTAAGCAACTTTAGGCAGTTTCCATAATGCTACTTTTTAAAAAGTAATTAAAATCCAAAGCAAATGTGACTATTTAGAAGAATTAACTGATCTGTTCCATATTTTATCAAAACAATAATAAAGTAATAGCTGATGAAGGAGACACCAAATGCAATGTATAAACTTTAATTGGAGCCTGGTTTGAAATAAATTTGTAGGACAACGGGGGAAATCTAAATATGCATGATTAGATGGCATTAGAGAATTATTAATTTTTAATGGTATTATGGGTTTTTTTTAGGAGAATGTCATCATTTTTTAGGAGATGCTTGCAGTGTTGAGGGGTGATGAATATATCTGCAAAATCCAAATGGTTCAGGGGAAAAAAGCATATACACACACACACATATATATATAACTATCTATATACAGATATAGATAAAGCATATATGGCAAAATGTTAACAAATGTTGAGTCTAAGTGGTAGATACACATGTGATCACCTTACAGCCTTTCAATTTTTCTTTTAAAAAATGTCCATAATGAAGTCTAGGAAAAAAAGTCATATCTTTTTTCAAATAGTTGGTAAGACATGTTCTATGCACTGAATCAATTTAAAAGATACATGATTGAATGACTAGAACTTTTTGCATACATTTAATACTGACTGACATGATGAGCAGAGGACTTTGTGATATTGGCAAAACCAGCATGATTTATTTACAGTATATGCAACGCAGCTCTTGTGACAAAAAGAGCAATTTACGTACAGAATATAGTGGGACAAATTGTAAAATTAAACTTAGTGCCTAGAGTATCTGAATATATAAGTTCTGGACTTACCAAATGAAAGAAAAAAATTTAAATGTGTCCAATATCTTTAAGGTGACTTACCATACACTACAGAATATTAAGAATATTAAGGAGGGGATATGGAAGAATCATCCAGGCTGTCCCTACTGTTGAAGATACTTGCTATTTAAGGAGCCCAGAAAACAAAATCACCTATAAAGTTCTCTGGGGATTCTAGGCAAATATTTATTGAATAAATTTATGAAGCAAATATATAACACATCAACACGTAATTAATATATGAAGGCCTTTATGGTAAATTAATATTTGACAAAGCCCTGTATACACTAAATATAAAATAGCCAAAAATCAAGTGAGCCTGAGAGAACTATAATTCATTGTGTATATTATATTATTCTATATGCCTACTGAACAATGAACAAAATTATCTTAATTCATTTCTGCACATTATGCTTTTAACGATTAATCATGTTCCAGTCCCTGTGCAAACTGCATTCCGAAAGGCCAACCCTCAGTTATAATTATGTATAACTTGATTATAAATGGAAGCATTTGGCTATGATTTATTATGCATGCTTATTGCTATCAAAGAAATAAGCAAAGTTTTAGGTTTACTGTGCAAGAATTTTAATTAGATTTGCACACATCTCAAAAAATTCTATTGTGTGACTTCCAGGTCTTGGAGTTAAGTCAACAGGAGAAGAGTCAAGTGAGGTTACAGATGAGGTAAGAGAAGCTTCTGAGGATTTTCCTTGAGCCTCAGCATCTGAATCATTCCTTTGGCAAGCTCGATAGTTGCTAACTGAGCCCGATCTCTGTGGAGTAGCAGTCCCTGATTTGGCTTCAGTAATTTCATCTGGGTAAAAA